>NC_091457.1:51872232-54575982 GCF_027789765.1 Dendropsophus ebraccatus
GTATCTGCTATTTATTTATATATCTCTCTCTCCTATTATCTATCAATCTATTAATCTATCTATCTATCTGTCTGTCTGTCTGTCTATCTATCTATCTCCTATTGTCTATCTATCATCTATCTATATCCTATTGTCTATCTACCTATTTATCTATCTATGTCCACCTACCTACCTACCTATGTGTTGACAAGGGTTCACTTGCTCACTGTTTGCTCACATTACAGAGTAGAGGTGCAACGCTCCTCCAGCAGGTTTCTCAGGAAACTGGTGGCTAATATTTCACTGGCTTAAAAGGGGCAGCCTGGGAAAGAGCTGTCACAAAGGTGTTTTACTGATTATTTGGAGTTGTTGCCATTAAGAGACTCGGAATCCCTGCAACCCAGCAGGGTTCTTGAAGGAAGCACTGGAAACACCACGGCTCCCGCCTGCTTATCTGTCTCTCAATAACAGGAGATGGATCCTGAGCCTGGACCAGGTGCTCTAACTACCCCCTATCCAAACTGCACTGCTCTCCAGGAACTGATCAGGCGTGAAGAGAAGTCTGCCTGGCCTGACTACATACAGTGTCCACACTTCCAAACACATGCGGGGACACACAGTGTATACACTGCCAGGCACACATACATAGCCTCCCTATAGATACAAACACTAATACACACATATACTTGCACTTGTCATACAACATACTTGCAGACATTCATATGTAAACATCATTCCTGAAAATCCAAAGCAATGAAACTGGACTATCATTGGAGAAACTGGACTACTGTCAAACATGTCCACACAACTAGGTCTTTTCATATGAAGAGCCATGGCACTGGCATAGCTAGGCTTCCTTTTACCTGGGGCAAAGATTCAGCTTCCTGCCCTAACCATGTTTCTAAACACACTGGCCATGGCAGAGTGGCTTGTCGGTGCCCTCCTGGCACTTAGAGCCAAGTCACATACCCTGTCAGCCCCTTCTAACTACTCCCCTGGGTTATGTCTTGACCTTTATTTGAATTTCGACATCTGAAATCGCCAAAATTATGTCATTATAGAAGATGAAAAGTCAACAAATGCACTTTTACAATGTATCTACCATACTCTGTATATGCCAAATTCAACTATTCTGCCCCTGTATGATATAGAAAATGTTTTCCACTATATGCTATTCAACAATGCTATAAAAACACAGAACAACAACTAAAACACACAAAGAGAAAACTATTGGCTTATGCTTAGACTATTGTCCCCAAACTTCCCTGTTCTACCCCCCCCCCTACAAATCCTATTATCCTTCTCCCAATCTTTCTCTAAAGATGTCCATACTAGAGATGAGCGAATCGGGTTTGGGTTCGAGTCGATCTGAACCCGAACTTTCGGTATTTCATTAGCGGTGGCTGCTGAAGTTGGATAAAGCTCTAAGGTTGTCTGGAAAACATGGATACAGCCAATGACTATATCCATGTTTTCCACATAGCCTTAGGGCTTTATCCAACTTCAGCAGCCACCGCTAATCAAATGACGAAAGTTCGGGTTCGGATCGACTCGAGCATGCTCCAGGTTCGCTCATCTCTAGTCCATGCACTTCATCCTAAGGTCAGCCACACCTGCCACTAGAAGTCCCACAGTATAAGGTGGATTGGGGCCTCCTGACTCTCCACTGACAAGTGACACTCTTGGAGGGATAACCTGGCACCAGAGCTGTCTGGATGTAGATTTCCCCTCTCCATAGAGAACACGTGCCCAACGTTCAAGTGTACGAGGAGGCTGGGAAAGATAATGATTCGGCCTTCTTATTTCTCTAACACACATATACTCTCTCTTTCATACTTTTTTCCCCACTTTTCATCTCCCAGTCCCCCTCTCTCTAAAATCTCCTGGATCCCCCCCTCCCGTACTTTCACCCTTACTTTCCTCTACCCTACTCTCCCTCTCTTTTACACTTTGTTCTCTCCCTCTCTCTTCCACACTTCCACACATCTCTATCCCTCTCTCTTTCTCTACCTCTCTCCCCTTATTGCTCTCTTCACTCTCCCTCTCTCTCTTTCTCACATTCTCTTTTCTCCTCTCTCTTCCTCTTTATTTATCTCATCATTTGATTTCTTTCTGTTACTCATCTATTCTCTTCTCAGTCACTCTATATAATATACTTTCGCTTTCATTCTTTTTTCTTCTCTCTTGTCCTCTCTCTCTCTCTTCCTATTAGTCTCCTTTTTCTTCCTTTCATTTCTCATCCCTCTTCCTCTCTATTATTTATCTGCTCTCTCCTCTCACTCTTTCACCCTCACTCCTCTCCTATCACATCCTTTCTTCCTCTCTCTTCCTTTCTTCTCTTACACTCTCTTTCTCTCTGGTTTTGTCTCTCACTCTCTTGCCTTTTCTCTTCCTTTTTACTTTTACTCTTTCTCTTCCTTGCTTCTCTCTCCCTCTCCTCCATCTCTTTCCCTTCTGTCATTCTCCCCTCCACTGGTCTTACTGTGTAACAAAGTGCAACAACCCTCTCACCATATGCTGATCACTGTTAGAAGCTTCCAAGTAGTAGCAGTCTCATTGAAACTTTGGATGAATAAAGTCTGTAAAACTAATGGGTCAATTCATGATGACATCAGAGAAGAAAATGGCATAAGAATGAACACATATAGCAGATTTGAGTTTGGGTCAGCATTCTTTGCTTATTTAGGTAGGGTAGCCCTTATTTCAGTAGGGTTCCCAGCAGCCTTCTGGGATACCATAGTTAACACCTAGTCGTTTCTCAAAGAGCTGTGCTAAGTGACAAATTCATCCCTGCTGCATCTCTAAATAGGTAAGTGCATTGGTTAGGGCATCCATTTGCCAGTCTTTGAGATATTGAAAACACATGCATATAGCCACGAGAATGATTGCTTTGCCCAAGTCCATACAGGCACATCTTCCTAGTAGAAGCTGTCAGACAGACCCAGTTCTATGTGTTAGAAATGTATAATGCATCTTTCAGTTACTTTGCAATGTGAAGTTTTGAAGGATGCCCTAAGCCCATGTGTTCCCATAGACTGAGCAATTCTCCGCACACACACTGTAATAATGAGCTTTAATTCTCTATCCAAGCAGAATCTGAGCAATAATAATAAGCGCATCAAGACAATTTGTTTACTGTGGCATTACACAGACTGCAGAACCCAAGAGAAGCCTCAGCTCTGCTGCACTCACAGCATCCCTGCAACCCAGCCAGCTCCAGCACCAATCATTCTGCCCTGGATGTGATGCCCATCAAGTCACACAACGGTAAGTGTCCATCAGGGTTCCCTGCTGGATCACCTGTGCCCAATATTACACCCTCTGAGAGCCAATCCTCATATGCCTCATACAAGGTGGGTAGAGGGGAAGTCATGGGAATAGGTTATCACTTGCCTAAATGTCAACCTGTGCATTGGTAAAAATATTCTAATGCAACTTTCTAAAAAGGTTTTGAATAATCTTAAATTTTCTTTAAATAAATGTCCAGGTAGAATTTTTAAATATTGAATTTTATAATATATTAATCATATATTATCAGAGACTAGATAGATAGATAGATATATGTATATATATATAGTTTTCTTCAAATTATATATCTCTGTGTGTGATATATTTATATTAATTTAAAGGAAGTAAGGATATACAATCTAAATAAAAGTTTAAATTAAAAAATTACAAATAATTTTATAAAAGGACAGGAAGAATAATATAATTTTTTGTATAATATCAGTATAATGTTATAATGATCTGCTACAGAATGATTATTCTTTATATACTTGCAGCCTATTCCACAATTCCTTATAATGTATGGTAGCAGTAAAAAAATCCCATTATGAAGAGACTTTCTATAATGACAATTTTAGTAAAGAAATAATAATATTGTGATAATATTGTGTCTTTTTTTTTAATAAAAAAAAAGCTGAAAATAAGGAAACGTATCCTGGTGTTTTTACGGCAAATGACGGCGAGATCGTCCATTAAAGATATTTTATTATTAATAGTAATAATAAGCTTGTCCAGTAGTTGATTTGCTTTTGTGCCTCCTCCTGGCTCTAGACTGAGACATTAGCTGGATTCCCTGGGGGTGATTGGAGGCAATGAGCACAGAGTAGACAGTCACGTCGTTGATGTTACGAATTCACTTTTGCTCAACTTGACAAGGCAGAGTTCGATCTACAATTGTATTTGAAAGCCCATGGAGCGGAAAGCCCCCCCCCCATCATCATCATCATCATTACCCCCTGCCCCCCCCTTCCCCTTCTCCTACGGCAACATAACAAGATATTACATTTAGGTTCCATCCTGCATCTCTATAATAGAAATTAGAAAACCTCTGTATAATTCCAAATGAGATATTTAAATACCACCACCCCCATCCGTCCATGTGATCATACTGACTTTAAATCTTGAATATTAGACAGAAGATCTAACAAGGGGATTTGCACTGATGCCCTGACCCTTGTAATTGGATTAAATATAGACTGAATCCTCCAAAACATAGCAAGACTGACACCTGCCAAGTGGACTCCCCTATGATTGATAGTGATGATTCGTGTTGGACACAATAATGAAATAAATTGTATGGATAAAACAAGCGCATTTGTCATCCCTGGGCCATCAAAAGGAAGTCAATGTAAGACTCAAGCTGTTCTATGACAACATGTAAGAGATGGGACCTTACCAGGGGGCTACAGGCATTGAGGAGACAAATTACAACTTGCCACCTCTATTTCCTATTCTATTAACATATAGATTGCTGTTACATAGAAGATTAGGGAGACTTGGGATTTGCATTTGGGGGTTTCTGCTTCCACGTTGCCCTCTGGGCACTGGTAGAAAGCCCTAAGTACCATGTAGAGGGTGACATGTGGAGTGAATGTTGGCCTTGGTTCAGCGCAAATGGAAAAGAACCATGTAAATCTCTTCTGGATTCTGTCCATGTATTCCGGTTATTGCTCTAGGTCCATTGTGTGGTGTTGTCTCTTATTCTGTAATATTAATATTCTGTGCCGCCTTAATATTAATTTCTCTATGAATCCCGTGTCTCTTCCTACTGTGAAACAATATTTTTTATTTGACTCATCGCCATTTTTACTATTGTTCTGATATCTCCTCCAGGACCCTATTTTTTTTCTTTGTAATGCTATCAACCTCATTATCTATCTATCTATCTATCTATCTATCTATCTATCTATCTATCTAATAAGGGTGTAATACAGGTTTGCTTCTGATATTTTATGCAACATATGAGAGCCTAATGTTTTCTATTGTAAGAACACAGTTTTATTAAATTGCTAATAATATTGTATACTTTTAACTTTATTATATAGCAGAAAATCAATTACATTCAGATTTTATTGTACTTTAAATCTATCTCCTATCTATCTATCTATCCTATCTATCTATTTATATCTTACGTAGTGTCTATGTCTCTACTTATAGATAGATATTATAGACATTAGATAATAAATAAAGTTTGTACAGACAATAGGTATGGGATCTTTTTTTTAATTCTATCTATCTATCTGTCATCCAGCTTAACAAAGCTCGACTTCCTGAATCACCTTTGCGAATCGGTAATAAATGTCACTTTGCAAATATTGGTTCATTTCTTTATTAAGTAAATAATATGCCATCTACATAAATGTATGGGCCTCCTGCATAGAAATTAGTGCAGACAAAAAAAAAAGAAGGTGTTGCAACCAATCCTATTCCGGTTTTCATGTTCTTTCAGGTAGTAATATAGAAGATGGAATTTGAATACATCTATAGCTTCTTCAGGAAACTTCTGCACCTTTAGTCCATTTGTTTTCATATGATCAGGCTTTAACTTTTAGATTAGAGAGGAACCAGTAGACTGGGAGATGTTTATGTTATTGTCACTGGTTATTGTTTGTTTCCAGAGATATGTCAGGTGATGTAGAACCTAAATACACCTTAGTAGCCTGTACTCCAGGTCACCGGGGTGTGTATACAGAGTAGGAGATGAGTAAGTAGCTGGAATGTAGCTGACCGCATGAGTAATAATAATAGTCACCATGATTACTGGAACTCTTCCTGAAACTAGACCTCGGAGCGACAGAGGTGGATTGCCCCTGGCAGCGAATGGGTTAAGCACCTCTAGTTGACCTGCTATGAAAATCTCTTGTTTGTCTAACATCCAATGAAGTGTTAAAGAGTATTTCCTCTAAAAATAAAAAATAAAATAAATTAAACAACCTACCTACTTATTCTATCTATCTATCTATCTCCTATCTATCTATCTATCTATCTATCTATCTATCTATCCATCCATCTATCGTCTCATATCTATCTCCTATCTGTCTTTGTCTATCTATCTATCTATCTATCTATCTATCTATCTATCTATCTATCTATCTATCTACTGTATCTATCTATCTGACAAATTAATTATAAACTATATAAACCTACCTTAGCAGTAATTTAAAGGACTTGCCGACAACTAGAAAATTTCTAAGAGCTTATGTTTGCTTTACAATATAAATAAGCTGATCCCCCCCACTTTTGCTGGGCTCAGGCCAATTCTCTGCCACTGCCAGACAGTGCCCGATCCTTGCTGATCAGGAGGAAGAAATTGGCAGGGCACAGGAAATGTTTACCCCACCAATCGCTGGCTGTGACCCACCTCAGTGAACATTTCTTAAAGTGAATGTACCATCAGGTACATAATTTTTTTTTTTTAACTGAATGGATTGATGCTGGCACGGGGATGTTGGTGGCATGGTCCTTTTTTGAACCGCTGCTTGGTACCTTCGCAAGGGGCTAGTCTATTGCCGAGCTTGCCAGCCCCCAGTGTGACAAAACCCCTCCCCTCTGTGACACGGCTCCAGTGATTCTAATGGAGCTGCGTTACAGTGGGGGGGGGGGGGGGAATCGGCGGGCCAGCCTTCAGTGCTTCATGCCAGGCCAGTGCTTGATCAATTACATGTTTTTACACCTTTAGGGTAGCTTCCAACGTACTGGATGGGTTTGCAGCGAAATCCGCTGTGGATCCATATCGTGTGAAGGTCTATGGGTTACATATCCGCAGCAAAATTTTTATTCCGCTGCGCATATGTAACCCAGGCCCTTTAAACCCCGCAGCCCCGGCCCGGAGCATACATCACCTGCTCCAGGCTCCTGCTTGCTTCGGGGCCTCCCAGCATCTCCCGGCGGTAAGCCAATCAGTGCACTTCCCAGCTGCAGGGCATTGATTGGCAGCCCGCTGAGAGATGCCGGGAGGTTCCGAAACAAGCAGGAGCCTGGAGAAGGGGATGTATGCTCCAGGCCTGCCCCCGGCCCGAAGCATACATTACCTGCTCCACAGCTGTGTGTGCTGCTCCCGCCTCCTGGCGCTTTTTATCAGCCAATCAGTGCACGGCAGCACTGATTGGCTAATGGGAAGCGAGGGGAGCCGGGAGCCTCACACAGGTGCCGTGGTGCCAAGCAGGTAATGTATGTTTCGGGCCTGGGCTATGGGTGGCTACGGGGGCCGGGTCACATATCTGCAGTGGAATGAATATTCTGCTGCAGGTATGTGACCCCATAGGCCTTCAATATACCAGGATCCGCAGCGGATTTCACTGCAAACTTGCAGCGTGAAATCCGCTGCGGATCCGGTACGTGTGAAGGCACCCTTAAACTGATTCAGTCATCTGTCATTCTAGATTATTTTTAGTTATATCTGTCACCAGAAAAGCTTGGTGAAAAGCTTGGGAAAAGTTTAATTACAACCTCTGTGGGAGCTTTAATGGCAGCTATGTTACTTGTCTGCCATTTTTTTTTTAGATTTATATACAAAAGAGCTTTATTTAACAATACAGAAAATGACCGCTGTTTAGTTATTTCTGTTAAGTAACGGTATATAGGTCTATAACTATTACAAAAAATAAGGTTACTACTACAAACACAAATACTTAAAGGTTTTTTTTTTTTTTATTTAAATCTAAGTTTCTACTGCAACCTATAAAATATAATTGGGCCTCATTTATCAAAATGTTGTTGCCCATGGAATCCAATCAAAGCTCATCCCTCATTTATCCAGACCAGGTAGGAAAGGAAAGCTGAGCTCTGATTGGTTGCTTTAATGTTATAACTATTATATTAATAGATGTGTTTAATATCCTATGCATTGCATTTTTCAGATCTCTGTCATTGGCTGGATATGGACCCTGGTCTTTCCCAAAGCTGAACGGTTAATTTTACTAAGGGTGCGTTACACAGAGAGATTTATCTGACAGATCTTTGAAGCCAAAGCCAGGAACAGACTGTAAACAGCTAACAGGTCATAAAGGAAAGACTGAGATTTCTCTTCTTTTCAAATCCATTCCTGGCTTCAAAAATCTGTCAGATAAATCTTTCTGTGTAAACGCACTATTATGCATAATAATTATAATCTGGCACTACTAATAACTGTGTCCTGTTGTCTTAGTGGAAGATGACCTGCTAGTCCTCACCTCCCGACCATTGAAAATATCGGTGAGTGCCGCCTATGCTTCTCATCTACATTCTACATTTATTTTACTTATGCTGATAAACATTTTCAGAATATAGATGATGCTTCTGGGTCCCAGTGCAGTACAGTAGGGTTAGGTGGCTTCATATGGCATGCCCACTGGCCGCACATTCAGTCAAACATTTGTAGACACTAAACCACTAGCATGTCCATATACAGCAGGGGTTTAGTGTCCTCAAACTGCAATTACAAAACCTATCCACTCCCATAGTCTTATATTTTTTTTCCTTATAACTGCATGAAGTGAGAATGTAGTGAGGTGTACCTTGCTCCGCTTCATTCTGGGAGCTGCGGGATGAGAGTACAATGAGTTACATGTTAAATAATATGGTGGGATGTGGTAAGTATCATATAGTCAGTTTTGGGACACTAAACTCGGGATAAATTCTGCGGAATCCTGCAGAATTCCTTTGGCTGTATGCGTGCAGGGCCGGGAGCCGTCAATTCTTTCGGCAGAATGCGGAATCAGCCGGCCCATAGAATGGTGACTATGGAGCCGGCGGAAAGGCGCACGGCCGTGCACGCTTACAGCTGACGGAATTCCGCGAAATTTATCCGCGTAAATTCCTCAGTGTGAACCCACCCCAACTGTGCAAAGCCATGCTACTGGGTTAGTGTCCAAAATGGTAGTGACAGGGTCTCTTTAATACATTTCACTCAATGGAGATATATTAGGCTGAGATGTATTAGGTCTAGGGTTAGTGGGCCAGGACCTTTTTACCCTTGGGGCTCAGACAACTCTTAGACCATGCTCAGTAACAAGCAAGTTACCTTGTGTCCCCGAAGTTGGAAATAGAAGATGGTATAATACTTTACAGGGTGCATGTCTTTTCTTTGTGTCTCCTTTTTAACCCCCTTTCAGTTCTCTCTCAGACCTTTTCCCATTTTCTGCTGTTTGAATATTATTTCACTTTTAACAATAATCTTTTTGGACTAAACTCTTCTATTTATCAGGCATACTCAAATGGTATGGTCAAAGAAAAAAATTATTGTCATATTCATATCATTTTTCTATTAATAAGCGGTTTAGGTCACAACACAGTGTCCATAAATTTAATGTTTCCATAACAACCTATTAGGGCACAACTTTTACTTCTTACATTGCTCCGGAAATGCTGATGGAAGACTGAAAGAATCCATTAAAAGTCAATAGGACCCACCAGGAATTTTTGGGATCCACCTGTATATAGATCTGCTATAGATGTAATAGCTCCATTAGGAGCATATATACTTTATATTAGTATTGTAAACATTAGGCTGTGTTCAAATAAAGTTTTCAGTCTTTTTTAAATGGTATGAACATAGCCCTACTTTACAATTTTCCATCCTACGCCCCTGTGTCCCGCATTCGTTCTCCTCTGTTTCTCCCTCCTTACCTGTTTTCCTCCTCTTCCCTTCCCTTCTCTCTTTCCTTGCCTTTTTTCCCTTCCATGTTGTTTTCCTCTATATCACACACTTTCTTTTTGGCTTTTCTACTTTTGAATCCTTCTCGCTTTCTCCCATTTCCCTCTCTTCCGCACCCATTTTTTCTCCTCTAACCATAACTATCAGAAGTACAGAGGTAGCAGTCTCGTCCAGGCCCTAGAGCCTAAAGAGCCCTAAAGGCCCCTCTACTATATAACTGTTACAAAGTAACTAGGGGCCCTATTACAGTATATGGCTATGTTCACAAAACTTTTTAATTGAGTCTATAATAACGGACGTTATTTAGCTGTCTGGCCTCCCTTTACTGCAATGACTTTTGTTTGCACATTATTCTAGTTTGTGGTTACTAATTGGCCTTTGAGTGTCGCTTAATTGAATAGTCCATTGAATTTAATAGTAAAAACAGAGAAAGAACGGTGGAAAAAGAAAAACTGTGTGTGAACTAATAAAAAAACGTCCGCTGTTTACAAAAGACGTCCGAAAATAATGATCATGTTCATTATTTTGACGGCCGCGGTAAAATGTCCGTTATTCAATGCAGTGTGCATTGGACGTCCGTCTTCCTAATGACTTTAATGCATTGCCATTGCTGTCAGTTAAATCGCGGCAAAAAACTGACGCTTTTTAAAATATCAAAATCGACTGCCTTTTCTCTATTTTTGATGTTCTGTGAACATAGCCTAAGCATGAGGACCAGGAGCTTGAGGTACACCTCTGCCCCTCTTCATCCTTATTGCTTTCTCATATTAATATTAAAGGTTCCATTTCTAACATGGCTGCACAATATTTATTTTAAAGGACACTGGTGACCCCCCCCCCCCCCGGTGGAGTGCGTACTGGCTCCAGTACCTTTTGTCTGCTACAAACAGCTCTCCGACACTCTGCCCCGCATTCTCTGGTGGGACGCCAATTTGAAAGAAAAAAAACTCTTGGTACCCAATATCTAGACACTGGGGCGGAGTTGCAGCGGTATGTAGTCTCGCTGCCTTCGCCCTCTTCTAGGCCACTCACACTTGATGCAGGCCTTTGCATTATGTTACCTGCACTCAGCCTGCCAATCATTAGTGAGTGGCTGGGAAGAGGCAGTGTAACTACCTGCCACTGCATGTAGAGAGAGCTGTGCACAACAGCTTTAAGGTACTGAGGCCTGTTCACACTCCAGCAGGGAGGTGACCGATTCCCTTTAAGACAGATACTGGTAATGCTCTTATTGATTGATCATTCTTATTAATGATCTTATTGTCTTTAATAAGATCCATTCATAGTTTGTCTGGGTTCTGGTATTTTTGGCAAGAGCAGCACTGCAGAGTGTACGAGAAAAACACTGCAAGTGTGAACAAAAACGTAGGACCTATTTACACAGGGAGAGTAATTATTTGCCGCACAGTCGGACATTACCCCGTATAATAGGTGATGATTGAGCCGCAGGCCACATTTGTAATGAGGGTGTGCGGCCAAAGAATAATAGTCGCTAAGGGCTGAACAAATGTTCTGCACAATATTGTAGCCATGTACCTGACCAGCGCTTGCATCAGGCAGCAGTCTACCCATGTAATACACCACTCTTACACCACTGTGTATAGGCTCCACTTCCCATCCCTTACTTTCTCCATCAGAAAATGCCCACTTAATACAACATGCATGTTGTGTATGTCTGTGCAGGCCAGTGCAGGCCCATAGAACTTCATAGGTACCATGTCAAGGGTCCAGATTACAGTTGTGTGCGTGAGACTTCTTTCTTCAGTTTCTCTCTTTTTTTTTTCTCTATTTCCTCCATTGCACACTCCCCCTCTACTTCTTTCTTTCACACCAACCTCTAAAGCTCCTGCCAATATTGTATTACAATCGATTAGCACTGCTTGTGTAATTTTAAACATAACTTTTCTTTGTAATTAACTGCTAGAAAGGATTAGTATCTCCACACAGGAAAAGGAATCAACTTATATTGAATGAGCCGTACATTACCCCTGACTCCCTTGTGGCAGAATATATTAACATTATAATCTCTAACACTATTTTTTTATGTTACACTATTGTTAGTAAATCAACTCCTCGGGTCCACAGAGACTCTGACCCTTGGCAATTCAGTGAAAGTGTAATTATCTCCCCGAATCTTGGACAGATTTAAGAGATTACATTTCAACTAAATCTATATCAATGCTAATTTTCTGTTCTGTGGGCTCCAGGTGTTCGGAAATAAGGCTTCATCCTTCCTGCCCGGCCTGCCCGGGTGTACAATAAAGAGAAGCCTTGCTGAGCGTAGGGTAAAAGAAATGCAACTCTACATAAAATTATACCTATTTTTTGTTACAAAACCTGGTCCTTACAAGACAAAGTTAAACAAAACAGCTATGGTAAATTAGCGTTAAATAAAGGCCAGTTTAATGCTCCGTTACAGGCAACTGGGGCATACACGATGGCTAATTGGCTATCACAATTAAAAAGAATAGAGCAAATGATTCATTCCAAGGGGAGGGCAAAAATAGAAGCTCTCACAAATATAATATCAGGGGTTGGGAAAGCTGTGCCGCGGAAGCCCGGTGACTGGCAAAGGCCTCAGTCCTTTAAGGATACAAATATTGTTTGTAAACAGGCCTCTATAGAACGCTGCTGAAGATGTGTCTTGGTGTCCTTTTAATGTCCTTGAGATGAGGCCAGGGCCTTAGCCCTAATTGGGAGTGGAATTCTTAATGAATTGTTAACAACAATCTCACATATCTGACAGTATTCTAAAGAAATCGTGAATAGTATTTTATTATTGCCTTAAAGGGGACATAATGGGTCAGCTCATGGACCATAGATTTACATCCAGCCAGAAATTTTTATATAGTTAGTCTGTTTTTCCCATGTTTGTGTGTATTCATGTAGGGCTCTTTATTTCCTTCTATAGACCAAAAACTGATAGGTTAACTGGGTTTCTGTGATGAGGGCCTGGGCTGGACATGGTGGACATACCATATGTGTGGCTTGTGCAACTGTGCAGGGGCCTAGCACCCCTCTATCTATTAGATTGAAGGTAAGAGATGGAGCTATGGATTTTATAGCTCATAATTACTAGTGAATTGCTGGAGAGACAGAAAGATTATGCTGTATGATACGAAGAATACTTTATGATTGGGGAGCAAGGAGCCCCTAGACTGTACCTGTGTGGGAACTCTTATTTGACTATGTCTTAGTTGACTCCTATCATGCCTGCACAGCCAAAGCTAAAGAACTTAGTAAGACAGCAGCCGTGTCACAAAACGGCCACTGTCTGTGTATTTCACCCCGACCGGTACTGCAGTACCAGTGGAATTCGAGTGCATGCGGGTGGAGCCGCACTTTACATTGTGTGCACTGTCAATTTCATGCGCTATTCAATGGATAGAGGCCGCACAAAATTGACATGTCAGTTTTTCGTGCACCCGCATCTAATTCCGGCCACAGTGTACACACTCCAGCCAGGATTCCATAGAATTTAAAGCGATCAGCTGCTGTCATTAAAAAACGGCCAATGTTTAATGAAACTATGTTGTATGAACGTGGCCTAAAATTAAAAACCTACATGGAACTCAACAAAATAAGATCCAAAAAATGATTTCAAATGAAGTTCAATATACTGAGCATGGTTTCAATGACACTCGATTATGAAAAAACAACCATAGCTATAACCATTTTTCATACCCTATAAATGAGTATTGCCTCTATGGTTCTACTTAGAAATTAGCAAATCTACAGTAGGAATGAAACAAAGCGCTTCATTCCTATCGGGATTCTGCTCATCATTCTGCTGGCCTTTGTAATCTGCTCTGCTCCATGCCGTTTCTCCCCGGGTCCTGGAAAAAGATGGAACCAGTCCTGGGGGGAAAAAAAAACACTTTTTTTTCCCCAAAAGATGCATATGCCCCTAAGTGTGCACCAAAATGTTGCACACAGTCCTGAAACGCCAGATGGAGTGAATGGAGCCTCTGATCCAGTGTGAACCTAGCCGAACTAGCCTAACTAGCGTAAGATATTGCGTAAGAACTAGACGTAAGATATTGGTTGCTAGTCAGAATACATACAGCATACCAGTATGTCACAAAAAAGAAGAAAAAGAATGTTGGTAGCTTACTATTTACAGTATACAATAAAGTAGGGAAACTGAGGACATCACTAAAACCTTTAAATATATGAAGTGTTTCAATAAGGTTCAGGTGGGCAATATGATGAACTCGACAAAAAGGCTATAATCTTAGTCTTGAAATGGGAAAGATCAGGTGGAACATTAGATAGTATTTATTCTACTGATAGAGTAGTAAAAGCCTGGAAGAAGCTTCCTGCTGATGTAGTGGAAAAGTCAACAGTAGGTGATTTTAAACATCCCGGGGGTAGACATAAATTCACTAGAGGCCAAAGAAAATGATTTGAAACCCAAATAAAACAAAACAAAAAAACAAAAATAAAATAAAACAATAAAATCCCCAAAACAAGTAAAAAAAAACACACACACAGAAGCACTTACTAGGTAGTCGTTTTACCTTTTATTTATCACAAAAATTATCATGAAACATTTCACAATATCACTGATTTTAGCCACTGGTCAGCCTGATTAGTATATTTTTCCTTGAAAACTAAATTTGCTATACTCAATCAACCTCTGATACAATACAATATAAAATAATAAAAAAAATTATTGCAAATAAAAATGGTAAACCAAAGTTTTGATCTGTAAATTAAATGTATTTGCCCCTCTAAATTTCTTAGACATTGGTGCTATGTACACGTCTACCAGTCATGTGTATCAGACCTCCTGCAGACATATATGTGACTAGATATTTTAGTGATAGTTTGTACACGAATTCCATGACTGCACACGCCATCATTTCTGTTTGACATGTGAGTAATGAGCAGATATTTCTACAGCTATACTGCCCCCATATGCCACAATATCACCAGTGCATTTTTCTATCTGTCCCACCCAGCACACCTGTACATTCTTTACATACTCAACAAGATGCAAGTCCTGAAGTTGAATTTCTGAGGGTGATGAAGTCCATTTTTGTGTCAGTGACAAGAAACATTATGTGGAGATTTTTTTTTCTAAAATTTTCTTGTAAAATTATTTGTAAGATTTATTAATCTTTAGAAGTAAATGTCAAAAATGTAAAAAAAAAAAAAAGCTGTGTATCTTGATGTCAATGAGACATGAAAACTTCACTTGGAATATATATATATATATATATATATATGTATAAAAAACATTTGTATATATGATATTATAGAGAGCTCAAAATAGAATAATAGAAACAATATCCCTCATCCCTCAGATTACAAATAACTTTGTTTTTCTTAAAGGAACTCCGGTGAACACAAAATATACAGTGCGGGGGGGCTGGGAGTAATGCAGACTGTATACTTACCTGTCACTGTGCCCCTGCATCACTGATCACGGACCCCTGAAAGCCTCCTAAAGCTCTTGCTCCTACAACGTCACTGCCCAGCTAATGGATGCCTGCTGGCCCAGTCAGTGACGGGGGCGGGGCACCACTGAAGTCACTGATTGGATGAGCGGGTACTTTTCCGTGGGTCATGGTGTACCAGGAAGCCAAGAGAAGATTTTACCCGCTCGCTGTCAGTGACCTGTTGTGGTACGGGGATGGGTAAGTATATTTTTTTTTTATTATGAACCCACCCCCTGCTTGCACTGTATTTTTTTTTCCTGAGTTCTCATTTAAGTTTTTAATAAAATTTTGTCAGCATTTCAAATTTCTATCTTTATCTTGAAAAGCTGCTTGACAGCCATTATGTCGACCAGTATAACAACAGAGGTTGTTGTGTAGCTTGGGCACTTACAAGGGATTGTTGATTTGTGTCGGGTTGACTAGTCTATGGTGGTAAGCCTAATATAAGCTGTATTAGTGGCCATAATGATTATTACCCAGCTTTCCAAGGAATGGGCATACCTAAGGAACAGCTAAATAGAATTCTCAACAACCTGACAGAAGGGTACAATTTAAGTAGATTTATTTACTGGGGGAACTTCTTTTAGGTGAAAATGGGTTTATTTTATGTTTTTGTGCATGCTGAAGGCTATCTGAATAAAGTTGTTGATGCTGTAAGTTCTACTTGTTTTCTATACCCTGTGTGCTCGCCTGACACTCCATTATTTGTAGTGGAGTATTTTTATAATATTTCTAACAATTATTTTATAATATATGTTCGCAATTGCACCCATTCGTTTGAATAGTATGTGTTATGGGGCTGTGAATTGTGCTGAAAAAAATACTGATAGGTCCTAGTTGTGGCACAGATCACCATTTAGCAAGAACAAGTCTGACATCCCTATGGACAAAGAAATTTAGCCTTCACATGTTTATGTTGTGTGCCCCTCTGTTATTCCTCCAGGAAATGTTTGACTAAATTAACAGGTGGGTGTGTCCCAACAATAACTGACATTGTCAGCTCTGATTGGATAATGTCAGAATGTACAGAGACGCGCCCCTTTACCAAGCACAATGTCAACACCCAGTTGTCCATTTATTCATACAGTTCCGTGAAGAATGTCAGAATGACAGCACAACACAGATGTTAGATAGAATTGTTATTACATGGGAAATGCAAGTATTTACTAAAACAGACATGTCGGGAAAGCTAGCAGGTTCTCTTTAAAGGGAAGCCACATCAGAGTATTGATATACTGTATTTTCTTCCATCTGCTATTCTGATCAATGTGATACTCTGCTCATATGCTGAAACTGCCCAAGCCATGTGTCTCCCACAGACCGCTTTACAATAAACCCCTGAAGGATGCTGCTCTCCTCCTCATACCAGGCCGCATTGTCATCCTCTCCACACCATTGCTGTCTTTGTGCATCAGTAGAACATAATGCTTCTTGGAGGAAACACTAAGACAATCCGAGTATGCAAAGAAAAAAGAAAAACAAACTTAGTCAAGCAGCAGGAAGGACAAACCGACTGGAAAATGGAGCCACAGAGCAGCAAGAAAGTACTTTCTTCCCTTTGACAACCTGAGTCCTATGGAAAGTATCTTGAAGATAATTGGAATGATTATAATTCACTTCTGCCTCGCTTTGAATAAGATCAACTCAAATAATGCAACATTGGGAATGGAAGCCAAATAATTTTATTTTTACTGTTGATTGTCTGCCTCGTGTTCCTGGAAATTCTCCGCTAATACATAATTCTGTACAGTGCTGAATTATTCATATTTTGGATTGTTCCCCAGTAATGGTCTTTGCAACTTCAAGGTGCGGATGTAAATGAGATGTGGCTGCTCCAGATCAGGATATATTATACAGCAAACATCTCATCCCTGACTTAATGGGGTCTCCACCAACTTGTTCCAGAAGCTGTACGGCTGATTGAAATATGATTAACCAATTATTCTGGAGACCCCCATTCTGAGCATTGCGGGAATACATTAAAGGATATGGGTAAATTAAGTCGCCAAAAAATAGCTTCTATGATAATGTCAGTACTAATTTAAATCCGAGTTTCTCATTATAGCGTATAGGAAGGGATCCCACTAGAATTTTAGTGTTTTTATATTCTGTAAGATATATATATATATATCCTGATTGGCTATCTCTACTCAGTCTTCTGTTAATAGTCTTGGAGGTTTCGGATTTCGCATGCACACCTATGCAGCTATGCATGGCACCTTTGCTGGCTATAAATCCAGCATGGTGTATAGCAGTATTGTGACTGGCTGGGGCTATACACTGTGGAGGAGAGGCAGGCCATCTGCTAATTGTCCTTCCTCAGATCTTCCTTAATTATGCTTTTAATTAAAGATGGTTCAAGGCATGGGACCACATGAAGGGGAGTAATTACAAATTACATTACAAACCAAACAGATGTAGCTGTGCTGGGAGAGAAGGTAGAGCAGGGAGATGATGGCAATACACTGTGTACACAGTGCAGCCTGGACAGGATGGAGATATGGAAGTTGTGTGTCACCACTACTCTCATATGTGTGACAACTATTGATCTAGAAGCAGCTGCACAGCTCTGTCACTGGAGAGGGCCCCGTCACAATGTATTAGTGTGATGGCATAACTGGGAGGGGGGCAGCGCCCATGTGACTCAGGCCTGGCACCTCAATGAGGAGATTAAACATTCATATACATGCACTTTATACTCTAATATACCTAATGCTAGGCTGAGGCGTGGGAAAGGAAACATATGGAGGGATACAATGGGGAGAAAACAAGTACTGATGGAGGAAAATGGTGGTACTGAGCCCTGTGACTGGGACACACACACACATATATGGATTAACATCTATTTTCTGTTTATAACATTAATCTATCCATCTATCTATCTATCTATCCATCTATCTATCTTTCTCTTTCTTTCATATCTATTTTCTATTTTTAGCAATTTAGAAATTTTGTATCTGTCTAGATTAAATAATAGAGAGGTAAATAGTATAGATGATGGATAGATATGAAATAGATAATAGATGATAGATGGATAGATGATAAATAAATAGCTAGATAGATAGGAGATAGGGAGATAGAAAGGAGATAGATAGATAGATAAGAGATAGAATAATAGATAGATGTTAGATAGATAGATAGATAGATAGATAGATAGATAGATAAGAGAGAATAATAGATAGATGTTAGATAGATATGAGAGATAGATAGATAGATAGGAGATAGATAGATAGATGGATAGATAACATATAGATAGATAGAGAGATAGATAGATAACATATAGATAGATTAGATAGGAGATAGATAGGAGATGGATAGATAGATTGATTGATTGATTGATAGATAGGAGATAGATAGATAGATAGATAGATAGATAGATAGATAGATAGGAGATGGATAGATAGGTAGATGATAGATAGATAGATAGAAGATGGATGGATAGATAGATAATAGATAGATAGATAGAAGATAGAAAGGAGATGGATAGATAGATAATAGATAGATAGATAACATATAGATAGATTAGATAGGAGATAGATAGATAGATAGATAGATAGATAGATAGGAGATGGATAGATAGATAGATGGATGATAGATAGAAGACAGATAGATAAATAGCTATATGTTAGATAGATAGATTAGATTAGATAGGAGATAGATAGGAGATGGATAGATAGATAGATTGATTGATTGATTGACAGATAGGAGATAGATAGATAGATAGATAGATAGATAGATAGATAGATAGATAGGAGATGGATAGATAGGTAGATGATAGATAGATAGATAGATAGATAGATAGAAGATGGATGGATAGATAGATAGATAATAGATAGATAACATATAGATAGATTAGATAGGAGATAGATAGATAGATAGATAGATAGATAGATAGATAGATAGGAGATGGATAGATAGATAGATAGATAGATAGATAGATAGATAGATAGATAGGAGATAGATAGATAGATAGATAGATAGGAGATAGATAGATAGATAGATAGATAGATAGATAGATAGATAGATAGGAGATAGGAGATGGATAGATAGATGGATGATAGATAGAAGACAGATAGATAAATAGCTATATGTTAGATAGATAGATTAGATTAGATAGGAGATAGATAGGAGATGGATAGATAGATACTGAGATACATAGATAGAAAGATAAGAGATAGATAGAAAATAAATGATAGATCGATGATAGATAGATAGATAAGATATAGATAAGATATAGATACATAGAATAGATAGAAGATAGAAAGATAAATAAGATATAGATAGGTACTGTAAATAGATAGATAAAAGATAGATAGAAAATAAATAATAGATCGATGGTAGATAGATGATAGATAGATAAGATATAGATATATAGAATAGATAGGAGATAGAAAGATCGATACGATATAGATAGGTACTGTAGATAGATAGATAACAGATAGATAGATAGATAGATAGATAGATAGATAAGAGAGAATAATAGATAGATGTTACATAGATATGAGAGAGATAGATAGGAGATAGAAAGATAGATAGATATATCAGAGAGAATAATAGATAGATGTTAGATAGATATGAGAGAGATGGATAGATAGATAGATAGATAGATAGATAGATGTGTATCCATCTAGATTTATATATAGTCTAAATCTAAATTATATTTATCTGTCTAACATGTATTCTAACTTAATCATCCATTATCTATTACATCCAATTATCTACCTATTGTTATATGATTATCTATGCCTATCACTCTATATATCTCTCAGGTTATATAGCTAGATATCTTATGAACACATACCTTATTGTTCTTTATTATAGATTATGTATAGGTTATGTGTGGATGGATTATTGCGCCCTATCCCTTCCTGTTCGGTATCATGTATAGTTACAAGTTTATATTATGTATATTCCTTTGTATCCTAATTCATTCTTGCTAGCATAACAATAATATTAGTATACAGCACCTGACTGAGGATATATATATATATATATATATATATATATATATATATATATATATATATACATTTCTATGTACAGTAGGTATCTCTGGCATTCCCTATGAAGGGTCCTGGCTGCACACAAGCCCCTGTATGTTACAATGATCGGAAACCTCCTGATCTGACTGCTTAGTAATACACAGGTTATAATACTACTACTTCTATACATCACAACAGTAATAAATACATGTATCTCCATATAGAAGCCCATACCCAGTGTTACACAGAAGGGACATTTTGAGGGTGTTTTTTTTTTTTAATTTTGCCCAAGTAAAATGTCCGAGAATTTACTCTTCCTTTTATTTGTTTATTGTATGGTATGATAGTGAGGATAGCAGGGATGTATTGTGGGGAAGAAGGGAAACAAAGGACAAGAAAAAGAAGAGAAATTAAGGAATATTAGTAGCTGCTGGAAAGATCCAATGTAGCATTGATTTTATTTTCTATATAAATAGTCTAGTATGACACATTTGTGCTTAGTATTTATGTTGTTATTATGTATATATGTATGTATTATTATCAGTACAAAAGATAACAATAAAAGTACATGTTTATGTGTTATCAGGAGTAAGTGCACCAACATTACAGATAGGAAATAAAATTTATAAAGCAAATAAAGTATTACAGAAAATACATAATAACAGAAGAAAATACAATCTAGACTGTGAATCTAATAAACTATAGTGATTGTAGAGAAAACCATCCCCAGTGCTGTAGGAGTCCTGGCAGTAACCCGCGGCTGGTCCGCAGAGCTTGCATTTCTGTCCGGGCAGAGAGATCGGGAGGAAGCTGCAGCCTGAGGGATGAGGAGGGACAGGAGGAGATGCTGGGAGGGACAGGAGGATATGCTGGGAGGGACAGGAGGAGATGCTGGGAGGGACAGGAGGAGATGCTGGGAGGGATAGGAGGAGATCCTGGGAGGGACAGGAGGAGATCCTGGGAGGGACAGGAGGAGATGCTGGGGGGGTATAGGAGGAGATGCTGGGAGGGACAGGAGGAGATCCTGGGAGGGACAGGAGGAGATGCTGGGAGGGACAGGAGGAGATGCTGGGAGGGACAGGAGGAGATGCTGGGAGGAACAGGAGGAGATGCTGGGAGGGACAGGAGGAGATGCTGGGAGGGACAGGAGGAGATGCTGGGGGGGCAGGAGGAGATGCTGGGGGGGGCAGGAGGAGATGCTGGGGGGGGGCAGGAAGAGATGCTGGGGGGGGCAGGAAGAGATGCTGGGGGGTATAGGAGGAGATGCTGGGAGGAACAGGAGGAGATGCTGGAGGAACAGGAGGAGATGCTGGGGGGCAGGAGGAGATGCTGGGGGGGGCAGGAAGAGATGCTGGGGGGTATAGGAGGAGATGCTGGGAGGGACAGGAGGAGATGCTGGGAGGGACAGGAGGAGATGCTGGGGGGGGGGGGACAGGAGGAGATGCTGGGTGCAAAGCCAGGAGGAGACCAGCAGCACACCTCATATACTACATGTTATCTACCCAGTAGCTAGCTACTCCCCTACCTAGCTGCTATCTAACTAGCTATCAAGTTTTTCTATCTATCTATCTATCTATCTATCTATCTATCTATTCAAAAGGATCGCCCACAGCACTCCAATACGTGATAAAGAAAAAGTGTTTATTTAAACATAATGTGCAGCACAGCACAACAATTAGGTGCGCAACGTTTCAATGACCTCCGTCATCTTTTTCAAGCGTCCTCTTTTTCCTATCTATCTATCTATCTATCTATCTATCTATCTATCTATCTATAATCTATCTAACTAACTATCTATCTATCTATAATCTATCTATTATCTATCTATCTATTAGTGTAACATCAATCTGGATTATTATCTATTTATGTAATGCATATGCTCATATGCTACCCAATAGCTATCTATTCACCTACCCATTTGCTATCTAACTAGCTATCAAGTTTTTCTCTCTCTCATCTATCTATCTATCTATCATCTATCTATCTATCTATCTATCTCCTATCTATCTATCTATCTATCTATCTATCTCCTATCTATCTATCTCATATCTATCTATCTAGGTCATATCGATCTGGATTATTATTTATGTATGTAATACATATCTATCTGTCTGCCTCTGTGTGTATCTCTCTCTCTTTTTTATATAGCCCCCTTCCCCATAAATATAGTTATTTATTTACTATAATTTATGCCTGTCTGTCTTTCAATAGGTAGAAACAAGAGAAAGTAATACAGATGTCCGTCTTTTATTTATCAATGTAGTTAATACTTGTAGTAGCTGTACAATATATGTGTATTTATCAGTATTTATACAGTATCATAGTATTGATATAGTATTAGTATTTACATATCTCTATCTATAATTCATCTATTACATAGCTACCTTTCTCTTTGTGTTCATGGCCATGATTTTACTTTAGATAGGCACATAAATAAATAAATAAATAAATAAATATAGATATATATGTGTGTGTGTTTCTTAATATATATATATATATATATATATATATATATATATATATATATATATATAGTTAGTGTGTGTGAGAAATGTATCTTGTAAAATATAATATACATATAGATTACATGCAGATAGCTAGAAAGTGAGTAAGTGATTTCATGAGTCCAGGGAGGTAAGAAGATTAGTAGATTAGAAGGGATTGAGCAGCATATGGTAAATGGATAAAAGCTGATTTAAATATCTAAGCATAGATTGGGAATTTGGCTATAAGACAGTAACAGGTCTATGATTTGTTTCTTAATCCCAGCCATTTGTGTGATCCGACATTTGTGTACTCTAATTATTAATGTAATCTATTAATTAATCTGTGAATATATTCCCCTTCCTCTGAGAATAGGGCAGGATTGTGTAATATATGTGTGTAAATGCAAGTGATTCCTATCGCCAGAAAGCAATTTAGTGCATTGCAGTTTGCCAAAATCTTACATCATGTAATATAGTCTTATATGTCATCTTTTTATATTATCGGATGCCAGATTAAAGGAATTTCACAGTATTTGCATGCAACAACAATTAGAGTGTTCGAATTTATTTAAAGTCAGATTCCTTTAATCCGACATTTGATAATCCAGAATGTCTGCTAATCCAGCACTTGTTTTTAGCACCAGACAGATATGAAACATGAAATTTTACAGTAGAGTTCATCTAAGCAAAACCCGGAGCTCTAGTAGAAGATTTTGTGTTAACATGTTACTTTATACTGTCTTCTAAATATCCAAATGATATGATAATTAGGCACTTACTGTATTTATGTGATGTGTTTCAGTGATGCAACATGAAAGTCATTTTCACTAATTTGCCAAATTAAAGGACAAGTGCCATGAAAAACTTTTTCCCAGTAATTGAAGCACATTACAAAGTTATATAACTCTGTAATGTGCTTCAATCACCTATCTGCCTCCCTTCCCTGTCTTTTCCCCCCTTCACTCCCCACCAGGAAGTGTCCTAACTCACACAGACCTGATTACTGTCGTCACCGTCACCAGCTCTTCTCTCAGCTCCTTCTCCTGTTACACTAGCCTCCCCCCTATCACTTGTACTGGGGAGGGGGGGGGCTGCTGTAACAGGACCTAGAGCAGCCCTCCTGCTGATGACTCCTGACAAGAAGGAGCTGCTTGGTGATGGTGACGACAGTCATTAGGTCTGTGTGAGTTAGGACACTTCCTGGTGGGGGATGGAGGGGGGAACAGACAGGGAAGGGAGGCAGATAGGTGATTGAAGCATATTACACAGTTATATAACTTTGTAATGTGCTTCAATTACTGGGAAAAAGTTTTCATGGCACTTGTCCTTTAACCCCTTGCCGCAAAATGACATTCCTGGAACGTCATGTAAAACAGGTAGTTCCCGGAACGTCATGGCTTCCCTGCCTCCCCCCGCTGTCCCTATAGAAGATCGGGCAGCAGGAGGATGCTATGTCACACAGCATCCTCCTGCTGCCTCTGCCCGGAGGGGAGCCGCGCTCCCCCCGGGCAGTTAACCCCATAAACGCCGCGGTCAATGCGACTGCAGCGTCTATGGGGAGATCGGGCGATCGGGCGGCGGGGGGAGGCTGCAGCACGTTGCCTCCCCCTACCGCCACAACAAGTGTGTCCCTCAGCCCCCTCCCCTTGTCCCCCGATACCGGAGATCACCGCTATTACCATTATAGCGGTGATCTCCGGTATCGGGATTTACCGGCGCCGCCGATAGCTTTCATCTCCCCCCACCGTGAATCCACGGTGGGGGGAGATGAAAAATGTCCCCTCAGACCCCAGATCAGCCCCCCTAGTAGGGCGATAACTAACCCGCTCCCTCCCCGGGCGGCCATCAGACTCAAGATGGCCGCCCCCATCCCTGCGAACAAACAATGTTTGTTCGCAGGAATGGAAATGAATAAATGATCAAAGCCCCATGCTCTCCGCCACCGGATAAAAAGTGTCAGTAAGTCGCCCCCCACCCCCCCTGTAACCCCCGTCCCCCAGTCACCCCCCCTTCCCCATATACTCACCTGATCCTGGAGCTCCTTCCTCCTCGACGTCCTGGCTGGTTATGAAGTGCGCATGCGCTCCACAACCAGCCAACTCTGAAAATTTAAAGTGACAGAGACCAATTTGGTCTCTGTCACTGAACTATGATTACTGTGATAGAAAATATCACAGTAATCATAGTAATACAGTGAAAATGAATGTGTAAAAGTACAAAAAGTGACAAACATACAAAAAAATAAAACACACACTTTTTATTATAGTAATAATTGCAGTTTACTCCCAGATAACCCTAACCCCCCCAGATTGCCCGTAACTACCGCACGTTGCCCGTAACCACCCCCGGTTGCCCGGAACCCCCCCCCCCCCCGGTTTCCCGTAATCACGCCAGATTGCACGTAACCACCGCACGTTCCCGTAACCACCGCACATTGACCGTAACCACCCCCGATTTCCCGTAATCGCGCCAGATTACACGTAACCACCGCACATTGCCACTGACCACTGCACGCTGCCACTGACCACCGCATGTTGCCACTGACCACCACATGTTACCTCTGACATCGCACACTGCCTCTAACCACCCCACACTGCCTCTAACCACCGCACACTGCTTCTAACCACCGCACACTGCCTCTAACCACCGCACACTGCCTCTAACCACCCCACAATGCCTTTAACCACCGCACGTTGCCTCTAACCACCGCACGTTGCCTCTAACCACCGCACGCTGCCTCTAACCACCACACACTGCCTCTAACCACCGCACACTGCCTCTAACCACCGCACGTTGCCTCTAACCACCGCACATTGCCTCTAACCACCGCACGTTGCCTGTAACCAACCCAAATTGCCAATGAGCCCCTCCAGATTGCCCGTAACCACGCCAGATTGCCGTAACCAACCCAAATTACATATAAGCACTTTAGTTTATCCGTAACAAACCCAGATTGTCCGTAACCCCCTCACGTTGGCCGTAACCACAGCAGGTTGCCTGTAACCACTGCAGGTTGCCCGTAACCACCTCCAGATTACCTGTAACCACAGCAGGTTGCCCATAACCACCCCAGGTTGCCCGTAACCACAGCAGGTTGCTCATAACCACCCCAGACTGTCCGTAACCACTTCCAGATTACCCGTAACCACAGCAGGTTGCCCATAACCACCCCAGGTTGCCCGTAACCACAGCAGGTTGCCCATAACCACCCCAGACTGTCCGTAACCAACCCGCATTACCTGTAATCTCATTTTTTTTATTGTATTTTAGTAACTGCGCTGTTCTAATAACCATTACTAGCTGCGGTTTTGCTCCAGCAAATTGGCGCTCCCTTCCTTCTGAGCCCTGCTGTGTGCCCATACAGTGGTTTATGCCCACATATGGGGTACCATTCTACTCAGGAGAACCTGCGTTACAGATTTTGGGGTGAATGTTCTCTCCTGTTCCTCGTGAAATTTAGAAATTTCTAACTAAACAAACATATTATTGGAAAAATTTTAGTTTTTAGTTTTTACTCTCTACTTTTGAATACTTTCCTCTAATACCTGTGAGGTCAAAATGCTCACCACACCCCAAAATGAATTCTTTGAGGGGTGTACTTTCCAAAATGGGGTGACTTATGGGGAGATTTTACTCTGCTGACACTACAGGGGCGCTGCAAACGCACCTGGCGCTCAGAAACTTCTTCAGCAAAATCTGCACTGAAAATGCTAATTGGCGCTCCTTCCCTTCTGAGCTCCGCTGTGTGCCCATACAGAGGTTTATGTCCACATATGGGGTACCGTTGTATTCAGAAGAACCTGCGTTACCGATTTTTGGGTACTTTTTTTTCTACTGTTCCTTGTGAAATTGAGAAATTTCAAACTAAACTAACATATTATTGGAAAAATTCAGGTTTTTCATTTTAACTGTCTAATTTTGAATACTTTCCTCTAATACCTGTGGGGTCAAAATGCTCACCACACCCCAAAATGAATTCTTTGAGGGGTTTACTTTCCAAAATGGGGTGACTTATGGCGGTTTTTCTCTCTGCTGGCACTACAGGGGCACTGCAAACGCACCTGGCGCTCAGAAACTTCTTCAGCAAAATCTGCATTAAAAAAGCTAATTGGCGCTCCCTTCCTTCTGAGCCCCGCTGTGTGCCCATACAGTGGTTTACCCCCACATATGGGGTACTGTTGTACTCAGGAGAACCTGCGTTACAAATTTTGGCATGCTTTTTTTCTCATGTTCCTTTTGAAAATGAGAAACTTTAATCTAAACGTATATATTATTGGAAAATTAAAATTTTCCATTTTTTTACGGCCTAATAGTGAACACTTTCCTCCAGCCCCTGTAGGGTTAAAATGCTCATTATACCCTTAGATTAATTCTTTAAGGTCAAAGAAAAAAGGGATCAGGTCCTCAAGAAAGACAATATAGGTCAAGTCTTTTGGAGACAGAGAGTGTATAAGGGAAATAGAGTTAGTATTTATTGTAATATATCAGATAGATAAAATCAAATCATGCATATGGGAGATTAAAACACAAGGGGATTAACAATGGTAATAATGATCATACATACGAGAGATTAAAACACAAGGGGATTTATAGTATAATAAATGGGTTCAATCATAAAATTAAGAGGATATGGTATACCAAAAATAAAATAAAAAAGAAGAAAAACGGGAATAAAAAATATATAAAAAAAAAAAAAAAAAAAAAAAAAATGAAAAAATGAAAGTGATCAAATGAGGAGGGAAAAAAGAAGAAAAACGGGAATGAAAAATATATAAAAATGAAAAAATGAAAGTGATCAAATGAGGAGGGAAAAAAAAAAAAAAAAAAAAAAATGAAAAATTAGAGGATGCAAAATCAAAAAATATAATTATATATATAGTGATGATCAAAATAAAAATATAATGGAATTAAATAAATGTCACAATCAATTGGCTGTAATTGATAGTTGTGTATCCATACAAACAGAGATGCCGATCTCTTGTGTAAATAACTGATCGGTAGCAGGCAGCTTATTGTCGGACAGCAGCACGTTTTAGAGCTAGAGATAGCAGGCAGCCGGTTATCAGACAGTAATAAATCTTAGATGTAGATGTCCGACCACAGCGTGTTTAGGAGCTGGGAATCTACGGGTCCCTGATAGATAGTGACTAGACAGCAGTAAATCCTAGATGGGGATGTCAGCGGGCTGTTGTCATGTAATGTCCGCTCGGGGAGCAATAGTTACAATGTTTGATTGTAGTAATTGATATGTTTAGAAACAAATCAGTGGGTTGGTGAGAGTGTAACAGTTCTTAAAGATCTCACTGGTGCTTGTAGCACCGCTCACCCCTCTTGATGTTTTCAGTCTCTGCTGCTTTATGCATGATCAAGATCCAGTCCACTATATACTTGCAACCTAGATTCCAGCCCAGATTTTGGGTTCCACTGGAAACCTATTACCCAATCACAGAGTCATGGTCCCTTTAAATATCGGACATCTCTGTTCACCACACTTATTGTTAGCTGCTGAGGAAAGAGCCAAGAAGGCTCTGAAACGCGTCCAGCTTTTTTATTACCTCAATCCAGTATCCATACAACAGAATCTATCTACCTCCATTAAGCTAAGAAAACCGCCAAAAAACGCCACGAGGTCCGGCGGCCCTCAAAGACTACAGCGCATGCGCAAGTCCGGCTTCTACATAAATAGAGAGCAGAGCTCGGCGCCGGCCACAAAGCCAGACACATTCTGCAGAACGGCTTGACAAACAGCATCAAGACCGCACGTCCTGGGAAGCACAGCAGAGACTGAAAACATCAAGAGGGGTGAGCGGTGCTACAAGCACCAGTGAGATCTTTAAGAACTGTTACACTCTCACCAACCCACTGATTTGTTTCTAAACATATCAATTACTACAATCAAACATTGTAACTATTGCTCCCCGAGCGGACATTACATGACAACAGCCCGCTGACATCCCCATCTAGGATTTACTGCTGTCTAGTCACTATCTATCAGGGACCCGTAGATTCCCAGCTCCTAAACACGCTGTGGTCGGACATCTACATCTAAGATTTATTACTGTCTGATAACCGGCTGCCTGCTATCTCTAGCTCTAAAACGTGCTGCTGTCCGACAATAAGCTGCCTGCTACCGATCAGTTATTTACACAAGAGATCGGCATCTCTGTTTGTATGGATACACAACTATCAATTACAGCCAATTGATTGTGACATTTATTTAATTCCATTATATTTTTATTTTGATCATCACTATATATATAATTATATTTTTTGATTTTGCATCCTCTAATTTTTCATTTTTTTTTTTTTTTTTTTTTTTTTTTTCCCTCCTCATTTGATCACTTTCATTTTTTCATTTTTATATATTTTTCATTCCCGTTTTTCTTCTTTTTTCCCTCCTCATTTGATCACTTTCATTTTTTCATTTTTTTTTTTTTTTTTATATATTTTTTATTCCCGTTTTTCTTCTTTTTTATTTTATTTTTGGTATACCATATCCTCTTAATTTTATGATTGAACCCATTTATTATACTATAAATCCCCTTGTGTTTTAATCTCTCGTATGTATGATCATTATTACCATTGTTAATCCCCTTGTGTTTTAATCTCCCATATGCATGATTTGATTTTATCTATCTGATATATTACAATAAATACTAACTCTATTTCCCTTATACACTCTCTGTCTCCAAAAGACTTGACCTATATTGTCTTTCTTGAGGACCTGATCCCTTTTTTCTTTGTCTGTATACATTTCTCCTAGGGTATAGGAGTTTCTTCCAGGTTAACCTCGTTAGACATCTAATTTGCAGTTGATCTCACACTTATCCTCTGTTTTCCTAATTCTTTAAGGTGTCTAGTTTCCAAAATGGGGTCACTTATGGGGGTTTCCAGTATACAAGCCTCCTAAATCCATTTAAAAAAAGAACTGGTCCCTAAAAAAAATCCATTTTGGAAATTTCATGAAAATTTTATAATTTGCAGATACATTTCTAAGCCCTGTAACACCCTAAAAAAGTAAAATATGTTTACCAAATTATGCCAGAATAAAGAAGACATATTGATAATGTGATTTAGTAACTAATTTATGTGCTATGACTTCCTTTTTTAAGAAGCAGAGAATTTCAAAGTTCATAAAATGCAAATTTTTCAAATTTTTCCTGATATTTTGATGTTTTTCACAAAAAAAAACAAAGTAGTGACCAAATCTTGCCACTAACATAAAGTTCCATATGTGATGAAAAAAACAATCTCAGAATCGCTAGCATACGTTAAAGCATCACTGAGCTATAAGCGCATAAAGTGAGACAGGTCAGATTTTAAAAAATTAGCCTGGTCATTAAGGCCAAAACAGGCTTTAGAGGCAAAGGGTTAAAGGGGTTATCTGGTGGTGCTCTGCTCCCATAATCAAAGACAAGACAGTGGTGTAAGTCGAGCTCCAGGAGTGAGGAAAGGTATTGCTTTTCATTCTCCCAAATAAGTCCTTTAAGGCTATGTTCACACAATGTTTGTTTTGCCCATTGGGCGCTGTAGGCAGCTGCCTGGGGCCCAAGACTCATTGGGGGCATTTCTGTACTGACTGTAAAACACTGACTCAATTCGCTCCTCTGTCTGTCAATACCTGAAGGACATGGATCGCACCGCAGGTGGGGAGCTGTCTCCCCCCCACTGCACTAACTAGAGGCTGCACAGCGCTTTACAAATCTCTGTGACGAGAGGCCGATGGACCCATGTGCCACATGATTACATCATCATAAACATTGTGCATGTGTGGCTAGGGGCGGTCTGGGGGAAGGAGTAGGGTGGCTTCTGATGTTCGGATTTCGGGTTTGGTCAAATTAGGATTCCAAGAACATTTTGCTTTTTTCGAACAAAACTTCTCAGGGTTGAAAATGCCCTAAACATTAGAATTATAGTCTGCAAATAATTTATCAGATGGAAAACTGCGGCAAATACAGCATGTTAAAGGAGAAGTCTGGCGTTCTAAAAGCCGGAAACCTGCAGAAGTAGGGGGGAATTGATTTCAAGTAACAACCTACCTCTCCCCATGCCTGCGGTGAGTGGAGGGAGAGGCCATGGGACAACCGCCGGGCTCACTGCGGGCATGGGGAGAGGTAAGTGCCTACTTGAAATGAATTTCCCCCCTCCCCCTGCAGGCTGACGGCTTTTAGAAAATGCCAGACTTCTTCTATAACATGGTGCATGTAGAATGATAAAGTTAACACAACAATAGCACTGTCTACAACTAAGTTAGTAGTTAGGATTGAGCATTCAATAAAGCTTTTGATTATACCACTACTTCTGTTTGGGGGCAGAAAATACATGCAATGTGTGATCACAAACAAAATCTGGTGTACAGGAAATGACTATTGTTCAGATTGAAAAAATTCCAAGCATTGAGCAAGACAATAGAGTGTGAAAATATCATTCATTGGTGACTTAATGGATCATCTATGCATGAATTAAACAGTGCCCCCCCCCCTCCCCCCTTGCAATCTCCCTTGTAGCAATGTCACTAGTCTCGGGCACCCAGGGCTACTTGCAACAGATCATTTGCCTAAAGTCAACAACATCCCTGCTCCTGAGTATCTGTTAGAGTCTATACTTTCAACACTTAGGGACATTCCCAGGTCAACTAGTGTCCCTAATGTATATTGCGTTTTATGTTTTCACCTGTTAGCAAGGGCGTAACTAGAAATGGCTGGGCCCCATAGCAAACTTTTGATTGCCCCCCCCCCCCCGACTGACCACTAAACGGTCAAGTGAAATCATAACTACATAACTGCTAGCTCTGGTCAGGAGTGCTTGCAGTTAAAGGGACATTTGCAAAACCCAGGAGACCAGCAGGGCAGGGCCACCCGGTGCTGCAAATGATGACGGCTCAGGGGGCCCAGTGTATTGCAGGAGCAGGCCATGGGGCCCCCTGATGCGGCGGGCCCTATAGCAGCCGCTATGGCTGCTATAGTGGTAGTTACGCCCCTGCCTGTTAGGCATAAGGGTGAGGAATCTGGGTGGGTCCCCTGCCACGGATTCCACCGCTCACCCCCGCTCACGGCCATGCGCATCTCTGCCCATGCTATAGGCTCCATTCTATGGTTGGGCAGATTCCACCATCCATCCAAATAATGAACCTGTTTTTTCTTTGGGCGGAATCTGTCCAATGATAGAATAGAGTCATTGGCATGGGCAGAGATGCACGTGAGTGGGGGTGAGCGGCGTAATCCGTGGCGGGTGATCCGCCCCGATTCCTCAGTGTGAACATACCCTAAGAAGAAGTCACATAGTGGTCATGTACCATAGATAGAAGTAGGTTGAGGGTTGAGCAATTGTTGAATGATCGAGCATCTGGTGACCAGTCACTTTATCAATGTAGCCATATAATCAGGTAGATTTTAGGTCCTATTGGCTGTTACAATTGTTCAAACTTGCAATACATGATCAATGACACCGAAAAAATACTTAACAATTTTTGTGGGAATGCTTTTTCATGGAAAGATCATTTGTAACTGTACGTCGTCAGTCGGGTAGGGAAGTTCAGAATGACCCCGCTCTGAACCGCCGCAATCTCAGGTGTTATTAATAGCCCGGGACCACGGCTATTAGCGGGCACAGTCCGATCGCCGCGCCCGCTAACGAGCTGTTTAGATGCAACTGTCATGGCTGACAGCTGCATCTAAACAGCTCTTTGTGCCCCATCCCTTGTGTCTAGTGGGCAGATTGACCCCCCCCCTCGCGATGCGATGGCCGAGGGGTGATCCATTTAACTTACCCGGCCAGCCTCAGCGTCGGAATGACACTCATCCCGGCTCGGTATTCTGCTGATCTGGTCTGCTGCAGACCAGACCAACAGATCATCGATCTAATGGATTGGTGCTCTGTAATTAGAGATGAGCGAACCGGGTTCGGGTTCGAGTCGATCCGAACCCGAACGTTCGGTATTTGATTAACTGGGGCTGCTAAACTTGGATAAAGCTCTAAGGTTGTCTGGAAAACATGGATACAGCCAATCACTATATCCATGTTTTCCACATAGCCTTAGGGCTTAATCCAACTTCAGCAGCCACCGCTAATCAAATGCTGAAAGTTCGGGTTCAGATCGACTCGAGCATGCTCAAGGTTCGCTCATCTCTATCTGTAATATATGCAACATTGATCTCCCAACAATGGGAGATCAATGCTGTGTATATAGAAGTCCCCCAGGGAACTTCTAATTACTGTGTATAAAAAAAAAGAATAGTTTTTTTCATTAATATAAAAAAACTCCCCAAATAAAAATTTAAATCACCCCCCTTTTCCCATTTTATTAATAAAAATAAAATAATATAAATAAATAAAACATATTTGGTATCGCCGCTTGTGTAATCACCCGAACTATTAAATTATCACATTGCTGATCTTGCACGGTAAATGGCGTAAGTGCAAAAATCCGCCAAAGTGCAAAATTGAGCATTTTTTGCCACATCAAATCCAGAAAAATTGTAATAAAAATTGATCAAAAAGTCATATATAGATAGACTTGGGGAACATAGATAACATGTCAGTTTTACCATAGGACAAACGGTGTAAACAAAATTCCATTATGCAAATATTTTTTTTCTGGTTTCGCAGCATAGTTTATGGAAAAATTAAGTCTGTCATTGCAAAGTACAATTGGTGGCACAAAAAATAAGGGTCTGTGTGGGCCTGTAGGGGAAAAAAAGGAAATGCTATGGCCTTTAAAACGCGAGGAGGAAAAAACAAAAGCGCAAAAACAAAATTTGCACGGTCCTGAAGGAGTTAAAACATGAGGACATTCTGTTATTGGTTAGCTAAGATGATGATTTGTTAAATTTTACCCAGCGAACAACAATTTTGGTTGGAATCATATTTTCAGCAAGTTTAATGCAGGTTGTATTGGCCAGCTCGTTTTTTTATAATTTGATACTGTCTTTTGGTTGCATGTATTAGTTACAGTTTGTATTTCATATAATTTTTTAAATATGTATTTTTTTCTTTGCAGGCCAACACAATTGACCTCCAAAAAGACGTTGAACACAGTGGATTTGATGCCAACAGCTTATTAGAACCATATACCACTTGATTGCCAGGAATAGTAGGCACAAATTACACCCGAAATTCTACATCCGTTTGACATGGAGAAGGCCGGCTTGTAATTAAGACCACTGCTGTTTACATTAGGTATTTATTTGATAATTGGGGCAGCAAGGTGTTATTCACCATCCAGCCACTACCATGAAATCAGCTCGTAGGACAAGGCTTAGAGAACAATTGATTCCAATTATAAGGGAACCAAACTGAGCAAATTGCCATCTCACAAGGCAGCGTCCCTCCCATCTTCCTGCAGTCCTGAGCCCTCCCCATAAACAACGACTTTGGTTTAATCTTTGAAGGGTGACATCAATGGGAGGAATCAGTCTGTCAATTGTAAGCGTCTCTTTCCTTCTGTAAAGCTCCACTGTGCTTTGATGAACTCTTGAGACAGAATTGATCTTTTGAAGAGCAACATCTTTGCACAGCCAGGCTACAAATAAGAGAGTGTATATACCTATGCAACCTGATATTACAGCTTCTGCCATGGAGGAGATACCTCTGATGGGGATACCCCAATTATACCAATCTGTGGTAATAGATTTCCAGTGATTATGTGCCTAGTATAGACAATTATGGTTTACAGTATGGGAACATTGGGTCCTGCAGTGGTCCCTATGACAGCAACTGCTTCATACTATACCTACACAATCATGGTCAGTCCAGAGTACAATTTATCTGTATAAGAAAACAAGCATCCAGTCCCATTATTTAGGTCAGATAGGTTTTTTCTTTTTGCCTTAAAGGGATATTCCAGGGGGATTTTTTTTATTTATTTATCTAGAACTGTTTTAAGCCTGGTAGGAAGGAAACCAAAAACATATACTCACCTTCCTTTCTTCCCATGCCATTCTCCCATAGAACAGCTCCCACTGTATGACACTTCCTGTATTAAAGTTCAACACATAAAAGCATACAAGTGCCCGCTCAGCCAATCAGATGCTGTGGTTGAACACAGGAAGTGCTTTGCAGTGGGACACGGTCTGCTAAGAAGGCCATTCGCAATTCAAGGCGAAAGTTTCTGTCTGGAATACCCCCTTTAATTGTTTTTAACATAAATAATCATTGTTCCTAAAAAAGTGTGTGTATAGATATATATATATTGTATATACACACTGTGGTACCTTGGTTTAAGAGTAACTTGGTTTAAGAGCTTTTGGTTTAAGAGCTCACAGTTTTTCAAAATTGTGACTTGGTTTAAGAGCATTGTTTAGCTGTACTGGATGGGAGCGCGAGTGGGGGAGGGGCAGGGTCTGCATAGTGAGGTCTACAGCACTGTACTCTGACCCAGGAGGTCTCCCTCACCTTCCAAATCAAAGCAGATCCATGTCAGGCTGGGGCTTGCATCAGGGGACAGGACTGTGGAGGTAATCTCTTCATAGCTGTAACCCCTCTCTCCCCAGACAGAGAGCGCTGCATGTATGTGCCCACATCTGTCCTGCTCATCCCCTCATGCTCCCTGCAGTCTCTGTCAGCCCTTATGTTTTCCATCCTCTCCATTACTGTACAGTAACTTATAATATCACATATTCTGCTGTTTCTGAATGTTTGTTTCATCTGTTGTACATGTTATTCAGAATAATAAATCATTATTTTTGGGGTGTGAAACCAATTGTCTGCATTTCTATGACTTCTTATGGGAAAATTTGCTTTGGTTTAAGAGTGGATTTGGATTACAAGCACTGTCCTGGAACGAATTATGGGCGTAATCCATGGCACCAATATATATATATATATATATATATATATATATATATATATATATATATAATCACAAATTTATCTTAACTTGTTAAGCTGGATAAATTGCAATCAGGGCCCCATTGGCCGAAATGGAGTGTGCTGATGGACCTATGGGTGATCCAGCATAATAACCCGGCATCATACTGTAGTTGCATAGTCTCACCATCATCCTGCTTGTCACTTGGAACCATAACATCAGACTGAGTATAGCTGTCTTTATTTTTCAGTGCAGTTCTAGTAAGAGATGCCAGACGCAGGCCACCTCAGATCAGTCAGCAGTACTTTGCCACCTCTTCCTTTTGTTAACCTCCTGCAGATATCAATTGTTTCCCATTGCTTTGAGTGTCTCTGATCTACAGCGCACGTGAGGAGGAGCCTTGGTTGGGCTCATACTGTGTCACGCACTAATTCCCTCTTGCTTGCACCTCCTTACTCCCTAATGATCCACAGGGTAACAATGAAGCAGTGACTGTGACATCTTTACCTTGACCCCAAGACATGAGGTCAGTGAGGCAAAGTGATTGCTTCCAAATTACCAAAACAAAAAGTTCCATAGGGACCAATGTAGTGCTGCTTATTGACTGACACAGTCCTGTACTCTGGGAATAATATAGCCCCAATGGTAAAATGCAGTCCTGTTATAAATCAACAGAGTTTATGATCATCTCAAAAGAGTCTGACAGATAACCCAAGATTTTACCCTTCAGCTTTGGAATGCTGCACCTGTTGGCTCGAACATACTGGTCACTCTGTAGAAAATAACAATTACAAATCCCAAACAAATACAAATCCCAAATATTCTGGAAAAAAAAAAAGCAGAAAGAGTTGAATACAATTGAAATTTGTAATGGTGATACATTAGCAATTGTACTATAATAAAGTCACTTGAAAGCCTGTTGAGCTTTACTTTAGTTACATGTGACAGCACGACTGAGACTGAAGTGTAACATTGGTGAACAGTGGCAGAGCCAAATACACTGTAAATAAAGGTTTCATAAATTATCTTTATAAACACAAAAATAAAATACAACCAGGCCATTGTACCAGACTAATGATTGCTATACACTGAAGATATTTGCATGATATTAGCTGAAAACATAGAGGTGAAACCCACCTACATCATGTAATCGATGGACCCGTGGTGTTCCGGAGAGGCCTGTGGCTTCTACACTGTTTGCTATACACAGCTCCATATGTATTGTACTGGCTGTGCTTGGAACAGCAACTCGCTGCAGATCAGCTACTACTAGAGATGAGCACAATTCGAGCTCGTCTGAACCCAGAAGTCTCTGCCATAGGCTGTATCCATGTTTTCAAGGATAGAGATGATCGAACCTCGGGATTTTGCCGGTTGGATCGAACTCGCACATTCTCGAACCTGCAGCATTTGATTCCCAATGCCTTCCAGGTCAGTGGGGAAGAAGGAGTAAGCTGAAGTACCGCCTGGAATTCCGGGATACAGCCTAGGTAATAGTCTGTATCCCGGAATTCCAGGCGGGTTGTCTCCTCCTTCCCCACGGACCAGGAAGGCATTGGGAATAAAATGCTGCAGGTTCGAGAATGTGCGAGTTCGATCCAACCGGCAAAATCCCAAGGTTCGATCATCTTTATTCAAGGTCTCCCCAGAGGCTGCATCCAACTTCTTCAGCCACTAGTTATCAAATGCTGAGACTTCTGGCTTCGGACAAACTTGAGCAGGACCTGAGTTGTGCTCAACCTACCAATCCCTCCACTTTTTTCAAGTAATAAACTGATGGTTGTCATTCACAACTAATGCCCGGATAACAGCACAAGTGCACTACTAGTAGCCAATGTATATAACATTTTTTTAATTCTGTGTTAAAAGAATGTTGCTTGTTAATAAAAAAATAGTCAAAAATAGTACCTAGTGTATTGATACATGGTGGATGATTCTAACCTTAGTAAATTCATTGTTTAAAGTGTTTCTTTCACCTAAAAGTTTTGATCGGTTGGGGTCTGGGTGTTCATTGTCTAAATGCTTTACTCCCAGGCTCACTGCAATCTCTGCGTCGCTGCAGGAAATGGTCTCCATAGATCTCCTGCTGCAAGACTGAAAAGCCAGCGAACCTGTTGGGAGGTCTGAACACCCAGATCCCAAATGAGGAATTTTCCATTCCTGCTGGTGTTTTATAAATAAATAATAGATTAAATATTTGAGATTGGGTGAATGTGTTTGGTTATCTTGCATTACCCATAGGTCCAATATTATTATTAGAGAAGCAAGGGAAAAACTGAACGCGGACTGGAAAGAAGCTGGAAGCTGCTTTTACAGATGACACATCTCTAACATATTTCTATAATAAATAATGTAATTCCATCTCTATAGTAATGTCTGGAAATGCAGCTTCATTCATGTAAATTGCCTATATTGTCTTTACCTCTATTTGCAGAATTGAATAAACCAAGAAGAAGAGTGATCTGGAAATCTGAAATAAGGGTGGGACACTACAGTGCGGTGCAACAGATGGCTTCAACATTTCCAACACATTTCTCTAGTCAAATGAATGGGTGACATGTATGGTACTGAAATAAAGAAGACAGCAATGGTTCAATATTATTGATTTTTTATTGCATTCATTCTTGACCTAATAAATCAGCGTTCAAGCAAAGGGTAATAGCTACACAACTAGAGGGCCGTCCAGACTCTCTGAGATGGAACACACACAATGCCGCAATTCCCATAAAAGACTTAAGCATCTGGCTGACCAGCCCTTGGCCGAGAATCAGCTAATGTGTTATCATTAAAGCCTTTTACACTCCTAGTCAAGTTTTTTTAATTACAACATAAACACATTGTGACGGCGAGGCTTTCCAGTTTTCGAGGGCTGGTAATATTTGGGAGATCAATTTGTTCTTGGCCCTGTCTCGCTCAGAAGGGGTTATTAATCCAGACCAATGCATTGTCTAACAGAGGCCTTCTCTGATTTCTTAAAATTGTGTTGATTTGTCTTCAAAGCAATAAAATAAGGGCAATGTCAGGTCCCCCTTTCTTCGTACAGAATGTGTTGCTCAGATTCAGCCTACAAAAAGAATGGGTGGGGTGAAGTATTTCTAAAGCTCCAAACATTGTAGAGAATGTCAGGATCTAGGGGTGGGACATGGGCATGGGGTATTGTCATGAACATTGCTGAAATGGACTACATGCTTTGCCAGTAAAAGTTTTTTTCTTCTTCTCACTGCTATACATATGTAAAGGAAGGACAATAAAGCAGTCAAATGAAAATTCGCCACTAGTAAATCTTTAGCAGACAAAACCCTCGACTTACGACACTTTGAAGCTACCAGCTCACCCTCCCAATGCCCAGCTCAATGCAAATGATTGGAAAATAAATAACTACTGTATAAGTTTAGGGAGTAGAAGTAAGAAATGTGCAGGGATGAAGCTTGTGGTAAGCAAACTCCTCCACTTGCTTTACCATGATTTACGAAATCATGGCTGAAATCTACAACTTAAACCTGCTCAGGAGCCGGTGCCCGCTGTACGGCAGACACAGGTCAGGCTGAATTTACTAAGAAGCGTGCACCTTTTAGTGAATCCGGTAGGGCCTGTCTTCATAAATGTCCTCCATATTGTGTTGCCATGTTGCTTAGCACTACAGTTGGGTACTCCCATTATTATAATGGAGCCGCATTATAAAGGGGCGGGGTTTCCTCCCACTGGGGGCGGGCGTGTCTGCCTCCAGTGCTTCACCCCCGGCTGGTGCCCGAGAATAAAACGGCGTTGTATGTGGGAACCGGGCCATGGTTTAAAAAAAAAAAAAAAAAAGGACTGCGGCACCAGGTTCCCCACGTCGGCACCATTCTATCCATGTGACATTTTTAAGGCAAATGTACTGATGGTACATTCGCTTCAAGGGTAGCTTCATACATACCTTATCCGAAGTGGATTTTACGCTGCGAGTTTGCAGTGAAATCCGCTGCGGATCCATGTAATGTGGAGTTAAATTTTCATTCCGCTGCCAGTATGTGACCGGGCCCCTTTAACCCCCCCACCGCCCGCAGCCTCCGGAGCATACATTACCTGCTCAGTGCCGTGGCTGCAAAGTAGCACTGATTGGCTGGTGGGAGCGAGGGGAGCCGGGAGCCTCACACACAGCCACGGCCGGTGATGTATGCTCTGGGTCGGAGCTGCAGGGGGTTAAAGGGGCTGGCTTACATATCTGCAGTGGTATTAAAATTCGCTGCAAACTCGCAGCTTGAAATCCGCTGCGGATCCCGTATGTGTGAAGCTACCCTAAAACTTTATGCTACCATTTGCCCTACACCTGAGGACACCCCGTTCAGGGGTGAAACTAGTTGTGGAGGCGGTGTGTTAGTTTTTAGATAGCTATATCCACAGTCCAATTGAAAATCTAGGTAGTCTGCAGCTACATAGAATACTAGTGCACCATTGCACAAACTCCTTGCCCTCACCCATAAAGCTCTCCACAACTCTGCCCCTCCATACATCTCTTCCCTCATCTCCATCTATCATCCTTCCCATGCTCTGCATTCTGCTAATGACCTTACACTAACCTTTTCTATAATCAGAACCTCTCACTCCCGCCTCCAAGACTTCTCTCGTGCTGCACCAGTTCTCTGGAACTCCGTACCCAAAGAGCTCAGACTAATTTCCAACACCCCCAGTTTCAAGCACGCCCTGAAGACTCATCTCTTCAGGTGCGCTTATAACATTTCCTAATCTTGTCTCCCTCACTGATAACCCTCCTGCATCCTCTCTATATCCCCTTTGGTGCCATCTACACTGTATTTGCTACCTGAGCTTAGAAAATGGCGTGTGACCGTCTCGGCACTTTGAGATTCTATGCACAATGACTAGAATATCGACAAATAAAGCCCTTGTTGCCTCTCGTCACCCCCAGTCATCCTAGTCTGTACGCTCTCGAGAGCAGGTCTCTAATTCTGTATTTTAATATTTTAATTTATTAATTGTATAATTTAATATAAATATAACCTGTATGTATTATACATATATTTAAATAAGCGCTGCGGAATCTGTTGGCGTTATACAAATAAATATAATTATTATTATATTGAGGTGACAATAGATAGATATTGTTAGTGGACTGTGGAGTAGGGTTTTTTATTATGTATATACATTAAAGATACATTTTAGATATTCATTTTCGAAGATAATAGGGGCCCTTTTGGGCTGTTGGCCCTCTGTGCCAGTATGTGTTTATACAATAAACCCTGAATCCTCAATTTATTTAGGCACAATAAGTTTTTGTCCTGCCGTCTGCAGCTCCTGCTATTCTGGCCCCTATTGTTTTTTCTGCTGTGCTCCTGTCTGCCTACCTGGTTCCTGCTACACCAGGGGCAGCGACCTGCTACCAGGGGTAGCGACCTGGGGGGTCGTCTGCCGCAGCAAGTCCATCCCACCTTGCGGCGGGCTCTGGTGAAGACCAGCGGCCCCTTAGACTCCGCTCCCTGGTGCGACTTATGCCATTGCTAGAGGTGGTCTAGTGGATCCACGACTCCAGTCATTACAGGCAAAATGTGTCCCCCAAGATTTTCCCATGGAAAATCATTCATATGGATGGAAAAAGGATGAGTACTAAGGGGCACATTTAGGAATATGTGCTTTTTTAAAGAATGGCTAATTTTAAGTTTTGCCCATTTCCTGACGCTGGATTTAGCTGATGATCTTGCATGGCTGAGACTGCTGTGCAACAGGCTAAAAAATGTACACCAGCTGGGAGTTGAGTTGATCATTAGCCTGTTTTTTGGCTAATCCGGCACGTAAAATGTACACATTTTGTGCATGGGCAGGGCCTCCCCGCAGGAAATGCTGTGCCCCTCCACGCCCATATGATGCTAAAGGCACCAACCTAACCTTTTTACACACTGGGTCCTTGCTTAAAATTTTTTTCCTCAAGTGTGTGCTAGGCGCAGACATTGATAAATGTGCCCCTTAGGGTTCTCGGCAAAGATTTCTAATAATGGAAATATCAGTTAAAAAAAAATATAGGGGGAGATTTAGCAAACATGGTGTAAAGTAGAATTGTCTCAGTTGCCCCTAGCAACCAATCAGATCCCACCTTTCATTTTCCAAAGAGTCTGTGAGGAATGAAAAGTGGAACCCCATTGATAAATCTCCCCCATAGTGTTTTTCAGGTCAAAATTGGCCAGAAAAAGCATGACAATTAGCTGTCGGTCAAAAGTCAAACTGCTGCCTAATTTTTGAGCTGTAAAAATGCTGTTTTAAGGCTCAAAAAATAGTCAAAAAGACATTGTGGGAAGTATACTATGTTGTGATATAGTAAAACTTTCTTTTATGCCCATAACAACCAATCACATCTCAGCTTTTATTTTATCAGAGCAATGAGACATGAAAGCTGAGCTGTGATTGGATGCTATGATCCACTATATAGTACTCACTATACAGTATATGTAGAATCAGTGATCATGACATTTTTTAGGTCCGGGAAGCTGCTGTGTTTCTTTTCTGCTAATATTTGGACCAATATGAGCCCTCCACCCCAGACTCTACCTCTAATGCCTCTTCTTCCTTGAAGTGTAATAGATCTTCACTGATTGCGGTCAATGACCCTAATGATCAAATTAGAATCTAAACAGGACATGATTTGAGGCTTGTTTTGAGAGTGTCTGACGCGTTATTGAGATAAGTATTGTCAATGGAGGAGTTTAACATTCCTGTAGTAATCCTCCTCCTGAGGGTGTTCTACATTTACCCTTTCAACAATGACGTAATTAAAATTAAGTATGGGTTGTACAACCATGGGTGCACAACCTGTGCTGTCCTTGGGGACTGCAGCGATTGTTCTTTATAGAGTTTGCAAACACTTCCTTAGGTTGTGGAGCCTTTGCTTTTCATATACTACAAGAGAAGTCTTGTTCCAATGGAAAGGGTCAATGTCACGACAATCCTAGTTTTCTTTTTTCACGGACCATAAACCTGGACTATGTTAGATATGGGTGTCATGTCCCCAGGGACTGCTGTTACCATACATAGTTGGATCTCCTCTATGTTTTCCATTTTCTTGACACATTCCAAAATATATTAGTAGGTTGAATGACTTCCCTTGAAATGACTTCAAACTATTGCTTCTTCTTGTAACTGAGCACAGACTGAATGAGAAGATTCTTGGTACTGCTTCATTACAGTCCTGTAGGGACAATGAATAGAATGTACAAAGCAGACAGTATTCTCTCAGGAGGGTGTACAGATGTGCAAGAGGCAGGTAAACTTAGCAAAGAATGTGGTTCTACTAGACCAAGCTTGGATCACCATAGGACCTGCATAGTTTTACTGATTGGAAAATAGACTTAGGCTGAGTTCGCACTGCGTTTTTTTTTTTTTTCATTCGTTTTTTGGCAAAAAAACGAATAGAAAAACAGATGTATTTGTGTGCATCCCATTTTGATCCATTTTCCATTGACTTTAATTTAAAAAAAAGAAAAAGAATCAAAGCGCATTTGTTTTTTAAACATACACAAACAAGTGGTCGACCACATTTTTGGGTATGCTAAAAATTGATCCGTTTTTTTTTTTTTTTTTTTTTTTTTTTACTGTGGATGTCAGTGAAAAATGAATCAGAACCAATGCACACAAACATCTGTTTATTCATCCGATTTTTGCATAGAACGGATGAAAAAACAGGACTGAAAAAAAAACGCAGCATGAACCCAGCCTTGACCAACAAGGGTTGATTTGGTAGAACCATGGCAGGTCCAAGTAATGTACATGTTTGGAATTAAAACAGATAACTATTCGTCCAAAAACACTGCCACGCTTGTCTATTAGCTGTGTCTGGTATTACAGCTCATCTACATTCACTTCAGTGAAGCAGAGCTATAGTTCAAGACTCAACTCATAAACTAATGTGGAGATTTTTCTGGAAGAAAGCAGCCTTGTTTTTCTACTATGAACAATCCATTTGAAGTGTTACTTTCATTTGCATTAACTTTTGACTTGTCTAGACTGCTCTGGGTCTCAGTCCTGACACCCACTGTGATCATCAGGTAGAGCTGAGGGAAGAACATGGCCACACTGACTGGTGGCCCAATCTTATTGATAGCAAGATTTGGGATTCATTATAGGTCTATGGAGCCTGACTGGCTTCACACTTTCCCCAGCTATGACTCTACAACTATGAAGCTACCATGGCAGTGATATAATATTAAAGGGGTACTCCAGCAAAAATCTTTTTTCAGATCACTTTCAGAAAGCTATATAGATTTGTAATTTACTTCTATTTAAAAATCTCAAGTCTTCCAGTACTTATCAGCTGCTGTATGTACTGCAGGAAGTGGTGTTTTCAGTCGGACACAGTGTTCTTTGCTGACATCTCTGTCCGAGACAGGAAGTGTCCAGAGCAGGATACGTTTTCTATGGGGATTTGCTGCTGCTCTGGACAGTTCCTGTTTCGGACAGAGGTGGTAGCAGAGAGCACCAGATCATACTGGAAGGAAAACACAATTTCCAGCAGCTTATAAGTATGGAAAGACTGGAGATTTTTTTAAATTAGCTTAAATTACAAATCTATATAACTTTCTGAAACCAGTTGATTGAAAGAAAAAGATATTAACTGACATGTGTTAACATCATTTAAAAAGTTTATACAAATGATAAGGTCTTACTGTTATGTACCCTGGTGCTCCATATCCTCCCTCTAGCTGTCTGGGAAGTATACCTTTCGATATGAAAGGAGGGGCAGGTGCATGTCGCAAGCATTGCATGTGAGCGAAACCACACACCCCATGCAACGTTTAATAGCTGTGTGATGTTGCCGCAACATTGGTAACATAAGGCGGCTATTAAAAGGTATTACATGTGATGCTCACAACATGCACCTGCCCCCTTCTCAGCCAGCAAGAGGAGGAATTGGATCGCTTGTGAGCAGAACAGTTAGGACCATTTCTGCCCCCCCCCCAGATGGATAAGGAATAAAGGAGTGTTGAGATATCCAAAAATATATAAAGAAATGGACTGAAAATTGTTGTAACAAAGGACATTTCTAGTAAGACTGCTCATCAAGTTAAACTGTGTTAAAGCGATACTGTCACCCCCGTTTTCCTGTGTGCTGTTATTGGCGCCATTGGTTAGAGATAGTGTCATTGTCATTTAGGCGGGGCTTAGTGTCTCTTTTCCTGCCTCATCACAGAAGGAGCATTGATAACAGCACTGGACCGAGGCAGGGAGAGTGGACTCTAAGCCCCACCTTAGTGACATTATCTGTAACTGATGCCAATAACAGCACACAGAAAGACCGGGGTGACAGTATTTTACTATAGTTTTTCAGGCCAACAACTATATGAGATTGAACAGTTGTCACATCCCTTCCCCCACTCATCAACTTAGACTATACAGTGGTGCCTTGGATTATGAGCATAATTCGTTCTGGGACCTTGCTTGTAATTCAAATCACTCTTAAACCAAAGCAAAATTTCCGATAAAAAAATCATTGAAATGCAGAAAATTGGTTCCTTACCACAAAAATGTTTTTTTTTTTTTTCTAAATAACATGTAACGCAAATGAAACAAACATTCAGAAACAGCTGAATATGTGATATTATAAGTTACTGTACAGTATAACAATCAGCATGTGGAGTATAATGTAAAGTAAGGGCATAAACCTGATAACACCGCAGCAGTTTGTAGATACAGGATGGAACTGCAGATCCCCATAATGCAGTAATGTAGTACAACAGGCTAGAATAGAGAAGCAGGGCTGCCGTCAGAGGTCTGTGTGGTCACATGACAGCAATGAGGAAGGGGAGGGTGTACTTAGCATGGACCAATCAGGAAGTGAAAACCACAGAGCTGTGTAGGAGGACAGAGGCAGAAACTTTTCAATATAGCAGTGTGAATGGCTGAGTGTGAGTGCAAGCACATTATAGCAGCAATGTGTATAGCTGAGTGTAAGTGCCGGCACATTATAGCAGCAGTGTGTTTAACTGAGTGTAACTGCAGGCACATTATAGCAGGAATGGAGAGGATGGGAAACACTGAGAGAGACTGCAGGAAGGAATGAGCAGGGCAAATGTGGGCACAGTATAGTAGCACTTTCTGTCCAGGAGAAAATAGTTACAGCTATGAAGAGATTAACTCCACAGTCCTGTCCCCAGATGCAAGCCCCAGCCTGAAGTGGATCTGCCATGATTTGAAAGGTGAGGGAGACATCCTGGGTTGGAGTACAGTTCTGCAGACCACACTATGCAGACCATGCCACTCCCCCTCCCACCCAGTACAGGGAGCTCTTAAACCAAAGCAATGCTCTTACACCAAGTCACAATTTAGAAAAACTGTGAGCTCTTCTTGCAAAACGCTCTCAATCCAAGTTACTCTTAAAGCAAGGTACCACTGTATTAGTAAAAATAAACAGTAGAGAGGCAACAAAGAGCACAGGAGAGTTATCTTCCAGGAAGAAAATCATACAAAATGTATTCTTCTTTCTAACGTCCGATGAGATATTATTAATTAATGATGAGCAAACTTACCTCCCGGTGGCTGGAGAAGTTCTGTGCAGCCATAGGCTGTATCCATGTTTTTTCCAGGCAGCCCTAGGCAGCATACAACTTCTCCAGCCACTGGGAGTCAAATGCTGAGTGTTTGGGTTCAAAACGTTTGCTCATTACTATTAATACTACTAGAGTTATTATCCACTGGAATTTCAATACAGTCATAACAGAGTTAATTAAGTCAAGTTAGTTTTCACTAAAAATATTCTAGCAGGCTGAATGCGTTTTCTCAGTCCTTCCTACCAGCGCCTGTCTGCTTCATTTGCCCACATCTCTCTACAATCTCACCTCATGGCTGCACATTACTGTTCAAGTTAAATGAGACACAAAAATGTCCTATCTCTTCCCAAAGTATGGGGCTGTCCCCTAAAGTATCCATGGGGGACTCGCTAGTACACACCTTGCCCCTAATTCAAATTCATTTTTAATGGTTAAATATTAAAGACAACAATAGTGATGTGAGGTGCAATCTTAATATTTTATTAATATCGTGACACAGCATTAAATATTGAGTGTTCATAATTTTAGTTTTGTGCAATGATAAATTAGTAATATCCACAGGGACAACATTTTATTGCAGCAACAAGTCTGGAGCATTAAGTAGAAGAACATATTATTTCGGCCACGACAGGTGGATTTAACCCTGTGTTCTCTGAGCAGTGTTTTGCATTAGGTATGCTTGGGTTATGAAAACAAATACTTACTGAAGCCACACTGATTGGTTATTATCTTCAGACCTCCTTAGCTTATAAAAAAGGGCATAGGGACTCCTGACAAATCTGAACCCTGGTGCAAGAGCTGTCCTCCCATGTCCCTGTAGCACATAAAAAGAAAAAAAAAACAATATATTGCGGGGTCTTTTTACAGATATCATTTTTGCATATCCTAAATTTCACACTGGGTATGCCTTACTTAGAGGGACCTATTGGATGAAAACCTATCACAAAATCCGGTTGGGCTTCCTGACCTATAGGGTTCCAGTGGGCGAGGACACCCTTCAGGATTTTTCCTGAAGAGTGTCCATGCTGGAAAACAGGCCTGGGAAATATAGGACATGTCCTATAATTGTCCGTAATTACGACACCATTGCCCCATAGTGGCATCTGAAATTCCAAACAGCTCCGGATGTGCGTCTTAAACTGTCCGGAATACCGAATGCACTGCTTGGCAGCCTGGGCCAGCACCCAGGCAAGTGCCTTTAAAAATTTTTGGGGGAATACATAAATCTGGGACTAGTATGGAATGACATTGCACAGCAGACATTGGGCCGTGCTCTCACTAACCCTCCAGACCAGCTGGATGTCAGGACATGATGGGAGTTGTAATTTTACAACATCCATAGTTAGTGAATACTGAGTAGGTACCAGCTCTACAAACCAAGATATTATAATGTAGGGATGTAGTGGTGCTGAATGCGTCATTTAACACTTTGTGGTTGCATTATTTATGCACTATGATAACTGTGTCTTAAATGGTATATAAGTGGTAGACTTATAAGGTTTCAGGTTTCCTAAGTATACTTGCAAAACATTTAAAATTACACATTAATTGGGACATTTAAAGGGGTAGTGCAGCGCTAAACAATTATTCACAAAATAACACACATTACAAAGTTATACAACTTTGTAATGTATGTTATGTATGTGAATCGCCCCCTTTCCCGTGTTCCCCCCACCCACGCTAGACCCGGAAGTGTGATGCACTATACTCACCTGATTCGTGTTGACCCCCGTCATCTTCGGGCTGAGCAGCTGGTGACGCGGCAGAGGGCAGCCGGCATGAGGGACGGATGGAGCCGGCCGCCCTCTGCCGCGTCACCAGCTGCTCAGCCGCGATTGGCTGAGCATAACTGTGCTCAGCCAATCGCGGCTGAGCTCAGTTATGACGCTGCAGAGGGGGGCCGTCCGCCCGAAGATTACATCATTGTCACAAGATGGTGGACGGGGTCGACACGAATCAGGTGAGTATAGTGCATCACACTTCCAGGGGTCGCGTGGGTGCGGGGAAACACGGGGAAGGGGGCCATTCACATACATAACATACATTACAAAGTTGTATAACTTTGTAATGTGTGTTATTTTGTGCATAATTGTTTAGCGCCGCACTACCCCTTTAAACCCCTCCCTGTGCAGCCTGGAAATGCACCCAAACTACCAAGCAACACCCTAAAATCATCACTCTTGGGTAGGGTTCACATATAGGCTATGTTCACACTACGTTTAACAGCGTCCGTTATATAGCAACAGACGCTGTTAAACTGTCGGCTGCTGGGCTGCATTTTGCCCGTTCCTGCAGCCCATACCTCCGTATCGGCTGCAGGAACGTTCTTTTTTTACTATTGATTTGTAGGCACCATTGGGTGTGCCCACAATCAATTAATCATTGTAATGTGCGGCCACCATATAACAAACTGTGTGAACAGCTTTTTCCGGACGCTGTTTACGGACGTTAACATAATGATATGTGAACACAGCAGGCGGCATTGCATTGACTTAAATGCCATGCCACCCCTGCAGTAAAAAACGGACGCTGATTTCATCGCAATCAGTGTCCGTTCTTAAAAATTATGTTGTGTGAACATAGCCATACTCTGCACATCTGTGGAGATGTCTCATCAACATTGGGCCTGTTGCCAAGTATGTCAAAGTATTGAACACTATTTCTATTTTAGATATTGTTTGCCTCTATTGTACTATATTGTATTATAAGTAACAAAACAAATATAAAACAGGATGATATCAGGATAACAAAAACTCATCTTTGAGATTAGGGAAAACTTGAAAGCTACCATAGGTGTTCCTACAATGATATAGCTAAGCCTTTTCAGACTCCTGGAGGATCAATGCAGCGCAGCAGATTATACAATGGAGCAGGTGATACAAACTGGGGGGATAAATAGGCATGTTTGTGATTCAGAAGCATAATAATTTGTGTGGAGCCCCTTCCTATATTCCATTTCTTGTTATGTAATGCTGGTATAAACTCAGTTCCAGGAATGGCATTCTATATAAACAGGAGCAGTCTGTGAGGAAGACGCAGCAATGCTCTGAACATATTCCCATTGTCATCTCACAAAAAGGGTCAGGAGGCCGCCTGCGACAAACTGCGACCTCTTCTCTCTACAAAAACTTTCCCTTTCTCCCTCTGCACATTTGCTGATGTAACATAACCTGGAGTTGAACTTGTGCAAACTGTGGCCTGAATGAATGGGACATGGTGTACAGATAATGTCAGCCATTCATAATAACTGGTACGACTAAAACAATCAACTCTCTAACACACAGACATCAACGCTTCAGGGAAACAACATGTACTGGAAGAACTATGGAAACAATTGTATCATTGAGCAGCTCTTTAACAATTCAATATTCTGTAATAAGAATTATAAACATCATTGTAAAAATATTTATAGTTGCATAAAACCTGCTGTACTGAAAATAACACATTAGGCTATATTCCCACAATGTCAAAATAAGGGCAAATAACGACGATTATTTTTACATCTTGGGAACATAGCCTTAGACTGAGGGCTACATGGCAATTCCTGGGAGTGTGACCAGAGTGTGATAGAGAACAGAGGGTGGTCATTGGTGGAACATACTTAGGGTATGTGCACACCACGGAATTGCGACGAACGATCTGGAAGCTCAGGCATAGACGTGATAAATGAAGTTTACTCTGGGTAAATAAGTTATGCACTTAAGCTGAGGAAATTCAAATTCTACAAATATGTTCTAAACAGTAGAAGGACTTTTTAAAGGGCATATTAAAGGAGTACTCCGGAGAAGAAAAAAAAAAGGTTTCTAATCAACTGGCGTCAAAAAATTATATAGATTTGTAATTTACTTCTATTTTGAGATCTTAAGTCTTCCTGTACTTATTAGCTGCTGCATGTCCTGCAGGAGGGGAAGTTTTATTCCAGTCTGAGCAAAGTGCTCACTACTGCCACCTCCATCCTTGACAGGAAGTGTCCAGAGCAACAGCATATCACTATAGATTACTTTCTTGCTTTGGACAGTTCCTGACATGGACACAGATGGCAGCAGAGAGCACTCTTTTAGACTAGAAGCCAAACTCTACTTCCTGCAGGACATACAGCAGCTGATGAATACAAAAGGGCTTGAGTTTTTTTTTTATTTTAATTAAAGTAATTTGGAAATCTGTACAATTTTCTGATACCAGTTCATTTAACAACTATTTTTATTTTCCAGAGTACCCCTTTAAATTCATTGTTAGCAACTCATCCCGGGATGCTGCTGCTAAGAGAAGTAAAATCAAAGCGTGCATTAAAAGAGGCATAGATGGTCATAATAAGAACATAGTTTTGCCCCTATACAAATCACCATTCAGACCACATACAGAATTTTGTGAGTTTTGAGCACTTTTACATAAGCAAGTCGTAGCTGATTAAAATGGGTGCAGTAGTAAATAAAGGGGTACTCCAGCAAATAACATTTATTTTAAATCAACTGCTGCCAGAAAGTGCCAGTGATTTGTAATTTATTTCTATTAAAAAAATATTAAATCTTCCAATACTTATCAGCTTCTGTATGTCCTGCAGGAAGTGGTGTATTCTTTCCAGTCTGGAAAGCAGGAGAGGTTTTCTATGGGGATTCGCTACTGCTGTGGACAGTTCTTGACATGGACAGAGGTGGCAGCAGAGAGCACTGTGTCAGACTGGAAAGAATACACTACTTCCTGCAGGACATACAGCAGCTACAGAAGAGCCTGGATGTATTTCCTGAAAGTAATGATATGTCAAATTATGGTTACTGGATCTCTGTAGATAGAATGCTGCTTTTTTCTGCCATATTTATCCTGAGAATTTTCACATAAATTAAAGCACATCTCAAACTTGATGATTTTCTTTTGCAAATTCATCCCCAAGATTGTTAATTTTAAATGAGCTTGCCTGTAACAATAAGGTTATGTTCACACACAGCACTGTGCTCAGTATTTTGGTCACTATTTTTTCAACCAAAATTAGGAGTGGGCTGTAAACACAGAAATTGTGCAAATCTTTTTATTATACTTTTTCTCTGTCGGTTCCTCTTCTGATTTCGGCTACAAATACTGACCAAAATGCCATGTGTGACCATAGCCTAATACTAATACTTACAGAATAGTGGGAATATTTACTGACAAAATTGATTAAATCAACTTTATTATACTTAATGGTCATGTATTATGGTGCGTTTACACAGACAGATTTATCTGACAGATTTCTGAAGCCAAAAACAGGAACAGACTATAAACAGGGAACAGGCCATAAAGAAAAGACCGATTTCTCCTCTTTTCAGATCCATTCCTGGTTTTGGCTTCAAGAATCTGTCAGATAAATCTGTCTGTGTAAACGCACCATTAAACCAGGGATAGGAAACCTTCGGTTCTCCAGCAGTTGCAAACTACAATTCCCATCCTGCCAAGACAGCTGTAGCTTTAGGTAGTAATGTTTTTTAGCTGAACCATTTCAAACTCTAGTATGATTAATTAGACAACATGAACATACAAGAATATATAATATATAATAATAAAAGCAGGGTGTGCCGATCAATGTGCATGTTTTGCATCTTTTTACACCTGCCCGATTATACCCGATGTATCAATTTGCCTGACAATTTTGCCTACCTCGTAATTTAAAAAAAATATATATATATTATTAAAAATGATAATGCACAATTGAACAATACAATTACTAATACAAATGATAACCAATAGTATATTGCAGTGTATATACATTTTTATCATATCCTTTTATGTTGTATTTTTTGGTATTACTCATAAAATAATAAAGCACTACTATGAAAAAACTTTCCACCTAATGTAATCTTGTAATCGACCCTGTAGAGAGTTTTCTCTTTTTGTACATTTTCTCCGTCCTCGCTGTACTATTTATTTTGGATTTTGCAGTGCAGGGTTACCGGTCTATACTTCATGCTGTGTGTTTCTGCACAGTCTCATGTAAAGCAAGCTGTAGACACTTAGCAAGTCTTTGAACCTTCACCCCTCTTCCAATGGAGCGTTAGCACCACCAGTTGGCCATCAAGCTTGAATAACATTCTGTGTAAAAAGGCAAGGAGAGTTCTCCCCGGGACCTCCTCTAAATGACAGCACCATCCTACACTCTGCCCAGTGGCCTTCAAACAACTGTCACAGACAAAAAGACGGATGACTTATTGAAATGCTGCAAGTGACCACATTAGACACATTGCTTTTCCATCTTCAAATGGAGTTTGAACAATTTACAATTTAAGGTTGAATTTGTGCAATTTTTTTCTCTTAGGCTAGGTTCACACTACGTAAAATAACGGCTGTTATTTTCAACGGCCATTATTTTGAGGCCAAAACAACGGCCGTAGAATTACTATCGTACGGGCTAGTCGTGAAACTTCGGCCGTTGTTTAATTTTGATTCCTAGCATGTTTATAAACGGGATGAAACAGGTCATTTACTTTAAATACTGCGCCCAGCGCAAGAAACCACTCAAATTTTTTTTTACATCAAAATCAAGTTTAATTCGGCAGATATAAGTTTTACGTTTGCGGCTGCATTGAAATCTACGGCCGTTGTTGCAGTATTACCGGGCGGAAATAATTGACATGTTCATTTTTTACAGGGCCGTATAAACAACGGCCGTTATCTGATACAAAGCGTGAATTCAACGGCCGTAGTTACATTGCATTGCTGTCATTATAGGGAACCTCAAAACAACGGCCGTAGTTTTGAGGTGCGGACAACGGCCGTTATTTTACGTAGTGTATACATAACCTACACAATGTACATAGCCTCTACAATGTAAATTTCTATTGTTTTCCCCGAATTGTACATTAGCTTTGTGATGCAAAATATAAAGATCTAGTCATGACTATAAATACTGACTTTAGCTGTATATTAAATATCAGGCCTCATGTACAAAGCTGAGCATTGTGCATGGAGGGTACACAGCAGTGCACAAAGGCAACACTGCTCCATATTATGAAGCCACAAGGTCTCCATGTGCTACCATATGAGGGTTCTATATGTATGGAGATCATCTCCACTAGCACCAACACTTTATATATGGCATCTAATAAGCATTGCATAATGTATACAGAGAAGCAGTAAAGGCCTATATGTATTTTATTGTAGATTAGCTAAAAAAATAACTTCAGAAATTAATAGTGGAGTTAGAATCCATTTTCATGTACCTTTTAAGTGATTCAGAGTTAATACGTTGGGGTCCCCTTCATCTGGATCCTCACCTCATGGTCAATATGGAGAAATGTTGCAAACAGCTCAGGAGGACCTGTCCTGTCCTCTGTTAAGCAGACAGTCCATTGATCTGAATGGAATACTTAAATTTTAGTGGCACTGAAGGGACATTATACATTTGAAGGGGTTATCCAGGAGTGAAAAAGACACAGCTACTTACTTGCATAAACAGCACCACCCCTGTCCTCAGGTTATGTGTGGTATTACAATTCAGCTCCATTTACTTAAGGGGAACTCCACATAATGAAAAACTGTTTTCTATTAAAAGTACATTCAAAGTTGTTTAGATGTGTCTATATAATGTAATACTATATATGTACAGTTCTGCCACACTGGTAGCTGATAGAAATCCAGCAAGTGAAGAAAAATGGCCCCTGTGCCAATCCACATCGTCTCCTGCTCCCTCTGCTCTCCCACCTTAGGAGATAAAACTTACATGTCTCTGTCTCACATTGTGTGTGTTTGCTGGACACAGCCTGATGATGCAGACAGGGGGCAGGGCGTGATGTCAACAAGGCTTGGCTAGATCCCCCAATCCCGAGTCATTCACTATCTCTGACCAGCCAGAAGCAGCTGCTGCACTTATTTCACTGATTGTGCAAAATTCTGCAGTGAAATTAGTGCTTTGTTCACACATGTTGGAGTTTCATTGCAGTACTGCAGCGTATTCTCAAAAATGATGCAGTAACACAAGTTAATTATGCTAAACGGCAGAGAGGATCAGAGCCGGCACTGCCAATCCCACCTGGACAAAAAACAAGGCATAAACAGTATAACCCATGTAAGATAATATTGGATAAACTCATTATTGTGAGGCTTAACTTCAAAGATAAAAGATGCTCGATCACAATATGTGCAAGGAAATGAAAAGAAAAAATTTAAAAAGTTCTTTACTTTATTCCAATATCGGTGTTACAGGTAGAGAATACAGCGTGCTGTGTGGTGTTACAGGTAGAGAATACAGTGTGCTGTGTTGTGTTACAGGTAAAGAATACAGTGTGCTCTGTGGTGTTACAGGTAGAGAATACAGTGTGCTGTGTGGGGTTACAGGTAGAAAATATAGCGTACTGAGTGGTGTTACAGGTAGAGAATACAGCGTGCTGTGTGGTGTTACAGGTAGAGAATACAGCGTGCTGTGTGGTGTTACAGGTAGAGAATACAGTGTGCTGTGTGGTGTTACAGGTAGAGAATACAGCATGCTGTGTGGTGTTACAGGTAGAGAATACAGTGTGCTGTGTGGTGTTACAGGTAGAGAATACAGCGTGCTGTGTGGTGTTACAGGTAGAGAATACAGTGTGCTGTGTGGTATTACAGGTAAAGAATACAGTGTGCTGTGTGGTGTTACAGGTAGAGAATACAGAGTGCTGTGTGGTGTTACAGGTAGAGAATACAGTGTGCTGTGTGGTGTTACAGGTAGAGAATACAGAGTGCTGTGTGGTGTTACAGGTAGAGAATACAGTGTGCTGTGTGGTGTTACAGGTAGAGAATACAGCGTGCTGTGTGGTGTTACAGGTAGAGAATACAGTGTGCTGTGTGGTGTTACAGGTAGAGAATACAGCATGCTGTGTGGTGTTACAGGTAGAGAATACAGTGTGCTGTGTGGTGTTACAGGTAGAGAATACAGTGTGCTGTGTGGTGTTACAGGTAGAGAATACAGTGTGCTGTGTGGTATTACAGGTAAAGAATACAGTGTGCTGTGTGGTGTTACAGGTAGAGAATACAGAGTGCTGTGTGGTGTTACAGGTAGAGAATACAGTGTGCTGTGTGGTGTTACAGGTAGAGAATACAGAGTGCTGTGTGGTGTTACAGGTAGAGAATACAGTGTGCTGTGTGGTGTTACAGGTAGAGAATACAGCGTGCTGTGTGGTGTTATAGGTAGAGAATACAGCATGCTGTGTGGTGTTACAGGTAGAGAATACAGTGTGCTGTGTGGTGTTACAGGTAGAGAATACAGTGTGCTGTGTGGTGTTACAGGTAGAGAATACAGAGTGCTGTGTGGTGTTACAGGTAGAGAATACAGTGTGCTGTGTGGTGTTACAGGTAGAGAATACAGAGTGCTGTGTGGTGTTACAGGTAGAGAATACAGTGTGCTGTGTGGTGTTACAGGTAGAGAATACAGCGTGCTGTGTGGTGTTACAGGTAGAGAATACAGTGTGCTGTGTGGTGTTACAGGTAGAGAATACAGCATGCTGTGTGGTGTTACAGGTAGAGAATACAGTGTGCTGTGTGGTGTTACAGGTAGAGAATACAGTGTGCTGTGTGGTGTTACAGGTAGAGAATACAGTGTGCTGTGTGGTATTACAGGTAAAGAATACAGTGTGCTGTGTGGTGTTACAGGTAGAGAATACAGAGTGCTGTGTGGTTTTACAGGTAGAGAATACAGTGTGCTGTGTGGTGTTACAGGTAGAGAATACAGAGTGCTGTGTGGTGTTACAGGTAGAGAATACAGTGTGCTGTGTGGTGTTACAGGTAGAGAATACAGGGTGCTGTGTGGTATTTCAGGTAGAGAATACAGCGTACTGTGTGGGGTTACAGGTAGAGAATACAGCGTGCTGTGTGGTGTTACAGGTAGAGAATAAAGTGTGCTGTGTGGTGTTACAGGTAATAACTGTGTGCTGTGTGGCGTTACAGGTAGAGAATACAGCGTGCTGTGTGGTGTAACAGGTAGAGAATACAGTGTGGTGTTACAGGTAGAGAATACAGTGTGTTGTGTGGTGTTACAGGTAGAGAATACAGCGTGCTGTGTGGTGTAACAGGTAGAGAATACAGCGTGCTGTGCGGTGTTACAGGTAGAGAATACAGTTTGCTGGGTGGTGTTACAGGTAGAGAATACAGCGTGCTGTGTGGTGTTACAGGTAGAGAATACAGTGTGCTGTGTGGTGTTATAGGTAGAGAATACAGCGTGCTGTGTGGTGTAACAGGTAGAGAATACAGTGTGGTGTTACAGGTAGAGAATACAGTGTGCTGTGTGGTGTTATAGGTAGAGAATACAGCGTGCTGTGTGGTGTTACAGGTAGAGAATACTGCGTGCTGTGTGATGTTACAGGGAGAGAATACAGTGTGCTGTGTGGTGTTACAGGTAGAGAATACAGCACGCTGTGTGGTGTTACAGGTAGAGAATACAGTGTGCTGTGTGGTGTTACAGGTAGAGAATACAGTGTTCTGTGTAGTGTTACCGGTAGAAAATACAGTGTGCTGTGTGGGTGGGACCACAATGAAATGATAAAGTATTGCAAATAATTCAGTAACACAATGAAACTGCAATGTATGAACACAGCCTAGATGTTCTGCAATAGATTTGGGCGGGGAATGGGCAGGGTGGGGGACTGTGATGAACAGCTGAGGGAAAGCATTGCATTCTGGAACCAATACTGCATTCTGAAAACTGCTCAACCAGGAAGTACAGAAACACAATATAGAACTTCTATCTGGATTTCCCCTTTCAAGTAAACAGCTCCAAAACCTCTCACCCAAAGTGTGGACAGGAGAGGTGCTGTTTCTAATAGAAAGTTATCAGGATTTCCTACAGATTAAGGCTATGTTCACACAGCGTATGAGATCGGCCGTTCCATGACTCTGGCCGGGTCACGGAACGGCCGGTCTCTGGCCGGATCATCTCGGCCAGTACTTAAGTACCGGCCGGGTGATCTTTCCAACCGCAGAGCTCTGATGCGGGCGCATCAGCGCGTGCCCGCATCACAGCTTCCCATTGCACACGGTGAAGCGAGCAGCCGGAGCTGTTCGCTTCACTGTGTGCACTCACAGGTCTTTCTGCGGCCGGAATTCACTGAATTCCGCCCGCAGAAAACTGACCTGTCAGTTTTTTCCGGTGGCGTATTGGTTCCCGGCCGGAGAGTATACAATGTGTATACGCTCCGGCCGGGATCCCATTGCAAATAAGGCATTGTTTCACACCGCAAAACTACGGCCATAGTTCTGCGGCGAGAACTACGACCATAGTTTTACGTTGTGTGAACATAGCCTAAAGCTGATTACTCGAAGTTCCAGCAGGGGAATTCTTTTTTTAATGCTTATTATCAAGGAATTCTTTGTCTTTGTTTAAAGCAGAGAACCCTTTTAAGAGTATATGCACACAGAGTAATTCTCGCTGAAAACACTCGTCTCCGCGCACTCCTGCTTCCTCTCCTCCGCTCCTGACATGTCAATTCTTTGAGCGGACGGTGGAATCCGCCCCGCATTGCTGCCTTAGGATCCTTATACACTGTCTGATCAGCAAGATTGGGGCTTCTTTAAAAAGAGCTCAATCAATCCTGTTGCCATTTAAGTTCACTGTTATCCTGTGCATTCCTTGTATAGACGGGACAGTATGCAGCCAGTACAGTTAAAGAAGTGGTCTTTAAGGGGCCTTTTTGTGATATGTTCAGGGATTGGTTGTTTGAAAATAATGAAGTAGACTTGCCTTGTTGGCTTCTGTGCTGCCGGTACCATATCGATCCATCCCGATGTGGCCGCTTCTGGGACCTGTAGTTGTGACATTGACAATGCATTGGCAACTGTGGTGTTCAAATACATTCTATAGAGTAGAGTAGAATATAGAGTAAAACAATGTTTCTAATGTATGTAAAAAAATTAAAAAACATTACATGAAATCCACATTGTACAAAGCTCATTTATTTATAGATACACTGACACCTACCTTCTTTGAAATTCATTGGGAGAAAGTAAATTTTAAATGGGATCTATGAGTATATAAGACTATAGGCAGGCCTTCACAAGGAAAGACATTTAAATTGGGGGGAAATTGACTATCAATGAAAAGTGAATGACAAAGGTACCAAACAGAGTCAACTTGTTCATTGCCTCTCGGTAATGAGCAGTGCTATGAAAAAACTCTTAGACTTTGAAATATAAGAGTGGTAGGCGGCACCATTGTGTTAGACTAGAATATTCATTAGGTGGTTCCTGTTATAAGACTCATTATTCATGAAATCCATGACTATGTAATGAGCTGTGGGCAAACCCTATGGATGGAGACACCCAACATTATTGCATGCTGTTAGATGCTATGTATAAATGTACATAAAAAAAAAAATCTCCTGCCGCTGCTTTTCTCCCTGTGCCCAGTCCCTGCAGCTGTCCTCTTTTTCCTGGTTCCTTTGATGTCTCGTTTGTGTAGGAACTGCCATCTCAGGACCAGAACCTGGTAGAAAAGGACAGCAGTGGGGACTTGGTGTAGACTTTCCCACAGCAGTGTGGGATCAGGGCACGTGAGTACAACTTTTATTTGCCCCAGAGGAACTAGGTAAAACTATCTTCCTGCCTAGAACACCACTTTAAGAATGAATTGGATTATTTATGATTAGAAACAACATGGCTGCTTTCCTTAAGAAACAACGGTACACTTGTCTGTGATACTGCAGCTTGGCTATACTGAAGTGAATAGAAATTGGGAGAGCTATTTTGGCTTCTTACCAAGGCAGCTGCATATACACAAGGCTTTAGGCTTATGTCACGTATGCCTATTGACACGAGGAACGTTTTTCTTTTGTGTTTTTCTTTACAGTTAGAATTAGAATAACCTCAGGAGACACTTTTCCAGCTGTAACGCCTGGAGTAGTGGATCCACTGGACCGGCACCAGCGATGGCACTAACCTCACCAGGGAGCGGAGTCTAAGGGGCCGCTGGTTTGCACCAGAGCCCGCCGCAAGGCGGGATGGACTTGCTGCGGCAGGCGACCCCCAGGTCGCTACCCCTGGCTTGGTTGCTGGTGACGGCAGGCGAGGCGTGGCAGGAGCAGTAGGCAGGAGATGGCACTGGCAAAGGTCAGCAGGTGAGAGCGCACGTGACAGGCTGAACGCAGGAACAGATGGAGTGACAGGGAAACAGGAACCAGGAACAGGGACTAGGGACCGGGTAACGGATAGGACTCAGGAACAGGGACTGGGACCAGGTAACAGATAGGACTCAGGAACAACAGGGGGCTGGGCCAAACGCTATGGGAAGCATGTAGAGGCTCCAACCCTAAGGACAGGGCATGCTGGGATCCATAGGGGAGTGATTGGGTGCAACCACCAATTAGGAGCGCACTGCCCCTTTAAATCTGAGACAGCCGGCGCGCGCGCGCCCTAGGAGGCGGGGACGCGCGCGCCGGCCGGCACAGCGGGAGACAGGAGCGTGGAGAGGTGAGGCGCCCCCCGGGGCCGAGGTGACAGCAGCGCCGGGTCCCCGACTATGGACACCGGCTGCTGCATAGGGCAGGCAGCGGTCGCGGCGGCGGCCCGGAACGCGGGACGCCGCCGCGGCCGTAACAGTACCCCCCCCCTTTGGCCTCCCCCTCTTTCTTGCCTGCAAATGGCACAGGAAGCCACAAAGTCTTTGACATCTTGGGATAGGCTGGGCCACCAGTAGTGGCGAGAGATCCGTTGGCCGGTCTTACGGACTCCCGGGTGCCCGGCCTCCAACGAGGAATGTCCCCAGTTCAAAATACCTCTTCGAAGCGCAGGGTGAACATGAGTCTTTCCGGGGGGTACTCTCTGAAGAGTGGAGGTGACGACTGGTACTAGGCGATCAGGCGGTATAACGTGGCAAGGGACCTTCTGTAAGTTCTTCCGGTGGTGAGAGGACACGACCTTAGTCTTGGGTACGGGGAGAGGGTACACCTCGGCAGAGAAGGCATCCGCCGAGTCTTGGTCTTCTGCCGGTAGGCCGGATAGAGGCTTGGCCGGGACAGGAAATGACATAATACACTTGGTCTGAGGTGACTTGAGACACTGGTGGGAACAGTCCTGACCCCAACTGAGAATCTCCCCGGTTCTCCAGTCCAGCTGAGGGGCATGTTCTTGTAGCCACGGGAGTCCCAGGAGGACCGCGGGGGAAGAATGGGGCAGGACGTAGAAGGATATCTCTTCTTGATGTGAAGGACCCACCTGGAGGACTAAAGATGCGGTCTGGTAGTACACACGGTCGGTAAGAATTTCGCCCGTGACCGAGGAGATAGTCAGGGGCCTGGCTAGTCGGGTCACGGGTAGCCGCCATCTTTGGACCAATGTTGCCGCAATAAAACTGCCTGCTGACCCCGAATCGAGGAAGGCAGTAGTCAGATGATTTTGTCCTGAGGGAGTCCGGATGGAAACTGGCATAGACAGACTTGGAATGGTGGCATTTACACCTAGGGACACCTGTCCCACCGGACCTAGGTGCGAGCATTTTCCGGATGTTTGGGGACGTAGGGGACATCCCAGCCGGAAGTGATCGGAACCACCGCAATAGAGACAGAGATTCTGCTCCAGGCGCCGGATTCTTTCATCAGGCGTCAGGTGAGCCCGTTCCACCTGCATAGGAATCTCAGGAGAGGGTTGGGACATCGAAAGGTCAGGATTCTGGAAAACTGGCGCCAGCTGGGGATGGCGACGGGAACGGGTTAGTAAATGTTCATGCCGAACCTCCTCCTCCCTCTCCGAAAAACGAGTATCAACTCGGGTGGCCAGTAGAATGAGTTCGTTCAGGGAGGTAGGCAGGTCTCGGGCAGCGAGCACGTCTCTCACTCGACTAGACAGGCCCTTCTTGAAGGTGGCCAACAGGGCGGCCTCGTTCCAGTCCAATTCAGCTGCCAGGGTGCGGAACTGGATGGCGTAGTCACCGACAGAGGAGCTGCCTTGAGAGAGGTTGAGGAGAGCAGTCTCGGCCGAAGAAGCACGGGCAGGTTCCTCAAAGACGGAGCGAAACTCGAATAGGAAGGCCCGGAGATTGGCAGCAACAGGATCATCACGGTCCCACAGTGGCGTGGCCCAGGCCAGGGCTCTACCCTCTAATAGGCTGATGATGAAAGCCACTTTAGAGCGCTCGGTGGAAAACTGACTACTCAAAAGTTCAATGTGCATGGTGCACTGAGTCAGGAATCCTCTGCACAACTTAGAGTCCCCAGAGTACTTGCTTGGGAGGGCCAGTCGGAGTGAAGAAGCAGCGTCAGGAGATGGTGTGCGCTGGGCAGTAGTCTGCTGCTGTAAGGCGGCAGTGAGTTGCTGGATCTGCTGTGACTGTTTCTGGATTTGTTGAGCCTGTTGCGCGACCACTCTGGCGACGTCACGGAGATCTGGCACCTCGCCGGGATCCATGGTTGGAGCCTACTGTTCCTGCCACGCCTCGCCTGCCGTCACCAGCAACCAAGCCAGGGGTAGCGACCTGGGGGTCGCCTGCCGCAGCAAGTCCATCCCGCCTTGCGGCGGGCTCTGGTGCAAACCAGCGGCCCCTTAGACTCCGCTCCCTGGTGAGGTTAGTGCCATCGCTGGTGCCGGTCCAGTGGATCCACTACTCCAGGCGTTACAGTAGCAGACTACTGCCCAGCGCACACCATCTCCTGACGCTGCTTCTTCACTCCGACTCTACTGTAACGCCTGGAGTAGTGGATCCACTGGACCGGCACCAGCGATGGCACTAACCTCACCAGGGAGCGGAGTCTAAGGGGCCGCTGGTTTGCACCAGAGCCCGCCGCAAGGCGGGATGGACTTGCTGCGGCAGGCGACCCCCAGGTCGCTACCCCTGGCTTGGTTGCTGGTGACGGCAGGCGAGGCGTGGCAGGAGCAGTAGGCAGGAGATGGCACTGGCAAAGGTCAGCAGGTGAGAGCGCACGTGACAGGCTGAACGCAGGAACAGATGGAGTGACAGGGAAACAGGAACCAGGAACAGGGACTAGGGACCGGGTAACGGATAGGACTCAGGAACAGGGACTGGGACCAGGTAACAGATAGGACTCAGGAACAACAGGGGGCTGGGCCAAACGCTATGGGAAGCATGTAGAGGCTCCAACCCTAAGGACAGGGCATGCTGGGATCCATAGGGGAGTGATTGGGTGCAACCACCAATTAGGAGCGCACTGCCCCTTTAAATCTGAGACAGCCGGCGCGCGCGCGCCCGAGGGGGCGGGGGCGCGCGCGCCGGCCGGCACAGCGGGAGACAGGAGCGTGGGGGGGTGAGGCGCCCCCCGGGGCCGAGGTGACAGCAGCGCCGGGTCCCCGACTATGGACACCGGCTGCTGCATAGGGCAGGCAGCGGTCGCGGCGGCGGCCCGGAACGCGGGACGCCGCCGCGGCCGTAACACCAGCCATATTGTGATAGCAACTCATGGTCAAAGTTCTGCTTATCACTATAGAGCTTAAAGGAGAACTCCGGGCTGGGGTGATTTTTGGCAGAGTGCTGGGCAGGGGGAGGATGAAAGTAGTAACATGCTGTCACCTCCCCTGCTCAGCGCTGCTGCTGATATCCCGCAGCTCCGATCCCAGCCACTTCTGGGTTTGACTGGGGACCTGGGATGTGACGAGTTAGGCCCACTCAGGCAGTTAGCGGCCAAGAGGGGATCTTGCTACGACCGCTGACTGGCTAAGCAGGCCTAACATGTCATGTCTCAGGTCCCCACTCAGACATAGAAGCATCTGGTACTGGGGGACCGAAGCTACAGCTGGTGCGAGGAGGTGAGAGCATGTTACTTCTTTCATCCTCCCCAGTACTCTTCCTGGAGTTGTCCTTTAATGGTAATCTAAGCTTGATTTATTAAAACCATGGGAATTGGGGTGTTTCAGTCATAATGTAGGTGCTAAAATTTGCCCATGTTATAGTGGCCAATAGCCCCATGGACTTAGTAGTATTCTGACTTTGCTGTGTATGGAAACATTCTAGGGTTCTCATTTTAGTGATGGGGCCTCTGTAGAGTGCATTCAGAAAGTCTTCACACCTTTTCACTTTTTTCATATTTAGTTATGTTGCAGCCTCTATCATTCTCCAATAGCCAATAGTGAAAAAAGGGGAAAAGAATGTTAGAAATCTTTGCTTATTTATTGAAAATGAAAAACTTAAATATTGCATTGACATAACTATTCAGCCTTTACTCGGTACTTAGATACAGTACCTCTGGCAGGGATTATGGCTCTCATTCTTGGGTATAATGCCACAAGGTTAACACACCTAGATTTAGGGATTTTCTATCATTTTTCTCTGCAGATCCTCTTAAGCTCTGTCATGTTGGAGGAGGAGCATCACAGGAACTGTTTTTATGTCTCTCCAAAGAGGTACCATTGGGTACAAGTCTCTGCTCTGGCTGGGCTTAGAGAGTTGTCTCTAAGCAGCTCTTGTGTTGTCTTAGCTTCTTGGTTGGTGCCTAGCATAATTTTCTTGTTTGAATCTGGATCAGGTTTTTATTAAGAATATCTCTGTACTTAGTCCCATTCAATTTTCCTTGAAACGTAGACCAGCCACTGAAAAATATCCCCACCTGTCACCACCGTGCGTCATTGTAGGGATGGTAATGGGCAGGCGATGGTCAGTGCCTGGTTTCCTTTGGACATGATGCTTAGAATTGAGGCAGAAAAAAAATTAATCTTGATTTCATCAGATGGAGAATCCTGTTTCTAACAGTATGAGAGTCATTTAGGTGATTTTTTGGATACTTCAGGCAGCTTTCATGTGTCTTTTACTGAGGAGATGCTTCTTTCTGACCACTTGTAACCTCTGTGCCCATTTGGGCTCTCTGCTCTGTGCTTGCTATAAGTCTAATTTGGATTTGTCTGGCGTTCACCTGTATACATTTTTTTGGATCTACTGACCTCTTGCTTACCCTTCTCTGACTTCCCATTGCTTTGATGATTTGGTACTGTAATTGCCCACTTGGTTTTCTGTCCCATATCTGTATGACCATTCTTAAGTGTTTGTTTGTCTTTCTCTCACTTTGGTGTAGGAGGGGAATGTTGACCAGTTGTGAACAACCAAGTAGGTAAGGGCAAGTAGGTAGGCACAGTTGGGGGGGGGGGGGGGGGGGGGCTAACACTGGGACTTACTGCCGTGTCTTACCAATCTATTCATCCTGGTTACATTCCTAACACCATAAAGTCTACATTGGTAAAGTGTTGCAATAATAGTGACCTTCTGGAATTTTTCCCACCTGCACACAGAATCTTTGGAGCTCAGCCAGAGTGACCTTGGTCTTGGTTCTTCTCCCCACATTACTTAGTTTGGTGTGGCTGCCTGCTTTAGGAAGAGTCCTGGTTGTTTTAACGTCTTTCACTTAACAGTTATGGAGGCCACTGTACTCTTTAGAACTTTCAGCGCAGCAGAAATCTTTTATATCCTCTTACAGACCTGTGCCTCCAAATGATCCTGTCTCTGAGCTCTATAGGCAGTTCTTTCCTCCTCATGGCGTGCTTTTTTTTGCTCGGTTAAGCATTGCCAGCTGTAAGTGTAGTTTCCCAGAGCAGGTGTGATTCTACTGTTTTCTGCACATCTGTCATCAGGTACTTTTCTAAAGGTATGCTCTGGGTGAAGGACTCACATTCTACACTTCTGCCACTAGGTGTCACTAAAATAGATGTATTGCACTGTATTCACTTGCACAGCTGGAAGAAAGGTATGCCAAAGGGATAACTATGAACTTTCTGATATTGTATATAGATTTTTGATTATGCCACTGTTATGTGATTTATTAACTGTCCAATGCTTGAGTTGGGTAACTCACACACACCTATCACAGGCAAGGGTTAGGGCCTTCTAGTTTGTTTCTAACCTATTACAGGGCCCCTTTAGTTTTGAACCTTCGCTCGGCTGTCTCGGGTAATCTTGAGTGGTTAGCTACACCCAGTTGTTCAAGCCCAAGGCCTGTGCTATCAGACCTTGTACAGTACTCCGTGATCTCTTCTGGTCCTATTAAGTCTTCTTCAGCCAGGTCCCCCCGACAAAGTCCCATAATACTGTTCAATACTCTCCACAGAGTTAGACTTTGACGCAAAAGGGCCCCCCCTGTTATTTCCTAATTTATATTCCAATACTTGCAACCAAGTGGGACTTAAAGGGCTACGTATCAGGGTGGTTTGGTGATCTCCCCACTGCGAAGCACCCCTTGGCAAACAGGCTTTCCTCCCCTGGAAGGATATCTGGCTATTCCTGTGTTTTGAGACTCGCAACTGAGGCTCCACGGACCCTTTTTTGCATATTTAAATTTATAGGGGGCAATGTATCAGTGGAGACTCTTGAGTGAGTACTCCATTGTTTTTTTTGTCGCTGATCTCCCTGAGCTCAGTGATTGCTGTGTTTTATTTTTCAAAGTCTATATCCACCAGCAAGAAGCTGAGTGTATCTATATACCCAATTTACACCCAGCTAAATCAATTCGTGTTGTCTGCACCTTGAGAGAGACTATTTTTGTACTATTGCACCTTACTGCCAAAGCTATTGACTGTACTGCACCTTTAAGATTCAGTAAACTTTATTCCTGGTTTACTGGACTCTGGTTCCTTTCATACATACACCCATTCCAACTAAGAAGCCGTGTCAGTATACCGAGAGGTGGGAGCATAACATTCCTGGCCACCATGACAAATGCCTCAGCGGTACCACAACATCTCACCCCAGCTAAAACAACACAGGGGTATGTCATTCCAAATCCTGTCCAGCCAACTGAATTGAACCTATATAGATGGGAGTATGTCATTACAAACCCTGCCAAACCTACTGAATTTATGACAGGTGACTAAAGGTGCAGAAACATCTCAATGTGGTCAAGAGAAATGGGAGACCCCAGAGGTAAATTTTAAGTGTCTTCACAGATTCCTAAAATTTTATTTTGACAGGTTATGGGTTATTGAGTGCAGAATGATAGGGGATTTTTATTTTATTTTACCACAAAATGTAAAAAAAAGTGAAAAGGTCTGGAGAACCTTCCACATGCATTGTATGCTTCCAATTCACTCAGCATGCTCCAGAAGATGCCATATGAACTGTTAAAGTTCTTTAGCATTTAACACTGTCTGAAACTAGGAAAGCAAACAGAGACCACATAGTGTTGTACAAGGGAGGCTGCAAGCACTGCAAGACAAGCTCCCTGCTGCTGGCTGTGCCATGTGCATAGGGTCTTAGTGTAGGTGTTGCTCATACTGTAATCTGCATTGATGCCCTTTCAAGGAATGAGTTTTGCTCGGCTCTTTCCATTACGAGCTACATAGTGTAAAATAGATGGTTAGGGTAATATTTCCTGGCACTCAGAGGCCATTTGTTTCAGTGGCAGTACTTAAGCAATTACTTTCCTTTCAAGATCATTAAACACAAATCTGACTTGTGTTTTAATAGGAGAGCCAGTTTATTTAACAGAGGACAATAAATGCCGCTTTTTCAAAGAGAAGAAAGTTTTATGCGATCTAGGGGGCTTGTTAGGGTGCACAGCTCTTACCTGACAATGAAAAGTACTGTTTGTGAGTATGTGGGGGTGTTGGATGGCCCATCTCATCAAACCGACTTCGTTTTTAAGAGATGGGATCTTGCATATGAATGGCCCTCTCCACAGATATCTGTTGAAGTTATGAAGACAACAGAATAAGTGACTGATTGCAGAAAGAAAACATCTTTCCAAAGAGATTTCTGAAGATCTGTACTGTTGCTACTATCCTAAAAGGAATCCATCAGAAGGTTAGGGCATCCCAAACCTTATAGGTGCCTTAAAAAGACCATATGCAAAATTACTGTGGAGACACCAAGTGTTTCTCAACGTCATTGAACTAGTCAGACCTTCTACCAAGTAGGAACCACTTGGGAAATACCCAAGCAAGGTATCCATCTACAAACAGCTGTTTTGGGGTGTTTGCCCCTCATCAGTGTGAAGTAGGATTCTAGCTAGTGGGAGTAAAGCCTAGTAAGTGCATTCAAGAAGATTATGGTTGATGGTTGAGATCAACCAAAACACTGCAAAGACACCATCATGTGTTTCTCAATGTCAGTGTTTAAACAGACCATAGACTTCCCATCCAGAATATTGTGCAAGCTGAGGAGTCTATGGTCTGTAAAAAGCTACATACATGAGGTCTGATACACAAGGGGGAAGCTGGCTGTCAGAAGTGCTGTGCGTGGGAGACTCTACACCAGACATGTCAAACTCTGGCCCGCGGTGCCATTACTTTTGGCCCGCCACACTATTTTACTCTTTTATTAATTCTGGCCCACCGACATCACAGATTATAATATGGGAAGTCCGAACGGCCGCTCAGACCTCCCATATTATAATCCTGAGGCCGCAGGTTGTAAGAAGCGTCTGGCGCCGGAAACACGATGACGCCGTTTGGCACCGGAAAAACGCGATGACGTCATCGGCTAGGGTCACAGGAAGGGTCTATGGGGGAGGGCAGGCTGGCCTTCTCCAACAATACACTGGACCCCCTAAACTGTCCTCTTTTGCAGTAGGAGTTGGCTGAGCAGGCCTCTTCGGATCTGAAAATGTCCCTTTAACTAATAGCACTGCAGTTAAGACTACACTTCACAGTTTGGTCAGTCGGGAGGGGGCCTAATCACAAGTTTGCTATGGGGCCCAGCTATTTCTAATTATGCCACTGGCTGGCTACTATATAAGACTATTGTGAAGGGCTGGCTACTATATAAGAGACTATGGGGGAGGGCTGGCTACTATATGAGAGACTATTGGGGAGGGCTGGCTACTATATGAGACTACTGGGAAGGGCTGGCTACTATATAAGAGACTATGGTGGAGGGCTGGCTACTATATAAGAGACTATGGGGGAGGGCTAGCTACTATATGAGAGACTATTGGGGAGGGCTGGCTACTATATGAGACTACTGGGAAGGGCTGGTTACTATATAAGAGACAATGGGGGAGGGCTGGCAACTATATGAAACTATGGGGAGGGCTGGCAACTATATAAGAGGTTATGAGGGAGGACTGGCTACTTCATAACAGACTATGGGGAGGGCTGGCTACTATATAAGAGACTTGGGGAGGGCTGGCTACTTTATAAGAAGCTAAAGGGAGGGCTGACTTCTATACAAGACTATGGGTGAGGGCTGGCTTCTATATACGAGACTATTGGGGAGGGCTGGCTACTCCATAAGAGGCTATGGGGGAGGGCTGGCTACTACATAAGAGGCTATGGGGAGGACTGGCTACTATTTAACAGGCTATTGGAGAGGACGGGCCTCTATAAAAGACACTATTGGGGAGGGCTGGCTTCTATATAAGAGACTATTGTGGGCTGGCTACTATATGGAGCACTTCTGGGAGGGCTGGCTAATATATGGGACATTTGGGGGGGGGGGGGTGACTATTATATGGGTCACCATTGGTAGGGCTGGCTACTATATGGCTACTATGTGGGGCACCAATAGTAGGGCTAACTACTATGTGGGGCAATATTGGGAGGGCTGGTTACTACATGGGACACTATTGGAGGGGTTGGCTACTGCATAGGGCACAGTTATGGGATTACCTACTGCTTGTGGGAAAATAATGGGTAACCATTGGGGTTGGGGTTTTAACCATATCATAGCAATTTATCTTATCATTTATCATAGTGCACAGTGCTGGGGGATGCACACCACTGACAGTGCCAGGAACACCGCACGTTAATCTGACAGTGCCAGGAGTGCCGCATGCCCTCTTCAATGAATATCAAGGTCGGCCTGCGACTTTGTCTAATTTTTTAATTTTGGCCCACAGTGTATTTGAGTTTGACACCCCTGCTCTACACAGTGAGCAGTGAATACTATCACAAGCCACTAGCTGAGTAAGCATTGATAGCATTCACCACTCGCTGTGAAGAGACTGACACACACAGCGCTACTGACAGCCAGCTTCCCCCCGTATCCTGTATATTTTAACAATAATATACAGCATAGGACAGGGGATTTGTATCTATAAAGCTCTTTCACATGGTGGCGGCAGGATGGATGGCCAACATGTTATATTTTAAATCTATGACTATCTGGTATATAGTACAAATAGGCTTTTAGAGATATGGCGGAGGACAGTAGAGATGTTGGAAGACACGGAGCTACTGTGTCTCCTTGGCCACTGTGATATTTAGATCTTCCCTCTGTCTTCTCTTTGTACACCAATTAAAGATAAATTGAATAAGGCAAGGCCTCTGCAAACCAAAACTCATATCCCTGTGATAATTGTGTTGTATACATTTGAACCTAGTTCATTCCATTTCTGCTGTAACAGTCTTACTCCTGGGATTATGGTGTCAGGAGCCGGACCCTCCTAGTCTTCATGCCAAAGTGCATTCAGTGTAGCAGAACATTCCTCTTATAAACAATATTAACCTCACTGATGGCATGGCAAGGAGTGTAAGTTCATGAATTTGTGTCTGTTGTGTTTATACTTGATACTGAATAAATCATGATGTTTTGAATATGTTGTTTCCTTTTTTTCATCATTTGCATATCATTAACATGTCTACCAGGCCTGTGATTTCCATAATTCCACGACTTTTCCTTCTTGGTGTTGCAATTTTAATGTTGATGAATGCATATTTTGGTAGTTGCATTGTGTATGTGTTTGGTGTAGCAGTATATCAGGGTTGGTGTGCATTATAGTAGTATAGCTGTAGTACTGTCTATCTAAATGTGTAAGGTGGCATAGCCAGTTCTAAAAGTCACATTAAATATTTGTACTGGAGAAAAAAAAAAGAAGCTCTGTGCTGGGTAGTCTTGAGCAAGTATAGTGCTCAATTGAGCAGCAGGGTGCTCAATTGAGCTCGATGCTCAACCAAGCACCTTGTGGTGCTCAGGTGCTCTCTCTCTCTCTCTTTTTTAATAAGCTTGGCTAGGCTGCGGAGTAGAGTAGTAGCCGATCAACAATCTTTAAGGTTATGGAAATGCATAATGCATTTCCATAGCCTTTACCTATCAGAGGGCAGGGGAAATTATACTTACCCTCCCATGCTCTGTTTTTCTATCCTCAGCAAATCAGGCACAGAGTGCATTTTACACTGGGTCTGCTCCTGCAATTGCCGTTAAGTCGATCAGTGGTTGTAGTGGTGTCCTGCCTCAGCCACTGTACATCAAAAGCTTTGTGCTGCATCTGCTTAAGATAAAAGACCGGTGCCTGGGAAGATAAGTATGATTACTCCCCACCTCAGTATGGCCCCTAGGTGGTTAAGTTGGAATACAAAGCATTCTCACTTAACTCCCTGGGGGGACAGACTGTTCAGCTTGGACCCTAAGGTGTTGAGTGGGGATACCATGCATCCTCACTTAACCCCCTGGGGGCCAGATTGTTCAGCCTGTCCGTCAGGGGGTTAAAGAGAGATGCGTAATCCTCTGAGGGCCAGAGTGTAACCCATTTGCTGTGCTGAGTGCACTGCACCAGCCCCAGTAAGGAATTGAGTTACGTCACTTAACCCCTCCCCTTCTGGGATGTACGCAGTGCTCTCAGCACAGCATATGAAGCACAGTCTGGCCCCCTGGGGGTTAAGTGGGGATGCATGGCATCCCTACTTAACCCCTTGGGGGTCAAACAGTAAGCAGCTATCTGTACAGATGCTGCATACTGTAAAGGAGCAAAATACTTGTCAAAGTGATGGGTGTTCTGCTTGCCTTTTTTTTTTTTAGCCTCTTCTTCGTGTTTTTCAGATATCAGTATCCTGAGGACTATTTCCAATTCGATGGACTACGCCAGTGACCAGCGTATTTTTATTTTCAATACAATGGTGAATGAGGGTTGTGGGGAAGTTTTTATTTCAATAAAAAAAGTTATTGTGTAGTCAGCTTAACCCCTTCCTTGCTGAGGTGGGCTCAGTGTGCTCAGCACAGCAGAAGAAGAAGAAGCATCCCCACTTAACCCTTTGGGGGCCAGGTTGAACAATCTGGCCCAGGGGGTTAAGTAAGGCAACCCAACTTAACTCCTTGGACAGTCACCCCACAGTATCCCCACCTAACACTGGGGGCCAGTCTGTGCTCTGTTGGGGAGCGTAACTTACACTCCTGGGATACCAGAATGCAGCATCTTCTCTATTGGGCTCCTTTCTCTGCAATGAGCTAATCAGTGGCTGGGATTGGACGCCACTGCAGCCACTGGCTGGCTGAGCAGAAGCTGTAGGAGTCTCTGCTAAGCCAGTGATCGACTACAGCTGTGCTGTTGCAGATGAAGGAGCCAAAGAACAAAGACAACGCACAATGGAATCCCAGAAAGGTGACTTAAACCCCTGCTCGACTGTTACTTTCTGAGGTTTTAACGTGAACCAGACACCCTACGCTCTCCCTACATAGGGGTTCCTGGTTAAATGCTCATGAAATTTAAGAAACAACCAATAGGGTTCCTTACTTAAGTCGAGTACTCAAGCATTTTGGTGTGTGTTCAACACTAGTGCTGGGTACTCCAAAGCCAAGTACAGCAGGACTGGCTGACAATATGATGTATGAGGGGGCCTCTTGACTCTCCCCTGACAGACAGGAAGAGAAGGGACGGGCAAGATAGATTTCAACTGCCTGAGCCTCTATGATGTCCATATACCTTATGAGACAACTCTTTTAAAAGGTTTACTAAGATAGATGTTCTGTTTAAATTTTATAATTTCACTTTCATATTAATATTAATATTATTAACATCATCATCACTAGTATTAAGGATTATATTAATACTTAACTAGCAGAAATATATTATTAAATATTGTCCGCAGTATTTTTCTAGTAATATTCACAGGAAGAAGCTATAGAAGTAGCGAGTAAGCAAAGTGTTCGGTAGGAAGACAGAATATCCTGAAGACGCAGTGCCCTACACATCACAGAGAATTACTGTTTAAAAGTCCCTATGACCAATTACAGAAGCAGAAGTGAGATTAGATAATTCCGCTCACACGTGAGAGCTCCAGAGGCGCAGAGGTCTACTCTACGTGGAGCTTCACAACAATTTAGAGAGTTCTACGGGCACAGAGAGACTTTGCTTCTGGTCATAATCTCTTTCTCCCTATTGAATTATGAGCCAGAGGGAGGGAATGGCATGTGCAATATTATCAGAAGAGATGATCCTGACATTCAAAGTGACACATTGGTTTAAAGGACATTCCCATTCAGCTCTCTGTTTTAGTATATAGTATACATTTAGAAACCATGGAATACATAGGAAGTTCTTGCTGGAAATATTTTATGTTACGGTAGATGTAAAAATCGAGACTGGGGATTTTTATTTTTACCATCAAATATATTTTACATGCTCTAACAATACATTGACAATGAGAGCTATTCCAAGGGACCCTTACACAGGTTATAGACATGTATGTAGCTTACAAGGATCATTTATACTGTATGTGGGGAAAAAAACACATTGGGGGAGATCTATCAAACATGGTGTAACGTGAAACTGGCTCAGTCGCCCCTAGCAACCAATCAGATTCCACCTTTCATTTTCCAAAGAGTCTGTGAGGAATGGAAGGTGTAACCTGATTGGTTGCCGGGGGCAACTGAGCCAGTTTCACTTTACACCATGTTTAATAAATCTCCCCCAATAAGCGCTGCATGTACAGAGAGATTAAAGCTGGTGGGTAGTGTAAAAACTTATGGTGCGTTTACACGTAACGATTATCTTGCGAATTTGCGTGATAACGATCGAATTTGAGCGATATTCATACGTGTAAATGCAGCGAACGATCAAACGACGAACGAGACATCGTTCGTTTTGATCTTTCAACATGTCATCAAATCGTCGTTCGCAAAAAATTCGCCGATCGTTCCATGTAAACAGTAGTCGCGCGATAGTCCGGCCGCCCGCAGCCCCGCCCGCCGCCTGGCCCCCCACTCATCCGCAGCCCCCTGCGCCAGCTCGATCGCCACCTGCCACTCTCATCGCCGCCGCTCCGGTGGCCCCCCCCCCGCCGCCGCCGCCGCTCCTGTCGCCACCCGCCGCTCCGGTCACCACCCTACCGCCGTCGCCGCTGCCGCCGCAAGTCAGCACTGATTGGCTGTACAGGAGCCGTTTCAAATTCCCGACTCCCCTCTTCAGCCAATCAGTGCACTGAAGAGCAGAGCCAGGGATGTCTGAAGACCTGCTGAGCGGAGCAGGTAACGTATGACCGCGGGCCGGCGGGGGCGATCAAAACGGCGGCGGCGGGGGGGGGTGGTGGCGATCGGAGCGGCGGCGGGGGCGACCAGAGCGGCTGCAGCGGGTAACCATCAGAGCGGCGGCGGCAGGTGGCGATGAGAGCGGCGGCGGCAGCGATGAGAGCGGCAGGGGTGGTGATCGAGCCAGCACAGGGCGCTGCGGATGAGCGGGGGGCCGGGCTACGAGCGGGGGGCCGGGCAGCGGGCGGGCCGGGCTGCGGGCGCGCGATCGCAAACCGATTGCAAAAATGTTTTTCCGCACGATGTATCGTACCGTCTAAACGCTGATCCTTCTGAAAAAAGAATCATTACTCCGACATTGTTAATCGTACGATTGGGCCAATTATCGTTTCGTGTAAACTCACCATTAAACACAGCAATACACGCTCACCTGGTCGGGTTGCACTGATAGGCACATGACTATTAGGCACTTTCAACAGTATCAGGCCTTCCACCTCTGTCTTGCAGAGCTCAGATCAGGATGCAATCAGAAAGAAAGCATAAGGGTGGGTGCAGATAAATTCTGCAGAATTCCGTCTCCTGTACGTGCGAGCCAGCGGAAAGGGGCGCGTACAGCCGACGCTGAATTTATCCGTGAGAATTCCGTAGTCTGAACCCACCCTTAGGATGGTGGTTTTCTTGGCGCTGAAACTTGAAAGGGGTTGTTCAGCAAAAATCTTTTTCTTTCAGATTAACTGGTGTCAGAAAGGTATGTCCTGCAGGAAGTGTTGTGTTATTTTCAGTGCACTCTGCTGACATCTCTGGCCGAGACAGGAACTGTCAAGAACAGTAGAGGTTTTTAGAAATCCAGAGCTGCCAGAGATGGCAGCAGAGAGCACTGTGTCAGACTGAAAATAAAACAACATTTCCTGCAGGACATACAGCAGCTAATAAGTATGGGAAGACTTGAGATTTTTTAAATAGAAGTAAATTACATATCTATATATTTTTCTGACACCATTTGATCTTAACCCCTTAACAACACAGGGCGTATATTTATGCCCAGTGACCGCCTCGGGGAGTTCAGAGGGGGGCCGCGCTGCGACCCCGTTCTGAACCGCCGTGGTCCCTGGTGCCGCACGTAGCCTGGGGCCGTGGCTATTAGCGGGCACGGTCTAATCGGCGTTCCCGCTAATAAAGTAATCAAATGACAGCTAATAAAGTGACAGCTGCATCTGATTACTTATGCAGCCCGATCTGTGGTGGTCTAGTGGCAGAGATCGCCCCCAAGGGACGTTGTACCGGAGGAGCGATCTCCTTGTCTGCTGCCGGCTGGGGTCTGCGCCGTAATGGCGCTGATCCCGGCTCGGCACTCGGATGCTTCCGGCTGCAGCAGCCGAAAGCATATCTCATTGATGTATGCAGTATTACTATTCAGCATAGATCTCAATGAGAGATCACAGTGCTTATACTAGAAGTCCCCCAGGGGGGCTTCTAGTATAAGTGTAAAAGTAAAAAAAGTGTTATTATTAGTAAAAAAAAAAAAAAAAATCTCCCCTAATAAAAGTTTGAATCACCCCCCTTTTCCCATGTTATAAATAAAAATAAACAAATAAATAAATAAACATGTTTATTTGGGTGGGTCTCTAGGTGAAAAAATGCAAGTGCTATGGCCTTTAAAGCACAAGGAGGGAAAAAATGGAAGTGCAAAAATGCAAGTTGGCTCTGTCCTTAAGGGGTTAAAAAAAATTTTTTTCCGCTGGACAACCCCTTTAATGGGCCCAGTTGATGACCCTTATTTTTCAAAGGAATCACCCAACATGGACTCCACATGTATAACAGGAACAAAAGCTTTAAAGCGACTCTGTACCCACAATCTGACCCCCCCCCCCCCAAACCACTTGTACCTTCAGATAGCTGCTTTTAATCATTAGGAATGCTCCAGGCAGATTGCTTCCTATTCCCCACCTGTGTGTATAATGAACATGGGCTGGATCGTTAATACACCTGTGCAAAGCTCAAACAGCAGTAAATGTTCCTGGATCATTCCTAATGATGAGGAGGGTGGGGAGGAAGGACGGAGAGGTGGTGCCAGCCTAATGCATATACAAATGTAAGCGCCGGCCATTAGACACAGTGCTGCAGGATTAAAAGTTGTTTTTAGGACAATAACTGCATCCCCTGCCGAACGGACCCCAGGACAGATCTTGGATTAAAAGCAACTATCCGAAGGTACAAGGGGTTTGGTAGGGGACAGATTGTGAGTACAGAGTCGCTTTAAATCAACGCGTTTCCTAAACTGTGCTGTTCCCTTGCTCAGACATCTGTGGGAATGGCCACACGCTACTCTAGTGAGACTTGAAGGTTGAAGGTGTAATCGTTTTATGGTGGGTGCTCCTTATAGAAAGAAAGGATAGCATCCTTACTAAGGTTTCAAGGAAAAGCTATCCATTTACCTACCTATAATTACAGGACATCCTGTTCTATTAACCCCTTGCCGCAAAATGATTCTGGGAACCTCATGTAATGCAGGTAGTTAATGCAAAATGACATTCCAGAACTTCATTCTCTCCCTGCCTCCCCCTTCTGTCCCTAACAACGATCGGGCAGCAGGAGGAGGTTGTGTCACACAGCCTCCTCCTGCTGCCACTGCCCGGAGGGAAGCCGCACTCCCCTCCGGGCAGTTAACCCCATAGACATTGTGGTCCAGGCAACCGCAGTGTCTTTGGAGCAGCCGAGGGAGATCCACTCCCTTTGACCCCCCTGGAGCCGCTCTGGGGGGTTACCTTAGCAACCCAGATGCTGCTTCATGCGTCTGGGCTACTATGATGTTAGACGATCAGGCCCCTGCACTGAGGCAGGGACCTGATCGTATGAATGAGCTGTCAGATCATGTGCTGTAATGTATTATAGATGTACCTGTAAAAGCACACACACAAACAAATACATACATACACAAATAAGTAAATAAATACATAAATAAATTTTTAAAAAAATGAATTAAAGGAGTATTTTGCTCAGACTTAACTTTTAATATGTTGCTACCGAGGCGCAGAACATAACAAACAGCCTATTCTTATCTCTCTGCGATCCCCCGGTGTTCTCCTATGTTATCTTTGGTCCCCAACTAAACAATCCAACCACCACTTTTGAGACAGACTCGTCTGGCAGTGACAGCCCACTCAGCCAATCAGTGACTGAGACAGGATAGAGCCACGGCCAATGGTTGGCTGAGCAGGCTTTCACTGCCAGACCAATCTGCCTCAGAAGTAGAGGTGGGATCTTTCAGTCATGGAACGAAGATGCCATAGGAGGACACCAGGAAACGCGTAATAGGCTGTTTGTCATGTTCTGTGCCTGGGTAATAACATACTGAAAGTTAACTCTGAGCAGAATACCACTTTAAGATACCAATTGTAGAGGAGGACCTATTTGGTAATACTGTTTCAACTTTATCTTTTCGGTTGTTTGGCCTTTGGGGCTTTTACCCACATTTATACATTTTTCAGGGGATGTCTAGTAGCCTTATTTGTAACAGGATTTTCAAATTATTATTATTATTATTATTATTATTATTTTTTGTAAGCATCTAATTTTAAATAGTGGATTGTATAGGTTTCACACACTGTACAATTATTACAAAAAAGGTTACAAATAAAAGTGAACAAAAATGTCTATTTTTCCAATTTAAAGAGGAACTTCTGTGAAATTTTAAAAAACACTGCAAGGCATAGTGTGCGTGAACCTAATAAAGAAAGTATACTTACCCATCCCTGTGTCAACAGCCGCTGAAAGTAATTTTTGGCTGGGTTTTCAAACATCACGGCATCAGGCCCGGCTGCTGGAATGTCACAGCCTCGCTGATGGATTGCCTCCTCAGCCAGTCAGTGACTGCAGTGATGTCCTTTCCAAGTAACTGATTGGGTGAGCAGACAATCCATCAGCGGGGTTTGTGGAGTCCCAGCAGCAGTTGCTGCTGGAGGCCAGTGGCTCTCCAACATTGTTCAGGCAGTGCTACGGGGGCACGAGGATAGGTTAGAATACTTTCTTTGTTATGCTCCCGTACCCCCTTGTCTTCCTGTAAATTTTTTTTTTCATGGGACTTCTCCTTTAATATTGTGCTGTATGAAGGTTGAGAAATTGGCCATCAGTCCACATACAATATAAAAAAGTCTGTAATTCAGTAAGTCAGTAATTCAGTAATTCATAAAAATAATAAACTTCCCATAGTCTTCACCTAGGCCAAGCCTACAGACTAGGGAGTAGATATAGAAGTGCAGAGGTAGAAGATACATCCAGGCCCTTGTGCCTGAGGGGCTTCAAAGGTCTCTGCCACATAAGAAGACGTCTACATTACAAATAGCACATCATAGGTGAGGGGCCTCATTACAGATTTTCCAACCAGGAAAATCAGCCCAGGAACTTACATCTTTCTTTCCATAAGCTTCATAAAAGTCCAGAAAACTCCAAAGTTGGCTCTATATCTTCCTAGTTTTTCTTGAGTTTTAGGACAAAAACAACAAACCTTATATACTGAAAATGGCAAAAACAACAACAACAATAATGTATGTGGGAGAAATAAACTATTTTGATTAAATAAAAACTATGAAGCTATTTCCAGTAATTTTTTTTAAGAAAGTTAATGTGAGATTCTAGCACAAAATCAAAGAAGCTGGAGACATAAAGAGATTATACAAAGAAAAGGGGAAAAATTATATATTTTGAACATTTTGCACAGAGTCCTACACATGGCTGTGTTCATCTGAGCATGTGATTACCATATTAAACCAGTTATAGATCTGAAAACTTGCGTAGCTGGATTATTTTCACTAGTATTATTTAGTGTAATCCCAATGATTAACTCTGCAATTAATGACTACAGATTCCGAGCTCTTTTCTTGAGAAGCAATTACCTCCGAGTCCCAGGCTGCACCACTGCTTTTTTTGTCACCAAGAAAAAAAAAGATGCAAATTTAGCTGCTTTAAGATAAAGAGAAACCCTCAGATTCTAATTTATGGTTTGTTTCATTACCTTCAAATGCAAAACTTACACCAGTTTTAAAAATAAAAAGGCGACCCTACAAAATAATATTCTTCTGAAGCAGGGCAGCCCACTTAAGTGATAAACAAATTGGCCCACTTTGCAGGTGTTACTAAGACCTTATTAACTGGGATCCTTGTGTGTAAGCATATTAGGCTTAGGTTTGAATTCATTAGACTGTGAACAAAGCTGAAACCTTGGCTAATTTCATGGAGTGCATTAGGGAAACCAATGGCTAGACCTGTCTTCCAAAAGTCTTAGGGCAGAGCTTGTCTTCTGGGGCCACATCCACAGTTTTTTTGTTTGTTTTCAGTTTTTTTTTTAGCAGAAAAGACCCATGTGCCTAAAGGCTCTCTATACTACAGAGCTATAGGCAGTCTGTTTGCCATGGCATGGTGCCTCTATGGCGATCATCTCAACTATATATTCCTAGAGAAGAAAATCTCTCCATACTACAGCATCTGACTGAACATCGCAGTTTTATTTGTAGTCAGATTCATGAAATATCTAGAAGAATAAGCCTTTGTAAGCCTCCGTATGCAATGAAGAGCATATGAAGGTATGGTAGGATGCTGTACACCTCTATGGGTGATGTAATAATGCAACCTCTGATAAGCATGGAACCATGATACAGGTATATGTGTGAGTCCTACTACTGTTGGGCTTCATGAAACATACAACACCATAAGGCATTTTGTTAACTCCATTTGTTAACTTTGAGTTCCATATGAAAATAGAGAACATTTATAAAGCTGCTTCTTCCATAATTGCACCTATAGCGCAAATAAGTGGTCATATAGTACTCACATAGAAGTTTCTTATAGGTCCGTATACACAGATCTGATGTTTCACTCTCCACTGACCCCTATGCGGGGAAATTGATGTCCATGTGGCATTTGATGGGGCATGCCATGTCTTCTTTTTCTATAGTAGTGTAAAGACTCCATGTATAAATATGGTTCTGCAAAGCCAGTGATTGGTAGTGCGGCCTGTCACTTTAGAAACCGGCTCTGCAGTTCTTAGGGCGGCTGCGGGCAGAAGCCAGGAAGACACTGGGAAGAGGGCAGAAGCACCGGAGAAAGTGGACAGGTATGTATAAGCCCCTGCTTCACGATAGTCAAGCCATGTGAAAGGCTCAGTAATCAAGTAGATCAGTCTGGCCATGTAAAGCTTCAATTCCACTGAACGATTATCGGCCGATATCAGCCGTTACAGCCAATAAACTTCCATGGAATAGGAGGCAACGATCAGCCGACATCGTTCATGTCGGCTGATTATTGAAGTCTTTTGTCTTTCAACATGTTGAAAGACAAACGACTTATATAGCGACGATCTGCTGCCACCGCTCCGCGTGATAGGAGCTGCGGCAGCAGACTGCCTCTATATCGTATGGGCTGCCTGGACGATCAGCGATCACCCGGGCAGCTCCCCCCGGCCCTCCCGGCTTTACTCACTCGCTACAGCCGCATGGAATAGCAGCGGCAGTGAGCAGGGAACGAGGAGCAAACGAGCGCTCACAGCACGCGCTTGCTCCTCAGAGTCGGCCCGTGTAGTACGGCCTTAATACGGCCCTAAGACAAGCATAACAGCCAGTTGAGTCCCCTAGCTTCTTTGCATTTGCATGCTGTTAAGTCCTCTGTAAGGTACTCTACACTAATAAGAGACTTAGAATTATACTTAGGCATGTCTCATAAGTTTCCAGTTTCTGAAACTTGTTCCAAGTGTAGACACTTGCTTCCTTCCTTTTCCTCTATCCGGCATAACAGTTATTGAGGACCCTCATATTTATGAAATATCTCACGTTTGACATCATGGGGGTGATTTCTCAAAGGGTGCAAACAGTGCACCAGTCTAAATTTTACACCCTTTGATAAATCTGGGCCCATAAGTAGATTTTTTGTAATTCTATTCTATCCTGTTTTGCAGCACTTCACTCCGCTTTTTATAATGTCATTCCTCATGTTTTGGTGTTTCCTGTCCCATCACCACAATCACCTATGCCATATCTCTTTCCTGTTTGTGTAACTATAGAGGAAGCAGCTGTACCTGGGTCCTTGCTCTGTGCATTGCGCTGTGGTCTTTATCCATTATCTATTACTATGTTTACTATGCTTGTTCCAAAACAATCTCTGTACTGTGGCATCACTTTGCCCAGTATTCCTATATTGTGGCATTCCCAGATACATACAATAACCCTTGCTATAATATCACTGTAACTGATATTCCTGTGCTGCTACTAAACTTTGGTCATCATTACTTCTATGCAGTGACATCACTTTATTACTCTTAGGATAGATTCACACAGGACAGATCCGCAGGAGATGTAACCCAGCGAGTTCGCAGCAAAATCCATTGCGGATTCCAAACTGTAATTTTCAATGAGATTACATACTCGCAGCGGGATTGTCATCCCCCTGCAAGTATGTAAATGGCGGCCCCCTTAACTCGCCCCGAGCATACTGTACCTGGTCGACGCTCTGGCCTGCATCTGCGGCTCCCAGTCTCCGTAGGTCTTGCTCAGCCAATCAGTGCATGGCCCCACCGCAGTCACTGATTGGCAGGGCGGGAGCTGGGAGCCTTAGAAGCAGCCAGAGCGCAGATCAGGTACAGTATTCTTAGGGTGGCGGTGAGCGTGGCCTGCCCCTATGGTACTAGCTGCAAGTTCAACTAGCTGCCATATCAACCCCTCCCCCCAGCAACATCACAGAGCGTGCGCACAAATGGGCACCCCCCCTCCCCAGGCAATGTTCAGAGTGGCTCTTAGGCTTGCACAGCACAATATCGCCCCCTCCCCTGGGACAGTTCTCATAGGCCACCATTCCCACCATTAGAAGTTGATCAGAGCATCCAGAGCCCCGCAGCAAAGGAGAAGGGGGCATGGATGGGGGTGATGTGCGCTGTGAGAGCCTGAAAGCCGCTCTGAGGGATGTTCGGGAGTGGGGGGATGGGGGGTGTAAGAGTCACTGTGACTGCAGTCCAGGGGGGGATGCTCTCACCACACTATCCTCTAGACACTAGGATTAAGGATTAATTCTAGGATTTTTTACTTTATTTTACTATCCCACCATCAAGACTTCAGTACATGACTGTTGATGACAGGCAGATTACATTGCATTGCTGGTCTGCATTGCTTTGTAATCTGCCTGTCATAAGTATAGCTGATCACAGTGGTGTAGCTATGGCAATCACAACAGCAGTCGGCGCTGCGACCACGCCCGTCAGTGAGGGGGGCCCGCCACTGACCCTTGCCCCCTACTGCTACCCTCCCCTCACCTATCTTAGTGTCGCCCACCTGCCTCACTGCTTGAGGAACCCCCGACCCTCACCCAGCAGTGTTGCATGTTGCAGAGGACGGGGCTGGGACGTGATTTGTGCCTCCAGCAGGTGCAGAAATGTGATGTCATTACGCCTGTTGGAGGATCAGTCCTCACACTCAGGCTGGAGGCCAGAAGAGAGAAGACCACTTGCCCGGGGTATAATTTTTTTTTTTTTTTTTTTCATTTGTGTGTTGGGACAATAAAGGGGGGGCTTTATTACTAAGGGGATACAGCATAGGGGCCATTATTACTATGAAGGGCACAGCACAGGGGCATTATTACTATGGGGCACAGCATTAAGGGGCATTTTTACTATGGGGCATAGCACAGGGGGCAATATTACTATGGCGCACAGCGCAGAGGGCATTATTACTCTGAGGGCACAGAAGGGAGATTATAACTAAGGGGACACAGAACAGGAGCCATTATTATATGGAGGCACAGCAGGGGACATTATTACTATATGGAGGCATAGCAGGGAATGCTACATACAGAGGGGCAACACACATTTCTACTCACTTTACTGTGCATTATACCAAAAAGTATAATTACTACTGTGCCAACCTACATACACATATATACCCTTAGCAGTGGCGCATGGGTTTTAAAACACTGCAGGAGAAATTTATCAAATGTGTGCCCAGCTTACATTTGGAAAACTGGTGCAGGGCAAAGGGAGATCAGGGAGGTTGTGGAGAAGATGCACAGGTGCAGAATTCTGTGCCTGCCATGGAACAGCCACAGTTCCGCCTGATTTACGTGCACCTCTTAGAAAATCTGGTATGAGGTAAGGTGGCCGGGCTTCATGTAACATTGGTGTACCTGAACGCTGGTCTTGATATATTTCCCCGTGTCCTTATTGTCCCTGTACTGTGATATAATTTAGCTTATTATCCCACATGACATCCCACATTGTTATACTCTCAGTACTGTGACATCACTGTGTATTACCTCTGCACTGTGAAATTGAGGTTTATTAACCCTGCAGCATGATACCACTGAGCTTAATATCCCTGTAATGTGATATAATTTTTACAATCTCAGCACATGTTGCAAATTATTGTGTGGATTATTCATACTTATTTTGTCTGTAATATCCATTTCATAACTGTATATGTACAAACCACTGCTAACCCAACAATATCTAGACTTTTTATAACTTTAGGCAAAGCTAAAGTCTTGCATAGCTAGGCTTTGTTGCACAGATAAAGTTGCCCTTATTTGTGTACATCTACCCACATAAATGGGATTTGCAGATATTGTAGAGGGGATAAGGAAAAAGGGGCTGAATAATGTTGTAGAAATAATGCCACTCTTGTTTATAGGTCATGTTTGGTACTGCAGCTTGGATTTACTAGGACTGGGCTATAATATCAACCACAATGTTGGGACATACTCATGTTTCTAAAAGTAACAGACTCTTATTATTAATTCTGCACAACACCTTTAATTTTCCTTCTCTTGGATTTTTACTACTCAATAAAAACTCCCAACCATCATCATTTACTAGCGAAGTGACGGAACATTTATCAATTGACTCACCACTTCAGTCCAAACTTGAACGTGAAGCACTCAATTGAGATACATTGCCACCAAGCCTTCTTTTGTGAAATCACACATATCATGAAGTTAATTAAAGCTTTATGCTCCGAGCAAAGGAATGTTCCATTTGGCAAATTTAGAAACAGCCGGTTAGTTTCATCTATTACTTTTTCTGCTACCATCACTTGAGTCTATTCATGTTTCTCTTTTTATGAAGCTGTACTTCCCATACTACCTGATAGCTACTAATTGCCGCTACTAGATTTCTGAATTGCAAATTTTCTGCACTGATAAAAACTTTGATTGCCTGTCAGCTACACATAGGGAAAAGATCGCCCGTGCTAAATGAGGTGTTCCACGCTTGGATTATAATGCCTAATGAATTATTCAGAGTAGAATGCATGAGTGGAACAAACAATTTGAAGGGTTACTAGCAGCCGTAACAGTTCAACAACCAAAAGAACAAAAGTATCAGCTGAAAATTAGACTAATGATTAAAAAATGTGTATTAATTCTACATTTGGGAGGAAAAAAAAGAAATGCCACTGTGATTTTAAAGGTTAATCATTATTTTCCCACTAATGATCTCATCTTTGCGAAACACTTAAAGTATTCTGAACTAATATTTAGGGATGTTTTACACTGGGGTATCATCATACATCGAGTGTTTTATCTGTAAAGTGAAGAAACTTCATACGGCAAATCTGTTATTAGACTAACAGAAAATAATTTCTCTTTCTACAGTAAAGTTGACACAACAATAGCCCTTCCACTTCTGTTCTCCATAGTCTGTAACCTGATGTCATCAATTCCCTCTACTACAGACTTCTCTCAGCCTGCTGCACAATGTGTCTCGAATATACATTGTGATCCTACATAGTACACCACCTGTCCTAAGGCAGAAAGAAGTTATGTACATTTGTAGGTGGCTGAAACAAGTCTGTGCAGTATTGATTGTGTTTCAAAAGCGTTGGATGAAGGTGGTGCCGTGGATATTTCCAATGTGGACTTCAGCAAAGCCTTTGATACAGTTTCCCGTAAACAGCGGGAACAACAGGAATCCTTCATCTGAGTATCGTATTGGTGGTTCTCTGTTAGCAAAGGCTTCAGATGAGAAGGATTTAGGGGTAGTGATTTCTGACAGCCTTAAAATGAGTTACCAGTTGGTAGGGAAAGTAAATTATATGCTGGGGTGTATAGCTAGAGGTGTAACCAGTAGGAAGAGGGAGATTGTGATCCCGCTGTATAGAGCTCTAGTGAGAACACATTTGGAATACTATATGCAGTTCTGGAGACCTCACCTAAAAAGGTATATTGATAAAATTGAACAGGGCCAAGGATGGGTTGCAAAAATGGTGGAGGCTGTCAGGCATACATCATATCAGGAAAGATCTAAAGGGAATGTGTCATCAGAAAGTTACTTATTGTTTAAATAATGTTTCTATGTTAAACATATTTTAAAGAACTTTTGTGACTTTTTTCAAAATTTTCCATGTTTTTATCTATAATCTAAAATAATCCTGATATCTTGCAGTTTTCATTCTCACCACTGGGGTTAAAACTAAGCTGAGACTTCTTGTTGTGTCTGTGGTGATAAGAGGAGGCTGCTGTAAAGTGATCTTTACAGCATTGTAGCGACATGTAACACCAGTAGATAGAGAACACAATAGCAGCTCCCTGTGGAATGACCTCTTCAAAGATCACAGAGCATGCTTAGTAATGTTTCACTTTCATCTCAAGGGGATAGGTTCTGCATATTATTGTCTATGTCCATGAGTGTTGCTGTAAAGCATGTCACTAAATGCTGTTAAGAACAGTCCATGCAATATGGCAGCCCCCACAACAATGTACAATGTGTAAGTGAATTAAAAACATATTAACAGACAATAGAAACAGTTTGGAATAAAAGAGCATTTTTTTTATATCTGACTCTAATCCGTAAAAGAAACATAAGTGACACATTCCCTTTAAGGATTTGAATCTGTATAGTCTAGAGCGGTGCTTCTAAAACCTTTTGTACTGGAGCCTCAACCAACAAAGCAAAGTGATACCTGGGCCTCACCAGACTGACCAAGTGGATGCTGGGGCCTTACCATCTGTGGTAGAAGTCCTTGCAAAAATAAAAACTATTGCTCAGTCTACCCTTCATTTTTCTAATACAAACTCCGTATTACATCAAAATAAGTATAAAATGAGTCAATAATGTTCCTAAACCAGAAATTGTTGCAGCTGTGCCTTACCAGCAACTAGCGGGTGCCTCATTTGTAAGGCCTGCCTCAAAGTTTGAGTACCACTGGTCTAGAGGAAAGAAGGGAAAGGGGGGACATGATCAAAACTTTTAAATATGTTAAAGGACTAAATAAGGTTCAGGAGGGAAGTGTTTTAGAAAAAAAAATTAAGTCAAGAACAAGAGCACACAGTGAGAGGTTAGTTGGGGAAAGACCAGGCGCAACATGAGAAAATATTTTTACTCTTTACTAAAAGAATAGTAGATGCTCAGAATAAACTTTCAGCAGATGTGTTTGGTAAATCTGCAATAACTGAATGTAAACCTGCCTAGGATAAACATATATCTATCCTAAGATAATAAGAATGGAAATACTAAAAGATCAGACTAGATGGACCAGGTGGTCTTTTTTTTTCGGACAGTCTTCTATGTTTCGGTGACTACAAAAACATACCTTGTAATCCTACATATTACACAACCTGTTTTAATGCAGGATGAATTTCTGTTTATTTGTCTTGCAGATGGCTAAAACTAGTCTGTGCAGTATAGAGAGGCAATGGGTTTCCTTCCCAGGAGGGATATCTGGGATATTCCTGTTTTTGAGACTCACAATTGAGGCTTCCCAGACCTTTGTTTGCCTATTCAAATTTTTCAGGGGGCAATGTATCAATGGAGACTCTTAAATGAGTACCCCATTGGATTTTTTTTTTTTTTTTTTTGCTGATCTCCTTGAGGTCAGTGCTTGTCGTGTTTTGCTGGTCTACTGTTCATTGCCTCCATTAGCCTGAATCCAACTCCACACTCATGAGGGGTAATACCCTGAAACAGCTGTATGTGGATGGATGCCTGGCTTTGGTTTTTCCCTTGTCATGTTGCAATACTCCCAACCGTGTTAGACTTTGACACTAAAGGGGCCATCCTGGTATTTCCCTTTTTGTGTCCTAGTACTCACAACTGAGTGAGACTTAAGGGCTGTGTATCAGGATGGTTTGGTGATCTCCTCAACAGGTTTCCTTACCAAGAGAGATGGCTATTCCTGTGTTTTAAGACTCGCAACTGAGGCTCCATTAACCCTGTTTGGGCATAATAAAATGTTTCAGGGAGCAATGTATCAATGGAGACTCTTGATTGAGTACTCCATTGGATTTTTTTTTTTTTTTTTTTGCTGATCTCCTTGAGCTCAGTGATTGTTATGTTTGCCAGTATAGAGAGGCAGTCAGTTGTATAGCAAATAAACCTGTATGTAACTACAAGTAAATACTGTACTCAAATGGAAGGGAAGTAGTTTCTGGGTAAATACAGTAGCTAGCTGCTTAAGTTTTCCGTTGCACCATTTTTAGTCTGTTTGAAGCTTAGGTATACATATATGTATATTTAATCATGCTTCCTTTCAGACATGGTCAAACAGGCCAGAAACAGCATTAGGTGATCAATTGTATCCAGGCTTCAACATGATAATATAAAGGGCCAGGGGTGTAACTTGGATTCATGGGGCCACATAGCAAAAAACTGTACAGGCCCCTCCAGGGCCGTTTTAATACTCTGGTCGGCCTGGTGCAAAGCCCTCCCTTTCTGGCGCCCCCCCCAGTGTTATCAGAATCGGTGCTCCACACACAGTATGATGCCCTGAAAGTGCCCCCATACTGTATTAAGAGCCCCAATGCATGTGGTAGTTATCTTATAACACTATTTCAGTGCAGTTACATCCAGTGACTCACAGGTGATGTCTTCTCTGATCAGAGTCTTTCATCTTTTCTTTCTCTCTCCATCCAGCGTGGGCCACCTTGAAGTCTTCCTTGGCTGTGAATCCTCTCTCCAGAAACTGCCAGATAAATATTTTAGGCTCTAAAACATACATTAGTTATGTACCCTGTACTCCTATATAGTAGTTACACCCCTCTGTGCCCCCATAATTTTAAGGTGTCCCTGTGCCCCCACTTAATAATTAGGTATGCTAGTAGTAAGGTCCCTAAATAATAAAGGCCCCTCTGTGCAGTCCCTACATAGTATCAGACCCCTGTGTGCTGCCCCCCGTTGTATCGACTGCTATGTGCTGCCCCCAGTAGTATATACCCCTTGTGCGCTGCCCCAGTAGTATATACCCCTTGTGCGCTGCCCCCAGTAGTATATAGACCCCATTGTCCTGCCCCAGTAGTATATAGATCCCATTGTGCTGCCCCAGTTATTTACAGCCCCCCTGTGTGCTGCCCCAGTTATATATAGACCCCGTGTGCTCCCCCAGTTATATATAGACCCCCTGTGTGCTGCCCCCAGTTATATACAGACCCCCTGTGTGCTGTCCCAAGTTATATAAAGCCCCCTGTGTTCTCCCCTAGTTAATTATATACCCCCGTTTGCTCCCCCAGTTATATACAGCCCCCTGTGTGCTCCCCTTAGTTATATATAGCCCCCATGTGTACTTTCCCAGTTATATTCCATCCCCCGCGTGCTCCCCCATTTGTATACAGCACCCCTGTGTGCTCCCCCAGTAGTATATAGAGCCCTGTGTGCTCCCCCAGTAGTATATAGAGCCCTGTGTACTCCCCCAGTAGTATATAGAGCCATGTGCGGTCCCCCAGTAGTATATAGACCCCCTGTTTGATCCCCCAGTAGTATATAAACACTTGTGCACTCCCCCAGTAGTATATAGACCTCTGTGTGCTCCCCCAGTAGTATATACCCTTCCTGTGTGCTCCCCCAGTAGTATATAGACCCCTGTGCACTCATCCAGTAGTATATAGCCCCCCGTATGCTCTTCCAGTAGTATATAGCCCCCTGTGTGCTCCCACAGTAGTATATAGACCCCCTGTGTGCTCCCCCAGTAGTATATAGCCCCCCTGTATGCTCTTCCAGTAGTATATGCCCCCTGTGTGCTCCCCCAGTAGCATATAGCCCCCCTGTGTGCTCCCCCAGTAGTATATAGACCCCCTGTTTGATCCCCCAGTAGTATATAAACCCTTGTGCACTCCCCCAGTAGTATATAGACCTGTGTGCTCCCCCAGTAGTATATACCCTTCCTGTGTGCTCCCCCAGTAGTATAGAGACCCCTGTGCGCTCATCCAGTAGTATATAGCCCCCCGTATGCTCCCCCAGTAGTATATAGCCCCCTGTGTGCTCCCACAGTAGTATATAGACCCCCTGTGTGCTCCCCCAGTTGTATATAGCCCCCCTGTATGCTCCCCCAGTAGTATATGCCCCCTGTGTGCTCCCCCAGTAGCATATAGCCCCCCTGTGTGCTCCCTCAGTAGTATATAGACCCCCTGTGTGTTCCCCCAGTAGTATATAGCCCCCCTGTATGCTCCCCCAGTAGTATATGGCCCCCCTGTGTGCTCCCCCAGTTATATAGACCCCCCCCCCTCCTATATAGCATTTAGCAAAAAAGAAAAAAAACCACTTATACTCACCTGGGTCCAATGTCTCCTCTTCTCTTTGCTCTTGTGGTCACAAGAGGCCTCTTGTGATCGGCCACAAGAGTGACTGACAGGAAGGTAGCCAATGGCTCACGATGTCAGTGCTGCTGCAGGTAACTATGAGCGCTCGTAAGATGTGCCATTACTACATGATGGTTAGGTGTCTAACCTGTGGCACCTCCTTCAATCACTAACGTATTCTAGTGTTATGCACCAGAAAAAGAATACCCTGTTGGAGTTAACTCTAGATCCAATCCTTTTCACTGGGGTATATTTCTTAGGGGATGGTTTATAAACTATTATTGCTATTTGCTGTGTGTGTGCAACAGTAACAATAAAGAGGATCAGGCAATGCCTTTATTTGTTTCAATTGGCACTATCACTGAAAAAAATCTTACAGAAACAATATAACAGTTTATTTAAGTTTTGTGTTTAGGTCCCCAATGATCACTAGAATTAGTTGCAAAGTGTGTTCTCTCTCCACTCTGTCCTTACGGAAGAAGACAGACTTTAATAAAAGCCTATGGCACTGCAGCAAGATGGGAAGAGGAATGCTCAGCTGTGCTTCTCCCTGCTGTTCTAGCAATTGCGGGGGTGTGAACATCCAGACTCTCACAGATCTCTAAAACATGTCAAAAGTGTTTTTAAATGGTCATTTGCATTTGTCCATAGAATAGAACTGGTTCTATACTCAGGACCGGCTGCAGGTTTTTGCAGGCCCTCGGGAAACAGAGCCTCAGTGGGCCCCTCCTCTATCCACTATACACCCTTTGTCCACACACAATCACTTGAGATACCACTAATATACACAAACACACATTACTGACACACTCATACAGCACTGACATACAGCACTTACAGCCAGGGGCTGGCTGGCAAACTCTAGCCTGGGGGGCAAGCACACAGCAGTGGCCCATGAGTAGCAGATAATCGCCAGGGCACATATACTTAAAGGAGAACTCTTGCCGAACCTAAACATCCCAAGCCAGCAGGGGGTGAGGGAAACATAATAAAGAATCCATAGTTACCTGTCCCTATGCCCCCGCAGTGCTGCATCACTGCTCACAGACCGGTTCCTGCAGATCCTGGTCCTGAAACGTCACATACTGGGGCGAGTGGGTACGTCCTGCCGGGACATGACAATGCAGGAAAGGGAGGAACAGGATAACGGTAGCTGTGAGAGAGGTGGTGAACCTGTCCTGCAGGGACACAGGAACGAGCAAGTATAGATTCTTTTTTATGTTCCTCCAACCTCTGCCGCCCCAGGATTTTATATAAGGCCAGAATTTAATCTACTCTGGATTGGATTATACCTTGTATGGACATGGACATCATACTATTACTGACCAAATCCTGTGTACTTATATTACCAATAATACTAGTATACAAGGGACAAATAAAACCGCCACACCATGACCACATACTACAGTCATATAGTAACTACATTATAAATGGTTACTTAATAATACTGTCACACCACGAGCATTACTACTATACAGGTACTACACTCCACCACACAGGAGCCAATATTCCCCCATACAGTGACCAAATAGAGGTAGATACCAGCTGTACACAGGCTCTGTATACCATGGAAGTACAGTGCAGACACATCCAGTGACTCACAGGTGACGTCTTCTCTGATCAGACTCGGTCAGGTTTCCTTTTCTTTTCCATCATGAAGAATTCTTCCAACCACAAATCATCTAAGCAGTATCTGCCAGACAAAATCTTCAGCACCTTACTTTTACAGCACCTTTACTTACCTTTATAAAGCCTCCCATCATAGTGCCCCTAAACAGTAACAGGAACTTCTTTAAAGACTAATCTGTAGTAATTTCCCTTTTCTGTGCCTCTGTTTAAAGTTAGGTCCCTTCTTCATACCTGTATCTGTAGTAAGACCCCTTCTTTGTGCCCTCATCTGTAATGAGACCCCCTCTTTGTTTCCCATCTGTAGTTGTGCCCCCTCTCTTTGCACTCATCTGTAGTTAGGCACCCCTTTGTGCCCCCATCTGCAGTTACCCCCCCCCACCTCTACTTGTGCTAAGTGAATGGCACCCATTTGTCCTAATGAACTGTACTACTGTCCCCCTGCATAAACTGTGCCTCTTATGAACTGTGTCTATAATAAATAGTACCACTGCCCCCCTATACTATATTGTGCCCACAATGTACTTTACCACTGCCAACCTAATGAACTATGCTACTGCCCCCCTAATGTACTCGACCACTGTCCTCTAATGTACTGTACCAATGTCCTCTCTACTGTACCACTGTCCTCTCTAATGTAGTGTACCACTGTCCTCTAATGTACTGTACCACTGTCCTCTAATGTACTGTACCACTCCCCCCTAATGTATTGTACCACTGTCCTCTAATGTAATGTACCACTGTCCCCTATAATGTACTGTACCACTGTCCCCTCTAATGTACTGTACCACTGTCCTCTAATGTACTGTACCACTGTCCCCTCTAATGTCCTGTACCACTGTCCTCTCTAATGTACTGTACCACTGTCCTTTAATGTACTTTACCACTGTCCTCTCTAATGTAGTGTACCACTGTCCTCTAATGTATTGTACCACTGTCCTCTAATGTACTGTACCACTCCCCCCTAATGTACTGTACCACTGTCCTCTAATGTAATGTACCACTGTCCCCTCTAATGTACTGTACCACTGTCCTCTAATGAACTGTACCACTGTCCCCTCTAATGTCCTGTACCACTGTCCTCTCTAATGTACTGTACCACTGTCCTTTAATGTACTGTACCACTGTCCTCTCTAATGTACTGTACCACTGTCCTTTAATGTACTGTACCACTGTCCCCTCTAATGTACTGTACCACTGTCCCCTCTAATGTACTGTACCACTGCTCCCCTCTAATGTATTGTACCACTGCCCCCCCTAATGTAATGTACCACTGTCCTCTAATGTACTGTACCACTGTCCTCTCTAATGTACTGAACCACTGTCCTCTCTAATGTACTGTACCACTGTCCCCTCTAATGTACTGTACCACAGTCCCCTAATGTACTGTACCACTGTCTTCTAATGTACTGTACCACTGTCCCCTCTAATGTACTGTACCACTGTCCCCTCTAATGTGCCGTATGACTGTCCCCTTTAATGTACGGTATGACTGTCCTCTAATGTACTGTACTACTGTCCCCTCTAATGTACTGTGCCACTGTCCCCTCTAATGTACTGTACCACTGTCCCCTAATGTACTGTACCACTGTCTTCTCTAATGTACTGTACCACTGTCCCCTCTAATGTACTGTACCACTGTCCCCTCTAATGTACTGTACCACTGTCCTCTAATGTACTGTACCACTGTCCTTTAATGTACTGTACCACTGTCCTCTAATGCAGCGTTTCCCAACCGGGGTGCCGCAGCACACTGGTGTGTCGGGAGAACCCGCCAGGGGTGCCACGGGATCCCGGTGGGAAATGTGCGCTGTCACTTTAAGCATCCCGAGAAGCTGCGGCCGCGCAGCTTCTCGGGATGCACCGTTCACTTTGATGTTCCGCCCGCACTATGAGCGGGCGGAACATTAAAGTAAGCAGAATATAGGAAGTGTCAGCGTCCTGCTCCTATATTCACTCCCATAGGCTGCCGGCACTTCATACCAGCAGCCTATGGGAGACCGGGACGTGACCTCTCCGGCAGGCGTGATGATGTGACGTCATCACGCCTGCCGGAAGTCCCTTCCCCGCGGCTCGCAAGATGGAGCCAGAAGAGGAGGAGGAGAGCTTCTGCCTGCAGCCACAGCGCGGATTAGGTGAGTAGGATGTTTGTTTTTTTAAAGGGTACCTCTGGGGGCATTATTAGTTCATGGGGGGCACCTCTGGGGGCATTATTAGTATATGGGGGCATTATTAGTATATGGGGGCACCTCTGGGGGCATTATTAGTATATGGGGGCACCTCTGGGGGCATTATTAGTATATGGGGGCACCTCTGGGGGCATTATTAGTTCATGGGGGCACCTCTGGGGGCATTATTAGTATATGGGGGCACCTCTGGGGGCATTATTAGTTCATGGGGCACCTCTGGGGGCATTATTAGTATATGGGGGCACCTCTGGGGGCATTATTAGTATATGGGGGCACCTCTGGGGGCATTATTAGTCCATGGGGGCACCTCTGGGGGCATTATTAGTATTTGGGGCACCTCTGGGGGCATTATTAGTTCATGGGGGCACCTCTGGGGGCATTATTAGTTCATGGGGGCACCTCTGGGGGCATTATTAGTATATGGGGGCACCTCTGGGGGCATTATTAGCTCATGGGGGCACCTCTGGGGGCATTATTAGCTCATGGGGGCACCTCTGGGAGCATTATTAGCTCATGGGGGCACCTCTGGGGGCATTATTAGTATATATGGGCACCTCTGGAGGCATTATTAGTTCATGGGGGCACCTCTGGGGGCATTATTAGTTCATGGGGGCACCTCTGGGGGCATTATTAGCTCATGGGGGCACCTCTGGGGGCATTATTAGTATATGGGGGCCACCTTGGGGGCATTATTAGTATATGGAGGCCACCTTTGGGGCATTATTAGTATATGGGGGCACCTATGGGGCCATTATTAGTTCATGGGGACACCTCTGGGGGCATTATTAGTTCATGGGGGCACCTCTGGGGGCATTATTAGTTCATAGGGGGCACCTCTGGGGGCATTATTAGTTCATAGGGGGCACCTCTGAGGGCATTATTAGTTCATGGGGGCACCTCTGGGGGCATTATTAGTTCATGGGGGAACCTCTGGGGGCATTATTAGTTCATGGGGGCATAGCGGGGGATCCTACATACAGGGGGCATCCCACATTCCTACTCGCTTTACTGCACATAACACCAAACAGCGCAGTTACTTTGGGAGCCGACAGGAGGGAGAAAGGGAAGGAAGTTGTTAGAAATGCGCGGAGCCTAAATTGTTTGTCTCGCAGGTTCTGAAGAGATGAAAAGTAGCTGAAAGAAATCATCATGGCGGATGGAGAGGAAAAGGGAAAGTGACGCCTCAGATCAAAGAAGACGTCACCTGTGAGTCACTGTATGATGGTTTTCTTATTTTGTTGAACATTATTTAGTAGGGGTGCCCAGAGGAATTTTTTTTTCCAAGGTGTGCCCCGAGGTGGAAAAGGTTGGGAAGCACTGCTCTAATGTACTGTACTACTGTCCCCTCTAATGTACTGTACCACTGTCCTCTCTAATGTAGTGTACCACTGTCCTTTCTAATGTACTGTACCACTGTCCCCTGTAATGTACTGTACCACTGTCCCCTGTAATGTACTGTACCACTGTCCTCTAATGTGCTGTACCACTGTCCTCTCTAATGTACTGTACCACTGTCCCTTAATGTACTGTACCACTGTCCTCTAATGTACTGTACCACTGTCCCCTCTAATGTTCTGTACCACTGTCCTCTCTAATGTACTGTACCACTGTCCTCTAATGTACTGTACCACTGTCCTCTAATGTACTGTACCACTGTCCTCTCTAATGTACTGTACCACTGTCCCCTAATGTACTGTACCACTGTCCTCTAATGTACTGTACCACTGTCCTCTAATGTACTGTACTACTGTCCCCTCTAATGTACTGTACCACTGTCCCCTCTAATGTACTGTACCACTGTCCCCTAATGTACTGTACCACTGTCCCCTCTAATGTACTGTACCACTGACTCCTTTAATGTACTGTGCCACTGTCCCCTCTAATGTACTGTACCACTGACTCTTCTAATGTACTGTGCCACTGTCCTCTCTAATGTATTGTACCACTGTCCTTTCTAATGTACTGTACCACTGTCCTCTCTAATGTACTGTACCACTGTCCTCTAATGTACTGTACCACTGTCCTTTCTAATGTACTGTACCACTGTCCTCTCTAATGTACTGTACCACTGTCCTCTCTAATGTACTGTACCACTGTCCTCTAATGTACTGTACCACTGTCCTCTAATGTACTGTACCACTGTCCTCTCTAATGTACTGTACCACTGTCCTCTAATGCACTATACCACTGTCTCCTCTAATGTACTGTACCACTGTCCCCTCTAATGTACTGTACCACTGTCCCCTAAATTACTGTACCACTGTCGCCTCTAATGTACTGTGCCACTGACCTCTCTAATGTACTGTGCCACTGTCCCCTCTAATGTACTGTACCACTGACCCCTCTAATGTACTGTGCCACTGTCCTCTCTAATGTACTGTACCACTGTCCTTTCTAATGTACTGTACCACTGTCCTCTCTAATGTACTGTACCACTGCCCCCTCTAATGTACTGTACCACTGTCCTCTAATGTACTGTACCACTGTCCTCTCTGATGTACTGTACCACTGTCGTGTATACAGCAGGGAGGCATTTATACTGTGGGTGTGGGCTGTATAAAGCAGGGGGCATTATTACTGTGGGTGGGGGGTGTATACAGCAGGGGGTATTATTACTCTGGGTGGGTGGGGGCTGTATACAGCAGGGGGCATTATTATTGTGAGTGGGAGGTGTATACAGCAGGGGGCATTATTACTATGGGAGGGGGCTGTATATAGCAGGAGGCATTATTTCTATGGGTGGGTGGGGGCTGTATACAGCTGGGAGCATTATTACTGTGGGAGGGTGGGGGCTGTTTACAGCTGTAGGCATTATTACTGTGGGTGGGTGGTGTATACAGCAGGGGGCAATATTAGTGTGGGTGGAGGCTGTAAACATCAGGGGGCAATATTACTGTGGGTGGAGGCTGTAAACAACAGAGGGCATTATTACTATGGATGGGTGGGGGGCTATATACAAAAGGGGGCATTACTACTGTGGATGGGTGCTGTACACCACAATGGGCATTATTAATATAGTTAGGTGGGGGCTTTACACAGCAGGGGGCATTATTACTGTGTGGGGGTGCACAGCAGGAGCATCATCAGTATGTTGGGGTGCACAATAGGAGACAATTATCACTATGTTGGTGGGGGGCACAGCAGGGGCATTATTGATATATGGGGGCACAGCAGGGGACATTATTACTATATAGGGGGGTCATAAAAGGAGATATTATTACTATATGGGGGATCCTACATACGGGAGGCAACCCACTTACCTACTCACTTTACTGCGCATGACACCAAACAGCAGAATTATGGGACCTTATAGATTAGGAGAGGAAGTTGAAGAAAAAGTGTGGAGCCTAAGATATTTAACTGGCAGGTTCTAATGAGATGAATTGTAGCTGGAAGAAATCATCATGGAAGCTTGGGCTGGATAAAGAGAAAAAGGGAAAGTAAACACCACTGATCAAAGAAGACGTCACCTATGAGTCACTGAATGAGGGGTTTTGTATTTTATAAAACATTATTTGGAAGGGTGCCCCTAGGTGGAAAAGGTTGGCAAACACTCCAGCCTCACCGCCATCCTGACCAGAACTGAGTTAAGTACAGTATATTGGTCTGGCCCTCGAAGGCCATTTCAATTTGTCACGTGGCCCCACGGTAAAATTAATTACCCACCCCTGCTCTGCATTATAGGCAGGAAAACATCTAAAGTAAAAGCTACATTTTTATAAAGTAAAACTTCTCAAAACCGAAGACACCATAGACATATTTGATATCTTAATGACTGCAACCACTTAATGGCAATATATCCATGATCAAAGGTTATATACACTTAATATTTAAAATATAGTAAATAATAATAAAAATAATAGGACAACAAGCTATGGCTACAGATGTGGGAAAGCAAGAACAAAAACATCTGTCAATTCACAGATTTTGCAGCATAGATCCTGATCTCTTTCCTAGAATAGGCTCTAACATGGCTTTTATTAGAGACATTTTTGAAAAATTAAAAGTATTTTCTTTTTAGTGGAAAAACATACCAAAACACTACTGGATTGGTATACTACTGTACGTGGGTGAAGAAAGTTGACCATATAGGGGACTAAGGGCCCTATTACTTGGGCCGATTTGGCAGATTCGACAGATCATTGCTCCGTGTAATAAAGACAATGATCAGCCGATGACCACATCTTTAGGCCCTGACCTAAAATCATCGCCGCCAGCTGATGACAGTGTAAAAAAAATAATAAAGTTCATACATATCTCTCTATGCTCCCCTGTGTCTGCCTGTCTTCTCATCGCTCCCCGCAGCCGCTGGTGAAACTTGAGAGCGGTGCCTGAGTTGACAAGCTGCTCAGCCAATCACTGGCCGGGAAGGGACAGCCACAGCCAGTGATTGGCTAAGTGGCCTGTCACTTCAGAGAGGAGCGTGGAGGACGGAGAAGACAGGAAGACACAGCGAGTGTGGAGAGATAATGTATGTACTTTATTATTATACTTTCAAAGCAAGGGCTGTACGGACATCACTAATGATCTCTGTGCAGCTTGTTGGGCGATAATCGAGCCATGTAGTAGGCGCTGTAAATAAGCGCTGACCTAGCAGATTGGCACTTCTTTACTATATTTATCCTAACATATTGGCCCTAACATAACTGAATTGCCCAAATGCCAGAATAAACCTGGAGTTAGCCTTGGATCAAGGATATTATATATAGCGACTCCACTACATTAACCAATATGAAAAAAGCCTAGTCTCGTCAATGCCTGTTTGAGGATGCCAGAGGGGGATTTTTCTCCATGCCTTCCATGCCAGTTGTCTACTTTACCCATTCCTCTGCTCCTTCTGAATACAACAAATAGCAGACTGCAGAATCTAAGTGTCACATCCAGGCATCCTTTTGGTAAATTTCAAGTGCAATTAGCCACAAGCAAAAGATCAGGTCATCCAATGCTATTTTTTGCCTTTACCCCCGAAATATATGTACCATAAATAACATTGAACTTTCCTAAAACCCGTCCTAAGGACAAGATAACGTTAACCGTCTCAAAGTAGATTTTCTCAATCTGAAACCAAGTCATCATCTCAAGTCCGACTGATGGAACACAGCAGTTTATAAAGCCTTTGGTATCAGTCTCCAATTAGTAAATTTATTATAAAGATGTTCAATGTCAGGATAGCAAGTCTTGTTCCTGGCATTGACACTAAATGGTGGGCACAAGAAATGACTTCGGGAAAACATCACTGACCATCTGCTCAGACTCACTCATGCACTGATAAATAATCCTCTCCCTCGAGGTCAGTATATCCATTTGCTTCACTTGCTGTCTGTTTGATGTCACAAATTGAGGTTGATAAACAGATTGAAGTTACTATTAAAAAGAAGAAAAATGCAACCACACACTTAGTGTAACTGACCAGTCGAGTAGACAATTCGGGTGTAAAAACTTGCTGTTGCATGTTGCTTTGTGAGTCATTTTTTTCTATGCAGCAAGCAGGAGAAATGTTGTCTTTCTGTCTTAGGATGGTACTTCACAAACAGTTTTGAAGGTTGTGTGGCCCCTTAAGGGGGTTACCTGGAGAGCAAAAAACTCCTACCTCTTCTGCTCTCTGGCAGTCCACTTCCTCGCTCTCACTGTCTCTGGTGATAACTTTCCATATGAGAGGAGGATGGGTGCATGTTGTGGACATTGCATGTGGGCAAAACCATGTACGCAAGCAATGTCCAGTATCTGCCTGATGTTGCTGTGACATCGGTAACATTGAGCAGCTATTGAACATTACCTGCTCTTGACCCCATCTAGTTTCTGAAGCTGGAAGCTAGAAGATGGAGAAGTTCTGCTCCAGGCCTGGAACAGGTAAGTATGATTTTTTTTTATGCTGGAACCCAGAACCCAAGAGGGAGTCATTATTACTATGGGTGGCAGGCTTCATACAGCAGGGTGCATTTTTACTGTGGGTGGGGGCTGTATACAGCAGGGGCATTATTACTAAGGGTGAGGGCTGTATACAGCAGGGGTATTATTACTGTGGGTGGGTGGGGGCTGTATACACCAGGTGGCATTATTACTGTGGGGGGGGGGGTGTATACAGCAGGGGGCAATATTACTGTGGATGGAGGCTGTAAATAACATGAGGAATTATTACTATGGATGGGTGGGGGGCTATACCCAACAGGGGGCATTACTACTGTGGGTGGGGACTGTTCACAACAAGGGGCATTATTACTATAGTTGGGTGGGGGGCTGTACACAGCAGGGAGCATTATTACTGTGTGGGGGTGCACAGCAGGAGCATCATCAGTATGTGGGGGTATACAATAGTTATCACTAGAGATGGTCTGAGGGAGAGTGGAGTAACAGAGGTCAGTCCTTTAAAGGTTTTTGAAGACAGCACAGAAAAGAAGTCATTGTTTTCCCATGATTACTGTTGTAATATTTCTTGGGTTCCCTTTCAGTCTTTGCCTTTTGGTTACATAGTGGAATATGGAACCCGGATCAAGTGAAAACAACCTCATATATATCATATACATATCATCAGAAGCAGCTCCAGTATTGCGGGATGTGAATAGGATATCCAGAGGGATATATTACAGCTACTAGAATTTATTTAAAGGAACTTGCAACACGTTTCGGCTCTCATAATCACGTGGAGCCTTACTCAAGCATAACAATACAGATCATTACATTCTTAAAATACCCTACATATACTGAGAAGCCCCTCCCGTGTTACAGGTTAGAGAGCAACTAACTCACACCATAGCATAATCCACACATCTATAAAACCTACATAGAAAACATTGCTTAAAGGAGAAGTCCGGCAAAAATTTTTATTAAAGTATTGTATTGCCCCAAAAAACTTATACAAATAACCAATATACACTAATTATGGGAAATGCTTACAAAGTGCTTTTTTCCCCTGCACTTACTACTGCATCAAGGCTTCACTTCCTGGATAACATAGTGATGTCACGACCCGACTCCCAGAGCTGTGCGGGCTGTGGCTGCTGGAGAGGATGACGGCATTGGGACACTGAGGGACACAGGGCACTGCCATTATCCTCTCCAGCAGCCACAGTCCGCACAGCTCTGGGAGTCGGGTCGTGACATCACTATGTCATCCAGGAAGTGAAGCCTTGATGCAGTAGTAAGTGCAGGGAAAAAAGCACTTTATAAGCATTTCCCGTAATAAGTGTATAATGGGGATTTGTATAACTTTTGGGGGGGCAATACAATACGTTAATAAAAAATTTTCCCCATACCAGGGGAAGGATTTCTTTCCAACTCCCAGTAAGGCAATCAGAATAAATCTTTGGATCAACGCATCCCCAGAAATTTAGTACCGTAACTGAAATATGGTGCTAAATGCAGAGTAGATTTTTTTTTGCTTATTTTTTGCTATTTAAGTAATATATGATAAATGAAAGGTGTCATAACCCTGTCTTTGGTTATGTTTGCGAATTGTGATCATAAAACTCTTTGTCATGTTCTCTGCTTATACTTGGCATAAATTCACTTGCCCAGGAGGAATGTTCTATGATAATTGTATAGAAATCCTAGAAAGCGTATCATTTGATTATACAGTCCTACTCACTCACACCAGTCACCTTTTGAACAAGACACTTCATATTCATTCATGGTCTATTTGTAATACTATTGGACAATGGCTACACCTGTTTACATACAGTAGTTAGCAGACCTGGATCTGTCTTTTACAGTAATCATTTTGATTGTCACAGAAAAAATCGGACATCTACTAACCAATATCCATATACATCCGGATAATATATACAACCTACAATTAAAAGATGCTGGACAAAATACTAAATTTTATCAGAAAATACTTTATTGTTACATACAAAAAATATATTTAAAAACATATTAAAAAGGGAGCAGAAAAACATTCAACACATACATCAGATGGTATACAAGGCAGAAAAAGAAATTGGTATAAAGTTATATATAATGAACAGATGATGGTATATCACCTGACCCACAGAGGTGTGTAACGTGTGCACACAAAACTCTATAAGGAAAGTGAGCTGAAAAATAATAATCACAGTCTAATGCTGCAAGTGCAGACTAAAGTGCAAGCTAAGTGCAATCTCAAAAAATACAAAGCAAAGCAAATGAGAAGAAATGTATAAAACACAATAATACCTCAGACCTCTGGGTGTAAAGATATCCTGCCTAGTATTACCACTCACCCAACGCTGCGTTTCGCCGTACAAGCTTTATCAAGGGTAAAGCTTGATAAAGCTTGTACGGCGAAACGCAGCGTTGGGTGAGTGGTAATACTAGGCAGGATATCTTTACACCCAGAGGTCTGAGGTATTATTGTGTTTTATACATTTCTTCTCATTTGCTTTGCTTTGTATTTTTTGAGATTGCACTTAGCTTGCACTTTAGTCTGCACTTGCAGCATAAGACTGTGATTATTATTTTTCAGCTCACTTTTCTTATAGAGTTTTGTGTGCACACGTTACACACCTCTGTGGGTCAGGTGATATACCATCATCTGTTCATTATATATAACTTTATACCAATTTCTTTTTCTGCCTTGTATACCATCTGATGTATGTGTTGAATGTTTTTCTGCTCCCTTTTTAATATGTTTTTAAATATATTTTTTGTATGTAACAATAAAGTATTTTCTGATAAAATTTAGTATTTTGTCCAGCATCTTTTAATTGTAGGTTGTATATAGTAATCATTTTGAGTTTAAACATTGTAGTAAATTTACCTGAAAGTGCTTGGAAATCACAAATACCATATGGAGATTGCGTGTGCCAAATGGGAATCTCAGCTCTGCTACATCTGTGGATTTCCAATTACAATGTGTGCAAAGCAAGGGCTCTGTTACACCAAACGATTATTAGCCATACTTGGTCGATTATCAGAGGTACTTTGCCGATAATCGTTTGGTTTAATAGGTCATGTTAAAAGGCAATGATCAGCCGACATGCACAATTTATAATGATGATAACGATAGCAGAGGTCTGCTAGCTGTCGCCCTGTTAATTCGGAGCAGTGGCAGCAGACTGCCTCTATCTTCTATGGGCCACCTGGACAATACAAAGATCATCCAGGCAGCCCCTCCCGCTGCTCCCGAGGCCCCCTGACTCGATGTCTGTGCGTGTAATAGCACAGACAGACAACAGGGAATGAACAGCAAGTGAGCTCTAATTTGACAGGTTGGCACTTGCTTGCTCCTAACTATCAGGCCGTCTAATACGGCCCTGACTGTCTTCCAGAAGAGGTGGCACTAGAGAACCTGATCCTTTCCTTCAGGAGGAGAGCTACTTTGCATACTTTTTTTTAACAGGAACAAGACAGGTACATGGCTCCCTACACCAGTTTGGTGGTCCCCCCAGCCAAGGAGACACATTAAAGAAGCAGTTCACTTTTTATTTTTTTCGCCCCCCCGGGTAGCCGCTGTCAAGTATACTTACAGAAGATGATCGGTGTCCCGTTCCCGTCGGTCAGTTCCATCCCGCGGTGCCGTTCACATCGGTCGTGCGCTCACTTCCGCCGGCGCTGTGACTCCTCTTCTCTCCCTTGTCATTTGAACGCCGGAAGTCACGCGCTTCCATAGAGAATGCATGGAAGCGAGTGACTTCCGGCGTATAATCACTGGGCAGAGAAGAGGACTCGCAGCAGCCGGCGGAAGTGAGCGCGCGCCCGATGTGAACGGCACCGCGGGACGGAACTGACCGACGGGAACGGGACACCGATCATCTTCTGTAAGTATACTTGACAGCGACTACCCGGGGGGGCGAAAAAAATAAAAAGTGAACTGCTTCTTTAACCCCTACACCTAACCAAGGCAAAATCTGCATGAAGTGTACATTTCGCCATTCTCTAGAAGAGAAGTACTCAACTATGTTATGCACATAGGGCTAAATCAAGGTACATTAGGTTCCTAACTTGAATTACATGGAATTAATTTTTTTGCCAACATATTGGGGGACATTTATGAAGGTCCCGCTACAAGCGCACACCAGGGAGAAGGTGCAGATTCGCCCCATCTCCCTGGCGTACACCTGCCATATTCCCCACTCACCTGATGGCGGGAGGAGGCCAAATGTATCATGGTTTATGTCTACTCGCAGGCATAAATCATTATCCAAATCTATACCTGCTGGAAGCTGGGTGCAAGTTCGGGTGCCTGGCCAGCGTGCGCCTCTAAGTGAATCCGGCCGGGAAAAGGGGACGGGGCCTAATTTAACACCGGTCTTTATAAATCCCCTTATGCCAGTCTTCATAAATCCTCCCAAACGCGAATAAACTTCGCAGTGGGTTATGGGAGGCCTATTTGGGTGGCATTGGTTGAAATCTTCTGCACTGAAATGTTTCTTTTATAGGGAATGAGGATCATTTCCATACATTTTGATTGTAGCATGCTTGGGATACTTTGCATTTACATTTCCTGTATAGAAGAAAAATCCTTTCTTAAATGGAGATAGTATATGTATTTTTTTTTTAATTCTCTACCAGTTTAAAGCTTCACACACCTACCTTCCAATGTGCCAAGTAGGGACATTTTAAGATAAAAAAAACAGGGTTGTCTGGGAATAAAATAAACAGTGGTTTCCCACTTCAGCCAGTGATATGCTGAACAGGGCCCTTCCTATAGGGCAAGACATCACTGAAACAAGGAAGAATTGGTAACAAATGGAAACCGGAGTTGTACCTATGAAATATGACTTCTTTTTAATTTTTATAGCAAAGGGTGTGGTTGTGATTGCCAATTATGTCACTGTTCTCATTACCCTATACATATAATGCACAATAATCTTTGTATATACCTTTGCATTCAGGAATAAAACATTCTCCCCATAGTCAATCTGTATAATGTGAATTAGACTGTTAATAATATGCAGATCCATTATCCAACATTTGGCAAAAGTTACTGGGTTTACTTATGTTAATGTAAAGAAAAAATCTTGGCATCCAGATTTCCTTGCCAATATGGTCGTCACATGTTAGGTCCCACTGACATTCTGGATTCATGGTCCTCTCCGCTCTTCATTAAGACAGTTGAAGCTGGGCGGATGGTGCAGCCGGCTGCTGATGCAGGAAGAGGACATGCTGAATAAAACACATTCCACAGCTGTACCTGCCCCAGTCTACATGCCAACCGTCTTTCCACCAGTCTGTTCTTCACTGATTCCTGGTCATAGCCCATCTGTCTCTGGATCTGCAAAGTGCTGAAGAAAACACACATCTGAGCGTATTAGATGCAGCATGCGGAATGCAGATTAAATTCTGATTATGAAGCCGATATCTTTCTGAAGGAAGCAGACACTGAGTCATAAGTCAACATCCCAGTGACGCATGACCAAATGGAGGAGCTTATGTGCAGTGTGGCACGTTACTGTGAGACTTCTGCTGCATGCATACAAAGTTGGGAAAGTGAAGAAAAGGGACCAATATATGTTCAAATATTCCATATAATATTATGATTAGCCAGAGAGGTAGGAAATTATACAGTTCAATAATTCAATAATGCATGGGGCACATAGCACATACACGTATCTGTATGATTCATAGTAAAAATTAAAACACTAAACAGTTAACCATATTCAAATGTTGAATTGAGTATCTATCTGAGAGACCCACATTATATTTATTGTTTAACAGATATGGTTGCATATATGTATGTAACACTCAATATATAGGGGTTGTTCCAATATGTCCTGTTCTCTATCACAGAGGCAAATGGGCTGAAATATGAACGCAGGCAGGGAGTGGGGGGAACATGATAAGGAATTTATGCAGCGCTGCATCACCAATCGCAGCCCCCCGCTGGCCTCCCCTAGCTCCCGCTCCTGCAACATCATGACCTGGGCTCAGATAGGACCTACTCAGAGAGGACACCACTGCAGTCGGCGGCCAATGATTTTATAGCATGCTGAAAGACAACGATCAGATGATGATTGGCTATTTGGCTGATCATTATCTTCATTACATGGGGCCATATCGGTCCAAATCCGAGTGTGCAGATAATCATCCCGTGTAATCAGGGCTGTATTAACAGCTGCTGCTGCCCTAGGCACTAAACCTCAGGACGCCCCATCTTCACGCACCTATTGGCGATACCAGACATGACCAATACCACCATACCCCTCACCCCCCTGGAAAAGACACCAGATTTACTGGCAAGTCTGAACAGGAGGAGGGAAACTAAAAAAAATAAAAACAAAAAAAATAGTTTTTTCTGTCCCCCTGCTCTCTGGTGCTGCCCCCCTGCAAGGTGCTGCCCTAGGCACCGGACCACGGGTGCCTAGTGGTAAATACGGCCCTGCGTGTAATGGTGTTTTTAGACAGAACGATTATCGTTCGAATTTCAGATTCAAACGATAATCGTACGTGTAAATCCTGCGAACGATCAAGCGACGAGCGAAAAATCGTTCATTTTGATCTTCCAAAATGTTCTTAAAGTGTCGTTCGTAAAAAATTTGCAGAGTGTTCTGTCTAAACAGTGGTTCACCGATTTAACCTACAGTATGTGTGAGATAGGCTTAAGCGCTCGCAAAACGATTTTTCCGTACGATGTATTGTTCTGTCTAAACGCTGATCGTTATAAAAAAACACATTGTTCATTCAAAATCGTTAATCGTGCGATCGGGCGAATTATCGCTCTGTCTAAAAGCACCATAAGGGTGCGTTTACACAGAGAGATTTTTCTGACAGATTTTTTAAGCCAAAGCCAGGAATGGATTTTAAAGGGGAGAAATCTCAGTCTTTCCTTTATGACCTGTTCCCTGTTAATAGTCTGTTCCTGGCTTTGGCTTCAAAGATCTATCAGATAAATCTTTCTCCATAAACACACCATAATACAGCCCCTAGATTACAGCTGATTGCTAAGGGCCCTAATCCACCGCACGATTATCGTTCAGATTATCGTTAAATCGTTCGAATCTAAACAATAATCGTTCGGTTGAAATGCAGTTAACGATTAACGACCAAACGAGAAATGGTTGATCGCTTTATAAGACCTGGACCTATTTTTATTGTTGCTCATTCGCAAAACGTTCGCATTTAATAAGACGTCGTTCGGTCGTTCGCAGTAGATACGAACGCAATAACGAAGAAATAGTGAAGAAAAAAACTATCGCAAATACGATCATAAGTAACGATTATCGTTCCATGGAAATGGGCTTTTGCAATAGCGGTCGTTTGAGATCGTTAATCATTAACGATTATGCGAACGATAATCATTTGGTGGAATAGGGCCCTAAGAGTTCCACATTGAGGTAAGCTTATTGTCAAAGGGCCATTTTAAATAGGGTGTCTATACTTGTCAGATGCACCAGAAAGTATGAATCTAAAGTCCCTAATAAGTTTTAGGTCTTATTATATTTATACATTTCAGAACTGAAGATGAGAGTTTTCCTGGACCCAATAAGACTGTGTTCTATGTCTTGGCCAATGTTCAGACTATGAATGACCTCAGAGTAATTGCTGTTATTTAAATTATTTGTTTTCTGTTGTTTGAAACCTTTGTGTGCTTAGGTCAGTAATGATAGCCCAAGGCACGGTATACAATCATCCTGTAGAATGATGGCACAATGTTCCTTTCTGACAATTTAGGTGATTTAGTAGAAAGTGGTCAAGTGAAAGAACATTTCACCAACAATCTTTACTACTCAGATAGCAATTTGTAAAAGAAAAAAAATTGCTCGATGACTCATAACATGAGCTAAATCTCTCAATCGATTAAAGGGAAATTAATGATACAGATCAATACTAGGAATTTGGATTCGAAAAACTTTTTCAGGAACTCAACAGCTTTAACATTCTGGTGTGACTCTTAGAGAAAAGTTGTACAACTAGTTATCCTAGAAATGTGTCTTCGATTACTAGGACTGAAAATGAGGACTGATACACCTCTGTATGGAAATTATATTGAAGATTTCTGATAAAGTGGGACTGCAGCTCCACATCTTAGACAGCAAGGAACCCTCCACCTAAACAGGTATTGATAGATGAAAAAAACAGGTTAGCTCCACCCCAACTCTACAGATGCACTATACTATGTGATCTGATACCACCTATGCTGCTGTGCTAGGTTGGACTGCAGCACTGGGCCCAGACTCTATCACTGTAATGGGTCCAAAAGTCCTCTGAAATCTCTTTTTGCTGTTATTCATTAGGAACCTTCACTCCCAGGGGATACAATTACACCCATAAATATAAAGCGCATCCCTGGTTTAGACAACTGAAAACAGGAAAAACAATTTCAATGGGTTAATGCAGGGAAGGGGGTCAAAGTGTATTGAAATAACAGCTCCACATTTTTACTCTCTCAATGACAGTACATTATACCCATACATATGTGGTGGTCACCTCCGGTGTAGAGGCGCGACTGGTCACTTGCCAGATGTTTAGGTGTGACGCCAGTCCGGTGGTGGTTGGCAAAGGAACAGCCCTGCCCGCTGGTAATTTGTCATGACGCCAGTGCCGGATGGGCACACAGGTTTGCTAGCACACCTGCTTTTATGTTAGTGGGCTGGCTATACCTTTTTACCCAGTGGACAGTAACCTGCCGGGCTGTTGCGGGGTGCCTTGGGCAATTATGACATTGGTTCGGAGTGGAGTAGTGACCCACCAGGACAATTGGTACTGCCGACCACAGAAAGGGGAGATGACCCAAGAAAGGTGTATTCACTGTGTAGGTGCTTAATGAAGAACCACAGAGTCCCTTTACAATAAATAAAATCTGTTTACTTGATGTAGGAAGCCGGTAATACAGCTTTGCCTTGATAGGAGTGTTGAAAAAGTGGTACCGCCGTGCTGGCTTGGTTGCTAGCTGAGATGTAGAAAGTTCAGAAAAGTAGAGAGGAGGATGTCGAGAGAATCCCAACCCAAGTAGTACCGTGCTCTGCCGAAACTTCTGAGGTAGAAGAAGTAGAAGTAGAATACTTGTGCCTGTGTTTTGACTTTTTGGTCTTTGCACCACCTATTGCCCACCGGCGTCGGGTGACCCGTCCTAGAGGGTGACACAAGCCCCAGACCTTGTTACCTTGGATGAGGGGTATGCTGAGGGTTTCCAGCTTACACGCGTGATGCGAGATAGAGTGCATAGGCTTCTAGTGACTTTGCTGTATCCGGATGTGTTCCTCTTTGTCCACGGCGTGGGTTAGGATGATCCCTGACTTGTCATCTCTAGTAGTGACTTAACACTGCATAGTGTCTAGTGACCACAACTCCCTGATACTTCCTCCACCCATGTGACTTCCTTCCTACAGCATGTGTAAAGTGTGCTGTGAGTGGGTGAGGAGTGCGTGTGAAGAAGAGAGAGATGTTAGGTGAGAAGAAGAAAGAACTCTCATTGGTGTACAGATCCATGAGACATATAAACAAAACAATAACCCTTTAACTTATACAGCCATGCAATATCTAGGCATACATACTTACAACAACATCTAGTGGCGAAACTTTGGTATTGCTACATCACCACTTTACACTTAAAAGTACAGGCTTTTATGAAGGGTATAACCAACAGCAACACCCTTGGTGGGACACCACACGTACACAGCTCTGCTCTATGCACATCCACTGCATCATACACACTTAGCTCTGCTACATCAAAATACGCACACAGCTGTGCTACATAAACAAACCCACAGACACATACTGTACAGTACTGTACTACATCAATAAAATCTCTCTTGTTTATGCGATGGACACACAGGAGAACATCATCAAACACAGTTCTGATTTCAGCACCCTAGTGTCCATCACATGACCAGCTTTTAACAATTGGAAAATAAAAGCTCCCTTGGTAATGGTGACTAAAAAATAGAAACTGGGGAATGGATATACAAGAAAGTATACTGGAAAATGCATATTTTTTATAATACATATTACCATTTTTATTATTATTATTATTATTATTATTATTATTATTATTATTATTATTATCATTGCTTATTATTATATACTAATAACTATTATTGTTATAATACAAATGACCGGTATTTTATATAAAACTGAAACCCCTTAAGTGACCTTCTTGCTTTTAAGTCCATATATTACCATTGCATTATCATTTGAGAAAAGCTGATCAACTCACTTTGACTGGTGATGGGATAGAGATGAGAAAAACATTAAATGTGAAATGAAGCAAACGGATGTAATGGAAATGACGTAAGGGAGATACCTACAGAGGGAATGGAGCCATCTCAACAGATTCCAAGAAAGTTCGAACTGAAATAAAAGGAATGCGTTGTAGTTCTTCTTTTGATGTAGTAATAAACGTCAAAAAACCTGTTTGGTTCATTTAATACATTGTTTATATACCTGACTACGGTTAGATTAGATAAATTAGAATAACATTCTTATAGTTTAGTTTGGTATAGTGACAAGTATTAGGCAATAATAGATAACAATGATGTAATGACAAGAAGACTGCTGTTAATGTCTGCACCAGTGTCCAAAGTCAACTGGTCTAGCAACCAATCAAAGTTTAGCTTTCATTTAATAAAGTGCTCTGGAAAATTACTACATTGCACTTTGATGGGCTGCTGTGTGCAACAGGGCAAGTTATCATAAATGTAGCTTAGGACTGTATTAAGTGGCTCTGAGCAAGCTCTGATCTGCTAGATTGGTTCTCGCTTACTGAGCCTATTTCATGGTTTGACAGATGTGCAGCAAAGACTGCATGGACATCGCTAGCAATGTCCGTTTAGCCCTTGCTGCTTATGTAGCAAGCAATACTTTACCTCTCCACGCTTGACGGCTTTCATGCATCCTTCTGGCTTTTCCTCGCAGCCACTGCTGGCACTTCTAACATGTTTCTGAAGTGACAAGCTGCTCAGCCAATCACTGGCTTAGATGGAGCAGAGCCCTGGTCAGTGACTGGCTGAGCGACCTGTCACTGCAGAGACAGCTTCAAAAGTGCCAGCGGCAGCTGAGGTGAGCCAGGGGAAGCCGGAAAGACGGTCCCCTCCCCTCAATAGGTGGTACACAAGACAAAACAAGACAGACAAGAACACAATAAATCAAGTACACTGACACATAGCAGAAGTACAGAATAGCAAAACCAAAAGCAGAGTAAATGTCAGGCAAGAAGATCAGGGCAGGCAGCAACACAAAGGGTAAACAGGAGAATAGCAAGGATCAGAAACCAGAAGACCAACCAGAATGTATATATCAATGGTCAACGCTAGCCCAGAGCAGAGCTCAATAACTGGCAGTGAGAGGCAGGCTGGCACACACTGTATAGGAGACCAGAGGTCCGGTCCAGAAGCTGATTGGACCGGACCCCTCATCCCCTCAGAACACCTGGGGAAAAAGCAACCTTACTGTCAGGAAGAACTTCCAGACAGACTAGCAAAGCAGCAGAAGTGATAACTCTGAGGTTGCCAGAAGCATTACAAGCGAAAGGTGTGTGTCTGAACAAACCCAGACAGAAATAGACCAGTTTTCAGACAGGGTTCAAGACACTGAACAATAAATACAAAATCCTGAATATCGGTGCCATCTCGGCCACACAGCACGAGCCAAGGGGCGCTCAGAGTTTAGCTCAGGCACAGACAGGACAGCGACAGTACATTATATCCACACGTACACAACTCTGCTGTATGCACAATACACACACAGTCCTGCTACATAAACATACCCAAAGACACAAAGTGCTACTACATCTATAGACACACACGCAGTCCTGCTACATCAGGGATGGGGAACCTTCGGCCCTCCAGCTGTTGCAGAACTACAATTCCCATCATGCTTGGACAGCCAAAGCTAAAGCTTTGCCTGTCCACACACACAGCTCTGCTATATAAACATACCCATACACACACACCTCTGCTACATCACCATAGAAAAACAGCTCTGCTACATAGAGACATACAGAGCTCTGCTCCATAAACATGCTCACAGAGACACCTCTGATACATCACCATACACAAACAGCTTTACTACATACACACACAGCTCTGCTACATACATACAGACACACACCCACAACCCCCACAATTTTAATACAGATTGTCCCTACCTATCTGTTTTGGACTGTACATCCAGCGCTTTGCGAAACATTAGGGAAAAAGTCAGGGCAGTCTGACAGTAAATCACAATGAACATTGGCACAGTGGCAAATAATTGGCAGTATGTGGATGATCATGCCAAACACTGGTCAGCTGAAAAAATCTGACTTGGCACATGAGACTTTCTGCAAACATAAGTCGTCTGCCTTTGCAAACTATATCGGTCAGGCATAATTTACAGGTAATGGCAGCCAAAATCAGCCATTTGGGCTGACCATTATTTTAGGTGTATGGACAGCCTTGGGCATTGAACAGAGCCTTATGAATTTCTTCTTGAACCAAAACACAGGAATTAATATTAACATAAAAAAACTTGATTTTTTTTAATATAATTGAACAAAATTGAACAAAAGAATAACAATAGTAATTCACTTAATACAAAGATTCTAAAGTAACCATGGCTGGTGAGAAGGATTCTTCAATTTCCAGGGAAAAGCCATTGACTAGTTGTCTGCATAAAACATAAATTGTTATGGTAATTCATTAGATTGCCCTGTGCATGGATGTCTACCTCCTCGGGAAGGATGGCATATATGTTACATTATGAGAAATGAGAATCTTCACTAGATTACCAGTAAAAGTCATTACACTCGCGAGCGCTCCATCTCTCCAGTTATTCTTATTATTTATGGAAGGTGATTTGTGTGCACAGTTCATTAACAATCACTTGCCAGGGGTTGGGAAGCTAATTCACTTTCCCCATTCTATGGCAAATAAAGTGCTAGACTGTAGACAGGGCCAAGCCATAGAGAAGACTACACTGTGGATGATAGATTAAACTAGTTTTTTTAATTCAAACAAAATTGTGTTCTGCTTTTTGCTCTCTCCTCTGCTTACATCCAAATATTGACTTTCTGATATTCTCCATTTAAATCTGTATTGTTACACTCCATTATTCTTCCTGGGAAAGCAGACGGAAAAGCTGCTGTAATAACTGTTTATTGCCAGTCAGTTAAAAATGCTGAATTTTTGGGACATACATCAGCAATATGGATACATCACATATTCTCAAAGTTTTTGCTTATGTTCATCAGATGCCTATGTGGTAGATGACCCTAGTAGGTAGGAAATTTCCCGTATTAGAAAGATGCTCCTTGCTGGTAAATGATTTCCACCCCATTTAGGTAGAAGCCCCCAGTAGGTAGATAAACCCCTATTAGGTAATTCCCCATTAGGTATAAGCCCCCTCTAGGTAGATAATCCATTCCATTAGGTAGATGCCCCCATAGGCAGAACCCTTCCCCAATTGGGTAGAAGCCCACAGTAGGTAGATAACACCTTCATTTGGTAGATGCCCTCTGTAGGCAGAACCCTTCCCCCATTAGGTAAATGCCCCCAGTAGGCAGATAATCCCCCATTAGGTAATTCCCCTATTAGGTAGAAGCCCCCTATAGGTAGATAATCCACTCCATTAGGTAGATGAGCCCCCGTAGGCAAAACCCTTCCCCTATTAGGTAGATGCCCCAAGTTGGTGGATAACACCTCCATTAGGTAGATGCCTCCCATAGACAGAACCCCTCCCACATTGATGCCCCCAGAAGGTAGACAATCCACTCCATTAGGTAGATGCTTTAAGGAGATATATAATCCTCCATTAGGCAGATGTCCCTAGTAAGTAGATAATCCTCCACCATTAGGTAGATTCCCCCAGTAGTTAGGAAATGTCCCTCATGGGGTAGAAGCCCCATGTAGCTAAGTATTACACATAGCCCCTTTCTTTACATTCTTAGGGGCCCAAAATTTGGCACGTGGGTAATAACCACCCAGTTACCCACACGCTACACCACTGGCTCCAGTGCTCTGCCATTATAACGTCAGAGGTTGGTGACTGGCAGAGGATGAAATCTGTGATTTGTCCAGTTGTCCTCACTAGCAATTCACTACTGGGTAATGTTATATATTTGCTCTTGACCCAGTGAAAGGTCTAGAACATACAGTATAGTTTGTCAGCTGGAGTACTTCTTGTTGTTAACTACTTAGTTTGTTGAGTCTCATGGACATTGTGCATTAACACTTGAAGAACCCTTCAGAAGTCTCAAGGGTTCTTGAGAAGACGTAAGTCAGAGTGGAGCTCTGGAGGACAATAAGGCCACTGAGGCTCCATTCATACTGAAGTGTTACTGATTGGGTGTTATTCTTTGCTTGTGAAAACTAAAGTACCATGAAATTCTCCATCATATAAAAACAGTATAATCACCATTAAACACTGATGTTTCTCTCAATGAGCTATGATCACTGCATCTGAATGTGTGACAGGGAACAAGAGGCGGTAGAGTACATGAAGTACATTGTTCCATGATCAATTCTTACATTTTCCATGTAGTCATGCAAAGCATCATTTTTCAATTGGAGTTAAATCAAAGAAATGTTTACACATTTAGATATGGCTCTTAACCCTTTAGCAACATGTAACGGATATATTTGTCATGACTGGGTCCTAGTTCCCACATCATGATGGATATATCCATCATAATGATCTGGTAGGTACTGCACAGGGTACCAGAACTTGGAGCAAGGGCTGTTATACTCTACCACACTCCTGCTAACACTGCTACACTATACTGGACCAACAAGCAATGGAAGAAGGTGGCCTGGTCTGATGGATCACATTATGTTTGACGTCTAGTGTGGGTATATCACTGATCTGGAGAAGATATATCACTATGGGAAATAGAAAGTAGACTTGGCCTTCAAATTCCCCACATGTGATTGAGCATCTTTGGGAAGTGCTGGAAAACATGTGATCCATGGAGGTTGCACCTCACAACGTATGGGTCATAAAAGGTCACACCTTACAACACACCTTCTTTGGTCAGGTGGTCACCTTAATATTAGGCAGGTGGTTTTAATGTTATGGCTGATCTGTGTATTAAGAGATTAGGGCAGGATTACAATTTTACAGAGGAATAATATCTGAATACAGCACCGACCATTCAGAAAGATGAATATCTGTGAACCAATAAGCTCACAATCCATCTGCCTGTACATGAAATCATGACAAGAGGTGAATGAGGCAGTGACAGATTATTTATGATTCAGCTGCTCGGCGCCCATTTGCTGCATCGCTCCCTTCTTTGTTTTCGTCACTTTAATAACTCAATCTAAAATCTGTAAAAGGAAAATTGAATGTTCCTCTGTGAATGTTCCTATTACACATTCACCAGCATCTGTGCATGTTTTCATGACAATATCATAGCTCCGAGATGTCTACAAACAAACATAAAAGAGGTCAAAATTCAATTTCCATGGCTATATTTTAGGAATTCCTCGTTTATTTCTGGGCTAGCTAAGAGAGGAATATAGCGCCATCTAATGGAGAGACTGGGCATGATGGGTCCTGTCGGCAGACACATTTGTTGGTGTAGTTGCAGGATCCTGTAGACGTCTTCTCCATTAACTCTTTCAGTGCTACGAAACGTCATTTGCTCAACTCCAATACAGATTAGCATCAAATAAGTAAAAAACATGACCCTTCTCTACGTTTTTCAGTGGATATGTAGATGGATCCAGAGATAGGTGCATCCATATCTGCATAGAAAATGAAGAGATGAGGAAGCACTTACCTTCCGCAAAGCTATCATGGGTATAATTATAAATGGTGCAGAGGTCGTAGATGCACCTGAGCCCTGGAACACAAGGAAACTCATGCAAACCTTATATGAGGAGATCAGGGTTACAATTGGCACATGGTAATGGGAGCCCTGTTACAGGTATTGCATTAAGGCCCCATTGCTGTATAGCTCTGCCAGATGTTGTTATTTCCCTTCTGACCATAGCCTGAAATATTGGATGTTTTATATTAAAAGTGGTCAAAACTGGGGAAATATATATATTTTTTTTTTGCCGTTTAGATTTTTTTATATGAAAATTGTGAAAAAAATTGTGGTTATTTATAAAAAAAAAAAATCTTATTTTTTGATTGCTTACACAGTACACTGCAATACTTTTGTATTGCGGTTTACTGTCAGATCCGCAGTCTACTAGTACTAGTACAGTCTACCCGTCGGTAGTCCTTCAGAGGCTCTTCAATGATAATAGGCAGCACCTGCCACTGAGCCCGTTCTATACATTGTCAATGCTTTCATGGTGCAAATCATGGGACATTAACAGAGGCCAACAGAGAGGAGCATACTCAGGAGTAGTTATTCCTTTACAGTGACAAAGGCTGGACAGAGATCAGGAAGAAGTAAAGGTGTTGAGTTAAATATAACCACCAGGATATTATTTTATACTTTAGTTATGACAGTGTAACATTGTTTCCATTTACTGACATGAAGCAGAGATGGTGAGCACCAAATAAAGAGGAATTGAAACTTACAGGTGTCGGGCACTGCTCTCCGATGCTGTACCCAAAAGTCTCTGGCCAGAAGGCAACTTCAATCCTGATCTATGATTGTCCCGGCGCCCGAAAACTAGGCATGATAGTGGAGCCGCAGAGGCATGTAGGCACACTGCCTCCGCCCTCTTCCCAGCAACTCACGCTTGATTGGCAGCCTGAGTGCTGGGTTTTGTATTAAGCTCCTATCGCTCAGTTACTAACGCCTAGTTACTAAACACTGGGACAGATATATTGCTGCCCTAATGGTAAACATAATAAACATGTTATGCTTACCTCTCCGTGCTCCCCTGGTGTCCCGATGCAGCCTCTCCAGTGTCTCCCGCTGACTGCCACTCCGCTACTTCCAAGACAAACTCGTCTCAGGAGTGACAGCCCACTCAGGCAATCACTGGCCGTGGTGCTGTCCCATCTCAGCCTGTGATCGGCTGAGCGCGCTGACACCCCCTAGGCAAATTCATCTCAGAAGTAGCAGAGTGGCAGTCAGCGAGGAACACCGGAGAGTCTGCATAGGGACACTGGGGGAGCGCTGAGAGGTAAGCATAACATCTTTATTATGTTTACCATCAGGACAGCAATATATAAAAAAAACGCTAAAATTCTCTATGGAATAGCTGATATAACATTCTCTGTATAAAGGTTTTGCTATATGGCACCTATTAAAATGAATAGTGAACCATGTAATACATGTCCACAGTGTTAACTGGTCTGTATCAGTGTCTCTCTCTGGCTAATAGAGGGTGGCCCAATCTATGATGTCTAAATGCCACAACAGAAAGCACCATGTGATGCCATTTAAAGTGACGCCCAGTCTATAATATAAACCCACTAATACTCTATGTGCTGCCATACAGGTGCATGAACATCGAAATGCCATGTATATACAGTATATATCAGGGTACTGATCTATACAGGGGCGGACCTACCGCCGTAGCAGCCGTAGCGGCCGCTACGGGGCCCCTGGCACCAGGGGGCCCGTGGCCTGGGCCCCCCAGAGCTGACTGTCTGAAGCACCCGGGGGCCGAGCGGGCCTCCCGGGTGTTAAGTGTCGTGATTGACAGCGCGAGAAACCATAGGCTTCCCGCGCTGTCAATCACTCTTGTGACCGCAAGCAGCGTTTTGCTTGCGATCACAAGAGTTTCCGCCTGATGAGCAGCTCCCTGCCGAAGTCCCGGGCAGCGCCATCATTGAGCGCCGCGGCGGCTGGGACTTCCGGTTTGCGTTCCCTGTACAGGAAGTCCCAGCCACCGGGGCGCAGCCTGAGCTCAGTGATGGCGCTGCCTGGGACTTCAGCATGGAGCGGCTTATTGGTCGGAGGAAGAGAGAAGAGGAGACCGGCGACCGACGGGGGAGCGTGTGGTTAGGTGAGTTGTATTTTGTTTATTTTTATCAGAGGGGAACACTGGGGGCTATATGGGGGCTGAGGATGTACAATACTGGGGGCTATATGGGGGCTGGGGATGTACAATACTGGGGGCTATATGGGGGCTGAGGATGCACAACACTGGGGGCTATATGGGGGCTGGGGATGCACAATACTGGGGGCTATGTGGGGAAGGGGATGCACAATACTGGGGGCTATGTGGGGGCTGGGGATGCACAATACTGGGGGCTATATGGGGGCTGAGGATGCACAATACTGGGGGCTATGTGGGGGCTGAGGATGCACAATACTGGGGGCTATATGGGGGCTGGGGATGCACAATACTGGGGGCTATGTGGGGGCTGGGGATGCACAATACTGGGGGCTAAATAGGGGGATGCACAATACTGGGGGCTATGTGGGGGCTGAGGATGCACAACACTGGGGGCTATGTGGGGAAGGGGATGCACAATACTGGGGGCTATGTGGGGGCTGGGGATGCACAATACTGGGGGCTATGTGGGGGCTGGGGATGCACAATACTGGGGGCTATGTGGGGAAGGGGATGCACAATACTGGGGGCTATGTGGGGGCTGGGGATGCACAATACTGGGGGCTATATGGGGGCTGGGAATGGACAATACTGGGGGCTATGTGGGGGCTGGGGATGCACAATACTGGGGGCTATGTGGGGGCTGGGGATGCACAATACTGGGGGCTATGTGGGGGCTGGGGATGCACAATACTGGGGGCTATGTGGGGGCTGGGGATGGACAATACTGGGGGCTATGTGGGGGATGAGGATGCACAATACTGGGGGCTATGTGGGGGCTGGGGATGCACAATACTGGGGGCTATGTGGGGGCTGGGGATGCACAATACTGGGGGCTATGTGGGGGCTGGGGATGCACAATACTGGGGGCTATGTGGGGGCTGGGGATGCACAATACTGGGGGCTATATGGGGGCTGGGGATGGACAATACTGGGGGCTATGTGGGGGATGGGGATGCACAATACTGGGGGCTATGTGGGGGGATGCACAATACTAGGGGCTATATGGGGGATGGGGATGCACAATACTGGGGGCTATGTGGGGGCTGGGGATGCATAATACTGGGGGCTATGTGGGATGGGGATGGACAACACTGGAAGCTATACGGGGGGGGGGGGGCTGGACATCATAAGGGGGCTTTATGGGGGCTGGACAACATAAGGGGGCTTTATGGGGGCTGGACAACATACAGGGTCATCTCTAAGAGGACTACACAGAAGTAATCTCGGCTCTCCAGCTGTTGCAAAACTACAGCTTTAGCTGTCCAGGCATGATGGGAGTTGTAGTTTTGCAACAGCTGGAGAGTCGAGGTTCCCTACCCCTGATATAGGTGATGCACATGGGGCCATCTATACGGAGCACTGAACAAGGGGCAATCTATAAGCTGTCTACACAGAGGGGGGCATATACTATAAGGGATATATATATATATATATATATATATATATATGTTCCTATACAAGGAGTCAGGGCTACTTACTGAAAGAGGGTACAAAGGGGCCATTACAGATGTGCAGTTTGTATACAGATGAGGATGGTGTCAGTGTGAGGAGCCTAATATGTCTGTCTGGCAGATTCTGTGGATTCGTGGCTCCGAGAAGTTCTCATAACGGCCCAGGACAGATGGAGAAGATGATGAAAAGGGAAGAACTCCGATCAGAGAAGACGTCCCCTGTGAGTCACCTGATGTAACTACACTGTAATTTATATGGAGTACAGAACCTGTGTAGATCTGGGTGTGTTGATGGCGTAGTGGTCGGTCAGGGGTGGGGGTGGATTTGGGGTAGGGGGGGCCCCAATCAAAGGTTTGCTATGGGGCCCAGCCATTTCTAGTTACGCCCCTGGATCTATAGGCCAGATAGTTAAACGTATATACCGCATTGGCATTGTGACTTGTAGAAATGCAAAACCCTGAATTCTCACTTCTTAGTCATGTTTTGACATTGCAGACAGTAAAGAATGGATTTAAAGAGGCTGTAGAATAACATTATGTGTCCTCCTTATATAAAAGTCAACCTTGGGTGGTTTCTAATGCACACACCATAGGCGTCCTGGAAGTTCACGTCTTTTTGTACCCAGGAAATGACTTTGTTTCTAAAAGCTATTTCTGACGCCATGCTCTCACTCAAGTGATAAATATGTATGCAGCCATGATTAATGTTAATGTCAGCTCTGCTGTAATGTTTTACACAGGTAGCGGGCGCCAGGGCCAGCTAAGTAGAAGATAACTGTTCTCATTAATCACATTTGATAAGTCTCAATCCCAAAAGGACACAGAGATGATCTGGGGGTGGCAGGATCATTCACATATATGAAGAAAGAAGCATCGTGTCTCCTGACCTAATTTTTACAAGAAAATAACTAATTGCAGGATAACTCAATTATTAATGAAATAATTTATATCCGAGTAGGCGCTCACCAATAGAAAACCAACCAGAGAATACTGGAGTGACCCCATAATCAAGACAAATGTAATATTAACCTAAAGGACTCCTAAAGGACATTTACTATGAGATATGAGATTGACAATTGTATATATTGTGATCAGCCATAACATTAAGACCACTGACAGGTGAAGTAATGTGGATTATCCTGTAACAATCAAAGGGTGGGACGTATGAGAAACTGTAAGGGTATGAGTGATTTCAGAGGATCATATCAGCTGGCAACAGGGTCACAGACACCAAAGGCATATAAACATTGTTCAGCCCAGGTTTACTTCTTCATGGCAATGATATTACTCAATATAGGATATTACACACTGTAACACTGCACAATTGTTCATAAATGACAAATAGTTAAAGGTACTGACTTGGTCTCCTAATTCCCTAGATCTTAGGGTACAGACAGACGTTTTGTATATATGGTCTGTAGGCAGTCTGTATGCTATGAACTGAACGGTCAGAGCTCTGTCTGTCATCATTCATTATGCAGTAAGCTCCGAAACAGTTTAAGCTCCGGATACAGTACTCACGCGGCTGTGTCAGTACAGTAGTGCGCAACTTAAAAGGGGTTGTCTGGGATAAACTCAATCATGGATGATACCAGGGCTGCAGAAGGACAGTGCTGTCAGTGCTGTATACTTACCTGTCCCACTTCACCGCAGCTGCTGTCTCCCAGGCTGCCTGCTATCCGCCACTGTCAGCGTTTACACAACATCCACTGATGTTCTGCTCCCACTGGCCACTCAGCATAGACTCTATACTGTCTATAATGAGCAGCCATTTAAGGTGGCATGTCAGTGGAAATTGTGGAAATGCAGACAGTGATGGACAGGGGGTGGGCCAGAAGACGGTACATGCGGCCAAGTGGGACAGGTAAATAGATAGCACTGTCATGTCCCATGTAGAGATGAGCAAACCTCTAGCATGTTCGGCATTTGATCAGCGGTGGCGGCTGAAGTTGGATAAAGCTCTAAGGTTATGTGGAAAATATAGTCATTGGATATAGTCATTGGCTGTATCCATGTTTTCAAGACAACCTTAGAGCTTTAGGGCCTTATTCCACGGGACAATTATCGTTCAGATTATCATTAACCCCTTAACGACCGCGGGCGTAAGTGTACGCCCCCAAAACCCGTGCCTTAACGCAAACGGGCGTACATTTACGCCCGCGGTTTCCCCCGATCGCTGCGTGTACACACGCAGCGATCGGGGAAGATGGCCTGCTATAATGTATAGCAGGCCATCCCTGCTTGTCGGCACGGGGGGTGATTAACCCCTCCCGTGCTGACGATCGCCGCTATTGGCTGATCAATTCAGATCAGCATATGGCGGCGATCTGCAGCTTTCCGGGTCACCGGTGACCCGATGGCCCGGAAAGCAATGGCGGTCGGTGCTGTCCGAGGACGACACCGAGCGCCATTACTGTTAAAAGTAACAGTGGCCACGGTGCCACGTCCCGATCGCCGGGACCGGCCGGCCAGGAGCGGCCGGCCGATCACGGCGATATAAGTACCCCATGAAAGGGTTAAATACCTGCTGTGGACACCTCAGCTAGGTAGCTGACGTGTCCAGAGCAGGTATTGACCCATACTCACCGGATCCAGCGTCCCGATCGCGTCTTCCGGGTTCCGAACGCGACTTCCGGGTTCCGAACGCGTCATCGTCTTCGTCAGCGTCTTCGTCTTTTTCCGGCGGTCCCCATCGGTAATCATCGGCTCCAGCGTCGTCAAACTTCGGCTTTTTCCGGATTTGGCGTTCTACTGCCCCCTAGCGAATGATAAGTGTAAATAATACACATATCAGTAGCTATAGGGTTGAAGAAAGATTTTTTTTTTTTTCCCCAATTTTTTTTTTTCTATTTTCCGCACCCTATCGCCGCTGAGTGCTGATCAGCATCGCACGTAAGTGCGCCGCTGATCAGCAACTCCTCCTTTTTGGCGTAGAGTGTTTTTTTCCTATATCCTACAGCCACGGTCTGCTTATAAGTGCCGCACATAAGTGCGCCATTTATCAGCAACTCCTTTCTTGGCGTAGTTTTTTTTTTATACTTAATGTTAAAAAAACATGTAAAAAACACCATTACACTACACGGAATAAAGTTTTACACTACACCACTACATACCCCATATACCAATCCCCGTATAAAGATGACCCCCAGGGTGTTTTCGGTGTCGGACGCATACGCTATTATTGCCTCCGACACCGAAACAGCCAGTGAGGATGAATGGGGGGGTCCTTTGTTCCTCCATTCATCCTCATCCTCATCATCCAATGACGTATCTGGGGGTAGCGTAGCGTACGCTGCCCCCCAGACACGTCTTTTCCGCCAGTACCGTCCCAATAAGAGATCACGGTATCTACAAACTCTGTGAGAGTACCTCAGGGTACACTTACAGATTTAGGGTACGTGCACACTGCGGAATGGCGAAGGATAACCCTTTGTGCATTCCGCAGCTGGCACCCGCCGGCGGACTGATGCAGGCGCGCGTCTCCACCCGTGTCATAGACTCCATGTTATGCTTGGGCGGATTCCATCGTCCGTCCTAAGAATGAACACATTTGACGGAGAGCGGAATCCGCCCGTGCATAGAATGGAGTCTATGACATGGACGGAGACGCGCGCCCGCATCAGTCCGCCGGTGGGTGCCAGCTGCGGAATGCACAAAGGGTTATCCTTCGCCATTCCGCAGTGTGCGCGTGCACTTAGAGTGTATGAAGGAAGGGACACCCAAATCCAGCCCCCAGATGCCCCCCCCCCATCCTCTGAGTTAGTGGGGAGATCGTTCTGGAACTGATCTTCCCACTGCTGGATAAAGGTTACCACCTGTACGGGGATAACTTTTATACCAGCACCCCCTCTTCCGGTCCCTCGCTGCCCTGTAGCTTGCGGCACGATCCGAACATATCAGAAGTAGTAATAGCGCCCTAATATTTAGCAGCCATGGAGCGGACCCAGCGCTTCTGGATATGAAGGACCCCGTATCGCACCAGGGAAACATTTTCCAGGTGACGTCCCCCACACTGGAAAACAGGAGACCCCAGAAGAAGTGCAGAGTGTGGCGTAACAGGGGGATCAGGAAGGACACCATTTTCAAGTGTCACACCTGTCCTGATCACCCGGCCGGCCTCTGCATACTGGATCGCTCCAAGGCGCACCACACGTCACTGGGGTTCTACATTATCTAAATTCTGTCCCTTATTCCTATTTCAGGGGTCACGTTGATCCGGGGATTATTCTGATCGCCATTATGGAGTCGGGAAGGAATTTTTCCCCTGTGATGAGGCTACTGTCGTCTGCCTTACGAGGGTTTTTTGCCTTCCTCTGGATCAACACAGGCTGAGTTTGATAGACACCTGTCATTTCCAACCTTATAAACTAATAATTGGCCTAATACCCCCAAATAAATTAGAATTGTCCCTTTTTCCCCAGCTAAATAGGTATGGCTGCCATTCCCATTAGAGGATGCCATGATGCAATTACAAAGCCTCTGTGCGGCCAGGACAGTAGAAACCCCCCACAAGTGACCCCATTCTGGAAACTACACCCCATAAGGAATCTAAAAAGGGGGGCAGCGGGGATATGGCCCCCTGGTGACGGCCACATTTGGGACGTGAAAATGAAAAAAATTGTATTTTTTATTTTCACGGCACATGTTCTACATATGTGCCTGTTACCAGTGGGGTCCATATGCTCACTGCACCCCTTGTTAGATTCCTTATGGGGTGTAGTTTCCAGAATGGGGTCACTTGTGGGGGGTTTCTACTGTCCTGGCAGCACAGGAGCTTTGTAATTGCGACATGGCCTCCATCCTCCATTCCAGCCTCTAAATGGAGCTCTGTTCCTTTGGTGGCTTGCCCTGTGCCCATATGGCACATTATGTCCACATGTGGGGTATTTTCGTACTCAGGGGAAATGACCCTACACGCTTTGCGTTTATTTTCTTTTTTAAGCCCTGTGGAAATGGAAAAAAATCAAGGCTAGACCAACATTTGGTGTAATTTGTTTTAAATTTTTACTCTAAATCATTAATCTTGTCTTGATTTTTTCATTTTCACAAGGGGCTAAAAAATAAAAAAAACACAAAATTTGTAGAGCAATTTCCCCTGAGTACGGAAATACCCCACATGTGGACATAAAGCGCCGTGCGGGCGCAGGGCAAGCCTCCGAAGGGAAGGAGCGCCATTTGGTTTTTTGAGGCTGGATTTGGCTGGAATGAATTTCGAGGGGCCATGTTGCATTTAAAAGGCCCCTGTGTTGCCAAGACAGTTGAAACCCCCCACAAGTGACCCCATTATGGAAACTACACCCCTCAGGGAATGTAACAAGGGGTGTAGTGAGCATATGGACCCCACTGGTGACGGGCACAAATGTGGAACAATGTGGCGTGAAAATGAAATATTACATTTTTTACACTATAATGTTGGTCTAGCCTTGAATTTATTATTTTCACAAGGGGTTAAAAGAGAAAAAAACACACAAAATGTTTAGAGCAATTTCCCCCGAGTCCGTAAATACCCCACATGTGGACATAAAGCGCCATGTGGGCGCAGGGCAAGCCTCCGAAGGGAAGGAGCGCCATTTGGATTTTGGAGGTTGGATTTGGCTAGAATGGATGATGAACGCCATGTCGCATTTATAGAGCCCTTGTGCTGCCAAGACAGTGGAAACCCCCCACAAGTGACCCCATTCTGGAAACTGCACCTCTCAGGGAATCTAACAAGCGGTGCAATAAGGATATGGACCCCTTGATGACGGGCACATTTTTGCCGTGAAAGTGAAAAAATGAAATTTTTCACTTTCACGTCACATTGTTCCACATTTGTGCCGTCACCAGTGGGGTCCATATGCTCACTGCACCCCTTGTTAGATTCCTTGAGGGGTGTAGTTTCCAGAATGGGGTCACTTGTGGGGGGTTTCCAGTGTTTTGGCAGCACGAGGGCTCTGTAAATGCGACGTGGCCCCTGAAATCCATTCCAGTGAAATCCAGCTTCCAAAAGCCAATTGGCGCTCCTTCCCTTTGGAGGCTCGTCCTGCGCCCGCTTGGCACTTTATGTCCACATGTGGGGTATTTCCGTACTCGGGAGAAACTGCGCTACATGTTTTGTGTTTTTTTTTTCCTTTTCTCCCTTTGTGAAAATGAAAAATTGAAGTCTAGAACAACGTTTTAGTGTAAAAAATACTTTTGTCTTTTTTCACGCCATATTGTTGGGAAAATCTGTGAAGCACCTGTGGGGTCCAGATGCTCACCGCACCCCTTGTTACATTCCTTGAGGGGTGTAGTTTTCTGAATGGTGTCCCTTTAGTGGTGTTTTTTAGGTTTTGGCACCCCAGAGCCTCTGCCAAGCTGAAGTGATACAGTCAGAAATTACCAAATATAACGGAGCCATTGAAATGCACTAGGCGCTCCCTTATATCTGAGGCTTGTGGTTGCGTCAAATAGCGCAATAGGGTCACATATGGGGTATTTCTATAAACTGCAGAAACGGGGCAATAAATATTGGGGTGCATTTCTCTGGTAATAAGTTTATAATTATAAAAAATATTGGATTACAATAAAATCTCTGCACAGAAAATTAAAATTTTCAAATTTCTTACACACTTAGCTTTTATTTCTGTGACTCCCCTAAAGGGTTACAAAACTTTCTGGATCTGCTTTTGCAGAGTTTGGGGGGTGCAGTTTCTGAAATGGGGTGCTTTGTGGGGCTTTCTAACATACAGGCCCCTCAAATACACTTTAACAGGGTTCACACTACGTATATTTCAGTCAGTATTGTGGTCCTCATATTGCAACCAAAACCAGGAGTGGATTGAAAACACAGAAAGGCTCTGTTCACACAATGTTGTAATTGAGTGGATGGCCGCCATTTAATGGCAAATATTTGCTGTTATTTTAAAACAACGGCTGTTATATTGAAATAATGGCAGTTATTTACTGTTATATGGCGGCCATCCACTCAATTTCAACATTGTGTGAACAGATCCTTTCTGTGTTTTCAATCCACTCCTGGTTTTGGTTGCAATATGAGGACCACAATACTGACTGAAATATACGTAGTGTGAACGCAGCCTTACCTGAACAGGTCCCTAAAAATATCTGATTTTGAAATTTTACTGAAAATTTGGAAATTTGCCGCTAATGTTTTACGCTTTCTATTGTCTAAAAAAAATGAAATATAGTTTAATAAATGCTGCCAACATAAAGTAGACATGTTGCTAATGCTATTTAATATATAATTTATGTGGCATAACCATTTTCTGTATAAGCAGAAAAGGTTTAAAGTTGGAAAAATGCATTTTTTTACAATTTTTCACGTTATTTTGTTTTTTTTTCATAAAGATTCGTTATAAGTATCGACTCCAATTTACAAGAAATGTGAAGTACAATATGTCACGAGAAAACAATCTCAGAATCAGCCGGATAGGTAAAAGCATCCCGAAGTTATTAATGAATAAAGTGACACAGGTCATATTCATAAAATTTGCTCCGGTCCTTAAGGCCATTTTAGGCCCGGTCCTTAAGGGGTTAAATTGTTCGAATCTAAACAATAATTGTTTGTTTGAATAGCAGTTAACCATTAACGACCAAACGAGAAATCATTGATCGTTTAATAAGACCTGGACCTATCTTAACGATTATGCGAACGATAATTGTCCTGTGGAATAGGGCCCTTATCCAACTTCAGCAGTCACCGCTAATCAAATGCCGAACGATCGGGTTCGGATGGACTCGAGCATGCTGGAGGTTCGCTCATCTCTAGTCCCTTGCAGCCCCAGCAGCATCCCTGATTATGAGTGTATACTGGACAACTGCTTTAATTGTTTCGGAGATCACTGCATGATAGTGAATTATGATGCAGTAAGTTACGACAGTTCAGTCCATGCCATAAAGTCTTCTTACAGACCGTATGTAGGAAACGTGTGAACACATCTTTAGTCCTGGTCCTTATCTCTGGGATGTGCTGGAAAGACAAGTTCAGTCTATGGAGATGTTAAAATTCATCTGCTCTATCTGTCACTAAATGCACATTGTGGAGAGGTTGGAAGGCCTCCATAAAAATTAGAGGACTAGTCCTGCTTAAATCACCAGGTTTCTTGTATATAAATGTGTATGGCCAGCCTAATGGTGGTTTTACACGGAACAATGTATTGTCGAATTTGCACGATAATGGTCGAATGCGAACGATAATCGTACATGTAAACGCAGCGAACGATCAAGCGACGAGCGACAAATCGTTCATTTTGATCTTTCAACAAGTTCTCAAATCGTCGTTGATAGTTCGCAAAAAATTCGCAGATCGTTCCGTGTAAACATTCTTTCAACGATTTCACCTATGTGTGAGATAGGCTTAAACGATCGCATAACGATTTTTCCGTATGATGTATCGTTCCGTCTAAACGCTGATCGTTAGAAAAAAAATTGTTTATTTAAAATCCTTAATCGTGCGATTGGGCGAATTATCGCTCCGTGTAAAAACACCATTAGACAGCTGAAATACCAATATGGGAAGTATTATCAAACTTCCTGAAAAAAATTGATGTCAGTTGAATAGAAAAAGCCCTATAACAGCAAACTATGCAATGGCTGGATACTCAATTTCTATGTACTTTGTCATTTTTGGATCCGAGGGGTAAGAAGTTTTTTTGCATATGTTTTTGTTACTTTTATTGCTTTGTCGTAATTGCTAGAAAAAAAGTAATGTAATAAATGTGAAGTGACTCACCAGCAGCAGATTTATTGGCTGAATATGGCCCAGTGGTATAGTAATTGTAGTAGTATTAATGATGGGATTCTCTCTATGTACAAAAATGAGAAAAAATGGATGATGGTTCGCTGCCCTTCTACTTACTGTTTATCTCAGCTGTACTATCTGTCTGTGGAAGACTAATGTGGAAACATAATGGCTTGTAATTCCACTAATAGGCTACCTGCAAAAACAATCCATCATCTCGTATCAGTGCCAAAAACTTTCAGCAGTTAAGTAAGAAAAAAAATGAAAGGGCTTCGGATCCTCAGTGTATGATCTGAAGACAGAGGGTTGTCTTTTATTAGAAATACATACTATTTTTTTTGTATGGTATTACAGCTCAGCCCATTTACTTGAATGGATAGCTGCTGCAATACAAGATGCAGCTAATGGACAACAGTGGCGCTGTTCTTGAATAAATGTAGGGCAAATGTGTTACAAGTGTACCACAGTTTGCTTCTTTAAGTGCCAGTCACAATGCCCATATATTGTTTGCAAGAGATATAACATCCAATATTGGCGGTTTGCTTTTTAGTCCTTTACTTTTCTACTTTTTAAATTACATTAAATTGTACTATGACTTGTACTTACACCAAATGTTAAAAAAATGAGGTCACCATATATGTTCACTCTGATTGTATATCTCATTTGGGACCTGCGTGTTCCTTAATGCTTACTGTTTTATGTCTGCCTGACCTTTCCAATAAAATATGTTTGGATAAAAAAAAATTACATTAAATTTATTTTTATTATTATAATTCATGAGTTAAAATGTCACCTTCATTTGTAAAAACTTTTAAAATGTCATAGAGACGTGTTAAAAGTTTTGATCGGTCTGGGTCTGAGTGTTCAAACCCATACTGATCGGGAGATAGAGCTGGGAGAAGACTCTTCTCTCCCGGCTCCCTGTCACATGATGAGTGTAAGTCTTTGGAGCCCGACTCTTTTTTTCTCACACAGCTGCCACGTGGTCTTCGCCTCACTCAGTCTACCGATTGGTATGGGTCTGAACACTCAGACCCAGACCAATCAAAACTTTTGTTGTGTCTGTACGACATGTTAAATGATTTTACAAATGACAGATACACTTTAAAATTACACTATTGCCATCCTATATCTGTTTTAAAGGTGAACTATGAGCAGGTTAATGCAAACCAACCTGATGATATCCCTCTGCAGTTCTGTACCTGATGATTGTGCCACTGTGCTTCTTGTGCCTGTCAGCCCTGCAGTTCAGTTTGATTAGGATAAAATATGCAACTGTGCTAGTTAGGAGGGCGTATTTCGGCCCCATGGAGCACCTCCCCCTGCCTGGCTGCTGCCTTCTTCATGGACATCTTTCCAATGCATAATTATCTATGCATAATCAGACTGGTCAGGAAGCGCACCACAGACTACGCATACATGAATATTCATAGGGAAGACGTCATTGAAGGAGACAGCGGGTTGGCCAGGGTGAGGTTCTCCGTGATACAGAGAAACGCCCCCAGAGCTCCTAACGAGCACATTTGCAAATTTAGGCTATGTTCACACAACGTATATTTTCATAAAAACAATGCCATTGTACAACGGCCGTGATAATTACGAAAATATGGTCATCTTGCCGTCCAAGGGATTCCGGCCGGAGCGTATACACATAGTATACGCTCCGGCCGGGATCCCTAGTGGTGCTGCAAACAGCTCAGATGTCAGTTTTCTGCGGCCGCTATTTATTGAAAAGTGGCCGCAGAAAACCCTGTCAGTGCACACTATGGAGCAAGCGGCTTCGGCGCTCGCTCCATAGGGTGCTGTGGGGAGTTCTGATGCGGGTACGCACTCATGCGTCCGCATAAAACTCTGGGGCGCGAAAAATCATCTGCAGTACCGGCCGGGATAAACTTTTCTGTGACGGCCGATCTCTTACGTAATGTGAACATAGCCTCACTTATAATCAAACTGAATAAAGACAGACACAGGAAGCAAAGTGGCGTGATCATCAGGTTGCACAAACCTGCTGATGGTTCCCCTTAAAGGAAGAACAAGTTACAAAAGGGCAGCTGCCATTCATCTTTAGAGCCCTGAATAACAAATCCTATGAAACAATATGGGGATGTAACTGTAGAGTCCCACTACGGGTTCTTTTATACCTTTACACACCCAGGTAAAAGTAGTTCTGTCAGGTGCCACAGTTAGTGTAGTTAGCTGCTGTGCCCTACTCCTGCCACTAGGTGTCTCACTCCCCCTGTGCACTGCTGCAGTTGAGGAAGGAAGGTGTAGCTGGTAGTGTTTTTTTTCATAATTCAATGATTTTCAAACAACGGCTGTTTTTTCAGACAGTTTATTGAGCATTGGCTTTTGTTTGGCTACGCCTGTCGAAATGGTGTTCTTGTCATTTCCAGCCGTTATCTATAGACAATGCAATTTTTCATTTGAAACAATGGATGTTATTTATATGTAGTGGGAACATAGCCTAAGAAAGTCACATTTGTTGTCTCTGCAATAGTTTGCATATTGGTTGTCACCCAGATTTTCTTGACTATCTCTAACAGTGTGGCTTGTCATCCAGCATTCCTTCCCAATACTAATATAAACTAAATAAATAAAAAAAAAAGTTTCAGTGGTGTTTTTCTTTTTTTTTTTCATTTCTTTTTAAGCCCACAAAGCCCGCAAAATATGTGATAGCAACCTAATAGTGTGCATATTGGTTTATTTGAGCAGTCTTGAGTGACTGCTACCCATGTTGTGCAGCTTTATTATGGTGGTGTTTACACAGAGAAATTTATCTGACAGATTTTTGAAGCCAAAGCCAGGAAAAGACTCTAAATAGAGAATAGGCCATAAGGGAAAGACTAAGATAGATCTGTCTGTGTAAACGCACCATTAGAGCCCCACGTGGCAAATCTATCTAGCAATGCAGTAGTACTGAGAACTGGTCAGTGTATCTGTATATTTTTGCAGATTTGCCTTTCCAGACATAGAAAAGATGCATCTATTGCAACTGTAATGGTGGGTATATTAGTTGTCATTCAGCTTTGGCATAGCCCACATCTGTACAGCAAGGGAAGCTATGCAGATATACAGAACTTGGAATGCTCAGTATGAGGCCATGGGGGAGATTTATGAAACTGGTGTAAAGTAGAATTGTCTCAGTTGCCCCTAGCAACCAGTCAGATTTCACTTTTCATTCCTCACAGACAGTGTCGGACTGGGATACCTGGGGCCCACCAGAGGAAATGATCTTTGGGGCTGCCAAAGAACAATCGGTAAAAAGCGACATACTGACCCGGCTCTATCCTGGATTCATCTGGATCTGTGACAACTCCCTTGTCCCCCACTCAGAGCAGGCTATAGAGATAGCACTCCAATGACTGACTGTATATACTGGTAGTTTGTGCCCATATGATGCAGCTGCACCCCATATCATCATTTTATTACCCCCTTGATCCTCCTGCCCCTCCATCATAATACTACCCCTCCATCATCCTCCTCCCCCATCATACTACTACCCCCTTCATCCTCCTGCCCTGCCATCATCATACTACTCCCCCTTCATCCTCCTGCACCTCCAAGATCATACTACTACCCCTTTATCATAATACTACCACCCCCTTTATTATCATACTACTACCCCCTTCATCCTCCTGCCCCTCCAAGATCATACTACTACCCCTTTATCATAATACTACCACCCCCTTTATTATCATACTACTACCCCCTTCATCCTCCTGCCCCTCCATCATAATACTACCCCTCCATCATCCTCCTCCCCATCATACTACTACCCCCTTCATCCTCCTGCCTCTCCATCATATTACTACCCCTGAATCATCCTCCTTCCCCCTTCATCCTCCTGCCTCTCCATCATATTACTACCCCTCCATCATCCTTCTTCCCCCTTCATCCTCCTGCCCTTCCATCATCATAGTAGTTCCTCTCTCATCCTTTTGCCCCTCATCACCATACTACTGCCTTCTTCATCATTATCCTGCCCCTCCATCTCTATTTAAAATAAAAAAAAACAGCTATACTTACCTCACCTGTATGGTTCCACTAGTCTCCCAGCAATTCCTCTCCTTGCTCTGCATGAGAAAGATCAGTCATGCCGTCAGGGGGCGGGGCTTCCCGGGTGATACCGGGGACATAGTTTTGCCCGATCTTGAGTCCAGGTATCCTCCCAGGGCTGCTGGAGACCTGACAGCTGCTGCAGCGTCAAATACTGGGGCCCACTGAGGACAGCCAGCCTCACTCTATGGCTGTCTGGGGCCCCAGCTGCGGACTGTCAGTGGGAGTGGGGGAGGGGCCCACCGTAGGACCGGACCAGTCCGACACTGCTGACAGATTCTTTGAAAAATGAAAAGTGGAATCTGATTTGTTGCTAGGGGCAACTAAGACTATTCTACTTTACACCATGTTTGATAAATCTCCCCTATGTTCACACAACGTCTTTTTTAGGCAAAATAATGACAGTTTTTTGATAATGAAAGTCATAGATAATGATCATGATCAACACTGACGGATGTTGTTTTTTTTTTTTTTTTTTAAAAAACAGGCGTTATGTAATGTAAAAAGAAGTTGTGGGAACATAGCTTTAAAGCTTTGTAAGAAAGCTGCACATGTATGAGCATTAAGCACCTATATGAATTGCCACCCTGCTTTTGTAGATTAGGTCTAACAATATGGCCGCAAACCATGTTATCCAGCTTTTCTAGAGTCCTGAATGGCCAATCTGCCCAGGTATTCGGCTTTACTGTAAACTCAGAATTTACAGTACTGCAGTAAAACAAGATGCATCTGCTGTCAAGTGTGCATTTTGGATGCCACCCAGTTTTTCCTGAGCAGTTCTCACTGTATGGCTGCCACCCACCTCATCCAGCTTTACAATAACCCTAAATGTCAAATTTGCCTAGTAATGCAGCAATACTGTGAAGTGTTGGGCATCTGCATAATAAAGTCGATTTACCTATCAGGACTATAAGAAAGATGCACTTACAGCTGTAGCAGTGTCCATATATATGTCCTTACTGAATATACATCACAGCAACTTTCTTGTGTCATTACCTGCACATACGACTGTGTACTACAATAGGAATTGAGATCTTTCTGACCAAACAAATGTAATCATGTTAGTAGGAAAAAACAAATAGAAAATAATTCTAAAACTAAGAAGAAGCATACATTTCACGTTTGCCTGCAGGCCTCCTGGTCTCCTCGGTAAGTCAATTGGACACAAGTAGCATCCTGGTAGCAGGCCTGAGGGTCGGTACAAAAGTTCAGCGGCATCTTACAATCTTATAATCAATGTGTAATATGAGAGCAGCTTAGTTAAATAAAATGTGAAAGGCGTACATGCAAACCTCCCCCGCTGTCCAACACAGCATCTCATTTCCCTTTTTACGAGCTGCATAATGTGAAGGCGGGGAATAAATTATAAATGAAACCCCCATCATATGTTTATAAATACAGGGACGTTAGCATTTTACCCGCTCGTAAATCTGCCCCAGACATGGCGGCCAGGAGAGATCTAGGGCCCAGTAAAACAATGATATATTCTCTGTCTGGGGGCCTTGACTAGTGGTCCATTCAGTGGCGATGGCCTTTCTTGGCTGATTCACACCCCCTCATTTAAAAACCATTTTAATTTAAAGACGCTCACCGCTGCCGTCGCCGCCATCCTGGTGGCAAATTTACCCATGAAGCAGCAAATAGAAAATTGTTTAATCTAGAGATACGGTTCAGTGTGGTCACCCAGTGAACAGAGGCGTAATTACAAGATCAGCTCCACTAAAAATGTTCGGAGGTTGCCGTGTGACCTATCATCTCCTAATCTGCATAGTGAAATACGGCTTCATAACTATAAATTGCTGACTTAATTAAAACCGGGACCTTTCTGTCATTTAATTACAGGGAAAAGGTTATTGCTTAAACGCAATTTTCCAAATGTGATTTCTTAACAGTTATTAAGCGTCTCCCCATCATTTATTGTTCCAGATTTTTCAATTTGAAAATAGTCTGTGTGACAGAAGTAATGACTTTATGAAAATCTCCATCTCGATAGAAGCAAGTAGACCCATTTGTTTCCCATAAGTGGAACGGACGGGGGGGATAAAAAAACTTGAAAATGTCAAGGGAGGGATCTTCTGATTGCTCTCACTTTACGAGCGTAATTAAAGCGCATGGGGCTTTTATTAAAGGTGAAGACAAAAGGTTTATGACAATGCTGCTGTGTTGTGGTTCCTATATACCGTAAGTATTCCTTTAATGTGAATGTGTTCCTTTAAGAAATTCAAGCGCCAAAGTTGATGTGGTCACTTTAGGGAAGAATTAAAGGGTTCTCTGTGTTACACAATCCAAGAGTCCCTTGACAATAAACAGGTCACAAAGTCACAAAGTGTCCGCCAAGTGAGGTCACCAGTGATCAGCTTTAATTTGTGGGGAAACCTTTTCGTAATTGTTCAATTTCCCTGCAGCGCCACCACAGGGGGAATTAATTATTGCATAACACCCCTTCAAATCAATGGATTATCTGTGTAATGCATGTCCTTCAGAGTGGGAGGACTGTGCGGTGACATCTAAACACCCACCTATATTAACATATAATTATGATGATAAAAATGGGCTTTTTAAACAGTATACAAACAGTTAAAACTGCACCAGTACTGCATTTGAAAAAACTTTGAGCACAGTTCTGCAATGCAGTAATTGTCATTGCAAATTTTCAGGTGAAACACATTTATCTGACATGTTTCACCTTGTTTCACCAAAAACCACATTTTTTCTTCGTGCTCAGATATAGTTTTTGTATACGTAATTTTAAGTGCACTTTAACTGCCATGTGTGAACACCCTTTTTAAGTCTGCAGCTCCTTTAGACTTTGGGTAGAAACACACATACAGTATCTGCGAAATCCACAGCAGCGAAATCCACAGCAGATACCATCACTGTCACGTTCAATGTGATTACATACTCGCAGCGGGATTGTCATCCCACTGCAAGTATGTAAATTACGGGTTCTTAACCAGGAATATACTTTACCTGAGCCACTCTCCGACTGCATCTGAGGTCCCTGTAGGTCCTGCTTAGCCAATCAGTGCACAGCCCTGCACCAGCCAATCAGGGTTTAGTGCTCTGCTGCCAATGAGAAGAAGAAGGAGAGCACAGGTGCAGTACAAGTACGATGATGTCACTGGTCATGTCACCATACCTAGAAGTAGACAAGATGCAGGACCTTGCTGGATCACGTGACCCTGTGTGTGAGTCTGCAGCTCATTTAGACTTTAAAGGAGGAATTTATCAAGACCGGTTTTAAAATGAAGGCTATGTTCGCACACTATAAAATATAAATATATTAATGTGCTCCATTGAAGTCAATGGTAAATTCTATGGTAGTATAATGTCCCTTTGGCGTTGTGCTGTGATATGCTGAGGGGTTGTGTTGCTGGGTGGTGTAGTGCAACCTTAGGGCTCACCTTCTGAAACCTTCCTGTCATGGTGGGGTCCGAGGGTGCTGGGGCCCTTGTCTTCTTCAGCATACACACAGGGACATATAATATTTAATAAAAGTCTTCACACAATAGCGGTGAAAGTATATTAAGACTTTACTTGAAGGATAACTATGTACAATCCAATACAGGGGCATCTGATGACGGTAACCTGTTGGATTAATCAGAGTCCTTTGCTTCTGGGGGAGGGTCACCTTGGTTACTATAGCTTAGACTTGGTGGATAAATAGGGTTTCAAGTAGACAAACCTGTTCTAGGGACTTTGCGGTTTTCCAGCCTTTATAAGGTACGTGTGAATAGGTACTTGAAGTTACTGAAGAGACTTGACGCTGTCAACGCTCGCTATCATGTAGGAGGAAGACGCATGGACACTCTGACTTAGAAGCCAGGAAGATGTGGACGGTGAATGGGAGACCCTCTATCACTTCACCAATCCGACAGCAGGCACTAATAAATACAGAGGATGTGCTGCTGAGACTTCGAAGACACATATTACTCCTTATGGCTGACTGGAAACAGGTTAGGGGGTTGAGGATGGAGTCTGACAGGATTACTGAGGTGACGTAGGGAGGTTAGATGTGACTCTGGCAATGCCAGACTACCAACTGTCACTGAGGAGACCGCACAGCACCTCTGGGTAGAAGGTGGGCGGAGCTAGCGTTCCCCTGGCTAATCACTACAGTGTGATAGGGTGCAGGGGAGGAGCACTGATCAAGCTCAACACTTGTATTATTAGCGATTAATACATAACAACATATTGAATAAATACTGTATATGACAGAAAACACTATCTCCATAAGAGAGTTAGGAAAAAGCAGCAAATACATAGGTCCCAATACAGACTGTCTAAGGTTGGCAATAGCAACAATACTTCTCCAGACGCCTGACAATAAATACCTTTCCTTAATATACTTACATGTCCTTAGTTGGCTGCCCTGGAAGATCACCGGTTTGGTCATCTGGTTTTTCGGCCGCCAATCTTCTTGCTTCCTGTGACGTCCCGCATCCTATCTTCTTCCGGTCCAGTGACCTGGCTAAAGGGATTCTGGAGCATCCGCAGTGCGAGTACAGTTCATCACCATACCCGTAGTGCGCCTGCACAAAGCTCTCCTTCTTCTTCTCATTGGCAGCAGAGTAATGAACCCTGATTGGCTGGCTAGTGCGTACCAGCCAATCAGAATTTAGTGTTCTGCTGCCAATGAGAAGAAGAAGGAGAGCCGGGTACAGGCGCAGTATGGGTGCAATGACATCAGTGGAAGAAAGAATTTTGTGGCCAGAAGATCACGTGACTGGACCGGCAATCTCCTTGGACAGGGCACTAAGGACAGGTAAGTATATTACAGTATGGCTGCCCCTGGGGGGTGTCTGGCTGTAACTGGGGGGGGGGGGGCATCTGTCTGCAACTGGGGGCATGTCTGGCTATAAGAGGGGGGCATATCTGGCTACAAGTGGGGGGCATATCTGGCTACAAATGGGGGGTATATCTGGCTACAAGTGGGGGCATATCTGGCTGCAAGTGGGGGCATATCTGGCTATAAGTGGGGGCATATCTGGCTGCAAGTGGGGGGGCATATCTGGCTATAAGGGGGGGGGGGCATATCTGTCTGCAAGTGGGGGGCATATCTGGCTACAAGTGGGGGGGGGCATATATACTGTAAGACTGCGCCATTTACCTTCCCCTGTATAAATAGAGAGAGAGAGAAAGAAATAAAGAACGAGCATTAGTGTAAGGGGCACATAGGATATGCCAGGAATAAGGAAACATAGAAGTCCACTCAATTATAATAAAGATTTGTATACAACCCCCCGCCACACACACACAAAAAGACACAAAGACACAGTAACACACTCGCACTGTAACACACAGTAACACACTCTGAGTGTGTGTGCATGTGTTACTGTGTGTTACAACACAGTAACACATGCACACACACTCAAACAGACATTCAGTGATAGACACAGACAACAGAAACTGCAGTTTGCCTGTAATAAGTCTACACTGCAGTTCCGCCTATGGCCACTAGGTGTGCTATGTAAAAAACAAGCAGAACAGAATGTAAACAATTAAAAAATATTTATTGTAGAAATCAGTAGTATAAGCAATTTTAAGAAACTTTGTAATAGGTTTTATCAGCCAAAAAAGTCTCCTTCTGTACTCAAAAAGCAATTTCCCAGCCTCCCCCCCTGACTTCTTATCTGTGCATTATCAGGCAAACGCATCTTCATTACAGAGAAGCCAGTGAAGATGGGCTCTGCTCTTTCCATTCTATCCTTATGGAGGGGGGAGGGGCCGAGGGAGCAGGAAGAGGTAACATGAAGGTCAGCTGTTTCTAGACTCTCTGGGCACCTAAACCGCAGGATTCTGGGGTCAGAAAGGTCAGTGCTTATCTATGAACTTACTGAGAGAAGATTGCAGGGTGTTGTGCTGTGCAGGACTGCTCCATGCTCAGTCACTCCTAACAGCCCCTCCCCTCTCCATAGCCACATAATGGAGACAGAAATCCTGCTTCTTTTGAAGAAGAAGGAAACTCTTTTGGTTTATAAAACCTATTACAGAGTTTCTTAAAATCGCTTGAACTGTTGATATTTAATGTTTTAAAAAAAATGGCCCTAAAATGACAGTTACGCTTTAAGATGTAAAGAAAGCTGTATTATGACAGGAGAAGCAGAGAGAGGAGAAAAAAAGTATATCGGGAGGTTTGTCTAGACTTTGGCAATATAGTTGGATGTTTTTTAACCCCTTAACACAGGGCATATATTTACGCCCTCGGGGAATTCAGAGGCTGCGGTCCCGGGTGCGGCATGTATCCCGGAACCATGGCTATTAGAGGGCATGGTCCGATCGCTGTGCCCGCTAATCAAGCAATCAGATGCAGCTGTCAAAATTGACAGCTGCATCTGATTGCTTGCTGTCCCTCATACCTGGTGGTCTAGTGGCGTGGATCGCCCCCCCCCCCAATACATTGTCCTGGAGGAGCGATCCACACATCCTCTGCCAGCCGGGGTCTGCGCCGTAATGGCGCTGATCCTGACTCGGCTCTCTGTTGTTTTCGGCTGCAGCAGCCGAAAGCAATCAAGTGCCTATCTCATTGATCTATGCTGTATAAATTTACAGCATAGATCTCAATGAGAGATCAGTGTGCATATATTAGAAGTCCCTCAGGGGGGCTTCTAGTATATGAAATAAATAAATAAAGTGTCATTATTGATAAAAAGCCCCTCCCCTAATAAAAGTCCAAATCACCCACCTTTTGCCATGTTATAAATAAAAATAAATAAATAAACATGTTTGGTATCGTCGCGTGCGTAATTGCCCAGATTAATAATTTATTTCATTCCTGATCTTGCACGGTAAACAGCGTAAGCGCCAAAAAAAATCCCAAAGTGGAAAATTGCGCATTTTTGGTCGCATCAAATCCAGAAAAATTGTAATAGAAAGCGATCAAAAAGTCGCATATGCACAAGGATTTTAAGGAACATATTTATGTTAACAATGGTTTGAATTTTTTACAAGCCATCAGATAAAAAAAAAGTTATACATGTTATATATTGTTGTAATCGTAACAACTTGAGGAATATATATAATCAGTTTTACCCCAGGGCGAATGGCGTTAAACCAAATACCCCCCAAATAAATAAAATGCGTTTTTTTTCAATTTCACCACATTTATTTTTTTTCTGGTTTTGCAGTATTTTTTATGAAAAAATTCAGCCTGTCATTGCAAGTACAAATAGTGGTGCAAAAAATAAGGGCTCATGTGTGGTTCTAGGTGAAAAAAATGCAACTGTTATGGCCTTTTAAACACAAGGAGGAAAAAAACGGAAGAGCAAAAATCGAAATTGGCTTTGTCTTTAAGGGGTTAAACTAGTTTAATAATCTTGGAAAACGTCTTCAATGTGTGCTAACATCTGCACTTACTACTATAGATGGAATATGGTGTGTGTCTGTGTGGGAGTGTTTGAAGGGGGGCGGGGGGTTATTGATGCAAGGTGCTATGTAAGCAGAAAGGACACAAACTGCAGGGACACTTCTTTTGCTGCTACTGATAATGTTGATGCTTGAGCACCGGCTGGTAACCGTGGAAAGAACGCCGCCATAAAGGGGAACCAGGCCGCGGTTCGAAAAACAGACCGCGGCACCGGCTTCCCCGTGACGACGCCGTTTTATCCCTGTGTCAGTTTAAAGAGGACGTACCTGGTGGTACATCTTCTTTAAGCCCTGCTCCTACTTCATTTGTTTCATCTTGGTCTTTGTTACCCATTGGGTGGTAATTTGGCCTTAGAAATCATAAAGGCTACCAAATAGAGGAAAGTTTGAATAGGAACAGATAGGAGACCCTGCCTCTCCCAGAAGAATAAAGATAGTCATTTGTTTGCTGAGAAAAATGCCAGAGGCAGCAAGAGGTTTGTTCACACATAGTATAACACCGTTCGTTGCTATGCAATGGACGGTTTTATACTATGTGTGAACATAGCTTATACTGCCATCGGCAGGGCAGCATTCGGCACATTCCTGCAGCTGATACCGCTATACCGTTTGCAGGAACAATATATTTTTACAATTGAATTGCGGGCACTGTTAGGTGTGCCCGTAAATCAATTAACCATTGATTACAATGTAAAGTTAAATTGTGTGGACAGCTATTGTTTTCGACACTAACACTTTCGACACTGACACTAATGCCACTCGGCTATATTTAAAAACCAACACCACAATGTTGGTATATAATTTGATCAAACCATATTGCCCCATGTACCACGTGCCGATTCCTGGGTCACATGGGTCCCTACACTAACTTCACACTGTCTCGGTCAGCGACCGCCAACCCCGTAAAGCGTGCACAAACAGGGAAGGGAGGCCATGGAATGGCCCTGAAACCCCAATGTCACAGGACCAAACCCAAAGTGCCCCCTAAACCCAGCAGGCACCACCGGCGGAGAAAGCTGCCACCAAACAACACAAGTGTGAATGTGGTCTTGTACTCACCATTACTGCTGCAGGTACAATGGGAAAGATAGGAGGCACATGACATGTGAGCACAGGTGTATCCTGCTAATTTGGGTCATGTGGGTCTTACAAAGGGGAGTGCCAACTGCTCAGAAAAGGGAGAAAAATAAAAACTAATGCCATTCAGCCATAGGTGTGATGTGCAACAGCTCCTTTCTCTCCATGTTGTATTTTATTTTTCTCCCTTTTCTGAGCAAATTGGCACTCCCCTTTGTAAGACCCACATGACCCAAATTAGCAGGATACACCTGTGCTCACATGTCTAGTACCTCCTATCTTTCCCATTCTACCTGCAGCAGTAATGGTGAGTACAATACCATATTCACACGTGTGTTGTTTGGCGGCAGCTTTCTCTGTGCTGGGTTTGGGGGAGCACTTTGGGTTTGGTCCTGTGACATTGGGGTTGCAGGGCTATTCCATGGCCTCCATTCCTTCTTTGTGGGGTTGGCGGTCGCTGACCGACACAGTGTGGAGATAGTGTAGGGACCCATGTGAACCAGGAGACCGGCACGTGGTACATGGGGGCAATATGGTTTGATCAAATTATATACCAACATCCTGGCATTGGTTTTTAAATATAGCCGAGTGGCATTAGTGTCAGCCATAGGTGTGATGTGCAACAGCTCCTTTCTCTCCATGTCGTCGTTCATTATTTTAACACCAGTTCTAAAGAACTAGGCCCATTTGTGCCACCATATAGTGGATAAGCCCCCTTGGTCCCTCCATATGGTAGCTTTGCCTCCTACATGCCCTGTTATATTACTTAGGCCCACTCTGTGCTCCTATATAGTAGTTAGGTATGTCTGTTCCCTCATATAGTAGTTAGGCCCTATCTGTGCATCTATATAGTAGTTAGACCCTCTATGCTCCCCATAGTAGTTAGGCCTCTCTGTGTCTAAAAGTTATCTCCCAGTAGGCAGCATCCCCATGAAGGAATTCACCCTGTGGATAGTCCCTCCGGTAGTATTCCCCTAGTATGTAGTATTCCCCATGTAGACATCCCTCCTATAGGAGTTGAGAAATGAGAATAAGATCCTTTATTATGACGTATTCCAACTTTTCTTTTAAGTTTTGCCAATACAACAAGCCTTTAATTATAGCTCTCTTAGGCCTTTAACTGGTTAATAATAATAATAATTAAACATTGTTACTATTTTATATCTTATTCATGTGATTATTTCTTCCTGTGGAGAAATGTCTGAAGACTCATGATAACATCAGGCTTAAATACACTTCTCCAGCCAAATGAATCTTGGATGTATTGTAGTCTCCCTATGGATAGACGTCATATGTTCAGAGCCTTTTCCTAAAGTTGGATACGACGAGACATCTTCTGGCATCCTTTAACGTACTCTTTGTGTTCTTAAAGAATAACATGGCAATTCATACCATGTTTTTGTACGTGTTTAAAAAATCAATAAAATAAGAATATAAAATAAAAGAGTGTCGTCACCAATTCGGCAAGCTCAGCAGTGTATATCTGTACAGAGATATCTATCAGAACAATGTTTTACAAGGAACTTAGTCATTAATAGTTAACGTTTTATTAGAAAACTACAGAATTTATTTGGTAATTGCCTTAGAACCTGGTTAGACCCATTTTATTCCAAAGGATGTTGTCTATTTAAATGACTTATATATTCTTTCAGCTATCGATGTTCGCACTCCACCAAAAAATACGGATTGTGCATCTGTAGTCTATGTACAGTGCATCCGCAATCTGGATTTTTTTTGTGCATCTGTTAAATCTGTACTGCACTAGTTTAAATAAAACTGTTCATAAATAAAAAACTATTAAAGCTAATCCAACCTATATCATGGCTTACTCCTAATGCACCTAATTATTTTGAAGGACAAAACACAGTTAATTAAATAGATTATCCAGGATTGGACAAAAAACAGATACTTTCTTGCAAAAACAGCACAATCCCTGTCCTCTGCTTATGTGTGGTATTACAATTTAGTTTCATTCACTTAAATGGAACTAAGCTACAAGACCACACCCAAATTCAGGACAAGAGTGGTGCTGTTTCTGGAAGAAAGCGAACATGTTTTTCTAAGCCTGGATAACCCATTTAACCCCTTCACATCCACAATATGTATGTATACATTCCTACTGCCGATGCACCATGCAGTAGGAATGGAAATATACATTTCTGACGTGATGGGGTTTTAATGTGTGTGAGGCCACTTCAATGTGAGCAGCTCTGCACACATTAGTGTTCCAGGAGGCAGGCATAATGACAGGCAGCTGTGATCACACTACTCACTGTCATTAACACCCTAAACGCTGCAATCTATACTGACCATGGCATTGAAGGGAGTTAGTGACAGGAGAATTACCTGTCACTGACTGAGACATGACTGCAGAGGTCTAGATCACTTTCCCTGACAGACTGGGGTATAATACTTACCTAAATCCTGATGAATCAGCGATTTCCCCAGACACTTAGGCAGACTCTGTGCAGATTGTCGACTTTACTGATCAATGCAATGCAATGGCATAGCACTGATCTGTATATGCAATCTAATGATTTTATAGGGGAGCTTGTAAAATGTAAAAAGAAAAAAAAAGTTTTTGAAAACATGGCAAACCCCCAAAAAAGTTTAAATCACCCCCTTTCCCATTTTACAAATAAAAACAACTACCCCCCAAAAAATATTAATGATATATATATATATATATCATAGTGTGTGGAATTGTCTGATCTATTAAAATATAACAATATTGTGAACAGCGTAAATGAAAAAAGCTCTTAGATTGCTGATTTATTTTTTTTTTTCATTATTTAAGAAAAAAAGTGATCAGAAACTCCCATTTGCACCAATATAAAACCAATAAAAACTACAGATCATGGTGCAAAATGAGCCTTCAGGCAGTCCTGTAGGACAAAAAAGATATGTTATAACTCTTAGAAGGCGAGGAGGAGATCGCTGCTTCATTGTGACCTGGACATCCGTGCGTCAAGGACCTTTGGAGATGAAAGGGTTAATGAACATAGTCAGTCTATTTCAGGAACAGATACTTTTATCTAAAACAGCACAAAAGCACAGCAGACAACACTTTTGTGGCCTGCAAAGTAAAAGTACATATTCAGAAAATGGACCGACTGAAACCAGCCTTAGAGCAAATACAACAGCGTATATACAGGCTATATACTCTAACATCCACACACATAGACATCCATAAACAACTCATTTAAGTGATAAGCTTTGCTGTCTGTATTCTTCAGGATAGTGAGATGCCTGACCCTCCACATGATGTAAATAAAAACAAAACTGATCAGACCAGGGCACATTTTATTATTTCATTGTCATATGGTCCAATTCTTATGTACGACCATTGAAGGCACCTTGGTGGTAGAGAGGGGGCAGCATGGGCACTCTGACCAGTCTGCAGCTACACAGACCCATCCACAGCAAGGTGCAATGTGTGTTCTGATCCATCAGCAAGTGACTCAAATAGGCATCCAAAAGCCTTGAGTGTGTTTGACCCTGTCTTCAGGGCTGTATTTACCACTAGGCACCCATGGTCCGGTGCCTAGGGCAGCACCTTGCAGGGGGGCAGCACCAGGGAGCAGGGGGAAAGAAACAACTTTTTTTTTTTTCTTTTTTTAGTCTCCCACCTCCTATTTTAGTGATGATCTAACCCAGTCACCTTTGGCCCTAATCATAGTTGCTTCAATCCTTATGTTGCCCCTTTGTCTTGCTTTCAACAAATCAAGTCCAAGCACTGATGATTCACTTGCTGCCTAGTATGCCCCCCCCCCCTCCTTTGCCAGGAGCCATTGTCATGTGATATCAATGTTATTCACTTCACCATTCAACAGATTTACTCTTAGGACTCTTTACCTAAACAGTTGTCATATCCACTAATTTTATCCCCCATTAACATCCAGTGGAAAATATCAGTGCAGTCTGGACTGAATAAATTAGCTTGTTCATTCTTTGCAAGGGTTAACCTTGTATCACCATGCTTCATATACACATGTACTGGCACATTCAATGAAAGTGTGCTCCTTGGAGTTCTCCTGTGGATCCCCTTGTAAATACATGATGGGTTTGCTATACCAGGGCTAGGGAACCTTGGCTCTCCAGTTGTTGCAAAACTACAATTCCCATCATGCCTGGACAGCCAAAGCTTTAGAGTTAGCTGTCCAGGCATGATGGGGGTTGTAGTTTTGTAACAGCTGGAGAGCCAAGGTTCCCTACCCCTGCTATAGGGAAATCTGCAATGCATAAAGGGTAGAGAACTTGGAGGAAGGAAGGCCAAAATAAACTGATGCATAATATGATCAGGAGAGATGGTCATTTCCGTCTGGTCTTGTGATTTTTTTTTATATTATATTGAAACTATATATTGTAGACTTTTTGGATTATTGGATATTTTAGAATATAAGTATGTATATATTGTATACAGACAAGGCTATAGGAGAGAACGACAGGCACTGCGGTTGCGTGCAAAATGTTCCAATGTTCCTAGATGGATGGAGATATTTGTTTAGCATGGCCGCCAATTCATGGTGCAATCCTGTGCGGGCATTGTGGCGTTATAATTTAATTGACACAGTTAGTATTGTTATGTCACTTGCTTACTACACGGAATTGAAGTCTCCTTGTGTGTTTGATGTTACAGTCACAATGGATAAACATTATATGATGAAGAAACCTTTGGGCACAAGAGTAAATGTTGAATATTTTGCTCGGCAGCCAGAGAATGAGTGAGAAGATTACAGCAGTGACCCGCTCAAGCAAATCATTGTTTGATATGGATTAACTCATTAGAAGCCAGATGTCGTCTTTTGCTAATATTTAGCCAAAGCGCAAATGCCACGTCTAAACATCATGTTAAGATTCCTGGTATAGAAATGCAAATTGTATTGATGCTACTAGAACAGGTTTACCTTTATGCATAAAGGATCTGTCCGCACTCCTTACGTGTCTGTTGTAGTTCATACCTGTAACACTTCCGCTTTTGCATCTTTTCTTAGAAAGTAGTATTGTTCCTGTTATCCCTCCTGGAAATGTCTAAATTTCCAGTTCGCGTCTGCGCCCTGGATCTGTCTGGTCTGCACGCTCCTGTCGCCGGAATCGCGCATGCGCAGTAGTGCGAGGTAGCACTGAGGGCCTGAAGCCAATCCCCTCAGCTAGTACGCTCAGTGTGCCTGCGCTGCTCTTCCATACTACAGCGCATGCGTGATTCCAGCGACAGGAGCGTGCAGACCAGGCAGATCCAGGGCGCAGGCACAAACTGGCAAGTGGATGCACACGACCCTTGTCAGCAACGGTGAAGGTGCCGTCAACAGGAAGCAGGAGGCCGGGCCAAACTCAATATGCACGGCAAACAGGGAAGAGGAAGTAGTGGTTAGGCATGCCGAAGTGCAGCACAAACGCCTCACCGCTTTGACACTTGTTTCTAATGTATCAGCCAAGATTGTGGAAAAACCAAAGCACTGATGGCTTCAAGAAAAGTAACAGACACCATAGGGGACACACACCTACACTATACTGTCAGCATCTCGGGAGCAGCATGTTTCGGGGAAGCACACCCCCTTGATCACGGCAGTACAGACTTTCACAGAATCACAGTTATATATGCCAAATATTTAGATGCAGTGGGGAAGGGAACGCCCCGTGGGTGGGTGTGGTTATGTATGTGATTAGATACAATTGCTAAATGCTGTACATAACACATGACTACTAGTGTGCACAATGCATATCAGACAGATGAAAACATGAAAAAAAAACCATAAAAAAAACAAAAAAAAAAAAGTTTTTTTTTGTTTGTTTTTTTTTGAAAAAAAGAAACATCATCATCAGTATAGATATGATAGGTCGGTTTTAAAGTTTAAACCTTTGGGTGTCCTGGTTTCTAAGCGGAGAATCCAAAAAGCCTCTCGCTTACGTAGGAAATGGACACAATCTCCTCGTTTTTGTTTAGACACTCCTTCTATAGGGATGAATCGAAGAGAGCAGCACTCCCCCTGGTGGACATCAAAAAAGTGTTGAGTTAACCCTTACATGGCTTTGCGGGAGTTAAAACGTGATGCGGCTGATGCATCAGCAATATGTTCAGCAATCCTTTGTTTTAGTTTACATTTTGTGCTGCCAACATATTGTATGTTGCAATCAGAGCACCAGGCAAGATAAACAACATAAGAGGTGTTGCAGTTGAGAAAAGAAGATATGTTGAAAACTTGGCCTGTGCTTACCGACTGGAACGTGAGACTCTTCTGGATATGACTGCACAGTCTGCATCTGGGCATGGAGCATTTATGGGATCCTCGAACAGTCAACCAGTTTTCCTTTCGTACTTCGTGTTCATGGATAACTGTGGGTGAAAGAATGTTCCCTATTGTCCTACCCCTCCTGGCCTTAATTGACCTTTCTGCTCTACTTATCAGCTGCTCTATGTCCTGTAGGAAGTATCATTTCCAGTCATAGGGTATGTTCACACTGAGCAAATATGGTGGAATTCCGCGGCGGAGCTCTCCGCTGCGGAATCCCGCCATGCTCAGTATCCCACTGTGAGTGAATGAGAGGGCGCATGCTCCTCCGCTGCTGCCGCTCTCCACTTTAAGTAGTGACACGTCACTTCTTCGAGCGGAGAGCAGCAGCTGCGGAGGAGCGCACGCTCTCCCATTGAGATGATATGACACACTGAGTTCCGCAGCGGAATTACGCTTATTTTACTCAGTGTGAACATACCCTTAGGCTGCATTCACACGTTCCGTGTTCTGCACGGAACACGGACATGGAATCCCTGTAACGGATTTCTCCCCCCGCCCGGGCAGCATTTGTGATAAGATGTGATATCTGTGTACAGATATGCGCCGTGCTGTAATGACAGAGCCGCGCAGCTAATTCATTACAGTGCGGCAGTTGCCCCGCTCCCAGTATCTTATCACAGATTCTGCCCGGGCGGGGGGAGAAGTCAGTTACAGGCATTCCACATCCGTGTTCCGTGCGGAACGTGTGAATGCAGCCTGACACAGTGCTCTCTGCTGACACCTCTGTCTGTATGAGGAACTGTCCAGATCAGCAGCCAATCCCTATATACAAACTCTTTTGCTATGGACAGTTCCTGTCATGGACAGAGGTGGTAGCAGAGAGCTCTGTGTCAGACTGGGAAAAAAAACAAAACTTCCTCTGGGGCTCACAGCAGCTTTTGGCACCAGTTGATTTAAAAAGTATTTTTTTTTCTCCAGAATACCCCTTCAAGAATCAAGCTGTCTGATGTTTGCTTCCTCTAATTATTGGGTGATACAGTCTGGCCTCCTAGACATCAGATGATGTTGATATTGCTGATATATTAAATCAAAACCCTCCATTATCATATCAATGGTACTATGTAAATCGTCCACATGTTCCATCTAGTTTTACCTAATAATATGTACAGCCACATATAATGGAGCCAGCATCTTGTCAGGATCAATATAAGTTCCAGTGGTTGGATCCCACCAGTCATGTTTTTTATACTAATAGATTATATATAGAGTGTCATATATTGTCTTGTACTGTTAATTTATGTGATTTTATTTATAATGACAGTTCTATTCAATGAGAATATTTTGAGAATCAAGTTATATTCTATGGGCAGGCTGTAACCCCTGCCCTCACAGTGACAAATGCTTTTAGTATGCCCCCTTATTAGCTTCCACTATTGGACAATATATCTCGGCACCCACAGGGAATATAGGAAGCTATTCACCTTCTACTACATCTAGCATGACCCTTCCACATGCGAGCCGCATACACTGCAGAAGTAGCTATTTTTGTCTGGAAGAATGTTCTTGGAGACGACACCGGTGCTGTATGCATGTCAATGGCACTATTGTCTCTTGTCACTGTCTTAATTACATGTTCTGATGATACAGATTCATTAGTGTCTGTACAATACTTGTCTCTCCATTCCAAGCACTGTCTTCTGCTGACACACCGCAGTAGTTTGCATTGTATACACAGCGGCATGACAGTCACTTGTACAATCTCCAATGCTTGACAAATCACATGTGACAACTGCTATAGCATTAGCATTAAGGAGAAATTAAAGGAAATTTATTAGTAAAAGCAAGCACGAGTTGGTTGTGATGCCCGCAACAATCACAATTTTTTTATGTTTTAATGAAGCCGGGACGCTGTATATATTTTTCGACCCAGGATTTTTCTTACCATCCAGATCCACAGGATGACAGAACAAGAGCAGCGGAGGAGGAACTGGAACAAAGGAAGGAGAAGAGATGCGGGGATCCCTTTTTTTTTTTTAATTGCAGATGAATTTATTCATACATTTGAATATTAAACGTATGTTATGGATGCACGGGCACCGGCCAAGTGAACCAAAAATATTCCTGCCTTTCTGTATTTTTGTCAACAATGCAAATTTCATGCACTCTGCCTACACAGTAGGTAAAATAATGTGCAAATGTAATACATGGAAATCTGCCGACGACAATAGAGTCGCTTTAAAGAGCTATTCCAGGAGGCCCCATAGACCGCATTCAGAGATGCATCATTGCTTATTGATGGTAAACACATGCTTTAAGAAAATAAAACGTAGAAAATCTTTCTATGTAATTGTAACTTTCTGTGTCCTCACACAACTCAGAGGTTTATGAAACTCTCTAAAGGAAAACTATCTTCATTGCCCATGGCAACCAATAACATCACAGCTTTCATTTTGTATTCTGCTCTAGAAAAATTAAAGCTGTGTTGTGATTGGTCGCTATGGGTAACCATTTAGAACATTTTCATTATTTTGCCCCTGTGCTATATTTATGTGCCCCTGTGCTTTTTTTAAGGCCCTATATCCAGGACAAGAAAAAAACACTGCTACTTTCTCATAAAACCAGCACCACCTTCTCCTCAGGTTGTGTGTGGTATTACAATTCAGCTCCAGTCACATCAATGGAACTGAGCTGTACAAACACTAGCAATGGTTTAAGCCACACTAGGGAGCAAAGTCTAAGAAGGCGCTGGTCTTTACCAGTGCCCACCGCGGCGGGCGAGGTGGAGCTGGATACACGTAGGCAGGAAGGCTGGGACACAGCAGGACTCACAGCATGGACCAAAAGAGCAGTCACAGGCCAGGACCACATGGCAGGAACCACAGGCAGAAATCACGGGAGAGCTGGGACCACACACTATGGAAGGATGCAGAGTCTCCAACACAGGGGCTAAGGAAGGGCTGGAATTTATAATCCTTAACCATTAAACATTTATAGCCCTTTTACATTAAGCAGAGTTGGTGCATGCCCTAGGAGACAGGGCACACATGCCAGTTTGGGGGAGCAGATGAGGGTGCGGCACCACCGTAGAGGCAAAGAAGGGAGCCAGGGAGCAGCACAGCCATGCTTTGCACTTTTCTACTCCTGGATAACTCCTTCTAAGGCGATGCCCACCTATTCTTTTTATGCAATACATTGTAAATAGTTGTGAATAGTCTTGAATACAAATGAAATATCTAAACTTTGCTGATCTATGTGTCTCCACGGTAACAGACTACAACTAAACCCTTTGTAGTCTGATATCGGAGTCATACTGTATTCCATATTACCCTACTTTTGCTAGCTTACTAAGTGTATGTAGGTGGGCATCCTCCAGAATCCCTAGAAATTAACTTATAAAGACCTTTCCACATCGTGTTTATGTTTTCTTATCTGGATACAATCAACAGGTGACATCACATCCACAAAGCTCCACTCTTTTGTGATTATTAAAGGGATATTCCCATATCAGCAAATATAATTAAACTTGTAGGGCTTGTCAAGTAAAATATTACCATATTTTATTTAATCTTTTACTAAACTTGCCTCCTTCTCCTCATATGCTGCTCTTTTCCTCCCATTGCATAGGTTACCGACCACCACTCTGCTCTAAAAGCAGTGGTTGGACTAATGAATTTATAGAGAAAATGTAAATGTACTGAGATACAGTGTACATATCCCATATTCAGAGCACTGCTTTTAGAGGCTTCAAGATGGTATCAGAAGTTGGTAATCAGAAGAAATCTGGTTCACGTCTCAGTGGTGGGGGATGGCACAGGTGGGTAATGCTTTTTTCTTTAAGCCACTCTGAGCGGGTTTAAGCCAAACCTATCCAGAACATGGCAAGTATTGGAAAGTACTGAATTTCTCCAGCTCCAGTGAACAAAATAGCTAAAACCACAAACTTTATTCCATCTTCTTAAAAACATGCTATCATAAAAATAAACAACCCTGAAAAAAAAAAAAAACCATCTCCCTCATTGCCTTTAATGACGTCCACCAACTGCAAACTATTTTTAGAATTTATTTTATTATAAAAATGTAATGTTTCAAAAAGGACATTGTATAAGTAGATAGTCATGACAAAGTTCTATTATAAAAAAGCTTTTCCCAAATGAGTACATTGTTCTCCTAATTGACATAATGGACATTATTTTTCTAATCGGCGCTGACCCTTTAATATTCGATGACCTCAAGTTCCTCATAGTTAAGAAGAGAGCCGGGTGATTTAAATGATAGTATTAAATTGTCACAAAATATTAAAATAGGAAATATTTCCACGGTTGAATACTCATATTTTGTTGAGGTTCCCATTTATTTTCCAGAGACGCGCTGTGCTTTCCTAATCAGCTCTATCCACCGCTCATAACTATAGAATCAGTAGGAAGTTCGGAACTCCAGCCAATAATCATTGCAATGACTTCCAAGCCGTCACAAAGGAGCAGGCGAAAGCTTTCACATTATTAGAAGGTCATAAGCTAACAATTTTAACAAGCCAATGCCCCCAGGCAGATCAGTAAATGGTATTTTTATGTTTTCCTCACTAATATAGAAGTATTATAGTTAAATTTATAAGGAAATGTTGGAATATCTCTGGAAACATAAAAGAATAAGATACAAAATAGGTTTGCTGAAAATTTATACATTATACTTCTTAAGTAACTGGTGAAAAGAAAAACAAAATGCATTGCTCCAAACTCATGCATACATTTCCCTGTAGTGTAATACCATAGATTCACTCTAGGTGGCGTGGCTGATCTAAAATAGTGTAAAAGCAAACAGACACTGTTATCACTCAATAGTTTAAATAAGCACCTGATAATGTAGACATACTAGAAGGTATATTAACATTATTGTAGAAAGGGTCAAGGGGTTCTAATTTTGATTCTCCTGAATAAGGTTAGTAAATACTGAATAAAAGAAATTTAGATACATTGGGAGAATTTATAGAATTCACAAAATGACTGTTGCTATGGACACCATATCGACTCATAGGATTGCTAACGGAAAGTTGTATATGAAAGCATTGTAAGGGCAAGTATATCTTAAAGGGGATGTCCAGTTAGGCTGGGTTCACACTATGTTTTTGCAATCCATTTTTTTCATCCATTTTTGCAAGAAAAACGTATGCATTTGTGTGCATTTGTGTAAATGTCAATTCTTTCTGCGGACGGCAGAATATGCCTTTACATAGAATGGAGTCTATGGCGAGATGCGTAGGCGGATTCCTTAGTGTGAACACACTCTTTCTGTTAAAGGGTTAGTGCGGCGGTAAAGAATTATTCACAGAATAACACACATTACAAAGTTATACAACTTTGTAATGTATGTTATGTCTGTGAATGGCCCCCTTCCCCGTGTCCCAGCACCCCCACCCGTGTACCCGGAAGTGTGGTGCGCTATACATTACCTGTCACGTGCCGACCCCCGTCTCCGATCTTCAGTCAGTGACGTCTTCTTCAGCCGGCCGGCGAACAGCTCCGGCTGTTCCGAATGCCGGCCGTCCTCTGCAGCTTCATCCGATTCTCAGCCGCGATTAGCTGAGCATAACTGTGCTCAGCCAATCGCGACTGATGACCCGGCCGCATCATCAGCTGCTCAGCCGCGATTGGCTGAGCATAACTGTGCTCAGCCAATCGCGGCTGAGCACAGTTGTGACGCGGCGGAGGGGGGGGCGGCGGCAGGGATTTGGCCGTCCGTCCGAAGATGACGTTTGGCACAAAATGGCGGGCGGCCCTCGACACGGATCAGGTAATGTATAATGCACCACACACTTCCGGGTACACGGGCGGGGGTGGTGGGACACGGGAAGGGGGCGATTCACAGACATAACATACATTACAAAAGTTGTATAACTTTGTAATGTGTGTTATTCTGTGAATAATTCTTTACCGCCGCACTACCCCTTTAAAGTTAGGTTCACCCTTATTAAAGAAATATTTCTATTGCTGGACAGCAACTAAGGAAATGCACATTTTTGTCTTACTACATTTGTTAAACGATTTGTTTTTGCGTTAATAGTAGAGATGAGCGAACCGGCCGAGGTTCGGGTTCGTATGAACCTGAACTCTCGGCTTCTGATTCCCGCTGTCTGCCCGCTCCTGAGGACCGCCTGGAAAACTGGGATACAGCCTATGGCTATAGCTGTATCCCAGTTTTCTAGGCGGTCCTTAGGCTGTGTCCACCCTCTCCACGGAGCGGGCAGACAGCAGAAATTAGAAGCCGAGAGTTCAGGTTCATACGAACCCGAACCTCGGCCGGTTCGCTCATCTCTAGTTAATAGAAGACCCATAACATTTTTTTTTCCCGTCTAATGAGCTGTAGTTTTTTTGTGAAGTAAGTTGGTATCTTTTTGGTGCCATTTGGGGACATAACCACCTTTATAATTGTTTTTATTGATTAATTGCTTTTTGATTAATTTATTTATCATTAGGCTGCGTTCATACAACGTATATTTCAGTCAGTATTGCAACCAAAACCAGGAGTGGATTAAAAACACAGAAAGGCTCTGTTCACACACTGTTGAAATTGAGTGGATGGTCGCCATATAACAGTAAATAACTGCCATTATTTCAATATAACAGCCGTTGTTTTAAAATAACAGCAAATATTTGCCATTAAATGGCGGCCATCCACTCAATTTCAACATTGTGTGAACAGATCCTTTCTGTTTTTTCAATCCACTGCTGGTTTTGGTTGCAATACTGACTGAAATATACTGACTGAAATATACATATACTGACTGAAATATACGTAGTGTGAACGCAGCCTCAGACTGTGTTAAACCATAGCATTTTTGTTGCATTTTAATGCGTTTTTGCTGTAATTTATTTGCTATTTTGCAGCAAATTGCGCACTAAGCAATAGCTCAGCTTTCTTTCATCCGCACAAAGGTGCTACCTGCTGCCCTCTCGGTCTGTTTCAGGAACTGTCCAGAGTAGTAGCAAATCTCTCCTGCTACAGACAGTTCCTGACACAGAGATGGCAGCAGACAGCACCATGTCAGACTGGAGAGAATACCCCATTTTCTGCAGGGCATACATCAGCTGAGTTTTTTTTCTCTTTAAATAGAAGTAATTTACAAATCTGTATAACTTTCTGACACAGGTTGAAAAATGAGTCAGTTGCTCCAAGCAACAATGAAATGCCAGCACTATTGTATAAGCCACAAGGTAGAAAAACCTTAATCACTTTAAGCAACGCACTCCTCTGTGCTGTGTCCGAAACCGAACTAGCCTAGGATAAGTCCACAGGTTGTGCACACATTCAAGGAACAGTCCATATCCATATAAATGCAGGCAACAGCGGCACTCACCCTTTTAAACGTGCAAAGATTTAGACTTTATTGGTCATCCATAGGCAGTAAAAAGGGTAACAAACAGGCTACACCAGTAAAGCACCCCGGATACAGTTTGTTACGCTGCTGTTTTTACTTCTTGGCTGCTGTTTCTCTTCTTTGCCTGCATTAAAATGCCAGCTCTCATCTTTACTATGGGTAATGGCTTCTCTGGAAAGTGCACTGATAAAGGCATAGGTGCGCATGCTTTGATGACCTGTTTACACTGAAATGTGACTAAAACTGAACTGTTATTGGTGAGTTGGTGAGTGCCGGGATATTCTCATCCTGCTGGATTTACGTACCATGAGCACGACCATCCTGCAGAGTACCATCTCATACCATATTAAAATAAACTGTAATAATATTTTACAAAATGTTATATATTTACGTGCCAATTTTGGTGGCCAAATGGTGTAATTTATTAAGCAGTATTTATTAAATGAAAGCTTAGCTGATTGGCTGCCAAGGGCCTTTAGACCACAGGCTGTGATAATGGCTGATAACAGAGAACCACAGTGTGCGAGAGCTGTGTATGTCAAGCAAGATCAGGAGCTTTACATACAACTTAAAGGGGTACTCCAGCGTGGGGGCACTTTTGCACTGGGACCGGGGACGAGGTGGCTGAGTGAAAAGACGTCCACTCACCACCCCGGTTCCAGTGGCGGGTCCCGCATCATGGCGCTCAGGTCGTCTCAGGTCTGCTCAGCCAGTCAGTGAAGGAGGCGGGATCCTTTTCAAGTCCACTCAGATCCCTCCTCCTTTACTGAGTGGCTGAGCGGACATGTGACGTCACGTCTCGGGCCTGCTTCAGACACCCGGAAGCGGCTGGGAACCGGGGACCGGAGCGCCGCGATGCGGGACCCGCCGCTGGAACCGGGGAGGTGAGTGGACGTACTGAACCCCAGGTGCTATCATTACCAATGGATATAAATATTGGCATTCAGTCAGTGAAAGTCAGCCATGACTAAGGAGCTTAGACTTTGAAACGCGTCGTTTTTTTCATGTATGGACGTCCATGTATTTTTTAAATTTATGTATTTTTTGTGAATAAATTTTTGGATTTTATCGCACTGGTTGGAGCTGGATTCATCTTTTGCATATTTGCATGCTTTGGTCTATTGTTCCTGGATGGGAGTCGGCCCATTTTCATCCGTGCTCCACCGAGGGTTGCTATACACTGACTAAGGACGTTTGGGTGAGCTGATTCTCTTTTTTTTTGTTTTTGCTATTTTCTAAAGGTGAGTGGACGTCTTTTCACTCGGCCACCTCGTCCCCGGTCCCAGTGCAAAAGTGCCCCCACGGTGGAGTACCCCTTTAATGGGGAGATTTATCAAACATGGTGTAAAAGTGAAACTGGCTCAGTTGCCCCTAGCAACCAATCAGATTCCACCTTTCATTCCTCACAGTTTCTTTGGAAAATGAAAGGTGGAATCTGATTGGTTGCTAGGGGCAACTGAGCCAGTTTCACTTTACACCATGTTTGATGAATCTCCCCCAGTGTATCTAATGTATCTATTTGCCAAATTTGGGGTCAAACAGTTGAGGCCTTCGGATGCCCTAAGGACAGACAGACACTCACTTTTATAATATAGATAGAATAAATGTCTCTGCATTCCCAAAGCTTCACCTAGGATGCTCTAAGAGTAGTAATTCAATGTAATCCCACCGTAAGCCAGACGCCAGTGGTACCATAGTTCCTGTAATAAATGACATCCCATTGCTGACACTCTTTATTCTCTTCATAAATGTTGGAGTTTACGTCCCCCTTTTACAAGCAGAAGCTATCATTACGAATATCTGTCACACGGAGAACGGTTCTTCCTACCTATTAGATGACAATTGTAGTAACCTAAGCTGAATTAATGAAATGATATAAAAACACCTTTCACACCAATAAAATTATCCCAGGTCAATGCATTCGAAAAATTAGGAGGTGGAAAAGGTTTGTTGGATAATATTATTACGCATAATGTAGAGGCCATTGAAAAGACATTCTTTGTTCATACATCCTCAGGATAAAAGTCATTGGGCTGAATCTGAAGATTCTGCAGAGAGATAGATTTTATTCCAATGTCTCACTCTAAAGGGAGACGTGAATTTGTGTCTGTCATTATTTAAACATATCAGCCATAAATGTATTTTGCAGGGATTTTTGCTTGAAGGGGTGCTCTGAAAACAATTTTTTTTTTTAAATCAACTGGTATCAGAAAGCTATACAGATGGTAAATCTCAATTCTTCTAGTACTTATCAGCTGCTGTATGTCCTGCAGGAAGTGGTGTATTCTTTCCAGTCTGACACAGTGCTCCCTGTTTAGAGCAAATTCCCATAGAAAGCATTTCCTGCTCTGGACAGTTCCTATCTCGGACAGAGATGGCAGCAGAAAACACTGTGTCAGACTGAAAATAATACACCTGCAGGGCATACAGCAGCTGATAAGTACCGGAAGGCTTGAGTTATTTAAATAGAAGTAATTTACAAATCTGTATAACTTTCTGACACCAACTGATTTAAAACAGTTTTTGGGGGCTTTTGTTAAACACTGTATGCAGCTGTTCCTTGGAATCTGTGTATGGGACAACTGGGTGCTGCTACTGAAGCATCTATAAGGGTTGCAACCTAGTTTTAGACAAATTGGCCTATAACTGCTCCAGTATTCACATAGAACACGGACATGAAAGGCCTGTAATGGAGCCCCCCACCCCTGTGCATGATGCTGGAGCGGGGGCACTATTATGTCCTTCATAGCCCGAAAGCCTTTTGGGAAAGTGTCAGTACAGAAGAGGGAAGTTTTAAAGTTCCTCTCAGCATCAAAATGATACATACTGTAGATGCCGGGAGTTTCTGATGCCAGTCCACAGCTTCACCATCTGTAGGGTTTCTTATTTACGGGACGTTGGAATGTAGCCTTAGGGACCAGAGCCCATTTTTTAGATCTGACCCGTCTCACTTTATGTGGTTATAGCTCCGTGATGCTCTAACTTATCCATGCGATTCTATTGTAGTTGTTGCTGCTGTTCTGATTATTTTTTCATGACATATTGTACCTTAGATTAGTGGTAAATGTTGTCTGATATCCATACAATTCTTTTGTGAAAAATACATTTATTATTGCATTGTGGGCTATGTGTGCAATGAACTTTATTTACTTGTATTTACAGGAACATTGAATTGCAGTGGTGATCTGCATCGCAATGCAATGTGCCTGTCATAGGCATAGCTGATCACACTTAACCCTAGGGCTGAGCCTGAACGCCACCGTAGCTATGACACTGGAGGCCTTCCGTTTGTCATAGCTACCATTGGGGCAGTGTGATCACTTTGCAATGATGAGCAGAAGCAGAATTTTCCCTCTGTTCTGCCTTAGAGATGTTGCAGCATCTTTAGAATTAACTGCCGCAACCCGAGCTTGGCTCAGTTCACAGCAGGTGCCCAGCTATCACCAATGTAACTATATGCCCATGAGTGGTAATGCACTGCAAAAATGGATGTACAAGTACATTTGTGGTCAGGAATGGGTTAATGATCATGATCATTAACAATGGCTGTTGTTTTGCCGTTACTCACCCTTATTTTTACATTGTAGGAACATAGCCTAATGTTGCAAATACATGTTATATGTTCTGTACCTTAAAAACAATGAAACTGTTAAGATCGAGGCATCTGAGATGAACTACATTATATATCCTGTTGTCCAAACTCACGTGCCCCCAGATAACGCCCCAGGTGTGTCAACATATTCTCAAAGACATATCCACTTGTCCAAAAGTCCTATTTTTTAATTTCCCAAGAATATAGGAGTAAAATGACCCAAAATTGTAACAGTCATTGTAAATAAAAATAACCAATGACAAGACATCATCACTGCCAAAATTCCCCTAAACCCCTACATGCGAGCCAGCCTAGCCTAACAAAATGCGAAATAGTATCTTATTAGAACAAGGTAATATTATATTACTGATGACCGATATAATTAGGTTGCCTTATAATCTACTATTAGGGTGAATGTGGATGTAGAATATAGCAGTCGCTGCCACTTTTTCTGTCCTCTACAAAATAAAATAGATATTATATTAAATGTAAAATTGCGGCTATGCTCCCGAATAGCTGACATCTCTATAATTATCTTGTTAGTGGAGCTCACATCTCTGCATACATGGGGACATCTACATAGGTACCTGAGCATCCCGCATCTGAATCTATTTGTCATCATGTTTAATGGCTGCTCCTCTCATAGTCTACACAGTGCAAATGATGTAGTTTAATAGTGCCGCTGCAGCGGGGAGCTCTGCTTGTTATTTTAAGGCAGTGATGCAGATCACATAGAGGATATCTTTGGTCTAGCTTGCTTAGCAGATGTCTACAGATCACTTTATGTTAATTTCAACATAAAATCTAATATATTTCTGGCCTTTTCCTGTTACTTAAATAATTATTTATAGTATGAAGAGAAGTTCCCGAAAGCGCCCCATCTCCCTCATTGATCTAAGTGTGCTTGACATCGCTATTTTCTTGCCTGGCCAGACTCATCCCTTCCACCATTTTATCTTGTAAACCAAATAGGAAATATATGTAGAACATAATCGCTCCTATGACACAGATATTACCCTTGTCGGGGTCACCTATGTTTTTCACTTCCACAATGGCGACATCGTTAATGGCCGTCAAAGAGTGAAATGATCTGATATGAAAGGGCATCTTGTAACAATCATGTAAATGTTTCCACTTTGTATCCGGACTGGACGATATAAGGCCTAATGGACAGTCGTGAGGGACTGATGTAAAGGGACTGCACACAGTGCGGATTAGGGTTCTGCTGTACCTTTACTGCATGAGCATACATCAATATGTGGAAGGGGTTAAACACATTTCAATTGACCGTTATGACCTTGTCACACTAGTAACTCATCTTTTTAATCCAAACATACTGGGAATACTACTCTACTAAAGCACCTTCTTATATTTGTAGTTTACAAAATCCTAAATCGGGTTGCTATAGAAGGTGCTTAGACTGACTTAAAAAGTCTGTCACAATAAACAGTGGTGAACCACCTCCACCAGTGATTGGCTTTGATTAAAGGGGAAGCTGCCACCGTAAGGACAGCAACAGTAGGGGAATGGACGGGTGAGTATCTTTTTTTTTTTTTTAACTAGTCTCTGTACTTTTATGGTGCGTTCACACCTACAGGATCTGCAGCTGATTTTCTGCAGCAGATTTCATTTAAATAACTGAACACAGCATCAAATCTGCTGCAGATCTGCTGCAGATCCTGTAGGTGTGAACGCACCCTTAACAAATATTTATTTTGCTAGAAGATAGTACTTAGTGCCCACTTCCATTCCATTTAACAGCACCTTAATTGTGGAGGCATTGTGGAGGTGGTTGATCCTGTTTTGGTGGTTGATGTGCATGAAAACTTTGTGCATGAAAACTTTATCCAGGGCATAGGCAAACATAGTTCACTTTTTTGGTGCACGTTTCGGGGAAACTAACTTAATTCACTATGAATAAATGAATTTTTAATAGAAAGATTCCTCATTTTCAGATAGTCATAACAGAGTTTTATCAGTGAATTGTAGAAATCATTTCATTTTCATAAAATATATTTTCCAGTTTCTTATTCATTCCGCTCAGTATGCGGTTAGCTCCTGAGCTCCCCTAGTGGTGGTTACTGGCAGCCTGAAACTTTAATTTACATCTATGCAGGAAATTTTAGAATCAGAAAAACGGAGCTCCGACTGCTATAAAGATACATTAAGAAATTAATCAGCACAGAATGTTGGACCTAAAAACAGCATGGTGTTAAAAGATGACATTTATTTTAATACTAAACAACCCAACACGCCTAACATTCCATTAAGAGCTTACACAATTCCCAGCATGCCCACTGCTTCCTAAATATATTCCTAGGCAAGGTTCATGTGCCCGAACATCTCATTTCTCAGTGTTTAATGCCACTGAAGAAAACATACTTACAATGTGTTCACCATCAGGCAGGCTTATTAATGTGCTGGCGTGCTAGAAAACTGATTTTCTAAAGGAATTAATGAAGACTTACAGAATACTAAATTGCAAGGGCTTGGAAAATGATCATTTCATAGTCATATTTTCTCACAAACAGTTTTCACATTTGCATGACTAAAAATTCCAAAATCAAAATATTTTGATGTTCAGAACAGTCTTTAAAATTGCTGCTGGAGTGCGATTCCGCTATTCCCATGTGCTTATATTAAAGGGGTTGTCCTGCCACAAAAAAAAAAAAAATATTTATTCTTTTCAAATGTAAAATTAGTGCAAATTTTAGTATACTATACATTTTTATGTGTACATGTGGGTTTCACTGCATTTCAGACAAACATGGTACCCTTAGTCATACTGTACGTCTAAGGTTATGACTAACGGTGCCATGTATACCTAAAACACATAGGGGGAGATTTATCAAACTGGTGTAAAGTAGAATTGTCTTAGTTGCCCCTAGCAACCAATCAGATTCCACCTTTCATTTTTCAAAGAATCTGTGAGGGATGAAAAGTGAATCTGATTGGTTGCTAGGGACAATTCTACTTTACACCAGTTTGATAAATCTCCCCCCTAGTTTTAAGCATTGGCCGGACAGGAAGCACAGGAGGTGGGCCCACCGAACCCCAGCATGACGATCTCCCCTCACACTGGGGGCCAGCGGCCTGCCCCCAGTGCTTTATGCCCGGGCGGTGCGATAATGGACCGGCCTTGTGCGGGGGAACCGGGTAGCGGTTCAAAGAAAGGACCATGGCATTCCTGCGCTGGTGTCTTCATGTAAAAAACAAAAAAGTGATGTAGTAGTAGTACATTCACTTTAACATTATACTGTATATATGGACACCATATATCTTACAGTATATGACAGGGCAGAGAACCACTCTTTTAGTGGTGGTTAACCTCTTTAAAGGCGTATTCCAGATCATTCATTTTATATTTAGAAGACCTGAGGTTGACATTAAGGGGAAAAAATGGCTTCCATTTCTGGTTCTCCATCCCAACACGTAAAGGAAATTAATCAGCACAATTGTGCTGATATGGTTCCCTGCAGCACAGTATAGGGCCTCTGTGCTGCTCGTGGAGCATACCATCTGCAGCAGTAGCTTTATAAAAATGGAGTTTTTTTTTCTCTTTTGATGAAAAAGAAGTTTTATTATGCTGCACAGGCACGAAGAAGGGTAGCAGCTAGTTTTTAGTGTAAAATTTATGATTCATTCTATTCTTTCAAGATATCCATTTGTTAGACACATTATGGGCCATAAGCTAAATGTATGTGATGGAGAATGGTTGGATTACTCTCCACAAGGACGAAACAAGAGCCTCTAACAATGAGTGTCCCTCGTTCCAGCAGACTGTAGCTATCCAGGTATTACACCTACATTATGTGTGCTCCTAGCTCTTGCTGTGTACCTTCAGCCTCTCCATTCACTATGTTGTTGACTAGAGATGAGCGAACCGGGTTCGGGTTCGAGTCCATCCGAACCCGAACTTTCGGCATTTGATTAACTGGGGCTGCTAAACTTTGATAAAGCTCAAAGGTTGTCTGGAAAACATGGATACAGCCAATGACTATATCCATGTTTTCCACATAGCCTTCGGGCTTTATCCAAGTTCAGCAGCCACCGCTAATCAAATACCGAACTTTCGCGTTCGGATCGACTCGAGTATGCTCGAGGTTCGCTCACCTCTATTGTTGACCATTCATTCAAATGGACAGTCTGAAATTCTACTTTTCCCCTGTAGGAGAGTGGCTGCTCCTGATACCACACCCAGCATACCTAAACATACCTGATTGAGTATAAACATAATAAAGAATGAATACTTATTGCGCCGCTCTCACCTTAATTTTTTTAGCTGGCTTCTTCCTATGTCACAGCCTCAGGTCTTGCTGCTGGAACGTTAAGGCTCCGCTGATGGAATGCCTGCTCAACCAGTTAGTGTAGCGGTGTCCCGCCCCAGTCACTGGTTGGCTAAGCGGCCAATCCATTAAAGAGGTATATGACGCTTCAGCAGCAGGAGCTGGTGGAGGCCAGCGGCTGTCAGCTATCGTTAAGGCAGTGCTACATGGGGCATGGGGATGAGTAAGTATACTTTCATTATGTTCCTGCACCCCCGACTGCCTGTTATAATTTTGGTATTGTCATGGGACGTCTTCTTTAACAAAAAAATATAATGCATGTCTATAAAAATCTTGGAGAATATAACACCATTGGGCGGAACTCCTAAACTTGCTGCTGGTGCTGTCCTGGTCCTACTGCTCTCTGCTTCAGTCATGCCTACTTTTCAGCCACACTCTTTGCTGGTTCGGTGTGTCTACTGTCACTCTCACTCCTCCGGGTTTCTGCTACTGGCCACAGTGCCACCACTGTCCACTAGGGTGTGCACTCTCCTAGGATTTAATGGGCTAGTGTTCTACCTCCACCAATCCTGTTCCTCCTTGCCAGTACATTGTTGGATCCTGGTACTTCTAAGTAAAGGTGTGCTCCCATATTTGCTATTCCACTGCTATACTGTGTATCTTGACTTGTGCCTATTCCTCGGATCACGCATGCCTACCTGACCCTCTCCAAACGGTTCGTCTCTAACGTTGCCAACTCGGACTGTCTGAGTTTGAGTACTATTTGTGGAGTGACCTAGGCACAGAAGTCCAGTTTCCGCATCCTGGAGTGGTATAAAAGATGAAAACGTCCACATTAGATGCCCATTACACATTGTTCGCTGGGCAGTTATGCCTAAGGTGGATATGTATAGGATTACAGGTGTTGTCTGATTATACACTGGATCTTGCAAAAGTGCTTCCATGCTGTCCTATAAAAAGGCTCCCTGTGGCTACTTTTGGGTAGTGTACATCTTGTTGAGAAAAGATGACTGCGAGGTATGGTCCTTTGGTGCACATCCATAGACTGAGACAAGCAGGATATTCTTTTTTTGACTGACTACCCACTATCTAGACCATTCACACACACATAAAGATTTATTAAATGCCAACAACTCCTTCTTACTGCGTTATTTTTGTCAGTAAGTGTACTTAAAACTAGAAACTGTTAAGGCTAGGTTCACACTGCGTTTTTGCAATTTGTTTTTCTCATCCATTTTTTGCAAAAAACTGATAAAAAAACGGATGAAAAAAAACAGATGCATTTGTGTGCATCTGTTTTTCCATTGACTTCCATTATACAAAAAACTGATCCGTTTTTTTTTTATGAACTCAAAAGTAGTGTGAGCTACGTTTTTGTGTCCGTAAAAAAAAAACGGATCAGTTTTGATTCTTTTTTTTTTACAATGGAAGTCAGTGGAAAAACGGATGCACACAAATGCATCAGTTTTTTTGCAAAAAACGGATTTCAAAAACGGATTGCAAAAACGCATTGTGAACCTAGCCTAACATGTTTCACTGACTAGTCACAAGATATCCAAAGTGAGACTGTACTTCAGGCTCTGGGCATGCTGGGTATTGTAGTTTTTAAAATGTCAGAAATCCATCATCACATGATGAAGGCGAGCATGCCCCTCCTAATTTATAGGCTGCTGGGTCATATTAACCTAATGCAGTCATCTTCACTTCCTAGAGTTCTCCCTCATTTTTTTGCCTACATAATGGATTTTTTGCCATCTATTTCTAGTGAAAACTTTCTCCTTGTCCTACGACATTCATCACATAGGCTGAATTCCCTCCAATAGATAATGTATTCTCCCAGGGAGATTTGTGGTCTCCTCATTATTCACATTTTTACACTTTCCTTAATTTACTGTCCCCACCAGTTATGCCAGAGAGGGGCCAGGACTAGGGCTAGATAAGTGATGAAACTGCAGATTGCTAAGTGAGAACATTTATGTGTTAATTCTTACATAAAATGACTGCTCTAAGTTAAGTGCCACACTGAATGAAGGTCTTGTCAATGGTTTGTGACTGGGAGGTTTTTTTTTTAATGTCCTAATATATTTGCACTATTAGCCTTTGCCCTTTCTCTGATAATCTGCTAGCAGAGGAAATGGAGGGAGGTTTACACAATCCGCATATGATCTGCTTGGGTTTATGCAAATCTTGTCTACAGGGGCGTAGCTAAAGGCTGATGGGCCCTGGTGCAAAATTTTAGCTTGCCCCCCCCCCCCCCCCCATCTCCCCCCGATCAGGCAAAGTCCTATCTAACGTTATATCCAATTACTCTAATGTGCCACCATGTTCTAATGCACGGCTACTGCCTCCACCTCATGTACTGCACTACTACCCCCTATAATTAATGGACTGTACTGTGTCATTGTCTAACCATTGTATTCCAATCTTTGACTCTACAGCTGAAAAACTACAACTTTCATCATGAACTGCCAGTTGGAAACGATGGGGGTTGTAGTGCTGCAACCTGAAGAGCCACATGCTGCAAAACTACAACTCCCATTATAAACTGTCAGCAGGGCACGATGAAGTTTGAACTTCTGCAACCTGGAGAAGTCACCTGATATCACCTGCAGTCCTATGTAACACCACAGATAACAGTGATATCCCTCTGAGAACAGATAATGTAGTAGTCACCTGCAGTCCTATGTAACACCACAGATAACAGTGATATCTCCCTGAGTACAGATAATGTAGTAGTCACCTGCAGTCCTATGTAACACCACAGATAACGCAGTGATATCTCTGAGTACAGATAATGTAGTAGATGTCACCTGCAGTCCTATGTAACACCACAGATAACACAGTGATATCTCTGAGTACAGATCATGTAGTAGATGTCCCCTGCAGTCCTATGTAACACCACAGATAACACAGTGATATCTCTGAGTACAGATAATGTAGATGCAGCACAAGCTGGAGCTCAACGCGGTAAAGATACGGCCATAGGACACAGCTTGGGCCGCCAAGGCAGATGTCTGGAGGAGGGGGCGCTGGTACTTGCTGTCATCTGATTAGGTAAAAGGCCCAATCAGATGACAGCATGTGCCAGCGGGCGCAGCGGGACAGATTAGCGCAGTGCTTCCCAACCTTTTCCACCTCGGGGCACCCCTACTAAATGATGTTCTCCAAAATAAGAAAACCGTCATACAGTGACTCACCGGTGATGTCTTCTTTGATCTAAAGCGTCACTTTCCCTTTTCCTCTCCATCCGGCCCAGACCTCCATGATGATTCCTTCCAGATACGTTTCATCCCCTTAGAACCTGCGAGACAAACAATTTAGGCTCCGCACATTTCTAGCAACTTCCTTCCCTTCCTCCCTCCTGTAGGCTCCCATAGTAACTGCGCTGTTTGGTGTAATGTGCAGTAAATTGAGTAGGAATGTGGGATGCCCCCTGTATGTAGGATTCCCTGCTGTGCCCCCATACAATAATAATGCCCCCAGAGGTGCCCTCATGAGCTAATTATGCCCCCAGAGGTGGCCCCCATATACTAATAATGCCCCCAGAGGTGCCCCCATACACTAATAATGCCCCCAGAGGTGCCCCCATACACTAATAATGCCCCCAGAGGTGCCCCCATACACTAATAATGCCCCCAGATGTGCCCCCATATACTAATAATGCCCCCAGAGGTGCCCCCATATACTAATAATGCCCCCAGATGTCCCCCATGAGCTAATAATGCCCCCAGAGGTGCCCCCATGAACTAATAATGCCCCCAGAGGTGCCCCCATGAACTAATAATGCCTCCAGAGGTGCCCCCATGAACTAATAATGCCCCCAGAGGTGCCCCCTATGAACTAATAATGCCCCCAGAGGTGCCCCCATGAGCTAATAGTGCCCCCAGAGGTGTCCCCATGAACTAATAATGCCCCCAGAGGTGCCCCCATGAGCTAATAATGCCTCCAGAGTTGCCCCCATCAACTAATAATGCCCCCAGAGGTGCCCCCATGAGCTAATAATGCCCCCAGAGGTGCCCCCATGAGCTAATAATGCCCCCAGAGGTGCCCCCATGAACTAATAATGCCTCCAGAGGTGCCCCCATGAACTAATAACGCCCCCAGAGTTGCCCCCTATGAACTAATAATGCCCCCAGAGGTGCCCCCATGAACTAATAATGCCCCCAGAGGTGCCCCCATGAGCTAATAATGCCCCCAGAGTTGCCCCCATCAACTAATAATGCCCCCAGAGGTGCCCCCATGAGCTAATAATGCCCCCAGAGGTGGCCCCCATAAGCTAATAATGCCCCCAGAGGTGCCCCCATGAGTTAATAATGCCCCAGAGGTGGCCCCCATGAACTAATAACGCCCACAGAGTTGCCCCCTATGAACTAATAACGCCCACAGAGTTGCCCCCTATGAACTAATAATGCCCCCAGAGGTGCCCCCATGAACTAATAATGCCCCCAGAGGTGCCCCCATACAATAATAATGCCCCCAGAGGTGCCCCCATATACTAATAATGCCCCCAGAGGTGCCCCCATACAATAATGATGCCCCCAGAGGTGCCCCCATGAGCTAATAGTGCCCCCAGAGGTGCCCCCATATGCTAATAATGCCCCCAGAGGTGGCCCCCATGAACTAATAATGCCCCCAGAGGTGCCCCCATACAATAATAATGCCCCCAGAGGTGCCCCCATGAGCTAATAATGCCCCCAGAGGTGCCCCATGAGCTAATAATGCCCCCAGAGGTGCCCCATATACTAATAATGCCCCCAGAGGTTCCCCACATATACTAATAATGCCCCCAGAGGTGCCCCATATACTAATAATGCCCCCAGAGGTGCCCCTAAAAAAACAAACATCCTACTCACCTAATCCGCGCTGTGCAGGCAGCAGCTCTCCTCCTCCTCTTCTGGCTCCATCTTGCGAGCCGCAGGGACGGGACTTCCGGCAGGCGTGATGACGTCACATCATCACGCCTGCCGGAGAGGTCACGGCCCGGCCTCCCATAGGCTGCTGGTATGAAGTGCCGGCAGCCTATGGGAGAGAATACAGGAGGAGGACACTGACAGGTCCTGCTCCTGTATTCTGATCGCTTTAATGTTCAAAGCGATCTGTGCATCCCGAGAAGCTGCGCGGCCGCAGCTTCTCGGGATGCTTAAAGTGACACTGTCACAAGTGGCAAGGGGGGCCGTGCGCGCCCCCTAGCGTAGGGGCCCGGTCGCCATGGCGACCCCTATAGCTACGCCACTGCTTGTCTAAGATCGGACGTTGTGGGAGCCTTACCTGGGTATTTCGAAGTTGCTCCCAGCATTAGGGGTGGAACTTAAAGCAAATGTACCATCAGTACATTCGCTTTAAGTTTTGCACATGGATAGAATGGCTCCGGCGCAGGGAAGCCGGTTCCCACGTACGGCGCCATTCTATTTCCGGGTACCGGTTAGGGGTAAAGGACTAGAGACGGGCATTGATTTTAATGGACAAGCTAAAAACACAGAAATGGCTGCACATCGCACCCATGGTTGACACGAAAGCTTGTTCAGCTACATTTAAAAACCAACATCAGAAGTTAGTATATAATTTGATCAAACCATATTGCCTCATGTACCAACGTGCAGGTCTCTGATACACATGAGTCCCTAAACAAAAAACATCACTGTGTTGGTCACTGAACACAATCCCTGCAAAGCGTGCAAAAGCAGAGAAGGGGCCCTGCCACCCCAATGTCACAGGGCCAAACCCCTAAGGGGCCCCGCTGATTTTAATGGAGCCATGTCATAGAGGGGCAGGGGTTTCCTCCCACCTGGCCGGCGCTGTTCTATCGATGTGCGAAACTTAAAGTGAATGTACAGTTAGTACATTCGCTTTAAATGTCCAGATTTTGTTTTTTTAATTGATAGCAAGTATAATAATTTTTTGCAGCCGCCAAATAATGGGTAACCTATCTTTAGAGTATGCCAGAACCCTGGGAGCCCTCAACAATCATTAGAACCTACTGGTGTACCAAAACCCCATAGATGCTGTGCCTGACACAGCCGCACCATACACAAGACTGTGCCTGATAATGTAGTCTTTCCTGAGAACAGTTGCAATATCAATCAGAGACACACATACCGAAGCACTGCAGTGACTGGTAAACTGTGAAGGGGCCATGGAGCCAGCAACTCATCAGATAAAATAGCAGAAAACACCAGAAAGTAAAGTCTAGACAAAGCAATGGTGGGAGACCTTTGAGGTGAGTGAAGCATTTTTTTTTAGCCTGATCCCTTTCAGAAAAAAATGATCCCAGGTCTTCCCCTGCCCTAGATATAACACAGTGGACTTGTTTTGCCAGGACTTTCAGTTCCTACAGAACTACTAACTTAGCAATCTCCATAGCTCTCGATATCTCCATATTAAAGATCAGAGAAATTGAGTGACCAAAATAACACAAGACAATGTCAGGCTGCAATACTCAGGAGGCTGACATGCAGCTGTCTCTTCCTGCTGTGGGTCCGAGGACAGCTGGACAGTGCCAGGAGTCATTCTCTGCCCTGCTGAGTAGTGGACGGCAGGAGATGAGCGGTGTGGTGAGTACACAGAGGGAGCAATGGATCTCAGGCTTTGCTGGAGAATCCTACCTTTGTAAACTGTAAGGTAGAAGAGGAAACAGAGTATAAAAAGGGGGAAGTCATGTCATCACTTTATCACACTGCACCATCACACTTTGGTATTCACAAAGTATTGAAAAATCCAGAACGGAAACATAATGGGGAAGTTTGTGCGTAATACTTAGATACAGTGCACCAGGTCCATGCTGAGGGTCTGGGCTCTTCATAAGGATATGCCCTTTTTACATTGATGGTGGGGGTCCCATTTCTTTCATCCACAGCAACAAAATGTTATTGCAGAGGGAAGCTACATTTGTGGAGCCCCAGGAGAGATAGAGCACTGCAGTGTGGTCATCCAAATCAATGCCTGTCCTTGTGATGCATGGACACTCTCGGTCCACTACAGTGTAAGCCGCCATTACATATTATGCCGTTCTCTGCCAGTGTATCAGACAACCTGCACCGTCACCAACTCTTCCTTTCATTGAGGACCCATATGGGCTACGTTTCCAAGCCAGGCCTAAGGAACGCCATTGGAAGAGTTGGTGACATGACATCACAGGTCAGTGTAAGTAAATTTCTGATTTGATGTATTAAATTAGGCGCACGCTGGCACAGATCAGCCACTGACCACAATGTACACTGTGTGATATACTTATTTGTCTGTGATGGTGCATGAGTAGGAATTCAGAGTCCAGTACTTTCCTATACAATTACAAAAAAGTTATCTGTCTGACAGAGGCCAAAAGTCGAATTCATAAATATCAACTACAGTGTCTGCAAGGATTACTCTCCACAATATCTCTATCCCTCTGTGTAGTACAGCCCAATGTATCTGGTTTTCTGCAGTGTACTCATACCACAGCCTTCAGAGTCCCCTACACATTAAAGTCGAGGAGTGTTATAGGGGCGAAGAACTTAACAAACAGGCTATTCTTACCTTTCAGATCTCCCCCAGTGCCCTTCTGCATCATTTGGTTGGGTGGCCTGTCACCCCTGAGACAAATCTTTATAAAGTGAAGGCATGATTGTTTTGTTGGGGATCTAAAGATGATGTAGGTCATAGGAGTATACTGGAGGAGCATGGAAAGGTAAGAATAGACTATTTATGTTCTCTGCCAGGTTTTAATATTTTAAAGTGACTCTGTACCCACTATCTGACCCCCCAAACCGCTTGTACCTTCAGATAGCTGCTTTTAATCCAAGATCTGTCCTGGGGTCCGTTCGGCAGGTGATGCAGTTATAGTCCTAAAAAACAACTTTTATACCTGCAGCCCTGTGCCCAACAGCTGTGGCCTAGATTGTCTATGCCCTAGGCCTGCACTGCCTCTCGATCCCTCCTCCCCGCCCTCTTCATGTTTAGGAATGGCCTTAGAACATATGCATATGAGCTAGATCGTTAAGGCACCTGTGCAGTTTAAAAGTTGTTTTTTGGGACAATAACTGCATCACCTGCCGAATGGATCTCAGGACAGATCTTGGATTAACAGCAGCTATTCAAAGGATCAAGTGGTTGGGGGGGAGGTCAGATTGTGGGTACAGAGTCTCTTATTGTATCTGCTGTCACATGATACAGAACAAACACGAAATTGAGTATAGAAAAAATAGGCTGCACCTCAATATGTAACAAGCAAAAATATCAATAATTTTTATTATACACAACCAATCAATACAAACGTTAAAAAACACTAAAAACCATTATATGAATCAAGCACAGAGCCCGATGAGGCTCAATGTGCAATCATGCACGCCCCCCCCCCCCCCCAAAAAAAAAGATGGACAAAGCCAAAATGGAGTAACCCAAGGCTGTCTATAGAAAGGTAAGCAGCCTACATACAAGCGGGAACAAAAATAGACCTGAAATAATGGCACAAATAATATGCTGCTGCAAATAATAAGGAACTAACTACAGGAATAAATGCAATCAATATACCAAACACAGCAAAAAGCTGATAAAGAAAAAAAATTATTAATATGAACAGATGAAATATCACAGGACAGCTCAAGGGGGGTAGCAGGAACAAAGTCCCCACGCATTCCATAAAGTCTTAAAGGGGTTATCCAGCGCTACAAAAACATGGCCACTTTCCCCCTACTGTTGTCTCCAGTTTGGGTGGGGTTTTGAAACTCAGTTCCATTGAAGTAAATGGAGCTTAATTGCAAACTGCACCTGAACTGGAGACAACAGTAGTGGGAAAAGTGGCCATGTTTTTGTAGTGCTGGATAACCCCTTTAAGACTTTATGGAACGTGTGGGACTTTGTTCCTGCTACCCCCCTTGAGCTGTCCTGTGATATGTCATCTGTTCTTATTAATTATTTTTTTTCTTTATCAGCTTTTTGCTGTGTTTGGTATATTGCTTGCATTTATTCCTGTAGTTAGTTCCTTATTATTTGCAGCAGCATATTATTTGTGGCATTATTTCAGGTCTGTTTTGGCTTCTACTCCATTTTGGCTTTATCCAAAAAAAAAAGCAAGAATGGTAACTGGCCATAGGGCTATCCCCTAAGCCCCAACACTGTGGTATTGCCAACCCCCCACAATACAGTCTCCTCTCATCCTACATTATACATCAGCCATAAGTAACCGTGTGGCTCCTCTTACAATATAATATAATGGGTCTGCCGGTCAGAAGTCTGGGAGAGCTGGGTGACCACCCCCAGAGAAGCTGTAATAGCGAGATAGGTAGCATATACTGTATTGGTGGTCACGGGCAGGACTATACACACAGGGACAGGGATGTAGGAACCGATGTGCAGCCCGCCCGCTTCCCCCTCCAGTAACCCGTGCTATGCCGGCCGCACAGCTCACACTACGCTCTGTATCTCCGGGCTCCATTGCAACGTGGCGCGCTGGCCCCGCCCAGTCATTGAGTCCGTTCTGACCAATCAGAAGCTACGACACGGCGGCGGCGGGGAGATGTGTCCGGGCTCCCCATTGGCTGACAGCAGGTTCTCGTCCCTGCTCGGATCAAGTAAGTACAAATCTTGAAATGCTGAGAGTAGGTGTCAGGGTGCCCGGCTGGGTGAGCTGCGGGGCTGGGAGTGGGGGCGAGGGCACCGGGCTGTACTATGGCAGGGGACTGCTAAGTGTCCTGCAATGCAGCCTGCTGAGTGATGGACCCCTGTGCATGTACTCCATAGTGTGAGAGTGTGCTGCATGGGGCTGTGAGGGCTGATGGTGGCAGGGGTCATGTGAGGACTGCATGGTGGTCTGCTCCTCTCTGCTAGTCTCCTGTACCCATAGGTGGTCTGCACATGAGGGTGCCTGGTATCCTGTGCCAGTGGTGGTCTGCACCTGAGGGTGCCTGGTGTCCTGTGCTAGTGGTGGTCTGCACCTGGGGGTGCCTGGTATCCTGTGCTAGTGGTGGTCTGCTTCTGAGGGTGCCTGGTATCCTGTGCTAGTGGTGGTCTGTACATTAGGGTGCCTGGTATCCTGTGCCAGTGGTGGTCTGCTTCTGAGGGTGCCTGGTATCCTGTGCTAGTGGTGGTCTGCACATGAGTGTGCCTGGTATCCTGTGCCAGTGGTGGTCTGCTTCTGAGGGTGCCTGGTATCCTGTGCCAGTGGTGGTCTGTACATGAGGGTGCCTGGTATCCTGTGCCAGTGGTGGTCTGCACCTGAGGGTGCCTGGTGTCCTGTGCCAGTGGTGGTCTGCTTCTGAGGGTGCCTGGTATCCTGTGCTAGTGGTGGTCTGTACATTAGGGTGCCTGGTATCCTGTGCCAGTGGTGGTCTGCTTCTGAGGGTGCCTGGTATCCTGTGCCAGTGGTGGTCTGCACATGAGGGTGCCTGGTGTCCTGTTTCCAGTGGTGGTCTGCACATGAGGGTGCCTGGTGTCCTGTGCCAGTGGTGGTCTGCTTCTGAGTGTGCCTGGTATCCTGTGCTAGTGGTGGTCTGCACATGAGGGTGCCTGGTATCCTGTGCTAGTGGTGGTCTGTACATGAGGGTGCCTGGTGTCCTGTGCCAGTGGTGGTCTGTACATGAGGGTGCCTGGTATCCTGTGCCAGTGGTGGTCTGCTCCTCTCTACTAGTCTCCTGTACCCATAGGTGGTCTGCACCTGAGGGTGCCTGGTATCCTGTGCCACTGGTGGTCTGCACCTGGGGGTGCCTGGTATCCTGTGCCACTGGTGGTCTGCACCTGGGGGTGCCTGGTATCCTGTGCCACTGGTGGTCTGCACCTGGTATCCTGTGCCACTGGTGGTCTGCACCTGGGGGTGCCTGGTATCCTGTGCCACTGGTGGTCTGCACCTGGGGGTGCCTGGTATCCTGTGCCACTGGTGGTCTGCACCTGAGGGTTCCTGGTATCCTGTGCCACTGGTGGTCTGTACATGAGGGTGCCTGGTATCCTGTGCCACTGGTGGTCTGTACATGAGGGTGCCTGGTATCCTGTGCCACTGGTGGTCTGTACATGAGGGTGCCTGGTATCCTGTGCCACTGGTGGTCTGTACATGAGGGTGCCTGGTATCCTGTGCCAGTGGTGGTCTGCACATGAGGGTGCCTGGTATCCTGTGCCAGTGGTGGTCTGCACATGAGGGTGCCTGGTGTCCTGTGCCAGTGGTGGTCTGCACATGAGGGTGCCTGGTGTCCTGTGCCAGTGGTGGTCTGCACATGAGGGTGCCTGGTATCCCGTGCTAGTGGTGGTCTGCACATGAGGGTGCCTAGTATCCTGTGCCAGTGGTGGTCTGCACATGAGGGTGCCTGGTATCCTGTGCCAGTGGTGGTCTGCACATGAGGGTGCCTGGTAACCTGTGCCAGTGGTGGTCTGCACCTGAGGGTGCCTGGTGTCCTGTGCCAGTGGTGGTCTGCTTCTGAGGGTGCCTGGTGTCCCGTGCTAGTGGTGGTCTGCACATGAGGGTGCCTGGTAACCTGTGCCAGTGGTGGTCTGCACATGAGGGTGCCTGGTAACCTGTGCCAGTGGTGGTCTGCACCTGAGGGTGCCTGGTGTCCTGTGCCAGTGGTGGTCTGCTTCTGAGGGTGCCTGGTATCCCCTGCTAGTGGTGGTCTGCACATGAGGGTGCCTGGTATCCTGTGCTAGTGGTGGTCTGCACATGAGGGTGCCTGGTGTCCTGTGCCAGTGGTGGTCTGCACCTGAGGGTGCCTGGTGTCCTGTGCCAGTGGTGGTCTGTTTCTGAGGGTGCCTGGTATCCCGTGCTAGTGGTGGTCTGCACATGAGGGTGCCTGGTATCCTGTGCGAGTGGTGGTCTGCACCTGAGGGTGCCTTGTATCCTGTGCTAGTGGTGGTCTGATGTGTCACTAGTGGTCTCTGTGCTGTTATTCTGCAGCTGGATTTGGCCCATGCAGCTGTGACAGATTTTTGAAGCTAAAGCCAGGGATGGATTTGAAAAGAGAAGAAATCTCAGTGTTTCCTCTATGACCTATTCTGTTTATAGTCTATTCCTGGCCTTGGCTTCAAACATCTGTCAGATCTCTGTGCCTGCTAGTTTACCTTTAGTTATACCATGTTGTTTGCATGTACCCAGTCATCTGCCTTGTTTTGTCCAGCAGTCTACACCTTAGTGTGCCACTGATCTGTTCGTATAGATGTTGAGTCAGGTAATGTAGATGTGGCATCCCAGGCTGCACTTAACCTTAAGGTCGCATTCATTCACGTGATGGTGACCTGTGCTGCAACTGCAGGTCTGTACTAGGACTAGTTTAACACAAGAGTATTCTACTAATTGTGCCTGTAATACCACTGAGTTGTCTGGCCCAACCCCGGGGTTTACTGACCTAGGCCCACAACTCCTTAAAGGGCAACTCCAGCTAAAAAATTCTTTCAGATCAACTGGTGTCAGAAAGTGCCAGAGATTTGTAATTTACTTGTATTAAAAAATGTCAAGTTGTCAAGTACTTATCAGCTGCTGTATGTCATAGACATAGATATGCAGGACATACAGCAGCTGATAAGTACTGGGAGATTTGAGATTTTTCTCTGGCACTTTCTGACACCAATTGATTTGAAAGAATTTTTTTTCCACTGAAGTTGCCCTTTTATGGATCCATGATGCTCTAAGCTCCAGTCAGTGAACTTACAGCTGGACTGGGACACCCAGTGGTAATATTGACCCAAAATGTGCCTATAATATGTGTGTGTAGAGCTGACCTGAAGGTAAGGCGTGGACTCCTGCCACATATGAATGCTCTCTCAGTTAAAGAATGTATGTGTGTCTGAGAGTGAGACGATACCTGGCTGAAGATATAGTTTTCTGTGGACTATTATCCCAGCCTGTCTGAAAGACCAACGATTTTTTTTCGACATGCTGAAAAACAATTTTGAACGACAATATAACGATTTTGCCTTTGTTGTTCGCTCGTTTACACCTCTTCCACGAAGCGATTATCGTTAACGAGCGGTCGTTGGAGCGAGTTTATGAACGATAATCGTTCTGTGGAATAGGGCTTTTATTCTTGTAGTGCAACGAGTATGTAAGGAGAAAGTAGGCAATTCCAGACAGATGACCTGTGTGATGGTGTGGGGTGGGAGGGAGTATGCAGACATTTCAAGAAAATGAAGGAGACCATTGCCTGTCTTGAGAATGTATAGGATCTTTAGGGGTGTCATATAGTTCTCTGTATGTAAGACTGGGAAAATGACAAACCGGACCACTAGATTTTACAGATCCACCAAGAATAACTTGGATTCTGTCTTCAGTCCTCCATCTACTACTCTGTAACTGGTCACATATGTAGGTTATAACAAGGACTTGTACATGTTCTTTCAGTTCTTGTGCTGCTATAAGGAGGAAGGAGATGGAGCCTCATAGACTTTTTTACCTCTTACTACTATGTGTCGGAGAAATCCTCGCCAAACCCACATTCCGCAAGGAAAGGATCCGCCTGGACCCAGAACTCAATGCACAGGTCCACGAAGAGAACCAGAGCTTCCAGATGGATCATGAGGCTTTCTTGGGGAAGGATGAAGCGAAGACTTTTGACCAACTCACTCCAGAAGAAAGCAAAGACAGACTGGGGTGAGACTTACATTATATGTGCTAAGTGGGAATCGCTACGGCTGCTGTCACGGTTTCATTTTGCTGCTTGGTCCTAAGTCCTGAGTTGAATAATTGCCTTGTTATATGTTACCTGCAGACATGTGACATTCAGATGACTGGAAAAGCTGGGTGACAACTCCTCCAGGAACTGTAAAGACAGCCATGTTAACCAAATTAGTTGAAGGGGTTTGTCCACCATAGACACTCAATGCAGTTTACTGGTTTACTGGCTGCTGTGTAGTAAATCTGCAGATAGAATGATATAAAATAAGTAATTTTCTGTTATATTATTTAAAGCATTAATTTAGTTGGAACAATGCCTATCTAATACTTGCAATGTAACTGCTTGTAGTTTTGCATGTCTGCATAATAGTAATGTGTCTAGTACAATGAAGAGAGCTTGGCATGAGGAGCAGGCCCTCCTTCCACCCTGTGAAGTTCCTCTTCAGTGAGGAATCAGATGACAGAGGAGTGTCTCTTACCATGCTGATAACGTGGCACAGGCACTTGTGAAACTGTGAGGCTTGGCTGTGCATTAGTAAACTCTTCTCAATGGGAGGATTGAAGAGGGGGCTTGGTGCGATGGTATCTGGGGCATCACATCATTGCCAGCCATTCATTGTCCTCCAAGCTGAAAATTCCCGGTTATAGGCAATCATTTGATACATGCGGAAGCAAATGTTCTTTCCTTTCTCGTTCTGAGTAATCTTTTGCACTTGGGTTATCCAGAAAAACTGCTGACAAAAAGGGAATAAGAGCTTTCAGTGCTAAAAGCCATGTAGCTTAAAAGTAATATATATAGCAATCACTGAACTCAGGGAGAACAGTGAAAAATTCCAATGGAGTACTCATTTACGAGTCTCCATTGATTGTCCCATACAAAATTTGAATATGCAAAAAAGGGGTCCGTGGAGCCTCAGTTACGAGTCTCAAAACACGGGAATAGCCAGATATCCCTCTCTCCAGAGAAGGAAGCCCATTGCCAAGGGGTTCCTCCTAGTGGGGAGAGCACCAAACCACCCTGATACGTAGTTCCTCAGGTCCTCACTCTGTTACGAGCTTTGGGACCTAAATAGGGAAACACCAGGGTGGCCCCTGCAAGTCATTGTCTAACTCTGTGGCGAGTATAACGACATAAGACAAGGGTTACCAAGGCTAGGCATCCATCCACAGACTGCAGTTTTGGACCTGAGGGACTACGTATCAGGGTGGTTTGGTGCTCTCCCCACTAGGAGGCACCCCTTGGCAATGGGCTTCCTTCTCTGGAGAGAGGGATATCTGGCTATTCCCGTGTTTTGAGACTCGTAACTGAGGCTCCACGGACCCCTTTTTTGCATATATATATATATATATATATATATATATATATATATTGCTTTCCTTGCTGCTTTTAGTAGGTTTTAGTTTATGTATTTCCTACATCTAATTATTACTGAATTATTGAATTCTTAAAGGGGTACTGCAGCATCAGGTAAGAAAATGAACATACTGTAGAAGCATATAGCATTGCTAACCTGTCTGCCCTAGTTCTAAAACCACATAATATCCATTTAGTTCTGTACTTCTTTGTTGAGCAGTTGTACTTCAATTCCCAGAATGCATTGCTTTCTATCACAGTTCTCCCACCCTGCCTACTTCTCTCCTAAAGCACACCCTAAACTTTTGCAGAACATCTCATTTCACTGCACAATATTGCACAGACAGCAAGGGTACAGCACCTGTTGCATTAAAGAGCTTGTTGGGCAAAACTAACTTGTCCCCTAACCTGTGGGAGTAAGAGATTGTCAGAGGTCCAACCTCCTTACCCCCTGTCAATCTCCGTATTGGTCACCACCTCCTTTGTTATGAATACAGTTGCCTATACGGCACATGATCCACGGCTGCATTCAATCTCTATGGAGCTGCCAGAGTGAGCTGAGTACAGCACTCTGCTCTTTCTGGTGGCTCCATAGGAATGAATAGAGCTGGCGGTCACACGCCATACCTACGGCTGTATTCATAACAAAGGATCCACTGGCCAATACGGCATTCTTTTACTTGTCCCTTATCATGTGCATAGCAGACAAGTTAGTTTTGCCTGAACAACCTCTTTAACTCCCTGTCTGCTGTTTCTGTAACATCATTCATCATAATGCACCATTCTGTAACCATACTTAGAGGGGAACTATCAGCAGGTTAGACTAATCTAACCTACTAATACAGTAGCCCCTTATAGCGCCGGGGATGTTCGAGGAGGAAGGTAATATATCTTATCGGCATCTTCGGCATCGATCCCGCGCTGTTAATCGGGGTAAACTTCACTCCGGAGCACTGCCGCGTCATTTAGCCTGTCCCTTCTAATAATAATCAATGAAGGGGGTGGGCCGGACGGAGCAGAGTTTACCCTGACTAACAGCGGGGGACCGACACAGAGGAGGAAGGTAAGACACATACCTCCCTCCTCGCCGCTATAGGGGGCTATCAGTAGGTTAGATTCGTCTAGTTGCTAAGTTGCTGATAGTTCCCCTTTAATTCTCCCTAATAAATGTCCTAATAAAGATATATGTATCTGTGTATATGACAGGGGTATGGTGATACAGGCTGTAGGGACTGGTCAGAGGTGACATCACTAAGGGGGGGGGGGTGAAGCTAAAGCTCTGAGACAAGATCCATTCAAGCCTCTTGTGACTTCAGTGACATTGTGTAGGTCCCCCTTGAGTTGCCCAAATAACTGACCTATCAATGAGACTTCTGAAGGTGTCCTGTGGTATCCGACACACAGACGTTAGCAGCAGATGCTGTAAGTTTAGACGTGCATCCTCTGTGGATCGGACTTGTTCTTCCAGCACATTCCACAGAAACCTCTTGTGTGTAGATCTTGGGAATGTGAAGGCCAAGTCAACACCTTAATCTTTGTCTTGTTTCTTAAACCATTCCTAAAAATAAATGCTACAGTGTGGCCTGGGGCGTTATTTTGCTCAAAAGACACCAATGCCGTTTGGAATACTGCTGCTTTAAAGGGGTGGACTAATGTGTCTCTATTTAGATGTGTGTAATAGGAGGATTAGGCAGTTGGGTTACGACTGGCCCAGGCCTTTTGGTTCTCAGGGGAGTCTGACATTGGCCCTCCCCCCCCCCATTGAGTAAGCATGCATGCTCTTTTCAGGTGAATGTGCATGTCTGTTGGGAGAAATATCTGTCAGCGCAACAATAAGTGTGTACAGCGAGCTTTAGATTTGTTGTAACAATTTTTTTATTTTATTTTTTTGTGGAAAATTTTTATGAAATTCAGTGGGAGTATTTTAGGCACATAATAAATATGCATATCCAATTTACAAATATTATTTTTCTTCCCAGCAAAATAGTTGACCGGATAGACAGCGACAACAATGGGTTAATCAGCACTGAGGAGTTGACCGCGTGGATTAAACGGGTGCAGAAAAGATACGTCTATGAAAACGTGGCCCGAGTTTGGAAGGACTATGATGTCAATAAGGACAACCATATATCATGGGAAGAGTACAAGCAAGCCACATATGGATACTACTTGGGTGAGAATTTGTAGCCACCCTCTGAGGGGCAAAGTGTGAGAAACAAGACTGAGAATACTGAGAATAAGATGGAAACTTTTTTTTTAAAAAAAGCTACCCAAATGTTATATAAGAGCATAAAAACATTTCCTCACCTGTATAATCATTCGGCAGTAAGCTCCAGTGGGTGCCCTGGTTAGGTATCGGTGAAAGAGGACCTGTCACCCCCCGTGCTGGGGTGACAGGCTCCCGACCCCCCACTGGAGCACCCTATACTCACCTGATCCCGCCGGGTCCCGCTTCTGGAGGTGGTCGGGTGACTGAGATATGAGCGTCCGAAGCCCCGCGCGTGCGCTCCTCAGATGGGTCGAACGCTCATAGGGAATGACAGGCGAGTCCGACGCTCTGTCATTCTCTATAAGCGTTGGACTATCACTCTGGATGACCTGACAGCATTACTTTTGTGGGGGTCTAATATCCTTGTCGGGGAAGGGGGGTTTAAGTTTTATAATTCAGGTATCCTTTGTCTGTCTAGTGTTAAAGGAGAAGTCTGGCCTTTTTGAAAGGTTGGCAGGGGCAGGGGGGAATTTCATAACAAGTACAGACTTACCTCTCCCCATGCCTGCGGTGAGCGGCGGCCTCGGAACCCTGCAGGACTCCGGGTTCTCCTCTGAGGTCACGACCCGGCTGATTGACAGCCTGCTCAGCCAGTCAGTGACTGGGGCGGTCCCGCTCCAGTCACTGATTGGCTGAGCGGGCAGTTTCCCCCCAGGTTGTGACATCCAGCAGGGGTGCCGAGGCTGGTCCCGCCGCTCACTGCGGGCATGGGGAGAGGTAAGTTAGTATTTATAATCAATTTCCCCCCTGCCAGCTTTTCAAAATGGCCGGACTTCACTTTTAAGGGTGGCTTCACACGTACAGGATTCACAGCAGATTTGATGCTGTGTTCATTTATTTAGTTACACTGATATCTGAAATCTGCGCCATCAAATCTGCTGCAGATCCTGTACATGCGAACAGTTGTCCTGGCAGTGAAAGGGTAAATATTTTGCTTGTCTGGGAGAATTTCTGATAACCGAATAAAATTTACTGTCAATATATCTGTGCAGCAAACCCTGAAGAGTTTCAAGATGCAGCCGAGCAGTTCAGCTTCAAGAAGATGCTTCCTCGTGATGAAAGGAGGTTTAAACAAGCCGATATCAATGGGGATCTTGAAGCGAATCGAGAAGAATTTACTGCTTTTCTTCATCCCGAAGAATTTGAGCATATGAAGGACATAGTTATATTGGTAAGAGCACGATTCTGGATTATAATACAGTTTTAGGCATTGACACTTGCGCATGCTGACCTGCTGATAGTTCCCAGTAGCCCCTTACTTCCTCTTCTTGGCACGTCTCTTTTGATACTTATAAGTTGGATTGAAAAATCATGTAACTTTATCTGTTGTGCTACAGCCGTGGCATAGTGTGGTAGCGCTCTCACACCTTTCCCAACTATAATGTCTGTTCTAAAGCCAACAAGCGCTAAAATAGCCATCAGGGGAGGCTTAGAACCTATAACAGTATGTAACTGCCAGGACCCTTGATCCAATATGGAGGCTTTTAATATGGTGTCCATGTTCCAGACATAGCCTAAAAGAAACCCGCACCAGTTACTTGCTGTGGGGTATTGAGCTTTGAAATGTTCCTGCTTTGTAATTTTTCCTTTTTTTTTCTCAGCCAAAAGGGTGCCCTTAGACTTTATTTAATAATTTTGTTTTTGACACACTGGACTTGGTTGCCACTAACATTACCATCTCTAGACAATCTGCCATGCATTTAATATCATTTTTTATGGTGCTTAACTATAAAACACACACTTTTGCAGGAGACCCTAGAAGACATTGACAAGAATGGAGATGGATTTGTTGATGAAGATGAGTATATTGGTAAGCAGAAAGTCAAGCTCCAGTGTTAAGCTATACTTTGCATTGTTTTTTTTTATAGCAGTTTCAGATAAAGTTTCAAAAACTTTAAAAGATTCCACTTTTATTTTTCCATCAGATAGGTCCTCTCAGATGTCTCTACGTTGTACTAACGGATGGCTGCCCACGTACGTTTCTTAAGGAATGCCTTGAGAAAGCGATTGGAAGGGAGAAACGTATGTGGGCAAGGAGAGAGGTCCTTTCAGATGTCTCTACCTTGTACTGTCTGATGGCTGATTTCTTTCATATGTGATTACCTGTCCTGTTCCCCTGCCGCTGCTGGATCCCGGGCTGTCCGCTCTGCATTGCTTCATGTGTTTTCATAACCTACAATAATGTTGAGCTCCTGTAGGAAACAGTCGGTCAGTATAGTGTCTATGCTGAGCAGCCATTTCCATTGGGAGCGCAACACCATCATACGGTTCAGGGAAGAAACGGAGTGCTGCACCTCACACCTATGGCTGATACTAGTGCCCCTAGGCTAAATAAAAAACACATCAGAATTTTGTGTATGAATTGATCAAGCCACACTGCCCCATGTACCGCGTGCAGGTATCTGATACACATGGGTCCCTACACTAAGTCCACACTGTGCCGGTCAGTGGCCACCACCCCCGCAGGCGTGCACAGTCAGGGAACAGGGGCCATAGGACGGCCCTGCAACCCCCATGTCACAGGACCAGACCCGAAAACACCACACCAGAACCCGGCCAGCACCGCCGGCGGAGAAGGTTGCCCCCCAAACAGTACAAGTCTGGATGAGGTATTGCACTCACCATAGCTGCTGCAAATAGAATGGGAAAAGACAGGAGGGATTAAAACCATGAGCACTCAGGTGTCTCCTGCTAATTGCGGTCCATCATATGTTATGAAAACACAGGAAGTGTTGCACAGCGGGCGGATGGGGATGCAGCAGTGGCAGGGGAACAGGACAAGTAAGTATGCATTACTGAAATGTCCCCCGCAACCCCTGCAGCCTGACCAAGTAATAATTTTTCCTGGACCACCTCTTTAAGTTAAACAAACACTGTTGTCGGTAGGCCTCTTAACCCCTTAAGGACAGAGCCTGAAATGGCCTTAGTGACAGAGACAAATTTTATGAATATGACCAGTGTCACTTTATTCATTAATAACTTCGGGATGCTTTTACCTATCCGGCTGATTCTGAGATTGTTTTCTCGTGACATATTGTACTTTACATTTCTGGTAAATTGGAGTCGATACTCATAACGAATCTTTATGAAAAAACCCCAAATAATGTGAAAAAATGCATTTTTCCAACTTTGAAACTTTTTTGCGTATACAGAAAGTGGTTATACCACATAAATTATATATTAAGTAGCATTAGCAACATGTCTACTTTATGTTGGCGGCATTTATTAAACGATCTTTCATTTTTTTTAGACAATAGGAAGCTTAAAACATTAGCAGCAAATTTCCAAATTTTCAGTAAAATTTCAAAATCAGATATTTTTAGGGACCTGTTCAGGTTTAAAGTGTATTTGAGGGGCCTGTATGTTAGAAAGCCCCACAAAGCACCCCATTTCAGAAACTGCACCCCCCACACTCTGCAAAAGCATATCCAGAAAGTGTTTTAACCCTTTAGGGGAGTCACAGAAATAAAAGCTAAGGCTGGGTTCACACACTGTATACTTCAGGCAGTATTTGGTCCTCAAGTCAGGTCCTCATAGCAACCAAAACCAGGAGTGGATTGAAAACACAGAAAGGCTCTGTTCACACAATGTTGAAATTGAGTGGATGGCCGTCATATAACGGTAAATAACTGCCATTATTTCAATATAACAGCCGTTGTTTTAAAATAACAGCAAAAATTTGCCATTAAATGACGGCCATCCACTCAATTACAACATTATGTGAACATAGCCTTTCTGTGTTTTCAATCCACTCCTGGTTTTGGTTGCTATACAGCCTCACAAATACAGCCTCAAATATACATAGTGTGAACCCAGCCTAAGTGTGTAAGAAATTTGAAAATTTTAATTTTCTGTGCAGAGATTTTATTGTAATCCAATATTTTTCATAATTATAAACCTATTACCAGAGAAATGCACCCCAATAATTATTGCCCCGTTTCTGCAGTTTATAGAAATACCCCATATGTGGCCCTATTGCGCTATTTGACGCAACCACAAGCCTCAGATACAAAGGAGCGCCTAGTGAATTTCAACGCCTCCGTTATATTTGGTCATTTCTGACTGTACCACTTCAGGTTGGCAGAGGCTCTGGGGTGCCAAAACCTAAAAAACACCCCTAAAGGGACACCATTTAGAAAACTACACCCCTCAAGGAATGTAACAAGGGGTGCGGTGAGCATTTGGACCCCACAGGTGCTTCACAGATTTTCCGAACAATGTGGCGTGAAAAAAGAAAAATTTATTTTTTACACTAAAACATTGTTCTAGCCTTCAATTTTTCATTTTCTTAAAGGGATAAGAGGAAAAAATAGACACAAAATGTGTAGCGCAGTTTCTCCCGAGTACGGAAATACCCCACATGTGGCGATAAAGTGCCAAGGGGGCGCAGGACGAGCCTCCAAAGGGAAGGAGCGCCAATTGGCTTTTGGAAGCTGAATTTCACTGGAAAGGATTTCAAGGGCCATGTCGCATTTACAGAGCCCTCGTGCTGCCAAGACACTGGAAACCCCCCACAATGACCCCATTCTGGAAACTACACCCCTCAAGGAATCTAACAAGGGGCACAGTGAGCATATGGACCCCACTGGTGACGGGCACAAATGTGGAACAATGTGACGTAAAAGTAAAAAATTTCATTTTTTCACTTTCATGGCACAAATGTGCCTGTCATCAAGGGGTCCATATCCTCACTGCACCCCTTGTTAGATTCCTTGAGGGGTGCAGTTTCCAGAATGGGGTCACTTGTGGGGGGTTTCCAGTGTTTTGGCAGCACGAGGGCTCTGTAAATGCGACATGGCGTTCATCATCCATTCTAGCCAAATCCAACCTCCAAAATCCAAATGGCGCTCCTTCCCTTCGGAGGCTTGCCCTGCGCCCACATGGCGCTTTATGTCCACATGTGGGGTATTTACGAACTCGGGGGAAATTGCTCTACACATATTGTGTTTTTTTTTTTTCTCTTTTAACCCCTTGTGAAAATGATAAATTCAAGGCTAAACCAACATTATAGTGTAAAAAATGTAATATTTCATTTTCACGCCACATTGTTCCACATTTGTGCCCGTCACCAGTGGGGTCCATATGCTCACTACACCCCTTGTTACATTCCTTGAGGGGTGTAGTTTCCATAATAGGGTCACTTGTGGGGGGTTTCAACTGTCTTGGCAACACAGAGGCCTTTTGAATGCAACATGGCCCCTCGAAATCCATTCCATCCAAATCCAGCCTTCAAAAACGAAATGGCGCTCCTTCCCTTAGGAGGCTTACCCTGCACCCGCATGGCGCTTTATGTCCACATGTGGGGTATTTCCGTACTCAGGGGAAATTGCTCTACACATTTATTGTTTTTTTTTTATCTTTTAGCCCCTTGTGAAAATGAAAAAATCATGACAAGATTAATGATTTAGAGTAAAAATTTTACAAAAATTACACTAAATGTTGGTCTAGCCTTGATTTTTTTTCCATTTCCACAAGGGGTTAAAAAAAGAAAATGAACACAAAACGTGTAGGGTAGTTTCCCCTGAGTACGAAAATACCCCACATGTGGGCATAATGTGCCATATGGGCACAGGGCAAGCCACCAAAGGGACAGAGCGCCATTTAGAGGCTGGAATGGAGGATGGAGGCCATGTCGCAATTACAAAGCTCCTGTGCTGCCAGGACAGTAGAAACCCCCGACAAGTGACCCCATTCTGGAAACTACACCCCATAAGGAATCTAACAAGGGGTGCAGTGAGGATATGGACCCCACTGGTGACAGTCACTTACGTAGAACATGTGCCGAGAAAATAAAAAATACCAATTTTTTTCATTTTCACGTCCCAAATGTGGCCGTCACCAGGGGGCCATATCCCCGCTGCCCCCCTTGTTAGATTCCTTATGGGGTGTAGTTTCCAGAATCAGGTCACTTGTGGGGGGTTTCTACTGTCCTGGCCGCACAGAGGCTTTGTAATTGCATCATGGCATCCTCTAATGGGAATGGCGGCCATACCTACTTAGCTGGGAAAAAGGGACAATTCTAATTTATTTTGGGGGTGTTAGGGCAATTATTAGTTTATAAGGTTGGAAATGACAGGTGTCCATCAAATTCAATCTGTGTTGATCCAGAGGAAGGCAAAAAACCCTTGTGAGGCAGACGACAGTAGCCTCATCACAGGGGAAAAATTCCTTCCCGACTCCATAATGGCGATCAGAATAATCCCCGGATCAACGTGACCCCTGAAATAGGAATAAGGGACAGAATTTAGATAATGTAGAACCCCAGTGACGTGTGGTGCACCTTGGAGCGATCCAGTATGCAGAGGCCGGGGGAATCAGGACAGGTGTCACACTGGAAAATGGTGTCCTTCCTGATCCCCCTGTTACCCCACACTCTGCACTTCTTCTGGGGTCTCCCTTTCTCCAGTGTGGGGGACGTCACCTGGAAAATGTTGTCCTCTTGCGATACGGGGTCCCTCATATCCAGAAGCACTGGGTCCGCTCCATGGCTGCTAAATATTAGGGCTCTACTACTGCTTCTGATATTTTCGGATCGTGCCGCAAGCTACAGTAGCTCGGGCAGCGAGGGACCGGAAGAGGGGGTGCTGGTATAAAAGTTATCCCCGTACAGGTGGTAACCTTTATCCAGCAGTGGGAAGATCAGTTCCCGGATGATCTTTCCACTTGTTCCGAGGATGGGGGGGGGGGAGGGGGCATCTGGGGGCTGGATTCGGGTGTCCCTTCCTACATACACTCTTAAGGGTACGTGCACACTGCGGAATCGCGACAGATAACCCTTCGTGCATTCCGCAGTTGGCACCCGCCGGCTGACTGATGCAGGCGCACGTCTCCGTCCGTGTCATAGACTCCATTCTATGCACGGGCGGATTCCGCTCTCCGTCCAACGTATTCATTCTTTGGATGGACGACGGAATCCACCCATGCATAGAATGGAGTCTATGACACGGGTAGAGACATGCGCCCGCATCAGTCCGCCGGCGGGTGCCAGCTGCGGAATGCACGAAGGGTTATCCTTCGCCATTCCGCAGTGTGCACGTACCCTCCCATCTGTAAGAGTACCCTGAGGTACGCTCACAGAGTTTGGAGAATTTCACACCATACCGTGATCTCTTATTGGGACGGTACTGGCGGAAAAGACATGTCTGGTGGGCAGCGTACGCTACGCTACCCCCAGACACATCACAGGATGATGAGGATGAATGGAGGAAAGAAGGATCCCCCCCCATTCATCCTCACTGGCTGTTTCGGTGTCGGAGGCAAAAATAACGTATCCCTCTGACGCCGAAAACACCCTGGGGGCCATCTTTATATGGGGATTGGTATATGGGGTATGTAGTGGTGTAGTGTCAAACTTTATTCAATGTAGTGTGGTGTAATGTAGTGTTTTTTACGTGTTTTTTTTACAGTAAGTATAAAAAAAAAACCTACGCCAACAAAGGGGTTGCTGATAAATGCCGCACTTATGCGCGGCACTTATCAGCAGACCGTGGCAGTAGAATATAGAAAAAAAACACCCTACGCCAAAAAGGAGGAGTTGCTGATTAGCAGTGCACTTTCGTGCGATGCTGATCAACACTCAGCGGCGATAGGGTGCGGAAAATAGAAAAAAAATTTTTTTTCTACATTCTGAACATCCCTGTAGCTGCTGATAAGTGTATTACACATATCAGCCGCTAGAGGGCAGCAGAGCGCAAAATCCGGAAAATGACGAGGCTGGAGCCGAAAATAGCCGAAACAAGACGACGGGGACCGCCGGAAAGATCCGAAGACGCGCCGGAAAGACGGAGGACGCCGCGAACCCGGAAGACGCCGATCAGGACCCTGGGACAGGTGAGTAATGTACAAATACCTGCTCTGGACCCCTCAGCTACCTAGCTGAGGGGTCCAGGGCAGGTATTTTTTATTTTGTGGGACTCCGATCGTCGTGCCACTGGCCCGATCGCCGTGAACGGCCGGCCGGCCGTTCACAGCGATCAGGCCGGTGGCATGGTGACCACCATTACTTTTTACAGTAATGGCGGTCGGTGCCATCCTCGGACAGCACCGACCGCCATTTTTTTCCGGGTCATCGGGTCACCAATGACCCGGAAAGGTTCCGATCGCCGCTATTGGCTGATCTGAATTGATCAGCCTATAGCGGCGATCGTAAGCACGGGGGGTGTTAACCACCCCCCGTGCCGAGAAGCTAAGATGGCCTGCTATGATTTATAGCAGGCCATCTTCCCCGATCGCTGTGTGCGAACACGCAGCGATCGGGGAAACATCGGGCGTAAATTTATGCCCTGATGCGCCAAGTACCAGGGCGCGAGGGCGTAAGTTTACGCCCGATGTCGTTAAGGGGTTAATACAATTCAGTTTTGAGCCATGATTTATGCGAATTCCTTGTGTGATTTATAGCCAGGCTGCAGAAGGCCACACTACCTCTAAGATTGTCCAACTTACCAAAAGTGTCTCTCGTAGTGCAGGGGGGCCAAATGTTGGAAGTTAGTACAAAATTAGGTTTGCTTAAAATTCTTTGTATTTGTGTGCCCTTATTCTTGTGTATGAGAATTACTAAATGCTCCCCCTCCCCTTGCATTTTTAGAGGAACAGCACCATTCTTGTCCACTGGCAGTATCTATTATTGCCGCACAAGTATTCAAGAGTATGAGACTGAGCTGCAATACCATACTCAACCCATAAGAGTGATACTGTAAAAAAAAAAAAAAAAGATAGATGGAGATATAGATATAGATATATATATAATTATATTATATATTAAATTTATTTATTTTATTATTTTTTTCTGATTCTGGACAAACCTTTAAAAAGGATCTATTATGATGGATCTTGGGTTTCAGTATAATAAATGTTGTGTATATATAAAATATAAGACCTTCCCAGTGTTTGTACATGATTCCCAGTTCATTCAAAGTATAAGCTGAGGTCTGGTCATCCAGGGATTCACAGCTGCTATATTTGTAGACCTGCCCAGCGACAAACTTCATTCTGAAAAAAAAAATAAAAAATTGTGACAGTATGAAAAGTTTGGAACTGCTCCCCGGATCTGACTGCTCCCGCTGAGAAGTCAAACCTGGCTTTTCTTATATATATTTAAATCTATATACATCTGATGTGAAATAATGCAGGTGTGCTTAAATTAGACCTATAATTGTGTCCCTTTGTATATGATGAAATGAAGCAGAAATCCATCTGACTATAAGAGCAGGCACACGGTCTCCCAAGATGTTTAATGGGCTTTTGGCAATTAAAATGTTTCTTTGGTCAAAGTTCTCTCTCGGCTGGTGCTTACCTACTGCCCTGCTGTTATCCCAGCGAGCGTAAAGTAGTACAAATTGTGTATATTGTTTTGTGTACAATGTCACAGTGCTATAGAAGTCAGCACCCCACTTGGTAATGACAGGATGTGTTCCCAGAGTGGTTTCAGTAATGGAGAGAGGTAAAGTAATTTAATTTAGGTGTTGATCAAGAATGTTGTTTTCTCAGCGGTAGAGAGACAAAAAAATGACATTCTGTTATTTGAGGTTTACACATTTTTTTTTCACTGGCCAAATCAAAATTGACATAATGAGACCTTTGGCTCCTGTGTGATTTTCATTTCCAGACGTACATACTTCAGAACGCCAGTGGACTTGATTTAATGTTTTATTTTTCTGTTTTTATTTTTATTTTATTCATTTTTTTTTGGTGCAAATTCTAGATGGTTGTGATGCATGTAAATTATATATTATTGTGTTTTCTATTCAAATATACAAACTGCTTATAAATAATTTAAAGAAAGATGGATTATTTGAAGCCTTAGACTCCACCCATAAAGAAATCCACACCTTACTCAAATGGGCTGTATAGCTGCTCTCTTACAAACAGTGCCACTCTTATACATGGGCTGCTTGTGGTATTACAGTTTAGTCTCATTCTTGGGAACAAGGCTGTTGCAGTACTGCGTATAACCTAATGGAAAAGTGTGTTTTGGTATTGCCTTAAAATATAATTCATGGGAAATAAATAAATATGTACCAGTTGTAGTATTTATGTGTAAGGTTAACCCTAAGCAAAAGTGGCAGAAGCTCGAGCTGAGTACGCGTTTTTGTTAGTCATTTGATCGTTTTCTGCATACACACAGAAAGATTATTACTAGAGATGAGCGAACCTCGAGCATGCTCAAGTCGATCCGAACCCGAACTTTCGGCATTTGATTAGCGGTGGCTGCTGACCTTGGATAAAGCCCTAAGGCTATGTGGAAAACATGGATATAGTCATTGGCTGTATCCATGTTTTCCAGACACCCTTAGAGCTTTATCCAACTTCAGCAGCCACCGCTAATCAAATGCCGAACGTTCGGGTTCGGATCGACTCGAACCTGAACCCTGTTCGCTCATCTCTAATTATTACTTAAATTTGAAGAATATATAGATTTTTCGCATGATAATCGTTTTATGTAATAGGGCCTTAATGGTCCCCACACACTTTATAGTGATGTCACTGCCCACCCCTTTTGTTCTTGGAGAGATAAGCTGCCACCAGAGCTGCTTATTCTCCCCATAGATAACGCAGGAATGGATGGCCAGGGTCTGACCCTTTGCAGTTTTTATGTAAAGACCACAAACTGTGAGTGACCATTCCTAAAAATCCTGAATTCCACTGCCTACCACTTCTGACATGGACTTGCCACATTCCAGGACTTAGCACTATGCTAAAAATACTGTACTAATTGTTTTACTATTTCTTTTTTTCTGTGCTTCTATGAAGTCAGGTTTTTGTTCACCTTTTTATTACATTAGTGCTCTACTGTTGTCCTGAATTTGTCAGAGGTTAGTACCTACATTACTACATTAAAGTCTGTGGAAAAATATCAGTCTGTGCCCACATTGTAAAAAAAAAAAAAAAAAGCCAAAACATTTTTGTAGAATGTGTGCATAGGCTGACCTTTTTTCCAAATCTTTAAAGGGAAGGTTAAATGCACCTTAGCTGCTGTTATGTCCCAAATATCATGCAGTGTTATGAGGAAGTTAAGTTGTAGTTTGTAGTTTATTCCCTATGCAAATGAGGTGTCTTAGCGCTTTGGGGGCGGGGCTACCTCCTTCAGTGCCCTCATCCAGCCCGTCTCTCCTAATGAATATTAGGGTGACTTTCGCAGTGACATCAATTTTATACCCCTGATGCCCCTCCCACATGCCACATGTTGGACCTAGGTTATAAAAAAAAAAAGCTAAAAAAAAACACAGAAAGGCAGGGGAGTGTGGGAACATAATAAAGTTTACTTACCTATCCTCATGCACTTTAGCACCACTCCCGGGGCCAGCTGACGGCCGCCTGCAGCCTTCCCAGCTGCAACGCCACATACCCGATTGAGCAATTGCTCGCTCAGTCGATCAGTGAGTTGGGCTGAACACCTTCCCAGTCACTGACAAGCTGAGCAGTCAGTTGCATATCTGGGCTGTCATGTTGAAGCTGGAAGAGCTGGGTATGGGATGTACCCGGATTCCTGACGAAAATGACAGCGAGACCCGGGAGCGTTGCTACAGAGGCATGAGGACTCATAAGTTGTTTTTTTAATAAATGACACCTGCTGCCTTCTTGATTTGGATAGGCTTATTGCTTGTCCTTCTTGTTGTTGCACACTCAGTATTGAGGAGTGTATGTTTTTGGGCAATCTTACAGCTTTGTAGGGGGGTTAAAGGGGAACTCCAGATAAGAAAAACTTGTTTTCTATTAAAAGTACATTAAAAGTTATATAGATGTTACTATATAATGTATTACCATATCTGTACGGTTCTGCCACACTGGTAGCTGATAGAAATCCAGGAAGTGAAAAAAAATATGGCCTCTGTGCCAATTCACATTGTCTCCTGCTCCCACTTAGGATACAAATATTCCATGCCTCTGCCTCACATTGTGTGTGTTTGCTCAGCACAGGCTGATGATGCAGAGAGGGGGCAGGGCGTGATTCACCATCTCAGACTGGCCAGGTGTTTTTAGCTTCACTGATTGTGCTAAAGTCTTCAGAGAAATTGGGGCTGTGTTCACACATGTTGGAGTGTCATTGCAGTACTGCAGTATCTGCACAAAAAGGATGCAGTAACACAAATGGATAATGCTAAACAGCAGAGAGCACTGCCAATCCCACCTGCACAAAAAACAAGGCATAAATAGTATATCCCATGTAAGATAGTATATCCCATGTAAGATAATACCGGATAAAGTCCTTTTTGTGGGAATCAACTTCAAAGATAAAAGGTGTTTGATCATAATATGTGAGTGGAGATTAAAAGAAAAAAAAATAAAACTTTAATTTAAAAAGTTATTTGATTTATTCCAATATCAGCATTACAGGTAGAGAATACAGCGTGCTGTGCGGTTGGGTCCACAATAAAATTATAAAGTACTGCAAATAATTCAGTAACACAGTGAAACTGCAATGTGTGAACACAGCCTAGATGTTCGGCCACAGCTTTGGGCGGGGAATAGTCATGGTGGGGGACTGTGATGGAACAGCTGAGGGAAAGCATTGCATTCTGGAACCTGTAGTATTGAGTACATCTGCTCAACCAGGAAATACAGAAACACAAAACAGAACAAACCCCCCAAACAAATGGATTTTTGGTAGTTAAGATAGTTAAGTATTGTTATATGCTTCTGCAGAAGTTTAATTTTTTTTTTTACCTCTACCCGGAGTTCCCCTTTAATATAAAACCACTTTGCCACCTATGTAATGAAACGGTGCTACCTATGTAATTTAACATTGAGAATAAGCTGTAATCTGTGTGACTGATCCTGGCAACAGGTGTTACATTTTCTTGCAGAACGACTGCAGGTGAAATGACATGTTACACAGTTCACATTGAAATCAGTGGGTGTTCAGGGTAATGCATGGACTTGGACAGAACAAGGGACAGCCTCACTGAGATCCCAACTCTCCTGTTTACTCTGAATTGTTTATTAGAAATCCTGAAAATCAGATTTGATCAGCCAGAGAACCACTTTAAATAAATCCAGTAATAATCTATTTGATTTCCTTTTTGGCCCCATTTAATCCCCCTCACCACGAATATGGCCATGACTAATTTTGAGTTCTTCTCTTGGCTGTAAAGAGGCATAAATATAACCAGCGTCACACATGACACTCAGCATGCTGCATGAGACCTGAGATGGCCTCTCCAAATGCTTTGGTTTACACTGTACAGAAACAGAACTCTATTAGTTTTGTAACGTAGAAAGTTGAAGAGTTTTTTGTGTTTTTTTTTTTTTTTAGTTGTAGAAGTGATTTTTTTTTTTTTTTTTGTTTTGTTCCATTCTTATCTATTGGTTGTGTTTTGGTATTACAGCCTTATTCACGTGAAGGTGGTTGAGTTACACTACCAGATGCCATCCATGGAAAATGGTGGTGAGGACTGTCCAGCTTTGAATGGCAGTGATCACCATGGCACTGAATTGCACCTGATCACTAGGGAAGCAGTCATAGCAGTCTGACTCTGGGGCCGCCCTGATTACAGACTATAAGACTCCGGGCGCTTTTTAGCAATTTCTTACAGGCTGAAAAATGTTATAACCTTGGTCGCTGCTATTTGTGCCAATAATTGAGTGCTCTTTCTATTTTCAGCGGACATGTTTTCACATGAAGAGGGTACTCCTGAACCGGACTGGGTGGCCACTGAAAGGGAACAGTTTTCAGATTTCCGTGACCTTAACAAGGATGGAAAAATGGACAAAGATGAGATCAGACACTGGATTCTTCCTCAAGATTATGACCACGCACAGGCTGAAGCCAGACATCTAATATATGAGTCTGATGTCAACAAGGTATCTTCAGCTGCATTTATTATATGGAATGCAGTCATTTCAGATTAAAATGGGTTAGGTGGCAAGGTTCAAATCTGCATTGGACACCCTATCCTCAGCAGTGGTGCAGATTCTGTTCCGCATTGGCAAATCGAGGCAGCTGTTCCACTGCACGATTGAGCCGAGCAGATGCCATTGGGGTTTAATGAGGTCCTTCATGTCTACCCTTTTACAGGATTCTAGTGGTGCCAAAAATAAAATACTGTATGCAACCTTTTTTTTTTGTCCCACATGCAGGAGACAGATTGCACAGAAAAAGACCTATTTCCTTCAGCAGGGAGCTTGTTCTATTGAATGATCATAGGGGGTCTCAGCATCCAGAGCCCTACTGATCAAAACTGTTGACATGTCTGGCACGTCAGTTACACTCTAAAGTTGAAGTCTGGCAAAATGTTTTTATTAAAGTATTGTATTGTCCCCCAAAAGTTATACAAATCACCAATATACACTTATTATGGGAAATGCTTATTAAGTGCTTTTTCCCTGCACTTACTACTGCATCAAGGCTTCACTTCTTGGATAAAATGGTGAAGTCACGACTCCCAGAGCTGTGTGGGCTGTGACTGCTGGAGAGGATGATGGCAGGGGGATGCTTAGTGTCCCTCCAGTGCCCTGTGTCCCACAGCCCGCACAGCTCTGGAGGTCAGGTCGTGACATCACCATTTTATCCAGGAAGTGAAGCTTTGCTGCAGTAGTAAGTGCAGGGAAAAAAGCACTTTATAAACATTTCCCATAATAAGTGTATATTGGTGATTTGTATAACTTTTGGGGGGCAATACAATTCACTAGTCAGAAGATATTGCTGCCAACAGGATCTGACTAATAAAGGGGTTCTCCAGGATTAGAAAAGCAATACTGTGGGAATTGCCTAAGGTAGCAGATTGTTGTAATCTTTGGCTGTTCTATAGATAATAAATGGATCGGCATGGGTGGTTTGCCGTTTCAATCATAATGGACCCTCCGCAATCTTGACATTTCTGCTCTATCTTGTGAGTAAGGGATAAGTTATTTCAGCTTTAAGGCTATGTTCACACAACGTGATCCAGGTCTCAGCCCGGACCATCCCAGCCGGTACTTAAGTACCGGCCAGGTGATCTTTCCGGCCGGGGAGCTCTGATGCGGGCGCATCAGCGCGTGCCCGCATCAGAGCTTCCTATAGCACACAGTGAAGCAAGCGGCCATAGCAGCTGGCTTCACTGTGTGAACTGACAGGTCTTTCTGCGGCCGGAATTCACTGAATTCCGGTCGCAGAAAACTGACATGTCAGTTTTTTTCCGCCGCCGAATGGGATCCCAGCCGGAGCGCATACGATGTATGTATGAGCGCATACGATGTATGTCCGTAGTTCTGCAGTGAGGACTACGGACGTAGTTTTACGTAGTGTGAACATAGCCTAAGGCTGTAATTTTGCTTTGCAATTGCCAAGTTTTTATTTTTCTACATTTTAATTTCTTGTTCCTCCTTTTGCAGGATAAAATGTTGACCAAAGATGAGGTCTTACAGAATTGGAATATGTTTGTGGGGAGCCAGGCCACCAACTATGGAGAAGACCTCACCAGGAACCACGATGAGTTGTGATGAAATGAAAAGAACTGTGATATATATAAAAAAAAATTTCTTTTTTTTTTTTTTCTCCTCTCACTTGATTTACTATATCTTAGTATTTGCACCATCACAGACAATATTCATTACCTCAAAATGGGTAGAATTACCCATCATTTTAGTGTTTGAAAGAGATCTATGAACAGATTTTTTATGTGATTACAAAAACAAGCTGTAGTGTTGGGAGTTTTTTTTTTTTGTTTGTTTGTTTGTTTTTCTCCCCAGTATAATGTGTTAAAGCAATAGTGGCAGTAAAAGTGTTTTGTGAATATTGAGTTTAATAATTTTAAATGCCTTCAGCCATGTACATAAATCTCTTTATAAAAGTATTGTCTGTCAGATTTACAGATTTGTTTTTCTGTTGCAGAATATTGCAGCTGGAGATTTCTACATATTAATATCACATTAACACCAGTATTTTATTAAAGTTTTGTAAGAAATGTTCTGTTTCATTTTTTCTTAAGACAATGCAAATATATAGGAAAGTTGGCCATCACATAGCTAGTCTCCTCCTCCCTCTTGGACTCTTCTCACTTACTGCTCAACCTCCTATTGCTTCTAGTGCTAAAACTGAACATGTCTGACCAGATTAACTATAGGATTTATTCTACAAGCTATAAACATCACAGTTTGGGCCAGTGAGTCAATATGTGGGAAAGTGTTGAAAAGATTCATTGTATTCTTTGGACAATAGGATGAACCCATAGTTTAGACAATTAAAAAATGTAAAAAAATAAATAAATAAACTCCCTGGTGGGCTAAGGCAGTGAAGGGGTCAATGTCACAAACTTTGGTCTTCCTTCTGATTTATGTAAGTAAGGCTGGTTAAACACTAGCGTAAAAATAAGGGCATTTCTGAGCCTTTATTATTGTCTAAGGTCCAGTCTGGCCTAAATGCATTGGTGATGGCTGAAATTGACATCATGTCAGTCAGTCACACATTGGCTCCGCCCAAATGACTCCTAATCACAGAATGATCAGCGACTTCAACCAATAAGGTACAAGTTATACTGGATCTTTTTTTCACAAAACTGTATATTGGTCTGCTCAGCTCCTCCTGCTCTATATTACACAGCTGGCAAATCAGACTGCTTGTTCAATGTGACTGTTTGCCTTTAAGGCTCTACAATGCATATTCTGTGCCATGCTGCAATACTGATTGTGCCCTATGCCTGCACTACTGACTGTAGACTGATGGTAAGACTGGGTGGGCCATTATTTAAAGTGACACTGTCACCCCCTTTTTGCATTTTGACTGCTCTCTACAGGTGTAAAGGGTAAATGTTACAGCTTTCATTTTTTATTTTATATCACACCTCATGGTGCTTGTTCTGGTAAATAGTCGTTTTTATCACCTGTGGATTGGTATATGTGGGCGGGGCCTCGCAGCCTTTGTGCCACATCGCTCCACCCCTAGCACCACTTAGCCCTGCCCCCATCTGTGACGTAATCACTGCATAGGCCCTGCCCCCTCAGCAGCCATTTGTGTGGGGCAATCTAGGGGGTTGGGGCCTAGAGCTTTAGGCTGGCCCTTCAATGGCTGCTGGGGGCGGGGCCTATGTAGCGATGATGTCACGGATGGGGCGGGGATGTGGCACAAAGGCTGAGCAGTCACAATGCAAAAAGGGGGTGACAGTGTCACTTTAATGACTGACATCTTCAATGTCCTTTTTATTTAAATTATTATATTTTTTGTTCTCTGGAAGTCCAATGATATATTTTGTTCTAATATATTGCATCTGTTGCAGGTAAATATCGGGTCATCCAGCCAGAGTCAATTTAATTACACTAGTTTTCACACAATTTATGTCCCTCTATATCATTTGTAAATTGCGAACATAAAATTTAAGTCAGTCTGAGGAGCAAGATAAAGTAAGAATAATAGGGGGAAGCATTAACGTTCAGATAAGCTGTCTAATGTTAATTAACAACATGGAGGAAAGGGCTTCCTGTACCCATGGAGTAGATATGCCACTGATGACTTTTGCTTTGCGACTACTTGTATTTACTTATTGGTGACTACCAAATGCAGAGAAGTGGGGAATGTAAGGCTGCTTTTACACAAAGCAATAATTCACCCAATCGATCGTTTAACGATTTTGAAGCAACAATTTGGTTTTTATAACGATCAGCGTTTAGACGAATAAATTGTTATTGCGATCGTTTTTAAGATCGCTTAAGCCCATCTTTCACAAGGTGTGAGAACGATTTGAGAACATGTTGAAAGATCAAAATGAATGATTTCTCGCTCATCACTTGATCTTTTCCTGTGTTTACATGGAACGATTATAGCTCAAATGCGATCGTTATTGCGAAAATACGAACGATAATCATTCTGTCTAAACCAGTCATTTCAAACTCTGGCCCGTGGTGCCATTATTTTTGTCCCGCCAGGCAATTCAGAGTGTTAATTACATCAGGCCAGCCATGGCTACTATATAAGACTATGGGGGAGGGCTGGCTACTATATAAGAGAATATGGGGGAGGGCTGGCCACTACATGAGACTATTGGGGAGGGCTGGCTACTATATGAGATTGTTAGGGAGGGCTGGCTACTATGTAAGAGACTATGGAGGAAGGCTGGCTACTATCTAAGAGATTATGGGAAAGGACTGGCTACTATAAAAGAGACTATTGGGGAGGGCTGGCTACTATATGAGACTATTGGGGAGGGCTGGCTACTATATGAGACTGAGGGACGGCTGGCTACTATATAAGAAACTATGGGGGAGGACTGGCTACTATATAAGAGACTATTGGGGAGGGCTGGCTACTATATGAGACTATTTGGGAGGGCTGGTTACTATCTGAGACTATTTGGAAGGGATGGCTACTATTTGGGCACTATTGGAAGGGATGGCTAATATGTGGGGAAATTTTTGGGGGATTGGCTATTATATGGGTTGGGGTTTAATCATGTCATAGCAATTTATCATAGTGCACGGGGCTGGGAGATGCACACCACTGACAGTGCCAGGAACAACGCACGCTGCTCTGACAGTGCCAGGACCACAGCATTTGCACTTCAATAATTATCAAGGTTGGCCTGCGACTTTGTCCAATTTCTTAGAGAACCAATCACCGAAAATTTACTGTCCCTATAATAAAAGATTATCTCTCCCTAAATCTATTCCTGAAGATACAGACTGCCTGTGCAGTCTGTATCTTATGCTTTTACCTAATCCTGTAAAGCGGAGCAGTAAGGACGGGGGCGGCCATCTTGATGACGTCACAGTGGTGCGTTCCAGCGCTGGAACGCAAGGGACGTAATGAAGATGGCGCCCGGCTTTACTGCACCGCTACAGAGGACTGGGTAAAGTATAAGATACAGACTGCAAAGGCAGTCTGTATCTTCATGTAGTTTATTTCTGAAGATACAGACTGCCTGTGCAGTCTGTATCTTATACTTTACCCAGTCCTCTGTAGCGGTGCAGCTAAGCCAGACGCCATCTTGATTACGTCCCTTGCGTTCCAGCGCTGGAACGCACCAGTGACGTCATCAAGATGGCCGACCCCGCCCTTACTGCTCCGCTATACAGGATTAGGTAAACGCATAAGATGCAGACTGCACAGGCAGTCTGTACCTTCAGGGACATACTAATAGGCCCAGTTAGAATAGACATACACAGTGATCTCGCGCTGTATAGCGCGGGATCACTGTGTATTTACAGAGCGGCGGCAAAGGCTCATGGGAGCCCTTCCCGCCGCTCGGCAAGCCGGGAGCTTCCTGTCTCGCGCCGGCTCTTTTGAAAAGAGCCGGCGCGAGACAGGAAAAGAGAATGTGTATATTGTAAAATCACGGGCATAAAAGTAAATAATTCCAATTACAAATATTAATAAAATATTAATTTACAGCTAATTAGCAAAAAAAAAAAATTTAAAATTTCGGCCATGATTGGTTCTCTTTAAGTCTCAAACTCCAGATGGGCTTTCTGTAAGGGTATGTTCACACTGAGTAAAAGCAGCGGAATTCCACCTGCCTCATTGTCCCACAGTGTCTCTATGGGGGGGGCTTATGCACCTCCACTCACTGTTTAAAGAATTTGAGCGGAGGCGCGTGAGCCCTCCCAGGGGGACACTGAGGCTGGCGGAATTCCGCAGCTTTTACTCAGTGTGAACATACTCTTACAGAAAGCCCATCTGGAGATTGAGTCTTAAAGCCTGATTTTACTCAGTGTGAACTTACCCTAATAGACAGAGAATGGGGTTCTGCTGTTCTATTTAACCAGTTTGACTTTGGGCCACACCAGGGAGTGAAGTCTAAGTGCCCTCTAGGACTTCACCTTTTTCCTACTCCAGGACATGGAAGTTGGGCTTCTGCGGCTATAGGACACTGGTGTGCTCCACAAGCAGGGTCCCAGCATGAGCAGCAGATGGTTCCCAAGGACTAGTTGGTATGAGGCCCTGGAGGACAGGCTGAGAAAACATAGTCAGCAAGCCAGGAAATCAGAGAAAGAGTCCGTGCAGAACCAGGGATGAGACAGATATTGTTGTCGGAAGAATCAGACCATTGGGTTCTTGGTCAACTTACTTACCAAGAACCCTGTTCAATAATTGCTTGGTTTTGTGGGGCAGTCATCTCTAGTAAGAGTCCTGTTTGTTCTCAACGTCATCTATTTGAATTTAAGGAGACCAGTGTACTCTTGGAAACTTTCAGTTTTTCTGTACCCATCTTTACATCTGCTTCTCTACACAATCCTGTCTGAGTTCTACAGGGAGTTCTTTCCTCCTCATGGCTTTGTTGTGAAGGTGTAGAAACATCTCAAAGAGAAATGAAAGGCCTCAGAGCTTTAAAAAAAAAAAAAAAAAATGGTTACAGCAAAGGTTCTGAATACTTATGTCCATGTGAAAGTTTTCCCTTTTTTTTTAATAAGTTAAAAAAATTCAGTTTTCATATTCTCAAAATGAGGTACAGCGTACAGACTTTTAGCACAAAGCTGCAGCATAGAGATGAGTAAACATCAAGCATGCTCGAGTCCATCCGAACCCGATCTTTCAGCATTTGATTAGCGGCGGCTGCTGAAGTTGGATAAAGCCCTAAGGCTATGTGGAAATCATGGATATAGTCATTGGCTGTATCCATGTTTTCCAGACAACCTTAGAGCTTTATCCAAGTTCAGCAGCCACCACTAATCAAATGCCGAACGTTCGGGTTCGGATAGACTCGAGCATGCTCGAGGTTCGCTCATCTCTACTGCAGCATATATGTGAAAAAAGTGAAAGGGTCCGATGATTTTTTAAATACATTGTATGTACTGCTGCTGTCCTTAGGCTGACATGCAGCTTGGCTATGAAATCTACAAGGTAGAAACTGCATGCCTAGCTGCTTAGGTTTTTTTTGGGGTTTTTTTACAATCCAGAATATTGTGCAGAAATGTTTATTGACATGGAAAAAATTAAATGTGACTGAAAATTTGAAGACCTAAAGGTTTCATGAATATTTATTGGAAGCTAAATATACTGTTTCAAAGATTGTGTGTAAAATTTCATTTTTAATTTTTTGTAATGCTATGCTTTCTGATAGATCTCATATACGGATTGTTTTCTGTGTTAAGCATTTTTTCTATTTATCATATTTTTTACATTGCCTTTTTCTTCAATGATATTAAGAAGCCTGTTGAAAAAAAAATACCAGAATACATATCATACCTAGAGTATGCTATGTATTTGGGGGGGATTGGGACACTGAAAAATACACAAATGGTGTAAAACGCTTTGGACTTTACTATTGAGCTAATATCTGGCCATAGTAATTTCTAGGCAAAGAAAAAAAGAAGCATCTACAATACCCACCTATATTTTGATATGCACAATATCGATGGTGTGTCTCTTTGTGTGTGAATCCACTCTAAGGCTATGTTCACACACAATATTTTTGCTCAGCATTTTGGTCAGTATTTTGCCATCAAAACCAGGAGTGGATTGTAAACACAGAAAGGCTATGTTCACGCTCTGTTCAAATTGTGTGGATGGCTGCATTTAATGGCAAACAACATCCATTATTTTAAAATAATGGTAATTATTTACCTTAAAATGGCGACCATCCACTAAATTTCAAGTGTGTGAACGAAGCCTTTCTGTGTCTTCAATCCACTCCTGGTTTTGGTTAAAAAATACTGAGCAAAAATACTGTGAGTAATCATAGCCTGGTGGATTCAAACTGACTGTGTGTTCCATGGCATTGATCCTTGAAAACCTGTCAAACTATGATGCTGATGGTTATGTGCACAGATGGGCCCCATCAACTTCACTAGCCTAAACCTAGTCTGCTAATGACTACGGTTGGGACGTTTCTATATATTATATATAGAAAACACCTTGTATATTGTTACTTTTTTCCCCTGTATAACTCTTCTGGGCTCTCCTGAAAAACTGAGTGTAAAGTCATTGACATCCATTTATATGTGTTTCTGACTTTCTGAGTAAGTGGGACAGCTTTGTACTGGTAATGTAGAAGAACAAGGCATGCCTACGGCATAGGTCAGCAGTTCAGCTCAGCTACAAAGTCCGTGTCTGCACAGTGAGAGATTCTCACATTTTCTTCCAAGAGACTGAAACTTCCAAGGGTTTACATCCAAGATATTCTGTATAAGGAGCATGCTAAGATAGCTCATCATAAACTAAGATTATTGCAGCATCTTATAACTTTCTCAGACAATTGATCTGCCTAAACAGTTGATTCATTTTATTATTGAGGCTGCATTGTGAATTGAAGCTCTGACAGTTACTGGATGTTACTGTTACTTGATAGATCCCATGATGTATAACGGGTTCATCATTTTCAAGGACTGAATGCTGCTCTATTCTTCCAGTTAAATAACCCACTGATCTAAAATACCAAACACAACCTATACACAAAGTTGCCAATCTGATATCATTATTCTCTAAAGGCTAATGTCCAATCCCTCCACCATTACCACCATGTAAGCATGTGAACTGTTCTTTTAATGTAAGGGCATGTGGGCATTATAAAGAAGGGTCTTAAAGGGAATGTCAGCTCCCAGGCTCTACCTAAGGTGCTGACAGTGTGCTGTAGTTGGCAGGCCCCTAGTGAGCATGGTATCTTTTGGTAATTGGTAAGTGAATTATGCACAATCTCAGGTCTCCTACTGTAATGAAGAGTAAAAGAGGAGTTGAGCCTCACGTTTGTGCCGCACTCTGGCACACCTTAAAATTCCCCCCTCCTCTTCATGAATAATCTCTGCTGCCTGGCCTCCTGCTCACTCATGCTGTCAGTCTATATCTGCCAACAGAGGACTGATCTGCAATCAGGTATGGTTGAACCACCTAACCTGTGTTGAAGCTGTGGTCTAGGGGTAAGTCACTTGTCTAGAGATGTGCAACATGTTTTGCTTTGGTTCGAATCCCCTGATGGAAATTAAATAGTTATTTATTTTTTATTTTTTCTCATTATTGGATTAAATAATAACAATTTTAAAACTAATTTTGACCCGATTGGGAATTCTTTGCACTTTTAAAAATGATACAGTAATGAGAAAAAATAAATACATTTATTTCATTTCCATCAGGGGACCTGAACCAAAGCAAAAGCTTCAACAAAGGTTAAGACATCAGGTTAAGACAGCATTAATTATTTATGAAGAAGAGGGAGGAGGAAGGAGTGGTGAGGTGTGCAGCACAAATGCTGAGCCACAACTCCTCTTTTACTCTTTATCACAGTAGGAGACCTGAGATTGTGCATATCCACTACATGGACAAATTACCAAAAGATACCATGCTCACTAGGGGACTGCTAGCTACAGCCTCAGGTAGGGCCCAGGGGCTGACAGATTCCCTTTAAGCTCTGGATCTCCATCTATAAGGGGGCATTTACACATCCGCAAATTTCCGGATGTTATGGATTGGGAGGCAATGTCATGGATTTGTTTCCCGCCTGGCATGATGTGTCAGTATGATTCTGGCATCTTGGAAACTCTTTGACTTGCCATGGCAAAGAGTTTTCCCGCTGCCTGCATGATACTGACACATCATGCTAGGCGGGGAACAATTCCATGACATTCCTTCCCTGTCCGTAACGTCCGCAAATTTGCGGATGTGTGAATGTCCCCTAAGCTTTTTATGCATCACATGGACAGCCATTCATCTGAATGTTCACCAATATATTTCTAGCTGTGATCATTCAACCATACAATGTTACATAGTTTAGCTGTGACATTATTTCTTATGTAACCAGTGTGCTGGAATGATCACACCTTCATGTGATATACTGCATTCTAGATCCTATCCAGTCTCTTTTATGTATGAGCATGTAAGGGACACTCTAGTGTAATATTCTACCTATATACATGTCTAGTACTTAGATGATGATGTTGTTGCATTTTTGAATGTAAAAGAATTAAAGGGGTTTCCAAGGCCTTTTCAAAAAAAAAAAAAAAAAAAAGGGGGGAGGGGCTGTTTAGTAGGGAGGGGCAACAGAAAAAAAATACATACATATATAAATAATAAGAGATGAGCGAACCTCAAGCATGCTCGAGTTCATCCGAACCCAATCGTTCGGCATTTGATTAGCAGTGGCTGCTGAAGTTGGATATAGACCTAAGGTTGTCTGGAAAACATGGATACAGCCAATGACTATATCCATGTTTTCCACATAGCCGTAGGGCTTTATCCAACTTCAGCAGCCACCGCTAATCAAATGCCGAATGATCGGGTTTGGATGAACTCGAGCATGCTCGAGGTTCGCTCATCTCTAATAAATAACTAAAAGGCATACTCACCCCTCCAATGTGGCAGCAGTGTGGGAATAGAATCAGACCCCCATGTGTACAGCCTACTATGCCCTTGGCTTTTGGATCAAATACCAAATGCATACATATTTTTTCGTGAATATCTGTCATAAATAGTTACATGCATTTTGTTGCAGATTTATTGTGGATCTCACCCCTTTAGACAGAAAGTCAATAACATATCCATAATGTAGTAAGCGTCTGTGTCTTCCAATCTGCATGTATATTTGGTAGCAGCTTGGACTTAGCTCTGTGGATTCAACCAAAAGGGGGAAAACAGATTTTTTTTTCCAGGCCACAGGATGTCGGCAGCAGCTACATCAAAAGAATTTATAGGTTTTAAAGAAATACGCCAGAATTTTTTTTTCTGGTATCAACTGATAAATTACTTCAAATACTTATCAGCTGCTGTATACCCAGCAGGAAGTGGTGTTTTCTTTCCAGTCTGACACAGTGCTCTCTGCTGCCACCTCTGTCCAAGAGCAGTAGCAAATCCCCATAGAAAACCTCTCCTGCTCTGGACAGTTCCTGTCATAAACACAGATGGCAGCAGAGAGCACCATGTCAGACTGCAAAGAATACATCACTTCCTGCAGGACATACAGCAGCTGATAAGTACTGAAAGACTTGAGATTTTTTAAACATAAGTCATTTACAAATCTGTATAACTTCATGTTAGTTGATTTAAAAACAGTATTTTTCTCCAAAGTACCCCTTTATGTGCTGCCCCGTCGACATTGCTGTCCTAATAACAAGCCCTTGGCAAATACACTCCAAATACTCACCAATCAGCTACCTTTCCTCCATTCTATAGCTAGGGGGTAACTTTTAATAGAGGAATAACCCTTCAAAGTTTGTAAATGGCAGCCATTTTTATGAAATGTATAGTACAAGGATATAAGTACATGAACCATCAAATAATACATAACTTATCAGCTATAGTTGGCGTATTCAAGTGACTTCAAATATTGTAATTTTTTTTTTTTTTTTTACAAGAAGTGATAGAGAACCTCAGGGCAAAAATTTCACCTGGAAATGTGTTTTCCTTTTATCTCTCAACATCTCTTTTATTAACCCGGTGACACATGATTGTCTATATTTTCAGATGATTATAGGGAGGTGTTGCAGTTCAATTTCACAAGGCTGAACTGAAGACTGTGCAAATTACACAGATTTTATAATTAATGCCATGTTTAAAACGTTCCAAGTATGACAGCTTTTATTACATTCATTACATTTCTGCACCCAGGACTCAGATTGGAGGAAAAATAGACTTGGCGCTTGAAGTCGGCAATTGTCTAAAAGGTTTCTTATTGTCTCCGAGCTGTAATAACAAAATAGAAGAGTGACTCTGGCTGATTGAAACTCGAGAATATTTGCAAGCCGACAGTCTTTAACCTCGGGCAAAGGCCTACGTTAATGAACACATTTATAAATTGAACACATGTTAAAATCCCATTGAGTAAGTCGCTTCATTGCTGTTATGGGAAAAAAATTGACCAGGTTAGAAGGAAAAAAAAAGCTCTGTTATTTCCCCCCAGTATGATGTTCTCTGAAATATGGAACGCAGATGTAATTACCTTAATGCTATTTTTGTTATCATATCAGCAAATTATACTGGTCCTGTCTATGACACTTATTTCAGAGGAAGAATTACACTTGCGCGTCAGGGTCCCAGGGGACAATGCGGCTTCACGGATGTTGCTGATAGTCTTTTGATGAAGTGATGTTGTAGCTGAATCTGCATTGTTTAAGCGTAGTTACAAGCACCATAGATGTTCCTGATCATTGGGAAATGACAATGAATTGGCCTATCACAAGTGGACTGGCATTGCTTTTCTTTCATAGTAGCAGACAGATCTAATTATTATTAAGGTGAAGCTGCCACTATAGATATTATATTAGAAAAGCACATAAGGATTGGTTCCCTTATATTATGTTATTATTGCAATAGCTCTCTTAGGCCTCATACACATGCGCAGCCTCTTTACAACTGATATCAGGGAGATTCCAAGAAGTAATGTTTCAAGTGGCGTGGGAAGTGTTTCATCTATCTATCTATCTATCTATCTATCTATCTATCTATCTATCTATCTATCTATCATAGCACCAGCATAGGGAACAAAAATTATTACCATACATATAACCGTCACACTGACTAAATCCTGTATACCGAGACCAATAATACCAGTATATATGGGGCAACTATTACTGCCACATCCTGACCGCTAACATTACCACCATACTGATAATGACCAAATCCAGTATACTAAGACCAATAATACAAACAGTACCAGTTTGCAAGGGACAAATATTACCACCTCATACTGACTCATACCACCGCATATGGAATAATACCACCATATACAGTGATCCCTCAACTTACAATGGCCTCAAGATACAATTTTTTAACAATGTTTCTTTTTGGACCATCGTAACTTGAGACCCGACTTAACATACAATGCCACAGACAGTCCAGATCTGCAGAACATGTAAAAAAGAGCTAGCTGATCAACCAATGAAAGTGGCCATTTTACTGGTAAAATCACAGTATTAGTGAAGTGCATACACTGGTTGGCTGTCTGGTATCTCCTCCCTAAAGTAGAGTATGATACTACATGTCCTGTCCTGTGTGTGTGTGTCTGGTATCTCCCCCCTACAGTACAGTATGATACTACATGTCCTGTACTGCTGTGTGTCTGTCTGGTATCTCCTCTCTACAGTACAGTGTGATACTGCATGTCCTGTACTGTTTGCTGTGTGTGTCTTGTATCTCCTCTCTAAAGTATAGTGTGATACTACATGCCCTGTACTGCTGTGTGTGTCTGGTATCTCCTCCCTACAGTACAGTATGATACTACATGTCCTGTACTGCTATGTGTGTCTGGTGTCTCCTCTCTACAGTACAGTGCGATACTACATGTCCTGTACTGCTGTGTGTGTCTGGTATCTCCTCTCTACAGTACAGTGTGATACTACATGTCCTGTACTGCTGTGTGTCTGGTATCTCCTCCCTACAGTACAGTGTGATACTACATGTCCTGAACTGCTATGTGTGTCTGGTATCTCCTCTCTACAGTACAGTGTGATACTACATGTCCTGTACTGCTGTGTGTGTCTGGTATCTCCTCTCTATAGTACAGTGTGATACTACATGTCCTGTACTGCTGTGTGTCTGGTATCTCCTCCTTACAGTACAGTGTGATACTACATGTCCTGTACTGCTGTGTGTCTGGTATCTCCTCCTTACAGTACAGTGTGATATTACATGTCCTGAACTGCTATGTGTGTCTGGTATCTACTCTACAGTACAGAATGATACTACTTGTCCTGTACTACTATGTGTGTCTGGTATCTCCTCTCTACAGTACAGTGTGATACTACATGTCCTGTACTGCTATGTGTGTCTGGTATCTCCTCTCTACAGTACAGAGTGATACTACATGCCCTGTACTGCTGTGTGTGTCTGGTATCTCCTCTCTACAGTACAGTGTGATACTACATGCCCTGTACTGCTGTGTGTGTCTGGTATCTCCTCTCTACAGTACAGTGTGATACTACATGTCCTGTACTGCTATGTGTGTCTGGTATCTCCTCTCTACAGTACAGAGTGATACTACATGCCCTGTACTGCTGTGTGTGTCTGGTATCTCCTCTCTACAGTACAGTGTGATACTACATGTCCTGTACTACTATGTGTGTCTGGTATCTCCTCTCTACAGTACAGTGTGATACTACATGTCCTGTACTGCTGTGTGTGTCTGGTAACTCCTCTCTATAGTACAGTGTGATACTACATGTCCTGAACTGCTATGTCTGTCTAGTATCTACTCTACAGTACAGAGTGATACTACATGTCCTGTACTACTATGTGTGTCTGGTATCTCCTCTCTACAGTACAGTGTGATACTACATGTCCTGTACTGCTATGTGTGTCTGGTATCTCCTCTCTACAGTACAGAGTGATACTACATGCCCTGTACTGCTGTGTGTGTCTGGTATCTCCTCTCTACAGTACAGAGTGATACTACATGTCCTGTACTACTATGTGTGTCTGGTATCTCCTCTCTACAGTACAGTGTCATACTACATGTCCTGTACTGCTGTGTGTGTCTAGTATCTCCTCTCTACAGTACAGTGTCATACTACATGTCCTGTACTGCTGTGTGTGTCTAGTATCTCCTCTCTACAGTACAGTGTGATACTACATGCCCTGTATTGCTTTGTGTGTCTGGTATCTCCTCTCTATAGTACAGTGTTATACTACATGCCCTGTACTGCTGTGTGTGTTTGGTATCTCCTCTCTATAGTACAGTGTTATACTACATGTCCTGTACTGTTTGCTGTGTGTGTCTGGTATCTCCTCTCTACAGTACAGTGTGATACTACATGCCCTGTACTGCTATGTGTGTCTGGTATCTCCTCTCTACAGTACAGTGTGATACTACATGTCCTGTACTGGTGTGTGTCTAGTATCTCCTCTCTACAGTACAGTGTGATACTACATGTCCTGTACTGCTGTGTGTGTCTAGTATCTCCTCTCTACAGTACAGTGTGATACTACATGCCCTGTACTGCTGTGTGTGTCTGGTATCTCCTCTCTACAGTACAGTGTGATACTACATGCCCTGTACTGTTGTGTGTGTTTGGTATCTCCTCACTATAGTACAGTGTGATACTACATGTCCTGTACTGTTTGCTGTGTGTGGTATCTCCTCTCTACAGTACAGTGTGATACTACATGCCCTGTACTGCTATGTGTGTCTGGTATCTCCTCTCTACAGTACAGTGTGATACTACATGCCCTGTACTGCTGTGTGTGTCTGGTATCTCCTCTCTACAGTACAGAGTGATACTACATGACCTGTACTGCTGGGTGTGTCTGGTATCTTCTCTCTACAGTACAGAGTGATACTACATGCCCTGTACTGCTGTGTGTGTTTGGTATCTCCTCTCTATAGTACAGTGTGATACTACATGTCCTGTACTGCTGTGTGTGTCTGGTATCTCCTCCCTACAGTACCGTGTGATACTACATGTCCTGTACTGCTGTGTGTGTCTGGTATCTCCTCCCTACAGTACAGTGTGATACTACATGTCCTTTACTACTGTGTGTGTCTGGTATCTCCTCTCTACAGTACAGTGTGATACTACATGTCCTGTACTGCTGTGTGCGTCTGGTATCTCCTTTCTATAGTACAGTGTGATACTACATGTCCTGTACTGCTGTTTGTCTGGTATCTCCTCCCTACAGTACAGTGTGATACTACATGTCCTGAACTGCTATGTGTGTCTGGCATCTACTCTCTACAGTACAGAGTGATACTACATGTCCTGTACTACTATGTGTGTCTGGTATCACCTCTCTACAGTACAGTGTGATACTACATGTCCTGTACTGCTATGTGTGTCTGGTATCTCCTCTCTACAGTACAGTGTGATACTACATGTCCTGTACTGCTATGTTTGTCTGGTATCTCCTCTCTACAGTACAAAGTGAAACTACATGCCCTGTACTGCTGTGTGTGTCTGGTATCTCCTCTCTACAGTACAGAGTGATACTACATGTCCTGTACTACTATGTGTGTCTGGTATCTCCTCTCTACAGTACAGAGTGATACTACATGTCCTGTACTGCTGTGTGTGTCTAGTATCTCCTCTCTACAGTACAGTGTGATACTACATGCCCTGTACTGCTGTGTGTGTCTAGTATCTCCTCTCTACAGTACAGTGTGATACTACATGCCCTGTACTGCTGTGTGTGTCTGGTATCTCCTCTCTACAGTACAGAGTGATACCACATGCCCTGTACTGCTGTGTGTGTTTGGTATCTCCTCTCTATAGTACAGTGTGATACTACATGTCCTGTACTGTTTGCTGTTTGTGTCTGGTATCTCCTCCCTACAGTACCGTGTGATACTACATGTCCTGTACTGCTGTGTGTGTCTGGTATCTCCTCCCTACAGTACAATGTGATACTACATGTCCTGTACTACTGTGTGTGTCTGGTATCTCCTCTCTACAGTTCAGTGTGATACTACATGTCCTGTACTGCTATGTGTGTCTGGTATCTCCTCTCTATAATACAGTGTAATACTACATGTCCTATGTTGCTCTTTACCTGTGCCAGGATAAGTTGCTTCTTTGGGCACCAGGTGAGCATGGCTTTATTTTATATTTCTGGGACCCTGTGTGATCTGTACAGGACCCTGAAAACAGTCTGGTCCTCTACATAGAAAGTAATTTACAGTCTCCAGTAGCTCTTACTGACTGTTGTATGTAAGGACTTGCTGTATCCATATTACAGTAGCTGCTTATTTTCCTTTAAATTTTCATCTTTTCTCATTTTGGGGATTTAGAACCAATTACCAGTTTTCTATAGAGTTTTGGTCTCAATATACAATGGTTTCAACATACAATGTTCGCCCTGGAACTAATTAATATTGTATGTTGAGGGACCACTGTACTGATTAATGTCACCACTGCTATGGAATAAAATCCACTGTACAAATGCCAATATCACCTCATACAGTGACCATATAGCAACAGATACGAGCTCTACACAATCTATGCAGACCATAAGTGACTACAGTGCAATTACAGCCAGTGACTCACCGGAGGCGTCTTCTATAAGTGAATTACAGGGGGCTTCTTCTCCGATCAGAGTTGCTCACTTTTCTTCTTCTCCATCCGGCTTGGGCCATCATGAGGACTTCTCTCAATCATGAGTCATCCCCGGAGTATCTGCCCGACAAACATTTTAGGCTCCTCACTCATGTACCATCATCATCCTCCACATCTATTTTGCCCCTTCTGTGCCCTTAAATAGTAGTTAGTGCCCTCTGAATCCATATAGAAGTTAGACCCTTTTGTACCCCTTTATAGTAGTCAGACCCCTCTCTATGCATCGGTATAGCAGTTAGACCTGTGCAGGTAGCCACCCTAGTAGGTAGTAACCTCCATGATGCTATTTCCCCCATAGGTAGTGTCCCTGGTGGGTAAGCACTAGTATGTAGTATACCCCATGTAGGCACTCCACTGTAGGTAATCACCCCCTGGTAGCCCCCCCCATGTAGTAATCTCCTGTGGTAGTTAGCCCCCTTTCGTAGGCATCCCCCCTTGCAGTTTCCTCCCTCCATACAGGTATCTCTCCTATGTAGTTACCTCCCCTGGTAATTTGGTAATTAGGACCCATCCCTCCTATGTAGGCATCTCCCCAAGTAGTTAGCCCCCTTCCTACTGTATGTGCTTGTCTCTCCCCAGCCCCCCCCCCAAATGCAGGTACCCCCGTGTGAAAACAAAACAAAACCTGCAGTATACTCACCTAGCTGGAGCTGCGGTGTCTTCTTCCTCTCCCTGCTCTAAGCGCACAAGTGATTGCCAGTTCTTGTAGTCGGAGGCAGAATGCTGCCTCCGGACACAAGAGTGATTGGCAGGGTCGGGAGCCACTGCAGTACCAGCCGGGATGAACTTCACTGACAGCGGCCATTCTGCGACGGGTCAATTATTCAATATGGGCAACATAGGGCAAGCTATTAAATGTTAAAAAAAAAACATGGAATTTTTCCTAAATAGGGTAACATCACTCATCTCTATCCAATCGATTGAGATTCCTGTTTATTTCTGTTCCTTTAATGTTAAACAACTTAGGTTTATATATTTTATTAGTGTGTGTCACTTGTTTAACTGGACCTTTATAGAGCATCTTTTGATGAGCAACAAACAATTTGAACGCAATTTTGGTTACATTTTAAAAATACTTAGAAAACCTGAAAACAAATTCTTGATAACACTTTTATTTATTTATTTTTTTTACATTTTCTTTCTTTCATTTGTCATTGGGAAATATCTGGCTTCAACAGAAAACAATGCACAGACGTTCTGCAGTACAGCTTAGTTAAAACATGTCTTATGGACTACTGCCAATCTATTACTAGGAAGTGAAAAACTCTGAAAATGTCTACAGGACTAGATCACCCTCAGCTATGGAGCAATAGAGGAAGTCAGAAACCTTAGGGCATTGTTCCTGGGAGTATTTTATCACCATACAATTCTAAAGAATTAATGAAAATTTAATGTGTTTGGAAAGTTAGATAGAAGAGTTTGTGAACCAGGATGTCCTCTAAAAAGTAGGATCCAGGAGACCATAATGGATAAAACTGTAGACAGCATTTCGTTGTATGCACGCCACAGTAAAATTGTGTATGATCATCCACGCAATCTTTATGATTTCCTAAAGGCCATATTCCACCAACAGATCTGACAACAGATTATCTGCCAAAGATTTGAAGCCAAACCCAGGAGTGGATTTGAAAAGAGGAGAAATCCAGTCTTTCATTTATGACCTAATCTCTGTTTATAGTCTGTTCCTGGGTTTGGCTTCAAATCTTTGGCAGATTATCTGTCGTCAGATCTGTTGGTGGAATAGGGCCTTTAGGGTCCATTTACACAGAACGATTATTATCTGCCAAAGATTTGAAGCCAAAGACAAAAACAGACTATAAGCAGAGATCAAGTAATAAAGGAAAGCCTGAGATTTTTCCTCTTTTCAAATCCATTCCTGGCTTTGGCTTCAAATCAGATAATCTTTCTGTGCAAATGGACCCTAAGGGATACAAGGTTTTTAAGACCTTGTTTACACGCTGTATATTTTTTTAAATAAATAACATCAGTTGTTGCAGATTGCAACACTGGACGCTATTTATTGAAAAGGCGAATTCACATTGTCTCCCATCGAATCCATGGAACACGGTATATACTCTGGCTGGGATTCCATGCGACCACACAGAAAACTGACCTTGAATAGCGGCCGCACAAAATGGACCGTACAGACAATGTGAACTATGGTCCTGCAGAGTAGATTTGCAATGGTAGAACACTGTAAAATATTTTTACAGACAGTAACAAGCAAAAATTACTTACAAATGTGCGCCGTCGTCTCCCAACACAGGACTGTGGCATAGCAGGACCGTAAATTTCAAAGCAGAGCTGTCAGTCAGACACCCCAGACAGCTGTGCATCATTCGGGGGCTGACTGGAGCATTGTGGGCCGATCCCGTCTTCCTCCTGGACCAGTGACTCCTTTTCCCTACGGTAAGAGAAATGAGTCGCCGGGTCAGGAGGAGCACAGGACCGGCCCCTGGAGGTGACCAGCCCTTCTGGCATTTGACAGAAGTGCCCTATGGCCAGTCTGGCCCTGGTCACACTGCAGCCCTGCAGCCCTAAAAACACTGGTGATAGCACAGTAGCACAGTGCACATTATGGACAGGCTAGTGAGGTTCCACAAGCACAAGCACCTCCCACAGTTTCCTTGTTCAGTATACAAATACAGGTGACACCTTCATCTCACATCTTTGCCTCTGCCCGCATCATGTCCAGGCACTTTTGAAATTTGATGTCACTGTGCCTATTGGTTTGCAGTGGTGTTATGAATGAGAAACCTTATCTGCTACTGGGTGGACCCATAGTCTCTTTGGCCATGAATTCAGGTTTTTGTTTGGGATATGACCAGGGGCGCCGCAATGATGAGGCGACCTGAATCGTCTGCCTCAGGCGGCGCCACCAGCTATCTTCATGGGGGCGGCATTCAGTGGCAGATTATAATATGAGCGGTTCGGGCGGCCGCCCACATTATAATCCGCCACTGACTGTACCCAGGGCCGCTTTAACCAGAGGGCACATGGTGCACGTGCACCGGGCCCACTGGTTAAAGGGGCCCCCCCGAGCAGGCCGGCCGTTGCTATGTGCGACCAGTGCGGTCGCACAGGGCTCCGGCCACCAGCCTGTCAGGGGGGAGCGCCATGGATGGGTAATCTACTTACCCCTCCATGGCGCCCCCTGCAGGGCCCCCCCGTCCGCCGCTGCCCCCGTCCGCTGCTGCTGCGGCGCTTCAGCGCTGCAGCAGCAGCGACACTGACAGAGAGAGAGCCATTGGCTCCCTCCCTGTCAGTCACTCTTGTGGCCGCACTTCCTGCGGTCACAAGAGGCCGCACTCTCCCTCTAGCGGCCGACGTCACTGGAGCGTCGGCGCGAGGGTAAGGGGAGTGCAGCCTCTTGTGACCACAGGAAGTGCGGCCACAGGAGGGAAGAGAAGAGGAACGCGAGGACCTAGGTGAGTAAAAGTGTTTGTTTTTTTCAATGTTATATGGGAGGGGGAGCTATATACTATTGGGGAGCACAGGGGGCTATATACTATGGGGGAGAACAGGGGGCTATATACTATGGGGGAGAACGGGGGCTATATACTATTGGGGAGCACAGGGGGGCTATATACTATGGGGGAGCACAGGGGGCTATATACTATGGGGGAGCACAGGGGAGCTATATACTATGGGGGAGCACAGGGGGCTATACACTATGGAGGAGCACAGGGGAGCTATATACTATTGGGGAGCACAGGGGAGCTATATACTATTGGGAAGCACAGGGGGCTATATACTATTGGGGAGCACAGGGGAGCTATATACTATGGGGGAGCACAGGGGAGCTATATACTTTGGGGAGCACAGGGGGCTATATACTATGGGGGAGCACAGGGGGCTATATACTATGGGGGAGCACAGGGGGCTATATACTATGGGGGAGCACAGGGGAGCTATATACTATGGGGGAGCACAGGGGGCTATACACTATGGGGGAGAACGGGGGGCTATATACTATTGGGGAGCACAGGGGGCTATATACTATGGGGGAGCACAGGGGGCTATATACTATGGGGGAGCACAGGGGAGCTATATACTATGGGGGAGCACAGGGGGCTATACACTATGGGGGAGCACAGGGGAGCTATATACTATTGGGGAGCACAGGGGAGCTATATACTATGGGGGAGCACAGGGGGCTATACACTATGGGGGAGCACAGGGGAGCTATATACTATTGGGGAGCACAGGGGAGCTATATACTATTGGGAAGCACAGGGGGCTATATACTATTGGGGAGCACAGGGGAGCTATATACTATGGGGGAGCACAGGGGAGCTATATACTTTGGGGGAGCACAGGGGGCTATATACTATGGGGGAGCACAGGGGAGCTATATACTATGGGGGAGCACAGGGGAGCTATATACTATGGGGAGCACAGGGGGCTATATACTACTGGGGAGCACAGGGGGCTATATACTATGGGGGAGCACAGGGGGCTATATACTATGGGGGAGCACAGGGGGTTATATACTATTGGGGAGCACAGGTTAGCTATATACTATTGGGGAGCACAGGGGCTATATACTATTGGGGAGCACAGGGGAGCTATATACTATTGGGGAGCACATGGGTCTATATACTATGGGGGAGAGCACAGGGGGCTATATATTATGGAGAGCACAGGGGGGCTATATACTATTGAGGGGGAGCACAGGGGGGCTATATACTATTGGGGGAGAGCACAGGGGGGCTATATACTATTGTGGGAGAGCACAGGGGGGCTATATACTATTGGGGGAGAGCATAGGGGGCTATATACTATTGTGGGAGAGCACAGGGGGGCTATATACTATTGTGGGAGAGCACAGGGGGGCTATATACTATTGTGGGAGAGCATAGGGGGGCTATATACTATTGGGGGAGAGCACAGGGGGGCTATATACTATTGTGGGTGAGCACAGGGGGCTATATACTACTGGGGAGAGTGCACAGGGGGGCTATATACTAATGGGGGAGCGCACAGGAGGGCTGTATATAACTGGAGGAGCACATGAGGGTCTATATACTACAGGGACACCTTAAAACTATGGAGGCACAGAGGGGTGTAACTATGTAGGGGTACAGAGGGGTGTAACTACTGTATAGGGGTATAAGGGACCTAACTACTGTATGTGTTGGAGCCTAAAATATTTGTCTGGCAGATTCTGGAGAGAAGATTCACAGCCAGGAGAAGACTTCAAGGTGGCCCAGGCTGGATGGAGAGAAAAAGAAAAGGTGACAGACTCTGATCGGAGAAGACGCCTCCGGTGAGTCACTGGATGTAACTTCACTCTGTTATAGGCTTGTACTGATAGGGGTCATGGTATGGCGGTATTATGTAATGGTATCAATGGTGATATCTTTCTGTTTTGTTTAGTGCAGTTTTTATGTAATATGTAATCACTGAATGGTGGAAATAGTGTTATAAGGTAACTACTGTATGTATTGGGGCTCTTGATACAGTGTGGGGGCAAATTCAGTACATTATACAATGTGCAGAAAGGTAAGGGGGGGCCCACTCTTAAGGGCTGTGCACTGGGCCCACCAATGTATTAAAACGGCCCTGACTGTACCATGTACTGGAGCCCCCCCACCCCCGGGCAGTATCTGTAATGAGATGCTGTGAGCGGGGGAGACTGTATTCATAAGCGCCGCGCTGTACTAAATCAGCCGCGCGGTGCTGATACTACAGCGCGGCGCTTATGAATACAGTCCCCCCCGCTCACAGCATCTCATTACAGATACTTCCCGGGGGCAGGGGGGCTCCAGTACATGCATTCCACGTCCGTGATCCGTCAGGATCACGGAACGTGGGAATGCAGCCTTAGTCCCCCGGCTGATGTGCGGCTGCCCGGGGTGTCCCGTCCTGTCCCCGGCAGCGCGCGCATCAGAGAGCTCCCCGTGCGCCGGAAGTCACAGGCACAGGCGCACGGGGAGCTCTGTGATGCGCGCGCTGCCGGGGACAGGACGGGACACCCCGGGCAGCCGCACATCAGCCGGGACCAGACCAGAGAGGCTCGACGGGGGAACGGAGGGCAGGTGAGTTGTGTGCTGTTTTTTGTTTTTGTTTTATCTGCTGTGCAGGGGGGGGGGGAGAGGGGGACCATCTATAAGGTAGGGGGGGGAAGGGGGCCATCTATAAGGGAGGGGGGAAAGAGGGGGACGATTTATAAGGGAGGGGGGAAAGAGGGGGACGATCTATAAGGGGGGGGACCATCTATAAGGGAGGGGGAGAGGGAAGAGGGGGACCATCTATAGGGGGGGGCCATCTATAAGGGAGGGGGGAAAGAGGGGGACCATCTATAAGGGGGGGCCATCTATAAGGGAGGGGGGAAAGAGGGGGACCATCTATAAGGGGGGGACCATCTATAAGGGAGGGGCGGGAGGGGGACCGTCTATAAGGGGGGGGAAGAGGGGGACCATGTATAAGGGGGAGAGGGGGACCATCTATAAGGGAGGGGGAAAGAGGGGGACCATCTATAAGGGGGCATCTATAAGGGAGGGGGGAGAGGGGGACCATGTATAAGGGGGGGGAGGGGGACCATCTATAAGGGAAAGGGGACCATCTATAAGGGAGGGGGAGAGAGGGAAGAGGGGGACCATCTATAAGGGGGGGGAAAGAGGGGGACCATCTATAAGGGGGGGGGAGAGGGGGACCATCTATAAGGGGGGGAGAGAGGGAAGAGGGGGACCAACTATAAGGGGGGGGGGGGAAGAGGGGGACCATCTATAAGGGGGGGAGAGGGGGACCATCTATAAGGGAGGGGAAAGAGGGGGACCATCTATAAGGGAGGGGGGAGAGGGGGACCATCTATAAGGGAGGGGGGAGAGGGGGACCATCTATAAGGGGGGGGAGAGGGGACCATCTATAAGGGGAGGAAGAGGGGGACCATCTATAAGGGGGGGAAGAGGGGGACCATCTATAAGGGGGGAAGAGGGGGACCATCTATAAGGGGGGAAGAGGGGGACCATCTCCTAAAAGATCAGCACCCTCCTCTCCTGACATCCTCTGTGCTGCTGGGACTTCTCCTATAGGATTAGCACCCTCCTCTCCTGACATCCTCTGTGCTGCTGGGACTTCTCCTATAGGATTAGCACCCTCATCTCCTGACATCCTCTGTGCTGCTGGGACCTCTCCTATAGGATTAGCCCCCTCCTCTCGTGACATCCTCTGTGCTGCTGGGACCTCTCCTATAAAGTCAGCCTCCTCCTCTCCTGACATCCTCTGTGCAGCAAGGGACCAAACATTATGTTTATTGGGGACAGCAGTGGGGGGGGGGGCAGTAGTGGATTATAATGTGGGCGGATTGACGGGGGGGGGGGGGGGGGGGGGGCGTCATTCTATAGTTCGCCTCGGGCAGCAGAGAGGCTAGAATCACCCCTGGATATGACAAGAGATGGGTTTGAGTATAGAGGCCTCATAGTAAGCCTTTAATCCTGCTTTTGGTGTAGAGCGACACATTACACCAACTACAGGTGTGATGATCCGGGAAGCCATCACATATGACAGTCAGTCATTCCTTGTAGTGATATGAGGGACACCAACAGCTCAGAGATATGCACAGGACATGTGTTGCCTCTCATGGCTTCCAGTTGGTATTTTTCATCAGGATAATGCTCCCTGACACACAGCAAGGCTTACCCAAGAATCTCTTCCAGACTGCAACTCTTTCTTGGCCTGCACAATTGCCATATTTATCACTACTCGAGCATTTATTGCACCAGCTTCAGCAACCTATGAGTGTGCAGGATCTTTGGACATTGACACACTCCTGCCAGCTTCAGCCAGCATCCTCACAAGGTCTTTTGCTTTTGTACTTGGGTTGATATGGACATTTCGTACCAAAGCACGTTCATCTCTGGGACACAGAACCCGTCTCCTTCCTGAGCGTTATGGTGGCAGGGCATTCCCATTTTGTTTGTACTTGCGTATAAATGTTTGTACAGATGAACAAGGCACCTTCAGGTATCTGGAAATTGCACCCAAATATGAACCAGATACAGTATATTTGCTAATTTCTTTAGACTTTCCTATAAGGTTACACAAAGAAGCAGTGTGTTTCAGGTGTGCCTTAAAATACATCCACAGGTGACACTAAAATCAGAAGCTTCCAAAGACATGACATCATCATATAGGGTGTCTCAAATTGTTTATCTTACTGTATGTAAACTTTTGACTTTTCAGAAAGTAATCCTAATTGACCTAAAACAGGAAAGGTTTATTTTGATTTCATGTCAGATAGTGAAAAAAACATGCAGATGTGTCTTTTTATATTGTGTACGTAAACTTCTGGTTTCAACTGTATATCATCATTACATTCACACATATAAAGTTTCATTTGATTAAAACAACTATTTTTTGCTGTGTTATTTTATTTTATTTTTTTGTGATTAAATATTTATAAAATTAAGTAGTGTTCCACCCTGTGTGTCACTTTATAAAATGGCACTAAGGCAGATAAGGAGAAGTTTGGAGAACCCATATTTATCTTCTTGCTATCCTGCCACATGTCTGTAACAGGTCCCTGTTCCCTACCGCACCACAGTCCCTGGTCAGTGGCACAAGATATTCCTGTCAGCTAATCAGCGACCAAGGAAGGATACAGGCCAACTGGCATGTCTCCCACCAAACACAAACCATGAAGTGCTCAGGGCTGAAGGGCTCAGCAAGGAGTGGGGAAGGTAAGTATGCCTTCCCCATCCCCTCCCCCACCTGCCTTAGTGCATTTTTAAAAGTGACACACAGCATTGAAACCCCCTTTAAAGACTCAGAAAACCTCAGACTCATATACTAAAAGGACCCTATAGCATTTACTATGGAGGGAAAGGATTCACAACAAGCTGTGACCTAAACACTGACTTGAATTTTTTTATTTTTTATTTTTTTAAAACATAACCCATTGAAATGAAACATTTTTTATGCATTAGTGAAGTTCTTTCAATATATTTAGAATAATCACCACTGGGAGTAATGAATGAACATGCAGTACCACACTAAACCAGCAGGTGTCAGTGCCTAGCTTCTACTCAAGATAAATCTCCTTGCAAGCAATAGCAACAGTGCCACCTACAGACAGTGATATAAATCACCAATAAGCCCAGAATAATAAATCCTATTTGAAGCAAAACATCAGTACACAAATACCATTACTGTTTACTCTTTACATCCAGCATAAATGTGTATCTGTCAAGTTAAAACATTTCTTTTGTCCTGTTAAATGACAAACCTTACAATCAGAGGCGAAATGAAAGAAAAAGAAACGTAAAACAAATAATCCAGTGCGAGAAAACATACAAACAATAAAATAACAGAGATGTCATTTACGATGCACAGCAAAGACAAACATCTGCCAGATCCAAGAAAGCTAAAGAGACACGAATAGATGGAGACAGAGACATAGGGAAAGATCTGTATGCCTTCAGCAGTGTCACAACCAAACGATGCAAAGAAATGTGACAACTTTAAGGTGTATGGACATCTACTGAAAGAATATACATCCTCAGATCTGTGCAGATTGTGCTATTGTAACGCATGTTTTAACTCCTTATGTGCTAGAAAGCATTGGACTGCAAATTTCATCAAAATTGCAAAAATAAAATACCTATGAGCAGATATAAACAAGAGAAATAATTTCCCAGTACAAATTATATGTTATTTTACCCCAGATACACACTGCAGAATATGTAAAACTGCTGCTGCACGCACATGACCTTACAAGCCATGTAATATGATGTAGTCATGTGACCATGTTATTTGGTATCCCTGTATGCAAGTATGGGGCTGGTTCTGTTGGTGGTATGACATATTACATATAGGGGTTAAAGGGGTTGGCCACCTCTAACATGATATGTTTAAAAGCAGTGCAGTGTATTGTCTCTGTTGGCAGCCATGTATGTACAGATAAGCCATTAGGTTATATACAGGGATGGGTACTGAGCGGGGGGGAAGCGGCATCATTATAGTGTACAGTGCTATAGAGAAAGCCTCTATTAGTAAGCAATCTGCTATATACACTGCTTTGAAAATAAAAAAAAATGGCCAACCCCTTTACGTTCCTTATATCTGCCTATAAGGCCTTCTGCTTTATTTTTCTATATTTTATATTATACAGTAGACTAGAAATAGTTTGTAGGAACCCATTTCTTGCAATGGTATATCTATCTCTATAACCAACAGAAGCAACCTAACTCACAGTTTCACCTTGAAAATGTACCATTTTGTGTATACAACTAAAATTCTATTCCATCCACATCATGTTGATGCTGCTGCATTATGGTTAGAGACTCCAAACAAACCTGACGTGTCTTCCCATTGTACACACCACTTGCTTCTAAGCTTGTTGTCAGTGCAGATCAGTCTTTTGCACATACATTAGTTATGCATCTCACAAATAACAGACTGTAGATACTTAAAGGGGTTCCCAAGTTTAGACAATTCAAACTTGTTAGATGAGTCCTTTAATAATAAGCAAATAACAAAGTGTACCCTTACTGGAATCCCCAATGATTACCTAGTGTAATCAATTCTCCGACATTGCCACAACAGGACAAACTAACTTACCAAGTGTTGTGTAGAGAACACTAACATTTACAATGTGCAGTGTACAGGAATAAATGTGCCACTGCTAAGTGTCTTTGTATGGTCAGTTGGCTGGTACCTTGGTTTAGGAGTAACTTGGATTGAGAGGGTTTTGCAAGAAGAGCTCACAGTTTTTAAAAATTGTAACTTGGTTTAAGAGCATTGCTTTGGTTTAAGAGCTCCCTGTACTGGGTGGGAGGGGATTGTGGGAGGGGCATGGTCTGTATAGCTGAGTATACAGCACTGTGCTCTGACCCAGGAAGTCTCCCTCACCTTACAAATCATAGCAGATCCACTTCAGGCTGGGGCTTGCATCAGGGGACAGGACTGTGGAGGTAATCTCTCCATAGCTGTAGCCTCTCTCTCTCTCTCCCCATACAGAGAGTGCTGCTATACTGTGCTCACCCTATACCCTGCACATTCCTTCCTGCAGTCTCTATCATCCTTTGTGTTTCCTGCTATAATATGCCTGCACTTACACTCAGCCATTTACACTGCTGTATAGAAAGGTTTCTGTCACTGTCATTCTGCACAGCTCTGTGATTCTCACTTCCTGATTGGTCCATGCTGATGTTTTGCAGGTGCCAAGAGTATGATTGCCAGACAAGTCCCACTTCTTAGCTTATTGCAGGTTATTCTAGGGGGTAGTGTTTAGTTCTGTGTTGATTTAGTCCTAGAAAGTGTTTCTGCCAAGTCTTCTGCACAGGAAAGTTTACCCCAGGGCCTTGCCCTTGTGGCCAGGTACCTGCTCCTGCAAAAGACTGTATATCTTCACTAGTGTCTTCAACAAGATGATGATCTGCTAAAACCTTAAATGGGAACTATCAGCAGGTTGGATGAACAAATTTAGGATGAAGGTAAGAGACATACCTTCATCCTCAGTACCCCATGCTGGGGCTAAGTTGGTCTAACCTGCTAATAGTTCCCCTTTAAGATGGGCTACCATTAAGGGGTCCACCATGTGCCTAAATCTGGGGTGACCATTTTCTGCAAGGTTATTTCTCAAGGGATGAGCTCCACCTGGGGCCCATGTTCCTGAATCTAACACACTTTCATTCCTTATGGCAAGAGATGGTATTCTCCAAACCATAAGTATTAAGGTTAGCCTGACAGAGGTCAACACGACTAGACATGTCCCCCTTGTAACCCCCAAATATAAATCAACAGTGATATAAAGCAAGTTTGCAATTTACAATCATTATTATTATTATTATTATTTTGTTAGTTATGCTGTAAAACAAACCTATACTTACCGGAAATACAGGTCCAGTCTTATAAAGGCAGATTTTTAGTCTTGTGCTGGTTGAAAAAATGAGACTAAACACATGAAGTCCTGGCCAGTACAGAGTGTCATGGCTCAATGTGTCTGTCAATCACATGACTGAACACAGGAAGTGCCATGTTTACCATGGTAAGTATTAAAAAAAAACAACCATCAAACAGTCCAGGGTTTGTGAATGTTCATCATAGAGATAAGCATGACGTATCACCATTTTACGGTTTTCTGGTACGGAGAGACAGTGGTGGATGCACATCAGAGATTAACCATTTATCCCAAATAACGCAAAATTGTTGTACCTTGTTCATTTTCTGAGCTACAGCAACACCAGCTACTATTTCAGGTATTGAGGGTAAGTCTTTGCTTCCATTTGGCAGCTATTTTAGATTTGGTGACAGTAAGGGTGTGGATAAGAATTGTAGCATCAGGGATGGAGATATATTATCCATTTGCAGATACAGTAATGCCACATCCAGGGCATCGCAGGGGGATTGGAACTGCAGTACTTTCTTCAGTAATAAGAAACAGAATACCATAGTGGCTTAAGAAGGCTACAGGTCCACCATATATGTACCAGATTACTTTCTTGATTCTTGGAAACTCTTCCAATTGTTTACCTTACTCACCCCCGAGGATTGATTTTCTGGATTATTGTACGCTTGTGTATTTTGCATACAGAACTTCCCTTATTGCGTGTGTTTACTGCCACACACGGATTGCACCACTTATATATGACTAATTGTATGCTGTTACCTCTGTACTTTATTTACATTGTTTAAAAGTGTTATAAAATTCTTTAATAAAATTTAAGTTAAAAAAACAAACAATATAAATTACAAACTTGCTTTATATCACATCTACTGTCGATTTAGGTTTGGAAAGTTATAATAACAGTGACACTTGAAGATACTTTGCCAACTCAAGTATTTCCTATCCAAAACTATCAAAACACAGTAATCACTGAACTCAAGGAGAACAGGCCTCCATCCACAGACAGCCGTTTTGGGGTATTTGCCCCTCGTCAGTGTGAAGTAGGATTCTGGCTAGTTGGGGCAATAACAAATCAACCAAAAAAACACAGTTATCACTGAACTCAAGGAGAACAGTGAAAAAAAAACTCCTATGAAGTATTCAATCAAGAGTCTGCACTGATGCCCCCCGAAATTTAAATATGCAAAACAAGAGTCCGTGGAGTCTCGGTTGCGAGTCTCAAAACACGGGATAGCCAGATATCTCTAGCCTGTTGCCCCAACTAGCCAGAATCCTACTCCACACTGACGAGGGGCAAATACCCCTCTGTCTGTGGATGGAAGCCTGCCTTGGCAAGCCCTTGTCATGATCGCAATACTCGTACCTTGAGTTAGACATTGACAAAAAGGGGCCACCCTGGTATTTCCCTGTTTGTGTTCCAATACTCACAACCGAGTGGGACTTAAGGGGCTATTTATCAGGGTGGTGTGGTGCTCTCCCCATCATGGAGGCACCCCGTGGCAACAGGCTAGAGATATTTGCCTATCCCGTGTTTTGAGACTCGCAACCGAGACTCCACGGACTCTTCTTTTGCACTATCCAAAACTATGTCAGGGTATTAAAAGGGATTTAGCAATCATACTTCACCACAAACTGCTGTGTCTACACTTACTCCTGAAAGTTATCTTGTACTGTCAGTTTAAGACAGGCATGGGGAACCTTTGGCCCTCCAGCTGTTGCAAAACTACAATTCCCAGGCATGATGGGAACTGTAGTTTTGCAACAGCTGGAGGGCCGAAGGTTCCCCATCCCTGGTTTAAGAACTATTCAGAAAAGCATTCCAGTGGTTAAGTTATCCTGGACTCTGTGGTTCATCTGCACTGCACCAACATCGTTTTAATGGGCGAGTGTCTGGGACCCAGGGAGGGCATGTACCACTCAGGCCCTGTGACAAGTGCTGCTGTGATACACTACCACCTGCCCTTACAAAATTCACCTAACAATCCCTGGGTTACCACACATATACTAAGGGCCTAGCTATAGGGGCTGAAGAGGAAGCAGTGACTACTGGACCCAAGTGACTGGGAGGCCCAAACCCCCCTCTGTCACGTCAGAAGACACCAGCATGATAAATGGCAATGGTACTATCTGTTATGTTTGCAGGTATTCTGTGGCCAATTTTTTTTTCTTTACACTTGGACAAACCCTTTTAGTAAATATGTGCATCATGAACTCAATGTAAGCTTGGTGAGTGCAGCGTGCGTGCAGCATTTAGAGCATATGTCGTACGTATAAATGTGTGTCCTCTCTATGCAGCGTATATCCCGTATGTGATCAGCGTGTGTTTTATGTGTGCAATTTGTGAGCAGCTTCATGTATGTATATGCATATAGAGTTATCTTTTTCTAACTTTATTTCCATCAAAGACTTGGGGGCCTGGACATGCTTCTTGCACAGGAGCCATTTGCTCTAATTGGCCATCCCTGACATGGTATGTTGCGTCCTTTGATAGATTCTGCTTATGGCCTGGGAACTCAAGTTCTCTCAAAATCTCTTCAATGGTCAATAATATCACAAGAAGTAGCATAAATGCAGCAGATAATGGCTCTGCACAGTCAGTATATTCCCTACTCAAAGTTCTGGTACGTGCACAATATAAAATATACATAGGCGCATAATAATGACCCCTCCAAATGACTAAAAACATGCTAACCTCCTATATGTTTGTGGTGAGAAATGAGAGTTTATCCATGGAAACAATGTGCCCTCTGGTGGTGATCTGAGGCATGGCTTTTGTCAGTGATTGACAGGGTGGATCTGTAACACACTTGTCCGGCTATCAAATCCTCCTCATTACATCATGAATTTTGATAAGCCTATTAGCCAGCAAGGCGGCCAGGAGGAGAAAGATCCTCTCACTTGATGACTAAACAATGAGGAGTAATATATTTTAATTTAAACACCATAAACCTATTGAGTGCTTAATTAACTTTAACCGTCTTTAGGGGAATGGAGCCAATTTGAGAGGGTCAAAAGGAGTTGTTTCAATATCAAACAATTTTACATAGTCAATCCATTCATTCAGCCTACAGCGACTGATTAACACACAAAATTAACATGTTAGTAAAAATTCATAAGCGAATCTCCAGGGAAATTAAGATCTGCATGCTCACAGTGTGATTAGCACATGTATTGTTTTTCCGAAACAATATAATTTAATGGCTTCTTACAATCGCAGAAAGAGATTCTCAGTTCTGGCTTGCACTGATTATTTAACATGCCGTTTGGTTATAGAGAGGGATTTCAAAGCAAACTCCTTCTTAATGGTCCCCTGGATACATAACCTGGGATATTCTGCATTTACAACCAGCATAAAAGAGTCCTCCGTTTCAGGATAGTATAATACAGCCGTGTGTTATTTGTTCTACACAAACCGTAAAATCGACAGAGCTCAGCCCTCGGCTTGGCAACTGCAAAATGCCAGAGGATACGGGGCAGACTTTGTTGTCGGGAGTGATATTCACTTTAAAGAGTAACCTTCTGCTGTATTCAGGTCTGAAAATCATAAGAATAGAAGACGTCCTAATGGTTTCTCTGTGGTTTACCTCTTGATAGTCATTATAGCTTCATCTCTGCAGGCCTATTGTTATAGTCAGAGTCTCTTGGTAATTGAAAACATGACAGGTTTCCATCATAGGTGCACAGCACCTTCTAAACGCAGTGGATACCGTGTATCACACTGTACCTTTAGGCTATGTTCACACACCATTTTTTTTAAGGGAACAAACTGACCTTTTTAATAATAATGACGAGAAAAATTATCGTAATAAGGCAGTTTTTTCACTTTAAAAAACAGTGTGCCAGCAGTTTTTACAGCTTTTTGGCATTTTTTTCTGGGATTATTTTATTAAAATAAATATTAGTATAGATATTTTTCAGAGGGGGAGTTTATGCTGTTTTATTCCCTTCAAATTTTTCCTATTGCAGATTATATGACTCTTTCATAGTGTAATTTCTTCAGAAAAATGGGGGGGGGGGGGCAATATGCATATAGACATGGCTTTTGCTGTGTAATGACAGAAGTCATGGATCCGCTGTACCACCACTAGTGATAGATAGGAGCAGCGGCAGTAGACCGCTGCTATCTGCTATGGGCTGCCCGGAAGATCTAGTGATCACCCAGGCAGCCCCCCCCCCAGCTACCTGCGGCCCCCCTGTACTCACCTGCTCACTGCCGACACATACAATAGCGTCAGCAGCCAGCGGGGAATGAGTCCACCCTCTGAGTCCACCCGTGTAATAGGGGCTAAGGGGCCGCTGATCTCCACCGCAAGGTGGGTTCAACTTGCTGTGGCATGCGACCCCCAGGATGCGACCCCTGGCTTGGCTTACTAGTGGCGGCGGCGGGCAAGGTGCAGCTGGTGACAAGTAGGCTGGCAGGCAGGATTACAGTAGGAATCACGGTTGAAACCAAGGTGACAGTCACGGAAGTCTGGAGTCACCACAGGCAGGAATCATGGAAGTGCTGGGGCCCCGCGCTAAGGATAGCAAGGCAGAGGCTCCAATATGGGGTCAGGGTGGGGGCAGGAAATTATAGGGGACTGCTTGTTGGCAATAACCAATTAAGGGGAACCTAGGAGCCTGGGGCACACATGCCAGCCGGGAGAACACATGACAGGAGCGTGGAGTGGTGAGGCACCCCAGGGGGCCGAGGAGGAAGTGGCGCCAGCTGGGCATGAGGGCTCCGGCGTCCACAGAGAGAGAGGAGCTGGGAGAGCGGGTTCCCGGAGCACGAGAAGCCACCAGAGCTCTAACAGCCTGTTTTTGCCTTGCTGTTTTTCTCCCCTAAGTCTTCTTAGTCATAGTCCCCTATGTTTAGCAATACTGCCTAGGAACAGAAAAATAAACACCAGAATGGAGATTCATATTTCCCTATTAAATCTGGGCACCTAATTTTTGTTAGTCTTTTTTTTTAAATGCCAATAAAAAGTGTCCATACGAGTTATTTTGGAAAAGTGTGACCTTGTATAACTTGGTCAATCTTAGTTGTCCAGTCACAGTAAATAGACAAATGGGTGGAGGATGGATCTCTATGATCTACTAATCATATGAGAAACAGATTGCCGAACTCAGGGAGACCAGCCAAACGACAACACTGCCGGCTGCTAGTGAAAGCGCTCAATGCAGTGAAGTCCTAGATGCATTGCCCCCTGGGAAACATGAACATGCAAAAGAAGAGCCTGTGGAGCTCTACAGGCTCTTATTTTGCATGTTCATGTTTCCCAGGGGGCAATGCATCTAGGACTTCACTGCATTGAGCGCTTTCACTAGCAGCCGGCAGTGTTGTCATTTGGCTGGTTTCCCTGAGTTCAGCAATCTGTTTCTCTTATGGCTCTACTAGGCATTGCTCCCACCTAGCCAGAATCCTGCTCCACACTGATGAGTGGCAACACCCCGAAACAGCTGTATGTGGATGGTTACCTAGCCTTGGTTTATCCCTTGTCATTACATTGACTTATAGGGCCACTTAATACAGTGGTTTTGGTGGTTTCCTAACAGGAGCTGCCCCTTGGCTGGGTCCTTCCCAGAGGGATATCTGGCTAGTCCTGTGTTTTGAGGCTCTTCAATGAGGCTCCACAGGCTCTTCTTTTGCATGTTCATGTTTCCCAGGGGGCAATGCATCTAGGACTTCACTGCATTGAGCGCTTTCACAAGCAGCCGGCAGTGTTGTTGTTTGGCTGGTCTCCCTGAGTTCAGTAATCTGTTTCTCTTATGGCTCTACTAAGCATTGCTCCCACCTAGCCAGAATTCTGCTCCACACTGATGAGGGGCAACACCCCGAAACAGCTGTATGTGGATGGTTACCTAGCCTTGGTTTATCCCTTGTCATAACATTGACTTATAGGGCCACTTAATATGGTCGTTTTGGTGGTTTCCTAACAGCAGCTGCCCCTTGGCTGGGTCCTTCCCGGAGGGATATCTGGCTAGTCCTGTGTTCTGAGACTACTAATCATATATGACAGCATTGTTTGTATGGTCCTTTAAAATCATCATTGTTGACCGCACATCCCCTATTTACATAGGACGACGTGTGGATGAAACTGAATGCATTTGATTGTTCGTTTGCTGATGGCTGGCTCTTTTACAAAGGTCAATTTTTCCTATGAACATTGAATTTGTCCAAAAATTGACCCTTGTAAAGGGACCTTAAAAAAAGAACCTAAAGAGTAACTATTATATCATAAAACTTTTGACAGGTCAGAAGTCCTTAGACACCCACCCATAGGTCAAACAGAAGGCCCAAGCACTTAGCAGATTGCAGTGCCCTTTCATTTCTCATTTGGTCAGCTCTCCTTAAAGAGTTGAGTGAGCAGTGTACAAAGTAAGTAGTGTTGAGTGGACCTGTCAAACTATTTGGGTTTGGCAATGCTCTCCAAACCCAAACGTTCGCCATTTGGGTGGCTGGGGAAGTTGGATGTCGCCCTAGGAAGTCCCGGAAAACATGCACTTCTCCAGCACTGGGAGTCAAGTGCCGAACGTTTGAGTTTGGAGAGCGTTGCTGAACCTCAACAGTTTGACAGGCCCAAGATCTGCTCACCTTACACTCCAAGTAGAACTGAGCTGAACAGAAATGAGGACACAACAAATAACTAAGAAACTCTACCAATTAGAAGTAGTAGATGTCTGGAGCAAACTTCCAGCAGATGCGGTGGGTAAACCTACAATAACTAAAAACCTGCCTGGGATAAACATATATCTATCCTAAGATAATAAGAAATTATTAGAAGGGCAGGCTAGATGGACCCAGTGGTCTTTTTATGACAACAGTCTTCTATGTTTCCATGTACAGTCATGGCCAAACATTTTGAGAATGATACAAGTATAAATTGTACTGCTTCAGTTTTTAAAATGGCAATTTGCATATAATCCAGAATGTTATAAAGAGTGATCAGCTTAACAGCAATTACTTGCAAAGTCAATATTTGCCTAGAAAATGAACTTTATCCCCCAAAACACATTTCAACATCATTGCAGCCCTGCCTTAAAAGGACCAGCTAAAATTGTTTCAGTGATTGCTCCATTATCACAGGTGTGGGTGTTGATGAGGACAGGGCTGGAGATCAATCTGTCATGATTTAGAATTACACCACTGGACACTTTAAAAGGAGGCTGGTGCTTGGCATCATTGTTTCTCTTCTGTTAACCATGGTTATTTCTAAAGAAACACGTGCAGTCATCATTGCTCTGCACAAAAATGGCCTGACAGGAAAGAGTATCACAGCTAGAAAGATTGCACCTCAGTCAACAATCTATCGCATCATCAAGAACTTTAAGGAGAGAGGTTCCATTGTTGCAAAAAAAGGCTCTAGGGTGCCCAAGAAAGACCAGCAAGCGCCAGGACCTTAAAAATGTTTCAGCTGCGGGATCGGCTACCAGTAGTGCAGAGCTTGCTCAGGAATGGCAGCAGGCAGGTGTGAGTGCATCTGCACGCACTGTAAGGCGGAGACTCTTGGAGCAAGGCCTGGTCTCAAGGAAGGCAGCAAAGAAGCCACTTCTCTCCAGAAAAAACATCAGGGACAGACTGATATTCTGCAAAAGGTACAGGGAGTGGACTGCTGGGGACTGGGGTAAAGTCATTTTCTCTGATGAATCCCCTTTCCGATTGTTTGGGACATCTGGAAAACAGCTTATTTGGAGAAGACTAGGTGAGTGCTACCACCAGTCTTGTCTCATGCCAACTGTAAAGCATCCTGAAACCATTCATGTGTGGGGTTGCTTCTCAGCCAAGGGAATCGGCTCTCTCACAGTCTTGCCTAAAAACACAGCCATGAATAAAGAATGGTACCAGAATGTCCTCCAAGAGCAACTTCTCCCAGCCGTCCAAGAGCAGTTCGGCGATCAACAATGCCTTTTCCAGCATGATGGAGCACCTTGCCATAAAGCAAAGGTGATAACTAAATGGCTCAGGGAACAAAACATAGAGATTTTGGGTCTATGGCTGGAAACTCCCCAGATCTTAATCCCATTGAGAACTTGTGGTCAATCATCAAGAGACGGGTGGACAAACAAAAACCAACAAATTCTGACAAAATGCAAGCATTGATTGTGCAAGAATGGACTGCTATCAGTCAGGATTTGGTCCAGAAGTTGATTGAGAGCATGCCAGGGAGAATTGCAGAGGTCCTGAAGAAGAAGGGTCAACACTGCAAATATTGACTTGCTGCATTAACTCATTCTAACTGTCAATATAAGCTTTTGTTATTCATAATATGATTGCAATTATATTTCTGTATGTGATAAAAACATCTGACAAACACACATAAAAACCAGAGGGCAGCAGATTTCTGTCATTCTCAAAACTTTTGGCCATGACTGTACTTAGATGTCTTCACCTTTCTGGTTGAACTGTGGACATTTTTGAGCATTTTCATCCTGCAGACAAAGAGGTAAAACTGTCTGCCTGAAGATAAAGAATATGCCATTACTTCCTAATATTATACTGTTATTAGAAAAGTTCACATGTACCAATGATTGATGCTTATTGTTGACTCCAGATTCGCCAAGAGTTGCAAAACTCACTGCGGGAGATTTATCAAACTGGTGTAAAGTGAAACTGGCTCAGTTGCCCCTTGCAACCAATCAGATTCCACCTTTCATTTTTCAAAGAGTCTGTGAGGAATAAAAAGTGTAATCTGATTGGTTGCTGGGGGCAACTGAGACAATTCTACTTTACACCAGTTTGATAAATCTCCCCCACTGTCTGCACAAAGATTATGTGACTTTGTGCTGTTCTGCGTCATGCTTAACAAGGGGGCAATAAGAGGCATGGCTTTGCACAAAAGCGCCAGATTTATTACAACTTATGGCTATGTTCACACAACGTAAAACAACAGCTGCTGTTTAACATGTAACTCTGTTCGCTGTTTAACATGGGGGCTAGGTTCACACTATGTAACTGTGCGGCTGTATTTTTTATGCGGCTGTAAATGTGCGGATGAAACTACGGCCGTGGGAAAAAATAGACATGCGGCTCAAAACATACGGTCATTTACTTGGAAATCTGGTTCAACTAAAAATAACAAATAAAATCTTAAGAAAGTGATGCAAACACCTCTGGATGCATCTGGGAAAGCAGGGAACACAGTTTACATGAATTGCTATTACCGGGGTTTGCGATCCTCTGCACTAATGTCGATGTCTCTCATGGTTAATATATTAAAATAATAAAACACATTTTCGTTGTAATAAAGTGCCTTTCGTTGTTCAATAATTAAATTTAAACAAATCCATCATTTTGCAATTAAATATACTGTTAAAATAAATAGATATATAAATAAATGTATATTTATATATATATATATTTATTTTAACAGTATATTTAATTGCACAATGATGGATTAGTTTAAATTTAATTATTGAACAACGAAAGGCACTTTATTACAACGAAAATGTGTTTTATTAATTAAATATTAATTAGTACAGGAAGCTCCATAAGCCGTTAATTCATATGCCGGCAATAGAGCATTCTGTACTAATCATCACTTTACTTTAATTAAAACATCAAATGTTTCTTCTAATTATGTTATCACAATAGCATTATTAGAAGAAACATTTAGAATTATATGTGCGCTCAGCTGATTGGCTGATCGGCTGAGCAAACATATAATTAGCGGGTCCGCAGCACAGTGACTTCATTGTGCTGCGGACCAGCGAAGAGGACACATCAGGGTGAGTATAGAGCTCTCCCCACCCCCTCCCCAGCACTGCACCCCTCCCAGCAAGGAAGGGGGGGTCAGTTAACCCCTTCCTTGCTGGGATGGGTGCAGTCTGACATCAGTCTGGCCCCCAAGGGGTTAAGGGGGATGCAATACATCCTCCCTTAACCCCTTTGGGGCCAGACTGTAAGCAGCGATCTGTAAAGATGCTGCATACTGTAAGGAGCACAACACCGTTCACAATGATGGGTGTTGTGCTCCTGTTTGTGTGTTTTTTGTGTGTTTCTCCCTTTTTGTTTTTCAGATATCGGCATCCTGGGGATTACGTCGGATTCCGTGGACTACGTCGATGACCAGCGTTTTTTTAATTTTTTTATTTAATAAAATGGTCAATGAGGGGTGTGGGGGTGTTTTTATTTGAATAAAAATTTTTTTTAACTTGTGTCTTGTCTTTATTTCTTTACTTTATAGACTTAGTAGTGTAAGCCGTCTAATAGACGGAATCCATTACTAAGTTGGGGCCTAGTGTTAGCCGGTATATAATATGGCTAACACTAACCCCCTATTATTACCCCAGTACCCAATGCCACCAGGGGTACTGGGAAGAGCCGGGTGCCAGTGGTCCCGGAGCGTCAAAATTGGCGCTCCTGGACCGGGCGGCAGCAGGCTGGTAAGATTTAGGCTGGGGAGGGCCTAAACCAATGGCTCTTCCCACCCTGGTGTTACCAGGCTGCTGTCGTTTTGTTTTTAACCCGGCTGGTTATAAAAATAGGGGGGACCCTATGCGTTTTTTTAAATAAATAATTAAAAAAAAACGCATAGGGTCCCCCCTATTTTTATAACCAGCCGGGTTAAAAACCAAACGACAGCAGCCTGGTAACACCAGGGTGGGAAGAGCCATTGGTTTAGGCCCTCCCCAGCCTAAATCTTACCAGCCTGCTGCCGCCCGGTCCAGGAGCGCCAATTTTGACGCTCCGGGACCACTGGCACCCGGCTCTTCCCAGTACCCCTGGTGGCATTGGGTACTGGGGTAATAATGGGGGGTTAGTGTTAGCCATTTTATACCGGATAACACTAGGCCCCAACTTAGTAATGGATTCCGTCTATTAGACGGCTTCCACTACTAAGTCTATAAAGTAAAGAAATAAAGACAAGATACAAGTTAAAAAATTTTTTTATTCAAATAAAAACACCCCCACACCCCTCATTGACCATTTTATTAAAAAAAAAAATAAAAAAAAACGCTGGTCATCGACGTAGTCCACGGAATCCGACGTAATCCCCAGGATACCGATATCTGAAAAACAAAAAGGGAGAAACACACAAAAAACACACAAACAGGAGCACAACACCCATCATTGTGAGCGGTGTTGTGCACCTTACAGTATGCAGCATCTTTACAGATCGCTGCTTACAGTCTGGCCCCCAAGAGGTTAAGGGAGGATGTATTGCATCCCCCTTAACCCCTTGGGGGCCAGACTGATGTCAGACTGCACCCATCCCAGCAAGGAAGGGGTTAACTGACCCCACCTTCCTTGCTGGGAGGGGTGCAGTGCTGGGGAGGGGGTGGGGAGAGCTCTATACTCACCCCGATGTGTCCTCTTCGCTGGTCCGCAGCACAATGAAGTCACTGTACTGTGGACCAGCTCATTATATGTGCGCTCAGCCGATCAGCCAATCAGCTGAGCGCACATATAATTCTAAATGTTTCTTCTAATAATGCTATTGTGATAACATAATTAGAAGAAACATTTGATGTTTTCATTAAAGTAAAGTGATGATTAGTACAGAATGCTCTATTGCCGGCAATATGAATTAACGGCTTACTGGAGCTTCCTGTACTAATTAATATTTAATTAATAAAACACATTTTCGTTTAAATAAAATCAGTTTCGTTGTTCAATAATTTAATTTAAACAAATCCATCATTGTGCAATTAAATATACTGTCAAAAAATAAATATATATAAATATATATTTATTTATATATATATTTAATTTCACAGTATATTTAATTGCACAATGATGGATTCGTTAGAATTAAATTATTGAACAACGAAAGGGACTTTATTACAAAGAAAATGTGTTTAATTAATTTAATATATTAACTATTAGAGGCATCGGCATTCGGCATCATTGCCGGCTATTTTTGAAGTACTCCGTACGGACCGCCTGTCAATCCACGGCCGCATGTCCAGCCGCAAACAATGGTCTTGTTCATTTTTTACGGGTCCGTTTACGATCGGGCCGTAGATTCATACATAGTGTGCACTGTGCAGCCGTATATCCTATACTTTCCAGCGTACGCATGAACCACCAAAAATACCGCCGCACAATTACAGCCGCAAATACAGCCGCACAGTTACATAGTCTGAACCTGGCCTTAGCAGTCTGTTCACACACTGTAAAGCATTCGGAAACCTGTAAAGCATTCGTAGTGGTCATTGAACACAATGGCCATAGGTTTCTGAATTCAATGAGTCCTATTGATATTGATAGAAAAACGGTTATTGTTGTGCATCAACTACGGCCGTTGTTCACTGGGGCCGCACAAAATAATGACCATGTGAAAAATGGCCACCCTGCCAGCCGTAGTGTGAATTAAAGTCAATGGTTAATTGATTTTCATTCACACCCATACAGCCAGCAGACTTGTATGGGTATAAAATTATGTTCCTAGGGCAGATAATGCATTTACATGTTAACCGCACGTGAAGCCCCTGATATGCCGGATTTATAGATAGGTCAGTGTCCACAATAAATTCAGGGCAATGTATGTAAAAACATTTTTAAACAATGCTCCTTTTATTTTGACAGAGGGCCAGACCTGTTATACAGACTTAACTTTGGTCAAAATTTAAATGGGCAAACCTGACCTATTATACAGTATATTAGACCCATTAGTTCCATATTAAAGGGGTTTAAGCTTCACCCTTTCCACCACTTTATGTCAACCAACAGGATTAGCATAAAAATTGCATCTTGAGACATAGTATTATATTTCATGTGTATGAAAACAGTCATAACGGGTGATGGCGTGTCCCAGGCACTTCATGCGTGCAAACCCTGCTGACAACAAGGGGTACACTTTAAAGAGGTCTTCTGATGTCAGCCAAAAAAATGCTACAGATGCATATAGAATTACTAACCTGTCTGCGCCAGTTCTGAAAGCATATATATGTGCTTTGTGGGTATGTAATCCTCCCCCCTACCATGTACTCTCACTACTTCTTGGTTTAGCAGTTGCTCAGTAATACAAATTCCAGAATGCATTGCTTTTCCTGAGCTCTTCCTTAGCCCACCCACTCTGTCTACTCCCCTCTCACAGCACTGGTGGTAGTTTACCACCTAGAGCTGTTGCAGAACATTTCAGTACACAGCAGACTATTGCATTGAAGTCAATAAATCTGCAGCATCTGCAGTGTTCATTGCCATTGCTCTGCACAAGGCAGCATGCTGTTTATACACCTCATTGTCTCCAAAATGTTCCAATAAAGATGTACAGTGGTGCCTTGGATTACGAGCATAATTCGTTCCGGGACTGTGCTTGTAATCCAAATCCACTCTCAAACCAAAGCAAATTTTCCCATAAGAAATCATCGAAATGCAGACAAATGTTTCCACACCCCAAAAATAATGATTTGTTTTATTCTGAATAACATGTAAAACAAATAAAGCAAACATTCAGAAACAGCTGAATATGTTATATTATAAGTTACTGTACAGTATAGCAATCATCATGTATAACATATACTATGTGCATAAACCTTAAAACACAGCAGCAGTTTGTAGATACAGGATGGAACTGCAGATCCCCATAATGCAGTAGCCTAGTACAACAGGCTAGAATAGAGAAGCAGGGCTGCTGTCAGAGGTCTGTGTGGTCACATGACAGCTATGGGGAAGGGGTGTATGTTCAGCATGGACCAATCAGGAAGTGAGAATCACGCTGTTTGGGAAGACAGTGACAGAAACTTCTCTTTACAGCAGTGTGTAAGTGCAGTGTGTAAGAGTGTAAGTGCAGGCAAATTATAGCAGCAGTGTATTATAGCTGAGTGTGAGTGCAGGCACATTATAGCAGAAGTGTATGTAGCTGAGTGTGAGTGCAGGCACTTTATACTAGCAGTGTGTATAGCTGAGTGTTAGTGCAGGCACAATATAGCAGGAATGGGGAGGATGGGAAACAAAGGCTGACAGAGACTGCAAGGAGCATGAAGGAATTAGCAGGATATATGTGGGCACACTCTCTGTCCGAGGAGAGAGGGGTTACAGCTATAAAGAGGTTACCTCCACAGTCCTGCCCCCTGATGCAAGCCCCTGCCTGAAGTGGATCTTCTATGATTTGTAAGGTTAGGGAGACATCCTGGGTCAGAGTACAGTGCTATAGGCCCACTATGCAGACCATGCCCCTTCCCCATGCCCCCTTCCTCCCAGTACAGGGAGCTCTTAAACCAAAGCAATGCTCTTAAACCAAGTTACAATTGTGAAAAACCGTGAGCTCCTCTTGCAAAATGCTCTCAATCCAAGTTACTATTAAACCAAGGTAGTACTGTATATGCGTGTTTGACAGGGAGATTGGAATGTAGGCTGTAAGGGTGCAGGTACCCAGAACCCATGTGCCAATGATGGTCCTGTGTATGTAGGGCAGCACTAAAGGAATAAGTGTTATTGGGTATTTTGTGGATTGTAAAGTGTCTTAGTGCTTTTGACCACCAAGTGCCCCTTTCTATTTCTTTCTATTGCAAAGCACATCCGAGGGATAGAGTAAAGGCTTAATGGTGAACCTGCCTAAGCACATGTTTTTCTCCTGTCTGCCACCAGCTGACAGTCGGCTTACTGGCCTATCCCTTTCAAGGTTACCTCACAAAAGTCCCGCCTCTCTGCTGCAGCCTATTAGATGCCAGACTTACTGTCTCCCCATGCTCTCTTAACCAATCACCAAGGTCCCTAAAGTCTATATATAGAGGTGGAGTGGGCCATGTGCTCGGATTAGTTCAGATCAGTGTAGGTTTTAGTCTGAGGGTATGTGCACACTGAGTAATTTTGAAGGAAACTCTGTTGCGGAATTCTCAGCTCGCGCCCGCTCACAGACTGAGGCGCGCGTCTCCACCCGTGCCATAGACTCCACTCTATGCACGGGCGGATTCAGCCCTCCGTCCATTCTTTGGACGGATGAAAGAATCTGCCCTTGCTTAGAATGGAGTCTATGAAACGGGCGGAGGCGCGTGCAACCGCCGCAGCCCGCGAGCGGGCGCGAGCTGAGGATTCCGCAACGGAGTTTCCTTCAAAATTACTCAGTGTGCACATACCCAAAGAGTGTATACAGATCTTGGTCCTGTCAGTTTTCCTTTGTTCCTGTGTACTAGCCATGCTGGGCTAGTAAACTTTTGGTGAGGCTACTGGGCAGACTACGACATCCTATCCATGCTGAGAGGCTATTCTTCTCTCTTCAAAAGACCTGCAATGTTCACAAGGAGTTTTATTCTAGTAAGCAACTAAAGTCTGCTGCAACTTGCTGGGACCTAACAAGGAGCCTCAATAGCTAGCTGGCCCTTAAGCAGTGCCTGTATTTCTGGAGCATGCCACTTGGTACCCTCAACTAGCATTAGGCAGATCAGTCATGAGCACAGGCATTTTTCTTCCAGTATATCGCCACAGACTACAAAGTGGTTATAGCCCTGCCAGCAAGTGTACAATACGTATTGAATAGGTTCCTCACCTCACAGTATCCTCCCTAGCCTCCTAAGTCTACAACTTAACAAGTACCCTTTTAAAGAGTCTTTACCATTAAAGTATTCTGTAATGCTAACAGTTGCTACAACCAGGAGGGAATGGGGAAACAAGGACAGTGGGCCCTAATGCTAGACCCACCCAGCTGTTCCTACCTACCTGCCACAACTACCCTAAGTGGTAGTGGACAACTAAGGTGTAAACACAAAATTCAGTAAAAGACAAATAAATACGGAAGGTAAACAATTAGGCAATGAAGTACAAAATCAGAACAGAGTCAAGAGCAATAGTAGAGGGTCAGAATACACATGATATGAAAAGACAGGAGAAAAGTTTGGGCTGGTGAAGTTTGGGCTGGTGAACTGTTTAGAGGATGTCAGGAATCTACTCCAGGCATAATTGGACCTGATAGAAAGGCAAGGAAAGATGTCAATCACAGAAGTAAAACTCAACCTGTCTAATGTTGTTTTTACACTGCATATACCACACTGAGCCCCGTGACAAGTGCGGCAGCGGTACTGCAACACCTTGCAAGGGACAACTAGCACCCCTGGGTCACCACAAGGGATGGTCAGAGGTCCTGGCGACATTCAGTAGGCAGGGCTTCAGTTTAGAGATAAGATCCAGTCTATGGGGCCTGTAGGGGAGGGGGGCCAGGGGATGCACAGGGAAGATAAGAGCCTCCTGTGTCCTTCTGCTTAACCCCTTATGTACTGATGTGTGTAAGTGACCCAAAGTTCATTTACATGCTGCAACACAAAAAAGGGTTAAAAGCCGAAGAGAAGGATATCTCTGCTTCACTGCTCTGTTCTCCGGAGCTCCTGCAGAGGTCAGAGGTTAGCAGTGCACTAGCCATCTCCTTCTCTTCTGCTTTTAACCCTTTTTGTGCTGAAGCACATAAATAAACTGTGGGTCACTTACACACTGCAGTACATAAGGGGTTAAGCAGAAGTTAGTGTGCTCCTGTACCTATGTATTTAACCATAAAGGCTCCTAATGGGCCCTTATAGTTAAATACAGTGGACTGACAGAGCAGGCAGTCATTGGCTCTGTGCTCTGCCAGTCACTCTTGTGGCTGCCTCTGGCCACAAAAGATCTGATTTTTTTGGCCCCATCACCAAGAGTGCTTCATGTTGTGTGTGTGTGTGTGTGGGGGGGGGGGGGTACAGTCTTTTTGGGGCCCCATGAATCCTAGCTGCACTCTTGATAAGATCCATTAGCTCCCGAGACATCAGAGACTGGGGCTACCTCAGAGGAGCCGAAATCTGCTGAGACTACACTACATGGAAAAGGCAGGCACACCTCCCATGGTAGTGTACATAAGAATAAATGGGGGGGGGGGGTTTGGATCGGGAACTGCAGGGCTCTACTACTTACTGCTGCCACTCAACAGACGTAGCTATGTAAAATAGAAACTATACATTTCTTTTTAATCAGAGTAGAATTCCACCACTTAGCACTAGTCTTTGTGTGGTTTGCTTGTGGTGAAATTACATTGTAATCTCCATTTAGAACAGGGACCATCTGCATTCTGAGTAAAATGCTGCAGAATTTGCTATAAAGATAACAAAAAAAAAAATCATATAACAAAAATATTTTTGAAAAAAAAAAAAGATATATTTTTTTCACAAATTCCAATTTTATCATGCCACCACTTCTCCTTCCTGATAGTCATAGCTTCCATTTTCATAGCTTGCATATCTTTCTAGTGCGTAAAGAGTTATAATTACACAGAATCCTCACCAAATGGGAAAAAAAATCTTCATTTCCCCTCTCTCTCTTTCTCTCTTTTAATTATTTGGTGTGTGTATTCTTGATGGGAATTTGGCACAGAAGCTGCAGAGATGTCTGGCAGCCCAAGCTATAAATTAACAGTGAGCCGAGCGTTGTTGTTGTTGTTTTTTTTTTTTTTTCGTCTTTTTTCGGAGGATGATTGAATAAATTGTTGCGCCATGATATTCTTCTGTGTACTTTTCTTTGAACTGCAAATGTTGTTTGGAGCCGCTGTTAAAACAAAGCCGAACAGCAAGCGCCTTCTATTATAATCTTTTCATGCAGAACAAGCAAAGGTTTCTGGCAAGTTCATTCCATTTCTAGGATGTTAATAAACACAAGTACCATAATTGTCACTTAATGGGTCACAAAACAAAAACAAAACTGTCTTGGTGTTATCTGCTCTCTGTAGAGTACACACATTTACTTTTCATACTTAGGAAATGTAATTATGTCAGTTTAAGTGACAGAATGGCGCGGCCACTAACTCTATCATTGTGGTTAAATGTTCTACCTGCAAAAGGTGCCCCCCACCTTTTGCCTTTTTGCATTGAACTTTGACAGGGCGGGCGTCTAGGACTCTAAAAGAGATCAACTGAATAAGAATTGGCCGGCCATAATAGCCATTGACAGTGTGAGGTCATCTTTTTTTTTTTTCTTCAAAAAGAGCCCTTTAAATTTCTGTTGCACGAATGTTATTCAAGGGGTTGGCCCGCATGTAAACATTAAAGTGTCACTGTTGTTATAACTTTCAAAATCTTAATCAACAGTAGATGTAAAATAAAGCAGGTTTGCAATATACATTCATTGTTTTTTTTTGTTGTTATCCTGCTGTAAAACAAAGCTGTACTTACCAGAAATCCAGGTCCAGTCTCCTGAAAGCAGATTTTCTGACTTGTGCTGGTTGAAAAAAAAAGACTAAACAGTCAAAAAAAAAAAGTCAAAAAACAGGAAGTGCTGTGTTTTCCATGATAACTAAAAAATAAATAATAAATGTAAACTGCAAACTTGCTTTGTATCACATCTACTGCTGATTTAATTTTTGAAATTTATATTGACAGTGACACTGTGTTCACACACAATAAAAATCAAAATATGGCTGTATTCTTGAGTGATAACATGTATACAGGTAAAAACTGCTGTATTTTGCAAAAGCAGGTTCTAAATAATGAGCGTGTTAATTATCTGGACACTTCCGGCCAATTTCCCAGTGACTGTACTGGAGTGCATAATATTGAAAATTTTTATCTCAAAATTAAGCCTGTATTTTACCTTTGTGAACCTAGTGTGTGAACCTAGCCTAAGGCTATGTTCCCATATAGTTTTGCTTCAGTATTTTGCAACCAAAACCAGGAGTGGATTGAAAACACAGAAAGGCTATGTTCATACACTGTTGAAATTGAGTGAATGGCAAATAATTACCGTTATTTTAAAACAACTGCAGTCTCCTGAGCTAGTATAGGTGTGGTGACCTCTGGTGTAGAGGCACGGCCGGACACTTACCATATGGTTAGGTGTGACGCCACTCCGATGGTGGTTGGCGGAGGTATAGCCCTGCCTGGTGGTAATTTGTTGTGACGCCGGATGGGCACACAGTTATGCTAGCACACCTGCTTTTATTTTAGTGGGCTGACTATACCTTTTTCCCCTGTGGACAGTAGCCTGCCGGGCTGTTTGGGGGTCCCTTAGGCAATTATCACAGTGGTCCGGAGTGGAGTAGTGACCCACCAGGACTATTTGTACTGCCACCCACAGAAAGGGGAGATGACCCAAGGGAGCTGTATTCACTGTGTAGGTGCTTAGTGAAGAACCACAGAGTCCTGTTACAATAAATAAAATCTGTTTACTTGATGTAGGAAGCAGGTAATACAACTTTGCCTTGATATGGTGCTTTATACTTGATAGGCTAAATCTGTACTGAGAGTGGAGCAGAAGATACAGCTGTACTGGCTGGGTTGTGTGCTGAGAGGTAGAAAGTTCAGAAAAGTAGAGAGGAAGATGTCGAGAGAGTCCCAACCCAAGTAGTACTGTGCTCTGCTGGAACTTCAGAGGCAGTAAAAGTAGAATACTTGAAAGTAGAGAGAATACTTGTGCCTGTGTTTTGACTCTTTGGTCTTTCTACCACCTATTGCCCACCAGCGTTGGGTGACCCGTCCTAGAGGGTGACACAAGCCAGACCTTGTTATGCTGAGGGTGCCTTGCTTACACCCAACTGTGCTCTATCCGGATCAGTTCCTTTATCTTTTACTTTTTATGGAGACTGTCCTGCACTGTGTTCATTCTGGTTCTCAGCGTGGGTTGAGATGATCCCTGACTTGTCCTCTCTAGTAGCGACTTAACACTGCATAGTATTTAGTAGTTTTGCATGAGGAAAACTGTGTCTGGGTCTAGCGTGTGCATGTGCTCTGCTCATCGTCTGGACCACAACTCCCTTGACTGGGGGACCTGACAGGAGCCAGGGCCCAACTTGGCTGCTGTAGGGAGCGTTCTAGCTTGCATCCTTCTTCTACAGAATCCAAAGGAGAAAGACCCTACACTTCCTCTACCCATGTGACTTCCTTTCTACAGCGCATGTAAGGTGTGCTGTGAGTTACATAGTTACATAGTTACATAGTCAATACGGTTGAAAAAAGACACGTCCATCAAGTTCAACCAAGGAGGGGATGGATACAGGGAAGGGATGACAAGTTCTATACATATGCATTTATATTATTTTGGTCCAAGAACTTGTCTAGCCCTGTTTTGAAGCCCTCTACTGTTTTTGCTGTGACCAGATCCTGTGGTAGACTGTTCCACAGATCCACAGTTCTCATTGTAAAGAAGGCTTGTCGCCTCTGGAGATTGAACCTTTTTTTTTCTCCAGGCAGAGGGAGTGCCCCCTTGTCCTTTGAGGGGGTTTTACCTGGAACATCTTTTCCCCATATTTCTTGTAGGGGCCATTTATATATTTAAATAAGTTAATCATATCTCCCCTTAAACGTCTCTTCTCCAGACTAAACAAATGTAATTCTTTTAATCTCTCCTCATAACTAAGATGCTCCATTCCCCTTATTAGTTTAGTTGCCCGTCTTTGTACCCTCTCCAGCTCTAGAACGTCCTTTTTATGAATCGGGTTCCAAAACTGGACAGCATACTCGAGATGAGGCGGCACCAAAGCTTTATAAAGCGGTAATATTATATCCCTGTCCCGTGATTCCATGCCTGTTTTAATGCATGACAATATCCTGCTGGCCTTAGAAGCAGCTGACTGACATTGTGTGCTGTTCTGTAGTCTATTATCTACAAGTACACCCAGATCCTTCTCCATGAGTGACTCCCCCCAGGACATATGATGCTCATTGACATTGAACCTCATTTGCCAAGTGGACGCCCAAACACTAAGTCAGCTGTGTCTAAGTCAGCTTGTAAGATCTGCACATCCTCCAAAGACTGTACTTTACTACAAAGCTTGGTGTCATCTGCAAAGATAGAAACATTGCTGTTAATTCCATTCTCAATATCATTAATAAACAAGTTAAACAGAAGAGGGTTCAGTACTGACCCTTGGGGTACACCACTTATTACCGGGGACTATTCGGAGTAGGAATCATTGACCACCACCCTCTGGGTACGATTATTAAGCCAGTTTTCAATCCAGTTACACATTAAACTTTCCAAACTGATAGACTTTAACTTACCCATCAGACGTCCATGAGGAACTGTGTCAAACTTTTAGCGAAATCCAGGTACACGATATCCACAGCTGCGTCCCCATCCAGGCTTCTACTCACCTCTTTGACAGCTTCTGTCCTTAGTAAAACCATGCTGGTTATCACTTATAATACTATTAGCCACTACATATTCCTGGATGTAGTCCCTTATAAGCCCCTCAAATAGTTTCCCCACAATGGACGTTAAGCTTACGGGTTTATAGTTACCTGGGGAAGTTTGAGAGCCCTTTTTGAAAATCGGCATTACATTTGCCTTACGCCAGTCCCTCGGCACAATACCAGTAAGCAAAGAATCATGGAATATTTCATACAAGGGTAGAGAAATTACAGAGCTGAGTTCCCTAAGAACTCTGGGGTGTAATCCATCAGGCCCTGGAGCTTTGGTTACATTGAGTTTATTTAATTTATCTTGGACCATATCTATAGTAAACCAGTTCAGTACATTACACGTGTTAGCAGCACTGGCCCCACCCACCTCAGCACTGGCCCCACCCACCACATCTCCATCCTCTTCTTTTGTATATACAGAACTAAAGAAGCCATTAAGTAACTCAGCTTTCTCCTGATCCGCAGTTATTAACTCCCCGTCACCATTATTTAGGGGTCCTACATGCTCTGACCTTGGTTTTTTTGCATTAATATATGCAATATATGCAACCTCGGTTGTAAGCCATGTGGGATTGGATTTTAACCGTTTATATTTGTTACCCATAGGAATATATTTGGCAGTACAGTTATTTAATGTGGATTTGAGGAGGGCTTGTGAAAGATGTAAAGAGAAAGGTAATAGGAAAGAAGAGGAAAGAACTCTCACTGGTGTACAGATCCATCTGACACACAAAAAAAACCCAATAACCCTTTAACTTCTACAGCCGTGCAATATCTAGGCACACATACTTGCGATAACGACATCTAGTGGTAAAACTTTGGCACTGCTACATTGCCACTTACACATGTGAGTACAGACTTTTGCGAAGGGTGTAACCAATAGCAACACCCGTGGTGGGACACCACGTAGGCACTTGGTCTTTATTGTGCATGTGGTAACCCGGGGCACGGAGTGGTAGCAGCTTTCCCTAGGTCCCAGCACACACCTGTTAAAAGGTTATCCTAGTGTCCCCTGTAGTGTACAATGAGGAAGTCACAGAACCCAAGAGAACCTAAACAGTTGCAAAGTTTACTTGGCAGTTTCTTAAAAGAACAATACAGAAGTTTTTCAACAACCAAGTTCATGATATGCATTTCGAGCTTGAGAGCAGTTTAGCCAGCAATTCACTTTCAGTGATATAGGAAGTCCTATAGCAGAATAGCAGAAATACTGGGGGATGCACATTTGAGAAGCTATTTGAGAAGGAAGTCTTGTACTTCAGGCTAACGGGACTACCAGGAGGGCAGCCTGTCCAGATATGCACTGCACTCTGGTATGAGGATTCCAACAACCTTGGCTTATGTTGCCTTTATAACTTTAACCCCTTCCCTCTTGGGTCACTTTTTGCACTTTGTTTCCTCCTCGTGTTTAAAAGGCCATAGCACTCGCATTTTTTCACCTATAGACCCACATGAGCCCTTACTATTTTGCAACACCAATTGGACTTGTGTTTATGCTGTTCGCCCTATAGTAAAACTGACATATTTTCTATATTCTTTCAGTCAAGATTACAGCGATAGCCAACTTATATATATTTATTTTATCTGACTGTTTTTAAAAATGTAAAACCTTTGTTAAAAAACGAAATGTGTTTAAAATTGCTCTATCACCGTCCTTTTAATGCTTTTATTTTTTGGTCTATGGGGCTGTGTGAGGTGTCATTTTTTGCACTATTATCTATACTTTCTACCGGTAGCTTGCTTGCATATATGTGACTTTTTGATCACTTTTTATTACAATTTGTCCGGATTTTACACTTTGGCATTTTTTGCGCTTATGCCATTTACTAAGCAACATCAGGAGCACCATAATGTAATAGTTCGAGCGATTCCGCATGTGGAGATATCAAATATGTTTAATTTTTTTTAATTTATTCATTTTAATTTATAAAATTAGAAGGGGGGGGGTGATTTAAACTTTTATTAGGAGGGGATTTTCTATCAATGAAAAAACTTTTTTTTTTACAATATAACTTTTAGTCCCCCCTGGAGGACTTTTATTATTACTACATTGATCTCTTATAGAGATCAATGCAATATGTATATGCTGCATTGATCAATGACATCAGTGCAATTAAGCATCGAGCCGGGATCAGTGCCATTGCAACACTGAAGCCTAGCCGTATAAGAAGCAGGAATCGCCCCTCCACGATTGCATCGCAGGGAGCGATCCCCCAACTAGACAATAAGGAGGCCTTGTTTTTAGCCATTCAAATGCAGCTGTCAGCTTTGACAGCTGAATCTACACGGCTAATTAGCTGGACACTTCAGAGCAGGGTCCTAGCACGGCCAAAAAGCAGTAAGCATCAACATCAACGCAAACCATCATACATACAGACATAGCAGTGTCACACGAGTTCTGGGATACTGCACACATGCAAGCAATTGGGGGTTGTGGGAAGGTGTATACACTGTTGCACAGGACCACCAGGGTCATGCAGAGCAGTGAAGAAGTAAACCTATACAGGATCAGATCCCTGATCTCAAGGAAACAAGCCAAAGATAACACTGTTGGCTAAAGCACTCAATTCTGTGAAATTTTAGGTGCATTGCTCCCGGGATATATGAATATGTAAAAAAAGAGCTGCTGGAGCCTCATTTAAGAGTCTCAAAACACAGGACTAGCCAGATATCCCTCCAGGAAGGGCCCAGTCAAAGGGTGGTTCCTGTAGGGAAACCACCAAAACCACAATATTAAGTGGCCCTAAGTCAATGTAATGACAAGGGAAAAAATAAGGCCAGGTATCCATTCACAGACAGCTGATTTAGGGCGTTGCCCCACATCAGTGTGGAGCAGGATTCTGGCTAGGTGGGAGCAATGCCTAGTAGAGCCATACGATTTACAGACCGTACAGGGGACAAGCCAAAGAAAACACTGTCAGCTGCGGGTTAAAGCGCTCAATAGATTGAAATCCTAGGTGCATTGCTCCCTGGATATTGACACTGGAATACTTTTTACTTAGAAAAGAAGGGGGGGGGGTAGTTTCCAGTGGATTACCTATTGGTGGGGGTTTCTAAATTAGGTGCTACTATTTATTGGTAGGGTTTACCTACAGAGAATTCTACAGACTGGCGGGCTTACTATTGGAGGGTGTTACCTACAGTGGGGTTCCGGCCTACAGGGGGATTTGCTGCATGGGAAATACTACTGGAGGGAGGCTAACTGCACAGGGAGGCCTAATTACTAAAGAGATGCACAGAGGAGGCCCTGACTATTGAATGGGGGCACATAGAAAACCTTACTACTACATGAGGGCACAGAGGGGGACTATCTTCTATATCAGTGCTTCTCAAACTGTGAGGCGGGCCTCACCAGTGAGGCGCCCCCTAGTTGTTGGTGAGGCCCAGCTGAAGAGTCAGTATTCACAAAAGTGACTATAAGCTGTACAGTTCTTTACCTAAATGCAACAATCTCGGGTTAAGGAACTGTTAGGACTCGAGTCGTGCGCTCAGCTCGCTGTCCATAGCAGTCAGACTGCTTTTCATGTTTTTACTCTGCTCTGCTATTCCTGGTTATAGCAGAGTCCAGTGTTGCACTCCCACAGCAGATCAGCACTAGGTGTTTGTGATCAGAGTGATTGTGACTGACATCTGACTCTCCCAGTTAGCTGTCAGTATCTGGGCTGGGCTGGGACTTTTAGTCCTAGAAGTATCTACACTTGCCTCATGTTTCTTGCCTGTGAAAGTGCCTAGCTCACCCTAGTGTTACTTGATCTAGCATTTCCCTGTATTCATTTTCTGGTAACCTGACTTTTGCTATTAACAATTTGACTACCCCTTTGGACACGATTTTGTACTTTTCTGCTCGGCTGGTTTTGACCCGGATTTTTGACTTCCCTTCATTGTGTTGTGTATTGTCTTGTTTCGTTTGGGGTTTTCACTTTAGTGAGATCAGTTTGTCCGTTTGCTATATTAGAGCATCTGAGGCAATAGGTAGGGGCAGCGAGGCGGGTGCCAGCTTCAGGGCTCACCTGTCCTTGTGTTTCCCTGTCCCTAGCCTAACAGGAACATTATTGACTCATTTTGTGCTTATTTAATGTTATACAGAGGTTAGGAGACAAATGAAGGGTAGACTGAGCAATAGTTTTTATCTTTGCATGGACTTATATCACAGATGGTGAGGCCCAGCATCTTCTTGGTCAGTCTGGTGAGGCCCAGGCACTATTTAGTCTACTAGGTGAGGCTCCAATAGAAAAAGTTTGAGAAGCACTGTTCTATATTGAGGAATCAAGGGGGTTTATCAATCATATGAAGGTACTGAGGGGGCCTTTCTACTATTTGAGGCCATAGAGGAAGGGGTTCAATCTGGGCCTAAACACTACATGTGGACAGAAGCAGGGGCTGGCTGGCAGATTTTAGCCTGGGGGGCAAGCACACGGCACTGGCCCTTGACTGGCAGGCTAGCGGCCCATCCACCACCCTGGCCCTTACCTGGTATTACCCTCCCCAAATAAGTGCGGGAAAGGAAGATTACACGTGCGCCACAGAATTATAGTATTGTGGCCAGTGTTCCCAGCCACGAAAAGCCCTTGTGATATACATCTATTGGATTAAAGGGAACCTAGCTCCAGGTGCACAGCATAGTACCTTAGGGTGCCTTTAAACAGAGAGATTTATCTGACCGATGTTTGAAGCCAAAGCCAGGAACAGACTATAAGCAGAGAACAGGTAATAAAGGAAAAACTGAGATTTCTCCTCTTTTCAACTCCATTCTTGGCTTTGGCTTCAAAAATCTGTCTGTGTGAATGCACCCTTAAGGTACCATGCTGTGTACCCGGTGACCCTGTTATCAGTGCTGTAATGCCCTTTTGGTTCTCTTATCATGTTCAAACCATCAGCCCTGAATCTCTGCAGCACCAGCTGTTATCAGAGGATGTACTACAACTCCCAGCATATCCTGAGGGCTGCAGACTGTAAGTAAATGCTGGGAGTTGTAGTGTTTGCAGCTGTTGTACTTGGAGGATTCCTGGTGTATTGTATACTGGAGGCTTTGTGAGAGATCAGTATACAGAGTTCTGTGGGGAATCAGTGTGTGGATGTGACCCCAGAACAGAACTAATAGGGGATAGAAGAAATATACCGTTACTGACCAAATCCAATACACCAGTATATAAGAAACATATATTGTCACTGTGACCACAACCATTACCACCCCATACTAACTAAATACCACCACACCATAACTGAGATCCAGTATAACAAGACCAATAATACCAGTATAAAAGAAACAAATATCACAACCCCTTCACCACCACCGCCATTACTAACTAACATCCACTGTACAAATACCAGGATCATCCACATAGAAGGTTCTCATTATTAAAATGTGTCTGCTGGTTGTGATCTCATGTGTAATCAAAGATACATAATGAACTGCTAGATAGCTATTTCCTACTGGATATCTATCTATCTATCTATCTATCTATCTCCTATCTATCTATCTATCTATCTATCTATCTATCTATCTATCTATCTCCTATCTATCTATCTATCCATCTATCTATCTATCTCCTATCTATCTATCTATCTCCTATCTATCTATCTATCCATCTATCTATCTATCTCCTATCTATCTCCTATCTATCTATCTATCTATCTATCTATCTATCTCCTATGTATCTATCTCCTATCTATCTATCTATCTCCTATCTATCTATCTATCTATCTATCTATCTATCTCCTATCTATCTATCTATCTATCTATCTATCTATCTCCTATCTATCTATCTATCTATCTATCTATCTATCTATCTATCCATCCATCCATCCATCCATCTATCTATCTATCTATCTATCTATCTATCTATCTATCTATCTATCTATCTATCTATCCATCCATCCATCCATCCATCCATCCATCCATCCATCCATCCATCTATCTATCTATCTATCTATCTATCCATCCATCCATCTATCTATCTATCTATCTAACTATCTATCTCCTATCTATCTATCTATCTATCTATCTATCTATCTATCTATCTATCCATTATCTATCTATCTATCTATCTATCTATCTATCTATCTATCTCCTATCTATCTATCTACTATCTATCTATCTATCTATCTATCTATCTATCTATCTATCTATCTATCTATCTCCTATCTATCTATCTCCTATCTATCTATCTATCTATCTATCTATCTACTATCTATCTATCTATCTATCTATCTATCTATCTATCTCCTATCTATCTATCTATCTATCTATCTATCTATCTATCTCCTATCTATCTATCTATCTATCTATCTATCCATTATCTATCTATCTATCTATCTATCTATCTATCTATCTATCTATCTCCTATCTATCTATCTATCTATCTATCTATCTATCTATCTATCTCCTACCTATCTATCTCCTATCTATCTATCTATCTATCTATCTATCTATCTATCTATCTCCTATCTATCTATCTATCTCCTATCTATCTATCGCCTATCTATCTCCTATCTATCTCCTATCTATCTCTTATCTATCTCCGGTATAAGAACACTGACAATAGAACACAGTTGTCAAACTCCGTCCCTCCAGTTGTTACAACACTACAAATCCCATCATGACTGGACAGATAAACCATGACGGGAATTGTAGTTTTGCAACATCTGGAGGGACATAGTTTGACACCCCTGATAAGTTATAAGACCTTATAAGTTATTATAGTGCAGTTACATTCAGTGACTCACAGTAGGCGTCTTCTCTGCATGAAGAGACGTCCACTTTTCCTTTTCTTCTCCATCCGGCTCCGGCCATCATGAAGGCTTCCCTGGCCATGACTCCTCTCCACGGGATCTGTCAGACAGACATTTTAGGCTTCTTGCTCCAGCAACATCCTCATCAATACATCCCTCCATATAGAATAGCCCCCCGCTGCACATCTCTCCATATAGAATAGCCCCCCCCCCGCTGCACATCTCTCCATAAAGAAAAGCCCACCTGTGCATCCCCCATATAGGATAGCCCCCCCCTGTGCATCCCCCCATTTAGAATAGCCCCCCCCCCTGTGCATCTCCCCATATAGAATAGCCCCCCGTGCATCCCCCCATATAGAATAGCCCCCTTGTGCAACCCCCCTCGTAGAATAGCCCCCTGTGCATCCCCCCTCATAGCATAGCCCCCTGTGCATCCCCCCTCATAGAATAGCCCCCCTGTGCGTTCTCCTTTATAGAATAGCTCCCCCTGTGCATCCCCCTTATAGAATAGCTCCCCCTGTGCATCCCCCCTCATAGAATAGCCCCTTGTGCATCCCCCCTCATAGAATAGCCCCCCTGTGCATCCCCCCAATATAGAATAGCCCCCCTGTGCATCCTCCCATATAGAATAGCCCCCTGTGCACCCCCTCATAGAATAGCCCCCTGTGCATCCCCCTCATAGAATAGCTCCCCCTGTGCATCCCCCTCATAGAATAGCCCCATGCACCCCCCCATATAGAATAGCCCCCATGCACCCCCACATATAGAATAGCCCCCCTGTGCATCCCCCTTCATAGAATAGCCCCCCTGTGCATTCTCCTTTATAGAATAGCCCCCCCTGTGCATCCCCCCTTATAGAATAGCTCCCCCTGTGCATTCTCCCTTATAGAATAGCTCCCCCTGTGCATCCCCCCTCATAGAATAGCACCCCCTGTGCATCCCCCCTCATAGAATAGCCCCCTGTGCATCCCCCCCTCATAGAATAGCCCCCTGTGCATCCCCCTTCATAGAATAGCCCCCCTGTGCATCCCCCCCTCATAGAATAGCCCCCCTGTGCACCCCCCCTTATAGAATAGCTCCCCCTGTGCATCCCCCCCTCATAGAATAGCCCCCTGTGCATCCCCCCCTAATAGAATACCCCCCTGTGCATTCTCCTTTATAGAATAGCCCCCCTGTGCATCCCCCCCTCATAGAATAGCCCCCTGTGCATCCCCCTAATAGAATATCCCCCTGTGCATCCCCCCTCATAGAATAGCCCCCCATGCACCCCCCCATATAGAATAGCCTCCTTGTCCATCCCCCCTCATAGAATAGCCCCCCTGTGCATCCCCCCTCATAGAATAGCCCCCCATGCACCCCCCCATATAGAATAGCCTCCTTGTCCATCCCCCCTCATAGAATAGCCCCCCTGTGCATCCCCCCTCATAGAATAGCCCCCCTGTGCACCCCCCCTTATAGAATAGCTCCCCCTGTGCATCCCCCCCCCCTCATAGAATAGCCCCCTGTGCATCCCCCCTAATAGAATAGCCCCCCTGTGCATCCCCCCCTAATAGAATAGCCCCCCTGTGCACCCCCCCTTATAGAATAGCCCCCCCTGTGCATCCCCCCCTCATAGAATAGCCCCCTGTGCATCCCCCTAATAGAATATCCCCCTGTGCATCCCCCCTCATAGAATAGCCCCCCATGCACCCCCCATATAGAATAGCCTCCTTGTCCATCCCCCCTCATAGAATAGCCCCCCTGTGCATCCCCCCTCATAGAATAGCCCCCCTGTGCACCCCCCCTTATAGAATAGCTCCCCCTGTGCATCCCCCCCTCATAGAATAGCCCCCTGTGCATCCCCCCCTAATAGAATAGCCCCCCTGTGCATCCCCCCCTCATAGAATAGCCCCCCTGTGCACCCCCCCTTATAGAATAGCCCCCCTGTGCATCCCCCCCTCATAGAATAGCCCCCTGTGCATCCCCCTAATAGAATATCCCCCTGTGCATCCCCCCTCATAGAATAGCCCCCCATGCACCCCCCCATATAGAATAGCCTCCTTGTCCATCCCCCCTCATAGAATAGCCCCCCTGTGCATCCCCCCTCATAGAATAGCCCCCCTGCGCATCCCCCTTCATAGAATAGCCCCCCTGTGCATCCCCCCAATATAGAATAGCCCCCCTGCGCATCCTCCCATATAGAATAGCCCCCTTGTGCACCCCCCCCCCCCACATGGGGCCACATGTTAATGGGTTTAAAAAAAAAGAAAAACAACTCACCTCTCCTCGGGCCGGATCTTCAGTGTGCAGCAGCTTCTCCCTGCTGCTGCAGCGCGGCGGCTCCTCTCCTCTCCCTTTCCTATCAGGTCCTCAGCGGTGCGCGTCAGGGAAGTGACGTCACCGCTGGGGACCTGATGTAGGTGCCTGCAGGCGTGCCTGCGTACAGCACGTCTGCGGCTCCTGGGGGATCAGGCGGCCCGGAAGAGACTGAGGGAATAGCGCGGCGGCCGGCCGCGCTATTCTTTCAGTCTCAACTACTGCAGAGAGTTGGCCGCGGGTCGCGGCCCACTCATTGGTGGGGAAGACCGGCCCGGAGAGCACATGCCCTCCTGCCCCCCGGCCCAGCCCGCCCCTGGACAGAAGGGGGGTATTGTTACAGTGTGAAGCAGTACAGATGGAAACTTTGTATAGAGGTGAAAATGATGCTGTAACGAGCCTAAAATATTTGTCTGGCAGATTCTGTGGAGATGAGACATCACCAGGAGGTGTCTTCATGATGGCCGGGAAAGATGGAGAAGAAAGGAAAACTTAACAACTCTTATCAGAGAGGAACCCCCTCCTGTGAGTCACTGGATGTAACTGCTTTGTTATCCCTTACATGGTGTGCAGAGCCTGTGTACACTTGATATCTACCTCTATATGGTCAGTGTATTTGGGGGAAATAGTATAGTATACTCTGTATAGTGGGTGTTATTTAGTAATTGAAGGGTGGTATTAGTCACTATGTGGTGGTCATGGTTTGGCAATAATATGTGTTTATTATATGGCACTATTGGTCTTGTTGCTGGTATTATTGAACAAACACAGTAATCATTGAACTCAAGGAGATCAGTGAAAAAATTCCAATGAAGTACTTAATCAAGAGTCTCCACTGATGCCCCCAAAAATTTAAATATGCAAAACAAGAGTCCGTGGAGCCTCGGTTGCGAGTCTCAAAACATGGGATAGCCAGATATCTCTAGCCTGTTGCCACAGGGTGCCTCCATGATGGGGAGAGCACCCCACCACCCTGATAGATAGCCTCTTAAGTCCCACTCGGTTGCCAGTATTGGAACATAAATAGGGAAACAACAGGGTGGCCCCTTTTTGTCAACGTCTAACTCAAGGTGCGAGTATTGGAATCATGACAAGGCCTTGCCAAGACAGGCATCCATCCACAGACAGCCGTTTTGGGGTATTTGCCCCTCTTCAGTGTGGAGCAGGATTCTGTCTGGTTGGTGCAATGACAAATCAACCAACAAAACACAGTAATCACTGAACTCAAGGAGATCAGTGAAAAAATTCCAATAAAGTTCTCAATCAAGAGTCTTCACTGATGCCCCCAAAAATTTAAATATGCAAAACAAGAGTCTGTGGAGCCTCAGTTGCGAGTATCAAAACACGGGATAGCCAGATATCTCTAGCCTGTTGCCACGGGGTGCCTCCATGATGGGGAGAGCACCACACCACCCTGATAGATAGCCCCTTAAGTCCCACTCGGTTGCAAGTATTGGAACATAAATAGGGAAACAACAGGGTGGCCCCTTTTTGGTGGCCACCCTGTTGTTTCCCTATTTATGTTCCAATACTCGCAACCGAGTGGGACTTAAGGGGCTACCTATCAGGGTGGTGTGGTGCTCTCCCCATCATGGAGGCACCTTATGACAACAGGCTAGAGATATCTGGCTATCCCGTGTTTTGAGACTCGCAACCGAGGCTCCACGGACTGTTGTTTTGCTGGTATTATGGTCTTGGTATACTAGATTTTAGTAGTAGTGAGGTGGTATTACTCACTATGTGGTGAAGGTGTAGTGATATTCATTTTTTTATATACTGGTATTATTGTTTTTGATATACTGGATTTTGGTATGGTGGTATTAGTCACTATATGGTGGCAATGTTGGTATTCATGGTGTGGTGATAATATATGTTATATACTGATATTTGTCTTGCTTTATTGGATTTGGCCAGTAACATCGTGGTGGTATGGTATGAATCCACTTCTGGCTTTTGCCACATTTTCTGCTTCAAAAAATCTGCAGTGCGTGGTGCTACCCTATGATTGTGTGAACAGCAGTGGAGAAAGTATTGGGCATTACTATGTAGGTGTAGTATTGCTAAGGGGGCGTTGTGATGTGGGCATGGCTACGGGGTCATTGGTACATTGCCTTCCAGGTCCCTCTTTGCTCTGAGCAAAAGTTAGGAGATTTGCTATGACTGAACGAAGAAAAAAAACCCACAATTGCGGAAAAGGCATAGTACACCCCATTACATATGTGTTGGGACAGTGCCTGTGACGACACCAGAATTTTATAAAGCCCATAGTAGCGCGGCCATAAACAGTAAGTAAAGTGAAGGGGATATATTCAAGTATAGCTAAACATTTATGTGAGTATACATTGATATAATAATTTGGATCACTACAGTATACAGCATGTCATCAAGTGGCGCCTCGGACAAAGGTAGAGTCCACAAAGGGATTTTTCGGTGCCAGGCTAATCGGAATAAGATACTGCCCATTCTTCAGAGCATATAGCCATAAAAACCACCATGCAAATGGAGATGAATGGGACACAAGCCGCCGAGGTAATTAAAAATGTATTTTCCATCTCCTAGTAATTGAATTGTGTACAAGCAGCAAGTTAATGAGGTCATCCACCCCCGAGCGCTGACAGGGAAGCAGCCATAATTATCTTTCAGTTTTTTCTTATGTAGCAATTAATTTTAACCATTCGTCTCCAGATCACTCCCTCTTCCGTGACTTCACTCAGTCAAAGATGGAGCTAAGTTGAATTGACAGGCAATTGATACTGAGTAAGGATGGAGTTGTCCGGGAGGGTATGGTAATCAAGAGCCTACAGATGTTCAGGGCCGGGTACTTCCAGGTGTACGTCACCAGAGGTTTGGTATCCTGCCACATGGATGATGGCACGTCTGGTGCCAGGTGGGCTGTGGGGAAATTGTAGACAGCAAGGATGGATTGATGAATGATCAATTCTTCTCGGTGTATTTCTAGTCAGGAAAATAAACATCTAGTACCAAACACCTATTGTAACCAGTTGTAACCAATTAGGTGATAAAATGAATTCCAATTGACTATCAACTTTTACACTCACATTCATTAGAGAATATATTCAATAAGATAATTTAATTTTGTTGCTGTCAGGCCCTAGTCAGTGTTTGCTAAAGTATTCACCTATTCACCTTTCAAGTAAACAGATTGGTCTGGATAACAAATGAGACTAAAAGCCCGCATTTGCTTTATAGAAAACAACACCAAACCAGCCAACTGTCTACTGTGCATGACAGCCTCCCAACTTTCCCGACACGTGATGTTAGCGGAGAGAAGGATCGAGCATCCAACCCTTTTGCTCTCAGTGAAATATGCTTTTGTTCTGGCAGTGGCTTATTACCTTCTTATTTCATTACTAAAACATGAACCACTTAAAGTTGGGTGTTTATATGTTTGGAGGCATCGGAAGAGAAAGATTTACTTATGAACCTGTTGATAGGTACCTGTAGCAGAATAGTTGGTGTTTTCTGCACTGCTCTCCTTATTTTCCTGCATGGCACAGTTTTCCAGCATTTTAATAAAATGAAAATATACATATGAACCGTTTGGTGCACTGGTGGCGTTCCCTGGCCCCTTAGTGCGTTGCGTTTATGTGTTGTCATATAAGCATAAGTAGTGACATCTCTCTGTTCTCTACAGATCTCGCACAGCGGCCTGGCGCCCGTGCATAGGGCTGTTACTCTGCATGCATGAGATCTGGAGAAAACAGAGAGACATTACTACTTATGCATATATGGATGTGCATAAATAGGAGGATGTGCAAGCCGGTAGGCAGCGGGATGGTGCACTGAGTGGCCGGGAACACCACCAGTGAACCAAACGGGTTCATTTGCATATTTTCATTAAGAGTAGCCCTTGAATCATCAACTATTCAGCTATGTGTACCTATCAGCTCTGTAGAGGGACACTTTAAATGTATTTTTCCGAAAAAATAAGCATGACGTGATCTATGATGGTAATCACTAGATAGAATCGCAAGTCTTACTATCACCAAGTTTCATTTTGTAAGGCCCAATTTCCTTCTATAATTTAAAAGTACTGTACAGAGGTACTAGCTAGAGATGATCGAACATCGGAAAATCTTAGGTTCTATAGAACTCGAACCTTGTCGCACCTTCCGCATTTGATTCCTGATGCCTTCCCGGTCCGTGTGGAAGGAGGAGACAGCCCGAGTACTGCCTGGAATTCCGGAATTCAGCCTATTACCTAGGCTGAATCCCGGAATTCCAGACGGTACCCAGGCTGTCGCCTCCTTCCCTACGGACTGGGAAGGCATCGGGAATCAAATGCGGAAGGTTCGACAAGGTTCGAGTTCTATAGAACCTAAGATTTTCCGATGTTTGATCATTTCTAGTACTAGCTTGTCATGTTCATTCTCTGTAGGAAAGCTAGCTGAGGTAAATACATTTGTAAGTAATAATAGAATATTAATAATACTGTTATGAAGGTATTAATTATTTTTTTTGTCTTGTGTTACCATCCCTCCCCCATATCTTCAGCCATTTGCAGCTTAACTGTTGGCTAGTGTCAAAAATCCACTCCATGCCAGTATGACCGCTGACTGCAAAACACAGGCTCCTGCTTCTATGTAGAAAAGCTGTCAGACAAATGTACTGACCTCAATCACAATGAAGCAACTCCCCGAGCCAGAACTCAATCAGTTTTCAGGGCTACATTTTAATTTTCTATGTTCTCTCACGGTTATTTTAATTACAATTGTTAGCTTTCTCATGCATAATTATAACCATGCAACAAGAACAGGTAAAATACCATCTGTATTAGCGTCTGATAAGATGATGAACAGTTAATCGTTCTACGTGCCGAGCAAGAGCAAACTCTATTAATAATTAACCAAATTTCATCATTTAGAAAAGTCCAATTATAAGTCAATTATAAGTGGCTCATCTGATTTTTATTAATTTGCATATACTCTTTTGGGAAGGGCTCTATCTCTTAGGATCATTAATTTTTTCAGAGCTGCCCTGTTATTTAACACCAAATGTGCCAGATAGTGTGCTGACCCTAGGGCCAGTGGATGATGGATGTATTCGGGGAGTTGTAGCACTTACTATCACTCTATTCTCACAATGGAAAGGGAAATGCACTGGTAATAATAGTCTCTGTCTCCTGGGGCATACCCTATATAAGGTGTCTGGTAGTTGGGGTGCCCAGGGTGTTCAAGATGTAATAATGTAACCAGACACAGGTTTAGCAACATAACAAAGTGGTTATTATTAAAATAAACTTGGCAATGTATATTCTTCACAAGCTTTTCTAAGTACAGTTTCTTGTACAAGACGCTTGTGCAAATATTAGGCGAAAACTCCCCTGAAATGATCCACTAAAGAGATTTTCACAAGTCAGTTCTAAGTAAAAGTAAAATATTTAGGACAGTTAAGCTTCAGTATCCTCTACAGCAGTGCTTCTCAAACTGTGAGGCGCCCCCTAGTTGTTGGTGAGGCCCAGCTGGGGAGGCAGTTTTCACAAAAGTAACTATGATCTGCACAGTCCTTTTGCTGTTTTCAAAAATTTCAATTTTAGCAACATTAATTAATTAATTAATTAATTATTTAATTATTTAATTAATTAATTTATTTATTTATTTATTTTGTACTTGCTTTATAAGCATCAGGAGATGGGTAAAAGCTAGTCTTGGCATTATTTTCAGCTTTTAAATGGACTTTCACCACAGATAGTGAGGCCCAGGCACCCTTTTGGTCAGTCTTGTGAGGCCCAGGCATTGCCTTGGTCTGTTGGGTGAGGCTCCATTAGAAAAAGTTTGAGAAAAATGTGATGTGATGTGTTAGCCATGTAGCTTTGGCATTGGTCTGAAAGTGAATGTACCATGAAGTACATTCGCTTTAAGTTTTGCCCATGGATAGAGCGGCGCCGGTGCCGCAGTCTTTTTTTTGAACCACGGCCAGTTTAATTGAACAATGTTCTATTCACGGGCACTGGCCAGGGGTGAAGCACTGGAATCAGGCTGGCCCGCCCCCAGTGGAAGGAAGCCCCAGCCCTTCTGTGATGAGGCTCCATTGATTCCAATGGCCAGCCTCCAGTGCTTCACCTCTGGCCGGTGCCCGTAATTTGAATGGCGCCATACACGGGAACCGGGCCGCCAGCGCCGTTCTATTCATGGACAAAACTTGATGGTCCATTCACTTTAAACCTGTGCAGGTACCAGGAATGTACTACTTATATTTAGTAATATATCACTCCTGAAAGGCAGAGGATAGTTTAAAATCCATTTAGATAGGACTGGAAAGTTCACATGGATAATTGGGTATTTTTGCTTGAGATATTTCCATCAACTCCAGCGCAGGGTTTGAGGCCTAGCTGTGAAGGAGAGGAGACAGACCAGTCCTTGCTTCTAGTCCCTGCAGACTGCACATACTGTATATGCTCAGCCTGAAGGGCTGATATCAAATAACTCATCAAAAAAAATGTTCCTGCCCTCTAAGGCCACTTTCACACATCTGTTTGTTCTGTCCGTTGTTTTCTATGACCCCAAACATATACACATGCATATCCTTGGTGTTCTGGATCCATGTTGGGGTCGGGTCGTGATCATGTGCGTTTTTTCACTGCTCCATAGCCGCTTGTCTTTGTCTACTCTGATTGACTAACAGCAACTAGATAAGGAGGAGATGGGGTGGCTAAACCCAAGGTCCCCCTGAGTTTTTGCCATGCACACAGGCACTTGATCCTGATTTGCATGCTAAAAAGGCTGGAAAGCACTATTAAAATAAAAAGGTTTGCCTGAAATGGTGATTAGTCCTATCTAGCTATGGTTTTTTACGCCCATTTTCCTGCTGACAGGTTTGGATTAATATTAAAGAGGTTATGGGGAAAAAAGGAATACTTGGCTAGGCTGCCATGCTAGGGACATTTTGGTAATGCATACTTACTTTCCATGCAACTGCTGGATCCTGGGCTGCACGCTCTGCAACGCTTCCTGTGTTTTCATAACATACGATGATATTGTGCTGGAAATGGTCACTCAGCATAGACTTTCCGCTATGTCAGTACACTGCCGTTTCCCCGCCCCTGACATGATATTGATACATCATGCTGGGCATGGAAACATTCCATTACAGGTCTTTCTCGTCTGTAGGGCTTGTAAAATACGGGATATGGAAATAAGCTCTTAAACTGTTCCCCCCAAAAGAATCTCACAGCACCCTTAATGTTAAGAAAGAAGGAGGATGTAGTGGCTGAAATGACTGGCACTGTTGACAGTGGTAGTACTCACACTGTTAGTCACGGGGTTGGATGTAGTAATATGGGCTCTGGTTGCTGTGGTAGCAGAGTAAGTAGAGGCACTTTTAGGTGTTTTGGTAGCAGTAGTAACACCTATAGCATGGTTGGAGCTAATAGAGACACTAGTAGTGGTGGCGGTAGGGACACAAGAGACACGTTGAACATCAAGCGCGTCAGAGTACAAGCTGTCATTTCAGGGCATCTGCATTCTGGTTATAATGTAGTTATGTTGTTGAGGAGGCAAAATTTAATGATAGGTTAGCAGGCAAACTGCAGCAAATAGAAATTCCTATTATTAGGCTGGCTTCATACTGCTTTAAAATCCTGGAAAACGTCAATAAAATGCCATGCCGTTTTTTTTTTTTTTTTTTTTTTTCAAAAACGCTAACGGACAGATGTTAGCTAGAGGTTAATGGAAGTTTTTGATTTGCCTTTGACATGGTGGGAAATTTATCAAGGGTTTTGTGCCTATTTCTTGGTGAATAATTGTGTTTTTCACCCATTTTTGGTCTAAGTTCTATTTATGAACCAGTATTCAACAGGTGAATATTTTTTAGATGCGACTTTTTTTAGTCTGCCTGTTTTGAGTATTCACCCAAAAGTTCGTATAATCCAGGATTAGCGCCCAATTTATCATTTGTGACTTTTTAAAAAGTTGCACAAACAGATAGAGGCCTACATCTGGTCAGTACCAGGTAAATAAAACTGCGCAATTTTTTCATATTTGCGACATTTTAATGAATCAGTCACAAGCTATTGGAACTAAATATACACCAATCCCCATTAGAACAGTTGCACACATTAGACTCTTTAGTAAATGTCCCCCATGGTGTTTTTTGGTGTGGCGTTTTTCTCTCCACTCTAGCGTTTTTAAGGCTCTTTTGCAGGTTTTCCAAACATACTGAGGTTGTAGAATATGCCTAAACCACAAAAAAGATAATTCACACATAAAGTCAAAAACTCGAGAAAAAATGCCAGAAAAAAATGCAAATGCTTGAAAAAAACAGAACACATAGGCAGTTTTTCTGGTGTCAGGGAAAAAGGATGTGTGAGGGCACCCTGAGACATACTTCTTCATTCTTCAATATACATAACGATGAGCAGTTTTAGAACCTGAAAATGTGTCCCTAATTCCCTAACAGTACATGTAAGATCTGGGTTGAGTTATCCTTAAAGTGTAGACAAAATTGTGTAAATGTTGTGTTTGGTATTGAAGCTCCCCCTCCATTTAGCCGCAATGCCAGAGACAGCATATAGCAGAGAACTGTGCTATTTCTGGAAATAAAGCAAACCATTTTTTTCTCTAATCTTGGATAAACCCTTTAAATAGCAAATTGGAATTTCTTCTCTTTTTATGAACTCTAAAACTAAAAGATGATGGTCTGAAGAGCATTCCTTGTCCGTACTGCTCTTTGACTTATTGTCACAGCAAAGCCCAGAGAAGTGTGGATGCTGATACAGCACCAAAGTCACAAAATAATATGAATTTTAGTCAAAGGCAATTTGGGAGAGATGTTTCTCACAAACTCTTTTTGATTAAAGCAGTAAAATTAATTTCAGCAAAGGTCATTTTTCCCCCCTTTAAATTAAGAAGTGCGCAGTAATGGCATTTCATTAAGTATCGCCTTGGGAAGCACTTTGTATCATTCGCCTCTATATTACCATTTTGCTGTGTAGTCACATATAGGCCATCATAAACTGACTTAATTTGTCTGTCTGAGGTGCTGTTTGAAGTCCGTGCTCCCCATTACCATCCTTTACCCGAATCTTATGAATGTTAAATCCATTGAACATGCTCACAATATGCTTGTAAAGTGACACAGCAATATATTTGTGTATAGATAGCGTCCGCATTAAGGAAATTGAGAATTGCATCGTCTCTCGTACATCTGATTGTGCTTCAAAATTTCACCTCTGATTACAGTATGAAGTATGATTCCTGGGTCTATTGCCCGAAATAGGAAATATCAGTTTAAATTAGAAAGAATAGACCCTAATGTCTGATATAGGGAACAAATGCTATTTGTAATGTCAAGAAAGAGAGGAAAGAAGCTTTCAGAAAGGAAGGGACTGTATATCAGTATATTGCAAGTTGAGGGGGGCACCTGCTATTGGGCTGAGGAGTAGGGGAAAGCAGTTACAGAAGTAATTACACCTTTATATTTGGCATAATTTTAATGAAGCAATGTGGAGTCACATAGAATAAGCTGTTCCACTCCTGGATTTATAATGAAGAGGTATCTGTGGCAACATCATATATTTTGCTTCTCACCTACAGTATATCCAGTCAGCTCATGTTCTTTGACCTACAACTCTCATTTTCTGTATTCTTTCACTCCTTCCTCAGGTCATCCTATATGTCGTTCCCTATGTCGTCTTTTAGAATCATTGCCCTGGAACATTAGACTTGCTCCTACGATTCGGTTTTATTTAAAAAATAAAAAACTGAAAATGTGCATATGTATTCACCCGTTATGCTATGAAAACCGATTTAAGTCAGAAGTCACATGCTTTGAGACATGAAGTCCCCCTGGGTGCAATCTAAGTGTCAAATGATCAGTATACACACACCTTTTCTTAAAGGCCACAGAGGCTGCAACACCATGAAGCAAGAGGCACCTCTAACCAAACAACACCATGAAGCAAGAGGCACCTCTAACCAAACAACACCATGAAGCAAGATGCACCTCTAACCAAACAACACCATGAAGCTATAGGCACCTCTAACCAAACAACACCATGAAGCAAGAGGCACCTCTAACCAAACAACACCATGAAGCAAGAGGCACCTCTAACCAAACAACACCATGAAGCAAGAGGCACCTCTAACCAAACAACACCATGAAGCTATAGGCACCTCTAACCTAACAACACCATGAAGCTATAGGCACCTCTAACCAAACAACACCATGAAGCAAGAGGCACCTCTAACCAAACAACACCTTGAAGCAAGAGGCACCTCTAACCAAACAACAGCATAAAGCAAGAGGCACCTCTAACCAAACAACAGCATGAAGCAAGAGGGACCTCTAACCAAACAACACCATAAAGCAATAGGCACCTCTAACCAAACAACACCATGAAGCAAGAGGCACCTCTAACCAAACAACACCATGAAGCAAGAGGCACCTCTAACCAAACAACACCATGAAGCAAGAGGCACCTCTAACCAAACAACAGCATAAAGCAAGAGGCACCTCTAACCAAACACCATGAAGCAAGAGGCACCTCTAACCAAACAACACCATGAAGCAAGAGGCACCTCTAACCAAACAACAGCATAAAGCAAGAGGCACCTCTAACCAAACACCATGAAGCAAGAGGCACCTCTAACCAAACAACACCATGAAGCAAGAGGCACCTCTAACCAAACAACACCATGAAGCAAGAGGCACCTCTAACCAAACAACACCATGAAGCAAGAGGCACCTCTAAACAAACAACACCATGAAGCAAGAGGCACCTCTAACCAAACAACAGCATAAAGCAAGAGGCACCTCTAAACAAACAACACCATGAAGACTAAGGAGATCTCCAAACAAGGCAGGGACAAAATTGTTGAGAAGTACAAGTCAGAGTTGGGCTATAAATAATCTGCAAATCTCTGATGATCCCTTGAAGCACAATCAAATCCATTATTATCAAATGGAAAGAACATGCTGCCCCAACATACCTGCCAAGAGAGGGCCACCCACCAAAACTCTCAGACCAGGCAAAGAGGGCATTTATCAGAGAGACAGCACAGAGAAAAAAGGTAACCATGAAGGAGCTGCAGCGACTGGAGTATCTGTCCATACGACCACAATAATCCATACACTCCAAAGAGTGTAAAAAACAGAGTTGCCAGAAAAAAAACCTTTACTTAAAGCCAAAACTTGGAAGGCTCATTTTGAGTTTGCCAAAACGCATGTGGGAGACTCCCCAAATGTATGGAGAAAGGTGCTCTGGTAAGATGAAACCAAAATGTAACTTTTCAGCCACCAAGGAAAACACTATGGGGGAGATTTATCAAACATGGTGTAAAGTGAAACTGTCTCAGTTGCCCCTAGCAACCAATCAGATTCCACCTTTCATTTTCCAAAGAGTCTGTGAGGAATAAAAGGTGGAATCTGATTGGTTGCTAGGGGCAACTGAGCCAGTTTCACTTTACACCATGTTTGATAAATCTCCCCCTATGTCTGGTGGCAGCATCATGCTGTGGGTATATTTTTTAGCAGCCAGGACTGGAAAACTGGTCCTAGTCAAGGGGAAAATGGACGGTACTAAATAAAGGGATATTCTTGAGCAAATCCTGTTTTGGTCTGTCCGTGATTTGAGACTGGGGCAGAGGTTTAACTTCCAACAAGACAGTGACCCAAAGCAACACGCAAGAGGTTTATGCTGGTTTCATGCATAGTTTTTTGGAAAACAGACACTGCAGTATTTGTGCCAAAGTTATATTGGATTCAAATTGGGAGGACTTGTACTTCTCTTCCCTGTTTGATCCACTCCTGGTTTTGGCATAAATACTGCAGTGGCAGTTTTCCAAAAAGAACTGCCATGTGTGATTCCAGCAGGAGATTAAAAAATGTACTGTGTTGGAATGGCCTAGCCAAAGCCCAAACCTTATTTTGATTGAGAATCTTTGGTTTTGTCTTGAGGAATATGTGGTGCGTGCTCGACCGGTTACTTGCTAGATGGTGTTGTGTGACGTCACTACTGTGGTGGTTGGTCGGAGTATAGCTCAGCTGAGTGGTAGGTTGTCGTGACGCCAGTGCCAGTGGGGCACACAGGTATTGGGGCCCACTTGCTTTTATTTTAAGATGGCTGGCTATACCCTTTCCCCTCTGGTCGTTGACCTGCCGGGCTGTGGGGGGGTCTATTGGGTACTTATCACGGTGGTCCGGAGTGGAGCTGTGACCCACCCGGACTATCGGTACCGCCACCCACAGAAAGGGGAGATTACCCAAGAATCAAGCAGTAACTGCACAGGTGCCTGAACAGTAATCACTGTCATATTGTTGTCCTGTTGTCATAAATAAAATCTCCTTTACTGTGAGAATGCTTTGTACAATAGCTGATCATAGACTGTAGACGTGACTTGAAAATAGAAGTATACTTGTGCCCTTGTTTCGACCTTTGTTGTTGCGATACCACCTGTTACCCTACAGTGTTGGGTGACCCGTCCTATTAGGGTGACACAAGCCCCAGACCTTGTTACCTAAGTTGAGCAAGGTGGCCAAATTTACCTGGTTACACCTGTGCTGCGAGATAGGGTATGTAGGCTTGTAGCAACTTTTCTCTATCCGGATCAGTTCCTCTTGTTTCAGGATTCACAACGTGGGTTGCAGTGTCCTCTCTCTAGTAGTTTAGCACTGCATAGTTGGACCAAAGATAGCGTCTAAAAGAAAAGTCAGTTTCCCATGTGCGTCCACTACCACACTCTTGACTAGACTACACTGGACACACTGACTGGAGGGGGGGCCTGGCAAAGCCAAGGTCCAGCTGGACTACAGCAGGGACCTTCTTGTCTTGCGTCCTCTTTCCACCAAGACTTGGGAAAGACTCACTTAAGTGTGGGCATGCACTTCCTCTCCCTATTTGACAACTTCCTACAGGAGGTGTAATGTCCCCTGTGAGTGGTGAAGAAAATGTAAAGAAAAGGAGAATAGAGATAGGTGAAGAAGAGAAGAGAGCTTTTATTGGTGCGCAGATCATAGACAAACAATAACCCCTTGTTCACTACAGCTGTGAAACATTCAAGTGCATATACAGATAATAGTGACATCTAGTGGTAAAACTTAAGTATCACTTCATTACCACGTTAACTTGTAGTACAGGCTTTTGCGAGGGGTGTATAAACCAGTAACATCTGTGGTGGGACACCTGCAGGAGCCTCAACCAATGGACCAAGGGGCTTCCTGGGCTTTACCAGACAGACCTGTAGTGGAAATTTATGTAAAAAATTCCAACTGCTGCTCAGTCAAACTTTCATTTGTCTTCTAAACTCTTCTTCAGCCAGAGTAAGGATTCAGCAGCTTAAAGTTAGTTTTGTAAAAACTGATTTCTCAGCCCCCCATCACTAGGGGGCATCTAGCTGGTGAGACCCGCCTCATAGAAATAGACACAGAAACAGATATATATATATATATGTTTTTGGCAATAAACATACTCAGACAAATCCTCAGTTGTCTCTTTAGGGATGTAGAGGTTGCAGTTATTTCTGCGCCTTTTCCTAGAGGGGCCCAATGTTCCTTTTGCCTTATGACAATGCAGAAGTGCTATGTTCCGGTTAGGGACTTGTTATAAATTTAGCATCAAGGCTTCATGTACTCAGTAATTCAACTACAATGCTTATTCCCATCCTGCTAGATCATAGCCAGTGCAGACACAACAACTGGCAGTAAGTCATTTTTATGAGACAAAGCTTTCTGCAATCAGCGAAGTCCATTTAGTGCACTGTCTGGCCGTGCTGTAAGTAATGGTGTGGCTGGCTGCATTTCCTCTTTATTGCTCTTCATTACACTACCCTTACATAAAGTCGCTGCTCTGCGCTTGGGTCATTACTGTCTATTTAATGTGTCTGATATTCCAAAGAATATTAAGTGTTCAGAGAGCGGCTACTAAGATATCCAGGGATGCATAATTGTAGCATCTTAATTGTTCTATATCCACATCATGCATAGAATTAGCACAATGTATGGTTGGTCCTACTGTACATTATCTAAATAATAAATCTCTTTGTAATGTATAGCAAAATATTACTGCATTGTCTCCAATATTAACCCCTTAAGGTCTGAGCCAATTTTCATTTTTGCACTTTCGTTTTTTCTTCCTCGTGTTTAAAAGGCCTTGGCGCTTGTATTTTGTCACCTACAGACCCACATGGATACCTATTTTTTGCATCACTAATTGTACTTTGCAATGATAGACTTAATTTTTGGGAAACCAGAAAAAATGTATATGTGTGGTGAAAATGAAATTAAAACGGAATTTTATTTCATTTGGGGGTGGGGGGATGGGGGGGGGTGGTTTGTGTTTACGCCATTTGCCCTAGGGTAAAACTGACATGTAATATATGTTCCTCATGTCAGTAGGATTGCAACGATATGTAACTTGCATAACTTTTATTCTATTTGACAGCTTTAAAAAAATTCAAATCTTTAAAAAAAAACTAAATGTTCCTTATTTTGCTCTATTCTCATCCTTATAACGCTTTTATCCTCTGATCTACGGTGCTGAGTGAGGTGTAATTTTTTGCGCCATGATGTGTTCTTTCTATCGGTACCTTGTTTGCATGTATGCAACTTTTTGATCAGTTTTTAGTGAATTTAATACGAACAAAAATGCGCAACTTTACACTCGGGTGTTTGCGCTTGCGCCGTTTACCGTGCGAGATGAGGAATGTGATAATTTACTCATTCGGGTGATTATGCACACATCAAAACCAAATATGTTTATTTTATTTTTTTTATTTATTAAATGGGAAAATGGGGGTGATTTGGACTTTTATTAGGGGAGGGGGTTTTCTTTTAATAAAAACACTTTTTTTTTTAAACTTTCACATTAAGTAGAAGCTCCCAGGGGGACTTCTATATACACAGCTCTGATCTCCCATTGAAATCAATGCAGTGTATATAATAAAGCACCGATCCATTGGATCAGTGCTCTATTACTCTGGTATGCTGCAGACCAGATACATGAAATACCAAGCCTGAATCAGCGTCATTCCAACGCTAAGGCCGGCCAGGTAAGGAGAAGGGATCGCATCGCTAGGCCACCACGGATAGGCACCGCAGGGCATGTCTGACAGCAGCATTTAAATGCTGTTATTAGGGGAAAGCAGATAAGATTGCGGTGGTTCAGAGGGGGTGCAGCGCGGCCCCTCTCTGAACTCCACTAATAGCGCCATGACGTATGAGATACGTCATGGGTCGTTAGGGGTTAATGTATAGGTTCCTATGTAAATAACCTTACCAAATATAATGAATTGCTTAAATGGCAATGGCAGTGGTTCATTTATTCATAGAAGTACAGGCATACATATAAGCTTAAGGCTGATGTCTAGCTCCCAAACGCCGAGACACGCAGCTTCTCCCATTGACATTTTGGAGGATATCTTCTCCTTTCTCATTCCTCCTCGGTGCATGAAGAAAGAGGAGCTATTCTCCAAATTGTCCATGGCATGTCTGGGCGTTTTGGAGCTAGACATCAGCCGTGAGCTTATAAGTATGCCTATACTTCTATGAATAAATGAACTGTTGCATTCAAACATTGAACTGTGAGCATCCATTCTTCCAATTGAAGAGCCCTGCTGTTTATATGGATACAAGTTTCATAAGTACAGAGCGAGTGGGGATTAATCACGTTTAACCACACTATTGATATGTATACATGGGAATTCTAATGGACTTGGTAGCGTCCTAATAGTGTGGGGACGTGTTGTGCGGATTCTTGTTGCATTAATGATATAAAAAGTTTTGTACATAAAATGAGAGTAAAATGAGAATTCTTGGTCTGGGGGTAAATGTCTGTAAGTGGGTAGGTAACTGGCTCAGTGATAGGAGACAGAGGGTGGTTATTAATGGTACATACGCTGATTGGGATACTGTTACTAGTGGGGTCAGTACCACAGGGTTTTGTTCCCTCTTTAATATGTTTTTTATTGACTTTGTAGAGGGATTGCACAGTAAAGTGTCAGTTTTTGCAGATGATACTAATCTATGTAAAGCAGTTAATACAATAGAGGACAGTGCACTGTTACACATGGATCTGGATAGGTTTGAAGTTTAGGCTTAGACTTGATTAGGTTCAATACTGATAAAAGTAAAGTTATGCACATGGGGAGGAAACATATGGATCGGGATAACATAGTAAATAGCAAAACACTGACTTGGAAAAACTGAATTGGAAAAGGACTTTTAGTTGACAATACATCTAACTGTATCAACCAGTATCAGGCAACTGCTGCAAAGGCAAATAAGGTCAGGGAGAGCAAAAGGGGCAGAGATACACATGGCAAAGAAATAGTTCTAACAGTATACAAATCACAAGTCAGATTGAACACAGAATATTGGGGAGGATTTATCAAAATGGGATATTTGTATGCTAGTCTTGCTTAAATCCCTGCTCCCGCGCCGGCACATGCTTCTCGGCAAATTGGGCTGCCATCAGACAGACGTTACACCAGCTCTGGTGGTTTTCAAAACTTCTAGATTGTGGTTATATAGGCAGCTTCTTTCCTAGCTATACCTGTAACTATTGGTTCCAATCACCAGATAACCATAAATTTGATACCTTATCATGTGTTCAATTGTCATACTATAAGATATTATACTGAGTATACCCAACTATACTGGGGATCCACTCACGTAGGTCACTACTCCAAGAAGTGAGATTTCAAGACTAATATTAATTTTACCTTACTGACAATGACTAGGTATTCATGTCTTACCTCTGTATGCGTCGGTTCTGTACGGACTGAGCTATGGTAAAGAAAACAGGGGTATGCTGTTCAACTAAAAATCCGCAACTAAGCCTAAAGGAAGATTCAATGAAAAAGACTATAATACGTCTTAAAGATGGTTCTTGAAAAGAGAAAACTAAAGGGGTAAAAAAAGAAGACGACAATTAAAATGAATCAGTATCATCATTGCGCGCTTATTTACATAAACAAAACACACCCCTAGCGAGTTAATGAATATCATTATGGGAGAACTTTGCCCAAATCATAATATTCATGGACTCATTATCGGTTTGCTGCCGTTTGTTTTAACCGCCAGGAAAAAGACTATTTTGCTTCTGTGTACAAGAGGTTGAATCTACTTGACAAAAGAGGGTAATTTTACAAACAGGATGCCAGAATTGCCGATACAAAACCAAAAAGACTTGGGAAACTGGCCCTTTATGTTTCTTAAGTCAAGTAAACTTCCTTCCCACGTAAAAAAAAACAATGCTTGAAACTAAATTAAATTTCACAGAATATTAAGTATGCTGTGCGTATGGATCTGTATTACAGACCTTTATACACCCCTTGTACCATTATATGCTGCTTTCATGAGCAATGCTTCAGTGGAAAGGAAAAACTGTAACCTTTTGTGCTTTCATGTATAGTTGGAGCCTTGGTATGGGCCTAGCATGCATGCCTCCTCCCTCCCTCCCCCACCCCTCCCTGCCTTGACTGATTAACATACAAGGCTCGGTGATAGAAGCCAAGCAGGGATTGGGAAAGGGTAGAGGCATTCATGCTTCAGCTAAGCATGGCCCCTATGACATTTGAACTTGAAATTTATAACTGCAAACATTCATCAGCTATGAGAAAAGTAACTTTTGTTTTATCTCCCTATCAAAATAACATAAATGCCCATGTCTGCATGCCCATATAGAGCTGGCAAATTTGCTTTAAAGTGTCTCCGTCGGTATAACTTTTAAAATTTAAATCAACAGTGGATATAAAGCAAGTTTGCAATTTGCGTTCATTATTTATTTTTTTAGTTATCATGGAAAACACGCCACTTCCTGTTTCCTAGTTTTTAAAAAAACAAACAGGAACCAGTCGGAAAACATTAAGTTCTGTGTATCCCAGGCCATCTGAGCGCTCACAGAGAGAAGGCAGTCATGTGACTGATGGACATATTGAGCCGTGACTCTCTGTACTGACAGGAATCCCTGTGTTTAGTCTGCTTTTTTTTCAACCAGCACAAGTCAGAAAATCTGCCTTCAGAAGACTGGACCTTGATTTCTGGTAAGTATAGCTTTGTTTTACAGCATGATAACAAAAAAATAATGGATGTTTATTGCAAACTTGCTTTATATCACATCTACTGTTGATTTAGATTTTAAAAGTTATAACGACAGTGACACTTAAGATACTAGGATTTTCTACAAATGAATCTACATGTAATCTTTACTCTTTTAAATGAATTCTTTTTTAATTTGCAGTCGGTTACAATTCCCATTGCTTTTACACTTGCGATCAAGGTCTTATAACTAATTTACAGATGTAATTTACTGTTTTATTGTAGGGAAGGAGTTCTATTCTATTACTCTATAGTAATCGGAAAAAGGCTCCAATAGTCCAGTAGAAGAAAACTCTACTTGGCACTTATCACTAGTGTTTATTTTTTTGGTAAGGTTCAAAAATATTGGTGACATACAATATATTGTTGTATATACAGTTATAACAAAGATTACAAAGTAATCAATAGTAGATGACACACTGTATACATGGTTGGTGGGCTCTTAGAATTACTTTTGATGAATCCAAGGAGCCAAAGTCTAAAATGATACACTAGTAACTCTGTAAACTCTTAGGCATATAAAAACAAAACAAACAAAAGTTAAATAAGGAGACATTAAGAGGATATAGCAGGCAGGTGGTAACAAGTTAAAAACAAGAAGTGATCATATTGGTATCTCTATTTACAGGACAGGTGGGGAAATGTGCAGTTTTAATCTATGAAATTGGCAGCAATGAAATATACTGAAGTAAGTGATAAGTATTTGGAAGGAAAGTCATGTGTTGGATGAAGGAAAACTATAAGAAGATTATTTCTGCTTTCTGAGCTGTATGATTCTAAAATACCACAGACTTGGAGAATATTGCAGACTGCATTTTAATACCATATAGTATGTGACCCAGCGCTGAGCATGTGGCTAGGCTACTCTATGTCTGCCAAATCACATAAGGTTTCATAGAGTTGATAAAAAAACATATGCAATAAACTGGTATTGATGATGTTATTAATTTATTTATCTTATATCTATCTACATATGTTTTATAAAGTAGACATCAAACACATTTGACAGTAAATCTATTATAGATCTAAGACTGTTGATTTATTCAGAAACTCCTATGATCCACTGTTAGGTCCCTTTCTTGACATGGCCCACACCTATGGGAAACATCTAAGAATCTTTATTTTTTGGGGGGACACATATGATAGTTTCAGTAGATAGATTCAGTAAAACACTTATTTCTGAGTGTCTACACAGGTAAGGAATTCATGACCAATACTTTGTCTCAAAGAAAGTGTAGGTAGAAGGGAGGGAAGAAGGAAGGAAGGAAGGAGGGAAGGAATAGGGAGGGGGTAAAAGGATAGGAAAGAATGTCAAAGGGGAATAAAGACAGGGTATGGAACAGTATAGAAAAGGAAATAATAGGAGAGGAACGCCACTGAACTGAGGGCCGTATTACCAATAATATGTACAAGAGCTGATCTGCTAGATCAGCGCTCATTTACTGAGCCTATTACACAGCTCGACCATCCTGCAGCTAGGGCTGCATGGAGATTGTTAGTGATGTCTGTGCAGCCCTTGCCTAGAAAAGCTCATAGATACCTGTCCATGCTCCTGTCTTCTGCATGGTCCTGCAGCCGCTTTGCTGTCTCTAACAGTGATGACGATTGTGTAACAAAATAATAATGTTCATACATATCTGATCATGCTCCCCGGTGCTTCTGCCTGCTCCCTGGTACCTTCCTGTCTTCTGCCCGGAGCTGGCCTCTGAAGGGACAAGCCGCTCAGCCAATCACTTGCTTTTTTTTAAAAAAAAAATTGGGTGTGGTTTTGTAACTAAGTTTCATTGAAGTGAACATTTGCTGAATTGCAAAGCCACACCCAAACTGGATACAGGAGTGGTGTTGTTTCTGGAACAAAGTGGTCATGCTTTTCTGATCCTGGATAACTGCTTTAAGTCAGGCTTTATACAATAAAGTCATAAGCACTACATTTGCTGCCATATCGTGCCTTAGCTTAGCAGAAGCAATGCTAGTGGTGGAGAATACCCCCATACTAATTTATCCAATGGAGTATTCTACATTTTTTCCTGTTAGACTCATCTGTAATCCAATAAACAGCAAAAAGACTTTGTAGCCCTCTCGAAAGCAGCCATGGGTATAACGGTGATTTCTGTGAGGGTTGTGTTACGATGTCACTTTACCTGTAGGTTGCGATTGGTAGTCTGTATGGCCCCCTAAAGTAGAAAAAATAAAGATTTCTAGGATTCAGAATCCCATGTTTATTGAAAATTGGGATATTCATCTAAGACACAGGCGTTGCAAAACTGCAATTCCCATCATGCTTAGATAGCCAAAGCCAAAGTGTCAACTTTTGTTACTGTTGGTGCAATAACATATAACAATGGAAAATAGAAGAATGCACATGCGCCTTAATTTATCAGTTTGCCTAGAACAGTTTTTTCCCACATCAACTAAAAAGAGTTCAGGTTTATTATACCAGATTTTTTTTTAAAGATATGAAAGCTGAGTTGTGGATACTGAAGGCAAAACCAGACAGTTTTGGTTTCATACTGAAAAGATAGACAGTGCTCTATGGTATAGATCAGCATGACTCCTCCAGGTAAGATGGAAACTCTCACCTGGGTAGGTTGTGCTAGGAGAGCACAAACAGCAGAAAAAAAACCTACACACCAGTAAGGGTATTGCGTGCAGGTCGAGAGAGATGAAAAGTGTATAAATAAAAAAAAATTATTTTCTAGATACAACATGTTTTCACCTTAAAACGCGTTGGATCTAGAAAAAGAAACATGTTTACTTATACGCTGTTGTTTTTCCTGGACCTGCGCCCGATACCCTTGCTGATGTGCAGGAGATTTGATTTCAGGCTTGGTACTGTAAATCTGGGCCATTATCTTTTGATCCATTGCAAAATATTTTTCTTCTCCACAACAAGCAAATTGTCTTTTTAACCCCTTACCTCTAAAGCCTATTTTGGCCTTAATGACCAGGCCACTTTTAATTTTTGCGTTTTTGTTTTTTCCTTCTCGCCTTCTAAGAGCCATAGCGCTTTTATTTTTCCACCTACAGGGCTGGTTGGGGTGTATTTTTTTGCGCCACAAGCTCAAATTTTTAAAAAATATATTTGTGTAGATGGTAAAGTTTTTATATTTTTTTCCAATGTATAATGTGCAAAAAAATATGCAATCCTTATGTTTTTTTCTCTCTCTTTTGTTTACGCTGTTCACCAAGCGGGAATAATATTGTTTTACTAAAGTGGACAATTGCACGCTACAGTTTATAATATGTTTATTTTTATTTAAATGTACATTTGTATTTGTGAAAAGGGGGGAGGGGCTATGTCATTTTTAAAAACTGAATTATTTCTTTGTCCTCCTAAGGGACTTCTACTTGCAATCATTAGGTTGCTAACATTAATCAATGGTATGCCGTTGCATAGCTTTGATCAGCATTATCAGCGATCTTTCCATAGAGTCTGCCTGAGGCAGACTGTATAAGAAGATTGCCAATCAGACCACACAAAAGTATTTTACCTCCTACAGTGAGGCAAAATGATTGGACAGTGACATGAGCGTAGCGCTATCATTGCAGCCCTTCATTAACAGTTAGGACCTGACCTGAGCAGTTCCTGACCTCGCTTTATAGAGCCCCCGGACATTATGACGCGCTGGGACATCATGATGCGGGAACTCACTGCTTTTTATGACATACCAGGATGTCATTTTGCAGCAAGGCATTAAACCTCTTCCAGGTGCAAAGATTTTTGTAGTGTTTTGTTTTCTGTACACTCACCTCAAAAGAGCCATGACTTTTTATTTTTCCTTAGAAATAACTTCATGAAACTTGTTTTTGAGGGATGAGGTGTATTTTTTAATGGTCATTTGATAAAGTAAAAAGTAAAACTATAGAATTTGTTTTTGTGGTGCATGTTTTAAGAGCAGAAATATTCACACTAATGTTTTTTTAACCAGCATTCCTCTTGCAAAATAATTAACATTTATTAGCTTATACTTTATAATCACTGCAATAATAATGCTTTTATTTGTATAGCGCATACAGATTCCACAGTACTTTACATAGTCTTGCAATTATTGCTCCCTGTCCCCAATAGGGCTCACAATGTAAATTCGCCTATCTGTATGTGGGAGGAAACCCACGCAAACACAGATACACAGATACACAAATACTAACTCTTTGCAGATGTTGCCCTTGGTTGGATTTGAACCCAGGCCGATGGCAACAACCAGGTAACAACTGACTAGAGATGAGCGAACCTTGAGCATGCTCGAGTCGATCCGAACCCGGCATTTGATTAGCGGTGGCTGCTGAACTTGGATAAAGCCCTAAGGCTATGTGAAAAAAAAGAATATTAGTCATTGGCTGTATCCATGTTTTCCAGACAACCTTAGAGCTTTATCCAAGTTTAGCAGCCCCAGCTAATCAAATACCGAACGTTCGGGTTCGGATCGACTCGAACCCGAACCTGGTTCACTCATCTCTACAACTGACACATTTTTGCTTTGTTTGTGGCATCATAGGTGCTCAGTTTGAATAGAAAACTGAGCCTGATGTTCCAGGCATATGTAAACCTATGTCAGGTCTCACATTTGGAGAACATTTATTTTTTGCAAATTGTGACCAAACCTTATACTTAAAGAATTACTGTCACTTTGAATGTTGACATATTGTAACACTGCCGATCAAGACTCACCAGTAGCAATGCTGTCTTGTCCGCTTCTCTGCTGTGCTTCATGCGTGTCCTGGGGCTGCTTATGCCTTTGTCCTTCTTCTGCTGCAGTAACACCTCAACTAGGGTGCACAGGCGGCCGACTGCTCTGGATTTATAGAGGCAGCTTGTCCCCACCTGCTACTTCCATCTGCCAATCCACAGCCACCTGCACTTATTTAAATCATCTCTACCTTCTGCTTCCTGCCTGAGCATTGTTAGAGTCTAGCATTCCAAGCTAAGGTATTTGTCTTCTGTATTTCCGTGTATTCTGACCCATGCTTGTTCTTCAGAGTACGATTTCTCCCTGACCCTCGTCTGTACTGCCTGCCTCTCCTATTGCTGACTTAGATTGCCTGACAAGCCTTTAAAGCTGCCTTCCCTGACTCTTTACCTGTCAGACTAAAGTCCCCCTCGCTTCCATGGTACTGCTTTGGCTCTCCTGCTGACGACATGGCTTGCTGACCACATATATATGTTGTGTTCCCCGGTGCCTTACACCAACTTCCTGGGAACCAGCTGCTGCTCACACCACACTTGTGGAGTAACCTGGTGCCCTCTAGCTACAGAAAACCAGCATCCGCATGCTAGAGTGGCCAAACTAGGCAAGTAGCACAGCAGGTCCACACTGACTGTCTGTTACATATATAACACAGATAAGTCAAAAGTTTTGATTGGTCAGCGTCTTGGTGTTCAGACCCCTACCAGTGGTTAGATGAAGCAGGGAGAAGCAAATGGCCTAGTTCTTCACCCCCTGGTTTGATGCTCTAGCTTGCAGAAAAAAAGGCTCTCTAGGCTCTGTACTGACAAAGGAAAGTAACCCCAAAACAGCTTTCCCCCCAAATAAAGACTGTACCTTATATAAATTTTTGCTCAAAAACAGGCACTATGGGGGAGATTTATAAAACTGGTGTAAAGTAGAACTGCCTCAGTTGACCCTAGCAACCAATCAGCTTCCACTTTTCATTCCTCACAGATTCTTTGAAAAATGAAAAGTGGAATCTGATTGGTTGCTATGGGCAACTATCTTATTTTCAGGGTATGTCTTATTCCTCTCTTCCCGGCCGGGACAGGCGGCGATGTGCATCAGGGTGTGCCAGGGGGACAGGCGGCAGCGGCATGCAGCGGAAGGAGCAGCGGCGTGCGGCGTTGTGCGGCAGGACGTGTGGTGGCGTGCATTTGGACATACGGCGGGACATGCGGAGGTCTTGGGGGCCATGGACCAAGCTGCCTGTGGCGCAGGCTGTGAAGCTCCACAAGAAGATTAGGTGAGTCCTGGGTGGCAATGGACGGCCTTACCTTCGGGGGTGCCCTAATTTAGAGTAGGGGTGTCTTATTTTCTGGGCGATGTCTTACTTTAGGTTAGTTGGTAGGGTAGTTGGGGTGTCTTATTTTAGGCTTCCTTTAAGTTATACATACTAAATACTATGGTCATAAAAACTACAATAATTTCTTACTCACAGCCCTGAAAAAACGATAGCAAAGGGACAGTCATTGGCTGAATACTCCACGTAACATTATGTATCAGTCTTCAATTTATCTAAACTGGGAGACCTGTAGCCTTACAAGATGTTGATCACTTTCTCCGGTTTATAAGTTTAGTGGGTCCAAAAAAGTCCAAAGGGTGCACGGAGTAAGATAGACAAGCAAAGTCTTGAGGAGCTTGACAGCTGCTTTATGCTCTTCATCATCATCTGAAACAATCAGATCATTAGAAAGTACTTTCCCTTTACAAAGGTGATAATTAGATAACAAGCTCCGATTAAAGTAATTACAATCAGACAGCTGGCATGGTAAACAGTCATGTTTTAATACAGTTGATACTTCAGCATCTGTTTCTAATAATGACACCAGCACAGAGATTCTACACTAATTACAGAACATCATTTAATATAAACATATTTAATTGAAGAGTGATAAACTGTTCAAAAATTATCCCCCCCACACTCAAAAAAATAAAATTAAATTTGACAATTTGCAAAAACTATCCTATGTTGTCAACCAAAGAATGGAAACTAACAAAAAACACATATCAATTTGTCAAACTACTACTAGAGCATAGAATTTCCCAATTCAGTAATTTCAATTACTTTGTACTATGCTTTACTGACTGTAGACAGTCTTCTATACATCTGTTCATTAACTGCCTCTTCACAGCATGAGAGGGTACACTTTACAGCAGATTCTGAAAGTAAAGATGTGCACTCTGCTGTTTGTCAGCTGTCTAAAATCTGTGTTATTGTCGGTGTCAAAGCTGCTTATCCTGGTCAGGCAGTACTATAGACCTGTCATTGTATCCTCTTCTAAAATAATTTTTTACAATTTTAGCTGCATTAATGTAATGTGTCTTTGGTAAAGAAATATCATGTTCTTTTTTATTTTAAATGTTTCAACTTTTTTAAAACTTTCCTGGGGGAATCCATATTCGCAGTATGGCCCCGTTCCCACTGAGGAAAGGTAGCGGAATTCTGCAACGGAATTGTCCGCCGCGGAATGCCGTTAGCCTCCCGCTCATAATGGGAGTTTATGGGAGGCGCGCGCTCCTGCTCTGTACGCGCTGAAGAATGAACATGTTCATTCTTCAGCGCGGACAGGGCAGGAGCGCGCGCCTCCCATAGACTCCCATTATGAGTGGGAGGTTAACGGCATTCCACGGCGGACAATTCCGTCGCGGAATTCCGCTACCTTTCCTCAGTGGGAACGGGGCCTATGTCCCTCCTGTATTGGCTGAATAGATAGTGCAGCAGTTTGAGTGTTCTTTATGGCAGTTGCCATGTCTTGATTATCTTTGAGATGTTTTAACATCTTGATTGGAGTCACCTGTGGTAAATTCAGTTGATTGGACAGGATTTGTACAGATACAGCCCCTGTCTACATGGTCTTACAGCTAACAATACATATCAGGCGAACAACCATCACTGCAGCACTCCACCAACAACATAGAAAAACCTAATGCTGCGTTTACACAAAGCGATAATTCGCCCAATCGATCGTTTAACTATTTGGTTTTTATAACGATCAGCGTTTAGACGAATAGATTGTTAGAAAAATCATAAGAAAATTTGTAAGAAAAATCTTTATTGCAATCGTTTTTAAGATCCCTTAAGCCCATCTTTTACATAGGGTGAATGTTTGAAAGACTGTTTACACAAAGCGATCTGCAAATTTTTAGCGAACGATGAACGATGATTTGTGAACATGTTGAAAGATCAAAATGAACGATTTTTCACTTGTCGCTTGATTGTTTGCTGTGTTTACACGGAACGATTATTGCTCACATGCGATCGTTATAGCGAAAATTAGAACGATAATCGTTCCGTGTAAACGCAGCATTAGGGGAGAAAAAAGATGGTCTGATTAAACAAAGGTCAAACTTTTTGACCTCATGTCAGTGAGCTCTTTGCTTGGCCAAACCCAGCTGTCCCTGCCTACTTGCCTTAAGACAACCCTAGGTGGCAGCGGGCAACTGGGCGACGATCCCTAACCTGCGTTTAAGGTGCACCAAAAAAAAAGAGGACAAGATAAACACCAAGATATAGTTTTATGGGCCGGGTCATACCAGCACGGTACAAAAACAGAATCCAGAGGGTATTCAGAGGTACGAGAGCAGAGATCAGATAAACCAGATATAGTGATATAGAGATAGAGGTATAAAGCTTAGCACGCTCGAGTGAGACTAAAAGCTAGCATAGAGTATAGGACGTACAGACACTTTCTAGTAGCTCAGAGACCAGGTTCAGAACATGATTCTGGAAAGATAACACTGCTAGTTAAAGCGCTCCAGTAAAAACCTAGGTGCATTGCTCCCTGGGAAACATGAATATGCAAAAAAAGGAGCCCATGGAGCCTCATTTAAGAGTCTCGAAACACAGGACCAGCCAGATATCCCTCCGGAAAGGACCCAGCCAAGGGGTGGCTCCTGAAGGGAAACCACCAAAACCACCATATTAAGTGGCCCTTTAGGTCAATGTAATGACAAGGGAAAAACCAAAGCCAGGTATCCAACCACAGACAGCTGTTTCGACCCATGGCCGCATCCTTCCAGGAGGGATATCTGGCTAGTTCTGTGTTTTGAGACTCTTAAAGCGACTCTGTACGCACAATCTGTCCCCCCCAAACCACTTGTACCTTCGGATAGCTGCTTTTAATCCAAGATCTGTCCTGGGGTCCGTTCGGCAAGTGATGCAGTTATTGTCCTAAAAAACAACTTTTAAACTTGCAGCCCGTGCCAAACTGCTGTGGCCTAGAGTATCTGTGCCCTAACCTTGCACCACCCCTCCGTCCCTTCTTCCCACCATCCTCATCATTAGGAATGCCACTGGCAGGATTTCTCCTATTCCTCTGCATTGAAAACTGCACAGGTGCCTTAACGATCCAGCCCATGTGTAGTGTTCTCACAGCTGATGAATAGGAGAATACCTGCCTGGAGCATGCCTAATGATGAAGAGGGTGGAGAGGAGGCACAGAGAGGTTGTGCCAGCCTAATGCATAGTCACTCTAGGCCACTCCAGTTTTGCACAGGGCTGCAAGTTTAAATGTTGTTTTTTAGGACAGATCTTGGATTAAAAGCATCTAAAGGTACAAGCGGTTTGGGGTGGGCAGATTTTGGGTACAGAGTCACTTTAAATGAAGCTCCACTGGCTTCTTTTCTGCATATTCATGAGAATGTCATGAGACACCTTTTTAATGACATTCTAGAAGAGTGGGCTTTACAAAGTCCAAAGGGCATAACCAGATATTTATAATGACCATCACAAGTGCTGAAATCCTTCTTCCACTTGTGACCTTTCTTGATATGAATTTTATATAAATGATTATAGGTCTTAAACAGGTCATACACCTTGAAGATAAGAAGGAGAGGATGTGGATCTTGTATTGTAATCTTGTTTAACCTTCTATATTCTATGCAGTTTTGAACACCCTTTTTTTTTAATTTGCAAAGATGAAGCCAGCTCCAGATATAAGAACCCCCTCTGTAGGTTCTTAATATAGTTGACATAGCTAGAGATGATCGAACAGCGGAAAATCTTAGGTTCTATCGAACTCCAACCGTGCCGAACCTTCCGTATTTGATTCCCGATGCCTTACGTTGCCGTGGGGAAGGAGGAGACAGTACGGGTACCACCTGGATTTCCAGGATTCAACCTAGGTAATAGGCTGTATCCCAGAATTCCGGGCGACATCCGGGCTGTCTCCTCTTTCCCGCAGACCAGGAAAGCATCGGGAATCAAATGCGGAAGGTTCGGCACGGTTGGAGTTCGATAGAACCTAAGATTTTCCGCTGTTCTATCATCTCTAGACATAGCCTCTGTCTCTGATCACAAAAGGGGGGTAGGCTACTCTATGGGAAGGCTCATTCCCAGGCAGAAGATTAATTAAGCAATCGAGGGACTAATAATCTGGTGGCATGCTTGACAAAGACTGACCTATACAACCAAACATTGCACTTGTCATATGCTATAAACCACAAGGATTTAAACCACTGCTTTACATGGTGCTGCCATTGCAGTAAGGGGAACATGAACTGAACTCCCTAGGGGATTCACCTGTCATCTCTACAGATACTGGATGTGGTCAGTGCAGTATTTACAGCTTGTGCTGCCCTAGGAACTCAGACTGAATATACCCCAATAGGGGGATTGCGGAAGCATCAGAATTTAATTTTTTTTATTTTTTTTTACTGCTGCCCTAGACACAAGGCCATGATTGTAGATAGAGATTGCTTAGCCCTCAAGGCATGTTGTGTATAAACTAAATCTAAACTCTTTTATCTGAATATGTAACTAAATACTGTGCTAAGATGAAATTTATCAATTTTAATATCTGGTAGATGACTGAAAACAATGTTGCAATATACGCAATGTACTGCTTGGAAGCGGAGTTAAGAATGTTAGTGTTTTAAAGCGTAACTGTCATATTTTTTTTATTGCAGAAATCAGTAGTATAAGCGATTTTAAGAAACTCTGTAATAGGTTTTATCAGCCAAAAAAGCCTCCTTCTGTACTCAAGAAGCAATCTCCCAACCTCCCCCCCTGACTTATTATCAGGCAAACACGTCTTCATTACAGAGAAGCTAGTGAAGACGGACTCTGCTCTCTCCATTCTATCCTTATGGAGGGGGAGGGGCCGAGGGAGAAGAGGGAGCAGGAAGAGGTGACATGAAGGTCAGCTGTTTGTAGACTGTCTGGGCACCTAAACCGCAGGATTCTGGGGCCAGAAAGGTCAGTGCTTATCTATGAACTTACTGAGAGAAGATTGAAGGGTGTTGCTCCGTGCTCAGTCACTCCTAACAGCCCCTCCCCTCTCCATAGCCACATAATGGAGACAGAAATCCTGCTTCATCTGATGTTAGGGGGGAGGCTGGGAGATTGCTTTTTCAGTACAGAAGGAAACTCTTTTGGTTTATAAAACCTATTACAAAGTTTCTTAAAATTGCTTGAACTGTTGATATTTAATGTTTTCAAAAAAATGACCCTGAAATGACAGTTACGCTTTAAATATAACTCCTAAGGTACCAATATAAATATTGATACACAGGACAAATAATGCAGTACCTCCACACTATGATCACAACCATTACCACCCCATAAGGACTAATGCAGCCATACTGGTACTGAACAAAAGCCACAATATAAAGACACACACTATCAATAAAACCATACCGGACACAGGATACAGGACAAATAATACTGTCACACTATGACTACTAACATCATCATCATCAAACTCCGGTGATGGTAGTGACTGTATAATACTACTGAGCATTACTGTATAAAACCAATATTCTCCCTAAGAAGTGACCATGTAGAGGTAGATCCAACCAGGGCCAGACTGGCACTGAAAAGCAGCCCTGGCACACAAAACCCACCAGCTCACATACAAATCTCCCAGCATGTAATGCACCATGTGGCGCAGAAAATTATTTAGTTTTTTCCCCTATGTAGTAAGTCATGTCCCAATATAGTAGGTAATCCCTCCCAATATTGTTCCATATACGAGCATATTTCGTTCCGGGACCTTGCTTGTAATCCAAATCCACTTTTAAACCAAATTTTCCCAGCACTTACTACTGCATAAAGGCTTTACTTCCTGGATAAAATGGTGATGTCACGACCCGACTCCCAGGGCTGTGCGGGCTGTGGCTGCTGGGGAGGATGAAGGCAGAGGGATGCTCAGTGTCCCCCTGGCGCCCTGTGTCCCACAGTGTCCTGGTGCCCCTCTGCAGCAGCCACAGCCCACACAGCTCTGGGAGTTCCAGCGGGTCGTGACATTACCATTTTTTCCAGGAAGTGAAGCCTTGATGCAGTAGTAAGTGCAGGGAAAAAAGCACTTTATAAGCATTTCCCATAATAAGTGTGTATTGGTCATTAGTATAAGTTTTGGAGGGCAATACAATACTTTAATAAAAAATTTCACCGGACGTCTCTTTTACCTCCGTATTGTATTGCCTCCCCAAAGTTATACAAATCACCAATATACACTCATACGGAAAATGCTTATGAAGTGCTTTTTTCCCTGCACTTACTACAGCAACAAGGCTTCACTTCCTGGATAACATGGTGATGTCACGACCTGACTCCCAGAGCTGTGCGGGCTGTGGCTGCTGGAGGGGATAATGGCGGGGGGGACACTGAGGGACACAGGGCACTGGAGGGACACTGAGCATCCCTCTGCCATCATCCTCTCCAGCAGCCACAGCCCGCACAGCTCTGGGAGTCGGGTCGTGACATTACCATTTTATCCAGGAAGTGAAGCCTTGATGCAGTAGTAAGTGCAGGGAAAAAAGCACTTTATGTGCATTTCCTGTAATAAGTGTATATTGGTAATTTGTATAAATTTTAGGGGGCAATACAATACTTTAATAAACATTTTCACCGGACTTCCTCGTTAAAAGCTATGTAAAGGCCGTATAACACTGAACGATTATCGGCTGTATTCGGCCAATATCGACCGTTGCAGCCGTAAATTATCCCGTGTAATAGAAGGCAACGATCAACCGACATAAACGATGTCGGCTGATCGTTGCTGTTGTTTGTCTTTCGACATGTTGAAAGACAAACGACTGTGATAACAGCAATCTGCTGCAGTAACTCCGTGGAATAGGAGCGGTGGCAGCAGACCGCTGCTATCCTCTATGGGCAGCCCGGACGATGTAGCAATCACCCAGGCAGCCCCCCCGCACCTTCCCGCAGCCTCCCCTGCGTGCTTGTTTGCTCCTCCAGTCGCCCCATGTGAAAGGAAAAGGAAAAAAAATAGCAGTTTCTCTACCATTTCAGTATGGTCACCCCAGGCTCGCGAGCTTGAGGTGGACAAAAAAGAACCCTTTGTGACATTTGAGTAAACCATCACAATAAACTATACAGAATGGTTATATATATGTAGTAAATGGCTAAAACACTCTCCAGATAAATTAAGATTTAAGATTGCAGATGATAGAAAGATTAACTTAGAGACATGGCTGACAATCAGTGTTTTTATTAGAATTTTTTCAATAAAACCGTGGTAAAATAAGTGAGTAGGGGGAGAGAGAGGGGAAAAGGAAAAGTGAGGGATGAAGAAGGGTAGAGGGTTCGGGAAGGTCTCGACAGAGAGATTGTGTCCATTAACAAAGAACAGTGGATATATTAGGTAATAGGTAACAATAATGTGTGGAAGGAAACACAGGTCCATCCTGGGATAACAAGAGGAATTAGGAGGTAAATTGTTGTAATGGAAAGTTTTTCGGGTATCTTTATTATGGTTTACTTACTTCATACCAAAATGGAACTAATAATGAACAATAATAACCAAAGAAGTGCAAGCAATCAAGTGTGTGGTCAAAAGCCGAAGAGCAAACCCGCCCTCCAGAGGGGAGACAAAAAGGGAAATGTATTAGAGGTTGGTTAAGCACCAATTCTGGCAAGATCAAAAGTTGGAGGAAATTGTTCGAAGTACTAGGTGGTATATTGGAATGTACTCCGTAGTTTTTATTAAATTCTAGTAGGCATAATTTGAATGAAAGCCTCCAAGACAGGGAAAAAAACTTCACCTAAGATTCTTTATGTAGGGTAGCTTCCACCCAATCCATTCTAAAGAGTGAAAAGAATCTTTTTCAACATAAAAGTTGTTGCAAAAAACAGAAATCATTGGATAATCTAATTATTTTAGACTTTATTATTCCTTTAATTTGCTGTACAATAGCCATAAAAGTGCTAACACATTGAAAGACATTTATCAAGACTGGCATACTCATATGCTAGTCTTAGATAAAGCCCTGCCCCTTTTCCTCTCTTGATTTACTAAGAGGCATACACCCCTTAGGGTCCCTTTACACAGAAAGATTATCTGACAGATTATCTGTCAAAGATTTGAAGCCAAAGCCGGAAACAGACTATAAACAGAGATCAGGTCATAAAGGAAAGCCTGAGATTTTTCCTCTTTTCAAATCCATTCCTGGCTTTGGCTTCAAATCTTTGGCAGATAATCTGTCAGATAATCTTTCTGTGTAAATGGACCCTTAGGTAAATCTGGCGGGACCTGCACCTGCACACACAGCAGGCACAGAAACCTACTCCTACTCCTGAAATCTATCCCTGATAGCGGGCGTAAATCATTGTAAATTATGTGCAGAAAGAGACCACGCCTCATCCCCACCTTGCCATTACGCCTGGCGTAAGCCACAGAAAAGTTAAGAATCTGCTTCTTCTCTGTGGCATTGCCGCAAGTTTTATAAATGTTCCCCTTTGTGTCCAAGATATGTAATGTCTGAAGCTAATTTTCTACAGGTGATTTGGACCTGCAAAGCTATACAGTTATAGGAAGATGCTCTATAGAAGCTTGGAAGTTGCAATGGGATTTTTTTTATTTCTTACTCCCCTTAGTATCTATCTTAAGGGATGATGATCCGACATAACGTGTTTAATAAACATGCACTAACCAATGGATTATATATTGCTATATTATTGATTGCTAGGAAATATCTTCTAATACCCCAAGTGTAGTGGATTTGTTTGAAAGTAACAGCAAAAAAGTAAAAAATATAATGAAAACATATGAGAGGTTAATATTTTTTAATTTGTCAACGTAGGAGGTAACTTTTTGGTCTTTTTCTTTATATCTGTACTGGTTTTCAGGCAAAAAAAAAAAATAAATAAAAAAAAAAAAATATATATATATATATATATATATATATGACAGTTACACTTATAGGTGCTTTAAGTTGCTCCACAGATAAATTGGGAGATGCAGTACCCAAGCTGAGAGGTAACAATGAACCTAAACAAGGTGTTAAGTCAATGGGATGGGATTTTCCTAATTATTTTTCTGTTCAGAGCTTGCAGCTCATAAACACAATCAGTCGGGACTTGCCTCCCTAACAAATCATTGCATCTTAAACATCGCTCATACAAACAAATAGGAGGGAAAATCTGGAAGAAGTCAGAGAGGTGCTTCTTCAAATCACATTTGCAAGGTTGGAAAAAATCCTGGAGGAGGGAACAGAGTTGCTGGACCGCCACCAAATCTCTCCCACCAGAGACAGGAGTCCATCTGCTGAGCCTTGCATCGTAACATAAACTACCATTCCACTCAAGTCTCTGCAGAGATCAGTCTGCGGAACTGGCAGATGGACCCCTGTTTCCCTGTGTTCCTGGGTTATTTGTTTAATAAATTTAATTAATATCCACACTGTTCTGGATCGTGCCCAGAGAGCGGGCAATGCCATGGGTCTTTTTTTTTCCTGTTACTCAATGAGTGATTTTCCCATAAAACACCACCTTTAGATGTTGAAGACATAACAAATAACATGTACTTACATTACAATGTACGTATTAATTATAGATGTTCACAAGGATGTATGATTTTTATTTTATACACGTTACTCAGCTTCCTAAGCTTGACAAGAGGGACTCAGCTTCTTAATTAAATATATAGGAGAGAAATATATAAACCTCAAAGCAAATGATTGCAGCAATTCACATAAATGTAAGCGGTCATGTATAAAGTTCACTTAGGATGGATGTTATTGACCAGCCTAAGAAAAGAGGGTCTGCCATGGGCTGCATCTGTGTTACAGTGCAGCCCAATTCCTTAAAATGTGGATAAGCTGCAGTTTTATATACTGCACATAGTAAAGAGCTGCACTATTGGTGGAACCACTTTGTTCATAGGAGTGTCCCTTAATCTAAATATAAAATTCATTGTGCATGATCCAACTTGGTGTTAAGAGAGAGGACTGGTACTGTTTTACTTTTGGTCTTAAAGGGGTACTCGAGAGACAAAAATGTATGTTTAATACATTGCTTTAATGAAGTTATATTACTTTGTAATTTAAATTTATATAAAATATATATTTTTATACCTTTACATACTTCTATTGACAGACAGGTCCCTCTGTTGCCACCAACATTTGTGTTTAGAACTGCAGAATGGTGTTCAGCAGCCTCTGTGTAGTGTCTCACTACAGGTGTGCCCTATTACCACTTGGTGTCTCACTCTCCCGTTTGCTTGTTATACAAAGCCGAAGGAAAAGTGTTAACTTTGCCTCGTTCTCTGTTCTGTTCTGACCAATTACTAGTGTAGGTACCACACACACCACCCTCCTATCATACTTCTTCTTTCCCCTCATTCTGGTATGGTCCCCACCAATAGGAGGTTAGACCCAGTAACCCCTATATAAGTAAGTGAGTTCCTGGTGGGAGGGTCTTTTGGTCTTCTATAGTGGATGGTGGCAATAGCAGGACACAGACGGAGAGTTCCGCTGGCCCAGGGCCAGAGTCCTTGTCAGGAACCACAGTTGCTGATTCTGTATGAGAGAGACTTTTCAAGCTAAGATGCACTGCTAAGCCCAAAGGTGGGGTAACTGTCATCTGGGTTCAACCTTGCCTGTACCTGTGATCCTTCTAAACAGTCAGGACAATTTACCAAGTAAAAGGATTGATCCTCAGTGGAACAAAGGGCCTAAGCCAAAGTATCCCACTGGTACTTGCTCAACCTCCTTGGGTAATCATGAGGGGTCAGCTTCGCCCACTAGTTTCAAGCCTAGGACTCGCGCTACAAAACATAATAGTCTCTTGACTCATTTGGCAAAAGGCGGCCTTATTCTTCTATTCACTTCTGTTAACCGTTAGTACTAGGATTTCTTCTGCAACACCAAGTCACTCTTCATACCATCCTAGCAGAGTATACTTTACTAATTAGGCAAGGTCCCCAAGACAGTCCCTAAACCTATACCAAGTCAAGCAACACTTTTTCTACTACTACCTTCTTCATTCCACCTCAAGCACTCCTAACACCTGTAGCTGCACTTAGTACGCTGTTTACTCTGTATTGCACGGACGTTTCTAAGTAAAGCCATGCCTTGTTTAAGTGCTGGAGTCTGTACACATTTGTCTGCCGTACCCGCATCCAGACCTTGTGCTACCCTTTTCAAAGCCCAGTGCCAGTGTGTCCGAAGATGAATACTTCCACTCCTGGCCACCGTGACAAGTGCCTCAGTTAAAACACTGGAGCCTACCTGCTGTTTACCATCTCAGCGCCCTGGACCACGGCATCTGCACAGTGAGCGGTAAGAATATACAGTACACAGGGGAAACAAACCCTACAGTCCTGACTCAAACGATGGTGGCAGCAACTACACTTTTAAAAAATAAAGTTATATGCCGTAGTTGTTATTGGGTCCACCTAATCACCTAGGTGACTGTAGTAAGAGCATTGGTGTGTAGTAGTGATGTGGAAGGAGATAATGACACTCATTACTCTCTCCTGTTCCTCTTTCAGGTTGTGCCTGCATGCCATCCTTCCCTTTTATTAAATGTTTTTCACAAAAGCTGTGGCCAACTTCCAAGTGAGGTCTGGCTTGGGTTCTCTTCTGCATTGTGAATTACTAAAGTTGAGGACAATACTAGGCGTGTTTCCAGAATCCTGTCATAGTGTACAACAGACAACTGATGTATATGCCTTGCTTTACTTTTATCATGTGTTTTAGACACTTTTTGCACCTTGCTTAAAATGGGGGTGTCATTTATTGACAAAGGGGTATAAGTTAGTAGAAGTTAGTTGTGCAGAACTTTGTGCTTGTTTTATTGTAGTATATACATGTATACATACATCTTAGCAGGCAAGACGCCAATCGGCCATAATGTTGTCAGGTGACAGCTGTTTTGCGTTGTGCCACGCTTTCCCAGACCCACCTCTATCTGCTTACGTTACTTCTTAAATACCTAACTCCTCCTTTATTCGTGACGCAACCAGAGAGGGTTTACAAAAAATTCAATGTGAACAGTGATTAAAAACAATATACAACAATGTCATGTGTTTACAGGAATACACTTAGATCATTCGTTTAACCCCAGGTTTCCCTGTTCGTCCGTTTTTAAAATCCATCGAGCCTCTGCCTGCATTAAGTGTTTACGTCTGTTTGTCCCTATCTTTACTCGTTCTATCCCACAGAAGGTGAGTACATTGGGATTTCCCCCATGATCCTCTTTTACATGGTCTATTAACCTTCGTGATCCTTCTCCCGTTCTTATGGATCATATATGTTCGCAGAATCTAATGTGAACAGGGCGTATAGTGTTACCTATATAAAACTGCCCACATTCACATAGGACCGCGTACGCCACAAAATTTGCGCGACCAAGCCAAGGATCTCTATAATTGTTTTCTAAATAGAGGTTATCCCGCATCAGTTTTAAATGAAGCTCTTAATAAGGCACAGAAAATAGATCGTGAACAGATATTGAAAAACAAAAAAGGTTCTAATCAGAACTAAAAAAACTGGGAGAGAACGATTTACTTTCTCCTTTCGTTTTGGTTCAATGGCAGATAAAATCAAAGGCACAATATTAAAACATTGGCACCTTATTGAAAACGAACCACTGTTAGAAAAAATAACAAAAGAAAAACCAATATTTGCGTTTAAAAGAAGCAAAAACATAAAAGACATTCTGGTTAAAAGTAAGTACAAACAACAAAAGACAAACTGGTTGGACAAAATGTCTCCAATAGGAAATTACAAATGTGGCAACTGCAATTGGTGCCCCCAATTTGCCCCATATAAAACCCTAAATATTGAAGGAATCACAACTAAGATAAATGAATTTATTTGTTGTCGTACAAATTTTGTGGTGTATGCGGTACTATGTGAATGTGGGCGGTTTTCTATAGGTAACACTATACGCCCTGTTCACATTAGGTTCCGCAAACACAAACGATCCATAAGAACGGGAGAAGGATCCCGAAGGTTAATAGACCATATAAAAGAGGATCATGGGGGAAATCCCAATGTACTCACCTTCTGTGGGATAGAACGAGTAAAGATAGGGACAGACAGACAGACGTAAACGCTTAATGCAGGAAGAGGTTCGATGGATTTTAAAAACGAACGCACAGGGAAACCTGGGGTTAAATGATAGAGTTGATCTAAGTGTATTCCTGTAAACACATGACATTGTTGTATATTGTTTTTAATAACTGTTAACATGGAGGAGGAGTTATGAGGTATTTAAGAATTGAAGTAAGCAGATAGAGGCAGGTCTGGGGAAGCGTGGCACAATGCGAAACAGCTGTCACCTGACAACACCATGGCTGATTGGCATCGTGCCTGCTAGGATGTATGTATACATGTAGATACAACAATAAAACAAGCACAAAGTTCTGCACAAGAATGATGGTGAGTGCCGCCTTTTCTTCATATTGAGATTTAAAATGTAGGGCTGTTCTCTAAAACTTCTGAACAAAATATTGATGTAAAGTAAGATGAACATAAACAGTCTAATATTAGATAACAGTGTATAAGGTTGCACCATATTTATCATTGTAGTCCACTGTGGTAAATCTGGGGCATCCTTGCACTGCCTAATCTACATTAGCATTGTTTTAATGGGGTATCCAACATAGGGGGAAAAAATCTTTTATGAGGCCTTAGTCTATTTTAACCCCATATTTTACATTTTCAATCTTCCCACAATCTATATTCCTTGATGTGGTATATTTAAAACGTGGGGCTACAAATCCTGCCATCTTTTTGTTCTTCTGCTCTCCGCAATCAATCCATCCCACCCCTCACACACCATCTAAGTATTCATCATACTGTGCACTGCACCCAGCTCAGTGACACTGGCGCATACACAGATGGTGGTGATGTTGCCTAGGGGATTGGCTTGACTGCCGATACAATGGCAAGCCAAGCCCCCAGAGAACATGTGAATGATGATGCATTATCTTAAGCAGGTGGGAAAGCAAGGAGAAGCCAAGAAGATGATACAGTCTGTAGATACTACTACTATAATTTTGCATAAGGAATTGGTTTACATAGAAATGTCTGAACACACAATACTAGGAAGCCTACTAGGGAGCTGTAGGGATCACTGTAATAGCATACTTTAGGTGAATGAAATGCATAGCTATAGCCAAAGGGGTCCGTGGAGCCTCAGTTACTAGTCTCAAAACACGGAAAAAGCCAGATATCACTCCTAAGAAGGAAAACCATTGCTAAGGGGTGCCTCATAGAGAGGAAATCAACAAAACCACCCTGATACATAGCCCCTTAAGGGATATACCAAGGTGGCCGCTTTTGTGCCAAAGGCTAACTCAGTTACAAGTATTGCAACATGGCAAGGGAAATACCAAAGCCAGGTATCCATCCACAGACAGCTGTTTCAGGGTGTTGCCCCTCATCAATGTGGAGTAGGATTCTGGCTGGGATTCATGTTTTGAGACTCATAACTGAGGCTCCACAGACCCCTTTCTTTGCATAGTCAAATTTTATAAGGGGCAATGTATCAATGGAGACACTTCAATGAGTACTTCATTAAATGCTGATCTCCCTCAGTTCAGTGCTTGTTTTGTGTTCCTGGTCATTCATGGTATTCATTGCCCCTGTTAATACTCAATACTGACAAAGGGAAAATACCACGAAACTGCTGTCTGTGGAAAGATACCTGGCTTTGATAAATCCTTGTCATGTCGCAATACTCACAACTAAGTTAGACTTTGACACAAAAGGGGCCAACCTGGTATTTCCCTATTTGTGTCTCAATACTTGCATCTGAGTGGAATATAAGGGGCTTACGTATCAGGATGGTTTGGTGATCTCCCTACTGGGAGGCACCCCTTAGCAACAGGGTTCTTTCCAAGGAGGGATATCTGGCTATTCCTGTAGTTTGAGACTCATAAGTGAGGACCCCTTTCTTTGCATATTTTTTAGGGGGTCAAATGCTGAGCGCACTGATTCAGAGAACCATGCAGAACCCAAATAGTTTGTCAAATCCGCTCAACATAAGTGAGGACCCCTTTCTTTGCATATTTAATTTTTTAGGGGGTCAAATGCTGAGCGCACTGATTCGTAGAACCATGCAGAACCCAAATAGTTTGTCAAATCCGCTCAACACTATTTATGATTACAGCCCAATGGCAAGGAGGATACTGCCAGGATGACACACTGATGCTTGACTTTTCATTACTATTTTATAATAATAGAAAAGATCAGAAAATTACAATCTTGGAGATTTGGGTAATAGAATAACAGTACCATAACACAAGCATCTGGTGTGAATAAACACCCACTTTTTGGATGTGCTTCCTCCATTCTATACTTTGAGTACTATAACACTCATGCATTTAACTCCAAAATAATAGCAAACCAATAATGTCAAGTCAAAGACAGATTGTTACGTAAGCCTTCAAAACAATGGAATCCTAATGCTGGCAGGGCAAGAACAATGGGAATCTGGAGGTTGGGGGCCCCACAACAATGCCAATCTGACACTTTGGGACAACAAGAACAAAAGCAAATGATAGCTTCCTGGAAGAAAGAAAATCTGATGATATCTATGGATGATTTTCAACTTACCTCTTTCCAAAAAAATAAAAAAAGAATCATGATTAAATGCAAATACGAAGCATTCATATGTTGATTGCAAACAAGATAACCCAATGTTTTACCATGCACAAAAAAGAGAAAATGCTACTCGTAAATAGGGTTTATTTTCTCTGTTCACTTTGAGATGTCTGTGAACATCTATCATGTCCCTCTAATTTTCCCTCTTTCAGCCGCTTCCCTCTCACTGCGATCTGCTGCTTTAAGACGTTACTTTAGAAAATCAGCCAAGAACTGTCATTTTAAATATACTCATTATCTTCTGTGCATTAAGAAGGCACAAAATTGGAAAGACTGCTCTACTCCTCCAAAAGAGAACTCCATTCTAAGCGAGAAAAGGTTCTATTCAGCACTTGGCACTAATCACTGCATTGTTCTAGTTATGGATTAGCACAACACATTGACTGTTTGTTGTTTTTTGTCTCCCCCGAATATACATTTACTGGTATGAAGGGAAAATTATAGCTGCCGTACAGTGTCTACACGAGAAAGGACTTTGATGACACTGACTTGGGAAGAACCTGGACGATGTGCAAGGAATAGGGAATGGTTTTATAGTATAGAAATTTACTCAGATATGAACTACTATTTTAGATGTCATTTTTACGATTGATTATATTTTCTAGCTACAGGATGATAGCTGCCATTGAAGAAGGCCACTCCCTGCTATAAATGATGTTAATAGGTAGACTTTTGTGGTGTTTCCTGAACTTTTTGTTTCCTATGTTGGCAGTTGGGGTTCTTAAAAGAAGTACGGATATTTCAACACAAGATGGCGCAATCTCTTGTTACAAACAATTTTAGCAGGATACAGGATCCCATTATCCTCACAGGAACCTCTTTTCCAGGTGTGCTGCCTCACATAGGATTACATCCATCTAATACTTCCCACCAATGTTGGCTACAACTAGAGATGAGCGAACCTCGACCATGCTCGAGTCGATCCGAACCCGAACTTTCGGCATTTGATTAGCGGTGGCTGCTGAAGTTGGATAAAGCCCTAAGGGTATGTGAAAAATATGGATATAGTCATTGGCTGTATCCATGTTTTCCAGACCTTAGAGCTTTATCCAAGTTCAGCAGCCCCAGCTAATCAAATACTGAACGTTCGGGTTCGGATCAACTCGAACCCGAACCCGGTTCCCTCATCTCTAGCTACAACCTTTCGTCAGACCCCACACTCAGGGGCCAAGTCTCTTGTTGTACAGCTCACTGCATCTTAAAGGGAACCAATCAGCCCTTTGTGGCTGGTATAGTTCCCTGCATCGTTGGATAAATCCACTGTTCATCTTGCGGGACATACTGTCCGCAGCAGCTTTTTCTCAACAAAAATGCAGTTTAATAACCCGGGCACGTGGCAGGCAGAGGCGGGGAGGTAGTCATCTGGGCGGCTCCCTGCCCGTGTGTAGTCACCACTCTCTGCCTGTCAGCGTACTCAGCGGGATTATTGACAGACAGAGAGGTCTGTTACTGTCAACTATTCTCTGTCTGGGCCAACTATTCCCAAAGTTGAGCAGATTTTCCAGAGCTAACCATGTAGCTGACAGTCCTTCTGAGCCACCTCACAGGCAGCCTAAACAGTACAACAGTTTGCCTGCTCCAAACTGCAACCAAACATGCCGCATATCGATGCCACCATGTTTCATCTTCTGGTCTATGCCAAGCTCCCATTGGACCTAGCTCTATCTGCAAGACCCAAGAAGAGTCTCATTACTTTATACAGTTACTGCAACTTAGTAGCACTGAAGGTCCTAAAAGACATTGTGCAAGAAAGTAGAATATATATGCCATCCGATGCAAGGTATATACAGGGATGTAACTATAGGGGTTGCAGGGGGTGTTCAAAACAATGAAGTGGTCACAAACAGGGCCACGTCAGCACAAGGGCAAGTTCCGGAGCCCTCACAGCATCTCTAGAGAGCCAAGAGAGGGAGAGGGGCCTGAAGACACAGGAGACGGAGCAGGACCTGAACAGAGAGAGAAAAGTGATAAGGACCTGATCACATGACCCGAAGGTCCTCAACCTCACAGTGTGGAGAGCAGCCCGACACATGTCAACAACAAGTGAGGAGGAGCAGGTAAAAGCCGGGGGAAGGGGGGGGGGGGTAGCAGGCGATCGTTATATCTTCTGGGCAGTCCATAGGAGACAGCGGCAGTCTGCTACCGCCACTTCTGTTCCACAGAGCAACTGCAGCAGCTTGTTGTCAGGCTGATTGTTAGCGTTTCAGCCTGTTGAAAGACAAAGATCAGCTGACATGGTGCATGTTGACTGATTGTTGTCTTCTACTACAAGAAGCGATCATCAGTCTTAGAAACTTCTTTCCTTTTTATACAGCAGAAATAGAATAACTAAGAAATCTACCCAGATAATACTATCATACCAAGGTCAAACACAGTACTATACCATGGATAAATATTATTGCCAATACAGTGCCCAAAACTTACTGCACCATATGATCAAGAGCCATGTTGAGAGGGAAACAGTGGTCCAAACTCCTTCATTATTCCATTTCAACCTTTGATTCTTTAACTCTAGTTCCACATGTCCATTTATAATACATTGTTTATATGTTGCTTTATGGGTCTATGATTTATTACCTGGAGTACACCAACCAATAACTTTTCCATCATACAGTATTATTTTTGTAATCCTTATCTGCACTCACATATCTGGCCTAAAGAGTAAACAAAAATAAAGGTAACCCTTCTGGTCCTGGTACTTACAATCATCACTCACATTTTGGAATCAGAAAGCCGTCACCTATTTTCTTCTTCTATCCATTGAAAGAGAGCTGGATGATAACATTATGATTAGTGATGAGTAGTGATGAGTGAGCATGCTCGTCCGAGCTTGGTACTCGATCAAGTATTAGGGTACTCGATGGTACTCGTTACTCGGACGAGCATCTCGTGATACTCAAGAAAATCTCATCATCCGTTTCCTGTAAGTTTGGCCGCTATTTCTCAGCCAATAAACAGAGCTGCTGCTGGTCAGGGAGAAAGTCAGTGTAGGATTTAGCGTTGCAGTAGGCAGGAAATACTAGCAATACAAACAAACAGCCCTTTTCAGGGCTTAAAAGCGTTTTTAATACTATTACTACAGACTGCTGGCTGGGACTTGCAGTGCTGCTAATGCGATTTAACCAGCACACTGTGGTGACCGGCTGCTGGCAGAAAGGGGACATTAGGTGTTGCATACACACCCCTAAGAAGTGCTCAGTGTACTCTTTTTTGATTTTGGGGCTGGTGGTCCTGCTGTACTACACTGTATTGCTGCTCATTGTAAAGGGGTGACAGAGAGTGTGTATCGTTCCGGCCAATACAAGATTGTACCGTACTGCCCCGCCTAAACTACTGGGTATTACACTGTATTGCCTGGATTTGTAGTACATCCTGCATAGAACTTCACTGCTCATTGTAAGGAGGTGTCACAGCGTGTGTGTATAGTTTCGGCCAATACCAGATTGTACCGTAAAGCCCCCCCTAAACTAGTGGGTACTACACTGTATTGCTGGGATTTGTAGTACACCTGCATAAAACTTCACTGCTCATTGGACGGGGGTATCCCAGCGTGTGCCTAGGTCCAGCCACTACCAGATTGTACCATATAGCCCCCCCTAAACTAGTGGGTACTACATTGTATTGCTGGGATTTGTAGTACACCTGTATAAAACTTCACTGCTCATTGTAAGGGAGTATCACAGCGTGTGTCTAGTTCCAGCCACTACCAGATTGTACCGTACAGCCCCCCTAAACTAGTGGGTACTACACTGTATTGCTGGGATTTGTAGACACCTGCATAAAACTTCACTGCTCATTGTATGGGGGTATCCCAGTGTGTGTCTAGGTCCAGCCACTACCAGATTGTACCGTACAGCCCCCCTAAACTAGTGGGCACTACACTTTATTGCTGGGATTTGTAGTACAGTACCCCTCAAGTGATGATCCCTTTCCATGAGACAATTGCCAGATCCTCAAGGATCAAAGTCATATTCAAAATCAAAACAGCGGTGGGGGGACAGTTGGTGAGTCACATTATGCAGGGAATGTTACCCCAACTGCTGCAGTCAAATTGAAAATTGAAAGGGTGGTGGGGGTAGAAGTGAGTAGTTACATTATGTAGGGAATGTTACCCCAACTGCTGCAGTCAAATTGAAAATCGAAAGGGTGGTGGCGGGGTAGAAGTGAGTAGGTACGTTATGCAGGGAATGTTACCCCAACTGCTGCAGTCAAATTGAAAATCGAAAGGGTGGTGGCAGGGGTAGAAGTGAGTAGTTACATTATGCAGGGAATGTTACCCCAACTGCTGCAGTCAAATTGAAAATCGAAAGGGTGCTGGGGGTAGAAGGCTACTTTTTGGCTACTGCTGGGCCTTAACTGGTATCCATGTTGACTACTGGTGTGCCTGACCTTGCCTCCATGTTGGCTACTGCTGGGCCTCCACTGGCATCCATGTTGACTACTGCTGGGCCTTAACTGGCATCCATGTTGACTACTGCTGGGCCTCCACTGGCATTCATGTTGATTACTGCTGTGCCTGCCCTTACCTTCCTTGTCTTGTCCATTTCAAACCATATTATCTGTGGATGTCATCTTATCTTACGGTTGTCCTATGTCATTCTTTCACCAGTACCTTCTACCTTTTTCAATGTTTCTGGGCCTTAACTGGCATTCATGTTGACTACTGGTGTGCCTGCCCTTGCCTCCTTGTTGCTGGGCCTTAACTGAAATCCATGTTGACTACTGGTGTGCCTGCCCTTGCCTCCTTATTGCTGGGCCTTAACTGGCATCCATGTTGACTACTGATGTGCCTGCCCTTGCCTCCTTGTTGCTGGCCTTAACTGGCATTCATGTTGACTACTGGTGTGCCTGCCCTTGCCTCCATGTTGGATACTGCTGGTCCTTAACTGGCATCCATGTTGACTACTGCTGACTACTGGTGTGCCTGCCCTTGCCTCCATGTTGGCTACTGCTGATCCTGCCTGGCCTCCATGTTAACTACTGTTGCTCCTGCCTGGCCTCCATGTTGGTTACTGTTGCTCCTGCCTGGCCTCCATGTTGGCTACTGCTTCTCGCAGGAGTTCTCTGTGTGTTTAATGCCATGCAGTGTTTGGCCTAATTTTGGGGAGGCTCACTTGCTTCCTCACTCACTTTTAATGGTTCTCTGTGCGCTCATTGCCATGCTAGGTCTGGTATAATTTTTGGAAGGCTGACTGGCTACCGCTTCTACCTTGTTCACTCTGTCCTCACCGCCATGCTGTCTCAGGTGGTTCATGATAAGCTAACTCTGTTTTAATGGTTCCTTGTGTTCTCACTGCCATGCTGTGTCAGGCTGAGTTTTTGGGTGGCCCCTATGCCTACCTCTGCTTTAACCAGGCTGTTGCACAGAATTAGGCATAATGGTGCCATTAGGCAGCCTCAGAGGCATGCATACATGCTGCCCCTGCTGTTTCCTGTCCATTTCCGTTGTGTTTCCATCAATTTCTGAGGTTGACAGGTTTTCACACGACCTTTTCTCTACCGAACTTGAGTCTCCTGCAAAAAAGCTAGAGTCTCCCTTTGACTTCAATGGGGTTTGTTACTCGAAAGGAGCACTCGAGTATCAGGAAATACTCGTCTCGAGTAACGAGCACCCGAGCATTTTAGTACTCGCTCATCACTAATTATGATCTTCGGATAATTCCACTTCTTTTCTTTCTTATGTTGCTCTGCATTTGGAAAAGGCAAACATTGTGCAGATACGCAGCCAATTGGTCTCATCTTAGCCTGGGCCTCTATTTACTTTAGTTTGGTTCTTGCTGCATCTCATTCTTGGTGTTGTCTTTTGTATGTTATTTTTTTGTGCTTGCATTTTTTACTATTTTACTTTAACTATTAAAAATAATAAAGTAGATATAAATAAAAATGTATTAGATATCAGCACTTCATCACTGCGGCATACATGTAACAAGGCGTACATAAGTGATATAATGTAGCTAATGAGGGACTGTCTGAAAAGAAAAAAGACTTCTGTGTAGCGAGCTAAATAGGCTCACTTTAATGTCGCTATTTGTGTCTTTGTAGCTCTAACATCACTGACATATAATCTAAAGGTCACAAATGTCAATTACCCTCCATACATGACAGCGGAAACCACTATTGTAATGTCAGGTTCCGGTTTCTAAAAGCCCTTGTGCAATATAATTATATGACAGTACAATGTTCTAGCCAGGTGCTAAACCTTTGACCATTGCCAGCTCATCCACCTCCACCACTGGGAAGACAGGGGCACTGCGCTGAAATGACACATTACAAAACATTTACCTTAGAAACCAAATTACTATCTGCTGGAAGATGCTATAATTTTATCGGAGGGAGCTCAAATTCAGCCTTTTAGCACCATTACAGCTTCTGCAGCTGAAAATGACAGCAAATATCGTAATTTAGTACAGCAAAAAAAACTAATTCTGACATGACAGCAACAGGGAACGGAAGCCAGTACTTACCTGCCACACAATGCCCCCTTAGGCTAACACTGTGTTTGTTCTATACATCAGAAGCATACGTCCAACATACAGTATACCTCTGTTTCCAATACAGCAAAAAAAAAAAGATTTGCTGGTGCTATCACTGCTTTGGAGGCCATTCTTTCAACCTCAGAATTGTCATGGGCTTATTGTTACAAGTCAATATAAAAATAATGGGGTTCTCAGTAATTTTAACACTCAAAGGGTTCCAGGACTTTTTACTGATGGCCTATACACAGATTGGTCATTTGGTCAATAGTGGTCCAACAACCAGTAACCACCATCAGCTGTTTGTCAGAGCTGTGGCATCCCATATATTATGTAACGAGATGGAAGTGGGCAGCGCTGTACATTGACTAGTGGCCATGCTGGGTTACTACAGCTCAATTCAATGGGAGCGGATCTGCAGTAACCCAGCATAGCCACTACACAATATCTGTCTACTTCAATTTCTCCCTACTGTACATAGAGTGCAACAACTCAATTAAAAAATCAATTAAGGTTTTAATATTGAGGTACTAAGGCGTATCCTTAGACCATTAATAAAAATGTCCTTTAAGGGTGCCTTCACACGTACAGGATACGCTGCGGATTTAATGTTGCAGATTTGATGCTGTGTTAAGTTATTTAGATCAAATCTGCTGCGGATCTGCTGAGGATCCACACCATCAAATCCACTGCGATACGGTACATGTGCAGCTACTCTAATGGCTTATCTCTGATCAGTCATCAGTCATTGGTACAATGAATAGGACTGAGCTGCATTACAATGCCCAGCCATCCATATGGACAAACCTGCAGATGGACCGCTGAACCTGGAGGTTGATTTCCCCTGATTACACATTGATGGACTATCCAGAAGCTGCAAAATGTATGAAAAATTATCATACTTCCCTGTTTGGAGGTTTAGGAGAGGTGTGATACAAACCTGTATACCATGGAGAGGCAGTCTATCATATAGCAGATGTCATTATTATAGTAGTGTATATGGGATAGAATGACCAAGCTACAGCTAGAACTAAACAACAGAAACTAGGAGATAACATACCATGACATTATGTTCTCCATATATACATTTTATATACATTACAGTAGTTAGCCACAGAACCTTCCATAAGTGGGAGCCCCTATTAGTGCTGGTGGACTGACTTCTCTTTTGAGTGATTTTTCCCCAAAAGCCCTTTAAGCTTCTCTATTCCTGGTGCTCCATTCTGTGATTATCACACCTGCTCTGAATCAAGGCTCTTAAAGCGACTCTGTACCCAAAATCTGACCCCCCCAAACCACTTGTACCTTCGGATAGCTCCTTTTAATCCAAGATCTGTCCTGCGGTCCGTTTGGCAGGTGATGCAGTTATTGTCCTAAAAACAACTTTTAAAATTGCAGCCCTGTGTCAAACTGGTGTGGCTTAGAGTGTGTGTGCATGAGACTGTCACAACCTCTCTGTCCCTCCTCCCCGCCCTCCCTATCATTAGGAATGCTCCAGGCAGATTGTCTCCTATTTCTCACATGGCACATGGGCTGGATTGTTAAGGCACCTGTGCAGTGTTCAGACAAGTGAGGAATAGGAGAATACCTGCCTGGGGCATTCCTATTGATGAAGAGGGCGGGGAGGAGGGACAGAAAGGTTGTTCCAGCCTAATGCTCTAGGCCACGCCAGTTTGACACAGGGCTGCAAGTTTAAAAGTTGTTTTTAAGGACAATAACTGCATCACCTGCCGAATGGACCCCAGGACAGTGCATGGATTAAAAGTCACTATCACAAATAAGCGGTTTGGGGGGGACAGATTGCGGGTACAGAGTCGCTTTAAGAACACACTGTATATAAAACACTGTCTTATGCCTAGTGCAGGGGGCTTGAGGGGGCAGAGCATGACAGGAATTCTCTGGTGGCCTTTGAAATCCCTGCATCAGGCTCTTCCCCTCAGATCTTGCACTAGGCATAAGACAGTGTGTCTTCTGAAGTGTTCCTTTAAATTCAGCCCTGGCCAATACCGGGATGTACAAAACTTCTCTTTAAAAAATTGTAAAAACCTGTCCCAGAGATTTTAGCAGTAAAGATTTGCAACATTTTGTATATACCAATATAACTGGCACACTTGTGACATGATATCATTAGGCTGTCTGATGCATTGCACTCAACTTGGAATACTATAATATTTCTAGAAAGATTAAAACAAAACAAATCATTAGCGTATTTTCAGCATTAAAATACAGTAAACATTATCTTGTTTTATTTTCATTTTTACAAACTAACATTGACACTGGGCATAAAGAAATTACTTTTTAAAGTTTCCCCCACCAGGACTGTTATGGAGTCATGACTATGTGTGGCCAATTAAAGGAATTAAGTGATTTCCTGTCAAGAAGCTGGAGTAATTATCATTAAAAATAAACTAATAAACAGCAAAAGGCCAGCGAGGAGGGCTAGGTTTTATTCCACGCACCTTTTATACCAGAAGAGAAGATGCAAATCAGGGGAAAAAAAGAATTAAAATTAAAGTTTAATCATAAAGCTCCATCTAGTGGCCTCTCTTGAAAAGACAAGATGCTCAACGTTTTAACACAAATATACAATTGTAGTATTGGACGTAAATACATAAAATTTTATTTTTTATTAGTTATTTAAGCATTTAGCATTTCAGCAAAAGGTCGGGGGGACCTCCCCTATGTGGGCAATTTTGTGTTGTAGTCAAAAGCATCATCTAAGGAATTAAGTAGCTGGGACGTCAAATGGTGGCCATCGGGGTGGGGTTACATCTGAGCCTACACTTGCTTTGCTTGTACAAGTAGGGGTTCCTAGGGCCCATCAGTGGAACTGATCCTGGAGACCACCAATGAACTAGCGAGAAATGCCATGCAGACCCGTTTTCAACTGTATCTGTGCCCACAGCTTCCTTGTGAATAACAAGCTTTTAGTCCAATTCCACAACTCTCAGAATGCCCTACTCTTATGAAGCTCTCAGAGTATGCTAGGAGTTGCAGTTTCTGACATGACAATCCTTTAACCCCTTCATGTCACAACAAATTAAACTTTTTGCACATTCCTTTTCTCTCCTTGTCTTTATAAAGCCATAGCGTTTTGATTTTTTCGTCTACAGACACATATGAGGTCTTATTTTTTTTGCAACACCAATTTTACTTTATAATGAGAATATTTATTTTTCTATTATTTTCTAAAATATGCTGTGAAACAAACAAAAAAAAATTTAGGTGGGTTTTGTGTCCACACCATGTTATTTATGTTCCTCAAGTCAGTACAATTTCAACGATAGCCACTTTTATTTTCACTCTATTACTTAGATCACTACTACTACTACCAGGACCGTATTAAGGTTGGTGGAGGCCCTGGGCGACAATTTTGTTGGGGGCCCCCCATTTTTTTCCTCCAAAAAGAAACTATTCAGCAATCTGCACAGTACTGTAGTTAACCCCTCCACTACCGGGTGCCCCATAGTATTGTAGCTAACCCCTCTCCTGCCAGGATGCCCCCTAGTATTGTAGTTAACCCCTCCAGGATGCCCGTAATACTGTAGTTAAGCAATGCTCTGATCTCTGGGGCTCTCCTGTGTGGCACAGCATGGATGCGGGGCACCGTAATCGCTAACTCTGTCACTATGTCACTATTGCACACTAAGGACACTGAGGATGAAGGCAAGTTTTCCACGGGACGATTATCGTTCAGATTATCATTAAATCTTTTGAATCTAAACAATAATCGTTCGTTTGAATAGCAGTTAACGATTAACGACCGAACGAGAAATCGTTGATCGTTTAATAAGACCTGGACCTATTTTTATCGTTGCTCATTCGCGAATCGTTCACATTGAATAAGATGTCGTTCGGTCCTTTGCAGTAGTGAAGAACGCAATAGCGACGACAAGACGACCGCAAGAATGATCATAAGTAACGATTATGTAAATGGTGAACGATTTCAGGTCTTTCGCAATAGTGGTCGTTTGGATTGTTTATTGTTAACAATTATGGACTAGGGCCCTAACTCTTATCCTCAGTGTTGTTTCCGTGATATTAGCAGTTTGTCTCTATGCTAATGAGGTGCTTTTGAGCACTGGGCTTGGGACTACCATTCCCAATGCACTGATCTGCCCCTGGCTGGCCCACCCCTTCTAATGAATACCAGGGGTGGATCAGTGCACTCGGGCAGTAGTCTGCTAATGTTAAGGAAACAGCACTGAGGATGAAGGTAAGAAACAGCCAGGAGCCACCCGGTATAGAAAGGGATCAGGTTGTAAGCCCTCTCTAAAACCCATTACCGTGATAAATGTACATCATATTCCAGGAATGGGTTAATAAATAAGGGTGAACTGTTTCACTCATGCAAAAACTGTATTGACTAGACACACCTGCACACACTGTAACACCACCACTACCAAAGGCAACTGATACTGATGCATAGCACTCAGCATTAATCTCCTTTTGTCAATGAACAGCACTAAGGTCCACTGATTCCCTTTCTAGTGTGGAAGGAGAATGCTATGCCACTGTTGTTGGCTTCTGTTCCAATTAATTATTTAAGATGAGGAAATCACCATTGCATGATTCTACTTAAATGCCCTACTTCCATGATATAATATCACTGTAGTGTGAACTTTTAATGTTTTCCATATGTTTCACCCGCAAGTCAAGTATCCCTAAATTTTTGTGAGTAATGAACATATACTGTAAAGTTAACATAGTACCATTAGTATCAGTATATAAGAACCAAATATTACTGCCACATCTTGACCACAACCATTATTACCACATGGTGACCAATACCATTGTTAAAAAAAAAATCTAAAATACAAAGAGCAGTATTTAACCCATACACTTACCTATATAGCGGTAGATACCAATGGTACACAGGCTCTGCACATCATTTAAGTGATTAGAGATACATCCATTGACTCACAGGTGACGTTTTTACCTCAGAGTCACTCACTTATCCTTTCTTCTTCACCTGGCCCAGACCATCACATCATGAAGGAGCTTTCTAGTGACAATTCGTCCTTGCAGGATCTTCCAGAGGCACGTTTTAGGCTCCTCGCTCTAGCACCTCTATACAAACTGCTCATCTGTATTGCTCCACACAGTAACAGTTCCTACCTTGTTCCCCCCAATTTGGATAGTACATAGACTCCTCTGTTCCCTAATATAGAACTTAGGCCCCCCTGTGGCCCTATGTGCATCCACATAGTAGTAAGATCAATATGTGCCACCATATAGTAGTTAGGCCCCCCTCTGTACCCACATATAGTAAAAGCCCCCTCTGTGCCCCCCATATAGTGGTAAGGTCCCCTTTGTACATCCAAATAGTAGTAAGGCCTCCTCTGTGCCACCATGTAATGGTTAAGCCTTTTTGAAAGGTAGGCTCCCAGTAGGCAGCATCCTCCATGTAGCTATCCTCTCTACATAATGTCCCCAGTAGGTAGGCTTTCCCTTTGTAGGTAACGCCACCCTAGTAGGTAGTATCCTCTGTGTAGGCATTACTCTGTAGCTTAACACCCCTGGTAGTAGCTCCCCATAGGTAGTTTCCCCCATGTAGGATTCCCCTATAGGTAATTTCCCTCGGAGGTATTTGCCCCAGTTGATAGTATCCCCCATGTAGACGTCCACCTGTAGGTAATCTACCCAGCAGTTAACACCCCTGCTGGATAGTATCCCTCATGTAGGCTATCCCCCCCCCCCATCTTAGGCATCTCCTTCTGTAATCTTAACAAAAAACACTTGAGTGATGAAGCAATGGGGGAGAGATCGGCATCTTATGATCACAGGCATAATTCTGCCTGCGGCCTCAATGATGGCTGGGAGGGTGGGGAGCCACAGCTTTTTGCTCTGTAAATCAGAGTGCCACATTTAACTGAATGCACTCATTGTAAGCTAAAGGGCTAGGCGCAGCACCCATTGGCCGGGTGGTCCTCCTCAAGAGCAGGGGGCCCCAACACTTGCATAGGCGCTGATGCCGGCCCAAGGGGCCCCTTTTTGGCTCAGTGGGAACCACTCTAATTCTTCTCCTATACTAATGTAGATTTCATAATTATAAAGGAAGATAACTTTACTGGGGACTGTTTTTATTTTAGGGGTGCCTTTTTGTAATACTTCTATGTTGTGCAGCAAGTAATTCAGGAATAAATAATATCACTTCTTCTTGGTGTTTATAACAAGGAATGTGTCCGTCCTGTATTCTCACCTCTTACTGTAAAATATTTATGATATTTGTAGTTTTAACAACTTGGGAGAAACTGTTAAAAGCTTAGATGTGCAAGTTATAAGAGAGTGCAATTCTGTGGGAAACCTAGAGTCATGAAAAATACAATATGTGACTTATAAAATATGTATATCTTATCTGGGCTTCTGAAATAGGAAATACTAATTTTATCCGAGCATTATACATATCCCATTGTGCCCTTCACCATGGGCCAACTTAAATGGGGGTTGTATATTAGGTGTCTCATCACATTTGGCCTCTTTAAATAAGACAATCTATAACACATTTCAATATTTGTGGGTGCAAATACACTTGTACAGCCAGAGGTAGAAAATGCACACACTTTTAGACAAAGCATATTTTTAACAATTAACAACTAACGATCGCAAACTAAACCGTTAACCTGAAATCATTTTACATTTTACCATATTACACAGAACGATAGTCGTTAGTTACAATCGTTACTACAATCGTTATCATGATAGTTACTACGATTGTTTGCTCCATCTGATCCCAGCAAAAGAATGAACAATTACACTGAACGACTAGTTAACAAATGCGGAACTACAGCGAACGAATGTGGAATAACAGCGAACCATTAGAGAATCATAGACGATTATTTTGGGGTCAGATCTACAATCAACAACACACGAACAAGGACGAATACCCTTTAAATTCGAATGAAATAACAATTTTTTGCACAATAATTGTCCCATGTAATAGGGCCCCCACAAACCTAGGTGGTGACTGCCATTGTAATGACATCTAAAAAAAAATTTGAAGAAGCAACTGTTTATATGGAGATTCAAAAAAAATCTAGGCCTAATAAGGCAAATAGCGAGGTCCCTTAAATATCCATCTTCTTCTCAAGCACAGTGACCCTTTGATTTTTGAATTAGGAAAAATAATGGGTGGAATAAATAAATAAACTGTGTGATACAAAAACTGCCTGATTTGCCCATAGCAAACAGCCATTTTTATTTTAACAGAGCCTGTTAAGAAATTAAAGCTAAGCTCTGGTTGTTATGGGCAAATCAGACTGTAATTTTTTTTGGCCATGGAGGTAAGGAACAAAATATTATTTGGGACCTCCACATTTACGCTAATTTATAATAAAGGATACCATGTTGGGAACCAGGATTGCTCCTCATTATGTATTAAATTGGACCTTTCATTTTAGGGTATTACTCATACCCAATTTATTTTAATTTTAGGCCGTTTTTCTCCTGAGCCACTGCCAGCATTAACATGTGTACCCATTCTAGCTTTTCTGCTCTTGAGGGAAACAATTATGGTCAGTAAGTAGAAAGTTGTCCCAAAGCAGGTAGATAGTTGGTATTCAGTAGGACAGATGGTTGCTCACCAGTAGGGTTAATGGGTTCCCCCTTCTATGTAGATAGATTCCTCTTTGTAAGTAGAGCTGTTTCACACTAGGTAAATTGTTGACCCCCTTGTAAACAGTTATCCCCCACTAGGTAGATAGCTGCCCCCTAATAAGTAGTTGTCCTCCACTAAATTGATGGTTGCCCCCCCTATAGGCAGTCCCTCACTAGGTAGAAAGTTGCCCTTATGAGTAAAGAGTTGTCCCCCACTAGGTAGATAATGGTCGCCTTACCAAAATTATTAAATATATTCAACTCCTCTCTGCTCCCACACTGAAAGGGCCTTCTCTTCCACTGCCATTTTACTACTTTCAAGAGGAAAAGAAAAACTGCCTTTCAGTCCAACAGTTTTATTTTCAGCTCTTATCCCTGCTGCCGCATTCACACAGGACAGTGGCAGCACAAATTACCAGTCTGCTGGTGGCAAGTCACAATAAAATCTGGCACCAACCCCAAGGGACCCAGCAATCTTTTGCCTGAGGTGAGATGCTCAGCAATTAGAAAGCAGCTTCCTACTGTCTATTAAATTGCATATAGTGGAGTGATTAAATTTCATGGTTCACAATTGCCAATGTCTCCTCTGTTACATAACAGAGTATGATGGAGCAGGCTATAATTTTTCCAGTTGGGTGCTGTATGACAAAGCCTCCATACTCCATTCAACCTGGAGGCATAAAGTCCCAAGCAACTTTACAACCAATCCCAAAAATTGGACAGTTTTCGTGATGTTTTCAAGGTCACCTTTGTAATGTAAACCCCCACAGCTAAATTATGTCACCGAAGCCCTTCAGACAGTAAGGATGCATTCACACGTCCATAGATTTTGCGGACCTACAAACGGTGAATGTCTATGCTGGATTGTTTCCCTGCCGCGTGGCTCTATCATTATAGTGCCGCCGAGATGAAAACAGTTCCCCCTCTGCCAGCATGATGTTGATACATCAGGCTGGGCAGGGAAACAATCCAGGATAGGCATTCACCATCCATAAGGTCTGCAAAATCTATGCACATGTGAATGCAGCCTTACAGAAACAGTTTATTTCCCAATAGAGAACTTCCTCTATGGTGCCACATGTTAATTATTTTTGGTTGAATTTTTTTGGAGTTTATTTTTATTTCAAATATGCCCCACAAGTCTCCTATAAAGTACTGAAATATTAGAACTGTCTAGTTTAGAAATGTTTTGGACTGAAAATGGGAATATGAGTCGTTTCCATCTTCCAATCCCCTATATCAGACAAAGTCATCAATTAATAACTGAGATTGTGTGTGATGTGCCCTCCTCACAGTCGACCCACTGGGGAAGTGAGCTGTTACAGGCGCCTGGTGATGGACTGAGCAAACGCTAAGGTCTGCTGGTTAACATCATCAATCTGGGAGCTGATTCAGTATCTCCCTGAACTTCATGCACACATTCCAGAGAAGCACTGACTGGTGACCAGCGGGAAGAAAATGGCAAATCACGCTTGACCCTTCTCATCAATAAAATGCATGAAACATTTTGTCACATTCTTAATCTCACCCTTAATCATGTCTCTGAGGATGACCTCTTGGTTTAGCATTCCCTTCCTGGACATACATGAGTTAAATGAAGAAAAATCTTCATATGAAACATCCCTTTACACACAATGTTATATAATGTTCCCAGGGAGCACAGAGGCCATTCCGGAAAGTCTCATGTGAATATGATAATTTTAGTTAAAACTGCATGAAATCTATGAGCAAATGAAAGCAAATCATAATTATTTCACTATTAGAACTGGATTTCTTGTCGAAGACATACAAACCCTAAATACATACATACATACATACATATCCATAATGTACAGAAAATTCTGCATGGTGGTGAATAATGGACCATCATATATGTGGATGGCCCAAGTACCAATGGCCCACGCATTGGCTTTAATATAATAATGAGAGCACCAATAAAACTGGAAACTCTAGTTTTACTTGAAGAGTCCAGAAAGCAAATATATGTTAAATAGATACATGTTTTATAGTGGTACCCTATGGGTGATAAAGGCCACTGTGTAGCATCTGTCACAGGCCCCCATTCAACCTATACCTAAGGATCTACAGTTATGTGGCTGTCTTATATCGACAATTATCATTGGAACTTTCACGGTAGGGAAGGTTGTCTGAAAACCAGGAAACCTCAGAAAATGATGGAACCAACATGGAAATGGACAGCAGTGGCAGCATGCACGGAAGCCTCTGGAGCTGGCTAATCGCACCATTACGCCAAATTATGGGCAAAAGCCAAGAGAATGTCAGCAACAGGACAAATTGACTACTGAAAGCAGTTTTGGGGGTAGACGTATAGAGTATGGGGGAGATTTATCAAACATGGTGTAAAGTGAAATTTCACCTTTCATTCCTCACAGACTCTTTGGAAAATAAAAGGTGGAATCTGATTGGTTGCTAGGGGCAACTGAGCCAGTTTCACTTTACACCATGTTTGATAAATCTCCCACTATGTGTGTAACTGTTGCCTTTTTTTTTTTTTAAAGGCACCACGTGCACAGGGCATATAACAGTGAGGATAGGTATAGCTGAACTACAAATCCCAGCCAGCCAAGAGAAAGTCAGCAACAGGACAATTGACTACTGACAGCTGCACTACAAGTCCAAGCCAGCAGCCAAGAGTAGCAAAAAAATATGTTTTAAAAATTTTAAGCCCTTAGAAGGACTGTTGGGTTCTTTGTGTCGGATTCCTGCCTAACATCAGACTAATTCCCTATCTAACACTCTCCCTGACAGACAGCAGCTCTCTCCCTATGCTCATCCAGCCTGCGTCTGACACGAACAATGCAGGAAGAGGAAGATACCATTTCTCGAGTATCGTAAGATGCTGGTCTGAGTAACGAGAACCATTGAGTACCCTAATACTCAAACGACTACCAAGCTCGGACGTGCATGCTCGCTCAGCTCTAGTTCTGAGTCCTCTGAAAGAGCTGATAGTGTTTGGGGGAGAATACAGGGGACTCTGGGGGTAATCGCTACCACAGGATCCAGCCTCTTCTGGCGGTTCTCACTGTTCCTGCCATGACCCACAAACACTGTTTCCCCTCACTTTACCCCACAACTGGGGAACCCCGCATCCCCTCTCCAGTCTGTCCATATGTTGATTCCACCTGACATATACCCAGAAATGTGATGTAAAGCTAATAAATGTAGATTCGGGTATTTCCACAACGAGCTATCAATATTTTGATCATTTTGGTAATGATGTTTCATAAAGTTGCAAAACAGGATTGGTACGACATCACGTAGGAGTAAGAGTAATATATGCAGTAATATATACAGATTGCCTCAGGCATATACCTCTGTCTATACACCCTGTTAGAGCATATGGACATCACAATGCAGACCCCTTTAGGAGCAAATACTAGAAATACCTCACTAACATCAGCTTCTATTCTATTCATGTGAATAGTTGCAATGAAATAGCACATTAATATATGTCCTCTGTAATGCTTGGCTGGTGCAACTTCCCCAGGCAACATCAGCTGTTTGCTTGGGCACCAGCAGGTCCATACTTCTCTTACGTAAGACTACTTAACAGTTAGACAGCTGAAAACCCCAGAAATTTGTAGTTATTGCCAAGGTATATAGCCAGACATTTTCCCTACTAGAAATTGGTAGGGGTCATAGAGGGGACTGGGGGCCGACAGGGTATGCACCCAAGGTGCTGGTTGCCAGCAGTTGGGACAAGTTACTAAGCTTTGGCAGGATATGGTACAGTAAACCAAAAAGCAATCAGACATATAGGGTGCAATAAAAACTTGAAAATTACAATATACACTGAAAACAATTAGATAAATACAAAATATAAATAAATAAGATGTTTCCAGAAAATCAGATCCCAAACAGAGAAAAAAATATGGGGTTCCTAAATGCCTCAGATAAATTGTAACCATAGAGTTAGATAGCCAGCAATAAGTGGATGCAAAGTTCATGTTCCTAATAAAGCTATATATAAATCATGCTAGATATGCTGCTAGTTACCTAGACAAGGCAAATGTGTGCTGGACTCTCTTCAATGAGGATCAAATGTAGCCTTTCAAAGTTCATCTTTCACAAGTGTCAGGACCGTAAAGGAGAGATGTGACCTGGTAAAGGATTATTGTGAAAAATCCCTCCAACTTGTCTCAATTAGTTAAAGTGAGTTTTGTACAGTGACTTACGTGACTTTGTCCATATCAGTCTTTATTGTAACCTAATGTGATAATACTAATATACATTGGTAATAATGTAAGGCTTTGTGAAGAGTTATGAGCATTAGAAGTACTTATAATCCCATACACTGGGAATTTGATTAAAAAAAAAATTGTAGTATATTTTTAGTCAATATTTACTAGCCTAGTAAAAGGGACTATGTCAACCAGGGGTGTAACAAGTAACCATAAGGCTCCATAGCACAACTTAAAATAATAACATAGCTAATAAGATTGATAAAGTCCATCAAGCCTAACCTAAAACCATTATGAAGCAGATGCCAATTGCCTGTCCTGACTCCAAATATGGCAATCAGATTATATCCCTGGATTAAGACCCTATCATTAAACTCTAATACCCATACCTTGTAATACTATATTTTTTTTTTATAAGCATCCAGGTGCCTCTTGAACTTGTTTACTCTGTAGGGAATCAAAGCATCATGTAGCAGAGTTCTAGAGTCTCACTGCTCTTACAGTAAAGAATCCCCACCTCTGATGATGGTGAAACCTTCTTTCCTCTAAGTGTACAGGATGCCCCCTTGTCATGGTTACAGGTCTAGGTGTAAAACGATCACTAGAAAGATCTCTGTACTGTCCATTCATATATCTGTACATTACCATTACCCCTAAGATGTCTTTTTTCTGTCTTGGTCCTGTAACCCACCCATTCCCTTAACCCCTAGACGACCCAGGGCGTATAGTTACGCCATGGAAGTCTGTCCCCAGACGACCTAGGGCGTAACTGTACGCCCTGGGTGTTTCTCCCGCTATGAAGCGTGCTCCGGAGCGGAGCGCGCTTCACAGCAGGTGGGGGCCGGCTGCAATCAGCAGCCGGGACCTCACCGGCAATGACACACTGCAGCGATCGCGCTGCCGCGTGTCATTAGCTCCTTAAACGCCGCGATCGCGGCGCGACCACGGCGTTTAAGTGTAAGTGACAGGGGGAGTCCCCTGTCACTTACCGATCGGGACCCCCGCAGTCCCGATCGGTAAAACGGACTGCCGGAGGTCTCTCACCTGCCTCCGTGCGGTCCGATCGGCGATCTGCTACACTGAGCCTGCACAGGCAGGCTCAATGAGCAGATCGCCGATAACACTGATCAATGCTGTGCCTATGGCATAGCATTCATCAGTGTAGAAATCAAACTAATCTATGTACAAGTCCCCCAAAGGGACTTCAAATGTGTAAAAAAAAAAAAGTTATAAACACTAACACACTACCCCAAAACCCCTCCCCCAATAAAAGTTGAAATCACCCCCCTTTCCCATTATATAAATAAAACATATAAAAATAAATAAACAAATAAACATATAATATACCGTAGCGTGCGTAATTGTCCGATCTATGAAAATATAACAAGCGTCATTGCGAACGGTAAACGGCGTACACGAAAAGAGGGAAAAAAGTGCGCGGATTACCGATTTTATGTTACATTATATATAAAAAAAAAATTATAAAAAGTGATCAAAACGTCCGATCTTCACACATATGGTATTAATAAAAACTAGAGATCATGGCGGAAAAAATGACACCCCATACAGCCCCGTAGGTGAAAAAATAAAACCGTTATAAGCGTCACAATAGGCCCATTTTATTTATAATTAATTGCCAAAAAAAAGGATTTCATTTAAAAAAAATATATAACATTAGAGAATCTGTGTAACCTGCATATGGTTGTGTTCGGGCTGACCTATAGAATAATAGTATCATGTCACTGTTACCATATAGTGCATTACGTAGACACAGGAACCCCCCAAACGTTACCATATTGCATTCTTTTTTGCGATTTCACCAATTTATATCTTCATAAATAATATATTTGGAATTCCATCATATATGGTAAAATGAATGACGCCATTACACAGTACAACTATTCCTGTAACAAATAAGCCATTACATGGCCTTGTAGATAAAAAAACTGAAAGTGCTAGAGCTCTTAGAAGGGAAGGAGGGAAAAACGGAAACACTAAGATCAAAATTTGCGCAGTCCACTGGGTCATTTTGGGCCTGGTCCTCAAAGGGTTAAAGTGTCACTGTCGTGTTTTTTTTTGTTTTTGTTTTTTTGCAGAAATCAATAGTCCATGCGATTTTAAGAAACTTTGTAATTGGGTTTATTAGCCGAAAAATGCATTTTTTTCATGAAAAAGCAGTTTGAAGCTCTCCCCCCGTCTTCATTGTTCTCCTATGGAGAGAGCTAAATAAAAGACCAAAACAGGACAACAAAGAGTTAATCTACAAATACCTCACCCTCTATCTCCTCTGAAAGTCACCACTGACCTCTCTGAGCTCTGATTACAGCTGTCACCCAGCTCTGTGCCTGTAATCCTCTGTTATCTGCTTTCTGCTGTTGGCTAACTCCCTTCTTCCTCCTCCCCCCTCCCCTTTCCCTAGAACAGACTGGGTACGTCTGATGCAACAAGTGACAATTTCCTGATTTTTTGCAGTGGATGGAAAAGAGGAGGGAGGGGGGGACCTGGAAAAAGGCTTTTTAAATACAGATAATGGCATATTTGGCTAATAAACCCAATTACAAAGTTTCTTAAAATAGCCTGGGCTATTGATTTCTGCAAAAAACAAAACAAAAAAAAACGACAGTGACTCCTTAATGACCTTGGTCCCCCTCCTCTGCACCCGCAATGAGCTTATATACAGGTGCCCAAAATTGTACACAATGTGGAATGGGGCCTATTCTATCAAGAACACTATTGTGCTCATCTCTTCACTTTCTTGCCTTCCTGTAATTCTAACCAAATTTTCCTCCAGGATTATAAAAAAAGGTCGTGAGTAAAGTACTTTTTGCAACTAGGAATTGCACCCTAAGGAAATGGATCTTGGAACAAGAACTGACAATAGAGTGGAATTAGACTGATATAATTGGAATATACACAGCGTCACAGAACAATTGGGTAGTTTAAGAAAAGGTGGTTGGTCCGGCAGCAAGCCACTTGATTTAGTGAAAAGAGAGAATGTGGAGGGAGAGGGGTACAGTGACGTTTTTATTTTTTTATTCCTTTTACTTTGGGGGGGGGGGGAGGGATAAAAATGTTACATTTTAAATATCGAAGGGTCTGAAGATAAGAAGTGAAGCACGGCATAGGTTTCAAGTTATGTAAGTTAGCTCCGAGCGTGCATGGCGTAAATAGGATACCCAAGAGGGAGAATAAAAGGGACTAGAGTATTCTTTCCTCTGCATAGGAAAAAATTTAAAGTAAAAGGGTAAAGGGGTGTGTGCAGAGAGGGAAGTGGGGGAAAGGGAATGATTGTAGTTAAAGGGTGTGGCGATGGGTAATGGGGGAAGGTGGTTAGGGAAGACTTGATGATTAAGGAAGTGGATATGAGATCGGCCACAAAACTCATAATTTATGGCTGAGGGGTTGGAATCCCAGAGTTAGGGCATATAAGATTGTCATATACAGTCTCTGAGCCCCAGGGAAAAAAAACAGAAAGCTCCCATATGAATAGGAGGGGAGGTGGGAGTTGTTGGGGAACTATGTCTCTCCTAAGGGTAGGGAAAAGAGTTTGGCATTTCTTAGAGAGATGCTCCCCTTCCCCTGGAGGTAAAGTGTTTTGGAGACTGGGATTTGCCCAGAATATAAATGTTTTGTCCCCTCTCCCTGACCTGGCACAAGAGGTATCAGGGCTTAATAGGAACTAAATGGGAGCAAACAGGACTGGGCCCCACCTTTCCAGGCTCCATGGTCAGCCTCTATGCCTGCCCTGAGCTACCTCTGAAACCCTAGGTCTACTGTCTTTTCTATAACACAATATACAATTATATACAGTATAATATCCCTTAACCTGGGTTAATGACTGCCTAGGACAATATTCCAAATTATGTTCTAGGTCATTATTGTGTGAAGAGAGATTGTATATCTCTGTATTTTAATCTAATGCCAAGTTTTAACCTGATAGGCAAAAAAAATTTTCCTTAACCTTGTGTAGATGAGATGCATTCTTCTCCTGTTGCCAGTGTCAGATTGTCTTCCATATATCTCAGTAATTGGACACAGATGTTGACTGCACACAGATACTAAATCAGTCCACCATGTAAATATGAGATAGTCTCTGTCACAGGTGTTGGAACTTCTCACAGGGATACACTGAAGACTTGTGTCTGGGGCTTTTATAAAAAAATCAAATAATCTACGCAAGATTTAAATAGGAGTGTGCCCCGGTGATGCCCACCGGAGTTTGCCCCAGTACACGTTTGGAGAGTTGTGCCTCAGTCGGTTTGTTGAAGAGTCCCTTGCACCAGTGATCCTGCACCATGGAGCGATGTCTCTGTTCTTTTTTCTAGTATGCTGCAGGTGGGCACCCATCTTTTTGCCCCTGTAAGGTTTATGTGTCATCTGTCAGAAAATTAAACCAAAGTGTGATTAACAAATATGAGATTATAAATTAAAACTTAAAATAACTAAAAGTGAAAATTGCGTTATGGAACTAAAAAATACTTGACTAATAATGACTGAAGGAGTAGTCATTGCCAAATATTCCACTAGGTGGCACTACAATCTATCATACAAATTTCCAAGCTGATAAACAAAAGTGTAGAACATATAGTACACTTACATATGATACTGAGTTTATTAAACATATTAACTAGTACATCCCTAATAGATAGATAGATAGATAGATAGATAGATAGATAGATAGATAGATAGATAGATTTTTTTTTTAATCTGTCTAGATGGCTTATTCTTTATACATCCATTCTAAGGTAATGAAACACTTATAGCAGTATTTGTTATATTATATGGAGGTTTCCTCCAGGTACTCCATTTCCTTCCACATTCCCATCACTTACTGATAACAAAGTAATAGGGACAGGTATTGGTTTAAGTGATGACAATTTGTGTACAGTATTGTGAAATCTTTTGGTATTATTGTAAGAAAGACATTATTATAATTTTGTTAAATTGAAATAATTAGAATAAATAAAAATATTCTCAAATAATTTAAATAAATAAATAACTAGTAATTATAGTTTTATATTTATTAAATCTTTTCTAAAGAAATCAATATTTTTAAAAAAATCTGCTAAAATTATTTCATACAATAATTTCAAAACATGATAAAAGGAACAATATATAATGACTAAATAGAGCTGAAAGAACATTAAAATTACAATTAGGCTAAATTCACACAGACGCAGCGAAATCCGCTGTGGATACCTCCCCTGTAACTTCCAATGTTATTACATACTCGCAGTGGCATTGTCATTGCGCTGCCAGTATGTAAGTCCCAGCCCCATTAACCCCTGTTGCTCGGGATTATAGATTACCTGCATCACGCTCCCGCCGCATCTGAGGCTCCCGAACCCGGAGGTCCCGCGCTCACTGATTGGCTGCGTGGGATCAGGAGCCTCATATGCAGCCGGATCATGGTGCAGGTAATGTATCATCCCGGGTGGCGGGGGTTAATGGGGCTGGGCAGTGAAATCTGCTGCGGATACGTCTGTGTCAATTTAGCATTAAGAAAACGAATGTAAATTTAAATAAATTTAATTGATGAAAAAAATTCCCAGGTTTTAACCCCTTTATCACCCAACCCATACCTACCCATGCCCTGAATGAGGGCGCCAATTTTCATGCCTGTATTTTTGTTTTTACCTCCTCACCTTTTAAGAATTATAGCACTTTTATTTCTTCATCTACAGGGCCATGTGGGGGCTTGCTGTTTTTAGGAACAAGTGTACTTTGTAATGGCGCCTTTCAATCTACCATGAAATCTATGAAGAAACCCCAAAATATTATTTATGGGGTGAAATTGGAAAACAAATACAATTTTGCAACTTTGGGGGGTTTTCGTATCTACGAAATACACTCTATGTTAAAACTGACATGATATCTTTATTCTATATGTCAGTACAAACACAGCGATATGCTGGATTCTAATGTTTACGATGTTTTTTTTACAGTAAAACAGTTTTTTTCAAATAATTATGATTAAAGTGGCCCTATTGTGACTTTTATAACAGTTTTTACTTTTTCACATACATTTTGCTCAGTTTTTCTTAAAAAAAAAATTATGGAATAAACAAAAAATCTGATTGTTTACACCGTTCACCGCACGGTAATAATATAATATGTTTATTTATTTTAACTTTGGCTTTGGTATATTTTTATTCTTTTTTGCACTTTTTTAAGTCTCCATGGGGGACTATTTAATGCAATTACTGGATTGCATATACTGTTCTATGTCAAGATCGTTGATAACACTGATCAATGCTATGCGGTGGCAGGCTCTATAAGAAGAGTGCAGATCGGACAACACAGAGGTAAATATAACTCGTCCGACAGTCAAGGAAAACTATTGGGACCTCCACAATCATGCCATAAAAGGGGTTAAGGACAGGCTGCTTTGCGATTGCTGCTGCCTGTCATTAATGGTGAAGGCCCAGCTGCTGATACATTGAAAATACGGCTGTTTTTTTAACCTAAAATTAGGCGGTAATTTTTCAAGTTATACATGCCAGTTTTGTTGTGTAACAGATTTTTGCACAAGCACCATTTTGGTCAAAAAATGCACCTCAAAAAGGGGAGTTTTTATTATAAGCGACTTACTGTACATATGGCGTAAAGAAAAAGTGCAGTCTTGAAAAAAAAAGGTGTGGAAAAATCACAATAAATCCCTTTTATTGTTATTTCCTATTTAATAAGTTCTTACTAACTCTTCACCGATTAAAATGGAATTCAGAGAAAACAAATACCAAATAACATATTGTAATTATTTAACTCCTGTGTCCTCTGACTTATTTTTTTTATATAGTTTTACTAACTTAGATGATGTTGTTGTACTGCTTGCAAGTAAGAGTAAAACAATTACTAGAGGCTTGGGAAGAAAAACATTGAGTATGGGAGGACCGGCCACCTCCCACCTTGTAAGCCAGATGCAGTAATTGAAAGTGAATGTGGTAGGTGTTGTTTCCAGCTCAGCGATCGCCTTCTCCCCTTGTGATGGTGACAGATAAGGTGGAATCCAACAGCTTGAACTGGTAATGAGTGTTGTGGGTCAACAAATCATAGGTGGCTCATTGGGTTGCATTGATTTTGTTTGTTAACTTGTTAAATGTAACGTTCTCCTACTGTCTGTACAAACAGGCCTGTCATTCTGATCTGTTACCAAAAAGCAAGGTTAGTTCCCCTGCATTACTTCATGAGTACATGCACCTACGGGAAAATTGGGCTGTTGCAATAAAATAAAAAGTAAAAAAAATATATATATATTGTTTTCACTGCATTATAAACACATAACATTAATTTGCACCAGTTCTTGCTTACACAAACTAGAAGAAATTGTCTAGGAGGCTAAAGCCCATGTTACATGAAACGATTATCACTTAAACATTCGCTATAACAATTGATCGATATCAATAACTAGAGATTTTTTAGCGAACGATTCTGAGGCTATTAAATTCACTGATTACTGTTATAAACAATCGTTTTTACCTCGTTATATGGTCGCTAATCGTTCCTCCAGAGAACCTACACAGCACGCTTTATCTGCAAACGACGCAGATATGCGAACAATCGGCGAACCAACAACGATAACATGTTGAAAGATAGCGAATTTTTAAACGATAATTGCTCTATGTGTAACGATCGCATTTGAGTGATTATCTGCTCGTGTTAACACAGCTAATGATCAAGCCATGAGAAAGAAATCAATCGTGGTCTTTCAACATGTTCTCAAATGATCACTGGTCGCTTGCTGATAAGTTGCAGATCGCTTAGTCTAAACAGATTTTTAGAGGCACCCAAATGTGTGAGATGGCCTAAAGCGATCTTGAAGCGATCCTAAAGCAATCATTTTCTACAATTTTTCTCTTCGTCTAAGCGCTGATTGGCATAAAAACCAAATTGTTACTTCGAAATCGAACGATTGAGTGACTTGTGGCTGTGTAAAAGGACCATTAGGATTTAAAATGTGCCTGGTGAGTTGCACAAAGTACTGTCAACTGCAGCAATTTGATACATTTAGGGAATTTAGGGCATTTCAGAACTATTTACGACAATTTCAGAACTATTTAGGGCAATTCCGTTCCCCCTCACACAACTCATCCATATAATTTCTAATACAAACATTGATTTATATCATAAATCTAACTCTAAACTGAGTCCTCACAAATGTGAATTATATATGTATATATATATATATATGTATATATATATATATATATATATATATATATATAATATATTCCTTAAAATCTGCCCAACACTAGGCAATAGACACACAGAGTTGTCAATGCAGCTGATAGATGTTACTGTCCAGTGAAGAACACAAGCATCTTCTTCCCAGGCTTGAGGATTGCTGAATAGTCCTAGAGGTCAATGAGCTGTTGACTCTGAGCTGACCCTGCTTTATTAATGTGGTTAGTGACATTCAGCCTTATTGATTATTGCTGAGCCGGACCAACTGAGGAGAATTCACCAAATGTGGGGCCCTTGCAGTGTACTTGGCTATCTTCATCATTTCCAGAGACCATGAATGGAGCGGCTGTGTGCAAACTCAAAAACTACTTCTTTCAGATTACAAATTTCTATATACAGTAAATGCCCGGAGTACCCATTTAAAAACAGTATTCTCACCATGGTCTTTCATGGTGTATCTACTGTATTTAGATAGAATATGCCCTTTTTGATTGCTAGACTGGTATTTGAATATACCATAAATTTATGTGGTCAGAATTGACCCCTTAACTGTATGCCTTTGTGGGAAGAATTTGTCCCCTCTACCTCTGCATTGTGCGGTCCCCCTGTTACTCATCCTGGAAATATATTAATTGACAACTGGGTGTTCCCATCATACTCTGATCCTGTACACCACTGTGCAGACAGTATGCTATATGCAGTATGATGGTTATTTATTGGCAATTGGAAGTATTTATTAAACTATACTTTTATTTGTATAGCGCACACAGATTCTGCAGCACTTTACTTTAGTTTTGCCAATTATTGCAAAATACTAGCTCTTCTTTAAGGCTTAGCTGTATAGCTGTCACTTTCTAGTAGCCCTTTTTAAAAATAGGTGGTAATAGATTTTAAGTAGAGATGAGGAAACCCGCCGGATTTCAGGTTCGTATGAACCAGAACTCTCGGCGTCTGATTCCCGCTGTCTGCAGGCTCCGTGCAGCGGTCCTCCGGCTGTATCCACCTGCTGCACGAAGCCTGCAGACAGCGGGAATCAGACGCCGAGAGTTCTGGTTCATACGAACCTGAAATCCGGCGGGTTCCCTCATCTCTAATTTTAACCAGATAAATTGACTATCTGACTACCGATGTCCTCATCTTTCTAATCTGACTGAAGCACAATGCATTACTTTCTATTAGAGATAAGTGAGCACCAAAATACTTGAGTGCTTATTACTGGAGTGCTTGAATCAAGTAACAAACCCCAATGAATTCAATAGGACACTTACTTAACCCGAAGAAAGCCCCCCCCCCAAATCGGCAGAGCGGAGGGTACCTGGGTAACCTGAAAGTGATAGTCTGGCCCCCATAGGTTAGTTAACCCCCTGGGGGCCAGACTGTGCTCTTTTAGTGGGGGGAAGATCAGAGAAAGTATACTTACTGCTTTCTTCTGGTCTATCTGTCGTCTTGTCTGGTCCAATCGGGTAAAATTCAAATAGGGATAAAACCTACAACAATAGTAAATCTGGCCCATAATGTTGGTTGTTTACATTGCTTTGCAAGTACCTTGTTCACATGCTTGAGGACATCTGTAGCCAACACCAAAGCCCGGTCATCTCCAGTGTTTGGTGCCCTCTACCCTGTAATGTCACGTTTTATCTGCACAGTTTGTTTTCATTTGTCACAATGTTTTATAGTTGTGGAAGTATAGTATCGTCTGTCCTGTAGTTGCACCATTATTCTCTCTAGTTTATGGTGTAAGAAACAGAGGAAGGGGGCTAGACTACTGGCTAGATTTCCATGTATTGAGCGCAATTCAATGCCTTCTGTCTTCAGCTCATATTTCCCCGCTTTACAAAGAGTAAACTCTCTATAGTACTATTGACAACAGCATAAAATCTGCAGCACAAAATCTTCAGCAAAAATCAGCATAAAATCTGCAGCAAATATGCTCTGTTTGAACATGCTATGTTTCCACTAAATATTTTTTAATATCAGTATTTTGCAACCCAAAAAGAATGGATTGAAAACACAGAAAAGCTATGTTCACACACTGGTGAAAAGAAGTGGATGGCCACCATTTATTTGGCAAATAATTGCTGTTATTTTAAATGAATGGCTGCTGTTTAATCATACCGGTGTAAAGTGGAATTGTCTTCCTAGCAACCAATCAGATTCCACCTTTTATTTTTCCAAGAATCTGTGAGGAATAAAAAGTGGAATCTGATTGGTTGACAGGGGCAACTAAGACAATTTTCTTTAACATCAGAATCTGTGAGGAATGAAAAGGGGAATCTGATTGGTTGCTAGGGGCAACTAAGACAATTTTGCTTTACACATATTGGGGGAGATTTATCAAACATGGTGTAAAGTAAAACTGGCTCAGTTACCCCTAGCAACCAATCAAATTCCACTTTTCATTTGTCACAGACTCTTTGGAAAATGAAAGGTGGAATCTGATTGGTTGCTAGGGGCAACTGAGCCAGTTCCACTTTAGATCATGTTTGATAAATCTCCCCCTATGTTTGATAAATCTCCCCCATTGTGTGTGAATATAGCCTTTAAAAGGGATTTTGAGCCAAAGTGGACAGATTAGTGGGTTTAAACAACAAGCACCCACACTGATCAGCTGCTCGGTGCTTGCTCTACATAGGGAATGGGGCAGAAAGAAATGTATCTTTTTTACTGTCGCAATGATGTAACTGAAGCTCAGCTCCTGTTAACTTAAACCATTTAATGCATATCTAGGTAAGACTAGGCAATAAAAAAAGGTTTTTGCACTTTCCCTCTAAATCTGCCATATTTTATTGTAACCTAATGTGCATTTCCTACCGACTCTGAGCTGAAGAATATTTTGTAGGGGGAAAAAGTGCAACGGCTTCAGAAAATAAGATTCTGACAGGACTGAAAGTATTATCTAGAGCAGATGCACTGTGTCACTATACACAACACTTTTTTTATTTCATGTCAGGGGTGATCTCATTGCATGGTACACAGTGGTGCGGAACTGGATTTCTCCTCTTAACCATTTTGGTGCCAGTAATAATGTAAAGATTGTACGCATTTAATATACCAGGAACGGCCTCACAAAGCCCAAATTCTATGAGCAATTTCATGTCAGAAGGATCCAAGGCATGCAATCTGAAGATTCTTACATTATAGGTATCTAAAGAACTACAAACTATGGGAATTAAAGGAGGGATTTCACACATAGTTTTTTTTTTTGCAGTTTTTCTGGCAATTTTTCTTTTACTGTTTCACAAAGCCGAAAGTGGATCAAGGTGTGTTAAAATTTCACTTTTATTTAATAATTTTCAACCACACCTAGCATGATAAAAGTCCCTGCAGCCCCGCAGGTCCCACAGCAGCTTCTGTTTCCTCCATCGATCCTGTCTTCTGCCTGCTTCCAAGATAAGAGTTTGTATGCCCCCTTAGCCAATCACTAACCTCAGAGGAATCCCAGGTAGGGCACTGATTGGCTGAGCCTTAAGGTGTGGCTCTGAGCTCTTGTCTTGAAGCATAAAAAAGACAGGAGCAGTAGTGGGACCGGTGGGAGACCTGGGTAGGTAAGTATCACTATCATTGCATTTTAACTGCTGTAATAGTCCTTTACAATCTACTGCAATATATAAGTATTGGCACACCTACTTTATCTGGCTGAATTGATTGGAATTACATTTGCTGTTTTGTTATGCTAGGTATGGTTTTAAAACCATTTCAAATAAAATTGATTTACATTTTTCTTTAGTTTTCTGTGAATTTTCCTGTTAAGTTTTTTTTTTTAATTTGCTGTAATTAGAATGACACAATGCTAGTGCTTACTGATTTAGTTTGCCGTCAATAGTACAGAAGCTGAAAAACGGAAAGTATAAGTCCTTCCTTTGTTTCCGTTACTTTTTATCCACTTCTGTGGTCTCCTCCAATGACCCTATATTTCAATCTGTATACTGTCCTTAATTGGTATATAGTTATTAGGATCGGTTATGGCAAAGGAAGTCTGACAAGACATGGACAGGGAGCCCTAAGCTGACCCCGCCCACTGTCCCTGCCAACTTGCCACAAGACAGTCCTAGGTGACTGCGGACAACCATGAAGATGTTCCTTAAGGCCCTATTCCACGGAATGATTATCGGCCGTATTCGGCCAATATGGGCCGTTACGGCCGATAATCGTCCTGTGAAATAGAAGGCAACGATCAGCCGACATCGTTCATGTCGGCAGTTTGTTGCGTCGTTTGTCTTTCAAACATGTTGAAAAACAAACGACTGTGATAGCAGCAATCTGCTGCCGTCGCTCCATGGAACAGGAGCGGCGGAAGCAGACCGCCACTGTCCTCTATGGGCTGCCTGGTTAATCTAGCTTTCACCCGGGCAGCCCCCCCCGCAGCCCCTCCCACACTCACCCACTCTCAGCCGTCGTGCGGAATAGCAGTGGCAGCGAACGGGGAAAGAGGAGCAAACGAGCGCTGACAACTCTCGTTTGCTCCACACTGTTGGCCCGTGGAATAGGGGCTTTACTCTCAATACATGGAACACAGAATATTGACAGACAAACAAACACAATAAAAAATGTCAGACAAACCAGGTCGACAGTCGGGTAGCGTAGCACAAAACAGTAAGCAGGAGAATAGTCAGGGTCACTAGCAAGAGGTCTGGGCTGGCAGCAATAAGCAAAGTCGTGGATGGCGATAAAGGTCAGGAATACAGAGCACAGAGAGAAGGGAAAGGGGGCTGAGCAGGTGAGTAAACTCTAATAGTCAGCAGGGAAATGAGGAGCTTGCTGCTATTTACACAGGATCAGAGACTAGGTCCAGCAGCTGATTGGACCAGCCCTTATCCCAGCACCAAGCTCAGCTGAGCAGATCCAGCAGTACAGTAACCCCTGCACTGCCAGAAGTGTGACAGGCAAGGCGTGTGTGGCTGGCAAATAAAGACACAATTCAGACAGGCAGATGCAAAAAACACAGACAGAACTCAGCGCTTTCTCGGTCGCCCGCCACGGACCAAGGGGCGCAAAGTCACATTCCTAACAATAGTCTATTGATTTCCTGTCTGCATAACAAAAGGACATGCACTTTTATAGTTTGTATTTGCAGACTGTATTTACAGACTTGCCCATAGAGGCCAATGGGTCAGTAAAAAATGTGGTTATCATACAGATGCCATCTGTATGTTGTCCATAATTTTGGATCATTTACCTTGCACCCCTCTCTTCCCTCTCCCTGCTTGATTGACACCTGGAAGCTGAGTCCCATGCAGGGTAAGATATGGAAGTTGGCGGGAGCAGGTGTTATAGCTTGATGTACTTCAGGAGCTTAGCAAAGCCTCTTTGACTCTTTGTACTACTATATAAAAGCATTTTTCTCTTTTCTGGAAGCACAACTGGATTTATGAAAGGTACCATGTGTCTCCTTGTCCTAACAGATATCTAACAGTATCAGAAGTTTGGCATGTGATTTGCAGCTGACAGATTCCCTTTAAAGATTCCTGGGCACCAATGAAAAATATGTGAAATCCCTTTAAAAATGTTTGTGTCATTCATTCTCAAAGGATGGAGACAGGATACACAAGTCCTTTTTGTATGTATTACAGCTAGCAACATCAAAATGTATAAGCAGCTAATGAGCTATGGCTGCCTGCAGATCATCCAAAGACTACATCACAGAAACCTCAGTCATAAGGGATTTTTTACCATCCAGCAAAGTTTTAGTATCAGTCAGTATGAATGTTATCTATGAATGTTATGGTGTCCGCAGCTGAAACAAAGGGAATACAGTGTCTTGCTGATGCATGTATTACAAATGAATCACTCAGAAAAATATGTGACGATAAGAAAAGGAAACAGAGAAATATGAAAGAATGACTTCAATGCCAAGAAGCAGAAACAATCTCACTCGCTTGGTGGCAGAAAGATTACAAATGTCACAGGTGGCCTGAAGTGGACAGATAGAACCCAATATTTACCAGAGTTCCAAAAATGAATTATTAAGTAGGAGGGTCTCTTGATGGATAATAAGCAGTAATCCCCTAAAGCACTCCCATGTTGATGATGTCCTAGCTGATAGGTAGGCCTTTGATGTTATATGTGTAAGCTCAGTGCGCGTCGCTGGGGCTTCCTGTACCGGAAGTCCCGGCCTGGGCGCACACTGAGCTTCTTGGAGAATCCCCCAGGGAGCGACACATCGGCCGGGGGCAGAAGAGGAGAGGAAGCAGCGACGGGGGAGCGCTGGTAGGTGAGTTGGGTGTTTGTTCGTTTTTTCTGCTGTGCAGGGGGGAGCCATCTATAAGGGGGGAATACGGGGAAGCCATCTATAAGGGGGGATACAGGGGGGAGCCATCTATACGGGGGGATACAGGGGGGAGCCATCTATAGGGGGGGATACAGGGGGGAGCCATCTATAAGGGGGGATACAGGGGGGAGCCATCTATAGGGGGGATACAGGGGGGAGCCATCTATGGGGGGATTAGGGGGGAGCCATCTACAGGGGGAATACAGAGGGAGCCATCTATAGGGGGGGATACAGGGAAGAGCCATCTATAGGGGGGAATACAGGGGGAGCCATCTATAGGGGGGGATACAGGGGGGAGCCATCTATAGGGGGGATACAGGGAGGAGCCATCTATAGGGGGGGATACAGGGGGGAGCCATCTATAGGGGGGATACAGGGGGGAGCCATCAATGGGGGGGATACAGGGGGAGCCATCTATAAGGGGGGAATACGGGGGGGGAGCCATCTATAGGGGGGGATACAGGGGGAAGCAATCTATAGGGGGGATACAGGGGGGAGCCATCTATAGGGGGGATAAAGGGGGGAGCCATCTATAAGGGGGGAATACGGGGGAGCCATCTATAAGGGGGGATACAGGGGGAGCCATCTATAGGGGGGATAAAGGGGGGAGCCATCTATAGGGGGGGATACAGGGGGGAGCCATCTATAGGGTGGGATACAGGGGGAGCAATCTATAAGGGGGGAATACGGGGGAGCCATCTATAAGGGGGGAGCCATCTATAGGGGGGATACAGGGGAGAGCCATCTATAAGGGGGAATACGGGGGAGCCATCTATAAGGAGGATACAGGGGGGAGCCATCTATAGGGGGGATACAGGGGGGAGCCATCTATAGGGGAAGATACAGGGGGGAGCCATCTATAGGGGGGGATACAGGGGGGAGCCATCTATAAGGGGGGAATACGGTGGAGCCATCTATAAGGGGGGATACAGGGGGGAGCCATCTATAGGGGGGATACAGGGGGGAGCCATCTATAAGGGGGGGATACAGGGGGACCCATCTATAAGGGGGGAATACGGTGGAGCCATCTATAAGGGGGGATACAGGGGGGAGCCATCTATAGGGGGGATATAGAGGGAGCCATCTATAGGGGGGGGATACAGGGGGAGCCATCTATAGGGGGGATACAGGAGGAGCCATCTATAAGGGGGGAATACGAGGGAGCCATCTATAAGGGGGGATACAGGGGGGAGCCATCTATAGGGGGGATACAGGGGGGAGCCATCTATAGGGGGGATACAGGGGGGAGCCATCTATAGGGGGGATACAGAGGGGAGCCATCGATAGGGGGGATACAGGGGAAGCCATCTATAGGGGGGAATACAGGGGGGAGCCATCTATAGGGAGGATACAGGGGGAGCCATCTATAGGGGGGATACAGGGAGAGCCATCTATAGGGGGGATACAGGGGGGAGCCATCTATAGGGGGGATACAGGGGGGAGCCATCTATAGGGGGAGATACAGGGGGGAGCCATCTGTAGGGGGGGATACAGGGGGGAGCCATCTATAAGGGGGATACAGGGGGGAGCCATCTATAGGGAGGATACAGGGGGAGCCATCTATAGGGGGGATACAGGGAGAGCCATCTATAGGGGGGATACAGGGGGGAGCCATCTATAGGGGGGATACAGGGGGGAGCCATCTATAGGGGGGGATACAGGGGGGAGCCATCTATAGGGGGGGATACAGGGGGGAGCCATCTATAAGGGGGGAATACAGGGGAGCCATCTATAAGGGGGGATACAGGGGGGAGCCATCTATAGGGGGGGATACAGGGGGACCCATCTATAAGGGGGGAATACGGTGGAGCCATCTATAGGGGGGGATACAGGGAGGAGCCATCTATAGGGGGGATACAGGGGGGAGCCATCTATAGGGAGGATACAGGGGGAGCCATCTATAGGGGGGATACAGGGAGAGCCATCTATAGGGGGGATACAGGGGGGAGCCATCTATAGGGGGGATACAGGGGGGAGCCATCTATAGGGGGAGATACAGGGGGGAGCCATCTATAGGGGGGGATACAGGGGGGAGCCATCTATAAGGGGGGAATACAGGGGAGCCATCTATAAGGGGGGATACAGGGGGGAGCCATCTATAGGGGGGGATACAGGGGGACCCATCTATAAGGGGGGAATACGGTGGAGCCATCTATAAGGGGGGATACAGGGGGGAGCCATCTATAGGGGGGATACAGGGGGAGCCATCTATAAGGGGGGAATACGGGGGGGAGCCATCTATAGGGGGGGATGCAGGGGGGAGCCATCTATAGGGGGGATACAGGAGGAGCCATCTATAAGGGGGGAATACGAGGGAGCCATCTATAAGGGGGGATACAGGGGGGAGCCATCTATAGGGGGGATACAGGGGGGAGCCATCTATAGGGGGGATACAGGGGGGAGCCATCTATAGGGGGGATACAGAGGGGAGCCATCGATAGGGGGGATACAGGGGAAGCCATCTATAGGGGGGAATACAGGGGGGAGCCATCTATAGGGAGGATACAGGGGGAGCCATCTATAGGGGGGATACAGGGAGAGCCATCTATAGGGGGGATACAGGGGGGAGCCATCTATAGGGGGGATACAGGGGGGAGCCATCTATAGGGGGAGATACAGGGGGGAGCCATCTATAGGGGGGGATACAGGGGGGAGCCATCTATAAGGGGGGAATACGGGGGAGCCATCTATAAGGGGGGATACAGGGGGGAGCCATCTATAGGGGGGATACAGGGGGGAGCCATCTATAGGGGGGATACAGGGGGGAGCCATCTATAGGGGGGGATACAGGGAGGAGCCATCTATAGGGGGGATACAGGGGGGAGCCATCTATAGGGAGGATACAGGGGGAGCCATCTATAGGGGGGATACAGGGAGAGCCATCTAAAGGGGGGATACAGGGGGGAGCCATCTATAGGGGGGATACAGGGGGGAGCCATCTATAGGGGGAGATACAGGGGGGAGCCATCTATAGGGGGGGATACAGGGGGGAGCCATCTATAAGGGGGGAATACAGGGGAGCCATCTATAAGGGGGGATACAGGGGGGAGCCATCTATAGGGGGGATACAGGGGGGAGCCATCTATAGGGGGGATACAGGGGGGAGCCATCTATAGGGGGGGATACAGGGAGGAGCCATCTATAGGGGGGATACAGGGGGGAGCCATCTATAGGGGGGATACAGGGGGAGCCATCTATAGGGGGGATACAGGGGGAGCCATCTATAAGGGGGGAATACGGGGGGGAGCCATCTATAGGGGGGGATGCAGGGGGGAGCCATCTATAGGGGGGATACAGGGGGGAGCCATCTATAAGGGGGAATACAGGGGGGAGCCATCTATAGGATGGGATACAGGGGGGAGCCATCTATAGGGGGGGATACAGGGGGGAGCCATCTATAGGGGGGGGATACAGGGGGGAGCCATCTATAGGGGGGGATACAGGGGGGAGCCATCTATAGGGGGGATACAGGGGGGAGCCATCTATAAGGGGGGAATACGGGGAGCCATCTATAAGGGGGGATACAGGGGGGAGCCATCTATAGGGGGGATACAGGGGGAGCAATCTATAGGGGGGGATACAGAGGGAGCCATCCATAGGGGGGATACAGGGGGGAGCCATCTATAGGGGGATACAGGGGGAGCCATCTATAAGGGGGGAATACGGGGGAGCCATCTATAAGGGGGGATACAGGGGGGAGCCATCTATAGGGGGGATACAGGGGGGAGCCATCTATAGGGGGGAATACAGGGGGAGCCATCTATAGGGGGATACAGAGGAAGCCATCTATAGGGGGGATACAGGGGGGAGCCATCTATAGGGGGGATACAGGGGGAGCCATCTATAGGGGGGGATACAGAGGGAGCCATCCATAGGGGGGGATACAGGGGGGAGCCATCTATAGGGGGGATACAGGGGGAGCCATCTATAAGGGGGGAATACAGGGGGGAGCCATCTATAGGGGGGATACAGGGGGAGCCATCTATAGGGGGGGATACAGAGGGAGCCATCCATAGGGGGGGATACAGGGGGGAGCCATCTATAGGGGGGATACAGGGGGAGCCATCTATAAGGGGGGAATACAGGGGAGCCATCTATAAGGGGGGATACAGGTGGGGAGCCATCTATAGGGGAGGATACAGGGGGGAGCCATCTATAGGGGGGATACAGAGGGAGGCATCTATAGGGGGGGATACAGGGGGGAGCCATCTATAGGGGGGAATACAGGGGGGAGCCATCTATAGGGGGGATACAGGGGGGAGCCATTTATAGGGGGGGATACAGGGGGAGCCATCTATAGGGGGGGATACAGGGGGGAGCCATCTATAGGGGGGATACAGGGGGGAGACATCTATAGGGGGGGATACAGGGGGGAGCCATCTATACGAGGGGGGGGATACAGGGGGAGCCATCTATAGGGGGGATACAGGGGGGAGCCATCTATACGAGGGGGGGGATACAGGGGGAGCCATCTATAGGGGGGATACAGGGGGGAGCCATCTATATGAGAGGGGGGATACAGGGGGGAGCCATCTATACGAGAGGGGGGGATACAGGGGGGAGCCATCTATAGGGGGATACAGGGGGGAGCCATCTATACGAGGGGGGGATACAGGGGGGAGCCATCTATAAGGGGGGAATACGAGGGAGCCATCTATAGGGGGGGATACAGGGGGGGAGCCATCTATAAGGGGGGGAATACGGGGGAGACATCTATACGGGGGGGATACAGGGGGGAGACATCTATAAGGGGGTAATACAGGGGGGAGACATCTATAGGGGGGGATACAGGGGGAGCCATCTATAAGGGGGGAATACGGGGGAGCCATCTATACGGGGGGGATACAGGGGGGAGCCATCTATACGGGGGGGATACAGGGGGGAGCCATCTATAAGGGGGTAATACAGGGGGGAGCCATCTATAAGGGGGTAATACAGGGGGAGCCATCTATAAGGGGGTAATACAGGGGGGAGCCATCTATAAGGGGGTAATACAGGGAGGAGCCATCTATAAGGGGGTAATACAGGGGGAGCCATCTATAAGGGGGTAATACAGGGGGAGCCATCTATATAGGGGGGATACAGGGGGAGCCATCTATAAGGGGGGGGATACAGGGGGGAGCCATCTATAAGGGGGTAATACAGGGGGAGCTATCTATAAAGGGCCAATACAGATGTGCAGTGTGTAAAGAGATGAGGATGGTGACAGAGTGTGGAGCCTAATATGTCTGTCTGGCAGATTCTGTGGATTCGTGGCTCGGAGAAGTTCTCATAACGGCACAGGGCAAATGGAAAAGAAGATGAAAAGGCAAGAACTCCGATCAGAGAAGACGTCCCATGTGAGTCACTTGATGTATCTGCACTGTAATGTATATGGTGTACAGAACCTGTGTAGAGCTGGGTACCTCTATATGACTGGATGAGGTGATAGTGATCTGTGTATAGTGGATTAGTCAGTAGCAGCGGTGGTGTTAGTCAGTATGCGGTGGTAATATTTGTTGCTTGTTATCTGGCATATATATAGAGAAGGGCAAAACAACATGCCTCATATAGACAGAGGAGTAACAACATAACTATTATATATGAACCATGTTGTTTCCCTGTATTCTGTATACAGGGAAACAACATGGTTCATATATAATATAATAGTCATGTTGTTGCCCCTCTGTATATATGAGACATGTTGTTTTGCCCTTCTCTATATATAAGCCATGTTGTTTCCCTGTATATTGTATTATACAGTATACATACAGGGAGACAACATGGTTCTCATATATAATAGTCATGTTGTTGCCTCTCTGTATATATGAGACATGTTGCACTGGTGTGACAATAAACCCTGCAGATTGCTGTTGGAAGTGCTGTCTCCATTGCGTTTTTGGATACTTTGAAGCCAACCTGGTCTGGTTTGGTGAGGCATGCACGCACGGTTATTTTTTGTTTTTGCGCTGCTGAAAGACTGTGTTGTGAATTAAAGTTTATGTTAACAATAATTTGTATTTTTTATTGTACGTAATTGTACTGGCTAGGGGCGGGGTTGCAAAGATGGGGGGTTTTGATGGCGGCAGCCGCGGGGGGTGGGGCCCAATTCGCACCTCTGCCCAGGGGCCCATAATGCTGTTAAGACGGCCCTGCCTGTGGTGTTGAATTCTTTAATGGATCCATTTCTAAAAAGTTGTAGTTCAAGTGTGCAGTACATTTTACATACAGTACAACAAAGTTTTAGCTACATACTTAGAAATAAATGTAGGCTATTTGTAGAGTATTTGCAAATACTGCGGCCTACTCCGCCAAGATTCTCAAGATCCGCTATCTGGCACTAAGCTCACAATCCAGTATGAGAAAACATAGCATTTTGGGAGTTCAGTCCAATAGGGGATTCTGCTTGAAACTGAACCCTTATGTTTGAACGCTCGTGTTCATTATTTCCAAATTAAGTCTCTTAAATAGTTTTAGAGACACATTTGGCAAAACAGAAAGCTACTAAATTTCTCTTATAATATTGAATATTGAGACCTCCTAATACAGCGATTTCATAAATCTGCCAAACCGGCGACCAGTTGTTCAGGATATACTAATCTTTTAATGGAACACGAATGCTTTTTGCTTACATTCCTTAATAAGCGATGTTGCTTTCCTGGGCTTACTTCTTCCAATACTGAGAATTGTTGCTATCTTATCTTTTGGCCAATTCCTGCAAGTAATACGGAAATTCTTGCTGATGAATCGGTGTGTCATATTCTGCAATCACCTGAGCGCTGGTCATTCTACTGAAAAAGTCTCTTTCCTGCAGATGACTGTGCTAGGAAAGCACTCTCTGGGTTTCAGTTGTTTTTTTAATTTATTTAGTGCAAGTTTGTTTGTAAAACATAGTTGAGTGAAGCTAGACATACACATAAGGCCACAGTTGGTTAAATACCTGCTTGGGGTGACATCTACCTCTTCCAGTCTCCCTATAAACATTCATGTTGGGAAGCCAAATAGTGTGATTTACAACTAATGTCTTTATTGATTGTAGTATTTCATGTTTTAATTTTGGCCCATATAGCCATGAGTTTGGTGCCCAGCAATCTTTAGCTCCTACCTTTTCCAGTACTCCCCCAAAAAATAATGCCACACAGAACCCCTGAAAACATTACTGTACAGGTAGATAGTTCTCCCAAAGTGATAGTGCCAAACAGTTACAAATTTTGTTTCCACGTGGTAGCAGTGCAACACACCATAAATGTATTTCTCCTTGTGCCCCAAAAAGAAATTGTGACTTTTTTGTTTCAAAAACCAAGTGATCTTCCCAGTAACAAACCATAAGAACACTTACCTTTGTGTAGCCTAGGCAATAATAATGTAATAATGACCCCTTGGTTCCTGCCATACAGTAAAAAATGTCTACCATTAACAAAGGTGGTCATTTTATTGTGTAGACAGCCATTGAGTTCACCATTTTAAAGAGACCCAACAAATTCTGATGTTGCAGTTGGATGCACATCCCCTGTTTACACATAGAGAAGTGCGGCCAATGGTGATAATGTCAGGATTTATGCTGTCCCACACCCATTGCCCCTGCCTACTTGCCTTAACATATCTAAGCAACAACCTGGAGACCTTCCTTGCACTAAAATAGTTATAACAGGACACAAGACAAATACTAGACAATTACGACACAATGCCAGTGCCACACAGTTCGAATCATCATAGACATGGCCTAAAGGCCCTATTACACCAAACGTTGATCGACCACATTCGGCCAATTATCGGCCGTTACAGTAATAATCGCTTGGTGTAATAGCTACTGTTACACGACGTCTGCTGATCCTTGTCTTTTAAAATGTTGAAATTTTCTAATCTCTAATCTAATCTAATCTCCTACAACATCTCCCATGGGATCCTATGGGCCCCTCCCACAGCTCCTTGTAGCCCCCCAACTCTTACCCGCTCACTCTTGACGCATTTAATAATGCCGGCAGCGAACAGGGGAAAGAGGAGTAGCACAAAAGATGCGATCAGCCAAAGTTCTTTCCCCCTCATTGGCTGATCGCTTACACTGGACAATTACTGGCCAAAAGAGCATTTGTAGCAACACTCCTTGCCGATTATTGGCCTTTTAAAAGGGGCTTTAGGGACCAACAAATCCACTAGATAAACAACATGTTCTGATGTAATGGGTAGGTTTAAACAACATTGTGTGTATTGAAATTGCCATTCTTTGACAATACTATTGATTGCATGGTGTGCTTTTCTGTTACTTTTAAGATCATCACTTTAACTGACATCTTGTGAAATTTAAAGGAAAATTTTTATTTGTCATTATTTATTGGTTTAAATTGCCTAATTGCTCTAATTGTCACTTTAATTGTGCAATTATCTGAAGTATGCTACACTTCCATCTATGAAGGTCACGTCTGGGATCCAATTAGTAACCGTACTGCAGCATGTCTACAAAGAATCGGTTGACCCCCAACCCTAGTTAACTAAAAGAGTCTAGACACCAACTAAAAATAAAATAAACTGCTGCACTCATTTTTCATTCTGCAAATGTACTACACATAAACAGGTGATAAAATTAAAGGAAATCCCAGAGACAAGATCAGTACAGAAGAAACATGGATTCAAGGATTTATAGACAGGCCAAAAACCAACTAAATAAACCATAGCAAATCCTGATAACAATGGTTAACACGCCAGTTCTATAAATAAAGGGGCAACTTCAATGCTTCTGTATATTATAAAGACGTGGCTTTGTCTAAACCAGCCTTGACCTTTGGCTTGTGAAGAGTATATTAACCATCTCCAAATCTTTTGTGTTGTTCTCTCCATCAAGGAAAGTTGTCTTGAGTTGGTTGACTCTGATGGATGGTTTTCAAGAAACTTGAGTTATCCTTGACTGGATGCAGATGGCCCAGTAAAAAATGATTCCTTCAAGCACACACAGTCTTTATCAGTTGTTAGAGTTCATCTGGGACCACACTTCCTCGTCACTAGTCTGAGACAGCAAGCCTTCTGCTTTACTGCCATATCTCATATTGTCCTAATGAATTCTTCCAACACGCTGGAGGCCAGATAAATTTCCTGATATTAATGTATTTTGGCAATGCTGCTATGGTGCAGTGTTACAAGGATGCTTAGCCTTTTGCTTGAGGAGTCACAGTACAAACTTAATTTGATAATTAAGTTACTGCAATATTGTTGTATTTTGTGTTTAATTCACAAAATTAGGAAGAGTCTCCAAATTGCAAACATTAGGTTCACAACCGACCACATATCAAACTGTAAAAATGTTGTTTGTCATCACGTAATATGGTTCAGCTCCATATTTAAAATATCAAATTAATCTCTATGAGTTTGCTATAGCTTTTTATATAGAGGTTGTCTAGTTTAGAAAACCATCATCTGTTTATTACACAGAGCCAACTGATTTCAGTAGATACCATGTAATACTCCATTTGACCTGTGGGGGTACTGCAGCTAAACTGGACACTTGCTGTGGGTTTGCTAGTAATTACAGATAATTACTGGACCCTATGTAATTATTTTATTGTTGTGGGACCCTCATATATAAAAGTTATTTAAAACATTTCAGTTAACTACCATGTGCTTTGTCTGCAGTTTTCTAGATATGTGTTTTAGTGACTCTAGTTTGTTTGTGCATGAACCAAGATCTTTTAGCATGTCATCCAATGTAAATCCTAATAACATGCATCTAACATGATCCCAGGGGCATCTCTGAAACAGCTTGTGAAGTCACCTACCAGAGGAGAGAACATTCTAGATTTAGTATTTACTAATGTGGATCGGGTGTCTGAAGTTAGAGTGGAAGAAAATCTAGGTTCCAGTGACCACCAGTGTCTATGGTTTGATGTACAAACTGACTACGTCCAATCCCATACTACAACAAGAGTATTGGATTTTAGGAAGACAGATTTTAATAAAATGGGGGAGTATTTAGATAAAGAATTAAGAGGGTGGGATAAAACATCAGGGGCGAGCACTCAGTGGGCAGAATTAAAAAATGTCATATTAAAGGCAACTAGACTATATGTACGAGAAGTTAGCAAAAGTAAAAGGAAGAAGAATCCATTATGGTTTACTAGAGAGGTTAAGGCCATTGTAAAAGGAAAAAAGGCAGCGTATAGGAAGTATAAGGAGACTGGGAATGAAGCTGACAGAGAGACGTATAAAAGTATACAGAAGGAGGCAAAGCAGATTATAAATGCTGCTAAAGCCTCAAAAGAAGAGGAAATGGCAAAATCTGTTACTGCGGGGAATAAAACCTTCTTCAGATATATAAGTGATAGGAAGAAGAAGAAGAATGGCTGCAGCATTACTAAAATAAGTAATGGGGAGAATACGTTTATTGATGGAGATAAGGCGGTCGCTGACTATTTGAATAGTTACTTCTGCTCAGTGTTTTCAGAAGGCGGCCTTCACAATCACAGGATGGTTGGACACAGCACTGCCTCCAGCTATATGGGTTCGGCTCCAGTATTTTCAGAGGCTGAAGTTGCAGAGGAACTTGCCCGTTTAAAGCTGAATAAGGCGATGGGTCCAGATGGGATCCATCCCAGGGTTCTTAAAGAACTCAGATCTGTGATTGCTGCCCCCCTGACAGATCTGTATAACCAATCCCTGCTAACAGGAGATGTCCCCGATGATTGGAGAACAGCCAATGTTATACCAATCCACAAGAAGGGGAATAGAGAAGAGCCCAGTAACTACAGGCCAGTGAGCCTGACATCTGTAGTAGTGAAAATGATGGAAACTCTTCTAAAAAAGAAGATAATGGATCACCTAAGAATCAACAATTTGATGGATCCAAACCAGCATGGCTTTACTGAGGGCCGATCATGTCAGACTAATCTCATTGATTTCTTTGATTATGCCACAAAAGTGCTGGATGAAGGTGGTGCTGTGGATATCGCCTATCTGGACTTCAGCAAAGCTTTTGATACAGTTCCCCATAAAGAGCTGATAGAGAAGTTGGAGAAAATTGGACTAAATCCCTGGATAGTTCAGTGGATTTGTGGTTGGCTGAAGGAGAGATATCAGAGGGTTGTTGTTAATGGTGTATATTCTGAGCAGAGACTGGTTACAAGTGGTGTGCCACAAGGGTCTGTTCTGGGTCCTATTCTTTTTAATATGTTTGTAAGTGACATAGGAGAAGGGTTGATAGGTAAAGTTTGTCTGTTTGCTGACGACACAAAAGTGTGCAATAGGGTGGATATTCCTGGAGGTGTCAGTAATATGGAAAATGATTTAGCTTTGCTAGATACGTGGTCCAAACAGTGGAAATTGAAGTTCAACGTTTCCAAATGTAAAATAATGCACTTGGGGAGGAGGAATCCTCTATCCGAGTATCACATCGGCAGTACTGTGCTGGAAAAGACTTCAGAAGAGAAGGATTTAGGGGTAATGATTTCTGAAAGCCTTAAAATGAGTCACCAGTGCAACCAGGCGGTGGGGAAAGCAAATCGTATGCTGGGGTGTATAGCTAGAGGTATAACCAGTAGGAAGAGGGAGATTGTGATCCCGCTGTATAGAGCTCTGGTGAGGCCACATCTGGAATACTGTGTCCAGTTCTGGAGACCTCACCTAAAAAAGGACATTGATAAAATAGAACGGGTCCAAAGACGAGCTACAAAAATGGTGGAGGGTGTGAGGCATAAACCATATCAGGAAAGACTTAAGGATTTGAATCTGTATAGTCTGGAGGAAAGACGGGAAAGGGGGGACATGATTGAAACCTTTAAGTATGTTAAGGGACTAAATAAGGTTCAGGAGGGAAGTGTTTTTAGTAAAAAACTGAGCTCAAGAACAAGAGGACACAGTGAGAGGTTAGTTGGGGGAAAGATCAGAAGCAATGTAAGAAAATATTATTTTACTGAAAGAGTAGTAGATACCTGGAACAAACTTCCAGCAGAGGTGGTTGGTAAATCTACAATAACAGAATTTAAACAGGCCTGGGATAGACATATATCTATCCTAAGATAATAAGGAAGAAAATACTAAAAGGGCGGACTAGATGGACCCAGTGGTCTTTTTCTGCCGACAATCTTCTATGTTTCTATGTTTCTATGTTTCTAAACAAATATTAATTTACATCATTGTCAGGAAGATATGGGGCTTTAAATACACAGGAATTTGGAGCTGACTTATGGATGACCTCTAGGTAGGTTGGGATACAAAGTTCAATAGTCTAAAAAAAGTCTACTGGTCCTGTACCACCCAACTCCAATACTAATAGTATTGTACTGTGCGAGTTGGTCTGAGAGTTTGTGTGTAGTCATATGAGGAATTTCAGAAGGTGCTATGGGTCAGACAAGGCTCTGTAGTGAAAAGTATGCAAAAAGCTGGATTTTTACCACAAACTATTGGATGTAGCTACCCTGTAAGGCCTTGATTATTATGAAAATATACGTGCCTTTGCTGCCTATGGGATCGTGGCCGGAGCGTATACATATAGTATGCACTCCGGCCAGGATCCCTAGCGGTGCCGCAAACAACTGACATGTCAGTTTTCTGCAGGCACTATTCAGTGAATAGCAGCCATAGAAAACCATAGTGTGCTGTGGGAATTCTGATGCGGGCACACATAGTTGCAGCAGCATCAGGACCCTGCGGACAAAAAGATCATCCGGCCGGTACTGATCTTTTCAGAGACCGTCCGTTTCGTTCCGGTCACGGAGCAGTCGGTCCTTTACATAGTGTGCACATAGCCTGAGTCAATATCCAACCCATAAAGGAGAGGTAAGAACCCTAAAAGAGCTGTGCAGTTTGACCTCCACTCAGTGGTGTAGCCATCGCGGTCGCCTCTGCGACCTGGCACGGCATAGAGGGGGCCCATGCCCCACAATCTATCCCCTGCCCCCGGCCGTTGTCCACCGCCGCGGGTTCCCATCACATTGATCACTCTTGTGACCGCAAGTAGTGTCGCAAGTCAATGTCGGACGGGCCCCCGGTGATGCTCAGTGTCCTGGTGGTGTCCCCGGGATTCCTGGGCAGCATATGCACCAGGGAGCTGTGTGCGCTGGGGTTGTTACTTCCGGGTCAGGGAGCGCGTTGCTCCCTGACCCAAAAGTAACAGCCCAGGCGCACACTGAGCTCTCTGGTGCATATGCTGCCAAGGAATCCCGTGGACACCACCAGGAAGCTGAGCATCACCGGGGGCCCGTCCAAGACCTCAGAAGAATAGATGAGAAGGGAGCTGGGGGGCAAATATAAGAGGACAACACTGGGGCAATCTACAGGGGAATGCAACATAAGGGGGGCATGTACAGGGGAATAACACAGTGGGGGCATCTATATGGGGGGCAGTATAAGGGGGACAACACCGAGGGGCCATCTATAAGGGGGGCATCAATATGGGGGACAACATAAGGGGGCAACACAGAGAGGCATCTATAAGGGGGGCAACATAAGGAGGACAACACAGAGGGGCCATCTATAAGGGGGGCAACACGGGGGGGGGCATCTACGAGGGGGGGCAACACAGAGGGCTATCTATAAGGGAGGGGGGGCAACATAAGTGGGCCATCTACAAGGGGGGGCAACATAAGGGGGACAACACAGGGGCAGGGCCGTCTTAACAGCATTATGGGCCCCTGGGCAGAGGTGCGAATTGGGCCCCACCCCCCGCGGCCGCCGCCATCAAAACCCCCCCATCTTTGCAACCCCGCCCCTAGCCAGTACAATTACGTACAATAAAAAATACAAATTATTGTTAACATAAACTTTAATTCACAACACAGTCTTTCAGCAGCGCAAAAACAAAAAATAACCGTGCGTGCATGCCTCACCAAACCAGACCAGGTTGGCTTCAAAGTATCCAAAAAACGCAATGGAGACAGCACTTCCAACAGCAATCTGCAGGGTTTATTGTCACACCAGTGCAACATGTCTCATATATACAGAGGGGCAACAACATGACTATTATATTATATATGAACCATGTTGTTTCCCTGTATACAGAATACAGGGAAACAACATGGTTCTCATATATAATAGTCATGTTGTTGCTCCTCTGTCTATATGAGACATGTTGTTTTGCCCTTCTCTATATATATGCCAGATAACAAGCAACAAATATTACCACCGCATACTGACTAACACCACCGCTGCTACTGACTAATCCACTGTACACAGATCACTATCACCTCATCCAGTCATATAAAGGTACCCAGCTCTACACAGGTTCTGTACACCATATACATTACAGTGCAGATACATCAAGTGACTCACATGGGACGTCTTCTCTGATCGGAGTTCTTCTCTTTTCATCTTCTTTTCCATTTGCCCTGTGCCGTTATGAGAACTTCTCCGAGCCACGAATCCACAGAATCTGCCAGACAGACATATTAGGCTCCACACTCTGTCACCATCCTCATCTCTCTACACACTGCACATCTGTATTGGCCCCTTATAGATAGCTCCCCCTGTATCCCCCCCCCCCCTTATAGATGGCTTCCCCCTGTATCCCCCCCCCTTATAGATGGCTCTCCCCCTGTATTACCCCCTTATAGATGGCTCCCCCTGTATTACCCCCTTATAGATTGCTCCCCCCTGTATTACCCCCTTATAGATGGCTCCCCCCTGTATTACCCCCTTATAGATGGCTCCCCCCTGTATCCCCCCCCCGTATAGATGGCTCCCCCTGTATCCCCCCCGTATAGATGGCTCCCCCGTATTCCCCCCTTATAGATGGCTCCACCCTGTATCCCCCCCTATAGATGGCTCCCCCGTATTCCCCCCTTATAGATGTCTCCCCCCTGTATCCCCCCCTCGTATAGATGTCTCCCCCCTGTATCCCCCCTATAGATGTCTCCCCCCTGTATCCCCCCCCCTCGTATAGATGGCTCCCCCCTGTATCCCCCCCTATAAATGGCTCCCCCCTGTATCCCCCCCCTCATATAGATGTCTCCCACCTGTATCCCCCCTATAGATGGCTCCCCCCTGTATCCCCCCCTCGTATAGATGGCTCCCCCCTGTATCCCCCTTATAGATGGCTCCCCCGTATTCCCCCCTTATAGATGGCTCCCCCCTGTATCCCCCCTATAGATGGCTCCCCCCTGTATCCCCCCTATAGATGGCTCCCCCCTGTATCCCCCCTATAGATGGCTCCCCCCTGTATCCCCCCCCCTGGTATAGATGGCTCCCCCCTGTATCCCCCCCTATAAATGGCTCCCCCCTGTATCCCCCCCTCATATAGATGGCTCCCACCTGTATCCCCCCCTATAGATGGCTCCCCCTGTATCCCCCCCCTTTATAGATGGCTCCCCCCTGTATCCCCCCCTCTCGTATAGATGGCTTCTCCCTGTATCCCCCCCTATAGATGGCTCCCCCTGTATCCCCCCCTCGTATAGATGGATCCCCCCTGTATCCCCCCCTATAGATGGCTCACCCCTGTATCCCCCCCTATAGATGGCTCCCCCTGTATCCCCCCCTATAGATGGCTCCCCCTGTATCCCCCCTATAGATGGCTGCCCCCTGTATCCCCCCTAAAGATGGCTCCCCCTGTATCCCCCCCTATAGATGGCTCCCCCTGTATCCCCCCTATAGATGGCTCCCCCTGTATCCCCCCTATAGATGGCTCCCCCTGTATCCCCCCCTATAGATGGCTCCCCCCTGTATCCCCCCTATAGATGGCTCCCCCCTGTATCCCCCCTTATAGATGGCTCCCCCGTATATCCCCCTTATAGATGGCTCCCCCGTATTCCCCCCTATAGATGGCTCCCCCTGTATCCCCCCTTATAAATGGCTCCCCCGTATTCCCCCCCCCTAAAGATGGCTCTCCCCTGTATCCCCCCTTATAGATGGCTCCCCCGTATTCCCCCCCCTAAAGATGGCTCCCCCTGTATTCCCCCTTATAGATGGCTTCCCCCTGTATCCCCCCCTATAGATGGCTCCCCCCTGTATCCCCCCTATAGATGGCTCCCCCCTGTATCCCCCCCTATAGATGGCTCCCCCCTGTATCCCCCCCCCTATAGATGGCTCCCCCGTATTCCCCCCTTATAGATGGCTCTCCCGTATTCCCCCCTTATAGATGGCTCCCCCGTATTCCCCCCTATAGATGGCTCCCCCTGTATCCCCCCTTATAAATGGCTCCCCCGTATTCCCCCCCCTAAAGATGGCTCTCCCCTGTATCCCCCCTTATAGATGGCTCCCCCGTATCCCCCCCCTAAAGATGGCTCCCCCTGTATTCCCCCCTTATAGATGGCTCCCCCCTGTATCCCCCCCTATAGATGGCTCCCCCCTGTATCCCCCCTATAGATGGCTCCCCCCCTGTATCCCCCCCTATAGATGGCTCCCCCCTGTATCCCCCCCCTATAGATGGCTCCCCCGTATTCCCCCCTTATAGATGGCTCCCCCCTGCACAGCAGATAAAAAAAACAAACACCCAACTCACCTACCAGCGCTCCCCCGTCCGTCGCTGCTTCCTTTCCTCTTCTGCCCCCGGCTGATGCGTCGCTCCCTGGGGGATTCTCCGGGAGCGCACACATCCGGAAGCTCAGTGTGCACCCAGGCCGGGACTTCCGGTACAGGAAGCCCCAGCGACGTGCACTGAGGTTCCTGATGCGTGCGCTCCCTGAGAATCCCCCGGGGAGCGACGCATCAGCCGGGGCCGGATTTCCTCTTGCGACTGCAAGCAAGAAAGTCACAGCGGGCAGGGGCCCCCTAGAACGCAAGGGCCCCCGGACAGCCGCCTACCATGCCCAATGGGTAAGACGGCCCTGCACAGGGGGGCATCTATAAGGGAGGGGGCAACATAAGGAGGCCATCTATAAGAGGAGGCCTTGTAAGGTGAGCATCTATAAGGGAGTCCATCTATAAGGGGGACCACACAGGGGGCCATCTAAAAGGGGGGGCAGAGGGGGACAACACAGGGGCCATCTGTAAGGGGGAATACACAGAGGAGCCATCTATTAGGGGGAATACACAGAAATGGGCAATCTGTAAGGGCCATCTAAAAGGGACACGACAAGAGATGCACATGGGGCCATCTATATGGAAGACTGAGCTAGGGACCATCTACACAGAGGGGGGCATATACTATCATGGGGATCACATAAAGTCAGCCTACCTACTAAACGAAGGTGTAAAGCGGACAATACAGATGTGCAGTTTGTAGAGAGATGAGGATGGTCCTGGAGTGAGGAGCCTAATATGTCTGTCTGGCAGATTTTGTGGATTTGTGGCTCGGAGAAGTTCTCATAATGGCCCAGAGCAGATGGAGAAGAAGATGAAAAGGAAACAACTCCTCTTTGAGACGTCCTCTGTGAGTCACCTGATATAACTGCACTGTAATGTATATGGTGTACAGGACCAGTGTAGGGCTGGGTCTGCCTCTATGTAACTGTATGAGGTGATAGTGATCTATGTATAGTGGGTGTTATTCAGTAGCAGCGGTGGTGTTAGTCAGTATGTGGTGGTGTTAGTCAGTATGTGGCAGCATTAGTCAGTATATGGGGGGATTATTTGTTACTTGTAATCTTGTACTGTATTTTATTGGTCTTAGTATACAGGATTTGGTCAGTAACAATATGGTGGAAATGGTAGTGGTTGTGGTGGTAATATTTGCCCCCTGTATACTGGTATTATTGGCAATATTAGTCTCAGTATACAGGATTTGGTTAATAACACTATGGCGGTAAAATGTATGGTGATAATATTTCCTATATACTGGTAATATTGGTAATATTGGTCTCTATCTATCATCTAGCTATTATCTATCTATCGCTTTGCTTGGTTAAGGAAGGGGGGGCCCAAGTTGAACTCTTGCACCAGGGCCCAAGGGATATTAGCTACGCCCCTGCCTCCTCTGATACTTATTACCTATCCTGTGGAAAAATCTCTTTGAGTGAATGGGAGTGAGCAACAATACCAGCCCAGAGGCCATTTGAAGTGAAGCGGTATGAGAATTGTATCTATGCAATTTTTGTAAAATACTTTTTATTGTTTTGGGCTGGAATTTTGCATGCAATGTATTCTAGATTCATTATAATATAGTACCCCAAATACTGCATATAACCATGAATCTCATGTCTTCATTTCTGTGTCTCCTCTTGATGGATCTAATAAAACTGCAGACACATATTTTCTGAGAGTACATGCACTTCCCGCCTGTCATCCTCTATTGTATTTACTCACCATAAGTCCATAAATCCTCTGTTATTCCTGACCTCCTCACTGAATGAGTATCTCAAGAAAATGCACAGCTTGGCATTCTGCAAATATTTTTGGTCTTGTGTACTCTGAGCCTCTCCAGAGACTCTAACCTCACTGTATGAAGCCTGATATTTCAGCTCACTAAAGTCATATGCTGTATACAGTATCTTCTACAGTTAGCATCTAATTTTGTACTAGGGTCAGAGTTATTGGGGGACATTTATCAATGAAAAAAGGCATAGTTTTCGGCGGAAAATGGCCAGATGCGAATACATTTATAAAATATTCGCATCTGGCCATTTTCTGCCCGGTAAGCCAGGTCGGCGGGGAGGGGGTGTGGAGGTGGCGGAATGGAGGATGCGGACTCAGAGTCCGCTCTATTCATCAATTTGTTTGCCAAAAAATAGTCAGGAAACTTACTCCAGCTCTGAGCTGGCGTAGGTTTCCTGAAGCGTGAACTCGACCGCACGGGATTTATGTAGAGGCAGTGCGCCTCTACATAAATCTCCCTAATGTCGGAGCTGCGGGGACATTTTTAAGTCCGGCGCAGAAAACTCCAGACTTAATAAATGTCCCCCATTGTGTCTTTTCTTTTATCAACATGATGAATGAATTGGAATTACAGTACTTCCAGGTATTTCCTTATTTTGTAGACAGAGGATGCCCTCATAGACATTGGGGGAGATTATTAAGATTGGCGTACTTGTATGGCAGTCTTAAATAAAGCCCATCCCCATTTACCAGACCTGGTTGGCCCTTGCACAAAAGTTTTCTTGGCGTAAATCTTGATAAATTAGGCATAGGAAGAGGTCACGCTTTCTCCCTGCCTTGCTGTGGCATGGCATATGCAAAGGAGAAGGCCTGCAGCTTGCTTGACAGAAACTGCCAGATGTGCAGAACTTGCAGATGTGAGTACACTCTTGGGGGGAGTTATCTGGCCTACCCCTGGGGTACATCAGCATAAAAACAAGTGCTTTGCGCAAAAAAATGTGAACCTTTTTGAGGACATACCCATGTGGCATAGCCTCCTTCTTGGCCCGATATGTCATTATTAGTTGTGTTAAGCAGACTTGCCAAACTGTTCAGGTTCGGAAATGTTCTCCATACCTGAACACTTAGCAATTGACTCCTGGCAGCTGAAACATTTGGATGTGCCCTAGGGAAAAAAATGGATAGAGCCTGTTTTCCAGGACTCCCTAGGGTAACATCCACTTTCTCCAGCCACTAGGATTTAGGAGCGTTCAGGTTTGGAAAATGTTGCCGAAATGTTCTGCTTAACACTAGTCATGATTTAATTATGCCGAAAATCTGCACCAGCTGGTGTAGATTACTGAGAGTGCCGTATGGCAGCCTCAGGTTACAGAATTTATTGAGAGATGAACGCCTCTCAGTAAATCTAGTGTGGGGCATGGGGGCGGAGCTTTATGTAAGACCAGCATACAGGTATGGTAAATCCCCTCCAAGGGCATGTTCACACGTACTTAATCTACTATATACTTGTATATTTCATCAGTTGGTCAAAAAGATTTGCAGATGAGCTGCGTACTCCCAGCAGACCCACTCATTTTTGTTTACCATATGTAGTCTACTGGTGACTATGATATGTCAATTTCCCAAATCGGCCTGTTGGGAGCATATTTTTCTGACATGTGAGCACAATGTGGCCTGAACAAGCCCTAAGTTGCATCATTTGATCTGAGAGTTGCTTGAACAGCTTAGTAGGCTGGGTTCACACTATGTATATTTCAGGCTGTATTTGGTCCTCATGTCAGGTCCTCATAGCAACCAAAACCAGGAGTGGATTGAAAACCCAGAAAGGATATGTTCACACAATGTTGAAATTGAGTGGATGGCCGCCATATAACGGTAAATAACTTCCATTATTTCAATATAACAGCCGTTGTTTTAAAATAACAGCAAATATTTGCAATTAAATGACGGCCATCCACTCAATTACAACATTATGTGAACATAGCCTTTCTGTGTTTTTAATCCACTCCTGGTTTTGGTTGCTATACAGCCTCAAACATACAGCCTCAAATATACGTAGTGTGAACCCATTAGAAATGTATTACCATTGTGTAGTCTTTATCTTTCAAAAGTATTCTTTCAATGTGGTCAGACTCTCCCGCTAGAGTGTAAAGCCACTATTACATGGGGCGACTTGAGGAGCAAGCGAACGCTTGCAGCGCTTGTTTGTTCCTCGGTTCCCGCTCGCTGCAAGCGACAGCGAGCAGGTAAGTGCAGGACAGGCTGCGGGGAGCTGCGAGGGGGGGGGGCTGCCCATCCTATAGAGGATGCCGCGATCTGCTGCCGCCACTCCTATGCCACAGAGCGACGGCAGCAGATCATTACTATCCAAGTCGTTTGTCTTTCAACATGTTGAAAGACAAATGACTGCAACGATCAGCCGACATCGTTTATGTCAGCTGATCGTTGTCTTCTATTACACAGAACGATTATTGGCCGTAATGGCCGGTATCGGGCAATAATCGTTCAGTGTAATAGGGCCTTAAGAGGATTCTCTGGCTCCCAGGCTCTGATAAGCCTCTAATACAACAAAGCCCCCACTGACAATAATTGCCACTAAAGTATATTTCTTTCAAGATCTTATTGATAACATGCTGTGTGTACAATGATAACAGCAAAGATAAAGACACAATAAAAAATGGGCGTCCATATGGTTTGTATAGATGCAGGGTCAGCTCACCAAATTTTGTCTAGTGGACCCAGGAAATCGCAGTGCAACAATGCCGTACACTGCTTCCTGTTAATGTTAACAAATGACATAATAACAATTCCATTCCATCTCATTACATTTTTAATACCATTTAAGCAGCATATTTACAATTATTGGCCACAAAACCAGTGCAGCCTTTACACTGTTCACAAACGTCAAACCGCTTCCAAGAATTGAACATGACAATTTTTCCTCTGAAAGACATTACAATACATCGATACGTAATAACATAACAGTTCATAGAGAACATTCTGGGTGTTGTAGTCATGGTATTTACTGTTTCTCCACCGGACAGGTGCACAACTTATTCCAGAGTTAACTCTAGAGTCATGAAAAAGATAGAAGCGCGTTTGGTCCCTAAGCATATTTATTGGCAGACTGCCCACTTCTATTTAAAGCCTTAAAATAAATTAAAGTCTACAAAAAATAATTTTTCAATGCACCATTCAATAATAAAAATATAAAAACATCCCACTCTCTCATACTTACACACTCTTACAATAGTAATACATTGGACTCCTATATTGCCCCTTAAGAATCAAACACATAGTTACAGGTTGGGGGAGCAAAGCGAGATCCGGACCTCTGTTCTATCACAGAGGCTTTGGGTTGCAATATACTTGGTAAGTAACATGGCTGTACAGGAGGACCTTTGTCCAACTCCCATGATGGTAAAACACCTAAGAGGTTAAGATGGTGAGAGTTCCCCCAAAAACAATGCAGATGTGCAGTCTTGACAATGAGATGGAATAAGATATGGCCTTAATGCAAAATTGTAACTGGGCCGCAACCTACCATGTGCCATTTATAATACTGGTGTTTTCTTATTTGGTAGATGGGCCTTTTGGCATCCTCAGGCACCAACAACCAGGTGTGGCTACCCCCTATAGCTACACCTCTGTGTGTATAGTAGGTAGCCCCTGTCCAGTTTCAATTATCTGTTATTGTATGTTCCCACACAGTATTTTGGTCAGTAAATTGCAACCAAAACCAGGAGTGGATTGAAAACACAGAAAGGCTACGGTCACATACTGTTGAAATTGAGTGGATGGCCTCTATTTAATGGCAAATAATGGACGTTATTTCAAAACAACACCCATTGTTTTAAAATAGCGTTCATTACTTGCCATTAAATGACTGCCATTCACCCAATTTCATGGCGGCCATCCACTGAGCAAAAATAATGTATGGGAACATAGCCTTAACCTAAGGTAGCCTCAGATCGAGCAGTCTAAAGTCCAGTTAAACATGCCAAAGTAAATGGCACCTCCTGTATTGCCACCTAAATGCCATTTAACGATACCTCTAATGGATGTCTATGATTTTATACATTATTAAGGTGCCAGCAAAATATTGTATGACGTAGATCATTTGCAGAATAAACGATGAACAGGCATCAATGCTTTGGACAATCAGTAGCTTTGACACCTCACCACACAACAACACAACATCAGTGTTACCATTATAGACGTGTTGTTCATGCTGCAGACTGTGTTGCATCTCTGCACATTAAATAAGTAAAAGAAGGTTTATACACAGCATAAGTATAGCCATTCATTTCACCAGTGTTGTCCAAGAATATTCATATGATGGGCCACATTTAGTTTGTTGGCTAAACACTTCTTTGTCCAAAAGCGTCTATGGAGCCTTCGGAGAAGCCCTAAATGGGTGTTGAATGACCCCTTTGACCAATAGGCCTCCAGCTTAAAGGTTCTGTAGACAGATGACCACACCCGTTACTGTAGTAAGGTCAGACAGCCAGAATCCCAACTCTTTATTGGTATATCAGACGTCCACTGGGTGGATGTGCTGAAAGCTTTATATATAATACAGTAGATATATAAGTCTAATCGAGCTCAGCCTTCAGCACCTATAAAGCCAGCTGCAGTTTGGTCATATTTCTTTGATGCATGTTGTGATGTCGGACCAACTCATCAGACCGGGCAAACTTCTTCTGACAGCTAGGCCATCTGCAACTGAAAGGCTTCTCACCTGTCAACAGAGAAATGTCCAGTTATCATGGAGGAACACCTAATATTGGTAACTGGGAATCAAATATTGCATAAATGGCATAATAAAGCATGCCTGAAACCCACAAATACAATATGGAATTTATTTTACAATTCTCAATTTGCAGATTGAAGTATAATGGGTTTCTTTTCTAATATACCTAGATACACTTGTCTGTAATTGAATAAATAGTTCATAGTAGGTGATTATTTCCACATTTCAGATGTCACGTGCAGATAAAACTGTGCCCCCATGCGATGGCCAATGGCCACATGATTTTACAATAAACACAGAAGCTCACTTCACACCCTGGCACACATTGATATTGGTCCAGAAGGCTTCATTATAAGTTTATGGGGCTGCTGGATGGAGATGATTAATAGCGAGGTAGTAAGCCATCTACCGTGCACTTTTTCGCACTTGATTTTCTGATTAGAAACTTTTGTGATCAACTATCACCTAGGTGTGGTATGGTCAGCTATAAACTACATCTTACAGCTTATAGTGTGCACTGTGCAGCTGTATATCGTATACTTTCCAGCGTACGCATGAACCACCAAAAATACCGCCGCACAATTACAGCCGCAAATACAGACGCACAGTTACATAGTGTGAACCTAGCCGAAATATAGATATAATCTATCTATAAAATACATTGCATTACATACTGTATCTTGCACTCATCCCGAATTACAGTTTATATTATAATGCAGAGCAGCATTCATAGCTCTGCTTGTCACTGCGACCAATTGACTGTTTGTCAACAAATATACCCTGACTGCTTTTTATACTGGGAGAGTTTAGTTTTTTTTTCTACAAAAAATCAATCAAAGGACTGCACTTTCCAGAATGCAAATAACCAGAGTCAGCCATAAAAGACACTGAACATACAGGGGATGACGATAGGTTTTAGTCCAGCAACTAGTGCCTATAGCTGTGGATCACAATGGACTCTAATTCAAAAAGTTATACAGATCAGTCAAAGTTAGTACAGAGAGTTTGTAAAGTAGCATCTTATCTATCTATGATGTTATATAGCCGCCATGTTAAGGTTAGGACAGTACATGAATAAATAAATGTGAATAAAGGTTTACGCACTTGTTTTACCTGTATGAGTCCTGGTGTGCGTCTTCAGATGATCAGATCGGGAGAACTTTCTCTCACATGTTTTACACTGGAAGGGTTTAACACCTAAGGGCAGTAACAAAATGTGGTTGTTAAGATACATTTGCCTTTTATTATATTGTTGTAGGTAAGTACAACACCAATAAAACTGGAAATGCTAATAAAATGGAGCATGCTCCCAGGTCACCAGTACTATTCCACCATTCTGACCAAGTCTAACATGAAATTTCTTTCATCCAATCAGATCCATAGAATTGTCAGTAAGTGTAATATCTCAGGTAAATATATTCTACTTCATTCATGCAAACGGCAAAGCAAGTTACCAAAGGCCAGTTACCAAAATGGAGAGGGGTAGCTTTGATTTTTACTATATAATCCATCTCTTCTATATCATCGCCCATTATGGACTTGTAGCCATATAGATCTACATTGTGGAGCTATAGATATATTTTAAAGGTCAGAGAAATTGATCATCACATAATTTTGGCCATAAAATGATATGGTGGACCCACTGTGAGCTTAGCTATGAGTCCTTTTTATAGATGTCATTTGCTTCGCTCTCTTCACATAAGCCCGGATAAAGACCCTAGATATGGACCATAAGGTAGACTGACATATTCTTGAAATACATACTGTCATTTCTACTATTCAGTGTATGGACCTGGGCTCCAAAATCATGTCCCTAAGAGTATCCTGGCCCATACATATGTCACCAACCTGTATGTCGTCTTTGGTGTCTTTTCAGTTGATCTGAACGAGAAAATCTCCTTTCGCAGTCTTTAAAGTCACATTGATAGGGTTTCTCACCTAGAAAGAAAATATATAATCTTATGTTTAATAATCCACAAAATAGGGTAACGCAGTACCCCCTCCAAACTATTCATAGTAGGTATCTGCTTGTCATAGGACACCCATCTCTTTTATATGTAGATGGGATGGCTGCTATGCAAGTAACCTTATCGCCTTGACCTGAAGCTATTACCTGTGTGCTTTCTACTATGCATCTGCAGATGGGACAGCTTGAAGTATCTCTTGTTGCAACCAGGATACGCACACATGAAGGGTCGCTTTTCATTGGTTTCTGATGTTGACCTCACTATAGTCGGGGAAACACCTGGAACACGTCTAACATCCTAGAACAAGAAATAAGTGAAAATTTAGCATTGGGTTTACTGTTACTATAACCATATCCAGAGTAACAACACATCTCATGTTTGAAGCAAAAATATTAAATCTGGCAATTTTCGTTATAACGCCGAACGCCATACAATAGGATTCTCTACAGGAGAAGGCCTCAGACATGTTTAGAAATGTCTTATATTTTCATTTATATTATCCCTATAGCATTGAGTAGAGTCACTATCAGACATTCCTCTTGCCGTTTGTGTTGTTTGTTCCTACATTATTGATACAATATTATGTTATGTTCCAAGCAAATTGATGACACCAGAGATTTTCCCATAAACAAGCCAGCACTATGTTCCTCTAATGAAAGTATCCTTCTGATATCAGATAGATAATGCAGATATGTAAACTGCTTAATGCTGCAGAAGCAAGGTGGGGACCCTGAGCACTATCCTTCACCGCCCATAGGGAAATTATTTTACAATGGCATTTTGTAATATGATCATCTTATTTCCTAAATCTTTCCAAAGTAGAGTTTAATCTGAATCACCCAGTTTACTAACGCTGTGACAAAGCATGTGAAACAGAGCTGGTCAGCTATAAAAGTGTGGCTGACAGAAAGGCTAAAATATTACTGGACCACTGAAACTTGACCAGCTCTAAATACCAAATACAAATTTTTTCAACATTTCCAACAAGCAAAGTTACAGATAGGAGATAATAAACTGGTTTTGTTTGGACTATTGGGACCCCCACCGATCCTGAGAACAAAGGGAATGGGGACAGCAAGTATCAAGTTCTGTACAGTGCTACAGGGTATACTGGAACTATATTGGACACTAGTGGTCATCTACTAGTCCAGTCCTCAAGTCCCTTTATTTAATGAACCAGTTTTTCTACAGTATCGTAGCTATAGTTTCTTTGATGTTTTTTCCCCCTAAACAGCACCTACTTAACACTGTGTCACTTAATGCCTAACATTCTTCATTTCTACACCTTTACTGATGGAACTATCAGCTGTGTTTATTTTCTTAATGATAAGACTATAGAGAGCAATTTTACATGTGTCATTGAGCATGTTTTGTGCTGACTTGTAGACTATTGGACTATTACAGCATCATTATTATTATAAAATGATTGCAAAATGTTAATATTTTTTAAAATGTTTCGTTTGCATTTTGACTTTAGAAAAACTGGCTTTTGTACACCAGTTTGCATCACTCAGCATCAGTTTGCATTAGTCAGTATCCATTTGCGTATGGCTGGCTTCCCACTGCCTTAAAAACACCATGGCGGCCAAATGTTAGCTGGAAGTCAATGGAAGTTTATGATCTGCCTTGCACACATAGGGGGAGATTTATCAAAAGGGTGTAAAGTAGAATTGTCTTAGTTGCCCCTAGCAACCAATCAGATTCCACCTTTTATTTTCCAAAGAATCTGTGGGGAAAGAAAAGTTGAATCTGATTGGTTGCTAGGGGCAACTGAGCCAGTCCTACTTTACACCAGTTTGATAAATCTCCCCCATAGACTTTAATTGGATTGTTCTGGTTGTCTTAAAAATGCCATTGCTGTGCGCTTTTCTGATGTTTTTGTCACCTTTTGTGCTCAAGCAGCTAGGTCATGTGATGGCAAAGGGAAAAAAGCCTAAAAAGCACTCAAAAAAGCATAAACCAAAAAAAAAAAGTTTTTGCCTGAAAAATGCTAGATAAAACGTGTGTGTGGGCACCCTTTCATTTTATTTTTCTTCTTTTGTTTCTCACTTCTTTTTCACATGCTCTGGGGGAAAAAAAAGTGATAAAAACTGCTAAATTGCAAACGGATATGAATAGAAATACCTTTTGTCTAGATCAGTCCTCATTGACTATAATGTAAAAAAAAACGGAAGTGCATTTTCCGCTCATGCTCAATTTTTTTGAACACAGGAAAAAAAAAGTGAATGCCTGATTTTTTTTCTGTAAAAAAAAAATGGAACACAGAATACATGCAAACAGAGCACAATAAAAATACATAGAAATATATGGGGCTTTAGTGGCATACATCTGTATGCAATAAAAATCAGCGTCCATTCTTTACTGGAGGGGCGGCATTGGTTGTGTTCACACATTGCTATTTTAAAATAATGTACGTGCCTATTATTTCAGGGCGCTGTTCGTGGGCACACCGGACGGTGTCCACAAGTCAATGGTAAAAAAAGGACGTTCCTGCCAGCAGTTTAACAGCAGCCGTCGTTATGCAACGGACGCTGTTAAACGTTGTGTGACCATAGCCTATCAGTGGGAAGTAGCTTGAACTGTCTGAATCCAGCCTGATTTCTGGAGAAACATATCCCCACTGCATTTAAATGTCCCAATTTTGGCATGGAACCTCTAGCGATGCCCTGGATAAGATATCTTAAACCTTGCTGTAGATAATAACTGATATATACATCCTTCTGTCGAATATACAAGAAAGAAAAAAAAGTTTAGTTAGATGTCCATGAAACAAGGACACTCCTTCTCTTGGCAAATTAGATATAAGATTACAACAGAGTGCAGGCATCCTATCTGTATATAACAGTAAGAACCGTATTGTACGGCCCAGCTGTGCACTGTAAGCAAGCGCCAATCTGCTAAATACTGTACATGGCTGTATATACTGTATACTATATATACTGACAGCAGCTCCCTGTGTACCTCATAGAGCTAATATCAGACTCCCCTCCTCCAGGCTGGGCTGTCCTGCTCCGTGGGGTTTCTGTCCATAAGATGGCTGACATGTTGGGACATGTGACAATGACCCGCCCCCAGTGTCCACCACTGAGCCTGTATATTCCTATGGAGGACACAGGGGGGGGCATGGTCACATGCTCCTCCATGTCAGCCTCTTTGTGGACTGAAACAAAACAGAGCAGGGCACCACAGCCTGGAGGATGGAAGTCTGATATTAGCTCTATCAGGTACACAGGGAGCTGCTGTCAGTATATACATTGAGTAGACTTACTAATAATTTGTACTGACCTATTTTACTATAAAGTGGCCAACCCCTAATTTTATTATTTTACGTTACACTGTCATCATCTGCCGACCGCACATCAGTTAGCGATACCTGGCCGGCGCTGAAAGACAATGATCAGCCGAGCGATATCTGCATAAATTAACAGATCGTGCAAGAAGGCGCTAAGGGATGTTACTGTTGGAAGTTAGGAATAATTCTGGATGCCAGAAGGGGATTAAAGTTTTGGGTCCTACCAAACACCCTACTTGCATGGAGGCCAGTCTGCAAATAAAGTTGGTTGGGCCCCTCCTAAGTAATGACCATACATTATTTGACATTAGTAAAGCAAAATGAGTTAGGTTGGTTTCACACATAGCATTTTTTTTTTAAAGAACTGCCACTGCGGTTTTTGAGCCAAAGCCAGGAGTGGATCTGGCTGGTAGGAGACATATAAGTGCTTCCTTTATTTTATCCATTAGGGTATATTCACACGAACTGACTCGCAGCGAGATTCTCGCTGCAAGTCCGGCAGGTCCTGGCAGTTCCCACACACTATATACTCGCTGCGGTCGTTATGTAATTCTACCGCCCTTAACCCCTTCTGCTCCCGCCCGGCTCCCCCGCTGTAAGCATACATTACCTCTCCTCGCTGCACGGGTCTGGCGTCCTGCTCTCCCGTCCGGCCAATCAGTGTGTTGCCCAGCCGCAGACACTGATTGGCCGGACGGGAGAGCAGGACGCCGTACCCGTGCTGCGAGGACAGGTAATGTATGCTTACAGCGGGGGAGCCGGACGGGAGCAGAAGGGGTTAAGGGCGGTAGAATTACATACTCGCTGCGGTCGTTAAGACCACAGCGAGTATATAGTGTGTGGGAACTGCCAGGACCTGCCGGACTAGCAGCGAGAATCTCGCTGCGAGTCTGTTCGTGTGAATATACCCTTACTTTGAATTCACTTGTTTTGGCTCAAAAACTGCAGTTAAAAAAAAACAACAACTGCCATGTGTAAAACCAGCCTTATGAATCCTATGTCTTGTTACTGAATATATCAAGAATGTGTTCGGGTGAAGGTTTCCTTAACATAAAAATTTCCCAAAGCCTGTGTAATATTCATAATATAATTTTTCATGCTTACTTGTATGCCTCTAAACACTCCATGCGTGTGTATCCGGTACTGACCCCCACAGCTGTATAACATTGGGGTGCTGTGACTGTCATTTTCATAAGTCGTCCCATGACTGTAAATAGAAAAACATTGCAAATTTTATTTTTTTTGCTTTCCTGTGCACAGTACTGTTAGTAACAAGTCACACAAAAGAGGTAAAAATAACTCTTATGAATACAAAGTAACTTTGACTCAAGGATTGTGCTGTGTAGCCAATATTGTTATTAAAGTGCTGTTTTGTATGTTTTGTACAAACAGAATAATTTAAAAATTCTCTGTTGTACACTGAAAGGGTTAATTTTCTTGATGACATTTTGACACCACAGTAGGGTACGCACAACACTAGGATAGACCACAACTTATGGTCATTTTGGATCTCTAGAACAAAGAGCCCCCAGCACTAGTAAAGTACAGCAGTCCCTATTATTTTGCTGATACAATGTTTTTAGCATTTGCAGTTGTACCCATAGGGCTGTACCCAGAATGTCTGTGTAGGAGGCCAATAATGAGCCTGATGTATACTAGTCCATTCATCCCAATTGGCCCAAAGGGACCACAAAGCACACCTCATAACACCTATATAAGAAAATATTGGGAGTTCTATATTTTCTGCCATCTATGGGATTTATGGAGTGAAAAATATCACAAAGCAGACTGGATAATGTAGTTAAAAAAAAAAGAGGACGGATATTTTGGAAAAGTCTATATTACAGATGCATACGGCTTATGTTTATGGCCACTGATACTAGACAAGCTGAACTGTGCATTGTAACTCTCAGCCAAGCAAAGACAGATAAAAATGTTGGCTTTATATCTTGAAGATGAGGCCATGTCTAGGACTGATTTTCCACAGATTCTGCCGCTTAGACTTAAAGAAAAGAACAAAAGCTTTCATCTTTTCCTGCAGGGCTGTACATCATTCATACAGATTCTTTTCCTTTAGCCTGAAAACATGTTCAGGTCAGATATATTTTGTTGGTAACAGCCTGTGAACTTTTAGATGGGCCGTGCCCCATTAATTATAGGGCTGAGGTTCCATATTATTTCTATTGTGTTCTATACTTTACAGATAAACTCCCATCCTCATCCTTTATCTTCAGAGTTCAGATATTGGTCAAGGTTGGTGCATTTCCTCCTTACAGACCTTATAGAGATCCAAGAAAACACATAAGGACACAGTAAAAGGCCACCGTTGAAGTATGTGAGGGTACGGCATACACTGGAGCTCCCTAGCGCAACCATCAGAAAATATCAAGGTTTTGGCAATTTTCATACCAAACTTTGCATTAGAGATAAGCGAGGCGAATCTGGCGAATCAAGATCAAGAATCACGCTGTAAATTCGCTACATTCTGCCAATTAAATTCCTGAAGATTTATTAAGGAAATTCGCAAAAAAATCCAAAATGGCAGACGCAGATGCCGTCTGGAGCGTCACTGGTCAGGAGACAGGGATTAACCATAATCCCCAGCCCCCTTCCAATCAGCTTCAGGCCCCTCTGTGATGTCAGCACCTCCCCTCACCCTCTATATAAGACAGTTCATTAACAGAGGTGACTAGTCGGCTGTGTGTGGAGGAGAGAGCAGGATTGCAGCAGGCAGTTAGAGCAGAGCAGGGAGAGAATAAGGGCCCTATTCCACCGGACGATTATCGTTCAGATTATCATTAACGATAAACAATCTCAAACGACCGCTTTGTGGTCTTCTTGAGATCGTTTTCGCATTTCAACAAAGCGATGGTCGTTAAATCGAGTCGTTCTTGCGGTCGTTTTAAGCTCGTTGATCGCTTAACTTTGATTCAATTGAACGAGAAGCAACAGACGATCGTTCAAGTAGGTGGTGTGAGTATTTTTTTTTTTTCCCGGCTACCTCCTATGGGTGGAGTAATTTCAAGCAGAATTTCTTGTGGCCATATTTGGTTTGGTCTTCTATTCCATAGCAAAACTACACCTGAACTGGAGATGGATCGGTGCGCAGCAGTTGTATAGTATTCCAATAAATACATTCACCCCAAAACACTTGGTATGTTATAAGTTCCCTCCTCGAAAAACTCGCCCAACTCTCGATGCCACGTGGCACTGGCTGGCAACGGCGGCCTACACTTCTGTTCGACGAAGGGCCCTTTCCTCCGTACGTCATTTCTAGAGCCAAGTTAGGAAAACAATAAAAGTTTTCGCCCACCAAACACTTTATATGCTGACAAATACTTCATATGCTATAACTTCCCTCCTCTAAAAAGTCGCCCAACGCTCGCTACCACGTGGCGCTGGCTTGGGTGGCCTACTCTTCCGGTCGACGAACGTGTAAAGTGTAAACAGAGCGAAAGAGGGACAGAGAGGAGAGGAATAACGGGAATTGGATGAGTCACTGGCTGATTGACATTTTTTATTGTGTTTTTCAAATTTTTGACACTTTTAAAACAATATTCTTTAACAAATTTGCCTTTCTGTAATCTTCCTAGTATTGTAGCTACTATAGTTTGGGGTATTTTAATTAAATTTGTTAAAATGCGATTCGCGAATCGTAACGAGTTTGACCGAAAAGTCAAGTCAATTGAAGTCAATGCAATGCCGTCCGCTGTTTGTGTTAAAATAATGTACCTGCCTATTATTTCAGGATGCTGTTCAGTAAAAAGCTTCTGGAAATAATAGCTGTTCACACAATGTAAAGTGCTACGGCGGCACATTACAAAATAGTAACTTTTTAATGCACAATGCTCAGCAAGTGGGAGGGGTTTAGCACAAAGGGATAGGACTGTGTGTGAAGGGGGATGGCCTTCCCATGATCTTAAATCTTAAATCTACACTAGTTTCAAGCTGGCATAGATCTCTAAGGCTACCGCTTTGGCAGCCTCAGGTGCACCAGATTATGGGCCCTGTACATGTTTTTTTTCTTTTCTTACTGTGTATATTTAGAAAGCACAAGCCAAAAAGAGAGTTGGCGGTCGCTGACCGACACGCTGTGGAGTTAGCGTAGGGACCCGTGTGAACCAGAGGACCTGCACGGTGGTACACGGGGCTATTATGGCTTGATCAAATCATATACAGACACTCTGGTGTTGATTTTAAAAATATAGGCCTAGCGGCATTAGTATCAGCCATAGATGGGATGTGCAGCCGTTCCTTTCTCTCCAGTTTCCGTGTTTTACAGTTCTCCCTCTCTGAACAGCTCGCACTCCTTTATAAGACCCACATGACCAAAATTAGCAGGATATGCCTGTGCTCACATGTCAGTACCTCCATGTTTTTCCCATCCTGTCTGCAGCAGTTTTGGTGAGTGTAATACCATATCTATACTTGTGTTGTTTGTGGGCAGCCTCCTCCGCCGGTGGTGCTGGCCAGGTTCAGGTGGGGCTATTTGGGTTTGGTCCTGTGACATGGGGGTTGCAGGGCCATTCCATGGCCCCCCTTTTCTGCACGTGCACGCTTTGGGGGGGGTGGCGGTCGCTGACTGACACAGTTGTGGAGTTAGCGTAGGGAACCGTGTGAACCAGAGGACCTGCGCGGTGGTACACGGGGCAATATGGCTTGATTAAATCATATACAGACACTCTGGTGTTGATTTTTAATATAGGCATTAGTATCAGCCATAGATGGGATGTGCAGCCGTTCCTTTCTCTCCAGTTTCCATATTTAGAAAGAAAATCCTGATATCCTGCATTTTGCATCCTGACCACTAAGCCTAATAATAAGCTGACACTTACCGATCTCTATTCTGAGACTTCCCAGCAGTATCCTAATCATCATTTCAGGCAGGTTTAGAAGACAGATGAAACCTCTACCATTCAAAACAGGTGTTGATCACAGGTCCTCGCCCTCCTCCCTGTACAATGACCTCTTCACAGGTCACAAAGCATGCTTAGAAAACTCTCCCATGGACGTGAATAAGTCCTTGGGTTCATGTGACATGCTTCAGTATCTGTCTAGGTGACCTTGAGGTTTATTTCACCTTCTCTATTATTACACATCAGCTCTCATACACAGTGAGGTACAAGTTGCCAAACAATTAGTCTATTAAGGGCGTTGTCTAAGATGGGGGGCATGGCTGCCTTCTTTTTAAAGCTAAATTATTTTTGTCTAGTTGTCTTGGGTGTTGCAACTGCATCCTGGAGTAATGTGTAATACTGCCCTCGTGTAATACCTCACATGGCACATGGACAAGGGTGGCACTGTTTCTATAGAACTAGAGAGATATAATATCTGCAGCTTTTTGCATATATATATATATATATATATATATATATATATATATATATATATATAAAATCATGACAAAAGGGAGAGATTATGATGGTAAATCCCAGCCAGCTCAGACAGTCATTGTAAAAATGATTAAATGCTTATGAAATACTTATTTATCACTTTGCGCAGTATAAATAGAGTCCGCTTGCAGTTTTTGGTTTTGCTTTGAGAGGTTATATTTATGGTTGTTGTGTTCATCCCAATCTGTCTGCTTGATGGGCATTTACGAGTTATATCTGACCCCATGTGGAAAGTAATAGGAGAAACACTTTAAAGTAGATTCCATAGAGTCTTACCTTTTCAATGATGAGCCCAAGTTCATTTGATTCCATGTCATACACTCCAACTGTGAGGTCATTTGGTAGAGGTTATCACTGGGAAAACACAAAAACATAAGAGACGTTGGTTATTGTAATGTACAAAATTGTACATGATTGTTTGGCCGATAGCAGACATGCACACTCAGTTTTACTTAGTATGTTCGCAATCTCAGTGAGGAGATGGGAATAGGCTTCAGTCAGAAAATGAAAATAGGAATTATACTGTAGCCTGCCTAGTCCTTCATTCCCCAGACATTGTCTTGGAGGAGATTATACCTCATAAACCGGTAGCTGGAGTCTATGTTGGTAATTTCTTAGACCCAGGTGACATAACACTTTATTTTGAGCCCTCTTCCTGCAGGCCGTGAACCCTGAGAAATTTGGCAACGCCGGGAAAAAAAAAATAGTTTCTCCAGTGTGACCCTTTAAAAACGAGTTACCCGTTAAATAAAGTTATGGACATCTCAGTCATGTTTGTTTGAAAATTCTTGGAATTCCTTCTAGGACAAGATAACACACTGGTTACTTGGATATTATTAAAGAGACCGTGTAACTAGATTACTTACAATATTTCAACTCTCGAGGGAATTCCAGGAACCATATATAAGTATCATATTAAGAGCTTGCACACGGGAGCATGGGCTGGGTGCTTCCATGAGACATTATATAATATAGTTAAGAGACAACTGATATGATATATTCATCTTTTATTGATAGATGAAAACCTTACACAGCCCAAAGCAGCCAGGGGCTGGGGCCTCTTTTTCTGTCAATCATCCTGCAGTGCATACTGACAGACAGAGAGTCGGGACTAGTCACGGCCCATATGACTAGTTCTCCCTTTTCTGCCTGTCTCGTACACTGACTTTACCTGGAAAATCTGGGTGATTGGTTCACTTGAAACTTGCTTCTGAGTTGTAGTTGTCTCCTATTAAAACACTTACCTCCTGAACTCTATCTAGCTATTTTCCACATTAAGGGTGCGTTCACACCTACAGGATCTGCAGAAGATCTGCAGCAGATTTGATGCTGTGTTCAGTTATTTAAATGAAATCTGCTGCAGAAAATCAGCTGCAGATCCTGTAGGTGTGAACGCACCATTAAAGGTTTTTTGATCATGCCCACCCTTTCCCTTTTTTCCTCCAGAGTATACAGATCTAGATCCTTAAAGGGGTACGCCAGCTTTTTTTTAAATTTCAAATGAACTAGTGTTAGAAAGTTATATACTGCACATTTTAAATTTTACGTCTATTTTAAAATCTCAAGTCTTCCAGTACTTGTCAGCTGCTGTATATCCTGCAGGAAGTGGTGTATTCTTTCCAGTCTGACATAGCGCTCCTTGCTGAAACCTCTATTGCTCTGGACAGTTCCTGACATGGACAGAGGCACCAGCAGAGAGCACTGTGTCAGACTGGGAAGAAAACACCACTTACTGCAGGACATACAGCAGCTAATAAGTACTGGAATACTGGAGATTTTTTAATAAAAAGCTAATTTTTAATCTGCTGGTATTGTGGGAAGAGACCCGTCACCTGATTTTCTTGCTATCTAGCATAGCAGCCAAAATTTTATTATTTAACTCCAAGTCTGTCTGAATGAACAAAGCAGGGTTGAAGCTCCATATGAGAAAAGGACAGCTATGTAATAAACATCAGAATGGTGGACAAAATTTTTCATTTAGCAGTATATTAGGGGGAGCTTTCATGAGGTTGGAGCCTATTCGCTATGAGGCCCTTGAATTTCCTTTCAACAAACAGTGTGAAGAACAATAGGGCAAACTGTACAGTATGCAATACACTTATACACTTATTTTTATAATAATATGCCACATTATAGTGTGTGTGTATATATATATATATATATATATATATATATTTTTTTTTTTTTTTTTTTCTATATGTGGCCCAGTGGCCTAGGCAGTTCACAGAGAATAAAGCTGAAACATCTATAGAAAAATAGCAGCATCACTCAGTGTAGCATCTGGCCTGGCATTAAACTCACACAATATCCTTCATATCAATTCTACCACAAGCAGCTCTCCTGCAGTTTCCCCGTCATCCCGTGCTGGTCTGTACCATTACATTTAGCAATTCCACAAATTCTTCCTGTAACACAGAGTAAATAATATCTCCAGGACCAGTTTTTTTTATTAGAAATACCAGCTAGGGATCTTACAGAAGAGCCCGCACTGAGCCGACACGTCATTATTAACGTGAAATGTTTCTTTTTTCTTCAGGTTCTGCTGGGCACTTTTCAACAAGTAATGTCATTTTTCTCCGGTTTGTCATCAATCTAAATGTGTTACATAACATTGTGTTTCCTTGGAAGAGTGAAAACCTGAAAAAACTCACACAGGCTCTAGTCCACAGATGACACTGGGCACACCTGATGAATTTATATTCTTTATTTATTTATTTTTTATTTTTTCCTTCAAAATTTTTTTATTTTCCATATATAATTCACATAATAAATCCTTTACCTTAACTACAAGCCATCCCTAAACACAAATACCCCTTCCCCCCCCCCCCCAAATGCCTATTGTTCTAGCTACCCAAATACCCTTAAATACAAATACAAACAATAATATTACTATCCTGTGAGGTTAAACCCCAAGGACGCCCAACCTAAACTTACTTTAAAATTTAATTCTTTAATATCTATCCCCACCACCCCTCCTAGAGTAATAGAATTAACTATCCAACATACATTTGGGCATCAGCACGGCCCCGCCCGCACCACCCCCAGGACCCCAGCGGGACGGTAGGGGACAAAACCAGACCCCACAACAGCTTATACTATCACTTTATTACAAAAATAGCAGGCCTCCTCTCACTTTCATGCTTGCTCATCTTTGAGCCGGGCGTACCCATTGCTGGGCACCCCAGGCCTCCGATGAGCATAACCACTTTCATATTAGAGACCAGGACCCGGTATTACCTGTACCTCTGGTCTCAACCTCCACTCTATCCCCGGAGCCCCCCCCCCCACTGCCCATATATTATAAACAGCCAGATGCCTCCCGACAGACAGATTTTATCATACAAACAACCACACACGAGGCTTAAGCTAAACTACACGCTTGAGTCATTAAACGGGTATTAAGGTATCCACTTATAGCTCCACTTCTGCCAAGCTATCACCTGATTTTTTATAAGATAACCGTATAAGAGGTCCACCTATCCCCCCTCACCCCACCCGGCCCCGAGGACAAGCGCGGACGCGGCCACGCCGCCGCCCCATTCATCCAATCACCATTCAACCCAACTTTATTATAGTTACCACATGGGCGTCCCAAGAGTACCCCACAGGTTACAATTCTTAATCCTTAAACCCCTAAATTCCCTCAGTCTTAAATTGGGCCACCAGAACAAAAAACTGAATATAATGAATTTATATTCTTAATGAATCAGTTTACTACAGTTTGGCGTTTAAAAAAGTTGCATGTGCAGAGAATCGTGAACACGGTGTTCTGATCGTGGACATGGGCTACTATTTTCATGTTCCGATCTCATGGAGTATTTCGGTGCTCTTCTAAGCGTGCATCACATACCGAAACGAGCACCATTGTTCTCATTGTTTATGGGCTGCACTTTTGGCCAAAACCAGAAGTGGAACAGAAACAGAGAAAACCATAATTCGCATCTTTTGGCTATGTTCACACAATGTTTGTTTATAGCTGTATTTTGGAACGGCTGTCAATCAGATTCCACCTTTCATTTTCCAAAGAGTCTGTGAGGAATGAAAGTTGGAATCTGATTGGTTGCTAGGGGCAACTGAGCCAGTTTCACTTTACACCATGTTTGATAAATCTCCTCCATAATTTTTAAAATATGGCCGTATTTTTGCCTGAAATATACGGCTGAAAACAAATGTTGTGTGAACATAGCCTTTTTTAAAAAAAAATTACTAAAAGTACTGAACAAAATACTTAGCCAGGTTTAGAAATTAAATATATGAAAATCATGTGTAATCATATGTAAATTAATTTTCTGTATACATTAAATTGCATCAAGTGGTATGCAAGGCAGTCAGGAAAAACGTTTGGAACCTGTTGGACAGTGACCCCTAAAGGGACACCACCTAAATGCCACAGTTAGCAGAATTTAAAGGGGTACTCTTGTAGGGAAAAAGACATTTTTTAATTAACTGGTATCAGAAAGTTATACAGACTTGTAAATTATTTCTATTAAAAATCTTAAGTCTTCCAGTACTTATCAGCTGTTGAATGTCCTGCAGGAAGTGATGTTTTCTTTCCAGTCTAACACAATGCTCTCTGCTGCCACTACTGTCCGTGACAGGAACTGTCCAGAGCTGGAGAGGTTTTCTATGGGGATTTGCTACTGCTCATGGACAGTTCCTGTCATGAACAGAGGTGGCAACAGAGAGCACTGCCTTAGAGTGGAGAGAATACAGCAGCTAAGTACTAACTGAAGTGAATTCATGGCATACATTTACATGGCTTCCATGGCATACATTTACGTCATATGTCGGGAAGGGATTAATCAGTGTAAATACGGATTAAAAAAAACTAAAGAAAGATAGAAAAAAAGAAAAGAACATCCATAAAAAATTTATGAAATGAAAAGGGTTTTTTTTCCTTTGGAAGAAAATATATTTTTCATTCACACAGCTATATGTACATTGGCGAAAATGACCAGGCTCACAGAGGGTTAAAGTCTGGAATGCTCTGGGCTTGTGACAAGTGAAGCCCTCCAGCAGTATAAAGGTGACGACAGCTTTACTATACTTCATGATTTCAAATGGGAGATCTGGGCTACCCATTGTTAAGTGGAACAATTATCTGGGATCATCTTGGATGAGAATAGACAGAAATAAATGAAGTGATTTGTATTGTTCTGTAACTTTGGAAATAAATGATGCCTCCGAATGGAACACATATAAGTCAAAGCTGAAAGGGTGACTGCTATAGAAACCTGCAGAAATCATTAGGATCTAAAGCAACACATTAGTGTCCATATTTCACTAACCTCAAGTGTCTATTGTTCATACTGTCATGAATTCACCATAGAAGCATACGCAACATGATGGTTTTTCTTAATATGTGGATTATGGATATATATTTATTTGCACCTTTGTAAACAAAACCCGTTTGTTCGCCTTACTGACTCATTTTACAAAATTATGTATGAGATATAATAATATGTGCTTGACAAAGGGCAAAGTTTTTTGCACCTACTTTAGGAGGTGTACACTGACGCTTTTGATCTGGAAAGTGATGGAACAGATATATACATATACTATATACAAACAAGGCAAGAGGCGGCACTCCAATTTAAAGTGAACAAAAAGTGGTGTTTATTCACCCAGTATGCAACGTTTCAATCTACTCGTTGAGATCTTTGTCAAGCATGCTTGACAAAGATCTCAACGAGTAGATTGAAACGTTGCATACTGGGTGAATAAACACCACTTTTTGTTCACTTTAAATTGGAGTGCCGCCTCTTGCCTTGTTTGTGAATTACCTTGGAACCTGGGTCTGGAACCTTGGGGCAGAGCACCCGACTTGAGCCTTGAGCCACACAGTGCCGTTTAGCAACTTTACAGATTTCTACATATACTATATACATATCTGTGCTGTCAGTTTCTCTTTATTTTTCTTGGCTGCACAAACCTCTGTTTACACAGGACGATGTGCGGCCGATAAAGATGCATCTTTGGGTAAGCACAAAAGATGCGATCAACCAATAATGAACCCATGTAAAAGGACCCTAAGATAGATAGATAGGATAAGATATAAAATAGACAGATGTGAGTGCTATAGATAGGATTAAATAGATAGATAGATAGATAGATATCCCAGAAAATAAGAGATGCATTGGTGGAGGCTCCTGTGACTTAAAGAGTCACTGTCGTATTTTTTATTTTTTTTGCAGAAATCAATAGTCCAGGCGATTTTAAGAAACTTTGTAATTGGGTTTATTAGCCAAATCTGCCATTATCTGCATGTAAAAAGCCTTTTCCCAGGTCCCCCCTCCTTCCTCTTTTTCATCCACTCTGAAAAATCTGAAAATTGTGACTTGTTGCAGGAGTCGTCCCCTGTCTGCTCTAGGGAGAGGGGAGGGGGGAGGAGGAAGGAGGGAGTTAGCCGGCAACAGAAAGCAGATAACAGAGGATTGCAGGCACGGAGCTGGGTGACAGCTGTAATCCGAGCTCAGACAGGTCACTGGTGACTGTCACAGGAGATATCCCGTGAGGGATTTGTAGATTAACTCTTTGTTGTCCTGTTTTGGTCTTTTCTTTAGCTCTCTCCATAGGAGAACAATGAAGACAGGGGGGAGAGCTTCAAACTGCTTTTTCATGATAAAAATGCATTTTTCAGATAATAAACCCAATTACAAAGTTTCTTAAAATCGCCTGGACTATTGATTTCTGCAAAAAAAAAAATCACGACAGTGACACTTTAAAATATTTAGAACACCTGCCAGCATAGCTCCACAAGCACTACTTATATCTTTATAATCCCTATTAGTATGAATCGGGCATACCAACTATGGGTAGACTATTAGAGATGAGTGAACTTCGAGCAAGTTCGGGTTCATCCAAATCCTAGTGTGCAGCATTTGATTACCAGTGGCTGCAGAAGTTAGATGCAGCCCTAGGGAGTCCTAAAAAACATACAGCCTATGGCTGTATCCATGTTTTCCAGGCAGCATTAGGGCTGCAATCAGTGTGTGAACATAGTCTTACAGTGTCCCAGTCATTTTGAAATAAAACGTTTGACATGTCACTTTTGATCAGTCAGAATCTGGGTGTTCAGATCCTCCGTGATCCCTAGAACAAGGTCCCTGTCATGTTGTATAAGGTAGACTCCAGTTTAAGTGATCTTTTAAAGAATGATTGAACACCCAGACCTCCAATCAATCAAAACTGTCAACTTGTCTGCGACAAGTCAAAGTCAAAAGTTTATTTTGTCCCTGTAAAAAAATGTTTTTCGAATTACAGAGACTCTATTACTTTGTTTCATTTGTAGGTTAAAGGGGATGAAGGGATGTCTCTTACCTCCATCTTCGTCGCAGTTCGCATGTAGTTTTAATGTAGTGCTCTGTCTGTTAAGGCTGTTTGGATCACTGCCCTGCCCCCAGAGTACCAATCCAGTTGGCCGTCAACACTTATTATCATTAGAAGGGGCAGGCCAGGACGAATTGCTGTTCTGGGGGCAGGACAGTGCTCCAAATGGCACTTCACTATAACTGCACAGAAACGATGTAGAGGATGAAAGTAAGAGACATACCTTCATCCTCAGTGCCCTGTGTGCGATAGGGACATATCAGCAGGGTAAATTGGTTTCACCTGCTGATATTTCCCCTTTAAATATTCTGGACAATCAAGGGTGGACATACATGTTATGTAATGATGACACACTGTATTGCACAATTATACACATATTATATACATTGGCATATACAGAATATAGGCCAATTTCATAAGAAGCCAGTCAATCTACCAATCTGTTTTAAAGCTTTGAAAGAAAACTAGACAGAGCAGAGGATATTCAATGGAAAAGCTTGGGTTTGCCTCATTGTATCTCCTTTCTATGTGTGCATTCTTTGTTCTGCATGTGTGTGAATTATGGCCCCTTCCCCTCATTATACTTAAACTTACACAATAGACATGACAAGTGTGCAAACATCGTTGCATGGCCTTAGTCCTGATGGTGCGATCTGACAGTACTTATCTCCTGGCATAAACATTGGTGTCAGCCCAGGAGCACAAAGTGATCTCTTAATAAACATGTTTTGATGGTGAGATATGAACCGGTGACTAGACATATAGGGGAGCTGATGTCTCTATGGTACACGCTGATCAGCAATACCTATTAGAGCTTGGATATTAAATACATACTTTTAAAGTTTCCTTTTTTTTTTCCAGGGGCACTTTAAAATATTAACATGCAAACATGGGTGACCCCTTGATATTCTTTATGTATCTGTAGAAGTCTCAGGTAAAGTTATGTAATTACAGTTATCATGACTCTAGATTTTCCTAGATAAAAAAAATATTATAGATGATAGCCTGGTATCCCACCTCAGGAACCCCATATATTGTAGGTATCCACTGACCTCCTTCTATAGATCAGCTATACATTTCTATACTCTTAAGGTAGCGGAGCACATGCCTGATATGCCCTCTCTATTATCCATAGTAGCATAGTTAATAAGGTTGAAAAAAGACAAGCGTCTATTAGGTTCAACTTACAGAAACCCTACTTTGTAGATCCAGAGTAAGGCAAAACCCCCTATGAGGCAGATGACAATCCACCCTTTGTATATAGCCTTGGTGGAATACTGACTTTGCATAGAGAGATTCAAAGGGAGGCAATCCTAAAAGTCCTTGGAAAGCTAGTATATTGATGATGTAGCAACCCTACTCTTAATTTAAAGAGGTTATTCCAAAATGAACACATTCCCTATCCACATGATATGAATTAAGTATATGATCATGAAAAAACTGACCACAATTGTGAGAATAGGGGTGCCAAAGCCCCTACTGGATTACAGCAGTGGTCACATGTGTACACTACCGCACCCTTCATTGACTTTAGCGGTTGTCGGAGATAGCCAGGTAAAGCACAGTAAAGGCTAGGATTCTAGACAGATCTAAGGATCTTAGGTGGTGCTCCAGCTGTAAATTCAGGCACAGCCATGGGTTCATGGTACCAGTGGTCACATTCATGTAGTACAGCTATCTGCCTTCATCCTTCCACATCTTCCAACATACTTTATGTTATTGTAGAAAAAATAGTTTCCATTCAGCTCTGTCTAAAAATAATCTGATATCAGACCACTGCAAGTACAATTCTTCTCTACTACTTAATGCGCAGAAAGACTGAACTGGATTGATGTACTTTGGAGACAAATAAAAGGAAACCAAGTCCAAGTGAAAAAGAGGAACTATAAAGGAACTCAGTAGTAGATCATTGTGAGTTTGTTTTGGCCTGCGGAGTAAGGATGACGAGTTCTTGACCCCTGCAGTGGATGAAGCTTTAATCTACACTGCAACTCCCCCATTCTGCAAACCCTGGAAGTGTGACTCATGTAGCTGGGACAGCTTGTTCACTGCCAGAGGGGCCTGCAACGGGCTAGGTTCAACAGCTGCAAGCAAAGTGTATAGATAGCAGAATACTTGGCCAAATATCATAATATTAGTCAGAATGTTGATCAGCAGTAAAAAAATTAAAATCTTAATAAATCTTAATAAATAAACACTAATATACAATGTGATAATGAGTAGAGCAACCACAGGGGAGATTAAATATTACACAGTATCCAATCGCATCAATGGATTGTCTGTAAAATGCAGGATAGGATAGAGCTAGAAAAAATATCCTATGAGGGTATTCAAGTGTGTGTTCAAGTGGTCTTTAGCCTATTATAATGATGGTGACTTTGATTGTGATAATTACATTTTTTAAAGTTTCTATTACAAGGAATATATGAGTATTAAGGCAGCCCAATGGATGTCTGAGAATCTTGGAAAGAACGTGGAAAGGGGAGGGGAGATTGGTTTTCTGGTCCCATTACTTACTGGGTCGCAAAGACCTTTCCTCTCCAAAACAACTACAATGGGCAGGAAGCTGGCTCAAGAGCAAAAGAGAGTAGAGCAGAGTAAGTTAAAAAACAAATACCCAACCCTTCTGCCCAGGACAAAACCTAACACTATAGCACAAGGCCCAGGGAAGGAACACATTTCCTTTAATATAAGCCTTTAAAAACTGAAAAACTTACTGCTAATGTTAAATGAAACTGTAATATATATATATATATATATATATATATATATATATATTTCCCATTCAAATCCCATTCCAGATGGATATGGTTAAGACTGCAGCTGAATGCTCCAGACTAGTGACATCCCTTGTGAAGCTGAGGTGACAGCACTGGTAAGAGGGTTACAAAATTTAGAAACACTCTGTTTAATCCAGAGCATTGAAAGAATAAAACTGAATAATAATAATCATAATAATAAATAGCAAAACCTATTTCCTAGCACAAATAGATCTATTGCTTTTTGAGATAGTGAAAATAGAAAATATAGGAAAAGATTTCATGCCAAGGTAGAATGCATCAATATTTATTGGAGATGGAGTCATCCGAGGGGAAACATGACTTAATTTTCCCCATTGGCTCTATGGTGCAGTTTGTACCAGTCACCAGACAAGTCTTATCAGAGTGATACAGGACTGTATCCAAGTTCACCGAGAGTTGAGAAATGATTTCCTATTCACTGCAGAAATTGTTAGAAAAGGGAATGTGATACTTTAAGTGTATCTTGAACCTGCACTATATCTTTTCTACTCTTACAAAAAAAGGTAGAAATTCTTTAAGGTTAATGATGATTAAAAGGTTTTCAGTAATATTTGGCACAACTGAAACTTACCAGAAAACATAGCCAGGACCCTTAAAATATAATTATTTTAAGGCAATGTTCACACATAATATTTATATCAGTCTTTTTCAACCAAAGCCAAGAGTGGGTTTGGGTTGAAAACACAGAAACTGTGCAAATCTTTCCATTATAATTTTGCCCTGTCAGTTCCACTCCTGAATTTGGTTACAAAAAGACTGACAGAAATACTATGTGTGAACATAGCCTAAAACTAAAAATTAAAAAATTGTGGCTCCCTTTAGATGGAGGTAAGATGACTATTGTAGTTAGCAGCAGTTCACACTGCTTTTATTATCATGCTGTAACTGTGCATGTAAAAGCAAAAAAAACAAAAAAAACAGTTGAGGTTATGCACTTTCTAGACATTAGGAAAGATTTCAAAATAATTACATTTGAAGAATAGTTATCCATGTAATCTCTCTAAGTTTTATCATAGTTGTGTTTTAAGTTCACACGGTACTATACTATATATTTTTTCTTCTAGTTAAATGTGAGAATGGCTGAGATAACTTAGCTGAGCTAGAATTATAATTTTATATCACTGAATTCTTCAAAGGTTTGAATTTTTATTTAATTTTTTTTTTTTTTTTTTTTTACAAGATTGTTCTACTTCAAGGCCCAGATCCAAATTTAAAGGAGAAGTCTGGTGAAAATGTTTATTAAAGTATTGTATGGCCCCCCAAAAGTTATACAAATCCCCAATATACACTTATTATGGAAAATGCTTATAAAGTGCTTTTTTCCCTGCACTTACTACTGCATCAAGGCTTCCCTTCCTGGATAAAATGGTGATGTCACTAACTTGTCTAGTTAACCCTTTGATGGCAGCTTTAAATGTCATGTATTATCATGTCACAATTATTACAAAATGAAACCTAAAAGCATTGTCAAAAAAACATTGTCAGGAAACAAATGCTTCACCTACTGCTGTTTTTTCCACTTTACAATACAGACCACCATCAGACAACTTTAACCTATAATCATGCAATTATCACTTGCAGCTTTTCTACATACGTTTGTTAATGTTAAATGATCTCATTATAGTAAAACCTCTCTAAAAGACCACCTCTTTGGAAAGAGCACCCCTTTATCCGGACTATCTGCAACAAATATTCAGCTCCACCATACTTAGTGGTCATTTTCTTTAAGAAGCCACCTATAAAAAAACACTCTTCGATGTAATTTGGGGTGATTGTTTCAAAGCATTAAGAATTTTAACTCATGGGTTGTTCCAACTGTCAGCTAATAAATACATCAGTGTAACCATTGCAACCCTCTTAAAATCTATTTATTACTAAATTAAAATTTATTATTATTAAAAAGAAAAATACTTTTCGGCTATGTTCACACACAGTATTTAAATATAGTTGTACCATTATCCCAATGGATTACCAACAGCTTTGACAGTCTTTCCTTGGGAAGAAGAAGCACCTCTGGGCTCTGGAACTCAACTATCACCTCTTATTTATGGTTCTACTATCCAGTAACCAAGTGTTGGAGTTCCCGCTGCTACTGATATACATACATCCTTGTGTGTTTGCTGTCACAATCCTGTATATTTCCCCACTTAAGGCCACGATGGACTTATAGAATCCTACAGGCTATTAACCGGTTTAGCTATAAGCCCTATTAACTAAGCTGCAATACCATGCACAACCCACAGACAGTAGTGGCACTGTTTAGGAAAAGTTAAAAAAAAAAAAAAAGAGAGAAATGCTTTCTTTCTCTTTATCTCATATAATCCTTAGAGAAAATATATGAGAAAATGTGGAGGACAGTTTGTATCGCCAATTATTTATCAAAGTATTACTCCATAATTTTCCCCAATATACTAATAGATTAGGTTAGAGCTTTCACATACATTACATGACATATTCCAGTAATATGGTAAAGACGGGGATGTCAGTATTAATATGTGTCACACAGATACTATTGATGAGCCTAACTATCCAATGGTTTATGTAGACATCTGAGAAACATACCTGTTGTATGGGGATCTGAGCAGGAGGGCCTGGCTGCCTGTGCAGCTGTCAGTAGGGGTGTGACAGCCATAGACTGGAGGAGGCACAGAGTACTGCTGGTCTCCTGCAGGGAAATCATAAGCATTGTCACTCATCATCATCATCTTCATTCATTTCCTACTCGTCTTCTACATGCATTCTTTATACAAATCACATGTGGAATGCATTGAGTCCCAGAAGTCCAATGGACTGGACTATTCTAAACTATAGCATTACATTTATAAAGAGTGCTCAAAGATGAAGTGTCTCTTTGTAAGAATGACGACAGCTCATCCTTAGAGAACTGTCTTTAAATGATCAGAATGTCTCCCTATAAACATGCATCACCCCTAGTATGCTAATGATATGTTCAGTAGAAAGCAATAGATGATTGATAGATAGATATATAGATAGATAGATAGATAGATAGATAGATAGATAGATAGATAGATAGATAGATAGATAGATATAGCAAAAATAAGCAGCACTCCCGAAGATACTTGTTAGGTGCCAGCGGACGGGTCCCAGACCAAGGAGCAATTCACATAAAGTAGAGAAACTCTGCAGCACACTGGTAGTGTTGAAAACGTGCAATACGTGGATTTATTCCATAAAAATATAAACAGCAACTTGAAAATGGCGTAGGAGACGCCGAAACGTCGTGTATCACTTGTGCTGTTGCTGTTTATATTTTTATGGAATAAATCCACGTATTGCACGTTTTCAACACTACCAGTGTGCTGCAGAGTTTCTCTACTTTAGATAGATAGATAGATAGATAGGAGATAGATAGATAGATAGGAGATAGATAGGTAATAGAGAAGAGATAGATAGGAGATAGATAGGAAATAGATAGATAGATAGATAGATAGATAGATAGATAGATAGATAGGAGATAGATAGATAATAGATAGGAGATAGATAGATAGATAGATAGATAGATAGATAGATAGATAGATAGATAGATAGATAGATAGATAGATAGGAGATAGGAACCGGGTTCGGGTTCGAGTCGATCTGAACGTTCGGTATTTGATTAGCTGGGGCTGCTGAACTTGGATAAAGCTCTAAGGTTGTCTGGAAAACATGGATACAGCCAATGACTATATCCATGATTTCCACATAGCCTTAGGGCTTTATCCAACTTCAGCAGCCACCGCTAATCAAATGCCGAAAGTTCGGGGTCGGATCGACTCGAGCATGCTCCAGGTTCGCTCATCTCTAATAGATTATAAATAAATAAATAGATAAATAGATTGATGATAAATAGATAGATAGCGAAAATAGATAGATACAATATATAAGACAAGACATATAGACACAAGATAGACATAGATGATTGATACACAGATAAGATGACAGATATAAGAGATCTATAGTACAGAAGAAAAAGTCTGTAAATTATTGATAGATTTTGTTTGTGATGTAAAAGAAGTCCTGTCTGTAGCTGAAGAGCCACATGCTGAGCGGTTGGACATTACAGCAAGCTGTAAACATTACACTGTGTATTCAGTCAGGCTTGGCTTAGCAGAGGCTCTGAGTTCCCTATCTCACATACCATTATGTAGCAGAGATGGGTTTATCATTTAACACAACTAAGGGCGGAGACAGACAGCAGAGGGCCCCTGGCCATTATATGGGCCCCTATCTGTTTGGAGCCTATAACAGACCCAATTATGATGTCTAAAAATCTGTGAGTATTTTTGGACCAGGAATATAAAAAGCTTAGTCCTTTAGGTGAAATCTAATATGACACAGGAATATGTGGGCCCCTTGTTCCGTGAGCCCCTACAACAGTATTGGTTGTATATATGGTATGTCAACCCCTGGGCACTTCTAAAGGTAACGTCACTTTCTGTCACCTGCGGTTTTATATGGGACTTTCACACTGTACTGCACCTTTACAACTAAAGATATAGCTACGAATAAACTCAGTGTCTCAAATATGATTAAGATAGATAGATAGATGATAGATCGATAGATAGATAGATAGATAGATAGGAGATAGATAGATAGATAGATAGATAGATAGGAGATAGATAATAGATAGATAGATAGATAGGAGATAGATAGATAGATAGATAGATAGATAGATAGATAATAGATAGAGAGATAGGAGATTGATAGATAGATAGATAGATAGATTAATAGATAGATAGATAGATAGGAGATAGATAGATAATAGATAGATAGAGAGATAGGAGATTGATAGATAGATAGATAGATAGGAGATAGATAGATAGATAGATAGATAGGAGATAGATAGATAGATAGTTTTTTTAAGTTCAGTGTTTCAGGAACACAATCATAAGACACATGCAGATGGTATAATACCCAAGTGCTATACTTAATGTATAATATGTATAGAAAACACTCACCTAGGGAGGTCTGTTGGCTGATAGGGTCTTCGTGCTTGAATGAGTGGTTAGGAAACTGTGCTGTATGGTGAGATGGAGTATGGCCATAACTCGGGGTGCCATCAAAAGCCACTGCACTATAGCCTACAAAAATAAAACATTACTGGGTTTACATAAGTTATAAGTATATAAGTTATAAGTATATAAGATAAATACCACATAATACATACAAGACAGATAGCTAGACAGACCCACCCTACCATCACAGCTACTAATGTTAAAACTATACACGTTATCAATGCAAGAGGTTAATAATGTGCACCGTTCACATCAGTTTGCATCTGTCAGGTGAAGATCTGTTTTGTGCAGGATCCCATAACACAATGCGCTCTCTAGAAAATGTACGCAGGAGCAAAACAAATCAGTTTTATAAATTTTACAATTATAAGAAAAATTGTTTCTATTAAAAAACAAAACTTATCACGCAAATAAAGAGCTTGAAGCATAACAAGAACTTAAACGGCTACTCTATTTTCGTCAGATGCGGTTATAGTTACCATGAACCCCAGTGCACTTCCGTTTTTGACCGTTCAGTCAAGATGGAAAAAGCTGATATGTCCTAATCCCAATAGGGCTGGATCCACAAATGCAGTTTTATGCCAAACAGGGGGGTGGATGCAATAGAGATCAGGAGAATAAATCTTTTCTTCAAACTTTTCCTCCCTTTGTAATCCACTCCTGGCTTTGGCAAAAAATATAACTTCGACAACTACTGAGCAAGTGTGTTAGTCCTAGACCTTGAGGTCTATAAGTGACCAACATCTTCAGAAACACCAAAAATACTCTAAGGCTTAAAATTGCAAACAAAAATATCCCAAACAAAAAACCTAATTTTCTTCTGTGTCACCATTTTTAGCACCCTAAAACTACATAGCTATGTATGTCATCTGTCCAAACAGTACGATAGACAGTAAGATATGCAACTTCAAGGGAATAAAAGACCAGTGTGGATGGAGTCGGAAACAAACCCTTTCTCCAATGCATTGTATTACCCAGAGTATGCTTCTCTCCAGCGGGACAAATACTGCATGGTTTTTGTCATCCAAACTTTACATTTTTTATGACTACAAACATATAGAAATGATATAGGATGTTACTTTTTAAGAAAAAAAAAATACTTTAACAGTGTGGACAACCACCAACAACAGGGGTCTTAATGCTCTTGTTTCTGTAGTATGTGCATTTTTCCAAGCCCCATAAAAAGGAATAGAATAGGAACAGGAACTTCTGCAACAAATCTGCTATGTGTGAACATAGCCTTATTCCTCTACTGATAATCACTGGCCATGATCAATACTGTAACATTACTATACAAGATCTTCACTGGGCAGGTCAACACAAAACTTTACAAAGTGGTCTTTTACCATTCAATATTTTTGTTTTTGCAGATCACTGCTATTAGTTCATTTTATAACACTGTTCTGCAATCTTTGACTCTCATGTTCTTTCTCAACTCTCCCAGCATGCTCCTATAACAGTAGATGTGTCTAGTGGATTTGTCATATTAATTTCTACTACATTTATCTGAATGAAGTTTGCAGAAAACCCTACACATGCTGTCTGCCGCCTTTAAATATAACATCATACTCCAGTACTGCAGCTATGTAGTAGGTCAGTCTTTCCATTTTCATTGACAGCCATAACGAAGGCAGGCAATATATATATATATATATATATATATATATATATATATATATATATATATATATTATGTCCACCTAAAAAACTTGTATTTAGAATTGCAGACACATGGCAGAAACAAAATTTTACATGTTTTTTAGGGTGTTAAACAGGTTTGCTTATTGGAAAAAAAAACAACAGATATGATGATGATGATGATGATGATGATGATGATGATGATGATGATGAAGAAGAACATATATATATTTATAATATTAATAAAATAATAATAATTTGTCACAGTGATATATGTATTAAATATTGTCTCCATATTTCATATCCTGGTAGTATCTAAAACATCGATGAAGATTTCATTAGGATTTTTTTTTCTCTTGCGTTCTGTTCTAATATTTTTTACATAGTTTTTTCTTTACAAGGAAATACTGTTATAAATAGCATTACCCCCTGTGAATGGAAAATTACTTGACAAAAAAAGTATCCTCCCAATATTTATACCAAACAAATGGAGTCAGCCCTTTCTCCAGCCCTGAGACCATCCATCAAGCCTGGGACAGGCACTTTCATTAATTACATGGGGGCAGTTAAGTGCAATAATAAGATGTTTCAATAGAAAGTAAATAGACTAATTACTATGTAATATTTTCTCAAATGTAGAAAAAATAGAATTTTATAGTATGGTGATATTTTATAAACTGTACATCATCTTGGTAAAAAAAAAAAAAATAAATAATAATAATAATAATAATAATAACTCTAATAATGTTTATATTATTATTTGTATTTTATATATCACGTTCTTATCCTGTACAATTTATTTGGACATGTACCGTATATAATACTAGTGTGTGTACATATGTATATATGTGAGTTAATTTTACTATTTTGTTATATATTTTTATACCTAAATTAATATATATTATTTTATATATTTCTTAGGGGTTTTTTTATTGTGCTATATAAAATTACAATACCTGTTTTATAGCTTTTGTTTCTTATGTCTTCTTTACTTGTATTATAATTTCTTACATCTACATTTTATTACTTATTTTTATAAATATATTCCATTTTCACTTTTAACTTAACTTTTAACTGATTCAATCAACTATTTTAACAATTTGGTTTTAGTGAATAAATAATATAATAGCATGGGGATGCAGATGATGATGATGATGATGATATTACTACTACTACCATTATTTTCTTCCCCTATAAAAGAAAATAAGTTGCTTGTTCCCGAACAATACACACACAGCTGCTGAGCTGGTCACAAAGTATCCAGATGATGAGTCTTATCTGTGACCTTGACAAGTCCATCTGAAAGGCAGAATGATGTTTTGGTCAGATTCCCTGGTCCTGCCTGACCCAACACTAGAGGAATGTGATAAGGGACTGGGGCTCTGAACACATCCAGGTTCTGTGTGATTAGGGGCTTATCACAGCTGGGCTGATTACAGGGGGCTGAAAGCCAGAGGGCTCCCCAGCTGGATGGGCAGAGGTCTACATGAAAGAGGGAACAAGGACTGGAGGAGATGTTCACAGCACAACTCTACAAGACTTGGCAAAATGGGACATTGTTCCATCAAGGTAACATCTTTCCCACGAAGGAGACCAAGCAACGTGACTGTAGCCTTGACCAGCTCCATTTTGATACCATTAATATGAACTGGATGTATTCCATAGAATTATATTAAGTATTGTGAAAAAACAGCAGGAATGAAGAGGAATGGTCTCAGTGGATGCAGTGGTGGCAACTACAGTATGCTAATTGTAGGTTCTTGTTAATATATATATATATATATATATATATATATATATATATATATTATATTTTGTTTCAAAGAGCAGAAACCTACATAGAATAAATATATTAATATATATATATAATATATATATATATATATATATATATATATATATTTCTATCTAGATTTGAGAAGTTTTGTAATTGATATTAGACACCACATCAGACATTGTCACATACTGTTTTGGATTTTCTTAGCATATCACCCTACTATAGTTATTATTTAAGGTTTTCAAAGAATTACCTCTAATATCTATCTAATATCAGCATATCTACCTAGCTACCTAGCATCTACCTGTCCAATATATCCTTTTTTACCTTTTGTCCTTCCTTCTTGGTATATATAATGTCTATAAATTATGGTACAACCACATTAAATATAGATGTAATACAGAGATCCAGGACAGGAGAAAACACTGCACAGCCTATATAGATAATACAGCAGTATCCATGAGAATACTGTTCAGCAGAGGCAGAACTAGACTATTAGATATAATGATTCAGTAAACTATAAAGTTCTGTGTAAATTCAGTAGACCAGGCACTGCAGTGATACTGACATTACACAGGAGGGCTAATCCTAATCCCCTTGTATACTTATAAATCTGTGCTGCTCACATTAGGTAACATTAGGGATGACAGTCAATGTGAACTTGAACCTGACATACTTGCATGTACCCTGACTAACCCAGGCTCCAGCTATTCCAGTAGCAACATGTTCTATAATGATCTGTATTACAGACACCTATAATATATACAATATACATATAATATACAGATTTATACACATACTGCAGATATCTATATTAATTACATTGTGCATAGCTGCAGCCTGCACATGGATAGTAACTTATTTGTGCTAGTGGTAAAATACAAATTTAAAATATAAAAAAAATCATCTAATGCTAGTAATGATAATAAAATGTGAACTCCAAATAACTGTAAGAAACAAACATTAAATAAACATTAGACTACTGGTGAAATTATCCCTCAATTTTGCCAGGACTAACAAGGGCAAAGTATCATATATATATATATATATATATATATATATATATATATATATATATATATATATATATGTATTCCTCCATCTCAGTGTGGTGCTGAAAGTCATGGACTGACCTTGGTTCCTGATACTCTGCTGGTTCTCTAGGCAGTTGGATAAGTAGGGGGCATTGGGGAACATCCTGGGCTGCCCACTGGACGTCTGGCTTGGAGGGGGGGCACTGAATGGCCCATACCTACAGGCACCAGCAGCTGTGCCAGTGAACTGGCCGGAGAAGTGCACGGTGAAGGCGCTGAGACATTGATCCTCATGGAGATCCGGGTTCCAGCTGGGCTCCTGCTTAATAAAGGAGTGTGAAGCAAGGGAAGGGTATGGGGCACCGGGGGGGAAGTCCAGGACTGGTGCCCACTGCCCACTGCTGCTAACTGGCATGTTACAGCTACTGTTCCCGGAGAGAGAGGAGACAGGGGGCAGCAGGGTATTCATGTCCCTTACATCAGACCCCATCTGAATACTACAGGGACTGCTGCTGCTGGGCTCCAAGCTGCTAGGAGATGACTGCTGGGGTGAGGGGGTCCACTCAATAGTCCACAGCCTATCTGGGTAATAGGTGAGAAGAATTCCCTGGGATATGACTGATCTTACTATGACAGAGTCCTGCAAGAGCTGTGGAGTGTGGGAGCTGCCTCTCCTAGTGTCTCCTACTTGCCAGGTCCCTAATGCTCTAATAGGGGCTTCTCCTCACTGGGAGGTGGAGTCCCAGCCCCATCTCCATTCATCCACAACCCCTGGTGTCCACACCACACACTTCTATCACTGCTCTCCTGAACTGAGCTGGACCCCAGCCTCAGAGGAGGAAGAAGGAAAGAGGAGGGAGGGGGGTTACCCCAATTATAAAAAATGCAAGTGATGCATGTGCCTCATAGAGGAGCTCCAAAAATAACAGGACTGGGATGTGTGGTGCATCAAGAGACTCCAGGAATGAGAGGGGATCTGTAAGTATTTAGTGGCAGAATGGCATGATTTTCACCTCTCTGAAACCAGATACTGAGACAGAGAAATATACAGAGGCAAAGTAACAATAGGCTAGCTAAATGTGTAAGAGAGAGGTAAGAGGCAAAATTATTAAAAGAATACGAAGGAGAAACATTAGATAGATAGATAGATAGATAGATAGATAGATAGATAGATAGATAGATAGATAGATGAGAGCAAGAGGGGGTATAAGTGGCCATAGGTGTGTTTGTATTATTACTGTTGTTGTTGTTGTTATATATAAATATTTACTGTTGTGAATATGACTTCTGTACATAACAGGTATGATCTATCCATTAGTGATCAGCTTAGCTTCTGCCTGAACAGGCAGGATCCCTGGAGATAGGGATCTGTCAGCTATCTGTTAGCTGGAGTGGCATGTCCTTAATTTCACATTATACGATAATGAACTTTCACCTTCCCTCTATCACTTACTAGTGTCACTTGTTGCTGCACTTTCACACGCTCCTGGGGGTTGTGTGCCCCTGTGATCGAACAGCACTGTGTAGCCATCACTGGGTAACATCATACTGCATGACCAGATATTTTAACAAGGAATTGGATCTGAGCTTAAACACATGAAGGGGTTAATTAATGAATTATTATAAAAAAAAAAAAAATCTAATAAAATCACCTACAAAATAAGTCATTGTAAAGCATTTATGTTGAATTGTATGGTTAACAATATTGTTGTGTAAATGGCCACTGCACACAGCCTGTGGGATTTTACAAAAATAATTTACAGAAAAATGTGCAAATTTATTAAATCACTGACAACAATTATTCCTCTTATTCCTACACAGCAAAATTAGTATAAAAATTTAATATATAATATATATATATAATAAACACAATTTCACGTAGATTTTGTAGCTGAAAAAAAGCATTTTAAATACACACAGGTTTAGATGCGAAAGGAAATAATAGTGCCAAACATTTGTAATTTACACTGATCCATTATTATTTATTAATCTTCTCGCTTTATTATATCATTCATGTGTTATTCATTTCTATTATTTCTATACAAGTTTACGGAAAAAAGGAAAACTGTATGGCCTCTCTTTGTCGTGTGTACAAGAGTTTATTAAAGGCAAATAAAGTGACCAACTTCTGAATTCATTTCTATTATTTGCTAGTGTTAATTGATAAACAAGAAGAATTTATAGTATTAAACAAGAATGTAAATAAGAATAAAGTTTCCACTAAGGAGTGGAAACATTTATTATATCATATAAATGTTAATTATTTATATATATATATATATATATATATATATATATATATATATATATATATATACAGTATCTCACCTATTTATTTATCTGTTAGATTTTTGCCCATTAATCAGATTTTCTTTATATACTAAGTGACATGAACATACCTGTCTACAAAATCTCCCCCTCTGATGTATTTACTATCTATCTATCTATCTATCTATCTATCTGTCTGTCTGTCTGTCTGTCTATCTATCTATCTATCTATCTATCTATCTATCTATCTATCTCCTATCTATCTATCTATCTATCTATCTATCTATCTATCCCTCTTCTTACTGACTCTCCACTGTATTCTCCACTTGCTCCTGGAGACAATTAGCAGCACACAGTACGGCAAGTCTATGTAGCTGTCTGGGTTCCTGCCCGTATACAGGGTCTGTGGTCAGTAATCAATGAGCGGTGTCACAAAGGATTGGAGTGGAGTCAATTTGCCGGTCAATTAAGCCGCTGCCAGCAGACAGGGGGAACTAACCTCAAAGATAGACTAGAAAAGACGGAGGTAACAGATAAAGCGAAAACTTCATGAAAATATTTGTCGATTCAAAGTAATGGCTCTTTTCCACGTTGTAGATGTTGTACAAATGACAAGCTTATGGTAAAGGGGACTACATTTATATATTCAATAACCAGCAGGGTTTATACAATTAATATTATCTGACATGTAATTCAGATAGGACAGAATATGTGTTCTGGTGCCCATGCAAATTGTTGTATGTTGGGGAAACCATGTGTGACATGAAATGAGGCTTAACAATACGTAAAAAGAGACTAGACTTACTTGTTACTAAGCATTTCACAGAAATGGGTCATACGGAGTAGCAACTAAGATACATGATCATAGCTCATATTCCTGTTATGCAGAGAGGAGGTAATCGCATGATGGCGCGAAAAAAAGAAAGAGTTAGGCTATGTTCACACAACGTTTTTTCATCTCCGTCATTTTGAGTCTAAAATAACGGACGTCATTTAGCTGTCTGGCCTCCCCTTAGTGCAATGACTGGTATTTGTAAATTTTTCTAGTTTGGGGTTACTAATTGGACTTTGGATGCGGCTTCATTGAAAAGTCCATTGAATTTAATAGTAAAAATAGAGAAAGAACAGTGGTAAAAGAAAAACTGTGTGAACTACTAATAAAAAACATCCGCTATTTCCAAAAGACGTCCGAAAATAATGATTATGTCATTATTTTGACATCTGCTGTAAAAACATTCGTTATTCAATACATTGTGTGCATTCGACGTCCATCTTTCTATTGACTTCAATGCATTGCCATTGCACTGTTAAATCGCGGCAATAATGGACATCCATTGTTGAACATAGCCTAACAATGGATTTTTTAATTTGGTTCATTACACCCTAATGGGTTAAACACAGATTTTAAAGTCACCCATTATATGCTTCAATAGTAAATACAGCGTTGTTTGATATCTACAGTTTGCCATGGATATTTCTGGACTATTCAACCTCATCCATATAGTAGTGAACCCTGTGTAAGTACTGAACTATAGTAGTGAACCCTGTGTAATATTTTTGGGATACACAGAATACTATACATTTAGGTAATGGGTGATGATATATCATTGGGTACTATGCATAATATGCACTTGACTAATTTTATGTTGTTTTTTCATATTTCAGATTATGGAAGAATAAAAGTGCAGCACCGGGAATAGCAAGAAATACAATATTGACATCATTTATTTCTTTTTATTATTTTAATATTTTTTATGTGCACTCCATGTGATTAAAGGGGTTATCCAGACTTAGAAAAACATTGCAGCTTTCTTCCAGAAACTGCACCACTATGAAAACATAGAAAAATAAAAGAAACATAGAAGATTGTCGGTTGCAGAAGACCACCTGGTCCATCTAGTCTTTTAGTATGTCCTTTCTTATGATATTAGGATAGATATGTGTTTATTCAAGGTTCTCAGCTTGGGTGTGGGTTTTTGCAGCTCAGTTCCATTGAAGTAAATGGAGCTGAATTGTAATACCACACACAACCTGAGGACAGGGGTGGTGCTGTTTTTGGAAAAAAAAAGTAGCTGTGCTTTTTCTAACCCCATATAACCATTTACCTTGTACATGCTGCTCATATCATAGACTATCTATATCAGTGCAATCTGATAAAGCTTATTGATAATCTATATACTGGAATAGTTTTTTGCGCTATAATATCATGAATAATAATAGTAGTATTTGTTTCTCTAGCTTGGAGGTGAGACAGTTCACCTACCAACTCACTGAGTGGACTGTAGCTGCATATTGCACCTGTGTACTAAGTGCTACAGGTGTTGGAGTAATGTGGCATTCTCTATAGGTAGCATTATCTGTATGGTCACAAACCAATGGGGGGCTGACTGTAGTGAGTATTGATGGCAAGAGATTTAAATCAGTTATAACAAATAGGGTCAGTGTATACAATAATTTATAATTGTGTTTCCAATATATATATATATATGTAATGCTTTTATTTGTATAGCGGACACAGATTCCGCAGCACTCTACATAGTTTTGCCAACTATTGCTCCCTGTCCCCAATAGGGCTTACACTCTAAATTCACATATCCATATGTTTTGAGAGGAAACCCACGCAAACACAGAGAGAACATACAAACTCTTTGCAGATGTCGCCCTTGGTGGAATTTGAACCCAGGAACCCAGCACTGCAAGGCTACAGTGCTAACCACTGAGCCACCGTGCTGCCTATATATATATAGACTCTAAGTAACTGAGTTGGATGCCCCTTTGCTTGAATGTAAGTGGTAATGATGCTCTACTACACTGAATACGGTAGTACGCTGCATGAATTGCCTATGGTGAGGCAGTCACGTGATCAAAGTCTCAATATAAGGTGGGCCCCATTAATCCTCTATATAACTGCTCACCTGGTTTGGTTGTGCCAAGTCACAACCGATTAGGGAGATATTAATAGTGTATGTCATACCGGATAGTCGCAGCAGGAAGTCAGCCTCCGTAACACCCACAGGTACAGAACAAAGCAAAGCCAAAAAACAGCCAAAAAGTTATCTTCAGTGCAGACCCTGTATATTTATGACATTTATTCAGCCAAATAGTAAGTAACACATTTTGGGATCTCTGGTGTCCCTTCCTCAGACCTCAAAAATGATGATGCACACACTTTTAACCGTAGTCTTACTATATATATATATATCCCAAACAGGAAGTGATACATATTGATCATAATAAACCAATTCAGTATACGACATTGTTTCCTGTGTTTGTCATTGTGCACCATGCTTAGGTGCTGGCATATTGGATGCAAAAATCTCTGTCCCCTTTCTCAGGCTATGTTCACACTACGTAAAAGTATGGCCGTTGTTGCCATCAGCAACAACGGCCGTACTTTTTGCGGAGCGCAACATAACCTTATCTGATATGGGATACCGGCTGGAGCGTATACACATCGTATACGCTCCGGCCGGGATCCCATACGGGGCCGCAAATAACTGACATGTCAGTTTTCTGTGGCCGCAATTCAGTGACCTGTCAAAGCCCTGTCAGTTCACACAGTGAAGCGAGCGGCCCCGGCCGCTCGCTTCACTGTGCGCTATGGGAAGCTCTGATGCGGGCGCGCGCTGATGCGCCCGCATCAGAGCTCTGCGGCCGGACAGATCATTGATGATCCGGGCACAGACCGGCCGTTTCGTGACCCAGCCGGGGTCACGGAACGGCCGGTCTGATACTTGTGTGAACATAGCCTTATGGTGCGTTTACACAGAGAGATTTATCTGACAGATTTTTTAAGCCAAAGCCAGGAAGAGACTATAAACAGAGAACAGGTCACAAAGGAAAGACTGAGATTTCTCCTTTTTTCAAATCCATTCCTAGGTTTGGCCTCAAAAATCTGTCAGATAAATCTCTCTCTGTAAACGCACCATAACTGACTCTCCAGCCCCCTGTATACTCCACTTGCTCCTGGAGACAATTAGCAGCAGTAGTGCGGCATTTCTATGTATCTGGGTGAGTTTCTCCCTGTATACGGGGTCTGTGGTCAGTAGTCAATGAGCGGTGTCATAAAGAATTGGAGTGGAGACAATTTGCCGGTCAATTAAGCCGCTGCCGCCATGGGGAGCCGTGCACTGATTTACTGGCCAGGAGGGACAGGCCCCGGTGATAATTGGCAGACACCTTTACCTCCGCTTCCTCGTATTCAAAATCTACAAGGTTACCGGACCAAAAATAGCGCGGCCATTGTAGCTGAGCTGTAGTATGAGCAGGGCATGAAAGTCAAGGTCAGTGGGGACAAAATAACATCTTCATTCACAGGTCGTTCACTGAGAATCACTGGGGTTAGGGAGGGCATGGAGGATGTCCCATCTGCCAACACATGTCCTGTGTGAATTCTGCATAAGCTCCTACAATCTATCCAATTAGGGGACGTCTCTACAATATTTAGTTTTTTACCAACTACTATCTCAACCACCCATCCATCTGTGTACTATCTACAATGTATGTATATATATATATATATATATATATATACACCTCCTATCTATCTACAATAAGAAAAGCATTGGGTCTGAGCAGAAACAAAATAAAACTTCATATCTAGGATGGAAGTACAAAATATATTTTTTACAGTCTTCTTTTGTCCAGGCAAAATCTTTTTATTTCAAATCAACTGATATCAGAAAGTTATATAGATTTGTAATTTACTTCTATTAAAAAGTCTCAAGTCTTTCCATACTTATTGGCCACGGTTTGTCATGCAGGAAATGTTTTATTTCCAGTCTGACGCAGTGCTCTCTGTTCAGAGCAGGAGAAGTATTCTATGGGGATTTGCTGCTGCTCTGGACAGTTCCTGTATTGGCCATAGGTGTCAGACTGAAAAGTATACACCACTTCCTGCCGGACATACAGCAGCTAATAAGTATGGGAAGACTTGAGATTTTTTAATAAAAGACAAATACAATAACTTTCTGACACCAGTTGATTTTAAAGAAAAAGATTTTCGCTGGACAACCACTTTAAGAGTCATTGCATAAACTGGCACTGATACAATAAATACGCAAGTTGGAATAATGCAATGGATTCTAATAAAGGCATTTAAGTTTACAACTTTGTATGTTTAAATGTTTTTTGTTTGTTTGTTTTATTTCACTCACAAAATTGCTGCCTCCCTCATCACTGTCTAATGACAAAAACAGCCCTGCCCCTGGATCTACACCACCAGCCAGTGTGAATTATATGGCTTAAAGTGTTACTTTAAAAGGCTTTTGACATGTCACAGACACATGTCACAAGTTTTGATTGGTGAGAGCCTTGGTGTACAGACTCCCACTGATCATTAGACAGAGCCAGGAGAAGTGTGAAGCTGAGCGCTTCTCTCCCCAACTTGCTGCACTCTCAGGTTGGAGTCACAAACAGTAGTTTCTTTTTGTTTTGTTTTTTTAAAAGCAAGGAGTGGATCGACATCAGAACACAGTAAAATAATACCAAAGTACAGCCGCAACTTTGAATGAATATAGCAATGTGTGAACATGTGGGAACAATCAACAGTTTTTTTTTGCAAAAGCAGGACGTAGATGATGAACATGTTCATTATTTAGACGGTCGTGAATATTTCCAGACATTATTCTATACTTTGTGTGCACTGCAGGCCAATTTCCCATTGACTTAATCGAGTGCATCATTATATTGATGATATGGCTGCATTTTCACCTCAAAACTAGTCATGTTTTAAATTTATTTAACTGTGTGTGAACATAGCCATAAGTTCTTCCTTTATGTGGCACACCTGCCCCCCCCCCCCCCCCCCACACACACACACACACACACTCCAGTCCACCTTACACCCCCACTCCTACTTAAAAAGAAAAAAGGCTTAACACACTTATTTCTTTATAGTAGCAGCTTGGTGTGGACTATGGAAGGGTCACAGATTTGCTTTAACATACATAAGACAATTTTGCATGTGTTATAACACTATACACACAGCTACCAAACAACACCAGTATATAAAGAGCAAATATTACCACCATACATATTGCCTCTAGACTTTTTCTGATCAAATCCAGTATACTAACACCATTACCAATACCAATACCAGTATACAAGGAGCAAATATTACCACCATACATATTGCCTCCAGACTTTTTCTGATCAAATCCAGTATACTAACACCATTACCAATACCAGTATACAAGGAGCAAATATTACCACCATACATATTGCCTCCAGACTTTTTCTGATCAAATCCAGTATACTAACACCATTACCAATACCAGTATACAAGGAGCAAATATTATCACCATACATATTACCATAATACCAAGCCAGAGATTACCAAAAAGGCCAGTATACAAGGGGCAAGTATTAGCGCCACACCATAACCACTTCTATTACTACAATACTGTTACTGACCAAATCCAGAATACGAAGACCAGTAATACCAACAGTACCTGTTTACAAGGGACAAATATTACCACCACATCCTGACTAATGCCACCACGCTGCTACTGGAGGACTTCTCACAGCCAAGACTTGTCTCCGCAGAATCTGCCAGACAAATATTTTATGCTTCTTGCTCTTGCAACATCCTTATCTCTTTACAAACTGCACATGTGTATTGGCCCCTCTGTTCCCTCATATAATGGGCAGGCCCAACTCTATGCCCCTATTAAATATACGACCCATTTATGCCCCCATATAGTATTAGGCCCCTTAGCACATGTCCCCTATAATATCAGGCCTTTTTGTGCAGGCCCCCGTATGGTATTAGGCCTCCCTTCTATATAGTATAAAGTCCTTCTGTGCATTCCTTATATTGTAAATAGCCCCCTTTATTAAGCTTACATAATATATGGCCCCTTTTGTGCTGTCCATATATAGTAGATGGCCCCCTGGCCACTGTCCCCTATAATGGATGGCCTTCTGCGCTGCTGCCACTTATAATGGATGGCACCTCTTTTTGTGCAGTCCCCATATAGTAGGTAAGATGGCCCTTATAATGCATTGGCCTCCTGTTCTGCTATCTCCTATAATGGATTGCCCCCTGTGCTGCTGCTGTCCCCTAAAATAGATTGCCCCCTGTGCCTGTCCCCAATATAGAACACCTCAGTTGAAACACTGACTGATCTCCATGCTCCAGTCTCTCAGACAGTTTGCTGCCCATGCTGCACCTCTGCTGCTGTACCCACTATAGAAGATGGCCCCCTGCTGCTGTACCCACTATAGAAGATGGCCCCCTGCTGCTGTACCCACTATAAAAGATGGCCCCTTGCTTCTGTCCCCACTATAGAACATGGCCTTTGCTGCCCCCCATAGAATATGGCCCCCTGCTGCTGCCCCCACTATAGCAGATGGCCCCCTGCTGCTGTCCCCACTATAGAAGATGGCCCCCTGCTGCTGTACCCACTATAGAAGATGCCCCCCTGCTGCTGTACCCACTATAAAAGATGGCCCCTTGCTGCTGTCCCCACTATAGAACATGGCCTTTGCTGCCCCCCATAGAATATGGCCCCCTGCTGCTGCCCCCACTATAGCAGATGGCCCCCTGCTGCTGTCCCCACTATAGAAGATGGCCCCTTGCTGCTGCCCCCACTATAGCAGATGGCCGCCTGGCGCTGCCCCCACTTTAGCAGATGATGATATTCATTATGATATTCTTCAATATATAATGAGAAAAAAAAAACTCACCTGCCACATGCTCACCCACTGGGTTGGAGGCTGCTGTTGATACTCTTCTTCCGGCTTAGGGAGTGTGTGTGTGCATCAGACGCTTCCTGCGCAGAAAGTCACGACCAGTTGCCTGGAATGCAATAATGCGCTCATTTGGGAATCCAGGACAGGGGTCGCGGATATCTGACAAGGTGCTGCATTTCAGCACATCACATTGATGTACTGAGTTAATTGTGGTAGTATTCTATTATAATCTGCCACTGGCCACTACAGGTGTCTGGCTGCAAAGACTGCCCTGCTTTTACTGATCCTTTTAGTTCTATTGCTGTCTGCCTACTGTCCATCATTTAGGAAATAGTCTGGAAGGATTTGTGTTTCCTTTCACAATTGGTGCCGCACTTCTGCCTGCAATCAGATCTATAAATCTTACAGGCACCTATAGATATCTGTTCACACTTATAAGTCATAACACAGGGGATCTGTCTCCTCTCAAGTCCGTGAGGGATCCTCTTCTAGTAGGCACACTAGTATATATCATGCTGTCTCTTATGAGCTCAGGGCTACACAATGCAGTAGAATCACCACTGGAGTAGAGTAGAAAGTAATTTTTAGAAATAAAAATCTGATTAAGACTATGTTCACACGTCGTATGAGACTGGCCGTTCCGTGACCCCGGCCGGGTCACGGAAAGGCCAGTCTCTGGCCGGATAATCTCGGCCGGTACTTAAGTACCGGCCGGATGATCTTTCCGGCCGCAGAGCTCTGATGCGGGCGCATCAGCGTGCGCCCGCATCAGAGCTTCCCATAGCACACAGTGAAGCAAGTGGCCGGAGCCGCTCGCTTCACAGTGTGAACTGACAGGGCTTTCTGCGGCCGGAATTCACTGAATTCCGGCCGCAGAAAACTGACATGTCAGTTATTTGCGGCACCGCATGGGATCCCGGCCGGAGCATATATGATGTGTATGCGCTCCAGCCGGGATCCCATTAAAAGTAAGGCTATGTTCCACTGCACCATCGGCAACAACGGCCGTACTTTTACGTAGTGTGAACATAGCCTAAAGGGGTTATCCAACGCCATATAAACCTGGCCCCTTTTACACCACTCTTGTCTCCAGATTGGGTGGAGTTTGAAACTCAGTTCCATTGAAGTAAATGCAAACCACACCTGAACTGGAGACATGAGTGGTGCATGTTTTTGTAGCACTGGATAACCCCTTTAATTAAAAAAAAAACTAAAAGGATCAGCTTGTTGACAATTTCCCTGGTACCCGTGGCACATGCCTTGCCAGCCCACCAGCTATGCCCATAGTTTCGTAAATAATAATTTGTTGAAAAATTGACTCCTAGCATTGAAACCAGTGCCGAATCCTTGTGAAGACCAAGTTCTATTACATTCAATAGGAAATGTATTTTTCCAGTGCAGATTTAAAAAAAATTTAAGTGTCTCATTACTCGTTGACTTGGTTTCCGTATTTAATTTAGCACTATTATTAATAAATGTATGCTATTACCCTGTGGTGGTTGAGTGTTGGTTGTGGCGTCATATAATGCTGAAATACTGCTAGTATGTATAAATACTCCGGATCAAGAAATGCTGTGGCTGTAAAAAGAGGCAACAAAGAAAGAACTTTTTGTGCATTCACACACAGGGATCATATCTTCACACTATAATAAAGCCACAATTAAGCATCCTGTCCCCTGTAGTTTTTCTAAACTGAACATAGATTTCTAAAGTGCTATTCAGCTACATCAAAGTGATTAAAAAAGTTTCTTTACAATTTTAATTGTCCAGTCGTGATCCATTTTTACACATATCAGAATGCTCAGCTCTACGTTATTAGATCTTGAAGCCACTATAAAATGATTAAAAACTTCACACAAACTGATATACATTCACACAACAAACTGTATAAGGCAATGTTTCATCACACTTTCTTTTCATAAACGTTGTCAAACTTTCAAAAACGACTGCCAGCATATAATAATGCAGTGGACTCCCAAGAGGAGACTGATCAAGACAGTATCTTCACATCCAATACTGGATTTATTGAGAGGAATATGCGTCTCAATACATCTGGAGATTCTGAAACTGCAGTGCGACAGCCTCAGGAATCTATGCCAGCTCTGCACAACAGTCGTAGGGATGATAAATCCACCCCCACCCCCCAATGTAGTCACCCTGCGACTGCGACATTCGGTCAATTTTCGAATCAAGTGTTTTTTACCCCATCAGAATTAACATATACAATCAGAAAACATACACATAGACTGAACTCCATACTCACTAGTTGACTACTTTGGTCTACCAAACTCAGTAGACCTATTGGCAGTATGTCGTGGTATATGTCATCAACCTTTTTGACAGGTTGGCAAAGTATACACCGAGGATAAAATAAAGAGAAATTTGAATTTTAGTATAGTTTTATTATAGTATAGAATTAGTTGTAAAATGGTGTTAATTCTGTATCATTGCAATCCCAAATAAAATTCTAACACACACTATCACTTTTATATGTTTTTCATTATTTGCAGGCACATTTTTTTTCAACTGAACAGTTGTATGGCATTGTGTATGTTTGGATTTGTTTTTTTAATGGGTTAAAAAAAAATCACCCACTTCCTCAATATGCAAGAAATATGTGCTCCTACATTCCTCCTTTACATACAAAACATTCAAGACACCCCCTTTATTCTCTGACTTCTTCTAATTTCAGGCTAAATTCAGGCTATGCTCAACCCAAGCAACGTTTTTTGAGGCAATCATGATCACTATTTACGGCCATAATTATCAAAAAAACATCCATATTTTCACCTGAAAAATTATTGTCATAACATAGCCTGAAGGTAGCCATGCAGTTCAATGCTGGAAATTTATGGATTATCACAAGTTCAACTGTATTGTATATGTGTTTAAAATTCATATAGTAGTATAGTTATATATTTCTATACTATAGTATTATTTAACTGTGCACAGCATTCCGTCGGTATAGTATTGGGTTACATTCCCACAGCACAGTAATGAAATGTCTATAGTATACTGAAGAATATATATTAACTTCAGCATATATACTATATTAGTAAATTCCTGTGGAATATGTTGGCACTTTATAGAATAATAATTGCTATATAGTATTATGTTATATGTCCCTAGTTTAGTGTTATTACAGATGAGCGAATTTACAGTAAAAACAAATCGAATCACTCCATTAGCTCGGCAGTCGGCTCATCAGCCTGCTGCCTTTGAAGCCTAGAGATGAGGTCACTCATCTCTAGTTATCAATAATATGAATGTATAGATGGTCGGGTGTGAACCGAACACAACAGATTTAGGCCATGTTCACACATGGCACAAACAGCAGCCGTTATGTGACACGGCCGTGTCACAGAACGTCTGCTGTCTGAGATGTTCACCAGGCCGATACTGCACTGCTTCCGGGTGCTGGGGCTGTGATATTACAGGCCTACCCAGCCAATCAGCGACTGAGGCGGGACTCCGATGCAGCCTCTGATTGGCTGAACAGGCCTGCTACATCACCGCCCCAGAACCTGGAAGCAGCCGAACAAGGGGGCAGAGCTGCAGGATTATGGCAACTGTGCTGGAGCCAGGAAGGTAAGTTTACTTTATTATGGTAAAACAGCCCATGCCCGGCCATATAGTAAAAAACACCCCCTGCCTGGAATACCTCTATACAGGCACCTTTAGTGTCAGATCTCTTCAAAATTGTCTATCTCTGGCCACAGAAAAGAAAAGGAACCAGCTATTAATGACTAATTCTGGGTCATACCTTTGGCCAATCGCATTATATATTTGACCATTTATGCTAAGACAAGGATCATCAGATACAACATAGTATGACACTTGAGGTGTGTATTTTATGTATAATGTCCAATATTCACCAAATCCGTTGTCATAACAAAACAGTTATAGAAGGGCATACAGGCAGCTGTAAATAGAGACCGCATCTGAGAGGGCAGATAAATCTTTGGAAATGTAGTCCTTCACACTGTTATCCCACCCACAGCCCCTTGAGCTGTGCCAAATAACAAACACGGCACTTATGCATCGACAAACTAAGTTCTGCTACATGACTCTCATGAGTTTTTGATACATTGGGTGTCATATGATTTAGGGTGAACCCAGCCTTCTACTGTCATCAAACTCTTAATTATTTTTCCTGAAGATACATTGTTTCCTGCACCGAAGAACATGTAGAAATATCCAGCTAACACTTTGTATGTAGATAACACTTTAATTTCATTCTGCTTAATACCACAGAGATAAAGTATTCAGCTAGAACACAATAGAACCTGAACTTCATATATTATTCTGAGATGAGAAGGAGTGTGCACACGGGGAGTGAGTCTCCCACTGCCCCCTACTTTAAACTTTGGCATATTGTCATCAACATCTGAAGACTGGAGAGTTGGATCCTGTTAGGCCCTCTTCACCGAGGGATTTGAATCACTCTCCGTCTGTCTATATTGTACTTCCTCTGTAACCTTACAAGCAATGTACAACTGTAAAAACAGGCAGGAGACCAGTTATCTGTCAGGACTGTGAAGGAACTTAGCAAAGTAATAAATAGTGCCTATGACCTCCAAGTGGCCTTTACTAGAACCAAACTATGCACATACTCCATCCTACAGTGAACGTTATTGGTCTGAGAATTCCGACATGTATCCAAAAGAAAAATGAATGCGGATTAATGAACACACAGAGCTCATTATCTAGCGCTCCATGGTGTGGACCCAATAGCTGCTGAGTTCTCCAGATCAGTCCTACGGCGTCAATGCAAAAATTTGGACCTCTTATAATACAATAAGTTAATATGTTATTAGAAGGTAAGGTATGTGCAGACATAAATCATGGCACTGCTAGAGTGATCAGGGATGGGCGCTTATGGCCCCATTGTCTGCCCTGGATGAATGATGTGTTTTATGTTGAAGACCCATTATCAGCTGGGCTTCTTTGATGTTCTTTTTTTTTCTTTTTTGAGGACCGAGAGATAAAGGCAGGAGAAAAAAATGATAACAATATGGGCGAGGAAAGAAAACAGCACCTTGCATGGTAAGAGTCAAGGACGAGAGAAAGATTCTGTCCAGTTTCATATAGATTCCATGTTATTTTCAAAGTTTAGCAGACGTTTTTAGAAGTCAAAAAGGTAGTGGTGGTGGTGGGTACATGGGATATGTCAAGAGGAAGCACATCTAATATATATCATACAATGAAAAATGGGACTGGTTACCGTATTAATAGTGCATGAATATAGAGTGTTTACAAAAATAAAATAACAAATAACCCCTTTCAACTTTTTAAAGGGGTTGTCCAGATTAGGCACTTCTGTATTGTTAGAACTGCCTGATGATGATGATGATGATAAGCAGGATGTCCCAGAGATTAATTGTAATCTGGAAGAAACCCAGATGTTTAAAATTTGTGTAGCGTCACCACAAAGGAAATGACATAGTTATCATTTAAATTAAGTGCTAGAAAGTAGAGATGAGTGAACCTTGATCACAAACCTTGTACTGCAAAACAGCGACATCTTGTGGCCAAATGCAGAATGTCAGTTTCAAACAATATATCATACATATTATTATATACAGTTACATCTCTCTGGTTGTTTTACAATCTTACAAAGCGATTTGCTTCGATTGTACTGTAAATTCGCTCATCTGTAATTAGCAGAAGGATGGCACCAAAAAAAATGAAATTCAGAGGCATTGGTAGGATATAAAGAGACCAGATGCATAGGCTCCGCCTAAAGGTATTTTCTGGACGAACCGGACTAAGAAGCTTTCTACAAGAGAGCTCATCAGTCACTGACCTGCAGGGTGTGGAAACCTGGCCACTGTGCTGATGTCGCACAGCAGTTTTTATTGGAAGACAGTTACAGCAGTTTTTATTGAAAGACAGTCACAGCAGTTTTTATTGGAAGACAGTCACAGCAGTTTTTATTGGAAGACAGTCACAGCAGTTTTTATTGGAAGACAGTCACAGCAGTTTTTATTGGAAGACAGTCACAGCAGTTTTTATTAGAAGACAGTCACAGCAGTTTTTGAACAAAAACCAGAAGTGGATCCAGAGGGATGTATAAGTACTTTCTTTCTAGTTCCCATTCCTTTTGAATCCAGTCCTGCCAAAAACTGCCATGTGGGACAGGCATTAGTTTTTATTAGTACCATTTTGAGTTCTGCACAAACCCTTACCCCTTACATAGAACATATCTTGATGATCAAAACCATAAAACCATGCCATTCGTACACTTTTTTTTTTTTACTGTGATCACCATAGAGGGTAAATAACACATTAGTTTTATAGTACAGGTCATTAGCGTTGCAACAATTAAATTTGCATGTTTTTTATTGTATGTTTGTTTATATGTCTTATATATATATATATTAAAACTCCTAGAAGACCCAGGGCATACCGGTACGCCATGGGTGACTGTCCCCAGACGACCCTGGGCGTATCGGTACGTCCTGAGCTATGAGTAAGCCGCCGGGCCCTCACCGTTAATGACAGGCTGCAGCGTGTCATGAACCCCTTAAACGCTGCGATCACAGCGCGATTGCGGCGTTTAAGTGTGAGAGGGGCAGTCCCCTGTCACTTACCGATCAGGACCCCCGCAGTGTGACATACATTAATTTAGCCATTATTTATCCACACGTACAGACACACAGATTACACACTTTACAAATATGAACACTACATGCACCATAAACATACAACACTTGCATATAATCCATATGTATGTATATAGGGGGGATTACAGGACGGGGCAAACTTCACTGCAAGCTACTGATCATCCATTGGTGGTTATTAGCCACCTTGCTGTGCATTATAAAGTGCAAAGATAATCTCCACTTCACCTTCCTTCTACATCTGCCCCATGGCTTTGTGACCTCTCACTTGTATCTGTTCTGTGTCATTTGGCTGAGAAACCCCTCCTCCAACACACAGGTCACCCAGGCCTTAGAAGGGGGAGAAGAACAGGGACTGAGGATTTCGTTTTGTTCAATTCACAGGTACCAAACATGGGGGTGTAATGAGTAACAAGGGCTGAGATACTTCCCAGTAAGGTAATGAATCTCCTCCCTATAACCCTTTGGTGGTCAGCTCCGAGGTCTTTTGTACACAGTTCTGGGTCACTGCCGCTGATCTGCAGCCCAGGCCTGCCTACACAGAGGTGACGCCTGCATATTGCTTATTACACAATGCAGAAAGGAAGTGACAGAAAATGTGCTGCAGCCTACAAGAGAACTGGAGAAAAGGTCTGATATTCCAGTAAGACAACTACACCAAAATATGAACCAGAGACAATAAAGAATGGGCTAAAAGTGCAACTATAATGGGAAGCTGTCACCAAGACAATGCTATCTGCTGGTATAGAGAGCGGAAAGAAGTTAGCAGATTGCTATCTATCTATCTATCTATCTATCTATCTCAATCTTTGTGGGAAAGGATTCAGTAGAACTTGCAACATGTTGATTGAAACCCCTCCTCATTCTGTGTTAAGGAGTCCAGTGGGTGGTGTCACTCAATGGACTGGACTCCTTAGCCTGGAAACATCAGAGATTTCAATCAATAAATTGCAAGTTATACTGAGTCTTTTCCTATAAAAATATAAATCACTCCACCCAGCTCCTTCTGCTCTACAACATGATGGCGATAGCTTAGGTAGCATTTTCATGGTGATGGGTTCCCTTTAAAGTGACTCTGTACCCACAATCTGACCCACCAAACCACTTGAACCTTCGGATAGCTGCTTTTAATCCAAGATCTGTCCTGCGGTCCGTTTGGCAGGTGATGCAGTTATTGTCCTAAAAAACAACTTTTAAACTAGCAGCCTCGTGCCCAACGGCCGTGGCCTAGATTGTGTATGCATTAGGCTGGCACCACACCTCCATCCCTCCTCCCCGCCCTCCTCATGATTAGGAATGCTCCAGGCAGATTGTCTCCTATTCATCAGCTGTGTTAGCCCGGCACATGGGCTGGATCGTTAAGGCACCTGTGCAATGTTCAGCATGGAGAAAATGTTCCAGTGGCATTCCTAATGATGAAGAGGGTCGGGAGGAGGTACGGAGAGGTGGTGCAAAGTTAGGGCACAGATTCTGTAGGCCACGGCTGTTTGACACAAGGCTGCATATTTAAAAGTTGTTTTTTAGGACAATAACTGCATCACCTGCCGAGCGGATCTCATGACAGATCTTGGATTCAAAGCAGCTATCCGAAGGTACAAGCGGTTTGGGGGAGACAGATTGTGGATACAGAGTCGCTTTAATGTTCTGGAGAGTCCAGTCTGTCTGTTCACTTCTCATCTAGGTGTCAGGCACCTTCCATAGATTTATGTATACAGAGTGGATTCTATCATTCCTACCAATGGTTCATCCAGAAATAAAAACGTGAAGGGGCAGAATACTTGCATCCAAGTTTTATGCCCCTTTACGTTAGTATTATTTTCTACACCCCTCATTAACATTAGATTGAAAATCAAGGTAATAAGCTGTTATTGTTCCTGGAAGGGAGGGATTAGTGATGAGCGAATACTGTGGTGAGATATTCGAATATTCGATAAATATTTGATAAGCGTTCAAATCCCCCAGCTTCCGGTTTCACCCTCCAAGTGGTCAAATAGATGTTTTTCACTAATCGAATACTTGTTCCCACAGACTTTAATGAGATCGAATATTCGATTGAATATTCGAATATTCGCGGGATATTCGTACGAATATCGAATATGCAAATATCTCATTATTCGCTCATTACTAGGAGGGATCTGACCACCATACAGTAGTACTGCTATTTCTCGACGTGTCCCAGGAACTATCATGGCCTGCATTTGCTACCACTCTACTACGGCTTTAGAGCCACAGGTTTGCAGGAAACACATTTTACCGGATCACTGATAATAGGGAATAAATGGTAACAGCCTATTAGATTATAGATCACTGTCATTGGTAATCTGTGTGCACAGGACAGAATCTGCGCCGACAGAAGACATAGATCTCGCTATCTCCACCGATAGATACCCTGTACTGTTGTTGCAGACGTCACTGGCTTCCATTGGAATCACCTGAATGTTGAAGCAGAGTGCTGTGCCGGTGGGCTCTTCTGACAGTACAATCCTGCTGAGAGCTCTGTGTGCAGCTGGACAGAGCTGTCCAATGTTACCATGTAAGTGAACAGGCTGCAGGCATTAGAACTCTGCAGCCGAGTAATTATTGTGGAGCGCAGCGGCCATCATCTATTTAATAGATCAAAGCCAATACCACAGCTGTCCCATTTTTTTTTTTAATTTAATTTTTGGCAGAAATAACTTAATGGGACCATAGATGATAATAATGCAACTGCCAAGCAGAGGAAAGAATATTTTGCAACAGTGCCACTTCTGCCTGTGGGCTCTGTCTGATATTGCAGCTCGGCTCCATTTAAGTGATTGTGCTACATTGTGCTACAATACCAGACCTTTTTTCCTAATCCTGGGAACCCCTATGAAGTAACTCTTGAAGCGTTAGTGTAATTTGAAATAACTTTTGACATGTTATCAGACAATGATGGAGACCCACTGCTGACACCTGCTGCAATTCGGAGATACAAATTAGACAAATGCTGTAAGTATAATACAGATGTCTCATGTGGCAGGAAAGCACCCAGGCCAGTAGCCACTGGTACCTTTGTACCATCTGTAGCTGCACCTCTGATACAGGCTAATGTGGTTCACAGCACTGTATTCTGTGAATTACCATTATCCAGTGGTTTTTATTTTACACAATTTGGTAACTTGTAATCCACTTTACTATATATCCTGCAGAAATGTGCACAAAAGAGACTTCCCACCTTAGAACAGAGTCAGAACATTAAGCGGTTATTTGTGGCCCTCTCTATTATTTCACCGTAAATCTTATAAATTCTGGAACTAATTACACAGAGGATATGTCTCAATTTGTTCTGCATTAATGCCACAGCCAGGGCTATAACCAGAGATGATTCTCAGCTTCATGAAGTTGATGAACTGAGACTAGCACAGGGCTAAATAACCATCTGGAATTTCAGTCTGAGGTTACAGGGAAGAGCCCCTGACCCCATGTTCAACTTTTCCTAGAGAAAAACTAGTACAGAATACACACTGCACCTGTAGGAAGAGGAAAGTCAGAACATGATAATTATTATTATTATTATTATTATTATTATTATTATTATTATATTCAATTCATATTTCTACACATTAAATATAAATTATCATTATGAATATATTGTATATTATTTCAGCATGTATTATTTATTTATATCAAATAATAATTAGGTTTTAGTTATTTTATGACATTATTACTATTTATACTAAATAGTTTAATGAAGATTATTAATAACAAAAGTAATATTTATATTATACTATAAAAAGTTAATATTGTGTATAAAATAATCTTTCTTAAAAAAAAAAAGAATTGTTAGCATTATTTTTTAATTGAAGCTATGTTTACACAACGTTTTTTAAGACCAAAATATGGCCATATTTTGATCATTACAGCCGTTGATAAGGATTGTGCTCTTTATTAATGGCCATAATTATCAAAATACAGTCATATCTTCGTCTCAAATGACAGCTGTCAAAAAAAAATACAGCCAGAAAAAAAATTAAGTGTAAACATACCCTAAAAAATTTAATTGTTAAAAATGTTGTTAAACATTTGCCTTATTAAATAATAACTAATATATTTGCATAATTCATAATAAAATATATACCAAAATAAGGCCATGTTCACACAACGTCGAAAAAAGACGTCCGTTATTGCCGCAATTTAACTGACTGCAATGCAATGCATTGAAGTCAATGGAATGACGTACGTCCAATGCACAGTGTATAAAATGACGTGGCGTCAAAATAATGATCATGATGTCTTTTACAAACAGCGGACGTTATTTTTTAGTTGTTAACACACAGGGTTTTTTTGTCGCCGTTCTTATCCATTTTTACTATTAAATTCAATGGACATTTCAATTAAAGACACATCCAAAAGCCAATTAGTTTGTGGGGTCGAGAGGGGGAGGGAGAAATTCTATAGCATATTAAGACAATTGTGTTCTATTTTATATTGCTATATGTAGGAAAATTACGACCATCCAAATAATAAACAGCAACACAACAGAATTAATAAACACAGTGATGTCTTAGTACAGAGATAATAAATACAGTGACATCAATGAACACTGATGACAGATGTCACATGACTTCTATCTCCTGAGAGGGAGGGGGCAAGCAGGAGACAGCGTGGATTACACAGAGGCCAGTTTTCTAACTTCCTGGATGCCATTTAACTGCCAGTTCAGCAGAACTGCGCAGACAAGGTAATACAGTATAAGGCTATGTTCACACAACGTCAAAAATAGAGAAAAGGCGGCCGATTTTTCTATTTTGAAACACGTCCATTATTGCCGGGATTTAACTGACAATGTATTGAATAACGGACGTTTTTACTGTAGACGACAAAATAATAAACATGAACATTATTTTCGGACGTTTTTTGCAAACAGCAGAGGTTTTTTTATTAGTTGTTCACACACAGTTTTTCTTTTGTCATCGCTCTTTCTACGTTTTTATTATTAAATTCAATGGACTTTTCAATTAAGCCACAAAGGCTAATTAGTAACCCCAAACTAGAATAATGTACCAGCAGCTGTCCCTACACTAAGGGAAGGCAAGGCTGCTAAATGACGATTTTAGACTCAAAATGACGGGCGTCATTTGAAACAGAGTTGAAAAAACATTGTGTGAACATAGCCTATATATAACGTTTAATGTACATCTTTAAAAAAAATATATATATTTGGCTGTCTCATAACATACTAGGGCATAAAGGATCAATGGTCACATTTTTTTTTTACCTTACATGCCCCACAATTTTCCCAGGTCCTGTGGGGACCGTATAATTTACTTAAAAAATTGTGTTGGCTTCCAAAAGAGTGGCATTCTAAAAAAAAAAAAAAAATGCAAAAAAAATTGCAGATGAGGGTGTGGCCTAAATCATTTAAAAAAAAAAATCAAAAAGAAAATTAAAAGGAAGATATAAGAATGGTTTTATTATTTTTAAGGTGGGTTTGCGAAAATGGATGAAAAATTGATGGAAAAGTGGAGCATTTGTGTGCATTCCATTTTAATCTCTTTTCGTTTGACTTCCATTATAAAAAAAATCTAAATCAAAACACATACCCATTTTTTTAAACGTACACAAAAATGTGGTCGTCTACGTTTTTGTGTACAATAAAAAAAAAGATGTGTTATGATCCGTTTTTTTTGTTTTTTTTTATAATAGAAGTCAATAGAAAAACAGATCAAAAGAGATGCTCACAAATGCATCTGTTTATTCATTCTTTTTTTTTGGCTATGTTCACACAACGTTTTTTCATCTACGTTTAAAATGACGTCCATCATTTTGAGTCTAAAATAACGAACGTTATTTAGCTGCCTGAGCCCCCTTAGTGCACTGACGGGTGTTTGCACATTATTCTAGTTTGGTTACTAATCGGCCATTGAATGGGGCTTAATTGAAAAGTCCATTGAATTTAATAGCAAAAACGGAGACAGAACGGTGACAAAAAGAAAACTGTGTGTGAACTACAAATAAAAAACGTCCGCTGCTTGCAAAAGACGTCCGAAAATAATGTTCATGTTCATTATTTTGACGTCCGCGGCAAGAACGTCTGTTTTTCAATGCATTGTGTGCGTTGAACGTCCGTCTTCCCAAGTTTTTTTAAATATAAAAATCGGCCGACTTTTAAATATTTTTGACGTTGTGTGAACATAGCCTGTGTCTGGGTTTTTTTGCAAAAATGGATGGGGGAAAAAAACAGATTGCAACCCAGCCTTTTTTCTCTTTTCTTTTCTCTACCTCTGGTAGCAGACTTTTTTATTTAGATTTGGGAGCCTTGTACACACCTGACCGGCAGCCAAAGGGAATGGGACACAAACTGCAGACAATTTGAATGATATAAATCTCTGGGATTTGTGGGGGGAAAGAGATGAGAAAGATCCAAATTTACATCAGAAATCACCTACTGCGCTTTATGTGGTCCAAAGGAGAGAATGCCTCTTGATTGATGATAATGTTTTTAGAATAGAGAAATGCTATAATTCTACACAGATGGCAGTTTTCAGTGAGATACAAAATGCATTTTGTGATAAATAATATATGGAACTAAAGTTGAACATGACAAATGATATCAGCGGGATCTCACGTATGTACATATATCATCGCCATAGAAGTCAAATTCTAAGCCATAACTCACTTGTGAGGATACTTTCACATGTTTTTAAACATATCTTTCACTTATACTTCTTTATATTGCTGCCTCCAAAAAGTTTTTAGCCTGCTTATAGAATATTTTGTATTATTGTTTGTTTTGTTTTTTTTACTGTTTTGTTTACTATTGTTAAATTTGAAATAAAATGTGGGAAAATATATTCTTAATTTACTTTTATTATATTATAAATTATAATACTTACGTAATATGATAAAGAAAAGTAAACACTGATTAACGCTTAGCCAAATTTTTTAGATGCCTATTAGAAACTTGGCCTGTAAATAATCTAATGTTTTGTTTGCGGAGGCTGTTGATTGCTTTTCATCACTTTTTTTTAGTGTAAAGTCATAGATCACCATAAGGATTTATTACACAATCTCTCCCCACTATTTCTTTGAAATTTCTCCATATAAATTAGAAAAAAGTTGGTCAACCGACTGTTTTAGTATATGGAGACCTCCCAACTCCCAAAGTTGAGAGAGAAGGATCAGGCATATTGGATTTCAACTGCCCAATCTTTTTGTTCTTAGAGAGATAAGCCTTCACCTGTGGTGTCTGGGAGTGGCTTAACAACATTCCCATTCCCTTCATTTAGAATATATGAATGCACAGTTGAGCATGAATGTGTATGAGGGTTTTGGGAAAGATATCTGTTTGGCTTTATTATCCCTAATAATAAAAGCATCAGTCATGTTTGATCTCCCTCCCCTTTAGCATCTGCTGTCATAGGGGAGACAGCCAGCCCTATCACCATTAAATGTTCAGCTAATCCAGCCATAGAGTTAGCCCATATGATTAGTATCTTGCTCATGGAAAGAGGGGACCAAATCTAGGTTGTGTCATCCCTATTTTAAAGTATTTTTAAAGAGCCAGTGCAGGGCTATTGGGGGAAATTTATGAAACCAGCATATTAGTACACCAGTCTGGTAAAAACCAATGCCCTCATGCTCTTAGTAAATCTGGCCAGCCTGAGATGGCTGCAAAAATCTATGCCTGCTCCAAAGCAGACATAGATGTTCAGCTTGATTTATGCCTTCTATCAGACATAATCTGAAGTCAACAATGCTGTGCTAGGTGAATACTTAAAAATAATCACAGATGCTTTGTACAAAAATTATTTTCAAGTATTTGCCTAGCGCAGCATTGATAAATCTGGGCCATTGTCTATTCAATTTCATTAGAATTTATGTAATTGAAATCCTTAAAGGGGTAGTGCGGCGGCCACACACAAAAACAAACAAACACAGACACAAACATAAAATATACTTACCATCCCACTGGTAATGATCGCCTTTCAAATTTCCCATTAGCCGCGTCCCCGCCATCTTCGGTCGCCATCCTCGCTTCCTGGTTCGGGTGCAGTGAAAGGCAGAGAAAAGGCTGCTGGTGCGCATGACGACATCGACCCAAGATGGCGCCCTGGAGAAGAGGATGGGATCGACAGTAATTTGGTATGTATACTTTATTTAAATTCCAGGGGGGGGGAGGGGGGAGCGGGGCCAAACATAACTTTGTAATGTGTGTTAATTAAGCGAAAAACAAAACAGCTGCACTACCCCTTTTAGGAGAATGTGCATGAGCATTGGAGGCGGACCTGGCTCCCCCGTGTATCCCCTCCCCTTAGTGTCGTGCCTCAATTAGAATCAAGTCTGGCTGCGTCACCCACAATGGCCAGAGCACATAAAGAAACCAACACCGAGCTCCATGATGGCACTGATTAGGTAGTGGGGGGATCACTACTAGAACTGGTACATTTGCTTTAAGGTTACAAACCCACTTGGCGGGTCTGCAGCGAGTCTCCATGCTGCGTTTTTGCAGCGAGACTCGCTGCAGATCCCGGCCCTATGCTTTTAATGGCAGACAAACATGCAGCAGGGATGTACATCCCTGCTGCGAGTTTGTCTGCAGAGTTCCCCATTAACCACCCGGCCGCCGGAGCTGATACTTCACCTGATCCCGGCTCCGGCGGTTCCCGATGTCTTCAGCAAGCCGGAGCGGGGACCAGGTGAAGTATATGCTCCAGCCAGCCGCCTGCAGCCCCGGCCGCCCGATCGCCCCCCCGCAGCCCCGGCCGCCCGATCGCCCCCCCCGCAGCCCCGGCCACCCGATCGCCCCCCCCCCGCAGCACCGATCGCACGCCCCCCCGCAGCACCGATCGCTTACACGCCCCCCTGCAGCCCCGGCCGCTCGATCGGGGGCCGTGAAATCGGTGCTGCGGGGGGGCGTGCGATCGGTGCTGCGGTGGGGGCGTGCGATCGGTGCTGCGGGGGGGGGCAATCGGGCGGCCGGGGCTGCGGGGGGGCGATCGGGCGGCCGGGGCTGCGGGGGGGCGGCCGGGGCTGCGGGGGGCGATTGGGCGGCCGGGGCTGCGGGGGGGGCGATCGGGCGGCCGGGGCTGCGGGGGGGCGGCCGGGGCTGCGGGGGGGCGATCAGGCGGCCGGGGCTGCAGGCGGCTGACTGGAGCATATACTTCACCTGGTCCCCGCTCCGGCTTGCTGAAGATATCGGGAACCGCCGGAGCCGGGATCAGGTGAAGTATCAGCTCCGGCGGCCGGGGGGTTAATGGGGAGGGCTGCAGACAAACTCGCAGCAGGGATGTACATCCCTGCTGCGTGTTTGTCTGCCATTAAAAGCATAGGGCCGGGATCTGCAGCGAGTCTCGCTGCAAAAACGCAGCATTGAGACTCGCTGCAGACCCACCAAGTGGGTTTGTAACCTAAGGCTATGTTCCCACACAGTAATTTTGGTCAGTATTTTGCAACCAAAACCAGGAGCTGTTTGAAAACACAGAAAGGCTATGTTCACACATGTTGAAATTAGTAAATGGCCGTCATTTAATGACAAAAAACGGCCACTATTTCAAAACATCGGCCACTGTTTTAAAATTATGGTAATTATTTGCCATTAAATGACAGCCATCTATTCAATTTCAACAGTGTGTGAGCATAGACTTTCTGTGTTTTAATCCACTTTGGTTGCAAAATACTGACCAACATACTGAGCAAAAATACCATGTGGGAACATAGCCTAAAAGGGTATCTCCATCTCCAACTAATATAAGTAAAGTTGTAGGACTCGTCAATTTAAATATTTTTGAAAATATGTTAAAAAGGGGTTATTCAGAGCTACAAAAACATGGCCACTTTCTTCCAGATACAATGTGACTCTTGTCTCCAGTTCAGGTGTGGTTTGCAATTAAGCTCCATTCACTTCCATGGAACTGAGTTACAGAACCCCACCCAAACTGGAGATAAGAGTGGTGCTGTCTCTTAAAGAAATTGGCCATGTTTTAGTAGCTCTGAATAACCCCTTTAATTTACCAAACTTGCCTCCTCCTGTTATGCCACTCTTTCCCTGTTGACAGCTCATTGTCTAGGTTACCAACTACTACTCCATTCTAGAAGCAGTGGTCTGGGACTATATATTAATATATAGTATATAGATATACAGTTCATATATAGTGTATAATATATATATAAATATATATACTATAGCGATATTTACACCAGTAAGACCAGAGCAGAGTGGTGGTCTGTGGCCAAGACAACGAGCTGTCAATAGGAGGGAAAGAGCAATATATCAGGAGAAGGAGACAAGTTTGCTAAATGAATGCATTTCCAAAAATATTTCATTTGATAAGCCTCAGAATATCCAGAAATACATTTTTATAATTTGTGAGAAGACATAAGTACAGTGATGCATAACTTATGTTTATAATGTCCATTGGGACTGCTAGGCTGAACAATGGGTGTCCACCCAATGCAGATCCTTCCAAATGCTACGTAGATACAGAAAGTAAAAATGTCTCCCAAGGATTATACCACAAGTCACTAAATTACTCAAAACGCTGAAAGTGTCTGAGAACTGGTGTCATCTGCTGCACAAAGCCAACTTATAAAACTTTATTTATTGTGTCTTTATATGACAATGAAGCAATCTCTTCTATTTGTTTTTTTTAATGGCTGCCAAAAACAAAAAGAGGAAAAAAAAAAGAAAGGTCCTTCAGGCAAGTTTATATGTTTAAGGCGTATTTCATTTATTTTATACATTACCAAGCTGATTTAATGATCAGGTCTGCTGTTGAAGGGGTTTGTTGGCATACATTGTTCTTTACATCCACTTTTGTTTTATGTTTTTTTTTTTGTTTCTTGTACAAAATCCTACAGGGGGCCAAATAATCTTGTGCTATGCATTTGTATGTATTAATATTTGGCCAAATGAAGGCTTTAATCTCAACCTACCTGATGGGGCTCCAGATGGTGCAAGTAAAATGACGTTAGAAACTGGGACATAAATAAAGGTTTAAATCATCAGAATTCGCTAATAAATCAAAAGCACAAAAATATGGTGTGGTTCTCATAGTGATGACCAACCATAAAATTATTCGGGATTCAGTGGACTACATTGGCTCATTGTAAAAAAAAAAATATCCAACATTGCTAAAGCTTGTTAAAACTTTTAAGCCCCTATCACACGGGGCGACGAGAGGAGCAAGCGAGCGTCAACCTGTCAGGTCATCTCTTGCTCCTCCTCGTTCCCCACTCGCTATTACTTGCGCCAACAGCGAGCAGGGGGACTGCGGGGAGCTGGGGGGGGGCAGCCCATAGGAGATAGCGGCGGTCTGCTGGCGCTATTGCACAGGGTGACAGCAGCAGATCGCTGCTATGGTGATAGCAGCAGATCGCTGCTATGGTGATCGTTGATTTTTAAACATGTTGAAACAAAACGATCAGCCGACATTGTTCATGTCGGCTGATCGTTGTCTTCTATTACACAAGACTATTATCGACTGTAACGTCCGATATTGGCCGAATACGGCCAATAATCGTTTCTTGTTATAGGGCCTTTACTCATTAGTTTTTTTTTTCTTATACATCTGACTGGAAGAGCCAGCAAGCACTGATATGTTTCAGCCCTAGTTAGTGCTATATAACTGCTAGGCAGTGCAGTTATATAGTGACTCCCAGGTGGTGTCTTCTCAAATTGGAATTATTCACTTTTCTTTTCCATCTGCCCAGGGCCACAATTCTTTTCTGTTGAAACATTTTAGTTTTTTTGCTCCAACACATATAGTAGTTAGGCTCCTTTGTGCCTTATTATCTGTATTAAAGCCCCCTGTGACCCCATATAGTATGAACACTCCTCTGTGCCCTCATATAGTATTAAGGCCCCTCTGTATGATGAGGTAGTGTAAAGCCTTTCTGTGCCCACATATATTACTAGGCTTCTCAGTGGACCCATAAAGCATTAGCCCTCTCTTAGTAATTCCAATGTAGTAAATAGGCTTCCTCTGTGCCCTTATGTTGTATTAGGCCCATCTGTGCTTTCATATAGTAGGTCCCCTCTTTGAATCCAGGTCTCTCAGTGTACCCCAGTTGGTACATTCCCCCATGTAGCTATATGACTGACTGTCAGGGAGCCAAATGTAGAGGACTTTGGGAGTGCAGTCGGTGCCTTCACTACATGCAAAAGCCCTGCTTTCCCTGACTTTCACTTCCCTTGTTCCTGCAAGACAACTAATAAACTATGCTGCTATGTATGTAAATCAGGGTTACCCTCAAGTGAAAGAAGTCACCTGTCAAAGCAATTCGAGAAAATCCCAGTATACGATAAGGTTCACACAACCAACCGTTTTTGCTTTAAAACAGGAAGAGCTAAAATATATTGCCTCCAATAATTTATGAACATTTTTAAGGACCATATAAAATCACTTGTGACAGTAACTGTTCTCTACCATAAATGCCTGGAATTTTAACTTGGGATCATATCCAAAATTAGTTAATATGAAGTTAAGAAATATGAAAGTAGATGCATCGACAAAAACAACAGTGGTACTACCAGCTTCACGGCCATAAATTATCCCAGTTCTTCTACTACAGCAGTAGGATTGACCTTGCGGTTCAAGTTAAATGCATTTGGTTCAGTTAGCACTGGGAAATCAAGCTTTTCATCAGGAGAGTATTTGTTTCTGCCCTTACCAGAAGGCCATAAATTCATATTAGCTGTAGTGGTATGCACTAAAAGCAGCATCCGGCTAGAACTATGTACAAACCATCTCACTAACTTTTTTCCGTTTACTAATTAAAATATTTTTTAAGGGTGTAAGAGATAATGAAATCTGGAAGGTGGGCTAGCCACAGAGATTATTCACCTGCTACATGGCAAAATATCAAATACACAGCTCAAGTAGAATGCACATGGTTTCCACAAGGGGCCCCTTTGGAGTACAGTCAGTCAATGGCCCCTGCATAATGTAACTATATATTGGTTGGCTCTACTGCAATAAAACAGTGCCACTTGGTACTGTCATGCAAAGTAGGTAAGGGATATGTACCATGTTCTATTCTATTTGCGGTACATAGTTACAGGTTATATTAGTAACCTGGAGATAACTCATTGACATAGGCCATAGGACAGATGTAGAAGGAGACATGGTTGCTTATACATATTAGGAAGCAACATTAATTACTATTGGTCTGCTCTAACTATTGGGGGGCAGCTCTTTGCTTGGGGGGGGCAACTGCATAATTTCTTGGCACAGCTCTGAATACTGGGGACACTATTCTGTAGGGTAACTCTTTACTTATTGGGGACAGTACTATATACAAGGGGGACACTCTGCCTAGTAGAGACAGCTCTACCTGCAAGGTGACATCTATACATACAGGGAAAGCTCTGCCTACTGTGTGTTAACTCTTTACTTCCTAGGGGGTAGCTCTACATACTGAGATGCAGCTCTACCTTCTGGGCACCACTCTGCCTACACCGAGCAGCTGTTCCTGAGGGACTAGGCAGATCTGCCTTCTGGGGGGCACTTTTTTACTTCCTAGATGGCAGCTCTACCTATTAATTAACTACTTATTGTGGGGCAACTCTCTCCTTGAGGGCCACCTCATCTACCTATTGGGGACATCTAAGTACCTAGTAGGGGCACCTACCTACCTTACCATTTGGGACACTATGGGTGGGGCAAAGGTGAGGATGGTGTTGTTAAAGTGTGTAGCATAAGGGGGCCTATACTCCTTCAATAACTGTCAGCCAAATGAATGCTTTTTTTTACCTGAGTTTTACAGGCAGTTCTTTCCTCCTCGTAGTTTGGTTTTCGCTCTGAAATACATTGTCAGCTGTGAGACCTTATATAGATAGGACTGTGTCTTTCTAAATCATGTCTAATAACTAGAATTTACTACAGGTGACTCCAATCAAGGGGTAGCAACTTCTCAAAGATAATAAAGAGAAAGTAAAGACCCCAGAGCCAAATTTCCAGGGTCAGAGTAAAGGGTCTAAATAATTATGTCTGAGCATACTTTTATTTCCTTTTTTAAACATTTACAAACATTTCTAAAATTCTGTTTGTGTTAATGGGGTGTTAAAGGTCACAACATAACAAAGTCTTGAGACTTACTATATACATTGTAAAGTAGTCAGAGTAAATAAGGCAACATTTTTTCAACATAGATAATAGCAAGGAAGAGAAAAAAACCTGCAAAAATTGTTTATAAAATAGTTTACATTCGAAATTGATTTAACCTGTTCCCGAACCACAAATGTGACCGTCACTTTTTGTGGTGCGTTCGCGCTCAGGCCACGGCAGTTAACTCTATAGGTGCTGCGATCAGTGCGACCGCAGCATCTATAGAGCAGAAAAGAGGGAGAATTGTCCTTTTGTTCAAATCGGGGCTGTGCGAAGCCTCTATGCTAATAGTAAATGTAGGGGGGGGGGGAAATAAATAAAAAAAGTACACATATTTAGTATCGCCCCATGCACAATGATGCTGGCAATAAAATAATCATGCGATTAAACTCGCACGGTGAACACAGAAATTTTTAAGTTACAGCATCACTGAGCTATAACCGCATAAAGTGAGACAAGTTAGATTTAAAAAATTTGCTCTGGTCCTTAAGGCACCATCTGGCTGGTTAAATATAGGGAACCTTTATTATGACACATACTCTGGTTTTCCTGTCATCAACTGTGTTCTTTGGTCTGTTTTCCATTTAATGAACTGTAAGGGCCCATGCACACAGAGCAAAGGGCCCATGCAAACATGTTCATTCTTTGAGCGGAGAGTGGAGGCGCATGAGAAATCCCATTGAAGCAATAGGACAGGCAGAATTTCAAGCAGAGTCTCCAGGGCGGGCTCGGCTCTGAATTTGTGCCTATTTTGCTCTGTGTGCATGGGCCCATATCACTGGTTAAAACCAAACAATAGAATGGCCCATGTAATGCACAGACAGGTTTGGTAGAGTGTCTTTCTGCTCATCATTTTGGCTCATAGAGGAGGTCCCTTTCATGGTTTAATAGTTCTGATTCCTAGAATTTTTTTTGTCCTTAATAATTAAAGGGGCTAGAGAAAATATTATATATATGGTTGCAGGTACATAGAAAGCAATAAAGTAGGACACTGAAAAGCATGGAGAGGTAAGCATAGCTTTTTTAATTATTATTATTATTTTATTTTTTTATTTTTTTTTGCTATATACCTGCTACCATATATGTAATGTTCCCTAACCTGATAACCCCTTTAAAGGGGTATTCCAACACAAATACTTCTATGACATGTTAAGAGTCTGTATGGCAGACACCATATCTGATGTCAGTACATTACTTATTAGAAAATACATGCAGAGCAGAAAGATTTTTATAAAGCTGTGAACGATTTTCTTTAGTGAAAAACAAATTGATCATAGAACATATCTACCATTATATGCTCCTTTAAATGATCTCAGCCCAATAACACATGCCCTTTTGAGGGCAAATTGTCCAGCATGGGTCACTTTTATCTGAATAATAGGAGACCCAAGCCGGTTCAGGGCATCAGACCTGCAGGATGGGACATGTCTCCTTTAGCTGAATGATAGGAGACAACTTCATAAACTTGAGTCAGTAATTTTAAGATTGCTAAAGTCTTCGGATTTGGACAGGTTTCATGTTTTGTTGTCTATATAACATCCGGTAACTTTCACTAATTTTAAGTGTGTGTAAATGTGTAAACCATAGACCTATATTTACCAAGATGTTCACGATTTCAAACTTTGGTACAATATGTGATGTTTGTGTAAGACAAGCCTTACCATTAATTTTATGTGACCACTAATGTGTTTCTGGTTTCTTCCATGATGCTGAATGGATTATTATTATGTGGCTGATCAGTTTATTTTTATTATAAGGAGACACAACATACATCTGCTGTGTTCTTAGCATTGTATACAATTGTGTCTAGAATGAACCATTGTGTCTTATGTCCCAAGGTAAAGCTCCATGTGATCACTTTAGGCCTGGTTAAAGGAATCTGAATATGAAGACAAGCCCATAATATGAAGGTATCAACATCTTCTTCCTATTTGCTGCCTGATACACCTTACAATACAGCACATGGGGCAAATGCTTGCTGTAACTACATTATATTACATATCTTATACTGATGCTGAGTTCCTGTATGAAATTCACAGCTTCATTCACAATTCTGCTGGTTACTTGGAAACATGTCACAGTCTTGTTGGCTAACAGGTTGGGTTAGCTAAGCTCCCATAATTCAATACTATCCTACCCAGAAGGTATTCTGGGAGGTTTCGGCACTGAAGCCTGCAAAATAGTTAACGCAGCTCTGGATTATAATATAGGAATCAGCACCTATCAAAAATGCAGTTGCTGCCCTCATATTTCTATAATCTACAGTTTTCTGTTTGTCACAACACAATGCTTTTCTCCCATTCATTGTAATGAAGGCAAAGAGCATATTTTTGGACCCCAAGGCACTTCTCTACAGAATTTAATAAAATAGACCGCTCCTAAAAAGTATGTCCAAATAATTGTGACATGAAACCAATAGGCTGATAAAAGTTTATTAGTCGAACATCCCTATTATAGTTGCAGTCCTTTAAGCTAAACAAAGAGTTAAATTACTAAATTCTTTCTTTTCCTTTTCCTTTTTTTTTTTTTTTTGTAAAGTACTGTTACCAAATGGAGAAATGTCATGGAATGTTTCCAATTCTCCAGAATATGACTACATTCTGGCCAGATTTAGGATCTTAGTTGTGCATGTGAGTGGGGTGGTGGGTGCTAGGGAAGGCAAGGTGCCAACAACCTCCTCCACATTGTCCAGTCTATTTAGTTTTGGCTAAGGCTATGTTCACACAACGTTTTTTCAGCTCTGTTTAAAACGGCGTTTCTCATTTTGAGTCTAAAATAACAGACATCATTTAGCTGTTTGGCCTCCCCTTAGTGCAATGACTGGTGTTGGTACATTATTCTAGTTTGGAATTACTAACTGGCCTTTGGGTGCAGCTTAATTGAAAAGTCCATTGAATTTAATTGTAAAAACAGAGAAAGAACAGTGACAAAAGAAAAACTTTGTGTGAACAACTAATAAAAATGTCTACTTGCAAAAGACGTCCGAAAATAATTGTCATGATCATTATTTTGCTGTCTGCGGCAATAACGTCCATTATTCAATAAATTGTGTGCACTGGCCATCTGTCCTCCCATTGACAGCAATGCATTGCATTGAAGTCAGTTAAATTGCAGCAATAACGGCCTTTTTTTAAAAAAATTATGGCAAACTGAATCTAAAAGAAAACCTAGCTACACCTCTGGCCAGATTCCCTATAATGTATAACCTTAACCCTCTCCCGCCACTGCACAGTAAATTAATGTCGCTGCAGCCTATGCCTGGTGCTGAAGCGACGTTAATTTACTGCACAGGATGACACAGGTGTTGGAGCTACACCTAGGTCATCCGCGGCGGGTCCCGGCTATCAGTGATAGCCGGGAACCCGCCGTAACTCTAGGCACCGGAGTCACGCTCCGGTGCTGAGAGTTAACCCTATTGATACTGCGGTCAGCTTGACTGCAGTATCTATAGGACTCCGGAGAGACAATTCTCCCTCTACAGAGGGAGAATTGTCTCTCCAGTGTGCATCGGGGCTCTGCAAACTGATCGCAGAGCCCCAATGGTAGCCATAGAAATCGGAAGCTTAGGATTCCGGTCTCTAGCTATGGAGGCCGGCGGGGGTAAGGAGGCAAGGCAGGATGCGTGCCGGGCGCGTGGCCGTGTGCTCTGTCACCTCCCCTCTCTCCCCTGTCGCTGTCACAAGATTATGACAGTGGCAAGGGACATAGGAGAGGGGGCAGAGCGAGGGACATCAGCTTATGGGATCATTATAATCCCATGAGTGGATGTCAAATCACGACCTGGACATTGAGGCATCAATGATACCAGGTTGTGAAAGGGTTAACATACTGATAGAAATAAAATGCTTCCAATGCCGCTAGAATATTCGCTCATGTGAGTGGGAATTTTGGTGGATGTAGAGAAGAACACAATTGAAGGAGTTAAATTCAAAAGGAAGTGAAACATTTTAGTGATTAAGGAAGGACCTTGTTCTTCCAGATAACATTCCACACCTATCCTTTCATGTTTTGAGCCAAGAAATTGTTTTCAAGACTTTGGAAATGGCAAAAAAGGAATCTTCCCTCAGTCGGTAAACTATTTTTTTTTCTGCTTTTGTGAAGCTGCTTTCTATCACCATGATCCAGACAATTTTATACATAACTTTAAGGCTAACTGCTAACTTCTCAAGCTTTTCCTTTAGACTGGCTCCTATTTAATAAGCCGGTGAGGATTTCACGGTAGAGAAATATTAAATGCAAGATGACCACCTGGTTAAAAACAATTTCCAAAAATGTTCTTTTTCCCTGAAATCTACAAATTTCAAACTACTACTTGGCAACTCCTAGAGGAGTTAACATTGTTCAAATACTCTTTTATTCTGCTATCTACAGTACAAATATGAAGACGGAACAGGAAGACGTATAGATGAGAGCAGAAAGATGCATGAATTCTTGTGACCTAAAAGGACATCACAACAGCTTACTGTTTTTACATGGCTGCAGTATCCCAGGACTGCAATGTGTGTATTTCTTAGTACAATTAATCAAAGCTAAACAGGAACTAACAAAAACAGAGTGGGCGCAGGATCATTTATATGTGACCGACAGCACAGTTCCCATGATACAAATGAGTTTTATACTACAATGATATTTTTATCCTACTTTATATTTTTTTCTTATCTTTTTAATATTGTTTTATTTTATTTTATTTTATTAAATTTTTATATAAATTAAAACTGTGTGTAGGTAAATATAGGTTTCATTATTTTATTATAAAATAAAACATTACAAAAAGTATTATAATTATAATTTCTTACTGTGTAAAATTTCGAGCAGAATGGTCTACAAACTGCTACAACAAAAAAACTTATTTCATTTTGTAGATTCATACACATGTATTAAAACTCATTGTTTTAATTATTAGTAGTAGTAAAACTATTTGCTTTGTTAGAAGTTGCTGTTAGAAGTGTGTTTATTATTTCTTCCCATAACAGTATTTTTCCTGAAAATATTAATAGTGAGACCATACTAAGGGCTATTTTCACACACAGTGAAATAAAAGCGGAATACGGACAAAATTTCAAGCTAAAAATACGGCAGTATTTTCGATATAATAATGCACTCCAGAGAAGTCGATGGGAAATTGTCTGGCAGTGCAAACCATATAGACTAACGTCCGGACAGTAATTGATTAAAACCATAAAAATAAAGAACATTTTCAGTTACAAAGTGCTTTTGTGAAACATTGCTTTTTTTTTGACCTGTTCACACATTATTTTCACTCAAAGTTATGTACTATGACAAGCCAAAAGTTTGTTACAATGATAATTACACTTTTAGGCTATGTTCCCACATAGTAATTTTTCTCAGCATTTTTTAACCAAAACCAGGAGTGAATTGAAAACACAAAAAGACTATGCTCACACTGAGTAATTGAGTAGATGGCCGTCATTTAATGGCAAATAACGGCCTTTATTTCAAAACAATGCCCATTGTTTTAAAACAACAGTAATTATTTCACTAAATATTCAACAGTGTGTGAACATAGCCTTTTTCATTTTTTTTCAATCCACTCCTGGTTTTGGTTGCAAAATACTGACCAAAATACTGTGTGGGCACAAAATAACCAAAATAAAAATTGTGCTCAATGATATATTGAATTTGTTTTGTGGCTGTTTAGGTCCTATGGATTCCTAGATGAGTGCCGCTGGACAGAAAGCCATTGTCTCCTTACTCTCTCTACCAAGGCGCAATCATATACATTAATGAGGCCTATGTGTCACTACATTAGCACGCCCGCTGCCCTCACTCAGCGTGACACATGAAAGAGCAAGGTGTGTTGTCCTGATGTGTCGTGTCAAGATTTGAGGCTGTAACAACTGTGTGCTGGAAATACTAGGGACAAGCCAGTATTTTTAATAAAGCAAGATCTTTTTTTCTCGTTAATACAATCTTTTTGTTTTTATACTGTGTGTGTATACTATTATGGCTCAAACCACTGTTTGTTCATTATTGTGGTGAACTACTTTGTAGGGATATGATTATGTACTGTGGGGTGACAAGTTCTTAGAACAAAACAACATAAATGCATATGTATAGAATGATAGAATGTACCCCTCATCCATTCCTCTTCCTTCCATCCACCCCCTCCTTGGTTGAACTTGATGGATATGTGTCCTTTTTCAGCTATAACTACAGTATTTTCCTGCCTATAAGACTGCTTTTTAAGCCAGGAAAATCTTCTCAAAAGTCAGGGGTCGTCTTATACGCTGGGTGTCGTCTTATTGCTGGGTGCTGAAAAACTTTGGAATTGACTGGAGAATCTGCGGTCCCCTCATACAGTGGGGGGAGCTCGAAAACATCTGCATTCCCGCCGTATGCAACCATATTAGGGGCAGAGCAAGCTGCAGGCATCTCGGGTATGGACAAAAGAGATACAGTAAAGTGGCTCTGTGCCCAGAAAAACACCCCTCTTTCGCCCTTGTATCCAACCGGTATTACTGTACCTCCTTCTCTGCCTCTTAGATCTCACTGTTGTCTGATGTTTTTTATTAATTTGGTGTACGTAAGAAAAGGAGTAGTCTTATACGGCGAGTATATCCCAAACTCTCTATGTTAACTGGAAAAATACGGTATATGTTAAATGGAAACTTCAATGGTTCTTCTCTTGGTAAATTGGCAACAACATGACTTTACTTTTCCAATAATTGTAGGCCGCACTGAATTCCCATTGGCTTCCGAATGGTGCAAAGTGGCACATTTTGTTATATCACATGATTTATTTATTAGCATTAAGTCCCTCCTACATGTCCTGATTTGAGGCAGCAAATGTGTGCAGTTTTCACAAGGCTCAATTCACAAGGCGGAATCAGCTTGAAGTTTCTGCATGTATTCCTTAGTGTGCACATACCCTAAGCATTTAGGGTATGTGCACACTAAGGAATTCTCGCGAACAATCCTGCCGCGGATTCTGACACTTATTCATTCTTTGGGCGGATGGTGGAATCTGGCTGACCATAGAATGGAGTCTATGGGACGGACGCACAGTGAAGCGGGAGCGCACAGGAACGAGAAACGGAATCCGTGGAAAAGTTATCCACAAGATTTCCTTAGTGTGCACATATCCTAAGGGGACAAACTGAAGGGAGTTCAGCTACAGGATCAGACTTATCTGATTTTATATTTTCAAGACTATTATGTATTTTTTATATTTTCAACTTTAAATTTAAAAAAATGCCAATGAATATATTTGTGGCGTTCTATGTGCATTTATAATAAAATAAATATTTAAAAAATGACACTCTTCGGCTATGTCTTAGGCTAGGTTCACACTGCCTTTTTGCAATCCGTTTTTTGCCAAAAACGGATGTATTTGTGTGCATCCGTTTTTCCATTGACTTCCACTTTTTTACAATGAAAGTCAATAGAAAAACGAATCAAAACGGATGCACACAAAAAACGGATGAAAAAAACGCAGTGTGAACCCAGCCTTAGGCTATGTTTACACATAGTATAACTATGTCAGTCTATTTTCAACCAAAAACTGGAGTGGAACTAACAGGACAAAATATAATGGAAAGATTTGCACAGTTTCTGTGTTTCCAAGCCACTTTTTTTTGGTTGAAATAACACTGACGAAAACACTGATAAAAATACTATGTGTGAACATTAGAGATGAGCAAACCGGGTTTGGGTTCGAGTCGATCCGAACCCGAACGTTCGGTATTTGATTAGCTGGGGCTGCTAAACTTGCATAAAGCTCTAAGGTTGTCTGGAAAACATGGATACAGCCAATGACTATATCCATGTTTTCCACATAGCCTTAGGGATTTATCCAAGTTCAGCAGCCACTGCTAATCAAATGCCGAAAATTCGGGTTCGGATCGACTCGAGCATGCTCGAGGTTCGCTCATCTCTAGTGAACATGACCCTATCGGCCGAATCAGTTTGATCCAGCTAATTATTGCCCTGTGTAACAATGATCGTTTCTTTAGGCTTGGACCTAAAATCATGGATCACTACGTGTAATAGTAATGCATGACTGACACACCCAAACAGTTAATACTTTACCTGTCCACACTCCCGTTTTTTCCTGCGCTCTGTATGCGTCCTGGCACCGTGCACTACAGCTTCAGAGCGGCCCATCTGAGCTGACGAGCCACTCGGCCAATCACTGGCTGGGACCGCCGCGAAAAATGATTGGCTAAGCGGGCTGTAAGCTAGGGATGCATTTAGAGCGCAGGAGAAGATCGCTTACGATGTTCGAGCAGCCCTTGCTAAATGATTGCCTTCAGCAAGCCGGAGCAGGGACCAGGTGAAGCATATGCTCCAGCCAGCCGCCCGCCCGCAGCCCGTTTAACAACTTCCGCAGCCCTGGCCGCCCGGGGCTGCAGGGGAGCGATTGGTGCTGCGGGGAGGGGCGATCGGGCGGCCAGGGCTGCGGGAGGTGTTAAAGGGGCTGCGGGCGGGCGGCTGGCTGGAGCATATACTTCACCTGGTCCCCGCTACGGAATTTGTGAAGACACCAGGAACCGCAGAAGCAAGCCGGAGCCGGGATCAGGTAAAGTATCAGCTCCGGTGGCCGGGGGGTTAACGGGGCGGGCTGCGGACAAACTCGCTGCATGTTTGTCTGCCATTGAAAGTATAGGGCTGCAGCGAGTCTTGCTGCAAATACGCAGCGAGGGGACTCCGGCAAGTGGGTTTGTAGCCTAAAAGTAATAATAACAAAACAGTTTGGTATGTGATGTTATTATCTTCCATGTACAGTCTGGAATGATTTATAGTCTGGAGACTAAATAAAATTGGTGTGTGTTCAGACATGTAATGGGGCATTTTATTTGCCGATACTACCAGCAACATTGCAAGGCTTTTGGGAGAGAATGGGGGTTGGGCCTAGTTTCCACAGCATTTGAAAAACAATCCAAATGCATATGCATTTTTCAACCAAAACCAGGAGTCGATTTGAAACAAAGAAAGAATATGTTCACACATTGTTGAAAAAATTAGTGGATGACCGCCATTTAATGACAAATATTTGGTGTTATTTGAAAACAGCAGTCATTGTTTTGAAATAAGGGCCATTAATTGCCGTTAAATGACAGCCATACACTAAATTAAAACATTTGCCGTTGTTTTAAAACAATGGGCGTTGTTTTGAAATAATGACCATTATTTGCCATTAACATTTGAGGACCAGGCCCAAAATGACCCAGTGGACCGCGCAAATTTTGATCTTAGTGTTTCCGTTTTTCCCTCCTCCCCTTCTAAGAGCTCTAGCACTTTCAGTTTTTTATCTACAAGGCCATGTAAGGGCTTATTTGTTACAGGAATAGTTGTACTTTGTAATGGCGTCTTTCATTTTACCATAACATGTATGATTAAATTCCAAATATATTATTTATGAAGATATAAATTGGTGAAATCGCAAAAAAGAATGCAATATGGTAACGTTTGGGGGGTTCCTGTGTCTACGTAATGCACTATATGGTAAAAGCGACATGATACCATTACTCTATAGGTCAGTCCGAACACAACCATATGCAGGTTACACAGATTCTCTAATGTTATTTTTTTTTTTTAAATGAAATCCTTTTTTTGGCAATTAATTATAAATAAAATGGGACTATTGTGACGCTTATAACAGTTTTATTTTTTCACCTACGGGGCTGTAAGGGGTGTCATTTTTTCCGCCATGATCTCTAGTTTTTTTTATGTGAAGATCGGACGTTTTGATCACTTTTTATTAATGTTTTTTTTATATATAATGTAACATAAAATCGGTAATCCGCGCACTTTTTTCCCTCTTTTCGTCTACGCCGTTTACCGTTCGCAATGACGCTTATTATATTTTAATAGATCGGACAATTACGCACGCTACGGTATATTATATGTTGATTTGTTTATTTATTTTTATATGTTTTATTTATATAATGGGAAAGGGGGGTGATTTCAACTTTTATTGGGGGGAGGGGTTTTGGGGTTGTGTGTTAGTGTTTTTAACTTTTTTTTTTTACACATTTGAAGTCCCTTTGGGGACTTTTACATCCAGTACTTGGATTTTTACACTGATCATTGCTATGCCATAGGCATAGCATTGATCAGTGTTATCGGCGATCTGCTCATTGAGCCTGCCTGTGCAGGGTTAGTGCAGCAGATCGCCGATCGGACCGCATGGAGGCAGGTAAGAGACCTCCGGCAGTCCGTTTTACCGATCGGGGGTCCCGATCGGTAAGTGACAGGGGACTCCCCCTGTCACTTACACTTAAACGCTGCGGTCGCGTCGCGATCCCGGCGTTTAAGGAGTTAATGGCACGCAGCAGCGTGTCATTACTGGTGAGGTCCCGGCTGCTGATTGCAGCCGGCCCCCACCTCCTATGAAGCGCGCTCCGCTCCGGAGTGCGCTTCATAGCGGGAGAAACACCCAGGGCGTACAGTTACGCCCTAGGTCGTCTGGGGACAGACTTCCATGGTGTAACTATATGCCCTGGGTCGTCTAAGGGTTAAATGACGATTAAATTGCAACAGTGTGTAAACATAGCCTGTGTTTTCAATCCACTCCTGGTTTTGGTTGAAAAATACTGACCAAAATACAGAGCAAATATACCTGTAATCAAATGCCACTTGGAATCGGATCTAAGTATCTTGAGGTGCGAGCATCCCTAGTAATAATGCTTTCCTAATAGTGTGTCCTGTACGGTATTTACAGGCAGCAAGGTGACTTACTGGTTTGCATTCTTGCTTTGTGGCTTTGGGGTCCTTAGTTTAAATCCAACCAACACTATTTTTGTATGTTCTTCCCATGTTTTCATGGATTTCATCCTGCACTCCAAAAAAAAAATGCTGATTTAGATTCTGAGCCCCACTGGGGCCAGGAACTGATATATGTGACAATCTTTATACAGCACTGCAGAATATGTTAGCGCTATATAAGTAGAGAAACTGATATTACATACATGATTCCCAAGTCATTCACTGGCCTGTTAGTGACTCTGTATCAGTGGATTCAGGCCATAGTAACATAGTAACAGGCATTGACCTAAAAAGTAGCATCTGAAACCAAAATGTGAGTCATGTACATGATTTATCTTCTGTGTTAGATTTTCCTTTTTTCAATCTCTCAAACTTTTAATTCCTGAGGTGAAGGACACGAGAGGTGGGGGAGTACATTATTTTGCTTCTGGATTCAGTACTGAGAGTCCTATCAAGGCCAAATAGAGAGCACAATGAGAATCAGCCAGATTCAGCTCATTCACCGGAGAGCTTTCATTCTTTACCAACACCTGCTAGACCTCAGCAAGCTTATATTCAAAGACAAATGTTTGGTCTGAAGAACTAAAACAAGAATTTAATTGTTCCATGCTACGGTCACTCACTTAGATAAACACAAGAACGCCTATCTAGGAATTCTGGGCAATTAATTGATATTTTATGAGAAGCGCCCTGCAAAGAAACAGCTTGTGCCCTACAGTGTGACCGTGTATATGCAGTATTTATAACCCATGAATTCTGCACTGCTGATATGGATGCCGCCTGGTATTTCAGATGATCAAACTGATATTAAATCAGTCAGAATCAGTTTTAGGCTATGTTCACACTGCGTACGAGTCCAGCCGCATTTCGTAAGCTGCCGTACATGTGCGGCTGAAACTACGGGTGTGGGAAAAATAGACCTGCGGCCGGATGCGTACGAACCGCGAACATACGCCCATAGTACAGTTATGCTTCCCTAGCTTGTTTGAAGGGATCTGAGGCAGGTCATTTACTTGGAAATGTTCGCCCAGTCCCGTAAACCACACAGAACCTTTTGGATCGAAAAATCAAGTTCAATTTGGCTGAAATAAGTACTTTGTACGGGACCGCACGGAAATCCACGGCCGTGTGTTTCAACATTTTCGTCCTCAAACAATGGTATTGTTCATTTTCACGGCGCTGTATACGATCCGGCCGTAAGCTCATACGTAGTGTGCACTGTGCGGGCGTATATCGTATACTTTCAAGCGAACGCATCAACCTCAAAACTACGTACGTATATTCGCGGTTCGCACTACGGCCGGAAACATACGCAGTGTGAACATAGCCTATACTCCATATATACCTATGTGTGTTTCCTCCACATACTCAGTTTCCTCCATACTAGATTGGTATAATGGCTTCTTATGATATAGCCTCTAGAGTGCATTTGATTTAAAGCGACTCTGTACCCACAATCTGCCTTCCTAAAACCTCTTGTACCATAAGATAGCTGCTTTTAATCCAAGATCTGTTCTGGGCTCCATTCGGCAGGTGACACAGTTATTGTCCTCAAACAACTTTTAAACTTGCAGCCCCGTGTCAAATTGGTGTGGCCTAGAGTATCCGTGCCCTAGGCTTGCACCACCTCTCTGTCCCTCCTCCCCACCCTCTTCACCATTAGAAAAATGCCCCAGGTAGGATTTCTCCTATTCATCACTTGTCTGAACACTGCACATGTGCTGGATCGTTAAGGCCCTTGTGCAGTGTTCAGGCAGGTGATAATTAGGAGAAAGCCCGTTTGGGGCATTCCTAATGGTGAACAGGGTGGTGCAAGCCTAGAACACGGATACTCTAAGCCACACCAATTTGACAGAGCTGCAAGTTGAAAAGTTGTTTTTTAGGAATGCATCACTTACCGAACGGACCCCAGGACAGATCTTGGATTAAAAGCAGCTATCCGATGGTACAAGCAGTTTGGGGGTTCAGATTGTGCATACTTTCTGCGCATCTGGAAGCCAAGGGTTGCTGTGCGGGAAAAAAATAATAAAGAAGATGCAGTACAGCACAAGCACTGCATTACCTTCATTATTGCAATTGGAGTTCCAATGATTGCGTCCACATGAATCATAAAGTAAAGACATATCCTAGGTATATGCTATCGTCCAATGAGATGGTAAAAACCTTTTAAAAACATCTAAAGGCTGTGTTCACATGGGGGGAGATTTATCAAAGGGTGTAAAATTTAGACTGGTGCAAACTTGCCACAGCAACCAATCACAGCTCAGCTTTCCTTTCACCAGTTGTTGTGATTGGTTGCTGTGGGCAGTTTGCACCAGTCTAAATTTTACACCCTTTGATAAATCTCCCCCATAATTTTTGTTTTGTGGCTATCTTTTTGGACAGCTGTCCTATTGACAGCAAAAGACACTAGTCTTTTGATAATTACGGCGGCAGCAATGATTAACAAAAGACGACCGTTTTTTTCAAAATGAAGGACATCCAAAAAGATGGGCCCAAAACGATAATTTGTGAATATAGCCTAAGGTTACAAACCCACTTGGCGGGTCTGCAGCGAGTCTCCATGCTGCGTTTTTGCAGCGAGACTCGCTGCAGATCCCGGCCCTATACTTTTAATGGCAGACAAACACGCAGCAGGGATGTACATCCCTGCTGCGAGTTTGTCTGCAGCCCACCCCATTAACCCCCCGGCCGCCGGAGCTGATACTTCACCTGATCCCGGCTCCGGCGGTTCCCGATGTCTTCAGCAAGCCGGAGCGGGGACCAGGTGAAGTATATGCTCCAGCCAGCCGCCCGCAGCCCCGGCCGCCGATCGCACGCCCCCCCGCAGCACCGATCGCTCGCCCCCCCCCGCAGCACCGATCGCTCGCACGCCCCCCTGCAGCCCCAGCCCCCCCCCCCCCCGATGGGGGCTGCAGGTGGGCGATCGGTGCTGCCGGGGGGCGATCGAGCGGCCGGGGGGCGATTGGGGGGGGCGTGCGATCGGTGCTGCCGGGGGGCGATCGGGCGGCCGGGGCTGCGGGCGGCTGGCTGGAGCATATACTTCACCTGGTCCCCGCTCCGGCTTGCTGAAGACATCGGGAACCGCCGGAGCCGGGATCAGGTGAAGTATCAGCTCCCGCGGCCGGGGGGTTAATGGGGTGGGCTGGAAACAAACTCGCAGCAGGGATGTACATCCCTGCTGCTTGTTTGTCTGCCATTAAAAGTATAGGGCCGGGATCTGCAGCAAGTCTCGCTGCAAAAACGCAGCATGGAGACTCGCTGCAGACCCGCCAAGTGTGTTTGTAACCTAAAGGTTTTTTTTTTACTATTAACACAAATAAACAAATACATTTTTTATTTTGGTCTTTTTCCTTCTTCATTTTTTTATGTCCTTCTTGATTTTCACTACACAGTTATCATCCCATGTTTTGAATAACAGCTGCGTAAATTTGTTTTACAGAAGGAAACCACGGTTAGAAAATAGAGAGAGAGTTTAGTGGTCATGCTCTGCAGAAATTACTGTGCAGAAAGGTGGAGTGATGCTGTCTACCTTAGTTATTACCAGTGGTGGATTCTGTGTTATCTGCCTACAGCTACAGTACAGTACTTGTAGTATCTACTCAGCCTCTAATCAGCATAAGATGACTGCCGGAAAGAGATCTCTAAACAGGTGTCAGGGCTCAGTGAATATGTAATATTTACATGATTTCTTGTGATTATACAGTATTAGGCTATGTTCACACTACGTAAAACTACGGCCGTTGTTGCCGATGGCAACAACAGTTGTAGTTTTTGTGCAGTGGAACACAGCCTATTAAGCAATGGCATCATGGCCGGAGCGTACACACATCGTATACGCTCCGGCCGGGATCTGTGCGGGCCCGCAAATAACTGACGGGTAAGTTTTCTATGGCCGGAATTCAGTGAATTCCGGCCGAAGAAAGACCAGTCAGTTCACACAGTGAAGCGAGCGGCCCCGGCCGCCCGCTTCACTGTGTGCTATGGTAAGCTCTGATGCGGGCACACGCTGATGCGCCCGCATCAGAGCTCCCCGGCCGGAAAGATCATCCGGCCGGTACTTAAGTACCAGCCGAGATGATCCAGCCAGAGACCGGCCGTTACGTGACCCGGCCGGGGTCACGGAACGTCCAGTCTTATACGTAGTGTGAACATAGCCTTAAACATATTCCATTTTTATATTCTATCTATCTATCTAGTATCTAAAAAATCTATCTATCTATCTATCTCATATAGTCACATTCTAATTTTATTTGACAGTGAAAATCCCTTATCACTGATAGGAATCCCATGCCGTAGATACCATAGAACAATGCAGCTAGTCTGTCATGATCTGACATGATGAACACGGAGGACAGGGCCAGGTTCTATACATGAAAAGATTGTATAATCATGACATGATGAACTCATCTCACTGCTAAAAGAGATGAAAAGCTGCAAACGTATTTTATAGAAAGTGGGGGTGGAAGAAGTTCCTTGAAGGAGATTTATGGCACGTTTTTGACCAGACTCCCTATTATAACCTGTCTAGATTCTTCATGCTCCATCATTCAACCTTTTATTCTATGGGGGTTCAGTACTATACACTAAAGACTCAAAGGCCTGACACTAACACTGCATATACAAAACTAGTAAGGCACCTTCCTAAAAACACAACAGGATTCTATTTAAGGAAAAGACACCTTTCTAAAAATAAGGAAAGTAGATAATTGAAATATTTTTCTAGCAACATATTTCATGGTGCTTACACCACTTGCAATATTCAAAGGCTCTATTGTGGTCCGACAGTTTTTGACAAGGTTCGCAGCTTGTGTCTCCACTCCATCTTCTCCAATGTGCTACACTTTGTGCTGCCACGTAGGTTGGGGCCTTCAGACTTGTTCTACTAGGAGCAACTTTTTTTTATTATGAGTTTAAAGGGTTTGTCCTGTAATCTTCTGCCACTGTCATTCTGACAGTATACAGTATACTTCAGGCTGTGGAGAGTCGCAATATTGTACCCATAAAAGTGTACAGAGCCTTAAGGCCCTATTACACTAAACAATTATCGGGCATATTTGGGCAATTATGCGCCATTATGGAGGATAATCGTTTTGTTTAATAGAAGACAACGATCAGCCAACATCGTTCATGTCAGCTGATTGTTGTCTTCTATTACACAAGATGATTATCGGCTGTAATGGGCGATAATCAGCCAAATACACCCAATTGTCTGTTGTTGTCTTATAACATGTTGAAAGACAAACTACTAAGATAGCAATGATCTGCTGCCGTCACTCCGAGCAATAGGAGTGGCGGCAGCAGACCGCCGCTACCTCCTATGAGCTCCTATCCTTAGATTGTCCGGGGAGCCCCCCCCCCCCTGCAGCTCCCCGCAGCCCCCCCCCCCCCCCCCACCCCGACTCTTACTTGCTTGCTGTCAGTGCCTTAATAGCATCGGCAGCGACCGGGGTAAGGGGAGCAAGCGAGTGCTGACCTGACTAGTCAGTGCTCGCTTGCTTCCCGAGATCGCCCCAGGCAATAGGGGCATTATTGTACCTTTGGATCAGAGAGGCATAAATAGAAATACATAGAAATTGCAGCTTGCTCAATCAGATGCCCTATTAAAGAAGTATTCTCTCCAGTATTGCTTGTGAATAACCCTGTAATGTTATGCTGGATTGTGCATCACAGGGTGCTCCTAAGGAAACTCAGGAGTACCTAAGACCCCCTATTATATATGTGTTGTATCATTGTAGTGCTTCCTGGAAACAAAAGTCAGTAGAGTTGAGCAAACTTCAAATATATTTGGGTTCATCCAAACCCCAGTGTGGGGCATTTTATTAGCAGTGGCTGCTGAAGTCCTGGAGAACATGGATACAGCCATCCAACTTCAGCAGCCACCGCTAATCGATTGCCGCACACTCAGTTTTGAATTAACCTGAACATGCTTGAACTTTGCCCAACTCAGTATTGTCAGTATTGGGCAGCAAAGTACTAAGGAACAAGCATTGATGTACAAACCTTACACAGAGAGGACCGAGACCGTCTTGATTAGTAGACAATCTGAACAGGGGCGTAGCTAGGATTCATGGGGCCCCATAGCAAAAAACTGTACGGGGCCCCATGAATCCTGTACGCTCCCCTACCCCCCCCCCCCCCCCCCTCGCCAAACACAGACAATGACGCACATATACACACACGGAAGCACCATTAACATATATACAGATACGCCACTGACATACACACATTTACACTAGAATGTGATTACACTAGTGCTGATGTATACACCATGAGTAGACTGTACACAGGGAAATCATCTCAGTGTAATAAGAAATACTCAAGCAGAAATAAAAGAAAATGCTGCAGATATTAATGGTGGGTTCTTTGATTAGAGCCCAACATTAATAGAAGCTGCTGCAGAACATCTTTGGGAGCAAACCTGTCAATCACTTGAGACACTACTGACATACACAAGCACACATATACACCAGTGCTACAGACATTGCTGACATACACACACACACACACACACACACACACACATATAGCCACAGATACATACACATACTGACATATAAATATATACACAGATACATATATACACACACTGACATATACATATACCCACAGATACATATATACACTCACTGAGACACATACACAGGACTTACAGCTCCCAGGCTTTCCCCTCCTCCTCCTGTAGTCCGGGCTGATCTTCACATAGAAGTATTCAGGACCTTTGGGTCATGTGACCCAAAGGTCCTTCATCCCTCTCGTGTGCCGTGCAGGACCTGGCAGGTCCTGCTCCTGTTCAGCCTGCTCACCCGGCTGTAGGGTGAGGGGGCTGAACAGTGCAGTGGGGGTCCCTCTTCCTCTCTGGACCCCTGGGGGTACAGTGGTCGGTACCTAGCATGAAGGCAGGGCAGGCTTCCTCGGGCCCCCTTCCTACAGGGGCCCCATAGCAGCCCTATTATAACTCCATATAATATAATATAGAGCTGTAATACATCCGTGTGCATGAACCCTAAGGGGAAAAATTACAGATCTTCATTAAACTGGAGACCTTCAAAAAAAAGAAAAAAATATTGCAGAATTTGTTAAATATGATCTCTATTCTTTTGGAGCAGGGCTATACATTTTCCCATGGGCCTCTTCTTCTAATATTGTCCTCTGGATTGCATCCGTTGATGTGAATTGAGTGCCTTGGTGTAATATATTCTGAGGTCTCTGGTGCATTGTAAACTAAAAAAAAAGAGTTGTACATTTGCTGACTTCAGCGCAGGGCTCACTCTGTCACTTCTCTGTGGTTACTTTGAGTTGTTCTAGATGCTGATGTGCTCCGTATGGTAACATGCTGGACGCCTCAGCTCCTCTGCTGGCTTTAATACATGTCATAGCTAAGGAGCCACAGCTGTTTCTACTTAATAGGACAAGAAAAAGAAAAATTCAAGTGAATGAATTAAGGGCTTTTTGATACAAAACTAGGTAAAGAAAACAGAAGCGTTCAAATAGTTTTGGAAAAAATGTCAGGCCGGCAACCACAGCTCTGCTGACTTATTGCCAGGAGATGACTTTAATTTGTAGCAGTTGCTCTTTGGCCTTAAAGACACATTGATTTACAAGAAAAGATGATGGTATTCTGCTTAGAGCTTTCTTTTATGACCAGTCACTTTAGCAAAAATGAGACTACAGTGTGATGTAGTATACCAAGCACAACAAAACGTCCCTTATCATGCTGGAAGACTCATGGCGGGTAGGGAGCCACTTCCATGCATTTTCCTTTAGGTGACATCAGTACATTTAATATTTATTATAACTATTCCAGCACTAGGAACTATAATAACCTGGTAGTTGGTATTAAGTCCTTGCCACACAGGCATTGTGGGTCACAGGCAGGGTCCAAAGACCCAATGGAGTAATGGAGAATGCATAAGTGGGCCAAGGATTCAACACTACAATATACTAGGCCCTCAAGGCATGATAGAGGACAACCCCATTTGAATATGACTTTGGAATCAACCATTTGCCATAGGAGTTAATTCACCATTCCCCTATTAGACTATAATGATGATACATTGTATGGGGGGCATTTATAAAGGCTGCGGGCTAAGCATACACCAACACCAGGGAGAAGGTGAAGATTTGCCCCTTCTTCCTGGAATACATCAGCCGTATCCCCCGCACCTAATTTATTATGCTCGCAGGCGTAAATCATGGCAGAAATCTACACCTGCTCAGGAGCAGGTGTAGATTTCTGTGCCCGCAGTACGGCAGGCACAGGTCAGGCTGAATTCACTAAGAGGCGTGCGCCTCTTAGTGAATATGGCAGGGCAATTGGAACAGGGCCTTATTTAAGACCGGTGTACTCGTGGCTGGTCATCATAAATGTCCCCCCATGTGTTCATAAATAAAAAGGTTTACAGTGCAGTTAGAAATGTCCTGTATAGATGGTTGGTGGTCTACTGAGTATAAATGAAAGCGTACAATTCTTCCAAATATACAAGCACCTACTGTATATATCAGAAAATAAAGACACTAAATACGGTACCAGATACCGGCACCAGCGTTGGAGCGGGGGAGGTGAGAGCATGTTACTTCTTTCATCCTCCCCCTCCCCTGCCAAAAATCACCATAGCCCGGAGTTCCCCTTTAAGTTTACTTGAAGGAGCAACAAGTCATATTCTTTTTAGATATGCAGTTACTCAAACTACAAAGCAATGCTGGCTTTCACTGTGGTTTAGGACTTCCTACAGCCTTACACTTTTATAGGTTCAAGGGGCTGCTAACGATCTCTAATATCTGCAGCTGTTTAGAGCAGCTTGTGATGTATCCCATGTATAACCCTAATAACAATTTTCCTATTACAAATTATTGTCATTTATAGAGTATCAATAGAACCTAAGACAATGCCGTAAACCTGGTTGTTATTTATGAACATGGCTCGCTTAGGCTTCCATTGGCCAGAGATAACGCTTGTCCAGATAATCTGTGAAACTATAATGTTTGAGAAACTATTGTAAACTAAAGCTAATGGCTGAAAACCAAGACCTATAAAAACACAGAGATTTCCAAAAATTTTTCCAGATTGTGTAATGAGTAATAATTCTAACGTTTGTGATGTGTGTAACTTACACAACCACATGAGTGACTGAGATACTTTTTTTATTATGCATTCTTGTCTGGGTCTGTTTACACACATATTCCAACTATCCAACTATCAGGCACCGGTGTTGGACTGGGGTGTTTGACTCTGGGGGCCTAGTGCACACTTACTGTACATAAAAGTAAGTGCATGCTTTCAGCATTGTTGATCATATGGCCACAGTGGCAAACTCCACGCGATCACCATAATGTAATACTGAGTCATGGTGCACTTAATACCTATGGCCTATGTGGTACTGTGATAGATAGATAGATAGACAGACAGACAGACAGACAGACAGATAGATAGATAGATAGATAGATAGTATGGGGTTAACCCCTTAATGTTGCAGTCAACTCATTACTCATTTTTCTGAGTTTAGGGGCTTGCTTTTGCCACTGGAAGATTCGATAACCATGAATGCATCAGACCTATTATGATCATGAAAACCTGCTAATGACCGGTTTATAACAGGACAACAAAACTCTCCAGCTCCTTTAAAATAATTACAAATCTTTATTCATATGTTTTAAAATACCAATGTGTTTCGGCCCCACTGATCCTTATTCATGGTTCTAATATGCGTACTTGACATCTGCTCTGGTACAATTAACCCCTTCAGGACCAGGCTAATTTTCGTTTTTGCATTTTCGTTTTTTCCTCCTTGTGCTTAAAAGGCCATAGCAGTTGCATTTTTACACCTACAGACCCACATGAGCCCTTATTTTTTTGCATTACTAATTGTACTTTGCAATGACAGGCTGAATTTTTGCATAAAATATGCTGCGAAACCAGAAAAAAATTATATGCGCAGTGAAATTGAAAAGAAAACACAATTCTTTTTTCATTCCCAGGTTTATAACGCTTTTATCCTTTGGTCTATGGGGCTGTGTGAGGTGTCATTTTTTTGCGCCATGATGTGTTCTTTCTATCGGTACCTTGACTGATATGCGACTTATCCCTTTTTATTACAATTTTCTGGATTTGATGCGACCAAAATGCGCAATTTTGCACTTTGGGATTTTTTTGCGCTTACGCCGTTTACCGTAGAAGATCAGGAATGTGATAAATTAATATTTTGGGTGATTACGCACGCGGTGATAACAAACAAGTTTATTTATTTTTGTTTATAACATGGGAAAAGAGGGATGACTTTGACTTTTATTAGGGGAGGGGGCTTTTTATTAATAACAACACTTTTTTTTTTTACACTTATACTAGAAGCCCCCCCTGGGGCAGGCCCCGGCCGGCACCAGTCACGGAGATCGCTCCTCTGTGACAAATTCATGGGGGAGCGATCTTCCCACTAGACACCAGGGAAAAGCTGCTCTGAAGTCTTCCGATGCAGCTGTCAACTTTGACAGCTGCATCTGAAGACTTAATTAGTGGGCACAACGATCGGACAGTGCCCACTAATAGCTGCGGCCCCCGGGAGCGCGGCGGTTCAGAGCGGGGTCGCCGCGAAGCCCCACTATGAATGCCCCCACCGGCGCGAGGACGTACAGTTACGTCCTCATGCGGGAAAGGGTTAATGAGGCGTCATGGTAGTCAGTCTGCCTCCAATATGAGGTCAGAAAGGCATCGCTGGCCTTGGCATGACGCATGTATAGGGATTTTCCTTGTGAAGCTTGTGCTTCTCTGGTAAAACTGCTGCCTCTACAGTCTTGAGAACTGTGATAAAATATGAAAATGTAATACAGAATGTAGATTAAAAGCCACCTTAGATATCTTATGGCTGTAACCTTTTCTTGTATCATCACAGGTATCCGTCAGCATCCTATTCAGGAATTGGGGCCATTAATTGAAATACGGTCCCATCAAGGGAGCTGTCAGTTGTATCAATGAGAAGAATTATAAAACGTCTGGTGGTTCCAAGTCAGCTGTGTGTAAACATTTGAGCAAGTATAAAGAAAAACAAGTTTACAAGGGGCTACAGAAAAACTTATAAAATGTGGAGGAATGGAAGAAAGTGATATAGGCTATGTTCACATCAAGGGTATGTGCACACTGCTTAAAACGGAAACTCCGTTGCGTAATCCGTCGCTCGCGCCCGCTCAAGTTAATTCTTTGGACGGGGAATCCGCCCCCGTGCATAGAATGGAGTCTATGACATGGGCACAGGGGCGCGCGCCGCTGTCCGCAAATAGGCATGAGCGACGGATTACATGACGGAGTTTCCATCTGTTTTAAGCAGTGTGCACATACGCTAAGTAAAAAAAGAGAAAAGGCATTTATCATTGCCGCATTTTAATTGACCTCAATGCAATGCAATGCGCTCCCGACAAAATTAATCATGGTGCTGGGAGCTCTGAGATTCACACCACAAGACACCGTCTGTGCATGGACGGGGGTTTACGAACATGTGAATTAGCCCTTAGGATGCAATAGCATGCGCAAATAGAGGAAGACGTTAAACCATAACTGTCATTTACATGTCATTTTTCAGAAATTAATAAGTATCAATTATCAATATATACTACAAGCAATTTTAAGAAACTCTGCAATAAGTATTATAAGGCATAATAGTTTTCTTGTGTTCTTAACCCCTTAGGGACCAAGCCTATTTGGGCCTTAATGACCAGGCTCATTTTTCAAAATCTGACCTGTCTCACTTTATGCACTTATAGCTCAGTGATGCTTTAACGTATGCTAGCGATTCTGAGATTGTTTTTTAGTTACATATGGTACTTTATGTTAGTGGCAAAATTTGGTCACTGTCTTGTGTTTTTTGTGAAAAACATCAAAATATCATGAAAAATTTTAAAAATTTGCACTTTACGAACTTTGAAATTCTTTGCTTCTAAAAAAAAGAAAGTCACATGACAAAAATTAGTTAGAAAGTCACATTATGAATATGTCCTCTTTATTCTGGCTTCATTTCGTAAACATATTTCACTTTTTTAGAGTGTTATGGGGCTTAGAAATGTATCAGCAAATTATGAAATTTTCATGAAATTTCCAAAACTGATTTTTTTTTTTTAGGCACCAGTTCTTTTTTTAAGTTGATTTAGGAGGCTTGTATATTGTAAACCCCCATAATTGACCCCATTTTGGAAACTAGACACCTTAAAGAATTAATCTAGGGGTATAATGAGCATTTTAACCCTATAGGGGCTGGAGGAAAGTATTCACAATTAGGCCGCGAAAAAATGGAAAATAGAAATTTTCCAATAATATATTTGTTAAGATTAAAGTATCTCATTTTCATAAGCAACATGAGAGAAAATGCACCCCAAATTTTGTAATGCAGGTTCTCCTGAGTACAATGGTACCCCATATGTGGGCATAAATCACAGCGGGGCTCAGAAGGGAAGGAGTGCCTATTAGCATTCCCAGTTCAGATTTTGCTGAAGAAGTTTCTGAGCGCCAGGTGCGTTTGCAGCTCCCCTGTAGTGTCAGCAGAATAGAACCCCCGCAAAAGTCACCCCATTTTGGAAATTACACCCCTCAAAGAATACATCTTGGGGTGTGGTGACCATTTTGACCCCATAGGTATTAGAGGAAAGTATTCAAAAGAAGACGGTAAAAATGAAAAAATAGAATTTTTCCAATAATATGTTTGTTTAGTTTGAAATTTCTCAATTTTACAAGGAACAGGGGAGAAAACTCACCCCAATATATGTAACGCAGGTTCTCCTAAATAGAACGGTACCCCATATGTGGGCATAAACCACTGTATGGACACACAACGGGGCTCAGAATGGAAGGAGCTCCAATTAGCATTTTCAGTGCAGATTTTTTTGAAGAAGTTTCTGAGCGTCAGGTTCGTTTGCAGAGCCCCTTTAGTGTCAGCAGAATAACCCCCACCCCCCCCCCCCAAACAAAAAAAAAAAAAAATCACCCCATTAAGGAAAGTACACCCCTCAAAGAATTCATCTTGGGGTGTGGTGGTCATTTTGACCCCACAGGTATTGGGAGGAAAGTATTCAAAAGAAGACAGTAAAAATAAAAAAAATAGAATTTTTCCAATAATATGTTCCTTTAGTTTGAAATTTCTTAATTTCACAAGGAACAGGGAAAAAAAACTCACCCCAATATATGTAATGCAGGTTCTCCTGAGTAAAACGGTACCCCATATGTGGGTGTAAACCACTGTATGGGCACACAGCAGGCCTTAGAAGGAAGGGAGCGCCAATTAGCATTTTCAGTGCATGATTTTGCTGAAGAAGTTTCTGAGCGCCAGGTGCGTTTGCAGTACCCCTGTAGTGTTAGCAGAATAGAACCCCCCAAAACTCACCCCACTTTGGAAAGTACACCCCTCAAAGAATACATCTTGTGGTGTGGTGACCATTTTGACCCCACAGGTATTGGAGGAAAGTATTCAAAACTAAACCGTAAAAATGAAAAAATTGAATTTTTCCAATAAAATGTTTGTTTAGTTTGAAATTTCTCAATTTCATGAGGAACAGCGGAGAAAACTCAACCCCAATATATGTAACGCAGGTTCTCCTAAGTAGAACGGTACCCCATACGTGGGAATAAACCACTGTATGGGCACACAGCATGGCTCAGAAGGGAAGGAGTTTCATTTTAGTTACAGGCAATATGTGGGTGTTTACTGGCTATCTGGGGTGGTAATGGACAATCTTGGGGTGTTTACTGGCTATCTGAGGTTGCGAAAGGGAATCTGGTGTGGTTATGGGCAATCTGGGGTGGTTACAAGCAGTCTGTGCCAATCTGGGTAGATTACGGGCAAAATGGGGTGGTTACGGGCAATCTAGGGTGGTTACGGGCAATCTGGGGGTGTTTACTGGCTATATGGGGGGGTACGGGCAATCTCGGGGTGTTAACTGGCTATCTGGGGTGGTTACGGGCAATCTGGGGGTGTGGGGGTGAGGGGACTGGCCGGGACTGACCCCACATTCTACCCCAACCCCTCAGCTACCTCCAGTAGCTGAGAGGAGGGGTTTGCGGGCCTTACCGGCGCTGCTGCACTATTCTGCGCCATCGCCATAAAGAGCTGATGGCAGCAGAATAGAGCTCATTAGTGATCGCCGTAAAAATCCATATCGGCGGTCACTAATAACATAATACATGTATTCTCTGGGTCGCTACGGTTATGGCGATACCACATTTGTGTAGTTTTTTTTTTAACTATTACCACTTTGGCGCAATAGAAACTATCTTCCTAGCAAAAACCCACAAAAACTGTCACCACATTGCAAGATCCATAGCGTTCTTATCTTTTGTGCGACAGAGCTGGTTTTGGGCTTATTTTTTGTGGGAAGATCTGTAGTTTCTATTGATACCAAGTTTTATATGTATATGACTTTTTGATCTCTTTTGTAACGTATTTTCTAAAGCAGATTGATAAAATACTGCTATTCTGGTAGAGTTTTTTTTTGTTTTTTTTTACAGCGTGTGGCGTGCAGTGTAATTATTGATATAGTTTTATAGATTGGGTCGTTACGGACGTTACGATACCAAATATGTATATGATTTGTGTTTTTGATCACTTTTATGTCAACTTTTATTGTGTATGGGTAATGTAATGCATTTATATTATTGTGGGGGCTGTGTTGTGTTTGGTGCACACTTTTTTTTACTTTTACACTAGTGCACATTACTGTACACTAGTGTAAAATACTTAGATCACTGATACAATACACTGCAGTACCTGATGTACTGCAATGTATTGTATCATGCCTCATGCTGACAGGCAATAGCCACGGCCACCCCTGTCAGCATGAGGCATCTCCATGGTGACCCTGGGGACCTTCATTAGGCCCCCGGATCACCATGGAGACCACCGGACGGCGCCGCGGGACATCGTGATCGCGTAAGTGACCCGCGGCGCCGACCGGGACACATCGGCACCCGTTAGATGCCGCTGTCATGGTTTGACAGCGGCATTTAACGGTTTAAACTGCTCAGGGCAGTTACAGGAGGGTGTCAGCGGTCACACTGACCGCTGATCACCCGCTCTGCTGCCGCCACCGGGCGGTAATTTATTCCGATGCGCCCGCCGTTAAAAGGCATACGCATCAGAATAAAGCCCATTAGTAGCCGCCGTGAATATGCGTGCGGCGGTCACTAAGGGGTTTTAAAAGCTGTTTTCATACCTTTCCCCTCAATTCAGAAGAAGCAGGATTTCTATGTTCATTATGCTCTATGGAGAGGGGAGGGGCTGAGGGGGGTGAGTGAGCACAGAGAGGAGGAAAGGCAGCCCTGCAAAACACTACGGGGGAGATTTATCAAAGTGGTGTAAAATAGAATTGTCTTAGTTGCCCCTAGTAACCAATCAGATTCCACTTTTCATTCATCACTGGTCTTTTTGAAAATGAAAGGTGGAATCTGATAGTCCATAAAAGTAGAAGGAAATCACAGCTCCAAAAAAACGTGAAGGAGTTAAAATGTCCAAAAATCTTTATTCCAAAGCATATTAAAAAGCAACAACCATGTTAAAAACAGCACATCTACACGTTTTGGGGACAAGCCCCATAATCATGACCAATCTGATAGGTTGCTAGGGGCAACTAAAACAATTCTACTTTTACACCAGTTTGATAAATCTCCCCCTACATTCTGTAATCTTCTCTTACCAAGTTCCCAGATAAGCACTGACCTTTCTGACCTGTAAATCCAGCGTTTATAAGTGCCCAGACACGGGTTGTTAAAACTGCTTTTTTATTACAGAGTTTCTTAAAATCGCTTGTACTATTGATTTCTGCAGAAAAAAATGTAATTGACAGTTACACCTTAATAGGAATCTACAGGGAGACAGGTGTGCGACAGGCTCATCTATGCAGCCATACAGTTTAGTTACATTTTCACACAATTCACCTGCCCTGAGGATGATCAGAGGTTAAACATATATAAATGACTATACACAAGTAACTGCTGAAATACAGAGCTCAAAAATGATTGAGCAATCGCTCCCGTAAATCACAGTTCTTCTGCTGCAATAAACTAGAACTAACATTTTATGCACCAGACGAGAAAGCCCTCCTAATACCTTCTCTTAGTAAAACAGGGGGGGTCCCACACACCCCTAACCTATAACATTACTGCACAAATTGGAAACGTATGTGTAAGCCATGGTGGTCTCCAATGTTTCAACTCATAAAAGCTCTTTGACTTGGTGTCATCATTCAAAGCTTTTCATTTCATTAGCGGCAGCCGGAGCAGACACACACACACACGCAGACAAATCACTTCTCTTATAAAATATATATACATATCATGAAAGTGAAAAGTAGCCTATTTTTACCCCTTAAAATGCGTGGCCCTGTAAACTCTGAACCTGCGGTGGCCTTTGTTTCTTGTGACCCAGGAGAGAGTGATTTATCCCTTTCTAACAATTCCAGACAGCAGGAGGTGAAACATACTGTATGCGCCCAATTCAGCTCTTGAGATGTGACACTTGGTGATCATGGAAAGGATTTTCTTGAGTTGCAGAGAATTTGTGATGTAGTTTATTTTTCTGTTGAACATTTTTTTATTTTCGTTTACTTTTTTTTTTTCTTTTTCTATAAAGCTATGTTCACACTACGTATATTTCAGTCAGTATTGTGGTCCTCATATTGCAACCAAAACCAGGAGTGGATTGAAAACACAGAAAGGCTCTGTTCACACAATGTTGAAATTGAGTGGATGGCCGCCATTTAATGGCAAATATTTGCTGTTATTTTAAAACAACGGCTGTTATATAGAAATAATGGCAGTTATTTACTGTTATATGGCGGCCATCCACTCAATTTCAACATTGTGTGAACAGATCCTTTCTGTGTTTTTAATCCACTCCTGGTTTTGGTTACAAAATGAGGACCACAATACTGACTGAAATATACGTAGTGTGAACCCAGCCTTAAGCTGAATCCACGGATCGAACGGCAACGTCACGGGGAAGCCAGTGCCGTGGTCCGTTTTTCCAGTTCCCGTGCACGGCGCCGTTCTATGCACCGGAAACCGGCCAGTGCTCAAGCACTGGAGGTAGGCCGGCCCGCCCCCAGTGGGAGGGAATTCCCTCCCCTGTATGACGCGGCTCCCTTAGAATGAATGGAGCTGCGTCATACAGGGGAGGGAATTCCTTCCCACTGGGGGCGGGCCGGACTACCTCCAATGCTTGAGCACCAGCCAGTTCCGGTGCATAGAACGGCGCTGTGCACGGAAACCGGGAACTGTGCTCAGCCAATCGCGGCTGAGCAGCCGATGACGCGGCAGAGGGCGGCCGGCACTCAGGACGGCCGGAGGGATTCGGCCCGGCCGTCCGAAGATGACTTCACTGACTGAAGATCGGAGACGAGTCGGCACGTGACAGGTATGTATAGCGCACCACACTTCCGGGTACACGGGTGGGGGGGGGGACACGGGGAAGGGGGCCATTCACAGACATAACATACATTACAAAGTTTTATAACTTTGTAATGTGTGTTATTCTGGGAATAATTCTTTACCGCTGCACTACCCCTTTAATTATTTTTCTCTGACAACATAATTGCTCTCATGGTGGCCCAAAACAAATATTTATGCAGAGCAATTTACTGCCCAATATCCAAATAAATATTACTCTAAAAAATTGACCCCCACAGACTCTATTGAAATGTTCAAATTCTGGGGTATTTTTTTAAGCATGGGCATCACAAATCCTCCCTCAGATCATATTGGAACAATGATATCTTATACCATACGCTGCTCTACCCACTGGCCATGTCCAGGACACGTTTTGAAATGCTACTACGCTTTTTACACTTTACCAACAATGAAGAATGCCCACCCCAAAGTGACCCCGGTTTTGACTATCTATTTAGAATTCGGCCATTAATAAAAAAAATTTATACCAAATTTTCTGAAATTTATACCACCCAGAAATGTGTCTGTGTGGATGAATCCCTTGTCCACTTTAAAGGGCAGATTAGGTTTCCGCCAATATCTCCCGAACAAAAAGACGAGGTATGGTGTGAAACTTTATAAACTTTGTGAAAGCGTATCTGGATACACATGCATGTTTCGTGTATATGAGGGGAAGGACACACAAATACACCCCCCAGAGTGTCCACCTGTCCTTGGGACAACCGGGAAAATAGTTTGAGATTTGGTCCACCCCATACTAAACCAGGGATATCAGCTCTATGTGGACAATTATTATAATAGCATAAATCTGCAGAAAGAGCTAGCTGCCAGAGGCACAGGTGCATGTGGCACAATTCGTAAAAATCAAAAAGGCCTACCAAAATCGTTCATCGAACAGCCATTGCCCCGAGGGCAAAGTAGGGCTGTTTGCGCAGACAACTTAATGTTGGTGAAATACAAAGACAAGCGGGATGTCCTTGTGTTGACCAGTCTACATGCTCACCAGTCCACCCCAGTCCCAGTTCGAGGAAGCACTGAGCCTACCATCAAGCCAGTATGTATCCAAGAATATAATAAATTCATGGGAGGGGTGGACCTTTCGGACCAGGTCTTGCAGCCCTATAGTGCCTTACGTAAAACCCGGTTTTGGTACAATACTGAAAACTTTCTCGAGTACCAAGAGCAGGTGACAAAGGCACTTATTTTTGCAGGCCAGAAAGCCAGCAGTTCTTCTGGCTTAGGGATCTCGAGAATAGTACCAGGCCAGCATTTCCCTGGCACACTCCCCCCCAGAGAAACAAAAAAATTTTCACAAAAAAGGTGCCAGGTCTGCTTTGCGAGAGGGACTAGGAGAGATACCAGATATGTATGTGACACATGTCCGTCAAAGCCAGGCCTCTGCATTGGGGAATGTTTTAGTGTGTACCACACTTCCCTTGATATTAAGTAAATAATTTTCCCTAACTTCATGTAAAAATAATTCTTCCCAGGGTCATTATTTTATTTACAACAAAGAGAGACAGCACCCCAAAAGATATAACAAATTATTCTGAGTACAACGGTAGCCCATATGTCAGCATAAATCATTGTTTGGCTAAAAATTCTGCTGACATTCCAATTATCCCCCCCCCCAAAAAAAAAACAAAACCTCATTATACCCCGAGATTTTCTCTTTTGGGTTCTGCTGCATCCCTAAATGGCTGTTTATGACCCATATGGGGTACTTCCATACTCAGGAGGAATTGTGAATAAAATTTGGGGGTGCCTTTAACCCTTTGTTCTTTGTGAAAATGAGAAACTTTAAACAACTAAACAAACATATTTTTGGAAAAATAGAAAAATAGTGATTTTTCATTTTTACGCCCAAATGTTGAATATTGTCCTCAAACACCCGTGGGGTCAAAATGTTCAATATACCCCTGAATGAATTCTTTGAGGGGTGTAGTTTCCAAAATGGGGTGACTTATGGGGTAGTCCCACTCTGCTTGTACTACAGGGGAGCTTGAAATGCACATGGCACCCAGAAACTTTTCCAGTCAAATCTGCACTGAAAATCCAAAAGTGCGCTCCTTCCCTTCGGAGCCCTGCCATGTGCTCCAACAGTGGTTAATGCCCACATACCAGCTACCGTTGTACTCAGAAGAATTTGTGGTACAACTTTTGCGGTGCTATTAACCCTTTGTTCCATGTGAAACTGAGAAACTTTGACCTAAAAGAACATGTTTTTGGAAAACTAGTGACTTTTAATTTTTACACCCAAATGTTGAATATTGTCCTCAAACACCCGTGGGGTCAAAATGTTCAATATACCCCTGAATGAATTCTTTGAGGGGTGTAGTTTTCAAAATGGGGTGACTTATGGGGTAGTCCCACTCTGCTGGTACTACAGGGGAGCTTGAAATGCACATGGCACCCAGAAACTTTTCCAGTCATATCTGCACTGAAAATGCAAAAGTGTGCTCCTTACCTTCGGAGCCCTGCCATGCGCTGTAACAGTGGTGTATGGCCACATATGGGGTACTTTTATACTCAGAAAAACATGTTTTACAAATCTTGATGTACATTTGTTGTCTCTGTTTTTTGTGAAAACATGACATTTTAAACTAAAAGAAAATATTAATGGAAGAAAATGAAATTTTTCAGTTTTTATATCCTAACGAGAAATGCTTTCCTGAAACACATGTAAGGTCAAAATGTTTGATGGGTTCAGTTCTTAATATGGGGTGACCTATTGGGATTTCTAACATAGAAGATGCTCCAATCCACTTCACAAATGAAGCGGTCCCTAAAAACAAATGAATTTTGGAATTTTCACGAAATTTGGAAAATTGCTGATGAACTTCTAAGACTTGTAACATCCCAGGAAAGTAAAATATGATCACTAAATCATGCCAGTACATAGTAGACATATTGTTAAAGTGACTTAGTAACTAATTTATGTGGCTTGACTAAGTTTTTTTAGAAGCAGAATTTTTCAAAGTCATACTAATGCAAATTTTTTACATTTTTCATACAATTTTGCAGGTTTTTTTCCCAAAAATACCAAATATATCGACTATTTGAATACACTAACATAAAGTACCATGTGTCAAGAAAAAAAAGTTCCAGAATCACAACCATATGTTAAAGCATTGCAGAGTTATAATGACTTAAAGAAAGACAGGTCAGATTATGAAAAATGTGCTTGGTCATTAAGGCCAAAACAGGCTGCGGAGGCAAGGGGTTAAAATAGTACAATCGTCATCCTATACGGTGAACGGCGTAAATAAAAAGAGGGAAAACAGAGCAAGAAATACTGATTTCTTGTTACATTATATATAAAAACAAATAATAAAAAGTGATCAAAATGTCCGATCTAAACAAAAATGGTATTAACCTCTTAGGGACATATGACGTACCCATACGTCATATGTCCCCAGGAGGTGTTCAGGGGTGCCGTGGAGGTGTTCCCGGGTGCAGTGTGTAGCCCGGGACCGCGGCTATTAGCGGGCACGGTCCGATCGACGTGTCCGCTAATCAGGTAATCGGAGGCAGCTGTCAAAGTTGACAGCTGCCTCCGATCACCGGATGCAGCCGTTCCCTGGTGTCTAGTGCGGGAGATCGCTCCTCTGGGACGGTGTCCCGAAAGACTGATCTCCGTGTGTGGTGCCAGCCGGGGTCCGCTCCAAAATGGCGCCGACCCCGCCTCGGCACTCGTTTGTTTTCGGCTGCAGCAGCCGAAAGCAAACGAGTGCCAATCTCATTGATCTTTGCTGTATAAGTATATAGCAAAAATCTCAATGAGATCAAAGTGTATATACTAGAAGTCCCCCAGGGGGGCTTCTAGTATATGTGTAAAAAAAAAAGTATTGTTATTAGTAAAAATCCCCCTCCCCTAATAAAAGTTTGAATCACCCCCCTTTTCCCATGTTTTAAATAAAAGTCAATAAATAAATAAGCATGTTTGCTATCGCTGCGTGCGTAATCGCCCGAACTATTAATTAATCACATTCCTGATCTAACATGGTAAACGGCGTAAGCGCAGTAAAATCCCAAAGTGCAAAATTGCGCATTTTTGGTCGCATCAAATTCAGAAAAAAATGTAATAAAAAGCGATCAAAAAGTTGTATATACGCAATCAAGGAACCGATAGAAAGGAAACATCATGGCGCAAAAAATGACACCTGACACAGCCCTATAGAGCATGGGAATAGAGAGATTTTAAGGAACGTATATTTGTTAACAATGGTTTGAATTTTTTACAGGCCATCAGATACAATATAAGTTATACATGTTACATATCGTTTTAATCGTAACAACTTGAGGAACATGCACAATAAGTCAGTTTTACCCCAGGGCGAATGGCGTAAAAACAAATACCCCCCAAATAAAAGAAATGTGTTTTTTTTTTTTCAATTTCACCACACTTTGAATTTTTTCCTGGTTTCGCAGTGTACTTTATGCAAAAATTCAGCCTGTCATTGCCATGTACAATTAGTGACGCAAAAAATAAGGGCTCATGTGGGTTTCTAGGTGGAAAAATACAAGTGCTTTGGCCTTTTAAACACAAGGAGGAAAAAACGAAAACGCAAAAACGAAAATTGGCCCCGTCCTTAAAGGGTTAATAAAAACTATAGATCATGGAACAAAGAATGATGCCCCATACAGCCTCGTAGTTAAAAAACTAAAACCTTTATAAGAGTCACAATAGGGCCATTTTAAATAAATGATATTTTGGGGGTTCCGTCATACATGAAAATTGGCATGGTCATTTGGGTCATTTTGGGCTGGGTCATGAAGGGGTTAATTGATTCATCGATTGTTTTTCATCCACAATATCAGTGCAGGTGAAGACGATGGTGGCATCTGGCTGTCAATGGCAAGACTGTTTAGTAAAACCAAAGGCAAGCGCTAAGTATTTAAATCAAAATGTCTTCCTGTTATGGCCGCCCATCTTAACCATGATTATTCTCTACAGTCATACTGGGGGCTACTGTTCAGGATACAAATGGTTCTATATTATTCCCACCATTGGATCTCACTTCCTTCATCAATTACTAATGGTGAAAGGTTCACTTAGCAGTTTCATTATCCTCACTTGGAATCACTGAGAGGCTTTCTAGCTCATAAAGGAAGTCTCCATCTTAAGTGCTATCTTGATCCTCATTCATATTTTCTTTTAATAGATTTGTAGAGATGCTATCGCCAGGTTCTCTATTCACTCGAGTATAAGTGAAAATTTTTGTCTTAACTTTGGATTAACACGACACTAATTTATGGCTGCAGCAACACAACCTTTTATCTGGCACCATATATCTCAATGACAGCTGTGGCATTTCAGTGAGAACACAAAAAAAAGCGACTCGGCACTGTTAACAGGATTCTTCATCCCAATGGTTCATTTATGGAAAGTGTTTGTTTTAATCAAGAAAATAGTTAGGCAATAGTAAGTGCTGCTTAATAGAGTAAAACAGAAGCAATATGGTATTTTGTTCCCAGTTAAAGGAACACTCTGGGCAAAGGTGATACTCTGGTTAGTGATGGGTCAAAAGGGGGGATGTAGGACACTGGGATTTATAAAAGTACGGCATTAGAACAGACTTTACACTTGGGGAAACTGTGTCAGTAGCACTGTATACATGGCACCCTGTAGCAGAGAGATCAGTGATTGACAGTGATGACAGCTTACTATGCTACAGGGTGACATGGCTTCAGCGTACCTGCAGCAGGAACGATCAGCTTATCAAGTGACCTTCTAAGGGCCCTATTCCACAGGAACGATAATCGGCCGAATCGGCCCTATTCGTCTGATTATCGCTCAGTGGAATAGAGAGAACGATCAGCCGATAATCATGTCATCGGCTGATCGTTCATTTAGGGCCAGACCTAAAATCATCGTTCCCCCACCGCACATCGCTATGGTGAAATAGCGGTGCGCGGCGGGCGACCGACGGTTTGAGAAGCAGCAGCATACATTACCTGCAGGGCTTCTTCTCCGCGCTGTCTTCATCTCCGGGTCCCACGCGCTCTATCTTCAGAGTTGCCTGTCAGCTGATGGAGCGCTCAGCCAATCACAGGCCGGGACCGCCGCGGCCTGTGATTAGCTGACTGGCCTGTTAGTTGACAGGCCATTCTGAAGCTAGAGCGCGCGGGACCTGGGGAGGAACACAGAGCGAAGGAGAAGACCTGACAGGTAATGTATGCTGCAAGGGCTGCAAGGACATCAGTAACGATGTCCCTGCAGCCCTCGCTCAACGATCGGGCCGTGGAATAGGCCCAGTAAACGAGCAGCGATCTAGCAGATTGGCGCTCGTTTTCATCGTTGATTGGGCCCTACTCGGCCCGTGGAATAGGGCCCTAACAGAGATTGTCCAAAATGGTAAACTCTTAGAAGAAAAAAAAGAGATGACTAACACGCAACCTTGAGAAAGGACTGTGAAATTAAAAAATGTGTCAATTTCACAATGGTTTCTCCTTCGTGATTTTACTGGGATGTCTCTTCAGGTTACACCAGATCATTTTATGAACTGTCAAGACTTCGGATTCTGTGTTGGCCATCTCTTTTCAAAAAATTTCATGGACTTCAGCTGTTCACTCATTTACCCCAGGTGAGCTGCCTACTATTAGGATTATATTGCAAAGGGGAATGGTCCGTTTACACTGAGCGATAATTCGCCCAATCGAACGATTAATGATTTCAAAGTAACAATGTGTTTTTTTTAATAACGATCAGCCTTTAGACAGAATGATATATCGTTTGGAAAAATCGTTATTGCGATTGTTTTAAGATCACTTAAGCCTATCTCACACATACATTGAATGTGTGAAAGATTGTATACATGAAGCAATCTGCGAATTTTTACCAAACGACCAACAACGATTTGACAACATGTTGAAAGATCACAATGAACGATTTCTCGCTTGTCGCTTGATCGCTCGCTGTGTTTACACAAGCCAATTATCGATCCAATGCGATCGTTATTGTGAAAATTCTAACGATAATCATTCCGTGTAAGTGCACCAGAACCCTCCTATATAAACCAAATTGAGCATTTTTAGTACACGTGGTTAGAATTTCTGCCTTTTTTAACTATACATGTTACTTTAATATTTTTTGCACTTTTGTATTTTATATATTTTTTTAAAATGGACTACAATACACTTAGTATTAGCATCAGATTATACTGATGTAAAGTTTAAAGAAGTCCGGCAAAATTTTTTATTAAAAAACTGTATTGCCCCGCCAAAAAATTATACAAATCACCAATATACATTTATTACAGGAAATGCACATAAAGTGCTTTTTCCCCTGCACTTACTACTGCATCAAGGCTTCACTTCCTGGATAAAATGTTGATGTCACGACCCGACTCCCAGAGCTGTGCAGGCTGTGGCTGCTGGAGAGGATGATGGTAGAGATATGCTCAGTGTTCCTCCAGTGCCATTTGTCCCTCAGTGTCCTCCTGCCATCATCCTCTCCAGCAGCCACAGACCCCGCACAGCTCTGGGAGTCGGGTCGTGACATCACCATTTTATCCAGGAAGTGAAGCCTTAATGCAGTAGTATGTGCAGGGAAAAAAGAGCTTTAGCATTTCCCGTAATAAGTGTACACTCACCGGCCACTTTATTAGGTACACCTGTCCAACTGCACGTTACCACTTAATTTCTAATCAGCCAATCACATGGAGGCAACTCAGTGCATTTAGGCATGTAGACATGGTCAAGACAATCTCCTGCAGTTCAAAGCGAGCATCAGTATGGGGAAGAAAAGTGATTTGAGTGCCTTTGAACGTGGCATGGTTGTTGGTGCCAGAAGGGCTGGTCTGAGTATTTCAGAAACTGCTGATCTACTGGGATTTTCACGCACAACCATCTCTAGGGTTTACAGAGAATGGTCCGAAAAAGAAAAAACATCCAGTGAGCGGCAGTTCTGTGGGCGGAAATGCCTTGTTGATGCCAGAGGTCAGAGGAGAATGGGCAGACTGGTTCGAGCTGATAGAAAGGCAACAGTGACTCAAATAGCCAACTGTTACAACCAAGGTAGGCAGAAGAGCATCTCTGAACGCACAGTACCTCCAACTTTGAGGCAGATGGGCTACAGCAGCAGAAGACCACACCGGGTACCACTCCTTTCAGCTAAGAACAGGAAACTGAGGCTACAATTTGCACAAGCTCATCGAAATTGGACAGTAGAAGATTGGAAAAACGTTGCCTGGTCTGATGAGTCTCGATGAGTTTACTGTACTCAAATGGCCTCCACAGTCACCAGATCTCAATCCAATAGAGCATCTTTGGGATGTGGTGGAACGGGAGATTCGCATCATGGATGTGCAGCCGACAAATCTGCGGCAACTGTGTGATGCCATCATGTCAATATGGACCAAAATCTCTGAGGAATGCTTCCAGCACCTTGTTGAATCTATGCCACGAAGAATTGAGGCAGTTCTGAAGGCGAAAGGGGGTCCAACCCGTTACTAGCATGGTGTACCTAATAAAGTGGCTGGTGAGTGTATATTGATGATTTGTATAACTTTTGCTTTGTAACACAATTCTTTAATAAAAATTTTCACTGGACTTCTCCTTTAACACTTTATATTCTCCAGGATTTTCCAGGAATCCTATAGAAATATAAAGCATATGGTTATGGGTTGTCACTGCAGAGCTAAACTTGTGGTCTAGGTTTCATTATCTTATTTTTTCACCATCTTTTTCTTTTCAATTTTGCTCAGTTATATCTGGAATCACAAATTTGCAACCATTATCCAATATGTATGACTCATATTTTTATTTTTTGAGAATCAAAGTGTGTGTTCTCCTGCCCGAGTGAAACAAAAAAGTGCAGTGTTCCACAGAAAAAAGTGCACAAGGTTGCAGTGTATCGCAAGCCCACTCTTAAAAGAGATGGGCCCCCAACACACCAATTTCCCTTCCGGGCTCCTGCAAAGGTCCAGGACAAACGTCCTCTCTATCTTGAAGCCAAGAGAAGACCAGAACTACCTACGGATCACACCTAGATCCAGCCCAAGTGTTCTCCATTCGCCATTTCCAATCAAAATGGTGGTATCTCCCAAAGGAGAACAGGGGGTGCAGGGAGCCAAGGAACACAGATGGCCACACATGCCTCCCCTAGACCTCCAGAGGATCCCCAAAAGAGCGACAGCAACCCAAAGAATCCTTGTGGACATACAAATGTGAACACACTCAGAATTCAAAAGTGAACACACTCAGAATAGACGAAAAAGTGGGTTGCACTCACCGAAGAAGTCTTCATAAACTTTATTTCTTTATCTCAAACGGTTAAAATGGACAAAGTGCAAACATGGACACAGCAGACGTTAGACACACAAGGTGGTGACAGACTGTTTCACACATAGTGGCGCTTCTAGAGGGGGTTGAAAGACGAGCGCAGAAGTGCCCTGGGAGTGGTGACCCCAGGGTGCCTGAACTCTCTGGGAGTGGCCAACCCACGGAGAGACGGCACAGAGCACAGACTTCACATTTCACACCCCTTGAGCACACACCTCTAACTTTCCGTCTTTTGGCTGTTGAGAGCTATGAAAATTTTTTATTGATCTGGCCAGGTGTCTGGGCTGTTTTAAACAGTGCACATCTGATTCATTTAATTCTTTTCGTCACTGTGTCTTCACTTTTTCAATAACAGAAAATAGAAAGTAGCGGCACTACGGGTATAAAGTCCAATACGGTGTCCAGTAGCGAGTTGATGTCAGAAAGGACAAGTCGAATGTGAACACACTCAAAATAGAAGAAAAAGTGGGTTGCACTCACCAAAGAAGTCTTTATAAACTTTATTTCTTCATCTCAAACAGGAAAAAATGCAAACATGGACACAGGAAACGCTAGACAAACAAAGTAGTGACAGACTGTTTCGTGTTTAGCGGTGCTTTCGTAGTCCCTGCTGCTCCCAGCTTTCTCCTAAGTGTTGTCCCTGCGGGAAATCCCAAATCAACCAATCACTGACTGAAACGGAGCACCGCCTTGCCCATGATTGTGGGGGCAGGGGGGACTTGGCACTGTCAGAACAGCAGCTACAGGGAATTAGGCAGACAACTATGCTTTTATTTTGAAGGCACCCCACTTTATTGTAAACTATTTTCTATAGCCAGAATACCCCTTTAAATAAGAATAATGTTTTGAATAATGAGATTTATCTTTTTATATTTAGTGAGGTCTTTGTAATATTGTCAGTAATACATGGACATCACATCTGCAAGAAAAATCCGCCAAGTTCTTTCTCTTCCCAGATTCCTCTCTTCAGTTTTATTTATCCCCTCTCTTCATAGGGGTTAAAGCTAATTTTGAAGTCCAGTCTTCACAGCTATCCAGAAACACTAAGGCCCTTTGAAGCACTGAGCTAAGTGTATCACATAAGTTCCAGCAAGAAGAAAGTTTATTATGATCAAATGAAAATGTTTAATGGGAATTGATAGAATCTTTCATGAAAGGGACTTTCCATGCAGCCCGGACATATCCGGATCCATTTAAGTGTGGTAACCTTCCTGTGGCCCTCATTACAGGCCTTCATATATACGGCTCAGTATATATAACCAGACCCCTTGTTATGAATGTAACATTTTTATAAGCAGCAATACATTTGTCTTCCTCACATGAATGGGACAGCTCCATATTACAGGAACTGATCAGTCTGAGTAGTTGCTGGAAGCAATGGTGAATAGTCAAACACCAGTTAGGATAAGTTTATCAGTCAGATTTGGCGTTGGATATTTCTGCAACAAGTCCGCAAACAAACCAGAAGAATATTCGCTGAACAGATTTGAATAAGATTTAGCAGAGTTGCCGCTATAGATTTTCCTGTGGATTTCTTAAAGGTGTTATACAGTGCTACAAAAATATGGCACCTTTCTTCCAAAGACAACACGAGTCTTGTTTCCAGTTGGGTGAGGTTTTGTAAGTCATTTACATTGAAGTGAATTGAGCTTAAAGGGGTAGTTAACCTAAAAAAAATTCTTTCAAATCAACTGGTACCAGAAAGTACTAGATATTTGTTATTTGCTTCTATTAAAAAATCTCAAGTCTTCCAGTACTTCCATATCAGAAACTGTCGGTAGCAAATCACCATGGAAAACCTCTCCTGCTCTCCAGACTGAAAAAAAAAATACAACATCCTGCAGGACTTACAGCAGCTAATAAGTATTGGAAAACTTGAAATTTTTTAATAGAAGTTAATTAAAAATCTCTGGCACTTTCTGGCACCAGTTGATTTAAAAAAAATTAGTGAACTACCCCTTTAATTGCAAAATCACACCTGAAGTAGAGACAAGAGTGGTGCTGTCTCTGGATGAGTTTTTGTAGTGATGGATAACCCCTTTAAATAAAATGTATTGTCTAGACTTTCTTTACTTATTGAAGCCAGATACTAAAACATGTTCTTTTTTTCTAATTTTTTTTATTTGCATTTTCTGTACATTGTTATGGGGGCATTCATCTTGCCTGAGCTGTTTTAAACAGCATTTAATGATATGCTGTATGACAATTAACAAGACCTGCCCCTTGAGATGAATGTGAAACATTACTGAGCGCACTCTGTGACCTTTAAAGAAAGTCATTCTACAGGGAGCTGCTATTGTCCTATACTGGTGCTATCTACTGCTGTGACATGTCACTGCAATGCTGTACAGATCACTTTCCAGCAGCCTCCTTTTATCACCACAGAAAGAATGGGAAGGCTCAACTTAGTTTTATACATAGAGGTCAAAATGAAAACTGCAACATTTCAGGATTATTTTAAAATATAAATAAAATGAAAAATTAGAAAAAACATCACTAAAAATTCTTTAAAAATATTTTTAACACAAAAACCTGATTTTACCTGTTAGCTAATTAGGAAAAAACTGACAGCTGCATTTAAATACTCTTCAATGGCCATCCCTGGTGGTCTAGTGGACGGATCGCCTACCCGCAATGCATTGGGGCGATCCGTTCCTGTTGCCTGGCCAGAGGTCAGCACCGAAATGACGCTGATCCGGGCTTGGCATTAAAGGACAAGTGCCATGAAAAACTTTTTCCCAGTAATTGAAGCACATTACAAAGTTATATAACTCTGTAATGTGCTTCAATCACTTATCTGCCTCCCTTCCCTGTCTTTTCCCCTTCCACCCCCCACCAGGAAGTGTCCTAACTCACACAGACCTAATTACTGTCGTCACCATCACCAAGCTCTTCTCTCAGCTCCTTCTCCTATTAGAGCAGCCCCCCTCCTCCCCTGCCTTATCGGGTGACTCAGCTTGCTCAGCTCCCATTGGCTGAACAACTGCAAGCCATCACTTGGACTGGGGAGGGGGGGCTGCTGTAACAGGACCTAGAGCAGCCCTCCTGCTGATGACTCATCCTCACAAGAAGGAGCTGCTTGGAGACGGTGACGACAGTAATTAGGTCTGTGTGAGTTAGGACACTTCCTGGTGGGGGGTGGAGGGGGGAAAAGACAGGGAAGGGAGGCAGATAGGTGATTGAAGCATATTACAGAGTTATATAACTTTGTAATGTGCTTCAATTACTGGGAAAAAGGTTTTCATGGCACTTGTCCTTTAAAATACTATGCGCACTAAAAGCCCATAGTAATCCAGTGCAGATAACATAGATAAATGCAGTATATATGTACTGCATTTATCTATATTAACAATCTATGTTATGTATATAATGGGACTTCAAATTACTGTTAAAAATTTTTTTCATTACTATAAAATCCCATCCCATAATAAAAGTTAACCCCCTTTTCCCATATTATAAATAAAAAAGAAATAATAATTGTGGCATTTCTGATCTCGTAAGCTTAATGCTGTAAGTGCAAAAAAACGCCAAAGTGCGAAATTGCTGATTTTTGGTCACATGAAATCCAGAAAAATCCAGTCCTAATATAGCTCCATAGGATAGTAACAGAGCAATTTTAACCCCTTAACGACCCATGACGTATCTCATACATCATGGCGCTGTTAGGGGGGTTCAAAGAGGGGCCGCACTGCAACCCCACTCTGAAGCGCCGCAATCCCGACTGCTTTTTGCATTCCAGGACAGCGGATAAAAAGGACATTTCAATGACATAACAGCTGCATTCAAATGCCCTGCACAGCGGCATCCCTGTTGTCTAATGGCAGGATCTCCCCTCTCTGATGTGATCACAGAGGGGAGATTCCTTCATTTGAGCTGGCCAGGGCTCAGCGTCGAACTGAGGTTGATCCTGGCTCAGCAATCCATGCATCAGTTCTGCTGCAGACCAGAGCAATACAGCACCAATCTAATGGATCAGTGCTGTATTAAAGCGGCTCTGTACCCACAATCTGACCCCCAAACCACTTGTACCTTCGGATAGCTGCTTTTAATCCAAGATCTGTCCTGGGGTCCATTCGGCAGGTGATGCAGTTATTGTCCTAAAAAACAACTTTTAAACTTGCAGCCCTGTGCCCAACGGCCGGGGCCTAGATTGTGTATGCATTAGGCTGGCACACCCTCTCTGTCCCTCCTCATCATTAGGAATGCTCCAGGCAGATTTTCTACTAATCATCACCTGTGTCAGCACGGTACATCGGCTGGATCGTTAGGGCACCTGTGTAGTTTTTACTGCATAGGAAAAGTGGTGAAGAGGGCGGTGGTGAAAAGTTAGGGCACAGATACTCCAAGCCACGGACGTTGGGAACAGGGCTGCAAGTTTAAAAGTTGTTTTTAGGACAATAACTGCATCACCTGCCGAACGGACCCCAGGACAGATCTTGGATTAAAAGTGGCTATCCGAAGGTACAAGTAGTTTGGGGGGACAGATTGTGGGTACAAAGTCGCTTTAAGTATACTACACTGATCTCTATGAGAGATCAGTTTAGTTGTATTAGAAGTCCTCCAGGGGGACTTCTTATTAGTGTGTATGTTTTTTTAGAAAAAAAAGGTTGTTTTTTTTAATAATAAAAAAACCCTCCCCTAATAAACGCCCAAATCACCCCCCTTTTACCATTAAAAAAATAAATAAATAAACATGTTTGTTATCACCGCGTGCGTAATTGCCCAAACTATTAAATTATACCATCCCTGATCATGTACGGAAAACGGTGTAAGCACCCAAAAATTCCAAAGTGCAAATTGCGCATATTTGGTTGCATCAAATCCAGAAAATTGTAATAAAAAGTTATCAAAAAATCGCATATATTCAATCAAGGTACTGATAGAAAGTACACATCATAGCGAAAATAATGACACCTCACACAGCCCCATAGACCAAAGGATAAAAGTGTTAAAAGGATGGCAATATAGTAACAGGATGGTAATATAACAACTTGAGGAACATACTGTATATAACGTCAGTTTTACCACTGGGTGAACTGAACACAAATCCGCCTATTTTCAGCTGCACCGCAAATATTATTTTTTTCCCGGCTTTACTGCATATTTAATGCAAAAATTAAGCCTGTCATTGCAAACTACAATTAGCGACATATAAAATAAGGGCCCATGTGGCTCTCTAGGTGAAACAAATACAAGTGCTATGGCCTTTTAAACACAAGGAGGAAAAAAACAAAAGTGCAAAACTTGGTCAGACCTTAAGAGGTTAAACACACTTAGTATTTTTAAAAGGTTTTAATTTTTTTAAGAGCAGTGGGTAAACTCATACATCGTACTGACTTGACAGATATAGAACACTAAACCCCCCAAAATAAAAAAATAAAAAAAGTTGTTTTGGTTTTTTTTTTTATCCAATTTCACAGCGTAAATAGTTTTCATTTTAGTTTCTCATTCTTGGAGGATTCCCATGTCTGTGTGATCTCCTGCAATGTATACTACAATGTACAATCATAGTACAAAAATCTTGCTCATTAAAAGTAAGAATTCCCACCTTTCTTTCCTAGCGGCTATAAATATTTTCCAATAATTGTGAGCAAGCGTGTGATTCATGATCTGTGTAAACACATCTGTAGCAGGGTAGCAGTACCAGCCTCAGGATGCCTGCTTCAGTAATCATCCCAGCTGCTGCTCTCCTGGCACACACCACACTCACATTCCAGCTTGTGAGTTACTTCTGAGCAGAGGGAACAGGCAGTGCCGAATACATGGCTGCACAGTACAATGTTATCTCGTATCTCAGGAACACCGCTTTGTTTACTGCAACATAGCAAAATCTAATATGAATGGCTTATTGTAATATACTACTTACAAGTGACATTGCCTTATTCCCTGCAAAGTATTGTTCTGTTGAGTTGGATCTAGTAAAACAAAGTATATTGTGTGGCATACTTTTTTTTTTACTATGGCACCCAATAAATAACGGAAGTTGTTTTTTGGCGTCTGCCATAGGCATGTATTGCATGTATACAGTTAGGGCCAGAAATATTTGGACAGTGACACAAGTTTTGTTATTTTAGCTGTTTACAAAAACATGTTCAGAAATACAATTATATATATAATATGGGCTGAAAGTGCACACTCCCAGCTGCAATATGAGAGTTTCCACATCCAAATCGGAGAAAGGGTTTAGGAATCATAGCTCTGTAATGCATAGCCTCCTCTTTTTCAAGGGACCAAAAGTAATTGGACAATGGACTCTAAGGGATGCAATTAACTCTGAAGGTGTCTCCCTCGTTAACCTGTAATCAATGAAGTAGTTAAAAGGTCTGGGGTTGATTCCAGGTGTGTGGTTTTGCATTTGGAAGCTGTTGCTGTGACCAGACAACATGCGGTCAAAGGAACTCTCAATTGAGGTGAAGCAGAACATCCTGAGGCTGAAAAATAAGAAAAAATCCATCAGAGAGATAGCGGACATGCTTGGAGTAGCAAAATCAACAGTCGGGTACATTCTGAGAAAAAAGAAATTGACTGGTGAGCTTGGGAACTCAAAAAGGCCTGGGCGTCCACGGAAGACAACAGTGGTGGATGATCGCCGCATACTTTCTTTGGTGAAGAAGAACCCGTTCACAACATCAACTGAAGTCCAGAACACTCTCAGGGAAGTAGGTGTATCTGTCTCTAGGTCAACAGTAAAGAGAAGAGTCCATGAAAGTAAATACAAAGGGTTCACATCTAGATGCAAACCATTCATCAATTCCAAAAATAGACAGGCCAGAGTTACATTTGCCGAAAAACACCTCGAGAAGCCAGCTCAGTTCTGGAAAAGTATTCTATGGACAGATGAGACAAAGATCAACCAGTACCAGAATGATGGGCAGAAAAAAGTTTGGAGAAGAAAGGGAACGGCACATGATCCAAGGCACACCACATCCTCTGTAAAACATGGTGGAGGCAATGTGATGGCATGGGCATGCATGGCTTTCAATGGCACTGGGTCACTTGTGTTTATTGATGACATAACAGCAGACAAGAGTAGCCGGATGAATTCTGAAGTGTACCGGGATATACTTTCAGCCCACATTCAGCCAAATGCTGCAAAGTTGATCGGACGGCGCTTCATAGTACAGATGGACAATGACCCCAAGCATACAGCCAAAGCTACCCTGGAGTTCATGAGTGCAAAAAAGTGGAACATTCTGCAATGGCTAAGTCAATCATCAGATCTTAACCCAATTGAGCATGGATTTCACTTGCTCAAATCCAGACTTAAGACGGAAAGACCCACAAACAAGCAAGACCTGAAGGCTGCGGCTGTAAAGGCCTGGCAAAGCATTAAGGAGGAGGAAACCCAGCGTTTGGTGATGTCCATGGGTTCCAGACTTAAGGCAGTGATTGCCTCCAAAGGATTCGCAACAAAATATTGAAAAAAAATATATTTTGTTTGGGTTATGTTTATTTGTCCAATTACTTTTAAGCTCCTAAAATGTGGAGTGTTTGTAAAGAAATGTGCACAATTCCTACATTTTCTATCAGATATTTTTGTTCAACCCTTCAAATTAAACGTTACAATCTGCACTTGAATTCTGTTGTAGAGGTTTCATTTCAAATCCAATGCGGTGGCATGCAGAGCTCAACTCGCCAAAATTGTGTCACTGTCCAAATATTTCTGGCCCTAACTGTACATTGGGGACTACTCCTGGTGCACCTGTCCGATGGACACTGCAAATACTGTGTCAAATGAGTCTTAGTAGTGTAAATAAAAAAAAACCTGTATGATTCTCTTCTGAGCTGACTATATAGCTTAAAGTGACTGTACCACCAGGCACAGGCTGAAGCACTGGAGGTGGGCCGACCCACCCTTAGTGGAAGGAAACCCTAGCCCCTCTATGATAGGGTTCCATTGATTCTAATGGAGTCACGTCATGGAGGGGCTGGAGTTTCTTCCCACTAAGGGTGGGTCGGCCCGCCTCCAGTGCTTCAGCCTGGGCCTGGTGGTACAGTCACTTTAAACAGCTCCTTGTTCTCCCTATATACAGTGGACGTAGCCAAGTGCATGTGAGTTCTAAATGGGGTGGGGAGAAAGCTGCTGCCTGATATTTGTGATGGTGGTTTATGTCCTAAAGAACAAAAGGACTGGGCATGTTGAATCCCAACTGCCTGATGCTTCTCTGTCCCAAATTCTGCTGTTGTGTAAGTCTCAGGAGGCCTCCATATACATTAGCTGTCTGCTCGCCTTCCTGAAACAGGTGGGCTTAGCCAGTGCATGTAAAAAAACATACACCACTCTCACAGGTAGGGGCAGGGGTTACTTAGAAACGTATTATAGACCAAACCCTCAGGCACTAGTACAAAAACCCCCTTACAAAATAGCCCCCCCCATTTCATCAATAAAATATTTCAACCCCTTAAAGAGGACCTGTCACCCCTGTGCCGGGGTGACAGGCTCCCGACCCCCCGTTAGAGCCCCCTATACTCACGTGATCCTGCCGGGTCCCGCTTCCTGAGCCGGTCGGGTCACGGAGATATCAGCGCCCAAAGCCCGGCCCGCGCGCGCGCTGACAGGAGAGTCCGATGCCCATAGAGAATGACGGAGCATCGGACTCCCCATTCATTCTCTATGGGCATCTGACTCTGCTGTCAGCGCGCGCACCGGGCTTCGGGCGCTGATATCTCCGTGACCCGACCGGCTCAGGAAGTGGGTCCCGGCGGGATCACGTTAGTATAGGGGGCTCTAACGGGGGTTGTCACCCCTTTAAGGACGGAGCCAGCTTGCATTTTTGCACTTTGTTTTTATTCCTCCTTGTGCTTAAAAGGCCATAGCAATTGCATTTTTTCACCTAGAAACCCACAGAGCCCTTATTTTGTGCGCCACTAATTGTACTTTGCAATGACAGGCTGAATTTTTTCATAAAGTACACTGCGAAACCAGAAAAAAAAATTCAATGTATGGTGAAATTGAAAAAAAAACCACATTATTTGGGGGGTATTTGTTTTTGCGCCGTTCGCAAAAACAAATGCCCTGTTCCTCAAATCGTTATGATTACAACGATATATAACATGGATAACTTTTATATTATGTGATGGCTTGTAAAAAATTCAAACCATTGTTAACAAATATATGTTCCTTAAAATCGCTCTATTCCCAGGCTTATAGCGCTTTTATCCTTTGGTCTATGGGGCTGTGTGACGTGGCATTTTTTGCGCCATGATGTGTTCTTTCTATCGATACCTTGATTACGCATATGCAACATTTTGATCACTTTTTATTACAAGTTTTCTGGATTTGATGCGACCAAAAAATGCGCAAATTTGCACTTTGGGATTTTTTGCGCTTACGCCGTTTACGGTGGTAGATCAGGAATGAAATAAATTAATAATTCGGGCGATTACGCACACGGCGATAACAAACATGTTTATTTATTTATTTTTATTTATAACATGGGAAAAGGGGGGTGATTCAAACTTTTATTAGGGGAGGGTTTTTTTTTACTAATATTAACTCTTTTTTTTTTACTTTTACACTTATACTAGAAGCCCCCCTGGGGGACTTCTAGTGTAAGCACTCTGATCTCTCTTTAAGATCTATGCTGTATAGTAATACAGCATAGATCAATGAGATAGGCACTCGATTGCTTTCGGTTGCTGCAGCCAGAAGCAACCTAGTGCCGAGCTGGGATCAGGGCCATTATGGCGCAGTCCCTGGCCAGTAGCAGACGCGGAGATCGCTTCTCCGGGGGGGGGGGGGGGGGGGGAGTGATCTCCGCCACTATACCACCACCGATCAGGCTGCATAAGTACTAAGATGTAGCTGTCAACTTTGACAGCTGCATCTGATTACTTTATTAGCAGGCATGGTGATCGGACCATGCCCGCTAATAGCCGTGGTCCTGGGCTACATGCGGCACCCGGGAGTGCGGTGGTTCACAACGGGGTCGATGCGCGGCCCCCCTCTGAACTCCCTGAGGCGGCCACAGGGCGTAAATATACGCCCTGTGTCATTAAGGGGTTAATAAATTATTTTTAAGAAAATATGTGGATCTACTGCTTAACCCCTTAATGACCGTCATGCTGCCTTTTCACGGCAGTCATTAATGGGCTTTATTACGATGCATACGCCTTTTAACTGTGTAAGCATCGGAATGAATTGTCGCCCGGCGGCAGCAGTGCGGTGGATCAGCTGTCAGTGTGACAGCTGACCCCCCCTCCTGTAACTGCCTGGAGCGGAGGATTCTCTGCTGCGGGCAGTTTAACCCGTTAAATGCCACTGTTAAAGCATGACAGCGGCATCTAACGGGTTCCGGTCGGCGCCGCGGGTATACTGACCTGATCAGAAGTCCTGCGGCGAAGTCCGGTCCCCCGACGGACTCCATGGTGATTCCGGGGTCCTAATGAAGGCCCCCAGGGTCACCATGGAGATGCCTCTGCTCAGCCATACAGAGGTATGGCCGAGCAGATGCCCGTCAGCAAGTAGTAATGTACACTAGTGTAAAAGTGAAAAAAAAACGTCCACCAAACACACAAAACACCCCCCAGCCCCCCCCCAATAATAAAAATGAATTACATTAACCATACACTATAAAACGTTACATAAAAATGATCAAAAACACAAATCCTACACATATTTGGTATCGCCACGTCCGTAACGACCCAATCTATAAAACTGTATCAATAATTATACTGTACGACACACGCTGTAAAAAATAAAAAAAAACAGTACCAGAATAGCTGTATTTTATCAATCCACTTTAGAAAATACGTCATAAAAGAGATCAAGAAGTCATATACATATAAAACTTGGTATCATTGGAAACTACAGATCTTCCCGCAAAAAATAAGCCCAAAACCAACTCTGTTGCGCAAAAGATGAGAACGCTATGGATCTTGCAATGTGGCAACAGTTTTTGTGGATTTTTGCTAGGAAGTTTCTATTGCGCCAAAGTGGTAATAGTTAAAAAAAACCTACACAAATGTGGTATCGCCGTAACCGTAGTGACCCAGAGAATACATGTATTATGTTATTAGTGACCACCGATTCGGATTTTTACGGCGATCACTAATGGGCTCTATTCTGCTGCCATCAGCTCTTTATGGTGATGGCGCAGAATAGTGCGGCAGCGCCGGTAAGGCCCGCAGCCCCCTCCTCTAAGCTATCGGAGGTAGCTGAGGGGTTGGGGCAGAGTGTGGGGTCAGTCCAGGCGATCTACTGGTAATAATGGCGTCCACCGGTACCGGACATTGCCAGCGCTGCTGAACGCTTTCATCTCTTCTCACGTGAATCCACGGTGAGAGGAGACGAAAACATGTCCGCCCCTGTCCCCAGAATTAACCCTAGTGACCTGGTCACTGATCCTGCCCAACCCTGGGCGGCCATCTGATCCAAGATGTCCGCCGCCATCACTGTGAACAGACTCTGTTCACAGTGATGGATTCCTAAAAATGATCAAAGCTCCATTCTCTCCACCACCGGAGGGCAATAATCGGGGACCACCCGGTGTGGTCCCAGTACAAGTGATCAGCGGTACACTGGATTACCTGTAACCACCCAAATTACTCATAACCACCCCATATTACCTGTAACCACCCCAGTTTACCCGTCACCACCTTAGATTGCCCGTCACCACCCCAGATTGCCTGTCACTACCCCAGATTGCATGTACCCCAGATTGCAGATTGCCCGTAATCTCCCCAGATTGCCCGTAACCACCCCAGATTGCCCGTATCCACCCGATTGCCCATATCTACCCCAGATAGCCCATAACCATCCCAGACAGCCCGTAACCACCACAGATTGCCCATAACCACCCCAGATTGCGACAGACTGCCTGTAACTACCCCAAATTGCTTGTAACCATCCCAGATTGCTTGCAACCATACCAGATTGCGTGCAACCACCCCAGATTGCCTGTCACCACCCCAGATTGCCCGTTGCAACCCCAGATAGTCAGTGAACACCCCCAGATTGCCCGTCACCACCCCAGATAGCCAGTGAACACCCCCAGATTGCCCATCACCACCCCAGATAGCCAGTAAACACCCCAAGATTGCCGGTAACCACCCCAGATTGCCTGTAACCACCCCAGATTGCCCGTAACCACCCCAGATTGACCGTCACCACCCCAGATTGACCGTCACCACCCCAGATTGCCCGTTGCAACCCCAGATAGTCAGTGAACACCACCAGATTGCCCGTCACTACCCCAGATAGCCAGTGAACACCCCCAGATTGCCCATCACCACCCCAGATAGCCAGTAAACACCCCAAGATTGCCCATAACCACCCCATATAGCGAGTAAACACCCCCAGATTGCTCATAACCACCCCAGAATGACCGTAACCACCCCAGATTGACCGTAACCACCTCAGATTGGCACAGACTGCTCGTAACCACCCCAGATTGCCCATAACCACACCAGATTGCCTGTCGCCACCTCAGATAGCCATTAAACACCCCGAGATTGTCCATTACCACCCTAGTTAACCAGTAAACACCCACATATTGCCTGTAACTAAAATGACACTCCTTCTCTTCTGAGCTCCGCTGTGTGCCCATACAGTAGTTTATGCCCACATATGGGGTACCATTGTACTCAGGAGAATCTCCGTTACAAATGTTGGGGTGCTTTTTCTCCCCTGTTCCTAGTGAAATTGAGAAATTTCAAACTAAACAAACATTCTAAACAAAAATTCTATTCTCCAATTCTCCAATACCTGTGTGGTCAAAATGGTCACCACACTCCAAGATGAATTCTTTGAGGGGTGCACTTTCCTAAATGTGGTGACTTTTTATGAAAAAAAAAATCTCAGAATCGCTAGCATATGTTAAAGCATCACTGAGCTATAAGCGCATAAAGTGACACAGGTCAGATTTTGAAAAATGAGCCTGGTCATTAAGGCACAAATAGGCTTGGTCCCTAAGGGGTTAAAAACACATGCACCCTTTGGCTATGTTCACACAACATCAAAAATAGAGAAAAGCTGCCCGATTTTGCTATTTTAAAAAATGTCCGTTATTGCTGCGATTTAACTCAATGCGAAGACAGACGTCCAATGCACAAAATGTATTAAATAATGGACGTTTTTACCGCGGACGTCAAAATAATGAACATGATCATTATTTTCGGACGTTTTTTGCAAACAGCGGACGCTTTTTTATTAGTTGTTTACGCACAGTTTTTGTTTTCTCACTGTTCTTTCTCCATTTTTACTATTAAATTCTATTATTAAATTCTTTATACTATTAAATGGACTTTTCAATTAAGCCACATCCAAAGGGCAATTAGTAACCCAAACTAGAATAATGTACAAACACCAGTCATTGCACTAAGGGGAGGCAAGGCTGCTAAATTATTTTAGACTCATTATGACGGACATAATTTTAAAGTGACTCTGTACCCACAATCTGACCCCCCCAAACCACTTGTACCTTCGGATAGCTGCTTTTAATCCAAGATCTGTCCTGGGGTTTGTTTGGCAGGTGATGCAGTCCTGTGCCAAACTGGCGTGGCCTAGATTGAGTATGCATTAAGCTGGCACAGCCTCCCTGCCCTCCTCATCATTAGGAGTGCCTCAGGCAGGTATTTTCCTATTCCTCACCTGTGTAAGCACGGCACATGGGCTGGATCGTTAAGGCACCTGTGCAGTGTTCACTGCAGAGGAATAGGAAAAATCCTGCCAGTGGCATTCCTAATGATGAAGAGGGTGGGGAGGAGGGACGGAGGGGTGGTGCAAGGTTAGGGCACAGATACTCTAGGCCACAGCCGTTTGGCACAGGGCTGCAAGTTTAAAAGTTGTTTTTTTAGGAAAATAACTGCATCACCTGCCGAACGGACCCCAGGGCAGATCTTGGATTAAAAGCAGCTATCCGAAGGTACAAGTGGTTTGGGGGGGTCAGATTGTGGGTACAGAGTCGCTTTAAACAGAACTGAAAAAACGTTGTGTGAACATAGCCTAGTGCTTAGTACAACTTTTCGGATTCCTAATATTTAGTGGAGCTGAACTCCTATCACACTGCCTATCACACACAGTCTGCAGTACTGTGCCAGTAATAGTATTTTTACTGAGCAAATGGTTTATGCTATTTAACCCCTTCAAGACCGAGCCCATTGATGCATGGATGTTTGGGTCAAATTAATGCAATGTTCTCCCTCGCCTACTAAGAGCCGTAGCGCTTTTATTTTTCCACCTACAGGGCTGGTTGGGGAGTCATTTTTCGCGCCATGATCTCTAGTTTTTATTAATATCATTTTAGTGTAAAAGAAAAGTTTTGATCGCTTTTTATTCATTTTTTTCCCATGCGGCAACAATTTTATATTTTAATGTATATTAAACTTTTATGGGGGGGTTATAAGGGGTTCTTTAATACTTTTAAAAACGTTTATTACACTTTTTTTTTTTTTTACACTTATTTTACAGTAAAACATGCAATCATTAGATTAATGCCATAGCATAGCTTAGATCAGTGTTATCGGCGATCTATGCATAGAGCCTGCCTAAGAGCAGAATCATACATAGATCGCCCATCGGACAAGACGGGGGTAAGTGACTTACCCTCGCCCATCGGTACAAGCGATCAGGACCCCCTCAGCATGGTTGTCCTGTCACTGAGTACCTTAAACACTGCAACTGCTATAGATGGTGGCTTTAAAGGGGTTAAAGGGGTTGTCCGGCGAAAAAAATTATTCACAGAATAACACACATTACAAAGTTATACAACTTTGTAATGTATGTTATGTCTGTGAATGGCCCCCTTCCCCGTGTCCCACCACCCCCACCCGTGTACCCGGAAGTGTGGTGCGCTATACATTACCTGTCACGTGCCGACCACGGTCTCCGATCTTCAGTAGTGACGTCTTCTTCGGGAGGCCAGCGGATCTTCCCGAGTGCTGGCCGCCCTCTGCAGCGTCATCCGAAGCTCAGCCGCGATTGGCTGAGCATAACTGTGCTCAGCCAATCGCGGCTGAGCAGCTGATGACGTGGCCGCGTCATCAGCCGCTCAGCCGCGATTGGCTGAGCATAACTGTGCTCAGCCAATCGCGGCTGAGCGGCTGATGACGCGGCCACGTCATCAGCTGCTCAGCCGCGATTGGCTGAGCACAGTTATGCTCAGCCAATCGCGGCTGAGCTTCGGATGACGCTGCAGAGGGCGGCCGGCACTCGGGAAGATCCGCCGAACTTACGAAGAAGACGTCACTGCTGACGATCGGAGACCGTGGACGACACGACATGCGGTGAGTATAATGCACCACACTTCCGGGTCTAGCGTGGGTGGGGGGAAACACGGGGAAGGGGGCCATTCACAGACATAACATACATTACAAAGTTGTATAACTTTTTAATGTGTGTTATTCTGTGAATAATTTTTTTCGCCGGACAACCCCTTTAATGAGTTGCAGCTGCCTCTTGTTATCCTCAGTTCCCGGGACACATCAAACCCCTCACAGTCAGGAACGTATATGTACATTCCTACTGCATGGGGTATGTGCAGTAGGAACGTAATATATACAGATTGCTTACGTGAACGGGTTGAAAACACCAATACTGCCCCCTCTCTACATGCTTCGTTCCCTAAAGTAACGTCATCTGGAGAAATCTAGGCAATCTAGGTTGCCTAGATTTCTCCTGATGACGTTGCTTCAGGCAACTTTGATGCCTGGGTCAAATGAATGCAATGAGCCCTTTGATGTCTGGGTCAAATGAATGCAATGTTCCTCCTCGCCTTCTAAGAGCCATAGCGCTTTTACTTTCCCACCTACAGGGCTGGCTGGGGTGTCATTTTTTGAACTAAGATCTCTAGTTTTTAATATCATATCGGTGTAGCAGAAAAATTTGATCACTACTGGTGGTTTTTTTTTTCCCATTTACCGGATCGCAGCTGCCTCTCATCGGCCCCGGACACACTGATGTGTGCGGGATCGATCTCACTGCAGCGGTCCCACACACATCAGTAAGCGACCTAGGCCCCTTTAAGAGCGAAATGGGTCCGTTTAGGAGCGACCTGGGCCCCTATAAGAGTTACCTGGGCCCCTTTAAGAGCAAAATGGGTCCCTTTAAGAGCGAAATATGTCCCTTTTAGAGCGAACTATGTCCCTTTAAGAGCAAAATCGGTCCCTTTATGAGCGACCTTGGTCCCTTTAAAAGCGAAATATGTCCCTTTAAGGGCAAAAAGGGTCCCTTTAAGAGCAACCTGGGTCCCTTTAAGAGCGAAATATGTCCCTTTTAGAGCGAACTATGTCCCTTTAAGAGCAAAATCGGTCCCTTTAAGAGCGACCTTGGTCCCTTTAAAAGCGAAATATGTCCCTTTAAGCGCAAAATGGGTCTCTTTAAGAGCGAAATATGTCCCTTTAAGAGCAAAATCGGTCCCTTTAAGAGCGACCTTGGTCCCTTTAAGAGCAAAATATGTCCCTTTAAGGGCAAAATGGGTCCCTTTACGAGCAACCTGTGTCCCTTTAAGAGCGACCTGGGTCCCTTTAAGAGCGAAATATGTCCCTTTAAGAGCAAAATGGGTCCCTTTAAGAGCAAAATATGTCCCTTTAAGAGCGACCTGGGTCCCTTTAAGAGCGACCTTGGTCCCTTTAAGAGCAAAATATGTCCCTTTAAGGGCAAAATGGGTCCCTTTACGAGCAACCTGTGTCCCTTTAAGAGCGACCTGGGTCCCTTTAAGAGCGAAATATGTCCCTTTAAGAGCAAAATGGGTCCCTTTAAGAGCAACCTGGGTCCCTTTAAGAGCAAAATATGTCCCTTTAAGAGCGACCTGGGTCCCTTTAAGAGCGACCTGGGTCCCTTTAAGAGCAAAATGGGTCCCTTTAAGAGCGAAATATGTCCCTTTAAGAGCAACCTGGGTCCCTTTAAGAGCAAAATCGGTCCCTTTAAGAGCGACCTTGGTCCCTTTAAGAGCGAAATATGTCCCTTTAAGAGCGACCTGGGTCCCTTTAAGAGCGAAATATGTCCCTTTAAGTGCAAAATCGGTCCCTTTAAGAGCGACCTTGGTCCCTTCAAGAGCGAAATGTGTCCCTTTAAGAGCAAAATGGGTCCCTTTAAGAGCGAAATATGTCCCTTCAAGAGCGAAATGTGTCCCTTTAAGAGCAAAATGGGTCCCTTTAAGAGCGAAATATGTCCCTTTAAGAGATAAATCGGTCCCTTTAAGAGCGACCTTGGTCCCTTTAAGAGCGAAATATGTCCCTTTAAGAGCGAAATATGTCCTTTTAAGAGCAAAATGGGTGCCTTTAAGAGCGACCTGGGCCCCTTTAAGAGCGAAATGGGTCCCTTTAAGAGCGACCTGGGTCCCTTTAAGAGCGAAATAGGTCCCTTTAAGAGCTAAATGGGTCCCTTTAAGAGCGACCTGGGTCCCTTTAAGAGCGACTTGGGTCCCTTTATGAGCAAAATGATTCCCTTTAAAGAGCGACCTGGGTCCCTTTAAGGGACCCAGGTCGCTCTTAAAGGGATCCAAGTCGCTCTTAAAGGGATCCATGTAGCTCTTAAAGGTATGGGACCCAAGTCACTCTTAAATGGACCCAAGTCGCTCTTAAAGGTATGGGACCCATGTCACTCTTATTGGGACGGGACCCATGTCGCTCTTAAAGGAATGGGATCCAAGTTTCTCTTAAAGGGAAGTCACTGTTCTTTTCAAGCACTATGTATTTTCCTGGAAATGCAAATCTAGTTTTATTTTGTGAAATCAATGGAAACCTCATTGAAATGAGCTCCTTAGGAGCCACTAGTGCTGTCAAAGTGCAAAGGATCCAGAACTAGTGTTGCACAAAATAAAACACTTATACCCTTGCCATCTCTATAGGAAATACTGCTACAAATACTACATATACCACACACTATATCCTCTAAACAAATAAACCCACACACCAGACCCCTTTGTGATTCCATTGTTTTAATTTTTTTTCTTTTACTTTCTAAAAGCCATACATGTTTTATCAACAGAGCCATATGAGGGCTTGTTTTCTGTAGTGCCAATTGTACTTTGTAATCTGATTTTTTTTTTTTTTTAGTTTTTATGCCATCCACTCTGTGGTAAAGCTGACAAGTTATCTGTATTCTTCAGATCAATTTGATTACAACGAAACCTCATTACTTATCATACATATTCTCCAGTAACGTTTTTATTTTTCTGTCTAGCTGTGTGATGATCGGTTTTTATCATCACCATTTTTCTAACCAAAAATAACCCAAAATACTGAAATTTCGCATTTTTTTTTCTTTTTACACTGATCGCTGTGTGGGATCAAAAACATTACACTGTATTGCACAAATCCGCGTATGGCAATTCCAATGTTTTATCTTTTTTTTTTTTTTTTTTTTTTACGAAATGTTTTTAAAAACATTTTATAACTTTTCTGATACCTTTTCTGACACTTGATTGCTCATACAGATCAATGTAATGTGTTGAGTTGAATTGATCTGTTCTATCGGTAACCAATTAGTACAGCCTATAATAGAAGATCAGTGGTGGCAGCCATGGAGGCCAAGTAAAGTCAAAAAGAGCAGATTGAGCACCCTGGAGATTGAGCATCAGTCGCATACAGGGGCGGGCATCTGCCCCCCGGGCCGGTCTTCCCCTGTACATTAGAGGACTGCGCTGAGGCTGCTTAACGCCCCAGCGCTCTCCTCTCTGACTCATAAAGAAGCTGCAGGGCCGGCCTGGGAAACGGGCTGAAGCTGCTGCTCCCCCCCCCCCAGTCGTTAAGCCCCGCCCCCTGTGGACGCGTACCATGTTCCTCCTGGCCCTGGACTTCCTGCCTCTTCTGAAGGAGTAGAGGACAGCAATGGCGGCAGGGCAGCACAGCCTATTATTCACATCCAGTCACACTCACTGACTGTTGGCTGTGAGGGGACCATAGGTGCCCTAGCTCCAGCTGCCCCCAGCAGGTCCTGTATGTGTCCTCAGCAGCTGCCTGTACTACTCCCTGTATGATGCAGTGTGGTGAGGAGGAGGCTGGCTGCTAACCTCCAGCTACACAGCCTCCTCCAGCTACAGGCTCCTGCTTCCTGTCAGGTACTGGGCTGTAGATAGGAGGGAGGTCGGGACAGAGAGAAGGGGGAGTCTGCAGAGCTGAGAGAAGCACACACAGTCTTCTAGCATTGTAGCCGCTGCCCTGTTCCCCCTATAGCTGCACCCTCTCCCCCAGGCTGCTTTGCCTCTCTCCACCTGTACCTGTCATGTACAGTGTGCTGCAGAATCATACAGTACAATATACACCCATACAGACCCATACAGTACAATATACACCCATACAGAACCAGACAGTACAATATACACCCATACAGTACAATATACACCCATACAGTACAATATACACCCATACAGAACCATACAGTACAATATACACCCATACAGAGCAATATACACCCATACAGAACCATACTGTACAATATACACTCATACAGAACCATACAGTACAATATACACCCATACAGAACCATACAGTACAATATACACCCATACAGAGCAATATACACCCATACAGAACCATACTGTACAATATACACTCATACAGAACCATACAGTACAATATACACCCATACAGTACAATATACACCCATACAGAACCATACAGTACAATATATACCTATACAGAACAATACGCACCCTTACAGAACTATATGGGCCCCATTGATATTAATAAGGCACATCTGGGTTCTGGCATGGTGTCATTTGAACAAATAGGAAACAAAAGGACAGAGAGGTCCTCCTGGTGCAATAACGCAGTGGGCTAGTGTGTCTATTCCAGTGGGAAATGGACGCACTCACCTTGTGGAGTTGTGCAAATGATAGGCACAACTCTACTGTAGGTAAATGATGTCAATCAGACAGGGACCGCGCTATCCCTCGGGTTGCAGCCACCGAAGGTGGGTAGAAACATGCAGAGTTGTATCTCAGAAAAGATTACAGGAACCAAAGGAGAACCCGTAGGAGGGTCAGCGCAGGTCGACGTCCAAGAGACCAGTGAAATCGCATTAGGAGCATCACACAAAGATGTGACTCAATTGTTCTGTTTAATATCGCAACGTGTTTCGGTCTGTCACTGACCTTTATCAAGGTCTGAGATACAACTCTGCACATTTGAACAAATAACAATAGTACTGCAGGCTGCACTATTTTGTTGGGTATTTTGGACATGAACTGCCAAAGCCTCACTCCCCTCCCTGTCCCCAAAGACTTCCATTATGTGACCATTACAGTCATGTGACACAGAGCTGAGGGAACATACAGAGCATGGACTTCTCTCAGTTTGTTCTGATTAATTGCTGTCTAAACATTCACACTCTGACCAATAAAAAATATTTATATGTTTTTATGACATATGAAACATTTTTTTCTAGTGACATTGCCCAGGAAAACTCCAGTGATAATATAATTTTAGACTTCTAGCAAAAGTGATAAAAACTATAGTGAAAATACAGAAACCCCAGTTTCCCAGCATATTGTATTGTAGTCAGTATGATGTGGTCATCCAGCTTTCCCACTATCTTATATTTAGTATGATGAAGGTCACCCAGCTTTCCCAGCATCTTGTGCTCAGAATGATGGAGGTCATCCAGCTTTCCCACTATCTTATATTTAGTATGATGAAGGTCACCCAGCTTTCCCAGCATCTTGTGCTCAGAATGATGGCGGTCACCCAGCTTTCCCACCATCTTATACTCAGAATGATGGAGTTCACCCAGCAACTTATACTCAGTATAATATGGTCACCCAGCTTTCCCACCATCTTATACTCAGTATAATGGAGGTCACCCAGTTTTACCAGGATCTTATACTCAGTATAAGGGTACAAACACACACACCGTATACGCAGCGTATTTACTGCTGCGATACGCAGCAAATACGCAGCAGATACGCAGCAGATTAGATCTAAATAACTGAACACAGCATCAAATCTGCTGCAGATCTGCTGCGTATTTGCTGCGTATCTGCTGCGTATACGGTGTGTGTGTTTGTACCCTAATATGGTCAACCAGCTTTCCCACCATCTTATACTCAGTGGCTGGTAGCCTCAGGGAGCTGAAAAGTAGCTCTATACTGTGCAGCTGAAAACAATATCAGCACAATTGTGCAAATTGGTTCCCTTTAAGGAGCACTCCAGCCCTTATTACCCTCCTCACATCACTGCAGGGACGGTGGATGGCACCCCAGGAATGTACTGCCCTGCTGGTCATTTGTGACCAGCGAGTTCCTACTGCTCTGTGTGAAGGGGCCAAAAGTCACTTTGTCAATGTAAGTCTATGGGACTATGGTTCCGTGTCAGTGCTGAGCCGTCCCATATACTTATACAGGAAAGTGACTTCCGACCTCTTCACAGCGAGCAGTAGGAAATCCCTGTTTACAAATGAATGGAAGGGTCGAATGTGTTATCCGAACTGTCAGAACATTGCCGCTGGAGGAAGTATTGGAGTGGCTGCCATCTACCTTCCTCGCACTGATGTGGGGAGCGTAATAATAAGTGAGGGCCAGAGTGGTCCTTCAATGATGGGGCGCTAGCTGGCTTCTCATGGGCCACTGCTGTGTGCTTGCCCCCCAGGCTAAAATTTGCCAGCCAGCCCCTGGGCGCACTGTTCACTGGTCCTGACTTTTGGGTCCAGCAGCGGTGTGCACATCCATCATAATGTGTGTTACTCTAACCACCTTTCAAAATCACCTCCCCTCTGCTCAATTGCCTTCCTCTCCTACCCTCTCAAGCTTCACGCTTGCTCAACCAATTGGAGCTCTGCCGATGTTAAGCTGGGGGCTAGCCTAACAATAAGATAGGTGCTAGGCCAGCCATTAGCAAGGAAATTATTATGTGACATAGAAGTAAAGAACTGCACAGATTCTGGTGGGGAGGGGGGAAATGTACAGTGGTGCCTTGGATTACGAGCATAATTAATTCCAGGACAATGCTTGTAATCCAAATCCACTCTTAAACCAAAGCAAATTTTCCCATAAGAAATCACTGATATGCAGACAATTGATTCCACACCCCAAAAATAATGATTTTTTTTATTCTGAATAACATGTAAAACAAATGAAACAAACAATGAGAAACATCTGAATATGTCATAAGTTACTGTACAGTATAGCAGCATGTGGAGTATAATGTACAGTAAGTGCATAAAAATTAAAAAACAGCAGCAGTTTGTAGATACAGGATGGAACTGCAGATTCCCATAATGCGGTAGCATAGAACAACAGGCTAGAATAGAGAAGCAGGACTGCTGTCAGAGGTCTGTGTGGTCACATGACAGCAATGGGAAATAAGAAAGGGGTGTGTGTTTAGCATGGGCCAATCAGGAAGTGAGAATCACAGAGCTGTGAAGGAGGACAGTGACAGAAACTTTATATACAGCAGTTTGAATGGTTGAGTGTAGGTGCAGACACATTACTAGCAGAAGTGAGTATAGCTGAATGTAAATGCAGGCAGATTAAAGCAGCAGTGTGCAAAGCTGAGTGTGAGTTCAGGCACATTATAGTAGCAGTGTGTATAGTGGAGTGTAAGTGCAGGCACAGTATAGCAGCAGTGTGTATAGCTGAGTGTAAGTGCAGGCACAATATAGCAGCAGTGTGTATAGCTGAGTGTAGGTGCAGGCACATTATAGCAGCAGTGTGTATAGCTGAGTGTGAGTGCAGGCACATTATAGCAGGAATGGAGAGGATGGGATACACAAGTTCTGACAGAGACTTCCGTTAGTATGAAGGAATGAGCGGGGCAGATGTGGGCACATAAATGCAACGCTCTCTGTCTGGGGAAAGAAGGGTTACAACTATAGGCTGGGTTCACACTATGTATATTTGAGGCTGTATTTGGTCCTCATAGCAACCAAAACCAGGAGTGAATTAAAAACACAGAAAGGATCTGTCCACACAATGTTGAAATTGAGTGGATGGCCAACATATAACGGTAAATAACTTCCATTATTTCAATACAACAGCCGTTGTTTTAAAATAACAGCACATATTTGCCATTAAATGACGGCCATTCACTCAATTACAACATTATGTGAACAGAGCCTTTCTGTGTTTTCAATCCACTCCTTGTTTTGGTTGCTATACAGCCTCAAACATACAGCCTTAAATATACGTAGTGTGAACATAGCCATAAAGAGATTACCTCCACAGTCCTGTCCCCTGAAGTAAGCCCCAGCCTGAAGTGGATCTGCCATGATTTGAAAGGTAAGAGAGACTTCCTGGGTCAGAGTACAGTGCTGTAGACCATGTTATGCAGGCCATGCCCCTCCCCCACTCCTGCTCCCACCCAGTACAGGGAGTCTTAAACCAAAGCAATACTCTTAAACCAAGTTACAATTTTGAAAAACTTTTGAGCTCTTCTTGCAAAACACTTTTAATCCAAGTTACCACTGTATTAAACTGAATCCCTGCTGATTCTGCGCTTAGGAGTCCAGTGGACGGTCCTATCAGCGACTGATAGTTATCTCTCTATGTATACTCATACAGGTCAGCTGAATGACGACTATGTTCTGTATACTGTATACAGTGCTGTACTGCTATATAACCTGGGTGTATACAGCAATGTACTGCTATATCCTGGGTAGGGTTGGGCCATATGGCCAAAAAATAAAATCTTGTTTTTAAAAAAAAAATTTTTTGGACGATTCTCGATTTAAATCTCGATTTTTTTGGTAAATTAACAGCATTTTTTTCCTTGCAGCGTCAGATACTATTTTAACCCCTTCACATCAGCAATCTGTATATATACGTTCCTATTGCACATGCCCCGTGCAGTAGGAATGTACATATACGTTCCTGCTTTGACAGGGGTTTGTGACGCTCTCATCTGAGTGAGGCACCGGAGATAATGAGAATTAGCTGCGATCCCGCAGCTGACCCCCATTAACCCCTTAGTGACCGCCGAAACGGCGGTCACTAATGGGCCGGTGCCGCCGCTATATTTCATCTCCCCCCACCGTGAATCCACGGTGGAGGGAGATGAAATAAGTAAAATCAGGCCCCCAGACCGGCCCCCCTAGAGCCCCGATCACTAACCCTCCCCTCCCCGCGGCAGATCCAAGATGGCCGCCGCCATCACTGTGAACAGAGTATATCTGTTCAGTGATCTCGTTGTAAAAATGAATGAAAACCCCATGCTCTCCGCCGCCGGAGGTAGAGGAGAGCATGGGGCAGTCATCGGGGACCCCCCTTGTGGGGTCCCGGTACAAGCGATCAGCGGTATATACTATATACCGCTGATCGCTTGTGCCATGTGCCGCCGGCACTTTTTATCCCGTCACCATGAATGGTGACAGGGTATAAAAAGTGATGTCCCCCACCCCCCAAGTCGCCCCCCACCCCCCCGTCACCCCCGTCCCCCAGTCACCCCCCTACCCCTTAATACATTACCTGATCCTGGAGCTCCTTCCTCTTCGGCGTCCTGGCTGGTTATGAAGTGCGCATGCGCTCCACAACCAGCCAGCTCTGAAAATTTTAAGTGGCAGAGACCAATTTGGTCTCTGTCACTAAACTATGATTACTGTGATAGAAAATATCACAGTAATCATAGTAATACAGTGAAAATGAATGTGTAAAGTACAAAAAGTGACAAACATACAAAAAAATAAAACACACACTTTTTATTATAGTAATAATTGCAGTTTACTCTCAAATTACCCCTAACCCCCCCCCAGATTACCCGTAACTACCGCAGCTAGCCCGTAACCACCCCAGGTTGTCCGTAATCACGTCAGATTGCACGTAACTCCCCAGATTACCCGTAACCACCGCACGTTGCCCGTAACCACTGCGTGTTGCCGTAACCACCGCACGTTGCCCGTAACCACCGCACGTTGCCAGTGACCCCCTCCAGATTGTCCGTAATCACCCCAGATTGCCTGTACCCACCCCAGATTACCTATAAGCACTTCAGTCTATCCGTAACAATTCTAGATTGTCTGTAACCCCTCCAGGTTGCCAGTAACCACCGCAGGTTGCGCATAACCACCCCAGGTTGCCCATAATCATGCCAGATTACATGTAACCCCCCAGATTGCACGCAACCACCGCAAGTTGCGTCTGACCACCGCACCTTGCCTCTGACCACCGCACGTCGCCTCTGACCACCGCACCTTGCCTCTGACCACCGCACCTTGCCTCTGACCACCGCACCTTGCCTCTGACCACCCCAAATTGCCAGTGACCCCCTCCAGATTGCCCGTAACCACGCCAGATTACAGGTACCCACCTCAGATTACCCATTAGCACTTCAGTTTATCCGTAACCACAGCAGGTTGCCTGTAACCACCCCAGATTGTCTGTAACCACCCCAGATTGTCTGTAACCACCCCACGTTGCCCGTAACCACAGAAGGTTGCCTGTAACCACCCTAGATTGTCTGTAACCATAGCAGGTTGTCCGTATTCACCCCAGGTTGCCTCTAACCACCCCAGGTTGCCTCTAACCACCCCAGGTTGCCTCTAACCACAGCAGGTTGCCCGTGACCACCCCATGTTGACCGTATCCACCCCAGATTACCCGTAACCACCTCAGACAGGGGCTCTGCAAACGCACCTGGCGCTCAGAAACTTCTTCAGAAAAATCTGTACGGAAAATGCTAATTGGCGCTCCTTCCCTTCTGAGCCCTGCTGTGTGCCCATACAGTGGTTTATGCCCACATATGAGGTACCTTTTTACTCAGGAGAACCTGCGTTACAGATTTTGGGGTGAATTTTCTCTCCTGTTCCTCGTGAAATGGAGAAGTTTCAAACTAAAGGAACATATTATTTGAAAAATTTTAGTTTTTCATTTTTACTGTCTAATTTTGAATACTTTCCTCTAACACCTGTGGGGTCAAAATGCTCATCCTACCCCAAGATGAATTCTTTGAGGGATGTACTTTCCAAAATGGGGTGACTTATGTTTTTTTTCTCTCTGCTGACACTACAGGGGCTCTGCAAATGCACCTGGCGCTCGGAAACTTCTTCAGCAAAATCTGCAATGGAAAAGCTAATTGGCGCTCCCTTCCTTCTGAGCCCTGCTGTGTGCCCATACAGTGGTTTACGCCCACATATGGGGTACCGTAGTACTCAAGAGAACCTGCGTTCCAAATTTTGGGGTGCGTTTTCTCTCATGTTCCTTTTGAAAATGAGAAACTTTAATCTAAACATATATATTTTGGGAAAATTGTAATTTTTCATTTTTTTACGGCTTAATGGTGAATACTTTCCTCCAGCCCCTGTAGGGTTAAAATGCTCATTATACCCCTAGATTAATTCTTTAAGGTGTCTAGTTTCCAAAATGGGGTCACTTATGGGGGGTTTCCAGTATACAAACCTCCTAAATCAACTTAAAAAAAGAACTGGTCCCTAAAAAAATCAGTTTTGGAAACGTTCACGAAAATGTGGTAATTTGCTGATAAATTTCTAAGCCCCGTAACACCCTAAAAAAGTAAAATACGTTTATGAAATGAAGCCAGAATAAACAGGACATATCAGTAATGTGACTTAGTAACTAATTTATGTGATTGAAATTCTCTGCTTCTAAAAAAGAAAGTCATAAGTTCATAAAATGCTAATTTTTTTAAATTTTTTATATTTTGATGTTTTTCACAAAAAACACACAAAGTAGTGACCAAATTTTGCCACTAATATAAAGTGCCATATGTGACGAAAAAACTATCTCAGAATCGCTAGTATACGTTAAAGCATCACTGAGCTATAAGAGCATAAAGGGAGACAGGTCAGATTTTGAAAAATGAGCCTGGTCTTTTAGGTGCAAATAGGCTTGGTCTTGAAGGGGTAATGACGTTTAAGACAACTGTATTGCATCCCAGTGTAACAGTGCTCCCCCTGTAAAAGACAAGCCCCCTCTGTGCCCCCATGTAGTAGACAAGCCCCTCTGTACCCCATATAGTATAGGAGATCTTCTTTGTGCCTCCATCGTGGTAGGTTGTAGTAGTGAAGGTATAGTGGATAAGGGGTGTAGTAGTAGTAGTACAGGTACAGATGAGGGGAATAGTAGTACTACAGCATGAGTCTCCAAACTGCATCTCTCCAGCTGTTGCAAAACCATAATTCCCATCATGCCGGACAGCTAAAGCTTTGGATTTGGCTGTCAAGTAATGATGGGAAATGGAGTATTGCAACAGCTGGATGGCCGCAGTTTGGAGACCCATGTACTACACGTAAAGATGAGGGGTGTAGTTACAGTACAGGTATAGATGAGGGGAGACTGGGGCAGCTGGGGTTGACTGAGGGGGACTGGGCACACAGCCTTCACGCTACCAGACACTGCTGCCCACCCTCATATATCGGGCACATAAAGATCCAACCCCTACACACATTATATGGTAAAATAACCCTGATGATAGGTCCGGCCATCTTGTATCAGATGTGTATGAGCAGCTTCATCCTCACTCACTGCTCTGTCTCTAAGCAGCTGATCGAGAATAACAGAATGAGATTCCATCAGCAATGGACCCTATGAAAGCCAGTGAGGTCTCCGGTATGTGAGCAGAATAATGGATGATACAATGCATGTATGACTCCTGACCTGAGACCCCACAGTACACAACAGCTCTGCTCCACCCTGAAAAAAATAGTCCCCACACTTCTTCTCCTCAGTCCTGTAATCTAATCTCTGGCCAGGATTGTAAAATCACAAGCAGTGAAGTGCGATCATCCACTAGGTCATAACAGGCAAGGAGCGTCCATCACCTACAGCCAGGTCTCTGTCAGCAGTGTGACATCCGGCGAGCTGCTGCAGGGCCACGCCAGGAACACTCCCCGCAGGAGCAGTGGCAGGGCTCCGTGGAATGCACTGAGCACATGCAGGAGGAGGAGAGATCACATCCTGCACTCCTCACAGGAAGGGATGGCCATGAGGACCTCCGCTGCACACCTCACAGCCCGCCACATTCGAATCGAATTGAATTTATGATTTTCACAAAAAATTAAAATCGATTCTAAAATTCTGGGCAAATAAATTCAATTAATCACCCAGCCCTAATCCTGGGTGTATACAGTACTGTTCCTCTATATATTGTTCCATACCTCTATACACTGGGTATGCACAGTGCCTCATATATAGAGTAAGAGTACAATCCTTACACTGTACTGTATATAGAGGTATACCTCACTATATAAGCAGAGCACAGTCTATATCGACTATAAATACAGCACATACACATGATATAGACCTACAGCACATTCTATACCATACATTTTTATAGTGTGTACCCAGGATATACACTATACAGTAACCATCCCTGTCAGCTGAGCATTGAGGTAAGTAAGCCATCCCCGCCTTAAAAGAAATTTCAAGCTAGGCCAACCAACACAATGGCCACGACACACTTATACAGGAGGAGAGGACTTGTGTGTGTGTGGGGGGGTCTGTATACAGGGGGAGGGGACTGGTGTGTGTGTGTGTGTGTGGGGGGGGGGGGGGGGGGTCGTCTGTATACAGGGGGAAGAGGACTGGTGTGTGGGGTCTGTATACAGGGAGAAGAGGACTGGTGTGTGGGGTCTGTATACAGGGAGAAGAGGACTGGTGTGACCCCCCCCCCACACACACACACCAGTCTTCTCCCCCTGTATACAGACCCCCCACACACCAGTCCTCTCCCCCTGTATACAGACCCCCCCCCCCCCACACACACACACACACACAAGTCCTCTCTCCCAGTATACAGACCCCACACACACCAGTCCTCTCCCCCTGTATACAGACCCCACACACACCAGTCCTCTCCCCCTGTATACCGACTCCGCACACACACACACACACACACCAATCCTCTCCCCCTGTATACAGACCCCCCACACCCCAGTCCTCTCCCCCTGTATACAGACCCCCGCACACCCCAGTCCTCTCTCCCTGTATACAGACCCCACACACCAGTCCTCTCCCCCTGTATACAGACCCCACACACCAGTCCTCTCCCCCTGTATACAGACCCCACACACACCAGTCCTTTCCCCCTGTATACTGACTCCGCGCGCGCACACACACACACACACACACACACACACCAGTCCTCTCCCCCTGTATACAGACCCCCCACACCCCAGTCCTCTCCCCCTGTATACAGACACCACACACCAGTCCTCTTCCCCTGTATACAGACCCCCCACACACCAGTCCTCTTCCCCTGTATACAGACCCCACACACCAGTCCTCTTCCCCTGTATACAGACCCCCCCCACACACCAGTCCTCTTCCCCTGTATACAGACCCCCCACACACCAGTCCTCTCCCCCTGTATACAGACCCCCCGCACACACCAGTCCCCTCCCCTGTATACAGACCCCCCGCACACACCAGTCCTCTCCCCTGTATACAGACCCCCCCGCACACACCAGTCCTCTCCCCTGTATACAGACCCCCCGCACACACCAGTCCTCTCCCCCTGTATGCAGACCACACACACCAGTCCTCTCCCCCTGTATACAGACCACACACACCAGTCCTCTCCCCCTGTATACAGACCACACACACCAGTCCTCTCCCCCTGTATACAGACCACACACACCAGTCCTCTCCCCTGTATACAGACCACACACACACCAGTCTTCTCCCCTGTATACAGACCCCACACACACACACCAGTCCTCTCCCCCTGTATACAGACCCCACACACCAGTCCTCTCCCCCTGTATACAGACCCCACACACACACCAGTCCTCTCCCCCTGTATACAGACCCCACACACACACACCAGTCCTCTCCTCCTGTATACAGACCCCACACACACACACCAGTCCTCTCCTCCTGTATACAGACCCCACACACCAGTCCTCTCTCCCTGTATACAGACCCCACACATACCAGTCCTCTCCCCCTGTATACAGACCCCACACACCAGTCGGGACATACTAAAAAGCATGAACAAAAAGAATGAAGAAAAAGAATGAACATTATTTCCTATAGGGAGACATCTAAAATATGGTTTTAATTGGTTTAATTAGTTAGAAAGACCAGGAATGAACAGTATTTTTCTGTAGTGCTCAGTGTACTGAGTGTATGTACTGTAGAAACCGATGTGTAATACCTTACCTGTGCAAGGTACATCTGGAATGAATAGGATAAGTAGTGAAATTAAGGCATATTCCATCAAAAAAAGAGGTGTAGTTCTTTTCCCATGCAAGATAGACCAGGAATGAACAGCATTTTTATGTAGTGCTCAGTGGACTGAGTATATAGACCATAAATATTGATGTGTTTTACCCTACCTGTGCAAGGTACACCTGGAATGAATAGGATAAGTATTGAAATTAAGGCATATTCCATCAAAAAAAAAGCTGTAGTTCTTTCCCCGTGAAAGATAGACCAGGAATGAACGGCATTTTTCTGTAGTGCTCGGTAGACTGAGTATATATACCATAGAAACCGATGTGTAATACCCTACCTGTGCAAGGTACACCTGGAATGAATAGGATAAGTAGTGAAATTAAGGCCTATTCCATCATAAGAAGAGGTGTAGTTCTTTCCCCGTGCAAGATAGACCCGGAATGAACAGCATATATCTGGAGTGCAAAGAGCGTTTGTACAATAGAAACTGATTGGTAATACCTTATCCGTCCAAGGTACACCTGAAATGAGTAGGATACGTAGTCGATGCAAGGGCAGAGAGATCCATCCTTCTGGACAAATAAGAACCCTGCTCCAGCTAAAGAGGAAGACTTTCGGCAGAAGCCCTTTTGCAGGTTATCCTTGATGTACACAGACATGGCTTCAGTTTCCGGATCAGAGGGTGGATACACTCTACCACGAGTGGGCGTAGCACTGAGAAGTAGATTTATAGGGCAATCTTATGGCCGATGAGGTGCTAACATGTCAGCCTTCTTTTCTGTGAACACATCAGCAAAGTCCTGTTACTGGTCTGGGAGACCAGGCAACGGCTTGGAAGAGTCAGAAGGTGGTGGAGGTTCCCGGTTGTGAGAGGTCTGCAGACATCGTCTGAAGCAATCTGGCCCCCAACGCAAGACCTCCCTGGTCTTCCATTCAAGGCTAGGGGCGTGCAGCTGTAGCTAAGGGAGACCCAACAGGGTGGCAGAAGAGGAACGGGACAGAATGTAGGTGATCTTCTCTGTACTGGGACTTGCCAGAAGTTTGTCGAGCAGGACCACAGGGAGTAGCCACTTCTGGACCAAAGATGCTGCAACGAAGTTGTGTGCTGAGCCGGAATCCAGGAAGGCGGTGGACTGGAATCGCTGTCCAGAAGAAGCAAAGATCGTAATCGCCAAGGACAGGCGTGGAGAGGAAGCATTCACACCTAGGGAGGCCTCTCCTACCTGGCCTAGGTGTAACAGTTTCCCGTCTGCTGAGGATGTTGAGCACAATTCAGGTGGAAGTGGTTGGGTCTAGCACAGTAGAGGGACAGGTTTTGCTCCCGACAATAAGTTCTCTCTTCTGCCGTCAAACGACCTATGTCCACCTGCACGGGCTCATCGGAGGCTGGCGGGGACAAAGCAGTAGATGGTCTTTTGAAGGCAGTTGTATACGGCGAGGACATACCAACACGTTCTTGACAAAACTCCTCTTCCCTTACGGAGAAACGAACATCGATCTAAGTGGCCAAGTGGATCAGGTCATTCAAAGAGGAAGGGAGGTCCTGGCTGGAAAGCATGTCCTTTGCCCAACTGGAAAGGTGGCGACTAGGCAGCATTATCCCTGTCGAGTTTGTGAGCCAGCGTGCTGAACAGTTTTGCATACTACCTGACAAAGGAGCTGTTTTTTGTCCCCGCCAGCCTCCGATCAGCCCGTGCAGGTGGACATAGATCATTTGACAGCAGAAGAGAGAACTCGTTGTCGGGAGCAAAACCTGTGCCTCTATTGTGCTAGACCCAACCATTTCCACCTGAATTGTGCTCAACATCCTCAGCAGACGGGAAACTGTTACACCTAGGCCAGGTAGGAGAGGCCTCCCTAGGTGTGAATGCTTCCTCTCCACGCCTGTCCTTGGCGATTACGATCTTTGCTTCTTCTGGACAGCGATTCCAGTCCACCGCCTTCCTACATTCCGGCTCAGCACACAACTTCGTTGCAGCATCCTTGGTCCAGAAGTGGCTACTCCCTGTGGTCCTGCTCGACAAACTTCTGGCAAGTCCCAGTACAGAGAAGATCACCTTCTACATTCTGTCCCGTTCCTCTTCTGCCACCCTGTTGGGTCTCCCTTAGCTACAGCTGCACGCCCCTAGCCTTGACTGGAAGACCAGGGAGGTCTTGCGTTGGGGGCCAGATTGCTTCAGACGATGTCTGCAAACCTCTCACAACCGGGTGCCTCCACCACCTTCTGACTCTTCCAAGCCATTGCCTGGTCTCCCAGACCAGTAACATGACTTTGCTGATGTGTTCACCGAAAAGAAGGCTGACATGTTAGCACCTCATCGGCCATAAGATTGCCCTATAAATCTACTTCTCAGTGCTACGCCCACTCGTTTTAGAGTGTATCCACCCTCTGATCCGGAAACTGAAGCCATGTCTGCGTACATAAAGGATAACCTGCAAAAGGGCTTCTTCCGAAAGTCTTCCTCTTTTTAGCTGGAGCAGGGTTCTTATTTGTCCAGAAGGATGGATCTCTCTGCCCTTGCATCGACTACGTATCCTACTCATTTCAGGTGTACCTTGGACGGATAAGGTATTACCAATCAGTTTCTATTGTACAAACGCTCTTTGCACTCCAGATATATGCTGTTCATTCCGGGTCTATCTTGCACGGGGAAAGAACTACACCTCTTCTTATGATGGAATAGGCCTTAATTTCACTACTTATCCTATTCATTCCAGGTGTACCTTGCTCAGGTAAGGTATTACACATCGGTTTCTACAGTACATACACTCAGTCTACTGAGCACTACAGAAAAATACTGTTCATTCCTGGTCTTTCTAACTAATTAAACAAATTAAAACCATATTTTAGATGTCTCCCCATAGGAAATAATGTTCATTCTTTTTGTTCATGCTTTTTAGTATGTCCCACACCAGTCCTCTCCCCAGTATACAGACCACACACCAGTCCTCTCCCCTGTATACAGACCACACACCAGTCCTCTCCCCTGTATACAGACCACACACCAGTCCTCTCCCCTGTATACAGAACACACACCAGTCCTCTCTCCCTGTATACAGACCCCACACACACCAGTCCTCTCCCCCTGTATACAGACCCCACACACACCAGTCCTCTCCCCCTGTATACAGACCCTACACACACACACACCACTCCTCTCCCCCTGTATACAGACCCCACACACACACACCACTCCTCTCCCCCTGTATACAGACCCCACACACACACACCAGTCCTCTCCTCCTGTATACAGTCCCCACACACCAGTCCTCTCCCCCTGTATACAGACCCCCACACACCAGTCCTCTCCCCCTGTATACAGACCCCACACACACCACTCCTCTCCCCCTGTATACAGACCCCACACACACACACCAGTCCTCTCCTCCTGTATACAGTCCCCACACACACACACCAGTCCTCTCCTCCTGTATACAGTCCCCACACACCAGTCCTCTCCTCCTGTATACAGTCCCCACACACCAGTCCTCTCCCCCTGTATACAGACCCCACACACCAGTCCTCTCCCCCTGTATACAGATCCCCACACACCAGTCCTCTCCCCTGTATACAGACCCCACACACCAGTCCTCTCCCCCTGTATACAGACCCCACACACCAGTCCTCTCCCCCTGTATACAGACTCCGCACATACACACACACCAGTCCTCTCCCCCATGTTATTGTATATACTGCAGCTTCCTTCCCTCTGTTTCTGCACAGTAAATGGTGCAGCAGCTCACTGCTCTTACTTCCTGCTTGTAAGGGCAATACAGCTCCGCCCCTTCTGCTGACGTCACACTCATAGGAGAGGATACACTCTAGCGTCTACCAGTCACTGATGCTGCAGCCTCCATCTTGTCCCCGCTCTGTACAGCCTGCACGTATGTGAATCCCCGCCCCTTCCTCCGAGAGGCTCCGCCCCCACTGTGACGTCATTCCAGCCTCTACGCTGCCTTTTCCGGTGCCGAAGCAGCGTGGATAGAAGGCCGCAGAGCCATGAGTGTCCCGGCTTTTATTGATGTGTCCGAGGAGGACCAGGTGAGGAGACCCCGGCTGCTCCCAATGTGCTGCTGGGATGCTGAGTGATCGGTGGGCTGAAGCAGCTGCTGACAAAGCCCGGGGCCTGGCTGGGACCCATAGTACTACAGCATATGTTATGTCTGTAGGGACGTTCATGCGAACGTCGGATGATTTTCAGTTCTAGTCCTTTCTTCATCAGGGGAAACATAGATGCAGTTGCCCATAGTAACCAGTTCTGCGTTTTGAATAAACTGGGATCTGATTGGGCGTGATGGTGTTACCTATAGCAACCAATTGGATTGTGTTTTCTGAGGATTTTAGGTAGGTGAGATCAGAGTCCTGCTTGGTTGCTATGGGTAACAGAGTCACGCTCCTTTGTGTTAGTTGTGCCACCTTCACCCCATTGTGTGGGGTCACTTTGGCCCCTGCACCTTCATCATGAGAAGTGCAGCTGCCATAGACTGGCAGCCTCCTGTGGCATCATACCAGTGTCCCCATTATACCATCCTGTGCCTCCATAGCCTATAATTACACTAGCACACTGGGGCTGAGGTGAGGAGCTGAGCCTGCGGTAGGCTTTGTCTTCAGGCAGCAGCTATCTTCCACTAACAGCATCTCTCCTGGATTAGTGTCATGGCCCCTATGGACAAGAGAAGCCCTGTGTGGGAAACTATGCTTTTCTAGCTTTATACACCCACTTTAACCCCTTCAAGACCGAGCCCATTGATGCACGGATGTCTGGGTCAAATTAATGCAATGTTCCTCCCCACCTTCTAAGAGCCGTAGCGCTTTTATTTTCCACCTACAGGACTGGTTGGGGGGTCATTTGTTGTGCCATGATATCCTCTTTTTATTAATATCATATTGGTGTAACCGAAAAATTTTGATCACTGTCTATTAATTTTTTTTCTGATATATATTTTTTTTAAAAAATCAGCAATCCCGGTGTGTGTTTTTTTTTTTTTTCTTTTGTTTATGGGGTTCACTGTGCGGGAACAATGTTATATTTTAATATCGGACAGTTCCGCACGCTAGGATATATAATATGTTTATTTAAAAAAAATATATTTTTATTTTAATAATGGGCATAGAGGTATATTTAAACTATTAATTTTTTTTTTTTTAATACTTTAGAAGATTTCTTTCTATTGCTTTTTTTTTTACTTTAAAACATGCAATTAATAGATTTTATATACTGATGTATGCTGTGCCATAGCATAGATCAGTGTTATCAGCAATCTATGCATAGAGCCTGCCTGAGAGCAGACTCCATACACAGATGGCCAATCCCACAGGATGGAGGCTGCAGGGTACCCAATCAGTCAGTGAAAGCAGCTTGCCCTGTTACTGAGTACCTCAAACGTTGCGATCGCTATAGAATGCAGCGTTTTAGGGATTAGTGACAGGCAGCAGCGGGATCACAGCTGCCTGTCATTATGCTGGGCTCCCGTGACACTGATCTGTGCGGGACCGCTCTCACTGCGTCTATCCTGCATACATCTACAGCCACTCAGTCAGAAATGTATATACACATTCCTACTGCACCGGGTGATATCTATATATCTATAGATTACTGACATAAAGGGGTTAAAGATCACCACCTTCAAGTGCACGTTTGCCATGTAGAAAATTGCTGTGTCAGTCCGCAGCCTCTTGATCTGCCTCCAGGGCTGCTGTTTGGTGATAAGGTTTTGTGGTCTCTACTTATTCTTCTCTCTTATTTAGGCTGCAGAGCTTCGTGCATATTTGAAATCTAAAGGTGCAGAGATCTCAGAGGAGAACTCTGAGGGGGGTCTACACATTGATTTGGCCCAAATCATTGAGGCTTGTGATGTCTGCCTAAAGGAGGATGATAAAGGTATGGACGACCATTGGTGTGTCACATGGAAGGTGATGGTTGTTGTATATGACGTCCTGTGTGTCATCTCATGAGTAATGTTTCTCCTCCACAGATGTTGAGAGTATTATGAATAGTGTTGTATCACTGCTGCTCATATTGGAGCCAGACAAGCAGGAATCACTTATTGAAAGCCTATGTGAAAAACTTGTCAAATTTCGGGAAGGTGAACGTCCATCATTAAGGCTGCAGCTGTAAGTAATCCCTTCTCAATGTAATCTAAGGTGTGGGTGAGATGCAAGTGCAGTCTTCTCAAGGAGCTGCTCGCCTACGTGGTAAATTGTGCACAACAAATGAATTGGTTCATCTGCTGCTGATCATATACCCGACATATCAGAGGTGCCATAATCTGTGAACCTGTCACTTTTTGGCCAGTTCTTATTTCTTGGCCATCCTGTTATGAGGATGTAGGACTAACTGGTCACTGTTACCACACATCTTCTAGTAGTAGTGTAGTGACCCAAATTTAAAGCATTGTACAATCCTATGATGTTTTCGGTTTAGACTTGGCCATATTACATGTTTTAGATGTAGCTTAGGCTGAATTAACATTGCATTTTTATATGAACACATGTAAGATTTCTGTGTGTACACAGTGTTAGGCCATGTTCACATGGCGTGAAACACCAGCCGTTCCATGACCCGGACGGTGACAAAGAAGAGCATCCCGGCCGGTACTGCATTACCCGCCGGATGATCTTCACTGTTGCTGAATTTGGATACGGGGGCATCAGTGTACACCCGCTTCTGAATTCACTGCTGCACACAATGGAGCGTCCAGCCAGAGCGACTCGCTCCACAGTGTGCACTGACAGGTTTTATATACTATATGTATACACTCCGGCCGGGTTTCCATAGACTGCAGCACTACATAAGTTATCACGTCCGTTGTTGCAAATCGGCAACAACGGCCATGATACGTAACTTACATAGTGTGAACATAGCCTTAAAGAGTACCCGTCATTTTAAAAAGTTTTGATCTGTCAGACAGCGACGGGTCACAAGAAGAAGCTTCTTTTTTTTTTTTTTTTTTTTCTGCATGTTCTTTCCCAGCTCTGTAAACAGAACTCAGAACCAGCTTTCCCATGATGCACTTTGTCTCCTGTGATGTCTAACTGACTGTAGAACTGTTAGATGGCTTACATCTTGCTCAGCCAATCAGAGCTGAGCAACTTGAGTCATCTGACAAAGGAAGGCTGGCTTAAAGGAAACCTGTCACCCCCCGTGGCGGGGTGACAGGCTCCCAACCCCCCGTTAGAGCCCCATATACTCACCTAATCCCGCCGGGTCCCGCTTCTCGAGGTGGTCGGGTGACGGATATCTCAGCCGCCGCAGCCCGGCGCGCGCGCTGAGAGATGAGTCCAACACCCATAGAGAATGACGGAGCGCTGGACTCTCCTGTCATTCTCTATGGGTGTTGGACTCATCTCTCAGCGCGTGCGCCGGGCTGCAGTGGCTGAGATCTCCGTCACCCGACCACCTCGAGAAGCGGGACCCGGCGAGATTAGGTGAGTATATAGGGCTCTAACGGGGAGTCGGGAGCCTGTCACCCCGGCACGGGGGGTGACAGGTTCCCTTTAACAGGGCTTAGACCCGCCTCCCTCTTGATGGCATTGTCATAAAATGGCTTCCACAGAAAAGCCTGGGGTCAATAGTCATTAGGTAAGAATGAGTTTACTTCACTTCCTGGTGGGGGGTGGAGGGGGGAAAAGATAGGGAAGGGAGGCAGATAGGTGATTGAAGCATATTACAAAGTTATATAACTTTGTAATGTGTTTCGATTACTGAGAAAAAGCTTTTCGCTGGATTACCCTTTAAGTATGATACTTTCCCAACTCTGTGTCATGTGACATGGGCAGCCTCCCAATGCAAGTCTATGGCTCTGTCCAGGTCTCATAGAGTATGTGGCAGCGCAATCACCATAATGATCCTTAGGGTGCCTTCACACCTACCGACTCGCAGCGTTAATAATGCTGTGAGTCGGCTAGGTCCTGGCAGATCACTGTCAGTACATACACGCAGTGGTCTGAACGACTGCTGCGTGTATGTAAATCTGCCGGCCACTTAACCCCTTCTGATGCCGGCCGGCCGGCCGCCTCCCGCTCAGCTCTGTATACATTACCTCCTCGCTCCACGGGGTCCCAGCGTACTGCTCTTGCGCCCGGCCAATCAGTGTGTTGCCCTGCCGCAGCCACTGATTGGCCGGGCGGGAGAGCAGGACGCCGGGACCCCGTGGAGCGAGGAGGTAATGTATACAGAGCTGAGCGGGAGGCGGCCGGCATCAGAAGGGGTTAAGTGGCCAGCAGATTTACATACACGCAGCAGTCGTTCAGACCGCTGCGTGTATGTACTGACAGTGATCTGCCAGGACCTAGCCGACTTGCAGCGTTATTAACGCTGCGAGTCGGTAGGTGTGAAGGCACCCTTATACTGTTTTGTCAGTGTCTGAACACCCAGATCCTGACTGTTATAAAAAAAAACAAGGATTTTATATTTATTTGCAGCCTCATATGCCCGGATTACAATGCTGTTTTTTTTTTTTTTTTTTTATTGCACCCTTTCAAGGGTTTTCTTTGAAATAAAATTCCTGCCAATCTGACTGTTTAGGCAAAAGTGCAGACTATAAACTAAATAGTAAAATCTGTATATATCAAAAATAGAGGCAGACATAGCAACAAGACATAAAAAGGCTACAAATTGATATAGAAAAACCTAAATTATTATTATTTTTTTAAAGGGAAGTCCTGTGATGCTAAAAAAAAAATGACAGGCAGGCAGGGGGTGCTGAAACCTAATAAAGTATATTTACCTGTCCCTGTGCCCCCGTAACACCAATCGCGGGTCTTTCTGACTGCTGTCGGCTGTCATTTCAGCCGACATCCGAGTACCTCATGTTTATGTTCCTGCACCCCACCTGCCATCCTGTCTTTTTTTTTTTTTTTTTTAGTTTCTTTGGAGCTCTCCTTTAATAAACTTTACCCATGTAATATAGGATCCACTGTATTGTATGAAAAAATATTGTAAAATAATTTTTTAACATGTTTGCAGATGGCATTAGTACTGAAGTTTCTTTAACCAGTTAATGCTGCATTATTGTACCTTTTTATGTCTTCTTACAAGCATTCTGTATGATTTATTGCAGGCTCAGCAATCTTTTCCATGGCATGGATAAGAGCACCCCAGTCAGGTACACAGTGTACTGTGCCCTCATAAAGGTAGCAGCTACCTGCGGAGCTATAGTGTACATTCCCACAGATCTTGACCAGGTCAGTGCCCTCCTCATCAGATAACATACAGATATGACCATTGCTATCAAAGTGATATTTATCTTTCTGTATTTTATGTACTAAGGTTCGAAAATGGATCATTGACTGGAATCTTAACACAGAAAAGAAGCACATTCTGCTCAGGCTGCTCTACGAGGCACTCGTGGACTGCAAGAAAAGGTACTTGGCCATTTCACATAGGCATATTTTAGGATGGCAGCTGTTCTCTACCTTAAATTAAAGTTCTGCCTCCATTTTTTAGTTGCTTTTAGAAATGACAGATGTGTAACTTCTCCTCACTTGTTAGCTAAGAGGCAGGATGCACACATATGTGGTTGAACAGCACAGTTTTCTTAGGGTCCTAAAGATCTCCTGCCGATAAGTTGAGAGCTAGACGGTATCTTAGGATATTGCTGTGTATCTAGTGTTTTGTCACTACTCAGGACTCTTGGTTTGGCTCTTTCAATCCCATCTTGTCCTCTACCCCTTTAGAGTATCTGCTTTACATATATTTTACTAAATATTCTCACATAATCACTAATATTCTTTCTTTACAGTGAGGAAGCCGCTAAAGTGATGGTGGAGTTACTGGGAAGTTACACAGATGACAATGCATCTCAAGCCCGCGTGGATGCACACAAGTAATACATTGCCTTATACTGTTGTTTTGGGGCTTCAGGATGGATACTGTACAAAGGACCCACATGGTCTTCCTCACACATTATAGCAGCCGGGAGCTGCACAGCTAAAAGCGGGGTCGCGGTATGACCCCTCTCTGAACCACCCTACCAGCCCAAGGATGTACGGGTCCAGTCTCCTGAAAGCAGATTTTCTGACTTGTGCTGGTTGACAAAAACAAACTAAACGCAGGAATTCTGGCCAGTACAGAGAGTCACCTCTCAATATGTTTGTCAATCGCATGACTATCTTCTCTCTGTGAGCGCTCAGATGGCCTGGGAAACAGAACTTCCTGTTTTCTGTTTCCTGTTTTTTTTAGGGGAAAAAAGTCAGAAAACAGGAAGTGCTGTGTTTTCCATCATAACTAGAAAAAAAAACATAATGAATGTAAATTGCAAAAAAAAACAAGGACCAAACACAGGAAGTCCCAATCCTTTGCATGCTCACAGACATGGCTTAGTATTGATTGACAGCCATTCCTGAGTATGCTTGAAGTGGGGCACTGCACATGTGTACAGCTGCTTCATGTCCACATTCAGTAGCAGAGAATTCTGGAGGTGCTTGCATTGTATATTCAGCTCTCGTGTTCCTTACACACATCTATATTGGTTTTGGATTTAGGTGCATTGTCAGAGCACTGAAGGATCCCAAGACTTTCTTACTTGATCACCTTCTTGCTTTAAAACCAGTGAAGTTTTTGGAAGGCGAGCTTATTCATGATGTAAGTAGCAATTTATTTAATGTTACTTTGAAAATAATTGTACCTTTTGCTATATCAGGTCATTGCTGGTCTTTAATCACCTTCCATTTTACATGGTTTTATCCATGTAATATGAGAGTATTAAAGTAGATGGTAAAATTTACACATGATATATATTGCCTTTACTTCATTGTGAGAATGTTAAAATAATCCTAATGTTTGTTTTCTCAGCTCCTGACCATATTCGTCAGTGCTAAGCTTTCTTCGTATGTCAAATTTTACCAGAATAACAAGGATTTCATTGATTCACTGGGTAAGTAAATTCATGACCTGTGAAGTAGTGATACACAGGGCAGGGATACAGAGTGCTGGATGAAATCCTGTCCCTTTTTTCTGACAGATTTCTTTTATGCCTGGGGATGTACATATGTTTCATTTGGGGGCATTGCACTAAAGCTGCCTCAGCAGGGAGGTCCCCAGCAGCTTCCTGCCGCGCCTGATTTTATCGCTCTCTACCTGTTTGGGTATAGGGAGAGATGTATAAGTAAAGGCCGCTGGGGCAGGGAGAATCTGATGGGGACCACCCTGATGATTTCTGCTACAGGTGACATGAAAGTGATGATTTTTTCCTTTTAAAGTACTTTTCCAGTTATTATCTACCATGTATAGAGATAGTAGTGCTTGTTCAGTAGGAAAGAGAGAATTGTGTATGGTTTCTATTCAACTGGTTTCAGGCAAGCGTAATATGAACACATTTTTGTACCAGTGCCATTGAATCCCAGCCTGACCACGGGTCTTCTGACAAACTGATGGCATCCTAGTTTGTCAAAGCTGTCGTTAAATTTAATACGTTCATGTGTACCTGGCTGTAGAGTAGGACCTGTGCAGACTAGTTCTGAAGTGTTGATTAGGCAGAAGATCCTAATTGGAGGGATACTGTGAAAGATACAGCCAGACTTATTCATGGACAGTTAAGCAGAAGCTTGTGTAAAACACCATACATCTGTGTTTACAATTGCTTAGGATATTAAATGGTGTAATTAGGATTCAGCAATTTTTATCCATCGATGAGAGTGGGAGGTGCCCCCACATTTCTACTACTTATGCAGCGTTTGTGATTAAGAAAAATGTCAATAGACTTTTAAAGAAAACAAAAAACTATGAACCAGGGTCCTGCAAAACTTGGCGATCTGGTGCGTTGCTGTTAATTTGTTTCATAGCATGCGTCTGTGTGATGGAATGTAATGTCAGCAGCTCTTTTATTTACAGACCGAGGAAAAAGGGAGTAGTCATTAACACTAGGACGCTCCCCCATCCATGTGTAATTGACTGTTTCAAAAGAGCACAGGTCCATCAGCTATTGTGCGCATTACAATTACATTTTCCATATTGAATCCCCCCTTCCCCCCGTTGATTCTGTCACTCCACTACATTTCTGTGGAAAGGGGTCAGCGCCAATGCCAGACAAGGTAAATGACGCATTTTAGAAATAGAATGGGAGAAACATTACACTAGAAATGATGGTCTGTTTGTATACTTCATTATACATATGTTACACAGATTGTATAATGGGAACTGAAATTTTTTAGTTTGGTTCCTCTTTTTACTACTTGGAAAACACAGGCATTGTGTTATTAGATCATCCTGTCAAGTACCCAAAAGGAGGTCATTTTATCTCGTAACAAAAGTGTATACATATGTTGCCCAAAGGACAGAGACTTTCTTGGTATATACTTTGCTTGTATAAACCTGTAAAATTGTTACTATAAATGGAAACGCGCCCTAGATAGACTCTCATTTAAAAAACTTACGGACGAAAAGAAAACACAGTTAGAGGAGGCGTTTTCCTTAGAGGAAATACAACTAGTCCTAAATTCTCTCCCTAACTGCTCAGCTTCTGGGCCGGATGGGATTCCCTTCGAATTTTATAAAAAATACCAAACAGCCTTACTACCAGCGTTAGTCGATATGATTAATGAATCCTGTAATAGTGGAACACTCCCCCTCTCTATGAGGGAAGCAACAATAATTATTTTTCCTAAAAAGAATAAGGACCCCTTAGATATGGGGGCATACCGTCCCATTTCGCTGTTCAATGCAGATGCAAAAATTATCGCTAAATTGCTAGCACTGAGGATAAAGACGGTCAGTCCCTTGCTTATTGGCATGGAACAGAATGGCTTTGTCCCAAATAGGTCGATTTTTGAAAATTTAGACAGGGTGATGGCCAATATGCAACTAGAAACAGAGACCCCCCGCTACATCCTCTCATTAGATGCTATGAAGGCATTTGACAGGGTGGAGTGGGGGTATCTCTGGGAGGTTGTTGGTAGATTTAATTTTGGTCCAAATATGCTGAGGTGGATAAAGATGCTGTATGAAGAACCTTCAGCACGATTGTCTATTAATGGCAGCCTGTCTAGGAGCTTCTACTTGTCTAGGGGAACCAGACAAGGCTGCCCTCTCTCGCCTCTATTATTCACCTTCTATATAGAACCTCTGACCTATATGATTAAGGCTAACCCTTTGATAGAAGGGTTTGGTCTGGGAGGCATACAGGACAAGATTGTTATGTAAGCGGACGATCTCCTTTTGTTTGTACGTAATCCTGAAGAAGCTCTCCCACATGTACTAAATACGTGTCAGGAATTCGGTGCTGTCTCAGGATTTGGGATCAATTGGTCCAAATCCCTTTTGATGGTGCTGCCAGGGACACCTCAGGAACCACTAAAGGATTTTGGGCTGCAACTGGCGGATGGATTCTTGGAATATCTAGGGATTAAAATGCCTATGGATGTAGCTCTCTTTGCTGAGTATAACTTAAAGCCCCTTCTGCATAAAATCAAGAAAAAGGTAGAAGTATGGTGTAAGCTACCGCTGTCTATGGCGGACCGAGCTGCCTTAATTAAAATGGTGATACAGCCCCAGATTAATTATGTTTTATCAGCAGCCCCAATCTGGATAACGGAAAGTTTTTTTTTTTAGGTCTTTTTTGCTATGGATTGCTATATTATTTTTTGCTTTTAACATGTATGTGATTTGGAATATAATAAATCTTATTTAAAAAAAAATAATAATAATACACATGGAAAAAAAAAAAAATAAAATAAATGGAACGCGCCTCCAACCTTTATGTAGAGAAGTGTATAATTTAAAAGGAACTATAATTAATTTTAAAAAATACATACAGCTCTATAGTGATGGAGTCACACAGGATTACTCCTTTAATGATCTGCTTACATGTGTATGTCATGGCCAAAATCAGAGATTAACCTCTTAAAGGGAATCTGTCAGCACCTATTCTTGTTCTGAGGTCCTGACAGTGTAATGATGGTCTGTGCTCCTACTGCCGTGTCATACCTTTTATTTTTTACATCTGTGCTGTACTGTCAGATTAGCGATGTAGTTTCTCTTCACAACTGTCACAGAGGGGGAGTGGTGATGTCTTGGTGCCGCATGCGCCGTAGAGCGTTGGTACAGCACCAAGCGAAGTCATTGAGGGTATAAGCTTATGCCCTCAGTGCGCCTGCGCCGTTCCGACACACTACGGTGCATGCGCGAATCAGCCTGCGAGAGCGCGCGCAGTACACTGAACCAGGAAGCTACAGATGACATCGCCAGGAGGCCTGGGGACGCGCGCCATGAATATTCAAGACAAGCTGGGAGGAGGTAGTGGTGAGGCGGGCCAAAGTGCGGCACCAAGACATCACCACTCCCCCCTCTTTGACAGTTGTGAAAAGAAACTACAGCACCGATCTGACAAAGTAAAGCACCGATGTGAAAAATAAAGGTATGACACGGCACTAGGAGCACAGACCTTCATCACACTGTCAGCACCTCAGAACAAGAATAGGCGCTGACAGATTCTCTTTAAGGACAGAGCCTGAAATGACCTTAACGCAACTCTGTACCCACAATCTGCCCACCCCAAGCCGCTTGTACCTTCGGATAGCTGCTTTTAATCCAAGATCTGTCCTGCGGTCCGTTCGGCAGGTGATGCGGTTATTGTCCTAAAAGACAACTTTTAAACTCGCAGCCCCGTGCCCTACGGGCATGGCCTAGATTGTGTATGCATTAGGCTGGCAGAACCTCTCTGTCCCTCTTCCCCGCCCTCCTCATCATTAGGAATGCTCCAGGCAGATTGTCTCCTATTCCCCACCTGTGTCAGCACGGCACATGGGCTGGATCGTTAAGGCACCTGTACAATGTTCTGCATGGAGGAAATGTTCCAGTGGCATTCCTAATGATGAAGAGGGTGGGGAGGAGGGATGGAGGGCTGGTGCAAAGTTAAGGCACAGATATTCTAAGCCACGCCGGTTGGGAATGGGGCTGCAAGTTTGAAAGTTGTTTTTAAGGACAATAACTGCATCACCTGCTGAACGGACGCCAGGACAGATCTTTAATTAAAAGCAGCTATCCGAAGGTACAAGCGGTTTGGGGGGGAGGGGCAGATTGTGGGTACAGAGTCGCTTTAAGGACCGAGCCAATTGTCACTTTTGCGTTTTTGTTTTTTCCTCCTCGTCTTGTAAGACCCATAACTCTTATTTGTCCACCTACAGGGCCATGGGAGGGCTTGTTTTTTACAGGCGTAAGTGTACTTTGTAATGGCATCTTTCAATCTGCCATAAAATGAATGTCGGAACCCCCAAAATATCATTTATGGGGTGAATTTGGGTCAAAAAATGTGATTCCACAAATTTTGGGGGGGTTTACATGTTTACGTAACGCACTTTACGGTAAAACTGACATTTTTATTCTTTTATTCTATAGGTCAGTCTAACGTTTTACTATTTTTATTAGAAGCAAAACTTTTTATTTGCAAATAGGTGTATTTAAAATCAGAATCAGACAAAGCTACCGACACCTGAAATCATGACACCATTAACCCCTTGCCGCAAAATGACGTTCCTGGAACGTCATGTAAAGCAGGTAGTTCCCGCAACATGACGTTCCAGGAACGTCATGGCTTCCCTGCCTCCCCCCGCTGTCCCTATAGAAGATCGGGCAGCAGGAGGATGCTATGTCACACAGCATCCCCCTGCTGCCTCTGCCCAGAGGGGAGCCGCGCTCCCCCCGGGCAGTTAACCCCATAAACGCCGCGGTCAATGCGACCGCAGCGTCTATGGGGAGATCGGGCGGCGGGGGGAGGCTGCAGCACGTTGCCTCCCCCTACCGCCACAACTAGTATGTCACCCGGCCCCCTCCCCTTGTCCCCCGATACCGGAGATCACCGCTATTACCGTTATAGCGGTGATCTCCGGTACCGGGAATTACCGGCGCCGCCGAGAGCTTTCATCTCCCCCCACCGTGGATTCACGGTGGGGGGAGATGAAAAATGTCTCCTCAGACCCCAGATCAGCCCCCCGATCAGATCCCCGTACCCGGGCGGCTATCAGATCCAAGATGGCCGCCCCCATCCCTGCGATGTTTGTTCGCAGGGATGGATATAAAATAATGATCAAAGCCCCATGCTCTCCGCCACCGGAGGTAGCGGAGAGCATGGGGCAGTGATCGGGGACCCCCCCCGTGTGGTCCCGGAGCAGGCGATCGGCGGTATATACTATATACCGCCGATCGCCTGTTCCCAGTGCTGCCCGGCACTTTCTATCCCCTGTCACCATAAATCATTGGTGACAGGGGATAAAAAGTGTCACCGTGCCCCCCCCCCAAGTCGCCCCCCAGTCACCCCCGTCCCCCAGTCACCCCCCCTTCCCCATATACTCACCGGATCCTGGAGCTCCGTCCTCCTCGAAGTCCTGACTGCTTCTGATGTGCGCATGCGCGTCAGAAGCAGTTAGCTCTGAAAATTTAAAGTGACAGAGACCAATTTGGTCTCTGTCACTAAACTATGATTACTGTGATAGAAAATATCACAGTAATCATAGTAATACAGTGAAAATGAAAGTGAAAAAAGAACAAGTGAAAAAGTGTAAATGTGAAAAAGTGAAAAACATACAAACAAAATAAAACACACTTTTTATTATAGTAATAATTGCGGTTTACTCCCAGATTACCCGTAACCACCGCAGGTTGCCCGTATCCGCCCCAGTTTGCCCGTAACCGCTGCAGGTAGCCCGTAAACACGCCAGATTACATGTAACCACCGCACGTTGCCCATAACCACCCCAAATTGCCAGTGACCCCCTCCAGATTGCCCGTAACTACCGCACGTTGCCCGTAACTACCGCACGTTGCCCCTGACCACCGCACGTTGCCCCTGACCACCGCACGTTGCCCCTGACCACCGCACGTTGCCAGTGACCCTCTCCAGATTGCCCGTAACGACCCCAAATTACAGGTATCCATCCCAGATTACCTATAAGCACTTCAGTTTATCCGTTACCACCCCGCGTTGCCCGTAACCACCCCGCGTTGCCCGTAACCACCCCACGTTGCCCGTAACCACCCCACATTGCCCGTAACCACCCCAGATTCTCTGTAACCACCCCAGGTTGCCCGTGACCACCCCAGGTTGCCCGTGACCACCCCAGGTTGCCCGTGACCACCCCACATTACCTGTAATCTCATTTTTTATTGTATTTTAGTAACTGCGCTATTCTAATAACTATTACTAGCTGCGGTTTTGCTCCAGCAAATTGGCGCTCCCTTCCTTCTGAGCCCTGCTGTGTGCCCATACAGTGGTTTATGCCCACATATGGGGTACCGTTGTACTCAGGAGAACCTGCGTTACAGATTTTGGGGTACGTTTTCTCTCCTGTTCCTCGTGAAATTAAGAAATTTTTAACTAAACAAACATATTATTGGAAAAATTCGAGTTTTTCATTTTTACTGTCTTATTTTGAATACTTTCCTCTAATACCTGTGGGGTCAAACCGCTCACTGCACCCCAAGATGAATTCTTTCAGGGGTGTACTTTCCTAAATGGGGTGACTTTTGCTGGGGTTCTATTCTTCTGACACTACAGGGGCTCTGCAAACGCACCTGGCGCTCAGAAACTTCTTCGTAAAAATCTGCACTGAAAATGCTAATTGGCGCTCCTTCCCCTCTGAGCCCGGCTGTGTGCCCATACAGTGGTTTATGCACACATATGGGGGATCGTTCTACTCAGGAGAACCTGCGTTACAGATTTGGGCATGCAGCTTCTCCCCTCTTCCTAGTGAAATTGAGAAATTTCAAACTAAACGAACATATTATTGGAAAAATTCTAGTTTTTCAATTTTACTGTCTTATTTTGAATACTTTCCTCTAATACCTTTGGGGTCAAAATGGTTACCACACCCCAAGATGAATTCTTTGAGGGGTGTACTTTCCAAAATGGGTGGACTTTTGGGGGGGTTCTCTTCTGCGGACACTACAGGGGCTCTGCAAACACACCTGGCGCTCAGAAACTTCTTCAGCAAAATCTGAACTGAAAAAGCTAATTTGCGCTCCCTTCTTTCTGAGCCCTGCTGTGTGCCCATACAGTGGTTTATGCCCACATATGGGGTACCGTTGTATTCAGGAGAACCTTCTTTACAAATTTGGGGGTACTTTTTTTTCTCTTGTTCCTCGTGAAATTGAGAAATTTCAAACTAAACAAACATATTATAGGAAAAATTCAAGTTTTTCATTTTTACTGTCTAATTTTAAATACTTTCCTCTAATACCTGTGGGGTCAAAATGGTCACCACACACCAAGATGAATTCTTTGAGGGGTGCACTTTCCAAAATGGGGTGACTTTTGGGGGGTTTCTCTTCTGCGGACACTACAGGGGCACTGCAAATGCACCTGGCGCTCAGAAACTTCTTCAGCAAAATCTGCATTGAAAAAGCTAATTGGCGCTCCTTTACTTCTGAGCCCTGCTGTGTGCCCATACAGTGGTTTACGCCCACATATGGGGTACCGTTTTATTCAGGAGAACCTGCATTACAAATTTTGGGGTACTTTTTTTCTCTTGTTCCTCGTGAAATTGAAAAATTTCAAACTAAACAAACATATTATTGGAAAAATTCGTGTTTTTCATTTTTACTGTGTAATTTTGAATACTTTCCTCTAATGCATGTGGGGTCAAAATGCTCATCCTACCCAAAGATGATTTCTTTGAGGGGTGTACTTTCGAAAATGGGGTGACTTTTGGGGGGATTCTATTCTGCGGACACTACAGGGGCTCTGCAAATGCACCTGGCGCTCAGAAACTTCTTCAGCAAAATCTGCATGAAAAAAAGCTAATTGGCGCTCCTTTACTTCTGAGCCCGGCTGTGTGCCCATACAGTGGTTTACGCCCACATATGGGGTACCGTTGTACTCAAGAGAACCTGCGTTACAAATTTTGGCATGCTTTTTTTCTCATGTTCCTTTTGAAAATGAGAAACTTTAATCTAAACGTATATATTATTTGAAAATTTAAATTTTCGATTTTTTTACGGCCTAATTGTGAATACTTTCCTCCAGCCCCTGTAGGGTTAAAATGCTCATTATACCCCTAGATTAATTCTTTAAGGTGTCTAGTTTCCAAAATGGGGTCACTTATGGGGGTTTCCAGTATACAAGCCTTCTAAATCCATTTAAAAAAAGAACTGGTCCCTAAAAAAAAATCAGTTTTGGAAATTTTCACAAAATGTGATAATTTGCTCATAAATTTCTAAGCCCCGTAACACCCTAAAAAAGTAAAATATGTTTCCCAAATTATGCAAGAATAAAGAGGACATATTGGTAATGTGATTTAGTAACTAATTTATGTGCTATGACTTCCTTTTTTAGAAGCAGAGAATTTCAGAAGTTCATAAAATGCAAAATTTTCAAATTTTTCTTGATATTTTGATGTTTTTCACAAAAAATACACAAAGTAGTGACCAAATTTTGCTACTAATATAAAGTGTCATATGTGACGAAAAAACTATCTCAGAATCGCTAGCATACGTTAAAGCATCACTGAGCTATAAGAGCATAAAGTGAAACAGGTCAGATTTTGAAAAATGAGCCTGGTCATTAAGGCCAAAACAGGCTTTAGAGGCAAGGGGTTAAGGAGAGTGGGATAAGCCGTCCAGTTCCCTGTGGATGCAATGTGAACATAGGCTAACAGTGAGGACCATAAATTAATAAATATACAACAAGTCAGTTCTGTAGTTCAGTCCTTTAGGAAATCGGCTGTCCAGATTCAATATCCAATATGCTTCACGATTGAACAATTTCTGAGACCAACTGCCTCCTCTATGATTTCTGTACACTTTTTCTATAGCAAAAAAGGAGAAATATTGCAAATCACCACCATGTGTTATGATAACTACTTCGTGCTGACATTGCAGAGCGTTCCCATGTGAGCAAGGCATTACAGAGCATTGGGTGAAGTTAATTGTTCTGGGAAGTTTATTTTAGATGGCATCTGGTGTGATTTGTGTTATTCTCTAGCAGGAATGTGCTGATTCCTTGATTACTAATTAGAATTGAAGCGTCACAATTTGTCATCCACATCGCCCTTTCTTGTACACCTAATGTTATCCTTTACAAAGCTAATCAGCCTTCATTTGTTAATTATGTTAATTTGTGTTAATTGATTCGTAGACTTTTGAGATGCTTGACCAGAGGCCTTTTGGTTGCTTTTTTTTTTTTTTTGTTCCATAGGTTGTCTGCTCTCCCAATGTAATTACTGCAATTAACACTTCATTAGTAATAGATCATGTAACATTATAAACCCTGCGAGTAATGGATGCCAGTGCAGGGAATTTCTTTTGTCACAAGCAAGTGGTTTCATGTATAGGAAAGAATAAGTGAGAATGTAATGTATAATGTATATGTAAGAAAATCTCAACACTAATAAAGAAGCGTGCAAACAGAATTTGTAAGACCTGCAAATTTGAGGTACTTTAATCATTCAAACCTCTTCAGGTCTCTCTCATGAGCAAAACATGGAAAAAATGCGGCTTCTTACGTTTATGGGAATGGCTGTGGAAAACAAGGAGATTTCATTTGACACTATTCAGCAGGAACTGCAACTTGGGGCGGATGATGTAGAAGCATTCGTAATTGATGGTAAGTCTCTTAAGAATAAGTTTACATGTATGTCCCTGTCTATAGAAAAAAAAAACTTTTCAGTGAGCCATGTCAAAAGTTTTTATTGGTTTGGGGTCTGTATGTTCAGACCCTGACCAATCAGGAAAGGAGCTGGGAGAAGTCTGAAGTTTATTCTCTCCCAGTGCTGTGTGACCAGGGGGGCGTATAATGTAAGTCTATGGAGCCAACAAGGTCAGAGCAGAACTTCTCCCAGCTCATTCTCCGGATCTCACAGTCTGAACACTTGGAGGTAAGCACTATACGATGGAATTATTATCCTGGAGAGATTAAATCCATAGTACATTTGAAACAGCATACCACAGTTTGGTTTATGTTTGATACATTATTTTTGGTAACTTTAATATTTTTTTTTTTTAACATATGTGACATACATGTTTGTAATTGCAGCCGTGAAGACAAAGATGGTGTACTGCAAAATTGACCAGACACAGAAGAAAGTTGTTGTGAGGTAAGGTAATAATTTCCCTGCCGCAATATGCAATCTAGACTTTTTTTTTTTTTTTTTTTTAATTATTTCACATAATATATCTGTTTAATATTTGAGCCGGTTCTCATCATGTGCTTGTAGTTAAATGCTGCCTATTTATCATAATTTTATTAAAGCCCAGAGCTGAATGTGATTAGCTTATTTAATGAAAGTGTCCTATTTTCCAGCACATTTCACTTAATGACCGTGACAGTGGCCTGAATGCTAATAAGCCGCGCCACTTTCTATAGTCACTCTTGTAAAACGGGAATTGTGCTCTGGAGCTGGCGGCACAGAATGGAATTATTAATCTACAGCTTGAATAATTGCAAACTGATCTGGACCAGATTGTAGGATTTACATTTTTTTTTTTCCTTAACTTTTTACAGTCACAGCACGCACAGAACCTTTGGGAAGCAGCAATGGCAACAGTTGTATGATATTCTCAACTCCTGGAAGATTAACTTAAACAAAGTGAAGAATAGTCTCCATAGTATTTCTGATGCCTGAAACCAACATAAGCAGCGTAATGGCTCTGGACTAAGACCTTTTCAGCTGTGCCTCAAATGGATCTCTAGTCAAATGGGGGGGATTGTCATAAACAAACCTGTTTTACATCTATGCCATTTCTACTGAACCTGGATGCAGCCAATTACAATAAAAATATCCATTGTAGAAAGCAGTTCACTATAGAAATGAGGCTTATATAAGGCTATGTTCACACTGACGACATGGCTTTCTTTATAAAGGGAGCCATGATACTGTCTGAACTATGGCAATTTGTAACAACCATTTTGTTACATTCTGTTGTCATTTGTGCCACCAATTGTAAAGAAAAATAGGGCAGTGCTCTTGTAATTCCCCATGTAAGTGATGGCTTGGAAGGTCAGGATCTGGTGGGATCATTGATGAAGCAGAGCCCTGGAGTCATTGACAATCCTGTCTTTGCTTACATCACAGCTTTCTTGAGGTCCTGCAGGTAAATCTGAATATTGTCTACAGTGGACACTGTTCTTATGCAATCTTACATAAAAGAAAAATAAAATTATTTGCTTTGGAATATCTCTTTTTAAAATGTTTAAAATGTAGAAATTTGGTTTAGAAATGTCACATCACAACAAACACTGTTTTCCTCTTCTGCTTCTACAATACCCTTAACATTAATCGTGAGCAAATTGTTCATATCATATAAGGGGTTAGGTCAACATTTAAAATTTGACTCCTATTCACAGGATAAAAGCAAAAAGGGGTGGGTGCAGCTCACAGAACCTCTGGAAGCTGAGGTCAAAACAGGCAGTGGTGACCCTAAACCTCCTATTCACAGGAAACATGTATCTGATCAGCAGGAGTATGATCTCAAGAACACACAGCTGATCACAAGAACAGTTGTCCCTTGTGCCCCAAGTGAATGGAAAGACTGTGAGCATGCTTAGCTGTTGCTGCATGCACACATCTGGGGCTGCCCTGCCATTCTATTCACTGGGGGAATGTGGGACCCCCATTCTTGCCATTACTGAAGGTCACAGCTGTTAGGCTACCACTGATGAGATACACTTTTCTTGTGGACAGGGAAAATCTTTTAATCTTTGGATAACTCCCTTTAAAGAGGCAGTAATTTGGCACAGCTAGGCACCCACCAAAGCGTTGATTCTAAGAAAACATTTTAGTAATACCGCATGTAAGTGTATGGATGTAGCAAATCAAGCACAGTAGCTTATGCTCTTTGATACATTTGGTGAATTTTATTTAAATATAGATCTGCTCACACATTGTTTGACTTAAGACATTTAAACAAAGAACAGGGGGCTCTACCATGTCTAAGGTCGGGGTGCCACTCACTGCCCAATAAAACAATGGAAAGAAGCAGAACAAAGGAAGGACACATTTAGGCTATGTACACACACTGTATAAACAGCTGTTCCACGAGAATTAAAGATCATGTTTTAATGATCAATTCCAGCTGCAGGTAGCGTTAAAACCAACGACAACTTAATTAAAACAAAAAAGGGGGGGTACACATGACTACCATAGAAAAGACTAAAATGAGAATTTTCCCGTGAGAAGCTAGCTGAACAGTACAGTCATACCATGATCATAAATATGTGAATAACACATCTAGAGTATAGCTGACAATATCCCAACCCTAAGTATAAATAAATAGCTGCCTTGATAGTGTTAACAATACTAGTAATATTAACAATACTAGTAATAGTAAAAAAGTCCTAAATAAAGATAATGAAAAAAGTTGGAAAGAGAAAAGACGTTTGTAATAGTAGCATGCCAGGGAACTTGGAGTATCATGGAGCTCCCAGGACAGAGACTTGATGCGTATCGTAATCCTTTTATGACTTTGTCAGGACTATTTAGCAAAAAAAAATTTTTTTTTCCATTATCTTGGCATGGGTGCGTTCACACATACAGGATCTGCAGCAGATTTGATGGTGCAAATTGAAATCCGCAGCAGATCCTGTACGTGTGAACACACCCTTATGGACATTTATACCATTACTAGTAATGTGTTTGAGCTAGTACTGCACCTATATATTTATGATCATGGTATGACTATATTGTAAGATTCTCTGGGGAAAATTCTACTCATCATTTCAGTCTTTTCTATGGTATTCCTGTGTACCTATTGTGTTTTTTAATGTCTTTAATTTTTCAATAAAGAGATTTTTCTTTTTTTTTTTATATATATATATATATATATATATATATATATATATAATTTTATGTGGAGTGCATGTTAAAGGTGTCCTACATTTTGTTCTGCTGTCTTCCATACATTGTTTCCTTTTCACTCTAAAGTACGGTTGTTTTTAGATTTTCATTTTACTGTGTGTGCACCTAGCCTTAGGGCCCTATTCCACCGGACGATTATCGTTCGCATAATCATTAACGATCTCAAACGACCGCTATTGTGAAAGACCTGAACTTGTTTACTCATTTCCATGGGACGATAATCGTTACTTATGATCGTATTTGCGATCGTTTTTTTCTTTGCTATTGCGTTCGTATCTACTGCGAAGGACCGAACGACGTCTTATTCAATGCGAACGAGCAACGATAGAAACAGGTCCAGGTCTTATAAAGCGATCAACGATTTCTCGTTCGGTCGTTAATCGTTAACTGCATTTCAACCGAACGATTATCGTTTAGATTCGAACTATTTAAAGATAATCTGAACGATAATCGTCCGGTGGAATAGGGCCCTTAGGGTAGGTTCACACTACGGAATCCGTCACAGATGTTGAAAGGGAGAAGATCCAGGTATGTTAGGTTTAAATTGCCAAATCGTTTTGTTCCTAGAGAGAGCAGCAGCTTGCCTCCTTCTTCCCCTATGCAGAACACAAGCCCACTCCACCTAAATGATCAGGAGAGATGGGTATTATATGTGTATGGACAGACTCTTTCCTGCCTGATTCTGCAGCAACCACGCACTACTTTTTGGCATACTAGAGCTCAGTGTACAGTGGAAATTAAACAGAGAGGAGCTGCTTAAATGCCACTTTATTACTTATCAGAAACGTTTGGTGAGTAAATACCAAAGCATGAACAGATCAATGTGCAGACATACCAAAATAAATTACAGATTTTTATGTACTTTCCTTTTTATTCCTCTGCTGAACATGTATCTTCAAGCTTCCTTTTCCTTGACCCATTTAATTTGTTATTTAATAAAAACTTCTCAATTGCAGTTATCTGACGCTGTATATTAGAGATATCATAGTTGTCTTTGTTGCTACCAGTGACCTCGGTATGTGTGGTGTTCGGCTGGTTGATAAGATATGACTTTGTAGAATCGGTGAAGACAGGAAAAAGGTTTGGTTTTTCAACCACATTTGACTAGAAAAAAAATGTAATCCTATTTATTCAGGAAAATATTGTTACCAATACAGACTAAGGGCCCTATTACACCAACAGATTATCTGACAGATTTTTTTTTTTTTTTTTTATGCCAAAGCCAGAAATGGATTTGAAAAGAGGATACATCTCAGTCTTTCCCTTTATTACCTGTTCTCTGTTTATAGTCTGTTCCTGGCTTTGGCGCAAAAAAATCTGTCAGATAATCTGTTGGTGTAATAGGGCCCTAAGGCTCTTTTCATACCATGGTTGTGGTGCACATTTGCCATATTTATGCGGAAATATACCAGCACAGTAAGTGTACCGACAGACCCCGAATGACCAAGGGAGGCCAAAAGATTGTCAATTTGGCCCGGTTTGCAGGCTCTCCACTTATTTGCTGGATGGAAGCCCACTATTCTATAGAGCAGGATCCATGTTTTTTTCAACACTGTAGTCTATGTATGACAGATGCCACTAAGTGGCAGTACCTCTGCCAGTCATTGTACCACAAATTGTGATCAGAACTATAGTAAAAGATTGTTACTAATGCTGTGTGCAGATAAAAACACAATTTTCTCACTCTCAGAAACAGGTTATAAAAATACTCAACTAGGCCATGTTCCCACAATGTAAAAATAATTATTAACTCCTTCATGACACAGACCAAAATGGCCTAAATGACCAGGCGCCAATTTTTATTTCTGCATTTTCATTTCTTTCTCTAGGACCTATTTCTCCATCTACAGGGCCATGTAAGGGCTTGTTTTTTCAGGAACAAGTGTACTTTGTAGTGGTGCCTTTCAAACTACCATAACATGTATGACTGAACACCAAAATATTATTTATGGAGTGAAATTGGTAAAAAAAAAGCAGTTTTGCAATTTCTGGGTGGTTCCCATGTCTACATAATGCACTTTAAAGAGAACCAATCATGGACGAAAATAAAAAAAATTCCCCTAATTAGATGTATATAACTATTTTATTAATATTTGTAAATATAATTGATAATTTTTTCGGCCGTGTTTTTGAAATATTTACTTTTTACTTTCCTGTCTCGCGCCGGCTCTTTTAAAAAGACAGGAAGCTCCCGTCATGCAGAGCGGCAAGGCCGGGCACCGCCATCTTGATGACGTCAATTGCGTTCCATTGCTGGAACGCAAGAGACTAAATCAAGATGGCAGCGCCCGGCCTTGCTGCAGCGGAGACGAGGATCAGGTAAAGTATAAGATACAGATTGCAAAGGCAGTCTGTATCTTCATAAATAGACAAAATGAAGATACAGACTGCCTTTGCAGTCTGTATCGTATACTTTACCTAATCCTCTTGTTCGGTGCAGGAAGGCCGGGCACCGCCATCTTGATTACGTCACTTGCGTTCCAGCGGTGGAACGCAAGTAGCGTAATCAAGATGGCGGCGCCGCCTTGCTGCAGCGATCAAGAGGAGTAGGTAAAGTATAAGATACAGGAATGCACGTGATGTCATCAAGATGGCGGCGGCCGGCATTACTGCAGTGGAACAAAGGAGCAGGTAAAGTATAAGATACAGACTGCAAATGCAGTCTGTATCTTCATAAATAGACTTTATAAAGATACAGACTGCATTTGCAGTCTGTATCTTATACTTTACCTGCTCCTTTGTTCCGGTGCACTAATGCCGGCCACCGCCATTTTGCCCACTTGCGTTCCAGCGGTGCGTTCCAGTGGGACGTCATCAAGTTGGGGGCGCCCGGCCTTCCAGCACGGAAGAAGAGGAATTAGGTAAAGAATAAGATACAGACTGCAAAGGCAGTCTGTATCTTCATAGATAGACTTAGGGAGAGATTACCTTTGATAATAGGGATAGTGAATTTTAGGTGATAGGTTCTCTTTAAAGTAAAACTATGGGGGACAAAGTAAAACTATGGGGGACATTTCTTAAGTCCGGCGTTTTTTACGCCGGACTTATAAATGTCCCGGCATCTCCGGCGCTACGGGGATTTATGTAGAGGCGGACTGCCTCTACATAAATCCCGTGCGCACTGCCGAAAACCAACGCCAGCTGAGGACTGGAGTAGGTTTTCGGCGTATCTTTTTGCGGAACAGATGGTGAATCGTGCGGACTCTGAGTCCACGCCCTCCGTTCGGCCCCCTTCACACCCGCCCCCCGGCGTACCCGGCGGAAAGTGCCGATTTGCGAATATTTCATTTGCAAATCGGCCATTTGCGAATAAAATATTGCGCAAATCTGCAATTTCCGCCGAAAACCCCCAGACCGCACGATGATACATGTCCCCCTATATGTGTATCTGTCAAGTCTAAATACAAAGATAGCCATGTTTCACAGCTTTTCTAATTCTTTACTTTTTTTATTTTGCAAATAATTATTAAAATTACACTATTGTGACTCTTATTACGGTTTTATTTTATCACCTTCGGGGCTGTTTAAGGCATCATTTTTTGCGATAAAGAACTCCCCTGGGGTCCGATTAGCCATTTATGAGTCTGAGTCCATGCCTAATAAAATTCAGGAGTCAGAGCTACGGCTTACCGACTCCACAGCCCTGGTTAGGCCTCTATACTGTATATCTCCCCCTTCCCCCCTCATATTTGTTCCCCCATACTGTATTTATCTCCATCTGCAGTAAGGACACCCATATTTAATCTCTCTCCCACTCTAAAGTTGTTTCCCCATCCTTTATATATCTTTCTCTGCAGGAAGTCTCCATACTTTATACCTCCCTCTCCACGTTGGCCCATGTATCCTCCGTCCCCACATATTGAATATCCCCTACTATGCATCTTCTCACCCCTCCTGCCTCCCCTGCAGCTTGTATTGAGCAGGTGGGGTTGAAACATAACAAGTCTGATGCTGATGCTCAGCCACCCAGTATCAGGATCTGGTCAGCTGACTTTAGGGATAGGGCTCATTTTTGGAGTAGAGCTTGTATTTCAAGCCTACTCCAAAAAGCCTGTAAAATTAAGCTAGGTCTTATTATCAGGGTAAATCTTATTTTCAGAGAAGCACTGTATGTTGCCCTAGTATTCACACAGTAAACTGAAGCATTCAGCTACTTGCAGGAATGTTCATAGCTATAGTGTTACATCAGTGAAGGGCAAGCGGTGATGATTTGTGATTGACTTACTTTTTGTGAAGTGGTAGCCAGGATGGGACTAGAGGAATGGTGAAACGCCTGTTCTGCATTCCATTCAGCATCGTGATCCGTCATGGAAACTGGAAGGAAAGTGGCAGATGAAATATCAAATATCTTAATTATTGAACCTGATGAATAATGATTTAAAAAGATATATGACCATAGACATTCAGGAATAAATCAGGGACTTTCAGCTGCACCCAAAAATTTTTCTTGTCTTATGACTAGTCAGATTTAGGTACCATACATACAGCAAAGTATGAAGTCTTAACTATGCTCAGCTGCACAGGTTTCTGTCAGGTGCAATATTTATGAAACTATCATTACTAAGAATCAATACTTCTAAGGATGAATACTTCAATTCATAAGGCATCTCACTGGACTGTTGAATATTTTTTATTTGTACAATTTCTGTCAGGATACACACAGATGACGCAGAGACAAGTGCAGTCCTGATGCTGTTTCAGACCCACTGTCCCTGCCTACGTGTCACGTGTCCTAGGCAACATGGGACAACTTGGAGCCGTTCCCTACATTAAAGCGACTCTGTCCAATAATCTGTCCCTACCAAACCGCTTGTACCTTCGGATAGCTGCTTTTAATCCAAGATCTGTCCTGGGGTCCGTTTGGCAGGTGATGCAGTTATTTTACTTTGAGTTAGACATTGACAAAAAGGGGCCACCCTGGTATTTCCCTATTTATGTTCCAATACTCGCAAACGAGTGGGACTTAAGGGGCTATTTATCAGGGTGGTGTGGTGCTCTCAAAACACAACAATCACTGAACTCAGGGAGAACAGTGAAAAATTCCAATGGAGTACTCATTTACAAGTCTCCATTGATTGTCCCATGTGGTGCTCTCCCCATCATGGAGGCACCCGTGGCAACAGGCTAGAGATATCTGGCTATCCCGTGTTTTGAGACTCGCAAACGAGACTCCACGGACTCTTGTTTTGCATATTTAAATTTTTGGGGGCATCAGTGGAAATTTTTGATTGAGTACTTCATTGGAGTTTTTTCACTGTTCTCCTTAAGTTCAGTGATTACTGTGTTTTGTTAGTTATTGTCCTAAAAAACAACTTTTAAACCCTGTATCAAACGGCCGTGGCTTACAGTATCTGTGCCCTAACTTTGCACCACCCCTCCGTCCCTCCTCCCCACCCTCTTCATCATTAGGAATGCCCCTAGAACATTTTGTCCTGTCTGAACATTGCACAGGTGCCTGTGATCCAGCCCATGTGCCGTGCTGACACAGGTGATTAATAGAAGAAACTCTGCCTGGAGCATTCCTATTGATGAGGAGGGACAGAGAGGTTGTGCCAGCCTAATGCACACACAATCTAGGCCACGGCTGCTTGGCACAGGGCTGCAAGTTTATAAGTTGTTTTTCAGGACAATATCTGCATCACCTGCCGAAAAGACCCCAGGACAGATCTTGGATTAAAAGCAGCTATCTGACGGTTCCACCGGTTTGGGGGGGGGGGGCAGATTGTGGTTACAGAGTCACTTCAAGGTATTTTCCAACTAAGTAAAACAGGCAGAATTCCATGGCGGAGCTCCACCTGCCTCAGTGTCTCTATGGGATGGCTTGCGCGCCTCCGCTGCCACCGCTCTTCGCTTAAAGAATTGACATGTAATTTCTTTGAGCGGACATCCGTGGAAGCGGAGACGTGCAAGCCATCCCACAGAGACACTGTGTGACACTGAGGCAGGCTGGATTCTGCGGCGGAGAGCTCCACTATGGAATTCCGCCAGTTTTACTCAATGTGAACGGGCCCTAACTATAGGTCGGACAGGAAACAAGACAAACTTGAGACAAATAGGAGACAAGGACAAAAAAATACACAGTGGTGGTGAGTGGACAGCAAGCTAGGGTCAAAACGGGAGAGCTAGATATTAGTACAAAGGCGCTAGGCAATAAACAGAGTCAATGCGGCAAACCAGAGTCAAAAACCCAGAGAACAAAAATACAGAAAAGCCAGGAGACAAATACATAGTCAGGGACACAATCACAGGGTAGAAAGCGAGTATAGGCATTGTTCTAAGTCCTGGTCTCAGAGGTGATTGGGATAGATAGACAAGAACCTAGACAGGAGGATAGGGCTGTCAATCACCGGCAAGGTAAGGACTTAGTTATTTAGGTGCTGCAAAAATTCACTTCCAAAATTACAGGGGCATTAACCTGAATTCAATGAACTTCTGCCTCTGAATTAAAACAATAAGGCTATGTTGACAAACAACAATTTGAAGGCTGGATTCACATGCAGAATTTATGGCCACCGTTACTGTACACTCACCATGCTCTGCTGTGGAGTATACAGCCTGACCTGACAGCCTAGAGGGAATATGATGAGTCTGGTTGCTAAAAGAAATTTTCAGACTCTCCTTCAAATCTGATTCTGGCAAGAAAACTGATTTTGCCAGGTTGGATAGACTATATAAGCATCTGTCATCAGGTTTGGATTTTTCCATCTTCATTGCAGCAAGTTCGATACAAGATTTCTCATCAGATTGCCTGTTGCTTACTAGAGCTGTGCAACCAGCAGCTACGTTACCATTTTCCTGAATGCAAACCTTTTCTTCATCCACGTTCCCTGAATCACTAGTGCAATCAATCTGCTGATTGTGGTTATTGCTGTGCAAGTTACTGTTCACATTTATATCATATTTGATTTTTCCTTCTACACTGGGGTCTTTCCCAGTGTTCATTGGAAAGCTCTCTCTCCCATCTGTATATAAGCTTTTAACTCTTAACTCATCTATTTTTTCAGCACATTGTAATGACTGTACTTTGCAGCCCTCGTATTGCTCCAAAGCAGACTGAAAACTTGAATTTTCTTCGTGGCATTGAGAACTATAAGAGGAAGTAAAGTTAGCTTCTTGGCCTACATATTTCCTCTTCCTTTCTGCTCTTTCAGTACTATTGACACTAGTATTAAAGGTAGTCCCCATATCTATACAGTCTTTGACTGTATTATTGGAGCTGACTGACTCTCGGCCAACTTGTTGAGTTTTTTCAGATACTCCAAGAGGATCCTCATTTGTTCTCTCTATTGGTTCTGGCTGTTGAATGTGATCATGGCTGCCAGACTTTGTGCTTATCTCTGATAAGTCCCTGTACAGAACAGGTAAGTGATAATCATTTCCATCCCAGAGAACACGATTGGGATTGTTTGAGGTTGGAGAGATGTCTGTGGTTGTAGGCTGCTCATTTACTTGATTGAGTAGTTGTGATTCTTTTAAGCATGTCTCATTTATAAAGACACCTCTGTCATTGTCTGTCCTATCTGGCTTATCCATTACAATATAAATGTCTATATTAGGATCATCTTCAGGTTTAAGGTGGCTGGAGTGTGTCTGCTGACTTGCATCTTCACTGCAGACAGTTGGAGGTTTATTATTGTCTAGTTGCATGCTGATGGACTCGTCCACGGCTTGTGTCTGTATCGTTGTTCTGCATTTGGCCGTGCTCTTTTCATACTCATCAATAATATTCATACATGTGCTGTCACCCAGGATCTCCTCAGTACATTTTCCATTGCAAGACTCTTTTAGACTCTGTTCAACAGTTGGATAGCTGTCTTTGTTCTCTGTGAGTGAGCTCTCATCCTGGTGTTCCTCACAGAGATGTCCCTTATCTGCAATGGTATAAACATGTTGAGGGCTGTTTGCATCTGTGTTAAAACAAAAAGTAAAGTTCATTCACTACAGCAGAACATCAAAATCTGGACATATTCATATCACGAGGAAACTCCACGGCACACCATTTGCATCAGGTACAAACGTAGTTTTATTGTGTGAAAATAACACAGCAATCCATGTGACCCAATGTTTTTCCGGCTTCACGCCGTCATTTTCAAGGCGCTTTGCTGTGTTATTTCCACACAATAAAACTATGTTTGTACCTGATGCAAGTGGTGTGCCGTAGAGTTTCCTTGTGATTTAGAGTGAGCCGTGGTCAAGGCTAATCTACTGGCACCCCTTTTTTAATAGACTCTGTGTTGCTTCCTTTCCTTGTGTATGAATATATTCATAGCTATATCTAGTGTAAAATTATCCAAGAAACTTAATTTATTATCACCAATATGGGGTGGGGTAAGTATAAGCTCTAAGAGGGGAACTAATTCTAAGTAGAGGGGTACTGTTTTCTAGGAGGGGCCACTATTTAAAAAAATAAAAACCATTACTACTAAGAAAAGGGCACTATACTCCATTTTTTCCCCTTCTGCTCTGCTATTTTCTCTGGGGCATTCTGAGTTAGGCTACAAAGTGGGTATTGCTTGTACTGTGTAAAATACAAGATGCAGAAACTGTTACTTTATGGGACTTTTACTGCTGCACACTATTACTGTCTGTCTATTACCGAGTCTGAGGGGGCTCCTTAAATGGGCAATGGCAGTTTTTTTTTTCTTCTAAAACCATTGTTTCTGAAGTATCTTGAAGTACTGTGCAACACAGCAGGTAAAATAGTAGAGGCAAATGAGGCTCCAACAGGCATAAAATTAGAGGTAAAAGCAAGACAAGGAATTTTAGGAAAATTTGAGGATGGTGCCAGAAAAGTCAAGAGCCAAAGATGTCTGGGCTGCAAACTTTGAGGCAAGGACTTCATGGTTTACTCCAAGCAGAGAAAACACCCTGCATTTTTACTTTTGCAAATGCACAATAATTCTGGTGTAATATGCACAAAATAAAGGAAAAAAAAGAAGAGGGGACTTATATGACTTGCACAACATTTACTAGGTGTTTTAGACAATTTTTAGATGCTTCTTTTCCCTGCTTGACAGGGACTGTATCATAATGTTAAAGCTAAGTGGGTTAGTGAAGAAGGAAGTATGACTTGTGCGTGGCTTTATGTTTCAAAATCTTGGTATGAACTCAACGAATAGGTGGCCTAAAGGTTTATAAAACTCTGAAACTCTGGCCACTGTGATAAATTTGGTGAATGTTTAGACTGACTGGTCAACGTTTACACTGTTTGTAAATATGCCCAACTAGCCCCACTGTAGTTTATATACGTTCTCTTCATTGTTTGCAATGTATAAAAGTTACAGTGCATATAGATATTATAAGCATTTACCATCTGAAAACATTCATTTCTTCAGGAACTATTTGAATCAGCTCCACTTTGTTTCCTCCATCAGTATGTCAGCAATATACACAGGCAATGGACTGACCTTTATGTACAATATCTACTCTGGTTCCATCCATCTTCTGTATTTCATTACTTGTCAGTGACGGACTAACATCATCAGAGCTGCCCACATAATCGGTTGTATTAGATGCCGAATCGCTGTGGCTTCTATTTTCAGTCATGTTGTTTTCTATATCACAGTTAACGATATTCATGTTAAATGTATTCTGCTGCTCTATAGCCTGTGGCAGTAAATAAAGGAAGACAAAGTAAGTGATCAACACAGAAACCCAATGCGTGATGAAGAGCAGTTTTTACTTTTATCTAGACATGTACATTAAGGGCAACTTCTGCATGGAGTTTGTATGTTCTCCCTTTGTATGGTTTGGTAGGGTAATTTAGAGTTCATATTGTGAGTCCCAGTGTGGACAGAGACTGATGTAACAACAATCCCTGTACAATGCTGAGGAATATGTTATGCTGGTGCTATATAAATTAATATAATGAAAAAAAGAGATACATTTATACCTGTATATTAGTTTCCAGTGTCTTGTTCAGGGATTTACTGTTGCATTTTTGCAGGTTTAATGCTTGAATTAAAGCCAGTTCTTTCTCCAAGTTTTCTTTCTGATAGGGCAGAAAAACTAACAATCTTATGCCTTATAAGAAAAATACATCCTTTTGTCACATGCTGCTTAATACATGAAGTTACACCAATATTTTTAGTATGTGTATTACTTTATTTTAAGCAAAACTGTTCCTTCAACTGCATTTATTTCCCTAGACATTTTAAAGGGGTATTCCACCCGATAGTTAAGAATAAAATGCCCCAAACCTAGCTGGTGTTGTTCACCAAGTCCCTCTGAGTATTTTGAGCTATCTTCCATCGTTCTTGCCGACACCATTCCTGAATTACAATGTTTTCTAAAAGCCGGTCTATATGCAAGATGGTGCCGGCCAAGAAACTACATTTTCCAGCATGCACTGCAACTCAGAGCCAACTGCCAATTATCCGCCTCCTCTTGTATTATCTGTCCATCCCTGGTTCAGCACCCATCCGCCTGCTTCTGCTTTACACTGTAAACAAAATATATACCTATTTTATCTCTCCTATCTATCTAGATTAGAAAGAGAGAGAGATAAAACAACTGTGTTTCCTTTTCCCTATACTGCACAGGAGGCTGTCACTGTTCTGTTGTTTCCCCACCCCTAGCTGATTTGTGAGATGTCAGTGGTGGGTGGGTTTACAGATGAGGTGTTACAGCTTGCCTGGCAACATTAGAGACAGAGATGTCCGCCATCTTATGGACGGAATCACCACATAGCAGGACAGCCCAGCCTAGAGGAAGGGACCTGATTTTAGCTCTATGAAGTACACAGGGAGCTGCTAGCACTAAGTTCAGTGAGTACAGTTACTTATACTGTACACTGAACAATTTTACTTTTAAGTGGCCAACCCCTTTAGCAATGACACAAAAGATCTGCAGGATATTTTTCCTATGACTGTTTTGGAAGATAAAATGTCTCCATTAATTACAAGAATTATTATTTAAATGGTATGTCAGCACAATATCAGTGATAAATGTTAGACTGGTTGAAGTCCAACTTCCGAAAGAGGTGCGCTGGAAGGCATTTTCCCCCGAGTTGTGATGTCATGATGGACGGCCTGCTCAGCCAACTAGTGACTGGAGCAGTGCTCCGCCCCAGTCACTGACTGGCTGAGCGGCCAGTCTATCAGCTGGGTTGTGACATGGCTTTGCTGGAGATTCCATAGCCTGGCGGGGGGTCCAGGAGTGGCAATCCAGTGCTGGAGAGGCACGGGTAGAGGTGAGTTGGTATAGTTTTTTTAAAATATCTTCCCCGGCGGACTTTATTACTCATTTAAAGGGTTATCCCAGTCTCAGCCATTTATGGTTTATGGTCCCACCTTTACTACCTTCTCCTATCTCCAAAACTAAAGGCTCTGTCTGGCCTGGTTGCAGGGATCGGGATTCTGAAAACAGCCATAAGAATGATTTTACATTGTTTTCGTAATTCCCATAGACAATAATGGGAGTTACTGAAACAGCATAGCTCTATGAGCTACGCTGTTCCCGCAATTGCATAAAACAGCTATTTTCTTAATCACCGCCATCACTACCAAGCTAGATGGAGCTTGTACCCTTAGTTCTAGAAATAGGTGCGGGTCCCATACTTGACAATTATGGATATGCAATAGATATCCGAGATGGAAATAGCCCTTTAATCTCCTATGCCTAAATCAAGAGCAGCATCAGTAGATGTGGCTGGCGGTGCCCATGCCACTGTTCAAACTCCCTTAGCTTCTGTCACAGCTGGGGACACTGGGGTCCCCTGTTCTGGGGGACACCAATTGATTTAGAAATGATCATTTCATTCTAGCTCCTGAAGCTTTGTATAAACAAATACGATCGAAAATTTCTACCTGTGCTTTCCACTCTGACAAAGCCTGCTGCTGCTCACTCTGGAGAGCTAGGAAGTTTTCCTCATTTTCTGTTGCCTTTGCCCTTTGAAGCTCATTATCTCTTTCAAGGGTCTGCAATAAAATTAATTATCCAAAAAATAATCAATACCACATTAATGAATTTTGATGTGTTTTATGTAGCTTGGACCTTTTGTTTCTAACATGCTAGAAGTGCCACACAGATCAGTGATAATGTGCCATCAACAATAATTTTCATAAATTAACAGAAAGGTACTTATAGTTTAGCTAACAGGAAACAGTGGGAGTTTAGAGAGAAGAAATGCTAATAAAAGGATATAAAAACACTTGCCATTACTCAGATTCACTGCATGAGTTTTAATGTGCACCCAGAAAAAAAAAGCTAATATAAGACATGGGCAAATCTGAGATGTAATATAAAGAAATGGGTAATAAATGAAATTATTTTGGTGTACTTATTAATGGAATGCAAAGCCTAATGGTTATATGAACTGTCTACATAATGAAACATCCATGTTCACATGTACTATTTACTTTACTTCCTAAAACATACGGCATGCGGAGACACTTCACAAGTGTTTTCCCAGTAATGCACATCATGACTTTAACACTGCCAAAGATGAAGCCTTTATTTCTGCCTTTACTCAACACTAGCATTGCTGTCATGTTGATAAATGGAGGTAATTCTGTATGAATCAACAGTAACAGTTCACACACAATTCAGGTTCTCCAGGAATTTGTAGTTTAATCATATTTTTTTTTCTCGGCTGTAAGGATAAAAGGCTTTGCCTCCATGACAATGAACCGATTCCAACCTCTAACAAGACGTAAACACTACTTTAACGGACAATGGCTGTCAATGTATGAAACACTGGATCAATTATATTTATGGGCTTAGGCTTTTTATTTTTTGGATTCACATCAGAGTGACTAGTCAGCTATGAAATTATAAAATGTAACAAAGTTACTCACTATTTTGTCTTTTAAGCAGAAATTACCAAGGATGTTTCCTGAGATAAAACAGTTTTGACAAAGTTTTCCTTATAAATGGCTACATTTAAAGTGTATGATAAAATCACTATTTAAAGAGCAACTCATCTAATTTTTTTTCCTTACTATGAATTATTAGTACATGTTGCTATATGACATTATAACATTATATATCTTAAAAGGGGAAAGTGCCATCTTCCTTTATCTCTTTGCACACTCTCTATGACTGTTTAGAAAGGAGGTGATTTAAATTGGGGGATTATACTTTTTTTTTTTTTACTTTCGACACCTTTTTAGTCATCCTATGAGATATGTACAACTAATCTTTAGATTGCTTTCACAATACACTGAAATACTAGTGGACTGCAGTGAGCTGTCATTTCTGTGCTGTAATATGGCTAATATATCTAAGAAGGCCAATCAGAGGCATTACAAGATCAGCGCCTGTCATGTAACCACCTTGAAGCCACATTGCTACTGACCGTGACATCTAAGAGGTTAAATCACTGCCATTGACGTGAACTTCAATACTTGTCACTGACAGTGGGTATCAACTCAAAGATTGTAAGCCCTTGCGGGCAGGGTCCTCTATCCTCGTGTACTAATCTGCCATTTATCTTATTTATGTAATGTGTTTTTGATCTTGTAAACGTTCCTGTTTGTTAACCCCTATCACTTGAATAGCGCTCTGGAATTAAAGGCGCTTTAAAAATGAATAATAATAATAACTGTGGACAGCAGATGCACCTACTGGCTATGCTGCATGTCTATGTCCCTAAGCATGCTCCATTCTTCTCTATCTGACATATGATGTACATATATGTTATATGTCAAAAGTCTCTAGAGTGGATTTGAAACTCTGTTCCATAAAAAACTGAGATTAATAAGCTACAGGGCAGGGGTGTCAAATATGTGGCCCTCCGGCTATTAGCAAAACTACAATTCACATGGACAGTCAAAGCTTTAGGTCTCCAGGCATGATGGGAATTGTAGTTTTTGCAACAGCTGGAGGGCCACAGCTTGACACCTGTACTAAAGAGATATATCAGAGTAGAATGTTAGACCTGAAAATAATATGGTAATAAAAGTTGACAACTGTATGGGTGCAGTCTGCTGTTTCACTAGATATCGTACTTCATGGTGGGTGGAGTTGACATTTTCATACATTTTGGAAAGTTAAACTAAAATATAGTACATCACCTTGTAATCTTCCCTGAGTGCAGACAACTGGTTTTCCAAACTTATGATTGTCTGAGTGTGCCTTTGGACTATGGTTTGCATGGTGCACAATGCTCTTACATCCTCCTTTTTAAGACACAAGATTTTAGTAGAATTAGTTGTACTGTACAAAACATTTCTAATAATTGATGCAAATGCATCCGCAGCTAAATCCACATTTATTGTAAAGGGATTTTTTGCTGCAAATGAAATGCAAAGGCCTAAATCTGCAACAATATCACAAAATATAGGCTGCAAAACTGAAAAGCCACAGTGAGGCTCCGTTCCCACTGAGGAAAGGTAGCGGAATTCCGCGACGGAATTGTCCGCCGCGGAATGCCGTTAGCCTCCCGCTCATAATGGGAGTCTATGGGAGGCGCGCGCTCCTGCCCTGTCCGCGCTGAAGAATGAACATGTTCATTCTTCAGCGCGGACAGGGCAGGAGCGCGCGCCTCCCATAGACTCCCATTATGAGCGGGAGGCTAACGGCATTCCGCGGCGGACAATTTCGTCGCGGAATTCCGCTACCTTTCCTCAGTGGGAACGGGGCCTGAGCGTTAAAATCTGTGCTGATTTTTTTTCTACTTCATGTGTCTAAGGTTTTGAAAACCTAATTCTGTAATTTGATGAGGATTGTACTGTACTTTGTTAAGGGTCTTAATGTGGCTTTATTATCTGTATGTTTTTCCTGGGTTTACAGTACATTAGTAATGCAGCAAAACACATTTTACCACACATCTCCAGTATACATAATCAACCACTTAAAAAGGGTACACTCATGTATATCACAAAGTACTGGCAGACCTATTGACTTTGGCCGACCGAGCAAAGTCTAATGATGAGTACATTTGGTCCTACAAGTATACTGTATTTGTGTGGGTTTTAAAAAGCGTGGTCTGCTGTCATATTGTAGGTAAAACATTGTGAATTGCCCCAAAGTGTTAAGTCTTACTACTATTCTGAAACAGCACATAACCCCATTATATGAAGCTGAAGACATATTCTCAGCCAAAAACAATAGACTGTAAGGGCTCGTTCCCACTGAGCAAAAGCAGCTGAATTTCTGCGCTGAATCAGCGCTGAAATTTCAGCCGTTAAAATAGGTGCAGAGCTAATTTCCATTGTGTTGAATGGAAATTCTGCTCTGCAGTTCACACAGTGGAATTTCCGCACTGAACTAATCCGCTTTCCGCCAGAAGAATGAACATGTTCATTCTTCCGCTAGCGGAAGCCTATACAAATCAATGGGGCTCTGATTTTCTGTTTCAGCGCGGATTCAGCGCGGATTCAGCGCGGAATACAAGCGTAATACAAGCGGAAATTACTCGCTGAATCAGCGCGGAAATGGGGAAAAGGGGGGGGAGGAGGATTCTAGTATATGTTCTGGTATAGTCTAGTTTACTCGCCAAATACTCGCTGAATTTCAGCGCTGAATGCATGCGGATTCAGCGCGGATTCCTCGAGTATTCCGCGCTGAATTTGTCAAGAGCTGATTACGAGCTGAACACTTTCCTAGCAGAATACGCAGGGATTCTGCTTGCATTCTGCTTATATTCTGCTCGGAATTCAGCGTCAGTTGATTTCAGGCGGAAATATTTCCTTGCGTAATCCGCTCCTTTTGCTCTGTGTGAACGTAGCCTCAATAAAGAACAGCCAGCTCCATATTCTTAAGCATGGTGTACACTATACACAAGATCAGACAAAGACTAAACCATCTGCTGGAAGGTGATCTCAAGGTAAACAGGTAAATTAAAGGGGTACTCCGGTGAAAGTTTTTTTCTTTCAAATCAACTGGTTTCTGAACGTTATATAGATGTTATTTACGTTATAAAGTGTTATTTACAGTGATACCTTGGTTTAAGAGTAACTTGGATTGAGGAGTGTTTTGCAAGAAGAGCTCACAGTCACAAAATCGTGACTTGGTTTAAGAGCATTGCTTTGGTTTAAGAGCTCCCTGTACTGGGTGTGAGGGGGAGAGGCGGAGTTGGGGAGGGGCATGGTCTGCATGGGTCTACAGCACTGTACTCTGACCCAGGAGTCTCCCTCACCTTCCAAATCATAGCAGATCCACTTCAGACTGGGGTTTGCATCAGGGGACAGGACTGTGGAGCTAATCTCTTCATAGCTGTAACCCCTCCCTCCCTAGCCAGAATCCTGCTCCACACTGATGAGGGGCAACAGCCCGAAACAGCTGTATGTGGATGGTTACCTAGCCTAGGTTTATCCCTTGTCATTACATTGACTTATAGGGCCACTTAATATGGTGGTTTTGGTGGTTTCCTAACAGGAGCTGCCCCTTGGCTGGGTCCTTCCCGGAGGGATATCTGGCTATATCCTGTGTTTTGAGACTCTTCAATGAGGCTCCACGGGCTCTTCTTTTGCATATTCATGTTTCCCAGGGGGCAATGCACCTAGAACTTCACTGCATTGAGCGCTTTCACTAGCAGCTGGCAGTGTTGTCGTTTGGCTGGTCTCCCCGAGTTCAGCAATCTGTTTCTCTTATCCCTCTCTACCCAGACAGAGAGTGCTGTATTTATGTGCCCACATCTGCCCTGCTCATTCCTTCATGCTCCCTGCATTCTATGTCAGCCCTTGTGTTTCCCATCCACTCCATTCCTGCTATAATGTGCCTGCACTCACACTCAGCTATACACACTGCTCCAATAATGAGCCTGCACTTACACTCAGCCATTCACACTGCTGTATAGAAAAGTTTATGTCACTGTCCTCCTGCACAGCTCTGTGATTCTCACTTCCTGATTGGTCTATGCTACCCCCCCCCCCGCCCCCCCCCCCATTGCAGTCATTTGACCACACAGACCTCTGACAACAGCCCTACTTCTCTATTCTAGCCTGTTGTACTATGCTACTGGATTATGGGGATCTGCAGTTCCGTCCTGTATCTACAAACTGCGGCAGTTTTTTTACGTTTATGCACTTACTATACATTATACACCACATGCTGATTGCTATACTGTACAGTAACTTATAATATAACATACTCAGCTGTTTCTAAATGTTTGTTTCATTAGTTTTACATGTTATTCAGAATAAAAAATAATTATTTTTGGGGTGTGGAACCAATCATCTGCATTTCAATGATTTCTTATGAGAAACTTTGCTTTGGTTTAAGAGTGGATTTGGATTACAAGCACAGTCCCGGAACGAATTATGCTCGTAATCCAAAGCACCACTGTACTTTTATTTAGAAGTGTCAAGTCTTCCAGTACTTATCAGCTGCCGTATGCTCTACAGGAAGTGGTGTTTTCTTTCCAGTTCTACATGATGGATGCTCTCTGCTGCCACCTCTGTCCACAACAGGGGTTGTCCAAATCAGTAGCAAATCCCTATAGAAAAACTCTGCTGCTTTGTACAGTTCCTTTCACAGGCAGAGGTGGCAGCAGGGAGCACTGTGTCAGACTGGAAAGAATACATCACTTCCTTCCACATACAGCAGCTGATAAATACTGGAAAACTTCAGCTTTTAAAAGGAAGTAATTTACAAATCTACATAACTCTCTGACATCAGTTGATTTGAAAGAAATTTCAATAAGAAAAGACAAAAACAAAGTACAAGAGAGAAAAATGGGCGTGGTGGCTCATAATCAACAAGACTGAACTGCAGCAGCGAACAGAGCAACAACTTGTATGCATGGCATTGTGCCTGAGTAGACAATGAAGGGGATGTAGTTCTCCCAGGAGCCTGACCCCATTGATCAAATAGTGAAATTTACAACATAAAGTGAGCGAGTGTTTGGTCGCTCCTCGGATGATCACACAGGGAAATATCTGTTTTATTTGGAAGATTATTGCTTCAGTACTGAATTGCAACTAAAGAAAGAGAATGAGGTTGTTAAACAACCCACACGTGGCTGTAACTGTGACTAGAAGTCCATCTTCAATGAAGTAATGGTGATTGTCGGGTCACTGTCATGGGCACTTACAGGTGTGACACAATGTGACCCCGTTCACTTTCATTGGGGGTGGTACAGCGTGATTCAGACAGCGACACGCAGTGGTCTTTGACCATGTAACCCTTATCGCAGCCAATGTCGCCATGTTGCTCTAGCCTAAGTAATTTGGTGCTTCACTTTCTGACATTTCTAGGTAATAAAAAAACATTGGGGGTTAAAGCTACAAGTTTTTTTACATCAGGGAACACACACTACTATGCCAGCTAAAGCTCAGTCCAAACCTACGCCAAAGGTTTCATTAGGAATCTCCATCTCAGGTTCAGTCATTTTTGCAGGTAAAATAGTACTTCTTACAGTGCTATTTTTCTAGAGATATGATGTATATCTTGGCAAAACTCAACTGGTCCATTATAAGTTGCCGGATCTTGTGCAGACACTGCTAGTGTCTATCATCTGATGACAGAGCACTGTGACAAAATTACAATGATGTATTGAGTATGCTGTACACCTATCCTGCCATTACCCTCAAGCACATTTCACTGAAAACAGGCTGTAATACATTGATAAATCCTCTCCATGGTTCAGAATGTAGTTATGTAAAGTTACCAGGTCAGTATCAGCGACAAGTGGGTGAAAAAAGTTTTTGGGGTTTTACCTGCTTTCCTTCTTTCATACTGGTATTTACTTCCATGAGTTTTTTGTTTATTTCTGTCTCCTGTCAGAGGTTAGTCCAGAGGTTAGTCCATATTGGAAAACATCATCAAATATAAATGAAGCAAATGTAGATGTAGTTTTGTTTGTGCATATTTTCTAACTGAAAGCAATATTCTTAAAGGGAACCAATCTGATATGCTGATATGGTTCCCTGGAGCGCTGTATAAAGCTCCTACAGCAGCCGCAGCACGTACTGACCACAGCTGCTGCAGGAGCTTTATACTGGAGAAAAACAGGTTTAATAACCCGGTTGCGTGACAGGCAGAGGCGGGGAGTTAGTGATTTGGATGCCTCCTTGCCCGTGTCTAGTCACTGCTCTCTTCCTGTCAGCGTGCCCAGAGGGGATGATTGACAGGCAGAGAGGTCCGTTACTGGCCTCTTTGCCTGTCAATAATCCCGCCAAGTGCGCTGACAGGCAGAAAGCAGTGACTATTGACGGGAGCGGGGAGCCGCCCAGATGACTACCTCCCCTCTTCTGCCTGTCACGCACCCAGGTTATTAATCTCCTTTTTCTCCGGTATAAAGCTACTGCACCAGCTGCGGTCTGTACATGCCGCAGCTGCTGCAGGGGCTTTATACAGCGCTCCAGGAACCATATGAGCCCAACTTGGCTGATTGGTTCCCTTTAAAGCTTCTACTTCATTTTTTACGTTTGCTATATCAAAGACTAGAGATGAGCGGAACTCCAGAATGCCCGAGTCGGCATCTGAATTACACGCTCGGCGCTCAATGATAATCGGCCAATTATCACTCAGTGTAACAGACATTACGATCAGCCGATGAAACAACCTAAAATCATCAAGTGCCAGCAGAGCTGAAAGGCCGCTCAGCCAATCACGGGCTGGGACCACCGTGTCCAGTGATTGGGTGAGCGGCCTGTCAGCTGAGACAGGCCGCTCTGAAGCTGGATCGCGAGGGATTGGGGAGGAAGCATGCAGAGCGCAGATGGAGACCGGAAATGTGGATATGTACTACAGTCCTGTTCCATGTTCACAATGATGCCCTGACTCCAGCCTCTCTTTTCTTTTCCTGTTATTGTTGCGGATCATTCCATAGTAAAGCCCATATATTCTGACTCAACAACCTGGCTATGAGCAGGTGGGGTTATAGATAGTCTTATATCTGTGCTTCAACCAGTACTCACACCAAGTCACATATTGTCAGATAGCGTCAACTCCATTGTAGAGGCATGTAGGAAGATTCCAGCTTTATTTGGTGCAGAAACCCTGTAGAAATGCTGGTACAACGGGGTGAAAAGGATATAATATGCCAGGGGTAGCAGGAACATACAGGTACATGCACTGTCTTAACATGAAAATGGCTGCTAACATGAGGGAGAGGGGAGGAGCTACAACACTGCAGCTAGAGAACAGGAAGATAGGAGGGTCAAAAAGCAAAGCAGAATAACACATATGCATGTCAATGAATAGAAACCAGTCTTGGGACATGACACTCCCCGTCTGAAATCTTTAGATTTCACAATATATTCCAAATCGGAACAATGTCCTGAAAGTCCAAGGTTGTTCTTGAAACCTGAAAAACAAGAGAGAAAAACAACGTGCAAACAATAAACAATAAGTCCAAATCTTGAAGTTGAAGATTTGTAATCCCGAAGAAACTTCAAATAAACCCATCTTCGGATTGGGGAAGCCGCGGACTGCAAACACTTCCACCAACCCACACTGTAATCCACAGGAGGAGGTTATCAGTGATGACACAGCCATAGTCCATGGTGGTATGCTCCCCGCCATAAGCTGTGTGGGTGTCCAAGTCACTCATGTAACTTCTTCTTTTGGTAGAAGGAGCACTAGTTCATGAATTGGACGGAAGAAAACCTTTGCTGAACCTCCCATTGTTACCTTGACTTCCACTTTACGAGTCTTTCCATCGTCGCTGGGGATGACCTTTGTGATGAGACCCATGGGCCATTCATTACGATGGGCTTCTTTATCCTTCAAAAGAACAAGGTCGCCTTCCTGGAGGTTAGGTTTTGAAGTCTGCCATTTGTGACGGCTTTGGAGCATGTGAAGATACTCACTCTTCCACCGATACCAAAACACATTAGACAGATGTTGAACCTGTTTCCATTGGCGTCTGTAGATGTCACTGTGGTCAAAGGTGCCTGGAGGAATATCAGAAGTTCCAATCTTCTGGGTAAGAAGTGTCGCTGGAGTAAGGATGATTGGAGAATCAGGGTCTGAGGAAACTGGAACTAAAGGCCTTGCGTTGATTATAGCAGATACTTCAGCAATTTCAACTGCTAGCACGGCAGCACAAAGCTCAAGTCTTGGTATAGAGTGTGCAGGTTTTGGAGTTAGTTTTGCCTTACCTAAGACAAATCCGCAATGTGTCTCATTTCTGACTCCTGTAATCCTAAGATAGGCCACTGCAGCTATGGCTTCCACTGATGCATCAGAGAAGATGTGGACTTCCCTTCTGATGGCCGCTGAAAGGGAGCTGGGGGCATAACAACGTGGAACTTGGAGTTGCTCTAATACCTCCAGAGACCTTTTCCATTTTTCCCACCTTTGTTGTTTCTCAATAGGTAGCTGAGAGTCCCAATCCGCATTTTCAGTGGTAAGCTGTCTTAGTAGTATCTTGCCTTGGATGGTGATGGGCGCAATGAACCCAAGAGGATCATAAATACTGTTCACAACAGATAAAACTCCTCGCTTGGTGAAAGGTTTGTCACAAGGAGACACTTGGAAAGTAAAAGTATCTTGTTCAATGTTCCACAGCAACCCTAGGCTGCGCACAGGAGGAGCGTCAGAACTGAGATCAAGGTTTCTCAAGTTGATGGCCTGATCATCTGAGGGAAAGGCTTTCATTACCTCATGGCTATTGGAGATGATCTTGTGAAGTCTGAGATTCCCTGCAGACAGCATCTCTTGTGTTCTGGTAAGAAGATCAACTGCCTCTTCACTTGTTGGTAAAGATTTAAGTCCATCATCAACATAGAAATTCCTCTCAACAAACCGACGAGCATCAGAACCATACTCCTTCTCACCTTGTTGGGCTGTCCTTCTCAGTCCGTAGGTTGCTACAGCAGGAGATGGGCTGTTGCCGAAGACATGCACCTTCATTCGATAATCTATGACTTCCTTGTTGACGTTGTTGTCCTTGTGCCATAAAAACCGAAGATAGTTTCTGTTGTCTTCTTTAACAATGAAACAATGAAACATCTGTTGAATGTCAGCCATTACTGCAACAGGTTCTTGTCTGAAGCGCATTAGGACCCCTAAAAGACTGTTGTTGAGGTTAGGACCAGTGAGGAGCATATTGTTGAGAGAAACGCCTTCAAACTGTGCACTAGAATCAAACACCACTCTGATCTGGTCAGGTTTCCGAGGGTGATACACACCAAAGGATGGTAGGTACCAGCATTCTTCTCCTTCCTTTAGTGGCGGTGCAGGTTCTGCATGGTCTCTGTCAAACACCTTCTGCATGAAGTCTACAAAGTGTTTTTCCATCTCTGGCCTTCTCTTTAAGGTGCGCTTTAAAGAGGAAAATCTTGAAGCTGCTTGCTGCAGATTGTTTGGTAGCTTTGTTCTTGGAGTACGGAAGGGTAAAGGTGCTACCCAGCTGTTGGAATCATTTTGAGTGAATTCCTTATCCATTACTTTGAGAAATTCTTTATCTTCTCTAGCAGGTGCCAACTTGTTGTCATCACTTGTGATGTTGAACACTGTAGACCCAAGGTTATCATCCCATGGAAGGCAAATGTTCATGTCATCTTGCTGGTCATGCTGCCCCTTACAGTTACTCATCTTTTCTTTCACCAGGTAGTGATGTGGGCATGGCTGAAAATAAGTGCTGCGACCATTTGGCAATATATGAGTCTTAAATGAGGATATCTTGGTAGGCCATTTCATACGGTCAATGCAGACGTTGCCTATAATAACCCAGCCTAAGTCAAGGCGCTGGGCAAATGGTGCATCATGCGGTCCATTAATTTGCTGACGTATTTTGTGCACTCTGAGAATGTCCCTTCCCAGCAAAAGTAGGATCTCTGCATTATTATCCAGAGCTGGTATTTCACTGGCTATGGTCCTTAGATGAGGATGATGGAGAGCAGCTTCTGGTGTAGGGATCTCCTCTCTGTTTGATGGTATCTGGTTGCATTCAACAAGTGTAGGCAAAGGTACCTCTAGATTTCCATTTAGAGAAGCTACTACAAGTCCACTGGCTCTTCTCCCTGAAACCTCTGTAATGCCACTACAAGTGCCCAGGGTATATGGGTAAGCATCTCCCTTTAGGTTAAACAGATCAAAAAGTTCTGACCTTGCAAGTGATCGGTTGCTCTGGTCGTCCAAGATGGCGTACACCTTTACAGTCTTTTCTGGCTGACCCTTGGGGTACACGTTGACTAGGCATATCCTTGCACAGGACTTGTCACAAAGGTCTTCTCCGCAGACTTCTGTACATGAAGAAGATACTGTGGTAGGCTTTGCTGCTTGATCTGTGTTCTCCCCGCCATGCTTTGCTTGAGGAGGGAAATCTGTAGGTGGTGTAGGGCTGGACTGAGATGGGTGAAGAGCTTGTACGTGGTTCTCACTGTCACATTCTATGCACTTTATGGCAGTTTTACAGTCCTTAGCAACATGTTCAGTGGAAGCACAACATCTGAAGCATACTCCAAACTTCTTTAGCAGTTCCTTGCGTTCTTGGAGTGGTTTCCTTCTGAAGCCAATACACTTCTTGAGAGGATGCGGCTTCTTATGAATAGGACATTGGCGATTGGGGTTCTCAATCTTTTCACCTTGGTTGTTCTTATAGCTGGGCTCCTCAGAAGCTGATGAGGTAGTGGGAAGAACATCAGTCTTTTTTACAGACACTGGACCTCTGTGTTTTCTGTACTCGGAGCGTGGGCTGTCATATTTAGAAGGAGGTGAACCAGGGCCACTGGACTCACCATAGGAAAAGCTTGGGTCATTCTTGGATTCTGCAATGTTGCTGATAAACTCACAGAAGTAGTCAAATGGAGGAAAGGAGACTTGATTCTCTCTTTTGTATCTTGAACCAACTGTAGTCCATTTTTCTTGAAAGCCATATGGCAGTTTGGCAACTATTTGGTTTACCCCACGAGCAGTATCCAGGTAGCTGAGACCAGGTAGGTGAGTGTCTGTCTTGGCTAGTTGAAGCTCTGAAAGTAGGTCACTAAGCTCTTGGAATTTCTGGTTGTCCTTACCAGATATCTTTGGGAAACCTTGCAACCGTTTGAAGAGAGCACTCTCAATTGCTTCAGGACTACCATAGGTACGCTCTAGTCTCTCCCAGGCAGCTGTGAGTCCTGCTGCTGGATTACCAATGTGGACAGATCTGAGTCTCTTAATACGTTCTGTGGACTGTGGGCCAAGCCACCGGATGAGTAAATCTAGCTCTTCAGCAGCGGTGATGCCAAGGTCACTAATTGCGGTTCTGAAGGCACATTTCCAGCCTCTGTAGTTCTCAGGCTGGTCATCAAACCTTGTAAGTCCGGTCTTAGTAAGTTCACGGCGTAACATGTATCTTGCAAACTCTGACATGTCTGTACGCTCTGAGCTTGGACAAGGAAGTGCTGGCTGAGTAGTGCTGGCCACGTTGTCTCCAGAGTTCGGGCTAAGAAACACAGGCGTAAATGAGGCTGCATAGGCATTTAGCCCAGGAGGTGGCTTGCTATCCATAGGCTTACCTGTAGCTTGGTAAGATGCTAGGCCATTGTTAGGGTTTGGCATCTTGGCTTGCACCTGTGTACTTCTGTGATGAGCTTGCAGAGGTGTAGGGCCATGGTTAATTATGCGGAGTGAAGTATCAGGATGATGAACAGGCAGAGTGTTGTACTGATCTTGATTTTGGGGTATTGCAGAAGGAATAATGTGTTGTTGCTGTGAAGAAATATCTGCACTGTTTTGGCTTAACACATAGTCTCTAGTACGTTTGAGAGGATCCTCTGCATCCATTCCGCTCAAGGCAACACTGTCTCTTTCACTCCCACTGGCTGCTCGTTCTAGGACCTTCAACCTTGCCATGGCTGTAGCGTGCTCACATTGTTTCTGCAGAGCTTCTATTTCTGCCTTTCTTCTGTGCTGCATCTGCTTCCATTTCAGCTTTCTTCTGCGCTGCAGCTGCTTCTAATTCTGCTCTCTTTTGCGCAAAAGTGGCCTGAATCTTAGTCGCTTCAGCTTCTGCACGCGCCTTTATAAGCTGCTCACTTAGTGTGGAATATTTTGAAGATCGTGACCTAGACGTGCGTTTTGAGCGTCTTGTAGACTCAGAAATACAAGATGTTGTTTCATGAGGTTGCATAATTCTTGCTTTTATTTTAGACTTAGTTTCATATATTAAGCCGTCTCGTTCAACATTAAGATGTTGGAAGTTTTGCAATTCTTCTAGACTGTCCTGAGTATTGATTCTTTTCAGAATGCAATGGTATTCTTCACATTTCAGTTTGTATTGCTCATGCATAGTGGACAGCTGCTCTAGGGCTCCCTCTAGTGGTAATACATATTCAGGCAAGCACATGGTGGAGACATGTGCCTGTAAAGTTTTCCACAGATTCATAATGTCTGATGCAAGTTCATGCTGCAGGCTTTCAAGGTTCTCTCTAACCTTCCATGTAGGCTTAACAGAGCGTTTGTCCTTATCACTGGACTGCAGACTGGGGTCCATGCTTCCCTGAACTGAGTGTCCCTCAGCCATGATGCACACAGGATGGGTTACACTGAAGGAAGATGGCTGCTGCTAGCAGGTTCTATGATTAGAGTCTGCACTGTGGCTCCAGTTCACACACACTGATGATCCCTTGGACACTGCAGGTAGCTGCTATGGCTGTATCTGAAGCTGAGTCTCTGTCCCCACAGCTGTGACTGACAGTCTATGATCCTTTTCACTATTCTGACTCAACAACCTGGCTATGAGCAGGTGGGGTTATAGATAGTCTTATATCTGTGCTTCAACCAGTACTCACACCAAGTCACATATTGTCAGATAGCGTCAACTCCATTGTAGAGGCATGTAGGAAGATTCCAGCTTTATTTGGTGCAGAAACCCTGTAGAAATGCTGGTACAACGGGGTGAAAAGGATATAATATGCCAGGGGTAGCAGGAACATACAGGTACATGCACTGTCTTAACATGAAAATGGCTGCTAACATGAGGGAGAGGGGAGGAGCTACAACACTGCAGCTAGAGAACAGGAAGATAGGAGGGTCAAAAAGCAAAGCAGAATAACACATATGCATGTCAATGAATAGAAACCAGTCTTGGGACATGACACCATACCTTTTTGTGGGAGTAACTGATAAAAAAAACTAAGGGACCCCTTATACTGTTCACACATGTCTAGAGATGAGTGCAACTTGAACCCAGAGGTCTCAGCGTTTGATTACTGGTGGCCGAAGAAGTTAGATGCATCAGGCCGCCTGAAAAACATGGATACAGCCATAGGCCAGGACTCCTTAGGTCTACATCCAACTTATTCAGCCAGCAGTATTCAAATGCCAGAAGATTGGAATGAAGCATGCTCGAGTTGGGCCCATCTTTTGTTGTCATGTAATACTGCATGAAAAATATCTAGAAAAACACAACTTTCCCTGGCAATACCAACTGAACAGAAGTGGTCAGAGAGGTCAGACCCATGCACTTGTCCCAGCACTAACCCATCACTTCAATCTATCACTAACTTCTGGCATCTTCCCATCTCCATACAAACATGCAACCATCACACCTATCCTTAAAAGCCATCCCTTGACCCTACCTCCTTATCCAGCTACCACCCCATCTCACTTCTCCCCTTTGCCTTAAAACTCCTGGAACAGCATGTCTACCATGAACTATCCTCCCACTTTTCATTCAACTCGCTTTTTGACTCCGGCTTTCGCCCCCACCACTCCACAGAAACTGCCCTCACCAAAGTGGCCAATGACCTGCTAACTGCCAAAGCCTCACGCCAATACTCTATGCTCCTTCTACTTGACCTATCTTCTGCCTTTAACACAGTTGACCATTCTATCCTTTTACAAATTCTTTCATCCTTTGGCGTCACTTGCTCAGCCCTCTCCTGAATCTCCTCTTACCTCTCTAACTGCACTTTTAGTGTCTCCCACACCACCTCCTCTCCTTGTCCCCTCACTGTTGGTGTTCCCAAAGGCTCTGTACCTGGGCCTCTTCTCTTCTCCATCTATAGCTCTGGCCTGGGACATATCATAGAATCCCATGGCTTCACCTCTACGCAGATGACACTCAGATGTATCTCTCTGGTCCGGATGTCACCTCTCTGCTATCCTGGATTCCAGAGTGTCTATCGGCCATATCTCCCTTCTTCTCCTCTCGCTTTCTAAAGCTCAACATGGACAAAACAGAACTAATCATCTTTCCCCCATCTCGCTCCACCCCCCTGTCTAATCTGTTGATCACTATCAATGGCTGCACTCTGTCCCCTGTCCCCCAAGTCCGCTGCCTTGGGGTCACCTTTGACTCTGCCCTGTCTTTTAAACCACATATTCAGGCCCTGACCACCTCCTGCCGCCTTCACCTCAAAAACATTTCCAGAATCCGCTCTTTTCTCACCCTTGACTCTACAAAACTGCTGGTCCATGCTCTCATTATCTCCTGCTTGGACTACTGTATCATCCCCTCCTCTCTGGCCTTTCATCTAACTCCCTGCCATTTGCCTTCATGTAATGTGTTTTTGATCTTGTATTGTTCCTGTTTGTTACCCCTATCCCTTCTATAGCGCTCTGGAATTAAGGGCGCTCTATAAATAAATAATAATAGTAATGCCGATTAGCCAATTGTTGAGCCAGCTTCTCTCGTAAGAAAACCCCTTTATCAGCTTCAATGGCACATTTTATTACAATAGACTGCAGAAAACTCAATGACAATAATTAATAGTTCCGAGAAACTAGATCCAGGCACACAATTGTCTTATTGGAAGAAATCAGGAAGTATTCTATAAGAGGAGTACAAGTCTGAGAGTGTGATGCATTTCTCTAACTTTCCTTTTCGGTATTTGTTAACATGTGCTTAAGAACATAGAAATGTACTTGGCAAATACCTCTCTGGGAAAAGAGAAGATCATTTTTCCTTTTCTAGCATGAAAGGGCTGCTGTAAACATCCAACAATTACCAGAACCATTTTACTGTGCAGACACCAAGGCAACATAAGCAGATACATTAAAGAAAAGGATGCTATCAATTTGTAACAAAAACTATTAGAAATATGTTCTTATTCTACATCATAAAGAATGCCTGGAATTCTATATAGAGCTGCAACATTATATTTATTCATACCGCCTGAAGTCTTTCTTCTAGCTCTTTCACATGCTGCTCTTTTTCAGACAGGCTTATGTTCTCTTCATCTATTTTTTGCTTATAGGTCCCTTTATAGTTCAGAAAGTCAGAAGACAGTCTCTTTAACTCCTTCAAGAAACACAATTTTATAGCAAGTAAACGGTACATTATTATATAGTGATAAAATGAGCATTAAACATTTCCAAATATATTAAAGGGAAACTAGCAGCAGCTTTGCACATAGGGGGGGGGGGGGGGGGGGGCATGCAGACACTTCCCTTGGTGGGCAACAGTTCTGGCCACTAAGCCACAGTGCTGCTTCAAGCCAGTGATTGGCTGAGCAAGCAATTCCTGCTGAGACGTTTCATCTCTGCACCAGCCTCTCAGCAATACATAAAACATTTTTGAATCTCAGATTAACCCTTTAAACACAAATGTAATGTGTGTATCCCGCCTTAAAAAAAAAAACTAACAAAGTGGAACAAGACATTTCTACAGACATCCAGTAATGATTTGCAGGTTGCTTAAAGATTAATACTATTTAAACAGGTAAACAGGCTTTCAGGCTTCAACGTCATACATCATATTAAGCAATTGCCTATTATCAATACAAACATGATAGATTTATTAGACTGCTGACAATATAGAATGTAGCGGATGACAAACTTTAGAAACAAGTAAATGAAACGCTCCAAGAACTGGAGATACTTTCATCTCCCTAAATAAGTTATAGAATCTTCAGCCATAAATATTGTACCCTTCTCTCGCTCACCCCTCTCGCTTCCCTTGCAGGGGTAGTCTGTTTTCTATCTCTCTCTCCTTGAGTGCTCTGACATCCACCAAGACGAATAACAGAGGTTATGAATGCTGTTTGACGATAGTATCAAGAATTCAGCATAATGCCACTGTGGTAACCAAGCATTTAGTGTAGTAATAGTTTTATCTAGCCACAAAGTTTGGTCTGTTTAACTTTTCTCCACAAAACTGGAATTCCATCTTATCACAGACCTGGGGCTCCACTGCTCTGGACAGAATCAAATAACGATATAAAGAAAAATAAAGATAGTCCGATGGCTAAAAATTCATAAACACTGGATTCAGAGTATACTTCTAGAACATTACCTTTACACGTGAGTGTGTAAATAACTAGTATAAGTGCGATAAAGAAGCCACAATGGTTACCATAAATCCCAGTCTTAAGGAAGGGTAAGACACAAGATTTCACAGAAGACAGAAGTTTAATAGACAGTATGTACAGTATCCATATAAATATTAGGTTTGTGTGTGTTTTACATGTAAAATCATTACTTATAAAGATATAACATCGTATCCCAATCAACAAAATGAATGAAAGGGATTTCCCAAAATAGCTTTAACCCCTTTTGTACTACATCCAGTTTTGACCTTTATAATGGGGCGATTACTTTTGTCTTTTATCCTTACCTTATGAGAGCTATAATTATTTTATTTTTCTGTGGGCTTGTTTTTTCTAGGATAAATAAATTTTTTCAATGGCAACATTTTTCTGATACATGTAACTAATATAATGTTATTAACTCTTCAGGGGAAATAGAAAAAAAGGAATTCTGCTACATTGTAAGCGTTACTGTCTTTGCAGTAACTTTTGACATATCAAAAGTTACTGATTGCACCGGGTCTTACTCCTAAAAAACACTGCAATCCCAAGATACAGCTAGGGGGAATGCATGGCAATTCCATTTCCCAGGATACCCAACTCATTCATTCCATGAACTCTAATGAAGTGAAAAATATTTGATTGAGAGTCAGGAAGAGAAGCATGCAGCCACACATCGGATCGTAGTGGGTGTCAAGATTGCAATTAGTAATTGACAGTAATGCTTTAAATTTTATGTAGTTCACTGTGTAGCATAAGTAAAGCATACCCACTAGACTGTAGGTAAGGGCCCTATTCCACCGGACGATTATAGTTTGCATAATCGTTACCGATTAACGATCTCAAACGGCCGCTATTGCGAAAGACCTGAAAACGTTCACTCATTTCCATGGAACGATAATCGTTACTTATGATCGTAATTGCGATAGTTTTTTTCTTTGCTATTTCTTTGCTATTGCGTTCGTATCTATTGCGAACGACCGAACGATGTGCGAACGATTTGCGAACGTTTTGCGAACGAGCAACGATAAAAAATAGGTCCAGGTCTTATAAAGCAATCAACGATTTCTCGTTCGGTCGTTAATCGTTAACTGCATTTTAACCGAACGATTATCGTTTAGATTTGAACGATTTAACGATAATCTGAACGATAATCGTCCGGTGGAATAGGGCCCTAAGTACAAATATGCCATTTAGCACAATAAAAAAAATTTAAGTAAAAATGTTTTTGTCACCATATTATTTTTCTTGACATGTGAGGGCTTGTTTTGTTGTGGGACAAGCTATTTTCATTTACTCTAGCCATCTAAATGTCAAGACTAATCTTAGCATTTCATGGTCTATCTATACATATCAACCAAAGCAATTTAGTAATATACTTTGCATTGTCAAATTCACAGAAACACTGCTGTGAAATTAGGTCACATGAGTGTGGCTCCAGTGTACATTTCCTGTAGCTGTGGTAGGTTTCATACTTTGATTATGCAGGCCCTCTCCCTCTTTGCAGCACCAAACTATGAAATGTCACAGATCATATGACATCTTATGTCGTTTAGCTACATCCTCTGAACAAATTGTCACTCTCCTGAAACAAACGTCAGTCACTGTCAATACAGATAATGGCTGTGTATCCCTGCAATGAATAATTAGTGCATACTCATATAGTGTACACATATGCGTAATTCTGCTCTGTCCTCCCATGTACTTATGTTGGGGAGCCAAATATCCTTGGGACCTATTGATAAAAAGCAGCTGCATGCTTTTAATAAACTATCTCCAGGGAGTTACATGTTGAAGACACTTATGGAGGCTACTACAGTGGTGCACACTGACAACAGAGGGATCTTGTGCAAAAACAGTATATGGACACCTTGCGGCCCTATAGCTCATCAGAAGCGCCTATTACATGGGGCGACTGTGAGGAGCAAATGAGCGCTCGTTCTCCACTCGCTGTCGGCACTACTGCGTGTGGCGGCAGCAAGCGGGTAAGTGCAGGGGAGGCCGCAGGGAGCTGCGGGGGGCTGCCCAGGTGATCGCTCGGATGGCGGCGGGCTGCTGTCACGGCTCCTATTCATCGTAGTGACGGCAGCAGATCGTTGCTATCATTGTCATTTGGCTTTCAACATGTTGAAAGACAAACGACAGCAACAATCAGCCAACATCGTTCATGTCGGCTGATCGTTGCCTTCAATTACACGGGACGATTATCGGCCGAATGCCGATAATTGTTCCATGTAATAGGGCCTTTAATGGGGTTATCAAGTGTTAGAAAAACATGCCCACTTTTTTCCAGAGACAGCACCACTCTTTTTTCCAATTCAGGTGTGATTTGCAATTAAGCTCCATTTACCTTAATAGAACGGAGTTACAAAACTGGAGACCCAAACTGGAGACGTGTTGTCTCTGGAGGAAAGAAACCCCTTTAAGCATTTGTAACATTCCACCAATAATTGTGAGTCATTGTCACTGTCTCAGTCTCTTACAATTAATCTAAAGGCCCTATTACACAAAAAGATTATCGGCCGTATTCAGCCGATAATCATCTTGTGTAATAGAAGACAACGATAAGGCAACATGCACGATGTCGACTGATCGTTGTCTTTTAACATGTTGAAAAATAAACGATGAGGTTAGCAGCGATATGCTGCTGTTGTTCCGTGCAAAAGGAGCGGCGGGAGCAGACCGCTGCTAGCTTCTATGGGCCACTCGGACAATCTAGCAATCACCCGGACAGCCCCCGCAGCTCCCCGCGACCCTTACCTGCTCGCTGCTAACATGTCTAATAGCGCCGGCAGTGAGTGGGGAACGAGGAGCAAGCGAGCACTGACCTGACAGTACCTGTACGAGTATGCAGGTCTTCAATTAGGCGCATGCCTCTTAGTGAACCCAGCCGACCACACGCCCAACCCAGCTTCCAGCAGGTGTAGATTTGTATTATGGATTTACCCTTGCAGTTGTAAATCATGACAGATTTACAGAAGGAGGCCACACCTTATCCCCGCCTTGCCGTGCCCCCGCTTACCCATTAGGCAAGAGGAGCATATGGCAGTCGTACACCAAGGAGAAGGGGCGCAACGTTGATAAATGTCTCCAAATGTGTCTAAACACTAACACTTTGTAAAGAATACAAAGAGAATTCCAATAGAGATGTACAACTATAAACATACAATGTTTGCTAAGTTTGGGCCATTGTATTCCTATTCTTATTATTTCATCACAAATGACCAGATAGACTTACAAGAGAAATGAAAAAGTACAAATGTGAGGATAGGGGAAAAGAGCAGAGGAGAGAGGCCAGGATTTTTATTGATAATATACAGGTTTGTAAATTACTTCTAAAATCTTAAGTCTTCAGGTACTTATCAGCTGCTGTATGTCCTGCAGAAAGTAGAATTTTCTTTCCAGCCTGACACAGTGCTCTCTGCTGCCACCTCTGTCTGTGACTGGAACTGTCCAGAGTAGTAGCAAATCCCCATCGAAAACCTCCACTGCTTTGGACAGTTCCTGTCACAGGCAGATGTGGCAGCAGAGAGCACTGTGTCAGACTGGAAATAATACACCACTTCCTGCAGGAGACATACAGCAACTGAAAAAAACTGAAGGATTTTTAAAGGGAAGTAATTTACAAACCTGTAAATTATGTTATATAACTTTTTGGCACTAGCTGATTTGTCCGGAGTACCCCCTAATTTCTTTCGTTGAGGCAGCTCCCCCATCTACCTCATAGCAATTTATTTCCAACTTAGAAATAGTCTCACAAACATTTTCCTATCATGAAAGCATGATGGGGCCACACCTCCTCATCCAATATACCAAACAGACAAATATTAGGGGTATAATCCACAGAAGCATCCATATGTGGACAGTTACCTCTGTTCAGAAAACAAATACTTCCCGATTAGGTGCCAAAAACTGCCTTGTGGCACTTGACATCTATGGCAACACACCAGTGAGTGGATAGGACAAGACATTTGGCTCAGGGAACTGGCTATCTGCTTCATGCCTCAGGTAAAAGTATTGGTACAAGGCAAGATGGGGAAGCACCCGAGATTACTAAAATTGTGCAAAGGATTTAAAAACATCTCTAGTAAATATATAAATCATTGTAGTAATATCTAACTGCTTCCAAAAATCAAAGCTATACAAATAAACAATTATATATAAAATCATTGAGGGAGTAGAAGTGCTGGAGTTCTGGTTTGTTCCAGATAGTGGCTTTTCTCAATGATGTCAGGATGAGAGCATACATTAAATTATATCACTTCCAGTAATATACCTTGCTTGGTTCTTACCTCTTTGAGATGCTGTAGCTCAATATTTCTTTTGTTAATTTCATTGTTGAGCTTTTTATTGTTTTGAATTGCTGCCTGGACTAAAAAAGAAAAAAAAAAAAAAAAAGATTACACTATTAAAAAAAATTCTATATAAGTGACTCTGATATAAATTAGAGTACTACACTACTATAACCTAAAGGTACACCCCAGTGACGCTTACTAGGTGCTCTGTTTCTCGGATACCGAGCCATTTGTGGTCCCTGCTGCTACACAGTTTGATTCACATTGGGGGTTTCTGGATAGACAAGAAGTCACTTTCTCACACCTCATCATTTTGCCCAGAAAACTTCTTTAGCAGTAAGATTTAACTCTATATTTATTACCATAAATCGACAGTTTTTAGACATATACCTTGTGCACGCCTTACTATGCACACAGGCCTTAAAAGGTAAAGGACCATCTTGTGGATTTTGGGGCTGCCTTTTTAATAGGGCATTTTCAGGTACAAAATTGTGTTTGCAATGTGATGATATTTTCTCCCCTCTGTGGCCCGGGAGGCCATGCGTTCTGCCCGCCAAGGTGACTGGGGCCTACGTCTGGCATAAGCCAAGGAAAAAGCAAAAATCTGATCCTTTTCCGTGGTGTACACCGGGCTGTATAATGATAAATGTTCACCTATCTTTCTTGGTCAACTATTAGCTTATGGATTGGTGTCATTCCTTTTTTGGGAGAAAATGTACGAAGAATTCTGCTAGCCACTGACATACCAGTGCAGGCCTTAAGCAATAGAAAAGGCAGTGAAGGTAAAATGTTGGCAGTTAAGTGTTTGTAGATTCAATTATGGAATTTGTTGGGACATTAATTAGGCTGTATAAAATCCATGATGAACTGACTTCATACAACTTAATGCAGTTTTACTATACAGAATTTACCAGTTTGCTCCAGCTTTTCATGCACCTCTTTTATCATTCCAAACTGCTGTGTCACGTTTCCAATGCATTTTTTGCATTCATTGAGTTGTTTAATGTGATCTTCCTTTGCTAATATGTGTAACTGTAGTTTCTGCTCCTGTATGAAAAATATCATAATATAATTGGAATGGTTGGAAATTAATAATCAGTTTGTCTATTTATTATATAAACTATCAAGAATTAAAACCTAGACAAAAGATATATATATATATATATACCCCCCACATCATAGATAAACTGTACATTACAGCAAAAAGTATCTTAATTTAGTATTTAATAGATTTCTATTCAATTATTTTAAAAAATCTAAAATGAATGTGCATGCAGGAACGTATACGGAATAAAATACAGAAGCGAGCTCATCCAAGCATCACCTCTTACAACAGTACACTCTTGTTTTTTATGTCTTTAGATTGAAAAATAACACTCGGGTCTCATTTAATTACTCTCGACCTGATGCTTGTTAAACACCATCACAATTTTCTATTAAATATCTATTAAATAAAATATATTTTAATTTAGTTCATTGTCTAGTTTTGAGGTTTGAAAAGAACTATGCAGGCATAAAGATCAGCAATAAAAAGTGACTGTAATCAAAAGAAATGGGTAACATAACATAAGAAGAGAAGAATGTGCAATGCTCATTTTTCATGTTTTATAAGGTATGAAATTAAACACAGCGCAATAAAGGGAATATCATCATAAGCAAAGAAACAAGAACAACTATTTTAAAATTACCTCCGACTCTCGCACTGAATGTACTGTGAGAAGGTTTTCATTGACATTCTTTAATTACATAATAAAATTGGCAATATAATACTTAGGGCAATTACAACATCTGGGAAATGAGCTTGTCCTGGCAGTAATGTAGTCCTGGATGTGCACTTAGCTCAAGGTGTCTCTTAAAAAAAGTTCCAATTCATGATAAACACTATTCATCTTATAGACAGATGAAACCAAAGTCGTGCAAGGCCTCAAACAACAAGAGTGCTAATCTAGACAAGAGACAAGTCAACAAGTATCCAATCAAAAAGGAAAAAAAAAAGTATTCTGGATGGAAAATGCTCTGTCTGCACTGGAGACCAGACATGAAAAAACTAACCCAATCAAATGGGTTTTCAGGTGGCACAGGAATAATAAAAGTGTGCCCAAAATGCTTTAAAAATGTAATTTATTCTCAGACACCTTGCAATGCCTGGTACGGTAATATGTCAAAATAGGCCCTGTCAGCCAGTCTGCTCTTGAGGTCCCCACTCAGACCCAGAAGGGACCGGGGGACCTGAGCTGCGGGATACCAGTGGGGGAGGTGAGAGCATGTTACTTTTTTCATCGTCCCCAGTAATGCGCAGGGATGCTACACAAGCTTGTCAGTTGTCAGTTTCCCAAGGACACAAACCATCCCCTCAGGTTAACATTAACCATTACTTCTGTTCTTGATAAGGGACAAAAATAGGAAAAGAGAAACATTCAGAAAATACAGCAAAATTATTTTACCCAACATCACATAAATCTGACATCTTGACTATACTGTATAAAGTAAAATAAATTTACTTTAGTTGGCTGCTGCTTGTCATGTCTCACCCTGGAAATAGAGATGCTTAGTATATCATAGTGTCCACTTTGACAGAATGGTCTCCATAAGGTGTTCCACTGTTGAGACTGCTAGTAATCATGCTTTCCCTACAGAAGGATGTGGTGGCAAGAATTTGATTACCCTACTCTGTCACCCCAGAGACAATTAAGTATTACAATGTCCTCTTCTTAATCAATGAGTTCTACTGTGTGCTATGCTCCTGTGCTACAAAGTAAGGCCTCAGTCAGTATTGTGGTCCTCATATTGCAACCAAAACCAGGAGTGGATTAAAAACATAGAAAGGATCTGTTCACACAATGTTGAAATTGAGTTGATGGCTGCCATATAACAGTAAATAACTGCCATTATTTCAATATAACTGCCGTTGTTTTAAAATAACAGCAACTATTTGCCATTAAATGACGGCCATCCACTCAATTACAACTCAATTATTATGTGAACAGATCCTTTCTGTGTTTTCAATCCACTCCTGGTTTTGGTTGCTATGAGGATCTGACTTGAGGACCAAATACAGCCTCAAATATACGTAGTGTGAACATAGCCTCAAGCTGTTAAAAACCATGAAAAATGTGATTCAGACAATGTTTCTACATGTAGAGAAATGCATGTGGCCGAAACCACTCTCTCCCACGCTCCCCAAGATGGGGCGTCTTCAGGTTTAGTGCCTAGGGCAGTAGCAGCTGTTAATACGGCCCTGTCTGTAGCACTGTATGTTGAGTCTGGACTCAAGTTACAATGGTCCGGAAAGACCACTGTATGTTAAAAATATTGTAACCGGGGCTTCTGTAACTTGAGGTTCTATTTCTGCATCTGAAAAATGGTATAAAATGGTTGTGAACAAACAACAAATGTGGAAAAAATAAAGACCCCTCCCCATACTGCAAAATTATTAAAATAGCAAAAATGATAAATGCTTTTATACATGCTCAGGGTGTTTTCAGGAATTGATAGCAACTGGGTAAGTGAACTCTAGTGTACAATGATGGCAGGCAAGGAATATTTGAAGAGGAGCATTCCAAATTCCAACAACATGATAGTTATTCCAGTAATTATGAGTCAAGACATTTATAGAATTTACACTACCTATACATTATGTAGGATTCATGTTACACACTTCTGTTTAACTCCCAATACAAATCTAAAACAAAGCTACTCATTGTTAACACTAATTCTAGTTACAGTTAATGTTATCCCATAAATTTGCTCCATTAGAAGGACTGAAAGGTTTTAAATATTTTTCTAGAACATAAAAATATTTTTTTTCCTTATTTTTTGCTTCCTCAGCCTTTTCACAGGAAAAAGCTATTTCTCTTGTCTGCTCTGTGGTGGACAGATCACTATGCAGATACGTAGCTGTGAGGAAAGTGACTGAGCATGTGTGTCCTCCAGCACTGAGCTCGTTAGCTGGACATGCACTTTGCTATACACTGCTATACATAGAGAATAACAAGCCCTGATGGGAATACCTCTTTAATAATGCCCCCCTGCTCTCATGTAATATCCTCACTGAGCCCTCATAGAATATTAATGCCGAATGTGGTCCCATACTATCTTTGTCCCCACATAGTAATAATACCCAATGTGCCTCAATGTAGTAATAATGTCCCTTTTGCCATCATATATTAATAATGCCCCTCTGTTCCCCACACATTAATATTGTCTCCTGTGCCCCCATATAGTAACTAGATTTGCATTTCCAGGGAAATACATAGTGCTTGAAAAATCACCCCTTTAACAGTGACTTCCTTTTAAGAAAAACTTTAACCCTGGGAACCATCCCTTTAAGAGCGACTTAGGTCCCTTTAAGAGCAACTTGGGTCCCTTTAAGAGCGACTTGGGTCCCTTTAAGAGCGACTTGGGTCCCATCCTTTAAGAGCGACATGGGTCCCGCCCCTTTAAGAGCGAAATGGGTTCCATCCCTTTAAGAGCGACTTGGATCCCTTTAAGAGCGACTTGGGTCCTTTTAAGAGCAACTTGGGTCCCTTTAAGAACGACGTGAGTGCCTTTAAGAGTGACATGCATCCCGTCCCTTTTTAAGAGTGACTTAGGCCCCTTTAAGTGCGACTTGGCTCCCTTTAAGGGTGACTTGGGTCCCTTTAAGGGCGACTTGGGTCCCATCCCTTTAAGAGCAACATGGGTCTCTTTAAGAGCAACTTGAGCGTGATCTGGAGAGGGAGGGGCTATCTTGGAGGGGGAACGGTCAGCGGGAGGAGGCAACAAGGCCACTGAATCTCCCCATAGACGCTGTGGTCGCATCGACCGGGGCATCTATGGGGTTAACTGCCCGGGGGGAGCGCGGCTCCCCTCGGGCAGTGGCAGCAGGAGGAGGCTGTGTGACACAGCCTCCTCCTGCTTCCTGATCGCATCTAGGGACAGCGGGTGGAGGCAGGGAAAGCATGACGTTCCTGGAACGTCATGTTGCGGGAACTACCTGCTTTACATGACGTTTCAGGAACGTCATTTTGCGGCATGGGGTTAAGAGCGGCTCCGCTACTTATAATGGTAAAAATCATTGCTCGGATACTATGACAATCCAACACCCTGCTCTGCACTGATGAGGGTCAAAAACCCGAAATAGCTATCTGCAGATGGGAAATCTTTCCTTTTGGAGAGATAGTTTGGCTTGGCATAAAATCTCCAGTCAATGTTCTAAGGCTCCTTGACTGAGCAAGACTTGACTTGAAGGGATATCTCTTTGCTTAAGAGGTGTGAGAGCTACTTTGCATATTCTTTCTTCCCAGAATTCCTAGTGGAGCAGCAATGGTCTGTAAGTCTCCACACGTCCTTGAGACGGGCTCTCCTTAACGAGAGTCATTACCCCTTTGACCCACGTCAATAGACCTCTCACTAGCCAGCCAACACCCTGCTCTGCACTGATGAGGGTCAAAAACCCGAAATAGCTATCTGCAGATGGGAAATCTTTCCTTTTGGAGAGATAGTTTGGCTTGGCATAAAATCTCCAGTCAATGTTCTAAGGCTCCTTGACTGAGCAAGACTTGACTTGAAGGGATATCTCTTTGCTTAAGAGGTGTGAGAGCTACTTTGCATATTCTTGCATCCCAGAATTCCTAGTGGAGCAGTAATGGTCTGTAAGTCTCCACACGTCCTTGAGACGGGCTCTCCTTAACGAGAGTCATTACCCCTTTGACCCACGTCAATAGACCTCTCACTAGCCAGCCAACACCCTGCTCTGCACTGATGAGGGTCAAAAACCCGAAATAGCTATCTGCAGATGGGAAATCTTTCCTTTTGGAGAGATAGTTTGGCTTGGCATAAAATCTCCAGTCAATGTTCTAAGGCTCCTTGACTGAGCAAGACTTGACTTGAAGGGATATCTCTTTGCTTAAGAGGTGTGAGAGCTACTTTGCATATTCTTTCTTCCCAGAATTCCTAGTGGAGCAGCAATGGTCTGTAAGTCTCCACACGTCCTTGAGACGGGCTCTCCTTAACGAGAGTCATTACCCCTTTGACCCACGTCAATAGACCTCTCACTAGCCAGCCAACACCCTGCTCTGCACTGATGAGGGTCAATAACCCGAAATAGCTATCTGCAGATTTTTTTTTTTTTTTTTTTTTTACTGAGAGTCCGAGGAGCGTGCTCTCACCCAAGTGCACAAAAAGGTGCAGACGTGCCACACAAAAAAGTGCAACAAGGATGCGGTCTATCGCAAGCCCACTCTAAAAAGAGATGGGCCCCCAACCAACCACATTCCCTCCCCTTCCGGGCCAGAAGGCACCTGCAAAGGTTCGGGACAAATATCCTCTCACTGCCGAAGCAGAGAGAGGGCCAATGCCGCTCACAGCAACCACCCTAGCGTTAGCTAAGGCGTTCGCCGATGAGCAGCCGTACCAAACGGTTTGGCTATCTCCCGAAGGAGACCCAGGGGTGCAGGGAGGCAAGGAACCTGATGGCCACACATGCCTCCCCTAGACCTCTAGGGGGACACCCAAAAGGGCGACCGCAACCTAGAAAATCCTTGTGACAAAACACACGTGAAAAGTGAACACACAGTGACAAAAATTAAATTAAATAAATAAAGATGTGTGCTGTGTGATACAGCCCGGACATCCGGCCGGATCTATAAAAATTACCCATAGCTCTCAACAGCCGGAGACCGGAAAGCTAAAGGTGAGTGTGCTCAAGGGGTGATAGTGAAGTACCGTGCTAAGTGCTTTCACTCAGTGGGATCCCATCTCCAGTGAGTTACGGCACCCTGGGGTCACCACTCCCAGGGCACTTCTGGCACCTCGGCTCTCAGCCCCCTCGAGCCCCTGGCACAGATCCGGAGGGTCATGGCATCTTGCACCGGCTGACTTGCCGCGCCAGCCACCTGCTCAACCCTTATTCCCTCCGTGTGTTTCCCTGCTCTCTCACGAGCGGTACTACACTTGATCTTAGCCAAAAGGCCGAGAAGCGATCTGCAGATGGGAAATCTTTCCTTTTGGAGAGATAGTTTGGCTTGGCATAAAATCTCCAGTCAATGTTCTAAGGCTCCTTGACTGAGCAAGACTTGACTTGAAGGGATATCTCTTTGCTTAAGAGGTGTGAGAGCTACTTTGCATATTCTTTCTTCCCAGAATTCCTAGTGGAGCAGCAATGGTCTGTAAGTCTCCACACGTCCTTGAGACGGGCTCTCCTTAACGAGAGTCATTACCCCTTTGACCCAAGTCAATAGACCTCTCACTAGCCAGCCAACACCCTGCTCTGCACTGATGAGGGTCAAAAACCCGAAAGATAGTTTTGCTTGGCATAAAATCTCCAGTCAATGTTCTAAGGCTCCTTGACTGAGCAAGACTTGACTTGAAGGGATATCTCTTTGCTTAAGAGGTGTGAGAGCTACTTTGCATAATCTTATTCATGTCAGTAAGACCAAATCGTTAAGGACCTTCCATCTTCTACATCTTCTATTGGCCAATAGTGGACATGTGACTGTGTGGATGTTGTGAGGAATTGACTGACAAGACTTTAGAATTCCTATTGGCTGCTATATTTCAGCTATTTGCATATGTGCTATGATTGGCTGTCAGCGTTTACAGGGTCGCCATTATTTCCTATGGGCCATTATTTTCTATGGGAAATTAGCGATCTTTAAACGTAAATTTCTTAAAAACGACAAATCCGATTGGAACCAAAAATAGATAGCACACCTCTCACCGCAGAGTCCGTGCACAAAGCAGTTCGGGCTATATTAATCACAGAAAAATGGCTGGAAGAAGAAACAGAAGAAGAATACAGATTACAATATAGTGCTTTTTCAAGCACTATAGTAATGCTCCCCTGTGCCCCTATAATGTGGTAGTAATGTCCCCTGTGCCTCCATATGTAAAAATATTCTGTTGCCCCATACAATAATAATACCCCTGTGTAATAATGCCTTTGTAAACTCACATATAGTACTAATTCTCCCCTGTGCTTCCCTATATAGTAATAATGTCCCTGCCCCCATACATTAATAATGTGCCCTGTGCATTCAAATAGTAATAATGTGCCCATAGGTCCCATCATTGAAATAATGCCTCCCCCGTGCCTACATACAGTGTTAATGTGCCCTGTGTCTCCAAAGAGTAATAATGTCCCCTTAGGCCCCTGAAGAGTTATATTGTCCCCTTGTGCCTCGAATATACTCAACAATGTCCCCCTGTACCCCCATACAATAGCCATTAGTCCCCATAGTAACAGTGGCCCTTATATAGTAATAATGCCCCTTAAGCCTCCCCCTCCAGTGATAATGTCTCCCTGTACAAAAAATGCCTGTAATTGGATTCTCAGACCATTCTACTAAGCTAAGCACTCCACTTACATTTTTTTTTTTTTGCTTCACGCTGGAGTGTTAAAATGAAAGATACCATTAAAAAGTAGAAATCGATGCAAAAAAAACATGACCTTATACTGCATTTTTTTATGAAAATATAAAAGAGCTACTAGCATCATCCTTAAAGGGGTATCCTTATCTCAACTAATATACCATAGGGCTCAACAAGTTTAATATTTTTGTAAATACATTCATTTCACTAACTTGCCTCCTCCTGATATGCTGCTCTTTTCTTCTCATTGTTGACAGCTCGTCGTCAAAGTTACTGAACACCACTCTGCTCTAAAAACAGTGGTTTGGCTGGTGTATATAGAGCTATAATGTAGACATATCGAGAGATAAAATATATATATATATATGGATACTATATCTATATTCACCAGCCAAACCACTATTTTTAGAGCAGAGTGGAGATCTGTATCCTTGAAAATGAGCTGTCAATAATGTAACAAAAAGAGCAGCATATCAGATATAGGTAAGTTTGCTAAATAAATGTATTTGCAAAAAATTTTTACTTGATGCACCATAAAATAAGTATTTTATATTTTATTTGGTCACCATGTTGCAAAATTGTAGGAATGACAAAAACACAAACACAGCATCAAATGTACATTGCACAACTTATGAGATTCTGCAACATTTTTGCAAATAAAAGCACAAATGGTTAATACAAACACAGTAATTCCAAATTCTACCATTTGTATGAAGGGCCCCTGTCAGTCTACAGCAGTTCTTGTACTTTCTGTTGTCATCCTGTTTTATCCTTCCCACATCTCTCCTTTTCTCTCTCTCTCCTAAATCTCTAAACACTTTGCCAACACTGTAATAGCTCGGAAATAGTCTTGTACCAGACATAAAACTCACACATAATAAACATGGAGTAGAGATTCAAGATGCACAATCTTCTGAAATTATTAACACATAAGATATGTTTATGTTATATTGGGTGTTGATGTTTAACTTCCTTTCAGGTCAAAGGACAAGTTATTCAATTTGGCCATATTCTCTGTGAAACCAGTCTAGCGTTAAAGATGATTTTCGGCCAAAATGTCAGGGTACTTATAGCTAAATCAGACATTTATTTCTCAGCCGGTTAATTAAAATCTCTGTTTGTAGTAGTATGACAACATTATCGTTTGGCTTTCTAGCCAAGCAGATGATTTTTTGCAGCTTTTATGCAATCAAGCTTTCATATGCGTCTTTATTCCTAAACACCAGATCTTCACATGGAGTTTTGTTTTCATTGAATTTTTTTTCTTGCATAACTTTGAAATGATACTAATAAATTGTGGAAGCAATTCATTGATAGGTCTTAGTTATTGATGAGACAAAATGTCATGATGTGAATTATACATGGGCATTATACTGTGGCCATAAAGCAAAGAAAATGTTTATTAATTGTCAGTTTGTATTAATTTTGTTTATTAAAAATATGTCCAGGAACATTTGTAACATTTGAATCTCTCTGTAGAACTCAACTTAAAGTGAATGTACCATCAGGGCCATTGCTTTTTTTCTTTTACACGAGCTGATCAGCTTGGGATCCCGGTGGCACAGTTCTTTTTTTGAAAGGCCACCTGGCTCCTGCACTTAGCACTGTCCTTTTGTTGTGCAACGGCCTGGCTCTATGTACTGGATGCAGGCCCACTGCCCTTAGAGTGACGATATCCCCTCTGTGATGTGGATCCATTAGAATGAATGGAGCTGCATCACATAGGATAGGGGATATGGTCACACTGAGGGTGGCAGGCCCGCCTCCAGTGCATACAGCCGAGCCAATGCACAGCAAAAGAACAGTGCAAAGCATGGGAACTGGGCGACCTTTCAAAAGAGCACTGCGCCACAGGGATTCCTGAACCAGCTTATGTAAACAGAAAAAAAGCAATGTACATTATGGTACATTCGCTTAAAATAAGGTTCTGGGTAGGAGCAGCGCATACAGAAACTATGTAGAACCGATTTCAGGGGACTGAACCAGCATTGGGCTGTTTGGCAGTAGCACACTCACAGGGACTTTCTTACCCACAGCTGACTGGCTAATCACAGCACCTACACTTTACTGCGATGTCATCACATAGTGCTGGCGAAATGCATTAGAATGAACAGACTGGTACTGTGCTGGGGATAAAATATAGTACACTAGCATAGATAGCATGGGGAAAGAAAAGGAGGTTATTGATTCACTGGCTTTGCAAGGTAAGCATACAAGCAGAAACAACAGCAGTACAGCATGGAAGGGGTAATACTAAGAACTGAACTACTACTGCTGCTGCTGATATCAATGAGCTAAGGCGAGAGCAGAGAGGGGATTATACTCCAGATGTAACAATGTACACATATAGTAGTAAGAACACAAGGGACAGCTGTCCAAAACTTTATTTGATCAGAGAGAAAGGAACAAGGGTGGCTCTGTCCAAAATACATCTGTGTTATTTAAAGGAGTACTCGAGCAGTATAAAACTTTTTAAATGTAGCCCGCCACTTCTGAGAAAGATTTGTGTGAGCAGTGGCTTCCCGTTCAGCCAATGAGTGACAGGACAAAGCTGCAGCCACTAATCACCCTAACAACAAAAAATAACCACCACCAGAAATTCTTTAAATAAACTACTGCGAAATATATTCCTATGGGTAACAAATATAAACGGTTAAAATCCAATCCCACATGGCTTACAACCGAGGTTAGAAGGGCTATAAATGAGAAAAAGGGGTTTTCAAAAAATACTAATCAGAGGGGTCAGCAGTAGCCTTTAAACATTACAAAGAAGTCAACAAAACCTGTAAAAATGTACTAAAAGCAGCAAAAATTCACAATGAAAGGCAGGTAGCCATAGACAGCAAAAGAAACCCCCCAAAATTCTTCAAATATATTAATGCAAAAAAAACAAGGTCAGAGCATGTAGGACCCCTAAATAATGGAGTTAATAACTGGGGATCAGGAGAAAGCTGAGTTACTTAATGGGTTCTTCAGCTCTGTATATACAAAAGAAGAGGATGGAGCTGCGGTGGGCGGGGCCAGTGCTGAGGTGGGTGGGGCCAGTGCTGCTAACACGTGTAATTTACTGAACTGGTTTACTATAGATATGGTCCAAGATAAATTAAATAAACTCAATGTAACCAAAGCTCCAGGGCCTGATAGATTACACCCCAGAGTTCTTGGAGAACTCAGTTCTGTAATTTCTTTACCCTTGTATGAAATGGTATTGTGCCTAGGGACTGGCAAAAGGCAAATCTTGTGCCGATCTTCAAAAAGGGCTCTTGAACTTCCCCAGGTAACTATAGACCCATAAGCTTAACGTCCATTGTGGGGAAACTATTTGAGGGGCTTATAAGGGACTACATCCAGGAATATGTAGTGGCTAATAGTATTATAAGTGATAACCAGCATGGTTTTACTAAGGACAGAAGCTGTCAAACCAACCTAATATGTTTCTATGAAGAGGTAAGTAGAAGCCTGGATGAGGGCACGGCTGTGGATATCGTGTACCTGGATTTTGCAAAAGCGTTTGACACAGTTCCTCATGGACGTCTGATGGGTAAGTTAAAGTCTATCGGTTTGGAAAGTTTAATGTGTAACTGGATTGAAAACTGGCTTAATAATTGTACCCAGAGAGTGGTGGTCAATGATTCCTACTCCGAATGGTCCCCGGTAATAAGTGGTGTACCCCAAGGGTCAGTACTGGGCCCCCTTCTGTTTAACTTGTTTATTAATGATATTGAGAATGGAATTAACAGAAATGTTTCTATCTTTGCAGATGACACCAAGCTTTGTAGTACAGTACAGTCTATGGAGAATGTGCAGATGTTACAGGATGACTTAGACACACTGAGTGCTTGGGCGTCCACTTGGCAAATGAGGTTCAATGTGGATAAATGTAAAGTTATGCACCTGGGTACTAATAACCCACATGCATCATATGTCCTGGGGGGAGTTACTCTGGGAGAGTCACTGATAGAGAAGGATCTGGGTGTACTTGTAGATAATAGACTACAGAACAGCACACAATGTCAGTCAGCGGCTTCTAAGGCCAGCAGGATATTGTCATGCATTAAAACAGGCATGGACTCATGGGAGAGGGATATAATATTACCGCTTTATAAAGCTTTGGTGCGGCCTCATCTGGAGTATGCTGTCCAGTTTTGGAACCCGATTCATACAAAGTCGGGCAACTAAACTAATAAGGGGAATGGAGCATCTTAGTTATGAGGAGAGATTAAAAGAATTACATTTGTTTAGTCTGGAGAAGAGACGTTTAAGGGGAGATATGATTAATTTATTTAAATATATAAATGGCCCCTACAAGAAATATAGGGAAAAGATGTTCCAGGTAAAACCCCCTCAAAAGGTCAAGGGGGCATTGCCTCCGCCTAGAGAAAAAAAGGTTCAATCTCCTGAGGCGACAAGCCTTCTTTACCATGAGAACTGTGAATCTGTGGAACAGTCTACCACAGGATCTGGTCACAACAAAAACAGTAGAGAGCGTCAAAACCGGCCTAGACAAGTTCTTAGAGCAAAATAATATAAATGCATATGTATAGAACCTATCACCCCTCCCCCTTTCCTGTATCCATCCCCTCCTTGGACAGGTGTCTTTTTTCAACCGTATTAACTATGTAACTATGTTTAACATAAAAACTTGGTTTAAACAATTGTTTACTTTCTGATGACACATTCCCTTGAAAGTGTGTTAAACTGAATCTAAGAGACCAAATATTGTCTACTTGGTTCTTCAAGTATGAGGTACAAAATGGCGATTGTTCACAGCTCCTTTGTGTAATCATTAATAATAGTTTGATCAACCTTATCATATCTAAAATATTGTATTAGTCACTCCCTTTTTCCCTACTCCTCTTTTACTGATCAGATCAGACCACCCAATGCAAAGACCTGTCTCTTCATATTCAGAAATACTGCTCTTAGATTATACTCTTCTTGTCAGAGCACATATTTGTAAACAATTTATGGCCTCCTCTTGACTGTGAGTTCTCAACAATTAGTTATTTTTATGGATTTCTAAGTATAATTAACTGGTAAACATTTCCATGCACAAATAAAATGAAATAAAATAAAATTAAGCTTTGTAGAAAAATTGCAGGCACATGATTTAAAGTATTTAAAAAGATATTTGCATGTACTGCACATTATGCCTCATATACTGATGTTTGTAATTTTTTTTTTATCATGAACATTTAGGCGGTCCTGCTGTGGCTTAAAGGACAAGTGCCATGAAAAACTTTTCCCCAGTAATTGAAGCACATTACAAAGTTATATAACTCTGTAATATGCTTCAATCACCTATCTGCCTCCCTTCCCTGTCTTTTCTCCCCTCCACCCCCCACCAGGAAGTGTCCTAACTCACACAGACCTGATGACTGCCGTCACCGTCACCAGGCAGCTCCTTCTTGTGAGGATGAGTCATCAGCAGGAGGGCTGCTCTAGGTCCTGTTACAGCAGCCCCCCCTCCCCAGTCCAAGTGATGGCTTGCAGTTGTTTAGCCAATGGGAGCTGAGCAAGCTGAGTCACCTGACAAGGCAGGGGGGGGGGGCTGCGCTAACAGGAGAAGGAGTTGAGAGAAGAGCTTGGTGACGGTGACGACAGTATTTAGGCCTGTGTGAGTTAGGACACTTCCTGGTGGGGGGTGGAGGGGGGAAAAGACAGGGAAGGGAGGCAGATAGGTGATTGAAGCATATTACAGAGTTATATAACTTTGTAACGTGCTCAATTACTGGGAAAAAGTTTTTCATGGCACTTGTCCTTTAATGGAAACTGAAAACTACAATTCCCATGAACACTCTGGTGTCCTTTCTTGTGGGCCCATTCGCACTGTTTAAAACAGGCGGAAATTCCTAGTGGAATCCCGCTGCGGACTCGGAATCCCGCCTGCCTCAGTGTCTAAATGTAATGTGTCAAAGAAATGATATGTCAATTTAAGCGGAGAGCAGCGGAAAGCGGAGGCGCGCAATACATTGCAATGAGACACTGAGCCAGGCAGGATTCCGAGCGGAGTCTGCAGCGGGGTTACATAGTTACATAGTTAATACGGTTGAAGAAAGACACATGTCCATCAAGTTCAACCAAGAAGGGGATGGATACAGGGAAGGTGGGTATACAAGGAGGGGATGATACAGGGAAGGGCACTTGGAAATTCCACTTGGAATTTCCACCAGTTTCACTCGGACGTGTGTGTTTTTACTTAGCGTGAACATAATCTGTAATGCTTCACACTTTAGGATGTGTGTCAGGAGAGAGGGAACAGGAAATACCACAGAAAAGTTACAACAAAAGAGAAAGGGAGAGGCACTCACCGTTTAAAATCTTCTTTATTCAAATACTTCTAAAACATATTCCGGAGTGTGTAGCAGACAGCGTGGGACGCCGAACAGCAGCTGATAGTGTGACAGCCGTTTCCCGCGCGCATCAGCTGCTGTTCGGCGTCCCAAGCTGTCTGCTACACACTTCGGAATATGTTTTAGAAGTATTTGAATAAAGAAGATTTTGGTGAGTGCCTCTCCCTTTCTCTTTTGTTGGAACTGTACCATACTGCTTTCACTGCAATTCTTGAGAGAGCACCCCGTTATATAGGCTACCAGCCACACTTGCAGCCCACGACTATGTATTGTGATTTGGTGTAGTGCCGGTCTACTGTCTCTTCCATATAGCAACCACAGAAAAGTTAGTCACCTAGCCCTAAAGAGGACTTGTCACTACATAATTTGAAGGAAACCTGGAGGCTCACCTAGCACCTAGATGCCGCTGCCTCCAGGGCTTTCAGCAATGTTTTTTCTTGTAGACCCTCCCCCTGTTGCTGAGTTTGGGCCGCCCACAACCGATATGTGAATGAATCGCTGGCTAGCCAGGGCATACCAGCGATTTACTGCACAGGCTGCTTTTCTGACTGCACAGCACATTAAGTTTTTGGACACCATGGATTATGAATGTTTTCCAGCAAATCCTGCTAGATCAGACTAAGTTCTGGGGAATCTGAAGGGGAAGTTTAACCCCTAGACGACCCTGGACGTAGGGTTACGTCATGGAAGTCTGTCCCCAGACGACCCATGACGTAACCTTACGTCATGGGTGTTATTCCCGCTATGAAGCGCGCTCCGGAGCGGAGCGCGCTTCATAGGAGGTGGGGGCCGGCTGCAGTGAGCAGCCGGGACCTCACCGGTAATGACACGCTGCAGCGATCGCGCTGCCGCGTGTCATTAACCCCTTAAACGCCGCGATCGCGGCGCGACCGCAGCGTTTAAGTGTAAGTGACAGGGGGAGTCCCCTGTCACTTACCGATCGGGACCCCCGCAGTGTGACTGCGGGGGTCCCGATCGGTAAAACGGACTGCTGGAGGTCTCTCACCTGCCTCCATGCGGTCCGATCGGCGCTCTGCTGCACTGAGCCTGCACAGGCAGGCTCAATGAGCAGAGCGCCGATAACACTGATCAATGCTATGCCTATGGCATAGCATTCATCAGTGTAAAAATCAAACTAGTGAATGTAGAAGTCCCCCAAAGGGACTTCAAATGTGTAAAAAAAAAAAAGTTCAAAACACTAACACACTACCCCAAAACTCCTCCCCCAATAAAAGTCTAAATCACCCCCCTTTCCCATTATATAAATAAAACATATAAAAATGAATAAATAGATAAACATATAATATACCGTAGCGTGCGTAATTGTCCGATCTATTAAAATATAACAAGCGTCATTGCGACCGGTAAACGGCGTACACGAAAAGAGGGGAAAAAGTGCGCAGATTACCGATTTTATGTTACATTATATATTAAAAAAAATTAATAAAAAGTGATCAAAACGTCCGAGCTTCACAAATATGGTATTAATAAAAACTAGAGATCATGGCGGAAAAAATGACACCCCATACAGCCCCGTAGGTGAAAAAATAAAACCGTTATAAGCGTCACAATAGGCCCATTTTATTAATATTTAATTGGCAAAAAAACGGATTTCATAAAAAAAAAAATATATAACATTAGAGAATCTGTGTAACCTGCATATGGTTGTGTTCGGGCTGACCTATAGAATAATAGTGTCATGTCGCTGTTACCATATAGTGCATTACGTAGACACAGGAACCCCCCAAACGTTACCATATTGCATTCTTATTTGCGATTTCACCAATTTATATCTTCATAAATAATATATTTGGAATTCCCTCATACATGTTATGGTAAAATGAATGACGCCATTACACAGTACAACTATTCCTGTAAAAAACAAGCACTTACATGGCTTGTAGATAGAAAACTGAGAGTGCTAGAGCTCTTAGAAGGGGAGGAGGGAAAAACGGAAACACTAAGATCAAAATTTGCGCGGTCCACTGGGTCATTTTGGGCCTGGTCCTCAAAGGGTTAAACCTTGAACTCTTTGTCATGTTCCTCAAACCAATTCTAAACAATTTCTGTAGTGTGGCAGGACACATTATTCTGCTGAAAGTGGCCACTGCCAATAGGAAAATGTTGCTGCCATTAAAGGAGAACTCCATCCGGGACCCATTTTTTCAAAACATCCAGGGAGGGGGTGGGTGAAAACAACAAAAGCTCGCATACCACCGCCCCGTTCGCAGACGACACTTGGGACACGATGTGGCAAGCCCACTCAACCATTCAGCGGCAGAGGCGGAAGACCGCTACCCCTTTGGGTTTCTGATGCCCTTTGTGGTCCTACATATTTTTTTCAGAACTGGCTGTAACATTCTCATCAGTCTGTGCTACAGTAGCTTTTCTGTAGGATCGAAACAGACTAGGTAACTTTTATTCCCCATCAAAGAGCCTTGTGATCCTTGTGTGTTCTGTCATCGTTTTACAATTTATTCCTTGGACTAACCACTGCATATCAGGATAGCCCTACAAGAAACACTGGACATGAGGTGTTGCTTAGATCCTTAAGTTTGCTTGTTTTTTTCCTGCATCCAACACATCAAGTTAAAGAATTGACTGACCCAGATTTATTGACCTGTCCAAATTATTTGTTCATAGCAACCAATCAACAAGCTCTCGTAAAATCAAACCTGACTGATTCCTATGGCTAAATTACCCCGGTTATTTCCTTGGACAAACTGATAAGTCTGTCATTCACTTTATTTGTCAGTGGTTTTACTAATAGAGATGATGAGTGCACATTAACAACTTATTTATAAAAAGGAGAAGGTTTCTGAGATTCCAGTTGCAAGTGCAAAATGCCAGTGTCAATCCTGCTAGTGCTTTATAAATACTGAGGTATAATGGTTTCTTAATCTTTATAAAAGTAGCCAGCAGGGACATAGAGGGCTCTCTGTTTGTAAAAAAAACTCTGTTGAAAAACAATTATTTCATTGCTGAGTAAAACCGAGAAGGAGGCAAATTATTCAAAATATCTACTAGTAAAATAACTAAAAGAAAAAAAAAGTACTGCAATAAGTAAGGCTAAGTTCACATTGTAAATGCAGTGCACTTTCGCTATACCTCAGAAAAAAAACAGAACCTATACCTCAGAAAAAAGAGAACCTAAAATATTGGCAAAACACAAATAAATTAGTGCCTCACCAGTGCACTGGATCGTGCAAGCCCTTCACTGTACCACAAATACTCAAAAAAAATATTCCAATAGGATCGGTTCTCAGGAGCAGATTTTTAAGAACATAAAACATACAAATACATTTAAAGATTTCTTACCATTTCTTGTACTTTCTTCTGAAGGTTGTATTTTGCAATCTGTAGGAATACAAAAAAACACACATATTGGTCAAATCCTAATTCTATGGAAAAATAAGCAAGACACAATAATTCATTCAAGTAGCGCCAGTACTGCAGCCACAGTCCCTACTAAAGCTGCAGTACATCGGTGCCACTGCTACACAGAGTACAGGACTAACTGCTCCCAGCTGTTCTTGGTGTACAGTGGGTGTCAAACAGCTGATCAGCCTATCCTGTGATTAAGCTATTGTTATGGCACAAGAGGTGGATCCGCTGAACCGCTGCTAGCGACGGCTTAAGCCGTACCAGGGAGCGGTGTCTAAGGGGCACTGGTCTTCACAAGAGCCCGCCACAAGGTGGGTTGGATTTTCTACGGCAGGCGACCCCCAGGTCATTATTACTGGCTTGGCTTCCTGACAGTGGCAGGTGAGGTGCACGTAGGCAGGAAAGCAGGCTGGAACACAGCAGGACTCACGGCTGGTATCAGGACAGCAGTCATGGGCTGGGACCATAGACAGCAGGAACCACAGGCAAGAACAACAAGCAGGAATCACGGGCAGCTGGGACCACACACTATGGTAGCATGTAGAGGCTCCAACAGGGAAAGACAGGGCAGGTTTATATTTATAGGGTAGGTGATTGGGTGCACAACCAATTAAGGGCTTAGTGGCCCTAAATCTAAATCTTGAGCGCACAATGCACGTTAAGGACTGGTAAGAGAAAAGATAGCCACTGCACATGGGCTCTGGCATCTGCCTGACACGGACCACCGGGGGATCGAGTGCAGGTGCAGTGGCGGCACAGAACAAGGAATGCCGCTTTTTCTTTGAAAAACCCCTTTAATCTCCCCACTGTGAACTATGACTATGTAGTCTCCAATAGGAAATAAATAGGTTTCCTGCAAGTTAAAAATGATACTCTCGCCTCCCTTTTTTTGCTTTATTTTATTGATAGACAGTGTCACCTAGGCAGGGCTTCACGGCAATTGGGCCCCATCTCCCCTCTGGAGAAAGGGCCAGACTGCCGTGAAGCCCCACCTAGGTGAAACTGTCAACAGATAAAATTAAGAAAGAACACACAAACAAGTTTTATACAGGTATATATAAATGTGCAGCATCTAAGCTTGTGGATGTTACGGAGAACCACACATAGTGTAAGTGGGGGTGAGAGTATCACTTTAAAGGTCATTTTGAATTATAAGTCTATTCACTCTAAAAAACGATAATGAAATCACAAAGACACCAAAGGTAAAAACAGATAATGCCAAAGCAATTCAAATTTTTAAAGTAGTTATATGTTATTTTTTTTCGGCAGGATGTATATGTCTGTCCCAAGTTAAAAATAATGTCATATTTCTTCTTGATGCATTTGCTCAAGTTGAAAAAAAGCAGCAGAATCCAATATACATTTTCTTTCCGGATATTTATTAATCTCATTAAAGAATGGGTCAAGTATTTACAAGCACAACATTATATTTTACTGTGGCAGGTATCATTGTTTCATTTACAGGTCAGAATATCATTTAGGATAAAATGTCATTCTTTCACTTAAAGGCTGGTCTTTATTTTCTCATCTGTCTTGTGTATCAGGAGCAGTGGACCATGAGATGCACTATGCATCACTTCTGCTGTGGCATGAACTGAACAAGGCAAAACAAATCCTAAAGGATCTCACGAATAAGGTCAGCCTTGTGAGGGCAATTACTTAGCGTCCAAAATGCAACTAGCATTAAAAAATGATTAGGCATGCTCTGGGTGACAGAGAAAGCTATCTATTTGTAAAGAATTTTAATAAGAATTGAATGCATTGCATACCTTTAGCAGCCTTAACTATTATTAGTTTATCTAATCTTAGTCCTAAATAAAAACAGATTAAACATCAACACAGAAAAAGTCATACATGATTTGCTTTTAAACTGTGTTGTACAAGAAGAAACAATAAACAAGTTTTATGATAACTGAGTAACTACCTTTTCATAGCAGTCAAGCTTTGCTTTTCTTTAGCACATTTCCTACTACTGCAGTGTCAGTGTACATAACGGGGGAGTTTACTAAGTATTTAAAGGGGTTGTCCAGGGAGCAGAAGACTTCTAACCACAACTTAGACCCCTCCACTTTGTGATACTTCTGAAAGGTGGAATCTCAGGATGTGAGCGCCAGGGAGCAGAAGGCTTCAGTTGTCTTCTGCTTCTCAGATAACCCCTAAGCGTGGCTGTGTTAGCAAACTTTTGTGCCATCACTTCATTGCAATTAGTGACTTTTGTAAGAACTTACGTTATCTTTATATTTACAACCTACATTTCTGAATTCTTGTTTGTATGTTACTTATAAATCCCAACCTTTTTATTTATGGCGCACATTCATGTAGGCCATGAGCACTCTTACAGATTAGAATGAATGCAAAAAACAGTCCAGTTGTTTGTTTTTTTTTGCTTTTTTAAATATTAACAAATGTTTTTCATGGATTTCTCCATTATTTAATATTTAAAGTATACACAAGGACTGCACTAATATGCTTATTACAGACAGACTTCTCTTGGTTCTCTGCCATGGATATCTGCTGCTCAAAGTCAGATCCTGGTGCTACTTTTTACTAACCCAAGTATGACTATTTGATAAATTGGATGCACATAAATACCACTCACAGCACCCATCAGCACCATAACAGCTTTGTTACAAAAGACTTAGGCTGGGTTCACACTCTGTTTTGCAGTCTGTTTAAAGTATAGGTTTTTACGGAAAAAAAACGGATGCAATAGTGTGCAATTCGTTGGGATCAATTTTTCCATTGACTTCCATTATAAAAAAATAAATAAACGGATGATCAAAACGGATGCGTTTTTTTCCTTTTTATAACATACACAAAAATGTGGTTGACCACATTTTTGTATACATTGAAAGTAACCATTTAAAAATGTCACAACTTTTAGCAAAAAATTTAGCAGTTTTCATACGTTATTTTATATCATACGTCATGGTGCTTGTTCAACAAAAAAGTGATCTTTTATCAACTACAGATTGTGCTAAGTGGGCGGGGTTTCACAACAACAGACCACTTAGCCCTGCCCACAGCGCCACAGTTGGTCCCGCCTCTCCATGACATCATCAGCACATAGGTCCCGCCTAGACCTTTAGGTCAGCCTGTTCCAATGGTCGGCAAAGGGGGCAGGGCCTATGTGTCTATGATGTCATGGAGGGGGCCAACGGTGGTGCTGTGGGCGGGGTTAAATGGTGCTGTTGCTGTGAAGCCCCGCCCACTCAGCACAATCTGCAGTTAATAAAAGATCACTTTTTACTTGAACAAGCACCATGACGTATGATATAAAATAAGGTATAAAACTGCTAAATTTACCCATTACACCTGTGTAGAGAAGCCAGAATGCAAAAAGGGTGTGATAGTGTAACTTTAAAAACAGATATGTTAAATGCACTGCAGTGTGATTCCAGCCTTACCATCAAGGATGGCATTTCTTATTTCTGGCCAGTCTTAGTAAAACTGCCCTTACAATGCATCAAATATATTAGCAGGTGCAAGCCTCGTAATAAATGTAATACATCTTTCATCGTCAGGTGTCAGAGAAGCAGGGCGGGGACAAGGAGTTCTGGGTGCCCTAGTCAAAGAAGGCAAATCATGACCGACATACATAAACCCTCACTCACACACATACATGCACCCTCACTCATTAATACATGCACCCTCGCTCATACATTCATACATGCACCCTCAGGCTATGTTCACACAACATTTTTTCAGCTCTGTTTAAAAAGACATCCGTTATTTGAGTCTAAAATAACGGATGTTATTTAGCTGTCTGGCCTCCCCTTTTTTAAATATGAAAATCGTCCGCCTTTTCAATATTTTTAACGTTGTGTGAACATAGCCTCACTGCAGTATGCATACAAAAATGCAGCTGTAATATGTAATATGAGTCCACAAATGTGAAAATTCCCTTTTATTTCTACACTTCACCTGTAATGTCTTTATATCTTCTCTTAAACTAATGTTCTCTCTTTCTTTTGTTTCTGCTGTGAGCTGGAATCGACCCTTCAAAAAAGTATTAAAATACAGTCAACATAACCGATGTTTTGAATGATCAAAAGTTTTTTTTTTTAAAAAAGGTTGAAATAATGTCACAGAAAGCTGTGTGTGTGTGAATCCTCTATACGGATTCTAAACCCTGGCCAAAACACTGCTGTGTGAAAGTGGCGTATGACTTCCCTCACATGTACTTTTTGTAGGGCATGGACTGAAGAAATTTCACAAAAAAGGCACATCCTCCATGATAATGGGGGGGGGTTGCCATGTGTCAATCTACCCATACAGTAAACTCACAGATATCTTATCAGAATAAAATCTGCAGCAGATACACTGCATGTGAATATACCCTTAGGGTAGGTTCACATGCAGTGAAAATTATGTAAATGTACCATTTACCTGAATAAGGTTTGCAGAACTTCATGAATATGCTGTAGAAACATTCAGTTTTCATTCAGAGAAATGAAACAATTTCAGTTTCAGAAATATTGTCAATGGAATGATGTGTGTAAACATACATTAACAGCCTCTTCCTGAACTGCAGTGCAAAGGTACACAATGGTGGGAATTAATGATTCTGCGCTGTAGGTGCAGATAGCAGATGTTCTTCCACACTTCATATTGCAAAAAATAATTAGGTGATGTTTAAATACTATTTTGTGGCTAAAAATGTCAGACATTTTTGGAGCCTATTTTATTGCATTTTTGGGTGTTTTTGGTTGTAATTTTAGACGTATTAAGGCTACAGTTGAAGAATAACTTTTTTACAATCTTCTTAAAACGTACTTTTTCCTCTTCAATCAAGCACATCTTTGCCTGCAACTATAAGGTAAAGCAGAAACATGAGAAAAATAATCTTAAAGCATTAATATAAAAGCATTTGACATATATCTGTGCTTATCAGTAGTCCTGCTGAATAACAAAAAAAACAACACCATCCACAGTAGGCAAGGGCACTTTGCTCGCCGCTAATGGCATGACATAAACTCAATACATTTATGACAAAAGCTAAAAACAGCCCCCCCCCCCCCCCCCCCACACACACACACACACAAAAAGAAGGACCCTACACTAAGGGGCCTATTCCACGGAACGATAATTGGCAGAATCGGCCTGATTCAGCAGATTATAGCTCCGTGGAATAGAGAGAACGATCAGTCGATGATCATGTCATCAGCTGATCGTTCATTTAGGTTCAAACCTAAAATCATCAGTCGCCACCCGCGCATCGCTACGTAGAATAGCGGACGCAGAGGGCGAACAAAGATTTTACAAACATCATACATTACCTGTCCAGGCTCAGGTCTTCTCCTTCTCTCAGTCCCGCTCGGCAGCATCAGCTTCAGAGCGGCCTGTCTGAGCTGACAGAGCGCTCAGCCAATCACTGGCCAGGACCGCCGTGGCCAGTGTTTGGCTGAGCGTTGTCAGTTCAGTCAGGCCGCTCTGAAGCTGATGCTGCGGCGCGGGACCGGGAGAAGGAGAAGACCTGCGCCTGGACAGGTAATGTATGAAACAAGGGCTGCAAGGACATCGGTAACAATGTTCCTGCAGCCCTCGCTAACAATTGTCAGGCCATGGAATAGGCCCAGTATACGAGCGCCGATCTAGCACTCGTTTACATCGTTGATCTTGCCCTGCTCGGCCCATGGAATAGGACCCTTACTCTGGCCTCTGCTAATAATAGCAGAGCCAAAACAACCCCCAGGGTGGGATGGGTGGAGTATATGACTAAGTAGAGGCATCCACTCCCTCCATACTGCTACAAAGCAAAAAGACAAAAAAGAATGGTTATCAACCTTGTTGATAGATTGTGTAGGGTCCATCTCGTGTATGAGGCCACCATACTGTGGTGGGATGGGTAAACACTATTTGTAAATGGGGGGAAGCTGTTTTTAGCTTTTTTCATATCTGCATCGGGTTTATGGCATGCCGTTAGCGGCAAGCTGTTGCATTTTTTTGTGTTTTTGAGTCCTGCAAAACATAATTTGTTCATTTAGCCTTTATATAGCTAATACAAGTTGCTTCTAGGCAAAAGATTCATTGCCTTCTTGCTATTCACAGTAAATTTATCAGTCACCTCTTATTCCAGCACGTTTCTAGCAGAAACTAAATGGGGTATTCAAGTATAAAAAAAACTGATATGCTGCTGTGGACAAGGTAAAACTAAAAAGCAAGCAATACCTACCTTGGTTCCCTGCAATTCTTATTGCACCCTCTCCGGTCCCCTGCTTGTGACTATTCCTTGCTATTTTCAATATACGTCTTCTCTGCAGGCCCTGCCCACACAGTCAATTACAGACTTAAAGAAGCAGTTCACTTTTTTTTTTTTCGCCCCCCCGGGTAGCCGCTGTCATGTATACTTACAGAAGATGATCGGTGTCCCGTTCCCGTCAGTCAGTTCCGTCCCGCGGTGCCGTTCACATCGGGCGCGCGCTCACTTCCGCCGGCGCTGTGACTCCTCTTCTCTCCCTTGTCATTTGAACGCCGGAAGTCACGCGCTTCCATAGAGAATGCATGGAAGCGAGTGACTTCCGGCATATAATCACTGGTCAGAGAAGAGGACTCACAGCAGCCGGCGGAAGTGAGCGCGCGCCCGATGTGAACGGCACCGCGGGACGGAACTGACCGACGGGAACGGGACACCGATCATCTTCTGTAAGTATACATGACAGCGGCTACCCGGGGGGGGGGGGGGGGCGAAAAAAAAAAAAGTGAACTGCTTCTTTAAGGGGGTAGTGAATGGCTAAGGAGGATAATGTTCTGATGTCTCGTCACAGAAGCAGAAACATGTGGTAACCAAGTGGGGATAAAAGGCACTCAAATTACAGCTGTGAGGGGACCAAGGTAGGTGACTATAACCAGCAATAAATCTTTTTTTTTTAATTATTCCAGTATATCCATGTCAGGTAGATATATGGCCCTATTAAAATCTTAATTAGAAAAACACAACAAAATCAATGTTTTTGCACCTGTTTTTTTAAGGCAGCTAAAGAATCATTGTGCTTCTTCTCAACAATTTCTTCCTGATTTGAAACCGATTCCTAAAAGAAAGATGTGGAAGAACACCGGTTGGAGACTTTTCAAACTGGAAACAGAGAGAAAGCTATGCAGCAACCCAGTCTTCTACAATAACACATGGAAGTGTGTACACTTTTGCAGCCAATGTTTGCTCCATTGCTCCCACCCATCTGTCCCGCTACTTCTTGCTTTTTATATATTACACGTACTCTTAAAATCTCATAAGTATTTTCTAACACATGTGTAACCATCTCCCTGACACTTTTCAAGAAAGATTGTTTTACATAAAAAAAATGAAACAGCATGGTACAGCTGAGGCCTGCCACTAGCAGTGAAAACAAAAATGCGACCCTAAAGTGGATGTACTTTGTCACCAAAAAGGCGGCGGCGGTGGTAAATTGGGCCAAAAAAAAGATGCTGTGTAAACATAGCAGAACACTTCATTGCCCTCAGAGTGAATTAATGTGTGTTTTCATTTCTATTTCTCCTTCTTTTTTTTTTTACCTTTTTTTTTTATTTTTTTTTTTTGGGGGGGGGGGGGGTTGTAACTCTTAGAAACCCTTTTTAAAATGTGTTGTCCAAATGTTTTTTCAAATCAATGCAAGACAACAAAAGTTAAATCAAGAACAACATACATATTTCCACATTAGTTCTTGTTTTTCCATTAAAATCTTGTTAATTTGATCTTCATACTGAATTTTGGCAAGCTGTAAGAAAGCAAACAAACAATGCATTACACTATATTGTTACACGTGCAATATTTTTTGCTTTCTTACAATAAATATCTGTAAAATAGATTTTAGTAATAGATTAGTAATGAGTGAACTCACTGAACGTTTGGGTTCGTCCAAACCTGAACGCTCTGCATTTGACTTCCTTTAGCTGGAGAAGTTGGATGCCTCGTTAGGGAGTCTTGGAAAACATGGATAAAACCATAGATGAACCTTCAGTGAGTTCGCTCATCACTTCTATTTAGTGAGGCCTCTAATGGGCTCCTCTGTCTGTCAATCATCTCCACAGAGCACGTTAACAGACAGAAAGCTGTGACTAGTTATGGGCCAGACTCCTCCCCAATGCCTAGTTCACAAAGATCTGCCTGCCCTGCCTGCTGGAATAAAAGTTGTTTTGCCAGAATTTGAAGCCAGGGAAGAAGGAAGATAAAAATGGTCGGCAGAACTACAACCCAACCCTGCTCGCCTCGCGTGACTGTATCAATACACTACCGCAAACTTTGTAACAGTTTAGGATCTCCCTGACATCATAACATAGTAGCTCCAAGGTCCATTCCAGAGAACACCGTTCGTGAATGGACACAATTTTGTGGACATGTAAATGCCCCCTAAAACTACAACTCTCAGCATGCCCTGACAACCACAGGTTTAATGCACAGATCTCACTTAGGAAATAGCAAAAGAACCATTTTAGTGATTCACTATAAGCTTCAGAAAGTTTTCATAAGGTTTGTAAGCTTCCAAACTACATTACATAAAAATAAAAAAAATGTGTTGCAAAGCAGAAAACAAGACCTTTAAGATGTTCCCTTTTATTACTCGCCTTAGGACTACACGCACTTAAGTGTTTTTATACAAACACTACCATAACAATAAAAGATGAGTAATTTGATGGTTTATTTACCATTTCTAACCTTTACAAAGTGTCAAACCTTCTCCTTCCAAATCTTTGCTTCAGGCTGTAGTTTTACAAGCTGGACAGAGAACTGTTCAGGCCTCTTAGCTGGTGACCCAGAAGTGATTTAGGAACAGACTACAGATGGCTTATATACAGAATGTCTTAAATGCTGATTGGCACTTTTTAAGTTTTTATTTTCTAACCTAATCTGCCTCCTACAAAATAAAAACCAAGTTTTCATAATACTCAATCACATTGTGTTTTTTTTTCTTTTCACATTTTGAGTCTTTGTTATATTCCCTGTAATAAAAACATGTCCTTGTTGCCGCAGCATGAATAGTTTATTTCTTCAATAAAAATACCTTACATACTGTAAAGTTTAATAAATTGTAAATTTTAAGAAACAAACCAAACTTCAAAAATAAAACTAGTAATTTTTATACCCCATCAAATACTAAAAACCTTAGCAATCACTCAACCGGGCCGTGACATACCCGGATTCCAGCCAAAAATTACATCCGGTGGCCGTCATCAGGACCCGGGAGCAGCGTTACAGAGGCATGGGGACTTTTGAAGTTTACTTTGTTCGTGCACCCCCTGGCTTCCATTGTTTTTTCAGTTTCATGGGACTTCTACTTTAACATGTCATAGAGACATGTGAAAAGTTTTAATCAATCAGAACCCCAATAATTGCCAGAACAAGCTGGGAGAAATGCACAGCTAGGCACTTCTCTCCCCCGCTTGCTGCCCTCCCATCTCAGTGCAGGGAACAGGCTTTACACATTTACCATTGAATTCATCTACTGCAGTGAGCCTGAGGAGAGCAGGAAGCCAGTGAGAGAAGCTCTAGGCTGTGTGCTTCTAGCTCATTCTAAATATCAGTGGGGTCTGAGCACCCAGACCTCAACCAATCAAAACTTTTGACATGTCTCCGTGACATATCAAAAAATGGAAAGTACAACAGCACTTTTTGTTCTCAGATATTGGCAAGTTGATTTGATGCATGCAGGAGGCCACCAATCCCAGGCTAGGTGTCCCATAAAGCACAGTGTAAACAGTCCTACGGCATCAATGCAATGGTGGTTCAAAGGGTTCAGAAATGTATTGTGTGGCCAGGTATAAACACAACATTTCAACCCGGACTCTCTGCAATGATTCCCGCTGTCTTAAACCTCCGTGGAGAGGGTGGATACAGCGGGAGGACCGCCTGGAAAACCGGGATACAGCCACAGCCATAGGCTGTATCCCAGTTTTCCAGGCGGTCCTCCAGCTTTATCCACCCTCTCCACGGAGGTGGAAGACAGCGGACGAGGTACGAACCCGAAACTCGGCAGGTTCGGACCATCCCTAGTCTTTATCACGTTTACGACCCTAGCGGTCAAAACCCTTTAAACCAACATTGATGCTGTTGGACTCTTTCTACTACGTCTCTGTGACGTGTCAAAAGTTTTTTCAAATACACAGACACACTTAAACCCTGCTAGAACCTCATAATTAGCTCTAATGCAGCAATAACAGTGGAGACCAGAATACATGAAACCAGCAGGAAGAAAAGCTAGGTAAGTATGTGGGCATTTGTTGGTTAACAGTATGACGTGGCATACGGTTATAGGAATAGTCCCATCTCAGCTAATATAATTATACTTGTTGGACTCGTCAAGTTAAATATTTTTGCAAACACATTAATTTAGCAAACTTCCCTCCTTTTCCTGATATGCTGCTCTTGCATTCTAATTGTTGACAGCTCATTGTCTAAGTTACCGACCATCACTCTGCTGTAAAAGCAGTGGTCTGGCTAATGTATATTTATATTCTACAGTATATACACTATATATCTATACATCACCACTATAACTATATATACACACAACACCCAGACCACTGCTTTTAGGGCAGAGTGGTGGTCGGTAACATAGACAATGAGTTGTCAACAATGGGAAGAAAACAAGTTTACTAAATGAATGTATCTGCAAAAATATTTAACTTGACTCCTGGTTTGGCAGGATTAGTATTGTAAAGATGACCCTCTTGCCTCGTCTGTTATACCTCCTGCAGACCATTCCTATATCCATTCCCTCCTCTTACTTTCGGCAGATTCAGAGATGTTTCGGAACCTTTGGGCCCTATTCCACCAGACAATTATCGCAAATACGATCATAAGTAACAATTATCGTTCCATGGAAATGAGTGAACGTTTTCAGGTCTTTCGCAATAGCAGTCGTTTGAGATCGTTAATGATTATGCGAACGATAATTGTCCGGTGGAATAGGGCCCTTTGTGTGGGCATCGAGACGGCCTCGCCTTAATAAAATGGTCCTATCCCGTCCCAAATTGTTAGGTGGAGCTGGACTCCCAGACTGTAGACTCTATTATCTCTCCTGCGTCCATACCCGGGTCCTGGACATGTTCCACAACAAGCATAGTAAAGTGTGGGTCCGCATTGCTCAAGACTTATCCTCTAGAGCCCTCTCAACTATACCCTGGACCTGGTCACCCTCCCTATCAGACACTTTCTCCATGTCCTTTTCCACCCGTCACACAGTCGCTAGCCTCCACCAGGCCGGACCCAGCGGCTCCTTAGTGGACCGTGCCGGCCCCCTGCTCCCTGTCACAGACCATCCTGACTTCCCGCCTGCCGCCTCCACCTCCCCCTTCCTGGGATACACCAAGTCCTCCCCCTTGCGATTTCACCGGGCTCTATCTGCCACCTCCCTCCATCCACTCTACGACATTGTGCCTCAAGACGTGCCAGTGTTTTGGGCCCCCTTCGCTTACCTCCAACTTCGCCACTTCTACGCTACCATTCACAGGGGTAAACAGTTACACCGCTCCCTTACAGACTTCGAAAAGCTTTGCCTTGCCCCCTCCTGCCCCCCACACGCCATTTCCACCATCTATGGATTATTACTGGCCTCTAGGTCCCAGTCCCTTTCCTCCTACTGCGATAAGTGGGAAAGGGACCTGAATATGAAATTTATTGAAGAACAATAGGCCAAATATTTCTTCTTGACCCACAAGGCTGTTATAGCCACGAGATCTCAGGAAACGTGTTACAAGATCCTCACCAGATGGTACAGGGTCCCTGAGGCCCTCCATAGAAGGTACCCAGGGGTTCCCGAGGAATGCTGGAGATGTGGCTCTGCCGTGGGGACTATGGTGCACATTTGGTGGGCCTGCCCTAGGCTGCAACCATTTTGACAGCTGGTGCTCCAGCTCATTTCGGAAATCACAGGCATTCACATCCCCCGTTCTCCGGAGGCCACTCTCCTATTTATGTTCCTTTTACCACAGCAAAAATTTAAAAAATCCCTGCTTCGCCACGGACTACAGGCTGCGAAAACGGTGATCCCGCGACACTGGCGCGCCCCAGACCCGCCATCCTTAGAGGAGTGGTTTGCTGAAATCTCTCATATCTATCACATGGAAGAATTACTGGCTACCACTCCACAGGCGTCCACCAAGTGCTCCAGAACATGGTTCCCTTGGCTCCAATTCCTGGACTCCCCAAGATATCACACAGTCACCTCTCAAACCTCGGGGCGAGGCCCCACACTCCCCATACGCACCTCTCATACAACCTAGCTGAATGTTATCCCCCCGCTGGATCGTTGGATTTTCCAGAGCACTCGGAGCCACATACCGCCTCATTGACCGAAGGTGGGTTCATGTCTCCCCTATCCTTCTTCCTCCCCCTCCCTTTTTTCTCTTATTCTTTCTTCTCCTCCCCTTCTCTTTCCCTCTCCCCCCCCCTTCTTTTTCTTCGATTATGTCTCATTCATTTGCCATTTGTCACCCCGCACCCGTTGATTGTATGCCGTATTCTATAAGGGGTCTCTTACAGTTGGCAACAGTTAGTTGCAATTATACTGCAGTTCGATAGCTTCGGCAGAGCTGCAACGAGCTCCTAGCTATTAGCCGCTGGGCTTTCGCAACCAACCTCTCATTGAGGAAGTTAGCTGCCGTGCTTCACGTATGCCAAGCCTGCTGATTAGTTTATTTACTTCTTTGTTATTGTTATGCTTTACTCTGTAAGTTTAGGGAGTTTAAGTGATGGCTTTTAGCCAGTCCCCATACATGCCATAAGCCTATGCTTTCTCACTGTTGTTGAAATGGATATACTCTTTTCCTTTGATTTCTTATTTCTGTACCCTTTTATGACAAAACTTTAATAAAACCTTTAAATGAGAAAAAAAAAAAAATATTTAACTTGACGAGCCCTACAAGTATAACTATAGTATCTGAGATGGGACTACCCCTTTAACTTAGGGGTTTTATAGAAAACCTCTTTAAACACCTTACCCCCGTCTCACCACACAGACTCCATAGCAATTGGGTGGTCTCCCTCTGTGGTAAATACACTACTGCATTTAAGATATCACAGCATATCTGTTTTTAAAAACGGAAAACAGAATGAATAAAAACAGTGTAATCTGTTACTCGGCCAATTCGTAGTTCCTCCACAACTTCCAGTAAATGTGCTTTAAATTCAAAGAGCTGAATAGGAAGAAGTGTTTCGGAAGATCCCTTTAAGGTATAGGAAGAATTCTCGATGTCCATTTCATCTTTGTCCATTATCACAAAAGCCTGAAAAATACAAAATGTAATTTATCTTTCATTAAGGCCACGTTCACACAAGGTATATTTTGAATTAATCACTAACGTTGTTGCGATTTGCAACAATGGCCGTAATTACTTCCAAATATGCATTGCGCTGAAATCAATAGAATCCTGGCCAGAGTATATACACATAGTACACACCCCAGCCGGAATCCCTAGCGTCCGCAGGAAAGACTGACATGTCAGTTTTGTGCGTCCGCTATTCATTAAATAGAGGCTGCGTTAACTCTTAGTTCACACAGTGGAAAGTGCGGCATCCTAATCTATATCAAAGTCTGTTTGTCTGTCTGTCTGTCCATCCGTTTGTCTGTCTGTCTGTCTGTCCTCTATAGACTTCCAAACGGCTGAACCGTTTGACCCCAAATTTGGCACACAGATAAATTGGGTGCCCGGGAAGGTTATTGCGAAGTTCCCGTCCCCGCCAGATGTACAGGAGGGGAGGGGGAGGGGAAAGAGCGCCCCATAGAGATGATTGGGAAAATCTCCTCACTGCAAACACAGGTGATATAATTAGCTGCAGCAGACACGGCAGTTGGAGCCTTAGCAACCAATAGGATTACTGCTTTCATTTTCACAGGGAGCAATGGTTGCTAGGGAAGCTGCCTCACAACATCCACAGTAATAACTGGTAGACCCCCTACTCCATCTATACAGTACATGTATATACAGGACCCCCTACTCCATCTATACAGTACATGTATATACAGGGCCCCCTACTCCATCTATACAGTACATATATATACAGGACCCCCTACTCCATCTATACAGTACATGTATATACAGGACCCCCTACTCCATCTATACAGTACATGTATATACAGGGCCCCCTACTCCATCTATACAGTACATGTATATACAGGAGCCCCTACTCCATCTATACAGTACATGTATATACAGGACCCCCTACTCCATCTATACTGTACATGTATATACAGGACCCCCTACTCCATCTATACAGTACATGTATATACAGGACCCCCTACTCCATCTATACAGTACATGTATACAGGACCCCCTACTCCATCTATACAGTACATGTATATACAGGACCTCCTACTCCATCTATACAGTACATGTATATACAGGACCCCCTACTCCATCTATACAGTACATGTATATACAGGACCCCCTACTCCATCTATACAGTACATGTATATACAGGACCCCCTACTCCATCTATACAGGACATGTATATACAGGGCCCCCTACTCCATCTATACAGTACATGTATATACAGGACCCCCTACTCCATCCATACAGTACATGTATATACAGGACCCCCTACTCCATCTATACAGTACATGTATATACAGGACCCCCTACTCCATCTATACAGTACATGTATATACAGGGCCCCCTACTCCATCTATACAGTACATGTATATACAGGACCCCCTACTCCATCTATACAGTACATGTATACAGGACCCCCTACTCCATCTATACAGTACATGTATATACAGGACCTCCTACTCCATCTATACAGTACATGTATATACAGGACCCCCTACTCCATCTATACAGTACATGTATATACAGGACCCCCTACTCCATCCATACAGTACATGTATATACAGGGCACAACAGATATACCAAACTGTGACTGGGTAACACTGCTACACCAGACCTGACCAATACCGCCATACTGTGCTGGATAACACTGTCATACCAGACCTGACCAATACCGCCATACTGTGACTGGATAACACTGCCAGACCTGACCAATACCGCCATACTGTGACTGGATAACACCGCCACACCAGACCTGACCAATACCGCCATACTGTGACTGGATAACACTGCCACACCAGACCTGACCAATACCGCCATACTGTGACTGGATAACACTGCCACACCAGACCTGACCAATACCGCCATACTGTGACTGGATAACACTGCTACACCAGATCTGACCAATACTGCCATACTGTGCTAGATAACACTGTCATACCAGACCTGACCAATACCGCCATACTGTGACTGGATAACACTGCCAGACCTGACCAATACCGCCATACTGTGACTGGATAACACCACCACACCAGACCTGACCAATACCACCATACTGTGACTGGATAACACTGCCACACCAGACCTGACCAATACCGCCATACTGTGACTGGATAACACTGCCACACCAGACCTGACCAATACCGCCATACTGTGACTGGATAACACTGCCACACCAGACCTGACCAATACCGCCATACTGTGACTGGATAACACTGCCACACCAGACCTGACCAATACCGCCATACTGTGCTGGATAACACTGTCATACCAGACCTGACCAATACCGCCATACTGTGACTGGATAACACTGCCATACCAGACCTGACCAATACCGGCAAACTGTGACTGGGTAACACCGCCACACCAGTCCTGACCAATACCACCATACTGTGACTGGATAACACCATCATATCAGACCTGACCGATACTACCATACTGTGACTGGATAACACTGCTATACCAGACCTGACCAATACCACCATACCGTGACTGGATAACACCGCCACACCAGACCTGACCAATACCGCCATACTGTGACTGGATAACACCCCCATACCAGACATGACCAATACCGACACTCTGTGACTGAATAACACTGCCATACGGGTAAATACAACCCTGCAGGTATACAGGACTCTACAGGTATACAGGACCCCAAAACTATACACTACAAGTGCACGGGACCTCCACAAAACTATATACTACAGGTATACAGGACCCCAAACTTTACACTACAGGTATACAGGACCCCAAAACTATATACTACAGGTATACAGGACCTCCACCAACTATATACTTCAGGTATACAGGACCTCCACCAACTATATACTTCAGGTATACAGGACCTCCACCAACTATACACTACAGGTATACAGGACCCTAAAACTATACACTACAGGTATACAGGACCTACACCAACTCTATAATACAGGTATACAGCACCTTCACCAACTCTATACTACAAGTATACAGGACCCCAAATATACTATAGTTATACAGGAACTCCACCAGCTATATACTACAGGTATATCGGACCCCAAACTATACACTACAGGTATACAGGACCTCCACCAACTCTATACTATAGTTATACAGGACCCTCAAACTATTTACTACAGGTATACAGGACCCCCGAACTATATACTACAGGTATACAAGACCTCCACCAATTATACACTACAGGTATCCAGGACCCTCAAAGTATAAACTACAGGAATACAAGACCTCCACCAACTATACATTACAGGTATACAGCACCAACTATATACTACAGGTATACAGGACCCCCGAACTATACAGTATAGGTATACAGGACCTTTACCAACTGTACACTGCAGGTATACAGGACCTCCCTCAACTATACACTATAGGTATACAGCCCCCCCCAACTATGCACTACAGATATGCAAGACCCCTAAAAACTATACATTGTAGGTATACAGAACCCCTCCAACTATGCACTACAGGTATACACTAATTCCACTGATTAACTCAGATGAAACAATACCTTTAGCTTGGCCTCCTGGGCACCTTAGAACAAATCTAATTAACATACTGACACTTTATACCCGGGCAGCGTCGGGTACATTTTCTAGTTCAACATATAGTTCATCCTGCCAATACTGTGCTACCGTCCGTTCTGTGACTCGGCAGGGTAACAGAACAGCCAGTGTTTTACGATGTGTGAACCTGGCTAAAAAGTGTTTTCGCTGTTGAATAACCACTGTTCATCTGCCTGCTCTGGCTGACTCATGATGCAACCATGGTATACGGTTAACCCCTTAGTGCTGCAGCTAGTTTGGTCCTTAAAGGGGTTGGCCACTTTATAGTAAAATAATTCAGTGTACAGTATTAGTAACTGTACTCACTGTATATACTGACAGCAGCTCCCTGTGTACCTCACAGAGCTAATATCAGACTCCCCTCCTTCAGGCTGTACTGTCCTGCTCTGCGGTGTTTTGGTCCATAAGATGGCTTACATGGAGGAACATGTGACCAAGCCACGCCCCTCAGTGTCCACCACACAGCCTGTATATGTCTATGGAGAACACAGTGGACAGGGCAAGGTCACATGCTCCTCCATGTCGGCCATTTTATGGACTGAAACAAAACAGAGCAGGGCAGCCCAGCCTGGAGGAGGGGAGTCTGATTTTAGCTCTATGAGGTACACAGGGAGCTGCTGTCATTATACACAGTGAGTACACTTACTAATACTTTGTACTGACCTATTTTGCTATAAAGTGGCCAACTCCTTTAATGACTTAGGGCCCTATTCCACCGGACGATTATCGTTTGCATAATCGTTGATGATTAACGATCTCAAACGACCGCTATTGCGAAAGACCTGAAAACGTTCACTCATTTCCATGGAACTATAATCGTTACTTATGATCGTAATTGCGATCGTTTCATCTTCGCTATTGCGTTCGTATCTATTGCGAACGACCGAACGATGTGCGAACGTTTTGCGAACGAGCAACGATAAAAATAGGTCCAGGTCTTATAAAGCGATCAACGATTTCTCGTTCGGTCGTTAATCGTTAACTGCATTTCAACCGAACGATTATCGTTTAGATTCGAACGATTTAATGATAATCTGAACGATAATCGTCCGGTGGAATAGGGCCCTTAATGCGCTTGTGTGTTCATGCGCTCAGTGATGCTTTAACGTATGCTAGCGGTTCTCAAATAGTTTTTTCATCACATATGGTACTTTATGTTAGTGGCAAAATTAGGTCACTATTTTGTGTTTTTTTTTTTTTTTAAAACATTAAAATATCAAATTAGAAAAATTTGCATTTTATGAACTTTGAAATTCTCTGCTTCTAAAAAAAGGAAGTTAGAGCACATAAATTAGTTACTAAATTACATTACCAATGTGTCTTCTTTATTCTGGCATAATTTGGTAAACATATTTAATTTTTTTAGGGTGTTACGAGGTTTAGAAATTAATCAGCAAATTATCATATTTTTGTGAAAGTTTCCAAAACTGATTTTTTTAGGGACCAGTTATTAATCTAGGGGTATAATGAGCATTTTGACCCTACAGGGGCTTGAGGAAAGTATTTACCATTAGGCTATAAAAAAAATGGAAAATTTAAATTTTTCAATAATATATCCATTTAGATTAAAGTTTCTCATTTTCAAGTTTTTCCAATAATATGTAGGTTTAGTTTGAAATTTCTCAATTTCACAAGGAACAGGAGAGAAAGTGCACCCCAAAATCTGTAACGCAGGTTCTCCTGAGTACAGTGGTACCCCATATGTGGGCATTAACAACTGTATGGGCACACAGCAGGGCTCAGAAGGAAAGGAGCGCCAAATAGCATTTTCAATGCAGATTTTGCTGAAGAAGTTTCTGAGCGCCAGGTGCGTTTGCAGTGCCCCTATAGTGCCAGCGGAGTAAAATCCCCCATAAGTCACCCCATTTTGAAAGGTAAACCCCTCAAAGAATTCTTCTTGGGGTGCGGTGAGCATTTTGACCACACAGGAATGAGAGGAAAGTATTCAAAATTAGACAGCAAAAATGAAAAACTTGAATTTTTCCAATAATATGTTGGTTTAGTTTGAAATTTCTCAATTTCACGAGGAACAGGAGAGAAAACGCACCCCAAAATCTGTAACAAAGGTTCTCCTGAGTACAGAGGTACCCCATATGTGGGCATAAATAACTGTATGGGCACACAGCCGGGCTCAGAAGGGAAGAAGTGCAAATTAGCATTTTCAGTGCAGATTTTGCTGAAGAAGTTTCTGAGTGCCAGATGCGTTTGCTGTGCCCCTGTAGTGCCAGCCGAGTGAGCCCCTCCCATAAGTCCCGCCATTTTGGAAAGTTCACCCCTCAAATAATTACTCTTGGGGTGTGGTGAGCATTTTGACCCTACAGGTATTAGAGGAAAGTATTCAAAATTGGCCAGTAAAAATTAAAAACTAGAATTTTCCCAATAATATGTTCTTTTAATTAGAAATTTCTCAATTTCCAGAAGAACAGGAGAGAAAATTCACCCCAAAATCTGTAAGGCAGGCTCTCCTGAGTACAATGGTACCCCATATGTGGGCATAAACCACTGTATGGGCACACAGCAGGGCTCAGAAGAGAAGTAGCGTCAATTTGCTGGAGCAAAACTGCAGCTAGTAACAGGTAATTTGCTGAGGTTACGGACAACCTGCGGTGGTTACAGGCTACCTGCGGCGGTTACGGACAATCTGGGGTGGTTATGGACAATGTGAAGTGCGTATAGACAATCTGGGGAGGTTACAGACAATCTGGTGTGGTTACAGGTAATCTGGGGGAGCTACGGACAATCTGGGGTGGTTACGGACAATGTGCAGTGGTTATGGGAAATGTGCGGTGGTTACGGACAACCTGTGGTTGTTACGGGCAACCTGCGGTGGTTACAGACAATCTGGGGTGGTTACGGACAATCTGGGGTGGTTACAGACAATCTGGGGTGGTTACAGACAATCTGGGGTGGTTACAGACAATCTGGGGTGGTTACAGACAATCTGGGGTGGTTACGGACAATCTGGGGTTGTTACGGGCAATGTGCAGTGGTTAGGGGCAACGTGCAGTGGGTACGGGCAATGTGCGGTTGTTACGGACAACAAGTGGGTGGTTACAGACAATCTGGCGTGGTTACCGACACTGAATAGCGGCCCCAGAAAACTGACAGACACACGGCTAACGTATTTTCTTATATTAACTACGGCCATTGTTGCAGTCGGCAACAACGGGCGTAGAAATACGAAAAAATATGTTGTGTGAACATAGCCCAGGTAGATATGACAGAATAAATAAGAAATATGAATCGAATTTACATAACTCAATAAGGTTATAATACAATTTGCTCTGCCTTCTTCTTTTAGGTAAAATATTTGTGTATTAGGCTCCAGATTGGGAGGCCACAGAGAATGACTTTCCTGTACCCAGGGCTGTGACCTGGCTGACTTCTGAGTGAATAAGGCAAAGATATAAAGCAAATTCTCTTCTTTCTGTGTGCAATGGATGCAGCTAGTCCCCAGCCTTCCTGTCATAATGACACTCTATTGGAGGCGCGCGTGCAGCATCTCTCAGCGCTAAAGAATGAACATGTTCTTTAGTACGGGGAGAGGAGCTGCGCGTGCCTCCCATAGAGTGTCTTTATGACACAGAGGCTGGCGGCTTTCCGTGGCAGACAATTCCGCCGTTCTTGCTCTGTGTGAACGGGGGCCTTAGACAAAGACAACTGCTTTTTGGACGGCTTGGAAATTTTGCAGGAAAATTTCAAATTCTGATTTTATTAGGGACCAGTTCAGTTCTGAAGTGGATTTGTGGGGCCTGTATGTTAGTTACTCCCATAAATCTCTCCATTGTAAAAGCTGCACCCCTCAAAGTATTCAAAGTAGCATAAGTTTATTAATCTTTTAGGTGTTTCGTAGAAATTTAAGAAAGTTAAGGGGAAATTTAAAATTTTCCTTTTTTTGGCAGATATTCTATTTTAATCCATTTTTTCTTCTAACACAGCAACTACCATCTGAGAAATGTAACTCAATATTTATTCCGCTTATCCCAATGTTTCTAGAAATCTCCCATATCTCTGACTCAACCACAGGCCGCAGACATGACCGAGACCTATATCAGTTTTTTTTTTGCCATTATACCATGTCACAGAGGCCTTGCGGTGCCAAAATATTTGTGTAACACAAGTTGACATTTCCATCTGTACCATTCAGGAGGACATGTGACACCCTGATCATTTTTTAATTTTTTATGAGGTGGTACGAATAAAAAAACACAATTTAGCAGCTGTTTTTTATCATTTTTTTTGTACACTGTTTACTATACGTTACATATGACGTTATCATTATTCGTCAGGTCGGTACAATTACAGCAATATCAATTTTATATAACTTTTGTTATAGTTTATGGCATTTATACTATAAAAACTGTTTGTGTCTTGCAAATTGTAAGAGCAGTAATATTTTTATTTTTTCGCCAATGGAGTTATGCGAGGGCTTTATTTTGCGGCATAAGCTGATGTTTTTAGCGGTACACCTTTTGGGTACATAAGTCGTTTTGATAGCTTTTTTTCTATATTTTTAAGAGGGCGGGATTAACAAAAAAAATGTCATTTTGGTAAGTTTGTTAATGGGGTGGGATAATTAATGTAACAGGTAAAAAGACATGGTCATTACTGACGCGGCGATACCAAATATGTGTATTTTCTTTTTATAGAGGATCATTTATAAAGGGGGGGGATGTGTATATTTATTTCATTTTTATTTATTTATATTTATTTATTTAATTAATTTATTTATTTAACTAAGTATTTGTGTGTGTGTTTTTTTAACTTACTTTTACAGGTGCATCTATAATACATTACAGCACATGATCAGTGCTGGAATGTATTATAGAGTGAATGAGCTGTCAGTGTTCAGAAGATAAGACCCCTGCCTCAGTGCAGGGGCCTGATCGTTATAATCCATAGCAGCCCAGACGCATTAAGCAGTGTCTGGGTTGCTAAGGTAACCACCGAAATAGCATAGACGCTGCGGTCATACGGGGTTAACTGCCTTGGGGCAGGGAGGCTCCTGCTACCCGATCATCGCTAGGGACAGCAGGGTGAGGCAGGAACAGCATGACATTCCTGGAACGTCATGTTGCAAGAACTACCTGCTTTACATGACATTCCGGGAACGTCATTTTGCGAAAAAGGGTTAAAGTGTAACTGTCATTTAAATTTATTTTGCAGAAATCAATAGTACAAGTTATTTTGAGAAACATTATAATAGGCTTTTATTAGACAAAAAGGCCTTTCTGTACTCAAAATGTTTTGCAACTTTTTTTTTGCCTCTAACAAATATATTGATTCTAATGTCATGGAGGGGCAGGGGTTTCCTCCCACTGGGGACGGACCGGCCCGCCTCCATTGCTTCAACCTGGCCCGGTAACCATGAATAGAACGTCGCCGTACGCGGGAATTGGGCCGCGGTTCAAAAATTATTTTTAAGAGTGTACCTGATGGTACATCCTCTTAAAGGACATCCTACACACACTTAAAGCGACTCTGTACCCACAATCTGCCCCCCCCCCCAAACTACTTGCACCTTTGGACAGGTGCTTTTAATCCAAGATCTGTCCTGGGGTCCATTCGGCAGGTGATGCAGTTATTGTCCTAAAAAACTACTTTTAAACTTGCAGCCCTGTGTCAAACTGGCGTGGCCTAGAGTGTCTATGCCCTAAGCTTACACTGCCTCTCCATCCCTCCTCCCCACCCTCTTCACCATTAGGAATGCGCCAGACAGGAATTCTATTCATCACCTGTGTGAACACGGCACATGTACTGAATAGTTAAGACACCTGTGCAGTGTTGAGACAGGTGATCAATAGGAAAAATGCTGCCCAGGGGCGTTACTAATGGTGAGGAGGGCGGGGAGGAGGGATGGAAAGGCGGTGCAAGCCTAGGGCATGGGAACTCTAGGCCACGCCAATTTGACACAAGGCTGTAAGTTTAAAAGTTGCAGGTAATGTATGCTCTGGGGAGGGGGCTGCGGTTTCGGCAGCCCCCCGCTTAAAGGGGCCGGGTTACATATCCCCAGTGCAATCAATAGACCTTCACACTACATGGATTCGCAGTGGATTTCGCTGCAAACTTGCATCATGAAATCCGCTGCGAATCTGGTACGTGTTAAGCTACCCTTAAACTTGCAGCCCTGTGTCAAACTGGCGTGGCCAGTTTGACAATGTAGGTGATAAATGTAGGTGATAAATGCCCTTTAACATTTTTCTCAAGAATTGTGTAGATTTTATGTGCATTTTGTGAGTTTTACAAATTTTTACACTTCACTAAATGAAAGAAGCTACAAATTAATCTGCATGCAATAGTGCTGGCGAATTTACAATGTTTATAGGTAGACTGCTTGGCTGAGATAAGGTGTAATACCAAATAAAAGCGTGGTTTGGCACCCATATATGAGCATGATTTGGCAACCTTTGGCACGGGGACAATGGCAACATGGGTGATATATGTCTATGCACTTATATAGATTGATAGGTAGTTATTGCACTATATGTGAGGTGCTTATACACTTAAAATAGTAGCGTTGAGTGGTAGATGCTTTTGATGACCAAATGCTGATCTGCTTGTTGCAGAGGCAAGATGTACAGTAGTTACTTTACATGGTCAAGACACCCCTACAGTGTTCGTGCATTTGGTTTACAATGGAGTGTAGGTGTATTTTTGTTTACTCATTGAACATAATATCCATTTACATGAGACAAAGTATCTAACTTGTTTCCTTGGATTCACCCTGTGTGCTTTTGTAACCCTGTGTGGTAACACACTGTATACTCCTAGAGATCAGTGGTAGCTGGTAACACACTGTATACTCCTGGAGATCAGTGGTAACCGGTAACATGCTGTATACTCCTAGAGATCAGTGGTAACAGGTAACACACTGTATACTCCTGGAGATCAGTGGTAACTGGTAACACACTGTATACTCCTAGAGATCAGTGGTAGCTGGTAACACACTGTATACTCCTAGAGATCAGTGGTAACCGGTTACACACTGTATACTCCTAGAGATCAGTGGTAACAGGTAACACACTGTATACTCCTGGAGATCAGTGGTAACCGGTAACACGCTGTATACTCCTGGAGATCAGTGGTAACCGGTAACATGCTGTATACTCCTGGAGATCAGTGGTAACCAGTAACACGCTGTATACTCCTGGAGATCAGTGGTAACCGGTAACATGCTGTATACTCCTGGAGATCAGTGGTAACCGGTAACACGCTGTATACTCCTGGAGATCAGTGGTAACCGGTAACACGCTGTATACTCCTGGAGATCAGTGGTAACCGGTAACATGCTGTATACTCCTGGAGATCAGTGGTAACCAGTAACATGCTGTATACTCCTGGAGATCAGTGGTAACCGGTAACACGCTGTATACTCCTGGAGATCAGTGGTAACCGGTAACACGCTGTATACTCCTGGAGATCAGTGGTAACCGGTAACACGCTGTATACTCCTGGAGATCAGTGGTAACCGGTAACACGCTGTATACTCCTGGAGATCAGTGGTAACCGGTAACACGCTGTATACTCCTAGAGATCAGTGGTAACCGGTAACACGCTGTATACTCCTGGAGATCAGTGGTAACTGGTAACATGCTGTATACTCCTAGAGATCAGTGGTAACTGGTAACACGCTGTATACTCCTAGAGATCAGTGGTAACTGGTAACATGCTGTATACTCCTGGAGATCAGTGGTAACCGGTAACACGCTGTATACTCCTGGAGATCAGTGGTAACTGGTAACACGCTGTATACTCCTAGAGATCAGTGGTAACCGGTAACACGCTGTATACTCCTAGAGATCAGTGGTAACCGGTAACACGTTGTATACTCCTAGAGATCAGTGGTAACTGGTAACATGCTGTATACTCCTAGAGATCAGTGGTAACTGGTAACACGCTGTATACTCCTGGAGATCAGTGGTAACTGGTAACATGCTGTATACTCCTGGAGATCAGTGGTAACCGGTAACACGCTGTATACTCCTGGAGATCAGTTGTAACTGGTAACACGCTGTATACTCCTGGAGATCAGTGGTAACTGGTAACACGCTGTATACTCCTGGAGATCAGTGGTAACTGGTAACACACTGTATACCAGCCCTACAGTGTAGAAGCATTGGTCTCATACCAGCAGCTGATGGTGGGATGGCACCTGTCTGTATACTCCCCACTTTCCCCACTGGCCGACTGCCAGTATCTTATGAGATACAGATGCTAAGACGCATATGCAAAATTCCCCCAGATACCGCCCGTGTGCGGCTTACAGCCGCTCTAGCAGTACTGCCGCGCGGTACCCAAGAGGGACAGCCACATCCGCTCGCACTTCACCTCAGGGGTCGCGTTCAGTCACGGTCCGCTGCGGTGACGTCACTTCCGGCCCGTCCTTTAACCGCGCAAACTTCTGTCACCTCACGACAAGCTTATACTTATACTACAGTTCGGCTCCTGGACCCCACCCAGTGCCGACAGCTAGGAGGCGCAACTGACCTGTCAGCGCACCCCACATTGGCCTCACAAATGTCCCCCTAATCCACCCGCGCACCGCAGGGCAGACCGCTCCTCTTTCTCCCCGCACCGCACACTGTCCTGCCCCCGCACACTGCATACAGCTTCTCTCCGTGCACGCAGCAACGCCGATGCCGCCCTCGCACCTTGCCCGGCACACATCCCCCTGCAGAGCCTGGACATGATGTCTCTCCTCCAGCAGGCGCTGACGTGACATCAGTGCGCCTGCTGGAAGGTCTATTCACACGGCTGACAGGCTGAAGCAAGAAGATTGAGGGACCCGCTTCAGGTGAGTATAATGGGGTTTTTTGTGTTTGTGTTGGGCAATACAGGGGTATATTGTCACTACTGGGGCACAGCAGGATGGGGGCAGTCACTATTGGGGCACAGCAGGATGGGGGCAGTCACTACTGGGGCTCAGCAGGATGGGGGCAGTCACTATTGGGGCACAGCAGGATGGGGGCAGTCACTACTGGGGCACAGCAGGATGGGGGCAGTCACTATTGGGGCTCAGCAGGATGGGGGCAGTCACTATTGGGGCACAGCAGGATGGGGGCAGTCACTATTGGGGCTCAGCAGGACCGGGGCAGTCACTATTGGGGCATTGGCAATCATTTAATGGTAAATAACGGACGTTATTTAAAAACATTGCATTATGCACTATGCATTATTTGGAACGTTTTTTTTTTTCCTAAACAAGGCTGCCCAGAGTTCCCCTTTAAATTAGTGGAAAAGTTATTGCGCCCCTGCCTACACAGTCATTGGGTCATGTAAAAGCAAGGCTACATTGAAATACCACTCAGCCGAAGATGAGCTGATTGCCAATCATTCTTGGAGGAGGTGGGGGTGGCTGGGGAAAGAGCACTGCAAGGTGAGCGCAGATAGTGTCACAGATCCGCCACCGACCGTCAAATAGTTATTTTCATATATTTGTGTGTGTATATATATATATATATATATATATATATATATATATATATATGCTTGTAACCTTGTATTGTAATCCCATCTTTGATGATAATGAGATCTGAAGTGATCACACACAACAAAAAGTGTCAGTCTATTGGGGAAGCTTCATGGCCTGATTGAAAACTGCATGATTACAGAATTTTAAAAAATAGTTATCAAAATGTATTTATTTTTTTATAAGTATGTTTAACATAACAATAGGCCTTATGTTTACACAAAATACATTTTTAGGGTGTACGGCCACCGGCAGTAAAACCAAAAAGTTTTGTACGTACTGTTTGATATAAGTGATGACTTTTAAAAATGTTTTCTGTCATATAGTACTGCACAATAGAGATCATGACACAGAATACAGAAATTACACTTGCATTTTACTTTTTAATTATTGAGGGTGTTTCGCTTAACCTATAGCCACAACCCCATGTACACTTCATGCTTAGATTAAGTAGGAGGTCTCCATTCACAAAGATCCTTTTATGTAAGCCAAGCTTTCTCCATTTAACCTATCCAGCTATCAATCATGGTGTGGGACAAATGAGCCTGCTCACTTCTCCAGTATCACAAATGACACAGTGACCCGAGGCCAACATCTTTATTTGCTTCTCCAGTGATTCACTTCAGCAGATATTAAGCAATTTTATAATCCATGAAAGGCAAAATTAAAGGACACCATCCATAAAACTGAATAATTCCAATCAGCTACAAAGTGATGTCTGTATTACCTTATAAATTATATGGCCATACTGTGCAGTAATGTAATGAAGGAAAGATCATAATAATCAAATGCCCTGGGCACCTACTAATATGCATTTAATCACATGGCGGGAGGTGATTTGTCACTGCAGCTCACTGCATGGACATCCAGAGTACAGCGAGCCAAGAACACATCAATGATAGCAATATGAAACCCTCTTATCTGTGTATATATACATTATGTGTGGAGAAATAGATGGTAGATAAATATGCACGGATAAATTCCTTTAAAGATAGATGTTCTCCTGACAGATGATGGGGGGTATCACAAGAGGATCGGACATGCTGAATCTCAAATTGTGATCTCTTACAGTGGTTTACTCTGTTTACTTACTTTCTGGCATCAAAATACATGCGCACTCAGCTAGGCATGGAAGAATAGAGGGAATGTAGGGACTTGTGTTCCCATCAGATTCCTTATGCCTTTGCATTACTTTAGTCCTCCCTTCTAATGGTGCCACTCAGGCCACACCATTGTGAGATGTCTGACCAAGTCAGACAAACAACAGGAGATTTCTAGGTTCAGGGACGGTACATGGTATTGCCTGTTTAGCCAATTAGTGGTTGAGGCAGGAAATCACTAGCTTCTGAATGGCTGAGCAGGCAATATGTAGTGCCTGGAAGCGCTGTGCAGGGAGACTGTAGCTCAATGATACTGGCATCAGCAGTTTTTTTTTTTGTTTGTTTTTACCATGTGCCTGAGCACAGTGGTAAGTAACTCTGCAGAAAACCTTTCTCCCCCCCCCCCCTTGCGATCTTAAATCTTCATATTAGCCCCTGGATCCCTGTCTTTTGAATAAAGCCACGGGTAGCTCTCTATCTCAGCAGCTACAAAGAGAATGACTAGAGCTGCAGGTCCACATGCCGTACCCGTAGCTCTATATGGAGATTGCCGGGGATGTGGAGGTTGGACCCTTGTGATCTCTTACTTGTCCCCTATCCTGTGGAATACCATTTTATCATCACGTCCTGGTGGGAAGGACCTGCTCAACCAGTCACTGACTGCATCCTTGTCCCGCCCCAGTCACTGACGGGCTGACCGGGCATCAGGAGGTAATGACGGAGCTACAGAAGGCTTAAGTAGTGGCGCTGTGGTGCAGGAGGCAAGGGGATGGGTAAGTATAGATTCTTTACCATACCCCCTGCCCATCTGATTTTTAGATATTGCCCACAGTTCTTTAAAGGGCCAAAATTGCCATGGTTAGACAAGTGGGCTAGAACATCTTTAAAGAGGATGTACAACTTGGTACATCCTCTTTAACCTGAACCCACGGGTCAGTCGGCGCCAGCACGGGGAAGACGGTTCCGCGGTCCGTTTTTCGGACCGCCGCCCGGTTCCCGTACACGGCGCCATTCGATCCAGCAGTACCGGCCGGTGCTCAAGCACTGGAGGTAGGCCGGCCCGCCCCCAGTGGGAGGGAATTCCCTCCCCTGTATTACGCTGCTCCATTCATTCTAAGCGAGCCGCGTCATACAGGGGAGGGAATTCCCTCCCACTGGGGGCGACCCGGCTGACCTCCAGTGCTTGAGCACCGGCCGGTACCGCTGGATCGAATGGCGCTGTGCACGGGAACGGGGCCTCAGTCCGAAAAACGTCCGGCGACACCGGCTTCCCCGTGCCGGCGCCCATTGATCTGTCGGTTCAGGTTAAAGAGGATGTACCTGGTGGTACATCCTCTTTAAGAACAGTGATCTTGAGTGTTCCCTGTATGCAGTGGTTAATACCTACCAATTGTGCTTCAGAGAAGAAGATATGTAAACTAGCGACAGTCTTTAATGCCTAAGGGTTATTGATTATAGAATTTCCCAAAAATTTCAGACTTGGTTGCATCAAAATTTTCTAGGATTTATCTTAGGTGAATCACAGACAGGAGCGGGAACTCCTGTCACTGTAGGATTCACTGCTTGATTTATATTCACTGGACAGGGTGCAGAGCGTCCAGCCTAGTGAATATAGTGTGTGCGAGCGGCAATGCACATAGAGACTATCTCAATCTAAGATTAATGCTGACCCCTGTCTATCACCTACAATATTTGTAATGGACACATAAACATAAAAACTAGACTATGGAGCAATGGAAGAACATGACCTGGTCAAACTAATCACTTTTTCCCCCACATCATGTGGACCAACATGCACTAGGGGAAGAAGACAAACTGGTAGAGGCAGTGACACTGAGAATGTTCTACTGGTAACCTTGGTCCTGGAATTCCTGGGGATGGTATGTTGACATGTAGCACCTACCTTAAAGAGGATGTACCACCTGGTACATCCTCTTTAACATGAACCCACCTATCGAACGGCGCTGGCACAGTGAAGCCGATGCCGCAATCCGTTTTTCGGACCGAGGCCCTGTTCCTGTGCACGGCGCCGTTCTATGCACGGGAACCGGCCGGTGCTCAAGCACTGGAGGCCGGCTGGCCCGCCCCCAGTGGGAGGGAATTCCCTCCCCTGTATGACGCGGCTCCCTTAGAATGAATGGAGCCGTGTCATACAGGGAAGGGAATTCCCTCTCACTGGGGGCGGACCGGCCTCCAGTGCTTGAGCACCGGCCGGTTCCCGTACATAGAACGGCGCCGTGCACGGGAACGGGGCCTTGGTCCGAAAAACGGACCGCGGCATCGGCTTCCCTGTGCCGGCGCCGTTCGATAGGTGGGTTCATGTTAAAGAGGATGTACCAGGTGGTACATCCTCTTTAAATTGTTGCAGACCAAGTACACCCCTTCATGGTTTTCCCTAATGGCAGGGGTCTTTTTCAGCAAATGGTGTTCTCTCGCACTGTAAAAAAGTGTTCAGCAATGGTTTAAGGAACATGACAAAGACTTTTTGGTGTTTACTTGGCCTCTGAATTTCCCAGATCTGGTTGAGCATCTAAAAAAGTGTGCTGGAAAAACAAGTCAGATCCATGGGGGCCACACCAAACAACTTACAGAGGGTTCCAGTATACATATTTTAGCTCCATTTAAAAGCATATTTAACAAAGTAAAATCCCCAACATATAGTAATTAAATCTTTTCTGTAGTTCCCAACATAATATCTTATCACCTTATGACCAAAAATGTGATTTCTGGTCAATCATGCTTAGGGTCCATTTACACAGAAAGATTATCTGCCAAAGATTTGAAGCCAAAGCCAGGAATGGATTTGAAAAGAGGAGAAATCTCAGGATTTCCTTTATTACCTGATCTCTATTTATAGTCTGTTTCTGGCTTTGGCTTCAAATCTTTGGCAGATAATCTGTCAGATAATCTTTCTGTGTAAATGCACTCGGGTAATTATTGTGCATTTACACAGACAGATTTATCTGACAGATCTTTGAAGCCAAAACCAGGAACAGACTATAAACAGGGATCAGGTCATAAAGAAAAGACTGAGATCTATCCTCTTTTCAAATCCATTCCTGGCTTTGGCTTCCAAAATCTGTCAGATAAATCTTTCTGTGTAAACGCACCATTATGCTAAGTTTACACGGAGTGATTATCGGGCGAATTTTCGCGATAACGAATTCGAACGATAATCGTACGTGTAAACGCGGTGAACGATCGAAAAAGCGTTCATTTTGATCTTTTAACATGTTCATAAATCGTCGTTCGCAAAAAATTCGCCGATCGTTCCGTGTAAACAGTCGTTCACTGATTTTACCTATGTGTGAGATAGGCTTAAGCGATCGCAAAACTATCGCAAAACGAATTTTCTGTACGATATATCGTTCCGTCTAAACGCTGATCGTTATAAAAAATAAAATCGCTACTTTGAAATCGCTAATCGTACGATCGGACCAATAATCGCCTCGTGTAAACTTAGCATTAGTTGTAGCACGAGGAGTTATAGGAGGGTGAGCGGTTTGTCTATAAAATAGTAGAGGATGGGAATGAGGAACTAATGTTAGAGGATCAGCAGCGATAGGAATTGTAGCCTGCTACCCACATGAGTTGCTGATTAAGCCATTTAACATTTACATTTAGCCATTAACATTTAGAAACAGCTGAATATGTCATATTATAGGTTACTGCACAGTATAGCAATCAGCATGTGGAGTATAATGTATAGTAACTGCATAAAACTGAAAAAACTGCAGCAGTTTGTAGATACAGGATGGAGCTGCAGATCCCCATAATGCAGTAGTGTAGTACAACAGGCTAGAATAGAAAAGCAGGGCTGCTGTCAGAGGTCTGTGTAGTAACATGACAACAGGGGGAAGGGGTGTATGTTCAGCACGGACCAATGAGGAAGTAAGAATCACAGAGCTGTACAGGAGAACAGTGGCAGAAACTTTCTATACAGCAGAGTGAATGGCTGAGTGTGAATGCAGGCACAGTATAGCAGCAGTGTGTATAGCTGAGTGTAAGTGCAGGCACATTATAGCAGCAGTGTGTATAGCTGAGTGTAGGTGTAGGCACATTTTAGCAGGAATGGGGAGGATGGGAAACACAAGGGCTGACAGAGACTGCAGGGAGCATGAAGGAATGAATGAGCAGGGCAGATGTGGGCACATAAAGGGGTTACAGCAATGAAGAGATTACCTCCACAGTCCTGTCCCCTAATGCAAGCCCCAGCCTGAAGTGGATCTGCTATGATTTGGAAGGTGACGGAGACTTCCTGGGTCACAGTACAGGGCTGTACACACCGCTATGCAGAGCTTTTAAACCAAAGCAATGCTCTTAAACCAAGTTACAATTTTGAAAATCTGTGAGCTCTTGTAAAGCGCTCTCAATCCAAGTTACACTTAAACTTAAGGTACAACTGTAGTTAGAATTTTTGATTAGTGCTATACAGCTGCTCCTTTCTTTTTTCAAGTTTTTTTTTGTACGAAGGAAGCCAATATAACCAATAAAGGTGAACTATTAGCAGACAAATCCAACCTGCTGATAGCTCCCTATAGTCCACTGGGCACTGAAGATGAAGGTTTGTCACTTACCTTCATCCTTGACACTGTTCTTGTGTAGTGTTAATGTAGTGCTCCATACAGTAAGGCTTTTTGGCACTCCTCTGCCCTCAAAGAGCTGATCAGGCCAGCCTGCTTCATTGATAATCATTAAAGGGGTATTCCCCCCAAAATTATTTTTGCATTAATACATTGCTCACCCCTAGCTTTCCATATTTCCAATATAAAGTTATTATGGATTCTGCACAGTTTTGCTGTTATCTAGATGCACTCACCCCCACCAAATGCATAGAATCATCAGCTCTCAGTCCAACCCGACACTCTCCCTGCTCCTGGCCCCCACCCTTGGAGTCGGCATCACGTGTCTCTTTAATAGGCCGGGTTAGCGCTTCTAATGGTGCGTTTACACGAAACGATAATTGGCCTGATCGTACGATATACGTTGTCGGAGTAACAATTTTTTTTCATAACGATCAGCGATATATCGTACGGAAAAATCGTTTTGCGATCGCGCGCAGCCCGAGTTTCAAAACCCCATCCAATCTGGAGACAACAGTAGGGGGAAAGTGGCCATGTTTCTGTAGCGCTGGATAACCCCTTTAAGTGCTCTATGACCGCTGGTACCTGTAGGTGGTATCAGTTGATTTAGGTGCATGCACAGTGAGCTATCCCAAGTCTGTCAGCATTTGAATACCCCCACTGTGTGTGTGTGTGCTGCAATATCTCTCAGAGGGCACCCTGGGAGAGCAGGAAGTCGGGACCCCGTGCAGCAAGTCGGATTGAGGGCTGGTGATGTATGTGCAGGCGGGATGTGGGTTAAGGGGGCAGGTCATTTACATACTGGCAGCCGTCTGAAAGATCCATTGCAAGTATGCATTCACAAGGAACTGCCAGGACCTTGGATTGTAACAGATCTCGCTGCAAAACTCGCAGCGAGATTTCCCCTGCAATTTGTCCTGTGTGAAGCTTCCCTAATGCCGTATTATAGTGTGGCTGGTTTGTAAGGGTTACAGTGGGTGAGTTTCCTTTTGAGCAGGTGGTTTTAATTTTACAATACATTGGTGTATACGTTAGAAGGAAAATCATTTAACCAACTATCCCTATTATTACTATAATATCTCACTTAAAAATAACAAAAGTTGTGCTCATCTTTTCTATTTTCTTACTGAATATTTTCCACTATTATTTAACTGATGCAAAGGTAGAATCATTATAGCAGGGCAGCTGATACACAGTCATCATTCAGCTCACACATAATAAGAAAGTGAAAGCTTTTTTCAATTTACTATCAGCATATTGTTGGCAGTCATTGCTTGACAGATCATTTCAGCAGTAACAAAAAAATATGTGAAATATTTTTCAGTGTTTGCACACTTTTTTTTTAATCATCAAAACTTTAAGATTACTGAAACCACAGAAACCAAGCACCCTAGTGTAAAGAATTTGGCACCAGGGCATTTGTACATCCTTTTTTGCAGCTCAAATATTGCAGCAGATAGATGCTATGTATAAAGCTATGGGGCTGCAGTAGTAAAGTGCAGATCAGTGCTGGATAAGTATACTGCACAGATCATTATGAGAGATTAGTGCAGTAATAATTAAAGTCCCCAAGGGGGACTAAAAGTTAAAGAGGTTGTCCAACATTTTTTTCTTATTGGAAATGTGAATAAATTGTAATCTGTCCCTTTCCCTTAGTGGTTTTCTCTAACCTTTTTTCGCCTCTGTGTCCCTGGGCCTCCTCCTCTGTTGCTGCTTGTTGGATTTGTGTTTGTTTACATAAAGAACTTCCAGGTCACAGGGGTCAGCAGTGACATCACAGCTCTGCAAGCCTGTAGCTCCGCCCACTCCTCTCTGAATCTAGCTCCACTTATAGGGTGGGTTCACACTGAGGAATTCTCGCGGATAAACTCCGCGGAATTCTGTCGGCTGTCCGTGCGCCTTTCCGCTGGCTCCGTAGACACCATTCTGTGGGCCGGCTGATTCCGCATTCCGCCGAAAGTGACATGTAACTAGTGCGTACTACACTGTATTGCTGGGATTTTTAGTACACCTTTATAAAACTTCACTGCTCATTGTAAAGGGAGTATCACATCTAGGTCCAGATAGTACCGTACAGCCCCCCCCCTAAACTAGTGGGTACTACACTCTATTGCTGGGATTTGTAGTACACCTTTATAAAACTTCACTGCTCATTGTAAGGGATCCAGAGAAAGCACCAAGGAATCATCTAATGGTGCGTTTACACAGACAGATTTATCTGACAGATTTTTTTAAGCCAAAGCCAGGAATGGATTTTAATAAAGGGGAAATCTCAGTCTTTTCTTTATGACCTGTTCTCTGTGCATAGCCTGTTACTGGCTTTGGCATAAAAAAATCTGTCAGATAAATCTGTCAGTGTAAACACACCATTAGACTCTGCACTTTTCCAGCAACTTCCCTCCCATTTTCCCACCTATAGGGTCTCAAACAGTAGTGATTATCCTGTTTGGTGTCATGTGCAGTAAAGTGAGTAGGTATGTGGGTTGTCCCCTGTATGGACATATGTACTGTATGGATTTCACAGAATTACTTTTTTAAAAATTTGGCGTTCATGGCTCTCAGCACAAAAGGTTCCCTACCCCTGGATTAGGGTGAGAAGTTTCCAACTGAATTCTGGATTTAATGGACAACCAGTGCAGTGACTGGTACACAGGGGAGACGTCAGTGTAACTGCTGGAAAGGAAGATAAGTCTGGCTACTGTATTCAGGATAGACTGGAGAGGGGAGAGCTTAGAGAAAGGAAGACCAATTAGTAGGTAGTTACAATAGTCAAGACGAGAATAGATCAGGGTGACAGTAGGAGTCTGAGCTGTGTCAATGGTAAGAAATGGGCATATTCTGGAGATGTTTTTAAGATGTAGATGACAGGAGCGTGCAGATAGATAGATCCAAGTCTAGCATATCCCCCAGACATCAATCTTGATGCACAGGAGTGATGCTAGTACCACAGACAGAGTGAGATGTCAGGCCGGGGTTGGTTAGAGGGAGGAAATACAAGAATTCTGTTTTAGAAAGACTGAGTTTCAGAAATAGAGAGGTCATAATGTTAGAAAGAGCAGATACACAGTTACTAGCGTTTTGCAGGATTGCAGGGGTGATGTCACGGAAAGAGGTGTATAGCTGGGTGTCATCAGTGTAGAGATGGTAGGTAAGGCCAAACCTGCTGATGGTCTGTCTGATGGGGGCTGTATAGAGGGAAAAGAGGAGGGCAATCAAGACTGATCCCTGGGGAACACCAACAGTAAGAGGTAAGGGAGAAGAAGTAGAGCCAGAGAAGGTTACACTGAAGGAGTTGTCGGAGAGGTAGGAACAAAATCAGGAGAAAAAAAGAATCCTTAAGGTCAAGAGAGCGGAGCATGGAGAGGAGGAGCTGGTGGTCCACAATGTCAAACGCTACTGAGAGATCCAGGAGAATCAGCAAGGAGTAGTTTCCTTGTGACTTGGCCTTCAGGAGATAGTTTGACACCTTGGTGAGAGCAGTTTCAGTGGAGTGAAGGGATCGGAAGCCAGACTGTAGAGGGTTGAGAAGAGAGTTGTCAGAGAGATAGCGGGTTAGGTGAGAATAGACCAGACGTTCCAGGAGTTTAGAGATGAAGGGGAGATTGGAGACAGGTCGATAGTTGGCTGTACAGGATGGCTGAAGGTTTTTTCAGTAATGGGGTTACTACAAAATGTTTGAAGGAGGAGGGAAAGATACCAAATGAGAGGGAGAGTTTAAAGGGAAACTATGATGTCTAGTGGGCGGCAGAATACGCTGTGAAAAAACCTGCTGCGCTTAAGCTGCACTCCTGATGCAGACACGCGCCAGATACGGATTCCTTCCGGCAGCACAGTTAAGTCACTCTATTGAGTCAAAGTCTCTAATAAAAAATGTAACCCTCTTTACTTGAACATGAGTAAAGTTACATTGCAATCAGCTGCTGGAAGGAATCAGTATCTGTCACATGCCTGCATCGGGAGCGTGGTTGGAGCGCAGCGGCAGTTTTTATCATAGCGTATCCTGGCACGTGCTAAACATTATAGTTTCCCTTTAAATATTTTAGTGAAGTGAGTAATGACAGCAGGAAAGAGTGATTGGAGGAGGTGTGAGATAATAGGGTCACTTGGGCAGGTAGTAGGAAGAGAGAAGGAGAGGAGCTTGGAGAAAGAAAAGGATCTATGGGACTTTGGGGCTGGGAGGTGATGTCAGAACGGATAGTGCTATTTCCCTCAATTTAGTAGATCAGGCAGGCTTCAATTTCTTTAAAAAAAATCTTGACATCACGACCCGGGTGTATGTACCTGAAGGGTCCAGCAGGGAGTGCAGTATATGTAGAAGTATAGAAGTAGAAGTCTATGCAGGAGTATATGTAGTGCCATCATCCCCGTCCCCATGCAGCAGGTGAATTCTTTAGTTACCATCTATGCCGTTCCCATCTACCTCCCTCCATCCCCATGCTGCCCGCTCATGTGCCTCCCTACCTCCCAGTGTTGCCTGGTACCTGCTCATGTGCTAGCCTCCCTCCCCGTGCGGCCCGGTGTCTGCTCATGTGCCTCCCTTCCTGTGCTGCCCGCTCATGTGCCTCCCTTCCTGTGCTGCCCGCTCATGTGCATCCCTCCCCGTGCTGCCTGCTTATGTGCCAGCCTCCCTCCCCATGCTGCTTGGTGCCCGCTCATGTGCCTCCCTCCCACCTGTCCCGCGCTGCCTGGTGCTGTGCAGCAGGGTGAGAGCTACTTATCGACCTTCCTCTATTGGTCCCTGCCGCTCTCTCCCCCTAATCATTAATTACTGCAGTGGCACGGAGAGGGAGGCTGGCACATGAGCGGGTACTGGGCAGCAAGGGGAGGGAAGCACATGAGCAGACAACATGGGGAAGGAGGCAGATGGGAACGGGATAGATGGTAACTAAAGAGTTCACCCACTGCATGGTAGGGGGCTGGGGATGGGAATGATTGCACTACATAAACTTCTGCATAGACTTCTACTTCTATATTTCTACATATACTGCACCTCCTTCTGGACCCTTCAGGTACATACACCCGGGTTATGACGTCACATTTTTTTAAGAGAAATTGAAGCCTGCCTGATCTACTAAATTGAGGGAAATAGTACTATATGTGCATTTCCCATAATTAGTGTACATTAAGAATTTGTTTAACTTTGCTTATCTAATAACATATTAAATATAGATTTTACCTGGAGTTCTCCTTTAAGAATAGAGTTAAAGTTATCAAAGAGGCATTTTGGATTGGTGGCCAATGAGGAGATAAGAGAGGTGAAATAGGCTTGTTTGGCAAGATGAAGGGCAGAGTAATAGGTTTTGAGAATGAATTTGTAGTGAATGAGTGTAGTGAGATGGAATCTGCTGAGGTTCTAGATTTCTTCCACAGATGTTCAGCAGTCCTTGAGTACTGCTGAAGAAAGCCAGTTTTTGGAGTGTGCCAGAGCTTCTGGTATCTGTGACAGGGTGTGCGGAGATTAGGGGAAACTAGTTTTCAGGGTGTTGTTATAGTGTTTGGCTGCTATGTTTGGGCAGGTGAGGGATGACATTGGGGACAGTGAGGATTGTAGGCAGTCTATGAGTTGGTTGAGTGTTGATACCATGCAGATTTCTGTATCTGTGTGGGGAAGGAGTGTCAAGAGGGGGGGGGGGTGGATGTTTGTGACTGAGAAAGAAAGAACATTGTGGTCTAATAACTCAGATAGGTCATTTATAAAGTTGGAAACTAAACAGTGTCGGAAGAAGATCAGGTCGAGGGAATTCTGACTTTTGTGTGCGGGAGATTTAGTTAGCTGTTAGAGGCCAAAGGGGAGGTTAAAGGGGTAGTGCAGCGGTAAAGAATTATTACAGTTATGCTCAGCCAATCGCGACTGAGCAGCCGATGACACTGAAGAGGGCGGCTGGCACTCAGGACGCTCGGAGGGATTCGGCCCGGCCGCCCGAAGACGACATCGCAGACTGAAGATCGGAGACGAGTCGGCACGTGACAGGTATGTTTAGCGCACCACACTTCCGGGTACACGGGTGGGGGTGGTGGGACACGGGGAACGGGGCCATTCACAGACATAACATACATTACAAAGTTGTATAACTTTGTAATGTGTGTTATTCTGTCAATAATTCTTTACCGCCGCACTACCCCTTTAAGTAGAAGCTGAGAGGCAGGGGAGGAGATTGGAATATCGATGGGGATGTATAAGTCACTCAGGATTAGTGTGGGGACTTATGTGGATAAGTAATGAGGGAGCCAGGTGGCAAAGTGGTCAAAGAATTGTCGAGGGGAGCCGGGGGTGGGATAGATAACAGCAGCTCTAAGGGAAAGTGTATGGAAGAGTTTGAGGGTTCAAACTTTAAAGGAGGGGAAGGAAAGTGAGGGTCTAGGGTGGATGACCTGGAAAGTGCATTGCGGGGAAAGAAGAATACCAACCCCCTCCACTATGCCTACCCTCAGGTCTGGGGGTGTGGGGGAGTTAAATTGGAACTCCAGATAAGAAAAACTTGTTTTCTATTAAAAGTACATTAAAAGTTAAATATGTGTCTATACAATGTATTACCGTATCTGTGCGGTTCTGCCACACTGGTAGCTGATAGAAATCCAGGAAGTGAAAAAAATGGCCCCTGTGCAAATCCACATTGTCTCCTGCTCCTTCTGCTCTCCCACCTTAGGAGACACATTTTCAATGCCTCTGTCTCACATTGTGTGTGTTTGCTAAGATCAGGCTGATGATGCAGACAGGGGGCAGGGCGTGATTTCCCAGGAGGCTTGGCTGGATCCCCTAATCCCGAGTGATTCACCATCTCTGACCGGCCAGAAGCAGGTGTTGAACTGATTTCTATAATTGTGCAGAAGTGTGCAGTGAAATTAGGGCTGTGTTCCCACATGTTGGAGTGTCATCGCAGTACTGCAGCGTATTCACAAAAATGATGCAGTAAAACAAGTAAATGATGCTAAACAGCAGAGAGGATCAGAGCCTTATTGTGGGGCTCAACTTTAAAGATAACAGATGCTTGATCATAATATGTGCGTGGAAATGAAAAGAAAAAAATTCAAAAAGTTCTTTACTTTATTCCAATAACAGCATTACAGGTAGAGAATACAGCGAGCTGTGTGGTGTTACAGGTAGAGAATACAGTGTGCTGTGTGGTGTTACATGTAGAGAATACAGCGTGCTGTGTGGTGTTACAGGTAGAGAATACAGCGTGCTGTGTGGTGTTACAGGTAGAGAATACAGCGTGCTGTGTGGTGTTACAGGTAGAGAATACAGCGTGCTGTGTGGTGTTACAGGTAGAGAATACAGCGTGCTGTGTGGTGTTACAGGTGGAGAATACAGTGTGCTGTGTGGTGTTACAGGTAGAGAATACAGTGGGCTGTGTGGTGTTACAGGTAGAGAATACAGCGTGCTGTGTGGTGTTACAGGTAGAGAATATAGCATGCTGTGTGGTGTTACAGGTAGAGAATACAGCGAGCTGTGTGGTGTTACAGGTAGAGAATACAGCGAGCTGTGTGGTGTTACAGGTAGAGAACACAGTGTGCTGTGTGGTGTTACAGGTAGAGAATAGAGCGTGCTGTGTGGTGTTACAGTTAGAGAATACAGGGTGCTGTGTGGTGTTACAGGTAGGGAATACTGTGTGGTGTTACAGGTAGAGAATACAGCATGCTTTGTGGTGTTACAGGTAGAGAATACAGCGTGCTGTGTGGTGTTACTGGTAGAGAATACAGCGTGCTGTGTGGTGTTACAGGTAGAGAATACAGCGTACTGTGTGGTGTTACTGGTAGAGAATTCAGAGTGCTGTGTGGTGTTACAGGTAGAGAATACAGCGTGGTGTGTGGTGTTACATGTGCTGTGTGGTGTTACAGGTAGAAAATACAGCAAGCTGTGTGGTGTTACAGGTAGAGAATACAGCGTGCTGTGTGGTGTTACAGGTAGAGAATACAGTGTGCTGTGTGGTGTTACAGGTAGAGAATACAGCGTGCTGTGTGGTGTTACAGGTAGAGAATACAGCGTGCTGTGTGGTGTTACTGGTAGAGAATACAGCGTGCTGTGTGGTGTTACAGATAGAGAATACAGTGCTTTGTGGTGTTACAGGTAGAGAATACAGCGTGCTGTGTGGCGTTACTGGTAGAGAATACAGCGTGCTGTGTGGTGTTACAGGTAGAGAATACAGTGTGTAGTGTGGTGTTACTGGTAGAGAATACAGAGTGCTGTGTGGTGTTGCGGGTATAGAATACAGCGTGCTATGTGGTGTTACAGGTAGAGAATACAGTGTGTAGTGTGGTGTTACTGGTAGAGAATACAGCGTGCTGTGTGGTGTTACAGGTAGAGAATACAGTGTGCTGTGTGGTGTTACAGGTAGAGAATACAGAGTGCTGTGTGGTGTTACAGGTAGAGAATACAGCGTGCTGTGTGGTGTTCCAGGTAGAGAATACAGTGTGTAGTGTGGTGTTACTGGTAGAGAATACAGAGTGCTGTGTGGTGTTGCGGGTATAGAATACAGCGTGCTATGTGGTGTTACAGGTAGAGAATACAGTGTGTAGTGTGGTGTTACTGGTAGAGAATACAGCGTGCTGTGTGGTGTTACAGGTAGAGAATACAGTGTGCTGTGTGGTGTTACAGGTAGAGAATACAGAGTGCTGTGTGGTGTTACAGGTAGAGAATACAGCGTGCTGTGTGGTGTTACAGGTAGAGAATACAGTGTGCTGTGTGGTGTTACAGGGAGAGAATACACTGTGTGGTGTTACAGGTAGAGAATACAGCGTGCTGTGTGGTATTACAGGTAGAGAATACAGTGTGCTGTGTGGTATTACAGGTAGAGAATACAGAGTGCTGTGTGGTGTTACAGGTAGTGAATACAGCGTGCTGTGTGGTATTACAGGTAGAGAATACAGTGTGCTGTGTGGTGTCACAGGTAGAGAATACAGAGTGCTGTGTGGTGTTACAGGTAGAGAATACAGTGTGTAGTGTGGTGTTACTGGTAGAGAATACAGCGTGCTGTGTGGTGTTACAGGTAGAGAATACAGCGTGCTGTGTGGTGTTACAGGTAGAGAATACAGTGTGCTGTGTGGTGTTACTGGTAGAGAATACAGTGCTGTGTGGTGTTACTGGTAGAGAATACAGCGTGCTGTGTGGTGTTACAGGTAGAGAATACAGCGTGCTGTGTGGGGTGTTACAGGTAGAGAATACAGCTTGCTGTGTGGTGTTACTGGTAGAGAATACAGCATGCTGTGTGGTGTTACAGGTAGAGAATACAGCGTGCTGTGTGGTGTTATAGGTAGAGAATACAGCGTGCTGTGTGGTGTTACAGGTAGAGAATACAGTGTGCTGTGTGGTGTTACAGGTAGAGAATACAGTGTGCTGTGTGGTGTTACAGGTAGAGAATACAGAGTGCTGTGTGGTGTTACAGGTAGAGAATACAGTGTGCTATGTGGTGTTACAGGTAGAGAATACAGTGTGTAGTGTGGTGTTACTGGTAGAGAATACAGAGTGCTGTGTTGTGTTGCGGGTATAGAATACAGTGTGCTGTGTGGGTGGGACCACAACAAAATCATAAATTACAGCAAATAATTCAGTAACACAATGAAACAATGTGTGAACACAGCCTACATGTTCTGCAACAGATTTTGGCAGGGAATGGGCAGGGTGGAGGACTGTGATGAACAGCTGAGGGAAAGCATTGCATTCTGGAACCTGTTGTACTGTGTACAACTGATCAACCAGGAAGTGCGGAAACACAAAACAGAACAAACCCCCCCCCAAAACAAATGGATTTTTGGTGGTTTCAAAACTGGAATAGACAGGTAAGTAATGCTTTATGCTTCTGCAGAAGTTTCATTTTTTTTTAACCTCTACCTGGAGTTCCCCTTTAAAGACCACCATAGGATAGAGATGCAGGGGAAGCAGTGTCAGATGGTTATAACCAGGTTTCAGTCAGAGCCAGAAGGGTGAAGGATTTGGTAATGAAGAGGTCATGACTGATTTTGTCACACACTGAGCGAGAGTTCAGGAGAGCGCAGATGAAGGATACCGGAGAGACAGATGGACCAGAAGATGTCCGACAGTGATTCTTAGATTAAAAAAGTTCTTGGAGGGAAAAGAGACGGATTAACAATAGGGAAAGGTGGACCTGGATTAAGAGAGATATCACCAGCAGCAAGAAGCAGAAGGATAAAGAGAGACAGCAGATTGTTAAGGCTAGGTTCACACTGCGTTTTCAGCATCCGTTTAACGGATCCGTTTTTTTTAACGTCCAGAAAAATAGGGTCAGCAACGTTTTTTGGTCCGTTTTAGTCCGCCAAAAAAAACGGATCCGTTTTTTTTATAATGGAAGTCAATGGAAAAACGGATGCACACAAATGAATCCGTTTTTTGCTATCCGTTTTTTATTCGTTTTTTGCAAAAAACGGATGCGTTAAACGGATGCTGAAAACGCAGTGTGAACCTAGCCTAAGCAGGAGGTTAAAATACTATTCATATAAACTATTTTAATGTAATTAGGAGTAGCATGCTAACAGTTCCTGCTCAATCACTCTGTTCTCTTTGATGATCAGCCTGCTCACCCCGCACTAAAGTGAGCAGGCTGAACATTAAAGTGAGCAGGGCCTGCCTAAAAGTTCTACAGGTGCAGCTTGTAGGGAACCTTTCACCGGGGACACAGGCACAGAGCCCGCCCGACCCCCCGGTGCAGCCCCCGGATACTTACCCTTTCCGACGAGTCCCGTTCCTGGAGCCGGTCACGGGACGAAGATATCAGCGCCCGAAGCTGTGTGTGCGTGCCACTGAGATGAGTCCAAAGCCCATAGAGCAGGGGTACTCAACAACTTTTAGTGAAGGTCCACTTACCGGGGTCTATTGTCAGGTGAAGGTCCGAGCTGAACATCAGTAGGAAACGTGTTTTGCACCAAGGGGGGGGGGGGGGGGGGGGTCGTACGGGCTCTGTGCCCTTGTCCCCAGTGACAGGTTCCCTTTAAAGGGAACATGCCTACTGTAATGCCATGGCACGCCTGACAGGTTCTCACGTCACTGGAGTAGAAGGATCATTTAGAAGTCACAAAGTCATAATGCTTTTATAAAAAAAATAATAATAATGCTTTTATTTGTATAGCGCCAACTGGTTCCACAGCACGTTACATAGTTTGTCAATAGATTGGTACGTTGGGATATTAGTTCCAGTCAGTATCTTTGCTGGATCTCTTCCGCTACATACAGTATATATTTATAGCTCATATTATGGAGAACATAGTAATCCACACCATCAAAGGAGTTACAGGAAATGCGCACAATGTATATTCCATTTCTCTGGGGACCCTTATCCAAATCTTGATAAACTATCCCCAGAAATTAAAACATTCCCTGACAAAATATTAGCTTTACATAAACAATATGCCGCTGTTTCCTGTGGCTGGGTATTATTCTTATGGATATATATATATATATATATATATATATATATATATATATATTTATTTCTCAGAGTAAACACATAACAGCACGATCAATAAGCTACCTTGTGTATTACAAAGCATTCCAAGAAATTCACTTTAATGGTAGCTTTACATGTACTGGATTGCAGTGGATTTCACGCCAAACTCGCTGCGGAATGCTCAGTGTGAAATCAGCTACGAATACCGTATTTGTGAAGCTACCCTAAATGGGGTATTCTGGCTATAAACGCTCTATCCTAAAAAGATCCAGCTCATAGACCTTATATGTCCACCAGAAGGGACACACGCTTCCCTGTTGCCGACTTCTGCCATCCTCCCCTGTGCTGCACCATTTGTGCATCATATGAATGTAACTTTACTCATGTTCATGTAAAGAGGCTTACATTTTCTAATAGAGATTTCTAAGGTATAAAATTATTATATAAATAATCCCTGTTCGTTAAATGCACTTTTTACTGTCCTTTTTTTTTCCTTTTCATTAACCTAATTTATTCTGCCCTTGTCATGATTATTGTTAATGAAAGAGCATGTGTAATATGACAAATAATAAAATATCTGCCCCACTAACAAGCCCTAGTGTCCTTTGCTAGTGCATTGATTATAGATTTGGATTATGAATTAAATGCTACTTGAAATTTGTCATTTAAATCTCTCTACTGCCCCCTAGTGAAAAATCTAGTAATTGCATTTTGTGAAGATCTGTCCCTAGCAGTCCATTTTTTAGAAACTGCTAGGAGTTTGTCAGCATTGAGCTTTGAAGAGTTAATATTTTTGCCAATATTTTTCAAGATCATAATGAGGCAGAGCGGGTTTGAAACAGAGACTTAGTGGGCAAGAAATACAACTTATGCTGCGTTTACACATAACGATTCTTCAGCCAATCAATGCAAGGCAGCACTGATTGGCTGAAGAGGGGAGCCGGGAATTTCAAACGGCTACTCTTCAGCCAATCAATGCTGCCTTGCATTGATTGAAATTCCCGGATCCCCTCTTTAGCCAATCAATGCAAGGCAGCATTGATTGGCTGAAGAGGAGCCGTTTGAAATTCCCGACTCCCCTCTTTAGCCAATCAGTGCTAAAGAGGAGCACTGATTGGCTGAAGAGGAGCCATTTGAAATTCCCGGCTCCCCTCTTCAGCCAATCACTGCACTGAAGAGCGGAGCCAGGGATGTCGGAAGACCTACTGCGCGGAGCAGGTAACGTATGCTCGCGGGGGGGGGGGGGGGGGCGACCGGAGTGGCGGCGGGGGGGTGATCAAGCCAGCGCAGGGGGGCGACCGGAGCGGCGGCGGGGGTGGCGATCAAGCCAGCGCAGGGGGATGCGGATAAGCGGAGGGCCGGGCTGCGGGCGCGCAATCGCAAAACGATTTTTCCGTACGATATATCATACCGTCTAAACGCTGATAGTTATGGAAAAAAATCGTTACTCCGACATCGTTAATCATACGATCGGGCCAATTATAGTTTCGTGTAAATGCACCATAATGCTGCAGCAGTAAAACAGCAGAAACTACTGCCACTGAATATAATTGCTGTGTACCTGCTGTAATTGTAGAAGGGCACCTGCAGCTTTCAACCTTTGCAGGAAACTAATGGTGCATTTATGCAGAAAGATTTATCTGACAGATTATTAAAGCCAAAGCCCAGAATGGATTTGGAAAGACAATAAATCTTAATCTTTCCTTTTTGACCTGCTCTCTGTTTATAGTCTGTTCCTGGCTTTGGCTTCAATAATCTGTCAGATAAATCTGTCTATGTAAACACACCATAACAGCAGGTTGGTTGCACTTGCTGTTATGTCCTGATTACCTGTTCCAAGTAAAGCCCCTATTCCACGGGTGTGAGTGCGGGAGGGGCCGCCCAGGTGATCGCTAGATTGTCGGGGCAACCCATAGCATATAGCAGTGGTCTGCTGCTGCTTCTATTCCACGGAGCGACGGCAGCAGATCGTTGCTGTATGAGTTGTTTGTCTTTCAACATGTTTGAAAGACAAATGACGCCCCAACGATCAGCCGACCTGATCAAGAGTCGTGTTGTCTCTGAAAGAAAGTGGCCATGTTTTTGTAGCACTTAAAAACCCCTTTAATTTTCCGTACCTTGATCCTCAGTGCTGTCTTTGTTAACCATTAGAGGACCCTGCCAATTTTTGCGCTTTCGTTTTTTCCTCCTTGTGCTTAAAAAACCATAGCCACTAACTCTACTTTGCAATGACAGGCTGAATTTTTGCATAAAGTGCACTGCGAAACCAGAAAAAAATTCATAGTGTGGTGAAATTGAAAAAAAATTATATATATAAATATATTTTATTTATTTTTGTTTTTAAGCCATTCCCCCCTGGGTAGCTACATTGATCTCTCATTGAGATCTATGCAGTATAGTAATACTGCATAGATTAATGAGATAGGCACTGATAGCTGCAGCTGAAAGCAATAGAGCAGTGCTTCTCAAATCCAGTCCTCGGGCCTCACCAACAGGTCATGTTTTGAGGATTTTCCATACAAAGAACACCTGTGAGAATACCTGATGCATGGAGTATAATTATATCACCTGTGAAATACTAAGGAAATCCAACTCCCAGGATTGTCTAGGGGTTAAAGATGTTGTCCAGCGGAAAAAATTTTCTTTCAAATCAACTATTGTCAGAAAGTTATATAGATTTTTAATTCACTTCTATAAAAAAAATGTCCAGTCTTCCCATACTTATTAGCTGCTGTATGTCCTGCAGGAAGTGTTTTATTTTCAGTCTAACAATGCTCTCTGCTGACATCTCTGGTCGTGACAGGAACTGTCCAGAGCAGGAGTGGTTTTCTATGGGTATTCCCATAGAAAGCCTCTTCTCTTCCTGTCTTAGTAGGGTCCCAGGAACCAGATCAGTGTAATTGCTCTCATATTAAAAAAGTTGTGCGTGTGCAGACATTCTTTAAAGGGGTTACCCCCAGCTTATCCACCTATTTACAGAATTACAAGAAAGGGGGGGGGGTCATTTTCCAAGTGAATGGAACAGCAGTTAAACATTCATTTTGTATAAAAAGAAGATAGAGTTTAGTGGGACAAAGGGCCCCCTTTACTCAAGATCATGGTGGTCCCAGCAGTTGGACCCCCACTAATCAGATACTTCCCACCTATCCTGTGAATGGGGTATAAGTTATATTTCACTATTCTTTCTAAGTCACATAGGAATAAAAAACAACAACAACAAAAAAAGACTATGAAGACAAAACGTTAATACAACTGTTGCATTTTATTCAAAATTTTTATTATTAAACACTTGGAGTCTCAGATCAGTCTCTCCATGTTAATAAGATACATAATTTATAGTACAAAAACCTCCCAAAACAGAACATGAGCTTTGTGCATTTGACCTGTGATAATGCAAGTATTTTATCCTACTGTGCAAATAAAAGAAAAGCATTGTCCAGCACATGCCAAAGGAACGTACAATGGTTCTGGGCACACGGCTGCGGTTCACAGACAGCGATTAATGCCAGTTCAACAAGAGCATAAGAAAGCTTTATTATGGGGGAACTGCTTCAAGTGTGTCATGCTCCTGTCCCATAGAGGGATATTGTTATTCCCAGTAGTTATTCTCTTCATACGTCACTACTATAGTGTTAACCTCTCCCCACTAAACATAAATATTGAGATACCTGCCATCAGTGAGTCCTGCACTGTACAGCTAATAGGTACCAAAAAAGAAGAAAAACTAGTTCATTAGCAAAAATCTAAAGTTTTTATCTCTCCCTTTTTTCAGACATATTCTATAGCACCAAAAGTATCAGCTCTGTAAAGAGTGAAGATTAAGTTCACTTCAGTCCATCTGTCTTTTCCAGTACAGTAAAACATTGAGCAGTTTTCACAGACACAAAAAGGTTTTGCATATTATTTCTCTTATAATGTGTTTTGTCGGGACCAGTAATACATCTGTATTTATCATACCTTCATATGCGCACATATACACTGTGGCTCCATGTCTACTGCAATATTTAACCTTAACATGTTAGTTCTTGGAGCGGAGAGCGGGGGCAGCGGACGAGCGCGCGCCCTCTCCATTCACTTACAGCAGCACACTGAGCACGGCGGGATTCTGCGGCGGAAATTTCCGCTGCGGAATTCCGACGATCTTCCCGAGTGTGAACTGGCCCTAAGAAGCATACCTCCAGAGCTGCTATGCACGGTTCAAAGTGGAGAGATGGCGCTCACACCATGTAATTCCCATTGAGTACCGTGCAGGAGTCCTATTAAGAGGGCTTGTACATAGAGATGAGCGAACCGGGTTCGAGTTAGAGTCCATCCGAACCTGAACGATCGGCATTTGATTAGCTGTGGCTGCTGAACTTGGATAAAGCTCTAAGGTTGTCTGGAAAACATGGATACAGCCAATGACTATATCCATGTTTTCCACATAGCCTTAGGGCTTTATCCAAGTTCAGCAGCCACCGCTAATCAAATGCCGAAAGTTCGGGGTCGGATGGACTTGAGCATGCTCGAGGTTCGCTCATCTCTACTTGTACACATAACTCGCTTGGCGTTGTACAGCAACTTAGTTAGTATGCTTTATATGTACCTAAACTTTTATTCAACTTCTGAGATGCTGAATTCTTTTCTCCTTTAGTTTGTGCTAAGCTGTCCTTAGAAAGCTGAGCACATGGGGGAGATTTATCAAACATGGTATAAAGTGAAACTGGCTCAGTTGACCCTAGCAACCAATCAGATTACACCTTTTATTTTCCAAAGTCTGTGAGGAATGAAAAGTGGAATCTGATTGGTTGCTAGGGACAACTGAGCCAGTTTCACTTTACACCATGTTTGATAAATCTCCCCTCATGCAGTACAGGCACCATAACAGTTTCTATGCTTCTCTTTGAGACTGTCATGGCGCTTTACCCATGTGTGTAGATTTCCTCAGAAAACAGAGCAGAAACAGTGACAATGCCCAGCTGAGTGCTTCTCTTCCTTCTTTCCTCCTTCTTAGCAGCTGTCGTCCGCCAATCACACCTTCTAACATGTCACCATGAGTTGAATAAAAAAGGTACAATTTCCAGGGGATTCATTAGCAGTTCTGAGCCTTCATAATTGCAGACAGCCCTAAATAGAGGATGGGGATAGAGGTGTTCTGCTACCTTGTATTGTAAAAAAAAAACCACTGACTGATGACCCTGTCCCAGCAAGTGCCGAGAAGGCAGGTTCTCGTGATAAGTGCTGAGAGTTATCTGTATTGAAAGCTCTGGATGTAACTACCAAATGTAAAGTATATTGCTATAGTGTCCACACTAAATAAAGAGCAAATAAAACGCCAAATTCTCAAGACATGCCTTGTGACATTCATAGAAGAGGAAGAATTTAGCATTTTGCCTTACAACAAGATTCCTTACATTAGTAGTCCCCAAACTGCGGCTCTCCTGAAGGGCCAAAACTACAACTTTTTTCTGTCATGGCATGCTAGGAGTTGTAGTTTTGCAATAGGGCAGAGTGGGATTTACTCCAGTAAGGCAATTGTGGAGTTGTGAAGGGCAGCTCCATCCCTGTTAGAAGAAGCAAGTAATACTCTCTCATGTGTTTTTGGAATGGCAATGCTGATATTTAGCGTCAAGCCATATCACAAGATTTGAGATAGCAAATATGTCTTTTGTGAATGATAAAAGGGTTGTTAATATGCTAATGCTTTAGAAACCTTCTATAATGCTTTACTGTGTTCACTAAACCATAGGCAACCCGTGTACTCCATGTCCTTAGCCCATTCACGCCGTGCTAGTAGATAATACTCAGGCTAAAAACATTTGGAGGACACAGATTGCTCATATTCGTGCCTAGAAGTCAATCAGAATCTTTCTTCTTCACATGAGAATTGTAGAAGTAAAAGTCAATCAAGGCGATGCAACTGCTGATGTGTTGTGAGATGCCCAATCTGGGAAAGTGTTCAGGTCAAACATGGGAACTCCCCAAGTGTAGAGTCCAAACCACAAGGCTATCATGCTGATCAGGTTTGTGCCCAGTCCTGCTTTCATCTGTGAATGAAATGAAGAGAAAAAAAACAACAGTCAAAAAGGTAAATTGAGAAAAACTTGGTTATTAAAAAGAAGGAAGTTCTCTATTTTAACCACTAGGGAGAGACAACCGTCAAGTTTGTACCCACCATGTCTGGCACAGTCAGGTGACCATATGAGAATACAATGGCATTCGGAGGATTGGCAACAGGCAAAAGAAACGCACAGGAGGCACTTATTGTTGCTGGGATGATAACCAGAAGTGGGTTTACTCCTATTCCTTCAGCCTGTCACGAAGAGAAAAGACTTACTAACATCTGAACTACATTTTGCAAATTCATTCATTTGACTTGCATTTTTTGTGATTTTTACCAGGAGTTGAATTCTGATCTGCATCACAATGATTGGAGAGAACAGAGCAGTAGACAAGATGATAAATTAGGCAGATTAGAGAGAGCAAGTGGGTGAGAGTGTGTGCGTAAAGAGCCAAATCAGGCAGATATTTCCAGTGAGAGGTTATGTTTGCACAACGTAAGCTACATAATAATCACGGCCGTTGTTGCCGGTTTGAAACAACGGTCGTGATTACTACGTAGCTTGCATAGTGCTGCCTTCAAAGGAATCCCGTCTGGAGTGTAAACACATGGTATAAACTCTGGCCGGGATCCCTAGCAGCGCCGAGAGAAACTGACATTTTTCAGTTTTCTGCGGCCGCTATTCATTGAATAGTGGCATCAGAAAACCCTGTCAGTTCAGACAATGGAGCATAAGGCTCCGGCCACACGCTCCATTGTTAGCAGCGGGGAATATGCAGAGATGCACCTGCATCCGAATTCAGCAGCGCTAAAGATCATCCGGCCAGTACTGCCATAGCGGCCTGATGATCTTTAGCGCTGCTGAATATTAACAACCCTTTTGATTTTAGCTGACACCGGCCGTTCCGTGACCCGGCCGGCGTCTTACAAAGTGTGAACATGGCCTGATAAGGACAGTAGTCAACAGACGAGCAAGCAACAGATAAACTGTTGGCCAATCGCAGTCTTTCACACTGTCGGAAAATAATGTGCCACCGGCAACATTTCTGTCCGTTTAATTAGGTATGCGCAATTAAAGTAAAAGGCTGCATAAACACTACTATGTGCAGTAATAACTGGCGCTATCTTATCCTACAGGTCGGGCCGTGTATTAAGACATGTGAATTCTTTGGGCGGATGGCAGAATCTGCCTAAGCATAGAATGGAGCCTATGGAGTGGGCAGAACTTCAAGAGGGGGCACACAGCGGAATCCGCTTGAAGTTCTCCCCAATTTTTCGCAGTGTGCACATACCCTAAGAAAGACTATCCATAAAGGTGCGTTCACACGTACCATATCCCCAGTGAATTTCACGCTGCAAGTTCGCAGTGAAATCTGCTGCGGATACCTTCCCATTCATTTTCAATTAGATGACATACTCTCTACCAGTATGTAAATGCCAACCCCCTTAACCCCCCTCCACCCGGAGCATACTTTCCCTGATCCACAATCTGGCTGCATCTCAGGCTCCCGGGGGTCCCGCTCAGCCAATCAGTTCACAGCCCCACCGCAGTCACTGATTGGATTGACAGGACCTTCGGGAGCCTCAGATGCAGTTGGAGTGTGGATTAGGAAAACTATGCTCCGGGCGGTGGTGGTGGGAGGTGTTAAGGGGGCCGGCTTTTACATACTCAGAGCGGGATGACAATCCCGTAGAGAGTATGTCATCTAATTAAAAAACGACAGGGAAGATATGCACAGTGGATTTCGGACCCCAAATTAACCATTTAAGTATGCAGAAAGTTTTTTTTCCCCTCTTTATCAAATAATACTGTATACTGTAAGTCCAATTTTGGTTTATAATGAATGTTCTTACCAGTGAAGACAAGATGGGTTGAAATATGGTGATGGTGGCCGGGTTACTTGCTACTTCTGTCACAGAAGTCACCATCAGACAAACAATCAGTACAATCACCCAGACTGGCAAGCTACTCAATGGTTCCATCTTCTGCCCAACCCACACGGACAGACCAGACACCTACAAAAGGAAGGGGTCACTAGCATTGGGTCCACAACAGATCGGATGATATAAAGTACATTTTAATTGTCATTCTATTCACATTGTTCTAATGGGGAAAACAAGAAAGCAAAGATGGTGGTGCACTCCCAGTACACCAAGCAAGGTAAATTGGTAGAGACAAGTGAAATTACAGCACGTTTGGTTTCATGAAAAACAGACATAAGTAAAAGAAAAAAAAAAAAAAAAAAAGGGACAATATATTTAAAAGCGACTGATACATTAATGAAAGGATAAATTGTCCCAGGAAAAAAAGAAGGGGCAGACAAAGACTAGTGCAGACATACAAAGAAGAGCTCACACAAAGCAGCATGCCCAGAGTGGCCTGACCAAAGTAACACTGCACTTATTGGTAGAAATAATATTCAGGGGTGTCATTACATTTTTCCTGAGCACCCTTCAATGCAAAGAATTTCTATTAATATTTTTTTTTTTTCTTTCTCAACGCTTTTATTGTAAGATGTATCAGAAAAGTGTACATACAATAGAAGCAGGCATAGCGCCTGACTGCAAGATAACACACAAATTAACAACAACAAGAGTGTAAGAGTCTGAGTATACAAATCACCTCAGCAAGGTACTTCTCCAGACTAAGCTAATAAAACAGAGGTGTTGAACCAAGAACTCATGAGAATGAAGCATGATGGGAAGTTGAAAGAAGGAGAGAGAGAAGGAGGAAGGGGAAGAGGGTAATGCCAGCACGATCCGGGCATAGGAGAGAAGGTCTGCTTACGGGGCGAGAACCACAGTTTGGGCTAGGCCTTGTTGCTACACGGCTCGGTCTTTGTAGGCAGGTGTATCTAAGAAAGCTGCCCACGGGAACCACAATTTGGCCGTAGGTGGGAGCCTGTTGTGGAACTCAGCCTAAGACTTCTGCAAACCAGTCCGTTATCGTGGGTGGGGTTTCCGACCTCCACTTCCGGGGTATCACTACTTTAGCTGCTAACAGGAGGAACTTAACAAGTCCCTTCTTAAGTTTGCCTATGGAACCGGGTAACATCAGTAGCAGGAGCATGGCTGGGTCGTTTTCCAGCTGCGTCCCTGTGATCTCCCGCGTTATAGAAACCACCTCTGTCCAGAACCCCTGCAGTTTATGACAACCCCACCATATGTGCTTCATCGTTCCCCTGGCCATCCCACATCTCCAACAGGTGTCAGAGACTGAGGGGTACAGTTTATGGAGCAAAGATGGGACTCTATACCACCTTGATAGTACTTTGTAACACATCTCCTGCGACCTGCTGGAGACTGAGGATTTGTGACAGAAGAACATCGCCTTTTCCCAGTCCTCTTTAGAAAAGGTGCGATTCAATTCTGTTTCCCAATTTGTTTGGAATTTTGTCTTGTGCGAGTCCTCCGGAGTATTTAATAATCGGTATAGAAGAGAAACGGTGTGCTTAGGAGGTTCAGTTTGGATACATAGGTCTTCAAACGCCGAAAGCTGTCTATGAAGGTTGGCGCTAGAAGCCAAGAACCTATAAAAATGTGACATCTGAAGATTTTGCCAAAGAAGCCTAGGTGTCCTGTCTGTCTCGGGGATTAACAACTCATAAGGGATGAGGCTGTGCATACCTCTCTAAAGCTAAGATGGTGGGTCTTGGGAAAGGTCAGAAAAGAGGGGTCAGCACGTCCTGCGGGGAAGTCAGTGTTATGGGGGTGAGGGGGCCATCGGCTTCATAGAGAAGGTTACTAGATTTTGCGTATCTGAACGTCAGCAAAGTAGTGCAGGCTATCAAGGGTAGAGAGGATAATTGTGTGCCCGTCCACGAGGAAGGTTTGTTCCACAAGAGGGACGGGAGGGAAAAAGGGGATCTAAGACTTTCAAACTTCACCCATAATTTCGAGTCAAAGTTATGGAAGCCATCAAGGACCCTAGTGGCCACTGCTGCAATATAATATTTGTGCGGATCTGGGAGAGCCAAACCTCCCTCCATCTTTGCCAGAGAAAGGGTGGACCTCGCCAACCGGGCGGGAGAAAGCGGGAGAAAGCGGGAGAAAAGGCGGTTTATTGATTGGAATCTATTAATATTTTTATTTCTAGAAAAGCCAAGCAAGTTTAAATGAACTAGGTGGTGTGGGGATCTGTGTCACCAGGGATCACAATACCAAAGGTTAACCATGCACTCTTGTCAAGTAAGGTAAAGAATGCCTGAAACACATTATTGCTAATGGGAAGGTAAAGGTGGAAACTCCCTTTTATTCATCTATAATTACTTACTTCACATCCTTTAGCCAAAGCAAAGCCGCCTCCGACCAAAACAACGATATGCCAAGGTATACATTCTTCAAACTCCTTCCATGTGATCATTGGTGTGGATTCTGTGGCCGAAGATACTCTAGGCTTTTCTATAATGGCAAAAAACAGTCAGCACAGCTACTGCAAACAAAACCAGGTAAAAGTTTTGTAATAAAAAAAATATATATATTGGGAATATGGATGTCATATTGGAAGGTCTTCAATCAGCTAGAATGGAGAGGTGTTCTCTCTTTCTGCAGACTAGAGCCATTCTTGTATTACAGGGATGACAATTCATCTAAGCAGCCACTGTGTAATACTACATTTCCCCTACAGCAGCCAAGGCGTTCCCCTGCAGGATCTGCTGATTTACCAGGAGTACTGGGAGTAGGACCTGGGGTAATCACCCGATTGCCTAAGCAGCAATTTCTTCTTCCTAAAGAAATATAAATCTGATTTGGGCATATCCCACCCGCTTAGATGAAGGGTTTCTGGTGCATGCATTCTATAAATAACAAGCACACAAACAGCAGTCATTTCTAATGTGACCCATGGGATAGCAAGTATAAGGGAAAAGAATTAATTCAAGCAAGTGAATTCAACTAAAGCAACTTGTACAAGAGGCTGTTAGTTATACTACAAGCAGTAAATGATATAGAGCTGGAATCTATTGTTCCTATGTGAAAGTACTATAATACTGCAAACAAGCCAACAGAAGGTATGTGCAGGGTTCAAAACTCAATACACTGTGGCTTAAACAGAACCAGAATCTTCCACCATAACTCAAATTTTTGTCACGTGGTGTTGTATCTTATGCCACATGCCATTTTACATTAAAAAAACAAAATCAAGAACATACCCTTTGATCTACAGCACCACCAGCTGGGCCTTCTTCCAGGTATAATAAATAATAAGAAGCCAAATAGAATAGCTGAGGTAGCATCAGATTTGTAACCTTTCCTGTTCATGCAATGAAAAACAAAACATGCAAGAAATTTAACAAAGGCTCTAAAATAGTCAAAAAGCACAATCATAGTAAAATAATAATAATCTTGAATAATAATTGCATAATTGCAGCAGTAAGCTTTTTTTATGTATTGTTACTCTTGTCACAAGCCAGGTTCATATGCAAGGATGCAAAGAGCGAGTACAAAAAGACAGCTGCATTTTTTTCAAGTAGAATGACAAAACACTCTAGAGTTTGGACAGGTAAACAACATTCTTTACAGTAAACCTGTCATTTAACAAAAAATTTGATATGTCATACAGACATGTCAAAAGTTTTAAATGCTAAGGGTCTCAGTATTCAGACCCCCACTGATCATTAGAACGAGGGTAGAGAAGCACTTGGCTGTGTGTGTTACTTCCAGGCCCGGACTGGTAACCTGGCAAACCGGGCAAATGCCCGCTGGGCTGGCCGGATTACCAGTCCGTGTGCCGCCCCGAACTGTATAATAAAAAAAAATTATTATAAAAATTATTATAAATAAACAGCACTGGTGTGGCCCTCTGCTGCTGGGCTGCTTAATTGAAGTGAAGTGAAGACACGCGCTGCTGGGAGAGGAGCTGCAGGGAACGAGTGACAGGTGAATAGTTGTTTTTTTTTCTCTGGTGGGGGCACTGCGCGGGGGGGGGGGGGGGTTGTTTGTAATTGGAGCATAGAGGGGCCAACTATATGGTGCATAGAATTACTAAATAACTAATTGGAGTATACAGAGGGCAGGGGGGGGTTCACAGGGGGCATAGAAGAACTAATTGGAATACAGGGGGTTAAAAAATATAGGGCATAGAGGAACTAATTACGGTACAGGGGAGTACAAAATATAGGGCACAGTGGGCATAGAACACTATGGGGCACAGAGGGGGCATATAAATATATGGGGTTCAGATGGGCAAAAAGGGGGCATGAAACAACTATAAAGGGGCACAGAGGGGGCATAAACCACTATATGGGCCCAGGGGGTATATGAACACTATGGGGGGCACAGATGAGGTATATGGACACAGAGTGGGTATATGAACACTATATGGGTGGCACAGAAGGGGTATATATACACTATATGGGTGCACAGTGGGTGCATATATACTATATGAGGTCACAAAGGGGGCTATGTATACTACATAGGGGCACAGAGAGGGATCTATTATATGTGGCACAAAGTGGGCTCAATTATAGCAGGGCAATACAGAGGAGAAGGCTGTATATAGGTAAGGATTGTGCTAATGCCAGGAGCCTAAATTGTTTGTCTGGCAGATTCTGTGAAGACAAATTGTGCTCGGGAGAATCTTCATGATGGCCGGGCCTGATGGGGAAGAAAGAAAGAGAACGACTCTAATCAGAGAAGACGCCGCCTGTAAGTCCCTTGGTGTAACTACAGTGTAACCACTTACACAGGGGAGGAGAGAGGGGGTACGATTATGGCGGGCTTAGGCACATTCTGTCTGTGTCTGTCCCTACTGACTGATAATGCTGCATCTTCTGAGGACAGTCCTGATGCTCACACATTATATAATAGTACTAATACTGTGTGACACAGAAATAATATCATTAAGTGTTTACTGTGCGAGAAAGAGGCAGATCCGCGACGACAGGTGTGTGTGAGTGCCGGTGATGCAGCACATCTCACATTGTCGCACAGGGCGACTCCTGGCAGTGTCACTATGGTTGTACCCCCTCTGTGTTACCTGGAGGAGGAGTTGGTGCACTATAGAGAATGGAGGTTGAAGAGATCGAGCTGTGTGGGGGGAGGTGGTCAAGGATCTGTATTTCTTCTGGTGTTTGGGGTATAAGAAAATGTGGCCTGGGGTTTGAAGTTACATGTTGGAATATGAATTTATTTTGGGTCTGCTGTATAAATTTATTTGGGTTCCAGGTTATAAATTCATTTCAGGGTCTGTGGATTCTATTTAGTCAGGGGACTGGGATAATTTATTTAGGAGTCTGATAGGGGAAGAGCACAATGACAGGAGAGGGTACAGATCCTCTGTAAGGCCCCCTTCACACTTCCGGAAAAACCACCAGGATTACTTATCAGAAAATCCGCCGGATTTCCGGACCAATACACTTTAATTAGGCTCGGACACCCTTCCGGATTTTTCCGGAAGGGTGTCCGTTCCGGAAAAAATAGGACATGTCCTATTTTTGTCTGGAATTCCGGCCTGGACACCCCATAGAAGTCCATGGGAGTGCTGGAATCCACGCACTTTTCTGATGTACATCAGGAAAGTGCCCGTGATTCCAGATTGGTCAAGAGCCCGCCGACACCCCCAGCACACCTTCCTGCCCTGCACCGCGCCCGCCGGACCTTCAGCGCCAACCCCCGAATCCCCCCCGCACGCCGGACCTTGATTCTGCGGGTCGTAATACTCAGCAGCATCTGTGTACACCTGGTATCTGATCACTGCTGTATACTCTTCTTTTCTTCTGCTCAACATAGTTGGTGCAATGGGTGTGTGTGCGGGGGGGAGATATATATGTGGGCTGGTAGAGTTTGTGTGCCAGGGCTGCTTTTCAGACCCAGTCCGACCCTGGTTACTTCCCAGCTTGCGGCAATCTAGCTGCAGGAGACATTCTTGCAACTGGATAGACATCACAGTAAGCCACGGAGTGAAGCACATAGCTGCACGCTTCTCCCTACACATTCTATTTATCAGTGAGGATGAACACCTAGACACCCAATCAAAACTTTTGATGTCTTTCCGTAATGTGTCAAAAAAAGAAAAAAAAAAGTTCAGAAAAGCAGTGCTTAGAGATCCTAAATATAGTTGGCCACACAAAATAGACCCAAGTAAGCTAAAAAAGCAGATATTAGCGGGACCTGCTAACCATCCTATTTGTATGGGGGGGCTCCAGGTTGCACATAACAGGAAGTATGAAGGGTTGAGAATGTTAGATTTCAAAGATTTATTTACCAGGTTGTTCTTGATCAGAAATCATGTTTTGTCAATGGCTACCCTAACAGACACAGCAGTTAAATTACATGATATAGTAAAAATGCATATATTTGTATCCACCTAGCACAACTCACAGTCCAAACAGTGAATCCCAACCTGGGATAAATCCAGGGTCTCGTGTGAACCAGGACAAGGCCATCAACAGGAAGATTGTAAGTGTCACCACCTCCTGGTAACTGCAAAAAATAATTATCTATTAATAAAGTTGGATAATAGCCCCTTATATATTTACACAGTGGCTGCATATACTGGACGAACACTTTCCTGTTATAAACTGCTGTGGAATATATAGAATATTGTGGTACTATATGAAAGTTTTGTGAACCAATAAAATGCTATATGAAAACATAATAAATAACAATGATAATTAAATATTTGCAATTACAGGCCCATAAAATTACTCTGTATGAAGGGAGCCATTCTGAAAGAAGATATCCCATCAATTATTTACAATGCAATCGCATCCTATTATATCACACTGCATGCAGGACCATGTTGAAAGGGTTCTCCAGGACCTTTATACTGATGGTATATTGCTGACATAGACTATCAATATCAGATATGTGGGGATCTGACTGCAGACACCCCCACGATCACATGACTGAAGGGGCTGCAGTGGTCGCACAGGCAATGAGGACTTTTTGTCACTTACCAAGCCTAGTGCTGTAAATTAAGTAGCAGCTGTATTTGATACTGCAACTCTATACTAAAATGGTAAAAATAAAAACTACATGGCACAAAAGAAGCCCCCTTTTAAAGCTCTGTACACATAAAAATAAAGGCTAATATGGCTCTGCATCTATAGAAATATAAAAGAAATAAGAAGAGGAAAGAGGAAAATGCTGAAATTGAAATTGGTCCAGTTCTGAAGGGCTTAACCTGTGAAATCAAATCTGTATAGAGTAGATCGGGAATACCTCAGTGGGCCCAGTTTTTCGTATTCTTGTCTTAAAATGTTTCTTGAATCTTCATCACTTGGGGACTTGGATTTTCGCCAACACTGCATTTCTTTTAGGCTGCAACATACATATGAGGTAGACTGAATACATAGATTTCTGCTTAGGGTGGTGTAAAGCTCTGTTCACACTCGTGTCATTTTCCGGGATTATCTGACAGGGCAGTAATGATCCTTCATCACCCATTTATTCTCCTACTGACCTATCATGTGTCTGCCTGTTTTCCATTTACTAGATTAAAACTTTAGTATGCTATATATGTCTGACCCTTACAACACAAGCAATCTGATATAAAAGTTCTCGTTGGTGACTTCTTTTCTAAGGCTGACCTGACCTTACTTTATTACAGTATAAGGTCACGTTCATACAGTGTATTTTCGCATAAAAAAAACACAACGGCCGCTGTTGCAGTTTGCAACAAAGGCCGCTGTTTATTAACAGTGTGAAATTACATTAGAGTGTATGGATCAACGGCTGTAGTATGTACAGTACACTCTGTATAGACTATGGCCAGTGTCCTCTGCGGCTGCACAAAATAATTGACAGGTCTATTTTGTGTGGCTGCTATTCAGTGAACAGCGGACATTCAAGATAGCCTGTGCACACAATGTAAGGTACGGCTTTACATTGTGGTCTATGGCAAATTAGAGTGCGGGTACACACGAATGTGCCCACATCCCAATTCAAATAAATTGATGTTTACCTGGCCGATACTGCAGTATCACCCAGATGTCTCAACTCTTTTTCATTTTGAAAAGGGACTTATGGGCAAAGCTTGTAAACCAGATTCGGAGCTCTGCCATCTCAGATGCCAATGTTCACTGTCTTGCACTGGCAGCACTTGAACCAGCAAAATAGCTAAGGTCCAAGCACTTAAACTGAAAAAAAAGAATGCAACAAATCTTATAAACTGATTCGGTCGGTTTCACTGTAATAGCACTTTTTGAAGTGCTCCGATTCCCTGGAAAGGTCTGGTATGATTTTACTGGAGAACTTTAGCATTTGGGAAAGCACTTATTAGGCAGAACTTTTTTTGTAGATATACGATTCCACCACAAATGGTTCAGTCTATTTCTGTAGTTTTACTTCTTGATTAATGATAGGGTCTGTAAGGGTGCTTGTCATTTTGATGAAAAATATAGCACTGTATGCAACACTAGTTCATCTGTCAGGTGTAACAGAAGCTGCAACAGAGGAACAGATCCTAACACTCACATTGCTAGAATAGGATTTCTGCCCTTTTTTTTGTCCCTTTCTTATGCCATTGAAAATAAACATACATGATGATATTTTAATATTTACCTAAATCCCAGAAAAAGCCAGTTAATCCACATCCAGGAAAATATTAGGATGATAAAGGCAATAGGGAAAGAGAAAGCAATCCAAGATCCAAAATTTACAAACTGACATCCAGGGTATCGTCTGTAGAGAAATACAGATGATTAGTACTCTATCTAATCTCTAGATTATAACATTACACCACAGTATAAAACCTAAATAAAGAAAATGTAAATTAAAGGAGAAGTCCAAAGTAAATATTTTCAAGCAGTCAGGAGGGAACATAATAAACAAGCTCTATTTACCTTTTTCTTGAACACTGTATCACCCCTCTGGGACCCCCACCGGGCTTGGGGATCTGCTCCAGCAATGTCATGCTCCTGATGGATTGCCTGCTCAGCCAATCAGTGACAGGGATGGGACACCGCTGCATGCAGTCACTGAATGGATGAGCGGGCAATCCATCAGGTGGGTCAAACATTTTTGGTGGGGATCCTGGAGCCTGTGTCGCAGGGAGAGATAAGTAAGGGTTGGTTTATTATGTTTCCCCCCTGCCTGCTTGAATTTTTTTATTTTTTCCATACTTCTCCTTTAACATAGCAATCTCAATACTGAAATGTCTTTTTCCATGCTAATATACTGAGAAATACAGCAACACTTTATAATTCACTAATATACTAGTCTATGTGCACATAAGGACACTTTAAAGGCATTTGATATATACCTGTATAAAACTTGTCTGTCTTGGTGGACAGTGTCACCTATTTAAAGGGGTAGTGCGGCGGTAAAGAATTATTGACAGAATAACACACATTACAAAGTTATACAACTTTGTAATGTATGTTTTGTCTGTGAATGGCCCCCTTCCCCGTGTCCCACCACCTCACCCATGTACCCGGAAGTGTGGTGCTCTATACATACCTGTCACGTGCAGACTTGTCTCCGATCTTCAGTTTGCGATGTCGTCTTCGGACGGCCGGGCCGAATCCCTCCGACCGTCCTGGGTGCCGGCCGCCCTCTGCCGCATCATCGGCGATTGGCTGAACACAGTTATGCTCAGCCAATCGTGGCACTCAGGACGGTCGGAGGGATTCGGCCCAGCCGTCCGAACAAGACATCGGAGACGAGTCGGCACGTGACAGGTATGTATAGAGCACCACACTTCCGGGTACACGGGTGGGGGTGGTGGGACACGGGTAAGGGGGCCATTCACAGACATAACATACATTACAAAGTTGTATAACTTTGTAATGTGTGTTATTCTGTCAATAATTCTTTACCGCCGCACTACCCCTTTAACACCGTAAAGACGATTTTGGGAGAAATACCCCTTTAACCCATAGCTGCACCAGGATGTTACTAAACGTCTTGATGCAGCTATGGAAGTTCAGTGGGGGGGTCTCGCGGCGAGCCCCCTATGAGCTGCCGCGATCCAGGGTGCTACATGCAGCCCGGGACAGTGGCTATTAGCGGGCACGGTCCGATCGCCGTGCCCGCTAATTAAGTATTTAGAAGCAGCTGTCAAAGTTGACAGCTGCATCTAAATACTCATTGTAGCCCTTCCCTGGTGGTCTAGTGGGGGGTTCGCAGGGACGCAATCTTGGAGGGGCGATCCCCGCATCTAAAGCCAGCCAGAGATCAGAGCAGTCATACTAGAAGTCCCCCAGGGAGGCTGTTAGTATGTGTGTAAAAAAATAAATAAATGTTTAGGATCGGCGCATGCGTAATCGGCCTGAACTATTAAATTATCATATTCCTGATCCTGCACGGTAAACAGCGTAAGCGCCTAAAAAATTCCAATTGAGCATTTTTGGTGGCATCAAATCTAGAAAAATTGTAATAAAAAGCGACCAAAAAGTCGCATATATGCAAACAAAGCACCAATACAAAGTACAGATCATAGCGCAAAAAATGACACCTCACACAGACCCATATAAGTAGCAAGTAGGACGGCCGCACTGTGCCTGCGCACTAACGCAGCGCCTCGCTGCTGGCTGTGAGGAGACTTTCACAGCCGCAGCGAGAGCTCAGGGGGCATCAGGATGCCGACGGACATTCAGACAGCCCCACCATGCTGGCGCCTGCTAAAATCCGCGGGCTGTGCGACCGCACGCACAGCCCAGCTGAAGATGGACCCGGCACTCACCCAGTGCGCCTGCGCGAGAAATGACGGGGCCGCACACGCATTACGCTGGGTGATGTGGCCGCGCACATCCCGACATCCAGGTGAAGGCTGGGAGGGCCAAACAAGTAGGAGTGGCGGCCTGGAGAGATGACATAGCCAAGGGGGCGGGGTCAACGGCGGTGTAGTGGACAGAGCAATGTGGCGCTTTTAGAGGCTAAGTCCCGCCCAGTGGCGCAACAACAAGCTCATCAAAGTTCAGTTTTCTCATCAACCAGCACCATGATTAAACATGTGACATACAGTAAGGTATGGATAGAGCAAAATTTGTGATTTAAACGTTTTTAAAGATGAAAAAATAAAAAATGGGGGTGACAGTGTCACTTTAAGGTTTCCATAGTCATCTGAACCCGATTATTTGACCAGGTCAGGGGTCTGTCTCAAGTGTGAAAAGTAATTTTTCTATGACTTCAGACTAGCACTTTTATGAATATCAATGTCTGTGTGGGAGACTAATCTAAGATGCTGACTACACTCTGCCAGTAAATAGACATCAGCAAAGTATAAGTCAGCAGAGCAGACGCAGCTAGTGACGCACTCATCACCATCGTCTCCTGCCTGTTCTCTTCTAATACCAAAAGAGGTATACTTTAGTATAGTATTCACAACAGTGCATATGAGTTGTACTACAGACACAACGGATATAGTGTATATATGAAGTTATATATGAAGTGTTACTCACGTTTCGAACTGTTCAATAAATATGAGATTAGTTGAGGTCCCTGTGAGTGTGGCCATTCCTCCAATGGTGGAAGAATAGGCAATTCCCAATGAAAAGGCTTTGCACATCATGTGATCACGTTTGGTCCTGTAGAATCGCCCAGACTTGGCCTGCAAAAACCATGTCAAATGAAGTTAAAGCGCAACTATAAAATATTTTGACCATTCAGTTTTAGTTAGCTTAGATCATGATAAGACTTTTTGCAATATACATTAATAACCTAAAATGAACAGTTTTTTAAATACATAAGGCTGACTATGCCCTTACAGCCCTCTCTGGCTCTGACTTATTTCTGCATTCCTGCTGGACACGCCCCTCCCGGGAGGTACGGACTCTGACAGGAGGATCAGATAACAGCCCTGACACAGAGAGAAACATAAACAAACCCTCCTCCCCCACCTCCTAGCAGCACGTTCTCCCCCCTCCCCTCACAGAGGTGACTAAGCAGAGCTGAGGGTGTTGTGTGTGAGGAGCAGCGCAGGGGAGGAGATGGATGGAGGGACAAGTACTCAGTGCTTCAACAAGGAGGGACATGCCAGCCATGACCCAGCCAATGTACTGCATGAGGGAGGGAGAGTGGGTGAGTCACTGAGGGGAGGACTACAAGTCCCAGCACAACAGCTGTAGTCCTTCCATAGTACATATAACACTCACTATCAGATGTCTGCAGCAGGTGCCCCCACCTCCATGGCTGACATTATCCTACAGTGTAATGAGAGCAGATGACTGTATCTAATCCCACTGTGTGTGATACCATCTGCAGGGCTCTGTATCTAATCTTACATTGTGATACTGTATGCTGGGGCTCTATCTGATCCCACTGTGTGTGATACATCTGCAGGGCCGCCGATAGGGCAGTACAACTGGTACTGCCGTATGGGGCCCGGTCCCTAAGAGACATGGGGGGGGCCCGCCGGCCGCCGCTCCCCGTCCGCTACGCTAGGGGGGCCCGCACGGCCCCCCTTGCCACCTGTTTTTGAGCATCCTGAGAAGCTGCGGCCGCGCAGCTTCTCGGGATGCACTGATCGCTTTGATGTTCCGCCTGCACATTGAGCGGGCGGAACATTAAAGCGATCAGAATACAGGAGCAGCACCTGGCAGCGTCCTACTCCTGAATTCTCTCCCATAGGCTGCCCGCACTTCATACCAGCAGCCTATGGGAGGCCGGGACGTGACGTCATCACGCCTGCCGGAAGTCCCGTCCCTGCGGCTCGCAAGATGGAGCCCGAAGAGGAGGAAGAGCTGCTGCCTGCACAGCGCGGATTAGGTGAGTAGGATGTTTGTTTTTTTAGGGGCACCTCTGGGGGCATTATTAGTATATGGGGGCACCTCTGGGGGCATTATTAGTTCATGGGGGGCACCTCTGGGGGCATTATTAGTGTATGGGGGCACCTCTGGGGGCATTATTAGTGTATGGGGGCACCTCTGGGGGCATTATTAGTGTATGGGGGCACAGCAGGGAATACTACATACAGGGGGCACAGCAGGGGATCCTACATACAGGGGGCACAGCAGGGGATCCTACATACAGGGGGCATCCCACATTCCTACTCGCTTTACTGCACATAATACCAAACAGCGCAGTTACTATGGGAGCCTACAGGAGGGAGAAAGGGAAGGAAGTTGCTAGAAATGTGCGGAGCCTAAATTGTTTGTCTCGCAGGTTCTGAAAAGATTAAACATATCTGGAAGAAATCATTATGGAGGTCTGGGCCGGATGGAGAGGAAAAGGGAAAGTAACGCCTCAGATCAAAGAAGACATCACCGGTGAGTCACTGTATGACACTTTTCTTATTTTGTAGAACATCATTTAGTAGGGGCGCCCCGAGGTGACAGCTACTACATTACCTGTACTCAGAGATATCACTGTGTTATGTGGTGTTACATAGGACTGCAGGTGACATCTACATTATCTGTACTCAGAGATATCACTGTGTTATCTGTGGTGTTACATAGGACTGCAGGTGACATCTACATTATCTGTACTCAGAGGGATATCACTGTTATCTGTGCTGTTACATAGGACTGCAGATGACTACTACATTATCTGTACTCAGAGGGATATCACTGTTATCTGTGCTGTTACATAGGACTGCAGGTGAAATCTACTACATTATCTGTACTCAGAGATACCACTGTGTTATGTGGTGTTACATGGGACTGCAGGTGATTTCTCCAGGTTGCAGAAGTTCAAACTTCATCGTGCCCTGGTGTGCTGGTGTCTGTATGCATGTGTGCTGGTGTCTGTATACATGTGTGCTGGGGTCTGTGTGAGATCAATTCTAGAGAACTGGCTCATATACCCCATTTTCCCCAGTGGCTTAAAATGTAACCTCTGTTATACAGTTATAAAATTGTAGAACCTAAATGTGAACAAGGTGCAATTCAAATAGACACTTACTTGTATAGCTGTCTCTTGTGCTCTGTGTGCAGTGCATTATATTCACCCTTGCAACGTACAATTTATAGCGTGTCTACAAGCCCAGCAGGGCTCATTATGATGGAGACTAAAACTTATACAAGAGTGGGGTAGGGGTTCCCCTGTATTCAGAATGCTGTTGAGTGCTAGGCAATGCCCCGTCTGGGATTATTGAATTTCGGGGGTCTATGCAGAGCAGGATAAAGACACCTCTGCTGCACAAACAGGATCTCCTAGAAAGCGTTCTCACCGCCATGTATTCGCTATCACTGGCTTGGGTGAGCTCAACTAGTCTGCCTGGGGGGGGGGGGGGGGGGTGATTTGTATATGCTCACTAACATGGAACAGCCTCATTATATTAGCCTTATCAACATTAGCCCTACCCCACTCTTGTATAAGTTTTAGTCTCCATCATAATGAGCCCCGCTGGGCTTGTAGACACGCTATAAATTGTACGTTGCAGGGGTGAATATAATGCACTGCATACAGAGCACAAGAGGCAGCTATACAAGTAAGTGTCTGTATGGTGACATTGAAATTGCACCTTGTTCACATTTAGTTTCTACAATTTTATAATTGTATAACAGAGGTTACATTTTAAGCCACTGGGGAAAATGGGGTATATGAGCCAGTTCTCTAGAATTGATCGGAACCAAATTATACCCCCAAGCAAGGCGTGGGTCGAACACACAATTTTTTTTTTTTATTAATGTGGGGGGCCCAGACACTTTGGTTGTATGGGGCCCCGAAATTCCTGATGGCGGCCCTGTACATCTGCTAAGGTGCTGCTCAGTGTATGGAGGGACCCAGCCAGGGAGATGAGGGATAGGCCACGCCCACTTTGTCTCAGCCAGGAGAAAAATTCATTTATTCCTCTAAGCCAAACAACTGGGGATATCTCAGCGAGCGTACACACTATCAACACAGTTTAGGGCTCTTTTTAAAAGGTAACACGAGGGCTTTTTATTTGAGGAATTTCATTTTTTGGCTACTGAAATTATAGTTGCGCTTTAAATATCCAATATCCATCCAGTCTCTCTCTAACGTTGTCGTAACTGTAAACAAAGTCTCTCAATAATATATGGGACAGAAATACACACCTATACCCCTCCACACTACACATATCCTAAACTTTCCATGTCACATTTTTGCATCAAAATTTGAAATATAAAATAGGTATATGACCACATGTTTTACAAATGTCATTAGAGGTTGGCACATCTTTTTTCCGGAAAGTCTTTTTTTCTAGCTATGCATGGAAAGCATTACATGGAACATGGCAGGCTTTGGAGCATTACATAAATTCATTTTATTATAAGGGGGTTATTGGTATTTCTGAGGTCCGTTCTCTTGGTGTATTCTGAGAACCATAAGAGCATAATAGGGGAACATATTAAGGCTAGGGGAACATATTAAGGCTATGTTCACACTATATAAGCTACGTAATGATTATGGCCATTTGAACATGGCCCAACACTGGATGGTGTTAATTTTCTGGCATAAAATAGCTGGATTAGATGTATGTGTCTGGAAATATGGAGCAGACACCCAACGCTACCACGTTTGCCTATTAGAGATAAGCGAACCGGGTTCAAGTCCGAGTCCATCCGAACCCGAACGTTCGGCATTTGATTAGTGGTGGCTGCTGAACTTGGATAAAGCTCTAAGGTTGTCTGGAAAACATGGATACAGCCAATGACTATATCCATGATTTCCACATAGCCTTAGGGTTTTATCCAACTTCAGCAGCCACCACTAATCAAATGCTGAAAGTTCGGGTTCGGATGGACTCGAGCATGCTCGAGGTTCGCTCATCTCTATTGCCTATACATCCTCTTACTCCAGAAGTCAATGGGCCCCATTGTCAGCACAGTTGTATATGAAAATGATGCCAGATAACACATTACTCTTATATATATGCTAATGCATAAGCGCCACATACTGTGTTACATATGGATCAAAATGTGATGATACTCTGTTATATCTTTGTAAAAATTGAAAAATTTTCAATAAAATATATTGAATCAGAAAATGATGCCTATATAACCCTGAAAGATTATAGACCACACATCATCATACAAGCCCTACAAGAGCATAGGATCATCAGATCAGCCCCTTTCCACAAAATTGTGTACATGTTCGGCACAGAACTAAGATCCCTATACAGGCGCCTCACCTGCTTTGAATATCTCCGACTTTCAAATGCTGCCTCCTCCTATAAACAAACAGATTTTATTTACTTGCCCCGATACCAGTTGTTGTCAATTTAGCTATACATTTCCAAAAGAAATAACAGGAATAGCACAAGAAAGGAAAAAAGTATTTAATAAAACAAACATGTTGGAGAGCTGGTGGGTTCTCTTTAGAAAGTTTCCTTTAGACACAGGTGTCAAACTTAGGCCCTCCAGCTGTTGCAAAACTACAATTTCCATCATGCCTGGACAGCCAAAGCTTTGGCTTTGGTTATCCATGCATGATAGGATTGCAAAAGCTGGATGGCCCGAGTTAGACAACTATGCTGTAGTACATCAACATTCATTTCACAATACTGAAAGCAGAAAACTGTCCATTTCCAGTATTCTGCAAATTATTAGGGCAACACTTGATAATATTATATGCACAAAGTACGGATGATACATTACAGCATATGAAAAAACATTACACTGGGGCTTTCTTCTACTTTGATAAGAAAAATGAAAACAAAATGGCCACTTCTCCTCTGATGAGGTTACAGGGAAAATAAATAAGAGGCGGCACTCATCCAACAAACCTCATTTTCTTCCGTATTTGCGTTTCCATTATCCAAAATATTATTGCTGGAAGAAAAGGGGAAAAAATTTAATTCAAATGTCTCCATCATTTTCCTAGCGGATGTTCAGACAGCTTCCCGATTCCCCCTTGTCAGTACAGAAGTACAGGTAATGAAATGCTTCTGTCTGAATTGTATCTGTGGATTTCATGTAAGTCTTCATACAATCGTATGGATGTATATTATGGAAGTGTTGCCGTAGTCTAAAAGAATAAATGCACCTTTGCTGAACCTATGTAGGTTACGGCTCATGTGAAATTTCTCTGGAATAATGTTATCCCAATTGCTCTGAACAACAAGGGTGTTACAATACTGTACAGGGAAAGCTGTAAGGCATTTCTGCCCAGGTGACTAATCTACATGATGCCATTTAAAGGATTCCAGAGTAAGGCCAGGACTATACAAGGATGTTTTATAGAGCAAAGAATACAATCTTAACGGTCGCATCACAGCTTCAGAGTCTGCTGTTGTAAGATTTTCAAGCAACTTGTGTGCTACTTTTTTTCTTTTAATTCTTTTCAAATTGGGGCAGAATACTGGCTTATACTTAATGTTAACTAGACAGTCAAAAATTAGTCCGATGTAATTGGTCTGGTGTAACTATAAAACCATGTACTCTAAAGGTTCGATTAGACAAATCTATTTTTAACGACTAGTGATAAACAATCGCAAACTAGATTATTTATCGTTAACCTGAAATTGTTCATCATATTACACAAAACCATAGTTGTTGATTACGATCGTTACAACAATCGTAACTACAATCGTTTGATCCCAGCAAAAGGAGGAATGATTTGGAATTACTCTGAACGATAAGTGAACAAATGTGGAATTACAGCAAACGATAAGCGATGATTTTAGGGTCAGATCCAAGTGAACGACCAACGACACACAAACGATTTTTCGATCATTGTCTGCAATTACACAGATTGATTATTGTTTAAATTCGAACAATAATCGTCCCGTGTAAAAGGGCCCTAAGTTTGTAACACCTTTTGGCGCACAAAGCCTAAATTATGCCACACTCCCCTTTCTCACCAAGCCTCACCCCATCATGGACTATATATGCACATGCTACACAATCTAGTTTTCACATCTTTCCAGGGGGTGACAACCAAGTTTATTGTAGAGGAAGAACAATGATTTTTGTTTAGGGTTGTAGGGTGACAGTCGTATGGGAGAGAGATTCTCAGATGTACTGGAAGCCACTAGACCAGGAGACACCCATTGCTGCTGGATCCCAGGAGCTCTGTTGCTGCCCACAGTTAGCTAGGGCAGAGTTCCATATGAAAGGCTGCTGGGCCAACAAGCTGTAAAGGCTGACACATTCCTTTTTCTGGTGGTCTGGATGGGTGTACGGCCCTGTTGCCACCCAATGGCTTTGGGCAATAATCCCCTTTTTTCCTGCACCCTACAAGCTTAAAAAGTTCAGGTATACTACAAAAGATCCTTGTTTGTGGAATAACAGGGTTTAATCTGAGAAGATGTTCATGTCATTGTCTAACATTTATATGATGTCAGAAAAAGTTGGACTTATCTTTAATATAAAATATTAGGCTTACCTTTCAGGAAAAGATGCTAGATCAATCTTTGTAGTGTCTAAATAGGAAACACAAAAAGATTCCATAATAAGAATATAAAAATAATCATTAAATATATTAACCCCTTAAGGACAGAGCCTGAAATGGCCTTAATGACAGAGACAAATTTTATGAATATGACCAGTGTCACTTTATTCATTAATAACTTCGGGATGCTTTTACCTATCCGGCTGATTCTGAGATTGTTTTCTCGTGACATATTGTACTTTACATTTCTGGTAAATTGGAGTCGATAATCATAACAAATCTTTATGAAAAAAACCCAAATAATGTGAAAAAATGTGAAAAACTGCATTTTTCCAACTTTGAAACTTTTTTGCGTATACAGAAAGTGGTTATACCACATAAATTATATATTAAATAGCATTAGCAACATGTCTACTTTATGTTGGCGGCATTTATTAAACGATCTTTAATTTTTTTTAGACAATAGGAAGCTTAAAACATTAGCAGCAAATTTCCAAATTTTCAGTAAAATTTCAAAATCAGATATTTTTAGGGACCTGTTCAGGTTCAAAGTGTATTTGAGGGGCCTGTATGTTAGAAAGCCCCACAAAGCACCCCATTTCAGAAACTGCACCCCCCACACTCTGCAAAAGCATATCCAGAAAGTGTTTTAACCCTTTAGGGGAGTCACAGAAATAAAAGCTAAGTGTGTAAGAAATTAGAAAATTTTAATTTTCTGTGCAGAGATTTTATTGTAATCCAATATTTTTCATAATTATAAACCTATTACCAGAGAAATGCACCCTAATAATTATTGCCCCGTTTCTGCAGTTTACAGAAATACCCCATATGTGGCCCTATTGCGCTATTTGACGCAACCACAAGCCTCAGATACAAAGGAGCGCCTAGTGAATTTCAACGCCTCCGTTATATTTGGTCATTTCTGACTGTACCACTTCAGGTTGGCAGAGGCTCTGGGGTGCCAAAACCTAAAAAACACCCCTAAAGGGACACCATTTAGAAAACTAGACCCCTCAAGGAATGTAACAAGGGGTGCGGTGAGCATTTGGACCCCACAGGTGCTTCACAGATTTTCCGAACAATATGGCGTGAAAAAAGAAAAATTTATTTTTTACACTAAACCGTTGTTCTAGCCTTCAATTTTTCATTTTCTTAAAGGGATAAGAGGAAAAAAAAGACACAAAATGTGTAGCGCAGTTTCTCCCGAGTACGGAAATACCCCACATGTGGCGATAAAGTGCCAAGGGGGCGCAGGACGAGCCTCCAAAGGGAAGGAGCACCAATTGGCTTTTGGAAGCTGAATTTCACTGGAAAGGATTTCAAGGGCCATGTCGCATTTACAGAGCCCTCGTGCTGCCAAGACACTGGAAACCCCCCACAAGTGATTCCATTCTGGAAACTACACCCCTCAAGGAATCTAACAAGGGGTTCAGTGAGCATATGGACCCCACTGGTGACGGGCACAAATGTGGAACAATGTGACGTGAAAGGGAAAAATTTCATTTTTTCACTTTCATGGCACAAATGTGCCCGTCATCAAGGGGTTCATATCCTCACTGCACCCCTTGTTAGATTCCCTGAGGGGTGTAGTTTCCAGAATGGGGTCACTTGTGGGGGGTTTCCAGTGTTTTGGCAGCACGAGGGCTCTGTAAATGCGACATGGCGTTCATCATCCATTCTAGCCAAATCCAACCTCCAAAATCCAAATGGCGCTCCTTCCCTTCGGAGGCTTGCCCTGCGCCCACATGGCGCTTTATGTCCACATGTGGGGTATTTACGGACTCGGGGGAAATTGCTCTACACATATTGTGTGTTTTTTTCTCTTTTAACCCCTTGTGAAAATGATAAATTCAAGGCTAAACCAACATTATAGTGTAAAAAATGTAATATTTCATTTTCACGCCACATTGTTCCACATTTGTGTCCGTCACCAGTGGGGTCCATATGCTCACTACACCCCTTGTTACATTCCTTGAGGGGTGCAGTTTCCATAATGGGGTCACTTGTGGGGGGTTTCAACTGTCTTGGCAACACAGAGGCCTTTTGAATGCAACATGGCCCCTCAAAATCCATTCCATCCAAATCCAGCCTTCAAAAACGAAATGGCGCTCCTTCCCTTCGGAGGCTTGCCCTGCGCCCACATGGCGCTTTATGTCCACATGTGGGGTATTTACGGACTCGGGGGAAATTGCTCTACACATATTGTGTGTTTTTTTCTCTTTTAACCCCTTGTGAAAATGATAAATTCAAGGCTAAACCAACATTATAGTGTAAAAAATGTAATATTTCATTTTCACGCCACATTGTTCCACATTTGTGCCCGTCACCAGTGGGGTCCATATGCTCACTACACCCCTTGTTACATTCCTTGAGGGGTGTAGTTTCCATAATGGGGTCACTTGTGGGGGGGTTCAACTGTCTTGGCAACACAGAGGCCTTTTGAATGCAACATGGCCCCTTAAAATCCATTCCATCCAAATCCAGCCTTCAAAAACCAAATGGCGCTCCTTCCCTTCGGAGGCTTACCCTGCAACCGCATGGCGCTTTATGTCCACATGTGGGGTATTTCCGTACTCAGGGGAAATTGCTCTACACATTTAGTGTTTTTTTTTATCTTTTAGCCCCTTGTGAAAATGAAAAAATCATGACAAGATTAATGATTTAGAGTAAAAATTTTACAAAAATTACACTAAATGTTGGTCTAGCCTTGATTTTTTCCATTTCCACAAGGGGTTAAAAAAGAAAATGAACACAAAACGTGTAGGGTAGTGTCCCCTGAGTACGAAAATACCCCACATGTGGACATAATGTGCCATATGGGCACAGGGCAAGCCACCAAAGGGACAGAGCGCCATTTAGAGGCTGGAATGGAGGATGGAGGCCATGTCGCAATTACAAAGCTCCTGTGCTGCCAGGTCAGTAGAAACCCCCGACAAGTGACCCCATTCTGGAAACTACACCCCATAAGGAATCTAACAAGGGGTGCAGTGAGCATATGGACCCCACTGGTGACAGGCACTTACGTAAAACATGTGCCGAGAAAATAAAAAATACCATTTTTTTCATTTTCACGTCCCAAATGTGGCCGTCACCAGGGGGCCATATCCCCGCTGCCCCCCTTGTTAGATTCCTTATGGGGTGTAGTTTCCAGAATGGGGTCACTTGTGGGGGGTTTCTACTGTCCTGGCAGCACAGAGGCTTTGTAATTGCATCATGGCATCCTCTAATGGGAATGGCGGCCATACCTATTTAGCTGGGGAAAAGGGACAATTCTAATTTATTTGGGGGTATTAGGCCAATTATTAGTTTATAAGGTTGGAAATGACAGGTGTCCATCAAATTCAACCTTTGTTGATCCAGAGGAAGGCAAAAACCCTCGTAAGGCAGACGACAGTAGCCTCATCACAGGGGAAAAATTCCTCCCCGACTCCATAATGGCGATCAGAATAATCCCTGGACCAACGTGACCCCTGAAATAGGAATAAGGGACAGAATTTAGATAATGTAGAACTCCAGTGACGTGTGGTGCGCCTTGGAGCGATCCGGTATGCAGAGGCCGGGGGATCAGGACAGGTGGCACACTGGTAAATGTTGTCCTTCCTGATCCCCCTGTTACCCCACACTCTGCACTTCTTCTGGGGTCTCCTGTTCTCCAGTGTGGGGGACGTCACCTGGAAAATGTTGTCCTGGTGCGATACGGGGTCCCACATATCCAGAAGCGCTGGGTCCGCTCCATGGCTGCTAAATATTAGGGCGCTATTACTACTTCTGATATGTTCGGATCGTGCCGCAAGCTACAGGGCAGCGAGGGACCGGAAGAGGGGGTGCTGGTATAAAAGTTATCCCCGTACAGGTGGTGACCTTTATCCAGCAGTGGGAAGATCAGTTCCCGGACGACCTTCCCACTAACTCCGAGGATGGGGGGGGGGGGGGGGGAGGGGGGCATCTGGGGCTGGATTCGGGTGTCCCTTCATACACTCTAAGGGTATGTGCACACTGCGGAATCGCGACAGATAACCCTTCGTGCATTCCACAGTTGGCACCTGCCGGCGGAGTGATGCAGGCGCGCGTCTCCGTCCGTGTCATAGACTCCATTCTATGCACGGGCGGATTCCGCTCTCCGTCCAACGTGTTCATTCTTTGGACGGACGACGGAATCCGCCCATGCATAACATGGAGTCTTTGACACGGGTGGAGACGCGCGCCCGCATCAGTCCGCCGGCGGGTGCCAGCTGCGGAATGCACAAAGGGTTATCCTTCGCCATTCCGCAGTGTGCACGTACCCCAAATCTGTAAGTGTACCCTGAGGTACTCTCACAGAGTTAGTAGAATTTCACTCCATACCGCCATCTCTTATTGGGACGGTACTGGCGGAAAAGACGTGTCTGGGGGGCAGCGTACGCTACGCTACCCCCAGACACGTCACTGGATGATGAGGATGAATGGAGGAAAGAAGGATCCCCCCATTCATCCTCACTGGCTGTTTCGGTGTCGGAGGCAACAATAGCGTATGCGTCCGATACCGAAAACACCCTGGGGGCCATCTTTATATGGGGACTAGTATATGGGGTATGTAGTGGTGTAGTGTCAAACTTTATTCAATGTAATGTAGTGTTTTTTACGTGTTTTTTTTACAGTAAGTATAAAAAAAAACCTACGCCAACAAAGGCGTTGCTGATAAATGCCGCACTTATGCGCGACACTTATAAGCAGACCGTGGCAGTAGATTACAGAAAAAAAACACCCTACGCCAAAAAGGAGGAGTTGCTGATTAGCAGCGCACTTTCGTGCGATGCTGATCAACACTCAGCGGCGATAGGGTGCGGAAAATAGAAAAAAAATAATTTGGAAAAAAAAAAAAAAAAATTTTCTATATTCTGAATATCCCTGTAGCTGCTGATAAGTGTATTACACATATCAGCCGCTAGGGGGCAGCAGAGCGCAAAATCCGGAAATTGACGAGGCTGGAGCCGAAAATAGCCGAGAGAAGACGACGGGGACCGCCGGAAAGACCCGAAGACCGAACGTAATGACGGAGGACGCCGCGAACCCGGAAGACGCCGATCAGGAGCCCGGGACAGGTGAGTAATGTACAAATACCTGCTCAGGACCCCTCCGCTACCTAGCTGAGGGGTCCAGGGCAGGTATTTATTATTTTGTGGGACTCTGATCGCCGTGCCACCGGCCCGATCGCCGTGAACGGCCGGCCGGCCGTTCACGGCGATCGGGCCGGTGGCACGGCGATCAACATTACTTTTTACAGTAATGGCGGTCGGCGCCGTCCTCGGACAGCACCGACCGCCATTTTTTTCCGGGTCATCGGGTCACCGATGACCCGGAAAGGTTCCGATCGCCACTATTGGCTGATCTGAATTGATTAGCCAATAGCGGCGATCGTAAGCACGGGGGGTGTTAACCACCCCCCGTGCCGTGAAGCTATGATGGCCTGCTATGATTTATAGCAGGCCATCTTCCCCGACCGCTGTGTGTGAACACGCAGCGATCGGGGAAACATCGGGCGTAAATTTACGCCCTGATGCGCTAAGTACCAGGGCGCGAGGGCGTAAGTTTACGCCCGATGTCGTTAAGGGGTTAATAGAATACAATGCTGATACAATACATTTTCTTATACAAGTAATACTAATAAGGCAAGGGGGTATGGGGGTGCAGTTATGTTGCTCTTTGTTACACCCCTGCTTATAAATGCAATTAAAAATATACAGTGAAGTTCCTTCAAAATGGCACCTGTTAATCCAAAAAGAATGATAACCAGCAGTCATTTCACATCCAGTAATCCAGAATGTTTGACACACTTGCACCTTTCAGGTGCTGAAATAAAGGAATTTTAATTTCTTTGGGCCACTTGTTACTAATAAAAAACTGATTCTTTATACATACCTTCATTATTTGGCGGAGGGCTTGGACTGGTATTGGTTAAGGCTTTCTCCTCAGGTGCAGCGCTGTTCAGCTGGCACAGAACAGCATCCACAATTGGCATCACCATGGCAGCTGTAGATGTATTACTCAACCACATGGACAACAGAGAGGTGCAGCTCATGAAACCCAATAAAAGCCTGAGATGCAAATAAAAATAAAAAAAGATCAGTGCTTATTGGGAGAGAAAACAGTGATTCAATACAATGAAGGGATTGTCCCTAATGGACAGACCCTATTTTGTAATCCCAGACAACCCTTTTGCATAGTTTTGACCATGCAATCTTTATTACAGGGTCACACATAGGAGAAACAAACAGGAGTAACCAACTCTGCAATAATTCTGGACACAGTCTGTAGCTCCGTGTGAGAGTTATACTCCACTAGAATATATTGTATAACTTTGGAACAGACATGCAGTAAGACCTGCAGCGCTGTGTTCTGACAATAAGCAGCAAGCTATGTTTATGCTATTCCTGCACTTGAGTAATGAAATAGCAAATGCTATTCACTGCATCCCCTGTCTGGAGTCAGGAGCCACGTACAGTGTACATAGCATGCATATTTAATGCTGTATACATAGTGGAGAAAAACCAAGTACTTGTGCATAGGCTATATACATTACCGATACCCCAGATGGCTCTCATCATTTCATATACTGTGTTAATTAACGTCTGAATGTTTAGTCAAACTGCAGGATTTCTCTCTGCCATATGGAAGTCTAATGCTTATAGGATGTAGAAAAAACACACAACAAGGGCTAATAATTCCACATTGCTAAAACAGATATATGTAAATTGCATTTAAAAATTGAATTAAAAAACAAACAAAAAAAAAAAAAACACACACACACACAACTTTACTCCACCCTAAATTCGCAGTTGATCTAGCATTGCAACCAATCTGGTGTCCCCTGCTAGAAATGTGGAGATAATGTCACTGGTCTTAGTGGTCTTGTGGAATACATGCAGTAAGAGCCAGTGATTGGCTGGAGCTTCACATGCATAGATCTATGCAACATTTCCACCAGCTGACACAAGTGCTGCAGCGGAATTAAGGGCAACTGGGCTAACTAACTTCACTGTGCTATTGTTCTTATCAAAGTCTAAAACATAATAAACACCTAACCACACTCCACAGGATCCTGCTGGGGTGTCCTCAGGTCCCTCTGCTGAAAGCTCCTAACATTACTCGTCAGCCAATCACCAGCCGCAGCACTGTTCCACTGCAGTCAGTGATTGGCTGGGTGGGTTTTCACTGCCGAGACGAGTCAGTTTCAGAATTGGCGATGGGAGCGTTCAGCTATGGACCCGAAGACACTGCAGAAGGACCCCAGGGGAATCTGGTTAAGAATAGGGTGTTTATTATTTTCTATGTAGTTCCAGCACTATAGAAAAAAAGTTTAAATGGCTGGAGTATCCCTATAGACCACATCTGCAATACTGTGTCCAGTTCTGGAAACCTCACCTAAAAAAATAATGTTTAGGAGGGAAGTGTTTTTAATACTGAACTCAAGAACAAGGGGACATAATCTGAGATTAGTTGGGGGAAAGATCAGAAACAACATGAGTAAATTTCACTTGACTAAAAGAGTAGCAGATGTGGTTGGTAAATCTACAATAGCAGAATGTAAACCTGCCTAAGATAAACATACATCTGTCCTAAGAAAAGAAGAAAGGAAATAATATAAGAGCAGACTAGATGGACTAGGTGGTCTTTTTCTGCTGACAATCTTCTATGTTTCTATGTAATTCACAATGGCAGTGGAAAATAGGCATGATATCCTCCTACGACATAGATTAGGTTCTGTGCAAACATCACCAATATACATCCATACAGTTCCCACATCTGGAACATAACATCATTGTGAAACATGACTCTCGCCCAGCTGACGTCTTTTGCTGGGTTTAATCACTTTTTTCCCCAGTTATTGGTAAATGCCATCATGGGGCCCCTTGAAATTTCTATACAGAAGGGCCATATGGATCTGCAATTAAAATGCAGAGAGTCACTGAACTGCCTGCATGGATTGTATAAGCTCTTCATTTCCCTCTTTCCTGAGAAATCATTAATGGCCATTTCAGGAAAATGCTGGAGGTAATCAGAAGCAAGAAACCTTTTTTTTTTTTTTAAATTCTCGGTACAATGCTGCATTGGCGTTGCAAAAGAAAGAAAATCTATAATTCTTCTTAGGTTTTGTGGATGCCAGCAACACTAGGTTTCTGCTTTATCCTTGTAAATAGAATGTATGTTAGAAAAAAAAAAAAAAAAAAAAAGGTCTGCTCAGCCCCATTTACTTAATGGATTTGTTGCCCCAAAGGCCATTATTTATGTAATCTGATTGCCCCCTGTCCTGCTCACTTCAACCCCAGCTAAATGCTGATATTACCGGATTACCGGACCTGTGGTCCTGCAGGGTAAATGTAGTATAACATGGTGGCCACTCAAATAGATGGCTATTCATGTAAGGGTATGTGCACACTACGGAATTCTGGCGGACCACCCGCACCGGATTCCGCAGCTCGCCCATGCTTGCATCTCCACTGGTTACATAAACCCCATTCTATTATTTGGCAGATTCCGCCGTCCACTCGAAGAATGAGCGGGTTCATTCTTTGAGCGGACAGCGGAATCCGCCAAACCATAGAATGGAGTCTATGGGACCAGTGGAGATGCAAGCATGGGCGAGCTGCGGAATCCGCATCGGGTGATCTGCCGGGATTCCGTAGTGTGCACATACCCTCAAATCCAGAAGTGGGTGGGGGGGGGCACTTGTATAGCCCCTTATATGGTAAAATAGCTCAGCTTTGTGATTGTGATATACAAGGTAAGGGGTTATTGAGGCCTGCTGCAGTCCCATGTGAACCATGCCAGAAATTATCAAGATTGGCAGATAAGACACTGGTGCCCTGTGCTCTTCACGGATAAGAACAGGTTATCACTGAGCAAGTGATGAAGGCTGGAGGTGCCAAGATCCTCAGACCTATTGTGAGACCATTTTCAGGTGCATTGGGCCCTGTGTTACTTCTGATGCATGGCAATGCTAGGCTTCATGTGGCTGAAGGGTGTCAGATGTTCCTGCAAGGTGAAGGCATTGACGCTATGGACTAGCCCGCCCGTTCTCTAGACCTGAATCCTATTAAGCACATCTGGGACATAATGTCTCGTTCCATCCACCAACGTCATGTTGCAACACAGACTGTCCAGGAGTTGACTGATGCTTTAAATACAGGTCTGGGAGGAGATCATCCGCCACCTCATCAGGAGAATGCCCAGATGTTGTAGGGGGGGGGGGTCATACAGGCCCCTCTAGGCCACACACATGTAATAAGGTCTTATTGCCATGTCTTGAGGCATTTCCACTGAATCCTGTAATTTGATTTTCCACTTTGATTTTGAGTATCATTGCAAATGAATGCAAATGAAATGAAACCTCCATGGGATATTAATTTTGATTTACATTGATCATTTATGTTTTATTGTTTTCACTGTATTGCGCCAATCAATAAAGATTTGCAACTGACATATTTACTTTATTGAGATAGAGGATGTGGTCTTTTAGGGTCTCCTTTATTTTTTGAGCAGTGCATATTTTGACATGTCATATGGCACAAGTTTTGATCGGTCATGGGGCTTGATGTCCAGATCCCCACTGTTCATTAGGATAAAAAGTAGACAAATCCTATAGTCTATAGTGCTGTCTACCCTATTGGACCACCACTTCTTCAGAATCAAAAACCTGCTGGGGTCTCACTACTGATAACTGAGTAATGCCAAGGCTTCCCCCCCCCCCCCCCCCAAAAAAAATAAAAATAAAAAAATAAATAGGCAAAACATGAATGCAAAATAAAAAGTTTGTGTCCTTTGATTCCATTAAACCATTAAAACAGGCATGAATGGAGTCAGTTATGTTTCTAAACGGTTAATGGTGCCACCAGATAAAGTCCTTTGCAGCAAAATTGCTGGATATGATAACATGATGTCGGACATACACTTTAAAGGCCAGTCTGCACAGCAGAAGAGAGGCTACAATGCTAATCTGGCAGTGAGGCATTATCAGATTTCTGTTATATTGGTGGTTAGAGCCTGAGAGCGGGTACAAGTATAGGGGATTTCACATAAATGATAAACATCTTCTTTCAATTACAGATGTCACTGACTGGTTTACAACAATTTTGTTTAGAACAAGTGTTTTACAATCTGTTCACATCATGATATGTTGACATGTTCAGGGTATGTACTGAAAGCCCCCACCGACTTTGTGTTGCCAAACCCTTTTTTACATTTTGTGGCCTTCTTAAAAAAAAAAAAAAAAAGAAGCAAGCATGCAATAATGATTTCCTCAGCTTAAACAAAGTACTGAAACAAACCAATACCATAACCAATAACGTCATTGTCTCAATAGCTTGTCAGGTGTCCTTGATCATCAGTTACAGTTTGACAATGATGTCTCCTGCTGTTCATAAGTTAACTTATTGTCTGCTGTGGCATGGCATCCCACTCTTCTTGAAGGCCGGCCCTTGGGTCATTGAGGTTCTGGGGTACAGAAGTGAGTTAGGAGTCTCTACAAGAACTTGATCGGGCTGATCGGGCTCTGAACCGCTGCATACAGCTCCTGCAGCAGCCGCGGCTGCAACAGGAACTGTATAACCAAAAAAAGGAGGCAGATACGGGGAGGTAGTCATTTGGATGGCTCCCCGCTCGTATCTAGTCATCGTGCTCTGAGGGGACGAATGACTATTCGTTACTGGCCCCTCTGCCTGTCAATCATCACTCGGAGCACGCCAACAGGCAGAGCGTGGTGACTAGTGACGGGTGGGGAGCCACCCAGATGACTACCTCCCCGCCTCCCTGCCTGTCACGAGCCTGGGGGATTAGGGTGCTTTTTCCCGTTATACAGCTCCGTTGCAGGTACGTGCCATGGCTGCTGCAGGAGCAGTAACCAGCGGTTCAGGGAACCATATCAGCCCGACTGGGCTGATAGGTTCCCTTTAATTTCATCCTTATTGACGACAATGCTCCTTTAAATGTAGTACCATATTAGCCTATAGGTAATATCTGTTACTGCAAGGCAATTGTCTCAGGCAGTCTTATTTTTTATTCTTTACTCAGGTAGTCATTTAATGATAATGTTAGGATCTTTATAATAGCTTTACATTACATATCAGTTAAAACGGATACTAGTATAGCCTAGGGGTGATAAATCTCTTCAGGGAATGCCCAACAGTGGTATGTATCTATCAAGGCTATATTTACACAATCCTTAATCGCAGACCTAAACTATGGACAGGATTCCGAATATGTACTGTATTAACTATCAGCAGACCCATTAACTAAAGGGGAACTATTAGCAGGGTAGACTAATCTAAGCTGCGGAGAGCCCCTTACTGCAAAGGGGGGCAATGAGAAAGGTATGTCTCTTACCTTCCTCCTCAGCACTGTTCTTATGCTGTTAGCACTGTAATCCTAGGTCACGAGACCCCCGCCCCCCCCTAAATCACAGAGCTAGCCAGCTCCTTCTAATGATAATCAATAGAGCGGACAGGGCAGATCAGCATGTTGGATTTGTCTAACTTGCTGATGGTTCCCCTTTAAGAGGGTGCCACTGTTTGCACAATAGCCAGTTTTTATTTTTGCTGTACAGATCACAACCCCAATGCAAAACCGTTGAAATCGCAGCATAAATTTAGCCTAATATGTTATGCAAATTACTTCAGTTTCACAATAAACATCTGACTCTCTCTTAAACATGACCTTTATAGTTCTGCTTAAGGCATAAGTGAGGTATACTATTTTGGAACTGTGATTTTGTGGTGGTTAAGTACCATGGGCAGCACAGTCCCAGGGTGCAAAGTTAATTGTCAGGTAGATACAGTATTGACATGTCAGAGCAAGCTGAAAATTACAGGAAAATGACAGAGCCTTACCAGCCAGGCTGACTTCCCACAGACAGCACCATCCATAGTGCTATTCGCTTGTGTAAATTCCACTTCTGGATTGAGGTTGCCAGACAGACCACACCAAACAGCAGCAAGTGGATGTCTTTGAAGTATTCAGATGCCACCTGCACAAAAAAAACGAACATGCTTGCGGTTCACTCATCTCTAATAGCAACCTTCATAGATCTAGACGATAATCCACGGCACTCCAATAAGTGAAAAACTTCAAATTTATTCAAACAGGTAGATTACATGGTGCAACACAGCAAGACACGATGTTTCGGCGGAACACCCGCCATTTTCAAGTTCAAAAAGTGAACTTCATGACATCATTAAATACGTGCAGAGTGTAAAGTAATTGGATTACACAGTTGTCAATCACACATCAAATCATCTGGTGATTGGTGTAGACATGTGTCCATCTTGGTAAGGGACTGACAGTCCATCAGTGCTAATTGGATACAAAGAATCCCTTTCTTTTCCGATTCTTAAAGCACCAACTTGGGCGTGCAGGTGCAATATATGTGCAATAAAAAACGTGTTGTGTGAATACATACAAAAAAAAACTTGAAAATCCAACGCATAGTTGCTTGTGAAATTGAAACATAATAATCACATGGTAGCGAAGAGAGGATAAGCTCACCGAATGTCCTGGGAAACACCACTTGGGCTATTAGTGATAAGGTCACGTAACTTAGAACATATCGCAATATGAAATTATTTCAGTAAAATCAACATACTCGTTGTCTGCATCACAGTCAATCCGGTAGTTGGGGTTTGCACCGTTCCTTCTCCATAGGAGGAAAGATCAGCGCATCGGGAACCAGAGCCCGCCTGACCGCACGGACTTGTGAACTGGATCCGACTTCCCCTCCAATGATCCAGATATATTCCGATCTTCTGCAGATGATATTTACGATTACAAGATGAAGGGCAATGTGTGGCGTTGTTCCTAGATCGGTGAGTCCTCTCTCCATATAATACATAATCTGAAATATAAAATATATAGCAATGAATAACAGAAATTAATATAAATTACATTAGTATAGTCTGAAACAATACAGATAATTTATTTATCTGTATTGTTTCAGACTATACTAATGTAATTTATATTAATTTCTGTTATTCATTGCTATATATTTTATATTTCAGATTATGTATTATATGGAGAGAGGACTCACCGAACTAGGAACAACGCCACACATTGCCCTTCATCTTGTAATCGTAAATATCATCTGCAGAAGATCGGAATATATCTGGATCATTGGAGGGGAAGTCGGATCCAGTTCACACGTCCGTGCGGGCTCCGTGCGGTCAGGCGGGCTCTGGTTCCCGATGCGCTGATCTTTCCTCCTATGGAGAAGGAACGGTGCAAACCCCAACTACCGGATTGACCGTGATGCAGACAACGAGTATGCTGATTTTACTGTATTAATTTCATATTGCGATATGTTCGAAGTTACGTGACCTTATCACTAATAGCCCAAGTGGTGTTTCCCAGGACATTCGGTGAGCTTATCCTCTCTTCGCTACCATGTGATTATTACGTTTCAATTTCACAAGCAACTATGCGTTGGATTTTCAAGTTTTTTTTGTATGTATTCACACAACACGTTTTTTATTGCACATATATTGCACCTGCACGCCCAAGTTGGTGCTTTAAGAATCGGAAAAGAAAGGGATTCTTTGTATCCAATTAGCACTGATGGACTGTCAGTCCCTTACCAAGATGGACACATGTCTACACCAATCACCAGATGATTTGATGTGTGATTGACAACTGTGTAATCCAATTACTTTACACTCTGCACGTATTTAATGATGTCATGAAGTTCACTTTTTGAACTTGAAAATGGCGGGTGTTCCGCCGAAACATCGTGTCTTGCTGTGTTGCACCATGTAATCTACCTGTTCGAATAAATTTGAAGTTTTTCACTTATCGGAGTGCCGTGGATTATCGTCTATATCTACAAAGAAGGTTCGTGGTCTGAACAACGTCTACAGGCACCCACTTCGTGTTTTCTGTAGTGCCACTCATTTTCCCTTACTAACCTTTATAGATAGAAACTCTGTATGGATACATGGTAAATATGAAGGTAGCTGATTCTAGCTGATTGCAGCTACCACTAGAGGGAGCTGTGGAGTTTACTGTATACTGAGCGCCTCTAAAGGCCATTTTTTAACTACATTTACACAAGGAGTTTGGACCTTACACACAGCAGATAAGCAGTTCACAGGAATTTATAATGCAATATATTGTAGACGAGGTTATTAAATCCCCATTTAAATGGACCAGAAAAAGTATCTAATAAGGAATTACCAACCTCACTTGATTTCATGATACCAAACAGTGGAAACATAAATGCAGGAACCAGCGCTGCGGCACCCAGAGGAATGGCCTCCGAAATCCAGTATGCAGCTGTGATTATTAATATATAAGCACATGCTGCCTCCTAAAAAAACAAAATAAAACGGTTTATAATATAAGAACAACTGCTGATCTTTAATCTCCCTATAGCACACAGGGCTGTTTCCGTGCTATTAGGAGTTTAATCCTTATGCCGGGGCAGATTGGTGCATTGGGGGTTGTATTAAAGTGCTGATAGCACAGAAACTGCCCCACGGATGAAGGTAAGAAACATACCTTCATCCTCAGCTCCCCATGTGCTCTAGGAAGATATCAGCAGCTTAGATTCTTCTAACCTGCTGATTTGTTCCAATCACCTAAAAAAAAAAAAAAAAGTAGTAACTCTATTAATTCCCCCTAATTCACTCCCTAACACACTTTGGAAATGTATCTGTATAGCCTGGCTGCCTGCCAGGGGTACATGAAAGTTTACTTATATCAAGTCCCATGCTGTATGCAAATCAAGGGCATCTAGTCATCTGGGCTACAACTAGTCACAGTCCCGAGGTGTGGTTTGACTGTAAGGACACCTCATTGTCATGCCATGTCAACTAAAGGCCGTCCTAGCAGCCAGTACCAGTGCCAACGTTTTAGCTCCGACGGGCATGCATATTACAGCTGTGCCCTATTCCCACTGTACATGTCCGAAATAGCCCCAGACTGGGCAGTGGGAGTCAGGCAGGCTAAACAGATACATTTTTTTTAAAGTGTTAGAGGGTAGATTAGGGGAAATTAATAGTGTTACATTACTTATTTTTTTAGGCAACTGGTTTCTTTTAACTCATTATTCAGCACAGAAAAAAAAAAAAATAACTGAGGTCTCATGGGTTGCTAGGGGGCGTTCTTCCATTTTGTGTTAGGGATCAATTTTGGGTGGTTATATAAGGTAATATGGCAAACTTAGCATTTAGAAGAAAATACCCAGATCAACCACCTATCTCCAGAAATCAACAAGTTCTACAGCCTGCGTCAGTGTCCTGTCATCTGCAAAAACTCTTAGAGAAGCTATTATCTGGTGCCTCTTATCAGCCCCTCTCTCCACCCCTTAAAGGGCTACTCGAGTGAAAATGATTTCCTTTAAACTCAGAGTCAAAGAGGCTTTCCCGAGCTTCTGAAGTGAACCAGGCTGTAACACCTCCTCCCTCTCATACCTGACCCTGCTTGGGACTCAGATTCCAGGTGTCAGTCAAGCAGGGAGGGAGGAGGTATTCTAGTTGTAGCTATTCAGGAGCTTGGAAAATCCTTTGGAAAAACTTTGACTCTTTGTACCAAAAGATTCATGTGTTGGTAAATACCTGCTATGTTTCCAGCACGTACTTAGAAGCGCTAACAATGGCTGTTACCACTAGGGGAGCCTAGGGATGTCACAAACAAACAAAAAGACATAAGGGGGGGGGGGGCAGAGATACATAACATAGATAAACCAGCACAGTAAAAATGAAATTTTTCTACATCCTGGAAGCACAGCTGGACATATGAAAGGTACCATGCGTCTACTTGCTCTAACAGCTATCTAACAGTGTTCGCAGTTTGGGTTGTGAATTACAGCTGACTGATTCCCTTTAAAGAGTTTATATGCTAATATATGACAATATCAGCAGTTGGATCTAGTCATAAATCAACATAGAGTCCTTTTACAAGCGCAGATATTCGGCTTTATGCCCAGTATCAGCACCAATAGACCAAGTCGACCAGCTCATTTTTAAAGGGGTGCTCCAGCAAAATATTTTTATATCAACTGGTGTCAGAAAGTTATACTGATTTATAAACCACTTCTATTAAAAATAAAAACTGCAGCCTTCCAGTACTTATCAGCTGCTATATGTCCTGCAAGAAGTGACGTTCTCTTTCCAGTCTGACACGGTACTTTCTGCTGCTACCTTTGTCTGTGTCAAGAACTACACAAAAGCAGGAGAGGTATTATATGGAAATCTGCTGTTGCTCAGGACAGTTTCTGATATGGAATGAGGTGGCAGCAAGGAGCACCTGTAGTGCTAGTAAAAAAAAAAAAAAAAAAAACGTGGCTTTTTGAAGTCTATAATATAGAATGCACTTTGTATCTGCTATTTGAAGTATATTATAGTCTCCATTTTGTATCTTAAAGGAGAAGTCTGGCAAAAAAATTTTATTAAAGTATTGTATTTCCCCCCTAAAAGTTATACAAATCACCAATATACTGTACACTTATTACCAGAAATGCACATAAAGTGCTTTTCTGCCTGTACTTACTACTGCATCAAGGCTTCACTTCCTGGATAACATGGTGATGTCACGACCCGACTCCCAGAGCTGTGCAGACTGTGGCTGCTGTAGAGGATGATGGCAGAGGGATGCTCAGTGTCCCCTGCCATCATCCTCTCCAGCAGCCACAGCCTGCACAGCTTGAGTAAGTGCAGGGAAAAAGCACTTTATCAGCATTTCCCGTCATAAGTGTATATTGGGGATTTGTATAACTTTTGGGGGGTGATACAATACAATACATTAATAAAAATGTTCTTCTACTTTAACAAAATCCTTCCTACTGAGTACTGTGCACTCAAGTACAGAGGTACCTTGGTTTAAGAGTAACTTGGTTTAAGAGCGTTTTGATATAAAAGCTCAGTTTTTCAAAATTATGACTTGGTTTAAGAGCATTGCTTTGGTTTAAGAGCTCCCTGTACTGTGGGAGCGCGCATGGAGGAGGGGCATGGTCTGCATAGCGGGGTCTACAGCCCTGTACTCAAGACCCAGAAGGTCTTCCTCGCCTTCAAATCATACCAGATCCACTTCAGGCTAGGGCTTGCATCAGGGGACAGGACTGTGGAGGTAATCTCTCCATAGCTGTAACCCCTCTCTCCCCGGACAGATAGTGCTGCTATACTGTGCCCACATCTGCCCTGCTCATTCCTTCATGCTCCCTGCAGTCTTTCAGCCCTTGTGTTTCCCATCCTCTCCATTACTGTACAGTAATATCACATATTCTGCTGTTTCTGAATGTTTGTTTCATTAATTTTACATGTTATTCAGAATAATAAATTATTTTTGGAGTGTGGAACCAATTGTCTGCATTTCTGTGATTTCTTATGGGAAAATTTGCTTTGGTTTAAGAGTGGATTTGGATTACAAGCACGGTCCCGGAACGAATTATGCTCGTAATCCAAGGCACCACTGTATTTGGCTTATACTGTAATTGCACAACTCACATAACTTTGATATCTAGGTGTTACTTTGTCATCTGTTGAAACGTATTATTATTCTGCTTGCAGATTGTTTTTGGGTACCTTATCGGAGACCTTGGGAGTTGGCCCTCCTTAGTAAAGATGAGGTAGACAACTAACGTCTATGTATTCCAAATCTATTGCAACAGTAGGTGGTGAAAGCCATTTTTAATGGATATAAAAAAAACAGAGGGGTTCCAGCAAAGAAAGGAGCATCTGTACCCATGCACGGTGTTGTTATGTACCTATATATGATGGCACCTCATTACAGTGTTGGTCTCTCAGAAGTTCTGTCGCCAGCAGTACATCCATGGCTAAAGTTTCTTGGGCAGAAGAAATATAAAGCTTTTGGTGATTCTTACCTTTTTATCTAGGAATATACGTTTGTGGGTGCAATGCCACACCATTTCCAATAATCAATATATTTTACTAATATTATACTATTTTCTCATAATTGTCCTGTTATTTTACCATTGTAAATATAAACAGCACCAAGTCAGGAAAGAACATACCACTTCCTGTAGGGCATACAGCAGCTGATAAGTACTGGAAGACTTGGTTTTTTAAACAGAAGTAAGATGGGTGACATGGAGGAGCATGTGACCATGCCACGCCCCACAGCAGTAGTGGATTATAATAGGGGCGTTTCGGGCGGTAGCCCGGGGCCCTGAGCTCCTGGGGGGCCCATGACCACCCAAAAAGACTTATACTTTCAGTGGTGTACTGTCTCCTGGCTACACTTCCGCCATGATTTGCAAAAAATCTATGTTTTTTTTTATGGCAATTTTGCACAAATCAGGACATCATGACGTTATCTGTCTTGTACTATGAGCACCAGCCTAGTGCTGCCATAGTTACAGTGGGGTCAGGAGGCCCAGGCTTGGTGAACAGCCCGGGGCCTATGGTAAAGTTAATCCGCCCCTGCCCCCCAGTGTCCACCACTAAGCCTGTATATGCCTATGGTGGACACTGGGGGCGGGACATGGTCACATGCTCTTCCATGTCAGCCATCTTATGGACATCCTCACCACAGAGCAGGACAGCATAGCCTGGAGGAGGGGAGTGTGATGAGGTAAAGGGCTATATATATATATATATATATATATATATATATATATATATTTTTTTTTTTTTTTTAAATATTGCTGAGGTTGCAGAAAGTATAATAAACAGCTTATTGTCACCTACCATGCTCACCCTGGGATCCTCCTGTCGCATGTTCAGGTTCCCCACTAAACACTCTGGCTGTTACATCTCGGCCAGCCACTGACTCAAGTGGGACAACGCCACTGCCAGTGATTGGCATAGCGGTTGTCACTACCGAAAAGTAGGTCCAGGGCGCTCAGCTGGGGACCTGAAGACGTGACAGGAGGATCCCCGGGGGAGCATGGTAGGTAAGGGGGGAGCATGGTAGGTAAGAATAAGCTGTTTATTATTTTTGCTGCAACCCTAGCAATATATCAAAAAGTATGACTGCCTGCAGTACACCATTAAGTCTTACATTTGCAGGAAAAATACCAAAGGCACAATGCAGAGTTGTAAAGACAACAAAGATGCTCCAGAAAATAATACAACAGACATTACAGGAAAGCTGACAAATCCACTTTAAGTCACCTTTATACTTTCTAAGCTTAGACTCTAGATAATAAAGGAAGAAAAGCAGGATAATTGGTCTTTGAACTTTGGTATTGCTATGACTAGTGGTTAGTGTAACCTAAAATGCGTCAGCTAAACTTGTGACGTTGGTTTTTTTAATGTGCTGCCAATACAGATCAATACTATCTGCAGTGCTGGATCTTCCTTTACTTATACTGTGCACGGCCAGGAAACCAAACACGTGGCTGCTTCCTCAAATTAAGCTACACCTTAGTTTTACTTATTAAAAAATACAATGGCTCTTAAAGGAGAAGTCCGGCCAAAACTATTTTTTAATATGTTATTACTTACGGAAAGTTAGACAAATTTCTAAATGTTCATTAATTATGGTAAATGCACATATAGGGCTATTTGCCTTAATTTAGTACATCAGGGAGACTTCAGATTCTCTGAAATACCGTGACGTCACGAACCATTGTAATACACATCCATTGTAATTCCAATGGAGTGTCCAGCAGGGGCACACTATATATAAAAGTCAATGAGTACCATTGACTTCTATATAGAGTGCGCCCCTGCTGGACACTCCATTGGAATTACAATGGATGTGTATGTAAATGTAATATACAGTGTTTTTGATTGAATACATTTATGAAATACTTTGGGGAGCAAGTGTCCTTGCTCCCCAAAGTATTCCATAAATGTAATCAATCAGTACATTTGGATACTGTAAGCCCGCCGAACCTCCGCTGCCCGCCGCTCTGGACTACACTGAACTACTACTCCCATCATTTCATAGCATGAGCAGGTGATGGGAGGTGTAGTAGCTTTGTTATCGCTACGAGATCGCTGCCGCTCATCGCTGCAGCTATGAGCAGGTGATCGAAGTAGTAGTCCAGTGTAGTCCAGAGTGGCGGCAGTTCGGCGGGCTTACGGTATCCAAATGTACTGATTGAATACATTTATGAAATACTTTGCGGAACAAGTGTCCTTGCTCCCCAAAGTATTCCATAAAAGTAATCAATCAAAAAAATCCTGTATATTACATTCATATACACATCTATTGTAATTCCAATGGAGTGTCCAGCAGGGGCGCACTATATATAGAAGTCAATGGTACTCATTGACTTCTATATATAGTGCGCCCCTGCTGGACACTCCATTGTTATTACACCCCCGGTTCGTGACGTCACTTTTTTTTTAAAGAATCTAAAGTCTCCCTGATCTACTAAATTAAGGGAAATAGCCCTATATGTGCATTTCCCATAATTAATGTACATTTGAAATTTGCCTAACTTTCCATAAGTAATAACATATTAAAAAATAGTTTTGGCCGGAGTTGTCCTTTAATGAGAACCTGTCACAATGAACATGGTGTCTCATCTGTTTGCATCATGTCACATGCTCAGGAGTCCAGTAGGCGGTCCTAATCAGTAATTGACAGCTATCTTTGTATGCACACTCAAGCAAGCTGACTGAGCGGGGCATCCGTCAGCTGGGTTGTGAAGTAGCAGGAGGGGAGATATGAAGACTGCCAGCGGGGGTCCAGGAGCTGGATGCAGCACTGCGCGGACACCAAGACAGGTATATATGCGTTTATTATGTCCCCCCACCACCGGACTTCTCCTTTAAGTTGTATTTTCTAACAAAAAAATATAGTATATAATATCTCTTATGAACTTACAATAAAACTGTATTTTTGTGCACATCCACTGCACTATATAATTTTACTAAAAAAAAGAAATATTATATATATAAATAAATCAGAAAACAGACAGCTTCATAGTGACACGTCAGCGAGTCAGAATGAAAGATGGTTTTAGATCTAGAAAAAAAAAAAAAAAAACCTAGACTGAATGAATGATTCAGTGATCATAGAAGTGAGGCACTAACTGTAAGTCCTAACTGAGTAATGTGTAACCAACAGCGAGCAAACTTCCTGAAAGTCACACCACTGCTTTCTAATGTTTTCCGCACGCTAATTTTAAAACTGTTCAACTCCAAGGCCTTTAATATATAGTACTTGTATGAACGCAGGCTTTTTAGCTGCATCTGTGAACACTGAGGTCATAGAGAGAGCGGAACAGACCCTTCATTGTGTCCTGTAGGACACGTTCCTATGGCATATAGGTTTTCTGCCCAGATGAGATAACTGTACGTTCAAGGATGAAATAAGCCTTATACATTGCATCAGATTAGCAGCCTGTCTATATAGAGACAGAAGGCAATATCATCCACCCCAACAACTAAATAGGTTTTAAAAGAGAAGTTTCTCCCATATTTCCTAATACTCCTTCCTAATTTGGTGGAATCAAATACAGCTTTTTGTAAAAGACACAAAGGCCCAAAAGAAAAAAAAAAAGAAGTAAAACATTAGGGCCAGTTCACACTGAGGAATCAGCAAGGAAAGTGTTCTGGGCGGAAAGTGTTCTCATGGAATTCCATGAGGAAAATGTTCTACCCGGAATAACCTATGGTGGAATTCCGCACAAATTTATTTTTCATTTAATCAAATTCATTCATTTTTTCCAATTCCGGGCTGAAAAATTCATTTCTATGGGATTCCACCAGAAGAATTGACAAGTCAATTCTGGCGGAAAGCGGATCGGCCGTGGAAAATTTAGCACGGAAATTCTGCTGTGTGAACTGCAGATTGCAAATTCCATTGAATTTGGCTCTACACTATATTTTTAGGCAGAATTTTCAGTGAGGAATCAGCGCTGATTCCTCTGAGTGAACTGGTTCGTAAAGGGGTTGTCCAGTGAAAATGTTTTTCGTTCAACTCAACTGGTTTCAGAAAGTTATATAGATTTGTAATTTCTTTTTAGTCTGACACATTGCTCTCTGCTGACAACTCTGTCAAAAACAGTAACTGTCCAGAGGAGGAATGGTTTTCGATGGGAATTTGTTGCCAAATAATTGCAGGTATTTTAAAACAATGGGCGTTGTTTTGAAATAATGACCATTATTCGCCATTAAATGACAGCCATCCACTAAATTTCAACAGTGTGTGAACATAGCCTTTCTGTGTTTTCAATCCACTCACTGAGCAAAAATACTGTGTGTGAACATAGCCATAAAGAATAAGGACTAATCTATCAAACTGTAATGGTTTAGTATGCAAAGAGATCTAACTGAGTGATCATTGATTCCTGCTCTATTAAAAGGGGTTATCAAGTGCTCGCACATTTTTAACATGTTGCTGCCATATAACATAAACACGTTATACGACATGGAGAGGAAGGAGCTGCTGCACATGTTATGCTTACCACTCCACGCTCTCCCGTTTTCCTGATGGAGTTACTGGTGTCCCCCGCTGTTTGTAGCGCATAGTGACTGCATAAGGACATCAGGGGAGTGCCGAGGGGTAAGCATAACATGTTTATTATGTTTTCTCATATAGAAGTAACATGTTAAAAATGTGAGCGTGTAGGATAACCCCTTTAAAGTGGATACATTAGAAAATGGCTGCTTCCTTTTCAACACTGCACCACACCTATCCACAGGTTGTGGGTGGTACTACAGCTAATCCCCATTTACTTTAAGCTGAGCTGCAAGTAATACTAGATACAATCCTTGGGTAGGTGTGGCATTGTTTCTAGAAGATGACAGTCATGTTTTACTCTAAACAACCCCAATAAGACTACATTCACAAAGGAAGAAAATGTTGTGGATTTTTCTGGGCCGATTTACACAGGGGCAAATTCACCAGCGTTGAAGTGGGTCAGAGTTCAAAAAAATCTCATCCATATACTTTGAAAATTGTCTGGAGGGAAACTGAGCTGAAGTAAACATTCTTTAATTGCATACCACCATTAGGCGCACCTGCATGAGACACACTGGTCTCTGGCTACCAACATGGAGCTTTATATATATTTTGATATGGAATAAAGTTTGAACTTTTTTATGAATTTTTGGAGTACTGGATATCCCACATTTGGCATTTAATTATTGGTGGCTAAAGAAGTTAGATAAAGCCCTAAGGTTGCCTAAACATGTAATCATGTTTTCCTAGGGCTGCATCCAACTTCTTCAGCCACCAGTAATCAAATGCAGAGCATTTGGGTTCGTACTAGCTTGAACGTGCTCGAGGTTCCCTCATCTCTAGCCACAACTTTACCCAATCTATTAACAATAATGGCTGGCTACCATGTTTGAATCATGTAAATTTTATGTTGCGGAATTTTTTTCCTCTATTATTAATGGTCAAACAAACCCTTCTGTTACAGGTTTTACTGCGGATTACTTGATAATCAGCAGCAAAATTCAAAAGTACAGATTATGGTACAAAAAAAAAGTACTGTACCATACTCCCCTTGCCAATCTGCTGGTATTTTCGCGGAAACGTTTCCGTGGTCCCCCGTTGGCCTGCAGTGATGACAATACAGCATCAGCAGTCACCATGTCATCACTGCATCCACATTGCTGGAAAATGAATGAACGGAGGTCAGCGAGAGACCAGGAAAGAATTTCTATAGGAGCACCAGAGGATTGGTAAGGAGAGTTTAGTGTTTGTTTTTTTTAATTTTATACCAGATACCTGTAAGTCTTTTTCCACATAAGAATCTGCAAAACTTGAACAATTTGATAAGATTTGCTGCTGTGGATTTCCATGCACCTTTCTACAAAAGTATTCTTTAGCTGATCTGATAGCTCGATATTGGGGCGTGCAAGGACTTCCAGGAGCAAACGATTCCTGCATCGTTTGTGTGTGCATAGAAATATATTATTGTGATATATTTTAGCATGGCCCAAAAGACACGATTAGCCAAGAATCGGCTGCTTTCCAGCTCCTTTTACACTTTTACATAGGCCAATTATCAGCCGAAGGAGCGTTTCTAGCAATGTTCCTTACTGATTATCGGGCTGTGTAAAAGGCCCCTTACTGAGCACAATCCTGCAACCTGAGAACGCTAATCTTACCAGCTAATCGTGGCAGATCCAACTTCTGGAAACTCCAGCAATTTTAGCTGAGATAAGTTGTGGCCAGCCACACATTCCAAAGTTTTCATGTTAAAATAGCCCTTATAGCTATTCTAGCCTCGTCTTTTATAACATGAAAGGGGTTGTCCAAGTGTTAAATTGATCCCCTATCCACAAGATAGCTGACACTCAGAGATCATGAGAACAGAGGTCAAATGTCCTGGAATAAATGAAATAGCAGTGTGTATGCTCAGCCACTGCTCTATTCACGTTGTATGGGACATTTGAATATTGGCAAGCACTGCTCCAGCAAGGTTACCACAATCAGTTAATTGTGCCAGTAGGCAAATATTTAAAGGCGTGAGGAGTGTAAAAAAAAAGTGTTAACTAATTTGTAATATAACTTCATTAAAATGTATATCTAATGAATTGTTGCCGCTCATACAGAACCACCCCTCTGTACTGTATATTTTTATTAGAATATATAGTACAAAAAGGAAGGCTGGCTGTGAGCAGCACTTTGTGGGCAGTATCCTCTGCAGAATGGGCAGTCATTGCCATCACCAGTCACTCTACTAGGGACTCTAGCAAAGAGACCTGTAAAAGTAATGCCTGCTCATATTGGTGTGCTCCAAGATATCTACTTTAGGCTGCTTTTCCACATTTACTTTTTAGGAATGCATGCCAAAGCCACCCCCAATTTACCTATCCAATAGCCACGCGACATGAGAGTTGTATAGGCCACGTTCAGAACGTGTGGGTGCGTTCACAGCGAGGAAAAGAGACTACTTACACTTAACCCATCAGCTGCCGGGCTTTAAATAAGCTAATCAGTGCGCTGTCCTGCCATAGACACTGGTTGGCTGAAAGGGACATCAGTGACCCCGGAGTCGGAGAAGCAGACAAGTGCGCAGGCAGATAATGGATTTGCTTGTTTAAAGCCCAGAAGCGGTGGGTTAAGTGGTAGTGGCTACATTCTCTCAGCAGAATGAAAATCTGCTGCAAGAATGCAGAGCCATAAGTGATGAAGTACAGAGTATCGCGGCGGATTTAGCTGTGGAACTCGCTGCGATACAACACACGTGAAGCTACTCTTAGGGTACTATTACACCAACAGATCTGACGACAGATTATCTGCCAAAGATTTGAAGCCAAACCCAGGAGTGGATTTGAAAAGAGAAGAAATCCAGTCTTCCCTTTATGACCTGTTGTCTGTTTATAGTCTGTTCCTGGGTTTGGCTTCAAATCTTTGGCAGATAATCTGTCGTCAGATCTGTTGGTGTAATAGTACCCTTAGGGTTCATTCCCATGTACAAGATCTGCTGCAGTTATCAGTGTAACTAAGGGTCCTTTTAGAGTGTCCGATATGTCTCTTTACAAGGCACAATCAATCTCACAGCCAGGCCAGACGAATGATCACTGTATTGTTTGTGTGGCCATTTAAATAAATTGTTATTGGCCACACATCACCTGTTTACACAGAGAGATGTGCAGCAGATATCAATGATTTATATGGCTGACAAGAGGGCGTATGGTTGATCAGCTGATCTCTGGCTTAAACAGGTCAAATATCTGAATGAGTCTTCCTAACAATGCTGATTAGAGATAATTGCCCCATGAAAAAGGACCTTAAGTGATTAAATACAGTATCAAATCTGAAATGTCAAAAGTGTTAATTGTTCCGGGTCCCAGTGATATGACCCGCTATCAAATGCTATATATAAGCGTGTGGCTGTGCACTTCACTCCCTGGCTTCCCTATCAAACCCTCTTGTTGCAAGAGATGAGCTCAATAGACTTGGGGCCTATCTCCTGCAAAAGATGGTTTAAAGGGGCGAAGCTTACTTTGAACGGAACTAAGCTGCCAGAAGTGTGAGGTCACTGCATGGCTGCGTTCCAGCACCGCCATTCTGTGCCGTGACATCAGCTGCAGAGGGCGTCTCTTGCTTCAGGCTGTGCTGCTCCCTCCTCTTTAGAGACACCGCTGTGCCGCTATGTCTGAAGAGGAGGGTGGCACAGCCTGAAACAAGAGACGCCCTCTGCAGTTGATGTCACAGCACAGAATAGCGGCGCTGGAAAGCAGCCATGGCGTGGCATCAGACTTCTGGCAGCTGAATTCTGTTCAAAGTAAGCTTCTCTGGAGTACCCCCTTAAGCAGCAAACCAGGAAGTAAAGCACACGGTCACTCTTATTTTGCGATTGAGAGCATGTCACATAACTAGGACCCCTACTGATCAAAACTTATGTTGTAGATATTTGTTGCAGGCTTTTTCCAATGACTCCAATAGGGAAGAAAAAAGATGCAATAATGCAATGTTGTAGATTTTGCTGCACGTGTGAAAACGTGAAAACTTTTTTTAAAATTTTTTATTTCAGATTCTCTACCTACTTGATGAAAATAATCTGCAGCGAACCCAATAGATGTGAACTTGCCCTAATAGTCCAGCACCACTGCAAAATAACCTGAAATCTCACAGGGCCATAAGGCTTCCCTTAGGCTGGAAACACACATGGCAGTTTTTGTGTAAAAAACAGAAGTGACTCCAACAGAAAAGTACAAGTCCTCCCTTTATATTTTCCATTCCATTTGAATCCACTTCTGGTTTTGGCACAAATACTGCAGTGTTCAAAAAAAAAAAAAAAAACCCTGCCGTGTGTGTTTCCAGTAATTTTTTTGGAATGAAAAACACCACAAAAAACTGCCAACAGTATTTCCTGCAGTTCAAGTATAAATTACTACAGGCATTTTAACTAAGGATTAGCAAACTTACAGTACTAGCAAAGCACTTTGCTAGGCTCGGCGGTCGGCTTTTCAGCCGGCTGCCTATGAACTCTGTGCTGCTCTGCCCTGGGTGCCTGGAAAACTTGGATCTAGTTCTGAAAAACTGGGAGAAGTTTCTCAGGAATGGATCCAGCTTTTCCAGGCAACCGGACCAGAGCAGCACATAGTTCAAAGTCAGCCGGCTGAAAAGCCGACCGCCGAGCCTAGCAAAGTGCTTTGCTAGTACTGTAAATTCGCTAATCCATAGTTTTAACCCCTGTGGTTTTTTTTGTTGTTGTTGTTTTATTCTATCACTTTTACCCCCAAAGATGTCTATAGGGGAAAAATGCCAATTTGTCTGTGAAAAACTTTTATGATTTAAAAAAAAAAAAAAAAAACACCTTGCGGCTAGTTTGGCATGTTTGGTGGCATTCTTACAGAAAAACGGCTAGTCCGAGTGCAGCCTAAAGGGACTTTTACACAAACTGGTAACAGAGCGGCAAAGAGCTGCACCATTATGCGACTAACAGCTTGTGTAAATACATGCCTCCTTTGCAAATCATTAATAAAATCAATGTAGGATGTAGACACAATGGCACAGACTTGTCTCAGCTGTATAAGAGACACACAAACAAATCAGGCACATGCGACACAAAGATTAACAAGTGTTCTGAAACTTACTATATCCCTCAAGAACTTTTTGAGCTTTCAAAACCTCTGCCACTTTAGTTTGGGTATACAATACAAAATGCAATATAGTTATACAAGACCCCATAAGTAAAGAAAAGAAAGTTCCTCGGGGCGATATCACCATTTATGCAGGCATTGATTTTAGATTAATTCTATACCAGGTCCGAGCGGGCAATGATTTCAGCGAGGGCACAAAGGCAGCTCAGATGTGACAGGTTTTATGTAGAGTCATGTGCCCCTGTGCTGGCAAGGATAAGTTATAAGACTGGACTATGATAAACCCACCCCCCCCACCCCCCAATCTGTGATATTACATGTCAGCCACTCAATAAAAGGGATGAACCTGTTGCATAGAGCATTCCAGAAGCAGCGCTCCCCTTTAGCTAATAAGAGGGGGACCCCTTCTATGGTGTCCATATGCCCTTAACTTTTTGGAGAACACACACTGTGTAACTGCCTACTAGATGGTGAAAATGTGTGAGATGTCAAAGTACTAAAAAGTTTGCACTGTGAAACTCTTACCCACTTTTATATAACCTGTGACCACGAAAGATTTGCCTATGGAGTTACGAGTTCTGGTGTAACCACATATAGAATAAAAGTTTGTGTACATTTGTCAAAAAATAATGAGCAAATGGGAATCTGCGCAAAAATTCTGATTCCACACTTAAAAGTTATTTTATGAAAACTTCTAGAATAAGATCAGATATCAGACTTTTGCACTGGTAGCTGATTTATTGAAATTTGCTATCAAACTTATCTTTTCCAGACCACACTTTTAAACTTGCTTTCAATATGGTTTTTAAAGTTACATGTGCCACTTTAATCCACATTTAATACCATTTGTGGCATGACGACCAACTAGCAAAATAAAATCACTTAATACGCTAACAATGATAAATCTCTCCCCCCCCCCCCCCTCCAAACATATCTATAAAGGACTACACCATTGTACTGAAGGGACAACTATCAACTGTGTCTGTAAAAGACATCATGGCCAGATCCCAACATTTCATCAAACTTTTCCTCCACTGATGCATCCTGGCACCGGACAGCCACTGGCATTGCAGTCAGCCACCATGCTGGACATTGCCTGGGTGCATGAGTCTGGATACCAAATCTCCGCTGTTCTTTATTCCAGAAATCCCACAGCTGAGAAGCTATTATTACAGAAGGATACAATGACCACATGGACTCTCTATTCATAACAGTTGTTACATGTAGAAATAAATAAATAAAGTGCAGGTTACACAAGGATAGAGCCAATACATAGTACACTACCCCTCCCCCACCACTAGGTCTGAAACTTTAATGGAAGGGGGGCTTTGTATACTAGCAGATGATGGGAGCCAGGTAGAGCTCCATACCCCCCCCCCCCCCCTCCCCCACTCTATCCCAGTATAGCAGCATCTTTACCTTGCTCTGTGCTACCAGTGGCAGGGGCAGGAGGAGGAGAGGCAGCACAAAAGTGATGACGATATCCCTCTGCTGCCAGAGCTGCCGCAAGAAAGACATTGCCATGTGAAGGCACACCAAGCCCGGGATCCAGATGGGCAGGGGATGCTGCAGAGGAGGCAGGGCCGGGGCATGCATGCATCCAGGGGGGCAGAGACAGCAGCAGTCGGGCCGGGGTCTGTGCACAGGATGAGCCTCCCTGGCTGCAGCCTCTCTCACCTCAGCATGGCTGGCCTCTGCACATCAAACACAAGGGGGAAAGAATGAGCCGGGCTGCAGACCCTCCCCCATGCAATGGGCAGGCATACAGCAAGGAGGAGAGGGAGGCTGCTGCTCACCACCACACAGCCGGCTGTCTGTCACTGACAATAGAGTCCTGGATGTGGCCAGCACCCGGTGCCACGTCACTGCCAGCGGCCGGGGATCACCCTATAGGCCTGGGGATCCCTCCCTCCTTCCCTGAGAGGGGAGCTCGGCTGCAATGCTGCATTGTGCTGCCCAGCACTGCTCTTATGTATTCAGCCTGGATTGTGTCTGTCTACAGCATGACTTCAGGGGAAGTGGGTGCAACAAAGCGGATGTTCAGCCTACAAGCTCTTAAAGGGAATCTGTCCCCACAAAATCCACCAAAACTACAGTCATGTCTGACTGTATGATGAAAAAACATTTCGAACAATAGGGTGACACATGTTGGGCAACCAAAATGCTTTGTGTTCCTCGCTGTCGTGGGGGTTTTATTACAGTTGTGGTTTCTCCATAAAAAAACAAAAAGGCAAAATTACAGAGAAATTGCAGTCACTTGAGATTTGCTGATGTCAGTGATTCCAAAGTCACATGTGACTGTCACTATAAATCCTTAAAGGTGGACTTTTTGTGACCTTTTTTGTTACAGTTGCTTTGTTGCAACATTACCACATTGACAGTCATTAGATGCGATGTTGCAGTGCTACACTGCTATCTTTGCTAGCCTAACAAAAGTTCTGTTAGGGTATGTTCACACTGAGGAATAGACGAGTATTCAGCAAGGAATTGGGGTATGTGCACACTGAGGAAAAGGCGAGGAATTCAGCTTGAAATTCAGCTTGAAATTCAGCTTGAAATTCCTCCCGTAAAAAATGTACAGAGCAAAGTCCCATTGTGTTCAATGGGTTTTCTGCTCTGTTGTTCACACTGCAGAATTTCCGAGCAGAATTTTCTGCTGTAGATCTGCTAGAGGAATCCTATAGTAGTCAATGGGGGGCTTAAATTCTGCTTGAATTCTGCCTGAAAACTTTCAGCTACAATTCCTCGAGAATTGCTCAGTGTGCACATAGCCTTGGGGCCCTTGCACACTGAGCAATTCTCGAGGAATTGTAGCTGAAAGTTTTCAGGCAGAATTCAAGCAGAATTTAAGCCCCCCATTGACTACTATAGGATTCCTCTAGCAGATCTGCAGCAGAAAATTCTGCTCGGAAATTCTGCAGTGTGAACAACAGAGCAGAAAACCCATTGAACACAATGGGACTTTGTTCTGTACATATTTTACGGGAGGAATTTCAAGCTGAATTTCAAGCTGAATTCCTCGCCTTTTCCTCAGTGTGCACATAGCCTCAGGGCCCTTGCACACTGAGCAATTCTCGAGGAATTGTAGCTGAAAGATTTCTGCTTGAAATTCCTCGCCTATTCTGCTCTGGCAGAATTTGAGCAGAATTTGGGCGGAATTTGAGCGGAATCCGCGCGGAAATCAAGCGGAATGCAAGCGGAATTACCAGCAGAATTCAAACCCCATTGACTTCTATAGGATTCCTCTAGCGGAATCCGGCCAAAGAATTGACATGTACATTCTTTGGGCGGAATGCGGATTCTGCGCGGAATTCCAGACGGAAATTTACTCTGTGTGCACGGGCAGTCGGAAATCCCATTGTTCTCTATGGAAAGAGCAATGTTGCATTTACACGGGCGTAATTCCACGCGGATTCCGCCCGCCTTTTATGGCGGAATTCGGGCAGAATTCCGCTAGAATTGCTCAGTGTGCACATACCCTTAGGGTATGTGCACACTGAGGAAAAGGCGAGGAATTCAGCCTGAAATTCAGCTTGAAATTCAGCTTGAAATTCCTCCCGTAAAAAATGTGCAGAGCAAAGTCCCATTGTGTTCAATGGGTTTTCTGCTCTGTTGTTCACACTGCAGAATTTCCGAGCAGAATTTTCTGCTGTAGATCTGCTAGAGGAATCCTATAGAAGTCAATGGGGGGCTTAAATTCTGCTTGAATTCTGCCTGAAAACTTTCAGCTACAATTCCTCGAGAATTGCTCAGTGTGCAAGGGCCCTTACTCAGTGTGAACATACCCTCACTGAACAAGATGAGTTGCTGTTAGACTAAAGAAAATAAATTGTACTTTATGGCTAGGATGTCAGGACTATCTGCAAACTGAGCTGTTATCTCCTGCAGTACTGTGTTCTGAATTCAGCTTCAACTTAGAGAAACGCCCAATGTCGGACTGGTTGCCGACCCCCTGTGTAGCTGACCTATATAACCTATCCCCCCCTACCCCCCACCCCCAAGCTACTCCACCCCCCCCCCTTCGGCCAATCACCCCCACTGTTTCCCCCCCCCGGACTAACCCCTTTATTCTTCACCCCACCTCCTTACTGTAAACCCTTATACCATATTAACCCCTTGCCTACTCTCTCCTGTCCTGTCAAATCCCTGTCATGAGGGACTCCCCTTAGGCTGTGCCCCCAGTCCGTCCCCACTGAATTCGCTGTACTGAGGTTATCAGCTTCAACTTAGAGAAACGCCCAATATCGGACTGGGGTACCTTGGGCCCACCAGGGAATTTAATTCCAGGGGCCCACCCTTCATATACCAGATATAACCAGCACCAAACCTTCACTTTACTATAGCGAGTTTGCATGGCATTGTGTATATGACCATCAATGCTAGTTCACTGCTAGTAACTTGTCAGTCACTCTGTGAACAGGAGAAGTCCCATGAAAGTAACAAATCTCAGGAAGGCAGGGGTGTTTGGGAAAATAATAACAAAAGTATACTTACTCGACCTCGTGCCCTCGTAACGCTTCCTTAACCCCCTTAAGGACTGAGACAATTTTTGTGCTTTTGTTTTTTTTACTCCTCATGTTTAAAAAGCCATAGCGCTTGCAATTGTTTTTTATTAAATACATTTTCATGCCGCACATGTTTGTGTCCTAATCACATTCAGCGGCATACGTGCGTTTTTATTTTACATTTTTGGCTGGTTCCGCTTTCATCTTATGAAGAAGTCCTCTTTTATCTGCTTGGTCCTGGTCGATGTCCCTACTTGATTTGTAAAACACCAAACACATATCCTGCTACGATTTCACAAAAAACAAACAAAAAAAACCATAACAGAAAAATGTCCCATGGATATTGCGTTTCGCCATTCTCCACTGACTATAAGCTAACATCTGGTCACAGCGTTTTTGACCTGTAAAAATGCCATATTTCTGAAAAATGCCTAGTCTGAATCCGGCATATAGTACATGAGAACATACCCCTCTCCCAAAGTTATTTACAGGATAAGGGATAATAAGACCCATAGAGAATTATTTGTTTATTTGAGGGGAACATGTTCCCCACAATTTCGTGACCACTGGTACCCCTACCAATCAGCTTGATATCCCCTATCCTGTGGATTTTAGGGAGGGGGGGCAGGTACCTAGGCCACACCTGGATGTATGTGTGTGGGGGTGCAGTACTTTGCGTTGTCCCTGATAATGCCTACACACACAAGAGCCACCGGGTTGTGTATATATGATGTATATTTATGGTGGTGTCCATGTTACTATGATATGCTATGATTGGTGTGACCCTGTCACTTGAAAAAAAAAAAACTTTTGACAAACCTTGCAGATGTAGGTATAAACCTTTGAGATGCATGTTTTTTCTTCAAGAGTTTTACTATCCTCTGCTCCATCCTACTTGCCCTCATTGTGCAGGTGATAGATCTGTGTAGCAGGCAGATGTCTAGCTTTATGACTCTGCAACATGTGATGGATCCCCAACTCCCAAGCATAATAAATTACACCAAAGAATGCAAAATAAAGACACAACACAATGAAATCAGGTGTCAAAGGGGCCCCATTTTATTTAAAATTGCATGACACCGAAAATGGCAGACCCCAGACTCACAAAGAGTCACCATCCAGCACTCAGGCGAGGAAAAACCCCCTGTGGGGGAAACCTCGAGGGAGCCATGGCTGGAGAGCTGCCCCTCCCCTGGGCTTAGAGGGTAATACCATACTATAAATGTAATCTGGATGTGAGAGAAATCTGGCTGTCATGTCACCTTATTGATTGCTAGGCGGCTGTAGCTCTTCTCCCTCACAGATCCAGGTCCACTTCTCATGAAGGTGGAGACTTGATGAAGGGGTAGTCTAATGCAGACCACCCCTTTTCCCCTGCTAGAACCTCCAAATTCCATCAAGGGTAGGGGCAGTAAAGTATACAAGCTCAAGGTCCTCTGGCGCATCCAAGATGGCACTGATCAGGGTGCGGTGCATTGCTTTATGGAACCTTCTTTATGACATAAGCGCTTGTCATCACGCTGCACGGTTACCATGGTAACTGCAGGTAAACACATCTGAAGCATTAACCCATTAATTACTGGTGATGAGCTTTACTGCTTGGTTACTAAACACACTTGTAACCAAGCAAACAGCTTATGGTTAGGCCACACTAAAAACACTAAATAATATGTTTTCATATGGCCCATAGCGAGCAATCACTGCTCAGCTTTCGTTTCTCAAATTACTTTGGTAAAATAAAAGCTGAACTGTGATTGGTTGCCATGCGCAACTAAGACAGTCTAACCTGCCCATAGCAACCATTTAGAGCTCTGCTTTAATTTAATAAGAGCTTGTTAAGATATGAAAGGTGAGCTGTGATTGGTTGCTATAGGCGAATCTCTGGCATGTTGATAAAGCTGCTCCATTGCTGAAAAGTTCATGATGATGATGATGACTGAAAACACATGACATCAAGCTTCCCCATAATGCTTTGCAGTCACAGACATTTCTATACACTACAATTCCCAGCATTTCCGGTCACTCAGTTTAGAATCCACCAGTATATGGTTATATACAGCGTATTTGTTAACATGAAGGAGGCTGCTGACAATCTGATGTAATTGTATGTTTAAAGGGCTGCCGAAGAGTATAATTAATAAAACTGTTGAGATGAATAGGGAAAGAGGGGATCCCCACCTGGAGAGTACAGACAAGCAGTATGGCTGGCATGTAAAACTACATTTCCCAGGCTTTCATAGGAAATCGGTGATCACCCGATTAGTTGATCACTGGAGAAACTGCACTGACTGTACAAAAGGGGTTGTTAAAAAGTAAAATAGTTCACAGTATTAAAGTGGTACTCCAGCAAAAAAAATGTTTCAATTATTTGTAATTTATTTCTATATAAAAAATAATCTGCAGTCTTTCAGTACTTATCAGCTGCTGTATGTCCTGCAGGCAGTGGTGTATTCTTTCCAGTCTGACACAGTGATCTCTACTGCCAACTCTGTCCATGTCAGGAACTTTCCAGAGTAAGTTCCTGACATGGACAGAGGTGGCAGCATAGAGCACTCTATCAGACTGAAAAGAATATACTACTGCCTGCAGGACATACAGCAGCTGATAAGTACGGGACGGATTTTAAATAGAAATAAATTACAAATCTATATAATTTTCTGGCACCAGTTGATTTGAAATAAATTTTTTAGGGGGAGCACTGGCCCAGCCAGTGTCAGACTGGGGTACCTTTGACCCACCTAGGAATTAAATTCTTGGGGCCCACTCTACTTACAGATATAACAAGCACCAAACCTTTTACATTACTATAGTAACTCTGCACAGCGCTGTGTATGTTACCAGCGATGCTCACTCACTGCTAGTAACTTTTCAGTCACTCTATGCAAAAAGCATAAAGTGGTACTTAAGGAGGTACTCCGGCCTATGTGTATTTTCCCTGTATGGCCGGGGAGGGGGTGGGTATAGAGGCTGCCGTTCACTTACCTCCCCGGTTTCAGCACTGGGTCCCAGATTGCGCCGCCCTGTTCTTCCGTCCCACGGCCGCTTCCTGGTCCGAGCTGTGGCTTGAGACATGACATCTCAAGGCCGCTCAGCGATTCAGCGGCCGAGGAGCTGAATGGCTGAGCTGCCTTGAGACGTCACGTCTCAAGCCGCAGCTCAGACCAGAAAGCGGCAGCCGGACGGGAGAACGGGGCGCCACGATCCAGGACCTAGCGCTGGAACCGGGGAGGTAAGTGACCGGCGGCCTCTATATCCACCCCCTCCTCAGACATACAGGGAAACCACACATAGCCCGGAGTACCTCTTTAAGTTTCTTGAGAAAAGTCCAATGACACTAACAAATCTCAGGTAGCCACCGACCTCCTGCAGCTCCTCCAGCTGCAGCATCACATACTCTGCTGATGGATTGCCCAATCAGCCAATCCCTAATTGGGGATGGACACCGCTGCAGTGATTGACTAGCTAAGCCGGCAATCCATCAGCTGAGTATGTAACATTGCAGCTATAGGAGCTAGGGCCATGACATACACGGAACCCAGTCAGAAATGATTGAAAATGACTTCCAGCGGCTGTGTGAGAGAGTGGTGCAGGGGCACCGGGACTGGTGAGTATAGTTTCTTTATCATCTTCCCGCACCCCCCTGCCCGCCTGTCATTTTTTTAGTTTCAGGAGACTTTTCCTTTAAAGGAACCTGCTGACACTGTTAGATGCTGTTAGGTCAAGAAGACACATTGTACCTTAAAAATATTTGTCTATGCTTCTACAGCACAGAAAATGTTTTTATTCTCTGGTACAAAGAGGCTTCTCCAACCTAATAGCTAAAAGCTGGAAAGTCTCCCCTCTCCTCCCTCCCTGCTTAATTGACACCTGCTGGTTTAGGTTTGGGAGGGGGAGTTTTAGGGGTGTGCACAAAACGTGTACATACATATTACATACAAATATGCACAATACATACACACCTCATACACAGATAAAGAAATGCACATTACCTATATGCATACATAGTACGCGCACTATACACACATCTAAACAAATGCACAATACATATATGCATATATAATACACACATGCACCATACACACAGACTCACATAATATACATACTTCATGTCCACACACAGATTTACCTCTGTAACAGGAAAGCACCAGGTTCAAGGGCCCACCAAAGGGTAGGGCCCACCGGGGGATTCCCCTGTTCTCCTGTGGGCCAGTCCGAGCCTGGAAACGCCTACTGTTCTGACCAAGAGAAAGGCTAATGGTACTTTTACACGGTGCGATAATTCGCCCGATCGCACGATTAACGATTTTGAATGAACAATGCTTTTTTTATAACGATCAGCGTTTAGACGGAACGATACATCGTACGGACAATTCGCTATGCGATCGTTTTGCGATCGTTTAAGCCTATCTCACACATAGGTGATATCGCTGAAAGAATGTTTACACGGAACGATCTGCAAATTTTTTGCGAACGATCAACGATGATTTGAGAACATGTTGAAAGATCAAAATGAACGATTTTTTGCTCGTCGTTTGATCGTTCGCTGCGTTTACACGTACGATTATCGTTCAAATTTGACCGTTATCATGCAAAAACGAACGATCAATCGTCCCGTGTAAAAGTACCAAAAAAACCCTATGAGGCAGATGACAATTGCCTCATCACATGGAGAAAACTTCCTCCCGACTCCAATGGCGATCAGAATAATCCCTGGATCAACGTATAACTGGAAATCTAATGCCCATAACTTGTAATATTATATTTTTCAAGAAAAGTATCCAGGCCTCCCTTGAACTTGTTAGTGACTCGGCCATGACAACATCATGTGGCAGAGAGTTCCATAGTGTAACTGCTCTTACAGTAAAATGTAAAGAAAAAAATAGAATCTGATAAATAGATATATTAGCCTATAGGTGAGGGATGTCATACGGGAAGAACATACAAACTCCTTGCAGATGTTGTCCTTGGTGGCATTTCACCCTATGATTCCCAGTAAAAATATCTACAAAAAGATATCCTTACATATACCACAGTATACTCATGCCACAGACATAGGCTCCAATGGACCAAATATTGCCTACTAGTGATAACCTGTTGTATACTATTGTATAGCAGAGCCCCGGGAATGTGCTGTGAATGTGGCCTTTGGCATCGGTCACAACCTCTGTTTAGCATACACATCAGTAGCTTTTCCGAGTATACATGTTAAACACAGGACAAAAAGTACACTGTGAACAAGAAAAAACTTGTGTAAACTAAGCCTTATCTGTGCACTCTCTTTCATTGTCCTGCAGCAAGCATGCCAACAGTGCATGCACTGTATTCTTATACATTGTTAGGCCATGTTCATACAATGTACCTGCAGTACCGGCCGGATGATCTTTTCGGCCGCAGTGTTCTGATGTGGGCGCATCCGTGCATGCCCACATCAGAACTCTCCATAACACACAACACACGCTGCTCGCTCTGCAGTGTGCACTAACATAGTTTTCTACGGCCGGTATTCAATGAATTTGCGGCCGCAGAAAACTGACATGTCTGTTGTTTGCGGCGGCGCTTGGGATCCCAGCCAGAGCACATACTACATGCATACGCTCCGGCAGGATCCCATAGAAGGAAAGGTAACATATATTTTCGTAATAATGATTTTTACAAAAATATATGTTGTGTGAACATTGCCTTAGGCTATGTTCCCACGCAGTATTTTTGCTCAGCATTTTGGTCAGTATTTTGCAATTATTGCATAGACTGAACTCCAATGATTGGATGACTATTACCACAGACTCCTTTCACATGGCCGTTTATTATATGGCAAATAAGAGTTGGTAGGACCAGTGGACTGTGTACAAGGGCTACAAACAAAGGAGAAAAATCTTTATCGTTAGCTAATTGCATCTTTTGTGAGGCCAATAAAACATTGTTATTGGCACTGATATTGATGAATTTAAATGGCTGCACAAATGATCAAGTGACTACTCATGTGGCCCGGCCACTCAATTAATCAAGCTGTTAATGGCTTTAAAAGTTCATGCTGATCACAGGAATCGCCATTCATCATCATGAGCCCGTCAGCCTGTATAAAAAGGGGCCTTAGATACACAGAAGATTGTTGGCAGGAAAAGACCACTTGGTCCATCTAATCTGCCCTTATATTATTTCCTTTCTTATTATTTTAGGATAGATATACAGTGATGCCTTGGATTACGAGCATAATTCGTTCCGGGACTGTGCTTGTAATCCAAATCCACTCTTAAACCAAAGCAAATTTTCCCATAAGGAATAGTTGAAATACAGAAAAATGGTTCCACACCCAAAAATAATGATTTTTTATTCTGAATAACAGGTAAAATAAACATTTACAAAGCTGGGTATGTGATATTATAAGTTACTGTACAGTATAGCCCAGCAGCATGTGGAGTATAATGTATAGTAAGTGCATAGGAATGAAAAAACAGCCGCATTTTGTAGATACAGAAGGAGGTTCAGACAGGGGTGTAACTACTGTACCACTATAGCAGTCATAGCAGCTGCTATGGGGCCCACCACATCAGGAAGGCCCTATTGCCCGATCCTGAAGTACACTGGGTCCCCTGAGCTGTCATCATTTGCAGCACCAGGTAGACAGCTTAGGGTCAGTTGGGAAGTAAGGGGGGCCCAATCAAAAGTTTGCTATGGAGCCCAGCTATTTCTAGTTACGCCCCTGGTTACAGCTATGATGAGATTACCTCCACAGTCCTGTCCCCGACGCAAGCCCCAGCCTGAAGTGGATCTGCTATAATTTGGAAGGTGAGACACAGTGCTCTCTGCTGAGATCTCTGGCCGAGACGGTAACTCTGTCTCGGTTTTCTATGACTCCCCATAGAAAATATTTCCTGCTCTGGACAGTTCCTGTCTTGGCCAGAGATGTCAGCAGAGAGCGCTGTGTCAGACTGAAAATAATAAAACATTTCCTGCAGGGTGTACAGCAGCTGAGAAGTACTGGAAGACTTGCGATTTTGAATAAGAGTAAATTACAAATCTATATAACTTTCTGACACCAGTTGATTTGAAAGAAAAAGATTTTCGCTGGACAACCTCTTTGAACCAAGTTACAATTTTGAAAAACTGTGAGCTCTTCTTGCAAAATGCTCTTAATCCAAGTTACTCTTAAACCAAGTTACCACTGTATGTATATCCCAGGCAGGTTTACATTCAGTTACTGTAATTTTACTAACCACTGTAACTATAGTTACTGTAAATGTATTAACCTCTAATCACTTTCTGCTGGAAGTTTGTTTCAAGCAGATACTACTCTTTTAGTAAAGTAATTTCACTGCTGTCACTGCTTGATTGATGGTAGGGCTCAGCTTTCAGTGCAAAAGCCTATTCCCTAACCTTTTTCCTGTGCAGGTGTGAAATTTGGAAACAGGACTGGAAGATGAAACCTGTCAATCAATGGGAGTGTGGTTGCAGTAAAGCCCCTTAAAGCCGGTATTACACCTGTCGGCAGCGAGCGGGTGACTACAGGGGGCCCATAGAGGATAGCAGTGGTCTGCTGCTGCTGCTCCTATTCCACGGTGCGACAGCAGCAGATCGTTGCTATATTAGTTGTTTGTCTTTTAACATGTTGAAAGACAAACAACTGCAATGATCAGCCGACATCGTTCATGTTGGTTGATCGTTGCCTTCTATTACACAAGACAATTAACCGCAACAGCCGATAATCGTTTCGTGTAATAAGGCCTTAACCCAGCTCCTCCACTGCAAAATGAACATAGGCACTCAGCTGAGATCCCGACCAATCAAAACTTTATCTATGGTTTCCAGCAGCACAGTATAGATTTACTGCATATCGCCAGAGCATACAAACCGTGGCTTCAGCAGTAGCTTTACAAGGGGGATAAAGATGTTTTATTATGCTGTGTGAGGCCAGAAGAGGGGTGGCAACTAGTCATTTAAGTGAGAGACGTCTGTGACCAGTCACGGCCCTGTGCTTGTCAGAGCACAGTGCGAGCATGATTGACAGGCAGAGAGATCCATTAGTGGCTTCTCTGCCTGTCAATCATCCCCGCAGAGCGTACTGAGAGGCAGAGAGGCTTGACTGGTCACAGACATCTCTCGCCCAAATGACTAGTTGCTGGACCTGCACAGTTAATCTATACTATGCTGCTGGGAACTATATCAGCACAATTGTGCTGATTGGTTCCCTTTCTCATTTTCCCTGAGACTCCTTAAACATTTTTCTAAATGAAAGATAAGCTGTGATTATAGACTGTTTGGCGCCCAAACCACAGTGAGAACAGGGCCAGAAGCAGTACTCCTTGTGGTGGCGGCATCGGGTTACTGCAGCCACAGCTCCTATTAACTTTAATAGCAGCCAAAGCTGCAGTAATGTGACTCCACCACTACACTAAATTTGAGCCAACTGATTCTGTCTTCTTCTCCATGTAGTGCAAGCACCAAACAGCTTGTCAGCCTCCCATCAATCAACTATCCAGAGGATAGGCTATCAATTATTTTTTCCATAAAAACATTATGTTTTCTATAATTTGTTTAATTATGTGAAATAGAATGTGCGTTGTATAAGTGGCACCTAATGAAAGAATAAGCACAGTCCAGTGATGGACAAAGGTGGCGGCAGAGAGCACCGTGTCAGACTGAAAATAATACCTAACTTTCTGCAGGGCATACAGAAGCTAATAAGTACTGGAAGACACGATTTTTTTAAACAAAGTAATTTACAAGTCTGTACAACTTTCTGACACCACCATAAAATATATTATTTATTTATATAGCACCAGTGGGGTAGCTAATAATGAATAATAATGCTTTTATTTGTATAGCGCACACAGATTCCGCAGCACTTTACATAGTTTTGCCAATTATTGCTCCCTGTCCCCATTAGGGCTCACAATCTAAATTCACCTATCTGTATGTTTTGAGTGTGGGAGGAAACCGGAGTACCCGGAGGAAACCCACGCAAACTCGGAGAGAACATACAAACTCTTTGCAGATGTTGCCCTTGGTGTGGGATTTGAACCCAGGACCCCAGCGCTGCAAGGCTACAGTGCTAACCGTGGATACAGACCACGCAGCTGCAAAGAGGCCCGTGCAGCTGCAAAGAGGCCCGGGCCCCCATGGAAGAGCACTGCCTGCCTCCATGGTAGTGGCTGCAAGTTTAACTAGCTGACAGTTCACCCCCCAGCAGCACCACAGAGCGCTCACAGATATGGGTAATCCCCCCAGGTGGCGCTCAGGCTCTCACAGCACAACATCCCCCCCCCTTCCCCTGGGACGGCTCTTAAAGGCCACCCTTCCCACCCTCAGAAGGCCCTCAGAGCATACTGAGGCGCTCTGAGCCCCAGAGGGGGGGGGGATGTTGTGCTGTGAGAGAGTGAGAGTGGGGGGGAATGCTCTTACCACACTACCCCCTAGACACTAGGATTGGGATCCATGGGGCCCATAGTGGTTTTTTTTTTAGTGCCAACAGATTCCGCAGCACTTTACAATTCTGGGGGTACAAACATACACAAAATCAGACATAACAGACATACACATGTAATTATCAAGCCATATATAAGGAGTGAGGGCGCTGCTCCCAAGAGCTTACAGACTGATAGGCGGGGGTTAGAGACAAAAGGCAGAGGGGCAAAAGTTTATTGTAAATATTGCTGTGATTTTTTGTTTAGGTGATGTGAGGTCTATAAGGTACATGGCTGATGGAGGAAAATAAATAAAAATGAATAGAAAGGTGTTTAAATGTAATAATATATACAGTAGCCTCTGATGCCCCTTGATCCCATTGTAAATCAAATGCAAATGCAGCATGACATTTCTTTTCTAGTGGGTGGTGGTGACAATGCATCTCCTCCACTTTAATGTCTATGACCCATGAACCTTTAGAATTTCCTACTCAGTAAGAAACCTGGTAAGGTCACTGGTTTATACACATTGTAATGGAGAAGGGAATTTTAACTTGGTTATGTTTTACCATAATAAATATGGCTTGAAGAAAGGCCAGAGGCAGAATTCTTTTCATTGTGCTGGAGTAGGTAGGCTTTGTTACACGGATTGTAATGTTATATAGATTCAAATATGAAACATAAAGCCTAAATCTTCAGCTCCAATATTACTAAATATACTATGGGAAAATACTATACAGGACTGAATGTGTTCTATACCATTGGCTTTTACCTGACCTTCTGTACTTTGCTTGATAGATCTCTCCCCATGCCCAAAGAGAGACCTATCAATCAAGGCTGGTGGGTGGGGACTGCCAGGATGACTTGTGGTTCACGCATCATGAAAATGACAATAGGCTCTCTACAAGATATAGAGAACTTGTAGGACCAATGGAACCAAGACACCCAGATATACAGCTAAGGCTACGTTTACACACTGTCTTTATGGCTAAAATAATAGCAACCAATTTTATTTAAAATAACGGTCATTATTTTAATCTTCTATGATTCCCATTGAAGTCAACACAAACAATGGCCATCTGTCCGCATAATGTATACAATAATGGCCGTTGTTTGCAGCATTGATTTCCTATGGACATTGGACTCATTTCTTCTCATTTACATATTGAGCGCACAGACCGTCAGGCGGTGATTTCTCCACGGCGGGACCCTTAGGAGCAGAAAAGTATTGGGGGCTCTACCGGGGGTCGGGTGGGCTCTGCCCCGGGCGCTCGGGTGATAGGTTCCTTTTACATCAAGTTTTTATGTTAAAAAGATTTTTAAAAGATTTTTAGTGATTTTTTTTTATTTTATTATCTATATTATAAAATATTCCTGAAATTATGCAGTTTTTAACCTCACCAATAGGTCTAAAACTAAAGATCCCCATATACTTCATATTTCTGTTGGCCAAACCCACCACTGTGTCTACCGAGACTACGCTGACAGATGACGTTGGTGGAGATAGGAGTGGAGCATGAAGTGAAATCACTGCCCGATCCCTTTGTTCGCAGAGAGATAAGCTATTGTCTGGCTGCGGCTAACCCTTCCCAATAGGGAACACAGGAATGCTTGACTGTGCTGATTGGGGGCTGCGTAGGGCTGAATCCATCTTCTCCAGGCAGCAGGATTCATACACTAAGCTATCAGGTTTGCGTAAACCCCAACTTAAAGCGACTCTGTACCCACAATCTGACCCCCCCCCCTCCCAAACCACTTGTACCTTCGGATAGCTGCTTTTAATCCAAGATCTGTCTTGGGGTCCTTTTGGCAGGTGGTTCAGTTATTGTCCTAAACAACTTCTTTTAAACTTACAGCCCCTTGCCCTATGGCCGTGGCTTAGAATATCTGTGCCCTAACTTTGCACCACCCCTCCGTCCCTCCTCCCCAATCTCTTCATCATTAGGAATGCCACTGAAACATTTTCTCCATGCTGAACATTTGCACAGGTGTCTTAATGATCCAGCCCATGTGCCCAGCTGACGAATAGGAGGCAATCTGCCTGGAGCATTCCTAATGATGAAGAGGGTGGGGAGGAAGGACAGAGAGGGTGTGACAATAACTGCATCACCTGCCGAACGGACCCCAGGACAGATCTTGGATTAAAAGCAGCTATCTGAAGGTACAAGCAGTTGGGGGGGAAGGGGTGAGATTGTGGGTACAGAGTTGGTTTAATTTAAGGCTGCTAAAGTGACAGCAGCATCCTGAGGAATGGCCTCTTCAGAGATCGCAGAGTATGACCTCCAATGTTTCACATTTATCTCAACGGGGCAAGTCCTGTCTATTGTTGTCTATGTCTGTGATGCTTGCTGTAAAGTATGTCACTAAATGCTGTTAAAAACAGTACAGGCAAAACAGTAGCCCCCATAACAATGTACAAAAAAAAATTAAATAATAGCAGTCAGAAAATAGAAACAGACTAGAAAAACGAACATGCTCAAACATGCAAATGTCCTGCAAATGGGTGCCGATCTCGTAGTTTGGTGGTCGTCTGTGGCACCCACGGCCAACAAATCTTCACATCTAAAAGGACCCTAAAACATTCAACCAAAGACACATATAACTATGACAGAAGAATGAAGCCCTAGTCATCATTCCTACTCCCAGACCATCCAGATTCATCATTCCAGAGCTGCTCGTGGTGGGGGTCTTATGTGATAATTCTCTATAACTAATATATAAGGTGCCGGCCACTTGCATTTACATCAGTTATTTCTTACTGCAACATACTAGCCACTATTCACTTATTTCTATTGTCTGTTATACTGATGCGTATGTTTTATTTCATTGGACTCTTATATATATTAGACTAGGGTAGTAAGCTTTCTGTAATTGTCAGCCATCCAAGAAAAAGAATGTACTTCTGTCTAACAAGCTATCGCATAAGGAAAGAAAGCAAGCGGGTTCACTCGTTCCCAAGTGCAATATGTAGATGGGAGACATCAGGTGAGATGGTGGAAAAGACTGACAGCAAAGTGACAAATTGGGTGAAATCCTATGACATTTGGGGCTCCATGAAAAAAGGAGCCTCTGGGCCAGCCATCCAGGAATAAAGCCGAAGGTTATGTTTTAATGAATAAAGTGTTGACCCTTGGGTGGGACGTGAGACCCAAGAGTGTATTATGTGAGAACCTTGAGTGTTCGTCCTAGGGCTGGAAGATCTCTATAGGCAGGAGCAAAGCAAGCTTGCATGGGTGTAAATCATTTGAGAAAGGAGAACTCCACCAACTTAATGACCAGATATCTTCTTTACCAGCATCAATTCATAAAAAGTTAAAACAACATAGACAAAATGACAATATGCTGTCACTTTCATCATGTCCATGCACTGACTAAGGTTTCTTGGGTCATAGGCTAAACAGCACAAAATCTGCGTCACCAGTACATCCCCTAAAGCTGTCCACTCCAGGGCACCACGCAACCTCAAGAACAGTGAAACCTATTTGTTATGTCCTCATGGGCCTCATTAACCTCCAGTGGAAAAACCAGTCCTGAGAACCTACTTAGGGCCTTCATAACCTCAGGGAGATCCTCATATTTGCCTTTAACTTTGAAAGGTTAAGTGAGCTAAGAAACATAACTTAGGTACTTAGCCTAACATATAGAGCATTGATCTATATGGTCCTGAGAAGTGGAATTACATTTCTGGCACAGCTCTCATGATTTTCAAAAAGGGTCTTAATGTTTGTTGTTCTGATGTTCTCTAATCAATAAGATGTGTTAAACTGGCCTCATGCCATACATTTAAGGGTTTCCCACATAATAGGTGTGTTAATAAAGTCAGAGGGTTGTGTATTAAGAAAGATCTTTTTTTCTATCAATGGAATGAGAAAAATGTCAAAAATTTGTATGTCATGAGTCCATCTGCCGTTGTCATTTACCTGTTCTTTAACTTCAAAACATAAATGAGTGGGAAATGTGATTGTTTTCTTCAGGCAGCCATCTAACATGTTTCATTACAATGGACTGAGACAAAAGTCTCCTTGGCCAATGCAAGTTCATGATTCAATGAATATTACTTTCATCCATGCCTCCACTCTCCATTATTGCTTTTTATTTCACCCAGACATTTTCTTACAGTTCTATCACAAGCTTTGACTCCTGTTTCTGAAGATTTTTTTTGCGTTGTCCGTTTTCTATTATTAAGGCATACTGCTGTGAGTCATCTCAAATTGTGACAGTTTGACATCTTTTTTGGTCATTCTTGGATTTCCTTTTGAAACTTTCCTTTGTTGTTTATACCTGCATCAGATTTTACCTACAGCTTACTAGGAACAACCAACATCTTTTGCCACACTCTGCATTGGATCTTCATCTTGAATGTAAATGTTTTATAATCCTTTCCAATGTTTCAAATGACAACTCTCCCAGGGCCATATTTTCTGTCAATATGCTGAGTCTACAGCCCAGTAAGGTCTGTAATTTCCCTGGTGCCGACAAACTGACTTATGTTCAATTATTACAAACACATTGTTTTAGATCATAGTTGTGATTTGTGCATTTGCCTTGCCATAAAACATCAGCGTAAATAGCCCCTATGTATTGGATTAAAGAGTTTTTGCTAAGGGTTGTTAGGAATGAAGGTAGGATGGATTCTTGTCTTTATTTCAATTCTATTAAAAAGTACCTGTCATCAAAATATCTTTTGGCACAGGTATCACTGCCCACACTGACCAGGAGAAATAGCAGGGGAGAGACCACGGCAGATGGCCGTATCTCCGATACTGCTCTGTCTATCAATGGAAGTTTATGAGACTGGTTTTTATTACAGTCACAGCAGGCGGCTGGGGGGTGGATGGCTCTGTTGCCGCAGTCTCTCCCCAGCTATATCAGCAGTGAGACCCAGTGGGATCAATAACTTTTGACTTATCTGAGGTACTCTTTAGCTTTGTAGCTATTTTACAAACAACGCCAGATGTATGATCAACTAATGCTTACAATGGACCTGAGCAACCAAAGAAAAATAACAGTGACAAACATGAGAAAATTCTGAGTAAGTTGAGACTAGAAACAAAAAGAAGGAGGGTGGATAATTACGTAGGTAAAATAATCTGGGTTAATGAGGCGGAGCATTTCAACTGGGTGTGTGGAACTAATTGTGGCTTTTGCTGTAGATGACTCAGGCCATCAGAGTGTTCTGAATTGACACCATGTAATACTACATTTTCCCAAAAATGAGCCAATGGCAACTTCCTTCTATACATCCAATGGCAGTTCTCATATGCCAGGGTTGTAGCAGCCAAAGTGTTCTGTAAGGACCAGGCAGAACAAAAACCAACTTCTATGCAAGGAATGCAGGTAGAGGTACCACAAGTCTCAGCTAGGTGATTCAATCATACACTGTAGGTAATGAGGAACATCTATACTTACAACCATACGAGCGGAAAACGAGAAAAAGTTTATTTGCGGCAGTGCTTTTCTGCCCTCAAATGCAGGGGGGCCTTTCTCAAGTACTTCAAGACAACACAATGTTCCAAACTATACTTATATACAATCACAAAGTATATTTTGTGCTCTCATGTTATCAAACTGCTCCAGAAGACCAGGACTGACAGAAAAAAAGAAGAACAGCGCGGCTTAGGCTGGGTTCACACCATGTTTTCGCAATCCATTTTTTTTTTTTTAAAAACAGATGAAAAATGGATGGAAAAAAACAGATGAATTTGTGTGCATCTGTTTTGATCTGTTTTTCCATTGACTTCTGTTTTTTTTTAACGTACACAAAAACGTAGCTGACATTACTTTTGTGTACGTTAGAAAAAATGGATGCGCTTTGATCCTTTTTTTATAATGGAAGTCAATGAAAAAATGTATCAAAACGGACGCACACAAATGCATCTGTTTTTCCATCCTTTTTTTGCAAAAACGGATTGCAAAAATGTAGTGTCAACCCAGCCTAATATGAGGGTCACAGCGACAGGTTTATATCAACAGGTTTGCATGAACCTGCTGATAGTTCCCCTGTAAATGCGGCCATTGTAATAGTTTCAGTCAAACAGTTCACTTGAAGAAAAGTGGCACTCAACGGACTTCTTACTTTAATTGACTTAATTCCATGAAACATGGGTCATGGACGCTGACAAGCCATTGGGACACTGGTCACTTCCTGGGTTCACAGACGCGAGTACTGTGCTGACGTCTGGATTGGAGTATGCGTGTGTCTGTAAGTGCCGGGATCCTGTTGTGTTGAGATTTTAATCTTTGTAACTCTGCCAGATGTACTAGACATGTGGAATTGGGTGGATGTCAATTCAAAATTCACAACATCACTACATCTGATGTCTGATCACTACACTCATGTGCTCTATACATTGATAGATCATTATTGGAGATAAGCGAACCTCGAGAATGCTCGAGTCCATCCAAACCCGAACGTTCGACATTTGATTAGCGGTGACTGCTGAAGTTGGATAAAGCCCTAAGGCTATGTGGAAAACATGGATATTAGTCATTGGCTGTATCCATGTTTTCCAGACAACCTTAGAGCTTTAGCCAACTTCAGCAGCCCCAGCTAATCAAATGACGATCGTTCGGGTTCGGATGGACTCGAACCCGGTTCGCTCCTCTCTAACATTATCCATGGGGGTGGGAATTCAAGACTAATTGCCCACATGAGTAAATACCATGATAGCGATCTACAAATTAATTAGTACTTTAGGTCTGAAACGTGAGACCATTACCATTTGGAGGTGATAGGTGGAAATTTTTATTGCAAAGAGAGGCTGAAATAATAATACAAACAGGCACCTCGAGACTGGTAGGCCTGAATAATCGAAACAACCAGAGCGGAGCGTGTTTTTGCAAATGTATTTGTACCAATATAATGCCAGTATTTGCTAGTAACTATTTCGGGCAGGGGTAATTTATTTACCTTATATTTGTTTCACCATTTGTTTTTTAGTAATTTGACTTATATTTTGTCAATAAAGTTGCAGTGTTGTGTATTAAAGGGGGTTGTACTTGTAGGAAGGCCTCGATAAAGAGTTAAAACATATAAAAACTACAGTATAGTAAAGTACATTATAGACGTAACAAAACTCAAAACAAAATGGCATATCCCCCCCCCCCCCAAAAAAAGTTTTTCAATATATATTTAATACATTTAATGTACCCTGAAATGGTGGTATTAATGAAGACGATTAGTCCTGCAAACACAAGCCTTTATAGGTTATGTCAATGGAAAAAATTTTAATTTGATGATAGACAAAAATGTGCCCTCAAGGCCTGCAAAAACTACAATAGCTAGATCCTTAAGGGGTTAAACCTCAGTGATAATAAAACAGGAAACAGACTACATTGGTAAATACTTTTTGTAGACTTTGTGATACTAGTGCATGGCAGACGTTCGTATATGTACAGCTCATACATGAAACTATTTACATAAAAAGAGTTATGCTGAAAAGACCAGATGTTCAGTGACAGGTAAAAATTAATCATGTCTTCTTAAGAAGAGGCTGTGAGAACGTTTTTTCTTGTAACTGAGGCCATTTTAGAAAGCTGATTGACCTGTTTCTCAGCTTTGCCTAATGTGTTAGTTACCCAATGATTTTTGAAGAAGATTGTGTTTTCTTCTACATTTTATAAGTGTCTTGACGTACATAAAGGGGTTGTTCAGTTTTCATATATCCTACTGTAATGGACTGTAAAAGGAGTTGGTCACTGTCGCTAATAGTAGATTAATTGAAGAGTTGGGCTCTAAGGCATTTTGCTAGTTATGTACTTTGGTTGCTATGGGTTACAGATTTACTTAAAAGGGAGGATCTTCACAGCTTGACATTGTCATTGAGTGACTGTGGTAAATATTTATACTCACAGAAGTACTCTGCAGATTTGTCACATGAATGCATGATCATTGTTATGGAAGAAGAGAATGGTGAATGCCAGGTGGCCAGGTGCGGCCAGTGTATTGCAGGAGTGGGCCAACAGGCCGCCTAACGTGGTGGGCCCCATAGCAGCTGCTATGGCTGCTACAATGGTAGTTACACCTCTACAGGGGGCCTTTGAGCAGTCAATTAGCCAACCCTGGATGAGAAGAAGGTTGCAGAAAATAGACACTATCTTTGCAGCATGGACTGCCTTTGGTGACTTTTTATTGTCACAAGTTTGGAAAATGTTGTGGCTCTCAAAGGCCGTGTTTCTTGCTTGTAGCTTGTCCTACTCACAGGCTGTCTTGCACTTATGGAACACTTCTTAGATGAGAGGTTAAGAACCCTCAGAGGCGAAATCTTCTTCTTTAAATTGACCTTTTCAGGTGAGTTCATAGAATCCATCTTGCCTTCCACACTCTGTAGGCTTCCGATGCTAGAGGATCAGAGCATCACTGAGCCATCGCTATTGCTTCTTAAACTGATGGCAGCTGGTTATACTGTATCTTCCTCTTTCTGCAATGTCTAGATAGTTTCGCCAGTATTCTAACTTTTAACTTGTGAACTATCTTTTTAACTCTATGCGATCATTCAGCTAACAATTATTTCTCCCGGACTGCCCATACACATAAAAGTGAGGTTAGTGTAAACCCTGCATAGAGCCTTTTCTTATGTTCTGGGCTAGTCAGTGCAATACTATCCACAATATGTTTAGGAACCTCAGGGTCACCACTCCTTTGGCACTAAGTGATTTTGCTAATTGTCGGCCATTACAGCTGATAATCACTTTTTGTAACAAAAGGCAATGATCAGCCAACATGCACCATGTCGGTAAATTGTTGTCTTTCAATGTCTTTCAACATGCGAGCGCTGATCTGACAGGTCGGCACTCGCTTGCTCCTGGTGATCGGCCCGTGTAATAGGGCCTTCAGCCAGCATGACTTCAATCAAGAGACCTGTGTTGCCCACAAGTAGCCATTGGCCCAACCTCTATGTAACCTTCTCATTCATTTATGTAATTGTCCATTCACAGCCCTGGCAATAGTCACCAATATGGACACAATATGGACATATGCAACTCATTGTTATAAACATACAATGCAGTGTAAGCTAAGAAGTAGCACACTGTTACATACATAGCATTAACCCCTTCAGAACAGTGCAAATTTAAATTTTTGCGCTTTCGTTTTTTCCACCTTGCGTTTAAATGGCTGTAGCACTTCCCTTTTTTCACCTACAGACCCCTTATGAACCCTTATTTTTTATGACACTAATTGTACTTTGCAATAACAGTTTTAATTTTTCCATAAAATATGCTGCAAAGCCAGGAAAAAAATATTTGCGCAGTGAAATTGAAAATAAAACACAGGGTTTTTTTTATTTGGGGGGGGGGGGGGAGGTTGTGTTTACAGCGTTTGCCCTATGGTAAAACTAACATGTTATCTACTTTCCTCAGATCAGTACAATTACAACGATATGTAACTTGTATGACTTATTTTATTTGACGGCTTTTAAAAAATTAAAACCTTTTTAAAAATCGAAATGCTCCTTAAAATTGCTCTATTACCATGCTTATAACACTTTTATCCTTTGGTCCAGGTACATTCTTGGTCGGGAAGGGGTTAAAGGGGATATTCAGGTAGAGGGGAAAAAATTCACTTTCTGCAGAAGCTTATAGCTTTACTTACCTATCTATCCCAGTTTTGAAACTACTATTTTTTTTATTTTTTTTTGGGGGGGGGGGGGGGTTGTTCTGTATTGTGTTTCTGTACTTCCTGGTTGAGCAGATGTACTCAGTACTACAGGTTCCAGAATGCAATGCTTTCTCTCATCTGTTCATCACAGTCCTCCACCCTGCACATTCCCCGTCCAAATGTATTGCAGAACATCTAGGCTGTATTCACACACTGCAGTTTAATTTTGTTACTGAATTATTTGCAGTAATTTATCATTTCATTGTGTTCCCACCCACACAACACACAGTTAATACCTGTAACGCCACACAGTACGCTGTATTTTCTACCTGTAACACCACACAGCACACTGTATTCTCTACCTGTAACACCACACAGCACACTGTATTCTCTACCTGTAACACCACACAGCACACTGTTTTCTCTACCTGTAACACCACACAGCACACTGTATTCTCTACCTGTAACACCACACAGCACACTGTTTTCTCTACCTGTAATGCCGATATTGGAATAAAGTAAAGAACTTTTTTTTTTATTTAATTTAAAAAAAAATAATAATTTCATCAATAATTTCATCAATAATTTATGCTCAAGCATCTTTTATCTTTGAAGTTGAGCTCCACAATAAGGACTTTATCCAATATTATGTTACATGGGATATACTGTGTACGGGATCCTCTGTGCCATGTACAGTAGCATCATTTAATTGTGTTACTGCATCATTTTTGTGAATACGCTGCAGTACTGCAATGAAACTCCAGCATGTGTGAAAATAGCCCTAATTTTAGTGCAGAGTTTTTCACAATCAGCGAAGTTGCAGCAGCTGCTTCTGGCTTGTTAGAGATGGTGAATCACTCAAGGGATTGGGGATCCAGCGAAGCCTCCTATAACTTCACGCCCTGCCCCCTGTCTGCATCATCAGTCTATGCTCAGCAAACACACACAATGTGAGACAGAGGCATGCAAGTTTTATCTCCTAAGGTTGGAGAGCAGAGGGAGCAGGAGACAATGTGGATTGGCACAGAGACCAGTTTTCTTCACTTCCTGGATTTCAATCAGCTACCAGTGTTGCAGAACCATACAGATATGGTAATACATTATATAAACACATCTATATATCTTTTAATGCACTTTTAATAGAAAACAAGTTTTCCTTATGTGGAGTTCCCCTTTAACATAGAACATACTGAACAGGTTTCCTTATACTATACATGATACCATGTGCTACACTAACACTATAAACAAGTCAAACAATAAAGAAAAACAGACAGTAATGGGGGATGGGGAACAGAAAAGGTGGGCAAAATAAATCACAGGCCCAAATGATTTATGGGAAGAAAAACACACAAGGAGGAGAAGGGGAAGAAGCAGGTGTAAATCCTCTTCCTCATTAACACCTGGGCTGTTCAATACAAAATAGTTTCTGAGCAAGTTCTGCATAAGAACAGATTTTTTTTTTTATTGAAAATATCTTTATTACAATCAGTCGTCGTCGAGCATACATAAACTGCGACGCAGCGCAGCCCAATAAATAAGACAATACATACTCAGCACCATGGTACAACATACAGCACAGGCTCCCAACGCTATACATCATACCACCCGCTACACTAACATTCCTGCATACCTTAACAATCCTATAACAACAAACAATAAAGCAATACAGACAAGTGATGGGGTAAGGGGGGTGGGAAAGAGGGGGGTAGGGAGGGGAAATCACAGGCCCGAAGCTTTATTGAAAGACAACACAACACAAGGGGAGAGGGGGAAGGAGAGGGGTATCAATCCTCTTCTTCCTGGTCCGATCTGTCCATGATGGAATAGTCTCTGAGCAGGCTGTGGACCAGCCTGCGGCAGTCCAGAAAGAACATCCTCTCCTTCTTCAAAATGAGGCGGTTCCTGGCAAGCCATATAGCGTCCTTAAAACAGTTCATAAGGCGCCAGGCCTCCCGGGTTGCCTCATCGCCGAAATTCCCAGCATAAGAACAGATACTACACTTGATCTGGTCTTCTCATGGTCCTTTACCCGAGTCCTTTAGAATGATATCCATTGTGAGAGCAGAGTAAATACAAACCATTCAGGATGTGGAGAGAGGGTGTTCATGTGAAATGTCTCTGTTTACTGCAAATGACAATATAAAGAAACAGTCTTGACTAACATGCAAGGATGCAATCCAAAGACCACAGTCGTACATACACATGTTGATACTTCACCTTGTCTAGATAAACAAAACCAGAACCGTTACAAAAAAATGTGGCTATTTTACGAGTAACATGAAATTAGTTTTCAACTCACAACACTGGTGAACGACCTTATGATGACCTCTTAGGCTATGGTTCTGCAGAGAACACAGTGCAGTGGTGCCTTGGATTACGAGCATAATTGGTTCCGGGACTGTGCTTGTAATCCAAATCCACTCTGAAGCAAAGCAAATTTCCCATAAGAAATCACTGAAATGCAGACAGTTGGTTCCACACCCCAAAAATAATGATTTTTTTAAATTCAAAATAACATGTAAAGCAAGGGAAACAAACATTTAGAAACAGCTGAGTATGTGATATTATAAGGTACTGTAGAGTATAGCAATCAGCATGTGGAGTATAATGTATAGTAAGTGCATAAACCTGAAGAAACAGCAGCAGTGTGTATAGCTGAGTGTAAGTGCAGACACATTATAGAAGCAGTGTGTATAGCTGAGTGTAAGTACAGGCCCATTATAGCAGGAATGGAAAGGATGGGAAATACAACGGCTGACAGAGACTGCAGGGAGCATGAAGGAAGGAGCAGGGCAGATGTGGGCACAGTATAGCAGCACTCTCTGTCCGGGGAGAGAGGACTTACAGCTATAAAGAGATTACTTTCATAGTCCTGTCCCATGATGCAAGCCCCAGCCTTATATGTAGCTCTGCTATGATTTGGAAAATGAGGGAGACTTCCAGGGGCAGAGTACAGTGCTTTAGACCCCGCTATGCAGACCATACCCCTCGCCACTTGCCCTAAACCAAAGCAATGCTCTTAAACCAAGTCACAATTTTGAAAAACTGTGAGCTCTTTTTGCAAAACGCTCTCAAACCAAGTTACTACTCTTAAACCAAGGTACCACTGTACATGCTCAGATATGGGCAAAATGGAGTCTCTAGTTTTCCAAGTTCAGGTTATTGAACTTAATAGATGACATTTAGACTGGCAATGTTATGGTGTAGTAAATGTTGGCACACTGTTCTGCCAGTATCATGGCATATACGCCTAATGTAGGCTAATTATCATATGGGACTTTAAGGGTATGTTCACAAAAATGTGGCGGAATTCCATGGCAGAGCACTCTGTGTGCCACTGTTTCTCTATGGGAAGGCTCGCATGCCTCTGCTCAAATAATTGACTTGTCAATTTTTTTGAACGGAGAGCTGCAGGAGCAGAGGCGTGAGCGCCCTCCCATAGAGAAACAGTGGCACACTGAGGCAGGCAGGATTCCGCCACATATGCTCAGTGTAAACATACCCTAACCTTACATTTAATTTACCTTAAGGGTGTTCGAGACAACTTAAGGGTGAGACGAGACAACTTTGTAGTCACAGATTGGCTAGGTAGCAGGTAATTTCTGTGAAACAGGAACTTGGGAGATTCAAGAACCCAGCCGGTGACTAGGAGTGGTGACACTACAGGGCCCTAGGTATGAGTAAGTGCAGCCGAGTGTTCCTCTGTTCTTTATTGGGAGGGGTAAGTTATGGGGAGGAGAAAGGTAAGCTGCAGCCAGACTGCTCTGGCGCCGGCTTACCTTTCCAAGAACAAAGGTGTCAGGCTTCATTCACACAATCCGTGTCACGACCCACACTGCGATCCGCGCTGATAGACCCCAAATAGAGGTGCAGCTCAACCCCACCTCCTGGCAGCAGAGAGCACATAATCTGACAAATACTTGCCTACTCCCCCTGTGCTGGCAGAACATGGCAATGAGAGACCACGCCACTTCTGTTGAACATGTGTAAGCCGGGGGGGGGGGTCGGGGGGTGGTGGTTGAGGGGCTGCACTTCTATTGTGGGATCCGTGCCGCGATCCTCCTCTGCACTAGGACATGTCCTATTTTCGCAGAACGGATCGCGATGGGGGGCGCGGCACAGATCACGTGAATGAATGAATTGATTTGAATGGTTCATTAAATTTTACTAGACTTGTGAATACAGCCTCATGCAGTGATTTTCCATCTCCAGGAGCCCCATAAACCTTACTATGACAGCCGATCTGCTGCAAGCAGTGGGTACGGCCAGCAAAAGTATAAAGTGTATAAAACATAGCCACTTTTCCCCCTCTCATGTCTCCAGATTGGGTTGGGTTTCAAACTCAGTTACATTGAAGTAAATGGAGCTTAAAGGGGTTATCCAGCGCTACAAAAACATGGCCACTTTTCCCCCTCACTTGTCTCCAGGTCAGGTGCGGTTTGCAAATAAGCCCCATCTACTTCAATGGAACTGAGTTCCAAATCCCACCCAATCTGAAGACAAGAGAGGGGGAAAAGTGGCCATGTTTTTGTAGCGCTGGATAACCCCTTTAACTGCAAACAACACAAGAACTGGAGACAATAGAGGGGGAAAAGTGGCCATTTTTTGTAGCGCTGGATAACCCCTTTAAGGCATTGGCCACCCTGTGACTTTATGTAGTGCTTTAACCCCTTAGTGACCAAGCCATTTTGGGCCTTAACCCCTTAGCGACCCATGACGTATCTGACCATGACCTGCTCTGAACGGCGCTGATCCCGGCTGACACGTGCAGCCGGGCAGTGCCTCTATTAGCCGGCGCGGGTCCCGTTGCCGCGCCGGCTAATTAAGCCTCTAAGTGCAGCTGTCAAACCTGACAGCTGCACTTAGATGCTGTGCTCTCCGTGTCCCTGGTGTCTAGTGGGACGGATCTCCCCCCCGCAATGCGATCGCGGGGGGGAGATCCGTTCTTCTGCCCAGGCCGGGCCTCATCGTCGGAATGACGCTGATCCCGGCTCGGCAATAGATTGCTATGGCCTGCAGCAGGCCATAGCAATCTATGACCGATCTGATCGATCTTTGCTGTGTATATACACAGCATTGATCTCTATGAGAGTTTAATGCTGTTTATATACAAGTCCCCCAGGGGGGCTTCTAGTTAAAGTAAAAAAAAAAAGTAAAAAAGTGTTTTTATTAATAAAAAATCCCCTCCCCTAATAAAAGTCCAAATCACCCCCCTTTTCCCATTTTATAAATATAAATAAATAAATAAACATATTTAGTATCGCCGCGCGCGTAATCGGCCGAACTATTAATTAATCACATTCCTGATCTTGCACGGTAAACGGCGTAGGCGTAAAAAAATTCCAAAGTGCAAAATTGCGCATTTTTGGTCGCATCAAATCCAGAAAAAATTTAATAAAAAACGATCAAAAAGTCGTATATGCGCAATCAAGGTACCGATAAAAAGAACGCATCATGGCGCAAAAAATGACACCTGACACAGCCCCATAGACCAAAGGATAAAAGCGCTATAAGCCTGGGAATGGAGCGATTTTAAGGAACGTATATTTGTTAACAACGGTTTGAATTTTTTACAGGCCATCAGATACAATAAAAGTTATACATGTTATATATCGTTGTAATCGTAACGACTTGAGGAACATGCATAACAAATCAGTTTTAGCATGGGACGAACGGCGTAAATGCAAAACTCCCCGAAATCAAAACAAATTAGTTTTTTTTTCAATTTGACAGCGCAAATGATTTTTTTCCGGTTTCGCAGCATATGTTATGGAAAAATAATGCCTGTCATTACAAAGTACAATTGGTTTCGCAAAAAATAAGCGCTCATATACGTCTCTAGGTGAAAAAATGCAAGCGCTGTTGACTTTTAAACTTAAAATGGAATAAGCAAAAGCGCAAAAACGAAAATCGGCTTTGACCTTAAGGGGTTAAAGTGTACCTGTCATTTGTAAAAACTTTTGTCATAGAGAACCCAACTCTTTCTTTGTAACACAGAGTGGGGAGCTCTCCTGCTTGTTCTCCTGATCGGTATGAGTTGGAACACTCAGACCCGGATCAATCTCTATGACATGACAAATGTTTATACAAATGACAGATACTTTTAACCCCTTGCCTCCGCAGCCTGTTTTGGCATTAATGCCCAGGGCCTATTTTTCAAATCTGACCTGTCTCTATGTAGTGATAACTCTGCGATGCTTTTAACTATCGCGGTTATTCTGAGATAGTTATTTCGTGACATATTCCTCTTTATGTTTGTGGTAAACTTTGGTTCATACATTGAGTAGTTTTTAAACAACACAACATTTGCACAAAAATTGGAAAAATTTACGTTTCTTTATATTCAAAGCTCTTCCTAAGAAAGATAGCCATGCCACATGAACTAATTATTACTACAACATGTCTTCTTTATGGTGACGTCATTTGGTGAACTTCCATTTACTTTTTAGGATGTTAGAGGGCTTCGAAATTTTGCAGCGATTTTTCAAATTTTTTTTTGTACACTGTTTACTAGACGTTACATATGACATGTTATCAGCTTATGTTATAGTTTATGTTATCAGCTTTTGTTATCAGCTTTTTTTTTGCGGCATAAGCTGACGTTTTTAGTGGTACAACTTTTGGGTACATGTGACGTTTTGATCTGTTTTTTTTTCTGTACTTTTTAGGGATTAACAAAAGAATATCATTTTGGTTATTTTTTTTACAGTGTTAATCGGGTGGGATAATTAATGTAATGAGTTTATAGACGGGGACATTACGGACACAGTGATACCAAATATGTGTATCTTATTTATAGGGGATCATTTATAAAGAGGGGTAGGAAATGTGCATATTTATTTATTTGTTTATATTTATTTATTTATTTATTTTATTTAACCTATTTATTTATTGATGTATGTGTGTGGTGCATTTTTAACTTACTTTTGCAGGTACAGCTATAATACATGAGGGTATATGCTCACGGAGCAATTCTCAAAAAATTGAAGCAGAAAGCTTTCCGCTTGAAATTCCTCACCTATTCTGCTCTGGCAGAATAGGAGCTGAACTTGAGCAGAATCCGAGCTGAAATCGAGCAGAATTTCAAGCTGAATTCAAGCCCCATTGACTTCTATAGGATTCCTCTAGTGGAATCTGCCCAAAGAATTGACATGTCAATTCTTTGGCCCAGTTCACACTGAGCAAGAATGTCGGAATTCCACGATGGGACTCTCCTCCTGCGGCTGCGGGGCTCTCCTCAGTGTGAACAGGGCCATAAGGCGTATTTCCTGACGAAAATTTCCTCTGTGTGCACGGGCAGTCGGAAATCCCATTTTTTCTATGGAAAAGAGCAATGTTGCATTTACATGGACAGAATTCTGAGCGGATTCTGCTGGCTTTTCGCGGCGGAATCCGCGAGAATTGCTCAGTGTGCATATACCCTGAGGGTATGTGCACACTGAGGAATTCTCAAGGAATTGTAGCTGAAAGATTTCTGCTCTGGCAGAATAGGAGCTGAATTTGAGTGGAATCCGAGCGGATTGCAAGCAGAATTTCAAGTAGTATTTAAGCCTCATTTTTGACTTCTATAGGATTCCTCTAGGGGACATGTCAATTTTTTGGGCGGAAAGCGTATTCTGCGCGGAATTCCAGACAGAAATTTACTCTGTGTGCACGGACAGTCGGAAATCCCTTTGTTCTCTATGGAAAGGAGCAACGTTGCATTTACACAGATGGAATTAAGCGTGGACGCCACACGCTTTTTGCGACGGAATTCCGCGAGAATTGCTCAGTGTGCATATACCCTTATATAGTGAATGAGCTCTCAGTACACTCACAGCATTAGACCCCTGCCTCAGTGCAGGGGCCTGATCATTACAACCATAGCAGCCCAGCGCCTGGGTTGCTATGGTTACCCCCCCTGAGACACGCAAGCGATTGAACGGTGAAGGGGGGTCGGAGGGAGCAGATCTTCCTCCAGATGCCCCATAGATCCTGTGGACCGCGGCACCTATGGGGTTAACTGCCCTCTGGGCAGTGAAAATGGGAGGACAGCCTCCTCCTGCTGCCCGATCGCCGCTAGACACAGCAGGGGGAGGCAGGGACAACATGACGTTCCAGGAAAGTAATTTTGCGGCAAGGGATTAATGACCAAGCCAGATTTTGGAATTTATCAGATTATAACTGATATCAGATTTTAACTTTATCAGATTATAACCCGGTAACAATTTCAAACATCCAATCAATTTTAAGATTGTAAGGTTTTTTTTTGTCAGATATGAACCCGTCACTATGAAAATGCTATCTAAGCTTTAAGCATTATGTTATAGAGCAGAAGGAGCTGAGCAGATTAATATATGTCTTTATGGGAAACGATTTTGTCAAATTTATTGATTGAAATCTCTGATGTTTGCAGTTTAAAGAGTCTGATCCATTGAGTGACATGACCTGCTGGACCCCTAATGCTGCGTTTACACGGAACGATTGTCGTTCGAATTTTTGCGTTAATGATCGCATTTGAGCGATAATCGTTCCATGTAAACGCAGCAAACAATCAATCGACGAGCGAAAAATCGTTCATTTTGATCTTTCAACATGTTCACAAATCGTTGGTCATCGTTCTCTAAAAATTCGCAGATCGCTTTGTGTAAACAGTCTTTCAAAGATTCACCCTATGTAAAAGATGGGCTTAGGCGATCTTAAAAACTATCGCAATAATGATTTTTCTTACGAATTTTCTTACAATTTTTCTAACGATTTATTCGTCTAAACGCTGATCGTTATAAAAACCAAATCGTTGCTTCAAAATCGTTAAACAATCGATTAGGCGAATTATCGCTTCCTGTAAACGCAGCATAACACAGAATGATCAGGGATTTCAATCAACATGTTACAACATGTTATCTTTTCGACAATGATACATATCAATCTGCTCAGCTCTTCCTGCTCTATAATATGATGGCGATAGATGAGATAGCATTGTCTTGATGACAGGTCCCCTTTAAGTAGTAAGAAAAAAAAAAAAAAAAAAAAAGATTTGATGTCATTTTCTTAAATAGGTAAAAAAATAAATAAATTAGGGGAAAAAAGATAATTTTACTAATTTTTCACAACTTTAAACTAAATATGTTACATATTTAAGTACATTCTGTTGAATATATATATATATATATATATATAATATATATATATATATTCATTAGAAAATGTATGTACCCGGCGCTGCCCGGGTATAAAGTGTCAGTGTGTTAATTAGATTTGTTCTAAGGTGCCCAGGAGGCCAAGCTAAAGGTATTGTTTCATCTGAGTTAATCAGTGGAATTAGTGTATACCTGTAGTGCATAGTTGGAGGGGTTCTGTGTACCCACAATGTATAGTTTTTAGGGGTCTCGCATATCTGTAGTGCATAGTTGGGGGGGCTGTACAGTTGGTGAAGGTCCTGTATACCTGTACTGTATAGTTCGGGGGTCCTGTATACCTGTAGTATATAGTTGGTGCTGTATACCTGTAATGTATAGTTGGTGGAGGTCTTGTATACCTGTAGTTTATAGTTTGAGGGTCCTGGATACCTGTAGTGTATAATTGGTGGAGGTCTTGTATACCTGTAGTATATAGTTCGGGGGTCCTGTATACCTGTAGTAAATAGTTTGAGGGTCCTGTATAACTATAGTATAGAGTTGATGGAGGTCCTGTATACCTGTAGTGTATAGTTTGGGGTCCTATATACCTGTAGTATATAGCTGGTGGAGTTCCTGTATACCTGTAGTATATTTGGGGTCCTGTATACTTGTAGTATAGAGTTGGTGAAGGTGCTGTATACCTGTATTATAGAGTTGGTGTAGGTCCTGTATACCTGTAGTGTATGGTTTTGAGGTCCTGTATACCTGTAGTGTATAGTTTGGGGTCCTATATACCTGTAGTATATAGTTGGTGGAGTTCCTGTATACCTGTAGTGTATAGTTTTGGGGTCCTGTATACCTGTAGTGTATAGTTTGCGGTCCTGTATACCTGAAGTATATAGTTGGTGGAGGTCCTGTATACCTGTAGTATATAGTTTTGGGGTCCTGTATACCTGTAGTGTAAAGTTTGGGGTCCTGTATACCTGTAGTATATAGTTTTGTGGAGGTCTCGTGCACTTGTAGTGTATAGTTTTGGGGTCCTGTATACCTGTAGTGTCCTGTATACCTGCAGGGTTGTATTTACCCATATGGCAGTGTTATTCAGTCACAGTTTGTCGGTATTGGTCATGTCTGGTATGGGGGTGTTATCCAGTCACAGTATGGCGGTATTGGTCAGGTCTGGTGTGGCGGTGTTATCCAGTCACGGTATGGTGGTATTGGTCAGGTCTGGTATAGCGGTGTTATCCAGTCACAGTATGGCAGTATTGGTCAGGTCTGATATGATGGTGTTATCCAGTCACAGTATGGTGGTATTGGTCAGGACTGGTGTGGCGGTGTTACCCAGTCACAGTTTGCCGGTATTGGTCAGGTCTTATATGACAGTGTTATCCAGTCACAGTATGGCGGTATTGGTCAGGTCTGGTATGACAGTGTTATCCAGTCACAGTATGGCGGTATTGGTCAGGTCTGGTGTGGCAGTGTTATCCAGTCACAGTATGGCGGTATTGGTCAGGTCTGGTGTGGCAGTGTTATCCAGTCACAGTATGGCGGTATTGGTCAGGTCTGGTGTGGCGGTGTTACCCAGTCACAGTATGGCGGTATTGGTCAGGTCTGGTATGGAGGTGTTATCCAGTCACAGTATGGCGGTATTGGTCAGGTCTGGCAGTGTTATCCAGTCACAGTATGGCGATATTGGTAAGGTCTGGTGTAGCAGTGTTACCCAGTCACAGTTTGGTATACCTGTTGTGCCCTGTATATACATGTACTATATGGATGGAGTAGGGGGTCCTGTATATACATGTACTGTATGGATGGAGTAGGGGGCCCTGTATATACATGTACTGTATGGATGGAGTAGGGGGTCCTGTATATACATGTACTGTATGGATGGAGTAAGGGGCCCTGTATATACATGTACTGTATAGATGGAGTAGGGGCAGTAGCGTTCTTTGGCACCAAGCATACCAAGCGATCGCTTGGGGCCCCCAACATCCAGGGGGGCCCCCACGCCCCGCTCTTGTGCTCAAGACCGCTGGACAGGGCCGCTGCCCTGCTCGCTGCTGCCATCTGAACTGTAACTATGAGCACTCGTAATGAGCGCTCATAGTTACATGCAGCAGCACTGACAGGGCGGGAGACATTGGCCCCCTTCCTGTCAGTCACTCTTGTGGCCACAGGAAGGGTTTTCCCTGCTGTCACAAGTGGCAGCTTTGTCCCTGCGGTGCCGGCGCTCCAGTGACATCACTGGAGCATCGGCGCCAGGTCAAGGGGAGCGCGGCCTCTTCCTGCGGCCACAAGAGTAAAGAGAAGAGGAGATGCCCGGACCCAGGTGAGTATAAGTGTTTGTTTTATTGTGTTATATACTATATGGGAGGGGGAGCACACAGGGGTCTGTTTAACTGGGGGAGCACACATCGGGGGTCTATATAAATGGGGGGAGCACACAGGGGGGCTATACAACAGGGGGAGCACACCGGGGGGCTATAGACTACTGGGGCTTCACAGAGGGGTCTATATACTACTTGGGGCAGCACACAGGGGGTCTATATACTACTTGGGGCAGCAGAATGGGGTCAATATACAACTTGGAGAGCACACAGGAGGTCTACATACTACTGGTGGGGCACACAGGGGTCTATATACTACTGGGGGAACATACAGGGGGGTCTATATACTACTTGTGAGGCACACAGGTGGTCTATATATAACTGGGGGAGCACACAGGGGTCGGTATACTACTGGGGCAGCACACAAGGGGTCTATATAATACTGGTGGGGCACACAGGGGATCTATATACTACTGGGGGAACCACACAGGGGGTTTATATACTACTGGGGGAGCACACAGGGGTCTATATCCAAGTGGGGGAGCACACAGGAGGTCTATATCCAAGTGGGAGAGCACACAGGGGGGCTACATACCCCTAAGGGAGCACACAGAAGGCCTATATACTAGTGGGGAGCACACAGGGGGTATATACAACTGGGGGCAGCACATAGGGGGTCTATATACAACTGGGGCAGCACACAGGAGGTCTATATACTTCAGGGGCAGCACACGGGGGGCTATATATAACTGGGGGAACACACAGGGGTCTATATACAACTGGGGAAGGCAAACAAGGGGTATATACTACTGGGGGCAGGACACAAGGGGTATATACTATTGGGGGCAGCACACAAGGAGTTTATATTACTGGCGGTAGCGCACAAGGGGTATTTACCACTGGGGGCAACACACAGCAGTCTATTGTTTTGGAACGCGTGTCGAGGGGGGGCCCCAGACATAACTTTGCTTGGGGCCCCAGAAATGCCAAGACCGCCCCTGAGTAGGGGGTCCTGTGTATACATGTACTGTATAGATGGAGTAGGGGGCCCTGTATATACATGTACTGTATAGATGGAGTAGGGGGTCCTGTATATACATGTACTGTATAGATGGAGTAGGTTGCCCTGTATATACATGTACTGTATAGATGGAGTAGGGGGTCCTGTATATACATGTACTGTATGGATGGAGTAGGGGGTCCTGTATATACATGTAATCTGTAGTTGGAGTAGGGGGTCCTGTATATACATGTACTGTATGGATGGAGTAGGGGGTCCTGTATATACATGTACTGTATAGATGGAGTAGGGGGTCCTGTATATACATGTACTGTATAGATGGAGTAGGGGGTCCTGTATATACATGTACTGTATAGATGGAGTAGGGGTTCTGTATATACTTGTACTGTATAGATGGAGTAGGGTGTCCTGTATATACATGTACTGTATACATGTAGTAGGGGGCCCTGTATATACATGTACTGTATAGATGGAGTAGGGGGTCCTGTATATACATGTACTGTATAGATGGAGTAGGGGGTCCTGTATATACATGTACTGTATAGATGGAGTAGGGGGTCCTGTATACATATACTGTATAGATGGAGTAGGGGTCCTGTATATACATGTACTGTATAGATGGAGTAGGGGGTCCTGTATACATGCACTGTATAGATGGAGTAGGGGGTCCTGTATACATGTACTGTATAGATGGAGTAGGAGGTCCTGTATACATGTACTGTATAGATGGAGTAGGGGGTCCTGTATACATGTACTGTATAGATGAAGTAGGGGGTCCTGTATATACATGTACTGTATAGATGCAGTAGAGGGTCCTGTATATACATGTACTGTATAGATGGAGTAGGGGGCCCTGTATATACCTGTACTGTATAGATGGAGTAGGGGGTCTACCAGTTATTACTGTGGATGTTGTGAGGCAGCTTCCCTAGCAACCATGCTCCCTGTGAAAATGAAAGCAGTAATCCTATTGGTTGCTAAGGCTCCAACTGCCGTGTCTGCTGCAGCTAATTATATCACCTGTGTTTGCAGTGAGGAGATTTTCCCATTCATCTCTATGGGGCGCCTCTCTTTCCCCTCCCCCTCCCCTCCTGTACATCTGGCGGGGACGGGACCTTCGCAATAACCTTCCCGGGCACCCAATGTATCTGTGTGCCAAATTTGGGGTCAAACGGTTCAGGCGTTTGGAAGTCTATAGAGGACAGACAGACAGACAGAAGGACAGACAGACAGACAGACTTTGATTTTTATGATATAGATATATTTCCATCTGCTTAATTTATGTTGACAGCAGTTTTAGGGGAGGGTGGGAAATTTGAGTAAATTAAAAAAAACTTGCAAATTTACCATAATTTTCTTTAAATTGTGAATTGGATTTTTTTGCCTTCATCAAGTCAAGTCCACTCCGTGCAGCGGGTTTATACAGCAGGAGGACCACCTAAAAAACTGGGATACAGCCTATGGTTATGGCTGTATCCCAGTTTTCCAGGCGGTCCTCCCGCTGTATCCACCCTCTCCACGGAGCGGGCAGACAGACGGAATCATTTCTGGGAGTTCAGGTTCGTACAAACCCGAACCGAAGCAGGTTCGCACCATCCCTACTCAGGATATGCTAGGAGTTGTAGTACAGTAATACAATCTTCTGATAACAGCCGCTGTAGACAGATGTATTGCTGGACCTTCAGGGCTGATGTCACCCACAGATTGCAGCTACCAGGAGCCTCTGCACACAGTGATTTATTAAAGGGTTATCCTCTCAGAAACCACATCTCCCAGCATACCCTGAGAGCTGTATAAATGTAGGGAGTTCTGAGAGTTTTAGTTCGACTGAATAATGTTATTCACAAGGGATTTGTCGCAGATACAGATGAATCCAGGGAAGGACCAGGTCAGCATGTCGTGTCTCACTGGTTCTATATAGATGTGCCCCAAGGATCATTTCCTCTGGTGGGCCCCAGATACCCCTGTCTGACACTAGACAGAAGCGGTCCCCAAACTAAGACGTCCCCGACCTCCTTCCATTCTCCATCATGTCTGTTTAATGAGAACAGCGGGCATCAAGCAGAGCGCCACTGAAGTGCCAGGGTATATACCATGCATGTAACCTGCCAGTGCCGGGGGGGGGGGGGCGGGGGGGGGGGGGGGGGGGCGCCTAATTTGGGTATATAAAAAACAAAAAAGTAGTAGTGTTTACTTTATTATACACAACATTGCACACAATGACTATGTTCACACATAATATTCTGTCTGTCTTTTGCTCTGTCTTTTTAAAAATAAATTCCACTATTGTTTTTATGGAAAGACTGACTGAAAAACTGTGGATGAACAGAGCCATTTCTCTGGGAGGATTGCTCTGTTTCTTTGACCACCAAAAACTGATTTTGTACATTGTCTATGGCAGAGATGGGGAACCTTTGGCCCACCAGCTGTTACAAAACTAGAATTCCCATCATGCCTGGGTAGCCAAAGCTAATGCTTCAGCCATCCAGGCATGATGGGAATTGTAGTTTTACAACAGCTGGAGGACCAAAGGTTTCCTATCCCAGCTCTAGGGGAAAAGAATTTGTCCACTTAGTTGATGAGGTCTTGGTTGATATTTGTGTCAACAATACTCTAAATAAAAAGGGGTATTGAAATCAGGACCGTCTTACCCATTGGGCAGGGTAGGCGGCTGCCCGGGGGCCCTTGTGTCCTAGGGGGCCCCCTGCCCTCTGGGACACACCTGTATTTTTTGCTTTATAAGACGCACTTATAAAACTAAGTGCGTCCTATAAAGCGAAGACGGCTTCCAAGCAGTACTGAGCACCGCAAGGAAGCCGTCCTGCCCGCCCCCTGTATTGCCGCTCACTAAGCATATGCATAGTGAGCGGCCCTGAGCCACCCCCTCCGCCCGCCCAGCCCGCCCCTTCTATCGCTTCTCAGCTGAGCCGATCAGAAGCCCAGGAAAGTGCAATGAGCAGCACTTTCCTGGGCTTCTGATCGGCTCAGCTAAGTGGCAAAAGAAGGGGCCGGCACTCCAGGAACTCACCTGTCCGCTGGCCCCAGCAGCTGATGTCTCCCGGCAGCGCGCACTCCCGACATCCTCCGGGCACAGGCAGCGGGGTACAGAGACCCTGCCTGTGTCCTGGATGTGTCGTGCAGCCTGACACTTCCGGCACAGGCAGTCTCTCTGTTACCCGCTGCCTTTGCCGGAGGATGACGGGAGTGCGCGCTGCCGGGAGACATCAGCTGCTGGGGCCGGCGGAAGGGTGAGTAACTGGTTTGTTGTTTTGGGGGTCACTGGCTACTATGGGGGGCACTGGCTACTATGGGGGCACTGGCTACTATGGGGGGCACTGGCTACTATAGGGGCACTGGCTACTATGGGGGGCACTGGCTACTATGGGGGGCACTGGCTACTATAGGGGTGCTGCTACTATAGGGGTGCTGGCTACTATGGGGGGCACTGGCTACTATGGGGGCACTGGCTACTATGGGGGGCACTGGCTACTATGGGGGCACTGGCTACTACGGGGGCACTGGCTACTATGGGGGGCACTGGCTACTATGGGGGTACTGGCTACTATGGGGGGCACTGGCTACTATGGGGGGCACTGGCTACAATAGGGGTACTGGCTACTATGGGGGGCACTGGCTACTATGGGGGGCACTGGCTACTATGGGGTTACTGGCTACTATGGGGGGTACTGGCTACTATAGGGGTACTGGCTACTATGGGGGGCACTGGCTACTATGGGGGGCACTATATGGGGGAATTGGCTACTATGGGGGCACTATATGCAAAGATGTGGGGGATTTGATGGCGGCGGTTGGGGGGGGCCCAATTCGCACCTCTGCCCAGGGGCCCATAATGCTGTTAAGACGGCCCTGCCTGAAATACTGTAAGCTCACCACCCATGTCAACAGGCCTCATCTAGAACGAGTCCCTAACTAACTAACTAACTAACTAACTAGCTAACTAACTAACTAACTAACTAACACAGAAACCAAAACTACTTAACTGAATATAACGTGAAGAAGCAGTGCAGAATAAAAGTCTCTAGCACAGGGCCACTATCCACCAAGATACAGCTCCTGCCAGAGAAAGGAACTAATTTGGAAAAAAGTCCTGAACAGCCAGTCCTAACGATCCAGGTCCTCCTATCAAGTTCCTTTCCTATGGGATGGGGACAGAAGGCATAGATATCTCTTCCTCCGGGATGATGCAGCATCATGGATCTGGACAGGGCCACTGAGAAAAACTGCTTGTAGTTATAGTATAGTGACCCTGAGTGAGAGGGCTTCTTCACATGGAAGCACTTCCCATACAGTGCCCTGATGCTGTTGGGAAACTGTACTCCTTCTTCAAATCCCTCAGCGATACGGATGCAATCCTCAGGCAAGGGGGGTGGCATCACAGCCCTTAGATGCTCCCAGATGGTTGCACAGGTGAATCCAACAATAGAGGATATTGTGAAAATATCCAACACAAACTCGTAATGCATACAAGTTCCCAGTGACAAGAAATCTGTAGGTACAAAAGAAAAATGAACAATACAGGCCAAATATTGTAAACTTATAAAAATAACAGTGATTAATTATCTCACCTGAGGGTCTCAAGCAGCCTTTCATCTGGTGAAATCGCATGCCACATGACTATCCTGGAGAAGAAATCCAGGACGCAGGTCAGACAGCAGGAGGTCAAAGGTTGCCACGGACATCAGGCAATAGTTGCAGGATTAAAGGCCAGGTCATTGAATGGCTGGTGTCTCATGCCATGTGAACACGGCCTTAGAAATTATTCTTTAGGGTACAAACCCACTTGCCGGATCTGCAGCGAGTCTCCTTGCTGCGTTTTTGCAGCGAGACTCGCTGCAGATCCTGGCCCTATACTTTCAATAGCAGAGAAACTCGCAGCAGGGATGTACATCCCTGCTGCGATTTTGTCTGCAGCCCGCCCCATTAACCCCCCGGCCGCCGGACATTATACATTACCGGGTCCCCGTTCCTGCTTGCTTCGGGGCTCCCGGTGTCTTCACGGCCCGCCCGGCCAAACAGTGCGCTGCGGCAGGGCAGCGCACTGATTGGCCGGGCAGAACGTGCCGGGAGCCGCCGAAGCAAGCAGGAGCGGGGACCTGGTAATGTATATCCTGCCCGCAGCCCCGGCCGCCCCCCCCGCAGCCCCGGCCGCCCGATCGCCCCCCCGCAGACCCGGCCGCCCCCCCGCAGCCACGGCCACCCGATCGCAGCCCCGCAGCCCCGGCCGCCCGATCGCAGCCCCGCAGCCCCGGCCGCCCGATCGTCCCCCCGCAGCCCCGGCCGCCCGATCGTCCCCCCGCAGCCCCGGCCGCCCGATCGTCCCCCCGCAGCCCCGGCCGCCCGATCGTCCCCCCGCAGCCCCGGCCGCCCGATCGCCCGTCCCCCCGCAGCACTGATCGCTTACACGCCCCCCCGCAGCCCCGGCCGCCCGATCGTCCCCCCGCAGCCCCGGCCGCCCGATCGTCCCCCCGCAGCCCCGGCCGCCCGATCGTCCCCCGGCAGCCCCGGCCGCCCAATCGCCCGTCCCCCCGCAGCACTGATCGCTTACACGCCCCCCTGCAGCCCCGGCGATCGGGCGGCCGGGGCTGCGGGGGGACGATCGGGCGGCCGGGGCTGCGGGGGGACGATCGGGCGGCCGGGGCTGCGGGGGGACGATCGGGCGGCCGGGGCTGCGGGGGGACGATCGGGCGGCCGGGGCTGCGTGGGGACGATCGGGCGGCCGGGGCTGCGGGGCTGCGATCGGGTGGCCGTGGCTGCGGGGGGGCGGCCGGGTCTGCGGGGGGGCGGCCGGGGCTGCGGGGGGGGGCGGCCGGGGCTGCGGGCAGGATATACATTACCAGGTCCCCGCTCCTGCTTGCTTCGGCGGCTCCCGGCACGTTCTGCCCGGCCAATCAGTGCGCTGCCCTGCCGCAGCGCACTGATTGGCCGGGCAGGCCGTGAAGACACCGGGAGCCCCGAAGCAAGCAGGAACGGGGACCCGGTAATGTATAATGTCCGGCGGCCGGGGGGTTAATGGGGCGGGCTGCAGACAAAATCGCAGCAGGGATGTACATCCCTGCTGCGAGTTTCTCTGCTATTGAAAGTATAGGGCCAGGATCTGCAGTGAGTCTCGCTGCAAAAACGCAGCAAGGAGACTCGCTGCAGATCCGGCAAGTGGGTTTGTACCCTTAAGGAGGGAAAATAGGGGTCTCAGTTTAAGGGGGCGATCGTAATCTTGGTGATTTCTTAGGGAGCGTGCAAATTATCATTAAAATGCATGAAACGCATTAAAGAGGAAGTCCCACAAAACATCAGGGAGGCAGGGAGTATGATAAAATAATAAAGTAAACTCACCCTTCCCTGTGCCTCTGTTGGGCTGCTCCCAGGTCCCTTTGACGGCCGCTGGATGTCATCTTCCGCTGGAATCCGGTACATCACCTACCTGGCTCTTCCAACTGCAACGTCACAGCCCAGCTGATTCAGTTTGATAGGACTTCTCTTTTAAGGTCTCATAGTGGGTTTGTGCGATGACTGCTGCAAAGACAGGGGTACTATGGACAGCATGGCCAGTCTAATATGACCATGATGACAGTTGTTTTTTTTTACCACTCCTAATGGCTAATGTGTGCACCATTTTTTTTTTTGTCGACCAGGAAGAGATGGGGGCTTCCTTTCTGAATATTTAAGCCGCCATTACATCTTGGACAAGTGAGGGGACCTACAAAATGCATTTATCTCCACCAATTGAAAATTAGTATTGACTGGTGATAAAAAATGCATTTTGACAGCTATCATTCACTTTATATGCAACTGCTGTAATTCATTAAATAATAGCTATCACGCTATTAGGGACCACTGACTGAGGTCTACTACTAGCTCTCAGCTTCCCGAAGCAGTGAGATTTTAACCCCTGCAATGCTGGAAATTTATTTTGATGCACCGCCATAAAAAGGTGTATGCATCGGAATAAATCTAAATCAAACCCTAAATGTGCCTATAAGGAACCCATTCTGATGGATAAATCCATACACCAAAAGGAAAGGGCCATGAGCCCAAAAACACATCAGAATGAGTTCCCACTGTATAAAATATAACTTTTATTGGCTCTTATAAAATTAAAAATCTATAGTGCAATTTTAAAGGACTCACTCCTAATGCCAAAGTGATATCATATCCCCATTCAGGGTGTAGTCACCCAGTAGCTGCAGACTACTAGCTGGCTGTCTATCAATACATCTATCTATAGTTCTTTAGACATAGGAGTGTGCTAATTAAAAGAAACAGCGCATGGCCCCTAGATAGTTTCACCCGATTTGGGGCGTCATCAGGAGGCGGGCTTATACTGATGTATTTTTGGGCCCATGGCCCTTTCTTTTTGGTGTATGTATCGGAATAAAGCCCATTAGTGTCCGCCATGAATAAGCATATGTGCGGTCACTAAGGGGATAAGATTGATTTAAACTGCTGAGCTACAGCTGAGGTCCAAAGTCCTCAAGTACCCCCAAATGGCCATTATTTTAGGAGATCCCATACAAAGATCACCTCCGCTGATACCAGATGCACTGCCTATAGTTATATCACCTGTGAAATATCAAGGAATTCCTCAGAACACAACCTGCTGGGGGTACTCGAGGACTGGAGTTGAGAAACGCTGCTCTAAAGCATACATATCTATAAACTATCAGTGTGTTTGTGTAGTACTTTGCAAACATTTGTTACAAGCAGACAGTCTTTTCTCTGCACTGGTAAGAAATTTCACAGCAGCCGCGAACATGACAGGCTAACAGATTGTTATCCTTTCTATTAGCAGATGATCATGCTGTTTGCATTTCCATGGCAGATATAAAACTGTTCTCATAAATTGCAAATTAGGACAGAATTAATACATTAATTACACAAATATGTTAAAGTGCCCCTATACATGTATATGTCTCCTTGTAGTATTGTACAATTCAGGGGGTATCATCTGTGCAAGTCAGTGAGTAGGAAACCATATAAATCACTAGGATGAAGGGGCTTAACCCCTTAAGGACAGAGCCTGAAATGGCCTGAAGGTCCGGAGCAAATTTTATGAATATGACCTGTGTCACTTTATTCATTAATAACTTCGGGATGCTTTTACCTATCTGGCTGATTCTGAGAATGTTTTCTCGTGACATATTGTACTTCACATTTCTTGTAAATTGGAGTCGATACTTATAACAAATCTTTATGAAAAAAAACAAAATAACGTGAAAATTTTTGAAAAAATGAATTTTTCCAATTTATATATTAAATAGCATTAGCAACATGTCTACTTTATGTTGGCGGCATTTATTAAACAATATTTCATTTTTTTAGACAATAGAAAGGGTAAAACATTAGCAGCAAATTTCCAAATTTTCAGTAAAATTTCAAAATCAGATATTTTTAGGGACCTGTTCAGGTTTAAAGTGTATTTGAGGGGACTGTATGTTAGAAATCCCCACAAAGCACCCCATTTCAGAAACTGCACCCCCCAAAATTAGAAAATTTTAATTTTCTGTGCAGAGATTTTATTGTAAATCAATATTTTTCATAATTATAAATCTATTACCAGAGAAATGCACCCCAATATTTATTGCCCCGTTTCTGCAGTTTATAGAAATACCCCACATGTGGCCCTATTGCTCTATTTGATGCAACCACAAGCCTCAGATATAAAGGAGCGCCCAGGGAATTTCAATGGCTCCGTTATATTTGGTCATTTCTGACTGTACCACTTCAGGTTGGCAGAGGCTCTGGGGTGCCAAAACCTAAAAAACACCCCTAAAGGGACACCATTTAGAAAACTACACCCCTCAAGGAATGTAACAAGGGGTGCGGTGATCATCTGGACCCCACAGGTGCTTTACAGATTTTCCGAACAATATGGCGTGAAAAAAGACAAAAGTATTTTTTACACGTTGTTCTAGCCTTCAATTTTTCATTTTCACAAAGGGATAAAAGGAAAAAAAAAAGCACAAAACATGTAGCGCAGTTTCTACCGGTTACGGAAATACCCCACATGTGGACATAAAGTGCCAAGTGGGCGTAGGACGAGCCTCCAAAGGGAAGGAGCGCCAATTGGCTTTTGGAAGCTGGATTTCACTGGAATGGATTTCAAGGGCCATGTCGCATTTACAGAGCCCTCGTGCTGCCAAAACACTGGAAACCCCCCACAAGTGACCCCATTCTGGAAACTACACCCCTTAAGGAATCTAACAAGGGGTGCAATGAGGATATGGACCCGTCACGGGCACAAATGTGGAAAAATGTGACGTGAAAGTGAAAATTTTCATTTTTTCACTTTCACGGCACAAATGTGCCCGTCATTAAGGGGTCCATATCCTCACTGCACCCCTTGTTAGATTCCTTGAGGGGTGTAGTTTCCAGAATGGGGTCACTTGTGGGGGTTTCCAGTGTTTTGGCAGCACGAGGGCTCTGTAAATGCGACATGGCGTTCATCATCCATTCTAGCCAAATCCAACCTCCAAAATCCAAATGGCGCTCCTTACCTTCGGAGGCTTGCCCTGCACCCACATGGCGCTTTATGTCCACATGTGGGGTATTTACGGACTCGGGGGAAATTGCTCTACACGTTTTGTGTTTTTTTTCTCTTTTAACCTCTTGTGAAAATGATAAATTCAAGGCTAGACCAACATTATAGTGTAAAAAATGTAATATTTCATTTTCACGTCACATTGTTCCACAATTTTGCCTGTCACTAGTGGGGTCCATATGCTCACTACACCCCTTGTTACATTCCTTGAGGGGTGCAGTTTCCATAATGTGGTCACTTGTGGGGTGTTTCAACTGTCTTGGCAACACAGGGGCCTTTAAAATGCAACATGGCCCACTGAAATCCATTTCAGCCAACTCCAGCCTCCAAAAACCAAATGGCGCTCCTTCCCTTTGGAGGCTTACCCTGCACCCGCATGGCGCTTTATGTCCACATGTGGGGTATTTCCGTACTCAGGGGAAATTGCTCTACACATTTTGTGTTTTTTTTTTTTTTATCTTTTAGCCCCTTGTGAAAATAAAAAAATAAAGACAAGATCAATGATTTAGAGTAAAAAAATTAAAAAAAATTACACTAAATATTGGTCTAGCCTTGATTTTTTTCCATTTCCACAAGGGGTTAAAAAAGAAAATCAATTCAAAACGTATAGGGTAGTTTCCTCTGAGTACGAAAATACCCCACATGTGGACATAATGTGCCATATGGGCACAGGGCAAGACACCAAAGGGACAGAGCGCCATTTAGAGTCTGGAATGGAGGATGGAGGCCATGTCGCAATTACAAAGCTCCTGTGCTGCCAGGACAGTAGAAATCCCCCACAAGTGACCCCATTCTGGAAACTACACCCCATAAGGAATCTAACAAGGGGTGTAGTGAGCATATGGACCCCACTGGTAACAGGCACATATGTAGAATATGTGGTGTGAAAATAGAAAATACCATTTTTTTCATTTTCACGTGCCAAATGTGGCCGTCACCAGGGGGCCATATCCCCACTGCTCCCCTTGTTAGTTTCCTTATGGGGTGTAGTTTCCAGAATGGGGTAACATGTGGGGGATTATACTGTCCTGGCCGCACAGAGGCTTTGTAATTGCATCATGGCAAGCCTCTAATGGGAATGGCGGCCATACCTATTTAGTTGGGGAAAAGGGACAATTTTAATTTATTTGGGGGTATTAGGCCAATTATTGGTTTATATGGTTGAAAAGGACAGGTGTCCATCAAATTCAACCTGTGTTGATCCAGAGGAAGGCAAAAAAACCTCGTGAGGCAGATGACAGTAGCCTCATCACTGGGAAAAAATTCCTTCCCGACTCCATAATGGCAGAATAATCCCCGGATCAACGTGACCCCTGAAATAGGAATAAGGGAGAGAATTTAGAAAATATAGAACTCCAATGACGTGTGGTACGCCTTGAAGCGATCCAGTATGCAGAGGCCGGGGTGATCAGGACAGGTGTCACACTGGAAAATGGTGTCCTTCCTGATCCCCCTATTACGCTACACTCTGCACTTCTTCTGGGGTCTCCTGTTTTCCAGTGTGGGGGACGTCACCTGGAAAATGTTTCCCTGGTGCGATACGGTGTCCTTTATATCCAGAAGTGCTGGGTCCGCTCCATGGCTGCTAAATATTAGGGCTTTATTACTACTTCTGATATTTTCAGATCGTGCCGCAAGCTACAGTAGCTCGGGCGGCGAAGGACCGGAAGAGGGAGTGCTGGTATAAAAGTTATCCCCGTACAGGTTGTAACCTTTATCCAGCAGTGGGAAGATCAGTTCCCTAACGAGATGCAGTTCCTACTGAGATGCTGATGGATGATGAGGATGAATGGAGGAAAAAAGGATCCCCCATTCATCCTCACTGGCTGTTTCGGTGTCGGAGGCAATAAAAGCGTATGCATCCGACACCGAAAACGCCCTGGGGGCCATTTTTATATGGGGATTGGTATATGGGGTATGTAGTAGTGTAGTGTAAAACTTAATTCAATGTAGTGTAGTGTAATGTAGTGTTTTTTACGTTTTCTTTTAACATTAAGTATAAAAAAAAAAAACTACGCCAAAAATGGTGTTGCTGATAAATGCCGCACTTATGTGCAGCACTTATCAGCAGACCGTGGCAGTAGGATATAGAAAAAAACACCCTACACCAAAAAGGAGGAGTTGCTGATTAGCAGCGCACTTATGTGCGATGCAGATCAACACTCAGCAGCGTAAGGGTGCAGAAAATACAAAAAAAAAAATTTGAAAAAAAAACAAAAAACATTTACTACATGCCTAACATCCCTATAGCTGCTGATAAGTGTATTACACTTAGAGGGCAGCAGAGCGCCGAAAAAAAGTCGAGGACATCCGAGGGGCCAACAGAAAAGGCCAAAGTCCCAAACGGAAGAAGATGACTTCACGGAACCCGGAAGACACCGATCGGGACCCCGGGTTCCAGTGAGTATGGCCAAATACCTGCTCTGGACCCCTCCAGAGCAGGTATTTATTACTTTTAGGGACTTTGATTGCCGCGACTGGCCGGCCGATCACGGCGTTCGGGACGTGGCACCGTGGCCACCATTACTTTTAACAGTAATGGCGGTCGGTGCTGTCTCTGAACTGATCAGCCAATAGGAGCAATCATCGGCATGGGGGGGGGGTTTAACAACCCCCCTTGCCGACAGGGAGAGATGGCCTGCAGTGTATTTCAGCAGTCCATCTCTCGCGATCGCATACGGCCGATCCGCGGCGCCCTCTTAAAGGACCCGCGTACCGGTACGTCATGGATCATTAAGTGACAGTGATCCATGACGTACCGGTACCTCATGGGTCCCTAAGAGGTTAAAGTAGATATCTGCCTTTCAATATCACCTGAACTACCTCTAGGACCCAAGATTTTATGATTTGATTTAAAATTCTCATCTCAGCTTGTTATTCCCTATTCAGGGGATAAGGAATAATAGACTGAAAATTAATGGAGCACCTACTGTGCCTAGAAATGTTCGCCAGCCCCATAGAGAACGAATAGAGTGCAGGCAACGGTGGCCATCTACTATAGGTGGACTATACAGTGAGCCATCTACTATAAAGGGGTCTACAAAGTGTGTAATCTACCATAGGGGGACCTACACAGGGGGCCATACTTTGGTGGGTCTGTACTATATAGGTCTGCACAGTGGCCTATACTATATGGGGAGCTGCACAGAGAGGTGTTATACTATAAGTGGGCTGCACAGAGGGACCTGATATTAAATAGGGGCTGCATAGAGGACCATATACTATATAGATTTTACACAGAGGGGGCTTGACACTATATGGGGACTGCACAGGGGAGCTTATACCATATGGGGACCTTACTACTATAAAGGGGCTTAAAGCATACCTATTACGTAAGGGCACGTGGGGGGGGCTTAAAACTATAGGCATCAAGGCTTAACTACTATATTTGCTGGAGAAAGGAACCTAAAATCTTTTTCATGGCCGGGAGAAGTCTTTAAGACTGCCTGGTCTGGTTAGAAAAAAACAGGAAAAGTGAATGACTCTGAACACACCTCATGTGAGCCACTGGAAATAACTGCACTGTAATCACCTAAAGATGCTGATCTAATACTATGTAAACCAATATAACTAATTTTTTAAATCTGCAAAACAGATGTTCATGTGAATGTACACTAAGGGGGGGATTTTCGACGCGTACGCCAGGGAGAAGATGCAGATTTGCCCCTTCTCCCTGGCGTACGCCTCCCGTACGCCCTGCTCGCCCCAACGTGCATGTCTTAGTGTATCCTGCCGGGTGAAAAGGGGAAGGGGCCTAACATAAGACCGTCGTACTTGTACGCCAGTATTCATAAATCCCCTCCTCACTGTTCCACTATATTTTATTTGCTATGCTACATTAGCTTTGAGACTTAGCAAGTTCCTGTGCAAAGTTTTTTGGTTTGCCCAACTTTGCTTGAACATTGCCTAGCTCTCTTGCCATTCCACCAAGCTTAAAGGAAACATTGCCATTAAGAAGTGTGTATGTTACCACAAGAAAATCCCAGGTTGCTACATCCGGAGTAGTCTCCATTAGCAACAGCTGATGTGTGGATGGACATACGACATCAATTTGTGATAAAGTGGTAGATGGTTGAAATCAGTCGTACAGGCAGAGGTAAGGGCAGGCAGTGTCTCAGTATGGATTTTAAGCAGACACTTGGGTAGGCAGCAAACAAAAGAATGTGGTCAGGACAGAAGCCAGCTCTTTATCAAGGAATATTGAACTAACACCTCTGCATGGATTAGGAACCAATAGGACCTTATTGCCTAGGCACTAGATAATGAGGAAAAAGGTTCCTAATATTTATACTCACCTGCACAACCTTTCTTCAAATAGTACCAATAAATTTAAAATAAATATTGTAAAATGTTGTGTACAACTCCTGTGCAAAACTATACATCTCCATATAACATACAAGAAACAAGCCCTTTATAGTGTGATATTGTAGCCATAAATGCTTTAAAGGGGTGGTTCACAAAAAATTATTTAAATCAACTGGTGCCAGAGATTTGTAAGTTACTTCTATTAAAAAATCTCAAGTCTCCCAGTACTTATCAGCTGCTTTATGTCCTGCAGTAAGTTGTGTATTCTTTCCAGTCTGGAGAGCAGAAGAAGTTTTCTATGGGACCACGTTTGTATTCCAAATCACTCTTAAACTAAAGCAGATTTTTCCATAAGAAATCATTGAATGCAAACAATTGGTTCCACAGCCCAAAAATAATAATTTTTTTTTATTCTGAATAACATGTAAAACAAATGAAACAAACAGCTGGATATGTCAGTTTGTAGATACAGGATGGAGCTGCAGATCCCCATAATGCAGTAGTGTAGTACAACAGGTGGAATAGAGAAGCAGGGCTGCTGTCAGAAGTCTGCATGGTCACATGACAAGCAATGGGGAAGGGGTGTGTGCTCAGCATGGACCAATCAGGAAGTAAGAACTGTGCAGGAGGACAGTGACAGAAACTTTTCTATACAGCAGTGTGTATAGCTGAGTGTAAGTGCAGGCACATTATAGCAGGAATGGATAGAGGATAGGAAACACAAGGACTGACAGAGACTGCAGGGAGCATGAAGGCATGAGCAGGGTAGATATGGGCATATACATGCAGCACTCTCTGTTCAGGGAGAGACGGGTTACAGCTATGGAGAGATTACCTCCACAGTCCTGTCCCCTGATGCAAGCCCAAGCCTGAAGTGGATCTGCTATGATTTGGAAGGTGACGGAGACGTCCTGGGTCAGAGTACAGTGCTGTAGACCACCATGTGCAGGCCATGCCCCTCCCCACTCCCACCCAGTACAGGGAGCTCTTAAACCAAGTCACAATTTTGAATTACTCTGACCTCTTCTTGCAAAGCTCTCTCAATCCAAGTTACTCTTAAACCAAGGTACCACTGTACTGTTTCTTTATATGGGACATGGTTTATATTGTTTACTTAATCCTCCATGTGTATTTCTGTCCTGATATGTTGTACTTTGGACATCTCTTTTTCATCGTAATGTGTTTTTTTTTTTTTTTTTTTTTTATGGATAAAGTATAAGTATTTTAAAGTAAAAGTACACTCACATGCTTTTCGGTATAACATTCATTGGTGAGTTTTTTCTTCAGAATAAGTGGGTATATTGTACGGTGTACAACATGATTCATAGTAGTGTTACATGTTAAGTATAGAGTGTTAGACCATATATTGGAAAATATTGGTGTTATGTTCACACACAGTATTTCGATCAGCATTTTGGCCAGTATTTTTTTCAAACAAAACCAGGAGTGCGTTGAAAACAAAGAAACTGCACATCTTTCCATTATAGTTTTTCTCTTTTGGTTTCACTTCTGATTTTGTCTACAAATACTGACCAAAATACTGAGAGAAACACTGGCCAAAATACTATGGGGACTGCCTCTACATAAATCCCATGTGCACCAGTGCACGCGGCAGGAAACCTACACCAGCTCAGAGCTGGAGTAGGTTTCCTTCTTATTTTCCGCCAAAAAAATTCTGAATTGAGCGTACCTTTATTACACGCCCTACCTCATCCACTAAACCCACGCTCCATAGACAAAACTATGTATAAAGCAACAGCTATTGGGCCCAGGGGTTAAGTGGTCCCTTCTCATTTTGCTGTGGGGCCCTACAAAATCTAGGTACTCTCCTGCCTGGCTCATTAAAGTGGCCAGTGGATTGAAAGAACAGTAGATGGTGTAAAGAAAATGCCATAGATCCTAGGTCAGGTAGCTTGGCGCCATCTAATGGTTATCTTAGTAAATAGCAAACAAGTGCACATAGAGGATGAGTGTGAGGAGGATGAAGTACATTCTTCTTAGCCAGTTAGGGAGAGGGAATAAATCACAATTTTACACTTTTCTGATATAAGGAAAAAAAAACAATCTATTGTGTCATTAATGTTTATAGGAGCAGCCCAACTTTCCTTTGACATCTGCCGTTTAAAGGTAAGTGGTGTTAGTTATGCCAGGTAGCTGCCTATTCCCTAATCCCAACAGCATTAAACATGGTTGATCAGGCAATCCAAATGTGTTAGGAGTATAGTTGGTGTTGGTGTTCCCGCATCATGGACACGTACATCCCGGCAACCCAGCCACCACGGACGCTGACATCGTATACCCGTTTGTAATATAAATCACATCCAGACACAGTTTGTTTTCCTTATCTACGGACAACTGCTAACTGGACCTAGCTGGACCTTGTGGGATCTTATTTAGGGTGCGTTCACACCTACAGGATCTGCAGCTGATTTTCTGCAGCAGATTTCAGTTAAATATTAACACAGCATCAGATTTGATGCTGTGTTAAGTTATTTAACTGAAATCTGCTGCAGAAAATCAGCTGCAGATCCTGTAGGTGTGAACGCACCATTAAGATACCGGTGCCAGCCGACACCTAAGTGTATTGTTTAAATATCTTCACATATCGGATAGACCCTCTAATGACTTGGGCCACATGTCTCTTTAGACTAGATTTTTTCCATGTGAGGGATACTACCTTCATTTCAAGCTACTTATCAATCATGACTACTTACCAAGCAAAATAGTCATCATCTTATGAGACCCACACAATTCCCTGATGAACCCGCAGGGGGAAACGCGTTGGAAGAAGTGTGACGTCCAAAACTATATATCACTTAAGACCAGTAGGTCTGGTCCTACGATAACTAATTGGGCATAAAGTGGCTAAGAGTAAATCGCCACAGATGCCACTTCAGTGCAATATATTACGCAATATTTTATCTTTTTTGTCTTTGCCAAAATACATGATTACATTGACTTCTGCTATATTACCAAGTATATTGTTTGCCATTTAGTGATGCGGTAAATATTACATTATTTCCTATTATATATGTGGAATGGGTATATTGTTTTGCCATCAAGTGTTGTGGTTATTATCACGTTTACTCCTATTATATATATATGGAATATCGTACTACTTTAGTGTAGGGATAGTCCCCCTGTATCCGGAGTTTGGGGACGCCCTTACCAGGGGGGACTCTATACTAGCATAGGCAGGGACATTGTAGTCTCACCTGTTTATAATTGTATATAATTGAGGTATGTCTATAATTTTGTTTGTCCTGAAACACATTTGTAATAAAGTCTTCTGCACCTAAGAAGCATAGTTATACAGTTTGTTCGTAATACAGTTTCTTTAGGAGTATAGTTGCCCAAAAAATATATATATACCTGCCATGTCTATATTGGGTGGGGTTGAAGGCAGGGCCGTCTTTACAGGTTGTGCTGCCCGAAGCAATAAGACCTTATAAATCCCACTAAAGTGATCCACAAGCATCAGAATTTTTTCATGCAGATCTGTTACAAATACGCAGCAAAAGATTAACGTACAGAAATTGTTGCAAATTCATCATGGATTTCATCACTATACCAGTCATTTACTATTGATGTCAGGCTCATCTTTACTGCTTTGCATAACGCGCGTGCTCAGCTTTGGGCCATGATTTTTCCACCCAGGCACCGGATCCAGTAGCGGGACTTCTAGCAAGGGTTACGTACAGTATGCCGGCTGACAGATCCTCTTTAAAGGAGAAGTCCGGAGAAAATTTTTATTGAAGTATTGTATTGCCCCCCAAAAGTTATACAAATTACCAATTTACACTTATTACAGGAAATGCTTATAAAGAGCTTTTTTTCCCTGCACTTACTACTGCATCAAGGCTTCACTTCCTGGATAAAATGGTGATGTCACGACCCGACTCCCAGAGCTGTGCGGGCTGTGGCTGCTGGAGAGGATGATGGCAGAGGGATGCTCAGTGTCCCTCCAGTTCCCTGTGTCCCTTAGTGTCCCCCCGCCATCATCCTCTCCAGCACAGCCTGCACAGCTCTGGGAGTCGGGTTGTGACATCACCATTTTATCCAGGAAGTGAAGTCTTGATGCAGTAATAAATACAGGGGAAAAAAGCACTTTATGTTCATTTCTTGTTATAAGTGTATATTGGTGATTTGTATAACTTTTGGGGGCCAATACAATACTTTAATAAAAATTTTCACTGGACTTCTCCTTTAAAGAGTCACTGTCGTATTTTTTTTTTTGCAGAAATCAATAGTCCAGGCGATTTTAAGAAACTTTGTAATTGGGTTTATTAGCCAAATCTGCCATTATCTGCATGTAAAAAGCCTTTTCCCAGGTCCCCCCCTCCTTCCTCTTTTTCATCCACTCTGAAAAATCTGAAAATTGTGACTTGTTGCAGGAGACGTCCCCTGTCTGTTCTAGGGAGAGGGGAGGGGGGAGGAGGAAGGAGGGAGTTAGCCGGCAGCAGAAAGCAGATAACAGAGGATTACAGGCACGGAGCTGGGTGACAGCTGTAATCCGAGCTCAGACAGGTCACTGGTGATGGTCAGAACAGATAACGAGTGAGGGATTTGTAGATTAACCCTTTGTTGTCCTGTTTTGGTCTTTTCTTTAGCTCTCTCCATAGGAGAACAATGAAGACAGGGGGGAGAGCTTCAAACTGCTTTTTCATGATAAAAATGCATTTTTCGGATAATAAACCCAATTACAAAGTTTCTTAAAATCGCCTGGACTATTGATTTCTGCAAAAAAAAAATTCACGACAGTGACACTTTAAGGATTTGAATCTGTATAGTCTGGAGGAAAGAAGGGAAAGGGGGGACATGATTGAAACTTTTAAGTATGTTAAAGGACTAAGAGCCCTATTCCAGGGGATGATTATAGTTTGGAAAATCCTTAACGATAAATGATCTCAAACGACCGCTATTGTGAACGACCTAAAATGGTTCATCCAATTACACGGAACAATGATCGTTACTTATGCAAACGACGTCTTATTCCAAATAAACAAATTGCGAATGAGCAACGATAAAAATAGGTCCAGTTCACAGTAAGCAATCAACGATTTCTCGTATGTCGTTTAATCATTAACTGCTATTAAACCGAACGATTATCGATTCGTTCCAAATGGTTTAGCGATTATCCGAACGATAATCGTCCCGTGGAATAGGCCCTAAATAAGCTTCAGGAGGGAAGTGTTTTTAGTAAACAGAAGCAACGTGAGAAAATATTACTTTAGAGTAGTAGATACTTGGAACAAACTTCCAGGAGATGTGGTTGGTAAATCTACAATAACAGAATTTAAACCTGCCTGGGATAAACATACATCTGTCCTAAGATAATAAGAAGGGAAACAATAAGGGAAAGGGCAGACTAGATGAACCCAGTGGTCTTTTTCTGCAGACAATCTTCTATGTTTCCCTGCTCCCGGCATCATTTTGATACCTGAAGGCCAGTAGGGATATGCTTTGCAGCCTCACCGTCCTTGGTTCCATGTTAACTTAATTACTGGCATATGCAGTGAATTATAGCAGTATTGCTGGTACAAATGTAACAATACTGCCAGCAGCTAACTAGGCCTGTGCAATACCAGGGTTGACAGATAGCTATTGGCAAAAACAGCATTTACTCTATAACTCTACGGGTTTTATATTATAATATGGTAAGAATTATTTTGAATCCTCCAATTGGAAGCACATTGTAATTAGTATGTTAAATGCAATCACCTGACTGACACACCAGCACTTTTCCTTTGGGCATTCGTGGGGCTACTGAGAGATGCAAGTACCCCAACTAGTTTAGTGTTATTGCAACAATTTATAGATGCCTTTACCTGTAAAGCTGCCTTCACAACAGAAACCTGTATGATCTACTTCCCAGACATCTATAGTGACAGTCGCGTGATTCACTCATCAAAGAATTATAAATATGTCATCTCATCAGAAGACTGTTCAGAGCTTTGTTTTGTTGCTCGGTCTTGCGTTGAGTGACAGGGATGCTATATTGTAATTTCCTGTTGTAATAAATATTCAAACAATGTTTATCAAAATTATTCTATGCAGTAAACAATATAGTTCAACAGTCCTAGGTTGTTTCCCAGAGTTCCAGGCGGTACTCGGGCTGTCTCCTCCTTCCCCACGGACCCGGAAGGCATTGGGAATCAAGTGCTGCAGGTTCGAGAACGTTCAAGTTCGATCGAACCTGCAAAATCCAGATGTTCGATCATCTCTACCCATAACAATGTACAAAAGGTGAAAAAAAAACTGTCAAAGAAACAGTTTAAAATAAAAGAACAAATTTTTTAATGACTCTAACCAGTAAAACACAATATAGGTGAAACATACCCTTTAACCCCTAGCTGCACCAGGCAGTTATAATACGTCATGGTAGGAGGAGAGTAGGAGGCTGCTTCAGATGCTCGCTGTTTACACAGTGACCGGGAGCCACAACAAAACTTTCGGCTGATAGCTGACAGTTTAGTGTAACTGCCACTGGACCCCCAACAGTCCAGCATCAGCAATTGCCGGCATTGATGGATTGGTAACGGTAATCTGTATGGTATAAAATGCATAGGATTACAATTGAAATCTTTGCAAAGAAAATGCTAATTTGAACTTTTCACTCTTACTGTCAGGGCGGGCAGGTACAGACAGACGAGAGACAGTGGGTCCTGGATCTGAATCCCCCCACTGACCATGCCTGCTTGCCTCAGTTGACCCTAAGCGGTCGCGGACAACCACGAAGACATTCCCTACGCTACGTAAGTGAACACGCAGAACAATACGGACAGACAAAACACAATAAGAGTAGTGGAACAAGCCGGGTCAAACCACACGGGCAACGCGGTACAAAGTCAGCAAAACAACGGATAGTCAAAAGGAAGGAATTAGGACGGGGTTCGCAGGAGTAACAAGGGGAGCTGGGACCAGGAGTGAACCTAATAGCCAGCGATTAGAGGCTGGCTCTGACTTCCTCTTATACTGGATCAGGAGCCCAGACCAAAGGCTGATTGGTCCGGCCTCCTGAATCCAGACACAATTCAGCTGCAGCACTGCTGGCTGAGTGGCAGAGCGATCCGCCACCCAGCCTGCATAGAAGCTGTTCAGCTGAGTGCCGGCCGGCAGTCACGTGACCACGGCGTCCCAGGTTGTCAGGGACGCCGTTGTGTCTCCGTGACGTCACTCGGCTCCGGCAGCCGGAGCGATGGCACGCCGCTAGAGCAGAGCTGGACACAGACGTCGCTGGAGCCCGGAAAGGTAAGTTCTTGACACTTACTTTGCAGTTATTCCTGTGAAATGCCCAAAGGGTTAAAAAACTATATGAATGTAAATTTGAATACTTGAAAGGGTGAAGATTTCAAAATGGGGTATATTTTGGGGGTTTCTAGTATACAGGCCTCTAAAATATACTCCCAAACTGAACTGGTTCCTAAAGAATTTCTTAGTTTGAAATTTTCATGAAGAATTTGAAAATTGCTACTAAACATTTACGGCCTCTAGCATCCTAAAAAAGTAAGTACATGTTAACCAAATGCTGTTAATATAAAGTAGACATGCTCTAGATATGAATTAATAAATAATTTATAAATTAATAAATAATTTATGTAGTATTACTATTTTCCTTATTGGCAGAGACTTGTATAGAAATGCTATTTTTTTTAAGATTTTCAAAACATTTTGGAGTTTTTCCCAAGAAAATTCAAAAAGTTATAAACCTAAATTTAACACTAACATAAAGTAGAATATGTCACGAAAAAAACAATCTTGGAATCACGGATCAAGGATTGGTAAAAGCATTCCAAAGTTATTGATTCTTAAAGTAACAAGTCATATTTGACAAATTTGGCCATGTCATAAACTCCAAAACTGGCTGTGTCCCCTAAGGGTTAAAACGTAACTGTCATTTCAGGGTCATCTTTGTGAAAACAATAAATATCTAAAGTACAAGCGATTTTCAGAAATTCTGTAATAGGTTTTATTTACCAAAAGATTTTCCTTCTGTACTCAAAAAGGTGTTTTTCTAGGTCCCCCCTCACTTCAGAAGAAGCAGGATTTCTGTGTTCATTATGTGTATATGGAACTGAGAGGAATGAGTGAGCACAGAGGAGTCCTGCACAGCACAACACCCTGCAATCTTCTCTCAGCAAGTACCTAGATAAGCACTGACCTTTCTGACCTCTGAATCCAGTGTTTTTTAGGTGCCCAGACAGTCTACAGCTGACAGCTGACCTTCATGTCTCCTCTTCCTGCTCTCTCATCTCCCCCGGCCCCTCCATAAGATATAATGGACACTGCAGAACCCGTCTTCACTGGCTTCTCTGTAATGAAGACGGATTTACCTGATAATGCACAGATAAGAAGTCAGGGGGGGAGGCTGGGAGATTGCTTTTTGAGTACAGAAAGAGACTTTTTTGCCTAATAAAATCTATTATAGAGCTTCTTAAAATCGTTTATACTACTGACTTCTGCAAAAAAAAAACAGTGACAGTTACGCTTTAACCCCTTAAAGACAGAACCAATTTCGATTTACGCACTTCCGTTTTTTTCCTCCTTGTGATTAAAAGGCCATAGCACTTGCATAGCCATTCCCAGGCTTATAGCGCTTTTATCCTTTGGTCTATGAGGCTGTGTGGGGTGTCTTTTTTTGTGCCATGATGTGTTCTTTCTATCGGTACCTTGATTGCGCATATGTGACTTTTTGATCGTTTTTTTATTACAATTTTACTGGATTTGATGCGACCAAAAATGTGCAAATTTCCACTTTGGGAATTTTTTGCGCTTACGCCGTTTACCGTGCGAGATCAGGAATGTGATAAATTAATAATTCGGGCGTTTACGCACGCGGCGATAACAAACATGTTTATTTTTTTATAGAAAGGAAAAACGATCCAGCTCAATTCAGTAAAACCAGTACTTGCGCTTTATTGGAATTCTTTAAAAGTCAGGACATAATACACCATCGTGCTACACACTTCTGCTGACATGTTTCGGACGCATGCGCCCTTGCTCACAGACCTCAGCCTTCTGTCCTCACTGGGTATAAATGCGCATGTTACAGAGCCTAGAAGTGTGTAGCACGATGGTGTATTATGTCCTGACTTTTAAAGAATTCCAATAAAGCGCAAGTACTGGTTTTACTAAATTGAGCTGGATCGTTTTCCCTTTCTATTGGATGTCGCAGCACATAACCGAAGGTGGATCCGAGTGTATCAGTGAAGGAGTGGGTGAGCTGACACTTTTGAACTTTATTATTTTTTTTATAACATGGGAAAAGGTGGGTGATTCAAACTTTTATTAGTGGAGGGTTTTTTAATTAATAACAACACAACAGCAGCCGAAAGCAATTGAGTGCCAAGCCGGGATCAGCCGGGCAGGTACAGGATGTGTGGATCGCTCCTCCGGGACAACGTTCCGGGGAAGCAATCCACCCTACAAGACAACAGGGATGAGGCTGCATAAAGGATTCAGATGCAGCTGTCAACTTTGACAGCTGCATCTGAATGCTTAATTAGCGGGCATGGCGATTGGACCGTGCCCGCTAATTGCCGCGGTCCCGGGCTACATGCAGCACCCGGGACCCACGCTGAACTTTCCGAGGCGGCCGCAGAGCGTAAATATACGCCGGCGGTCGTTAAGGGGTTAAATAAAGACCCATTATAAGAATAATGTATTAGGCAACAATAGCTTGTTGATATTAAGGGCCCTATTACACCAGCAGATTATCTGACAGATTTTTTTGAGCCAAAGCCAGGCATGGACTATAAACAGAGAACAGGTAACAAAGGAAAGACTGAGATTTCTCCTCTTCTCAGATCCATTCCTGGCTTTGGCTTAAAAAAAATCTGTCAGATAATCTGTTGGTGTCATAGTGTCATGATTGCGCCTGAAAAGGCATCAGTGACACCCTCTGCTGCGAAGATTAGACCTCTGCGCCAAAGACTGCGATTTTGGCCATAATCTTCCATTTATTCTGTGTTTAGTTTGCCTTGTTTTTGCCCTGTCTGAACTGTGTCTTATTCCTTCTGGTCTGCTAATTGTTTTCCCGGCCCCACCCGTGTCTGTGCTTCTAAGCTTCCCTGGTCATGTAACAGTTAACATGCCTTGCCTCAGTGATAGACAGCTGGTCCCTCCAATCATCTTCTGGACTTGGTTCCTGGTGTCCTATTTAAGATTTCTGTTTCTGCCTGTGCCTTGCCGGTTATTGACTTAGTCTCTGCCTGCTTGTGGTTCTGTTTCTTTGCTTCTCCTGATTTCTGCTTTGTATCTTTTGACCTCGCTTGCTTGCTGCCTGCCCCCGACCATATTGCCTGTTATTTGACTACTCTTTTGGATCCTGATTTTGTACCTTTGCTGCCAGACCGTTGTGACCCGGATTGCTGACCATTCTTATTGTGTTTGTTCGTTTTGTCTTGTCTATTGTTTCACCTATCCAGGCCAGGGACCGCCGCCAAGTTGTCCGCTGCCATTTTAGGGCAGATTGCGGCAATTAGGTAGGGACAGTGGGCGGGGCTGAGCTCAGGGCTTACTGTCTCTGTGTGTTTGGTGTGACTGGTCGTGACACATAGGGCCTTAAGCCTTCTTAGATGTGGAGGAGATGGATACATATTCCAATAGCTGTACAATGTCACCGATGTCACAGCAGTTAGATGCAACAGTTGGGCTGCATCCATCTCTTCAGCCACCGGTAATCAAATGCCGCACTGACGTTACTGCACAAATCTATGACAGGAAGTGATTGTGGTTGCGTATGTAAACTTATGACTTCAGATTTATCATCTATGTGAATTAGAAACTAGTGTATACTGGTCTGCTAATATCCGGTATTAACTAGGAGGAATATCTGAAGTAATGATACAGGCCATGCAGTCATAATCAACACACATTCTGGTGTACAGTCTAATTATATATGTGCAGCTTCTCTAATTATATACATGCAGCTGGTGTACATTTAGCATCTGGAATATAGCAAGATTCGGGCTTGGAATTGTCGGAGACAACAGGTTTGTTTGCTTACAGGATATTTGTAAAGAATGAAAGCTTAAACATTTTAGGAATATATAGGTAGAACTTGGGCAGGGTTGTTGTCTAGGGTCTTGGGTCCCTATGAACACAGATGCATGTACAGGGGATACACATCAGTACAGAAACATTGTCTTTAGGTGAAAACACCTGTATTATCAGGACACTTTCAGAGTTATTGGGGGTGCAGAGCTGGCTGTTGCCACAAGAAGATTTATAGCACTCGTGTTATTAATGGCAATCCTTTCTTCCATGAACAGGGTCACTTTGGGTAGTTAGAGTATTGCAGCTAATTCAGTTCCATTAAGGTGAATGGAGCCAAAGTGTAATACCACACAAGATCCCAACGCAAGTGTGAGGCTGTTTCTGGGAAAAGAAAAAAAAAGCTTTGTATATCATATATATCACTAGGCAGCTATAGATGTATCATACAGGTCTGTGCCCCAGCTGCTGCAAAACATTAAAACATATACAACAAATGCTACAGTTCTATTTGGAAAGGATGAGGGAGTATTGTATTAATCAAACAATCAATCAATCATTGATGGACAGGAATCTCACACTTATTTTTCCAAAGTTGTATAGCTGAGATGTGTGGGATGCTTTGTATAATGATACATTGCTTGATCAGCGATTTCCATTATGGCAAAAGTCAAGTTAAAATTGACTATCCTTATATGTAAAGGAGATCCCCCCCTAAAAACGTATATGTAAATGGAATTCTACCTAAAATACCTACTAAAGATGATCTCCCTGTGTCATCCTTTATCCTCTCAGCGTAACACATTGTATCCTTTTGTGGCTACAATTGTGGGAGCTATGAAAATACCTGGGATTATGAATTGTCCTTGGTTTGTTTTCATAGATGACAACTCCTGGACCTGGCGCACAGGTTTTTCTTGTACATACTATTGATAAGCGTCATTATTTCAGCATCAATATACATTACTGATGTGTTTGATCATTGTGTAGAGTCGTATGGTGTCAATCATACGTCCTCTCCAAGTCCCATCATATATCATAAATAGTTACTGGGTGGAAATTGCACATGTGCATGTGCAATTGAACGTGTGCACCTCTATCACAAAACATAGATTATAAAAATATTGATGTCAGAACACAATGATGTCATATTACTGAGGTAATAAACACAACACACAGCTAAACTTGAGCACGCTTGGGTTTGTCCGAATCCTCTTGTGCAGCATTTCATTACTGGTGGCTAAAGAAGGCTGAAAGCTGTATCCATGTGTTTCAGGAGTCCCTAGGGCTGAATCACACTTCTTAGCCACCCGTAAGCAAGCATGCTTGAGGTTGACTCATCTCTTTTATTGAACTGTGAAATCACAATACAGAGATAAGAGGCACAGTGATGTAGTAGTATACATATGGTGTCCTACCACGGGTGTTTCTATTTATTACACCCTTCAGAAATGTCTGTACCTATTGTATATAAGTGATGATGAAATTAATACCAAGGTATCGCCACTAGATGTCGCTATATTAGCTATGTGAATCCAGATGCTGCACAGCTGAATTTTGTAAAGGGTTATTGTTTGTTTGTATGTCACATGGATCTGCGGACCAATAGAAATCTGTTCTTCTCTCCTATCTCTCTCTTTACTTCCTCTGTTTGCACTCCTTACCCACTCACAGCGCACATTAGATGCCCTGCGGAAGGAAGTCACATGGGTGGAGGAAGTGTAAGAGTCTTTTATGTTGGACATTGTAGAGGAAGGACGGCAGCTAGACAGCTCTCTATAGTGGTCCTCTCTGGGCCCTGGCCCTCTGCCAGGTCCCCTACCAGGGTCAGTCTTAGCTAGAACCCCGTATGGGTAAGACGCAAGACAGCACACCATTTTCTTCCCAGTAACACTACACAACACTATGCAGTGTTAGACCTCTTCCAAGAGAGGACAAGTCAGAGACAACCTCAACAAACGCCATGGACAAGTAGAGTGACAGAGCAGGACAGTATCCACAGACAGCAGTAAGCTAGGAACTGATCCAGATAGAGCAATGTTATGCAAAGCCTAGGAACTCTCGCAGCGCGGTTGTCAGCAGGGAACCCTCAGCATTCCGCTCATCCCAGGTAACAAGGTCTGGGGCTTTGTGTCACCCTCTAGGACGGTTCAGCCAAACGTAGTGGGCATCAGGTGGTGTGAAGACTGACAGGTCAATTCACAGGCACAAGTATTCTTCTTCTAAGTATTCTTCTACCTCATCCTCCAACATCCGGGCAGAGTACAGTACTACTTGGGTAGAGACTCTCACAACATCCTCCTCTCTGCTACTCTGCTTCTTTGCATCACTCAACACGCTACTCAGTTGGCAGGACTGTATCCTATACTACATTCCTATCACAGATTCAGTTGCTGTATTGTCAAGTATTTGTCTACAAATATTATCAAGTGTATTTTCAAGTGCTTTATCAAGAGAAACATCATAATTGTGTAACTTGCTGCAAGCATGTACTTTCTTAGTAAACCAGGCTTATTTATGAAAAATAGACTTTGTGATCCTTCACCTTACACCGACACAGTATACACCGTAACCTTGGGACACTTTCCCTTTCTGTGGGTGGCAGTTCCGATAGTCCAGGAGGGTCACTACACCACTCAGGCCATCCATGATTACACTATCCCAAGGGACCCCGTAGCAGCCCGGCAGGACACTGTTCACAGGGGAAAAAGGTACACCCGGCCTCCTAAACTAAAAGCAGGCATGCCATCATACCTGTGTGCCTACCCGGCACTGGCGTCACAAATTAACACCTCGAGGTCCAGCTGTATCTCGGCCAGCCACCACCGGAGTGGCGTCACACTTCACCATCTAGCAGGTGACCGGCCAATCCTCCGACACAACTCCCCCAGAGGCTCACACCACATACACACTACCACCAAAAAGTTGAAAACAATTCATTTTCTGACTAGTGTTATCTCTTTCTGGAAAATGAAACCCCAAAAATCATCTGCCTTACAATATAGTATCGGTATTATACAGTCTAACCATTCTAGTAGAACACCACTTATGCAGTCAATTATGACAGTCAATTTTAAATTTACTTTAAAGTGTCACTATCGTGAATTTTTTTTTTTGCAGAAATCAATAGTCGAGGCATTTTAAGAAACTTTGTAATTAGATTTATTAGCCAAAAAATTCATTTTTATCATGAAAAAGCAGTTTGAAGCTCTCTCCCCTGTCTTCATTGTTCTCCTAGAGCAGACTGGGTACGTCTGATGCAACAAGTCATAATTTTCAGATTTTTTGCAGTGGATGGAAAAGAGGAAGGAGGGGGGGGGGACCTGGGAAAAGGCTTTTTACATGCAGATAATGGCAGATTTGGCTAATAAACCCAATTACAAAGTTTCTTAAAATCGCCTGGACTATTGATTTCTGCAAAAAAAAAAAAAATACGACAGTGACTCTTTAAATTTCAATGTCAATCCTTGGATATATGTTGGATTGTTTTCTCCCTATTCTGTGGCACCAACTCCACATGCCATGCCTAGGCCACATTGTCAACTTAGCGGTTCAGCTGTGTGCTCATTCAAATTCCACAAATTCATACAGTTTTCTTATTAATCTTTACTAGAAGAACATTTTAGAGGGTCACCACCAGGTTCTCATGCACATATTTTTTTTCAAATCTTTATCTATAGTTTTACTGAGCATACTGAGTCCAGCAATCACTTAGACAGCTCTGCTTTACCGAGTACATTGATCACTTAGACAGCTCTGCTATAACGAGTAAAGTGATCACTTAGACAGCTCTGCTATACCGAATACAGTAATATGTACTCGGTATAGCAGAGCTGTCTAAGTGATCACTGGACTCGGTATAGCAGAGCTAAGTGATCACTGGACTAGGTATAGCAGAGCTGTCTAAGTGATCACACTCAGTATAGCAGAGCTGTCTAAGTGATCACTATACTTGGTATAGCGGAGCTGTTTTAGTAAATAGGCTATTTGGAAGAGCAGAAGTGTATTAATGATAATGAGCTGTATCAGTGATCATGGCACCTGAAGCCATCAGACTCTCTGGGTAGTGGTGATAATCATAGCATTCCCAACCTGAGACTGCCAGTGAACTATAACCCCCAGCATACCCTGATAGCAGAAATATTACAGGACTGCAACCCCTAGCATAGCCTGATAGCTGAAATATTACAGTGCCACAACCCCCAGCATAGCCTGATAGCTGAAACATTACAGGACTACAACCCCCAGCATAGACTGATAGCTGAAATATTACAGGACTACAACCACCAGCATACCCTGATAGCTGAACTATTAGAGGACAACCCCAAGCATACCCTGATAGCTGAAATATTACAGGACTACAAGCCTGATAGCTGAAATAGAATAGGGCAATTTTAACCACAATTATTTAAAAAATGTAAACTTTTATTTTTTTTATTATGTTAAAACTAAAGGTCATTGTAGTTATGTGTATGGCTGAAAGGGTAGTTGTATGGCTGGGGGCATAGTTGTTTGTATGGCTGGGGAGGTAGTTGTTTTGTATGGCTTGAGGGGGAAGTAGTAGTTGCGTGAATGGCTGGGGGGGTAGTTGTGTGTATGGTTGAGGGGGTCGGGTGATGGGTGTTTGATGTCATCTGGAGGGGTGGAAGGCAGAGGGATCTTTATGTTACCTTGGGGGGGGGGGGGAGGCGCCGAGAAAAGGATTTACACAGGGCGCCATTTACCCTAAGGCCGGCCCTGGTGCTAATCTATCAATGTAAGGATATGCTTAGAATCTCAGAATTGTGTCCAAGAAACCCAGGTCTGATGAGTTTCACCAGGAGTCCCTACTCTCTCTGTGGCCAACTCCTCCATTTTTCTAATTATGTTGATCTCATGGGCCCATTCGTAGAAGGATTAACATCCTCACGCACAATTAATAGGAAGGTCACCATCAATGTCCTGTTTCACCTTTGGATCATTATAATGATGTTTTACCAGGGTCACAGTATTGTTACATTTCAAATTCAATTTTAAATTTTTTTTGCCCAAACTGCCAGACTTGCCCTGTCATGGATCCTTGTTTAAGGATTGAAGGTGTCCTCATTCAAATTCCATGGCCTCTTAAGAATACTGTATTGTTATTTATCGTCACTTCTCCACCAAGTCGGGAGTGATAATTTTCGCCTTCTACCTTCCGTCAAAATAGTAGCTGTTTCACAGGCAGGATCAACCAGGTTGGTGAAGGCAACACTAATGGGGTTTTTTATTCTTTAATTTCAAATTTGCTGGAAATTTTAATGTCAATTGCTTTTTTTTAACCCTTTAAGGACGTAGCCAGTTTTCATTTTTGTGCTTTCATTTTTTTCCTTCATGTGTTTGAATATTTTGCATATTTTCCCTTACAGACCCACAGGAGCCCTTATTTTTTGCTCCACAATCTGTTCTTTCCTTTGGTACCTTGTTTGCGTATATGTGACTTTTTGATCACATTTTTTATTAATTTTTTTCTGGATTTGTTGCAAACAAAAATGCGCAATTTTGCACTTTGCAGGTTTTTGCATTTATGCCGTTTACCTTTCAAGAAGAGGAATGTGATAATTTAATAGTTCGGGCGATAACGTATGCGGCGATATCAAATATGTTTATTTTTAATTTATTTTTATTTATAAAATGGGAAAAGAGGGGTGATTTAAACTTTTATTAGGGGAGGGGATTTTTTTTATTAATAAAAACACTTTATTGTTTTTTTTTAAATACAGCAATTAGAAGTCCCCTGGGGGACTTCTATATACACAGCACTGATCTCAAATTGAGATCAATGCTGAGTATTTAATAGAGCACTGATCTATCAGATCAGTGCTCTATTATTCTGGTGTGCAGCAGACCAGATACACTGATTGCCGACCCTGGATCAGCATCATCTGATGCTGATCCCCGGCAGGCTCAGTACAAGGGATCTCCCCTCCACTGTCAGCTTTGCTAGCTGCATTTAAATAGTTAATTAGCTGGGAGCGGCGATCTTAATACTACAGCCTCCCATCTCAGTTGTTGTTTTATTGTGGAGGTTGTCCAGAGGGGTGGGAGGCTGTAAGATTTAGTCTATGTCACTATTAGGGGGTATCAACAGAGGGGGGGGGGGCGTCAAAAAAAGTTTCGAACAGGGTGCCATCTACCCTAAGGCCAGCCCTGTGTTAAGGACATACAGCGCAGAAGGCACTGAACCTGGTGTGAACAGGGCTCTGCCTTATTTGTTCAGCCACACCCGCCTTGCCTCTCAGCCTCTGGCAAGGATAGAGTTACTTTGTCTCTGCTAATTGATTTCTGTACCTGAGCAGTCTTGTATGTTCCTTGATGGGCAGGTGCCTCTGACAGTTAGGGTGTTTATCTGAGCGCCGGTGCAATGGGGATCTGGATCCACCTCATAAATAGGCAGCATGGTCTGCAGCAAGTCTCTGGCTGTTAGTTTAATTACTAGGCTAAGGGTTCCTGTTTGTTCCTCTGTACTTTTATCTGAACTCTGCTTGTGTCCACTCTATCCTGTTTGCTACCTGCCCTGACCTCTGTCTTGTTCCCGTTTACCCGACTTGTCTGCCGACCTTCTGCTGCCCGCTGTTACCGACCTGGAATGTTAACCTTGGATTTATTGTGTTTGTTCGTCTGTCGCTGTTCTGTGCTTCACCCTATTTAGTATAGGGACTGCCACCATGTGTCTCCGCAGTCGCCTAGGACTGTCTTGTGGCAAGTAGGCAGGGACAGTGGGTGGGGTCACCTTAGAGCTTACTGTCCTCACTGTCTTGTTTGACTGCCTCTTGCCATACCTAACACTGACAATGCTATTGGTGTACTGGTGACCTAAAAATTTAAGATAGCTGCAAAACTGAGGCTTCACTTTCAATCCTGCTTCTGCAGATTGTGTCTTCTTCCTATTTGTTGTGCTACCATTGACTAGTCTAGTGAATAATAATCAGTGAGCTATAACTTGATTGTACCCTGACCAGTGATTTGTTGATTCAGCAGATATCATTTCCTATATTTTTTTTGCTGTGTAACGTAACTATCAAATACTATCATTGTGATGGGTATACTATCATTATTAATTATGTAATAATAAACCATAGCATTAATCTAAACATACCTGTAGTAAAAATCCAGGACAAGGAAGTAAATAAAGTTTCTCCTGGGGATTAAATAAAAGTCAATACATATGGGTATGTACAGATCTGTGACTCATGTTTTACCTGTCATTTCCTGGGCTTAAAGGAGAAGTCCCATGAAGACTAAAATCAGCAGGCAGGCCGGGGTTTGGGGTAAAAATAATAAACATATACACTAACCCCTCCTCGTACCTCAATTACGCAGCAGATGTCGGCTGCGAGATAACATTGTCAGCTGGAAACTGGGTACGGTATGTACCCGGCTCTTCCAGCAGTAACGTAATAGGAAGTGGGGGCCGGCTGCAGTGAGCAGCTGGGATCTCACCGGTAATGACACGCTGCAGCGATCGCGCTGCCGCATGTCATTAACCCCTTAAACGCCGCGACGTTTAAGTGTAAGTGACGGGGAGTCCCCTGTCACTTACCGATCGGGACCCCCGCAGTGTGACTGCGGGGGTCCCGATAGTTGAAACGGACCGCCGGAGGTCTCTCACCTTCCTCCGTGCGGTCCGATCGGCGATCTGCTTCACTGAGCGCCGATAACACTGATCAATGCTATGCCTATGGCATAGCAATCATCAGTGTAGAAATCAAAGTACTGGATGTACAACTCCCCCAAAGGGACTTCAAATGTGTAAAAAAAATAAATTTCAAAACACTATTACACTACCCCAAAACCCCTCTCCCAATAAAAGTTGAAACCACCCCCCTATCCCATTATATAAATAAAACATATAAAAATAAATAAATAGATAAACATATAATATACCGTAGCGTGCGTAATTTTCCGATCTATTAAAATATAACAAGCGTCATTGTGATCGGTGAACGGCGTACACGAAAAGAGGGAAAAAAGTGCGCGGATTACCGATTTTATGTTACATTATATATTAAAAAAAATCAATAAAAAGTGATCAAAACGTCCGATCTTCACAAATATGGTATTAATAAAAACTAGAGATCATGGCGGAAAAAATGACACCCCATACAGCCCCGTAGGTGAAAAAATAAAACCGTTATAAGCGTCACAATAGGCCCAATTTATTAATATTTAATTGCCAAAAAAAGGATTTCATAAAAAAAATACATATATAACATTAGAGAATCTGTGTAACCTGCATATGGTTGTGTTCGGGCTGACCTATAGAATAGTGCTATCACGTCGCTTTTACCATATAGTGTATTACGTAGACACAGGAACCCCCCAAACGCTACCATATTGCATTCTTTTTTACGATTTCACCTATTTATATCTTCATAAATAATATATTTTGGGTTCCATCATACATATTATGGTAAAATGAAAGACGCCATTACAAAGTACAACTATTCCTGTAAAAAACAAGCACTTACATGGCTTGTAGATAGAAAACTGAGAGTGCTAGAGCTCTTAGAGGGGGAGGAGGGAAAAACGAAAACACTAAGATCAAAATTTGCGCGGTCCACTGGGTCATTTTGGGCCTGGTCCTCAAAGGGTTAATTCGGCTAGCTTTCCGCTTGCATTTACCTCAAGTTCTGCTCCTATTCTGCCAGAGCTACATAGGAAACGAATTACAAGCAGGACACTTTCCTTGCCTATTCCTTGCTTATTCCTCATTGTGCACATACCCTTCAGGTCTGTTCCCCTTGAGGAATAGGCGAGGAATAGACTTGTTCTTTGGTGCATGGCGGAATCCACCTGTGCATAGAATGGAGTGGGATTGGGAATGGGCATGGGCGGAGATGCATGAGGGTGCCCAGAAATCTGGTGAACCTGACAAAATATGTGAGACCTGTGCCTGCTGGTGCAGGTACAGGAAATGACAGTTCTTCTGCAGATATGCCACACAGGTTTTCTTATTGTCACATGTACTAAATTAAAGGTGTTAACCCCCAGTTATCTCCTGCAGATTGCCCTTGATCACCCCCAGTACTCCAGATCTGGAGCTATTCTTTGTCACAGCTCTGTGCAGCTCTCCTTTCTGGCTAATACAGGGGGGGTTTGAGTGGGTGACACCCACTATGACATCCATATGCCCTAACAGGACATATGGAAAAGGGTTGCCCTTTAGGATCCTGAAAAAGCTGTATAGATAGATGGATGGATAGATAGATAGATAGATAGATAGATAGATAGATAGATAGATAGATAGATAGATAGATAGATAGATAGAAGAATACACACATTACATTGTCCAACAGCAATTTTCTATTCTGCTTCTGGCATTTGCTGTCATCATTTGCTTTTCTTCTCACAATATTACTTTTTATTCATGATTACGTTGTTGGGTTGTTACTCCTAATAGAGTCATAAGTAGGAATAATAAGAAACCTGAACTGCCTGTCCTAATTGTATTAGTTAGATACCTATCCAGTGACACAGTCATATCACAAGACAAGGCAGGTACCTAAAGGAGGAGTCACCTGCCTGCTGACTTCCTGGTGTAAGAGTAGATGGGACTTGTCTAGCCCCAGCTACATAGGCTGCTGCAGATTTCTATAGGCTGGTCGTGAGCTTATGGTACACAGAAGTGCTTTGAAATCATTGTGTCTATATTGTTTGGACTTTGGTACCTGGCCTATTCAGACGTAAGGTTGGAGCGAAGAAGTGTGTTCACCCCTCTTAGGACTGCAGGACTCCAGGTACTGATGAATCTATTCGACAATGTAAATGGGCCTCCTGCATTGAGGTAAGTCTGTGTCATTGATAGTCTTATAAGCGTTATTGTGGGTCCTGCATTTCCTTAGCTCACATAACATTATGCGCATAGTAACAAAGGTGAGAAGTGTCAGAATTAAGTCTTTAAGGAAGTTTACAGCAATGAGATTGATATGCAGTGAGTTTAATGGCTGTCCAGGCTTTATGGGGTGTGAACTTATGTAAGTAGTTTAATTATGCGTGTGCCATTAAAAAAAAAAAAAAAAAAAAAAAAAGTGTATATATATATATATATATATATATATATATATATATATATATATATAATAATGTTCTATATGTAATGTGTGTGTGTGTGTGTGGGAGCTGGTATGGATGATGCAGGCTCTGCACTCATTTGAATTGACAAAACTGCGCCATACACATAAACCTGGCCATACACATAAGTTAAGTGTCAGCAGGACAGCTGACCATCTAATGTGCATAGTGGCCTCCTGACTTTTCCTCAATGGCAGATGTTAGGATAGAGAAGGATCAGCCATGGTGGAATTCAACTGCACAATCCTTTTTGTTTATGTTCCGCAAAGTGTTCTATTATGTAAGCTATATATCTACATTGACAATTACATGTATTGCTTGTGTGGTTGGCAGTTGGTCAGTTTGGCTGTCAGCATGGTGAGGAGGAATTGCCACCATTGTGGGCCATGCCACTGGGCTGAATATTTATTGACTGGACTGGGAAGCCTTGTATGAGACAGCAGATGGAAGGTACTGCAACCATGTTACCATGAGAGCGGAAAAGGCTTGTACTCCCTCCATCATTGTTGTTTTACCATGTCAACAGCTGTTTGTTCAGACTCCCCGATGCATACGCATGCTCAGCTTAGAAGTGTGTGCATGTATTTTCAAGGTAGCCTTGTCCTGTGCTGAGAGAGAGGTTCTGCCAGACACGTGTGGCAATGGCTCATCTCTAGGGGAACCCCTGCCATTCTGTTATGTGGCTTCATTGATTCTAATGGGATTCTAATAATTCTAATGGACGGGGGTTTCCTCCAACTGGAGGTGGGCCTGAGTAAAGTGATACAAGGGAGTTAGGCAAACTGGTAATTGGACTGTGGTACCTACTATATCATCTCCCCTGCAGGGTGGTTGTTACTAGACCTTCCATAGTGATCACACCCTACCTAACTTCTGTCATGTAACAGTTACGCAATGGCACTGATGACAGGTATAGGCCGGTTTTAGGGGGTGGCATAATGGGCAATTTCCTAGGATCTCTGTTTCTTTTTTCTTTTCCACCCCTGAGGATGAGACTTCTAAAGAGCAATGTGATAGTGGAGCAGAAAAATATATAGCTCTGTTCACATTTACACTGTGTGGCAGTATTGGCATTGTGTAAAATGACTAGAGGGCATACTAGGTTTCCTTTGGCCCCCAGGAGGGTGGAATCTAGCACACAGGCATGATATCCGAGGTTACATATAAACATGTCATTCATTAAAAAAACTTATCTTACTATATACTATTTACTATGTACATATCTTACTATATACTATTATATTACTATATAGCTCAATGGTGAAAGGTTTGTGGTATCTGCAGGATTAATATGCCTACCAGCCTATAAATAGTGTAACACTAGGACAGACAGGTTGTGTTTGAATGTCTCATAGGTGAAGTACTACTGGCTTCAGCATGCACTTCTAAGCTGTTGCTGCCAAAGTATAATGTAGGGTCAAAATTTAATATAGGGTCTTCTGGATTATACGGGTTGTTCCAGTGATGATCGGCAGGAAAGCAACTTGACCACAGGTCTGTATATTCTTACCTCCCCCCTAGGACCTCTCCTCCTCCACTACCCCTCCAGAAGCCCTTTCTCTCTGTAGCTCTAAAGGCCCTATTACACAAAGCGATTACTACCGTTCCGGACAATAATCGCTTGGTTTAATAGGACTTGTTGAAAGGTCACGATCAGCCAACATGCATGATATTGGCTGATTGTGATTTTTCAACATGCTGAAACAAAACGATCAGCACAGCGACGGTCTGCTGAGCATCACCGTCTCTCCTATGAACCCCCCCACCCACACACAGCTTTCCACAGCCGCCCACTCTTCCCCGCTTAATGTCTGCACGTGTAATAGCACAGACAGCGAGTGGGTATTGAGGAGGAAGTGAGCACTAATTTGACATCTTGGATCTCGCTTCCTGCTTAACATCGTCCCGTGTAATAGGCTAAAAATGACAGCAATCCAAAAATACGACCGCAAAATGACGTTGTGCGAATGTATCCTAATGGTTTACTTCACAAACTGCCAAACCATGGGCATGAGTATGTGTATAATAACAGTAGTTTACAATGTGAATGTAAACTAGTGGAGCGTGGAGTCTCAGGGTCATTTTGTGCCCACAGTATCCCAGGACAAGGCTAGTCAGTCATCTTTCACCCATTAGTCTTTAGACTTTTTTGTCCTCAATGATGCGGTTTGTGTGGTGTTTTTCCCCAAAATAGTGTGTAATATCATGGCTACATTCACATGTACAAAAAACTTTTGAGGATAACTTTTTGAGGTTAAAAAAAAAAAGGTCTCATTTTCCACCCCCAAAAAACATTTTAACCCCTTCATTAATTTCAGTGGGTGAGCAGTTATAAAACATAAAACGCACTCCCTTCTAAAGAAGCTCCACTTTATGGCCAAGCTGAAAAAATAAATGACTTGTCGTTTCTTTTGGTTCCAAAAGAGGCCCCCACAAAAACACCTGTATTATAAAAAGTAGCTAGTACAGAAGCATTTTTGAAACCTATAGAGAAGTGGGAGGAAAAATGCCACAAATTGAAAATGGCATAATGCTATGTTGTGTTTTGGAAAAACTGCCAATGAACCAAACAGTTTTCTTTATTTGGGCCCAATAGTCATAATGACATTTTGTAATAAAAACTTTACATATTCCTTTTGTTAGACTCCTTTGGACCATGAAACTGGTGTCATACAACTCCAGGTAGATACCATTAGCATGCACTAATAAAAGTCTTCTAATGCCCTGGGCACTGAGCATGTTGACACCAGTGATTCCACAACTACAATAATAATGTTGGCAATATAAATTAAGAGCACAGTTTAAAAAAAAAACAAAAAGCTTTAGCACACCTGTCAGCCCAGCGGTGCACATGGACTTAGTGCTGCTAAACACTTAACTTTAGTCAAAGAAATGCATAGTGCTTGACTTTTAAAATTTGTTCTGCATAAAAAACACATGAAAACAGACAACATGGACATGTTTAGGCTATGTTCACACTACGTATATTTCAGGCAGTATTTGGTCCTCATGTCAGGTCCTCATAGCAACCAAAACCAGGAGTGGATTGAAAACACAGAAAGGCTCTGTTCACATAATGTTGTAATTGAGTGGATGGCCGTCATTTAATGGCAAATATTTGCTGTTATTTTAAAAAAAATGGCAGTTATTTACCGTTATATGACGGCCATCCACTCAATTTCAACATTGTGTGAACATAAGCCTTTCTGTGTTTTCAATCCACTCCTGGTTTTGGTTGCTATGAGGACCCGACATGAGGACCAAATACTGCCTGAAATATACATAGTGTGAACCCAGCCTTAAGGTGGGATAGGAGGCTCCCTTAGGAGGCTCATAACACTGGGGCAGGCCCGCCACCATCAGTGTGGCCATAGGAGAGGGGGTTTCGTCACACTGGGGGGCGGCAGGCCTGCCCCAGTGCTCCAAACCAGGCCGGGGCTCAGGAAAAGAGCGATGCCGAGCACAGTAACCAGGCATCATTTAAAAAAAAGCACTGGGATCCTGGTGCTGGGGCCAAATGGCTAAGGAAAAAAAGCAATGTACCTGATGGTAATTTCGCTTTCAATAGTGATATATAAAGTCATAAAAGTAAAGGTTCACTTTAAATACTCTAAAAATATTGGTCTAGACGTTTCCCAAGTTTCAGTTTTCAGGCAAAGTGTTACCCCCATTTTAGAGAAATTCAAATGCAATAGATATGTTGCTGAAAAATCTATACACACGTACACCCTGTTTCCCCGAAAATAAGACATCCCCTGAAGATAAGACCTAGTAGACGTTTTGCTGAATTGCTAAATATAAGGCTTTCCCTGAAAGTAGGGGTCCTGCTAGACCCTTTTTTTGACGATTACCGATAAACAATCACGAACTATAATGTTTATCCTTGTTTATGCTGCATTTACATCGATTATCGTTCAAATTTGCACGTTAAAGATCGAATTCGAACGATAATCGTATGTGAAAACATAGCGAACTATCTAATGACGAGTTCTTAAATCGTCGTTCGTAAAAAATTCGCAGATCGTTCTGTGTAAACAGTCGTTCACCGATTTAACCTAAGTGCGAGATAGGCTTAAGTGATCGCAAAACGATTTTTCCGTACGATATATCGTTCCGTCTAAACGCTGATCGTTATAAAAAAAATTGTTACTTCAAAATCATTCATCGTATGATCGGGCTAATTATCGCTACGTATAAACCCAGCATTACCTGAAATCGTTCACCATATTACACAGAATGATAGTCGTTAGTTACTATCGTTACAACGCAACGATCATTACTATGATTGTTTGCTCCATCTGATCCCAGCAACAGAAGGAACGATTTGGAATTACACTGAATGATTAGTGAATGAATGTGGAATTACAGCGAACGATTATTGAACGATTACCAATGATTTTTTGATTGTTGCCTACAATTTAACAGAACGATTATCGTTTAAATTTGAACGATATAACGATTTTCTGCAACATAATTAGCCTGTGTAATAGGGCTCTAAAACCTAGTAAAATTTTATGTTTGGAAGCATGCTGCCGAACAGACTGCCATGGCATGCAGCTGTGATTCTTTTTAGCCTGCCACCATTGTCGCCTAACTTCACTATCCGTTGCAGAGCAGCTGCATGCAGGACATAAAGACCGTCACTTGCCGCAAACCCTGATGTTTCGTTCTGTGGCCGTCACTTGTAAATGTCAGGCAAGGCATCAAGAGTCCCGTCGTCTGTCACCATCCCCATTGTCTCCTACCTCAAAATGTAGAGCTGCACACAGTCTGCTGTTATCCCGTCGCCTGCCACCATACTGTACGCTGTTGCTGCTGTGCTGTAGGAGTATGGTATGATGAGCTCCCCCTGGTGTCCAGAAGCTGCAGTACCATCCCTGCTGTACAAGTGGTCCAGGAACTAATGTGGGAGATCGTTACAGTCTCCAGACTGTACAGTGTATGAATGTTCATTAAAAAAAAATTTCCATAAATAAATTTTAAAACTTAATTCTTCATGGACATCCCCTGAAAATAAGACCTAAAGCATCTTTGGGAGAAAAAATTGTATAAGACACTCTTAATTTCAGGGAAACAGGATAGATATATATATATATATATATATATATATATATATATATATATATACTACCGTTCAAAAGTTTGGGGTCACATTGAAATGTCCTTATTTTTTAAGGAAAAGCACTGTACTTTTCAATGAAGATAACTTTAAACTGGTCCTAACTTTAAACAAATACACTCTATACATTGCTAATGTGGTAAATTACTATTCTAGCTGCAAATGTCTGGTTTTTGGTGCAATATCTACATAGGTGTATAGAGGCCCATTTCCAGCAACTATCACTCCAGTGTTCTAATGGTACAATGTGTTTGCTCATTGGCTCAGAAGGCTAATTGATGATTAGAAAACCCTTGTGCAATCATGTTCACACATCTGAAAACAGTCTAGCTCATTACAGAAGCTACAAAACTGACCTTCCTTTAAGCAGATTGTGTTTCTGGAGCATCACATTTGTGGGGTCAATTAAACGCTCAAAATGGCCAGAAAAAGAGAACTTTCATCTGAAACTCGACAGTCTATTCTTGTTCTTAGAAATGGAGGCTATTCCATGCGAGAAATTGCTAAGAAATTGAAGATTTCCTACAACCGTGTGTACTACTCCCTTCAGAGGACAGCACAAACAGGCTCTAACCAGAGTAGAAAAAGAAGTGGGAGGCCACGTTGCACAACTAAGCAAGAAGATAGGCACATTAGAGTCTCTAGTTTGAGAAACAGACGCCTCACAGGTCCCCAACTGGCATCTTCATTAAATAGTACCCGCAAAACACCAGTGTCAACATCTACAGTGAAGAGCCGGCTGCGGGATTTTGGGCTTCAGGGCAGAGTGGCAAAGAAAAAGCCATATCTGAGACTGGCCAATAAATGAAAAAGATTATAAGATGGGCAAAAGAACACAGACATTGGACAGAGGAAGACTGGAAAAAAGTGTTGTGGATGGATGAATCCAAGTTTGAGGTGTTTGGATCACAAAGAAGAACGTTTGTGAGACGCAGAACAAATGAAAAGATGCTGGAAGAATGCCTGACGCCATCTGTTAAGCATGGTGGAGGTAATGTGATGGTCTGGGGTTGGTGCTGATAAGGTGGGAGATTTGTACAGGGTAAAAGGGATTCTGAATAAGGAAGGCTATCACTCAATTTTGCACCGCCATGCCATACCCAGTGGACAGAGCTTGATTGGAGCCAATTTCATCCTACAACAGGACAATGACCCTAAACACACCTCCAAATTGTGCAAGAACTATTTACAGCAGAAGCAGCAGCTGGTATTCTATCGGTAATAGAGTGGTCAGCGCAGTCACCAGATCTGAACCCCATTGAGCTGTTGTGGGAGCAGCTTGACCGTATGGTACGCCAGAAGTGCCCATCCAACCAATCCAACTTGTGGGAGCTGCTTCTAGAAGCGTGGGGTGCAATTTCTCCAGCTTACCTCAACAGATTAATAGCTAGAATGCCAAAGGTGTGCAATGCTGGAATTGCTGCAAAAGGTGGATTCTATGACGAAAGCAAAGTTTGATGTAAGAACAATGTTATTTCAAATACAAATCATTATTTCTAACCTTGTCAATGTCTTGACTCTATTTTCTATTCATTTCACAATGTATGGTGGTGAATAAGTGTGACTTTTCATGGAAAACACAAAATTGTTTGGGTGACCCCAAACTTTTGAACGGTAGTATATATATATATATACACATATATATATATATATATATATATATATATATATATATATATACACACATTACCATTAAATGGCATTGTGGATTTCTGCAAGACGCATTCAGGTGAATGGAATAATCACTTCTGCAACAAAATCTGCCTCATGTGAACCCATGTGTTGTTGTTGTAGTTGTTGGCTGATGAAGATTGGGGTGTGGTGCAATTGTTGGTTCCTTTCCAGCATTTGTAGTAAGTCCAGATTGCTCTTCATTACCCACAATGCATTCTTTCAAGGTGTGTAGCGTGAACAATAATTTAAAAAGAAATGTTTCAATTTATGATTGGTAATGTTATCCTGGCTTCTTTGGTTCAGACATGACTTGCCTGGCTTTACACTTAGTTATACTGACATATGAGTCAGCCACTCCTGAAAGAAAACACAATACTGATATAATTCTGTATTGTCCTTTAAAAATATTTCCACAGTGTCCTTGTCATAATAAAAAAAACATTTGCCATGTCTCATACGTGTCCAGCCCATGCCAATTTTTGGAAATAAATGATAAGTGACTTGAGTGCTCTTTTCCTCATCCCCCTGTAATCTTGCTTTAGGAGGTGAACTCCATTGACTTACAACAGAGCTTGTCTCATGCAGCAAGACAGATGGCAGGGAGCTGAGAAGAGGAGCACTGATAGGCCATAACTGATTCTGATTTGTGGCACATACACAGGCAGGGCACAGGAGTGGGGAAGGTAAATACTTTGTATGTCATTTGCAAGGTAATGGAGACTCACTTTGGTGCTGCACTCCATGTCAGTCGAAGTAATCATTATAAATGTTTTAATAGGGTGGGTTAACATGTACCGTATTGCAGCGAATTTCACGCTGTGGGTTCTCAGCGAAATCCGCTGTGGATATGATCCCTGTCGGCTGCATTTGAAGCTTCCGGCTCTGGAGGTGCCGCCCAGCCAATCAGTGACTGTGGCGGGGCTGTGCACTGATTGGCTGAGCGGGACCTACGGGGACTGAGAGCTTCAGATGCAGCCGCAGCGTGGCACAAGTAAAGTATGCTCCGGGCGGCAGGGGTTTAGGGGGCCGGCTTTTACATACTCACAGCGGGATGAGTTTATATTCTCATTGAAAATGACAGGGATCGTATCCGCAGCACATTTTCCTGCGAACTCTGTGAAATCGGCTGGGGATACGGTATGTGTGAACCCACTCTTATAGAATAAATATATAATATCAAGCATTAACATGTTATAGGGGTATATATCCATGCTCAAGTCGAGCTCATCTGTACTAAACACTGTAATTGTAGTGATCATTATTAGGATGGGCAGATAATAATTTTTAAAGGGATACTCCAGCGAAAAGCTTTTTCCCAGTAATTGAAACACATTACAAACTTGTATAACTTTGTAATATGCTTTAATCACCTATCTGCCCCTCCTCTCTATCTTTTCCCCCCTCAATCCCCTACCAGGAAGTGAAGTAAACTCATTCTTTTCTAATGACTGTTGACCCCAGGCTTTTCTGTGGCAGACATTTTGTGACAATGACATCATCAAGAGGGGGGTGGGCCTAAGCCCTGTTAAGCCAGCCTGCCTTTGTCAGATGACACAGGCTGCTCAGCTCTGATTGGCTGAACAAGATGTAAGCTATCTAACAGTTTACAGAGTCAGTTAGACATCACAGGAGACAAAGTGCATCATAAGAAAGCCCAAACCAGGAAGTAAAGAAAAAAATTAAACAGTCAACTGGAGTTTCAGGGACCTGCAAAGAGCAGGAAATTCAAACGGAGACAGGCTCCAGAGGGATGGTAAATATAAAAATTATGTTAATGATAGATTTTTTGTTTGTTTTTTTATCAGCGCCGGAGTACCCCTTTAAGGATATCTGATATGAAGTGTTCACACTGGGGGAAAAAACATGTAATAAAAACGCATCAAAAACCTAGACGGGGCTTCACGGCAGTTGAGCCTTCTCTCCAGCGGAGAGATGATGTCCAACTGCCGTGAAGCCCCGCCTTGGTGACACTTCCCACTGATGAAATGAAGTGAGAATAAGGAGGGGTGACAGTATCATTTTAAACATTTCCAGCTGGATTACAGATTGCAGCTGATCAACAGGGTTTGCTGCAGTGGGACATCCAGTGAACATCTTATTATTGGGGGGGGACGCTTCTAAGAAAGAAAAGCTGTCCATTGTGGATAACACTAGTTGTCAATTCAAAGACAAGAAAAGGTAGATGTTGGGTCTCAGGAGAGTGGGTCAATTGTATGAGGATGGCCACTTAAAAAGCTTTCAACAATTGAAGGAGGAGTTTTCAATACCTAGAACTCATTTCTATATATACAAGAAAAAATAGATACACACAAAACGGTATTTTATTTAGTGAAAGTATACAAAATTAATAGAAGCAGAGAAGCAGAGAAAAGGAGACAAACCTCTTCACAAGACTATGACAGAGTTAAAAACACTTAAAATGCATAAATACTGTAAATACCCCTTGTGTCCAAGACGGGATACACTAACAACTTACCCCTAAACACAATATGGCCGAATTTCAGTTATATTTCCTGCCCGCTGCCCGTCTTCCGAACACACAGAAACATTTGGCATGCGGCCAGGATTCCCTTCAGATTGCAGTGCATGTAAGTTTTGTATTAATCATGGCCGTTGTTGCTCCCTGGAGTCCTCCTGCCTGTTCCCAGCTCACCACAGCCATCTCTGAAGCTTCTACACCCATCTCTGAAGTGACAGGACGCTCAGCCAATCGCTGGCTGCAGTGCTGTTCCATCTCGATCAGCGATTGACTTCGCCACCTGTCCCTTCAGAGATGGGTTTAGAAGCTTAAAGGGGTAGTACAGCGTTATATAACTTTGTAATGTGTGCCAATAAGCTGTCTGGAAGTTATATAAAGTATACATACTAAATAACTGTCGACCCCCATCCTCTTCTCCTGGGCGCCATCGTGTGCACCTGCACCCAATTCACCATAGCCGACAATGGAGAGTGCGGCCAGGATTCCCTTCAGATTGCAGTGTATGTAAGTTTTGTATTAATCACAGCCGTTGTTGCAAATCGTCAACAACAACCATGATTGATACAAAACTTATGTTGTGCGAACATGGCCTAATAGTGATTCTACCCCAATGTTTCCAAGAAACCATATCACTCTACAATTTGAAGATAAATGTGGCCAATGTAATGAAATCTGTGCATAACCTGAGCTGTCGCCGTGAGAACCTGTCAGGCGGAGATCTCACTGTCTTCCACTGAATATCTTGTCAGTGCAGTTATACCTCCAAAGCTATTATAAATGCAATAAACATTAGCATGGAAGCAGAACTAAGAGGCTCTCTACAACTCAGAGTTACAAGAATTAACATGTTGTATATTAACACATTGCAGATACCAGAGCTTCGTTCTGCATTTGCTCCTGATCTACCAGCTGATAACTGACGTCTTTGGCTTTCCACCCTGTGCAAGAATTCTGCTGGGATCTGAGAATAAAGAAGGTATGTAGCTATAGAAGTAGCATCTGCACCCATACCCTGGACTCCATGCCACGGAAATAGACATTGAATTATAGATGGCTCATGGTATATAGGAATCTCCTGCAAACTTCACATTGGGGCCATGAGGTTACACCTTTAATTAACAGACCTACATTATACATAGTAGTCATTAGTTTGCTTAGTTGCCCGGTTTAATAGGTGTAGCCAAAGAGAAGACTTGGCTGTTTGCCAAGTCTCATAGGTGTTGATAGCAAATGAGCAGATCCAGGGGCGTAACTAGAAATAGCTGGGCCCCATAGCAAACCTTTTCAATGGGGCCCCCCCCTCACAGCCCCCCCCCCCCCGGACAGTCCTCTATAACGGTGCCTGGAGCTCTGACTCTGCCCCCCACCCCCAGTGTACATGCAAGTACGGCAGAGCAGAGGGGACCTGCACACGTACACCTACGTCTAGAGCCGTATTTATCGCTCCGGCACTAAACCTGAAGATGTTCCCTTTTCACTCACCAATTATCATCATGATTTACTACTTTATAAACAATCACATTGATAATTGATCACTCTTCAGCTATGTTCCCATATTTGCGTCACCATATGCAACTCCAACCAAACCCCTATGCAGTACCCAATAGCCGTATGGCCAATAATCCTGGTAACAGCACACGACTTCTGGGGAAGAAATGGATGCATGGTTTTTGCCACATGCATTGTCTGAATCTTTTTTTCTACATGATCTGCATATTGTCTGTGGCCATCCCATCACAGGACTGGTAGGTAATAGCTTCAGAAAATACACATTTAACATCACCATACCAGACCTGGTACCGCCATACTGTGACTAGATAATACCATCATACCAGACCTGACCAATACCCCCATACTGTGACTGGATAACACCGCCATACTGTGACTAGATAATACCACCATACCAGACCTGATACCGCCATATTGTGACCAGATAATACCACCATACCAGACCTGATACCGCCATACTGTGACCAGATAATACCACCATACCAGACCTGATACCGCCATACTGTGACCAGATAATACCACCACACCAGACCTGATACCGCCATACTGTGACCAGATAATACCACCATACCAGACCTGATACCGCCATACTGTGACCAGATACCACCATACCAGACCTGATACCGCCATACTGTGACCAGATAATACCACCATACCAGACCTGATACCGCCATACTGTGACCAGATAATACCACCATACCAGACCTGATACCGCCATACTGTGACCAGATAATACCATCATACCAGACCTGATACCACCATACTGTGACCAGATAATACCATCATACCAGACCTGATACCACCATATTGTGACTAGATAATACTATCATACCAGACCTGATACCGCCATATTGTGACTGGATAACACCGTCATAGTACCATTTTGGGGCAGATGAAAATTATTAGTCTCTTCTTATTTTATAGGATTTGATATGACCATTAAAAAATATAATAATTCTGGTCCTGAGTACGATGATCACCACACAGGATCCATACGGTTCTATTTCCATACATTGGAGGTCTCCACGTGTGGTGATACCAAAAATGATTATTTGTCTTTTACAATTTCAAGTAAAATGGGACAATTCATATTCATATACATGAAAGACTATTATTATGCATAGGGATGAGCTTTTCAGTTCTACAGGAGCTAGTCACAGGCTAGCTTTGTATCTAGATTGTGTGGGACTACAACTCCCAGTGTGGTATCTCTATGCAATCTGTGCCTCATTTGCGTCTTTGGGGGGAGGGGGGCACAGACAGCAGGCCACAATGGGAGTTGTAGTCCTTCACTGTTACAACTCCTGTAGAAGTAAAACCCACACTAAGCTGCTGGCAATAGCTGTGTGTAAGCAGCCACCATGCTCCCCCCTCCCCTCCCTCCTTATCAGTGACAGAGTTTACTTACTCAAGGAGTTGTCACTGTCTGAGGTCCGGCGGCAGGAAAGGGTCAGAGGTCATCCCTCCGTGCAGGCAGAAAGCAGAATCAGGTAAGTGTCTGCTCCAATCAGTGCTGCCCCTCACAGTGACGTGAGGAAGGGGGGGGGGGGAGCGTGGATGCATTACCTCCCTCTCTATGCTCTGTGAATGTGTCAGTCATGCCGGGCCCTGTGTGGGCGGCTGTGGCACATGCTTCTCTGTGCAAACTATTCTCCCCTCGTTAGCTAGTTTCAGGACAAACGACCTGAACGGCTAACCAGGGGACATCACCCAGGCTGACCTTGCCGCCGGGCCCCTTGATGAAGAGGGCCCCGTAGCAGCGGCTACTGCTGCTACGGCGGTAGTTCCGCCACTGAGCAGATCTGAAATAGAGGAAGGGCTAGTTGATTAGCAGGGGTGCTGGTAGTCAGACCCCACCATAAGATTTTGATCACCTGTCCTATGTGTAGACCAAGGGACTCTTCTATCATATAGGATATTTTTTTAAACTTAATATTCATGGAAAATGTTGACAGTATTTATTTATTTTTGCATTTGTATTTGTATTGGACTTCTGTATAAGTTGTTATAAAAGTCCTGAACGGCAGGACAGACTAATCTCAGTTTACCGCTGCTGTGACGGTATCAGTTTAGCTGAAAAGTATGACTGACAGAATGACAGTTCTATTGTTCCCTTACAGGATAAGGCCTAGAATAGTGGTCCACAACCGGTGGCACTGTTGCAAAACTATAAGTCCCATTATGTCTGGACCAGGTACAATATAAAGGGAATTGGAGTTTTGCAACAACTCGAGGGCGACAGGTCGTGCAGCCCTGGCCTAGACAGATGGGCAATGACAAGTAGATAATAGAATATTATAGAATCTGCAAAGCATATGCCATCAATTGGAAAAACAATAGCCCTGCATGTGCTGTCATTCAAAAAGGGATATTTATAGGACCACAAGTATGTGTGGACTAGAGTACATAGGTAAAAGTGCACAGTTTGCCGAAGAATTGGCGAACACATGGGTGACATCATTTGTACGGCTGACACACCAGTGTACCAATACACCAGTGTGAAGCACAAGGGTGACCCGACCTGTTTCATATTTACAGATTATCAAGTTAGTGAAACAATCAGGGAAAAGGCTGGTGAGAAGGACATTGCAAAAAGAGATTCAATTGATTTGAAAGAGGCTAGGGTAGTCTGTAGCAGAAGAGCGGTGATGGACAGTGATCTCAGGGTGCCGCACCTGCAGTGAAATTAACACAGACAGCTTCCCCAAATGTAATGCCTATTCTAAGGATAACATGCATTAGAATGGACATCAGGGGAGGCTCAGTATCAGATATATAACTGTGTCAGCACTGGGGCTTGGGTCGTCCTGCAGTTCCTGGTACAGCCATTGGTGGCAGCAGAGGGGCCATGTCATCCATTACTGCTGCTACCCAATGTAAAAATGTAAACAAAAAACAAACAAAAAAAAAACTAAATATTTCTTTCTTGAAGACATCACTGTGTTCATTTTAGTGTTTAGAAATGGGGAAGATGCCAGTAGCTTCCTTGGTCGCAGACTGCACTACAACCAGTTTGACTTTGAGATGTTCGTCATTGGAAATCTGGAGAGAGAATGTTATGAGGAGAAATGTAACTATGAAGAAGCCAGAGAGATATTTGAAGACGACAAGGCGTTGGTAATTTCATATACCTTTATATGTGATATTGTGCTATTACATTGTGTATGGTTAACAAGGTGTAACATGATTGGAATAACATAGCTATTTTATTTTGAAAATAGTGCCTCACTTGCCTACAGGTTGTGTGTGGTACTGCGGCTCAACCAGATTTGTTTCAATAAAGCTGCAGTACCACCCACAAACTGTGGACAGCTATAGTGCTGTTCTAGAAGAAGGCAGCCATGTTTTTCTAAACCTACCCAACCTTGACACAAAGGGGAGGAACAATCATTACAGTTTAGTCAGCTGTTTGAAGCATGTAGTGTAACTTCCATTGACGTTGCATAAACAGCATAGCACCATGAGCAAAGGACTTTGAAAAAATTTAGGCAAATTTCCCAGTTCCCTGCATTCTCTTGGGGTCATTGTCTCACAACAATTATGGCATATCTACAGAATATGGGAGTTATGTAACCAGCGTAAGTCATTGTGCTATGCTGTTTATTCAACCTTCTATTGACTTCTATTAATTTGGGGGATAACCAACCTCTTTCCTGTGGATCGGTGGGGGAGTCTCAGATCCACACTGATCAGCTAGATATTTCCCATCCTGTGATTTTAATTTTTTATTTCTTTTAAGGTGGAATTCTGGAAGGAATACTCTCAGAGAACAGCAAAAGAAGGTGATGCCAGACATTTTGTAACAATACAGTACATATTATTTTATTAGAACATTATATAGTTTATTTCATATAATGGCAGACTATACTGCTCATTGTGTTGGGCACATTAGCGGATGTGTGTAAGATGACATGGGAACTTTCGGCAAGTTCACTCATCTCTAGTGAGTTTTAGAAGAGGGTAGAAGGACATCGGGGAGCATGGAGATGTAAAGTATACAATTTATTATTTCAGTTTACATATTCCTCAGCGATGCGGAGCCAGCAGACAATGATTTTTGTTTTAACATGAAAAGACAACAATCAGCCGATCATCTGATCAGATTATTGCTACGTGTAATAGGGCCCTTACCTTCATCCTTAACACCCCTTCAGTGTACTTTCTAGTTGACCCATATGTACTTTGAGCTGCCCTCAGTGCACCGATCCACCTCAGCCAGTCGGCCCCTCAGGATGGATCCTGCCCCAGTTCACCAAACTGCCTCATTAGCATATGGGTCAAACTACACAGTACACGGAAATGACGCAGAGGAGAAAGAACTTGAAGAAACATATAATACAATATATGGTAAAATTACATTTTACAATAAAAAAAAGTATAACAGTTACCACATAAAATAAGCCTTCACATAACTCCGTAGGAAGAAATATATAAACATTATGGATCTTCAAAATTCAGGGGATGAGGACAGAATTAAAGCGCACTGTCGTTATAACTTTTAGGCTGGGTTCACACTATGTATATTTCAGTCAGTATTGTGGTCCTCATATTGCAACCAAAACCAGGAGTGGATTGAAAACACAGAAAGGCTCTGTTCACACAATGTTGTAATTGAGTGGATGGCCGCCATTAACCCCTTAAGGACAGAGCCTGAAATGGCCTTAATGACAGAGACAAATTTTATGATTATGACCAGTGTCACTTTAGTCATTAATAACTTCGGGATGCTTTTACCTATCCGGCTGATTCTGAGATTGTTTTCTCGTGACATATTGTACTTTACATTTCTGGTAAATTGGAGTCGATACTCATAACAAATCTTTATGAAAAAACCCAAATAATGTGAAAAAATGTGAAAAAATGCATTTTTCCAACTTTGAAACTTCTTTGCGTATACAGAAAGTGGTTATACCACATAAATTATATATTAAATAGCATTAGCAACATGTCTACTTTATGTTGGCGGCATTTATTAAACTATCTTTCATTTTTTTTAGACGATAGGAAGCTTAAAACATTAGCAGCAAATTTCCAAATTTTCAGTAAAGTTTCAAAATCAGATATTTTTAGGGACCTGTTCAGATTTAAAGTGTATTTGAGGGGCCTGTATGTTAGAAAGCCCCACAAAGCACCCCATTTCAGAAACTGCACCCACCAAACTCTGCAAAAGCACATCCAGAAAGTGTTTTAACCCTTTAGGGGAGTCACAGAAATAAAAGCTAAGTGTGTAAGGAATTTGAAAATTTTAATTTTCTGTGCAGAGATTTTATTGTAATCCAATATTTTTCATAATTATAAACCTATTACCAGAAAAATGCACCCCAATAATTATTGCCCCGTTTCTGCAGTTTATAGAAATACCCCATATGTGGCCCTATTGCGCTATTTGACGCAACCACAAGCCTCAGATATAAGGGAGCGCCTAGTGAATTTCAACGCCTCCGTTATATTTGGTCATTTTTGACTGTACCACTTCAGGTTGGCAGAGGCTCTGGGGTGTCAAAACCTAAAAAACACCCCTAAAGGGACACCATTTAGAAAACTACACCCCTCAAGGAATGTAACAAGGGGTGCAGTGAGCATCTGGACCCCACAGGTGCTTCACAGATTTTCCGAACAATATGGCGTGAAAAAAGAAAAATTTATTTTTTACACTAAAACGTTGTTCTAGCCTTCAATTTTTCATTTTCTTAAAGGGATAAGAGGCAAAAAAAGACAAAAAATGTGTAGCGCAGTTTCTCCCGAGTACAGAAATACCCCACATGTGGCGATAGAGTGCCAAGGGGGCGCAGGACGAGCCTCCAAAGGGAAGGAGCGCCAATTGGCTTTTGGAAGCTGAATTTCACTGAAAAGGATTTCAAGGGCCATGTCGCATTTACAGAGCCCTCGTGCTGCCAAGACACTGGAAACCCCCCACAAGTGATTCCATTCTGGAAACTACACCCCTCAAGGAATCTAACAAGGGGTGCAGTGAGCATATGGACCCCACTGGTGACGGGCACAAATGTGGAACAATGTGACGTGAAAGGGAAAAATTTCATTTTTTCACTTTCATGGCACAAATGTGCCCGTCATCAAGGGGTCCATATCCTCACTGCACCCCTTGTTAGATTCCTTGAGGGGTGCAGTTTCCAGAATGGGGTCACTTGTGGGGGGTTTCCAGTGTTTTGGCAGCACGAGGGCTCTGTAAATGCGACATGGCGTTCATCATCCATTCTAGCCAAATCCAACCTCCAAAATCCAAATGGCGCTCCTTCCCTTCGGAGGCTTGCCCTGCGCCCACATGGCGCTTTATGTCCACATGTGGGGTATTTACGGACTCGGGGGAAATTGCTCTACACATATTGTGTGTTTTTTTCTCTTTTAACCCCTTGTGAAAATGATAAATTCAAGGCTAAACCAACATTATAGTGTAAAAAAATGTAATATTTCATTTTCACGCCACATTGTTCCACATTTGTGCCAGTCACCAGTGGGGTCCATATGCTCACTACACCCCTTGTTACATTCCGTGAGGGGTGTAGTTTCCATAATGGGGTCACTTGTAGGGGGTTTCAACTGTCTTGGCAACACAGAGGCCTTTTGAATGCAACATGGCCCCTCAAAATCCATTCCATCCAAATCCAGCCTTCAAAAACGAAATGGCGCTCCTTCCCTTTGGAGGCTTGCCCTGCGCCCACATGGCGCTTTATGTCCACATGTGGGGTATTTACGGACTCGGAGGAAATTGCGCTACACATTTTGTTTTTTTTCTCCTCTTTTAACCCCTTGTGAAAATGATATATTCAAGGCTAAACCAACATTATAGTGTAAAAAATGTAATATTTCATTTTCACGCCACATTGTTCCACATTTGTGTCCGTCACCAGTGGGGTCCATATGCTCACTACACCCCTTGTTACATTCCTTGAGGGGTGCAGTTTCCAGAATGGGGTCACTTGTGGGGGGTTTCAACTGTCTTGGCAACACAGGGGCCTTTTGAATGCAACATGGCCCCTCGAAATCCATTCCATCCAAATCCAGCCTTCAAAAACCAAATGGCGCTTCTTCCCTTTGGAGGCTTTCCCTGCACCCGCATGGCGCTTTATGTCCACATGTGGGGTATTTCCGTACTCAGGGGAAATTGCGCTACACATTAAATGTTTTTTTTATCTTTTAACCCCTTGTGAAAATGAAAAAACATGACAAGATTAATGATTTAGAGTAAAAATTTTACAAAAATTACACTAAATGTTGGTCTAGCCTTGATTTTTTTCCATTTCCACAAGGGGTTAAAAAAGAAAATGAACACAAAACGTGTAGGGTAGTGTCCCCTGAGTACGAAAATACCCCACATGTGGGCATAATGTGCCATATGGGCACAGGGCAAGTCACCAAAGGGACAGAGCGCCATTTAGAGGCTGGAATGGAGGATGGAGGCCATGTCGCAATTACAAAGCTCCTGTGCTGCCAGGACAGTAGAAACCCCCGACAAGTGACCCCATTCTGGAAACCACACCCCATAAGGAATCTAACAAGGGGTGCAGTGAGCATATGGACCCCACTGGTGACGGGCACTTACGTAGAACATGTGCCGAGAAAATAAAAAATACAATTTTTTTCATTTTCACGTCCCAAATGTGGCCGTCACCAGGGGGCCATATCCCCGCTGCCCCCCTTCTTAGATTCCTTATGGGGTGTAGTTTCCAGAATGGGGTCACTTGTGGGGGGTTTCTACTGTCCTGGCCGCACAGAGGCTTTGTAATTGCATCATGGCATCCTCTAATGGGAATGGCGGCCATACCCACTTAGCTGGGGAAAAGGGACAATTCTAATTTATTTGGGGGTATTAGGCCAATTATTGGTTTATAAGGTTGGAAATGACAGGTGTCCATCAAATTCAACCTGTGTTGATCCAGAGGAAGGCAAAAACCCCTCGTGAGGCAGACGACAGTAGCCTCATCACAGGGGAAAATTCCTTCCCGACTCCATAATGACGATCAGAATAATCCCTGGATCAACGTGACCCCTGAAATAGGAATAAGGGACAGAATTTAGATAATGTAGAACCCCAGTGACGTGTGGTGCGCCTTGAAGCGATCCAGTATGCAGAGGCCGGGGGGATCAGGACAGGTGTCACACTGGAAAATGGTGTCCTTCCTGATCCCCCTGTTACGCCACACTCTGCACTTCTTCTGGGGTCTCCCTTTCTCCAGTGTGGGGGACGTCACCTGGAAAATGTTGTCCTGGTGCGATACGGGGTCCCTCATATCCAGAAGCGCTGGGTCCGCTCCATGGCTGCTAAATATTAGGGCTCTATTACTGCTTCTGATATGTTCGGATCGTGCCGCAAGCTACAGTAGCTCGGGCAGCGAGGGACCAGAAGAGGGGGTGCTGGTATAAAAGTTATCCCCGTACAGGTGGTGACCTTTATCCAGCAGTGGGAAGATCAGTTCCCAAACGATCTCCCCACTAACTCCGAGGATGGGGGGGGAGGGGGCATCTGGGGGCTGCATTCGGGTGTCCCTTCCTACATACACTCTAAGGGTACATGCACACTGCGGAATCGCGACAGATAACCCTTCGTGCATTCCACAGTTGGCACCCGCCGGCGGAGTGATGCAGGCGCACGTCTCCGTCCGTGTCATAGACTCCATTCTATGCACGGGCGGATTCCGCTCTCTGTCCAACGTATTCATTCTTTGAATGGACGATGGAATCCGCCCATGCATAACATGGAGTCTATGACACGGGTGGAGACACGCGCCCGCATCAGTCCGCCGGCGGGTGCCAGCTGCGGAATGCACAAAGGGTTATCCTTCGCCATTCCGCAGTGTGCACGTACCCGAAATCTGTAAGTGTACCCTGAGGTACTCTCACAGAGTTTGTAGAATTTCACACCATACCGTCATCTCTTATTGGGACGGTACTGGCGGAAAAGACGTGTCTGGGGGGCAGCGTACGCTACGCTACCCCCAGACACGTCACTGGATGATGAGGATGAATGGAGGAAAGAAGGACCCCCCATTCATCCTCACTGGCTGTTTCGGTGTCGGAGGTAATAATAACGTATCCCTCTGACGCCGAAAACACCCTGGGGGCCATTTGTATACGGGGATTGGTATATGGGGTATGTAGTGGTGTAGTGTCAAACTTTATTCAATGTAGTGTGGTGTAATGTAGTGTTTTTTACGTGTTTTTTTTACAGTAAGTATAAAAAAAAAACCTACGCCAACAAAGGAGTTGCTGATAAATGCCGCACTTATGTGCGGCACTTATCAGCAGACCGTGGCAGTAGAATATAGAAAAAAAACACCCTACGCCAAAAAGGAGGAGTTGCTGATTAGAAGCGCACTTTCGTGCGATGCTGATCAACACTCAGCGGCGATAGGGTGCGGAAAATAGAAAAAAAAAAATTTGAAAAAAAAATAAAATAAAAATGTCTACATTCTGAACATCCCTGTAGCTGCTGATAAGTGTATTACACATATCAGCCGCTAGAGGGCAGCAGAGCGCAAAATACGGAAAGAGCCGACGCTGGAGCCGAAAATAGCCAAGAGAAGCCGAACGTGACGTCACGGAAGAAGCCGAAGACCCGAACGAAGACGAGGATGCCGTGAACCCGGAAGACGCCGATCAGGAGCCCGGGACAGGTGAGTAATGTACAAATACCTGCTCTGGACCCCTCGGCTACCTAGCTGAGGGGTCCAGGGCAGGTATTTACTATATTGTGGGACTCTGATCGCCGTGCCACCGGCCCGATCGCCGTGAACGGCCGGCCGTTCACGGCGATCAGGCCGGTGGCACGGCGATCACCATTACTTTTTACAGTAATGGCGGTCGGTGCCGTCCTCGGACAGCACCGACCGCCATTTTTTTCCGGGTCATCGGGTCGCCGATGACCCGGAAAGGTTCCGATCGCCGCTATTGGCTGATCTGAATTGATCAGCCTATAGCGGCGATCGTAAGCACGGGGGGTGTTAACCACCCCCCGTGCCGTGAAGCTAAGATGGCCTGCTATGATTTATAGCAGGCCATCTTCCCCGACCGCTGTGTGTGAACACGCAGCGATCGGGGAAACACCGGGCGTAAATTTACGCCCTGATGCGCCAAGTACCAGGGCGCGAGGGCGTAAGTTTACGCCCGATGTCGTTAAGGGGTTAAATGGCAAATATTTGCTGTTATTTTAAAACAACGGCTGTTATATCGAAATAATGGCCGTTATTTACTGTTATATGGCGGCCATCCACTCAATTTCAACATTGTGTGAACAGATCCTTTGTGTTTTTAATCCACTCCTGGTTTTGGTTGCAATACTGACTGAAATATACGTAGTGTGAACGCAGCCTCAAAATCTAAATCAACAGTAGATGTGATATAAAGCAAGTTTGCAATTTACATTCATAATTTTTTTTTTTATCATGCTGTAAAACAAAGCTGTACTTACCAGAAATCCAGGTCCAGTCTCCTTAAAGCGTAACTGTCATTTCAGGGTCATTTTTTTGAAAACATTAAATATCAACAGTTCAAGCGATTTTAAGAAACTCTGTAATAGGTTTTATGTACTAAAAGAGTTTCCTTCTGGACTGAAAAAGCAATCTCCTAGCCTCCCCCCTCACTGCAGAAGCAGCAGGATTTCTGTCTCCATTATGTGGCTATGGAGAGGGGAGGGGCTGTTAGGAGTGACTGAGCACGGAGCAGTCTTGCAAAGCACAACACCCTGCAATCTTCTCTCAGTAAGATCATAGAGAAGCACTGACCTTTCTGACCCCAGAATCCTGCGGTTTAGTTGCCCAGAGAGTCTACAAACAGCTGACCTTCATGTCACCTCTTCCTGCTCCCTCATCTACCTCGGCCCCTCCCCCCTCCATAAGGATAGAATGGAGACAGCAGAGCCCGTCTTCACTGGCTTCTCTGTAATGAAGACGTGTTTGCCTGATAATGCACAGATAAGAAGTCAGGGGGGGAGGCTGGGAAATTGCTTCTTGAGTACAGAAGGAGGCTTTTTGGCTGATAAAACCTATTACAGAGTTTCTTAAAATCGCTTATACTACTGATTTCTGCAATAAATAAAAATATGACAGTTACGCTTTAAGGAAGATTTTCTGACTTGTTCTGGTTGAAAAACAAAAAACAAAAACAGACGAAATACATGAATTCCGGCCAGTACAGAGAGTCACGGCTCAATGTGTCCGTCAGTCACATGACTGCCTTTTCTCTGTGAGCGCTCAGATGGCCTGGCATACACAGGACTTCATGTTTTCTGACTGTTTCCTGTTTCTTGAGAAAAAAACCCGTCAGAAAACGGTAAGTGCCGTGTTCTCTATGATAACTAAAAAAATAAATTATGAATGTAAATTGCAAACTTGCTTTATATCACATCTACTGTTGATTTAGATTTTGAAAATTATAACGACAGAGACACTTTAAAGAGAACCTGTAAGGTCATTGGGGCCTTACAAACTGGCCCAGGACCTGACAGGTCAGAACAGAAGCAGAGTGGAGGAAATGATCATCACAGTCATGTGTGTTATGGTGAGAGGTTAGGGTCACAATTCCATGCTCCCTCCTGCCCAGACAGTGGTGATTGACAGCCTGAGTGCAGCGAGACACACAGTGACTGTAACCGCTCGCAATGACTGGAAAACAGTATGAACCAGTACACGACGGGCAAATATTTGTACAACTCTTTTTGTATAACTCAGAATGGGCAAATCATTTTCAGAGCACAACTAAAAATGTTGATACACATATGTATCTGTCTATCTATCTATCTCCTATCTTTCAGCTCTCCTTCTCTCTCTATTATTTATCACTTTTATCTTGCTAATATACATTTCACATATATGTATTCTTCTCACAGGTACAGAAATAAAGCTCGATGTAATTGGGCTACTAACTGGTCTCATCTGTGCTGGAACTTTCCTGGTTATATTTGGACTTCTTGGTTATTACTGGTACACAGTCTACTGTTACCCGAGAAGACACAATCACTTGTAAGTAGCAACATGGATCAGGTCAGGCATTTCATTTAGTTCACAACAGTTCCAACCAAGGTTGACATTTGAACCCTTATCCTAGTAAATAATACCTATGCATATATGGGTAGTTAAATTGCTACATTTTAAAATATGATGCAGTACAACCTGTAATGTCATCTGAAGTTTCTATTTTTTCATTAATCAGTACTACATGTGACTACATGAACCTTTGTAATGGGCAACTTATCTTCCAGTAGCCTTTATCACTTTTTTGCCTGACTACAGACTTGTAATAAATTTTCAGAATTCTCCTCAGTCACCAACAAAAAAATAAAAATAAAGATATATATATATATATATATATATATATATATATATATATATACAGAAGTGCCTTGGATTACAAGCATAATTCGTTCCAGGACCGTGCTTGTAATCCAAATCCACTCTTAAACCAAAGCAAATTTTCCCATAAGAAATCATAGAAATGCAGACAATTGGTTTCACACCCCAAAAATAGTGATTTATTATTCTGAATAACATGTAAAACTAATGAAACAAACATTCAGAAACAGCAGAATATGTGATATTATAAGTTACTGTACAGGAATAGAGAAGATAGGAAACACAAGGGCTGACAGAGACTGCAGGGAGCATAAAGGAATGAGCAGGGCAGATGTGGGCACATACATGCAGCACTCTCTGTCTGGGGAGAGAGGGGTTACAGCTATGGAGAGATTACCTCCACAGTCCTGTCCCCTGATGCAAGCCCCAGCCTGAAGTGGATCTGCTATGATTTGGAAGTTGAGGGATACTTCCTGGATAAGAGTCCAGTGCTGTAGACCATACCCCTCCCCCACTCGCGCACCCAACCTGTACAGGGAGCTCTTAAACCAAGTCACAATTTTGAAAAACTGTGAGCTCTTAAACCAAAATGCTCTTAAACCAAGTTACTCTTAAACCAAGGTACCATTGTATATATATATATAAATTTTTTTTTTTTTTTTTTTATTTATTTATTTATTTTATATATGTATATATATATATATATATATATATATATATATATATATGTCATTATGTCATACTGACCTCTTGAGTACTGCCAATGTCCCCATGAAAGCAGCGGCAGAACATGACTGATATGCTAGCCAGGCTCCTGTTGCAACTGATGGGATCAGCAATAACTCTAATACCCCCTTAGATGCTGTGAACTGATATAATGCATCAGCAAAACAGGATGGAAAGGGGAGGAGCACACAGAAAGGCACCGCCCATGTAGAAATAAGGGAAAAATATCCAAATATTTAGCTTACAGTCAGGGCCGTATTACCAGCTGCTGCTGCCCTAGGCACTAAACCTGAAGATGGCCCATCTTGGGGAGCATGGGGGAGCGTGGTTTTGGCCACACGCATTTCTCTACGTGTAGATTGTTGAATCACATTTTTCATGGTTTTTAACTGAAAACATAAATTTCCACATAGAATCAATGATTAGAGCCATCTGCATATTGTCTGAAGGAATTCTCACCATAGGATTGGTAGATTGTTAGCTAATAGCTCCAGGGGTCAGATTTACCATCGCCACACCAGACCTGACCAATACTGCCACACCAGACCTTATCATAGCTCCCCCCCCCTCAAAAAGACACTAGATTTACTGTCAAGTCTGACTATTAGGTGGGAGACTAAAAAAATGATAACAAAAAAAAAAAAAAGTAGGCCTAGAGGTAAATATGGCCCTGCTTACAGTACAAAAATGTGGTTTATTTTATTAAGTTATGGTGCGTTCACACCTACAGGATCTGCAGCTGATTTTCTGCAGCAGATTTCATTTAAATAACTGAACACAGCATCAAATCTGCTTCAGATCTGCTGCAGATCCTGTAGGTGTGAACGCACCCTTAAAGTGTCACTGTCGGTATAACTTTCAAAACCTAAATCAACAGTAGATGTGATATAAAACAAGTTTGCAGTATGCATTCATTATTTTTTTTTGTTAACTTGGAAAACACAGCACTTCCCGTGTTCTGACTTTTTTTTTTTTTTAAGAGTCTAAACACAGGAAGTCCAGTGTTTCCCAGGTCATCTGCGCTCACAGAGAAGGCAGTCATGTGATTGATGGACACATTGAGCCGTGACTCTCTGTACTGGCCGGAATCCCTGTGTTTAGTCTTTTTTAGCACAAGTCTAAAAATCTGCCTTAAGAGACTGGACCTGGATTTCTGGTAAGTTCAGCTTTGTGATACAGCATGATAACAACAAAAATAATAAATGTATATTGCAGACTTGTTTTATATCACATCTACTGTTGATTTAGATTTTGAAATTTATAATGACAGTGACACTTTAAGTTGCTCTCTAAGCTCACACACTGTATTTTTGCTCAGTCTTTTGTTCAGTTTTTTTTCTTTTTACCAAAACCAGGAGTGGTTTGTAAACACAGAAACTTTGCAAATGTTTCCATTATAAATTTTTAGAAATACTAACAAAAATACTAAACAAAAATACCATGCATAAACAAAGCCTGAATATGCATATGTATTATGAGGCTATGTTCCCAAACAGTATTTTTGCTCAGTATTTTGGTCATTATTTTGCAACCAAAACCAGGAGTGGATTGAAAACACAGAGAAGCTATGTTCACATGTTAAAATTAAGTGGATGGCTGTCATTTAATGGCAAATAATGGCCATTATTTTAAAACCACTCCTGGTTTTGGTTGCAAAATACTGAGCAAAATATTGAGCAAAAATACTAAATGGGAACATAGCCTTTAAGGGGTATTTTCCCCAAAATTATTTTTGCATTAATACGTTGCCCACTCGTAGCTTTCCATCTTACCAATATACATTTTTTTGTTATCAGTTTTTCTGTTATCTAGGTACATCCACCCCCACCAAACGTATAAAATCATCAAATCCCAGTCCAACCTGACCCGCTCCCTGCTCCTGGCCCGCACCCTCCAAGACGGCATCACGTGTCCTCCTTCTCTTTATTGGGCTGGGTTAGCGCTTCTAACCCAGTACACTGAAGTGGGGGAGGACAGTGACGGCGGTGGCTGCTGTTAGAGAGGGAGACAGTGATCACTGCAGCTGTCTCCCTCTCTAACAGTAGCCACCCCCGTCACCCGGACCAAGTGCCCCCCCAGCCCCAGAGCTCACCCGCGGCACCCCCGTCACCCGCAGCTCACAAGCACTGCACACCTGAGGCACCCTCCCGTCACCTGCGCCCCCCTCGCGGGTCACTCGCGGCTGCGTTTAACGTTGGCGCTCACTGCCATCCCCCCTCCGCTCATTAGCGCTTGTGGCACCTCCTGCGGCACCCCTGTTACCCGACGCTCACCCCCCCTTCACCCTGCTTACCGGGCTTATTGGCGGCACCCCCCGCCGTCACCTCTGGTTGAGAAGCACCGCTCACCCACGGAACCCCCCCCCCCCCCCGGTCACCCGCGGCCCCCAGCGGGTCACTCGCAGCTGCGTTTACCGCCGGCGCTTACTGCCCCGCACTGCTCATTTGTGCTTGCGGCACCTTACGCGGCGGTGGCTGCTGTTAGAGAGGGAGACAGTGATCACTGCAGCTGTCTCCCTCTCTAACAGCAGCACACCCCGTCACCCGGATGCCCCCCACCCCAGCCCCAGAGCTCACCCCCTGACTGTGCCATCTCACCCGCGGCACCTCCGTCCCCCGCAGCTCACAAGCGCTGCACACCCGAGGCACCCTCCCGTCACCCGCGCCCCCCCTCCCCCCCCGTGGGTCACTTGCGGCTGTGTTTACTGCCTGTGGTTAACGCCCCTGCTGATTAGCGCTTGCGGCACCTCCCGCGGCACCCCTGGCTCAGAAGTGCCGCTCACCCGCGGCACCTCCATCATGTGCGGCTCAACCGCGGCACCAGCACCCCTCTCCCCGGCCAGTTGGATGTGTCACCTGTCACCCACGGCTCAATCGCAGCGGCGCTTACCAGCAAGCCCACCTAGCGGAACCAACAAAACCCCCCCTTCCTCACACCCGTGGCCCCCCAACACAGGGGGCAGCTCACCCGTGCATGGCGCTTGTCTCAGCTCTGCTACACCATGTTACCGTCTCAGCTCTGCTACACCATCTCACCGTCTCAGCTCTGCTACACCATCTCACCGTATCAGCTCTGCTACACCATCTCACCGTCTCAGCTCTGCTACACCATGTGACCATCTCAGCTCTGCTACACCATGTTACAGTCTCAGCTCTGCTACGCCATCATCACCATCTCAGCTCTGCTACGCCATCATCACCATCTCAGCTCTGCTACTTCACCATCATCAGTAATAACCATTGCATGATGGGAAATGTAGTTTCCTATCTTGATAATAGACCATCTTTTAGAAAAACTTGTAACTCAGGAACGGCAGCAGCTAGAAAGATGTGAGATGGCTCAAAATACTCAGGGGGACTTGGTGAGCAAGACCAGCTAGGTTTGGGAGCATTACATTACAAGGGGGGGAATACCCCTTATTATACAACCCCCTTCCCCGTGTTACCCCCCCCCCACCCCACCCACGCTAGACCCGGAAGTGTTAGTGCATTATACTTACCGCATTCGTGTCGACAGTTATGCTCAGCCAATCGCGGCTGAGCAGCTGATGACGCGACATAGGGGGGGCGGCATGAGGGACGGATGGAGCGGTTCGGCCGGCCTCCCAAAGACTACGTCATTGTCACAAGATGGTGAACAGGGGTCGACACAAATGCGGTAAGTATAATGCACCAACACTTCCGGGTCTAGTGTGGGTGGGGGGGAACACGGGGAAGGGGGCCATTCACATACATAACACACATTACAAAGTTGTATAACTTTGAAATGTGTGTTATTTTGTGAATAAATGTTTAGCGCTGCACTACCCCTTTAAGGATTATCTTGGATTTGAGAAAAAGCATTCGCTTTTTTTCAGAAACACCTCCACCCCTGTCCGTGGACAATAACTGCTAATACAGGTCAACTCCTGTCACTTGAATAAGACTGTGCTGTGATAGCAGGGACAGCCTATGAACAGGTGTGATGATGTTATGGGAAAAAATATACCTTCTTTTTCTATTTCTGGACAGCCCCTTTTTACAATTGCCTATATCTCCAGTCCCTCGACAGACTAGACACGGTTGTAAACAAAGCATTGCACAATATGAAAGTACTTACAGTTCTGTAGCTGCTTATATGATCACTCCTGAAGATAATAACACTTTTGTCCTGCAAAGTGACTATAAAGACTCCAACTTTATTGCTGTCTGCTAGTTCCTAAGGGCAAACCTATTCTTCCAGAGCTATTACCTTTGTGTGTGCAAAAATGCATAAATGTACTATTGCACAAAACTGACTTTAAGAGTATTTTGGCAGATACTAGACACTGAGCCTCTTAAAGGAACATGCATGTTTTGATGAACAGAGGTGATATGATAAGAAAAGTGTTAATGAAAAACTGTGAAATTTCTATTCTTCTATCTATTCTATCAGCACAGTTGCACAATGATAACCACAGGTGTGACCTAATACTATATATAACTTTAGAGTTTACTGAGAGCTTTAGCTCCCCTAGTGGCCAAACTATGTTACAACCTTTTCTTCTTTATAAAAAAAAACAGAAAAGTCGTCAGGTGAGTTTATTGTGGGACATTTGATCTGGATACAAATGCAAGCAACCGTGAAATGCGTGCAGTATTGAGCTCCTTTTCAATCTCACGAGAGATAACATCCCAGATCTCTCTGCAGCTTACTAAAGAAATTCCTGGTGTTTTAAAGCTCCTGCAGTAAGAGATTCAAGACTGTGTAATTATAGCAGAATAATAGCTTTGCCTCCCTGCAAAAACATATAAAGCTGCAATTATCCCCCTGTAATTACAGAGCTTGGGACATCACACTGAATATCTAATATTTTCCTCCACTCTTTTACTCAGTAACTAAGGGCTGACTGTTTCCTTATTAGCATTAAACACAAAAAAAAAAGAAAAGAAAAATGTTGATGTTAGGAGCAGCCATCTTTTAGACAATATAAGACATTACATTTCAGTTTATATGCTAAGAAAATCTACTGTCGTACATGGCAAATGTATAGCCCCATAAATGCAACCTTACACCATATAGTGGCATATACTACTACTACCATTAATAATAATATTTTTATTTAAGTTGCGTCCAGTCAAACATGAGGATTGAGGTCCCTGCTCGCAAGAGCTTGCAATCTATAATGAAAGGGTTTTTGACAAATGGCAGAGGGGCTAAGATGCTTCATTTCTACAATTAGTCTCGCCATCTTTTATAAATAGCATAGTGCAAGTAAAGATGGGTGTACTTGTCAACGATCAATCTCTGGATGCACAGGTTTAGAGCGACTAAATCCATACTGGTTGTCTCTTTTAAAATGTGCCCAGTGCCTAGGTTAAAGCAAAGAACTTACAGCACTGGTCATACTGGCGTGGCCTAGTGCCCTTGCCCCAGGTCTGCGATGCCTCTCCCTTCTTCCTCCCCACCCTCCTCATCATTAGGAACACCCCTGGGTAGGATTTCTTTTCACCACCTGTCTAAACAGTGCGCATGTGCTGTAGCGACACAGGCGCACTGTTTATACGAGCAATGAATAGAAATCCTGACTGGGGGTGTTCCTAATGATGAGGAGGGTGGGGAGGAAGAAAGTAGAGGCACCACAGACCTGGGGCACAGATACTGGAGGCCATGCCAGTATGACACAGTGCTGCAAGTTTAAAAGATCATTTTTGCTCTAATCAAGGCAACAGTCACAATTTAAAAGAAACAACCAGAAAGGATTTACTTTCATCAAATGGATAGTAGTAGAGGTTTGGTGGGGTGGATTGGTGGATACAGAGTTGCTCTAAGTGCTTGGACTGCAGGGGAATAGTGATCGTGTGGGTGACTGAATTAGGGAACCTCATAAACCTGCAATTTTGGACAAAATTAGTGGCCATAGATTTCTATAGTTTTGTAGTTTTACAGATCTGCAATTTGTACCGCAAAAACAAAAAAATAGGACAGACCATAATTGAGGATCCGATTAGCCAGCAGAGTTCTATGGGATCCGTAATTTTTTTGTGGACATTACGGATGTGACATCTGTAACGTTTGCAAAAAAATACAGATGTGCAAATGTAATGTAAAGACCAAAAAGAAAAACTGAATGTGTGAATGAGGCCAAACTAATATCATGTGATTTTGATGTATATTTATTGGAATGGTGCTGAAAACTTTTGCATGCTTGACTGTGTTATGCGGTTTATTGTTCTCTATAGCTCAGAAGAAGACCGTAACTGGAGAGGCTTATCAATCCGATCAAGGACACAAGAGCTGGTTCCACTGCAGAATACTGCACCTTCCTCAACAGAAAATGCTCCACCCTCCTATGCACAAGCTGTGGCAATGGATTCTGCTCGTGATGTCCCACCACCACCTTATCCTGGGACTGAGATAGATGCAAAAATCTACAGAAAGTGCTTCTCGATCCCTGCTTCTCATGAATTTTGAGTGAGTTGGACATACAACTATAACTGGAGAAGAAGGATAACATGGAGGGAATATAGGAATCCTCTTCACAATGGTGGATTTATGAGAATCTTACATGTGCCAATCACATTCTCTTGGTCTTGACATTCTAAAGACATTCCTGAAAGTATGGACTAAAAAATGGAGTTGATGTTTAAAAGCATTTGGGTAGATTCTGGATCTTATTATATTGATTCAGATGATTCAGATGATGAAAAGGATTTAAGAACAGAAAGACTGAACATGAGCGAGAACCTAAAGACATATAAAGGGTGTGGCCCTTCTTGGAGTTTATGCTCTACGCCGGGAGATACTTTACTAACATTATGTTGGAAGTGGACAGGTTTTGTATTCCTATTTGCATTGCACAATCTGGCAGATAATCTTGCAATGGCATATACATTCTGTGAACAAATGTTCCTATGAACTATTACTGTGCGGCGAGGCAGAAATCGTTACACAATAATAATAAATGAGTATACTGCAGATATAAATGTCTTGCTTTTGTAATACATATTTTATACAAGGTAAGAACACTTGGTAACACGGGATTGTGTATCAATCTGGTAAAGAAATCACAGGAGCAATGCTATGGCTACTGACTGACTGAATCAATTATATAGATTATAAAGAAAATGAGAGTTTTATAGAGAAAACCATATGTAGAGTTCAACACCAAAGTGACATACAGTAGTAAGGTAACTGAACCTTTGTATTGGGGATTCTCCTCTATTATTTCATAGACTTAAAGGGAAGGTGTCATCAGAAAATAATTCTTTAAATCTATTTGACTTTTTTACTGTCTATAGTTCAAAATAATCCTGAAAAAATCACCCATGTGGTGATTGCATGGCGTACAAAAATATAAAGAGGACATCAGAATTCACCACAGCAGATGGTAGTCGATGGTACGAGATTAGACAACACATCTCTTGCAGCAGCAAACATGTGGTGTATTATACCACGTGTGGATGTGACAAGATTTACGTAGGCCTCACATCCAGAGAGTTACGTGTCCGAGTAAGGGAAGGCGTTAGAGGCATACTAGCACCAAAGGATAGTGATGATATTGACAGCTAGAAGCCCATACCCCGTCATTTCAAGTTGATGCATATTAGCGATCCAGATACATTTAAGGTGAGGGGAATTGAGAAAATCCAGGGAGGCGTTAGGGGTGGCAATATAGAGAAAATTCTGGCCCAAAAAGAGTGCCGATGGATAACAATCCTGGGAACGATGTTCCCTAATGAATTGAATGAGCAATTGAGTTTTTCCCCCTTTATCTAAGACTGTTCGAACTGATTTGTTTTTAACCATTGTCCTTTTTTTATGTGTCTCATTTAAATTTTAGATTTGTTACATTATCTGTGCCTGGTCCCTGGTGATTAATTGAATAAAGTTAAAGAATGACTGAAGAATAAGAAGCGGGATGATCATACGTATCTTCTGTGAAAAATAAATAAACTCTGCGATATCTCCCCCCGCCTTTTTTTTTGTCCTTGTTCACATTAGAGTCACTTTATTATATATTTTGACTGCACTTTATAGTTATGGAATATAATTCATGTATTTGATATTGCTTGATAACATTATCCCTATTAGCACTTCAGATTTTTCACTTTATAGTGGGTCTATAGGGGGTATGGAAAGGTAGTTCCTACAGAGATACAATTTATTTAATGGTGGTCCTTTTAGTCATTGGGGTATGTTATAGTAATACCCTATATACAGCAACCGATGGAGATGTGCACGCCTCCAGAGGTGGATGTGGGTGTTGCGTACGTGTGGCCTATAGATGCCGCTTTGCTTCTATCCCGAACTTTGTTGAGCCGACCCGGATGCAGTATGCACTTCCAGTTTCGCACTTCAGGGATCCAACATAAATAGGCTATGGACATACATATTAGGCACTTCAACACCTTCCTCTATACAAGCTCCCAACATTAACAGGACCCTCTTTGTGCCTCAAAGTTATTTCCTTTCTTTATGCCTTGTTCTGTGGTTAGGATCCCGTCTGTAGTTGAGCCCCCTTTTTTTTACCCCTATCTGTAGCTGTGCCCCCTCTTAGTGTGCATATCTGTAGTTCTGCCCCTCATCTGTAGGGGAGCCCCTTTGTGCTTCAATCTGTAGTAAGGCCTCTCTTTGTGCAAAAAATTTTTTGCCCTTATGATCTGTGCCACTGCTCCCCCACAATAAACTCTCACTGCCCCCCCAACAAATTGTGCCACTGCCCCCAAGATAAATTGTGCCATTGTCCCCATAAATCATTGTTTCCTAACCAGTGGCTTGACAGTTGTTGCTTAACTACAACTCCCATCATGTCCTGTCAGCAGTGGATGATGGAAGTTGTAGTTTTGCAGCAACCGGAGAGTGAGTCACATGTTGGAGAACACGGCATTAAAGGACAAGTGCCATGAAAAACTTTTTCCCAGTAACTGAAGCACATTGCAAAGTTATATAACTCTGTAATATGCTTCAATCACCTATCTGCCTCCCTTTCCTGTCTTTTCCCCCCTCCACCCCCCACCAGGAAGTGTCCTAACTCACACAGACCTAATTACTGTCATCACCAAGCTCTTCTCTCAGCTCCTTCTCCTGTTACAGCAGCCCGCCCCTGCCTTGTCAGGTGACTCAGCTTGCTCAGCTCCCATTGGCTGAACAACTGCAAGCCATCACTTGGACTGGGGAGGGGGGGGCTGCTGTAACAGGACCTAGAGCAGCCCTCCTGCTGATGACTCATCCTCACAAGAAGGAGCTGCCTGGTGACGGCAGTCATTAGGCCTGTGTGAGTTAGGACACTTCCTGGTGGGGGGTGGAGGGGGGAAAAGACAGGGAAGGGAGGCAGATAGGTGATTAAAGCATATTACAGAGTTATATAACTTTGCAATGTGCTTCAGTTACTGGGAAAAAGTTTTTCATGGCACTTGTCCTTTAAATAAACTGTCCTCCTAAATCTTTGTTTCCCAATCAGTGGCTTTTCAGCTGTTGCCAAACTACAACTCCCATTATGCCCAGCCAGCAATGCATGTTGGGAGTTGTTGTTTTTGAGCAACTGGAAAGTCACATGTTAGAGAACACTGCACTAATAAACTGTCCCACAAGTCACTGTTTCCTAACAAGTGACTTTTCAGTTGTTATCAAACTACAACTCCCATCATGTCCTGCCAGCAGTATATGATTGGAGTTGGAGTTTTGCAGCAATTGGAGAGTCACATGCAGGGCCGGCGTCAGCACCTGGCATACTCGGGCAAGTGCCGGGGCCCACGGTCGCCCAAGGGGCCCCGACACTTGCCCAAGCAGTGAGACAGACCCCCGGGGAAGGACCTGCCTTGTTTGCTGCACTGGGGAAGGACCTGTGGTGACGTCATAAGGGGGCGGGACTGAGAACGGGAGATGCTGCATATGGATGAAGGACCTGTGATCATTGTCATGTGACATGAGGAGGCGGGGCTCACTAATACCTTCCCTCTGTATGCTGTGAGTTTTAGTCCTTCTCTTATATCTCCTTCTGTAATGGCCTCTGATCTCCCATAATAACAGGCTGTCTATGCTGGGAGTTGTAGTTCTCCTCATATCTCCTCCTGTAATGGCCTCTGATCTCCCATAATAACAGGCTGTCCATGCTGGGAGTTGTAGTTCTCCTCATATCTCCTCCTGTAATGGCCTCTGATCTCCCATAATAACAAGCTGTCCATGCTGGGAGTTGTAGTACTCTTCTTAAATCTCCTCCTGTAATGGCCTCTGATCTCCCATAATAACAGGCTGTCCATGCTGGGAGTTGTAGTCCTATTATATTTCCTCCTGTAATGTCCTTTGATATCCCATAATAACAGGCTGGACACGCTGGGAGTTGTAGTCCTATTATATCTCCTCCTGTAATGTCCTCTGATATCCCATAATAACAGGCTGTCCATGCTGGGAGTTGTAGTCCTATTATATCTCCTCCTGTAATGTCCTCTGATATCCCATAATAACAGGCTGGACACGCTGGGAGTTGTAGTCCTATTATATCTCTTCCTGTAATGTCCTCTGATATCCCATAATAACAGGCTGGACATGCTGGGAGTTGTAGTTCCCCCTGGTATACCTCATGTAATGTCTCTTATTGTAACTCCATTCTAGCCTGCTCTATGGTGAAGAAGCCAGAACACAGACTCCAGGGGGACGACCTCCTTCTAGCACCTCCATTCTAATCCATTCTAGCATGGATGCGCTCTCACCAACAGGCGCAGAGCAATGACGTCATCACGCCTGCTGGTGGATCCACAAGGCGCACACAAGGGAGAAGAGGACCCGTCCCCCGCCCGGATTAGTGAGTATGATTTTATTTTTTTATTTTCTTGTGCTGAGGGAGATCAGGGGGCATTACTATGGGGACAGGGGACATTACTATGGGGACAGAGCAGGGGGCATTACTATGGGGACAGAGGGCATTATTACTATATGGGGGGCACAGCACGGGACCCACAAACCTCCTTACTTTACTGCACATGACACCAAACAGTGGAGTTACTACTGTATGGGAGCCTATGGGTGGGAAAAAGGGAAGGAAGTTGCTGGAAAAGTGCGGAGCCTAAGATGTTTGTCTGACAGGTCCCGAAGAGATGAATTGTAGCTGGAAGAAATCATCATGGAGGTCTGGGCCAGATGGAGAGGTAACGAAGAGCGATCGCCTCAGATCAAAGAAGACATCACCTGTGAGTTACTGGATTACGTTTTTTTTCGATATTTTGTAAAACTTTATTTGGTAGGTGTGCCCCGAGGTGTGCTATACAAACGGGCCCGCTGAGGCTCTCTCGCCCAAGGGCCCCCAAAAACCTGGAGCCGGCTCTGGTCACATGGTCTCTAAACATTCCACAAAACACAGCCCCACTCCCCTTTGTACACTCGCCAGTCTCCTGGCCTGGGAGCTGAGCCGCTCTGCTGCTCTGGCCTCCTCTAATCAGGTATGGTCCAGGGCAGAAAGATGCAGAAAGTGCAGATGGCACTGATCTGCAGCACAGAGGAGATGCTGACTGGCCGGACAGGGAGGTGAATGCTCGCTACCTCCAGCCAGTCTCAGTGAAGAAAGAAGTTTTTGTACTCTGGAGGTCACATGAGTAAGCCAGCCAATGAATGTAGACGCTGTTCTCGCGATGCCAGCGTGCTCCTAGGGCCTCTAACACCTTTCTCCTCTCCTGTCCAGGCATGATGGGAATTGCAGTTTTGCATAGCTGGAGGGACAAAGGTTACCCTTCCCAGGGCTGTCTTAAAGGGTTACTCTTTAACTGGTTTCTGAAAGATATATACATTTGTAATTTACTTCTATTTAAAAATCTCCAGTTTTCCAGTATTTATCAGTTGCTGTATGCTCTGCAGGAAGTGGTGTGTTCTTTCCAGTCTGACATATGTGTTCTCTGCTGTCACCTCTGTCCATGTCAGGAACTGTCGGGAGCAGGAGAGGTTTTCTATGGGGATTTGCTACTGATCTGGACAGTTCCTGATGTGGACAGAGGTGGCAGCAGAGATTGCTATGTCAGACTGGAAAGAATACACCAGGACTTACAGCAGCTGATAAGTATGGGAAGACTTGACCCCTTTAACAGCATTATGGGCCCCTGGGCAGAGCTTTGAACTGCCACCACCACCCCCCCTCACATTTACCAACCCCCCCAATCTTGTGACCCCTCTTACCTTCCCAGCCATATTCCGAAGCCACCCTTCTCCTTCCCCTGGTTTGCCCCTAGCCAAGAAAAAAATGCACATTAGACATAGACAAATACACATGACTTTCCGGCTCACTTTCCTGCATGGCTCTAGGCCAGAGATGGGGACCCTTCGGCCCTCCAGCTGTTCCAAAACTACAATTCCCATCATGTCTTAACAGCCAAAGCTAAAGGTTTTGGTCACCACCCAGCGCATGCACATTATGATGATACAATCATGCGCTGCATGGGTCTAACAGCTTCTTGTCGCAGGGATTTGTGAAGCGCAGCCTCTAGGAAGAGTGGCAGGGTGGGGGCGTGGATGGGGAAGACCGGTCCCTGTGGTGCGGGCCGTGGCTCTATTCTTGCAAGAGAGAATGACATTGACAGACAGGGGAGTGAATTGCTCATTGCTGCTTTGTCTGTCAGTCAGTATTTTACAGTCAGTTCATAGCGCAGAGGGGCCTCCTATGCAGGGCCGCCGATAGGGCAGTACAACTGGTACTGCCGTATGGGGCCCGGACCCTAAGAGACATGGGGGGGGGGGCCCGCCGGCCGCCGCCCCCCGTCCGCTACGGGGGCCCGCACGGCCCCCCTTGCCACTAGGACCTGTCAGCGTCCTCCTCCTGTATTCCCTCCCATAGGCTGCCGGCACTTCATACCAGCAGCCTATGGGAGGCCGGGACGTGACCTCTCCGGCAGGCGTGATGATGTGACGTCATCACGTCTGCCGGAAGTCCCGTCCCTGCGGCTCGCAAGATGGAGCCCGAAGAGGAGGAAGAGCTGCTGCCTGCACAGTGCGGATTAGGTGAGTAGGATGTTTGTGGGGGCATTATTAGTGTATGGGGGCACCTCTGGGGGCATTATTAGTGTATGGGGGCACCTCTGGGGGCATTATTAGTATATGGGGGCACCTCTGGGGGCATTATTAGTATATGGGGGCACCTCTGGGGGCATTATTAGTTCATGGGGGCACCTCTGGGGGCATTATTAGTTCATGGGGGCACCTCTGGGGGCATTATTAGTTCATGGGGGCACCTCTGGGGGCATTATTAGTATATGGGGGCACCTCTGGGGGCTTTATTAGCTCATGGGGGCACCTCTGGGGGCTTTATTAGCTCATGGGGGCACCTCTGGGGGCATTATTAGTATATGGGGGTACCTCTGGGGGCATTATTAGTTCATGGGGGCACCTCTGGGGGCATTATTAGTATATGGGGGCACCTCTGGGGGCATTATTAGCTCATGGGGGCACCTCTGGGGGGATTATTAGTATATGGGGGCACCTCTGGGGGCATTATTAGCTCATAGGGGCACCTCTGGGGGCATTATTAGTTCATGGGGGCACTATTAACTCATGGGGGCATCTCTGGGGGCATTATTAGTGTATGGGGGTACCTCTAGGGGCATTATTAGTTCATGGGGGCCACCTCTGGGGGCATTATTAGTTCATGGGGGCCACCTCTGGGGGCATTATTAGTTCATGGGGGCCACCTCTGGAGGCATTATTAGCTCATGGGGGTACCTCTGGGGGCATTATTAGCTCATGGGGGTACCTCTGGGGGCATTATTAGTTCATGGGGGCCACCTCTAGGGGCATTATTAGCTCATGGGGGCACAGCAGGGAATCCTACATACATGGGGCACAGCAGGGGATCCTACATACAGGGGGCATCCCACATTCCTACTCGCTTTACTGCACATAAAACCAAACAGCGCAGTTACTATGGGAGCCGACAGGAGGGAGAAAGGAAAGGAAGCTGCTAGAAATGTGCGGAGCCTAAATTGTTTGTCTCGCAGGTTCTGAAAAGATGAAACGTAGCTGGAAGAAATCATCATGGAGGTCTGGGCCGGATGGAGAGGAAAAGGGAAAGTGACGCCTCAGATCAAAGAAGACGTCACCTGTGAGTCACTGTATGACACTTTTCTTATTTTGTAGAACATCATTTAGTAGGGGTGCCCCGAGGTGACAGCTACTACATTATCTGTACTCAGAGATATCACTGTGTTATCTGTGGTGTTACATAGGACTGCAGGTGACTACTACATTATCTGTACTCAGAGATACCACTGTGTTATGTGGTGTTACATAGGACTGCAGGTGATATCAGGTGATTTCACCAGGTTGCAGAAGTTCAAACTTCATCGTGCCCTGGTGTGCTGGTGTCTGTATACATGTGTGCTGGTGTCTGTGTGTGAGATCAATTCTAGAGAACTGGCTCATATATCCCATTTTCCCCAGTGGCTTAAAATGTAACCTCTGTTATACAGTTATAAAATTGTAGAACCTAAATGTGAACAAGGTGCAATTCAAATAGACACTTACTTGTATAGCTGTCTCTTGTGCTCTGTATGCACTGCATTATATTCACCCTTGCAACGTACAATTTATAGCGTCTCTACAAGCCCAGCGGGGCTCATTATGATGGAGACTAAAACTTATACAAGAGTGGGGTAGGGGTTCCCCTGTATTCAGAATGCTGTTGAGTGCTAGGCAGGGGTGATTCTAGCCTCTCTGCTGCCCGAGGCGAACTATAGAATGACGCCCCCCCCCCCCCCGTCAATCCGCCCACATTATAATCCACTACTGCCCCCCCCCCCCCCACTGCTGTCCCCAATAAACATAATGTTTGGTCCCTTGCTGCACAGAGGATGTCAGGAGAGGAGGGGGCTGACTTTATAGGAGAGGTCCCAGCAGCACAGAGGATGTCAGGAGAGGAGGGGGCTAATCCTATAGGAGAGGTCCCAGCAGCACAGAGGATGTCAGGAGAGGAGGGGGCTAATCCTATAGGAGAGGTCCCAGCAGCACAGAGGATGTCAGGAGAGGAGGGTGCTAATCCTATAGGAGAGGTCCCAGCAGCACAGAGGATGTCAGGAGATGAGGGTGCTAATCCTATAGGAGAGGTCCCAGCAGCACAGAGGATGTCAGGAGAGGAGGGTGCTAATCCTATAGGAGAGGTCCCAGCAGCACAGAGGATGTCAGGAGAGGAGGGTGCTAATCCTATAGGAGAAGTCCCAGCAGCACAGAGGATGTCAGGAGAGGAGGGTGCTGATCTTTTAGGAGAGGTCACAGCAGCACAGAGGATGTCAGGAGAGGAGGGTGCTGATCTTTTAGGAGATGGTCCCCCTCTTCCCCCCTTATAGATGGTCCCCCTCTTCCCCCCCTTATAGATGGTCCCCTCTCCCTTATAGATGGTCCCCCTCTCCCCCCTCGCTTATAGATGGTCCCTCCCTTATAGATGGTCCCCCTCTTTCCCCTCCCTTATAGATGGTCCCCCTCTTTCCCCTCCCTTATAGATGGTCCCCCTCTTCCCTCTCTCTCCCCCCCTTATAGATGGTCCCCCTCTTTCCCCCCCCCCCTTATAGATGGTCCCCCTCTTCCCCCCCCCTTATAGATGGTCCCCCTCTTCCCCCCCCTTATAGATGGTCCCCTTCCCTTATAGATGGTCCCCTCTCCCTTATAGATGGTCCCCCTCTCCCTTATAGATGGTCCCCCTCTCCCCCCTCCCTTATAGATGGTCCCCTTTCCCTTATAGATGGTCCCCCTCCCCCCCTTATACATGGTCCCCCTCTCCCCCCTCCCTTATAGATGGTCCCCCTCTTCCCCCCCTTATAGATGGTCCCCCTCTTCCCCCCCCTTATAGACGGTCCCCCTCCCGCCCCTCCCTTATAGATGGTCCCCCCCTTATAGATGGTCCCCCTCTTTCCCCCCTCCCTTATAGATGGTCCCCCCCCCCCCCCTGCACAGCAGATAAAACAAGAAACAGCACATAACTCACCTGCCCTCCGTTCCCCCGTCGAGCCTCTCTGGTCTGGTCCCGGCTGATGTGCGGCTGCCCGGGGTGTCCCGTCCTGTCCCCGGCAGCGCGCGCATCAGAGAGCTCCCCGTGTGCCTGTGCCTGTGACTTCCGGCGCACGGGGATCTCTCTGATGCGCGCGCTGCCGGGGACAGGATGGGACACCTCCGGCAGCCGCACATCAGCCAGGGGACTAAGGCTGCATTCCACGTTCCGTGATCCTGTCGGATCACGGACGTGGAATGCATGTACTGGAGCCCCCCCGCCCCCGGGCAGTATCTGTAATGAGACTGTATTCATAACCGCCGCGCTGTAGTATCAGCACCGCGCGGCTGATTCATTACAGGGCGGCGCTTATGAATACAGTCTCCCCCGCTCACAGCATCTCATTACAGATACTGCCGGGGGGCGGGGGGGCTCCAGTACAGTCAGTGGCGGATTATAATGTGGGCGGCCGCCCGAACCGCCCATATTATAATCTGCCACTGAATGCCGCCCCCACGAAGACAGCTGGTGGCGCCGCCTGAGGCAGACGATTCAAGTCGCCTCATGATTGCGGCGCCCCTGGTGCTAGGCAATGCCCCATCTGGGATTATTGAATTTCGAGGGTCTATGCAGAGCAGGATAAAGACACCTCTGCTGCACAAACAGGATCTCCTAGAAAGCGTTCTCACCACCATGTATTCGCTATCACTGGCTTGGGTGAGCTAAACTAGTCTGCCTGGGGGGGGGGGGGGTGATTTGTATATGCTCACTAACATGGAACAGCCTCATTATATTAGCCTTATCAACATACAGTATTCTATGTTAGTGAGCATACCGGGGGGGGGAGGGGGGATATTGGTGAACATATACAAATCAAACAGCCCCCCAGACCCTCGAAATTCAATAACCCCAGACGGGGCAATGACTAGTACTCAACAGCATTCTGAGTTTTAGTCTCCATCATAATGAGCCCCGCTGGGCTTGTAGACACGCTATAAATTGTACGTTGCAGGGGTGAATATAATGCACTGCATACAGAGCACAAGAGGCTGTATGGTGACAATTAAAATTGCACCTTGTTCACATTTAGTTTCTACAATTTTATAACTGTATAACAGAGGTTACATTTTAAGCCACTGGGAAAAATGGGGTATATGAGCCAGTTCTCTAGAATTGATCTGAACCAAATTATACCTCCCAGCAAGGCGTGGGTCGAACACACTATTTTTTTTTTATTAATGTGGGGGGCCCAGACACTTTGGTTGTATGGGGCCCCGAAATTCCTGATGGCGGCCCTGCTCCTATGGGTACTATTACGCAAAGTGATTATCAGCTCTACTTGGCCAATATCCAGCTATTCCGGCCAAAAATCGTTTGGTGTAATAGCTCATGCAGAAAGGCAACGATCAGCCAATATGCACAATGTCAGCTGATCGTTACCTTTCTGCATGAACCAAGTCTCAATAACGACAGCAACGGTCTGCTGGCCATTGCTCCGCAGCACCAGACCTCTGCTGTTTTTTATGCACCACCTGGACGATCTTTAGCTGCTCCTCGCAGCGCCCCTACTCTGTAATAGCACCGATATAGCTCCTAAATATCAAGCCGTCTAATACGCCCCTAAGGGTGATGGCCCCCGCTGGGCAGCCGCCTACCCTCCTGCCCAGTGGGAAAGATGATCCTGCCCCTTCCCTGTTTTAGATGATCCTAATTTTAATATGAGTAGCGACAATGCAAGTAACACAAAATGCAAACATTTTTTAAAAGTTAAAAGTTTTAACTGGAGCGTGAATTCTAGAGCGAATGAAGTACATGTGTATGTACCCAGTCTGTCGGTCATCATTTGTGGGCCGGTGCTGTGTGCTTGCCAGCCAATGTATTTTCAGCACAGTATTACCAGTGCCTGCCAGATGCAGAGGGGAGGCAGATGGTAAATATGGTAATGCCAGATGCGGAGAGGAGGGTGCTAGGTATGGTAAGATGATAATGCCAGATGCGGAGAGGAGGGTTCCAGGTATGGTAAGATGGTAATGCCAGATGTTATATGCAGATGGTAAAGATGGTAATGCCAGATGGTATAGGCAGATGGTAAAGATGGTAATGCCAGATGTTATAGGCAGATGGTAATGCCAGATGTTAAAGGTGGTAATGCCAGATGTTATAGGTGGTAATGCCAGTAAATTCCAGATGGTGATGCTAGATGGTAATTCTAGATGGTGATGCCAGATGTTTATGCCAGATGGTGATGCCAGGTGTTGAAGATGTTTCTATAAATCTGTATAGAGCAGAGAGACACCAAACAATGATGGTAAGCAAAAAGGTGAAGGATTTCTTTATACTTCTATTACGACTCACATCTCATGGCTCTTTATAGAAAAGAAGAAATGAATAATGTCCTACAGAATATTCTAGGACTAGAACTGAATAAGCTGTAAAAATGTTTTATAAGTTCTAACAACACAGTAATGGCTGAAATGTGGGGGTCAACCAGCCATAACTATAGAGCGTCCATTTTTGGGTACTCCATACGGTCTCTACCGCACTACTAATTCACAGAATGGCCACTGTCAGTGAAGTTTATTCCAGCCCATAACCCCATCCCCAGGGGGAATAACCCCAACCCCAGGGGGACTTCAAGTATGTGTGTAAAAAAAATAAAAAAAATTTTAATAAAAAAAATCCCTTCCCTCAATAAAAGTTTGAATCACCCCTCTTTTCCCATTTTATAAATAAAAATAAATAAAGAAAATAAACGTTTGGTATTGCCGCGTGCATGGTAATAGAGCAATTTTAATGAACTTTTTTTTTTAAAGGTTTTAATTTTTTAAAAGCCATCAAATAAAATAAAAGTTATGCAAGTTACATATCGTCGTAATCGCACCGACTTGAGGAACATATATCACAAGTCAGTTTTACCCTGGGGCAAATGGCGTAAAAACAACCCCCCTCCCTCCAAAAATAAAAAAGAAAAAGAAAAAAAGTGTTGTTTTTTTTTCAATTTCACCACAAATATAATTTTTTTCTGGTTTCACTGAATATTTTAGGCAAAAGTTACATCTGCCATTGCAAATAACAATTAGTGGTGCAAAAAATAAGGGCTCATCTGGGTCTCTAGGTGGAAAAATGCACGCGCTATGGCCTTATATACACGAGGAGAAAAAAAATGCAAAAATAAAAATTGGCCAGGTATTCTAAGGGTTAAGAACAATATCGATCCTTATATGGTAATTATTAGAGATGAGTGAGTAGTTAAACATTCGAATATTCAACCCCGATACTCGACTATTCGATCAAATATTGAATCCTATTAAAGTCTATGGGAGAAAAATGCTCGACACTTCAAAATCAAAATTCGGCCACTTGGAGGTCACCAAGTCCACAATGACACCTCAGGAAATGATGCCAACACCTCTGAAATGCAACTGGGACAGTAGGGGAAGCATGCCTAGGTGCATCTAACACGCCAAAGTCGCATCATTACGCCACTATCACAGTCTCTCAACAATAAACTCCAAACACCAGGAAACCTTCTTTCCTCTACCTTAGCATGGACAGAAGGCCAAATTTTAAGCAAAGAAACATTTTCATGCACCCCTTTAAATCATGTTGCCTATGACAACCGCAGATGGCAGAGGCAAGGAGGAAATCAGACAGTACCCACCCCTAATTGTCATTGTGTGTTAGTGTGTAAGTTATGTGGTCAGACATGTCCTCTTTAAAATTGTCTTGTGACAAAGTAAGTGACCCAACCTGGCCCAGTGTCATGTCTAGCTGTTAAAGCTGTGAGGATGTTGAGGCATGCATAGCACCGCAAAAGGCAGGAAGAGGCAGTGGGGTGGCCAGAGGCAGAGGACAGTCCATAGGGAAAGGGCAGGTTAGAGCCAGCAGAGCCGCAGCCCTTCCTGGTAGCAGGCCCCCGCACAAAGCTCCCCCTTCGAGGGCTCGTTCTTCCTTGGTCTGGAGGTATTTTAACGTGTGCCCAAACGACAAATTGAGGGCGGTTTGTGCACTGTGAGATTTCAAATTGAGTAGGGGCTATGAAAACCGTCCAAGCACAAGTGACCTAAAAAAGACATAAAGAGAAACAATTAGCAAAAGGGGTGGATTAAAGCGACTCTCTACCCAAAATCTATCCCCCGCCAAACCACTTGTATCTTTGGATAGCTGCTTATAATCCAAGATCTGTCCTGGGGTCTGTTCGGCAGGTGATGCACTTATTGTCCTAAAAAACAACTTTTAAACTTGCAGCCCTGTGTCAAACGGCCATGGACTACAGTATCTGTGCCCTAACCTTGCACCACCCCTCCGTCCCTCCTCCCCACCCTTCTCACCATTAGGAAGGACACTGGCAGGATATTTTCTATTACTCTGTAGTGAAAACTACACAGGTGCCTTAACGATACAGCCCATGTGCCGTGCTGACACAGGTGATGAATAGGAGACAATCTGCCTGGAGCATTCCTAATGATGAAGAGAGCGGGGAGGAGGGACAGAGAGGGTGTGCCAGCCTAATGCATAGTCATTCTAGGCCACATCAGTTTGGCACTGGTTTTTTAGGACAATAACTGCATCACCTGCTGAACGGACCCCAGGACAGATCTTGGATTAAAAGCAGCTATCTGAAGGTACAAACGTTTTGGGGGGGTCAGATTGTGGGTACATAGTTGTTTTAAGGGTACCATGGGCCCCAGGCTGTTCAGAAGATGTGGGCCCCCTGCTAACCATGCCCATTTTAGCCCTGCCCCCATGCAAACATGCCAAACATGGAGGATACATGCAAACTTTCTGCACATGTTGTCACGGGGGGGTGGTTGGGCGGATTAAGGGTACCTTGGGCCCCGGGCTGTTATTGCGCTCATCCAGCATCCGTGGCTTCATTGGACAGCTGGAACAGGAGGTAAAATGGATAGACGATAACACTTCCAGTCACTTGTCCACCACCCAGGTCATCCACCCTCAGTCTAGTCTCGTCAATAGCCAAGAGTCTGGACTGCAAGAACTTCACTCTGACCCTCCTTCCTCCCAACCAGGAATGACCTGAAAAAGAGAAAAAGAAACAATTAGCAAGATGAAAAACAATGAACTCAAGCAGTGGAGACTGAAGTTTTCCGCGACCTGATGGCAGCCGCAGCATCTCGCTATTCCATCCTTAGCCGTGTGCTGTAACATCAGGTGGGCCCTGAGTTATGCGGTTAGCACGAAGGTCCACTTGACCACCAAAACGTGGACAAGTGCTTGTGGCCAGGAACGCTACATCTCCCTGAAAGCAAACTGGGTCAACGTTGTGGAGGTGGGGACCGAATAGCACCCAGGGACGGGCTACCTGCTACCCCCACCCAAGATTTAAGGCCTTGGTTCTGTCAGGGTTTCTGCAACCCTTACGGACAGTTCTGAGAACCCCTCCTCCTCCTCCTTGTGGTGTTGTGGTCTCCTGAAATCCCTGGGTTGGCAAAATGCTAAATTTCGAGTCCAAGCAGCAATGACCTGAAAAAGAGAAACAAAAACAATTAGCAAGATGCAAAACAATAAACTCAAGCACCGCACCTTTGAGGTGCTGCATGCAATGCAGCAGACCTAGTTGACCTGTTAGTGGCTCTGGTGCTTGGAGAACTCACACACGTACCATGCCCGGACCACGTTTTGTAGCTTGGGATTAAACTGTGTATTACTTTATAGGGGCACAGGGGACATTATTACTATATGGGAGCACAGCAGGCGACATTATTACTATATGGGGGACACAGCAGGAGACATTATTGCTATATGGAGGACACAGCAGGGGGCATTATTACTATATGGGAGCACAGCAGGGGACATTATTACTATATGATGGCACAACAGGGGATCCTGCATTCCTACTCACTTTACTGTGCATAACACTAAACAGCAGAATTACTACTGTATGGGAGCCTATAGGAGGGAAGAAGGGAAGGAAGTTGCAAGATACAGTAAGTGTGGAGCCTAAGATGTTTGTCTGGCAGGTCCTGAAGAGATGAATTATAGCTGCAAGAAATTATTACGGATGGAGAGGAAAAGGAAAGTGATGCCTCAGATCAAATAAGACGTCACTTGTGGGTCACTGAATGATGTTTTTTTTTTTTTAAATATTATTTCATAGAATGTTATTAGGTAGGGGTGCCCGAGGTAAATAGTAATAATGCTCCTGCTGTGCCCCCATATAACATATCTGACTACATGGGGGAGGTATCTGACTACATGGGGGAGGTATCTGACTACATGGGGGGAGGTATCTGACTACATGAGGGGAGGTATCTGACTACATGAGGGGAGGTATCTGACTACATGAGGGGAGGTATCTGACTACATGAGGGGAGGTATCTGGCTACATGAGGGAGGTATCTGACTACATGGGGGGAAGTATCTGACTACATGAGGGGAGGTATCTAGCTATATAGGGGAGGCATCTGACTACATGTGGGAGATATTTGGGTACAAGGGGGAGGTATCTGACTATAATGGGTGGAGTTATCTGGCTGAAGGGGGACATATTCTGGCTGTAAGAGGCATATCCAGTTTCAGGGGACAAATTTAGCTGGAAGAAACAAATGCGCCTAGGTGGCATACCTAGCTGCAGACAGCATATCCAGGGGCACATCTGACTTCATGGACCATACCTGGCTGCAAGAAATATACCTAGCTAGGGGTATATCTAACTGCAATCGGTGTATCTGGGTGCAGGGGGCATATGAGGTTACAGAAGGCAGTGCATCAAGCTACAGGGTGGGCAGTATTACTGGCCACAGGGGGCATTATTATTGGAGAAGGGGGCATTATTATATGACATTCCTTGAGCATTATTACTGGGTCCTACAGGTCAGTCACATTGTTATGGGGGATCTGATCTGAGAATTAATTGCTGACAGAGTTTCATCCAGAGCCTATGGCAGCAGTGTGATCTTGTCCTAATTAAGGGTAGATTCAGATGTACAGAGATCATAGATAAATCCACTGCAATACTCTGTACTGTTATGGCCTATGGCTCTGAATTCCTTCAGCTGACTTTCATTACAATGAATGAATAGACAATGTAGCCTCTGCCTATGATCTGTTTAAGGCCCGGCAGCTAACAAGTTAAACAACAGTGGCTACATTCTTGTGGCGGAATGAAAATCCGCTGCAAGAATTCAAAGCCATAGAACCATAACAGTACAGAGTATTGCAGTGGATTTAGCTGTGAAACATATGTGTGACTCATCCCTAAAACAATGTTTATAATCGATCACATCCTTGGGGGTACTCGGCTGGAGCATCTCATGGCATGGGGGTACTTGGCTTGAAAAGGTTGAGAAATACTGCCTTAGGGCCCTATTACACCAACAGATTATCTAACAGATTTTTTAAGCAAATGCTAGGAATGGATTTGAAAAGAAGAGAAATCTCAGTCTTTGCTTTATTACCTGTTCTCCGTTTATAGCCCATTCCTGGCTTTGGCTCAAAAAATCTGTCAGATAATCTGTTGGTGTAATAGGGCCCTTTAAATGTTTAACCACTGTTCGATTTTGGTTCTGTTCGATTTGGTTGAGCCATCATAAGATATCCATACCTTATTCTTATCTGTAGATAAGGAATGACTTGAGATAGGGTGCCCCCAGACACAGCTTTTTTGTGGCTTTTTCTAGCCTTCAAAAAAACGCCAGAAAGATTATCAAACAAAGATTATCTTGGCATTTTTGACTTTAGGTGTGATTTTTATCTTGGTGTTTTTGAGACAAACAAAAGAAATTCCATTGAACTCTATGGGAAAGTAAAGCAGTTTTCAGAAAAATACACAAAACCCTCACCATGCCGTGTTTTGGAAAAACGGCCACATTGCCAAAAAAATGGCAAAAAGGAGGGAAAACCTCCACAGAAAAAAAGCTGAATTATAAAACTCCATTGCCTCACAGCTATCATCTGCCAATGGGGTCTTTTGGGGTTGGGGGGGGGCAAGTTTTTGCAAAGAAAATTAGCTAGTTAGAAATCAGATATGCTGAAAAACCCATGACAACACAATGTAACAATATGAAAAGAAAATTAAAGTTAAAACAAAAAAATCTATTCATTAGCATTTTTATGCATGTGTGCATGGGAGACTTAAATATGTGATTGTGGCAGGACTCTCACTACATGTCACGTAATAGCCTATATTTAGATTTCTATATGAAGTGGTTGTATCTGGAACACGTATTTCATTTCTTAGTGACACTTTGAGATTTGTATGTGACCTACATTTCATGCTTGTGGTAATACATAGTTTACCTATAAAGAACAATGAAACCTCAGCAGTGCAAAGGCTTTTGTTGAATATCTGATGGCTTCCCATCTGCTTTACTCAGTATAGTCCTGTCTGTGACATTGTGTTAAAGGGGTTATCCAGTGCTACAAAAACATGGCCACTTTTGCCCCACTCTTGTCTCTAGTTTGGATGGGGTTTGAAACTCAGTTCCATTGAAGTAAATGGAGCTTAAAGGGGTTATCCAGCGCTACAAAATCATGGCCACGTTTCCCCCTCTCTTGTCTCCAGATTGGGTGGGGTTTGGAACTCAGTTCCATTGAAGTAAATGGAGCTTAATTGCAAACCACACCTGAACTGGAGACAAGAGAGGGGGAAAAGTGGCCATGTTTTTGTAGCACTGGATAATGGTGCGTGTACACGTAATGATTATCGTGCGAATTCGAACGATAATCGTACGTGTAAACGCAGCGAACGATCAAACGACGAACGAGAAATCGTTCATTTTGATCTTTCAACATGTTCTCAAATCGTCGTTCGTCGTTCACAAAAAATTCGGAGATCGTTCCGTGTAAACAGTCGTTCGCCGATTTAACCAATGTGTGAGATAGGCTTAAGCGATCGCAAAACGATTTTCCATACGATATAATGTACCGTCTAAACACTGATCGTTATGGAAAAAAAAAACGTTACTCCGACATCATTCGTACGATCGGGCCAATTATCCATTCGTGTAAACGCACCTTTACCCCTTTTAATTGCAAACCACACCTGAGCTGGACACAAGAGTGGTGCAAAAGTGGCCATGTTTTTGTAGCACTGGATAACCCCTTTAAGAGTCTGACCAGGCACCAAGCTATACAGATAATAGTAAAAAAAAAAAAATCTGTGAAAAACAGGCAGTAAAGTGTCTGTGTGGACGTGCCTTGGCACAAAAAGAGTGTGGAGGAGAAGCTTAGACTTCCAGTGTCCCAATGCTAAATCTGCCCCAGGCCCCCTAACCCCAGCAGTCACATACTGTTGTATGCAATGACTTCTATACATATTATAAATGTGTTTTTTTCATTTTCGCAGACCCTCCAAGTATAATGAGTTTAGCAGTATAGCATTAAATGTCTATAGCCTATACAGGGAAAACTCCTTTGCTCTGTGTTTAAGCCAGATCCTCTACTATTATTGTCTGGAATGTTCCCTGCTAGTGCAAGATGCACTGTTTTTTTTTATGGGGGCATCTGTGGCTAATACATTGGTGACAAAGCTATGCCGCTTATGTTCCAGTACTTTCCAGGTCCCCCTCAGTCTTTGTTCACCAGACTCCTGCTATTATGTGGCACATCTCCGCATCACCCTTACAGCCAGTCTGATGCTCTCGTGTCAATGCAGATATCACCGTTAGTCAAGCAGGGTCTGTTTATATAATAATGGGACCAACAAGCTAAGTTAGACCTTCACCATTAATAGGCAGTGTGTATTGTAGTTTTAAAAATTTCAGAGACTAAAAGGGAATTTGTCTTCAGAAAATGACCTATTGGACCAGAAGGCTGTCTGTGAGGCTTGCCAGAAAACATGTCACTAAATTCTGTAATAAAGAGCTGAGGCGAGATGGCAACAATCATGTCTTTTGGTATTATGAAAACATAATTACAATGAGAAAATAGAAACAGATTAGAAAAAAAGAAGATGTTTCAGTATCTATCTCTAATCAGAAAAAAGAAACCTAGGTGATACATTCCCTTTAAGTTAGCAAAGGGTTTTTTTTGCATATTCCTTGAAGGCCTAATGTAGTTTACACTCCCTAATGGTCTATGGCATTATGGGGTCAATAATAAATGGTGCTTGCTCTGAGGGATCTTGTTCTTTGTGCATACAAATATTACAGCAGTTGCCTGTACCAGCCAATCAGACATCTGTTTTTATACTCCGCTGTGGCCCTGGGCAGCAAATTACTTCTTAAACTAATTTGTTCCAAGCAGAAATAATTAAATAGGGTGGGTTTGAAAAATACCAAATTGTGATGTTTACACAACTGAGCTAAACCATCTCCAAAACAGCAGTTTTTTGGGCATGTTCCCAGTATACATACATACTTGGCTATGTTCACACAGTGTAGGAACAACGGCCTTTCTTTGGCACTCAAAAACAACAGCCGTTGTAGGGAGTGTCAAACAACGCAGTGTCAAAAATTGCACTGATTTCAATGCACAACAGCCGGAAATAATTGACATGTCAATTTCCATGGCCGTACTAAACAACGGCTGTTGTTCAATACACTGTGTGAAAAACGGGTGTTGTTTGCATTGACTTCAATGCAACACTTTTTTTATGACAAGAACGGTCTTTGTTTTAATTGAAAACAACGGCTGTTCCTTTCATAAAAAATAGGTATGTGAACATACCCTAAAAGAAGAAGGACAACTGGTGACGTGGCAAAGTAATGGGTGCAGAAGACTCAAGGATGTGCGTGAGGACTAAAGGCTAGGCCATCTGGTCTGATCTCACAGAGGAGCTACTATAGCACAAACTACTAAAAAGTTACTATTATGATAGTATGATGTCAGAACACAAAGTGGGAGATTTATCAAACATGGGGTAAAGTGAAACTGGCTCAGTTGCCCCTAGCAACCAATCAGAATCCACCTTTCATTTTCCAAAGAGTCTGTGAGGAATGAAAGGTGGAATCTGATTGGTTGCTAGGGGCAAATGAGCCAGTTTCACTTTACCACATCTTGTTTCATAAATCTTCCCCAAAGAGCATTGCGGCTTGCTGGGGTATGGGTAAGAGTTATTTGGCCTCTAAATATTCCTGATCTGTATCCAAAGGATCATTTGTGAGACGTACTGGAAAAACTAGTCTGATCCGTGTAGGCCGCACCTCACACCATATAAATCTGCTGCTAACGTCTCGGGGGCAGATACCACAAGACACCTTCGGAAGTCTTGTGGAGTCCAGGCCTCAAAGGGAAAGGGCTGTTTTGGTGGCACAAGGGGGAATGACACATTATTAGGTTTTAATGTTATGGCTCATTGGAGTATATTATTAAGAACTCCAAATGTAAAATTCTCCTTCCACAGAGGGAGGTACTAATAAATCTCTTGGCCAGTTTACGTTGTATATTGTGTTATGTGTGCTCCCAGCTCGGTATTTGTCAGCCTATTGAAAAAGCAGAAACTGCTCAATGATCTGGAATGTTTTTGTTCTTAAACAAATAGCAGGCACAGACTTGCCGCACAACCCGCTCCGCGAGAACGCTGCACAATTCCTTCCTATTGCATTCAGCAGATATCGTTGCTGCGGGGAAAGGGGGACCCAGAACATATGTGAATGGTTTCCTCCATTATGTATAAATTAACCCTTTATGTGCAAATGTGTAAGACTGTAACTACATGTGTTCGGATACAATAATAATTAAACATAAAATCAGCATACATTTATCCATAATCTTATTTTTTTATAGATTTTATAATCCATGTTTATACAGCTTATTTGAGCAACTGAATGTTATAGTGGAAGCTTCCGACTCAGGGCCCTTTCATATAACAAATGTGGAGGACCACTTTGTAAAAATGAGCATAGCTGTCGGCAGAACACTCATATGACAGACGGATATCCCTTCCGATTCCCAGTACACATACCAGGCTCGCCTCTGGGGGTTGCTTAACTCAACAAGAACTAAAGGATCGGGAAAATGAAATCCAACACCTCCACTATTCTCTTTCTCTTCTCTACTATAGGGAGAGTCAGGCCTCCTTTACACACCCATAAGTGCTTGCAAAAATACAGTTCTGTGTCAGTCCACTTAAGAAAAAAATCCGTATTACACCTGTATTTGTGGAAATGCAAAAAAAGAGTGCATCATGTTTTTAAAGTGCAATCTAAAAAATGCAAGTATTAAAGGGGTACTTCGGTGAAAATCTTTTTCTTTTAAATCAAGTGGTTTCAGAAAGTTACATAGATCTGTAATTTACTTCTATTTAAAAATCTCAAGCTTTCCAGTACTTATCAGCTGCTGTATGTCTTGCAGGAAATGGTGTATTCCCTGCTGTTTGACACAGTGCTCTCTGCTGTCCATGTCAGGACCTGTCCAGAGTAGCAGCAAATCCCATAGAAAAAAAAAAAAACCCATAATCTCATAGAAAACCTTTCCTGCTCTGGACAGTTCCTAACATGGACAGAGGTGGCAGCAGAGAGCACTGTGTCAAACTGTAGAGAATACACCACTTCCTGCAGGACATACAGCAGCTGATAAGTACTGGAAGACTTCAGATTTTTAAATAGAAGTAAATTAAAAATCTATATAACTTTTTGAAACCAGTTGATTTCGCTGGAGTGCCCCTTAAATTTTTGACTACTTTATAAGCACAAATGTGGGAAAACAGCCTGAGTAGTCTAAACTAGACAAACCATTTGTCATGTATTGTTTGTCTGGGAAATACAGGCAGTAAAACTCCATTATAGTCATGTGCCATCTTAAATAACATGAACGCCTAAACTTGGAAAGTGAGAGCTCATGATAATCACATTACACAGACACTTGTCTGCATAAGAGTCGCTAACAGGCAGTATTGATCCAGCAGGGTGATGTGCTCCTCAGGTGGATGATGGGTGTTAGCTGTCAGATTCCAGATAGCAGCAGAAGCTGACATTCTGCAAGAGACAATCTCCTTGTGCCTGCAGGCTCCAGAATTAGATTACAAGCTCTCGGGAACGCTGACTAATTGCATCTTTATGATCATCGCACCAAATGTTTTTCAGTCTCTCTGCTCTTCAGTGTTGCTGTAGACTGCTGCTCGCAGACCACCCAGAGGAAGGGACCGGGCCAAGAAAAAATACCATTGTTATGGTGCGTTTACACGAAGCGATAATTGGCCCGATCGTACGATTAACGATGTCGGAGTAACGATTTTTTTTCATAACGATCAGCGTTTAGACGGTACGATATATCGTACGGAAAAATCGTTTTGCAGCCCGGCCTCCCGCTCATCTGCAGCCCCCTGCGCCGGCTCGATCGCTGCCCCCGCCGCTCTCATCGCCGCCCCCACCGCTCTCATCGCCGCCCCCGCTGCCCTCATCGCCGCCGCTCTTATCGCCGCCGCCGCTCCGGTCGCCCCCCCACCCCACCCACCGCTGCCGCTCCGATCGCCCCCCCACCCCACCCACCGCTGCCGCTCCGATCGCCACCCCCACCCCCCGCCGCTCCGATCGCCCCCGCCGGCCCACGGTCATATGTCACCTGCTCTGCGCAGCAGGTCTTCAGCTATCCCCGCCTCCGCTCTTCTGTGCACTGATTGGCTGAAGAGGGGAGTCGGGAATTTCAAACGGCTCCTCTTCAGCACTGATTGGCTGAAGAGGAGCCGTTTGAAATTCCCGGCTCCCCTCTTCAGCCAATCAGTGCTGCCTTGCATTGATTGGCTGAAGAGGAGCCGTTTGAAATTCCCGGCTCCCCTCTTCAGCCAATCAGTGCTGCCGTGCATTGATTGGCTGAAGAAGGGAGCCGGGAATTTCAAACGGCTCCTCTTCAGCCAATCAGCGCTGAAGAGGAGCACTGATTGGCTGAAGAGGAGCTGTTTGAAATTCCCGGCTCACCTCTTCAGCCAATCAGTGCACTGAAGAGCGGAGCCGGGGATGGCTGAAGACCTGCTGAGCGGAGCAGGTAACGTATGACCGTGGGCCGGCGGGGGCGATCGGGGCGGCAACGGCGACGGCGTGGCGACCGAAGCGGCGGCGGCGGGTGGCAATCAGAGCGGCGGGGGTAGCGATCGGAGCGGCGGGGGTAGCGATCGGAGCGGCGGAGGTAGCGATCGGAGCACCGGGGGGCGACCGGAGCGGCGGGTGGTGATCAGAGTGGCGGAGGTGATGAGAGCGGCGGGGGTGGCGATCGAGCCGGCGCAGGGGGCTGAGGATGAGCGGGGGGCCGGGCTGCGAACAGGGGGCTGGGCGGCGGGCGACGGGACTATCGCGCGACGACTGTTTACACAGAACGATCGGCGAATTTTTTGCGAACGACGAACGACGATTTGATGACATGTTGAAAGATCAAAACGGACGATTGCTCGTTCGTCGTTTGATCGTTCGCTGCGTTTACACGTACAATTATCGTTCGATTTCGATCGTTATTGCGCAAATTCGCCCGATAATCGTTACGTGTAAACGCACCATTAATCTGCTATATTGTGCTACACGCATTATTCATCCTGTTCAATGCAGTAGTACCCTTTCAGGAACCAGTCGCGTATTAAAAGTCCTTGAATTTACATGAAAAATGTGATTAAAAGTTTTTTAATAATTAGCGGAATTATGATCCAGACGTATTACACAGCCCAATGACTTGATGTAAGCGAAAGCTGACACCTAATAAGTGTAAAATACTAAACTTACTCTCCGCGCTCCCCGATGTCCTGCTAGCTTCGGCTTGCCCCCTGCAGCATCTGAAGTGACAGGCCCTCAGCCAATCACCGGGACAGTGCTGCGGCCAGTAATTGGCTGAGCGGCCTGTCACTTCAGGCACTGCGGGGAGTGGACCGAAGCTAGCAGGACATTGGGGAGCACAAAGAGGTATTTATAACTTCTTTTACACACTGATCAGTTGTCGGACGCACATCACTGTTACACGTAGCAATGCAGCCAATGATTTTAGGTCAGGACCCAAAGACTTTATTACTTAGAGCTGATTTGCCAGATTATCTCTCCGTCTAATAGGACCCTAAGTTTATGAGACACATGGCATGCACATGTCAGTAGAGATGGGCGCATATCGAGAATGCCCAAATCCAATCGTTCGGCATTTGAATACTGCCATAGTCTGTATCCATGTTTTGCTAGACTCCCTTAACCCCTTAAGGACCGGGGGCGTACAATTACGCCCCCGCTGCCCGGGCCTTAAGGCAGGAGGACGTAAAAGTACGCCCTGGCGCGGTCCCGGCCTATGGAGCAGGCTCACGAGCTGAGCCTGCCCCATAGCGGGTGAGGACCGGCTGCTATCTGCAGCCAGGCCCTCACCTTCAATGGGGCGACCCCCGCCATTAACCCCTTAAACGCTGCAATCGCGCCGCGACCACAGCGTTTAAGTATAAGTGACCGGAGCATCTCCGGTCACTTAGCGATCGGGACCCCCGTGAGCCTGGACTCTAGATTGACACATTGTAGCATAGTATATATATTTGTTTGCCATCAGTGCCATATACAGTGAATGGTCATGCAGACATACTACTGATTTATAGACCACTGCTCTCTGTATAAATGGGGTCCCAGTGGTCAGACACCCAGGGATCATACATTTACCACCTATCCCGTTAGTAAAATCCCCCCATTTTTGTGTTTACTAGTCTATTGCTAATGTTTTCTACTTTTGGGATGACACTTCGGAGGCATCAGAACCAATTACCAGTTTTCCAGAGTTATGGACGAAACTTACAATGAACGTCCTTGAACCAATTAATGTCACGGCCGCGGCAGCGTCCCGTGTTCCGGGCCGCCGCCGCGACCTCCTCCTGCCCCATGCAGCCGCCGGGGTCCTTGTGCAGGGACCCGGCGCTGCTGCTAGTTCGGCCCCTGGGGGCGCCTTACCTCTCCTCCGCTCCTGTCTCCGTCTGTGCCGGCCGGCGCGCGCGCGCCGGCTGTCTCAGATTTAAAGGGCCAGTCCGCCCTTAATTGGTTAGTTGCACCAATCACTACCTATAAATCCCAGCATGCCCTGTCCCTTGGGTTGGAGCCTCTACATGCTTCCCATAGCGTTTGGCCCAGCCCCCTGTTGTTCCTGTTTCCTATCCGCTACCTGGTCCCAAGTCCTTGTTCCTGATTCCTATCCGCTACCTGGTCCCTAGTCCTTGTTCCTGGTTCCTGCTCCCCTGTTACACCATTGCTCCTGTGTTCAGCCTGTCACCTGCGGTTACGCCTACTGACCTCTGCCAGCACCATCTCCTGCCTACTGCTCCTGCCACGCCTCGCCTGCCGTCATTAGCAACCAAGCCAGGGGTAGCGACCTGGGGGTCGCCTGCCGCAGCAAGTCCATCCCGCCTTGCGGCGGGCTCTGGTGAAAACCAGCGGCCCCTTAGACTCCGCTCCCTGGTGAGGTCAGTGCTATCGCTGGTGACGGTCCAGTGGATCCACTACTCCAGGCGTTACAATTAATAACGTATGTTGACCACTGTATATGTTTGTATGCTGTATATACAGTATGTGTACAATATGTATGATGTATACACTTAATGTATGATGTATATACTGTATGCTATGTGGATGGGTTTCCCCAGCACTGCACCCTCCCTGCATTTCACAACATAGTAAGTCATAGTAAGTCAAGCTGTATAATTCAGAAAGCACCGTGCAGGAGAGGAGCCAGCAGTGAGATTTCTGTTCTGTACCTAGCCAGCCCCATCTATAAGCCAGCCCCATCTATAAGTTCATAGCAGACCCCCACCTCAGGATTGCTGCAGGTCTGACCATGGAGAAAAAAAAGAAACTCCTTATAAGTACCGGTCCAGGCAGGGGTGACAGTCAGAAGAGCAATTTAGCGCTACAAAAACATGGCCACTTTTCCCCCTCTCTTATCTCCAGTTCAGGTGTGGTTTGCAATTAAAGTGATTGTACCACCAGGCCCAGGCTGAAGCACTGGAGGCGGGCCGACCCACCCTTAGTGGGAAGAAACTCCAGCCCCTCCATGACATGACTCCATTAGAATAAATGGAACTCTATCATAGAGGGGTTAGGGTTTCCTCCCACTAAGGGTGGGTTGGCCCGCCTCCAGTGCTCAGCCTTGGCCTGGTGGTACAATCACTTTAAGCTCCATTTACTTCAATGAAACTGAGTTCCAAACCCCACCCAATCTGGAGAAAAGAGAGGGGAAAATTGGCCATGTTTTTGTAGCGCTGGATAACCCCTTTAATGCAAAGGGGTGGAGGTGGCTTAATGAAGGATTGAGGCTTATCAGGAATACAGGCAGAGCTTAGTGGTGGACAGGAATCTTAGGTGCAGGGGTCTGGCCAGCTCCTGCTTACCAATTGCAAGGTTCATCAGTCAACAACAAAAGCAGTTGAGAATAGCAACGTGTTTATTGTGTCCTGCTGACTGATATATGTATTAAGAGTGATAAATGTCCAGGCCCGCCCCAATAACCTAACGCTGTCCCTCTCAATGACCTTCCCAGCCTAGTTCCGTTCCAGCCCCCTAACAAGGACCCTCCCGCCCCCCTTCCCAGCCCAGGCCCTCAGTAAATAGGGCAGAAAGCAGTTTGTCTCTGATCCCTCTGTAGAGATAGCAACTAGATTGTTCGGCATTTGAATACGGGTGGCTGACGAAGTCGGATGCCGCCCTAGGGAGCCCTGGAAAACATGAATACTGCCATAGACTGTAGAGCAGGACTCCATAGGGATGCATCCAACTTTGTCAGCCCCCAGTATTTCAATACTGAGCAATCGATCTTGAGCATGCTCGCACTAATCCCTAGTAGCGACCTTAACACACCTTTAAAATAGTGTAAAAAAAACTCTACGTCATTTTTCTTAAAAAAAATGGAGAGGGGGCGTGGTCTTGGAATGGCGCAGAGCGGTCGCATGCTCTAAGCGCTCCGCTCCCTCTGCCCGACACCAGGCTCATCAGCAGCACCAAAGCCGCACCACATGTCACAGCATACCTCCTCCGGCACCGGCAAGCCACGCAGGACGAAGCGGACGGCTGCGATCCCGGCTACAGGGGCCATCCGGCGCTACCTCAGAAGCACTGGGGTGAGTCCTGCGGTCTCCCCGCCGCCATTACGCTGCAGCAGCTTCTCCCCTGTCACAGCCGCAGGGTCCGCAAGTGTCCAGGACGCCCGCATCACCGGCTCCCCATTGCCTCCCGAGCCCGACGGACACCCGCCACACAAGTGAAGCACCGCTGAGCCGAACACCCACATGTCCTCCTGCAGCCCTGCAGCCGCCATTACAGGTCTCCTCACATCCTGCACACACAGACGCTGAAACACCTGTCTCCACGGTGAGACACAGGGACTCTCCTGCCTCAGGGACTCTCTCTCCTTCCTCACAGGCACAGTGTGCCCCTCTGACCCCTCTGTCCCTCTCCATCTCTGACCCCCTCACACCTGTAATGATGGGGGATGATATGAAAGAGCTTAAGCAGCAAATGGCTGCCATGCCTACGAAAGAGGACATGGAAAGATATATACAACGCCTGGAATCCACTTACAAATCAGAAATAAAGGCACTTTCAGCTAATCTTTCTCAACTAACTGATCGAGTGCATAGGATAGAGGAAGACATTGTCACTATATCTGCCACTCAATCTACCCAACAGGTTGTGCAATCAGATCAACAGGACACATTGGCCTGACATACTCAGCAAATTCACTCCCTGTTCAACCTGGTGGATGATCAGGAAAATTTAAACCGCCGCAATAACATACGGCTCAGGGGGGTTACGGAAACAATTGACACCCCGGCATTGCTCCCTAAGTTGCAGTCATTCTTTAATACTATACTGGAGCGCCCGGATGATAATGAGATAGAAATAGACTGGGCACACCGTGCTCTCGGGCCCCGCAGTCCTGATGCGGATAAACCATGCGACGTGATCTGTCGCATTCACTTCTATCGAATAAAGGAGGAGATAATGCGCAGAGCCCGGGATAAAGAGACCTTGGTCATAGATGGTCACCGTGTACAACTTCTGGCTGATCTCTCCCGCTTCATTCTAGCAAAGAGACGTGCCCTTAAGCCACTCCTGGATTCACTCCGTGCCAACAATATTGTTTATTCATGGGGTCACCCGTTTCAACTTCGAGTACGCAAACATGGCCGTCTTTCTACGCTATTGACACCGGCTGATGTTGACTCATTCTGCGAATCCCTGGACACTCCAATCGCTCAGGTCACTGATTGGCCGTATGCCGCCCCTCCTCTCCCACAGCACCAACCTCGCCGCAGAGATCGGAGGAATCGTGTCCCGCCAGGAGGTGGGGAACACCCGCAGGAGGCAGCGGTGGATTAAATGGCCCAACGGACCTGAAGTGATGAGTACTTTTTACGACAGTTATGTCTCTGGTTTCCTGTTTTGCATAAGTTTGGCCCTTTGAGACACCTGTCCTTTACATCCCTAGTGAACTGTTTTGTCGTAGGACAGTTGCTGGTTTACTAAGAGGCTAAATATTTGTACGTTTTAAGTGTATAATGCCCAATGTTAAGTGCTGCACCTTACAGGCCTGTATAGGCAAGTTATGAAGGTTTGATATTACTTTGCCATATATCATAATGAGAGGTGGTTATTGAGGCCATTGACCCTAGGCTTCGGTAGGTTACTGCCATTACCATCTTACATTATGTTCGGGGCCAGTTAGAAGTGGCCTTTACCAGGGCCGGCGTCAGCACCCAGCTTACTCGGGCAAGTGCCGGGGCCCGCTCAAGGGGCCCCCCCGGCACTTGCCCGAGTAATGATTAACCGCATGCCCTTCATGACGTCCAGGGACTCCCTCCGCTGCGCCGCGGGGATGGATCATCCAGCAGGCGCGATGACGTCATCGCTCTGCCCTGCTGGGGAAATCCCATGATCCATCCAGCGCTGCGGAGGGAGGCCCAGCTCAGGACGTCATGGAGGGGGAGAGTGGCGTCCCGCCGCATCCCCTCCCCGAGACTCAGGGTCGGCAGCACCCCACCCGGGTGACAGCGATGCTGACCTTGATTCCCGGGGAGGGGATGCGGCGGGACGCCACTCTCCCCCTCCATGACGTCCTGAGCTGGGCCTCCTTCCGCAGCGCTGGATGGATCATGGGATCTCCCCAGCAGGACAGAGCGATGACATCGCGCCTGCCAGATGATCCATCCCCCTGGCGCACAGAAGGGAGAGGTGAGCTAGCAGAGGGAAGACCCGTCCCCTGGCCGGATGAGGTAAGTATGCCTTTTTGTTTGTTTGTGTTTTTATGGGGGATCAGCAGGGGGCATTACTATGGGGGGTCAGCAGGGGACATTACTATGGGGGGATCAGCAGGGGACATTACTATGGGGGGGTCAGCAGGGGCATTACTATGGGGGGATCAGCAGGGGACATTACTATGTAGGATCAGCAGGGGACATTACTATGGGGGGGGTCAGCAGGGGCATTACTATGGGGGGATCAGCAGGGACATTACTATGGGGGGGTCAGCAGGGGCATTACTATGGGGGGATCAGCAGGGGACATTACTATGGGGGGATCAGCAGGGGCATTACTATGGGGGGATCAGCAGGGGACATTACTATGGGGGGATCAGCAGGGGACATTACTATGGGGGGTCAGCAGGGGCATTACTATGGGGGGATCAGCAGAGGACATTACTATGGGGGGATCAGCGGGGGCATTACTATGGGGGGATCAGCAGGGGACATTACCATGGGGGATCAGCAGGGGCATTACTATGGGGGATCAGCAGGGGACATTACTATGGGGGGATCAGCAGGAGACATTACTATGGGGGGGATCAGCAGGGGAAATTACTATGGGGGATCAGCAGGGGACATTACTATGGGGGATCAGCAGGGGACATTACTATGGGGGGATCAGCAGGGGCATTACTATGGGGGGATCAGCAGGGGACATTACTATGTAGGATCAGCAGGGGACATTACTATGGGGGGGTCAGCAGGGGCATTACTATGGGGGGATCAGCAGGGGACATTACTATGTAGGATCAGCAGGGGACATTACTATGGGGGGGTCAGCAGGGGCATTACTATGGGGGGATCAGCAGGGACATTACTATGGGGGGGTCAGCAGGGGCATTACTATGGGGGGATCAGCAGGGGACATTACTATGTAGGATCAGCAGGGGACATTACTATGGGGGGGTCAGCAGGGGCATTACTATGGGGGGATCAGCAGGGACATTACTATGGGGGGTCAGCAGGGGCATTACTATGGGGGGATCAGCAGGGGACATTACTATGGGGGGATCAGCAAGGGCATTACTATGGGGGGATCAGCAGGGGACATTACTATGGGGGATCAGCAGGGGACATTACTATGGGGGGGTCAGCAGGGGCCATTACTATGGGGGATCAGCAGGGGACATTACTATGGGGGGGATCAGCAGGGGACATTACTATGGGGGGATCAGCGGGGGCATTACTATGGGGGGATCAGCAGGGGACATTACTATGAAGGGATCAGCAGGGGACATTACTATGGGGGATCAGCAGGGGACATTACTATGGGGGGATCAGCAGGAGACATTACTATGGGGGGATCGGCAGGGGAAATTACTATGGGGGATCAGCAGGGGACATTACTATGGGGGATCAGCAGGGGACATTACTATGGGGACAAAGGACATTTTTACTATATGGGGGGCACAGCATGAGGACATTATTACTATATTGGGGACATAGCACGGGATCCTGCATACGTGACCCACATACCTCCTTACTTTACTGCACATAACACCAAGCAGCAGAATTACTACTGTATAGGAGCCTATGGGTGGGAAGGAAGTTGCTGGAAATGTGCGGAGCCTAAGATGGTTTGTCTGACAGGGAAGAATTGTAGCTGCAAGAAATCATCATGGTGGTCTGGGCCAGATGGAGAGAAAACGGAGAGCGATCCCCTCAGATCAAAGAAGACGTCACCTGTGAGTTACTGAATTACGTTTTTTATTTCCCGGTATTTTGTCAAACTTTATTTGACCTGTATGCTGGGACCCTTCACAGCATCTCTCCATTCTGTGTAGGGGATCAGCAGTGTATTATATACTTATTATCCTCCTTCTGTATGAGTGTGTATATATCTCTCCATTCTGTGTAGGTATACAGCAGTGTATTATATACTTATTATCCTCCTGTATGAGTATGTATATATATGCCCAAGAGATAGATATATCAACACTCATACAGGAGGGGGGATAATAAGTATATAATTACACTGCTGTATACCTACACAGAATGAGGAGATATATTCACACTCATACAGAGAATCGAGAGATAGAGACCCGAGACCCTTTAACAATGATGCCACATAATTTGCTATACAAAGGGGCCCACTGAGACTCTCTCGACCAAGGGCCCACAAAATCCTGGAGCCGGCCCTGACCTTTACCTTCAGATGCAGATAGATCTCGGTTAGTGGCAATAAGTAACAATGTTATAATCTTATTGTGTTTTTTTGGTTAAACCGTTTATTGTATAAGTCTACCTGGTGCTGGGTGAGAGGGTTCGTTGGCCCTAACTATGCAACTCTCCCACCTTAGATTTGACCGCTCTAATAGTGGTCCTTACTGTTACTCTTCTCTACCTCCCAGTTTAGTTGCTGAGAGGTCAGCCGAAAGGCACGCTTTTCTCTTCTTACCTGCTCCTTTCTTTGCCTTATCCCATTCCCTCCCTTCCCTTCCCCCCCCCCCTTTTATTTTTACTTTTGTACTGCCTTTAATCTTTCGTCCAGTCTCTCTTCTCCTTCCCTATCCTTCCCCTCCCTGTCCAGGATGGTGACATTCCTTAAACTATGTTCCCTAAACGTTAGGGGATTCAACACCCCTAAAAAAAGGTCGCAAATCTGCACAAAGAAAAGGTCCATTTCCTCTTTTTGCAGGAGACCCATTTTAAAACACATCACATACCCCAGTTCTCCAATAGGTACTACCCCACGTGGCACCATAGCTCTAATCCTGAATCTAAATCTAGGGGAGCAAGTATAGGTATCCACAGATCACTACGACATAAGCTCCTTGACACTCAGGTCGACACGGAGGGGAGATATGTGTTCTTAAAATTATCTGTCCAGTCAAAGATTTTTACGCTTGCCTGTCTTTATCTCCCTAATCAGGACCAAGTAAAAACATGTCAGCGCTACCTGCGTCTGCTGGAGAGCTTTGCGGAGGGCCTTCTGATTGTTGGCGGAGATTTTAAAGGGGTATTCCCCCCAAGAGCTAAAAAAATTAAATGCTCCCAAACCTAGCTGGTCTTACTCACCAAGTCCCCCTGAGTATTTTGAGCCGTCTCCCATCTTTCTAGCTGCTGCCGTTCCCGAGTTACAAGTTTTTCTAAAAGATGTTCTATATTCAAGATAGGAAACTACATTTCCCATCATGCAATGCTTCTGCCTGATGATGGCGATGTAGCAGAGCTGAGAGGGCGATGTAGCAGAGCTGAGAGGGCAATGTAGCAGAGCTGAGAGGGCGATGTAGCAGAGCTGAGAGGGCGATGTAGCAGAGCTGAGAGGGCGATGTAGCAGAGCTGAGAGAGTGATGTAGCAGAGCTGAAAGAGCGATGTAGCAGAGCTGAGATGGCGATGTAGCAGAGCTGAGAGAGCTGAGAGAGCTGAGATGGCGATGTAGCAGAGCTGAGAGAGCTGAGATGGCAATGTAGCAGAGCTGAGAGGGCGATGTAGCAGAGCTGAGAGGGGATGTAGCAGAGCTGAGAGGGCCATGTAGCAGAGCTGAGAGGGCGATGTAGCAGAGCTGAGAGGGAGATCACTCACAGGAGCTCCCAGCGGGTGAGTGTCCGGCAAGCGGCAGGCGGGCACCACTGCTGCAGGTGCACAGGAGCACCGGGCGGGCGCCGCCGCCGCAGGAGCTGCGGGGGGGTGGGTGAGCAGGGGGCGGGCGAGCGGCGGATGAGCGACGGGCGGGCGCCGCAGGTGCACAGAAGCACCGGGCGGGTACAGCCGCAGCAGCTGTCACTGTCTCAGTGCCCTCCCTCTCTTCAGTGTGCTGGGTTAGAAGCACTAACCCGGCCCATTGAAGAGACTGAGGACACATGATGCCGTCTCGGAGGGTCGGGGCTAGGAGCAGGGAGCGTGTCGGAGTGGACTGAGAGCTGATGATTCTATGCAATCCGTGGGGGTGGGGGCACCTAGATAACAGCAAAACTGTGAAGAATCCGTAATAAATTTATATTGGAAAGGTGGAAAGCTACGGGTGAGCAACGTATTAATGCAAAAATAATTTAACCCCTTTAACTTCGTTTTTGATCCAGCACTAGACTCCTCATCAGGGGGCGGGCAACAGCCGGTATCCCATATGCACCGGCTGACATCCACTCTTCATTCCCTTCAGCTGGTGGATATATGGAGAATCCTACACCCCAATGACCGTGACTACACTCTCTATTCACCATTATATGCCTCATAGTCGCATAGACTTCTTTCTGGTAAGTCACCATTTGCTCACATGGCAACCGCGCTCACAGATTGGCTCGGTGGTTTGGTCGGATCACGCACCTGTGTTCTGCACGCTGGAGATTTTTGGCTCGGCCTCCACTTTTCAGTTATGGAGGCTAAATGAGAATCTCCTAAGAGATCAGCCGTGCCTCTCTGACGTGCAGAATACCATAACAGATTTAAAGTGTGTGATCCGTGGCACACTAATAAAACATGGCGCCTGATTGAAAAAAGATCGTGCAGCGACAATATCTCGCCTGCTGACACAGATACACGATCTAGAGATTGCTCACAAGTCCTCTCTAGCTACCCAAATATTGGCCGACTTGACGGCAGCGAGAGACAAATTAAAGACCTTATTAAGCCAGACGTACACTAGGTTTAGAGATAGGATGAAACGGTACTCCTATGAGAATGCAGACAAGTGTGGTAGGGCACTGGCAAAGCTGCTCCACCCTCGCAATAATACAGTCTATATTCCCAAGCTCAATACCCCACAGGGACCTCCTATTCATGACCCAAAGCTTATTACAGATGCATTTCGAGACTATTACAAGGATTTATACGATATCCGAGGTCACTTCCATGACGCCAGCCAACAACCCTTCACAATGCCATAAGTGAATATATCTCTGATACCCCCCTGCCCGCTCTCTCTGAGGAAGCGATAGATTCGCTGGAGGCGGACTTTTTTTAGAAGTTGAGGTTTCAGAGGCCTTTAAATGCCTTCCTACGGGTAAGAGCCCTGGCCCGGACGGCTATACTACCTGCTTTTATAAAATCCTTGCCCCAATTCTCACCCCATTCCTCACAAAAGTGTTTAATGCTGTCACAGTAAACTCTCCATTCCCAACGCAGGCTATGGAGGCCCACATTACGGTGTTGCCAAAACCTGGGAAGGAGCCAAATGTTTGCCCTAACTTTCTATTTTTTCCAATGATCAAGTAGGTTTTAATAAAGCTAGAGAGGCGAGAGACAATACGAATAAAATACTACTCCTTATCTCACTTGCCCAAAAGAGACGGGTACCTATGTGCCTGGTCTCTGTTGATGCCGAAAAGGCATTTGACAGAGTGCACTGGTCCTTTATGGAACACTCTCTCCATCAAATTGGAATGGGCCCCCTTATGTTATCGCGGATCATGGCGTTATATTGCAACCCCTCGGCGAAAGTTAGGGCAAACGGGATCTTGTCTGCCCCTTCCCTATTCATAATGGCACCCAGCAGGGGTGTCCCCTGTCGCCCCTCCTTTATACCATAGTCATGGAGCACTTAGCTGTTGCCATACGCAAAAATCCAGACACACGGTATTACCCTGGGCCCAGACCATCATAAGCTAGCGTTATATGCAGACGATCTTTTATTATATGTCACCAACCCCCATATATCTTTCCCATCCCTCATCTCAGAAATGGATAAATTTGGTAAAGTGAACAACTTCAAAGTAAATTACACTAAAACTGTGGCGCTCAATATATCACTCCCTCCACATTACAGACTCTGAAATCCAATTTCTCCTTTAAATGGGAATCCACTGCTATTAAATATCTGGGTACTTACATTCCTACCAATCTCTCCTCCCTGTTTAAACTAAACTATGAACCTCTCCTCCATAAAACGAAAGCATCCCTCCAAGAATATAATCTCAAATTGCTCTCATGGTTCGGGCGTATAAACGTGGTCAAGATGAATATTTTGCCACGTTTTCTATACATATTTCAAGCGCTGCCTATCCAAGTCCCTAATGTATTCTTCACACGACTGAACAAAGCACTGAGCAAATTCATTTGGGGCTCTACGAGACCCCGTGTGAGGTTTAAAACCCTTTGCCAATCTAAACAGACTGGAGGAGCGGGTCTCCCAGATTTTAAAGCCTACCATAAAGCATCTATTCTCATGCGAGTGGTGGACTAGCACAGGTCATTTATGCTGACAACACTTTACTTCAGGCTGTAAACATTATTATTGATGTTCCTTCTATTTTCTTTTTGGATGGACGTTCTTACCACACTATGTGTTGTGACTTCAAGGTTTCATGATGTTCACAATTCTGTAAGCGAGCTTTGTACTTCATGCAATTGTTTGGGGAATGCTACTATATTATGTGTTGTTCAGTTCTTCTTTCAATAAAAACTTTATAATGAAAAAAAAAATGGTGAGGAAAAAACGTGGGAACATAGTCACAAAGTAAAAAAGAAAAACCTTCCCATATTAGGGCTATGTTCACATTTAGTAAAAACCGCAGCCATTGTTTGCAATGTCACACATCGGGCACTGTATTACATGTTCCTGCAGCCGATACTGCCAGATCAGCCGCAGGAACATCATTTTATTTTATTTGGATTCCAGGCATATTTCGGTGTGCCAGCAATCCAAAACACTATACAACTATATGCTATGTATGGCCATAAGAACTGCCATACATTGTGTGAACGGCTGTTGTTCACACTCTAGTGGCCAGAAATAATTGACATGCCAATTATTTCTGCGGCCGCACCGAACAACAGCCGTTGTTCAATACAGTATGTGAACAACGGCCACTGGTACCATTCAGTTCAGTTCAGTCCATTATTTTAAGACAAGAATCGCCATTGTTTTAATTGGCAACAACGGCAGTTCTTGTCTTAAAAAATACACTGGGTGAACATAGCCTACAAGTTTCACCTTGCCTTTTCCTATTTTGTAAGTAAAAGAAAATAAACAAATTTTCTATCACTGCGCACGGTAAATAGCGTAAGTGCAAAAAATGCCAAAGTGCAAAACTGTAGATTTTTTATCAAATCCAGAAAATCTTGAATAGAAAGTGGTCAAAAAGTTGCATGCTAGATGCAAGCAAGCCACTGTGCCGTATAGATCATGATGCAAAAAAATGACACCTCAAATTCCTCCATAGACAAAAAATAAATAAAATTTCATTAGGCAATAATATTTTTTTCTGATGTCGCTGCATATCTTATGTTGAAAGGGTAGACGCATCTAAGCTGCTCATAGCCCATTGCACATGGAGCACTGAGGATGAAGGAATGTCTCTTACCTTCATCTTCAGCACCATTTCCATGCAGTTTGTAGTGCAATCCTGCGTCTGGTAAGGCCTGATGGTGCACTGGGGGCTTGTATAACCTGCTGATAGTTCCCCTTTAAAGGGCTAAACATGTTTAATATAAACCAGACAGCAAGTGGGCCTCTGTGCTCTCCAATGCCAGGGCTTAATTTTATACCCAGTCCAGCCCTGTTGTATACTTTGTGGCTATAGCTGAGTATGATGTACATGATCCAATGGGACAGTCACCATTTTGGGGTAATGTCCCACCATCCTCATCCCACTGACCCCATGTGTGCCGCCTGCATGCTCTACCTTCATCTGTATGTGTGCAACGCACACATGCAAATAAAGCATTTAAGCTGCAGGGCATATGCGGCACAGGCAGTGTCTCTATACCATGTATGATGACAGTAGAGATGCTCGCTGCTGGGGAGCGGGTGACAGATGAGTTACTGCTTATTATTTTTCTGGTGGGGGCTCAGCACAGAGGGGACCTATAAAACTATATTATCATCTATATATGGGCAAAGAGAAGGACATTATCACCTATATGGGACACAAAGGAGAACATTATAATATATATGGGGATTGTTACGGCCGCGGCGGCGTCCCGCGTTCCGGGCCGCCGCCGCGACCGCTACCTGCCCTATGCAGCAGCCGGTGTCCATAGTCGGGGACCCGGCGCTGCTGTCACCTCGGCCCCGGGGGGCGCCTCACCTCTCCACGCTCCTGTCTCCCGCTGTGCCGGCCGGCGCGCGCGTCCCCGCCTCCTAGGGCGCGCGCGCGCCGGCTGTCTCAGATTTAAAGGGGCAGTGCGCTCCTAATTGGTAGTTGCACCCAATCACTCCCCTATAAATCCCAGCATGCCCTGTCCTTAGTGTTGGAGCCTCTACATGCTTCCCATAGCGTTTGGCCCAGCCCCCTGTTGTTCCTGAGTCCTATCTGTTACCTGGTCCCAGTCCCTGTTCCTGAGTCCTATCTGTTACCTGGTCCCAGTCCCTGTTCCTGAGTCCTATCTGTTACCTGGTCCCTGTCCCTGTTCCTGTGTCCTATCCGTTACCCGGTCCCTAGTCCCTGTTCCTGGTTCCTGTTTCCCTGTCACTCCATCTGTTCCTGCGTTCAGCCTGTCACGTGCGCTCTCACCTGCAGACCTTTGCCAGTGCCATCTCCTGCCTACTGCTCCTGCCACGCCTCGCCTGCCGTCACCAGCAACCAAGCCAGGGGTAGCGACCTGGGGGTCGCCTGCCGCAGCAAGTCCATCCCGCCTTGCGGCGGGCTCTGGTGAAAACCAGCGGCCCCTTAGACTCCGCTCCCTGGTGAGGTTTGTGCCATCGCTGGTGCCGGTCCAGTGGATCCACTACTCCAGGCGTTACAGGGATACAGAGGGTAATGATGTATAGATGGTGAGGATTGGGGCAAAAATGTTTGCCTGGCAGATTTGTCAGAGACGAGGCATTACCAAGAGTGTTCTTCATGATGGCTGAGCCAGACGGAGAAGAAAACAAAAAGTAAGGGGCTCCAATAAGAGAAGATGCCCCCTGTGTACACCTTATGTATCAAGTATATACTGTATGCTATGTGGATATAATTGTGAAATTATAAACATGATGAGTATACTCTAGTGTGTGAGTGTGTGTGTATATATATATATATATATATATATATATATATATATGTTTGTGTGTTACATACTCCAGCAGAATTATTGTTTGCGGTGCAGCTGCTTCATTGCAGTGAGGCACATACTTATATAGTTCCCCTGCTCCCTGCATCTTATTACTGATGCTGCCTGCATGGGGGGCAACAGCCCAGTTACAGGCATTCCACGTCCGTGTTCCGTGCCAAACACGGAACGTGTGAATGCGGCCTCAGGAGACACTTGAAGAAAAATGGGCTGCATGGTCGAGTCGTCAGAAGAAAGCCATTACTGACCAAATGACACAAAGTATCTGGCCTACAATACAAAGGTAATTTGGAATGTTGAGACCAAAATCAAACTTTCTGGTCACAACCATAAATGTTACATTTGGAGAGGTGTCAACAAAGCCCGCGGTGAAAGGAACACCGTTCCTACTGTAAAGCACAGAGGTGGGTTGCTGATGTGTGAGCTACAAAGGCACAGGAAACTTGGTTAAAGTTGAAGGAAAAGATAAATGCAGCACATTATCAGCAAAAACTGGAGGCAAATTTGCACTCATCAGCTGAGAAGCTGCACATGGGACGTACTTGGACGTTCCAACATGACAACCATCCAAAACACAAGGCGCAGTTGACCTGTCATTGGCTACAGCAGAATTAAATAAAGTTTCTGGAGTGGTCATCTCAGTCTCATGACATCAACATCATTGATCCACTCTGGCTTTTTGCCAGGAAGAATGCGCAGCTTTACCATCTAAAAAAATAAAGACTACCACAAAAGATTTCAAGTTGTCACTGATGATTGTGTTCATACTGTATACTATGTGGTTATAGTTGTGTAGAATATACATGATGTGGGTATACTGCTTTAATATATATATATATATATATATATATATATATATATACATATACATATATTATATATATGTATTGAAAGCACAGAAAATCTATATTTCACACACTGTGGAGAATGGATAGCTGTCATTTAATGGGTAATAATCACCATTATTTCAAAACAATAGTCGTTGTTTCAAAATAATGGCAATTATTTGCTATTAAATAATGGCTATCCACTCTCCACAATGTAGATTTTCTGTGTTTTCAATCCACTTCTGGTTTTGGTTGCAAAATACTGACCATAAGGCTATGTTCACACAACGTGAACACCCGGCCGTTCCGTGTGATCTTTCCGGCCACAGAGCTCTGATGCAGGCGCCCGCATCAGAGCTTCCCATAGCCCACCTGTGAACTGACAGGTCCTTCTGCGGCCGGAATTCACAGAATTCCGGCCGCAGAAAACTGACATGTCAGTTTTTTTCCGGCGCCGCATGGGATCCCGGCCGGAACGCATACGATGTGTGTATGCTCCGGCCGGGATCCCATTGAAATTAAGGCATTGTTCCACCCCTCAAAACTACGGCCGTGTACAATGTATATACTGTATGCTGTGTGGGCACCTAGCCTGTGTATAATGTATATACTGTATGCTGTGTGGGCACCTAGCCTGTGTAAGATGTATATACTGTATGCTGTGTGGGCACCTAGCCTGTGTACAATGTATATACTGTATGCTGTGTGGGCACCAAGCTAGTGTATGATGTATATACTGTATGCTGTGTGGGCACCAAGCTAGTGTATGATGTATATACTGTATGCTGTGTGGGCACCAAGCTGGTGTATGATGTATATACTGTATGCTGTGTGGGCACCTAGCCTGTGTACGATGTATATACTGTATGCTGTGTGGGCACCTAGCCTGTGTATGATGTATATACCGTATGCTGTGTGGGCACCTAGCCTGTGTACGATGTATATACCGTATGCTGTGTGGGCACCTAGCCTGTGTATGATGTATATACCGTATGCTGTGTGGGCACCTAGCCTGTGTACGATGTATATACTGTATGCTGTGTGGGCACCTAGCCTGTGTACGATGTATATACTGTATGCTGTGTGGGCACCTAGCCTGTGTATGATGTATATACTGTATGCTGTGTGGGCACCAAGCCTGTGTATGATGTATATACTGTATGCTGTGTGGGCACCTAGCCTCTGTATAATGTATATACTGTATGCTGTGTGGGCACCTAGCCTGTGTATGATGTATATACTGTATGCTGTGTGGGCACCTAGCCTGTGTATGATGTATATACTGTATGCTGTGTGGGCACCAAGCTGGTGTATGATGTATATACTGTATGCTGTGTGGGCACCAAGCTAGTGTATGATGTATATACTGTATGCTGTGTGGATAATAGTTGTGTACCATATACATGCTGAGTGTACTCCCTCTCTATGTATCCATGCTGTGGATATACGGATCAGGGTCCGGCCGTATTGGACTCGTGTCCAGTCCGCAGACGCCGGAGCCTGAGGGGATGACGTCCTCCCCCGTCCCCCCATGGAGGCGGCCGGGCTGCTCGGTCTGGCCTGCACTAGGCCGCTGCCACCAGAAGGGGGAGAGGGAGGAGGCGCCATGACCGATGCATCCTGGGAAATAAACCAACATGGGGAGCAGCTCCGGGCTCAGCATGCACTTCAATCCCACGGAGTGAGAGCCTGACGTGACCCCCCCGCCGCCATAACACGGCCCACTGCGTCACCGCCTCCCGGGGACGATGTGAGGGGGCTGCCAGCGAAGAACCGCAGCCTCTCCCGGATGATGGACAGGAACTACCCGACTCCCACCTTCACCGACCCGCTGGCCCCAGCCTCCCCCGCCGCCTGGGCCTACGAGCGGAGCGCGGCCGGGTTAAAACCCAGGTGAGAAGGGCGACCCGGGTGGGGAGATGGCGCAGGAAAGTCCGGGGATGCGAGGCCCAGTGCTCCAGGCCGGGATTCCCTGTCACAGAGCGAGCGCAGATAGGAGGGAGGGGCCGGCTGTGAGGAGCCATAGCCGGGGAGGACAGGTACCAGAGCCCGGGGATCGTCCCCAGCAGCAGGCCGGACACCCGATCCTGTGACCCATGTCCTCCTGCCCGGGCTCCACTCTGCTTCACCTACTGACCTCATCTGCAACCTGTGGCTCTCCAGCTGTTGTGTGACTACAACTCCCAGCGTGCCCTTACAGCATGTGCTCCTCAGGACTTGCAGGGAGTTGTAGTTCCACAATAGCTGGTAAGTTAGAGGCTGCAGAGGTATTATGTCTGTGGTGCCTGGCATCCACACATGGTGACAGCTGGCAGTGCCCCTGGCAGGACAGGAGCACAACTTTCCTGCCCCCTCCCTGGCTATGTTACTCGATGTTACTCCCAGGGGAGGGGTCTGCCAGGCCTGTATACAGCCAGAAAGCATGGCCGCTGCGCCTGGTGCCTCATTGTAGCCATGGCCATACATCTCGCTGTTACAGAAAGACAATTCCAGATCAGACGGAGGCAGTCAGGCATGATGGGAGTTGTAGTTGTGCTACACCTGGAGAGGGGGGCCCTGTTCTGTATAGCCCAGGCACTGTCATATTGATCTTACACAGCACTGTTACTGCTCCGGTTATCGGCGCGCTGTTTTAGGCTGAAGTCACCGACCAGTCATAGAAAGGAGCAGAAATGATGACACATTTTCTCCATGTCCTACTAATAACCTCTTTCTTTATGACAGTGGTGGGATTATAAGTGGTGAGCAAGTAATTCACATCTGTGATCCAGTTCTAGCCCTAAGGTCTGTTCTTGGTGATGAATGCCGCCATGTTGGTGTGTGGTGTGGTTGGCACCAAGACTGTCGCTATTCTGTTAGCTGAACTCTTGTTTAGTTGACAGCCGCTTTTCCCTTCATATACACACATGTATGTCAGCATGCATGCGCTCTGAAGAGGGGAGCAATCTGCTGCCAGATTCCTTAGGAGGCAGTTTATCATCCAGAGAACAAATGGATCGGGCATGTTGGTATAAAACATATTCTGTGTGCTGTCAGGATAGAGTAGGACCCCCTTACACATTAGATGGTTAGACAGTCCGAGGGAATTAAGTGAGTTTGGTCGCTCTTCATCCAGTATGTATGGGTACTTTGGGATATGGCAGACTCGTATGCACTGCATAGATCACCCCCAGAATACCATAGAAATATAGGGGAGAGTTATCAAGCTGTCTTATAGTAAAATTTCTGTGTCCATAGCAGCCATTCACAGCTCAGCTTTTTCACCAGACTAATATGAGCAATATGAGGTGAGTGGTGATTTATCACAATGAGCAACAATAAGAGCCTCACTAATAGGTATTTTGTGTAATAAAAGCTGGGTAACACATGAAAGGGGGTGCGACATAATAAAAATGTGTGTAAGTTGATTTGTACAAAATGCCACTTCTCATGCTCAATACCCGGCTTGAATGTAGGTCAATACCATGGGGTGTGTATTTTCTGAGGCTCTTGGCTATCGCAGGGCAACTTTTTTTTTTTTCCCCTCCTTCAGACATGTTCCAGTAATGTCAGTGTAAGTGTAAAGTCACAGAGAATTAATTTTTTTGTGGTTTTTACCTGTACATTTGCATATGTGAGGTCTACAGTGAAATCTGGAAGCAGGTAAGCACTGCAACCAAATGTGCATCTGCAGGACCTGCATCCCCCATAGTGTAGGCCCCTCTACTGACTGCAGGACCTTCACCTCCCATAGTGTAGACCCCTCTAATGGCCGCAGGACCTGCATCCACCATAGTGTAGGCTCCCTTTGGCTGCAGAACCTGGATGTCCCACAGTTGTACCAGACTTTGAATAAATTTGGTTATGTAAATATGAAATCAGTGTCAGGATATGTTCACACAGTTGTTCAAACTGGACATTTTTAGCTTTTTGAGCAGTAAAATTACATTTTGTTAACGGTCAAAAAAGTAGTGTCAACAGTACTTTATTGTGCGTAAAAAAAAAACTGCATCCGTTTTGATCCTTTTTTTTTTTTATATATATGTAATGGAATTCAATGGAAAAACGGATGCACACAAATGCATCCGTTTTTTGCAATCCGTTTTTTTTGCAAAACGCATGCTGAAAACGCAGTGTAAACCTAGCCTTAGCAATGTTAGCCTTGCTTTCTTACATACTTGTTATAATTTCTTGTGACGTTGTGGATCAAAGGAGGAAATTGGTAACGGAGAGGCGATCCATATTTTTTTCGTTTTGCTTGTGCTAAAAATAGTAAGGATTTTGGCAGGATTTCTCCACGGTTCAATAGTTCAGGTTCGCGCCACAGGAGTTTATAAAGACAGATCTGTTCCTCCCAGAAAGCAGCGCTCAAGAGTTATCTCACATTCAGCTTTGTATAGAAAGTAAAAGATCATCTCATTTATCAAGGCCTTGTTCTTGTGTTTGATTCGACATAGATTTTGCTAATTCCTAAACCACCTTTTCTTGCAGGTAAATTGTCTCTTCAGGCCCGTTTACATGCTACAGAAAAAACTCTGCAAGACTAATGGGCCTATTCCACGGCCCGATGATCGTTGAGCGAGGGCTTCAGGGATATAGTTACCGATGTCCTTGCAGCCCTTGCAGCATACATTACCTGTCAGGTCTTCTGCTCCACTCCGTCTTCCTCCCCGGGTCCCGCGCGCTCTAGCTTCAGAATGGCCTGTCAGCTTACCGGCCACTCAGACAGGCCATTCTGGAGCTAGAGCGCACGGGACCCGGGGAGGAAGACAGAGCGGAGCAGAAGACTTGACAGGTAATGTATGCTGCTGCTTCTCAAATCGTCGGTCGCCCGCCGTACACTGCTGTTCAACCGTAGCGATGTGCGGTGGGGGAACGATGATTTTAGGTCTGGCCCTAAATGAACGATCAGCCGATGACACGATCATCGGCTGATCGTTCTCTCTATTTCACCGAGCGATAATTGGCCGAATGTTGCCGATTCGGGCGATTATCGTTACTGTGGAATAGGGCCCTAAGGGACCATTTGCAAATCCGCAACATATGGTCTGTGCACGATCTGCATTCTGTGGTCCCGGCATCATCACGCATTATGATACCAGGACCTCCAAAACAGTTTAAATCTTTGCACGTCTGTACTGTGGCCCTTTAGTGTCATTATAAGGTATGAGGTATGTTCATGGGTCACTGAAAAATTCAGTCTGTGTTTTATGGCCTTACATTTCTACTGCTCAATTGCAGTTTTGTTTTTTTTGTGTTTTTTTTTTTTTTGCTGGGGATCCACTCAAAGGTTATACCTCTTGGCGGCGCTAAATGGAGCTAACCCTTGGCTTCTCCCCAGATAGTATACATAATAATCAGCTCACTACCTATTTCCACAGTGATGCCTAAAGTCCGTGCACTGCTGCAGAAACCCCAGTCCCGTGCATGGGATGTGGATTGTTGTCAGACGTGTTGTATATCTGTGCTGTCTGCCCTTAAATTGGTGTCAGATATGCGAATGGGGCTTCATTCCTCTGTATTCCACATAGCTGAGGGCAAATCCTTATGCATATCCCCAGCAAAAATCCATGTGTAGTCAGAGTTTTGACACAGATTTTTTTAGTAAGTGTAGATACTGTCAAAATACAGCTACTTCTACCTAGATTTTCTTTTTCCTGTAAGATTGTGGTAACCCCTTTAACATTGATCCTATATAAGAAGAAAGGGCATGAGTTTCCCCAGAGGCAGTTCAATGTGTGTTTAGGAAGCCAAGAAAAATGACTTCAGGAGTACAAGAAAATAATAGCCATGTGTACAGAGGGTTTATAAGTGTGTATCTATCTAGCTTGGCGTGTGGTGCACAGCGTACGGGCCCTATTCCACTGGCCGACTGACAGGAGAAAACGAGCGCTATTAGCGCTTGTTTGCTCCTTGTTCCCCGCTCGCTGCCGCTGCTATTCTGCGTGGCGGCTGGCCAGGTGATCGCTAGATTGTCCAGGCAGCCCATAGCATACAAACGACACAAGGATCAGCCGTCATGAATGATGTCGGCTTATCGTTCCTTTTATTCCGCAGGACGATTATGGGCCGAATACGGCCGATAATCGTTTCGTGGAATAGGGCCTTTAAGGACTTGTATTCCAGAACATAGACATCAAGTCCAAGACATCCATAGACATCAAGACCAAGTGACCTCTTTTAAAGGAGTTACCCCAAGATTATACCTACAGGAACGACACTGGGACCCCCACTGATCACAAGAATGGAGTAGATGGAGTAGCATCAGGGCTCCAGACTAAAAAATTTACCTGGGAGCCATTGGCTCCTAACCTGAAAAATTTAGGCGCCAAATAGAATATTTGGTCGCCAACATTTTAAACCATGTAAAATTAATGTTATGTTAAATGGGACTTACTTTGTGCAGAGGCCACGGCAGCATCCTCCTCCTTTAGATCCTTTCTTTTCTTAGTTTGAAAACGTTCAACATGGAAACTTGCAACTTGACAACCATATACAGTCTGACTCAGTACTTCAGCTTCACTTGGCTAGCCTTTTAATGAGGCTTACTCTTCTGAACTTGAACTTAAAGGGAACCTGTCGACCCCCGTGCCGCAGTGACAGGCTCCCAACCCCCTGTTAGAACCCCCTATACTCACCTCATCGCGCCGGGTCCTGCTTCTGAAGATGGTGGGGTCACGGAGATCTCAGCCGCTGCAGCCCGGCGTGCGCTGAGAGATGAGTCCAACGCTCATAGAGAATGACGGGAGAGTCCAGCGCTCCGTCATTCTCTATGAGCGTTGGACTCATCTCTCAGTGTGCGTGTCGGGCTGCAGCGGCTGAGATCTCCGTGACCCGACCATCTTCAGAAGCGGGAACCGGCGCGATGAGGTGAGTATAGGGGGTTCTAACTGGGGGTTGGGAGCCTGTCACCCCGTCACCGGGGGAGACAGGTTCCCTTTAAAAGCTTGCAACAGTCTATACATACTGAGCTAGACTTATGACTGCAGCCATAGTGACCCCCCACAAGATGTGTATATAAATAGATATATCTCTCACCTAGTGACTAATGCAAGTGACCCCCTACAATACAGACACCTGAGGGGCCCTGATAATAATAATTGTGCATATATCTATCTCCCAGTGTCTGCAGCCAGTTTGCCCTACACTTATAGATGGCCCTGTCCCCTTATAGTGACCCCCTCCTTTTATAGATGCCCCCTCCTCCCCCCCATTATAGATGCCCCCTTTCCCCCCCCATTATAGATGCCCCCTCTTCTCCCCCCCTTATAGATACCCCCTCCCCTTATAGATGCCCCCTTCTCCCCCCCTTATAGATACCCCCTCCCCTTATAGATACCCCCTCCCCTTATAGATGCCCCCTCCCCCCCTTATAGACCCCCATTATAGATGGCCCCCTCTACCCCCATTATAGATGCCCCCCCCCCCTTTCCTCTATGCTAAGCAGTATTTAAAAAAAACAAACACACAAACTCACCTGACAACCCGCTCCCCCGGTGATCCTCTTCTTCTTCAGGCGCTGTCCCCGGCTGATGCGCGGCTTCCGGGGGTGTCCCGTCCTATCCCCGGCAGTGCGGCGCATCAGTGAGCTCCCTGTACGGCGGGGCTGTGACTTCTGACACAGGAAGCGTCTCTGACGTGCGCTTCCTGTGCCGGAAGTCAGGGCCCCAGGCAGCTCACTGATGCGCCGCGCTGCCGGGGATAGGATGGGACACCCTCGGCAGCCGCGCATCAGCCGGGGGCCCGGACTTAAAGAGACAGCGCGCCGCCGCAGGGGCCAGTCGCAAATGGCGCCCAGATTAATAAATCTGGGCGCCATTTGCAAAATGTCAGTCACATTGGCGACCATTTTGGTCGCCATCTGGAGCCCTGAGCATGCTTGACCCCTGATCCATTCACTCTAGGAACAAGGCACCTCCGTTTTTGTATGGTGGTAAAGCATATTCCTCCACCCACTCAGTATGGGAAGGGGGAGGGGGAGAGGAACCTTAGCTTTTGTGATCAGTGGGGGTCCCAGCAGTAGCCTCACTATTGATCAGATAATTATCACCTATTCTTTGGGCGGATTTTATTCCGGGTATAACTCTTTACATAGCAGATACAGCCCAACTAACTGATGCTGATCCTATCAGACCTTCAGGACTGTAATCTGCCCGCAGCAACCAATCTCAGCTCAGAGTTCAGTTCTGTTAGAATAAAAGCTAAGCAGTGTGAAGTTTACACCGCTTTCTATATTACATAAATCTGGGCCTTTGTCCTCATATATCTGACTGATGTATATAATGCTAGAGGTGCGGTATAGAGGTGCGGTATAGACTAACACTAAGTGATCAGTAGGAAAAATACCTGTACCCCAATAACGCAGGATTATACACTGTGGCCTAGATGTACTAAATTTATCCAATAACACTTTGGAGACCCTTTTCCCCTGGGTCCCAAAAGGGACGTTGAGTAATTTGCTACACACTTTAAGTGACCTATAGTTGGTCTAAACTTATTGAAGAAGGTCTTCAGGTTCAATAGGTTTGCCAAACAGCCTGCTTCACACTGATCAGTCTGGCACAACTGAAGACTTAGCTTATAGCCGTGGGTGCATAGTCGCAGCCACAAAATCCTGTATTTTTCTTCCCAGTCTGGTTGTAGCGTTCCTCTATGGCGCCACCTCTGGTGAATCTAAATATAAACATCCCTGGTGTTAATTTGTATCCATCAGATGTAACACCAGCAGCATTTGTATTCATAGACGGGACACTGCTCTGTGTAACCAGGCAGACCTGACGTCTATATTGGGCTTTTCCTCCGTGTGTCCTTGTTATAGATATTTTATGTGATGGATTATACACGTTCTGCAGGCAACATATATATGTGTGTTTCTCAGTAAGACAGCAGGCTAGGCAGTTGTTGCTGTGATGTAATGTCTGACTCCTCGCATAAGATCAGTAGATTTATTTTCCCTATATGCTAATGGCAGCGGCTGCTGGGAGGGGGAGATGAGCACTGCCAAAAGTTAAAAACTTTTATTTTTACATGTTACGACCATGAAGTTTTCATGATATGCAAAACGCCATTCAGGAGCTTGATGAAAAAGTCTTTATAGCAGGTGTCAGATACACACGTGTGACATAGTGCCTAATGATTGATTGATTTCAAAGAGCATCCTTGTAGTGTCCTCCATGTTCCCTATGGTGGTGCTGCCGAGCATTGAATACTTTTAGCCACATTACAGCTTATCTTATGGCTGATCGCTGTTTATCTACACAGATCTTTTCTGAGGGTGGGATTAGACAAAGCGATTCTTTTTTTTTTTTTTTGTTTGATCAACAATAGATTGCTTTTGAGAACAATCTGCAACGACTGACTAGAATATACGAAACGATAGTCGTTGTTGCGATTGTTATATGCTCATTCACAACAACCCACACAGCATGTTTCATCTGTGAACGACTTATTAGATGAACAGACATGCGGACAATCATACTACCAACAATGTTTTTGGTTGAAATACGACGAAGAATGACTTTATTGTTTGTCATTTGACGGCTAGGTGTTATAACACCGGCAGATAATCTCTCATTTTCAGACATTTTAGCGAGTTTTTAAACGATAATAGGGCACTTAAAACATTTCGGACAACTCTTTTAAGGGAACCAATCGCTCCAAAAATGTCCATAAAGCTAAGGAAATGTGCTAGTACATCACCCAGTACGCTTCCTAAACAGACCCCTGTAACCTGTGTCCCCTGCTTGATTAATCCAGAGTTTTACTTTTATAAAGTTCTGAGCTGTATGCAAATTCTGGCCAAGTAGTCATCTGGGCGTGTGGCTCCTCCATGTAGTCACAGTCCTGGGCGGGTTGCAGTGCTGTAATCACACCTCTCTTGGCGTGATTGAAAGCAGTGTACACTGTGACGTCACCCAGGGGCCAGCATTGCACATCGGTGGCGTGCCGACGTCTTTACTACAATGCACATGCGCAGAACAGCCGGAGAAGACGGTGCTGTACTGCGCCTGCACGGCCTAGTGCAGCAGTGTCGTCTTCTGCTGTACTGCAAATGCGTGGCGTGCAATGCCCGTCCCCGGGTGACGTCACAGTGTACAATGTTATCCATCACGCCCACAGGGCCGTAATTACAGCGCTGAAACCCGCCCAGGACCGTGGATTAGCCACACACCCAGATGACTACTTGGCTGGAATTAGCATACAGCGCAGAACTTTATAAAAGTAAGATTCTGGATTAAACAAGCAGGGGATGCAGGTTACAGGGGGGTATATTTGGGAAGCGTGCTGGGTGATGTACCAGCACTAGAGATGAGAGAACCTCGAGCATGCCCCCAGTCCAGTGCTTCTCAAACTGTGAGGCGCCCCCTAGTTGTTGGTGAGGCCCAGCTGGGGAGCCAGTTTTCACTAAAGTGACTGATCTGCACAGTCCTTTTGCTGTTTGCAGAAATCTCAGTTTTAGCAACATAATTAACTTATTTTGTACTTGCTCTATTAGTATAGAGAGCTTGGGAGATGGGTGAAAGGAAGCCCTAGCATTATTTCCAGCTTTTAAATGGACTTTCACCACAGATAGTGAGGCCCAGGCATCCTCTTGGTCAGTCTGGTGAGGCGCAAGCATTGCCTTGGTCTGTTGGGTGAGGCTCCAGTAGAAAAAGTTTGAGAAGCGCTGCTCTAGTCGATCTGAATCCGAACTTTCGGCATTTGATTAGCGGTGGCTGCTGAAGTTGGATAAAGCCCTAAGGCTATGTGGAAAACATGGATATAGTCATTGGCTGTATCCATGTTTTCCAGACAACCTTAGAGCTTTATCCAAGTTCTGCAGCCCCAGCTAATCAAATACCGAACATTCGGGTTCGGATCGACTCCAACCCGAACCCGATTCGCTCATCTCTAACCAGCACGTTTCCTTAGCTTTATGAACTTTTTGGGCGTGATTGGTTCCCTTTAGGTCCTGTTCCCACTGAGCAAAACTAGCGGAATTGGGAGGCGTGCGCTCCTGCCCTGTCCGCCCTGAAGAATGAACATGTTCATTCTTCAGCGCGGACAGAGTAGGAGCGCGCACGTCCCATAGACTCCCATTATGAGCGGGAGGCTAACGGCATTCCGCCGCGGAATTCCGCTAGTTTTGCTCAGTGGGAACGGGCCTAAAAAGCCTAGTAACAGCATATTCCCTGTAACCCAGGCCACATGGTGACTTACAGGAAGATTGCAGGACTAGCAAAACTAATATCTCCTATGGGGTTACAAAATCTGCATCCACAGGTCAGTTTCCATGCCTTTTGCGATTGTATTTTTCTTGAGGCATAGGTTTTCTTCCTTATCATACCCCTTCAATTTCAGCCATCGATAATCAAATGCAGAGTGTTGGCGTTGGAGGAATCTCAGCATGCTCGAGGTTCACTCATCTCTCTTTCTTATCTAATTCACATTGCGGCCTCTGTAATGCACTGTGGATTTTCTGTGTGCAAATCTGCATGGCAAACCCACAGCAAGTTTGGGTTTGTGCCACCGTTATTGCTGTTAACATAGCTGAAAAATGGATTTATTTAGCAGTGTTATACAGGGCCATATGGATTATACATCAATGAATCAGTTTCCGTGCAGCCTGTAACGCTTCCTGATCTCTATCACTGGAAAGTGGTGGTCTGCATTATGTCATTCCTAGCACATCTCCGGGAATCTTCCAGGGATTCATCTACATGAACTGTGTAGTATTGTTATCTCCCTGTAACCTCTGATAATAGGTTATTATTTATACACTTCTCACCATTACAGTTAGGAGGAGCTCACCGGCTGGGGATAGCTTAATATAATTCTCCTCCTTCTACAGCCTGTCTACCCATCACATCCCAGAAGAGACCAGACTGCAAACTGGTAATTTAGAAGAAGAACTGGTTTTTTAATGGCTGATAAAGATCTTTCCGTCACATGGTCGGCAGTCCTGCTTTATACAATGTATTTATGTCCATCTATTACATTTAACTGCACTTCTCTTCTGCTTTCCGTTTCTGCTAAAATCCATTAATGACTGACGGCAATTATAATGTGTCACCACTATAAATGCCAAACAGCAGCTTTATTGCAATGCAGATACAAAATTTTTTTTTTTGCGTGTGTTGATCCAAGGCGTATTCCCATCCCAGTGTACCCCTCTACACTTTTCCCTCGCGTGGTCCAGTTAGCCAGTGCATGCATGTACTATACCACTGTGTAGAAAATAAGGCCAGCACCACTTCCTCTTATACATGCATCATGGTCAAATATTTCTCTGAGAGTAGACTGGTCATAGTCATACCAGCTGATTTGGTAATGTTTTCCTACATTTTGTCATGTGGTAAGCCTATACTACATCCTGGTGTGACTCTGAAGCCTCTCTAGGTAATGGCAGATATATGGTAAAGAAGTGAGAACTTATAAAGGGTTATATTTTAAAGGGCCTTGTAGCTGAGAAGATTCCAAGTGCCAGTGATGGAAGAAGCTATTCTATTGTAAGCTGCCAGAGGGGGAAGGAGATAGATTTAGTATTAGAGCACAGCTTAGCAGCAGCTCCAATGGGGGGGGGGGCATGTGGAAGAAATAGAGGAGAAGGTTTTTTTATATACACTGTCAATTGCTTTAAATGCTTTTACCGGCATTTCAGGACTTTTGGTAGGAAAGTGCTGCATCAGCAGAATGTGTGGTGAGCCGGCTCTGGTGAGAATTATAGCCTATACACTCCAGATTGTTTCTTGGGAATTTATTAGATTCCAGCTGATTTGTTTTATCACATTGGAGGAATACTCTGCAGAAGCAGTGTATCACCCTATTAACTACATATAGAGATACTTGGGATGCATCCCCTGGTTTACATTAACTGTTTTTAGTGCTACAGGCAGGACAAGATGGTTCTCCTTCTCTGTTCTCTAGCTGTCTAGAAGCCTGAGCTCTGTCATCCCAGCAGAAAATGGAAAGGTTCTGGATGTTCTCTGCAACATTTCTACAGTCTGTCTGTTTCAGGAGCTGGACAAAATCCTATAAACTGTTAATCTGAAAACAACCCTAGTAACTTTGCCTTGGTTCTTAGCTTGGAGTATGTAGTGCTTTTCCTGTTGTGGTATATTATCACGGTGGGGAGACATGCACATTTTGGAGTATGCTGGCGTGTCTGTTAGTAATGCGACAAATTATCAATACTGAAATGGGTTTAATACCAGGATTCCCTGGATTTCAATACTCTGTTAAGCTGCATTTAACATACAGTATAACGCAGAAAACATGGCGGGCAGCAAGAGGAATTTCTGTCATCTTTTGTGTGTGACACCCCCTGAGGCCAAATTTGCAGATTTTTGGTCACCTCCCATCCCCTCCAGTCTGTCTCACGTCCCTGCCCTGCTGGCATGTCATTACGTCAGGATCTCGAGCACTGCCATCAGAGCGGGGTATGAGCCTGATGGTGGTGCTCGAGATCCCGGCATAATGACAAGAAACAGGAGGCGGGGCTGTGAGGCAGACTGGAAGTGTGCCAGTGCTCAACTTTACCTCATTAGCATATTGGATTAGGGCAAAAAAAAACGGCAACCGTGCGACCGATTGAAAAAAAGCTCCACAATTGCTGATTCTCCACAGCAGTGCTGACAGGCTGGTATGTAAACCTCAGTATTGACTGTTAGATGGTACATTCGCTTTAAGGGCCAGTTCACACAGAGCAAAAGCAGCGTAACTCTCCGCCACGGAATTCCGTCTGCCTCGGTTTCACACAGTCTCTCTATGGGAGGGCTTGCGCACCTCCGCTCTTCACGTCAATTCTTTGAGCGGGGATCGACGGAAACATGAGCCCTCCCATAGACAGACTGTGTGAAACTGAGGCAGGCAGAATTCCGTGGCGTAGAGCTCCACTGCCTTTCCTCCATGTAAACTGGCCCTAAGTCTCGAAATAATAAAGGAACTCAAAATTCTGGCATAGTGACATCACTAGTCTCTGTAGAGCTTATGGTCCTTTTACACGGAACGATTTATCGTTCGAATTTGCACGGTAACGATCGAATTCGTACGATCGTACGTGTAAACGCAGCGAACGGTCAAACGACAAGCGATAAATCGTTCATTTTGATCTTTCAACATGTTCACAAATCGTTGATCGTTCGCAAATAATTCGCAGATCGTCCAGTGTAAACAGTCTTTCAACGATTTCACCTATGTGTGAGATAGGCTTAAACGATCGCATAGCGAATTTTCCGTACAATGTATTGTTCCGTCTCAACGCTGATCGTTATAAAAAAAATTGTTCATTCAAAATCGGTAATCGTGCGATCGGGCGAATTATCGCTCTGTGTAAAAGTACCATTACACATAGGGTTTTCCATAGAAACACTTCTAAGCACATTTCCTAGATCTGTGCCGTACCCCTTCTATTTGTCACAGCTTCTCATGTGGTCATGTTTCTGTCCGCTGCTTACGCATCATCACTAGTCTGGGCAGGGGTCAGGGTCTAGCATTCTCTTCTTTTTTTTCTTCTGCGCTGGGAGACAGTCTGCTGACCTGAAAAAGCCTTTTGCCTGTGAGCCACTACCACACAGCCATACTGCACTGTTACCACATGCCAATGATACAGGCATACTGCTATATACAGTGGTACATGCGAGAGACAACTGCAAACAAACATACCTGTGCATATTGTTCCCTATTCTTTCCTAGTAGCACAGATTTTTTATTTATTTTTTTGTAGGAAAAATTAATGGAAACGGGAACCTTGTTTGGAGCTAAGCGGCTGCAATGTGCTGCACATTGTGCTTATGCTTAGCTCACTGTACAGACAAGTGTTTTATGCATAATGCAGCCCTCCAGACATCATTCATTTTCATTAGTGTTGGAAGGTGAGTGGTCCCATTCACTTGCAGCCAACAGAGGTCATGAACATGGTAGAATATTAGAAAGTTGCAAAACCTATGGGGTATGAGTACAGGAAATCCCTATAACCTATCTTGGAGTTATGGTATATATGTGTTACATGTAAAAGCCGTATAAAGTACAATACCGGACACTATAATGGGGATGTGATAGACCTTACTGAAGCTAGTAGTTTCTGTCCAGCAGCAACACGGTTACAATTAGTCCCTATGATGGCAAAGAAACTGGGAAATATTAGAGCAAATGTAAACCTAACCTAAAAACCATGTATACCAGACCACACACGCACACTTTCCTTCCTGACAGATCACCAGTTCGGGTTTCCTTTGTATAAATTTTGCCTCGTAACATTTAACATGTTTTATGCTTCATATAAAAGCCTTCTGTACAAATATATCCCCTCGTCGCACCCGTAATATAATAGTGCCCCCCATTCTCCTGAGCATGTTTATAGGGCTGGAGTCTAAATATTTGAGACACTTTATCTCACTTGCTGAATGTCCTATGTTTATGATCCTTCTGGCCTTGTACTTGCTCGGATTATTCCATTGCTGTAGACTTCACATGTTGTCATGGGATGGATTTCTGAAGAATAAAGCTCACATTCCCCTAGTAATAACCCGATAAAGGGGGCTAAAAAAAAACTCCATAGAGCAAATTTAGTATTTTCAGTAGCCTTTTTTTTTCTAGTATGAGTCCAGTTTTAGGCTGCTGGAGATGGAGAAGTCTGATCTGTGGGATTTGGAGATCTGCCCCTCTTTGTCTTGTTGTTTCTGGTTCAGGTAAACTGTGAAAAATGTGTATCCATCTCGTGCCCCATGGCCATTCAGGCCCCACTCAGATCAGAATTCAAGAACTCAAATTGTTACAAAATTTAATGTATGACACAGATAGTAAAATGTGCCAATTCGCTCATTGTTCTGCGCTCCAGATGTTGCTCGTGGAAAATGTTGACTCTGTCCAGCTGAGCCGTTTTCCAGCATTTTTACCGCTGGGACTAATGTAGGCAAAATAGATGGACTGGAAGCAGGTGAGGCAGGGATTAGCGACTCAGCACTGGCATCGCCTCAGTAATCAAGGCAGGAAATATAGATTTTTAAGCAGCTTTTCTCCTATAAGTGCATGATTTTCTTATAGCCCACTACTGCACAGCCTTCTGCTTGGGTGCAGCTAGTGATAATGGTGCTACAGATCAAATCGCTAACATAGCAAGAACATTTCTGGGAGTCGTGGATAGAAGGCAAACATAATGCTGCAGTTTTGTAGCTTAGGTCAGTACCCTTCCCTCCCCTCTAACTGCCCCTCCCCTGTCACACCGTGCCTTTCACTGCCCCTCCCCTGTCACACTGTGCCTTTCACTGCCCCTCCCCTGTCACACTGTGCCTTACACTGCCCCTCCCCTTTCACACAGTGCCTTACACTGCCCCTCCCCTGTCACACAGTGCCTTACACTGCCCCTCCCCTGTCACACAGTGCCTTACACTGCCCCTCCCCTGTCACACAGTGCCTTACACTGCCCCTCCCCTGTCACACAGTGCCTTACACTGCCCCTCCCCTGTCACACCGTGCCTTACACTGCCCCTCCCCTGTCACACAGTGCCTTACACTGCCCCTCCCCTGTCACACCGTGCCTTACACTGCCCCTCCCCTGTCACACCGTGCCTTACACTGCCCCTCCCCTGTCACACCGTGCCTTACACTGCCCCTCCCCTGTCACACCGTGCCTTACACTGCCCCTCCCCTGGACTGTAGTATATCAAGATAAGCTATTCGGGTTCAGTCATACTTACTTTTTCAAAGTGAAATACGCTGTGTCTTAGACTTTAATGGTAATAAAAATCATAAAAGAATATGTAGTAGTATCTTCTTTTAATTAGTAGTAAACATAGGTAATACCCTTTAAACAACCTACAAATCTTTGGCCATGCAGAGACTATGGCAGTATATCTGATGTACATTAGTGCTGAAATTGACCTGCCCACTATTTGCATGTATGGAGACACGCAATAATCAGTTGTTTGTGTAAACATTGGGAGCGTCTATTCTCATTTGCATCTTTGTTGTATACAACGACTGTAACAGCAAATCCCCCTTGAAGAATTTTTATTTTTTTTATTTCCCTGTAGGTTGGTGTGCACATGATGGGAACAGCCCAGGGTTTTCCTTTGTATATTTTTGCAATAAAGTAATCATGGGTTACTACAGACAGTATCCTGTGGGGAGAGAAAGTGTGTGTGTCTCTGGTAATCCAGATGGTGCCGCTCTTTGCCATCACAGTACTGTTCTAGAATAAAGTATTTAGACAAACTAAAGCGGAGTTCACACTGCGTTTTTGCAGTCCATTTAATGTATTCATTTTAAATGGTCAATTTTAACATACACAAAGATGTTTAACCGTTTTTGTGTACACTAAAAAAAAAAAGATATGTTTGACACGTGGCCAATGTCTTGCAAACGCCAAAAATGCTATGTGTAAGTTTTTCTGCAAGTTCCCTGAAGATTTCACTCTTACACATTTAAAGGGGGAAAATCTGCTGGAAAAATGTACACCTATCCTAAATAAAATAAAAGGGTTGCGTCACCGGAAACTGATGGCATATAGTAAGTTCATACCAGTGTCAGTAGAACTGAAGCTATCACATTATTGCTGGTCAATAGCGTAATTTGGTGGGGGCAGAGGGGGCGGCCGCTCCCGGGCCCACACAGGCAGGGGGCCCACTGAAGATTTTGCCAGTTAATACTGTCTGCAAAAGCTATTGCAGACAGACTTAACAAATGTCTATTGGCTGTAGGTGGCCCCTTGCCAGCAACCAGGGCTCCTGGGCCCTAACGGCTACCGAATGTTGTGTCTGACTATTTAGCTGTATGCCCTTGTATGTGAGGAGAACACACAGTTGAATGCAGCAGGGTGAATGACAAGGCGAAGAGAGCATCGGCTCTCCACCCTGCCAATCACTGTTGTGGCCACTAGAGGCCATTCCCTCCCATGGAGCTGTGGAACATGAGTGATGTCACTCGTGCACTCAGAGAGCAGGGAGAGAGCTGAAATCAGAAGACTACAGTACAGGTAAGTATGGCTTTTTTCCCTTAGTTATAGAGGAGGAGACCTATGTGGGTGGGGCTAACTCCTGGGAAGGATGTTATCTATGGGGGTTGGGATATGGGATGTTCTGGCTAACTGAAAAGGGGGTTCCTTATCTGGAGGTACAGTCTACTTACAGTGGTAGTGGTGGGGGGTTGCCTGCACTAGGAGGATTACCAGGGAGATTACTGCCTACATGGAGGATACTACCTTTTTGTGTGTGTGTGGGGGGGGGGGAGGAGGATTGCCTGCACAGAGAGGTCTAAATACTAGATAGATGCACAGAGGCAGTACAACTTCTATATGAGGGCACAGAGGGCCCTAACTACTACTACATAGAAACAGAGGGAAATAGTTACTATATTGGGGCACAGAAGGCCTAACTACTATATGGATGCACAGAGAAGCTGAATTTCAATATGAAGGTACAGAGGGGCCTAACTACTATATGGGGGTGCACAGGGAAGGTCTATTGTACAGCATTTGTACTATACATTTACTCTATTGGTACTGCGGGTATCTCTTTTGGGTGTTGCCTATTTGGTCACTGACCATCAGCTATGGTGTAGTGCTTATGCTGCCCAAAAGATATTAGACAGATAAATATGAGATAGAAGAATTAATGGATGGCTAATTAGAAAACAGAAACAGCACCACAGCTTGCTCTATGTTGTTTGTGGTATTACAACTTGGTTCCATTCTCTTTTAGTGGAACTGAGCTGCACTACCACATCCAAGCTTTGGAGGAGAGTGGCGCTGTTTCTGGAAAAGGCAGCTATGTTTTTGCAATGCTGGATAACCACTTTAATTTTTACATGGTTATATATGTGAAATGTAGAAAGTCTTTTCCACTGTTCTCTGTCCCTGTTCACTATGAATAATGGAGTAGAAAATACCCTTTATTATTCGGAAATCATTGTCATCTGCTGAGGTTCCCTATGGGTAATACAATCGGTTGGGGGCCTACTGAGACTCACTGGCCCCCCCTAAGTTGAACCCCTAGCTACGCCCCTGTTGCTGGTGTAATAGGAAAGCAGGGTGCCATTTCTGCTCTGTACATCTTTCTCCAGGGGCTGTGTTGTTGGCCCAGTGACTGTCCGTCCTTGTCCTGTCTCGTTCTAGCCATCCATGGGCCAAGTGATAAATGCTTTAGACTGGAATGCTCCTCCTGATATAATATTACATTGCATTACTGCCATACTGTCTGTCACATGGGTTACAGAGTAAGCCTGTCACAGTATAACAACCTTATACACCACAGTGTGAATTTGATATTTTGTAGTAACCTTTTCTGCACTAATCCGAAGCGGGGGGAAATCTTTCTGTGTTAGTTGCACCCCTCAGCCTGATTTTCTACTAGTCTTCTCGTAATGTCTCAATTGACAGCTCCGTATAAATGACTCTCGCTGGTATCGGGAAGGAAGCCTGCTGTTTCCATATCAAGTCTTCCACGGTTGTCGGAGACATTCTGGGGACAATGAGTGGCTCGCTGTTTGACACGTCAGCTTGAGAGCTGGCAGCACTGGCAGTGTGTGCAAGATGTTGGCTGCCTTCCAGCACCCCTTCATGATAATGGCCTATGCTTTCCAACAGGGAACATCTTAGGCTTTTCAATTATCTCACCATACTTCATAACAAGGTGTTTGGCCTGGATGAACTTTACAGAGACTCACGCAGTTGTAGAGGGGTTTTGTGAAGCAGGTGGCTTATTTAGCAGGTGTAAACCACTGTATAGATTTTTTTTCCTTTTAACTAGTTATCATTTCTGAAAAACTGCAAAAAGCTCAAGAGAAACTCTGAATCTGATGGATTGCAGCAGTGAAGAATGGAGGGCTGTGAAATGTACTGCTGGTTTTAGGACATCTGACAGTGAATGACCTGCAAGTAACTGCGACATGACAGTCGGCGCAAAACCCAAGCCTACTTGGAAGGTTTAGCAGATACACAGCAACTTGTAACAGAACCTATGTACCGAAATGCTTATAAAATAAAAAAATTTCAAATTTTGCAAATATACTTTATTTCAAAGTCCACCACCATTTTACGTCCACAGCTCCTCTGCAGAATTTCTTTATATATTCCTGAGGCGCCTATAGGGGCAGCTTTTGTGCTCGCTCTTTCCATGGGCTATGGAGTCTGTTCGTTCTCTTGGCTTTATAACAAAGGAGAATGTTTGGGTCATTGTAAAATTTTAGTGATGTGAAATATTTGGGTGTAAATATTTGCCCGTAAGTGACTGGATTAACATCCAAATGGTGTGTGAGAGCTGTTGGCTAAATGAACACAGCTATGTAGAAGGTATGGCTTGAGAAGGATCGGAAGACCTCTAGTGGAGTTCTCTATGGGGAGAGGTATGCCACAGCTAATCAGAGAACAAAAGTGTTGCGCAGATATTTTCAGTCATTCCTGACCCCTATCTCCATCGATATAGTCAGTGGACAGGAAGAGCCAACAAAACTCAAGCTCCTTTGTATTAGTCACAGCCTTTGGTGCATAGTTAGAGGATGTGTGATCCTAAAGAGCTTGGCAGCAGACTGCTCTGGCAGGGACATCCTACCTCTGTGAATGGCAACCCACAAAGGGTCCTATTACACCAACAGATATCTGACAGATTTTTTTTAGCCAAAACCAGGAATGGACTATAAACAGAGAACAGGTAATACATGAAAGACTGATATTTCTCCTCTTAAATCCATTCCTGGCTTTGGCTTAAAAAAAAAAATCTGTCACATAATGTGTTGGTGTAATGGGGCCCTAAGGCCTGGGTGTGATAAGAAAGTGACACCTGAAGGATTTTGGTTTCTGGAGCTTTCCACTATTCTTGCAGACTGGCAACCTTGTCCTTCTAAAATCAGGAATGGTTGTGAATGACATTGGGATATGTATGATAGTGTTCCTAATATCAGTAGTCTGGATATAACTTCTATATAATGCCTGTGTGCTGTTCTCTAAAGTAGACCGGGTCCAGTGTATCTTTAGTGTCATTTCCCATTACTTTGGGAAGCCGAGCTGGTTGATCAGAGCCTTTATTAGTGTCCATATATTGCATACATTGCAGCAGTTAAATATTTCTGCTCCTCCGCCGTATGGATTTACTTAATGCCGGCCTGATCCAGTTACTATAATTATCCTGCCATCTTCCGTCATTTTCTTGTAATTCTCTCTACATGTGGGATTGTAAAATGAACCTAGTTTTATCCCTCCATGCAGCTGTACAATACAATTTGTAACTATATTTGATCTTTACGTTTTGTCTTAAGAGATGAGGGAACCTCGAGCACCTTTGGGTTTGTCCGAACCAGAGCGTGCAGCCCTAAGAAGTCCTGGAAACGTAAATATAGGGCTATAGGCTGTAGCCATGTTTTTCAGGACTCCCTAGGGCTGCATCCAACAACTTAAGCCACAGATTACATACAGTACATCCCACTAACCCTAAAAGTTAGATGTGATCAATCCAACCAGGCATTGAACCTCCGGGGACCATCTGACATGTTTATTGGAGTGCTACAATTCCTTTTGATCCGCTGACCAGTGGGTGTAGAGTAGTCATCTCTGCGTTTACGGTGATAAAAATTTGCTCTGACTAAAAAAAAAAAAAAAAAATCTATTCTATTGTTTGGTAGATGTATTTTAGACTTTTCTTAATGTGGCCATACATTTTTAATAATTATCCCTGCTGACCTCCCCATACATACATGAATGGTTGACATGGCTGGATGTTTGTGTCCTCCTTGGGTAAGAGCATGGGTGAGCCACAGCCCATGAGGCTAGCTTATACCTCATAGGACAAAAGGGTCAGGCGGTGCAAATCCAACATGCCTGACCCTTTTCTCTACCATCATCATCTGTAGGTGGTTGTTCGGGAGGTCACCATAAACCCAGTTTACAAGAGGTAAATCTATCCTAAATTCATCGCACCCATCACTTTTCAAATTTACTCATCCATTCATGTTTTTCATAGGAATGTTTCTTAGCCTTGATTTGTCAGTTAAAGGGGTTATCCAAGATTAGGAAAAAACACAGCTAATTTCTTGCAAAAAACCCACCATACTTGTCTTTAGGTGGTGTGTGGTATTACAGGTCAGCTTCATTGACTTCAATGGAACTGAGGTGCATAACCACACTCAAACTGACAATGGTGGCGCTGTTTCTAAAAAAAAGAAGCCATGTTTCTCTATGTCTGAACACCAGCAATAAAGGCTGTTACATCTGACAGAATCTGGTCTGATCAGAATTTAGCTGTGGTTTTCCTGGCCATAAAGAGAGTGCGAGCCACTACCTGTTTTTCATGTCTCCTTAAAGTCCTTGACATACCCAAATAGTAACACTCCTAGCTCGCATGTTAAGTTTTGATTGGTCAGGGTCTTAGTTATGAGACCCCCCACTAATTGCTAGATGTAGTTGGGAGAAGCTTAGGGCTTTGCACTTCACTCCCCAACTCTCAGCTCAGTCCAACTTCTTGTAGGAGTCAGGCTTAATTGTAAGTCTGTGGAGCCCACCTCCTGCAACATAGCAAGCCAAGGAGAGAAGAATGCAGTTGCACGCTTCTCCCAGCTATATCTAGCAATTGGTGGAGGTCTTTTGGCCGGGGACATGTCAGATGGGTGTGTTTGTTTTTTTTTCACAGCAACACTTAAAGCTCTTTTATCACAGCTGACAGCAGCTTGTCTGGCATGTTGAATTTATCTGCTTGCCCTTCTTTATCCCAACCTCATCTGGGAGGTTGCCATACATGTTAGATGTTGGCACGTTCTGTTATGTGTATGGTAACTTTACAAGATACCAGAACATTTGGCGTTGTTGTGGCTCTTTTCTCTCCTTTTAACAGTATTAGCTAGTTTTTATTCATGAACTAGCTGGAATAACCAGAACCAATCCCCCATCCCCACTAGTTGTTTCCTATCGGACTATGAAATGTGAGCTCACACTTCCCTATCTTCCATTACCAAGGAAACACTTTAATCTATCTGTCTGGGATCTCAAATGTTTCTAGCGATCTTATTTTTTACATGCAGAAAGCAATCACTATAACAAAGTAATGGCGCTTCATAAGTCTGTAAAGAGCATTTAGACTGTACAGTATATTCCCTGTATCCAAGAGTCTCGCTGCCTTTGTGAATCATTGAAAAGCCCAAGCCTGTGAAGGCTTCCTGCTAGAATGGCTGTCTGTATTTTATAAGCCTTGGAAGTCTGCCACACAGTATGAGCTCATGAACATCCACATTGACTGTCATAAGCAGTCAGGGATTTTTTTCTTTATTGGCTATAATGAGCTATACTTTTCAGTTTTATTGTGCAGCGCATTTCAAGCCCAGCCAGAATTGTGTGCGCTGGTGCTATTTTCAGTGTTTCTGCCTCATCTCTTCCAGATGGAGGTCTTCAGAAACTGGTTATGCCTTCCACTCAGCAGTTCACACAGTCGTTTCAGAAACCATTGTCTGTACTGCGCACAGCCCCTAGGTTGGGATGTCTTCAGTGTTGTGCGCTAAGCAAAGTTGGTCACGCTCTTGCTACCGTGCTCCTTATTTTCGTGCAAGAAAGAAAACCATAGCATTGAAGTGAAAGCACTTGGTAAAAAGGATTAACAGAGATGTAAAAGCCTTTTCCGGGAGTCTAAAATGATAAAATGAAAGCAGTCCTCTCCTGTTAACCAGCTGCTTCAGTGTCAATGGTCCTGTGGGGTCCTTGCCAGTCTTTACTCTGCTCCTGCATTTATGTTGCACACTTCCATGTGACCTATGTGGACAATGGCTAGCCTCAGTGGTGTCGAACCAGCGTACAGTCATCACCACTGAGGCTGCTGTTTGGCTGCATTGGTCATACGGAAGTGTGCAACATAATTGCAGGAACAGAGTAATGAAAAACCAGCAGGGACCATCAGGGTGCCAGCACTGGTGCAGCAGGAGAGATTTAATACATGTCTATTACTGTTAAAGGGCTGCAAAAACAGCACCACCCTTGTCATCCGGTTCTGTGTGGTACTACAGTTCACCTTCACGTTAGTGGAACTGAGCTTCAAAACTCACACCCAAACTGAGGACAGGAGTGGCACTGTGTTTGAAAGTGGCTGTGTTTTTCTAAGGCTATATTCACACACCTGTAGTGCAGTCCCCGACCGCTGACCTCACTACGAGTGTGCATTCGTAGTGCTCCGTGCTTCCCGAAGCACTATGTTCACACTAGCGATCCGTGCCGCAAAAGACGGTCCACATTACAGGTCAAATTTTTTTTATTTTTTTTTTGCTGCACAGATCACTGCCCCATATACACATACAGACGTCTGAACGTGGCCATTGAATAACATTTGGTTTTATGTTCTGTCCAGAATTGCGGACAGAACTACGGACGTGTGAATGTAGCCTAAGCCTGGATAACCCCATTTAAGGGTGCGTTTACACATACAGGATCCGCAGCAGATTTGATGCTGTGTTCAGGTTTTTAGTTACATTGATATCTGCACCATCAAACCATACGGATCCTGTATGTGTGAAGGCACACCTAAGGCATTGGTTGCCTCATTATTGATCCCTGTAACCTGTAAGAAATGGGGAAACCCGTTGACCTTCCTGTGGATAAGGAGACTGACAGCAGAGGGCATATGTATTTGTTTGTGTTTTGTTGTTTTTTTCCCCTCAAATGTATTAAATGGTCATAAGGTGGAATTATTGAAGCATGTGGATTCATATGAGAAATCTGTATACAGTGAGCCTGTGTACAGTATACATATGTATACAGTAAGCCTGTTTTACCGCAAGTCAAACTACCTGCTCTGTGTAGGCACTGTTTATGTGCTCAGGGGGGTTCTTGCACTGCAGGATAATGCGTGTGAATAGGACAAAACATGATTTATACTCCATGCAAATATGTTGGCATGCTGCAGAAACGTTGCAGATTGTATACACTGTATTGGTATAATTGTTTGTTTGGTTACATAGATGTGTTTTAGTTTGTTTGACTTTGCAAGCATTGCCTTTACAGGAATAAGTGAACAATACATCTTATTTTACCTGTTTCTGTGTAATTTTATACCATTTGGGGTTGATGGGCTAAAAAGTCTTCAACCCTATGCACCCTTAAACTTGTTATAATAACATATAGACTCAATAATATAATAACATAATAACATAAAGACATAATATAATAACATAAAGACTCAATAGTCCTTATTCCAGAGTGTAATGCCTATTACTTGTTTGTTTCTACAGCCTGAGCTATGGAGCTGGACATCCTTCTCATTCAGAAACAGAGCTTCTGCACCGACAGACCTATGCAGCCACTCATCAGCTTCCTGGATATGCCACCACCCACCATCCTACAGGTAGTACAAGTCACATGTAGACATTAGTTAGAAGTTAACTAGCATGGTGGTTTTTCCTGTATCCTGTGCCAGCAATCATTTGTGTGACCCAGCCTGCCTGAATATTGGGCCATGTAAGGCTGTGTTCACAAATGGCCTCTTTCATACATTTTTTTTTTTTTTTTTTTTATAAAAACCTAAACGCTCCCTAAATAGGTGCCAATCTCCTAGTTTAGCGCTAATTTGCAGGCATGAGTGTTTTAGTCTAAGGGTCCATTTACCATTTACACAGAAGGATTATCTGACAGATCATCTGCCAAAGATTTGAAGCCAAAGCCAGGAACAGACTATAAACAGAGATCAGGTCATAAAGGAAAGCCTGAGATTTCTCTTTTCAAATCCATTCCTGGCTTTGGCTTCAAATCTTTGGCAGATAATCTTTCTGTGTGAAGGGACCCTTTTAAAGGGAATCTGTCTGCAGGTGTGAGCCTTTAAAACTGCTGACTATTCTATACAGAGTATGTTGGGAGGCGTTAAAATATATATCAAGTTTCGATTACGCAAGTTTCATTACTGAAAAAAAATATATTGTCTTGGCACCTTTTTTACAAGTGCTTTAGAGGCGAATCCTTCATAAGTAGCCATAGTATTGAGTGCTTTCCTAACACCACCTCTCCAGTTACTTCTGTACCAGTTTTATGATTGGACTCTTAGAGCAGAAAGGAAGGCTGCAGATGCACTCAGTGCACAGAGCTCTGGGTACTTATCAAAAAGCATCTGCCTCCTATACAGCTGTGATAACTGTGTCTTGGATGCTAGAACATGACAAGGGGTTATCCAACCTTAACATTGATGGCCCTAAATACTGCATAGTCAGGGGTATGTCTCCTAGAATTCTCCACCAAGTAGCTCTTAGCTCTCCTCGCAATGCTTGTGTGATTATTGCAGCCTCTTCAGTGTGTTTATTGCTTTAAAGTGACTCTGTACCCACAGTCTGACCCCCCCAAACCACTTGTACCTTCGGATAGCTGCTTTTAATACAAGATCTGTCCTGGGGTCCGTTCGGCAGGGGATGCAGTTATTGTCCTAAAAACAACTTTTAATCCTGCAGTGCTGTCTCTAACGGCCGGGGCTTACATTTGTATATGCATTAGGCTGGCACACCCTCTCTGTCCTTCCTCCCCACCCTCCTCATCATTAGGAATGATCCAGGAACATTTACTGCTGTTTGAGCTTTGCACAGGTGTATTAACGATCCAGCCCATGTTCATTATACACACAAGTGGGGAATAGGAAGCAATCTGCCTAGAGCATTCCTAATGATGAGGAGGGTGGGGAGGAGGGACAGAGAGAGTGTGCCAGCCTAATGCATATACAAATGTAAGCCCTGGCCATTAGACACAGCGCTGCAGGATTAAAAGTTGTTTTTATGACTATAACTGCATCACCTGCCGAACGGACCCCAGGACAGATCTTGGATTAAAAGCAGCTATCTGAAGGTACAAGTAGTTTGGGGGGGGGGGGGGTCAGATTGTGGGTACAGAGTCGCTTTAAGGACAGTTTTTGCTTTGCATCACTTCCATGGTCCTTGTATCTTTGTGTCTTTAAACACTGGACACAATCCCTTGTCTTTTTGTTGTAGACGATAAGTGGGTGTTATCCCAAAGGTTATCATAGAGAGCAAATACAGGGATTTTGGGGGGGAAATTAATAAACAAGCAGAATAGAGGTGTAATTTCCTAAAATGTACATTTGTTTAAAATAAAAATTCTCCCATTGGTTACAGGTTTATCCGGCATCTTTGATACCAGCCTTCATGTGGCTGGTAGTAACACTACAGAAACATCAGTGATGAACTTTCTATCTGCAATAGAGTCTCGGACCGCTCAGGCAGCATCATCGGGTACCACCCTCCTGCCACAGTTCAGGGCCCCGTCATGGCAAACTGGTAATAGCAGCTCTTAACTTTTCTCTTTGATGGACATTACTCTTAAGTTTTGTAGTGACTGACATACACATCTATGCCCTATATTAGAGTATGCAGCATATTTACTTAGCTTCTTAAAGAGGCTGTCCAGGAAAAATTTACTTTATAGGGGGTTGCTGTCTGTGTTACCCTACTGACACTCACAAGTGGTGTTGTTGGTGCATACTATTCGATGCTTCGATGATGCATATACTGGTACAGGAAAGGGATAAACAGTCAAGGTTAAACTCCTGTAAAGGTTGGGGAATTTGATAACCCACCTGTTTATATTGCCAGTATTTTGATGTCCTCCTTTTTGTATTTTCAATTCCTTACAACAGTATGCTGTTCTAGTTGGTATTTTAGTTGGCATCATGAAGCATGTGACATATTATTTTATAAAGTGTTTTGGATGCATTATTCTTTTACTATAACTAGTAAGTTGTAAGGAACGTATTGCTTTGAAGAATTACACCACCAGCCTGACTGTGTCTTGTTGTTTCCAGGCATGCATTCCTCGACAGCGACAGAACTGTTTGTTACTGGAGCTTTACAAACCTCTGGAACATTTCCAACATCTGCGCTCTCGGCCTATCAGCACCCGAATACATTCAGCTCTAGAAACTTTGCTACAACTCCATCTTTAACTCTTCAAGATGGGACTTTCAGTGCTACGACAAATGGTCTGCTTTCTCCTCATGACCCTTTGCTGCAGATCAAGTCATCACAGACTCCTACTGCCTTGACTTTTGAACGTCTCGGCAGTGCTGTGCTAAGTACCGGCATACCACAGTCGTCAACATATCGGTCTGCCCAGGAATCTGCACCACATCTCCTACAGCCCCAGTTCAGTTTGTTGCCGTCAGCACTTGGTGGGACCCAACAGACTGCTCAGCCATACAGTACATCAGTGTTTACTGGTTCTACCGCCTCCATTGAAAGAGCACTTCAGAGGGAATGTAGTGTTATAAAACACCATCAGAGGCCTTCAAGTACACAGTCTGTACAGGCACAGCTATCTGGTACTCAGCATTCCTTACCGAATTATTTAACAAGTGTGGCTGGGGCTGCCTTGCAGGACACATCAAGACAGTCCGCTCTGTTATGTGCTCCTCTCGGAGCTCTTACTCAGGTGAGCAATGGTGGACCGGTACAGAAAACCCCTCAAGTTTCTGTGGAATTATCTCAATCTTACCCATCTGTCATACCATCCCCTGGTTTCCCTCCCTCTTCTACAAAAGCAAAAAACTGTCCCACAAAGGCACCCCCAAGGTCCTCAAAGACCCCCAAATCTCAGAGTGTAGCGTCTCCTGGGCAGACCCAAAGTTACATAAAGTCTTCTCAGAACCAGAGTTCTGTCATTTCAAGCCAAGCACAAGCCTTCTCCACAGCACAGCTTAGTAGCCTTTTACCTGTAAGCCAGTCTCCTAGCTATGTCTCAACACAGTCCCCCAACCTGCCATCAGCTAGCCAATCGCAAGTGTTCTCAACAATCAAATCGGAAAAGCTGCCTCCTTTATACAAACCACTTACTGCATTCTCTAGCCAATCACAAACCATAACCTCTGGCAGCCAGACACTAAGTTACTCGACCGATCAGCCGCTTACGCTGCCTTCAGTCTCAAGCGAGAACTACTCTGATCAAACAAGAGATTTGTCTTCAGCTAACCAGACTCAAAGTTATTCTTCCAGTAACACTCAGGGTTTAACTCCAGTCAGTCAATCACAAGTTAGCTATTCATCTCAATCACAGGTGATGTCACCAGTAAGTCCTTCAGAAAGTTATAATTCTGGACAGAACCTACCACTATCATCCCCATCTCTTCCATTTTCTGCTTCCTCTCGCGGACAGACACTACCTGCCTCGAGTCCTACTCAAAATTACATTTCTATGCATTCATCCCAAGCTGCTCAAGACTCCACTTCCCCACAGTCTCAGAAGTTTTTGCCAACCGTTCCCTCATCCTCCTTCTCATCCCCTCCTCACTCACAAGCATTGCAAAATAGTAGGACGACTGCAGACTCCAAATCCTATGTAAAGAAGTCTGAAACCAACCTGTATGCAAGTGTAAAACAAGAGGAGAAATTTCAGATGCCTGATTTGCAGGCATTACAACAGCAAACCAATATTGAGTCTTCTACTCAAGGACTGAATGATGGAGAGATGACTCCTCAAGAGACTGCTTACAGTGTTTCAAAGGCTGATGACCGATACTCTCAAAGTGTTATCAAGAGCAATTCTCGTCTAGAAGACCAAGTTCTTGGCCTTCAGGGGCCTAAAAAAGATGAACGGATGATGAGCCCTGTTGGTCATATGTCTCAGCACGTAAGTCATATGAACAGTTCTTCTGGCCACGATGCTAAGAATACCACAGACTTGATACAACCCCCACAAGTTAGTGCTAAGGACTTGAGTCAGCATAACATGTTACACAAAGTGCATGAAACGAAGCTTCCAGAGCAGCCAAGCACGTCTCCACAGCTTCAAGCAGTTTTGAGGCATCCTCAGCATCTTCAGCTACAAGGAACACAGGTACTTCTTGATTCAGATTTGCAAATGTTTCAGCAGTCTATTTTACAGTCCAATTTGGCACAATCAAAGGCCCCTGCATCAATGCAGCGCATTCAGAGTCCCCAGCAGGTGACCCCACAATTCCTTCAGATGGACGGACACATCATCCAGAGCAATGGAGGCCAGCCTCAACCATCTATTCACCCGCAGAGCTCAGATGTCATCAAAATGGACACCTCTGATGGGAAGCATTTGCAGCAACATTTGCAGACTAAAGATTTTGGTCAGAGACCACGTTTAGACTCGAAGAATCAATTTGAGTCTTTGAACCCAATGTGTTTTACAGAGTCCATGTTGCTCAGCGATGAAAGGAACTTTTTGTCTCATGTTGATGACATTTTAGCAGCTACAGCAGCCCAAGAGTTTGCCAAGTCTTCTACCGAGGACAATTTATCTGTCAAACCAGATGACTCAAAGTCCCGTTTCCAGTCCCTGAATATAAGGAACACATCTGCAAACTTTACACCCCCAAAGCAGCAGCAGAATCTAAACACGCTTTCATTAAATGGTGGCCAAACAGCAATAAACCTTTCTACTGTTTCTACGACTCATTCCAAAACCACAAGTCTTGATCAAAACCAGATTCAGCCTTTAGAGCAAGACTTGCCAAGCAGTATGGGTTCGCCGGTGCTAGGGACCAGTACGGATGACCATGAGAATTCTGAGATGAGTAAGAAAAATGAATCTAAGGACACTAATGATGTAGCCGCAGATATCGGAGATTCAGAATTCTTGGCCAATACGAAAAACCTCAATGAGGAAAGTGCGCCATCTGATGGAGACTTTATTATGAACACAGATGAGAGCACAGCTGGATCGCACATGTCAAAAAGTGATCCTCAAGCAGGCAGCAGCTCTAGTGGCCAAATGGAAGAAGACTGCCAAGATCTAGCCCAAGACGGCCTTCAAAAAATGAAAGGAAAAGATAAAATGCCAATCAAACATTTTACGGAAGATGAAAATGCAAATGTCAAGCAAGCTAAGCGGAATGTACAAATGAAACGGCCATTGTCGAAAGGTCCTGATGTGGGGATGCCATACTCCTCGCATGTCACTGAGGGTTACTATGATAGCTACCAGCACCAAGAAAGGATGAGGCAGAAAATAAAGGAAGTGGAGGAAAAGCAACCAGAAGTTAAAACTGGTTTTATTGCTTCTTTCTTGGACTTTTTAAAGACTGGACCAAAGCAGCAGTTTTCAGCTCCTGCGGTGCGTGTACCTAACAGGATCAGAAGGCCCTGTACCCCCGTGATAAAGAGCCCTTGTCCTGGTCCACTTCCTCAGCCTCAGTCAGCAGGTTCTGAGGTAGGGAGCTCTCCAAAAAAGACTGAAGAGGAATTCAAAAAGAACCTGGAGGCGTTGCCTTCCTTTTCTTCCGATGATGATGATTCTGTTGGAGGCAATAATGATCTTCAGAAGAGCATCACTACAGCCTTGTCTGCCTTAGATGAGAATGGGGACAAAAAGAATAAGACAGGTGAGTGTTGGGTCAAAAAAGAAGACAAATGTGTATAATTGACCTGCACCTCACACGATAAATAATTCCTTTATTAAGCAAACATAGTATAAAACGACCCAAATTGCAAAAAATCGCATATAGTACTGGTCCCTGATGAAGTACGGGCACTACCACACCTAGTATGCACCCTAAGCAGGACAGAAGAGCTAGTTATATAACAAACCAAAGAGTTATTTTCTGTCCTGCTGCATTCACAGGTTGCGGTTTCATTGTAACTCTGTTGCAGTACTGCGGCATTTTCACTGGAACGACTCTTTACCATGTTGCAAATGTTTTTATACAATTTTTGTATAAGGAATCCTTTATTTTTGAAAGTTGCAGCTCAATCTTACATGGTTTTATTTTATTAAATATTTTTGCATTTAGGGTAGGTCATCAATATGACATTGGTGGGGGTGAGCCCCTACAGCATCTTCATAGTTGCCAGGCATGACTACATACATTTTATACTGCCCGTGCCTTATACTGCAGTTCATTGAATACGCCTGAACAGAAAGAGCAGTCACAGCCACTGTAAAATGGTATGATATTGATGGCCATTAATGTTAACGTCCATGAAAACACCTATAGAGCTTCTGTAATGTAGAACGGAAAACAAATATTCGTGCTATTTTCATTTAACTACATACGTTTTACAAAAATCCTTTGTGGAGAAGTAACTTTTCCGAAGCTAAACTATTCCCCCAATATGGATAAACATGCATGTATGTTTAATGGGTAGAGAAGAATATGTCGCAGCCAGAGCCCACAAACAATGGATGATTTTTAATTCCCCTCTGTTATCCTTATCTGCCTTGGGAACAAATGATTGGGCATATTAAAATCCAGCATGCCCAGTCCTACTGTTCCACTGACATTTAATATTGAGGTACAGTGTGCAAAGAGGGTTTCTATACAGGTTGGATCTGTGGCTTTCCTTTTCACATCTGCTACTGGGGTCACAGCATGTACTTTGTTCCTGGTTAGGTTATCAATGCATATTTTGATGTAGGAGTCTTGTAAATACACTCTGGAGGATTACAGGAGTTCCCTGTAGTTAGGTTATTAATTCCTTTGGGTAACCTGTAGCATTGCAGGAATTTCATTTTAATAATTTTGGAACCCAGCTTGTGCTTGGGGATTGCTGTTCTTGAAGAAAACTTTTTTTTTTTTTTTATAGATGTAATAGTTTGGGTGTAAATGTCAAAGCACTTTAATGAGTGCATTCATTTTAAGGCATCTTTTTTCATCGTTCTCATTTAGGGTAGCTTCACACGTACCGACTTGCAGCGTTAATAACGCTGCGAGTCGGCTAGGTCCTGGCAGATCACTTTCAATACATACACGCAGCGGTCTGAACGACCGCTGCGCATATGAAATTCTTCCGGCCGCTTAACCCCTTCTGTTGCCATCCGGCTCCCGCTCTGTATACATTACCTGTCCTTGCTGCACGGGGTCCCGGTGTACTGCTCTCCCGCCCGGCCAATCAGTGTGTTGCCCAGCCGCAGCCACTGATTGGCCGGGCGGGAGAGCAGCACGCTGGGACCCCGTGCAGCGAGGACAGGTAATGTATACAGAGCGGGAGCTGAAGGGGTTAAGCGGCCGGCAGAATTACATACACGCAACGGTCATTCAGACCGCTGCGTGTATGTAGTGAAAGTGATCTGCCAGGACCTAGCCGACTCGCAGCGTTAATAACGTGTACGTGTGAAGCTACCCTTAATAAAGACTTTTTAACATTGATCAATCAAAGTCTAATATCCTTTCAGATTTTCAATTCCAGCTCTACTTAGCTTTGTCTTCTTACACAGAGTTCTTGAGCCTTGATCAGCATGGTGCTGACATCTGACCGTTCAGCTGTTTGGAGACCGAACGGAGACCAACTCTGTTCACTGCGGGCATAAAAGAGCTGATTTGCATGAGTGCTGGGTATATTCTATGGATAGCCTATTAGTCCATTTTGCCCAGAGAACACCTTTAAGAAACTCTGGCTTAGATTCAGGACATTTTAGTATCAGTCAAGATGTACTATCAGGCTGATGTCTAGAATGAGGAGTGAGATAAGTAATGTTTAGCCCATAGAGAATTACTTATGTCATACATTGTGACTAACCCTCATCTGTATGTGCAGCATGTTGTCATGGTTGGGTCTCATCTTTGATTTGTAAATTCACTAACCACAAATTTGCTTTTCCATTGTATAGAACCCCAGTGATCATCCATAAGCTGTTAGTGAACTTGGTAGCAAGTGTTCAAAATCCTTGTAGTGCCTCCACAGGGGACATTGGGCATTACACATTAACCCCTTCAAGACCAAGCCTATTTGCACCTAAAAGACAGGCTCATTTTTCAAAATCTGACCTGTTTCACTTTATGCTCTTATAGCTCAGTGATGCTTTAACGTATGCTAGCGATTCTGAGATTGTTTTTTCGTCACATATGGCACTTTATGTTAGTGGCAAAATTTGGTCACTACTTTGTGTGTTTTTTGTGAAAAACATCAAAATATCATGAAAAATTGAAAAAATTAGCATTTTATGAACTTTTAAATTCTCAGCTTCTAAAAAAGAAAGTCGTATCACATAAATTAGTTACTAAGATTTTTTTAGGGACCAGTTCTTTTCTTAAGTTGATTTAGGAGGCTTGTATATGGGGTAGGGGAGGGTGACTCGGGGGTGACTGGGGGGGTGGGGGGCGACTGGGGGGGTGGGGGGACATCACTTTTTATCCCCTGTCACCAATCATTCATGGTGACAGGGGATAAAATGTTCCGGCGGCACATGGCACAAGCGATCAGCGGTATATAGTATATACCGCTGATCGCTTGTACCGGGACCCCACAGGGGGGGTCCCCGATGACTGCCACATGCTCTCCGGTGGCGGAGAGCATGGGGTTTTCATTCATTTTTACAAAGAGATCACTGTGAACAAACATTAGTCTGTTCACAGTGATCGCGGCGGCCATCTTGGATCTGATGGCCGCCGCGGGGAGGGGGGGTTAGATACCGGGGCACTAGGGGGGCTGGTCTGGGGTCTGATTTTAACTATTTCATCTACCCCCACCGTGGATTCACGGTGGGGGGAGATGAAATATAGCGGCGGCACCGGCCCATTAGTGACCGCCGTTTCGGCGGTCACTAAGGGGTTAATGGGGGTCAGCTGCGGGATCGCAGCTGATTCTCATTATCTCCGGTGCCTCACTCAGATGAGAGCGGGATCGCTGCAGGGACATCATCGCTGCAGGGACATCATCTCATCACAAACCCCCGTCAAAGCAGGAACGTATATGTACATTCTTACTGCACGGGGCATGTGCAATAGGAACGTATATATACAGATGGCTGACGTGAAGGGGTTAAAATTATAGGAGAAGTCCGGCTAAAATTTTTATTAAAGTATTTTATTGCTCCGCAAAAGTTATACGAATCACCACTATAAACTCATTACGGGAAATGCTTATAAAGTGCTTTTTTCCCTGCACTTCCTATTGCATCAAGGCTTCACTTCCTGGATAATATGGTGATGTCACAACCCGACTCCCAGAGCTGTGCATTCTGTGGCTGCTGGAGAGGGTGATGGCAGGGGGACATTGAGGGACACAGGGCACTGGAGGGACACTCTGCATCGCCCTGCCATCATCCTCTCCAGCAGCCACAGCCCGCACAGCTCTGGGAGTCGGGTCGTGACATCATCATTTTATCCAGGAAGTGAGGTCTTGTTGCAGTAGTAAGTGCAGGGAAAAAGCACTCTATAAGCATTTCCTGTAATAAGTGTACAGTATATTGGTGGTTTTTATAACTTTTGCTGAGAAATACAATATTTTAATAAAAAAAAATTGCCAGACTTCTTCTTTAAACGTGCTCCATATAATGTACAGGCACAATAGGGCTTCTAGAACCAAAAAATACTTCATATAGGCTGTCTTGACAGTCTAAGATGACGAGACCCTTACCTCCAGGACTGCTGTGGGCTTGATTCATAGCAGTAATACTATTAGAGCAATGTCTTTTGCTCACTTGTTTGTTAGGATCTGACAGCGTGGGTTGGCAACATTGTTTAATTTTTGCTGCAGTATTAAACTAATACTAGCAATAACGCTTCTCACTTGTCAGTGGTGTCCATAAATTAAGTGTAAATGTAATCCCTCCAGGGAGCAGAGCCAAATAACTAATAGCACACGGCTAATATGTAACCTCCAAAGAAGTTGCTACTGTTCTAGTGTGTGTTTTTGAGTTTTTAAATTTTTTTTTTCTCCCTCCTTACGAGAAGCTGAAAAGACTGCAACTTCAGTGAAGCAGGAATCTCCTCCAGTCTCCTCCCCAAAAACCACTCAGGAGAAAGTGAAGGTGGTCGAGGCACAAAAGAGCACCCAAAATGAGCTCACCCAGACCGAGCTACTGGCCGAGTCACAAGAATGCATTGCGCTTGAAGGTTGCACAGATGACGAGGGTGCAGAAAGCGGGGGAGAGGGGATTTATCGGGAGCGCGATGAGTTTGTGGTCAAGATTGAAGACATAGAAATGCTGAAAGTAAGTTTACAAACCTCAGGCACAAAATCTACTGTGTGAATTTGTTAAAGACTAAAATAATAAACTCTCAATGAGGTTATTTCTGTAAAGATCTACTCCGAATTGGCAAGATGTGTTTCTGTGCACCTAGCTTTAGTAATAGGTGTGGCTTAAAAGGGTTATCCAGTTAGGTAAAATACATATTCTTTATCATATTCATCATTCAATCATCACCCCTCCTGGAGACTAACAATTTATTCCATACTTATCGTTACCTTATCAGTCTCCTTCCCCCAGTTCTGAGGCTTCTCCTGAAGACACCGAAAACTGTGCGAGAGCTGTTTCTCTCCACCCCCCCTCTCTTCTGAGATGGCTCATGTATACAGCTTCCTGGCCAGCTGATTCTGCTCTCCATAATGAGAGGAGAATAATTCTGAGGGCAAGTTGACAATGCACTGCATCACATTAACTCTCCCAGTATCATAGAGTGCAGATACAGCCAGCCATGGAGGCTAATTATATTTGTTTACATGAGCCGTTTCAGAAGGGAGGGGGCAGAAGGGGGAGAGAGAGTGAACAGCTCACACACTGTTTTCTGTTTCTTCAGCAAAAGCAGCAGCTGAGAACATGGGAAAGGAAACTAATAAAGTAATGACAAGTATAAAACAAATTGTTAGTCTCTGGGAGGGGGATAATTTTACCTAACCGGATAACCCCTTTAAAGCCATTGCACCCTGATGTGCCATCAGTGTCTTTACCAGCCCTTTTAATATGCTGGTTTCTATAGCCATAACTTATGTACACACCTTTTAAGGTGTCCTCACACAGGGGAGCTATACTGCAGATTTTGCACTAGAGAAGGTCTGCAGTGTTTCCGCACAAAAATCTGCTGCTGCAGACTTTAAATATACTTTTTATTTGTTTTGGTGAGCATTTTCTGCCCTCAAAAGTAGCCTATCATAGCATCTCTGTTCTGGATGGCATCACTGCAGAGGAAACATGGGTGCACCAGCAGCCGTCCCTGATCATGTGATCTCTAGTGTTCAAGCAGTCCGTCCCCTGGTAATCCATCAGTCAAGATTTTTCTTAATTTTAACCTGAGAGCCTTTGCTTAACATGTATTTATTAATCTGTTGTCTTTCTCTCTCTCAGGAAGCATTGCGTACTGGCAAAGAACCTCCAGCCATTTGGAAAGTCCAAAAGGCCCTGCTCCAGAAATTTATCCCTGACCTTCGAGAAGGCCACAGATCCTTTGCTGCCACAAACAGCGTAAGTTCTGCCATCATAGGTGTCCTGGTGATCTTGTATCTGCAGAATGTAAATATACCAACTATGTATTGTGATGTGTATGGAGACCCACTGCCATCAGCTTCTTATATGCAAGAGATTCTTAGAATACAGTAGGGCATTTGTATCCATAATAATAATAATAATAATAAATTTATTTGTATAGCGCCAACAGATTCCGCAGCGCTTTTTTTTCTATGCATACAGTACAGAGGTACATAATACGCAGTTAAATTGGAATAAATAATTACATAGTTAATAAAAATAACAAAAAATACAAAATACAGAGTATAGACGAGACCTGCTCGTTGTAAAGAAAGATGTATCAGAACACAGCAGCAGAGGCAGCTGTCTCTGTAATTTTCACTTTGTCACTACAACTTTGTTACTCTTGGATCAGAGATACTGCTAAGAACATGATGAAATGCAATATTGCAGAGAATATGGTATTATCAGAAATCCTGGAGGGCCACAAAGTAATGGAAACTCATAAGGCTAGGACCCCACTACTACATAGTCTACTGTAATGTGTGATTTGTGCCAACAGTTTGTGTCTCTTTGTGAGAAGGTTGCAAGCAATCTAGAATGCCACATGGTCCTTGAAAAGTCCTCCCACCCCTCTTCCTATAGAAAGACATTGAAGTCATGTACAAGTGGCTCTAGGATGACCTAAAGCATTATGCGTGTGTGTGTGTGTGTGTTTGTGTGTGCGCCGCACATTTTCAGACATGTATCATAAGGTCATCACCATTCAAGTTTACACTGCATAGATGAGCCCCCCACCCAAACCCTATCTGATCAGCAGAACAATGCTTTTATATTTCAAGAAATAATAATTCTAGTTGAAGCTTACATAAACATAGCTAACAACGTTTGCTCATGCTAACACTACTGTTTTCTCTTTTCCAGTACCTTGGCTACTTTGGAGATGCCAAAACAAAATATAAGCGAGTATATGTGAAATTTGTGGAGAACGCAAACAAAAAGGAGTATGTGAGGGTTTGCTCCAAAAAACCCAAGAGCAAGGCTGCTCCCGTCCCCAGGTACCAGCCTTTCCTGTAATATGTGTAGTTTATAGAGATGAGTGAACTCGAGCATGCAGCATTTGATTACTGGTGGCTGATGAAGTATGATGTAGCCCTAAGGCTGCCTGGAAAGTATGGATGCAGCCATAGACTGTATCCGTGTTTGCCAGGATTTCCTAGGGCTGCATCCAACTTCATCAGCCACCGGTAATCAAATGCTGAATGCTCGAGTTCACTCATCTCTGGTCGTTTATTATATGTGGCGTTTGGGGGTTGGGGGTGTAGATTATGTAAGCTATATAGTAGAAATTTGTAAATCTACTCAAAGGGATAGCAAAAATTTATTTTCAATCTTTTTAATCAGTTTAATGTTTTCTTAAAAAATGTTAGGGTCCCTCTCACCCCCAATTCCAATATGAAAGATAAACTGCTAACGTAACAATACAACAAAAAAGTAATTACTTATTTACTTATTACTAATCTAAAAAAGATTACACAAAAAATATACAGAAATAGAGACTCCTTACACAGCAGTTGTCACCAAATAGCTTTTTTTTTTTTTTTTTTTCCTTCTCATAAAATATGGATGCTGTGATTGGTGGTGGCCAAGCGGCTTTATAGCTGAAGACATAACTTAAGAATTCCCTTTTAAAAGGGAAGGAAATGCTGCATGGGAACATTGTCCTAATTCTGTCTCTTTATGATGTAAAAATTACATAGCTACTAAATGCGGTGCATGCTGTGATTGAAACACGACTGAAGAGCGTCTGTTTTAAAAACACATTGGGCCAAATTTATTTCCACTCTCTGTAATTTAGACCAGGCTGGCAGAAGATGCCCCAGATTTATCAAAGTCGTGCCAGATACATTAGACTTTGCGTTTAGCCATTTGTTAGTTGGCTTACTTTTAGACCATTTTTAGTCCATTATAGGTCATCAATGTCTCATTAACTGTTTTGGTGAGCCACGATTTTGGGATGTATACAATGAATCTGGTTGAATGCCATGCAGTAACCTGATGCCCCTACACTATGAACAGCACACAGCTTTCAGCCCTATTTGTTGATGTGCTGGAGCTTGCCCAAACAGCTGATCGGCTAGGGGTCTCAGTGGATAGACACTTATCGATCACTAGTTATCCCCTATCCTGTAAATGGGGTATGTTTTCTTTTTATGATGACCCCCTTTAAGGGAATTGGGCATTGAGTAATATGCTAATAAAGGTGTACTAGTGCATGTAATTTCAACCAGTAAACAGCCCCCAAAGTCGTATGATTCTTATCAACAACTTTTTCTGTTGTGCTATCAATGCTGACGTTTACTTTCTATTTTCATTGTAGTAGAAACTCTCATACGAAGGTCAATGCCAATAATAAAGCATCCACTGAGACTCCTCCACAGAAAAGTGCACCACCAAAAGTCGTGACTGCAAAACCAAAAGCCAAACAGCCAAAGACAAAGGCTGAACCTCCACCAAAGAAGAGGAAACAGTGGAAAGAGGAGTTCTCATCTTCTCAGTCAGATTCCTCCCCAGACATGCAGAGTGATGAGGAAGGTAAGGAGAATAGTGACAACCAAATGGAACATCTACAGCTCTTGTAAGAATGTAAACAATAATATATTTTAGTTTACTGTTTTTTTGGTTTTTGTTTTTTTGCATGATTTATAAAAGAGGGGAGGAGATCATCAGCAGACAGGTTAGCTACTGATCATTTCTTTGTACTTTATATTAAAGCGTAACTGTCATTTCAGGGTAATTTTTTTGAAAACATTAAATATCGATAGTACAAGCGATTTTAAGAAACTCTGTAATAGGTTTTATAAACCAAAAGAGTTTCCTTCTGTACTGAAAAAGCAATCTCCCAGCCTCCCCCCTCACATCAGAAGAAGCAGGATTTCTATCTCCATTATGTGGCTATGGAGAGGGGGTGGCTGTTAGGAGTGACTGAGCGTGGAGCAGTCCTGCAAAGCACAACACCCTGCAATCTTCTCTCAGTAAGTTCATAGATAAGCCCCCCCTCCATAAGGATAGAATGTAGAGAGCAGAGCCCGTCTTCACTGGCTTCTCTGTAATGAAGACGTGTTTGCCTGATAATGCACAGATAAGAAGTCAGGGGGGGAGGCTGGCAAATTGCTTCTTGAGTACAGAAGGAGGTTTTTTTGGCTGATAAAACCTATTACAGAGTTTCTTAAAATCACTTATACTACTGATCTCTGCAATAAAAAAAAAAAATGACAGTTACGCTTTAACCCCTTTGTGCTGCAGCTAGTTTGGGCCTTAATGACCAGGCTAATTTTTCAAAATCTGACCTGTCTCACTTTATGCTCTCATAGCTCAGTGATGCTTTAACGTATGCTAGCGATTCTGAGATTGTTTTTTCGTGACATATGGCACTTTATGTTAGTGGCAAAATTTGGTCACTACTTTGTGTGTTTTTTGTGAAAAACATCAAAATATCATGAAAAATTTAAAAAATTTGCATTTTATGAACTTTGAAATTCTCTGCTTCTAAAAAAAGAAAGTCGTAGCACATAAATTAGTTACTAAGTCACATTACCAATATGTCTTCTTTATTCTGGCATAATTTGGTAAACATATTTTACTTTTTTAGGGTGTTATGGGGCTTAGAAATTTATCAGCAAATTATCACATTTTCGTGAAACTGATTTTTTTAGGGACCAGTTCTTTTTTTAAATGGATTTAGAAGTCTGGTATCCTGAAAACCCCCATAAGTGACCCCATTTTGGAAACTACACACCTTAAAGAATTAATCTAGGGGTATAATGAGCATTTTAACCCTACAGGGGCTGGAGGAAAGTATTCACAATTAGGCAGTAAAAAAATTGAAAATTTAAATTTTCCAATAATATATACGTTTAGATTAAAGTTTCTCATTTTCAAAAGGAATATGAGACAAAAAGCACCCCAAAATTTGTAATGCAGGTTCTCTTGAGTACAACGGTACCCCATATGTGGGCGTAAACCACTGTATGGGCACACAGCAGGGCTCAGAAGGAAGGGAGCGCCAATTAGCTTTTCCAATGCAGATTTTGCTGAAGAAGTTTCTGAGCGCCAGGTGCGTTTGCAGAGCCCCTGTAGTGTCAGCAGAGAGAAAACCCCCCCATAAGTCACCCCATTTTGGAAAGTACACCCCTCAAAGAATTAATCTTGGTGTGTGGTGACCATTTTGACCCCACAGGTATTACAGGAAAGTATTCAAAAGAAGACAGTAAAAATGAAAAACTTGAATTCTTCCAATAATATGTTCGTTTAGTTTGAAATTTCTCAATTTCACGAGGAACAAGAGGAAAAAAGTACCCCAAAATTTGTAACGCAGGTTCTCCTGAGTACAATGGTACCCCATATGTGGGCATAAACCACTGCATGGGCACACAGGAGGGCTCAGAAGGGAAGGAGCGCCAATTAGCTTTTTCAATGCAGATTTTGCTGCAGAAGTTTCCGAGCGCCAGGTGCGTTTGCAGAGCCCCTGTAATGTCTGCAGAATAGAACCCCCCCAAAAGTCACTCCATTTTGGAAAGTGCACCCCTCAAAGTATTCATCTTGGTGTGTGGTGACCATTTTGACCCCACAGGTATTAGAGGAAAGTATTCAAAAGTAGACAGTAAAAATGAAAAACTCAAATTTTTCCAATATTATGTTCTTTTAGTTTGAAATTTCTCAATTTCACGAGGAACAAGAGGAAAAAAGTACCACAAAATTTGTAACGCAGGTTCTCCTGAGTACAACGGTACCCCATATGTGGGCGTAAACCACTGCATGGGCACACAGGAGGGCTCAAAATGGAAGGAGCGCCAATTAGCTTTTTCAATGCAGATTTTGCTGAAGAAGTTTCTGAGCGCCAGGTGCGTTTGCAGCGCCCCTGTAGTGTCAGCAGAGTAAAATCTCGCCATAAGTCACTCCATTTTGGAAAGTGCACCCCTCATAGAATTTATTTTGGGGTGTGGTGAGCATTTTGACCCCACAGGTATTTGAGGAAAGTATTCAAAAGTAGACAGTAAAAATGAAAAACTCGAATTTTTCCAATAATATGTTCCTTTAGTTTGAAATTTCTCAATTTCACGAGGAACAGGAGAGAAATGTCACCCCAATATATGTAACACAGGTTCTCCTGAGTAGAACGGTACCCCATATGTGGGCATAAACCACTGCATGGGCACACAGCCGGGCTCAGAAGGGAAGGAGCGCCAATTAGCATTTTCAGTGCAGATTTTTCTGAAGAAGTTTCTGAGCGCCAGGTGCGTTTGCTGAGCCCCTGTAGTGTCAGCAGAATAGATTCCCCCCAAAAGTCACCACATCTTGGAAAGAGCACCCCTCAAAGAATTCATCTTGGGGTGTGGTGACCATTTTTACCCCACAGGTATTAGAGGAAAGTATTCAAAATTGGCCAGTAAAAATGAAAAACTCGAATTTTTCCAATAATATGTTGGTTTAGTTTGAAATTTCTCAATTTGACGAGGAACAGGAGAGAAAACGTACCCCAAAATCTAACGCAGGTTCTCCTGAGTACAACGGTACCCCATATGTGGGCATAAACCACTGTATGGGCACACAGCAGGGCTCAGAAGGGAAGGAGCGCCGATTTACAGGAGCAAAACCGCAGCTAGTAACAGTTATTAGAATAGCGCAGTTACTAAAATAAGATAAAAAAAATTAGATTACAGGTAATGTGGGGTGGTTACGGGCAACCAGGGGTGGTTATGGGCAACCTGAGGTGGTTACAGGTAATCTGGGGTGGTTACGGACAACATGGGGTGGTCACGGGCAACCTGCTGTGATTACGGCAACCTGGGGTGGTTACAGGCAACGTGGGGTGGTTACAGGCAACGTGGGGTGGTTACAGGCAACGCGGGGTGGTTACGGGCAATGTGTGGTGGTTATGGGCAACGTGTGGTGGTCACGGGCAACCTGCTGTGGTTACGGCAACGTGGGGTGGTTACAGGCAACGTGGGGTGGTTACAGGCAACGTGGGGTGGTTACAGGCAACGTGGGCTGGTTACAGGCAACGTGGGCTGGTTACAGGCAACGTGGGCTGGTAACGGGCAACGTGGGCTGGTTACGGGCAACCTGCTGTGCTTACAGACAATCTGGGATGGTTACGGGAAACGTGGGGTGGTTACGGGCAACCTGCAGTGCTTACAGACAATCTGGGGTGGTTACAGGCAACGTTGGCTGGTTACGGGCAACCTGCAGTGCTTACAGACAATCTGAGGTGGATACGGGCAACGTGGGGTGGTTACGCGCAACCTGCAGTGCTTACTGACAATCTGGGGTTGTTACGGGCAACGTGGGGTGGTTACGGGCAATGTGGGGTGGTTACGGATAAACTGAAGTTCTTATAGGCAATCTGGGGTGGGTACCTGTAATCTGACATGGGCACCGCAATCTGGAGGGGGTCATTGGCAATTTGGGGTGGTCAGAGGCAAGGTGCGGTGGTCAGAGGCGACGTGCGGTGGTCAGAGGCGACGTGCGGTGGTCAGAGGCATTGTGGCGTGGTCAGAGGCATTGTGGCGTGGTCAGAGGCATCGTGGCGTGGTCAGAGGCATTGTGGCGTGGTCAGAGGCAACGCGCAGTGGTTACGTGCAGTCTGGGGGGGTTACATGTAATCTGGCATGATTACGGGGAACCTGGGGGGTTATGTGCAACCTGGAAGGGTTACAGACAATCTGGGATTGTTACTGATAAACTGAAGTGCTTATAGGTAATCTGGGGTGGGTACTTGTAATTTGGGGTGGTTACGGGCAATCTGGAGGGGGTCACTGGCAATTTGCGGTGGTTACGGGCAACGTGCGGTGGTTACGGGCAACGTGCGGTGGTTACGGGCAACGTGCGGTGGTTACGGACAACGTGCGGTGGTTACGGGCAACGTGCGGTGGTTACGGACAACGTGCGGTGGTTACGGGCAACGTGCGGTGGTTACGGACAACGTGCGGTGGTTACGGGCAACGTGCGGTGGTTACGGGTAATCTGGGGAGGGGTTAGGGGTAATTTGGGAGTAAACTGCAATTATTACTATAATAAAAAGTGTGTGTTTTATTTTTTTGTATGTTTGTCACTTTTTGTACTTTACATATTCATTTTCACTATATTACTATTATTACTGTGATATTTTCTATCTCAGTAATCATAGTTCAGTGACAGAGACCAAATTGGTCTCTGTCACTTTAAATTTTCAGAGCTTGGCTGGTTGTGGAGCGCATGCGCACTTCATAACCAGCCAGGACGTCGAGGAGGAAGGAGCTCCGTCGATCCGGTGAGTATATGGGGAAGGGGGGGGTGACTGGGGGACGGGGGTGACGGGGGTGACAGGGGGGGTGGGGGGCGACTTGGGGGGTGGGGGGACATCACTTTTTATCCCCTGTCACCAATCATTCATGGTGACAGGGGATAAAAAGTGCCGGGAGCACATGGCACAAGCGATCAGCGGTATATAGTATATACCGCTGATCGCTTGTACCGGGACCCCACAGGGGGGTCCCCGATGACTGCCCCATGCTCTCCGCTACCTCCGGTGGCGGAGAGCATGGGGCTTTCATTCATTTTAACCTTTTAATCGCTGTGAACCGACGTTAGTCGGTTCACAGCGATAGCGGCGGCCATCTTGGAAATGATGGCCGCCGGGGGAGGGGGGTTAGTTATCGGGGCACTAGGGGGGGCTGATCTGAGGTCTGGGGGATACTTATTTCATCTCCCCCCGCCGTAGATTCACGGCGGGGGGAGATGAAAGGTGGCGGCGGCACCGGTACTCTCATTTACCGACGGTCGCCGCTATAACGTTAATAGCGGCGATCGTCGGTAAGGGGGGGGGCCGGGACGGACCTCACACACTGCCCCAACCCCTCAGCTACCTCCGGTAGCCGGGGGGATGGGGTGGGGCCGTCCCGGCCCCGCAGCCTTATTCTCTGCCATCGCCGTAAAAAGCTGATGGCAGCAGAATAAGGCCCATTAGTGACCGCCGTAGAAAGCCGTATCGGCGGTCACTAAGGGGTTAATCATGACTTGATAGCACAGCTTAGTAACCATATGATTCTTATTGACACCTGGGTAATCCTAATGGTCTAAAATTCTAGTACTAGCATTGGAGGTTAATGTACCAAGTGCTGGGTACATTTTCCTAAAACTGGTTATTAATCTAATACATGAGTACATTTGTGTCATTGTGTTTGCAGTTTGTAATGTGTGACTTGAGATACCTAAAGAGGTTACACAGATTTCGAAGAACATGACTGCTTTCATCCAGATACCATGCCACACCTATTTACAGGCTATAATTGGAACTGCATCTCAGCTACATTTACTTCATTGAAGTCAACCTGCAATAGCCGACACAAACATGATTGGTGTTGTTTCTAAAAGGAGGCAGCCATGTTGTTTAAACCCTGTAGTAAGATGTTAAAGGGGTATCCAGGATTAGAAAAATATGGGTGCTTTCTTTAAAACAAAACCTAAACTTTTTTTTTTTCCTACATTAAATCCATTTAATGAAACTTTCGATCCCTTAAAGGAGAAGTCCGGTGAAAATTTTTTAATAAACTATTGTATTGTACCCCAAAAGTTGTACTAATCACCAATATACACTTATTACGGGAAATGCTTATAAAGTGCTTTTCTCCCTGCACTAATACTGCTTTTCTCCCTGCACTAATACTGCATCAAGGCTTCACTTCCTGGATAACATGGTGATGTCACAACCCGACTCCCAGAGCTGTGGCTGCTGGAGAGGATGATGGCAGAGGGGTACTTAGTGTCCCTCCAGTGCCCTGTGTCCCTTAGTGTCCCTCTGCCATTATCCCCTCCAGCAGCCACAGCCCGCACAGCTCTGGGAGTCGGGTCGTGACATCACCATTTTATCTAGGAAGTCAACCCTTGGTGCAGTAGTAAGTGCAGGGAAAAAAGCGCTTTATAAGCATTTCCCGTAATAAGTGTACATTGGGGATTTGTATAACTTTTGCGGGGCAATATAATACTTTAATCTATTCACTACTGGACACCAATTTGGCAAAGATCTGGATCTGGAACAATATGTTGGGGAATTAGGCAGATTCCCCACAAAGATATGTATCAAAGATTAATTATAACTTGTAACATGTTGATTGAAATCCCTGATCATTCTGTGTTAAGGAGTCCAGTGGGCGGTGTCACTTAATGGACTGGAATCCTTAACATGGAAAGATCACAGATTTCAATCAAGGAATTAAGTTGTCCTAAAGCTCCTATTACACAGGGCGACATAAAGAGCAAACGAGCGCTGTCAGCCACTACATGCGGCGGTAGCGAGCGGGTAAGTGCGGGGGGGCTGCCTGGATGATCGCTAGATCGCCCGGGCAGCCCATAGAGGATAGCGGCGGTCTGCTGCCGTCTCTCCTATTCCATGGACTGATGGCAACAGATCGCTGCTATCACAGTAGTTGTCTTTCAACATGTTGAAAGACAAATGACAGCAACAATCAGCCGACATCGTTGCCTTCTATTACACGGGACGATAATTGTTCTGTGTAATAAGGCCTTAACTCTTTTCCCCAATAAAGATATATATTGGTCTGCTCAGCTCCTCCTGCTCTATAACATGATGCACATAGCTTGGGTAGATTTTTCAATGTGACTGGTTCTCTTTAAGTGCAATGCTTTTGCTACTACATAAGACATAATACCTGTGTAAATGGCCCTGGACAGTTTCCGTGCGCAATTCAGGTGAAGGCACTGTTCACGTCTCACACAGATTTTTTTATTTATATGAGCACATTGTTGTGCCCAATAAGTCATGTAGTGAATCCATGTGTCGCGACATGGTCACCATTCACTGGCAAGGATAGTAATTTTTGAGGCTCCGTTTTTGTTGTTGAAGTCGGTGTTTCTACAGATGGAATCCCAGGTGGTAATGTGAACAGAACATAATCTAACCAGTGATTATGGTTTGAACCAATAATCTTTGGTTATTTTCCAATCATAATATTTCAATCATATGATTAATAATTATAATTATTAGGCTTATTTTTTTAAATCGAGCTGTAGAAATATTTGATTGTAATTAGTTTTGTGCTTTTCTTTCAGAGTTTGAGCCCCCACCACCTCCAGTTGTTACCCGCTTCTTGAACACAAGAGCCATGAAAGAGACGTTCAAGGGATATATTGAGCTGCTTGTAGGAATTGCATTGGATGCTGATGTGATGCAGAACCTAGAGAAAGATAACGGTAAACCATTTTATTTTACAGTTTTCCTTTTCTTAAATTGCAATAAAAGAATTGGGAGAATGTGAACAAGCATGTTAATGATCGTTCTTTGTATTTATTCTAATGGTGACACTAACAATGTCAAAGAATGTTTACTGTCCATATACACATCCCTGTATTATGCAGATCTGTAGTGTGGCTTTGTACATATTATGATCTGTTCTGTATCTCTGTGTGCTTCTGATTTTATACAGAGGCTTTTTTTTTATCATTCACTGCCTATGAATCTGAAAAAATGAGAAGAATTGCTAATTTGGTCCATTGCATGCTGTGTTACGGCAATATGCTTAAAAGTACCTAAGGACTTATAATATGGACCCATAGGAGGGGCCCTGCATGCCATTCTACGCAGTCGGTGCGCTTGCCATGTTCATGCATCCTTAATTTTATGAAATGGATGTGTATACATAAAGTATAGCATGTTATCAGTGAGATACAAAAAACTTGATCAGCTCTAAAATTTTGCAATGCCTTCACTTCATATATTTTTGGGTTTCTTAGATGATGTTCTTCTGCCACACATGAGGAAAATCGAAGGAATGTTAAATGAGAATAGGAGACGACTGCTCACAAAACTGCAGATGGATCAGCCATTAAGGGTATGGCATTGAAGCATTTCTAGCGGTGGGGGTTTTGCGTCTAATATGACTTTTATAAAGAACATTTCTGTCTATTCTCATGTAATCAAATTTATTATCCACTCATATGAAAAAAATTTTTTGGTCTTTTAATTCTAGCACATATAAATTAGACAGTGGTCACCGACCAATAACATGCATTTGTTACTCTGAAATTTAAAAAGAAATTGTAATTTTTGTTTACTGATTGCTAGAAATCCTGGAAAATAGTGAGGAATTGAACTGTAAAGGGTATTACATAGTTAGCAAATGTTTCATTTTCCAGTGAATAAAATGTATATGTTCTGGAAAACCCCTGTTTTCATTCAGCAATTTATTGGAACAGTGGGACAGTCATTTAAGAACAGTAGTGATTTGAACTATTAAAATAGATTTTCTACTTCATCTTTCATGTTCTGCTTTTGGATCTTTAGAATGCCTTGGAAAATTACCCTGATATAGCCACGATTAATCGTGACACAAAAGGAAAGTCAGGAGGAGCCACTGTGTGTAAAATTAAAGTACACGGCAAATGGTACAACAAGAAAACAATGCGACCCGCTAAAACAGCTTCAAAGCAATCACAGGTATGTAAAGAACAATCGCCCTGCCTGTGTTTTTATGTGTTATGTCATGGACATTATTAAAAAGGGATGTTCTTATCTTTTGAAGTAATAGCATATTACCAGGACACAGGTGTTAAACTTGCATCTCTGCAGCTGTTGCAAAACTACAATTCCCAAGAAACCTTTGGGTGACTAGGTGTGCGGCGAACTGTAGTTTTAAACAGGCAGAGGGGCTGCAGGCTTGACGCCTCTGTATTAGGATAAGCAATCGCTTTGATCGGTAGTGGTTTGACCTCTGGGACCCATACTGATCATGACCATTAAGGGCCCTCCTGGCTGATTCATTGATACTTTGTACAGTGGAATTGAGGCCACCCACTATGCAGTAAACTGCAGCACAGCTACATTCAAATGGCTGCATTTCCCTGCACAAGTGGGTGACCAAGAGCATCGCTGCACAATGAATCAGTAATGTGGTCCCTTTTTCTCAGGATCAATGGGGAAGGGGGCCCCAGGGGTTGGACCTAGACTAGTCATAAATTAATGGCATATAGTTATAGTAGTAGGAAGTTTCTCTTGAACACATCACATTGCACCCTGCAAGGCTAGCATCTGATTCTCCTATATAGACATGCTAACAAATGATTCCCCAGATGAAGATCAATACACCTAAATATAGTATACTTGTGTTATGCTCTTGCTACTGTAGTTCCATTTATTTACAGGTAGGCTTTTATTTGCATTTTGTCTGAGAGAGTGCAGTGTACTAAGGAACTATTACTGTCTTTCATGTTTGATTTGCTGACCAGTCCAACTGCTTAGTATTCTATTGTATGTGTGTGTGTGTGTGTGTGTTTCTTTGTTTGTTTGTTTTTAAATATAAACATTCGGCTCAGATAACATAGCTTTTTATGGTTCTCCGGTTTATGCACAAATTTTTGTTTATTTTTCAACAGGAGTTTACTGTAGATCCAGAAAAATCCCAATTATGTTCACTCTATCATGCACTCCACCATTACAAGTACCATATATACCTTATATGCAAAGATGAGGTAAGTGCTTCCTGTCTGGGTTTCACTTATTGTATAAAATCACTCTGTTTATGTTGGTATCTACAGTGGTAAAAATGTGTGCTGTGAGTTGGTTAAACCTATCCCTAAATTTATATGTTCAGTCTGTAGCGGAGGACCTGTAGCTACAGACAGCCTACGGAAGTGTACCTTGGTTGCACAGACCTCTTCAATAGAGTATAGCGATTCTGCTAGGATTATGGGCTCTGTAACGCGTAATGGGTTAAATAAATGGTTCCGTAGTGCTGTCCACAATAGAGGCTTAATTGTACCCGTCCGTTTTCGAAACTTCTGACACAGTTATCAGTCACTATAACATATGATAAGCTTGGAGGTTTAGAAGATGTGTATCCTTTTAAACCTCCTGTAATTTAAAGTGAATCTGTCCGCTGCAGTTCAGGTCACAAACTCCTGACAGATAGCTGTTAGGGCAAGTAGACCCATGTGATAGACCATCAGTATTAGATCAACAGGGTTCAACTTCCCGCACTCCCACCAATCGGCTTGACTGAAAGTGCTCCTTAAAGTGCCGCATCCCCTTCATTGTTTGCCACGTATACAAAAGCATAAAACGTGTGCCTAACCACACTGTGTGAGCACAGTCCCGTGCCAAGTCACTTTTACTTGTTTGCCACGTATAGCACCTTTAATATTTTTGGTGAATTTGCTCAGTATTTCGGCTCTGTAGCTGTGAATGAAAATAAGTTGCCACACATAGCCACAACAATTTGTATGGCTCTGTGCCTGGTAAACATTAAAAGAGATAAAAGTCACAATGAAGAATTTATGGCACTCACCGATTCAGTGGAATAAAATAGTCTTTATTGCATAGAAGCTGACAAGTGACTGGGCTACAGCCATTTCATGCGTAGCGCATTCCCTCAAGGCCATGGGCCTTGAGGCGGTGAGTGCCACAAATTCTTCATTGTGACTTGTACAGAGGGAATCCTTTAACGGTGTGTATATCTTCCTAGCCAAGGCGGTGAGGGTGGTGTCGGGAGCTTTTCCCCTTGATTGGACACATTAAAAGGGATATGATGCTGAGGTTCCTTCAATACTCTAATCAGAAGAGGTGCCAGAAGTTAGACCCTGCCTTGCCTAAGGGTAGGCTGGTGAAACCCTTTCAAGTAGATATTCCAGTCTCATAAAGTTACCTTTTATCTAGGATATGTTATCACCTTATAATCAGTTGACATCTGATCTCTGTAATCTTCACTGATCCTGTAAATGGAGGGGTTACAGGACTGCAGCCCCTTCAGTCTTTCCTTGCACAATGACACCCTGGTCACCTGTATGGCTTCACTCAAGTAAATTTTTCAGCTTTAGTTCCCTGCCGAGCCGTGTGGCCATGGCAGTGTTGTGCTGGCAAAAATAGTGAAACAGCTGCACTGCAGAATTGGTGATACAGCCCCTTACTCTCAGCATCAGAGGTTACTATTGATATAAATTGATGCATATTCTAGTGATATGGGATTAGACATTTAATATAAATGTGCATAATACATGCATGCAGTTTTAACTTTCAACATTAGGGGACACTGTTGAGCTTAGTGTTTACCACCTACGCACTGCACAAGGTACATTCTTGCAGTCTGTAACTTTTTTTTTTTTTTTTTTTCCCCCTTCTCATTTCAGGTTACATCCGTTCAGAAATCAAATCGGGACCTACAGCAAGCTGAGCTTGTTAACCACTGTCTGAAAAACATGAAGTGGGTGGAAGATCTCTTTGAAAAATTTGGTGAACTTTTAAGCCGGGTGCAGCAGACATGCTCCTAAAGCCTGGCCATTATTATTATTTTTTATTTTGAACTACCCCATCACCTTTATTTACATCTCTCACCGCTCTCCTCCCTAGTATATACTTCTCCTTCCCTCAAGCAGCACTAACTGAAAAAGGAGCCAAGAGACTCTGATGTGACATATACGTGACTGGCTGATCTCTGGTGACTATACAGCTTTGTATCACATCTATGGAGAGTACACCGGGAATGAATATACACCCAGCAACGCCTGGGAGACGAGCAGCACGTTTCTCTTCCTTATTCATTTCGTCAACTCTTTGCCTATTGCATATTTTTGTTTTCAGGCAAAATGATACAGCATGCACTAAACTATAGAATGAATTACTTTATTACCTGTAGCGTTAACATTTAAACTGCTTTACTATATTTTTTTTCTTCCTCTGTAAAAAAAAAAAAAAATTTAAAAAACAAAATTTGGGGAAACAAAATCCTCACTCCTCCTTGCCCAATTTCCCATGCTAAACAGATAAGAAAGTATAAGGTGGAGGTACAGGAACAATATTTGCATTTTAATTTCCAGGCCACTGCATTTAGAAATATTGTACATTTTGTAAAACAGAGTTTTGCGATACATCACTTTATGATAGCCACCGTGATTAAAAAAAAAAAAATCTTAAAAAAAAAAATAGTAGAGAAAATTGTTATGCTTTACGGACTCCTTTTACAAGTTTCTTTTGGTTCAGGAAACTGAACGCGGAGTTGGTGCAATCCTTTGACTGCTTTTTGTGTCAAATTATATTATAATGGATAAAAATGACATTAACTATTTTCCCTGTTTTGAAGAAAACTATTTTCCTTTATACTGTGTTTTTCTTTACAAAAAAAATCAATTGTACATTTTATCTCACGAATAGTTGTATTTTTCACAGAGAAAATATTGTGGTTATAATTCTGTTTCCTGGGTCTTTGTAATAATACACCTCCCCTGTTTTTTGTTTTAGTTTTGTTTTTTTTGTTTTTTTCCCAGTTTTATTTTTTTTATTTTATTTTGTTCTTCCTTTCAGTAAATCCCTTTCATTTACATGTTGATTTCACATATTGTATGCAATATATCTTAAGCAATGCTTCTCTCCCTTCCTCCCCCCTCCTCCCACCTAGATGTTAGCTGCAGTTTTAACCGCCAAAATGTATAGCGGGTTACTATAGTTTTTACAATGTAGACAATGCAACCAATTTTCTGATCCTTGGAAATAAATGACTTACTTAACATGTATTTGATCAATGGAGCCTTGATTGCCAAACATTTTTTTAACTTTTTTTCCCTTAACCCTTTCACTGTGTCATTTTGCCATGTTCTGAAAGTAGAACGCCACAGAACCTATAAAATGGTGATTGTCCTGATACAGTAGTGATCAGAGGTGCAACTTCTACCATTTTCTCCTTCCTGCGCCAGCTGCATGAAACACATATCTTGCAAATGATTAGACTATGTGCAAGTGTTTCAACAGAACTACTGTTTTTTTCAAGACACATCTGGAAGATACCACTTTTAAAGGGGTTATCTAGAGAGCAGAAAAGGTCCTTACCTGTTTTGCTGTCCGGTGCTCCACATCTTCCCCCGGACCATCTTGGATGGTCCCTTCCAAGACTAAAAGGAGGCAGTTGTTATGAGTGATCTTTCTTTCTGATGTCACAGCGACATATTTTTTACTGGCATGCTATTCTTGCAACATGCACCCACCCTAGCTGTTCAGAAGTACCTTTTGAGATGGCCAGGGGAAAGAAGAGCGCCAGAGAGCAGAACAGGTAGGACCTTTTCCTGCTCTCTGGATAAACCACCACCACCACCCTTTAAATTTTCTCTGCTGCCCTGTACGTTCCTTGAATTTACTTTGCACAGGGGCATTTTTAGCAGGTTGGGCTTTTTATGGAAGTGAAGGAACCTTAAGAGATTTCTTTTTATTTACTTTTTTACTTTTTATGTATTACGTGAAACAAAAGACATTTTATTTAATTGGTTTTAATGAAAACCATATTTTAGCAGTTTTGCTTCCCTAGTTTGCCTATATAACAGGTGCGCAATGCAGTTCAGTGTTGAGGGGCCCATACGCCTTAGATTAAAGTTTATGAAAGTGGATGATTTTCGACAAAAACGTTAATGTGTCTGAAATTTATCAATAAGCTATGCTTTTAGCCAGCCAGAAGTCGACTATGTTGAAAATTTTCAGATAACAGTTATTTTTCATATCTTTGGAAAGCTTGTTTGTCCTTTTACCCAACATTATTGATCATGTATGGGCAGCTTAATCAACTTAAACAGCTAGTATGGACTAAAATGTGTATGGCTGTTTCTATGAAAAGAATGTTTATTAGAGGATTATTTGTTCAACCAGCAACCTATTTTTTCTAATGTATATGGCCACCTTTAATTCTATTAGCTAGGCTCCCTGTCAGCTTAGTCTATCCAGTCTTCTAAACTTGAATCTTAAGTCGGCTATTCACTATTATTGACGATTGGCCAAGCAGCGCTCTGGAGGTGGCTTATCTCTCTGAGAACAAAGTAGTTTGGTAATGAAATTCCATGATCTGTCAGTGGAGTCTTGGGAGGCCCCCATCCACTTTATATTGATGGCTGAACCCACGGATTGGCTGACATCAGTATAAAGTGCATGGTGATTAAGATAAACCTTCAGGAAAAGAGAGGCTGAGATAACAAAGTGATCATTGTATAGGATTGATACTGTATGGTATTGAGCAGCTTGCAATGTATTATAATACAAGTAAGCTGCAGAAGCAAAAGGTTGGAAAATTAATCAAAACCAATTACAGAATACATTTTTTTTTAATATTTCAATGCAGTGCAATAAAAAAAATAGTTGTCTACAGACACAAGGTGGCACAAGTAAGCCCACTGGCAGATAAGTCACTTGAACAGGATATATCTTGGCTGTCAGCTTCCAGGTCACAAGCAGTCTATCTATACTTATCATCCTTGCTGCTTGTGATCCATCACCAGTCTGCAGTCACTGTATCTTCAGGCCCCTCTCCTTTGGCTGTCAATCATTCTAGGGGAGGCAGCGGCCTGAAGTTACAGCAGCAGCTAAACGGGAGAATTGGATGCAGATCACAAGCAGCATAGCTGGTAAGTATAGACTGCTGGTGATCTGGAGACTGATAGCACCAATATATGCATATCTGTGCTGTCAGTTTCTCTTTATGTTTATCAGCCTTACAACGGGGAGATGTACGGCTGATAACAATAAATGTTGATGCAGGCTTAAATGCATTTGCCCGGTCCTCAGCTGATCGCAGTCACTTTTACACAGGCCGATTTATTGTCCGCAGGAGCGCTTCTAGCAATGCTGCTGGCTGATAATCGGCCCATGTAAAAGACCCATTATAAAGGGTGGGCTGTTACAAGACAACAAAGAGGAGTGTTTTAGAAAGAAGGGGTTGTACTTAGCTATGTTCTTGCAGGTGTGGGAACACCATCCTAGACACTGTCAGCTAATTTGCATAAATATAAAACCTGCAACAAGGATGGTTGTCACTGGTTACACATGGGTGTACTTTGGTGTGCAAATTGGTGCTGACGCATCTGCTTTACGTAGGTTTAATATTTGTTGCCCTATTGGAGGCATTCATTCCTTATTTATATCCTATTGGTTCCTGACTGTTGGGTTCTTGAGATCTGATATGATAGTAATTGATGACATTGCCTACATTCAATGGAGGCAGACATTCTGTCTACTGGATTAAAGTACCTAAAATGTAATATCTTGTTAAGATAATCTAGAATCTGCATGGATTTCTAAATTGATGCTATACTAATGATCTGCAACAATTTACAGTGCCATATTTGTTCATGGGGGAATTGGGTGTGCTGCACACACACAGCTTTTACAGTGGATTTACAGTATACTTTAGGTAGAGGTTTAGACAGACAAAAGTTCTTATTGCTAGGGGTCTAAATGTGCACACTCTGCTTGATCGCTAGTTATCACTTCTGGCGCTGCAATGTCTTCTTAGCCACACTGGTTGGGCTGAGCCAAGCTACCGCACATGTCACCTTTTGTCAATGTTGAAGAACTTGGACCCCAAGCAATAAAAAATGCCTGTCTTGTCAGATTTTTTTCTAAACTACAGGGACACTTTAATGTTAGATGGGTTATCCGGCATTTAAAAACTTTTTATATATTGCTGCTCTTTTATAAAATGCAGCAAACATCTAACAAAATATAATAAACGTCTCCGGGTACCTCACTAACCACAGCCACTGTCACCTCTGAGACTAACTCGACCCGCTTAGCCTATCACTGACTGACAAGGGACAGCACCATGGCCAGTGATTGGCTGTGTCTGCTGTCGCTGCCGAGAGGAATTCATCTTGAAGTGGCTGCAGTTATCAGGTGATGCAGAGAAGCCACAGGAGGACATCAGGGGGAGCGTCGAGAGGTAGGGATAAGATGTTTTATTTTGCTATTATATATGGGCAGCAACATGTAAAAAGTTTTTAAGTGCCAGATACCTCCTTTTTATATTTCAAGCAATTTTTGTTTTGCTGGGTCATAGATTTGTTCGCTTTGCAATTTGCTCTATAAAGTATTTGTTCATTGCTGCACCCCAAAAACCCTACTAGGGCCTTTAAATGTTACTGCTCTCCTCCATAACAGTAAAAGATTTTATTAGAATGTGATGTGGGTATATACTCCTTACTGACCAATTACAGAGGAGGACAGAAGTGCTGTGATAGATATGCTAATATCATTTGTGTTTTTTTTATTCTTGGGTTGCTTTACGTGTTTTATGTATGTTTTTTGACTTGAGAAATTATGGCTATTGTTAATCGGTTTATTATTGTGTATAACATGTTTTATCTCTTTCATGATTAATTTTTTACTATTGGTCTAGTTCCATTTAGCACACATTCTATGGGAATTCTTTTATATTGTAGCCAGCTCTTATTGCACTTCAGCTTTTTGCACGCATGAACAATTCATGTCAATACCAGTGCTGAAATACTGTGTGCAAATTGATAGTAGAGATGGGCAAATGTACGGTACAAACTAAGTGAATTGCTTTGTGAGGGTGGGTTCATACTGATAATATCCAAGGAATTCCGCTGTCTGGCCACGCGCCTTTCCGCCGTCTCCCTAGACAGCATTCTATGTCACTACTTTCGGCGGATAGCGGAATAGGCCGGCCCATAGAATGCTGTCTATGGAGCCGGCGGAAAGGCGCGTGGACAGACAGCGGAATTCCGCACACATTATCTGCGAGAATTCCTCATTATGAACTCACCCTTAGCTTAGAAATCTGCTTATCAGCCTGCTGCATTTGCCACTCTGTGCTGCTCCACCCCGGGTGCTTGGAAAAGCTGGATCCAGTCCTGGGAAACTTCTCCGAGGACTGGGGGGGGGGGATTTCAAAGGCAGACGGCTGATAAGCAGATTGTCTGCCAAGCTAAAAAACCATTGTACTGTAAATTCGCTCATCTCTAGTAGTAGACATTGGACTGCAATGTATTACTTTTAGTTTCTTGTGTTCCTGACTTTCTCATTTCATTCATATCATTTGTAATTGTTTTTTCTTATTATTTTCATCTGATTCTCAGGAAGATCCTTGAATAAAACCCCAACTACCAATGCACATATGCTTACTACTTTTCATAGTATTCTGTTGTTGGTTTATGTCCCATATTGTTCTCGGCAACAGGCCTGCATTTCATGGGTCACAAATTTTTAATTACGTATGCTGGGTAGATTTCCACCATTTACTGTAAAGGTCTTTGATTTTAAGCAAAAACAATTGAAACTCATATGTATTATAAATCCTTTTTGGCTTTTTATGCGAAGAAATGTACTTGTAGTCTCTAGAGCAGTGTTTCCCCAACCCGTGGCTCTCCAGCAACAGCCACCTAGGGGGACCTTGATGTAGAGCATGTCAATTCAGGTCATAAAGGGAATGATCAAATTTGGAGGTCTTCCTCAATTTACCTCTAATCTTTAAACATAATACAGGAATGATTCTACCTTTACAAGGTTTCCTATGCTGGTATATATTGGTACATATGCAGTTGCCAAAACTGGGCTGGTTAAAGGGGTTTTCCAGGATTAGAAAAAAATGCTGCTTTCTCCCAATAACTGTGCCATACCTATCCTCAGTTTGGGTATTGCAGCTTAGTTTCATTGAAGTGAATGGAGCCAAGTTGTAATACCACACACAACCTAAGGACAGGGGGTGTCACTGTTAGAAAAACAAATCTATGTTTTTCTAATCCTGGATAACCCCTTTAAAGTCACTTCACTGGTAAGTCCCCAAAAAGGCTGTGTGCAATTCTGTGTCTGTGCTGTGCTATTTTTATGCAAAGAAATGTACTTGTAGTCTCTAGAGCAGTGTTTCCCCAACCCGTGGCTCTCCAGCAACAGCCACCTAGGGGGACCTTGATGTAGAGCATGTCAATTCAGGTCATAAGGGGAATGATCAAATTTGGAGGTCTTCCTCAATTTACCTCTAATCTTTAAACATAATACAGGAATGATTCTACCTTTACAAGGTTTCCTATGCTGGTTTATATTGGTACATATGCAGTTGCCAAAACTGGGCTGGTTAAAGGGGTTTTCCAGGATTAGAAAAAAATGCTGCTTTCTCCCAATAACTGTGCCATACCTATCCTCAGTTTGGGTATTGCAGCTTAGTTTCATTGAAGTGAATGGAGCCAAGTTGTAATACCACACACAACCTAAGGACAGGGGGTGTCACTGTTAGAAAAACAAATCTATGTTTTTTCTAATCCTGGATAACCCCTTTAAAGTCACTTCACTGGTAAGTCCCCAAAAAGGCTGTGTGCAATTCTGTGTCTGTGCTGTGCTATTTTTTCAGTTTCAGCCTGATAGCAGATGAGTCATTTGACAGGTGTCACCATTGGTGTGTGTCTCTACACTCTGTCACTGTCCACTCAGTTTTCAGCCTCACTGTGTAGTTGCACCTTTATCAACAAATGTATTGGTAATGCCCAGCACAATTTGGGGAAAAAAATTATTTCACAGGGATACAAGTATTTACTAAACAGACATGTCATGGGTTTTTGGGTTTTGCAAGTCACTTACTGTACTACCCACGGTTTGAGGAAAGCAGCAGTGTTATTTTACTGTAAAAATACACAAAAAAATTTTTAAAGCAGGGTTTCTGCCTCTAAGGTACAGACAATGTAGTGAAACTGTCTCAATATCAATACAAAGGGTTCGTGATATCCTATTGTGGTCATTCAAGTTAATTGGTTGCAGCAATTCTCTATTGTGGCTCATAGACGGTGTCTCTGGTGACGGGCATATGAACAGAGGTTGTTCTGTTAGGACTCCATAGATCTCCATTTCTCTTGGCTTCTGTGTAAGTAAAGGGAGATGACAACCATCTGATTACCACAAATCCACTCCCAGTATAATTATCTGTTAACCTATAGGTCAGAAAATAATTCCTGAGGTAGATATGTGCTAGATAGAGAATTCCTGTATTTAATACTGGCTTGCTATAGACCAGCCACTTTGTCTGTCACAGTATGAAACTCCTTACTTCTACGGGTCCTTTTACATGGGCCAACGTGCGGCCATGCAAGGATGCAAATTAGCGCACAACAAATCGAGTGGCCAGTCTGCACAAACAATCCCTTGTATCGTTTGTGCAGCCATGAAAACTGACATCACGCATATGAATAAATCTGTGCTTCCAGTTTCTAGATCACAAGTGCACATTTACTTAGTGCCCTCCTGTGTGATCCAGTATCCTGCTCTGGCCCGCCTCCTTCAGCTGTCAATCATTCTGGAGGAGGTAGCGGCAGGATCCGGATCATAGGCAGCGAACTAGGTGTGTATGCACTGCTGGTGATCTGGGAGCTGATGACAGCCTGGATATAAGAAGTCAGTTTCCCTTTGCTATTGGCCGACCATCCCCATTCATACAGGGAGATGTGCAGTGATACAGAAACTTTACCACAATACAAAAGATGTGATCAGCGGTTTCCTGCTTGCACTGGTCAATTATCGTCTGAAGGATCATTTCTAGCAAAGCTCCTGGCCAATAGCCCGGGTAAAAAAAATTAAAAAAGCTGGACATACTCATTAGATGTATGTCAACCAAATCTAAAAGATTTCAGCTGGCTCTTCCATCTACACAGGAGATGTTGGGTAAGAGCAGGATTAAAGCCTATCTTTCACGGGATGGCTATCGTCAAAGATCTTTGTTAGACTTTTTCATCTGATAATCGGCCAGTGTAAAAGTGTCAGCACTCAGTCAAGGACTGGGAAAACTGCTCCTCAGCTAATTACCTCTTTTGAGCTGGCCTTGAAGGGGTTATCCAGTATTACAAAAACATGGCCACTTTCTTCCAGAGACAACACGACTCTTGTCTCCAGTTTGGGTGCAGGTTTTGTAACTCAGTTCAATTGAAGTGAATGGAGCTTAATTGCAAACCACACGAGTGGTGTTGTCTCTGGAAGAAAGTGGCCATGTTTTTGTAGTACTGGATAACCCCTTTAAAATCATCTTTTTACCAGCTGCACATCTTCCTGTGTAAACGGGACACCTGGCCAATGCCGATGAGTTTAAATGACCTGGCCACTGTACTGGTTTTGCTGCGTGAAGGCACGGCAAACAAGTGCAGATCTCACTGATCTCAGTTTACTTGTGCCTGTAGACGGCTGAAGATTGATGCACCTAAAAGGACCCTAACGGTTGGATTTCAGTGTGTCCAATCTTATTCTCATAAAGGGTGCTCATACTCTCATCTTCCCATAAGGAGACACGCACAACCTGCAGAACCAAGCATGTAAGTGTATGGGTTAAGGGTCTGGTGGTCTGCAGTGCATGGCTAGCTTTGTAGCATTTTCCACACTCTTTATGCACAACGCTACAATTGTAGAGTCTTATTTCACAATATCCATAGGTGTGCATCAGAAAAGGGAAAGTATTTGTACATTTGCTCAATGCAGCCTTTGTCCTGTGGTGGGTTTTCCTGGATCTCCTCTTATCCCCGAGTCTTTCCTTTTTCTGGTCTTTGGTGCCACAATTCCTTCATTACTGTAGGAGACTACAATACTGTACTGTAGAATTCAGTGTTTGGCTCATTTAGACTCAGCTTTACTGTAGCAACAAAGCTGTGCCAAACCTGCTGCAATGCAGATGCCATAATGAACATGTCTAGATCTCTGTCTTCCTCTACAAGGCGTTCCACGTTTCATTTGTCTATGTGGTAAGAAAGTGTGGAGAATAAATCATTGCTTTCCTTGCGCGACCTCCAGCTCTTGCTGCTGTACCTGAGCTAGGTTGTTTTTATATACTATATACCGGTAGAGCAGACTTTATAGCGCACATAAGAACAGTACGGATTGAAGGCATAAAACTGCTGACTGTATATCACTTTCATGACACACAAAAAAAATGCTCCTTTCTGTTGGCGCAAGAAGTGAAATTGTAGTAGGTTGGTTTAATGGATTTTCCTTGGACTAAGCCTCATAAGCTGTTTTTTTTATCTACTCAAAACCGTATTATTTTCTCTTTATATGCAACTCCCACAGAAGGCTTACCACACATTTAACATCTTTATCGAAATAGGTTAAAAATTCTCTGCTCATAAATTTCTTAATATTTCTCCAAATGCCTTTATGAACATAGATTCAAAAGATAACTTGACAGCTACCTGCAGCTGCCACTAGAGGCAGTATAGGAGTTTTCTTCAAACTGCCATATAATTGAGTTCAGTATGTGCATCACTCCACAGTCTGCATAAACTGGGGCACAGTCCCTGTTTGGATATTCTAGAAACATCCAATTCAATCTGTCCATAGCAAGCAATCAGGTTCCATTTTTCGTTTTTCAAAACGTTTCTCTTGGCAGCAATTTCCGTTCACGTCCGCTAGTTTTTAGGCATAAAACACAGTCAAAAGTATAACAGTAGTATCTACAAAATAGCTGCCTCCATTGTCTGTAACCATCAGGACATCTACTATTAATATCTAGATTCTATTAATGTGGAGGAAAAACAATTTTTGGGGGAGGAAACTGACTGTAGATACCTCATTGTGTTCTCAAAATGCGTTGTATAATGAATTGGCTGCTAATACAGTGTCACATATGGTTCAAGCCTATGGCTCCTGTAGTTTGTGACCTGTTTTTCCTGGCCACATAATGGGTACTATGGGAGTCTTTTAGGGGCATTTGTTTATCTCTTCCCCCCCCCCCCCCCCCCCCTCCAAAAAATCATTCTTTCTCAATAGTGTTTTTGTATTCGGTAATTCAAGTAATATTTCTCCTTCACAACCACGCCACACTTACCCACAGGCTGTGTGCAGTATTGCAGCTCAGCTATATTCACTTGAATTGAGAGGCTTCAGTACCAGAGAAAATTCAAGGATAGGTGTGGAGCCATTTCTACAAAAAAAAAATGCCATGTTTTTGTAATCTAATAAAAAGACCTACTACACTGAGTTAAAGAGAAATTCTGTACAGGTTATTTTTGGGCTCCCACAGGCATTAAGGGACTTTTAATTTATTCTTTACCCCCCCTCATCTAGGTGTACATTTTGCCTTGGTTGCAGCTGTCCTGTGTAGAGATAGATCTGGATCTGCATTATTCATATGAATTGTATGCAACTGTAAATAAGTGTTTTTGTATTATATTGCTGTTACTGAACACATTAAAAAGAAACTGCTTTTTATTGAAAATTATAGCAAAAATGTGGATTATTTTTGATTTTGTTATTTCATTTTCAGGTTTGCCTGTGTTCTGCAGATGTTTCCAAGTAGCAGTTCAGTAACTAAAGTGCTTCTAAACTGACTTCAAGGGGTATTTCCATCTCAAGTGTTGTTGTATTTCTAGGATATGCCATTGATTTATAATTAGTGAGGGTCCAACATCTTGAGAGTAAAGGGTGGTGCTACATCCGTTTACCATTTTACCCTTCCAGTGGCACCGACTTATCAGTATAGATGAGAATCCCTTTCGACGACTTCCCCTTGGCACTAATTTCTGTGAGGCTTTACAAAATACACATCACTGTGCCTAGTGAACAGAGTGCCAAAGCCCCTTTAGTTAGCTGATGAGCATGGGTGCTTAGAGTCAGACCTTTACCAATCAGATAGATGGCCTATCCCTAGAATAGGCCAACAACCTCTAAAGGCCCTATTACACCAAGCGATTATCTAAAGATCATCCGACCCATTCCGCCACCCAGTCTTAGCCACTTGCTGTAGGTGTGTGTATTAGCGCTGGCTTTTAGCAGGGAACAAGGAGCAAGCCAGCACTGACCTGAGAGGTCAGCGCTCGCTTACTCCTAAGCATCGGCCTGTGTAATAGGGCCTTAAGTCCTGGAAGACTCCCTTAAAATAATTTATCTTGACACAGTGCTCTAAATCAAAAGAGAGTTAAATGGAAGATGCACCTATACAGAGCTATGTGTCTCCATGGTAACAGACTGCAAACCCAGTGTAGTCTGATTCTGCAGAGATACTCCCCTCCTGCTGCCCTGCATTGTCTATCAGAAATAGAGGGTTGATAGAAAAATGATTGCAGGATCAGCCTTCCCAAGGGTTGTTGTAGTCTGTTTACCAGAGACACATCATTCTGCATAGGAGCTGTAGATGCAAGATGATAGGATATTTTCTATTTGTGACTCAGGATGCTTATGAAAGCTTCTGTTGAATATTAACAGTAGAACAAAGCACTAAAGGTCTATTATTGTATGTCTCAGATTACTGTAGGGGTGACAAGGTGTTATGTAGCTACTTACATAAGTATGAGAAGGCTGTAGACAAGAGGATGAGTGTGGTGCTGCAGGTTATATAAGAGCCCCAGAGTTATCTCGCCTACTGCATGCAACCAGGATGTGTAGAGCCTTCACCCTGCCATGACGTCTGTGTGTTGTAGTGTCAGAACAACAGGGCAAAAACAAAAAAGCATGCTATAAATAGTCTTCACTTCCTAAAGTGAACCCATTGAATAACGGGATTACACGAGGTAAATGCATGATCTCTAGATAGAGGAGTTTATCCTTCTTTTACCAATTTATTCTATGAAAACAGGAAGATCTAGGTTACAACTAGTGATAATATCGGATGTACAATTCCACGCTTCCCCTGGCTGTAACTCAGGATTTCAGCAGGCCTCGAGTACAAATGACAGAAACTTTGAAGGGGTTATCCAAGCTTATGAAAACATGGCCACTTTTTTCCAGAAACAGAGCCACTCTTCAGGCTCCAGTTTGGGTGTCGTTTTGCAATTAAGCTCCATTCACTTCAGTGGAACTGAGCTGCAAAACTACAACCAAACTGGAGACAGTAGTGCCATTTCTAGAAGAAAGCGGACATGTTTTTCTAAGCCTAGATACCCTGGAAACCCTTAAAAGGGCCTATCATACCATTCCTCAATTCTAGAAAAATTGCTGCAAAAATTGCACTATTTTACTGCAATTGGCAAGAAAATTGTAGCTATTGAAGGTGTATGTGCACCTTTAGTATGATCATAGCCTTCAAATGACTGTACCACCAGGCCCAGGCTGAAGCACTGGAGGCGGGCCGATCTACCCTTAGTGGGAGGAAACCCTAGCCCCTCTATGATAGGGTTCCATTGATTCTAATGGAGTCACGTCATGGAGGGGCTGGTGGTACAGTCACTTTAAAGGCATCTATCTAAATGACTAGAGAGGAGAGCAACTTGAGCATGCTCAAGTCTGATCATTTGGCATTTGAATACCAGTGGCTGAAGTTAGATGCAGGCCTGGGGCGTTCTGAAAAAAAGAGATACAGCCTATGGCTGTATCCTTGTTTTCCTGGCAGCCTAATGGCTGCATCCAATTTCTTCATTCTGTGGTAAATTCTGGGAAGAACCCGAGTGTGCTTGATGTACGCTTAACTCTAACTAGGACCCCTTAAGGCATGGGTCTCCAAACTGCGGCCTTCCAGCTGTTGCAAAACTACATTTCCCATCATGCCTGGACAGCCAAATCCAAAGCTTTAGCTGTCCAGGCCTGATGGGAGTTGTAGTTTCACAACAGCTGGAGGGCCACAGTTTGGAGACCCATGCCTTAAGGTCTAATGCTAAGTAAAAAAAACATTATCTGAAGACTTCCACTGCTAACTTCCCCGCTATGTAGATATGCCATATGAGCGAATACTTGATGTCAATATTGTTTATAGATCCCATATGTACATAGGTAAATAACATTTTTCCCTATTAATTGGGGACCTGGAAAAAGCTCTAGCATTAAACCTCCAGTCTCCAGCTCCTCCTCTGTCTGTGAAGCTGGAGCCACACAACACATACATTAATAAAGTGCATTTTAACTTCTTTGTTTATATCAATACACAGACTGGGTCATTGTGCTCTGAATGTGGACACTAGTTTTGATGTAACATTTTCTCCAATGGGTTCCTTTGTTGTGGAGAGAGTAACAATCATAAATATTCATATAAATCACATAGCTGTTGGTGTAGGCAGCTGGAAATCCATCAGTCCTGTGTGTATTGTCATTGTGATGTAGGTAAACAAAGGGCAGAGTGTTCTTTATAAGATATTTATCTATGTTATATCTTTATATCTCTATTCAAGGAGCCAACATAAAAAAAAAATTGACAATGGTTGGTGGCGGTCTTTGTTCCTGTATGCATCACTGTCCTAATTCAAGGGTGTCCAGTGTTTTTGTTTTTCTCCTTTGCTGTGCACCTAATGGAAAAAAACTAAACAAAATAATGCAAGGCAAGAGACATAGAATGACACACTGCATTTTTACAATCGAAATTAGCAGGGGCGGGATCAGTGGCGGAACTACCACCATAGCAGCTGCTACAGGGCCCCGCCGCATCCGGAGACTCATGGTCGGGGCCCCCAGAGCTGACATAGCTGCGGCGGCAGAGAGGGCCTCGTGGGTTCTGCAGCTGTTTGGGGGGTGGGGGTGTCAAGAGCTCAATGTCCGCCGGGGCCTGTACTTCCGGCACTGAGATACTGAGCTTACTGGTACCTGTGTGTTGCCCGGGGTTAGGACGGGATGCGGGAGGGGGCCACCTCTTGCCACCGCACTGCCGTCCCATCCTAACCCCGGTCAGCACAGGTACCAGTGAGCTCAGTGTCCGCCTGCAGCCTGTAATTTTGGCACAGGGAGCGCATGTTAGAGACAGTCCCTGTGCCAGAAGTACAGGCCCCGATGGACACTGAGCTCCCTGGTGCGTGTGCTGCCCAGGAATCCCCAGGACACCCCCCAGACAGCTGGCGGGGGAGTGTGTTAGGTGAGTTGTGTTTTTTTTGCTTTTTTGTTTTAATCTGCTTTGCAAAAGGCCATCATCTATAGGGGGACAATATAAGGGAGACAACACGAGGGGGCAATCAAAAGTTTCTAGTTATACCCCTGGGTGTGATACAAAACAAGTTTGCAATTTACTTCATAATTTTTTTTTATCATCATGCTGTAAAACAAAGCTATACTTACCAGAAATCCAGGTCCAGTCTCCTGAAGCTTTTTAGTCTTGTGCTGGTTGAAAAAAAAGAGACTAAACACATGAAGTCGCGGCCAGTACAGAGAGTCACAGCTCCATGTGTCCATCAGTCACATGACTGCCTTCTCTCTGTGAGTGCTCAGATGGCCTGGGATATACAGGACTTTGTGTTTAAACTACAAAAAGAAGAACACAGGAAGTGCTGTGTTTTCCATGATAACTAAAAAAAAGAAAAAAAAAATATATATAAATTGCAAACTTGCTTTATATCACATCTACTTTTGGTTTCAGATTTTGAAAGATACAACGATAGGGACACTTTAAGGGTATATTCACACGAACGGGCTCGCAGCGAGATTCTTGCTGCGAGCCCGGCAGGTCCTGGCAGTTCCCATACACTACATACTTGCTGCGGTCTAAACGACCGCAGCGAGTAGGTAATTCTGCCGCCCTTAACCCCTTCTGCTCCCCCGCTGTAAGCAGCATACATTACCTGTCCTTGCTGCACGGGTCCGGCGTCCTGCTCTCCCGTCCAGCCAATTAGTGTGTTGCCCAGCCGCAGCCACTGATTGGCCGGGCGGGAGAGCAGGACGCCGGACCCGTGCAGCAAGGACAGGTAAAGTATGCTTACAGTGGGGGAGCAGAAGGGGTTAAGGGCGGTAGAATTACATACTCGCTGCGGTCGTTTAGACCGCAGCGAGTATATAGTGTGTGGGAACTGCCAGGACCTGCCGGGCTCGCAGCGAGAATCTCGCTGCGAGCCCGTTCGTGTGAATATACCCTAACTGTTAGGTTTCCTTTAAGCTATTGATGCAGGAAACCAAGGGAAAAGTATTGCTCTTTAAACCACTACCTTGATCAGGTTTTATCAGTGCACTCTGCATGCACCCATAGCCACAATATTTATGAAGTCACGCACATCATTCATATGCCTGCTGCAGCTGTACCCATTTTCCAGCATTTGAGCATTTTTTTTTAAATTTATTCTGAACAGTCCCTTTAACCTTGCATTTTAGAAGCAAATGAACCATAAATAAATATCAGTTCACAGTTGTCACAGCATTTAACTTTGCCTTTGATTAACTTTAATTTTTGTACTTTAAGGCTGCGTTCACATGTACCTCATTTAGAACGGTTTTCACACGACAAGTTCTGCAGCGAAATCTGCTGCAATATGCGGCACTATTATTCTCTATGGTCTCCCATTCTCCCTGCCTTATTAACTAATCATCTGTTGGACCTTTAAAGACGCTCATACATTACCTGTCCGCGCTTTCGCCTGCTTCTCCAGCTCCTGGGTCCCTGACAGTGCTCAGCCAATCAGTGCGCTGTCCCCCAACAATGCACTGTTTGGCTGAGTGCCTTCAGTTTGGCAGGAGAAGCAGGCAGGAGCTCGGGCAGCTATAAGCACCATAGACCATGATGTAACATGGAGTATATGTTGAGTAGTTCTCTGTACATATACCCACTAAGCTGGAGAGGACTAGTTCTTGTGACATTAAAGAGGTTATTCAACTTGGTAAAATTGATTGCCTCTTCTCAGGGTAGGCCATCAAATTGGATCAGCAGGGATCCTACTCCAGCATCTCCACTGATAAGCTGTTTAAAGAGACCACAGGGCTCTTTAAAGGGGTTATCCAGCACTACAAAAACATGGCCACCTTCCCCCTACTGTTGTCTCCAGTTTGGGTGGGGTTTTGAAACTCAGTTCCATTGACGTAAATGGTGCTTAATTGCAAACCACACCTGAACTGGAGACAACAGTAGGGGGAAAAGTGGCCATGTTTTTGTAGCGCTGGATAACCCCTTTAATTGCAAACCGCACCTGAACTGGAGACAACAGTAGGGGGAAAAGTGGCCATGTTTTTGTAGCGCTGGATAACCCCTTTAATTGCAAACCGCACCTGAACTGGAGACAACAGTAGGGGGAAAAGTGGCCACGTTTTTGTAGCGCTGGATAACCCCTTTAATTGCAAACCGCACCTGAACTGGAGACAACAGTAGGGGGAAAAGTGGCCACGTTTTTGTAGCGCTGGATAACCCTAATGTTTATTTCTGCTTGTCCTTCTATTGCTAAACAAATAGTAGCAGCAGTGCACGGTATTGTAGTGTTGTCCCATTCACTAGTAGCCGTGTTGAGAGTCAAACCCCTTTCAATCTAATATGGATGGCCTAGCCTAGGATTGCTTAAAGCGCAACTATAAAATATCTTTTCTATTTATTTTTAGTTAGCCTAGGTCATGTTAAGAAATTTTGCAATTTATTGTAATAAGAAATATTGAACCGTTTTTGAAATATATGTGTCTGAATGTCCCCTCAGAGCTGTGAGTTACTTGTGCAATTCTGTCCAGGTCTCCTAGAAATCCGTACTCTGCCTAAGCAGCAGCTTTGTACGGATTTCCATATAGGTCTGCCCCGGTCCCGCCCCCCTGCCTTTATTCCTCCTTCAATGGGCACCTTCCTGTATCGCTGCCCTCATGTCTGCCCGTGCTGTTGCCTGGCCGGATAGCTATTAGCTGACACCCCCCCCCCCAATCGGTCTGCCCGCCCCGATTCCCGGATCTCCCCCCCCCCCCCCCCCCCGAATGATTAGTCTTAGTCTGCCCCTCAGTGTTAGAATATGTGCGGTGACATCTAACCTGCCATCTTCTTTCTTTGGTACACTTCAATAAAAAGCAGGTATCTGTAGTGTGTATGTTCATGAGGGAGTGGTGGGCGGGACAGTAGAGGAGGAGGGTGGAGATAAGGCGGGAGGGGGAGGAGAGGGGAGACCACGCCCACTTTCAGTCAGCCAGGATAAAAATTCATTTATTTTTCTGAGGGAACAACTGGGGATATCTCAGCAAGCGCACAAGATATCCACACCATTTATGGCTCTTTTTAAAGGGTAACACGTGGGCTTTTTAACTTAGTAATTTCATTTTTTGGCTATCTAAATTATAGTTACGCTTTAAGGTTGGATAACCCTTTATGGATAGTTATGATGTAAAAAACCCAAGATTCTGTTTTGCCCAAAACATTCCATCAACCCAACATGTCTACCTCATGGTACTGGAGGAACCAAGATTTCTCACATCTTGAGAAACATTAATTGCATTATTGGTGACAAGAAACAGCAAAGATCAGAAGGGTGGCCTTTTGATTACTATTGCGAAATATCTCACGATCCATCAAGGTCAGTGTGCCTACTGCTAAATTTTGCGCATGGACAGCATGAAGCAGATTTGATGCTGTGTTCAGTTATTTAAATGAAATCTGCTGCAGAAAATCAGCTGCAGATCCTGTAGGTGTGAACGCACCATAAGGGTCCTTTTACACGTGCAGAAAAATCACTTAAGCAATCATTTAACGAAAACCAATTGATTATTTTCTTTTCTCTTCAATGATAGACGTTAAAATCTAGATTGCATTTGTAATATATACTGTGAATGACAAGCGTTTACACTGAAACTTACAAACGATTAACAATGATTTTGAGGTCAACTAAAAAAATGCGATTGGTGACATACAAATAAATTTGTTTGTTGTTTGATCATTGATGCATTTACACCTGAAGATTATTGCTTAAATTTAAAGGATTTATTGCACAAAATTGCCCCATATGTGTGAGAGTATGTTTGTTACATATTAGCTGGAAGTGTGAAGTGGACACTTATAGATAAATTGTGTTTTCTCTACACAATATGGAGGAGGAATGAACAATGTGAGTAACCTATGGTAATCTCGGTATGTTTACGGGGTACCATGACATAAATGGATTAGGCCTCATCTCCTAGGACACTTTGCATGGCTTTGAACATTTGTACGTAGATGAGATTAGAGACAAATGTTAGCAAATCCATGTGATAATTATGGGGACCAGACAATGACTGTGACCAGAGAGCCCTGAGGGTCTACCTATGGGGGATGGTGCTTTATCTCTATATGCAAAACGAGAGCTGACTACACCTTGGATGCCTGTCGGCTAAACACTTTTACAGCAGGCAGCTATTCCTTATGATACCCCATTTACACGTGCAATGCTTAGCTTGGATGAACGTGTGTGTGTTGTTGCCAGATACCTCTGGTGGCAGGTTACCTCCTCTGGGAACAAAAGTATCAGACATGATTAAATCCAATTGCCCAAACCATTTTTTTCTGCTCAGCTATTCCATATAAGAGGCATCCTGCAATAAAATGTAGGCGTATGCCACTTGATGCCTAATATCTAGTAGGTATATATCAGAAACATCTATCAACGTATGACTCCAACATCCAGTGTGAATACACCCAAAGCTGCTATAGATCTTAAGGTTGCTCCTGATTAGAGATGAGCGAACCAGGTTCGGGTTCGAGTCCATCCGAACCCAAACGATCGGCATTTGATTAGCTGTGGCTGCAGAACTTGAATAAAGCTCTAAAGTTGTCTGGAAAACATGGATACAGCCAATGACTATATCCATGATTTCCATATAGCCTTAGGGCTTTATCCAAGTTCAGCAGCCACCGCTAATCAAATGCTGAAAGATCGGGTTCGCTCATCTCTACTCCTGATCTGTACAGAATGCCAAAATGGTTCATGTATTGAAAGATATATGTAACAAAAAGAATATTTCCATCTGTCTGATGCTGCAGCTGGGCACAATACAAGGCATTGTGCTTGATCTCCAATACCACACATAGCCAGCCAACGGGCAAGAGTAATATCCATGACCACCTTAAGGCTAGAACAGCACAATGACTTATGGTTGCAGGTTTCCGGAGCCATCTCACAACCTCTATATTTCCATATGAGGAAAAAGGCTGTGGGTGACTCCCAATGGTTGCGGGATTTTCAGCCATGTCAGATGGATACATAAAGATTGTGGTACTCCCTGATTTTAGCGTCACCATTGCACAAACAAAAAAAACTGCTGTTGACCAAGTGATCATTTGGTTGCTTGGTATACATGCCAAATCTGAATTGAATGGAATTACTGCAGATATGCTATTGTTCACTGTTATCAGCCATCTTAGCCTACATAGTTCTATACCTTTTCTGTGCCCTTATATAGTATGAGGCCCCTCGGTAGCATTATATAATGTTAGGCTCCCTCTGTGCCACTATATAGCATTAACCCACTTTTCCCCCCCAAATTTAGCCCCACTATTCCTCTGCTACTCCTCACATGGCTTCGGTCTGCGTCAGAAGTCTCCATCCCCCTTTAACTGTGTGTCCATCTTAAGGGCACATACAGTTAAAGGGGTTATCCAGCGCTACAAAAACATGGCCACTTTCTTCCAGAGACAGCCCCACTCTTGTTTTCAGCTTGGGCAGGGTTTTGCTGCTCAGTTCCATTGAAGTGAATGGAGCTTAATTGCAAACCGCACCTGAACTAGAGTCCTGTTGTCTCTGAAAGATAGTGGCCATGTTTTTGTAGCACTGGATAACCCCTTTAAAAGCTATGTTCTGAATTCCAAGAAAGGCCCTGCAGCAGACTGCACAATGTATATTGTGTGAGCCTGTGTGTATGGTGCATGTGTGTATTATGTATACGTATATGTAATGTGCATTTGTTTAGATGTGTAGATGTGTGTATTCTGCGTGTGTGTGTGTGTACTATGTATGCATATAGGTAATTTCTTATATCTGTGTATGTTGTGTGTACTATGTATGGATATAGGTAATGTGCATTTCTTTATATCTGTGTATGTATTGTGCATATTTGTATATAATATGTATGTACATGTTATGTGCACTCACTTGTAACTCTTCTCCCACACCTAAACCTGCTGGGACTGAGGGTGGTATTACACGGGCCGATGGGGGCCCGATAATACCTGTAAATGAGCGCTCCTTTACTGGGCCTATTACATGGCCCTATAATCGTTTAACAAGGGCTGCAGGGACATCGTTACTGATGTCCTTGCATCCATTGTTTAAACTGTATACGTTACCTGTCCAGGTGGCAGGGCTCCTATTCCTCTGTGCTTCTCCCCGGGTCCGCGTGCTCCAGCTTCAGAGCGGCTTGTCTCAGCTGCCAGGCTGCTCAGCCAATCACTGGCCGTGGTGGTCCTGGTCTGTGATTGGCTGAGCAGCCTGCCAGCTGAGAAAGGCCACTCTGAAGCTGCAGCGCGCAGGACCCGGGGAGAAGCACAGAGGAAGAGGAGCCCTGCAGCCTGGATAGGTATGTATTCCTCTTTGCATATCGTCACGCCACGCACCGATATTACATGTTGCGATGTGCGGTCGGCGCCCGGAGATTATAGTTCAGAACCTAACGATTATCGTTCTGTATAATAGTACCCTTAGCTTCCAGGTGTCAATTAAGCAGGGAGGGAGGAGAGAGAAGACTTTCTAGCTTGCAGCTATTCAGGAGCTTGGAGAAGCCTTTTTGACTCTTTGTACCAGAGAATAAAAGCATTTTCTATGCTATAGAAGCACAGACAAATATATATAAGGTACCATGTGTCTGCTTGACCTAAGAGTATCTAAAAGTGCCAGCAGTTAGGAACATGAATTACAATTCACAGATTCCCTAAAGGAAAAGTCTTGAGAAACTAACAAATGACGGGCAGGCAGGCGGGTGCGGGAAGATAATAAAGAAACTATACTCACCAGTCCCCGTGCCCCTGCGCCACTCTCTCTCACAGCCGCTGGAAGTCATTTTCGACTGGGTTCTGTGTATGTCACTGCCCCAGCTGCAATGTCACATACTCGGCTGATGGACTGCCTGCACAGCCAGTCAATGACTACAGCGGTGTCCATCAACAGTCAGTGATTGGCTGAGTGGGCGATCCATCAGTAGAATATGTGACGTTGCAGCTGGAGGAGCTTCAGAAGGACGGTGGCTATTGAATATAATAAAGAAGAGCTACCTTATAGACAGGAGTTTGGCTGTTTCTGAGAGAAAGCTGTGTTCACACAATGCATATATCTGTTGCATTTTAACATGCATTTTGATTGGTGAGCCTATTGAAAGACTTAGGAGTTCACCAACCAAATCGCATCATAAATATCCAGGTATGGATCCCCTCCTTGTCTATTCACTTCAACTGCTTTATTTATAATACTCTTTGGCTGCCCTTTCAGCATACAATTAAATCAGATTGTCAGAAGTCTCCTTCATGTTAACAAATCCGCCATATATAACTGTATACCAGTGGATTCTAAACTGAGTGACAGGAAATGCTGGGAATTATATTGTCTAGTGTATAGAGATGTCTGTGAACCACAAGTGTCCCTCCAAAAAGTTGGGAGGTATGGAGGAAGATCTGACTGCAAAGCATTATGGGGAAGCTTTGTGTCATGTGTTTTCAGTCATCATCATCATCATCGTCATCATCTTCATCATCATAAACGTTACAGCAATGGAGCAGCTTTTTCATTCTGCCAGACAAAACACAGTCTGAGTTGCCTATAGCAACCAATCACAGCTCACCTTTCATATCTTAACAAGGTCTTATAAAATTAAAGATGAGCTTTGATTGGTTGCTATGGGCAAGTTAGACTGTCTAAGTTGTGCATGGCAACCAATCACAGTTCAGCTTTTATTTTACCAGAGTAACTTGAGTAAGAAAAGCTGAGCTGTGATTGGTCGCTATGGGCCACATTAAACCATATTATTTCGTGTTCTTAGTGTCGCCTAACCATAAGCTGTTTGCTTGGTCACAAGTGTGTTTAGTGACCTCTGCAGTAAAGTGCATTGCCAGTCATTAATGGGTTAATGCCTTATTGATGTATTCACCAGCAGTAACCATGGCAACTGTGCACTGTGATGACAAGTGCTTATGTCATAAAGAAGGTTCCATAAAGCAATGCACCGCGCCCTGATCAGTGCCATCTTGGATGCGCCAGAGGACCTTGAGCTTGTATACTTTACTGCCCCAACCCTTGATGTAATTTGGAGGTTCTAGCAGGGGAAAATGGCTGGTCTGCATTAGACTACCCCTTCATTGAGTCTCCACCTTCATGAGAAGTGGACCTGGATCTGTGAGGGAGAAGAGATACATCTGCCTAGCCATCAGTAAGGTGATAGATGTTGCAGCCAGATTTTCCTCACATCCAGTTTATTATATTTATAGTATGGTATTACCCTCTAAGCCCAGGGGAGGGGCAACTCTCCAGCCATGGCTCCCTCGAGGTTTCCCCCACAGGGGGTTTTACCTCGCCTGAGTGCTGGAGGGTGACTCTTTGAGTCGGGGGTCTGCCATTATTAGTGTCATGTAATTTTAAATAAAATTGGCCCCCTTTGACACCTGATTACAATGTGTTGTGTCTTTATTTTGCGTTCTTTGGTTTAACTTATTATGCTTGGGAGTTGGGGGTCCACTACATATTGCGGAGTCATAAAGCTGGACATCTGTCTGCTACACAGATTCATCACCTGCACAGTGAGTGGAAGTAGGATGAGCAGTGGATACTGGAACTCCTGCATGTATTTGTGTATCCCTGGATTAAAGGGCCACTCAGATCTTGAAGAAAAAACATGCATCGCAAGGTTTCTACCTACATCTGCAAGGTTTGTCAAAAGTTGTTTTTTCAAGTGACAGGTCACACCGATCATAGCATATCATAGAAACATGGACACCACCATAAATATACATCCTATATATGTTGCAGGGAAATGATAAAATTAGGGATTTCATCAACTCTTTAAGGATTTGATGTATGTATCGTGCATGTGTGTGTGTGTGTGTGTGTGTGTGTACTATATGCATATAGGTAATATACATTTCTTTACATCTGTGTATGATGTGTGTATATATTGTGCATATTTATATGTAATATGTATGTACACATTATGTTCACTTATTTGTAATTCCCCCTTCCATACCTAAACCTGCTGGGGACTAATGCTAAGTTTACACGAGGCGATTATTGGCCCGATCGTACGATTAACGATTTCGAAGTAACGATTTTTTTTATAAAGATCAGCGTTTAGACGGTACGATATATCGTACGGAAACATCTTTTGCGATCGCGCGCCTGCAGCCCGCCCCCCCTGCTCGCAGCCCGGCCCCACGGTCAACCGCAGCCCCCTGCGCCGCTCCGATCGCCACCCCCCCCCCCCCCCCCGCCGCCGCCGCTCAAATAGCCACCCGCCCCCACCACCGCTCCGATCGCCAACGCAAGGCAGCACTGATTAGCTAAAGAGGGAGGCCGGGAATTTCAAACGGCTCCTCTTCAGCCAATTAGTGCTGCCATGCATTGATTGGCTGAAGAGGGGAGCCGGGAATTTCAAACGGCTTCTCTTCGGCAAATCAGTGCTGAAGAGGAGCTGTTTGAAATTCCCGGCTCCCCTCTTCAGCCAATCAGTACACTGAAGAGGGGAGCCGGGGATGTGGAAGACCTGCTACGCGGAGCAGGTAAAGGCGATCAGAGCGGCGGGGGTGGCGATCGAGCCGGCGCAGGGGGCTGCGGATGAGCGGGCGGTGGGCGGCCGGACTATCGCGCGACGACTGTTTACATGGAACGATCGGCGATTTTTTTGCGAACGACGAACGATGATTTAAGAACCTGTTAAAAGATCAATGATTTCTCGCTCGTTGTTCGATTGTTCGCTGCATTTACACGTACGATTATCGTTCGAATTCGATCGTTATCGTGCAAATTCGCACTATAATCGTTCCGTGTAAACCCAGCATTAGGGTGCGTTTACACAGAGAGATTGATCTCACAGATTTTTGAAGCCAAAGCCAGGAATGGATTTGAAAAGAGGAGAAAACTCAGTCTTTCCTTTATGAACTGTTCTCTGTTTATAGTCTGTTCCTGGCTTTGGCTTTAAAGATCTGTCAGATAAATCTCTATATGTAAAGGCACCCTAAGCGTCCAAGTGCCAATTAAGCAGGGAGAAGCCTCTTTGACTCTTTGTACCAGAGAATAAAAGCATTTTCTATGCTATGGAAGCACAGGCAAATATATTTATGGTACCATGGGGGAAATTTATCAAGGGCTTTGTGCCTATTTTTTGGTGAATAATTGCATATTTCACTCACTTTTGGTCTAAGCTCTATTTATAAACCAGTATTGGACTGGCAATTTTTTTTTTAAGTGACTTTTTTAATTTGCCTGTTTTGAGTATTCACCCAAAAAAATCACATAATCCAGGATTTAACACCCAATTTATCATTTGCGACTTTTTTAAAGGTGCAGGCCTACGTCTGGTCACTACAAGGTGAATATGATTGCGCAATTTTTGCATTTTTGCAACTTTTTACTTTACATTCACTATGGCAGTGCTACATTTTAATAAATCAGTCACAAAATATTGGACCAAAATACACACCATTCCTCATTAGAAGAGTTGCACACATTAGACTCCTTAGTAAATGTCCCCCAATGTGTCTTCTTGACCTAACAACATATAACAGTGTCAGCAGTTTAGAACATAGAACAATTACAGCTGACAGATTCCCTGAAGGAGAAGTTTTGTGAGACTGACAAATGACAGACAGGCAGGGTGTGTGTGTGAAGATAAAAAAGAAAGTATACTTACCAATTCCTGTGCCGCTTAGTGCTGCTCTCGGGTCTCTCACAGCTGCCAGAAGTTATCTTCTCCAAGGTTCGGTGTACATCTCAGCCCTGGCTCCTCCAGGTGCAATGTCACAGAGCGGCTACCGGATTGCCTGCTCAGCCAATCAGTTACTGCAGCGGTGTCCTGTTCCAGTCACTGATTGGCTGAGTGGGAGGAATTGGCTGGAGGAGCTGCAGGAGGCTGGCATCTGTTGGATATCCTTAAGAAAGTGCTACGAGGGAACGGGGACATTTAAGTATACTTTCGTTATTATGTTCCCACACCCCCTTCCTGCCTGAGATTTGTTAGTTTCAAGACACTTCTACCTTCAAGAAAATTAAGTTGCACGCTATGCTGTTTGCATAGAGTGACTGACCAGTTACTAGCAGTGAGCTAGCATCGTTGATCACTTATACAGCTCTGTACAAAGTCACTTTAGTAATGTGAAAGGTTTGCAGCTGGTTATATCTGGTATATGTAGGGTCATCCCCTAGAATTAAATTCCCTGGTGGGCCCAAGGTACCCCAGTCCAACACTGTATAGGGAAGCTGGGAGGGATAACGAAGGTTTGGCGGACAGTTACTAAAAATGTATGAGCACCATTAGGCATTACGCAGTGCTCATTCAAATCAATGGGCTGATAGGACAGGTCCTCCAGAGCAAAAAGAGCCCTCAACAGCTCTCATTAGCTCTTCACTTACATAACCTAATAGATTTGTACTACACAAGCCAAGCAGCAAGCTCTTATGAAATATATCTTTATTTTGTGAATGTTCCCTTTTACCCCTGTAGTGGGAACTGATGCTTTTTTTTTATAAAAAGAAATGGAGAAGAGAACAGATTGTCCAAAGCCTCATAGGCACATCTCTATCACAGTTGCCTGCAATACAATCAGAAAAGGCAAGTTACTTGATAAGTAATTCGCAAATACACTAGGAATCAGATCAGATGGATCCCAGAACATCCCCCTGTGGACCTTGTGTAAAAATACAGCAGAACATGGAAATCCACATAAAATAATTGCATCATAAATCATAAGATATTGTATAGTCTAGATCAGTGATTTTCAACCTTTTTTGAGCCGTGGCACACTTTTTATACTTAAAAAATCCCGGGGCACACCACCAACAAAAATGGCACAAAATGACACTAAAACAGTACATATTATACATATAGTTAATAATATAGATTCTAAATGTATTTATACTCACTGGGCCTGTTTTCTTCTCCCCCCTGTGCTTCTCTCCACCATACTCCTCCCCCCTGCTTCTCTCCTGTGCTTCTCTCCCCCATGCTTCTCTCTTGTGCTTCTCTCCCCCATGCTTCTCTCCTGTGCTTCTCTCCATCATACTTCTCTCCCCCTGCTTCTCTCCACCATACTTCTCCCCCCTTCTTCTCTCCTGTGCTTCTCTCCACCATACTTCTCCCCCTGCTTTTCTCCTGTGCTTCTCTCCACCATACTTCTCCCCCCTGCTTCTCTCCTGTGCTTCTCTCCACCATACTTCTCCCCCTGCTTCTCTCCTGTGCTTCTCTCCACCATACTTCTCTCCCCCTTGCTTCTCTCCACCAAACTTCTCTCCCCCCTGCTTCTCTCCGCTGTTTCTCTCCCCCATCCCCATGTTTCTCTCCCCCCTGCTTCTCTCCCCTGTTTCTCCCCCATCCCTAGGTTTCTCTTCCCCATTGTTTTCTCCTGTTTTACAAGGGCACCATAGTTTGGGGAACTTTCCCCGCGGCACACCCGACCATGTGTCGCGGCACACTAGTGTGCCACGGCACACTGGTTGAAAATCACTGGTCTAGATAACCCCATAAGCATTTGTACTTCACATATATTTTCAGGCAGCACTGGGGATGGCCCTAGCTTAATCATTCAGGTTTATGGGCCTTCCATTAAGGTTAGTGGTACTGCAGTTACAGTTTTGGAAAGAAGAGTTTAGAATTTTAGCACCAGCAACTGGCTTCAGATTTTGTACAGAAATTCCTAAATCTCTCTACAATTCACAATTTCTTTATATTTCTTATAGAAAAAGAAAGGTCTGGACCCCTTTTATAATACTGGAGTGTAGTGGACCCCTGAGCATGAGAAAATGGGTCAATTTCAGTCTGTTTCATTATAAATCTCGCCATGTATGGGCAACTTTCTTCATATGATAGAATATAGTGGATAAATGTATCTCAGTGAGTGCACTGGAGAACCGGAGTACTCGCAGGACACCTATCAAACAATGGGAGAACAAACAATGTTGTTCCTGGTTGGTTACAGACCCAGGATCCCAGCACTGTAATGTAAGAGTGCAACTATCAAGCCTCATTTGTCAGAAACAGATCCCAGCAAAGGAAAGTATAGAGATAACCTTACAAATCATTTGCCTTCTTCCCTCTGGCAAGGTCTTCACTGGTCTTCCAGGTAGTACACAGAAGCAAACGTGTTCTTGGCCCCTTCCACAGTAACCTATGGGTTAATATTACAAGAAGACAGTAAGTAAAGTATTTAATAAGCGTCCTCCGTTCTTGTCACAGGACGTTCTTGTTAAGAGTTAAAGTCCTTGAAGGTAAACTCCAGCAGTACAATGTTTGCTTTATTACTTAATCAGGACAGAAGTGATTAAACACAATTAAGACCGTCTGTCATTGAGCCAGCAATCGCACTGCACAAACACCGCGCACACATAGCAGAGCTGTCCGTGACTGCATTGATTCTCTCACTTCAGACGCCTGTTTTGAAATAATTTTAATTAAAAAGTCAAAGTCACACAAACCGGTCCAAGGCAATAGGAGCGCACAATGTAATCCTCATAGTGGAGTGTGCTGCAGGTTCCACATGTTATTTGCAGCCAAAGTCATCAGATTATGTCATTGCAATAAGGCCAACACTAAGGCCTTGTATAATAATAGGGCAGCTGCCTAAGGCCTCCTTCATGCACACTTTTTTGTGGCTTTTTTGCTTAAAATATAGGTTAGGGATGCCTTCACACATACAGTATCACAGCGGATTTCATGCTGTAAATTCTGCAGTGAAATCCGCTGTGATACTGTGTACTGTTCTCCCCTGCCCCCTTAAAGGGAACCATTCACCCCGTGGCCCCCGGCAGAAACTGACATACAGTGACATAAAGTTCAATATACTTACCACATCGCTCCCGGTCCCGTCCCGAAGCCCGTTGTTGACACGGAGAAATCGACGATTCTTCTTCTCGCGCCCATTATGGTAATGAGCGCCGCCGGGTCCGAAGTCCAGCCTTCTCCCCGCCTCCGACACTTGATTGACGCCAGGTCCTCTTCCTCCTCGTCTTCTTTCTTCTCGCCGGATCCCGCGCAGGCGCCGTGACAGTCATTTTCGGCGCATGCGCAGTTCACAATTGAAGCCGCTCCGCAGCTTCACTGTTTACTGCGCGTGCGCCGATTTGCTCGAAGACCGTATCCCGTTTACCGCGCAGGCGCAGAAGAGGTGATGAGACCATCACAGCGGCGCCTGCGCGGGAATTCGGCAGAAGACTGAAGACGTCAATCAAGTTCCAGGAGGCGTGGATGGGCGGCGACGAGAAGAGGACCTCATGAGTAAGTTGGACTCGTCCGTCGTTTCCTATGGACGTTGGACTCATCTCAGCTCATTACCATAATGGGCGGGAGAAGAAGAATCGGCGATTTCTCCGTGTCAACAACGGGATCCGGGACGGGACCGGGAGCGATGTGGTAAGTATATTGACCTTTATGTCACTGTATGTCAGTTTCTGCCGGGGGCCACGGGGTGAATGGTTCCCTTTAACCCACCGCTGCTCGGTTAATATATTACCGGCCTGTTTCTCCTGCTCCCAGCTCTCTGACGTCCTGGTTAGCCAAGCAATGTGCTGTCCCACCGCAGCAACTGATTGGCTGATCAGGACGTCAGGGAGCCAGCGAAACAGGCTGGAGCATGGACTGGTAATGTATTAACCAGGCAGAGGTGGGTAAAGGGGGCAGGGGCTACATTCTCAAAGCTAAATGAAAATTAGCTGCAAGAATATAGAGCCATAGGGAATAACAGCACACAGTATCACTGTGGATTTCACTCCAGGACCTTGCAGCATGATACAGTATGTGGCCCACTATTGTCAAAGAAAAATAAACAGTGAAAAAAAAAAAACAGTTAAAGAACTGATTTTACCTCTTTTTTTAAAATTTTTTTTACCAATTTTATATAAAAATAGTTTTTTTTTAATGGGCATTTTTCTGTGATTTTCCTAGCCATGTGATTGTTTATTGTGTGTATTGCATCACCAACCAGGAGATAGTTGGTGAAGGTGCACTAGTTGAAGTGCAAAGTTTTTTTTTAAGTGTTAAATAAAATATAATAAAATAATTCTAAATAATAAAAAATTACCTATATTCCCTATACAAAATATAGATCATAAAATGAAAAACCTGAATAAAAAAATACAAATTCTTAAAACATGTTTAACATAAAAACTTTAGTTAATTCTGCGTTTCACACAATGCATTTCAAGCAGGTCAAGCACTTTTTTTTTTGTTATAGCGTTGTCTCTGTAATTCTTCCTTTAGACTTCTCTTTAGGAATCAAACAAACATCTTAACCAGAGCATGCCACATGTAACCCACCCGCCCGCAAACTGCACAATTGCCACCAAAAGAGTATAAACACAAACACTGGGTATGTGCACTGTGTATATGTGTACATGTAATGCTAGTGCGAAAAAATTCAACTGGAAGTCAAGGAAATGTACTAGATCATGTGCTATCCAGCAGAGCAAGTTTTTTTTTCTGTTCACAGTAATTTATCATCACGCCACTTGGTGTATACCATATTCAGGTTTGAGGCTGAGATCTACTATATACAAAGTCTAAGGTAGTATACTGTATATATATTATATACACTGCCAGCCACTCCACAGCACCCACAGCGCAGCATCCCTCTAAGGCCGGCTTTACAGGTGTATTATGACCACAGGTCCAAGCTCGACTTGTCTTGTGGCTGAAATTTGGATCCAAATAAAGTTGCATTTCAAGACACAACCTCTCTAAAATGCTGCAAACCTCTGAGGCTAAACCATGTGTCCTTGTCCAGCAAGTGTCAAAAATACTTAATAAATAGGGGTGTCCGTTTTTGTTGAAAATTAGACTAGAATTCAGATAAGAATTCATAGTACATTGGCCCCCATACAGCACTGCGGAATATGATGGCACTATATAAGCAGCATGAATAAATCAATGCATCTTGTAATATGTGCAGTTACCATTGTATGCAGGTAAGAAAACGTTACCCAGTCAGATCCAGTGATGGATATGTGCACAATTCTTACATCATGGACTGAAGCTGAGCCCGGATAATGACAAGATGATTGGGGATTTTGGATAATTGGCAATAATTAAAGTTTTCATACAACTTCTAAAGCAGCATTCACACCACTAGGAAATTATGGGATACACTGGTAATCCTACAATGGAACCTGTTCTCTGTCACTATGTGGAGCTCACACGTGCCGTTACCTGTGACGACCTAACAAATGCCGGCCTAAATTATTACCTGTGTTGCAGAAGGAATAGTCAGCTGGTTGCTATGAATGACACATTACTGCTTAAAGTAAGGTCCAAGAGAGACATTTATCATTGTTGATTGAAAATTAAAAAGGCAGAACATCTTTGTATAAATACACAAAAATGCTGTGTAAATGCATGGGTAAATCTCCTTCAATTTTCCAGACACCATACAAGCGCCATACAGACAGATGGGAGAAGCGGCATACAGACAGATGGGAGAAGCGGCATACAGACAGGAGGGAGAAGCGGCATACAGACAGGAGGGAGAAGCGGCATACAGACAGGAGGGAGAAGCGGCATACAGACAGGAGGGAGAAGCGGCATACAGACAGGAGGGAGAAGCGGCATACAGGAGGGAGAAGCGGCATACAGGAGGGAGAAGCGGCATACAGACAGGAGGGAGAAGCGGCATACAGACAGGAGGGAGAAGCGGCATACAGACAGGAGGGAGGGAGAAGCGCCATACATACAAATGGGAGAAGCGGCATACAGACAGGAGGGAGAGCGGCATACAGGAGGGAGGGAGAAGCGGCATACAGACAGGAGGGAGGGAGAAGCGCCATACAGACAGATGGGAGAAGCGGCATACAGACAGGAGGGAGAAGCGGCATACAGACAGGAGGGAGGGAGAAGCGCCATACATACAAATGGGAGAAGCGGCATACAGACAGGAGGGAGAGCGGCATACAGGAGGGAGGGAGAAGCGGCATACAGACAGGAGGGAGGGAGAAGCGCCATACAGACAGATGGGAGAAGCGGCATACAGACAGGAGGGAGAAGCGGCATACAGACAGGAGGGAGGGAGAAGCGCCATACATACAAATGGGAGAAGCGGCATACAGACAGGAGGGAGAGCGGCATACAGGAGGGAGGGAGAGCGGCATACAGGAGGGAGGGAGAAGCGCCATACAGACAGATGGGAGAAGCGGCATACAGACAGGAGGGAGAAGCGGCATACAGACAGGAGGGAGAAGCGGCATACAGACAGGAGGGAGAAGCGGCATACAGACAGGAGGGAGAAGCGGCATACAGACAGGAGGGAGGGAGAAGCGCCATACATACAAATGGGAGAAGCGGCATACAGACAGGAGGGAGAGCGGCATACAGGAGGGAGGGAGAAGCGGCATACAGACAGGAGGGAGGGAGAAGCGCCATACAGACAGATGGGAGAAGCGCCATACAGACAGATGGGAGAAGCGCCATACAGACAGATGGGAGAAGCGCCATACAGACAGATGGGAGAAGCGGCATACAGACAGGAGGGAGGGAGAAGCGGCATACAGACAGGAGGGAGAAGCGGCATACAGGAGGGAGAAGCTGCATACAGATCGGGGAGAGCAGCGGCAGGCATACAGATCAGGGAGGGCAGCGGCATACAGACGGGGGGAGCAACGATATACAGATCGGGGACAGCAGCGGCATACAGACGGGGGGAGCAGGGAGAACACAGACCGAGGCAGCAGCGGCACACAGACAAGCAACAAGTTCAGGGAGTTAGTACAGAGAAGGACCATAAAACCAGGGACTTATGGTGAAGAAGCAGCAGCAAGCAAGCTGGAAACCACAGTTCAAGTAACTTTCAGCCACTCTCAGTACTTTTCACAGTACTTCCAGGAGCAGGCTCCTCTAAAATGGTGCCATCGCCCTCCCCCAGCTGTGTACTACGCATGCCTTCGAATATGCCTAGCACACAGCTCATGAAGCACAATGTAAGTAAACGGGACGGACTCCGTCCCGTTCACTTCAATGTTATGTGTGTGCCGTACAGCATCTGTGTAAGTGTCGTGCAAAGACACCATACACAAATGCTATTCAACATGGCAGCCCCCTGTGGCCAGCATCACAAGGTTATAAAACATTGATACTACAGGCAAAATAAAAATAAAAAAATACCAAACCACTTATTTTTTATAATTACATTTAAAGGAAAAAGAAAAAAAAAAGTGACACTATCCCTTTAAAGGGGTTGTCCAGCTAAAATCTAATACGTATGGGAAGGCTTGAGATTTTTTAATAGAAGTAAATTACAAATCTATATAACTTTCTGATATCAGTTGATTTGAAAGAAAAAGATTTTCGCTGTCCAACCCCTTTAACCACAGTTGGCATGAGTGCATCAGGTACATCACTTTGGGTTTTTCACATTAACAGACCAGCAGCAGCAGCAGCGCTGGGATGCTGGTGCCGTGGTCCTTTTTTGAACTGCTGCCCGGTTCTTGCACACGGTGATGGTCTATTCCCAAGCATCGACTCGCCAGCCCCCAGTGTGATGGAACCCCCTCCCCTCTGTGACGCAGTTGCATTAGAATCAATGGAGCCGCATCACAGAGGGAAAGAGGTCACAGGCCAGCGAACCTGCTTCCACTACTTCGGGGTGGGCCGGTGCTCGGCAATAGACCAGCGTTGCACGCGGAAACCAGGTCGCAGTTCAATAAAAGGACCGCGGCACCAGCATCTCCATGCCGGCGCCAGTCTCTTAATGAAAAATAAAAAAAACAAGCGATGTACCTGGTGGTAAATTCGCTGCCCATACACCCTAATAACTGACAGTTACGTCTCCCAACTGGTCCCCGTCCTCCCCATACATGTCCTCTATGGTAAGCCGCAGCGAGAGCGCTCTGGCCCTGAAACGCAGGGATTGGGCACTGATTTTCCATCACACCCGACCCCTATAGCGGTCGTTTGAGATCGTTAATTATTAACGATTATGCAAACGATAATTGTTCGGTGGAATAGGTCCCTTAGGCTAGGTTCACACAGCTTTATGTCCCTCCATCGCAGGTATCTGTTGGCATCGCAGCGGTGTGGTTGCACAGGTGCTTATTTAATTAAAGGGAATCAGCTGCAAATCACATTCCAAACTGCGGACAATGTTAGATAATGTAGCGGCCCTTTTACATGGGCCATTTATCAGCCAGGAACGTTGCTGGATACACTCCTACACTCCTAATTAGCCCATGTAAAAGTGACAGCGATCAGCTGAGGAGAAGGAAAACACCAGATCCTCGGCCGATCACATCTTTTGTCTGGGCTTTAGGGTACAAACACACACACCGTATATGCAGCAGATACGCAGCAAATACGCAGCAGATACGCAGCAGATCTGCAGCAGATTTGATGGTGAAGACTTGATGCTGTGTTCAGTTATTTAGATCTAATCTGCTGCTTATCTGCTGCGTATACGGTGTGTGCGTTTGTACCCTAAAACAGTGATCGTTCATACGGCCTCACCGCTCAATTGATTGTGCCTTCTAAAGTCACTGCAATGAGTGCTAATCTCTCTGATCAGCCCTGGTGTGCAGTTGGGGACGGCCAAAGATTAATATAAGAGGACCCTTAGGACTGGGAGACACCTGGTACCTTTCATCTGCATATCTGTCTGTGCTCCCACAATGTAGACAAATGCTTTAGTCAAAGAGGCTTTCCCGAGCTCCTGATGTGCAGCAAGCTCTATCACCTCCTCACTCCCCACCTATACCTGACCCTTCTAGGGACTCAGCTTCCAGGTGTCAATCATGCAGAGAGAGGGAGAGAAGAAGCCTCCAGCTTGTAGCAGATCAGTAGCCGGAAAAGCCTTTTAGACTCCTTGTACCAGAGAATGAAAGCATTTTTCTACATTCTGGAAGTACAGACGCATATATGAGAGATAACATGTGTCTCCTTGTTGTTACTGCATCTAACAGTGTCAGCAGTTTGGTAAGTAAATTACAGTTGACCGATTCCCTTTACAGTTTCCATGCAGTTTTCTTAGGTTGTGTTTTTTTTTAGCAGAGAGTCTGACACCATGCTCTCTGCTGCCACCTCTGTCCCTCACAGGAATTGTCCAGAGTAGCAGCAAATCCCTATAAAAAACCTCTTCGGCTTTAGACAGTTCCTGACATGGACAGAGGTGGCAGCAGAGAGCATTGTGTCAGACTGGAAAGAATACACCACTTCCTGTAGGACATACAGCAGCTGATAAGCACTGGAAGACTTGAGATGTTTAAATAGAAGTAAACTACAAATCTATATACTGTAACTTTCTTACACCGGTTGGTTTGAAAAAAAAAAACATTTCTCTGAAGTACCCCTTTAGGGTACGTTCACACGTACCGGATCCGCAGCAGATTTCATCTAAATAACTGAACACAGCATCAAATCTGCACCATCAAATCTGCTGCAGATCTGCTGCGGATCCTGTACGTGTAAACGCACCCTTAGGGTGGCATTAGACTAAGTAATTTTCATGTTCTCAGATCAACAATTGCTAACCGATTGCTTTTGAGAATGATCTAGAAATTGCTCACAATACACAAAACGATAGTCGTTATATTCTCGCTCAGGACAACCCACGAAGCATTTATTTGCCACTAGGCACCGTGGTCCGGTGCCCATGGCAGTGGCATCCGCAGGGTGCCCATGTGCCAGAGGCTCGCCCGGACCCCGGCGAACAATACCCTCCCCCCCCCCCCCCCGGCCCTGCATTGGGGGGTGGGGAACAGTCTGCCCAGCCTGCCTTTGCTCCCTCTGCTCCCCCTGCCCCCATCTTCTCCCCTGTCACTCCAGCTGCCCCCCATCTTCTTACCTGCCACCCTAGCTGCCCCCTAGCTGCTCCCCCTGCCTGTCACCCCATCTGCCCCCCATCTTCTCCCCCTGTCACCCCAGCTGCCCTCCATTTTCTCCCCTGCCACCCTAGCTGCCCCTCCCTGCTGCTCCCCCTGTCACCCCCAGCTGCTCCCCCTGTCACCCCCAGCTGCTCCCCCTGTCACCCCAGCTGCTCCCCCTGTCACCCCAGCTTTTTCCCCTGTCACCCCCAGCTGCCTCCCTTCCCCAGTCACCCCCAGCTGCCCACCTGCAGATGAGTTGTGGTCGGAGAAGTCTTCATGATGCTGCGCCAGATGGAGAAGAAAGCAAAAAGTGAGCGACGGCAATCGGAGAAGACGTCACCTGTGAGTCATTAGTAACTGCACTGTAATCACTTCTATAGTGTGCAGAGCCTGTGTACCATTGTGTTTGCGGTAGTGTACTGACAGCCCCGCGGTCACTACAGTACACTAGCGCAAACTACAGTACACAGCTGCAGGCACTACAACACATAGCATATCCTGAGGACTGCAGACTGTCAGTACATGCTGGGAGTTGTAGTGCCTGCAGCTGTTGTAGTTGGGTCCTATACACTGGATGCTTTGTGGGAGATCAGAATACATAGATCTGTGGGGGCTCAGTGTAGGGAAGTGACCCCAGAACATCACTAATAAGGGACAGAACAAAAACACCTACCCCTATCCCCAATTAGTGATGTTCTGGGGTCACTTCCCTGTACTGAGCCCCCCCCCCCAGATCTATGTATTCTTATATGCCACAAAGCATCCAATGTATAATGCCCCTAGGACTTAACTACAACAGATGAAGGCACTACAACTCCCAGCATGTACTGACAGTCTGCAGCCCTCAGGATATGCTGGGAGTTGTAGTACAATAGTAGAATCCAGGGGCGGACTGGGCCACCGGGGGACCGGGGAAACCCCCGGTGGGCCCCAAGCAGGAGTAGGCCCCGCCCCCCAGTCAGGGAGCACGGTCCCCCCGCATCGGGGGCCCCCGTGCTCCTGGGGGGCCCACTCAGCCGCCGATAGCTGGCCGGCACCTTCCCTTCCTTGTGATCGCAAGCTTGCGATCACAAGGGTGCTGCCGCCGCCGCCGCCCCGACAGATAAGCAGCTGCTGGTCCCGGCAGCGTCATCACCACTGAGCTCTGTGTGCGGTGCGGCTGCTAGGACACGTAGCGCATACCGGAAGTCCCAGCCGCTGCGGCGCGCACGGAGCTCAGTGTTGATGGCGCTGTCCAGGACCAGGAGCTGCTCGTCTGTCGGGGAACAGAGGAGAAGAGACCAACGATGGGGGAGCGTGTTGACAGGTGAGTTGAGTTTCGGTTTTGTTTTTTTTATCATAGGGGGGAGATGGACAACATGAGGGGAGGGGAGAGATGGACAACATGAGGGGGGTGGGGGAGAGATGGACAACATGAGGGGGGTGGGGGAGAGATGGACAACATGAGGGGGGTGGGGGAGAGATGGACAACATGAGGTGGGTGAGGGAGAGATGGACAACATGGGGAGGAGAGATGGACAACATGAGGGGGGGAGATGGACAACATGAGGGGGGAGATGGACAACATGGGGGAGAGATGGACAACATAGGGGGGAGATGGACAACATGAGGGGAGGGGAGAGATGGACAACATGAGGGGGGTGGGGGAGAGATGGACAACATGAGGGGGGGTGGGGGAGAGATGGACAACATGAGGGGAGGGGAGAGATGGACAACATGAGGGGGGTGGGGGAGAGATGGACAACATGAGGGGGGTGGGGGAGAGATGGACAACATGAGGGGGGTGGGGGAGAGATGGACAACATGAGGTGGGTGAGGGAGAGATGGACAACATGGGGAGGAGAGATGGACAACATAAGGGGGAAGAGATGGACAACATGAGAGGGGGGGAGATGGACAACATGAGGGGAGGGGAGAGATGGACAACATGAGGGGGGGGGGGAGATGGACAACATGAGGGGGGTGGGGGAGAGATGGACAACATGAGGGGGGTGGGGGAGAGATGGACAACATGAGGGGGGTGGGGGAGAGATGGACAACATGAGGGGAGGGGAGAGATGGACAACATGAGGGGAGGGGAGAGATGGACAACATGAGGGGGGTGGGGGAGAGATGGACAACATGAGGTGGTGAGGGAGAGATGGACAACATGGGGAGGAGAGATGGACAACATGAGGGGGAAAAGATGGACAACATGGGGGGGGGGAGAGATGGACAACATGAGAGGGTGGGGGAGATGGACAACATGGGGGGGGGAGATGGACAACATGAGGGGAGGGGAGAGATGAACAACATGAGGGGGGTGGGGGAGAGATGGACAACATGAGGAGGAGAGATGGACAACATGAGGGGGAAGAGATGGACAGCATGGGGGGGGGGAGAGATGGACAACATGAGGGGGGGAGATGGACAACATGGGGGAGAGATGGACAACATGAGAGGGGGGGGAGATGGACAACATGAGGGGGGGAGATGGACAACATGGGGGGGGGGAGATGGACAACATGAGGGGAGGGGAGAGATGGACAACATGAGGGGGGGGGGAGATGGACAACATGAGGGGAGGGGAGAGATGGACAACATGAGGGGGGTGGGGGAGAGATGGACAACATGAGGTGGGTGAGGGAGAGATGGACAACATGGGGAGGAGAGATGGACAACATGAGGGGGGAGAGATGGACACCATGGGGTGGGGATAGAGATGGACAACATGAGGGGGGGAGATGGACAACATGGGGGAGAGATGGACAACATGAGAGGGGGGGGAGATGGACAACATGAGGGGGGGAGATGGACAACATGAGGGGGGGAGATGGACAACATGGGGGGGAGATGGACAACATGGGGGGGGAGATGGACAACATGAGGGGGGGGGAGATGGACAACATGAGGGGGGGGGAGATGGACAACATGAGGGGGGGGGAGATGGACAACATGGGGGAGAGATGGACAACATGGGGGGGAGATGGACAACATGGGGGAGAGATGGACAACATGGGGGGGAGAGATGGACAACATGAGGGGGGAGAGATGGACAACATGGGGGGAGATGGACAACATGAGGGGCGAGATGGACAACATGGGGAGAGATGGACAACATGGGGAGAGATGGACAACATGGGGAGAGATGGACAACATGGGGGGGAGATGGACAACATGAGGGGGGAGAGATAGACAACATAGGGGGGGGAGATGGACAACATGGGGGGGGGGGGGAGATGGACAACATGAGGGGGGGGGAGATGGACAACATGAGGGGGGGGGGAGATGGACAACATGGGGGAGAGATGGACAACATGAGGGGGGGGGGAGATGGACAACATGGGGGAGAGATGGACAACATGGGGGGGGAGATGGACAACATGGGGGGGGAGATGGACAACATGGGGGGGAGATGGACAACATGGGGGGGAGATGGACAACATGGGGGGGAGATGGACAACATGAAGGGGGGGAGATGGACAACATGAGGGGGGGAGATGGACAACATGGGGGAGAGATGGACAACATGAGGGGGGTGGGGGAGAGATGGACAACATGAGGTGAGGGGAGAGATGGACAACATGAGGGGGGTGGGGGAGAGATGGACAACATGATGTGGGTGAGGGAGAGATGGACAACATGGGGAGGAGAGATGGACAACATGAGGGGGGAGAGATGGACAACATGGGGGGGGGAGAGATGGACAACATGAGGGGGGGAGATGGACAACATGGGGGTGAGATGGACAACATGAGGGGGGGAGATGGACAACATGGGGGAGAGATGGACAACATGAGAGGGGGGGAAATGGACAACATGAGGGGGGGGATGGACAACATGGGGAGGAGATGGACAACATGGGGCGGAGATGGACAACATGAGGGGGCTATAGGGGGGGATGGACAACATGAGGGGCTATAGGGGGGAGATGGACAACATGAGGGGGCTATAGGGGGGATGGACAACATGGGGGGGCTATAGGGGGGGATGGACAACATGAGGGGGCTATAGGGGGGGGATGGACAACATGAGGGGCTATAGGGGGGAGATGGACAACATGAGGGGGCTATAGGGGGGGATGGACAACATGAGGGGGCTATGGGGGGAGATGGACAACATGAGGGGGCTATAGGGGGGAGATGGAAAACATGAGGGAGCTATAGGGGGGGTGGACAACATGAGGGGGCTATAGGGGGGGATGGACAATATGAGGGGGCTATAGGGGGGATGGACAACATGAGGGGGCTATGGGGGGAGATGGACAACATGAGGGGGCTATAGGGGGGAGATGGAAAACATGAGGGGGCTATAGGGGGGGTGGACAACATGAGGGGGCTATAGGGGGGATGGACAACATGAGGGGGCTATAGGGGGGGATGGACAACATGAGAGGGCTATAGTGGGAATGGAAAACATGAGGGGGCTATGGGGGGGATGGACAACATGAGGGGGCTATGGGGAGATGGAAAACATGAGGGGGCTATGGGGGGTTGGACAACATGAGGGGGCTATAGGGGGCAATGGACAACATGAGGGGGCTATTACTGAGGAATCGACAACATGAGGGGGCCATATGGGGTGAATGGACATGAGGATATCTATATTGAAGAAGGACAACTAGAGGGGGCTATATATATGGGGATGGACAGCATAAGGGGGGTACCTATATGGGGGATGGACAATATGGGGTGCCATTTATAAGGGGGACAACAGAGGGGGGACCATATACTGTAAGGAATATATATATATATATATATATATATATATATATAGAGTGAGGGCGTACAGGGGCCAATACAGATGTGCAGTTTGTAGAGAGATGAGGATGGTGACATAGTGAGGAGCCTAATATGTTTCTCTGGCAGATTCTGTGGATTCGTGGCTCATATAAGTTCTCATTATGGCCCAGGACGGATGGAGAAGATGAAAAGGGAAGAACTCCGATCAGAAAAGACGTCCCCTGTGAGTCACCTGATATATTTGCACTGTAATGTATATGGTGTATAGAACCTGTGTAGAGCTGTGTCTACCTCTATATGACTGGATGAGGTGATGGTGATCTGTGTACAGTGAATCTTAGTCAGTAGCAGTGGTGGTGTTAGTCAGTATGTGGTGGTATTAGTCAGTAGCAGTGGTGGCGTTAGTCAGTATGTGGTGGTATTAGTCAGTATGTGGTGGTATTTGTCAGTATGTGGTGGTATTTGTTGCTTGTAATCCGGTACTGTTTTTTATTGTTCTTAGTATACTAGATTTGGTCAGTAACAATATAGTGATGGTAGTGGTTGTGGTGTGGCGGTAATATTTTCCCCTTGTATACTGGTATTATTGGTATACAGGATTTGTTCAGTAACAGTATGGCGGTAATATGTATGGTGATAATATTTCCCTCTGATATACTGGTATTATTAGTAATATCACTCTCAGTATACAGGATCTGGTCAGTAACAGTATGGCGGTAATTGTGGCGGTAATATGTATGGTGATAATATTTCCCGCCTATATAATGGTATTATTGGTAAAATTAGTCTCAGTATACAGGATCTGGTCAGTAATAGTATGGCGGTAATATGTGTGGGGATATTTGCTCTTTATATACTGGTGTCATTGGTGGCTGTATGACTTTTGTATCTAAGTATACAGTGTTATCATACAAAGGAAATTGTCTTATAGCCAATTACATCGGCCAATTATCGGTAACAAGCGCTCCTAGGAAGCCCCATGTAAAAGTGTCAGAGATCAGCTGACAAGCAAATGCCCCATAGTCGGCTGATTTGATCTTTTGTGCGGCTGTAAAAATCATTGCTGTCGGCTGCACATCTCTGTGTATTCCTGCCCTGCTGATTAGCAATCGTTTGCAGCCCCATACTGCCCCATATCACGCCGTGTAACTGGACCCTTATTAATGTTACCATAGATAAGTGCGGTGGCTGAAGGGTGGGCCCTAAGAATGATTTCCCCTGGTGGGCCCAAGGCACTCCAGTCCGACACTGGTAGAATCCTCTGCTGTAGACGGATATATTGCTGGACCTTCAGGGCTGATGGTTGTCACCCACAGATTGCAGCCACCAGGAGCCTCTGCACACAGTGATTTATTAAATCCACTCAGAAACTACAACTCCCAGCATACCCTGAGAGCTGTATAAATGGAGGGTATTCTGAGAGTTTTAGTTCGACTGAAAATGTTATTCCCAAGGGATTTGTCACAGATACAGATAAATCCAGGAAAGGAACAGGTCAGCATGTTGTCTAAGACGTCTCGGCCACCTTCCTTCCTCCATCATGTCTGATGAGAAGAGCGGGCAACAAGTAGAGCGGCACCCAAGTGCCAGGGTATATACCATGCATGTAACCTGCCAGTGCCGGGGGGGGGGGGGGGCGCCTCAGCATGCAAAGTGCCTAGGGCAGCATGAACTCTAAATACAGGCCTGCGAACAGATATGAGAACGATCCTTGAACTACCAATGATGATTCTTTGATATGTTTGAAGACAGCAGTGAGTGACTTATCGTTCGTGTTTGATCGCTAGGTGGTATTACACGGGCAGATAATTGCTCATTTTCAGTCGTTATAGCGAGTTTTTAAACGATAATTGCTTTTGTGTAATAGGGTCCTTTGGGTGGAATTGCACTAGGTGTTGATTTAATTTTTTTTTGGGCAAAAAAAAAGAATAAAAATGCTCATGACATATTTTTTGTTCAAAAATACTCTACCGGATGTTATCTGAGAATCAATGTTTTTTTTTTATTTTATTATTTTGGTGTTTTTGTGCTCCTTGGCAGTTTTGCAAAATTGCAGCATGTAGTGATGTCAGTTTTTTCCTGGCATAATCCCTGATGTTTTATTGCCTGTGTTTTTTCTTTTTTTTTTAGAACAAGTCATGTGATTCTTTAACTTGTGTTTTTATGATTTCTATTAAAGAAATTGTGGGGCATTTTGACTAGTGTGAGGCCAGCCTTCCGGTCCTATTACACCAACAGATTATCTGACAGATTTTTGCAGCCAAAGCCAGGAATGAATTTGAAAAGGGGAGAAATCTCAGTCTTTCCTTTATGACCTGATCTCTGTTCATAGTCTGTTCCTGGCTTTGGCTTCAATGATCTGTCAGCTATCTGCTGGTGTAACTGTGTCAGGACCAGTTTTATAAAGAATTATTAGTTATTGATCGGGGATCAATGGTCCCCAGCAGCCGCAATCCACAGAAGACCGACCATAGCTGTCAATCAGATGAAGCAACCCGCAGGCAGCACGAGGTCTCTGCACGGAGCTCTATTGACATGGTGACGTCACTAGCCCCGCCCCCTGAGTAGTAGAAGAGCCGCGCGCTCCGCCTCTCCGCTCAGTCGGGTTGCCGGGGACGGGATGGCCACGGTCAGGGAGAAAGCGCTGGCTCTGAACCTATGTACGGCTTACAGCCCGGCACAGAGACCGCCAGGTACGGGGAGAGCCCGGGGATGGAGACCCTGTGTGTGGTGGGGGAATGTCTGTGCCAGGAGACGCCCTATAACTCTTGTATATTGGGCAGCCCAGCAGTTGTATATGATATTAGGTGGCAGTATATATTGCATGGCTTTCTGTGTGCCTGAGCCATTCTACCCATGTTTCCCTATATACACAATGAGAACAGATGGCACCTTTATATACTATTGGTGGCTTTCTACTATTTAGCTGACTTGGCCAATGATAACACCAGGAAAAGTTAGTATCTCTTCCTAATCTCCTTTTCTTTGTAGTATATGACTACCACCTGCAGCTACCTTCCATTTTCTTATATAAGTCTTATTGCAGTGTAGAGACTGAGGACTATGATGTATATGAGATCTATTGCACATGGCTAGTGGCCTCCAGACTGTGAAACTACAAGTCCCAGAATGCCCTGACAGTGCTCTGTATAGCACAGCTCCCAATAGACTGACTCTATGGGTAATAATAGTTGTCTTGCATTGGATACATGGTTTTAGTCTGTGTATCTGCAGCAATGCACACAGTAGTGTCACCCACTGCTTCCACAGCTGCGGAGTGGTTTGTGCTTTTGGGGAATGGATGTCTCCTAGTGTCAGTATACTAAGTTACCTATGGCGGTGAGCTGGCCCTGTGTGCTATCCCAGCTTTAGGTATGTGTATGTATACTGTATATGTGTATGTGATGCCTCAGCGGCTGGAATGTGACTGGGGCAGCTGCAGAGTTTGCTTTATAACTGCTAGTGCTCATTTCCTCTGTGCTGCCTTCCTGCCTATAGGAGAAGTGCACTTCTGTATTTAAACAGTAAATTCCTTGGATCCGTCTGTGTAAACCTTCCTGAACCAGGAATTGTCTTTCCATATGGCACAAATAGCGGCCTGTCATTCATCAGATGTATCCTGTGTCTTTTCTGGCCAGTTCTGAGCAACGTGCTACAACTCTAGTAATCTGCAATTCGGTAATCCACAAATTCTAATAATTCAACACCAAGACTAGGCTCTAGTTCCCTTAAATTTTAAACAAGACCACACAAACTTAATCCGCTATACAAATAGTAGTTCATTTGAATTATCTTTTTCCCTAGGACAGTTCACCAATTAGTTCACCAATATTTTTGTTTTATTTTAAATCAGCTGGTGCCAGAGATTAATTTACTTAGATAAAGAAAAAAAAATGTCTTCCAGTACTTATCAGCTGCTGTATGTCCTGCAGGAAGGGGTATTTTCTCCAGTCTAGAGAACAGTAAATTTGCTGCTTCTCTGGACAGTTCCTGACAAGGATAGAGGTGGCAGCAGAGAGCATGGTGTCAGACTGCATAAAGGAGTTATCCAGCGCTACAGAAACATGGCCACTTTTCCCCCTACTGTTGTCTCCAGTTCAGGTGCAGTTTGCAATTAAGCTCCATTTACTTCAATGGAACTGAGTTTCAAAACCCCACCCAAACTGGAGACAACAGTAGGGGGAAAGTGGCCATGTTCTTGTAGAGCTGGATAACCCCTTTAAACCTTAAAGTCGACATGAGCGTAACTCAAGCATGCTTGCCTCTGATCATTCGGCATTTGTATACCGGTGCCTATGGCGATATTGGTGTTTTCTCAGATTCCCTAGGACAGCATCCATCTTTAGTTACTGATATTCAAATACTGAACGATTAGAGTAGTTTTTTTTTAGTTGTTTTTTTTTTAGGTTTTGTCAGTCTAGTTTGTTGGGCATTGTTAGGTAACCTTTTGATTATCATTGGCTTCCAGGATGTGGATAAGATAGCAGACAATACTGTAGCAATCTGAGGAATGTACCAATAGTTTAATTGCTAAGTGACTGCCCGTTGTGTTACGGGGCTGTATATCGATAAAAGGACTTGGGCAAACCTTAGGTATTTATTGCATAATCTGAATGTGACCTTGCCGCGTGTGGAAGTCCAGCGTTCCAGAGTCCGTCACTTTTTATTATGATTTACCTGCTGTTTACTGTTCTCTTTAGTTCAGACATCCCACTCTGTATTGTGATCTCTGGAGTGTGGATAGAAAATTTAAAAGACTCATTACTGAAAAATTCTGGTTATATCTTATCAGTGCTATGGGGAGGATTCTGATACCGCAAACTTGTTCCTATCTAGGCACACAGCAGACTAGGATACATTTTTACTGTATTTCTAGTCTTTTGCCATTGCTGTATATAGCCAGATGTTCCATATTAGTGACTGGGATAAATATACTATGGAATAGTATGGCCTGTATAGTAGTTGTATGACTTGGGTTGTACAGGATGAGAAATAAGACTTCGCTATACCTCTTCGGGTTGCATATTTATTATTTATATATGTTTATTATTATTCCCTTGATTCCAGTTTTAGTTGCCGGTAACTACTCATTGACTTTTTTTTTTTTTTTTTAAGAAAGCAGCTGTCTTTTTAAGCCTGAACAACTGCAATCCGTTACTGTCAAACTGTGATGAGCTGACTCTGCAATTTAGTATTTTTCTTATGATAAAAGTAACATTTTCAAAAAATTGCTAAATCTTACTGAAACTTAACCAATGACCCCAAGGTTATTCTATGGAGTACTGTTGAAGTTGGGACAGGATTGATGTTATCAAGATTTGCTAACGTCATGTCCCTGTAGCCTTTGCCTAATACTTTGTTACATCCCTCTGATCATCAGTGAGCTCTGGTCATTGACCTTTCACTTTGTTTAGTTGACCCCACTGAATTTCCTGGCATTAGACAATATTATGTGCGTGCGTATGCTGTAAGAGGTCTTCAAATTTGTCCAGGGTCCTACAGGATAGGATTTTTTTCTTCTTTGTTTCTCTTGATGAGCCAGATCTCTAATATACTTATCTTCCCCATGCTGTAAAATAACATCCATATTGCATGTTCATGGAGGGGTCTGTCTGAGCAGGAGAAATCACTTTCCTCACTTCAGATAAGTTCCATGCATTGTCCTCTCTTGCTACTTTCTTACAACTAGTTCATATAATACATCAGTAGCTGTAAAATTAGCATATAATGGGAAGGTGGCCAATGTAAATCTGCCTGTAGTAATGGTAAGGTGTACCCTTTTCTTATCCACATGAATAATCTTAGAAAGGATCTGTCTGCGCTTAAGACAGGTCTGTTTAATGCTAAATACATGAAGATTCTGGTGCTTCTTTTCTTGGAACTGTGTTGTGCCGTTCCTCCTGGAAATCTATCAGCACAGTCTGAATAATGTGTCGGACATACCCATAACAAGCTTTTATGGGACTTGTACGTTTCCAGGAGGAATAACAGGAATGGTGCAACAAAAGTGAAACAAAATTCAGGAGTGAAGTCCATTTTAAGGGTACATTCACATACAGTTTGTAAATCTGCAATCACTTAGCTGGCACCTAAATAGGCACTGTTTCAGCCAACTCTACCTAGATCAGTAGTACAAGAAACTTTGTAATATATCTTATGAGACCAAAATGCTCCCTTCCTCTGTAATCTTCCCTCCACCCACCACCCCTTTCCTACTGCTAAACAGTCAGCCACTTTTAAAATCTGTTTGGAAATTTATTGATTTCAGCTTGTAATTTGCTAGCTACAAGTCTATGGAGGGAGGGGGGAGGTTGCAGAAAGAGTAAGATGGCTAAAGGGCAACTTACAGAGTGGAACACTGATAAAAAATGGCATATGCAAGATTAATAATGTGACATGTATTCATACACGCAGGAAAGCTTATCCTGGAGTCACCTCAAATGATGGGTATACTTTTAATTTGCTGCAGATGTTACACAACAAAAGATGCAGAATGTGTGAATGTACCCCCAAAGCGGTATTCTTATCTCTGACCTTTTATAAGTGGTAGGAGCCCAAGCCCTGGGGCCTCAGTAGAGTCAAGATGGCTCCATTTGAGGGAATAGGGCCAGGTGCCAGAAGAACAGCAAAGAAGCCGCCGCAGCACTGATTCCTTCATAATTCGATTACCCCTATGTCGTGTTTATACCCAGCTGCAATATGGCAGCATTTTTGAACCAATGGTGAAATCGAAGCTCTGTTCCATAGAGCTGTAGAGGATCTGCGTCCTGTGACCATTATACAGACTATAAAATGTAGCTGAATCATGGCTGTATGAATCAAAGTACATCTTCGTGATGTGTCCAGAAGTTGTAGACCGTTAGTTTACAACACTCTGTTGCCTCACGCACTATCCAGTGTATTCACCACTAATAACCCTCTAATATATACCTTGGGGTATTCTCATGTTAAGTAATGAAACAGTTGGGTCCACTGGGACAATGCATGTTTACACTGTTACAGCCCTGGCTGTATGAGTGCACATTTGTCTGTTTTTTATGATTACAGAGGGAGTAAGTGTGGCTGATTGTATAAAGTTTTGACATGTTGCCCAGGACATTTCAAACACTTAGATCGCACCAGGTCCCAGTCATGAGACCCGCTTGTGATTTGAGTTAGTGATACGGTCATCCCTGTTTACGTAGGTGCTGTTCTTGACACCAGTTAGTGTCTGCTGCACGCTGCCAAATTACATTTATCAATGGTGTCCTTCATTTATGTGTGAAATGCTTTTATTCAATGGTGGACAGTGTCACCAAGGCAGGCTTCTCGGCCTCTCCCCTACTCGGTCTGGTGCTGTAATGCAGGTTGTGCCCCCCCCCCCAATTGCTGCAAGGAGAGTCTTGTATCCCCTGACTACCTCCCAAGAATGAGCATTGTTGCCCATAAAAGAAGAAATGGCCACCTTTGATAGGTAATTTGGCAAAGGCAGCAGACTCTCTAACTCATGTAAGCAGGGTGACAGTATCCCTTTAGAGCTAATTAAAGTGGGTGGTAGCACAGACCACACCTCTGCTTGCCACCCAATCTGACTGGTTACAGGAGTCTGCTCCCATAGAATTACTATAGCTATAGATCTCCTGCATTGAGATTGGGAGAGTAGCACCAGACCCAGTGCTTCTCCCAGCTCGCTTTGCGTACTCAAACCCTGACCCACCAAGACCTTTGACATGTCTGTCATTTAAAAAAAAAAAAAAACTTAAAATTAACACAACTTCACCCCATGCCTTGCAAAGTGATGCTCTCCCTGCCATGTACATGAGTGTTGCTGTCTGTGGAAGAAAGCCCCCCCCCCCCCCCCCCCCCCCCCTCATGTGTAATTTTCTGCAACCTTTCTGCAGTAGATCTTGTGATGGTCCCAGCACTTCTGTGTATTGTTTTCCCCAGTCTGTGTATTAGTAATACCATGTAATTGCTCTGACATTTACTGCTGTTCTCTGCAGAACAGGGAACAAGACTGTTATATCTACTAGTAAAAATGTCATCGGGTAATATATAGATGTGCCTTTTAGGATTGGAGAGGTAAAGCTGGTAATATTCCATGTAATGCCAGGCTAGTGGAAAAGTTATGTCCCATTATGGAGAACATGTAGGGTATGTGCACACTACGGAATCCCAGCGGATCACCCACCGCAGATTCTGCAGTTCGTGGATGCTGGATGCCTGCAACTCCACTGGTCCCATAGGCTTCATTCTATTTGCCAGATTCCACCGTCCACCAAAGAATGAGCAGGGTCATTCTTCAGACGGACAGCGGAATCTGGCAAACCATAGAATGAAGCCTATGGAACCAGCAGAGATGCGCATGTCCGCAAGTTGCAGAATCTGTGGTGGGTGATCCACTGGGATTCCGTAGTGTGCACATACCCTTACTGTATTTACTCCATAGATGTGATATTGTATATAGTATGGGCATGTCTACCACAAACTGCATAGGCTATACATACTTGGATTGCTGGATTGTTTAATTATAGTGACCACTGATACACATCAATCAGCCATAACATAAGACTGAGGCAAAAGGCAGAGAGCCGGAAAGAGAATCACTCAGCTTAGTGCTTCTCCTGGCTGTATTTAAAGTGAATGTAACAATTTTTTTTTTTTTCTTGGAAGTGCTGTGGAGTTCTCATGCTCGGCACCAATTCTCTTGCCGTGCACCAGCTGTGCTGGTGTGTGTGGGGAAAAAAAAAACTGTGCCAAGCGGGAAAACCAGGCAGCGTTTCAAAAAAAGTACCACGCTGGCCTGATGGTACTTTCCCTTTAAGTCAATGGGGGTCTGAATACACAGACCTGGGCTGATCAAAACTTTTAACAAATCTGATATTGGGATCTGGTTAATTTGGAGGCCAAGTCAACACATTAAATTCCTTAGACCATTCCTGAACATGTTTTGCAGTGAAGGGGTGTGGTGGTCTTGATCTGTACAATAGTAAGCTAGATGCTATGTATGACAGTAACATACACAGGAATGCTAGGGCCCAAAATTTCCCATTAGAACATTGCTTGGAGGCTCCCATACTACACCCTAGTGCCACCCTTTCTCCTTGGGAGTAGCTCTCACACCCAACCATCTGCATGAAGGAAATGTGATTTATGGCGCCAGCCACTCTTCTTCCTTTGCCCCATGGGTCCTATTCTAATACTTATCAGCCTGAATGGGTCATAATGGGCATTTAAGTGTTTTGTTTTTTTTTACACAATTTCAAACATCACATAGAATTTAACTATGGCCATGTAAGGTCTTATTCACACGTTCTGTAAAATTGGTTGCAGATCTGCGACCACAGACAATTTTAGGGCCCATAAAATCCTATGTGGGCATTCACACCATCCGTGCCATGATCCTTGCCGCAAAAAAAAAAATAGAACAGGTCATGGTGCGGATGGTGGCACAGATGCCTAACCCTGCTCCTCTCTCCTGCTGCTGTCTCCCCGCTCCCGGCTCTCATCTCTTGCTCCCAACCCAGCAGACAGATGCAATGAACAGACGTTCAGTGTTTTTCACGGAGCAGACAAAAGCTCGCTCCTTGAAAAACACTTGACATGTGAAAGAGTCCTAAGTCGTGTAAATAATGGTTACTGGAAAAATTGTTACTTCTCTGGCTTCAGTCCGCTAAATTTTGTGTCTTTTTTAATTGGGATTTCTCTTCTCCCTTTAGGTCCAAACTTGAGCAACAAACCCTTCAGGGCGACATACATCTGGAGCAGCATCATCAATGCTCTACATACACAGGTGGAAGTGAAGAAGAGGAGGCACCACCTGAAGTCTCATCCGGATTGCTTTATCGGCTCAGATGCTGTGGACGTTATATTTGCCCATCTGGTGCAGCATAAGTACTTTGGGGATGCAGAAATCTCCCGCACCAAAGTGGTGCGAGTGTGTCAGGCTCTTATGGACTGTAAAGTGTTTGAGTCGGTGCTAGGTACTTGTGTGTTTGGGAAGGAGAAGAAGCGCTCTGTGTTTGAAGACAGCAGCTGCAGCCTGTACAGATTTCTCAATGTGCCCAGTCATCCTGCCGGACTAATTGAGAAGGGCAATGGGCACTGTACCCCACAGAGATATACAGGAAGGTAAGGACAGGACAATTATGGTGTACAATATTTGCATCACAATAATGGCTGAAAGGTCTCTGGCTTTTATTGGGGTGCGCTGAGAAATTATTGGAGTAAGAAGAATTTCCGGCAATCATTGATGCGGTTAGATTATTCCACATGTCCAATGATACAGAAACTATAAGGATGCATTTCATCACCTTTATTAACTTTGGCCAAATGCAAGCTATAGTTTCTGTACCACTTGGACATGATATATACCACCTAACTGCATCGGCGAGTTCCGGGATTTCTTACTACTATTGGCCTCTGCTCTGCCACGTGCACCATGGCCAGAGGACGGTTGTCGCTTACAGGTTTAGAAAATGCCACAAAAATTGTGGCTATCTTGACACCTCCTCAGTAGCAGCCAAAATCTTACAAAGATCTTCACAAAACACAATCTGCATAAGTACAGTGGTCCTTGATGGCCATTACTTAAAAACGCATCTTCTGCTCCGGATTAGGTGGAGACTTGGCACCTGCTTGTTGCTATTGGTTTGCATTTTCCTCATGGCCCTCAGCCAAAGGCAAGCATGGAGGATTTATATTGAGACTGGATTTGTGGTTATGGACATGTTCATATGTGGCGTGTTGCCATGTGTTTCTGGTGTAGACATGCTGTGCGAAATCCACAGGAAATTACAGTAGAGTGACACAGATCTGCCCATCTACTTTTGACCATTGCAACCAATCAGAGCTCAGCTTGCATATCTTAACAAGTTCTGTAGCTTGGTTGCTATGGGTAAGATCAGGTATACAGATCGATACTCTATTCATATGTAGCAGGAAACAAGCACGCTGTAGATCTCCAAGTTCCCCCAACATACAGAGATTGCGGAAAGGTCACGTAACTTAGTGACTTCATCTGGCACCTGCTGATTGTACTCCGTATTTGTATCAGTATGGAAAGCGTGTGTGTGTGTGTGTGTGTGTCCTCCTAACGTTTCTTAGAGGTGACTTTTCTTATCAGTCCCAGGTATTTTACAAATAAGAAATGCAAACCTAAACCATAAACTTCATGCAGTTCTGCAGCGACCAAATGGAGTCATTTGAATCTGACCCATGACTGATTCAGAGATTTGGCACTACTTTACAACCTTTTACTTAGTAGGGTTATTAGGGCACTAACTTGTCACCTGCCCTTTGGTGATAACCAGTCATTACCTCTGTTTCGATGGAGTTGAGGTTAAGCATGTGCACTGCCATTCTATATTTACTGAGACTGAGGACAGACTGGAACTTAAAGAGTTCATACCAGGTCTATGTCCTTTTAGTTTAGCCTTTTTTTAACTTATTTTTTATGTTTTCATGACCTGTTTGTCTAGTTGATGGTCTTGCTCTATCTCAGTTCAGCATTGTGTGTGTTATCCAGTTTGAGCAGTTTTACTGGTTATTTTCTGCAGCCCTGAGGTTTGTTGGTGTTTAGCTGCAAACTAGATAATTCTAGGTAGGTATCTACATATCTTAGTGACTGACATCTTCCATAACTTGGACAATGGTCAACAGTTCAGGCTTACAGAGAATAACAATTTGTAGTGAAGACCTGTGTTACTAGGAGACAATAAACAAGAACGTTCATGGAAACATCAAGAAATGTACCATTATTGGTAGGAAAAAAATGTTGTGTTTTGCAGTGCTAATATGCAGGCATTCAGGGCTATTCAAATACAATGGATCTGTGTGTAATAGTCTGTCAGGTTTCAGTTGGAACCCCCCCCCCCCTTCCCAAATGGACATTTACTCTGATTTCAAGTATGTGCTATTAATGTGTAGCGTATGGACAGCTTGCATTATACACTAATATAGGTACTGCTGACAGTTGCACATGCCGTAGCTGTCTCCCGTAACCTGTTTGGTTGACTGGTCATTACTTTTATTGGGGAGTAGTAAGCACATGGGTTTCTTGTTAGCCATGTAATATACTGTACATGATCAAGAGTAAATGGGCATCACGTTCATACAGGTTTTAAGAGCTCCTTCTATAACCTAAGGCACTCATGTTGAGTCTGTCCACCCCACCCCCATTCATTTTGCTGATCTTAAGGTTTTTTTTCTCCTCCTGGGAATTTTCAACTATGCCTGTAGGAGTTCACACATTCAGATGGTGTGATTTATTACTTCGAAGGACCTGTGTTCCCAGCTACACTGTTCTTCCAGATGCTCCAAAAACATACTTACCAACTTGACTGATAGCTCTGTACAGTACTGTGAAAAATGTTGGCTCTGTATAAGTTATTGATGCTAGATTCTGAAGATGTGAGCTTAATGAAGATATTGGCCCCATCCATGAATCTCTTCTGAATCTAATCATGTTGCCTTCAAGTAGGAACCCTGTAGTTGGTGTGACAAAGTTCCAACCATGGAACATAGATGTTATAAAGCCAGAACAAGTGTTGCTCCCCTAGTTGGCCCCACTCTTAGCTGGGTGATAAAAACTTGTGCAGGACTCTTTCCAGATGGAATCCATTGTTGGTAAAGCATAGTGAGCAGCTGGTCCAAAGATCATGGGAAAAGGCATCTAGGTGGGAACAAACATCAGACCCCGCTATCCTGACTGGTAAAACTGGCACTCTAATAACCAGTTGTTTTTATCTGCTTTAGGATGCCCAGCTGGCTACCGTTGTATATAAACTAGCCTTTCACTTCTGGGAATGCTGGGAAAGCAAAGTGACCTTTTCTCTGGATTCCCATCAGTCGTACAGTATTGTGCTCCCTGCAGTAGACTGCCTCCATCCTGTACCTGTACTATGTAAGCATAGTGTGACCTTGTGGCATTGTTTGCGCAATAACCTGTAATTTATCATTGGCAGGCATGAACAGGCCGGCTTCCAGTCCTCTCACCTCCAGTCACAGAACCTAGAAGAACTTTGGGATAACCTCAGTTTGACTCCTGCTGACCCAGCACAGATGAATCTCCCAATGGACCTACCTCCCGAAGGTGAGTGTGTGAGTTCTGCAGACATAACTAAATGTGCCTAATCCTATGTGAATGTAGGAGACTTGGGCAGCTCACTGGGTGGTACAGCTGTCAACATAGCCTTATGGATCCAGAGGACTCTTGTCCATAGGCCTTATTATATATTAAGCAGTTTGCCTTTATAATATTATAATATGTACAGTTGCTTTCCCCCTATAATATTTAGACACACCGGATCATCTGCAGGTTCTTTGTAAGTGATGGTTGTGGATCATATTGGTCGACCTCCATTAATCTAGACTTTTATCACAAATAGTATGCTTGTGGGATCTGTTTATGGCAAAGTGACTGTCCATAAATCTGCAAACTGAGCACTTGCTAGGTTTTACCTCTCCACAAATCAAGAGAAAAAATGTAGCCAAAATTTAAACTAATGCAGCCTTCCAGTTGGATACAGTGACTGCCTATGAATAATCTATTATATTGGTGTTTATAGAGTTGATGATCAGATTGTCGCTCAAGGGTTAATACTGTACCCATTTAATAAAGAATTTAAAGATCCTTAAATATTTTCCCCAAGGCAAGTCTGCTGCCAGGCTGGTAACAAACACTTCTATTGAAAGACACAGTTTAAAGCATTGTTCACATTGTCACATTCATTATAAAGTATAATGACAACCTAAATGGCGGATGAATGGGTTCTTATATGTAATCTCATTTCATTTACTGATGGACGGTTTTTGGCTTTACGATTGTGAAAGGAAATCTCTGTAACAATGGCGTTAATTGTAGTCTGCACATTGGTTGTAGATGGACACTGGTACATTTTTAGATAGAAATGAAGATCCAATGTTCCGGACTGTCCTGTTCTTTCGTCTGGTTTGCCATCTTTAATTATGATTTGCATAGTTTTCATGGAATGCCAATGACATTTGAGTGTTCATAGTAGTTCACACAACTCTGGGACATTTGGAAAGTTCTAGGAAATCAGAAAAATAATTGTGTCCAGATATTGGTCAGTCTCTTACCAGCAGGGCTGTCTATTCTCATTGCAGAAAATATTTTAGCTGCCCTACTGGAAACATGTCATGCTCCCCCGGTTTCTTGTTGCGGCATATGTAGCCCCCCCACCCCCCTGACTGCAGCAGCTGCCTCTTAAGAAACAAACTCATCTCTGTAGTGATTGGCTGTGCAGGCTATCATTGTCTAAGAAGGAAAGCACACCTGGCCAGTGATAGACTGAGCGGGCTGTCACTCCTGAGATGAGCTTGTTTTCTAAGCGTCAGCGGGGGACACCTGAGATGCAACAACAGGACACCAGGGGAGTGTGGCAAGGTAAGCATAACATGTTCTCCAGCAGGGCAGCATTATATAAAAAAAAAATCCGAAGTTATATAGCAACATATTCTGCAGCACTTAACAATTTCCTTACATTTTTGAAGGAGACCACAGTACCCCGAGAAAACTAGTCTTTTTAGTTTGTTTCGGTCTTGACTGAACCCTAGTATAGCTGTATTGATGAACCTAGTTCAACCTAGTCCTAGTCCTCTAATGGGACATAAGGTTATCTTAATGAGGTGCAAAAGCCATAAGATCAGCAGGTGGGACAAAATAGATGGTGTATGGCCACTATCAATTTCAATACAGATTATGGGGGAGATTTATCAGACATAGTGTAAAGTGAAACTGGCTCAGTTGCCCCTAGCAACCAATAAGATTCCACTTTTCATTCTTCAGACTCTTTAGAAAATGAAAGGTGGAATTTGGTTGCTAGGGGCAACTGAGCCAGTTTCACTTTACAGTGTCACCCCCTTTGTGCATTCTGACATCTCTACACAGGTGTAAAGGGTAAATTTAGTGGTTTTCATACCTTATTTTATATCATAAGTCATGGTGCTTGTTCAAGTAAAGTGATCTTTTTATCAACGGCAGATTGTGTTAAGTGGGCGGGGCCTCACTGCATTAGCGCCACTTAGCCATGCCCACAACGCCACCACCCCCTTGACTCCCATTGGTGGCCAGCCTGTTCCAATGGCCGACGAGGGGGCGGGGGGCAACGGTGATGTTGTGGGCGGGGATAAGTGGCACTAATGTCGTGAGGCCCTGCCCACTTAACACAATCTGCCGTTGATAAAAGATCACTTTTTACTTTAACAAGCACCATGACGTATGAGATAAAATAGGGTATGAAAACCGCTAAATTTACCCTTTACACCTGTGTAGAGAAGTCAGAATGCACAAAGGGGGTGACAGTGTCACTTTAAATCTATATCTCCTTCAGATCATGAAGATGATGTCTGAGTGGTGTTCTGCAGTCAAATGGGAGGGAATACAAAGAGCATATGGTGACCTGTAGATTGTACCATTGAGGATTTAATTGTGCTACGGGTTTACGTTTTTTTTTTTTTTTTTTTTTTTCTTCCATTCCCACCCCTTTTAGTTCTTGGTGAAATCTGGCAAGAACAGACGATTCGTCGACTTCTTCAGCTCGTAGAGCTGCCTGTGTTGGATTCTCTTTTGGAAAATGCCCCTGCAGTACTTAAGCCACAGTCCACAAAGAGCGAGGAGCTGATAATCACCACCCAGTACCTGGACCGGGAGATTCTCAAGGCGTTTAGTGACTCTCAGTAAGTGAAATGATGTGTGTTATGTCATGGCAGTATAGAAAACTAGTTTTCCCAGTGGTATTAATGCATTTAATTTCCATACACTTACTTCCATACACTTTATTTCAGCCAATATGTGTACATAAGGCTGTGTTTGTTTTTTTTAATATTTGATTTTTCTTATAGGGCAGATGAATGGGTTTCTGCTGCGGTGGATTGCTTGGAGTTTCTCCCTGACAATATAGTAGTAGAACTGAGCAGAAATCTTCCTGAGCATCAGGACAAAGATGAATCGTGGAAACTACTTCTGTTTGAGACTTTAAGCAAGTACTACAGCCAGAATCGGGTGCCCTTGGTTACAAACCCCTTTTTCGACATCCATACGGGTATTGCTGAACTGTTAGGTAAGGCTTTTCCTTTTTCTGTACAACACAATGTAAAGCGCAAAGCTACAGCTTCCAAATATCTCCAACCTGTTCCTTTTAGCAAAAACTAGAATGGCCAATTCAGTATGAGTTGGTCTGCTAGAAGCTTCTTGGCCCCAATGCACATGTATTATGCAATGAAGTGGTCTGTGGGTGATGCCAGGAACTTGGTTCCACCACTGCGCACCTATATTATACCCAGGCATCCCCCATTAGTTTGTCTGTACAGTTAGTTTATTTTTGATTCTCCTAACTACCTTGGAAATGGTGTTACTTCAGTTTCGAGACAGTTGGTAACTTAAGGTGAATCACTAACAATTAAACAATTTGTGAACAAGTATATCACGTGTTGTGAAGGTGATGCAGCATGTAAGGAGTTGTTACAAAGGCCAACCTGTTTGCATAAGCTGTAGACGATAAGACCAAATGCACTATGGCAGGGAACAGTTCTGCAGTGGTGGCCTTTTCATTATATTATGTCTACCTCTGTTCTAAAGTGAACTTTTAGGCTATGTTTGGGATTTTTTTCCCGCCAGCCTAAAAGACAGTTCTTATCCAGAAATCTGACATGTTCTCCCTCCTTCCAATCTGGATATTTATTTTTCATTTATTCATAGGATTATTGGTCTAAAGAAAAATCTATTAGACTGACTCTTAAGTCTGCCTTTATTCATATTCAATTTGGTGTCCCTTTCATAGTTATAACTAGAGATGAGCATTTACAGTAATAATGACTCTAATCGCTTTATCTCAGAAGTCTGCTTATCAGCCTGCTGCCTTGTTAACTTGCTAGGAAGAGCTGGATCCAGTCCTGAGAAATTGGGAGAAGTTTCCCAGGACTGCATGCAGCTTTTCCCAGCACCTGGGGAGGAGCTGCAATAATGGTTTTTGGTGCTAATGTAAGAAAAAAAAAAAATCATTCAGTTCTGCAGCCCTTCATAACATTACATGCTACATAATCTCCTTCATATCATCATTTTTGGGGCGTTGGAAACCTGTGAGAACTTGTGTTTTGCACTTGGTCCCAGTGCTACACTGCATCAATGCCATCTAAACCAGTGCTGCCCATTGGCTGCCTTCACTGCCCAGTCTGCAGGTTGGGCACCAATGGATCAGTAGGCCTTTAGTTATAAATCTGAACTGGACTTAAGCATTGTATAGAATAGCAAGTATGAGCTTGTGATCACTGACTTGACATTTGTAGGTTTTCTGTCAGTCTTGTCTGTTGGGACACCTGCTATACATGATGAGGCCTGTTGGGAGTTCCTGCATTTTTATTATGCTTTGTACAGTGTAGTCACTGCTGCTGATGGACTTCTCTTGTGTATTGTGCATGGACCAGCCCATTGTGGTGATAAAACACTGATATATTGATATGTTTATTACTTAGTGAATGGGAAGACAGAAGCGGCATTAGAAGCCACCCAATTGTGTTTGAAGCTTTTAGATTCCCAAAACCGTGAAGAATTCCGTCGGCTTCTATATTTCATGGCAGTTGCTGCAGAACCTTCAGAGTTCAGACTCCATGAAGAGGTAAACCTGGGAGGAAGGGAAATTCTGCTTATTATAAATGAAAAAAATCCCACTTAATGCTGCAATGTGCCCCAGCTGTGCACCCGCCTCTAGTAGTTACTGTTATTTAACAAGATTACATTTCCTAATATCATAGACTTTTTCTGATTATACAGCCCCATGCATATAAAATTAAACTGGTTCTCAGATTTCAAAAACCCATTTTCATATACCCTGGTAATGAATACTGAGTTACTAAAGGGGGTCCTTTGTTTGGGATTCTAATTAGGGACCTGCCGAGATTCGGGTTCGTATGAACCTGAACTCTCGGCAATGATTCCTGTGGTCTTCCTCCTCCGTGGAGAGGGTGGATACAGCCGGAGGACTGCCTGGAAAACTGGGAAAGAGCCTATGGCTATGGCTGTATCCCAGTTTTCCAGGTGGTCCTCCGGCTGTATCCACCCTCTCCACGGAGCAGGCAGACAGCGGGAATCATTGCTGAGAGTTCAGGTTCGTACGAACCCGAACCTCGGCAGGTTCGGGTTCGTACGAACCCGAACCTCGGCAGGTTCGGACCATCCCTTATTCTAATCTAATGGTAAGGAGAGCAGATGAAGTGGGCTTCTCTAAGAGAACGGTTGTCCAGGCCTGCTTTGCAATGTTAACAAGCACCATGTAATGCTTGAAGTCTGCTATAATAAAACATTACTATAGTGTAGCCAGGCCATAGATGGTACTGTAATTCTCATGCTGATAACTGTTACCCAGATGACAGGGCCTCTCAGTCAGTCTCCTATAACATGGCTGTGAGCATGGGCATTGGCCGCACCAAGTCACCAGTCATTTACAGGCAAAACTGAAAATTTGTGTATGTTTGAAAAAATGGTAATTGTCATGTGCACAGGGCTGCACTATTACCTTGCAATGCTTCCAGAGTTAAAACAGAACGCTCCATGCGTTTAACTGACGGCTGAACATTCACCTGTCAGTTATCTCTCCTGCCCGCTGCCTGTTCTCCCCATACATGGGAACAGCCTGTTTTCTATGGGGAGGGGTATGCTGCAATGAGAGAGTAACAAAGCACTGTGCTGTGATTCTTCCATCACGCCCAACCCCTGTCACTGACATCTGTCCGTGATTCTTTGAGAGAGCCCCATACACCTTGGATTGACATCCGAATCTGCCATGAGCAACCGGTTCAGCCATCTAATGTCTAAGGATGCCTTTACACAGATTTATCTGACAGATTTTAGATTTTTAAAACTAAAGCCAGGAACAGGCTGTGAACAGAACAGGTCATGAATAAGAGACTGAGATTTCTCCTCTCAAATAAGTTCCTGGCTTCAAAAATCTGTGTAAAGGCACCCTAAGATGTATGGTGACCATAATTGGCTGTTTGGGTTCTACACAAATTACAGCTGAGTGTTTCGATAATACCCTTCCCCCTTGTAGAGGGAACTGCATATTTTATTAAGCCGATTACAGCCAATGTATCGGTACTGTCTTAGTTACACAGCATAAAGTTAAATGGAAAGCTAGAAGATGTGCTAAACTTCAGTGCTGTAAACCAGGTGATTTGATGTACCCTGATTACCGTACATATCAGTGGGACTTTTTTGCTTTCCCACCTCAGTGGTGTTGGTGGTCTGGTCTCTCTACAGGCCCTAATTAGACATCCTGGACTTGTATAATATGGGCACAGAAAAACTATATAATTGGCCTACTTTCCTGTGCCCATATTACAGCGCCCAATTGTAGGTTTATTGACAGAATTATAGGTCCCTACAATGCTGTCCTATGAGCTGCAGTCAGACCCTAGGACTGGTGACCCTAGCAGAAAAGCAGCCATATCATGCTAGTCTGAAACAGCCTGACACAATGCAGTCCCCTACCATGCTTCCTCTATTGGCAGATGTTTCAGCAACCGGCTTGTTATACATTGTCTGTCTATGCAGGAGGTTTGGCGCTCTGTATTCGTCAGCACATAGTTTTAAACTTTTATTTATATGAAATTTCAAGTTAAAGAATGCTTAGATCTGCCAGATATTTGGGAAAGCGTGTTTACCTCTGGTTAGGTAACACTTTATTAGTCACCGCATCATCTATTAACCGTATTTATGGAATGTGAAAAATTGCAGTGACAGGCCGTCTGAAGCGTCACATAGCAGACTTGCTCTATCACTGAAATATGTAAGTGCTGAGTGTCAGCCCCGGAGGGCGGTGATGATGACTGTAACGATTCTGTTTGTATTTGAATCCTAGAGTGATAACAGAATGACTGTTAAAAGGAAGTTCTCTAAAGCCGTTGTAAATAACAAAAACTTGTCCAAAGGGAAAAGTGATCTCCTGGTGCTCTTCCTCCTAGACCACCATAAGGACGTGTTCAAGGTATTTAGAGATACATGTCATGAGTTTGTTCCGGAAAATGTTAACAATTCTCTGGTGGTAAAGAAATGTTTTCCTTCTGCCATTGTCGTGGGAAGGGTTCCTTGCCATTAGTTTAGGGAGGAAGATTTACTCTATTGCAAGTTACAGAAAGGTATAAAGTCTTTTTAAGCCTTGTTCACACAACTGTATTTGGGGTTCATATAACATGAATGCTATATATTATGATGGGAATACATATGGAGGCATGCAGCACTTAAAGGGGATGTCCAGCGACATCAAAGTTTTATATAGATTTGTAATTTACTTCTATTTAAAAATCTCAAGTCTTCCCATACTATTAGCTACTATATTTATCCTGCGGGAAGTGTTTACACTCAGAAACAGTGCTCTCTGCTGCCACGTCTGTCCAGGTCAGGAGCTGTCCAGAGCAGCAGCAAATCACCATAGAAAACTTCTCCTGCTCAGGACAGTTTCTATCTCGGCCAGCGATGTCGCCAGAGATGTCAGCAGAGAGCACTGTGTCTGAATGTAAATTAAAACACAGCTAATAAGTATGGGAAGCCTTGAGATTTTTAAATGGAAGTAAATTACAAATCTATATAACTTTCTGACACCAGTTGATTTGGAAGAAAATTTTTTTGCTGGAATTTTTTTTTTTTCTTTCCTCGCTGGACATCCCTTTTAAACATTTATACTGCAGTATAGGTCACTATTGCTTGGGGAGGGTCTGGAATAAAATGTAAGTGTCAATTACTTCCTATACCTAAGGTCTGCACTAAAAAAAAAAGTCCTTCAATACTTAACAGCTGCTGTATGTCCTGTGGGAGTGCTGTATTCTTCCCAGTCTGGAGAGCACGAGAGGTTTTCTACGGGGATTTGCTACTGCTCTTGAGAATTCCTGCCAAGGACCGAAGTGGCAGCAGATCACTGTCAGACTGGAAATAAAACATCACTTCCTGCAGGACATACAGCAGCTAAGTACTGGAAGACTGGTGTGTGTTTTTTTTTTTTTTTTTTTTTTTTTTTTTTTTTGAAGTAAATGACAAATCCTTGTTTCAGACACCAGTTGATTTGAAAGAAAATAATTTTAGCTGGAGTACCGCTTTAATAGAAGTAGAAATATATCTGCTGTTCCCATTGTTCTGCCATGTTTAATTTGGAAGCTTTTAAATGTACATCTTTACAGTATCCAATCATTGTTTCCCCCATCTAAAGATTCCTGGGACCTTGCACAAGATGGTCAGTGAAAAACTTGCTGCCATACAACAAGGAAAAGACCCTGACAAAGACACAGGTAAATTACATTGATAAATGAACAAGGGCCCTTGTAGGGTGCTCAGTTTACTGCTGCGCTGCACCTGGACTTGACACTATAGGGAATCCAGGTGTACAGGGGTAACATGCAAGTGCTACCTATGACCTCCAACATTACTTGTAAGAACACTCTTATAAGGAAAGCTCTATTCTGTTAAATAGTATGAGGAAGCAAAGATTGCAATCCTGGATCATGTTTAGGTTTTCCAAGGAAAAACGGGATGGGAGAGTAGCAGATAACGGGGGTCCGACATCACTTGACGATCTCTGTATCGGGCCCCTGGCTTCTGTGTAATAGAGCCGCAAGTATGGAACGTGACATCCACTTTTCCCCTATCCTGTGGATGGGGGGGAAAAGGTGTTTGTTTTGTTTGTTTTTTTGTTTTTTTTTTGGGGGGGGGGGGGGGTTCCTGGAATACCACTTTAAGTTTTGAATCCTGAAATGGTAGTATAAAGTGTAATATTAGCAGCCTAAATGGCTCATCCACTTTTAGGCTGTCTTCCCTCATCGTATTTTTCTGTTCATTATTTTGAGGCCAAATAGACATTTTATAACTCGTCATCCCCTGTTTAAGAGAATTCCATGGACAACCCCTCTAAAGGTGTGCCTTGAGGGTAAGCAAATAGCCAATTGTGTCCTAATAAAGCACCCTGCAAACATCTGCACACCTAGCCTTGAGAATTTTGTTTCCTCCGCCTCCCCCATAGGTGAAATGAAGCATTACATAGTTCCCATGTTACATTAAAGCGTAACTGTCATTTCAGGGTCATTTTTCTGAAAACATTAAATATCAGTAGTACAAGCGATTAAGAAACTCTGTAATAGGTTTTACGTACTAAAGTTTCCTTCTGTAGTAAAAAAGCAATCTCCCAGCCTCCCCCCTCACATCAAATGAAGCAGCAGGATTTCTGTCTCCATTATGTGGCTATGGAGAGGGGAGGGGCTGTTAGGAGTGACTGAGCACGGAGGATTTCTGCAAAGCACAACACCCTGCAATCTTCTCTCAGTAAGTTCATAGATAAGCACTGACCTTTCTGACACCTGAATTTAGCGTTTTAGGTGCCCAGAGAGTCTACAAACAGCTGACCTTCATGTCACCTCTTCCTGCTCCCTCAGCCCCTCCCCCCTACATAGGCTTACAATGGAGAGAGCAGAACCAGTCTTCACTGGCTTCTCTGTAATGAAGACGTGTTTGCCTGATAATGCACAGATAAGAAGTCAGGGGGGGGAGGCTGGGAGATTGCTTCTTGAGTACAGAAGGAGGCTTTTTTTGGCTGATGAAACCTATAACAGAGTTTCTTAAAAACACTTATACTACTGATTTCTGCAATAAAAAAAACATGACAATTACGCTTTAAGGTTAAACACTTTTAAAAAAATGTCTTTACCCAGCAGTAAGTACCCATTCAGCTAGTCAGTAACTGCAGAGGTGTCTCGTCTCAGTCACTGACCAGCCAAGTGGGCATTTCTGAGCAAGGTTGTAAACTCTGGACCGGTAGCTACAGGAAAACCCAGCAGGGTCTGTAAGTGGTGATGTCACTCTGCAGGGGCATGGGGATGGGTAAGTATAACTTATGTACTTTCCATAAGAAAGAGCTAGTTTCTCCTTTTTTTAAAATAAATTCTATAAAATTTGTATAGAACCTACTAGAATAACCTATTCCAGACTGCTATAAGAATTCCTGCATCTATGTGTGTTAATAGAATTCTCCTTTTTATTACTCAGGTTACACTTTCTGCCAGAGAGTGGATAAAAGTGAGTTTGACAGAACTGCACAAAAGACGACCCGGACGGAGCTCTGGACGTTACTTAAGACTATTTATGAGAACACTAAACTTTCCCCAAAAGAGAAAAAAAGATTGTTGGGTCAGTTCTACAAAAGTCACCCGGATATTTTCATCCAGTTCTTTGGTGACAGAGTAAGCACCGTGTATATGTAAAAAAAAAAAATGCAATCTTGTAAATAGCAAATATGATGTAAATGTGAAGTGTTAATATTGTATATGTTTCTAACTGTCTATTTTCTATGTTAATAAAAAGGTCTACTTTTCCCTATGTGTTTGGGTGCTGTGATTTGGCTTAGGTGCAATATTAAAGCGACTCTGTACCCACAATCTGCCCTCCCCAAACCGCTTGTACCCTTGGATAGCTGCTTTTAATTCAAGATCTGTCCTGGGGTCCGTTTGGCAGGTGATGCAGTTATTGTCCTAAAAAAACAACTTTTAAACTTGCAGCTCTGTGCCCAACAGGCGTGGCCTAGAGTGTCTGTGCATTAGGTTGGCACACCCTCTCTGCCCCTCCTCCCCGCCCTCTTCATAATTAGGAATGCTCCAGGCAGATTTTCTACTACTAATCACCTGTGTCAGCACTGCACATGGGCTGGATCGTTAAGGCACCTGTGCAGTGTTCAGACAAGTGAGTAATAGAATACCTGCTTGCAGCATTCCTAATGATGAAGAGGGTGGGGAGAAGGAACAAAGGTTGTGCCAGCCTAATGCAGTGTCACTCTAGACCACGCCAGTTTGACACAGGGCTGCAAGTTTAAGGGTGCCTTCACACATACCGACTTGCAGCAGAAATCTCGCAAGTTTTGCAGCGAGATCCTCTACAAGCTAAGGTCCTGGCAGGTCCCTGTGACTTCATACAGGGGCCTTCAGGGTCTTTCAGACTGCTGCGAGTATGTAATGCAGCCGCCCCTTAACCCCTTTATCGGCTCCTGCACTGTCTGTATACAATACCTGTTTCCTTGCTGCATGGGGTCCCGGCTTCCTGCTCTGCCGCCCAGCCAAACAGCGGGAGAGCAGGAAGCCGGGTCCCTCGTGCAGTAGTGTGTGTGTGTATATACAGACGGTGCCGATGAAGTGGTTTAAGGGGGCAGCTGCATTACATACCGAAAGACCGCTGCGAGTATGTAGTCAAAGGGGCCTGCCGGGACCTTAGCTCGTAGCGGATCTCGCTGCAAAACACGCAGCAAGATTTCCGCTGCGGGCTGGTATGTGTGAAGGCACCCTAAAACATTTTTTCAGGACAATAACTGCATCACCTGCCAAACGGACCCCAGGACAGATCTTGGATTTAAAGCCACTATACGAAGGTACAAGCATTTTGGGGGGGGGGGGCAGATTGTGGGTACAGAGTCTCTTTAAAGGAAAAGCAACTAATAAAGCTCCTTTATGTAGGATATGCCGTTTATGGATCTTATGGCTCTGACTCACTCTGACTGTGCTTTTGAGATGAGCTATCCATTATCTGCCACTAAACCTAAACATTGTGTATTCACTTGGAGATAAAGATCTAAATAGTCTGGTTGCTATATTTCCATGTTACTGATGTGGATTGCAGAAGGTATTAAAGGAGAACTCCTTCTTTCATCCTCCCCAGCCTGAAGTAGCATGCTCTCACCTCCCCTGCTCCAGCGCTGATGTCTGTATCCCGTAGCTCCGCTTCCAGATGCTTCTGGGTCTTAGTGGGGACCAGGGACGTGACGTGTCGGGCCAATTAGCCAGTCAGTGGTCATAGCAGAGTCCCACCTCTGCCCCTTACATCTATGTGACATGTACTGCTTGACTAAACACTGTACAGACCATGTCCACCCCTTCATGGCAGTGGTTATTTCAGCAGAATAATACTCCCTGATACATTGCAAATTTATGTTCAGGAATGGTTTCTTACAGGAAAAGACCAATACAAGGAAGGACTCACCTCGCAACTTACACAATCTCTAACATCTTGGTGCCAGATGCCACAGGGCATGTTCAGAGAACTGGTTGAGTCCATGATGCTCAGGGCTCTTTTGGTGGCACCAGGGGGAAAACATACTAGCAGGTGGCTAATGTTATGACTTATATTTATATATTCATCAGTACTTGAGGCCAGAAGCTGTGATCAGTGATATAATTCTACAGGCATGTCCTAACATAGAATGAAGAAAATGTATAATTTCTGTTTACTGTTTGAAGTGTATTCAATTCTTGGATCAAACCCTCCCAGTTATTTAATGCCTCTAGATTCAATGCAAATCCCAGGAGGTATTAGAGAAGGGAGTTGTAAATTTGTTCATCCCTCAGGCTTCACTTTAAACGGTACAAACTGGTTCTCTGCTCCCCAGCTCAACGGCTTCACAGGGAAACCCAAGATATGTATAGTGGACATACTCCTTATTGCCAATATCCATATATACGCAATTATATTCTAGCCTCACTTTGTATTGAATACTAGGACAGCCGTAGTGGTACACTGTGCCCTAGTATGCATCTCATTTTATAAGGTATAATCACTGCTGGAATTATGTAACTCTGCAAACCTAGAATTGGAAGCAAGAGTCCTCAGCCACAACGCCTTTCCCTGCTTGCTATGTCCATTCTCTCCCTCCTTGATGGACAGCTCAGAATGACGGTGCATGTGTGTCCTGAAATCATCTGCTAGCAGCCTGTTGTCTGTAAAATCTCTCAGCTTGAGCAGAACAAATTACACCAAGTGAGGTGAAGTTAAAGGGAAACTCTCATGAAATAATATATGAAAAAAAAAAAAAATTCTCTTCAAATTAACTGGTGGCAGAAAGTTGCTCTCTGCTGCCACTTATGTCCATGACAGGAACTCTCCAGAGCAGTAGCAGATCCCCATAGAAAACCTTTGCTGCTTTGGACAGTCCCTGTCATGAACAGAGGTGGCAGCAGAGAGCTGTCACACAGCAGACACTGTGAGGCTGGAAAGAATACACATCTTCCTGTAGGGCAAACGGCAGCTGATGACTACTGGAAGACTTGAGATTTTTAAACAGAAGTAAATTACATATCATTTGAAGAAAAAAAAAATCCTCTATCAGTACCTTTTTAACCGAGTGCTTTGTGCACAGGAGATAGTTTGCAGGTACATAGCTCATATTGCACACTAAGCCCAAGCCCCTCTGTCCCACGAGCCCCATAGCAGCTGCGTGGTCTGCCATTGTGGTACCTACGCTATTCCTTCATTTTAATCTCCGTTCATAAAGCTCTTATCTTTTGTTTGCCCATAGTGCTGCAGTGTAATCTCCCTCTCATCTTTAGTTTCTTAGCAGTAGCAGCTTCTCAGCTTCTGCTCACATATTACTTTGAAAACCCAGTGCCTCAGTAACACCTTCTCCCTTCACATGCCATCTAGTACAGTACCGTGTTAGGGTTCATTCACGCTTTCTGTGAACAGTCCATATATATAGACTTCGGAACTCAGGTCATCATTGTTCTTGATATTCATTGAGTTGCGAAGTAGGTTCTGTAGCACATTGTCCATATATACAGACCTGAAAGTGGGAATGAACCCTAAACCATAAGCTCAGCACGCTGCCAGCCTGTTCAGTCAAGTATACTTTATCCAGCACTAATTCCGGTATAGCAGAAAGCAGTATGTGCTGTGATTGGCCAGATAAGGGAAAGGAAGTCCTGGTATGTGTACTGCTCATGAGCAGCCCAGTCTTAATTGCACAGAATAATACTGCTTTTACACAGAACGTGCAAATTTGCACGATAACGATCGAATTCAAACGATAATCATACGTGTAAACACAGCAAACGATCGAACGACGAGTGAGAAATCGTTCATTTTGATCTTTGAACATGTTATTAAATCGTCGTTCGTAAAAAATTCGCAGATCGTTCCATGTAAACAGTCGTTCACCGATGTGCGAGATAGATCCCAAAATCATCGCGAAACGAATTTTCCGTACGATATATCGTTCCGTCTAAACGCTGATCGTTATAAAAAAAAAAACGTTACTTCGAAATCGTTAATTGACGATCGGGCGAATGATCTTTCCGTGTAAACGCAGCATAAGAAATAGCTACGAAGGGGTTCAATGGATGGATTGAGTACTTGGTTAGATCTAGTTGCCTCCAACAAATGTTCCTTCTATGACCTCTCCATGTAGCAGGAGATCATACACAACCAGAGCCTTGGATGGAATGCTGCCACACAACACAATGACCTTTCATCTTCCTAAACAAAGGTGTCTATGGAATGTATGATGACGTGTACAGTAAAGCAGGGGTTGGTGTGTGCTTAAGGTGGAGAAGCTCATCCTCAATATGGGTATTGAAGAAGCAATCATTATATAAAATACAGGGGCGTAACTAGAAATGGCTGGGCCCCATAGCAAACTTTTGATTGGGGCCCTCACGCCCTCAATCGACCACTACGCCATCAACACACTCAGCTGTACACAGGTTCTGTACACCATATAAATTACAGTACAGTTATATTAAGTGACTCACAGGGGACGTCTTCTCTGATCAGAGTTGTTTCCTTTCCCTTTTCTTCTTCATCCTTCCTGGGCCATTAGAACTTCTCCGAGCCACGAATCCACAGAATCTGTCAGAGAAACATATTAGGCTCTTCACTCTAGCACCAAAACCAAAAAAAGTAAAGAAGAGGGGGAAACAAACCCACCCCACTAACCAGCCATGCAGGACCAAAAATCACAAAGTTTGTATAATCATATATCTTTATTTGTATGTATGAAAAGTATGTTACAAAGCAAAATTTAAAATATTTTTTACATAATAAAGGAACTGACACATGAACAGATCCCCAGAACAATGGTGGTGGTAAATAATATAGAGCAATATATGAACAAAATACAGAGATAATAAATTAATTTACACAGACGGAGCACTGGGCATTGGGCATGTAATAAACTGCATTTAAAGCATAGTGCTTGATAAAGTGCATACAAAATACTACCCATATGTCCTTAATGCAACGACCACCATACCACTCACCTCTTCACTCTAGCACCATCCTCATCTCTATACACACTGCACATCTGTATTGGCCCCTTTACACCCTTGTATAGTGGATAGCCCTGACACTATGTGATCCCCTTATAGTATATGCCCCTCTGTGTATTCCCCTTTACTGATGCCACCCTTGTTGGCCCCTTATAAATTACCCCCCGTGTTGTCCATCCCCCTTATAGATGCCCTCTCATTTAGTCCTGTTATAAATGCCCCCTTATGGTGTCCCCCTATAGATGGCCCCCTGTATTATCCCCCTATATATACCTCCCTGTATAATCCACCATAGATTGGCCCCCCTATATTATCCCCCATAGATGGCCCCCTGTATATCCCCCATAGATTGCCCCCCCTGTATATCCCCCATAGATTGCCCCCCTGTATATCCCCCATAGATGTCCCCCCTGTATATCCCCTATAGATGGCCCTCTGTATATTCCCAATAGATGCTTCCCCTTTATATCCCCCATAGATGGCCTGTATTATCCCCAATAGATGTCCCCCCTGTATATCCCCCATAGATGTCCCCCCTGTATATCCCCCATAGATGGTCCCCTGTATATGCCCCATAGATGTCCCCCCTGTATTATCCCCCATAGATGGCCCCCTGTATATCCCCCATAGATGTCCCCCCTGTATATCCCCCATAGATGGCCCCATCCTGTATTATACCCCATAGATGGTCCCCTGTATATCCCCCATAGATGCCCCCCCTGTATATCCCCCATTGATGTCCCCCCTGTATATCCCCCATTGATGTCCCCCCTGTATATCCCCCATTGATGTCCCCCTGTATATCCCCCATAGATGTCCCCCCTGTATATCCCCCATAAATGGCCCCATCCTGTATTATCCCCCATAGATGGTCCCCTGTATATCCCCCATAGATGGCCCCCCTGTATATCCCTCATAGATGTCCCCCCCTGTATATCCCCCATAGATGGCTCCACCCTGTATTATCCCCCTTTGCAAAGCAGATAGAAAATAAAAAAAACACAACTCACCTAACTCCCCCGTCGGCTGTCTTCTCCTCTTCTCCAGGGGGGCGTCCTGGGGATTCCCGGGCAGCACAGGTGTCGGGCTCAGAGTGGCTCAGTGTCCGCCGGGGCAAGTACTTCTGGCGCAGGGTGCATCTCTAACAAGCGCTCCTGTGCCGGAAGTACAGGCTGGGAGCGGACGCTGAGCTCACTGGTACCTGTGCTGCCGGGACGGCAATACGGTGGCAAGGGGGGCAGCATCCCCGACAGCACAGGTACCAGTGAGCTCAGCGTCCGCCCATAGCCTGTACACAGGAGCGCTTGTTAGTGCTTGAAGTCCCTGCGCCGGAAGTACTTGCGTCGGCCCCCGGCAGACGCCAAGCCACTCCGAGCCTGTCACCTGTGATGCCCGGGAATCCCCGGGACACCCCTGGACCCCAAACAGCTGTAGCACCCGGGAGGCCTGCTCGGCCGCCTGGTGCTACAGGTTATGTGAGCTCCGGGGGCCCGCGCCACGGGCCCCCGATACGGCGGGGCCCCGTAGTGGCCGCTACGGCTGCTACGGCGGTAGTTCCGCCACTGATAAAATACCATTGTAAGAAAGTAATTCTGTAGGTCTGCATATATGCTCGGTCAAGTCCAGCTCATATCATGAGGCAAGAGGAATAGCTTCCATGCAGTGAAGTGTTTGGCAATGAACTCTAAAAAAATTTTTAGCATTAGTTTGTTATTCCACTTCATACCCCATCTTCACTTAAAGCAAAAAAAACTGTTTTTACAGAAAATGTGCTTATATTCTGAAAAAAAAGCAACCCAGTGTGTGACATCACATTGTGCCAAATCAGTTACTCAGTTAAACAAGTAAATCTAATGAGGATTTGTCTGGTCTGCCCCCTGGTGTTGGCTGTTTGGAATAACAGAAACTATCTCTAGTCTCTTCTCTTTCTAGATCCATTAGAAACATGTATCACTTCTCAATACATGGTAAAACTTACTAGTTATATTAGACTTTAGAGCAGCTACCAGTTTTGTAAAGGCAACCATAGACATTTAGGCATATCCGCTGGAGGAACAGAATTTTAAAACCATTCTGAAACAGACTTCAAGCAGTGCTTCCTGTGTAGTTGTGAACAGACCCTTACAAGAGATAGGGCCTGGAGACCATTACTATATACAGTAGGTTCATAGGATTAACTCCATTTTGAGGGTCACAATAAAGGTGTAGTTATAAGACTGTGATGTAAGGTACAGTAAAACTGGTTTTAGATTCATGGTGTTAGTGAGTGGACTGGACTTTTAGCCCAATGAACCTGCTAATATGCAGCAGAGGATCTTTACCTGATGAAATGACAGCTGGTAACCAATCCTCTCTTCTCTCCTGCAGTCTGGATATAGCCCCTATGCTAATGAGGGGCTTAGGAGCACTTGGGGTGTCACCCTAGGCCCAGAGCACCAGCTAGGTCCGCCCCCTCCTGTGCTGATTACTATGCATTTATAATTACGCATAGTGGGTGGCCCGGAGCAACCCCCTCCCGTGCTGCCCGGGAGGTGGCGGACTGGGCAGGCCTAGCCGGTGCTCGGGGCTTAAGCCCCTATTACACGGGGTGATTAGAGGAGAAAACGTTCCCCGCTCACTGCCACCGTCATTACACGCAGCGGCAGCGAGTGCAGGGGAGACCGCGGGGAGCTGCCCGGGTGATTGCTAGATCGTCTGGGCCGCCCATAGGGGATATCGGTGGTCTGCTGCCACCGCTCCTGTTCCACATAACGACGGCAGCAGATCGTTGCTGTATGAGTTGAAAGACTCATGACTGCAACCATCAGCCGACATCGTTCATGTCGGCTGATCGTTGCCTTCTATTGCACAGAACGTTTATGGGCCGATAATCGTTCCGTGTAATAGGGCCTTTAGGGTTATGTCCAAAGTGCTCCTAATCCCTTTATTAGCATAGTAGCAATTAGGGGCTACCCACAGGCTGCGCGGGAGAAGAGGGAATTCGTTACCAGCTGTCGAGTAAAGATCTTCTGCAGGATATCAGCAAGTTCATTGGGCTGAACCTGCTGATCGGCCCGCTTTAAGCTTTTGTGGGAATGGAAGCTGGTGCTTAATCTGAGCTTTGAGGAAAGGGGGGGGGGCGGAATTAATTTACCCACCCTAATCTTATCTCCCTAACCCTTATCTCCCTAACCTGATTATCTACTCACTCATATTAAGCAGGGCACTAAGACGGGCATTATTGTGGCACGTGTGTGCGGAAAAGGTGATAGAACATGTGGACTAAGTTCTATTTATGAACCTGTATTAGATGGTGAATATTTTTTAGATGCAATTTTTTCGAATCTGCCTGTTTGGCTATTCACCCCAAATTTTCCATAATCCGAAATTTGCACCCAGTTTATCATTTGCACAATTTTTTAAAATTGCACACACAGGTGCAGGCCTACATCTGGTCAGTACTAGGTAAATATTGTTGCACATTTTTTCTTCGCACGTTTGAGACTCAATAGTAAATGTCCCCCTTTGTCTTGCCCCAGGTGAGGGGGGTTATTGGTACTGATGCTGGATTGTTCGCACTTGCATAAACAGCCCTGGAAAAATACACCTCACAATCATCATAGAATGTGCATGTGTGCAGGGTTTTCGTGCTGATTCTGATGCGGCTCCTGAATTGCTCCAAGCTGGAATACCTGTTCTCAGTGCAATGCTGAGGGACACAAGTGCTGTACACCATAGACTCGCCTATCTAATGTCATGAAAAATTGGGCTTAAAGGGGTAGTGCGGCGCTAAGAAATTATTCACAAAATAACACACATTACAAAGTTATACAACTTTGTAATGTATGTTATGTCTGTGAATGGCCCCCTTCCCCGTGTCCCCCCACCCCCACCCGTGTACCCGGAAGTGTGGTGCGATATACATACCTGATCCGTGTCGCGCATGTCCGCCATCTTGTGCCAAACGTCATCTTCAAACGGCCGAATAGCTGCCGCCGTTCCTGATGGCGGCCCCCCTCTGCCGTGTCAAAACTGTGCTCAGCCGCGATTGGCTGAGCACAGTTATGCTCAGCCAATCGCGGCTGAGCATCTGATGACGCTGCAGAAGGCGGCCGGCACTAGGGAAGGTCGGAGTGGTTCGGCCATCCGTTCGAAGATGACGTTTGGCACAAGATGGCGGACATGCGCGACACGGATCAAGTAATGTATAATGCACCAACACTTCCGGGTACACGTGCGGGGGTGGTGGGACACGGAAAGGGGGCGATTCACAGACATAACATACATTACAAGGTTGTACAACTTTGTAATGTGTGTTATTCTGTGAATAATTTCTTAGCGCTGCACTACCCCTTTAAGAGAAGTCTGGTGAACATTTTTATTAAAGTATTGTATTGCCCCCCAAAAGTTATACAAATCCCCAATATACACTTATTACGGGAAATACATATAAAGTGCTTTTTTTCCCTGCACTTACTACTGCATCAAGGCTTTACTTCCTGGATAACATGGTGATGTCACAACCCGACTCCCAGAGCTGTGCAGGCTGTGGCTGCTAGGGAGGATGATGGCAGGGGGACATTGAGGGACACAGGGCACTGGAGGGACACTGAGCATCCCTCTGCCATCATCCTCTCCAGCAGCCACAGCCCGCACAGCACTGGGAGTCGGGTCGTGACATCACCATGTTATCCAGGAAGAGAAGTCTTGATGCAGTAGTAAGTGCAGGGAAAAAAGCACTTTATAAGCATTTCCCATAATAAGTGTATATTGGGGATTTGTATAACTTTTGGGGGGCAATACAATACTTTAATAAAAAATTTTTGCCAGACTTCTCCTTTAACCCCTAGACGACCCTGGACGTAGGGTTACGTCATGGAAGTCTGTCCCCAGACGACCCATGACGTAACCTTACGTCCTGGGTGTTTTTCCCGCTATGAAGCAGGTGGGGGCCGGCTGCAATCAGCAGCCGGGACCTCACCGGTAATGACACGCTGCAGCGATCGCGCTGCCGCGTGTCATTAACCCCTTAAACGCCGCGCGACCGTGGCGTTTAAGTGTAAGTGACCGGGGGAGTCCCCTGTCACTTACCGATCGGGACCCCCGCAGTGTGACTGCGGGGGTCCCGATCGTTGAAACGGACTGCCGGAGGTCTCTCACCTGCCTCCGTGCGGTCCGATCGGCGATCTGCTACACTGAGCCTGCACAGGCAGGCTCAATGAGCAGATCGCCGATAACACTGATCAATGCTATGCCTATGGCATAGCATTCATCAGTGTAAAAATCAAAGTACTGGATGTAAAAGTCCCCCAAAGGGACTTCCAAAGTGTAAAAAAAAAAAAAAAAAAAAAAAAAAGTTCAAAACACCAACACACTACCCCAAAACCCCTCCCCCAATAAAAGTCTAAATCACCCCCCTTTCCCATTATATAAATAAAACATATAAAAATAAATAAATAGATAAACATATAATATACCGTAGCGTGCGTAATTGTCCGATCTATTAAAATATAATAAGCGTTATTGCGAACGGTAAACGGCGTACACGAAAAGAGGGGAAAAAGTGCGCGGATTACCGATTTTATGTTACATTATATATTAAAAAAAAACAATAAAAAGTGATCAAAAGGTCCGATATTCACAAATATGGTATTAATAAAAACTAGAGATCATGGCGGAAAAAATGACACCCCATACAGCCCCATAGGTGAAAAAATAAAACCGTTATAAGCGTCACAATAGGCCCATTTTATTAATATTTAATTGCCAAAGAAAAGGATTTCATAAAAAAAATACATATATAACATTAGAGAATCTGTGTAACCTGCATATGGTTGTGTTCGGACTGACCTATAGAATAATAGTATCATGTTGCTTTTACCATATAGTGCATTACGTAGACACAGGAACCCCCCAAACGTTACCATATTGCATTCTTATTTACGATTTCACCTATTTATATCTTCATAAATAATATATTTGGAATTCCATCATACATGTTATGGTAAAATGAATGACGCCATTACACAGTACAACTATTCCTGTAACAAATAAGCCCTTACATGGCTTGTAGATAGAAAACTGAGAGTGCTAGAGCTCTTAGAAGGGAAGGAGGGAAAAACGGAAACACTAAGATCAAAATTTGCGCGGTCCACTGGGTCATTTTGGGCCTGGTCCTCAAAGGGTTAAAGTGACTGTACCACCAGACCCAGGCTGAAGCACTGGAGGCGGGCCGACCCACCCTTAGTGGGAGGAAACCCCTCCCCTCTGTGATAGGGTTCCATTGATTCTAATGGAGTCATGTCATGGAGGGGCTGTTGTTTCTTCCCACTGGGGGTGGGTCAGCCCGACACCAGTGCTTCTGCCTGGGCCTGGTGGTACAGTCACTTTAAGCCCAATTTTTCATGACATTAGATAGGCGGTGTTCACACCAAGGCTATGGTGTACAGCTCTTGTGTGCCTCAGCATTGCACTGAGAACAGGTGTTTCAGCTTGCAGCACTTCTCCTTTAACTACTTAGGGAAAGCTGAGCATGGACACAATTGCAGACAGAAGCTACAGCCATGTAAGTCAATGAAGTTGATGGGGCGCAGTTTCTGACCATAGGTGGACAGTTCTGGCCATGCTTCGTTTGCAGAAAAACGATTTGCTTTATGGTAGTGTGTTAGGTCTTTTAATGTGAATAGGAAAACCAGCTGTAAAGAATACAGCCAGCTGCAGTTTAGCACACTGCCTGCCCTATATAATGACACACGGGTGGGCACACACATCTGTCATTTATAGGCAGGAAGGCCAGCTCCACAGCCACGCCTAAATCAGCCTCCTTCTCCGTAAGCCACGCCCACTAGTATTTTCTAGTCCAAATACACTCGTCCCCTGAAACTACATTTCCCAGCAGCCCCGGGAGCTGTTTCCGTAAACAGCGTCTGCGGCTGAATGGGCTGCTCCCTAACGGCTGTGACTTGCAGCATCTGCTGTCCTCAGTGCAGGCCCTCAGCGCTAGGATGAGGAGCCGGCCGCAGCTGTGAGGGGACGTGTGCTCCGGCCGGGCACTCCTCACTGCAGGTAAGCCGCAGCTCACGGCTATTATGTGTCCCGGTGCTGCCCCCATATCCTGCACACAGGTTGTCACCCAGCTTTCCCAGGATGCTGAATGCCCCATCCTCCCCTGCCTGCTGTATGAATGGCACAATCTATTATAGTGGACAGATCCCATTTAGGTTGTATTCACACTTAGCAGATTTCTTTCTGAAGTTTCTGTAGCAGAGAATCAGTTCCATTTATGTTAATGGGGTGTTGTTAGTGGGGCACACATGGACTTCCATTCAGATGAATAGGAGAGCTGCTAAAAACTCTGCAGGTGTGAATGTATCCTTGTGCTGCGTTTACACTGAACGATAATTCGCCCGATCGTACGATTAACGATTTCGAAGTAAATATTTTTTTATAACGTTTAGATGAAACGATACATCGTACGGAAAATTCGTTTTGCGATCGCTTAAGCCTATCTCGCACATAGGTAAAATCGGTGAATGACTGTTTACACGGAACGATCCGCAATTTTTTTTACGAACGACGATTTAAGAACATGTTCAAAGATCAAAATGAACAATTTCTCGCTCGTCGTTAAATCGTTCACTGCATTTACACGTACGATTATCGTTTGAATTTGAACGTTATCGTGCAAATTCGAACGATAATCGTTCCGTGTAATCGCAGCATAACCCCATGAGACCATCTAGAAGTGATGGCTGCTTGACGCCCCTGTGATGTTCACCACCATGTCACTAGACGTTCGGACAACATTAGAGATGAGTAAAGGCTGGGTCCACACTACGTTTTTCCTATCCGTTTAACGTGTACGTTTTATGGATAAAACGGATGCAGTTGTGTGCCATCCGTTTGGATCCTTTTTCCATTGACTTCCATTATAAAAAAACAAAACCGATTGAAACGGATGCGTTTCTTTTAACGTATACAAAAATAGGGTTGACTACGTTTTTCTGTTCGCTAAAAGTAACCAAATAAAAACGGATAGGAAAAATGTAGTGTGAACCCAGCCTTATTTTGGATTCATTTGTGCCCCTACAAAGTATGTACATGAGCAGGAAGCCCTTCTGTAGACAGGTGTCCCTGCACCTAGTGGTGACCATACATACACATCCTGTGTACAGGAACAGGGGTAAAAAAAAAAAAAATGCAAAAAGTTTGGATTCTGACAAATTGACATTTTTAGTGAAATAGAATCCAAATCTTGCTGAATTTATATGCTTGTCTGTTATCCGAGCTGTAACACTGAAGCAGTGAAGATCCAAGAATGGAGAAGGGTTACAACAATTTTATTCAGGAATTGTTTGGCCTGTAAATATGGATGAATTCATAATCATAATGATGATGGAAACTCTGAAACTGTATAAATCTTTGGCTACTATACTGATACAGCATGTTATTACAGTAGCCAGATGATATAAACAGTGCTGTAGCTCCAGGCATCATAATGAATGATGCTGCTGGGCGCTCCGCATTCCGTTCCGCAGCAAAGTCCGTATACTCCACGGACCCTTTTATGCGGCTGTATTTTTGCGTCAGTTAATGGCAGGGTTAAAAGACAGTGACAGGAGCTTCACTTACTGTCAGATCGGCCATTCATGTATAGAGTCTGCCACAGGCAGGCTCTATGCAATGATTGCAGACAACACTGATCAATGCTATGGCGTAACGATGATCAGTGTATATAATGTAAAAGTCCCCTAGGGGGACATAAAAAGTGTAAAATAAAAAAATTTAAGTTTTAAAAAGCATGCCACAGCCCCTCCTTCAATAAAAGTTTAAATCACCCCTTTTCCATTTTATAAATGCACATATTATATACCATAGCTGTGTAACTGTCCAATCTAATAAAATAAACCAATATTAACACAAGGGTTGCTATTTAATTACATTTTATTTATTTTTTAATTTATAAAAAGTGATCAATTTATCCGATCTACACAAATCGTGCTAATAAAAATTAAAGATCATGGCGTAAAAGGTGACGCCACATGCAGCCCGGTAGGTGAACAAATATAAGCGTAATAGGAGTCGCAATGGGGCAATTTTAATCATACTTATTTGCAAAAAAATAAATATATATATATATATATATATATATATATATTTAATTATAAATAACTCCACTTTAAAAAAAAAAAAAAAGCACTCAAAGAATTTCCAACAGGGTTTAGGAACTTAGTTAACCCTTGTTTACCCAGTCACTACAGTGCAGCGGAGATTCAAGCAGTTTCCCCGCTGCCTGTATGATTTTCATACATCATGCTGATCAGGGAAACCATCCAGGACAGGCATTCACCGTCCGCAGGTCTGCAGAATTTACAGAGGTATGAATTCAGCCTGAGGCTGCGTTCACACTACGTATATTTCAGTCAGTATTGTGGTCCTCATATTGCAACCAAAACCAGGAGTGGATTCAAAACACAGAAAGGATCTGTTCACACAATGTTGAAATTGAGTGGATGTCCGCTATATAACAGTAAATAACGGCCATTATTTCAATATAACAACCGTTGTTTTAAAATAACAGCAAATATTTGCCATTAAATGGCGGCCATCCACTCAATTTCAACATTGTGTGAACAGAGCCTTTCTGTGTTTTGAATCCACTCCTGGTTTTGGTTGCAATATGAGGACCACAATACTGACTGAAATATACGTAGTGTGAACCCAGCCTTAATCTGTATTTTTTTTCTGTAACATAGCAGGTACTATCAGAAAAATTCAACATAATATTTGTTACCCCAAACATGCAGTTTTTAAAATATCCCATGTGTGACCCTGGTGTGCTCTTTGCCTCATACACAGCCCTTGAAATACAGGGCCACCCTTTGGATGGTGGGGTCTTCTTTTAATTAGGGTGTTTTTCAGGTACCAAAATGGGGTTTCAAAGGAATTCAGGTGCCAAAAAATTAGAAACACCACCAACAGACCCCATTTTGTAAGCTATACCCCTCAAGGAATTTATCTGGGGGGGGGGGGGTCGTGAGCTTTTGACACCCCATCGTTGTTTCATAGATATTTTTATAGTTTAGACTTAAAAATGAAAAATTACATTTTTTTTTTCAGGTGTTGAACCCCTTAACCCATTTTGATATCCGTGGATGTAGAGAGGGCTCATGACATGAGGGGCCCCTGGCTGCTGTCAGCAACCAGGTACTGCAGCTATTAGCCCGAGGGACCCTCTTTTGTGATGTTCTAGGTGATTGGGGTGCAGTAGATATGCCCATTGTAGGTGCTGGGAGCTTTCCCAGTGCATTCAAATAATGTGGACATAGTCTTATTGGTGTTTTCTTAAGCCTCTTATGCAGGGCCGGCGTTAGGGGGGGGCAGACAGGGCAAATGCCTAGGGCCCCCATGCCCTGGGGGCCCCCTACGGCAGTTACAGTATGTGTCAGTGGCAGGAGTGCACAGACCGCGTCCTGCAGGCTCTGGCAGTGATCCCTGGCTACAGCTGATGGCTGATATCAGGGGTCACATAGAGGCTGCAGGACCCGCTCTGCTCCGGAGTGTGCTTCCTCCCCTCCCCCTCCCTCCAGCTTCACTGCACCTTGTGACCTCCTCTGTGTCACATGGTGTAATATTACAGCAGTCGGGACATGGAGGAGAGGGCTGCAGGCTGCAGTGTGAGGATCCCAGCCTGCTGCTGCTGCATGGACATTAGAGGATGCACCACTACTCCCAGCATGCTGCTAGTGGTAGTAAGTATACTGTATATGTAGTGTGTAGTGAGGGATGAATGTAGTGTGTGTTACATGTCTGTGTACTGTATGGTTTGGATTTGTATGTGTTTTCATGGATGTGTTAGTGTGTGTGTATATATATATATATATATATATATATATATATATATATATATATATATATATATATATATATATATATATATATATATATATATATATATATATTGTATAGTGTGTGTGTATTAGCACTGCTGACTCCCCTGTCCAGCAGAAGTGTAGAAGTGAATAGACTGTATATAGGAGCTGCAGCCATTGTCCGGCCTCATCCGTCCTATGTAATTGCTGCAGGTGACCGGTGATTGGCTGCAGCTCCTATGTATAGTGTATGGTGATGTCACTAAGGCAATACGGTGTGTTTTATTGAGAAAAAAATAAGGTGGTATTCAGTCCTTAGGTGGTGGTCACTGTATGGGGGTAATATTAGTCTGTATATAGTGTATATAGAGTCATTACTGCCATAGACTGACCACCACATAATATAGTTCTGTATATAATGCATACATAGAGTCATTATGTGGCGGTCAATCTATGGCGGTAATATTGGTCTGTATATAGAATGTATAGTGTCATTATGTGGTGGTCAGTCTATGGGGTAATATTGGTCTGTATATAGAGTCGTTATGCAGTGGTCAGTCTATGGCAGTAATATTGGTCTGTATATAGAATGTATAGTGTCATTATGTGGTGGTCAGTCTATGGTGGTAATATTGGTCTGTATATAGAATGTATAGTGTCATTATGTGGTGGTCAGTCTATGGTGGTAATATTGGTCTGTATATAGAGTCGTTATGCAGTGGTCAGTCTATGGTGGTAATATTGGTCTGTATAGTGTATATAGAGTCATTATGTGGCGGTCAGTCTATGGTGGTAATATTGGTCTGTATAGTGTATATAGAGTCATTATGCAGTGATCAGTCTATGGGGGTAATATTGGTCTGTATATAGTGTTTATATACAGTCATTACTGCCATAGAGTGACTGCCACATAATGACTCTATATACAGACCAATATTACCACCATAGACTGATCACTGCATAATGACTCTACAGTATATACAGACCAATATTAGCACCACACCATAACCGCCACATAATGACACTATACATTCTATATACAGACCAATATTACTGCCATAGACTGACCACCACATAATGACTCTATGTATGCATTATATACAGAACTATATTATGTGGTGGTCAGTCTATGGCAGTAATATTGGTCTGTATATAGAATGTATAGTGTCATTATGTGGCGGTTATGGTGTGGTGCTAATATTGGTCTGTATATAAAGTCATTATGTGGCGGTCAGTCTATGGTGGTAATATTGGTCTGTATATAGTGTATATAGAGTCATTATGTGGCGGTCAGTCTATGGTGGTAATATTGGTCTGTATATAGAGTCATTATGTGGCGGTCAGTCTATGGTGGTAATATTGGTCTGTATATAGTGTATATAGAGTCATTATGTGGTGGTCAGTCTATGGTGGTAATATTGGTCTGTATATAGAGTCTTTATGTGGCATCATGGTATGGTTCTAATATTGGTCTGTATATAGAGTCATTACGCTGTGGTCACTCTATGGTAGTAATATTGGCCTGTATATAGTGTGTTTTCTTCAATAACAGTTTGGAGGTAATATTTGGTCCTGATATAGTGATTTTTTTTAATTTATTTTTTAAAACAATTCATATAAATAGTTCTTGTGTTTACAACACTAGCGGCAGTCCTGGCATGTACAGTAGTGGCAGTCCTGGCATGTACAGTAGCGGCAGTCCTGGCATGTACAGTAGCGGCAGTCCCGGCATGTACAGTAGCGGCAGTCCTGGCATGTACAGTAGCGGCAGTCCCGGCATGTACAGTAGCGGCAGTCCCGGCATGTAGCGGCAGTCCTGGCATGTACACTAGCGGCAGTCCTGGCATGTACACTAGCGGCAGTCCCGGCATGTACACTAGCGGCAGTCCTGGCATGTAACCTTCTGAACTGACTCAATGTGAATAAGGGCCCTAATACAAGGAGCGAAAATTGTTCGAATCCGGACGATATCGCTCTGTCTAATAAAGACAACAATCATCAACTGATCGTTTTCTTTTGGCAAGTTTAAAAATCATTGGCTGATGTGCATATAAAATAATAAAGCTGTTGCTTACCTGATCATGTTCCTGGTGTCCTCAGGCTTTGTCTGTTTGTTACGGCCAGTGATTGCCTGAGCGGCCTGTCACCTCAGAGAGGGGACTAGAAGTGAGAGCTGCAGCTGCGGTGACTGGAGGATCCCACAGACAAGGCCTGAGGACACCAGGGAACAAGATCAGGTAGTATATATATATCTTAATTATTTACTATATACAGCAAGGGCTGCACAGACATCACTAATGATAGATTATATATATACAGCCTTTGCTGCACAATAATTCAGTAGCTGCTGGCTGAACAATCCTTCAGCTGACAATTCTCTCTCCCATCCGGCCCCGTCCTCCCCATACACAGGAATGTTCGGCACAGATGAGTGTTCCTGTGTCCTCTATAAGAGGGATAAGCTATAGCCAGACAGATCTGATGGCGGCTTATCTCTCTGACAACAAAGAGGTTGGGTGTTGATTTTCCATCACGTCCGACCCCCTATGTCCACTGATGTCATCTGTCAGACTGTCCAGAGAGCCCCATACACCTTACACTGATGGCCGAACCCACCACGAGCAGCAGTTACCACCAACAAAAGTGTAAAATGTATGGGGACCTTAAATTGTTGCTACAATATTTCAGCATATGGGGCCCCACCTTCAACTTTGCCCAGGGCCACATTTAGTCTAAAACCGGCCCTGCTCTTATGCACCCTCTCAGGCGCTAGGCATGACTGCTACCCTTGTACCCCCAGAGTGTCTGGAAGCCATACAGGGTGAGCTTCAGTCCACTGAGAATGTTCAGCATCATACAAGGATCTGTACTGAGGGTGGCTTCTTCCAGTGATCCTGGCCGCCATTCTCTAGGATGAAGCAGTAAGATGCTGCCCATCACTCAGAACTATGTATTGCAAGCATGGTGTTCCTGAGACGTCTTCTCAGCGTAATAGTCAGATAGTTATGTTGTAGAAATTGTATACCTTCAGATTAAACCAAGATGAGTCTTGTGTATATATAACAGGTATAAATCTGCCTCCCTCCCGTGCTGTGTCATACATACAATAGACATCAGTTCTGTTACAGCAGGTTACCATCATCCTCCAGAACAAACATAATAGGAGCTTCATGATGTCCCCTGATGTTTATCTAGAACATTCTGGGAATTGTCCAGCCATTGCACGGCTTGCTGATAATGTCACTCTATAATGGCCGCACTGCTGCTGGGTGAGCTAAGAGGAGAAGTGAACAGGCCGCCTGTTATTTAGCTACAGGACGAGGTGTGTGCTGTCTGTACAGGTAATGTATGTATGAATGATGGCAGCAGGATCACACGTGGCATGCCCTGCCTCTATATAATTATACATATCCTGTACATAGGAGTATGAACATGTATTTGTAGTATGCAGCTGGATCTGCTTTAGTGCAGGGTCCACAAGTGCTGAGGGGTAAAATATTTAGCATAAATCTACAAGAGACATTGATATGGTATGATATGATATTGATAAGTGATTAAAAATCCACACCACAGATCTGTTTCAGTGTGGATCAGACATGTAAATTTTGACCAATTTTATGTTCTATTCAGCTGTGTATTTTACCCAGGTAAAATCTAAATAATTTCCACCATGTGATATTCTTCAGGTTGACAGTCAGGCAAACATTGCTTCATCGTCTTTACCCTCTGAGCATGCATGTGTGTGACTTTTTTTAAGAGGAAAGTAAAAAAAACAAACAAACAACAACCCGCGGAATTCTGTTGCCTGTACACGGGCACGGCGGTGCGCCTTTCCGCGGGCTCCATAGACACCATTCTATGGACCAGCTGAATCCGCGTTCCGCCGAAAGAATTGACACATCAATTCTTTCGGTGGAATGCGGAATCAGCCAGCCCATAGAAGGTTGTCTATTGAGCCAGCGGAAAGGCGCACGGACGTGCCCGTGTACAGGCAACGGAATTCCGCTGAATTTATCCGCAAGAATTCCTCAGTGTGAACCCACCCTTATGGATAGAATGCTCAGCCTGCTTGCACAGCTGCTCTATTCATACTCTATAGAGCCACTAAGCATTTCTGAGTTCAGCACTTGGACGCATTCAGCAACTCCCTAGAGAGTGAATGGAGCGCAGCCGTGCTAAACCTCCCATTCAGGGAGGGGTTAATGCAGTCGGACCCTCAGCCATCCGCCTGTTATTTCTTATACTATGGATAGGGGCGACCTACAAAAAGCACACAATGATCACAGCTCACCTAAAGCTAAGCAGAATGTCCCGGAATGGTGCATGGGTATCAGATCAGAGCTGAAGAAGCAAGTTCTGCTATGTTGTATACATACAGTATATGGCTGCATTCACACTACGTATATTTCAGTCAGTATATGTATATTTCAGTCAGTATATTTCAGTCAGTATTGCAACCAAAACTTGGTTGCAATACTGACTGAAATATACGTAGTGTGAACGCAGCCTCAGGCTGGGTTCACACTATGTATATTTGAGGCTGTATTTATTATGTGAACAGAGCCTTTCTGTGTTTTCAATCCACTCCTTGTTTTGGTTGCTATACAGCCTCAAACATACAGCCTCAAATATACGTAGTGTGAACATAGCCTTAGTCTGTTTCATAGGTAGCTGTAATGGGAGGAGGTGTTAGAGGAGAGTGATTATGTAATGAGTCACGTCAATCCCTGCTGTGTTCTGTCTCCCTCCATCTGTCTGGGGCCTAAACTGAGCAATTACAGAAAGGTAATGGTACAGCATCATGCCTGCGCTGGACATGTTAATAAGTCACTAGCCCCATTTATCAGAGCCGTCTTGTTTTGGTTGTCCGTAACAACCTATCACAGTGCAGCTTTCATTTGCCCCCAGCAGTTTATAAAAAGAAAGCTAAGCTCTGATTGGCTCCTCTGAGGTAAGTTTTTTTTTTTTTTTTTTTTTTTTATTGATTACCCTAATGCTGCGTTTACACGGAACAATTATTGTGTGAATTTGCACGATAACGATCGAATTCGAACGATAATCGTACGTGTAAACGCAGCGAACGATCAAACGAGGAGCGAGAAATCGTTCATTTTAATCTAACAACATGTTCTCAAATCGTCGTTCGCAAGAAATTCGCAGAAATTCGTTCCGTGTAAACAGTCGCCGATTTAACCAATGTGTGAGATAGGCTTAAGCGATCGCAAATTTTCCGTACAATATATCGTACCGTCTAAACGCTGATTGTTATGAAAAAAAAATTTGTTACTCCGACATCGTTAATCGTACGATCGGGCCAATTATTGTTTAGTGTAAACACAGCATTATATTATAATAGAATCTCTTCAATATATTGACTGTTTATTGATTAAATTAGGATGGAAAGCAAGGATCCTATCTGATCTAGTGCAAGGCAAACGCCTACAGATGCCAATAACAAGTCAGATTTACACCTTTCAGATTTCAGTGGCCCTTTTAGAAAATAAAAGCGGCAATCTGATTGGTTGTCATTGGCAACTGCTTTACCATTCCTTTCCTAAATCTCCCCCTTCTTGATAAATTTGCACCCAAAGTCATATAAGTAAATGACTAAAAAAAAGTGTTTTTTTCCAGTCATTAGCATCCCTGTCTGCAAACTCGTGTTAACAGTGTGGATGAAGTATTGGCGTGCCAAGTGTTCACATTGCTAGAGCCGTCGGCTGTAGCAATGTCAACACTTGGCACACCAATACTATACAGTAACTTATATCACATTCAACTGTTTCTAAATGTTTGTTTCATATGTGTTACATGTTATTCAGAATAAAAAATCATTATTTTTGGGGTGTGTAAACATTTGTCTGCATTTCAATGATTTCTTATGGGAAAATTTGCTTTGGTATAAGAGTGGATTTGGATTACAAGCACGGACCCAGAACGAATTATGCTCATAATCCATGGCACCACTGTACTTGGGTCATCACACCTGCTTTTCAGGCTGCACTGTATATGAAACACTGTGAGGTAGGTGGGATGGCTACTACATATTAGACACTGCTATTTAAATCATGGGTTGGGTGCTATTCATAGTATGTGAATTATTTCTGACAGTTACTGCATAATGACATCTCCTGTTGCATACTGACCAAGAAGTAAGCACTTGAGCGCCAGGATATCTCAGTGTAACACCACCATACACCTCTTTCTAGATACAACATCTAGTTCAACATTTCCTTTCCTTACCCACCAGGCATTGCATGTCATTTTAGATTTTCAATCTCTGACATGTGCAGACATTATTATGCAACACCCACTTTCCCCAATAAACCCACCCCAAAAACTACATAGGTGGGGAAACGTGTTGGAAGTTAAGGGTGACCGTTGTCAGACGCTATATTGCAAGACTACAAGGTCTCGACATGATTCAGACCGGGCCCTGGATTCTGTGTTGAATAGAATAGAGCCGTGGGTATGGCACATAACTTGCGGCTCTATTCATTCCTATGGAGCCACTGGAAAGAGCAGAGTAAGCCAGAAGAATGTTGTACTTAGCTCTCTCCGGCACCTCTATAGGAATGAATAGAGCCGCGCGTCACATGCTGTACCCACGGCGCTATTCATAACACAGAAACTGGGGCCCAATACGGAGGTTGGACCCCCCACGATCTCTTACTTTTCCCCTATCCTGTCGATAGGTTAAAAGTTGATTTTGCCTGGACAACCTCTTTAAACTTCTATTACTGGCACTTCCATTAATATTATTTGTAGTAGCTTGGTATGTCAGAATGTCTTCCCACTGTTCACTGTTTTGACCTGTACAGACTGTACAACGCCAGTTATACGGAAGCTGTGAAGGGTCACGTGTAGGAATGCTGTGGCAGCATGCTGCAGTTTAACATTTGGTTTCATCTACTGCCAAAGTGAGACAATGTGGTTCTTATGATGACTTGGCATATGGCTACCCCCGAGCATCTGTCCTGTTGCCACACATACTAAACTTTAAAGTGCACGTTGGTTATTGTGCTCAATAGGACAGAATGCAGCATGCTTCCTCTAGTCATGGCTGCAGACTTCTACTGTGGGGGATATTGAGCAACAGCCCCAATAAAGATATTTAAAATAAAAAGTGTCTAATCTTCTGATATTCCCATCAATCTCTACAATTTTTAGCCATCAGTGGACACAAACCTGCACCAATCAATGCTAGCCATTTAAGTACATTGTGTGGCCATTTAAATACATTGCTATCGGCTGTACATTCCCGCACACAGGGAGATCTGCGACTGAGAAACAACGATTTATAGGGCTGCAGCTTTGTGCATCTTTATTGTGAACGTATTTTGCATTCATATTGTGTATGTGTTGGAGTGTTGGAGTTGATATTCTCGCTTGCCTTTGCTTGGAACCACAGGATAATGCCTTTAGAACCCGATAAATCGCAGCCTGGAGATGAATCACCAGATGAACCCAGCAGAGCCGGCCGCAGTAACACTACAGATGTCTCTGAGGAAACGGTGCGGAAGAGAATCCGACAGAATACCCCAAGCCCACACAGAGGGAACACCCCACAGGGTGAGGGCTACTGTTCTTTTAACTAGGGTGGTCTGTACAGCCAGTGTATATTAAAAAGGATTTATGTACCCTTTCTTTGTACTAAATGCCTGTATCCCCTATAAAAACATGGAGCATGGAAACATATGAAAACCTTTTTAAGTGCAGTACTATTTGTTTTGCCAGTGGGGACTGTCCCTTCATAGTCTGCCCCCCCCCCCCCCAATGTGTGATAAGCGCCACACTAAGTAATTAGAGCATTAATAATACCAAACTGTAAATTTACTCATACATTTCCTGGAGGAATAACAGAGGAACATCACAACACGTCTCTATAATTGTTACTTGTTTTACAATTGTTTCTTGTAATAGGGAAATATTTATTAAAAATACCTTTAGGGTACAAACCCACTTGGCGGGTCTGCAGCGAGTCTCCATGCTGCCTATTTTCAGCGAGACTCGCTGCAGATCCCGGCCCTATGCTTTAAATGGCAGACAAACACGCAGCAGGGATGTACATCCCTGCTGCGAGTTTGTCTGCAGCCCTCCCCATTAACCCCCCGGCCGCCGGAGCTGATACTTCACCTGATCCCGGCTCCGGCGGTTCCCGATGTCTTCAGCAAGACGGAGCGGGGACCAGGTGAAGTATATGCTTCAGCCAGCCGGCCGCCCGATCGCAGCCCCGGCCGCCCGATCGGGCGGCCGGGGCTGCGGGGGGGCGATCGGGCTGCGATGGGGCGATCGGGCGGCCGGGGCTGCGGGGGGGCGTGCGATCGGTGCTGCGGGGGGGGGGGGGGGGGGGGGGGGGGCGATCGGGCGGCCGGGGCTGCGATCGGGCGGCCGGGGCTGCGGGGGGGCGTGCGATCGGTGCTGCGGGGGGGGGGGGGGCGGCCGGGGCTGCGGGGGGGCGATCGGGCGGCCGGGGCTGCGGGCGGCTGGCTGGAGCATATACTTCACCTGGTCCCCGCTCCGGCTTGCTGAAGACATCGGGAACCGCCGGAGCCGGGATCAGGTGAAGTATCAGCTCCGGCGGCCGGGGGGTTAATGGGGAGGGCTGCAGACAAACTCGCAGCAGGGATGTACATCCCTGCTGCGTGTTTGTCTGCCATTAAAAGCATAGGGCCGGGATCTGCAGCGAGTCTCACTGCAAAAACGCAGCATGGAGACTCGCTGCAGACCCGCCAAGTGGGTTTGTAACCTAACACAGAGATTTATCTGACAGATTTTTAAAGCCAAAGTCAGGAAGAGAATATAAACAGAGAAGAGGTCATAAAGGAAATACTGAGATTTCTTCCCTTCTCAATTCGTTCCTGGCTTTGGCTATCTGTTAGATAAATCTCTCTGTGTAAAGGTACCCTAATGCCAATAATTTACCTGATTAGGTTCTGCATGTATATGGGTTTGTTTTTTTTAACAGCTTCATTGGTGGTCCAGTGTTGCGATTGGCACCCCCACAATGTAAGGGTACATGCACACTACGTAATTTCAGCAGAGACTTCAAGGGGATTCCACTGGGCAGCTTCCCCTTGAAGTTCCGCCTGTTCCATAGACTCAATGATATTTGCCGGCGGATTCCGCCGTCCGCCCAAAGAAATGGCATGTCAAATAATCTGTATCTACTTACAGTATGTACAGAAAAATTAATGATATTTACTTGGAAAATATTACTGTGTAATGTGTCACTTTGATATATTTCATTTACTTCTAGAAAATAACATCATAAGTTATGAATAAAACTATTGATTTTCTCACTCTGATGCACTACATCTAGTTAGCCTGCAGGGGTCACTACTATTTCTTTGTTCCTGGTTTTAAATTGCCTATTATTAATTAATTGACTATTATTACATTTTATTTCTGAGTGAGAGAAGTGGCATTGCATATTTTCATCTAGACACGTAACCTGAAAGTTATACTGAACCTACGTCATTGAAAATCTCCTTATTAAACGTCTTATTGTTCTGTATGCCAAGCAGTAGAATGTCAGCCAGGTAGATTGACTTCCTTGTATGTCTTGCAGCCAGTCCGCCTCGTTTTGTGTCAGTGGAAGAACTCATGGATGCAGCTAAAGGGGTCACCAACATGGCTTTGGCCCATGAGATTGTGGTCAATGGAGGTTTTCAGATCAAACCTATGGAGTTGCCTCAGGGAAGGTATGGATATATGCAATGTCATCAAATTACTGGGAGGAGGTTGTATGCATACAATAACAAGATGAAAAACGTGAATACCACATCTATTCACAGGTTCATTGTGGTATTTGCAGCTACAATACCAGACACAACCCATGGACAACTGTGTAGAGATGAGCAAACCTCGAGCGTGCTCGAGTCCATCCGAACCCGATCGTTCAGCATTTGATTAGCGGTGGCTGCTGAAGTTGGATAAAGCCCTAAGGCTAGGTGGAAAACATGGATATAGTCATTGGCTGTATCCATGTTTTCCAGACAACCTTAGAGCTTTATCCAAGTTCAGCAGCCGACGCTAATCAAATGCCAAACGATCGGGTTCAGATTGACTCGAGCATGCTTGAGCTTCGCTCATCTCTGCAACTGTGTTTTCTAGTTGTGAAACAAAGCAACCATGGTTTTCTAATCCTGGACAGTCACTTTAAAGGGAAGACGATAATAATTTGGCGATAACTCCCTATTGTGCAGGAGACGCCGAGGATGAAGGTATGTCTCTTACTCTTATCCTTGTCGCCATTCCTGTGCAGGTAGTCGTTTGCTCCATGGTCCAGTAAGACAGAAGCACTGCTCCACCCCCATATTGACGATCCGGCCCAACCCAGCCAGCCCGCTCAATTGATGATTATTAGACAGGGGCAGGACAGCTTGGGGTGGATAGGAGCACTGCCCCGCCCTCATAGTGTGGAACAGTGCCCCTAACAGTTTTACTGAACCATGACTGACTACACTGCAACAGCACAGAGGACAAAGGTAAGAGACATACTTTCCTCATCGGTGTCTCCTGCACAATAGGGGGTTGTCAGCAGGTTATATTCATCTAACCTGCTGATAGTTCCGCTTTAAGGGAAACAAAGCATAAATATGCATGTATCTGTGCTGCCATCTTCCAGATGCCTAGCACACAAGCATCACATACATATAATATAATATATACATGATAAGCTGGCTTCCAGTTATTCTGGAAGAGGTGGGATGGCGGCTGGAAAGCAGGACGGGACCTGACAGTGTCACAGACCCCCCTTCTGTGACATTGTCAGCCTGAAACGAAGAACATTTTTTCGGAAGATGCCGGATGACACAGCATTGCTTAAGGTCTGTATACGATGCTTGTGTTATAAGCATCTAGAAACTGGTAGCATGGATATATGCATATTCGTGCTGTCAGGTTTCCCTTTAAGGCATACCGCCTCAACCGTACTGAGACAGGCACTGACTGCACAATGGTGCCTGTAAATCGTGCGGCCATTGGCCACTATATAAGGGTGTCCACTTTACCAGGCACTTGTGACTTCACCCTTTATGTTATGTTCACACATAGTAAAATACGGCCATAAAGGAGATGTTAAAATCTGCTGTATTTGCAATATAAGAAAATAGTCGTCTGTGCGTTCATTGTAAAAAAAAACCACTGTAAGGCCTTGTTCCCACTTTGTAAGTCACGGAACGGCCGGAGTGTATACTATGTGCATACACTCCGGGCGGGATTCACTCGTATACAGCACTACATAAGTACAGTAGTAGTCACGACCGTTGTTGCAAATCGGCAACAATGGCCGCGATTACTTAGGTACTTACGTAGTGTGAACTTAGCCTAATGTAGCACATTAGTAGAGAAAAAAACTGACATTTCCCCTTATTTTACCTCTGTATTTTACATTTACCTTACTGTGTACTCACCTAGCTAAAAACTAGATAACATTTCTCCATTCCTTATAATAGAGTTCCGTGCAGACTTGCTTGCAGTAAAATTATAGGTACATTTTCCACCATACAGACACATTATATAGTGATGCAAATACAAGTTTTGTCTTTGTCAAGCCATAGACTTACACTTGAGTTGCCACCCAGCATTTCCAGGCTCCTGAAAACCTTATTGGTGGTTACTATTTTTTTTTAGAGAGGATTTTTAATAACCTGGGCATTGTTCTATAATTTGGAAGGAAATGCTCACTACATGACAAACTGGCAAGTTTCCTTGTCCTTAACTACTGCAACTCTTAGCAGCACGTCTGCATCTTTCCTTTTATTACATTGGGATTGGCTGGATAAGGCAGCACATTCAAGGTAGCGATTGTCACCTTTATCCAGTACATGTCCCTTTTCAAATCCCCGGAACAACAACCTTTGCTGTCAGCAAGCCAATGGCCGGATTCACTTGGACAAGGAGGACAAATCTATAGCTGTAAATAGTTCTGGTGCTGTGCTAGCGCCAGGCAAAAGGATACAGTGCTGCAGCCTAAATGGCATTGTCTGTTAGTAACCAAGATGCCTTTGTTGTTATCCGAACAAGGACATGTGCTTCTAAAAGAGAGTAAGTTTATGCAACAGTTGGATGCTAAGGCTAGCTTCACACCGCTTTTTCAGCATCCGTTTAACGCATCCGTTTTTTGCAAAAAACGCATGAAAAACGGATTGCAAAAAACGGATTCATTTGTGTGCATCCGTTTTTCCATTGACTTCCATTATTAAAAAAAGATCCGTTTTTTTTTTTTGACGGACCAAAACGGACAAAAAAACGTTGCTGACCCTATTTTTCTGGACGTTAAAAAAAACGGATCCGTTAAACGGATGCTGAAAACGCAGTGTAAACCTAGCCTAACTGGGAGCTGATGGGTGCATTGTGGCCCCTCTTGCCATAACTATTCCTCCTTGCATTTGGACCATCTGATCGGCGTTCTGGTCCAGTTGCAGGAACCTCCAATGATGAGCTGATTATCAGAGACCTTTATATTGCCATGCAACTGGGGGGGGGGGGGTTATGATATTATATGCCTGATATCCATATGTAACACATGGCTGGGCCGCTCTTGTCTATAGAAGGTCCTGAGCAGGGGATCCCTTCAGTGATGCACTCATGAACTGTCTGTATATTTATTGTTTAAACATTAAAAAGAAAATCCTTTTTTTTTTTATTGCAGCCTAGAAAGAACTGTTCGGGACATTGTACATAAAGCATTCTGGGATTGTCTAGAGACCCAGTTAAGTGAAGACCCGCCAGTTTATGATCATGCCATAATATTACTGGGAGAAATTAAAGAGGTAATAGTAATGTTACACATGATGGGTCCTCCACTATAGTGTGCAGCAAATAGGATCCCTGATGATGATCTGCCCTGTACGCCAAGCGTTTAGGATTTATAGTGTAGTTGCACCTTTGCAGGCCTTATACTGGTTGCTATGGAACAAAGAAATCTTTGATCTGCTGTTCTCACTTTAGAAGGGGTGTTCCTACCGTAGAACAGGGGAGCATAAGTAATTCATGCTCTCTGAAACTTGTGTGTTTGTCCAACAGCACAGGGCAGGCTATATAATGATGGTCTTATGAAAGCCTTCATCACACTACACTCTGCTGTAAGTACCAGACCGATTTGATGGTAGCTTGACTTCTATGTAATCGTCTCCGTCCCCTCCCATTCATTCATTCACCATATATGAAATCTTGCATGCATATGTTCAGACATAGCTTAGGTTGGGAGATGTGATCTGTCTCTTTACTGCCCACTTTACACTGACTGACTGCTCCAGATTAATTACATTATTAAGAATGTAATTTATGTCTTATAGGCTCTCTTGTCTTTCCTTCTGCCTGGTCATACACGCCTGAAGAATCAGATCATTGAGGTTTTGGACTTGGAACTCATCAAGCAAGAAGCACAGAATGGAGCCCTGGACATCCCGAAACTAGCTAACTTTACTATAGGAATGATGGGGACCTTGTGTGCACCAGCTCGAGATGAAGAGGTCAGGAAGCTGCGGGATATTAAGGAGCCAGTACCCTTGTTCAGGTAAATTTTTACATTTTAATAGATACCTTTTATATAAAATTTGTGTTGAATATATATTACTACAAAATCTGTAGATCTGTAGTGCCTGCTGATCATGCCACCTACAATGATACCTGTAAAAGCAATAAACTTCTACATGCATGAATAAAACACATGAAAAGGGGTCATCAACAGGAAGCAGCCCCCAATATCGACCATATAGGGGGGCATTCAGTGCCAATGAATCAGAAAGATACCTGTAGGGTATGGGGGGGGGGGGGGGGACAATACAGCAGAACTTCCAGAAAAGGTCAACATCTGGGTAACTTTTTTTTTTTTAGGCATAAGATTGCTCCCTTTTCACCCATCAGTCATAAAGGTCATTCCCTATGACCCAGCGTTACACATCTTCCTTGTTGCTAAGAAATAATTTTCAACAAGAGTAAAGTAAAGATCCTGGAAAAGAGTAATAACCTAGTGCTGAATGATGAGCATCCATCCCGGTGCTGGCCATACATCAGAGGCTTTATTGCTTGGCATCCTTGTATTCAGAATCAACACTCCTTTTTTCCCGATCTTGGTACTTTCTTGGATAGACTGCTTCACGGCTTGTACTCTGAGACAGGATTGTTTCAGTGGATGAATGCAGACAATCTTTCTTTCAATTTTGTGTTCTTTTGGGTTGGGTAAAGTGCCTTTTGCCAAGTTTGCAAGTACTATACGTGTATGCTTAATTCTCTGTGGGAGCCACCCCTAATTTTCAGGGATTTTAAAGCGACCCTGTACCCAAAGTCTGACCCCCCCCCAAGCCACTTGTACCTTCGGATAGCTGCTTTTAATCCAAAATCTGTCCTGGGGTCCGTTCGGCAGGTGATACGGTTATTGTCCTGAAAAACAGCTTTTAAACTTGCAGCTCCGAGCCCAACGGACAGGGCTTAGAATATCTGTGCCCTAACTTTGCACCACCCCTCCGTCCCTCCTCTTCATCATTAGGAATGTCACTGGAACATTTTCTCCTGTCTGAACATTGCACAGGTGCCTTAACGATCCGGCCCATGTGCCGTGCTAACACAGCTGATTAATAGGAGACAATTTGCCTGGAGCATTCCTAATGATGAGGAGGGGAGGGACAGAGAGGTTGTGCCAGCCTAATGCATAGATATTCTAAGCCCCAGCCTTTGGGCACGGGGCTGCAAGTTTAAAAGTAGTTTTTTAGGAAAATAACTGCATCACCTGCCAAACGGACCCCAGGACAGATCTTGGATTAAAAGCAGCTATCCGAAGGTACAAGCGGTTTGGGGGGGGGGGGGGTCAGATTGTGGGTACAGAGTTGCTTTAAAAAAAATATTCTATGTCATGAAGTGATCTATGTGGGTCCGATCTCTAGGACCTCCACCAATCGTGAGAATGAGATGGAAGTAGTGCTGCTGTAGCACTGTGTAGATAAAACTTAACTTGTAATAAGTGTTAGCATAAGATTAAATGAAATTAAATCAACAAATGTCTGTACAGCCATACAGCTGTGGCTGTATTATTTATAGAGCTATAGGAGATGGGCATGTGGGTAGAAGAATCTGAACCCTATTTGATCCCTGCCTGTAAGTCTAAGGATCGCCTGGTATGGGTGTCCCCTTAGCCAGACGGGGCTGACCCTACATATCCTATGTGTATAGCATGGATAACACTTGTACGACTTAGGATACGTAGGGTCTGTATCGGGCTGTGTAATAAGGCCCTTACAATATACTGTAGAGAGAAGGGTGTTTCTTTTTACTTTAGACTGGTATGGTGGGACCTGCTTTAGATGCCTGCTCAATTCTGTGCAGGTTTTACAAGTCAATGCCTCCCATTTAGTTTTGACACTGATGTCAGACATCTTGTATACAGAAGTCAGTGCTCTACCTTCATTCTGGCATTGCAGCTGAGTGTGATTGAGCCTGGATTTATTGTAGACCTGCTATAATGGAGACTCATATGTATACATTCAGACATGCTTTACTCTCAGGACAAAACACCCATAAATCACTGTAGATTAAAGGATTTTTTCTGTTTAATGTCAAATCTTTGGCGTGGAAATCCAAAACAGCGGCCAAAGCTGGAGAACAGTCCTAACAGGATCAGAGGAAAGCACAATGAAGGAGTGCACTGACCGGCACAAGTTTTTCTTTTAGTTTTTTTTTTTGTTTTTTTTTAGCAATTCAGACATTTTATGTAAAAAGAAAACGTGTAGTCTGGAAGCAGAGGCTGATTTGTAGGAGTTTGCTATAAATGTAATCCATAGGTTTCTTTATTCTGGGGTTCAGATCTTTTGCCAAGAGAACTGGACAGATTACCTTTAGCATATAGGAATATATCTTTATATAGCTTTGAAAAATAAAAGTGAAGGCCCATATTAGTAGTGGTCAGAGCGGTTAGAAAAGTGATTTCCATTAGTATCACTAAGAGCAGCTGTACTTCCCTTACCCCATACAGGAGTTGGTGAAGGCATAGCGCTGCTCTGTGGTGGGGCTGGTGAAAGCATAGCGCTGCTCTGTGGTGGGGCTGGTGAAAGCATAACACTCTCTGTGGTGGGGCTGGTGAAAGCATAGCGCTGCTCTGTGGTGGGGCTGGTGAAAGCATAGCGCTGCTCTGTGGTGGGGCTGGTGAAAGCATAGCGCTGCTCTGTGGTGGGGCTGGTGAAAGCATAACACTCTCTGTTGGGGCTGGTGAAAGTATAGCGCTGCTCTGTGGTGGGGCTGGTGAAAGCATAACACTCTCTGTGGTGAGGCTGGTGAAAGCATAGCGCTCGCTGGTGGGGCTGGTACCACAATTATCCCCATTATTGGGTATTAACCGTCGCATTCTCATTCCACAGAGCAATCTTCATGGTCTTGGATCTGATGAAACTAGATATGGCCAACTTTGCCATCAGCAGCATTCGTCCTCATTTAATGCAGCAGTCTGTGGAGTATGAAAGAAAGAAATTCCAAGACTTCTTTGAAAACCAACCAAGTATGGCATTCTTCCCATGTGATGTATTCTGTCTACTAGCAGATTAGTCATTTTCTTATGTACTGTATTCATGTAAGTGATACCCAAAAACACAAAACTCAATAAAAAGTTTTTAGAGGAGTTTCACAGACGAAAACCCTGTCTCACTTGTCCACGTTCCCACTATTGCAGGTCACCTCTATAGAAGCAAATGCAGCAGCTGGCCTATTGTACACCAAAGTTGTCTACATAATACAAAATCATCTAAATGGTCTCCAAGAAATACTATATGTCCAACTTGCCACAACCTTCCTCAGAGATCATCGGAGGTCTCTGAAGCCTGGCCTATTTACCCCCCCCCCCCCCAAGAAAAAAAAATGCTTGTTCCTGCTTTTAATCCAAGATCTGTCCTGGAGTCCATTTGGCAGGTGATGTAGTTATTGTCCTTAAAATCTACTTTTAAACTTGCAAACCTGTGTCGAATTGGCCTGGCCTGGAGTGTCTGTGCCCTAGGCTTGCACCGCACCTCTGTCCCTCCTCCCCGCCCTCTTTATTCATAGGAATGCCCCAGGCAGGATTTCTCCTATTCACCACCTGTCTGAACACTGCACAGGTGCTTTATCGATCCAGCACATGTGCAGTGTTCAGACAAGTGATAAATAGGAGAACCTGTCTGGGGCATTCCTATTAATAAAGAGGGCGGGGAGGAGGGACAGAGGTGCGGTGCAAGCCTAGGGCACAGTCACGCCAGGCCAATTTGAAACAGGGCTGAAAGTTTAAAAGTAGGGTTTTTTTAGGACAATAACTGCATCACCTGCCGAACGGACCCCAGGACAGATCTTGGATTTAAAAGCAGCTATCCAAAGGTACAAGCGATTTGGGGAGGGCAGATTGTGGGTACAGAGTTGCTTTAATTTACAAAAGAGATTGCAAGCAGTCATTGATGCAGCAGTGTCAGATGTGTAACTAGTAGGAATAGCGTTATTAGGACAAGGCTGCAACCAACATATCTTTTTTTCAGTGCCTACATATCTAGGGTATTCTTTCTTTTAACAGAAATGTTATGTATTGTCTTTTGTTTTATTTCATTGTCCTATCCAGACTCTTTAGAATTGGTCACAAACTGGCTTCAGGAATCGGCTGATGATCTTCTGGCCAAGGACTCTGCAGCAGCTTCTTCTGGTTCTCTGTGTCCCATCTCTGTATTGAATCATGCCTACATAAAACTTCTCACATGGGACCATGAGCAGCAGCTTTTCCCAGAGGTATAAATCATTGATCTACTAGCCCTGTGCATGAGACAGCTGCAAATAGCAGCTAACTTGGCTGTTCCAGTATCTCCCATACCCATTAAATGGGGTGTTCCAATATGATATGCCTTCTTTCTATGATCAATGGGAATCTGTGGAATCTTGACTAGTTTCCTCTTATGCAGGGAAGACACTTGAATGGGCTGCACCACCTCCTTGTTCTCAGAATCTGCAAAATGCCATCAAATAGAAATATTAATTTAATGGAGAGTGACTGCATAAATTGGTGTAGCAGGATCCTCTATTCTTGAGAATAATAGGAGTTGCAGCAGATAGATGACCATTGATCAGATATGTCCCTTAAGGGTTCCTAGGTTTGTATTCCAACAGGATGACGTATCATCTATTACAATATAATTATGCATGTGTAACAGATCCCCTTTATTATTGGCATTGGTGCGGGTACCTGTCATTGGAATTCTACTGTTTAGACATTTTATGAATATGGGGGGAATACTAATTTAATTCTAAGGGCCCAGCAAAAGCGCAGATCTCCTAGATTAGTACTTGTTTTCTAAGCCTATTATTTGGCTCGGTAATTGTGACGGAATGGCTGCATGAATGTGGGATCGTTTGTGTAGCCCCTTTCTTCTATCATTCCCTATACATCCCTATTACACCAAAAAGATGTGTAGCCAATAAGAATTTCTTGACAGGGGAAAACCATGTGATCTACTGACATACAAATGATTGCTCCTTCGTCACTGATTTCCGGGCCTATAACACATGGGGCAATAATGGGCATGTTTGGTTGTTAATAGTTCCTTATAATAGGACCCTAAGCAGTAAGATTTTGTTTTTTACAGTATTATTGATGTTTCATTACTGGCTTTTTTTTTTTTTTTTTTTTGCCTTCTCCAGACAGTGGTGATGGACCAGATCCGTTTTCAGGAGATGAAGCTGGAAGTGACGCAGCTCACAATACTGGGAACTTTGCTCCTGATAATACAGAATTCAGCTTCTCCCGGCATCACCAGTCATACTGCCTTCATGGAGAGAATGAAGAGTCTTATTAAAGTCTTGTTGGAGGGAGTGGGAACTCCGTAAGTAAAATCATGTCATAAGCAAATTACAAAACACTTTGTTTCAGCACATTTATTGACAGTGTATGTCTTATAAATTTTCTCCTTTTGCCTTCCATTTGTAACACAATAGTTGAGGAACTTAGACCTAGACAGTAAATGGAAATAAACTTGTATATGGCAAGCTATCAAATTTAGAAGGGTATCTTCTCTGATCATCCACTTTTTTTCCTTTTCCTTTCCAACTCCCAGCCATGAATTCTCTCTCCACAATCTGCCAGAGAAACATTTTTAGGTTCCTTCCTCCAGCCCCTCTGTGCCTCTATATAGTTTTAAGACCCACTGTGGCTTCACATAATAGTTAGGTATGCTCTGAGCCCCTATATAGTAGTAAGGTCCCCATAGTATAGGCCCCTCTGTGCAGCCCCAAATAGTATAGGTCCCTTCGGTTTAGCCCTCACGTAGTATAGGCCCCTCTGTGCAGCCTCTATATATAGTAAAGGCTCCTTGTACTGAATCCTTATGTAATATAGTATACTATGCAGCCCCCCCATATAGTGTAGGTACACTATGAAGCCCCTCACCCCCCCCCCCCATATAGTACAGGTTCCCTCTGTGCAGTCCCCCCAATATAGTATAGGCCCCATCTGTTCAACCTCCCAATATTGTATAGGCCTTTCCTGTCCCTCATACACTACACGCTCCTCTGTGGAGTCTGCTCCCCGATTAGTATAGGCCTTTTCTGTGCAATGACAATCATTTAAAATAAAAAATAAACAGTTCTACACACCTGTGACAAAATGCTCCCACGCAACTCTTCTTCTTTAATCTGGCTGCAGGGATGGGTTCCCTGGGGAAGTGCAATGATGTCATATCATCATGCCAGCCAATACACAGGGTTCATGTTTATGCTTCTCATAGGCTACAGGACTGTATCTGTGTCTAGAGGAGGATGCAGATACAGTGAGCTTTACCAGTTGCCGCCCAGAGATCCTGGGCTGAGGTCCTGGGTGCATCCTCTGTGGCTGTGCCCCTGTATATAAGAAATAATACAACTTATTACTGTCTGATATTCTTATTTGTTTTATACGTAGCTGTTTGCGTATATGAGATCATTTATAATTATTTTTATTACACCAAATACAATGTAAGACTATCCATTAGTTAATAATTGAGTTCCCCGTTTGCCCTTCTCTCCATTTCCTGTCATTTAGTTCAGTCAATACAGAGGAGGCCCTGGCCACAGTCAGTGAGAAGGTTTGTGTAGAACTGAGCAGCTACCTGAGTCAGCATGGAGCTACACCCTTCTCCACGGAGAGAGAGGAATCTCTTAAAGGACAGATCCGGACAGCATCGTCACCATCCAACCAGATTTTCCGATTAATAGGTAACTGTGTGTTTGTTTTTATTGTTGATCTCCAAGAAGGAGTAACCTTATTTATCATGGTATAATGCTTTCTGTCCTGACACACTTCCTATAGCAAGGAGGACAAATCTAAAGCTATATTTATTCAAGTTATTTACCTATGCAAAACTATGTTGAATGTTTAGGGATGTTCTGGACAAAAGAGAGAGGTTTAATGCTATTACAAAACACTGGCTGCTTTATTTCCACAAACAACATCGCCATTCTTGTCCATGGGCATTACGCCATGCCTAGTGTAGGGGTCGGCCTGTCTCCTGGTGCCGGTATTTAGAAGAAAAACAACTTATCAATGTGTTGGGACGGGGAGTCAAACTGGCGTGGCGTAGAGCAACAGTGCCCTAGGCCTGCGGCGCCTCCCTTCATTTTTAGAACGTCCCTGGGCTGGATGGAGGTAGGGAGAGAGGCGCCACAGGCCTAGGGCACTGATGCTCTAGACCTCGCCAGTTTGACTGCCTGCCCCGCCGCATTGATAAGTAATTTTTCTTCTAAATACCAGCATCGGGAGACAGGCCGACCCCGGAGCTGGGCACGGTGTTAGGAGATCTACAACGCGGTGCTGGCGGTTTGGGGGCGGCAAAGAGCTGGTAAAGAGTTGCTTTAAAGCTTTTATTGAGCAGTCAAGCATCCAGATGATGTTCCAGCTCACTATGAGCCTTTGTCATATATACTGGTATACTTGACAGTGGCTCATAGCAAGCTAAAATGTCTTATGTGTGCTTTACTGCTTATTAAAAGCTTGAAGATTTCATCACTTGAATGCTTTGACTTTCCATATACCTGTATTGACACCAAGCCTTGGGATTTTGGGTTCACCAGCGTGCATTCATAACTCTGCTGTTAAAGGGATCCATTGGTGCTGTTGAACTGTAAAATTTCACTGGAAGTAAAAGTAGAGAGACAAAGTCAAAAGTTTTGTTCAGTCTAGGTCAAGCCTGTACGGATCATGAGAACGAGTCGGGAAGTCCGCACTCAGTGTGGTCCTCCCCTCTCTCTGGTCAAATGATGAGTGAGACTTGTAATGAAAGTCTATGAGCCTGACTCTTCACTGACAGAGCGGGGAGCAGATCGTACGTCAGTGCAGTCCTCTCCCCGCTCGTTCTCACGATCAGTACAGGTCTTAACACTCAGACCCAGACCAATCAAAACTTTTGACATGTCTCCCTGACATGTCAAAAGTTTATAATGCCAGTGACACTCTAAGGCAGGGATGGGGACCCTGTTACATTTTCCACCATCATGCCTGGACAGCCAAAGCCAAACCTTGGCTGTCCAGACATGATGGTAATTGTAGTTTTGAGAGAATAGGTCTGAGCTGTACTACCAGGCACAGCCTGTAGACAAGAGCGATGCTGTTTCTGGGGGGGAAAAAAGCAGTTCTTTCTCAAGTTCATGTAAGGCAGATATGGTATCTGCTACATTTTATATTAGCAGCATAACATGCTGCAGATTTATTTCAGGTTTTTCCCCATTAACTTCAATAGGAAAGCTAAAATATGCAATAAGTCAATGGATTTTAAACTCATGGGGGAAGGGTCTGGCATAAATGTGCAAAAAAGTGTTAATTTTTGCACAACTTGGCTGGTTTGCACAAAAATGTGTTGCTTTTTGGGGATCTGCTCCCTGTTCGACTAATAATAAAGCATTGTGGGAATGCACGTGGCCTATGCCTGGATAGGGAAGGAGGTGAATAGAGAAAGAAAAATGTTTAACATAAAAACTTGATTGAAACCAAATTTATTCTTAATTGCCCACAGACTCGCGGATACAGGCATTTCTATTAAGCTACCTGGCTGCAGCTAACCAGAGGTCCGTTCCTGTACTTCCCGGTGGGCTAAGCCCAATCCAAAAAGAGTTGGAAGAGATTGCTGTGAAGTTTGCGCGTCTGGTCAACTACAACAAAATGGTGTTTAGTCCATACTATGACTCAATCCTGAGCAAGATACTAAACAAACAGGTGCAACCCTGACTGTGCAATCCTTCTATCGATTAGGATGACCAGGCAGGAAATGCCTTCTCCTCTGCTCTCCATTAAATTGCTTTTAATGTACAGGACGCAGTGTTCTCTCAATGACTGCTGGCACATTGATGTCTCCCACAAGACCCTCGGGAATTGCACAAAGCAAAAGCTGATCTGTGTGTATCGCGCCCCACCCCCAGTGTAAATATCAAAGGATTGGCAGCCATGTCTAGAACACTGTATATGAAGACTTTAGTGACCTGAGGCGATTGGTGTGTACATAGACACAGATATTGACATTTTGATATATGGCAGCATGTGTTGTCTTCAGATCATATGCAGATTTCTCCTATATGCCACTTGTCCTCATAGTATCTACATAAAAGAAGTATTTATTCATTTTAAAGGGTCTATTAAATATAGGCCCCCTTTTTAAATATTTAGCTGAAGAATTGATAATCCTTAAAGGGGTTGTGTCAAAGAAGGTAACATAAGTGAACTTCTTACATAAATGTAAAGAACACTTGCTGTTTTTAGTAAAATAGCTTACATCACTGTACCATATTTCTTCCCTATGCATCTGATCACTTCCTGGTTTCCTCTCTGCACTATGACCCTGCTGTTGTCATACACCACTGCAGACACCTTCCCACAACACCCTTTGCTTGCATGTGCAGTGAAAACCAACTGCCTGTACTAATGGGACAGATCACATGACTGATTTAATGGAGCATGAGGGGCCCAATCTAGTGGATCTCTAATGGGCCAGAACCAAGGGCAACTGGTTATCAAAAAAGCAGTAGTAACAAGGGAGGATTAGTAAGTCTATCTCTGTGAAATGATACCGTTTAAGAAATGCTTGTACTTTAGAAATTTTGTTTCATTTAACATAATGCATCAGTATAGACCTAGTTTTCTGCATGACACAACCCCTTAAATGTAAGGGCTGTGTTCTTTCAGTAGTTCCATTCGACTTGGCAGAAAGGCTAATGCATTGCTCTCTGTCTGTACAGCAGACACAACAATGAAACCTGATCAAACCCTTTTTTTAAAGAGTAACTGTCATTTAAATGTCACTTTGCAGAAATCAATAAGTACCAATAGTACAAGTGATTTTAAGAAACTCTGTAATAGGTTTTATTAAGCAAAAGTTCCTTTTGTACTCAAAAAGCTGTTTTTGCCTAATAAAACCTATTACAGACTTTGTTAAAATCACATGTACTATAGTTTGTCATTGGATGGACCCAGCACTGCCCTCATGTTTACTGTTATAACATATGTTAGCAGTGTAAACAGAGTCTCACTTGTATGGAAGATTTACAAAAGAGAAAAAGTAGAAACGTGTTAATAGAAAAATATTAGATTTCTGGAGATATACATTTCAGGGTATTTGTAGAAATGCCAATTTGATTATATGTGAACATTCGAGATAAGCGCATACGATTCGATTGAATATGCACTGTTTTTGTTGCACTGAGGATGATGGCTAGCGAGATGGAAGGATTCATTCAGTGCGCAGTCTGCCGCATGTACGCACAACTGGAGCAGGTGTTCCAGGGTGAGTACCGCTGTGACAGATGTGAGCATGTTGCCCATCTAGAAGCTCGAGTTAGAGATCTGGAGAAGCATATTGCAACACTGAGGGAACTTGGCCACCTTGAGAGGGAACTTCGGCTCACTGAGCAGGAAATTAGTGGGTTAGAGATGGAGGTTGGTGATATAGATCAGGAGGCCCAAGTAAGTAGCTGGGTTAATGTAGTTAGAGGGACCAGTAAGGGATCCAAGAAAAGGAAGGCCACTTCTCCTACTATATGCCCAAGCAAAATTGCCAAGTTAGGTGATGATGCAAGGGCATCCGTGTCAGAAATGGCAGCTCTTGTGGAACCTGTTCTCCCTAACAGCCGGGGGAACAGTCCAACTAGTAGTGGGCGGGATGGTATTGTAGGTAGGCCTAGACAGCTAGTGGTTGTAGGGGATTCTATAATCGGGAAGACGGATAGAATAATTTGTCGCCAAGACTGCCTCAACCGAATGGTTTGCTGTCTCCCTGGTGCCAGGGTTCGGCATGTGGTGGAAAGGGTGGATAAATTACTTAGGAGGGCTGGGGATGACCCAGCTGTCGTGGTCCATGTGGGAACCAATGACAGGATACAAGGTAGGTGGAGATCTATTAAAAATAATTTTAGAGAACTAGGTGCTAAGTTGAAGGGAAGGACCTCCAAGGTGGTATTCTCTAGAATACTGCCTGTGCCATGCGCATCGCAGGAAAGACAGCGGGAGCTTAGGGAGTTAAATGCATGGCTCAAGTCGTGGTGTAGAGGAGAAGGGTTTGGGTTTTTAGAGCACTGGGCTGACTTTTCATTGGGGTACAATCTGTTTTCTGCAGATAATTTGCACCTTAATGGAAGGCGGTCCGCTGTGCTGGGGGAGAGAATCCTAGAAGGGGTGGAGGGGTTTTTAAACTAGGGATGTGGAGGGAGGACAATGTAGTATGTAATGTAGTGGCAGATAGGTTAGAGAGGGGACAGAACAATGAGGAGGTCCTGTGGGGGGAGGATAAGAGCAGTGCATAGGGAGATCCATATGTTGCGGATGAACAGTGAGGATGATTGCAGCCACAGCACAGTAATAAATCCTACTTCTTGTAATGTAGCGGTTAAACTCGATGGTAATATAAAGTGTATGGTTACTAATGCCAGAAGTCTAGCCAGCAAGATGGGGGAGCTAGAGGCCTTGGTTCTTGAGGAGTCCATTGATGTGGTTGGTGTGACTGAGACATGGCTGGACTCCTCACATGACTGGGCTGTCAATATTCAGGGATTTATGTTGTTCAGAAGGGACCGGGTGGGCAGAAGGGGAGGAGGAGTATGTCTGTATGTCAGAAATGATATTAAAGTGATGATGTGGAAGCATTGTGGGTAGAACCAACAGAAGGAGGTAAAGAGTGAAAAAATTATTCTTGGTGTAATCTATAGACCCCCCAACATTACTGAGGAGGTAGATGGCCAGTTGAATAGACAAATAGAGCGGGCTGCCCGGGAGGGAACAGTAGTGATAATGGGGGACCTCAACTACCCAGATATAGGGTCACGGTTCAGCTAAAACCACAAAGGGGAGGGAATTTCTTAATCTCCTGCAGGATAGTTTTCTGGGCCAGTTTGTGGAGGAGCCAACTAGAAGTGATGCCTTGTTGGATCTGGTTATTTCTAACAACACTGAGCTGGTTGGGGATGTCACTGTCCATGAACACCTGGGTAATAGTGACCACAATATAGTGACTTTTAGCTTAAAGTGTAGAAAAGAAAAACATGTTGGTAGGGCAAAAACTCTTAATTTTAAAAGGGCCAATTTTCCTGGGTTAAGGGCAGAACTTCAGGGCATAGACTGGGAGCAGCTGCTGGCACATACGGATACAGCTAATAAATGGGAAATCTTCAAATCCACATTAAATAACTGTACTGCCAAATATATTCCTATGGGTAACAAATATAAACGGTTAAAATCCAATCCCACATGGCTTACAACCGAGGTTAGAAGGGCTATAAATGAGAAAAAAGGGGCATTCAAAAAATATAAATCAGAGGGGTCAGCTGTAGCATTTAAACATTACAAAGAAGTCAACAAAACCTGTAAAAATGTAATAAAAGCAGCAAAAATTCACAATGAAAGGCAGATAGCTATAGAAAGAAAAAGAAACCCCCAAAAATTCTTCAAATATATTAATGCAAAAAAAAACAAGGTCAGAGCATGTAGGACCCCTAAATAATGGTGAAGGGGAATTAATAACTGGGGATCAGGAGAAAGCTGAGTTACTTAATGGGTTCTTCAGTTCTGTATATACAAAAGAGGATGGAGCTGTGGTGGGTGGGGCCAGTACTGAGGTGGGTGGGGCCAGTGCTGCTAACACATGTAATGTACTGAACTGGTTTACTATAGATATGGTCCAAGATAAATTAAACAAACTCAATGTAACCAAAGCTCCAGGGCCTGATGGATTGCACCCCAGAGTTCTTAGGGAACTCAGTTCTGTAATTTTTCTACCCTTGTATGAAATATTCCGTGATTCTTTGCTTACTGGTATTGTGCCGAGGGACTGGCGTAAGGCAAATGTAATGCCGATCTTCAAAAAGGGCTCTCGAACTTCCCCAGGTAACTATAGACCCGTAAGCTTAACGTCCATTGTGGGGAAACTATTTGAGGGGCTTATAAGGGACTACATCCAGGAATATGTAGTGGCTAATAGTATTATAAGTGATAACCAGCATGGTTTTACTAAGGACAGAAGCTGTCAAACCAACCTAATATGTTTCTATGAAGAGGTAAGTAGAAGCCTGGATGGCGGCGCAGCTGTGGATATCGTGTACCTGGATTTTGCAAAAGCGTTTGACACAGTTCCTCATGGACGTCTGATGGGTAAGTTAAAGTCTATCGGTTTGGAAAATTTATTGTGTAACTGGATTGAAAACTGGCTTAATAATCGTACCCAGAGAGTGGTGGTCAATGATTCCTACTCCGAATGGTCCCCGGTAATAAGTGGTGTACCCCAAGGGTCAGTACTGGGCCCTCTTCTGTTTAACTTGTTTATTAATGATATTGAGAATGGAATTAACAGCAATGTTTCTATCTTTGCAGATGACACCAAGCTTTGTAGTACAGTACAGTCTATGGAGGATGTGCAGATGTTACAGGATGACTTAGACACACTGAGTGTTTGGGCATCCACTTGGCAAATGAGGTTCAATGTGGATAAATGTAAAGTTATGCACCTGGGTACTAATAACCCACATGCATCATATGTCCTGGGGGGAGTTACTCTGGGAGAGTCACTGATAGAGAAGGATCTGGGTGAACTTGTAGATAATAGACTACAGAACAGCACACAATGTCAGTCAGCTGCTTCTAAGGCCAGCAGGATATTGTCATGCACTAAAACAGGCATGGACTCACGGGACAGGGATATAATATTACCGCTTTATAAAGCTTTGGTGCGGCCCCATCTGGAGTATGCCGTCCAGTTTTGGAACCCGATTCATAAAAAGGATGTTCTAGAGCTGGAGAGGGTACAAAGACGGGCAACTAAACTAATAAGGGGAATGGAGCATCTTAGTTATGAGGAGAGATTAGGGGAGTTACATTTGTTTAGTCTGGAGAAGAGACGTTTAAGGGGAGATATGATTAACTTATTTGAATATATAAATGGCCCCTACAAGAGATATGGGGAAAAGATGTTCCAGGTAAAACTCCCTCAAAGGACAAGAGGGCATTGCCTCCGCCTGGAGAAAAAAAGGTTCAATCTCCGGAGGCGACAAGCCTTCTTTACCATGAGAACTGTGAATCTGTGGAACAGTCTACCACAGGATCTGGTCACAGCAAAAACAGTAGAGAGCGTCAAAACAGGGCTAGACAAGTTCTTAGAGCAAAATAATATAAATGCATATGTATAGAACCTATCACCCCTCCCCCTTCCCTGTATCCATCCCCTCCTTGGTTGAACTTGATGGACATGTGTCTTTTTTCAACTGTATTAACTATGTAACTATGTATTCGATTGCGGTATTCGAAAGATTCGAATACAATCGAGTATTGTGCCGAATATGCGGCAAACATTCAAAAGTCCTCCTATCGCAGTTGGAGCTTTTTTAATCCAATCACCATGCAGGGAGGCCGTGAGGGACCCTTGGAGTACGCACGCAGCGCGAAAATGGCGTATACCCTCATTGGATAGCTGAACCACATGACCTTGAATCTCAAATACTTGGCTCCCGCCTCTTGACTGCAGATGCGCTTTCAACCTAGCCAGGGAGAGTTCTTCGAGCAGGGAGAGAGAGGTTTTAATAACGTTTTGGTTAGGCAGGCTTACTACTGAACCCAAAAGTCCTTTTCAGGGCTAATATCTAGCAAAAAAGTCATCTCTGCATTCAAAGCACTTCTCAGTGCTAAGAAATAGATCGCAGCAGCTGTATTCATTCCAGTACACTGTGTGTACAAGTGACTTATAGTGTCCCTGGTTTAGCCCTCTAAGGGCACGTAAACGTTATACCTATTGTTCCAGTTACCCAGTAAAAGGCACGTGATACCTATTGTGCCAGTTGCCCAGTAAAAGGCATGTGATACCCAGTGTGCCAGTTGCCCAGTAAAAGGCACGTTATACCCAGTGTGCCAATATCTGCTCCGCTGCGGCCTAGCGCTCGTATAGCATAATGCATCACACGCGCAAATCACATGACGCTCTACGGACGTACATTGTAATCATGTATGTGACGATGTTTACGTTCGTAAAGCGTTTGCAAATATTTTTCATTCGCAACTTCGGAGAGTGGCATTATACTGCGATTTTGGGGGGTTTGGTGCAACCAGGCATGCTCCCCCTGTTGACACAGTGTCATTCCGAAGGTGTTTGCATCGTTTAGGGAGGTCTCATAGGAGACTTGGTGACCTCCAAGTGGTCGAATTTGGATTTCCAAGTGGCGAGAATTTTTTTCCCATAGACTATAATGGGATCGAGTATTCGTTCAAATAGTCGAATATCTGTGCCTACTCGATTCAAATTCTCGAAAGTCGACTATTTCACTACTCATTCACTATTCTAGTGATCATCTTAAATAAGAATTTTATAATCTACTAGCATAATTTATTTATAAAGTAACTGGCATCTTCTACCTGCCCCGAAACTTCAGACATTGTTTTGTTTTTTTTTAAAGTATATCTATGATGATATATATATATTTATATATATATATATATATAAATTAATTATTTCTTCCCCCCCACCCTTCTTCCATGTAATCCTGCACAATTGCAAAAACAATCCGTCTATTATAAAACTGTCATTATGGGGGATGCAGCTGCAGTTTCTTACTGTGTTTCATTGAAGCAAAGTGCAGACGTTTGATTGGCTGGGAGTGTGTTTTTCATGTCACATCAAGAGGAACATGCTCACTTAGGGCCCTTGCACACTGAGGAAATCACGCGGATAACATGCCGTGGATTCTGTTGCTCGCTATCCCCTGCGCTCCCGCTTGACGCTCCGCTGGTCCCATAGGCTCCATTCTATGGTCCGGCGGATTCCGTTGTCCGCCCCGACATGTCACTTCTTTGGGCAGACGGTGGAATCTTCCCGACCATAGAATGGAGTTTGTGGGATGGGCAGAAAGTCTAACGGGAATGCGCACGGAATCTGCGTCAGGTTATCAGTGTGCAAGGGTCTTTAGAGAGTATGGAGAGATCTGGAAATGACATTGCAGATATGAAAGGAGACCAACGAATAACACTTCTGCACTTTATCTGTAACACTAAAGAGGGATTGGGATTTTTTAATAACAGTTAATGCTTTATATACATAAATAATTTATTTAAGTTGCCGACAGATCTGACTGTTTCACATCTATAATTTTAATGGTGTCTTATGAAATTCTAAGAAAAGAGACATTCATTGCTGTGAAGTGACTGACTGTTTTATAATAGGAGACATTGGTTTTTATAAGGAGCATCAAGTCTTATGTGTATATTTTTACATCACTGTACTCTGGAGATCCGTAATCATGCTGGTCAGAGATCAGGGGAGTTGTTTATGCACTTCCTCAAAGTCTTATTATGGGTGGCCAGCCTACGTATTTACACTACATTAATGTAATAAGAATACAATATATTGGTCATCTGTAGTGAGGATGCTATATAAGCATTCACCTATGGATACGTTAGACGGAATATGTGATGAAGTGCACATGTTCAGGGAACATAACTACACCAGTAAGGGTAATGCATAGCTATTTTGCTTATCTGTTCCTCTTGGCACATCTGGTGGTGACTTATCTCTCCTGAGAACAAAAGTATCCGGCATGTTACAGTCTAATTACCTGATCATCCTGATATCTGCTGTTGGGCTAAAGTCGTCTGGTTCCATTAAAATCAGTGGGATCTGCTCAGATTATTCTATTTATTAGTGATGATAAGATGCAATATCAGATAGAGTTGTAGTCTGCAATGGTCAACATAGCCTTAAAATTTCCCGTGGCAGCGGGGCCTTCATCTTACCTGTAAAGCCCCTATTCCACGGCTCGACTGACAGGAGTAAACGAGCACTATTAGCGCCCGTTTGCTGCTTGTTCCCCGCTCGCTTCTGCCGCCATTCCGCGTGGCAGCAGCGAGCGGTTGAGTCTGGGGTGGGGGGCCGCGGGGAGGTGCAGGGGGGCTGCCTGGGTGATCGCTAGATCTTCCAGACAGCTCATAGCATACAGCAGCGGTCTGCTGCCGCCTCTCCTGTTCCACGGCTGTACCAGTCGTTTGTCTTTCAACATGTTTGAAAGACAAACAACGCAATGATCAGCCGACATGAACGATGTCGGCTGATGGTTGCCTTCTATTCCACGGGCCGATAATCGTTCAGTGGAATAGGGCCTTCATTCTTCATTCCAGAGCTGAGGACCGCTGCACTTTTCTCATACAGGCCTTTTATTGATATTCGAACAGCAGTATACTGAGTTACCTCCCTGGTCTCCTGAGCGATGTCTCCTCCTACTGTCCTTAAATTATTATTATTATTGTTGACCGAATGAATGATGTTTTACAGAATGTTCTGTCTTTGTTTTTGGATTTTCGGCTTCTCAGTGATGTGATTATGATTCCATAATCAGTTCCATTGTCTCTTGATGTTGCTTATCTCTTGCTCTTAAACTCTAATGAGTTGAGTCTTTTCAGAATACACCCCATATCAGATAAAGCTACAGTCTGGTCATTTGTGCAAAATTTAACACAATTTGGTCTTTTTCCACGCAAGGGTCACTTACACGGCCCGACATGAGGCCGATTATTGGTAGAAGGAATGTTTCTGACAATCTTCTGGCCAATAATCGGTTTGTGTAAAAGGCCAAAGAACAATGAGGGAGATTTATCAAACATGGTGTAAAGTAAAACTGTCTCAGTTGCCCCTAGTAGAGATGGTCCGAACCGGGTTTTTGTGGCTCCCATATTGCAGTGGCTGACTGCTTTCTTACATAATGATTGATAGATTAACTGGTTAAAGCGACTCTGTACCCACAATCTGACCCCCTCAAACTGCTTGCACCGTCAGATAGCTGCTTTAAATCCAAGATCTGTCCTCTGGTCCGTTCGGCAGGTGATGCAGTTATTGTCCTAAAAAACAACTTTTAAACTTGCAGCCCTGTGTCAAATTGGCGTGGCCTAGAGTGTGTGTGATCAAACATTGCACCACACCCCTCTGCCAGTCCTCATCATTAGGAATGCCATGGGCAGGATTTTTTCTAGTAATCAACTGTGTGAACACTGCAAATGAGCTGGATAGTTAAAGGGAACCAATCACTTAAAAAACGCATGTAAAGCTATGGGAATGTGCTGTAGCAGCACCCAGCACACTTCCCAAACATGCTTTTATACCCCCCGTCCCTGCAATGTACAAGCCAAAAACGTACTTTATAAACTCGGCGCCCTGTATGTAAATTACCCCCAAGTAGTCCTCTGGACGGGGAGCTGCGGGCAAGTAGTCACAGTCCCTGGGCGTTCTGCAGTGCTAATCACGACCCTCTGGGCGTGATTAGCCTGCATAATTGTGGCGGCGTCATCAGAGGCGCGCTGTCTCTAACGTTAGCACGCCTACGTTCTTGCTGTGCCGCTCATGCGCAGTACAGCGGGTCCGGTCTGCGCCGTACTGCGCACGTGCAGAAAACCTCAAACTCATTGCTGGAGATCCGGCAATGAGTTCGAGGCTATTTTGCACCTGCGCAGTACGGCGCAGACCAGACCCGCTGTACTGCGCATGAGCGGCACAGCAAGAACATAGGCGTGCTGACGTTAGAGACAGCACACCTCCGATGAGGCCGCCACAATTGTGCAGGCTAATCACGCCCACAGGGGCGTGATTAGCACTGCAGAACGCCCAGGGACCGTGACTACTTGCCCGCAGCTCCCCGCCCAGAGGACTACTTGGGGGTAATTTACATACAGAGCGCCGAGTTTATAAAGTACGTTTTTGGCTTGTACATTGCAGGGCAATGCATGTTTGGGGAAGTGTGCTGGGTGCTGCTACAGCACATTCCCATAGCTTTACATGCGTTTTTTTAAGTGATTGGTTCCCTTTAACCCCTTAACGACATCGGGTGTACGTATACGCCCCCGCAGGGTGGGCTTTAACGGAGACGGGCGTATACGTACGCCCGATGTTTCCCCGATAGCTGTGTGTTCACACACAGCGGTCGGGGAAGATGGCCTGCTATAATGTATAGCAGGCCATCTCTGCTCGTCGGCACGGGGGGTGATTAACCCCTCCCATGCCGACGATCGCTGCTATATGCTGATCAATACAGATCAGCATATAGCAGCTGAAAACCGCTTTCCGGGTCATCGGTGACCCGGTGGCCCGGAAAGCAATGGCGATTGGTGCTGTCCGAGATAGCACCAATCGCCATTAGTGTCCCCAACCAAGATGGCGCCGATGCCACCCCCACGATTGCCGTGATAGGCCGGCCAGTACCGGCCGGCCCATCACGGCGATCATACTGTAAAAAACAGTGTTGCCGAGTTCTGCACCCCTCAGCTAGGTAGCTGAGAGGTGCAGAACAGGTGTGTGTGGTGCAGGTGTACCATACTCACCTGATCTGGCCGTCCAGAGCGAAGATCTTCGTTCCGCGCCGTCCTCGCGTTTTCTTCGCGTCGCTTCCGGGTTCGTTCGTCCAGCGTCGGAAATCTTCGGAAACACTCGGGTCTTCGTGTTCGGCGGGCCTCGGTAATCTCCGGCAATCTTCTCTCTACTGCCCCCTAGCGGCTGATCAGTGAATATCATTCACTGATCAGTTGCTTTGGGTTAAAAAGATTTTTTTTTTTTCCCAATTATTATTTTTTTACTTTTTTTGCACCCTAACGCCGCTGAGTACTGATCAGCATCGCACGTAAGTGCGCCACTGATCAGCAACTCCTCCTTTTTGGCGTAGGAGCGGTTTTTTCCCCCCTATATCCTACCGCCACTGTCTGCTGATAAGTGTGGCATTTATCAGCAGCTCCTTTCTTGGCGTAGGGATATTATTTTCTTACTGTCAAAAAAACTTAAAAAACACTACATTACACTACACTACATGAAATAAAGTTTTACAATAAACATTTACATACCCCATATACTAGTCCCCGTATAAAGATGGCCCCCAGGGTGTTTTCGGCGTCGGACGCATATGCTATTATTGCCTCCAACACCGAAACAGCCAGTGAGAATGAATGGGGGGATTCTTCTTTCCTCCATTCATCCTCATCATCATCATCATCATCATCCAGTGACGTGTCTGGGGGTAACGTAGCGTACGCTGCCCCCCAGACACGTCTTTTCCGCCAGTACAGTCCCAATAAGAGATCACGGTATGGCGTGAAATTCTACAAACTCTGTGACAGTACCTCAGGGTACTCTTACAGATTTAGGGTACGTGCACACTGCGGAATGGCGAAGAATAACCCTTTGTGCATTGCGCAGCTGGCACCCGCCGGCAGACTGATGCAGGCGTGCGTCTCCGCCCGTGTCATAGACTCCATCCTATGCACGGGCGGATTCCGTTGTCCGTCCAAAGAATGAACACGTTTATTCTTTTGGACAGAGGGTGGAATCCGCCCGTGCATAGAATGGAGTGTGACACGAGCGGAGACGCACGCCTGCATCAGTCCGCCGGCGGGTGCCAGCTGCGGAATGCACAAAGGGTTATCCTTCGCCATTCCACAGTGTGCACGTACCATTACAGTGTATGAAGGAAGGGACACCCGAGTGCAGCCCCAGATGCCCCCAGATGAACCCATTGCCCCCCTCCCGTCCTCAGAGTTAGTGGGGAGATCGTAAGTGAACTGATCTTCCTACTGCTGGATAAGGGTTACCGCCTGTAAGGGGATAACTTTTATACCAGCACCCCCTCTTCTGGTCCCTCGCTGCCCGAGCTACTGTAGCTTGCGGCACAATCCGAAAATATCAGAAGTAGTAATAAAGCCCTAATATTTAGCAGCCATGGAGCGGACCTAGCGCTTCTGGATATGAAGGACCCCGTATCGCACCAGGGCAACATTTTCCAGGTGACGTCCCCCACACTGGAAAACAGGAGACCCCAGAAGAAGTGCAGAGTGTGGGGTAACAGTGTGACACCTGTCCTGATCCCCCCGGCCTCTGCATACTGGATCGCTCCAAGGCGTACCACACGTCATTGGAGTTCTACATTATCTAAATTCTGACCCTTATTCCTATTTCAGGGGTCACATTGATCCAGGGATTATTCTGATCGCCATTATGGAGTCGGGAAGGAATTTTTCCCCTGTGATGAGGCTACTGTCGTGTGCCTCACGAGGGTTTTTTGCCTTCCTCTGGATCAACACAGGTTGAATTTGATGGACACCTGTCATTTCCAACCTTATAAACTAATTGGCCTAATACCCCCAAATAAATTAGAATTGTCCCTTTTCCCCAGCTAAGTAGGTATGGCCGCCATTCCCATTAGAGACTTGCCATGATGCAATTACAGAGCCTCTGTGCTGCCGGGACAGAAGAAAACGCCCACAAGTGACCCCATTCTGGAAACTACACCCCATAAGGAATCTAACAAGGGGGGCAGTGGGGATATGGCCCCCTGGTGACAGGCACATTTGTGGCGTGAAAATAAAAATAAATTATTTTTTATTTTCACGGCACATGTTCCACATATGTGCCCATCACCAATGGGGTCCATATCCTCACTGCACCCCTTGTTGGATTCCATAATGGGGTCACTTGTGGGGGGTTTCTACTGTCCTGGCAGCACAGGAGCTTTGTAAATGCGACATGGCCTCCATCCTCCATTCCAGCCTCTAAATGGCGCTCTGTCCCTTTGGTGGCTTGCCCTGTGCCAATATGGCACATTATGTCCACATGTGGGGTATTTTCGTACTTAGGGGAAACTACCCTACACGTTTTGTGTTCACTTTCTTTTTTAACCCCTTGTGGAAAAGGAAAAAATCAAGGCTAGACCAACATTTAGTGTAAAAAATGTTTAATTTTTACACTAAATCATTGATCTTGTCTTGATTTTTTCATTTTCACAAGGGGTTAAAAGATAAAAAAAAAACACTAAATCTGTAGTGCAATTTCCCCTGAGTACGGAAATACCCCACATGTGGACATAAAGCGCCATGTGGGTGCAGGGTAAGCCTCCAAAGGGAAGGAGCGCCATTTGATTTTTGGAGGCTGGATTTGGATGGAATGGATTTCGAGGGGCCATGTTGCATTTAAAAGGCCCCTGTGTTGCCAAGACAGTTGAACCTCCCCACAATTGACCCCATTATGGAAACTACACCCCTCAGGGAATGTAACAAGGGGTGTAGTGAGCATATGGACCCCACTGGTGATTGGCACAAATGTGGAACAATATGGCGTGAAAATTAAATATTACATTTTTTACACTATAATGTTGGTTTAGCCTTAAATTTTTCATTTTCACAAGGGGTTAAAAGAGAAAAAAACACACAAAATGTGTAGAGCAATTCCCCCTGAGTCCGTAAATACCCCACATGTGGACATAAAGCGCCATGTGGGTGCAGGGCAAGCCTCCGAAGGTAAGGAGCGCCATTTGGATTTTGGAGGCTGGATTTGGCCAGAATGGATGATGAACGCCATGTCGCATTTACAGAGCTCTGGTGCTGCCAAAACACTGGAAACCCCCACAAGTGACCCAATTCTGGAAACTACACCCCTCAAGGAATCTATCAAGGGGTGCAGTGAGGATATGGACACCTTGATGACGGCCACATTTGTGCCGAGAAAGTGAAAAAATGAAAATTTTCCCTTTCACGTCACATTGTTCCACATTTGTGCCCGTCACCAGTGGGGTCCATATGCTCACTGCACCCCTTGTTAGATTCCTTGAGGGGTGTAGTTTCCAAAATTGGGTCACTTGTGGGGGGTTTCCAGTGTTTTGGCAGCACGAGGGCTCTGTAAATGCGACATGACCCTTGAAATCCATTCCAGTAAAATCCAGCTTGCAAAGGCCAATTGGCGCTCCTTCCCTTTGGAGGCTCGTCCTGCGCCCGCTTGGCACTTTATGTCCACATGTGGGGTATTTCTGTACTCGGGAGAAACTGCGCTACACGGTTGGTGTTTTTTTTTTTTTTCTTTTATCCCCTTGTAAAAATGAAAAATGAAGGCTAGAACATTTTAGTGTAAAAAATAGAATTTTTCCTTTTTTACACCACATTGTTCTGAAAATCTGTGAAGCACCTGTGGGGTCCAGATGCTCACCGCACCCCTTGTTACATTCCTTGAGGGGTGTAGTTTTCTAAATGGTGTCCCTTTAGGGGTCTTTTTCAGGTTTTGGCACCCCAGAGCCTCTGCCAACCTGAAGTGGTACGGTCAAAAATAACCAAATATAACGGAGGCGTTGAAATTCACTGGGCGCTCCTTTATATCTGAGGCTTGTGGTTGCGTCAAATAGCGCAATAGGGCCACATATGGGGTATTTCTATAAACTGCAGAAACGGGGCAATCAATATTGGGGTGAATTTCTCTGCTAATAGGTTTATCATTATGAAAGATATTGGATTACAATAAAATCTCTGCACAGAAAATAAAAATTTTCAAATTTCTTACACACTTAGCTTTTATTTCTGTGACTCCCCTAAAGGGTTAAAACACTTTCTGGGTGTGCTTTTGCAGAGTGTGGGGGGTGCAGTTTCTGAAATGGGGTGCTTTGTGGGGCTTTCTAACATACAGGCCCCTCAAATACACTTTAAACCTGAACAGGTCCCTGAAAATATCTGATTTTGAAATTTTACAGAAAATTTGGAAAATTGCTGCTAATGTTAAGCTTTCTATATTCTAAAAAAATGAAATATAGTTTAATAAATGCCGCCACCATAAAGTAGACATGTTGCTAATGCTATTTAATATATAATTTATGTGGCATAACCATTTTCTGGATAAGCAGGAAGGTTTCAAAGTTGGAAAAATGCATTTTTTCACAATTTTTCACGTTATTTTGGTGTTTTTCATAAAGATTCGTTATGAGTATCGACTCCATTTTACCAGAAATGTGAAGTACAATATGTCACGAGAAAACAATCTCAGAATCAGCCAGATAGGTAAAAGCATCCCGAAGTTATTAATGACTAAAGTGACACAGGTCATATTCATAAAATTTGTCTCTGTCCTTAAGGGGTTAAGGCACCTGTGTAGTTCACACAAGTGATGAATAGGAAAAACACTGCACAGGGCATTACTAATGATAAAGAGGGTGGGGAGGAAGGATGAAGAGGTGGTGCAAGGCTTTAGCACACACAGTAGGCCACGCCAGTGTGACACAGGGCTGCAAGTTTAAAAGTTGTTCTTTAGCACAATAACTGCATCACCTGCTGAACGGACCCCAGGACAGATATTTGATTAAAAGCAGCTATCTAAAGGTACAGCGCAGCGCAGATTGTGGGTTCAGAGTCACTTTAACTATTGGAGTGAGTCATTTTTATAAATACACTACATTATTGCTCTTATTTATATTCTTTAGGCTGGGTTCACACTAACGTTTTTCTTACTTGCTAACAGATCCATCCATATTAATTGAATAGATAAGCAAAAAAACTGATTAGCAGACTGGTTGCAAAATGTTCACTTTTTTCATTATCCGTTTGCATTTTGGCTTTAAAAAACTGACTTTTGTCCATCAGTCATCATACATTTGCATAGCAGTTTATTTCTTTTTCCTTTGGTTTCTCACTTCTACACACGCTCCGTGACAAAACTGATGAAAACTTTTAGCTTGTAAACAGAAATACCTTCTGTTTAGATCCGTCCTCATTGACTATAGTGCAGAAAAACGGAAGTGTACTTTCCAGTTGTGTTCCATTTTTTTCAAATGGAGGAAAAAAAGAAATTTTTTTTCCCGTTCCCAAAAGCAGAACACATGCAAACGGAGCACAATACAAATACATAGAAATGAATGGGGTGCTGGACGGATACATCAGATTCCGTTTGTTATTTAAAAATGAAACAGCTAAACGGAACTGTGGCGGAGAGAAAAACGTCAGTGTGAACCCAGCCTTTTCCTGCTATTCTGCACTTACAACTTATATTTTCAGCTCAAGAGTGCAACTCTGGAGTAGAACATAACACACCTTTTGAAATACATCCAGTGTTCAAAGGTGGACATATAATATCCAGACACAACTTTAAAAAAAAAAAAGAAAAAGGGATAACTGTTCAAGAAAAGAAAATGAGTAAACCAGCATCAGGGTGATGCACATCCAGTGTAAAGGCAGGATTAAAGTGCTCACCACACTTGGAACTGTCATGGCAGCATCTGGAGATTTAGCGGAAGGGGGGCCTTTCTGATGTCACACCTAGCTTGTTCATTAGGCAGGATTCCTGACAGTCAGCAGCCAGAAAGAGATAGAGACTTGCAGGGGCTGCCTTGTGGATTTTCATCAGGAAACCTTTTCCTCTTGAGCTCATGTCTTTTGCAGTTCACAAGAGCCACTCGACCGATTCCAATTGAACTTTTAAGCATTTATCAACACTGCTGACTTTTTCTCCACCTGTATTTGCCCCCCAAACTTTTAGAGTTCTCCTGAAGCTGCCCCAAGGCCCCCTGGCGCACCGGTCAATCACAGGTAACCTATTTCCCATGATTCTCGCTCACTGTTTTGCTCTGCTGCAGACTGTAAATCTGAAAAGCCAGTTTTAGATAGCTCTGTGCCTACAGGGCACGGGGAGGACTGTGGCAGAACAGGAAGTAGAGAAGGCAACAGCATAGTGCAAGTCTGAAATTATTTTTTTAATGTTCGGTTGGACTTGTCTTTAAAACGGGACACATGTCTAAACACCTATACTGCTAATCTACCTAATCCAAAAAATCTTGGGCAAGAAATTTTTAGGCTTTTTTTTTTTTTTTTTTGTAATAGGGCAAGGGGGAGGCACTTTTACACCTTGGGGCAAGTCTCAGTGTCTAACCAGACCACACATGTAAAACTGCATGCTGAGTTTTGGATCTGATCACAATAACCATATATGATCCCAAAGGGGCTCTCAGGTACTGCTCCTAATCCCCATTCACATAATGGAGTCTGGAAAAACACTGACAGCAGTAAACTGAGAATTATTTTACATTGCATAAAGTTTAATGATCAGCCCCAGTCAGATATTTCTGGAAACTTGTGGGCCTCACCTTGCCCCATTTTCTCGCTGTACAACCATATAAACGTCACATCACTATTAGGTGTTCTTGTTTAATCCATTGAAGGCTATCACCACCACGCTTACTATCGCACAATCTGTGTGAGGAATGTGTGGTATGTGACCACCTCCCCATTTATCTTTATTGGAAGCAATCAAATGCTAACCATCACACGTGTAATGTAATAGTTCAACACATTTCTGATATTTTTCTACCATTGTAGTCAGTGAAAAAGGGAAGATAACACGGGAAATAGCTGTAAAGTGAAAAAGCTGTATTTTCAGCTTCTTTGCAGAAAAGGTAGATTATTTATTTTAGCATAACTATGAAAGGGGGGGCACCCCAGGCAGTTATCTTTTATAGCTATAATAATGAGCTCACAATATTGAGATCAAGCTATTAGAAAGTGCAGCGATGCTTGAGGATCTGCCCTTCCTATAGGCTCCATTCTATTTAGACAGATTTTGCCATCCACCCAAAAAATAATTGACATGTCAATTCTTTGGACGGACAACGGAATCCGCCGGACCATAGAATGATGCCTATGTGATGGCCAGTTGTTCAAGTTGGAGTGCACATTGAATCCGCTTGAACTTATCCGCCCTATTTCTGTAGTGTGCAAGGGCCCTTATAAAGGACAGTCCACAGATGAATGGCTGTGCCTGGCTCTGGTTTTGTAGGGGCTAAGGCTCTCAGCCACTGTCTCTTCATTCTGCAATAACTTTGGATCTGTCCTAAGGGCCCTTGCACACTGAGCAATAGGTGAGGAATTGAAGAGGAATCCATTTCTGCTTGAAATTCCTCCCGTAAAATATGAACAGGACAACGTCCTATTGTGTTTAATGGGATTTCCGCTCTGTTGTTTACACTGCAGAATTTCAGAGCAGAATTTTCTGCTGCAGATTCATTTTCCGTCCATAGGCCCCCGTTCACACACAGCAAAAACGGCAGAATGTCGCAGCGGAGCTCTCCGCTGCAGAATCCCGCTGTGTTCAGTGTCCTGGTTTGAGTGAATTAGAGGGGGTGCTCCTCCACTACCGCCGCTCTCCGCTCGAAGAAGTAATTTCTTTGAGCGGAGAGGGGAAGAAGCGGACCCGTGCGCCCCCTCTCATTCACTCAAAGCAGGACACTGAGCACAGCACGGAATTCCGCCGTTTTTGCTCAGTGTGAACAGGGCCAAAGAAGTGACATGTCATTTCTTTGTGCAAATTCCACTATAGAATCTTCAATTCCTCGTCTATTGCTAAGTGTGCATGAACCCTAGGAGTGTTTTGGAAGACATTTCCCATGGTGAGTCCCTACCACATACTGATACAAAGACCAGCATAAGTACAATACTTTAAACCAACTAAATGGAACAAGGTTGGTTTATTCTTTTATTATGCAAATCAATTTTGAATGGAAAAAAAAAAAATTAAAAAACAAGTGATCACATCCCAAAAAGACTGAAGATAGTCATCACTTTCCACTGTAGAACAACGCGACCTCACATGTAGAACTTAGTATTTATTGTATGAAAAAAGGAGGACCATGTACAAAACAGACCATTCTGTTAACAGCAGATGGAGTAGATTTTGCACTTTAAGCGTTTAATATTTTTGTTGCTGTTGTAGGGTTTTTCCCTTAGGTCTTTTGCAGTGCAATGTGAACAATACTAGCACTGAATTTAATAAATTGTGCAATTTACAGAGGGTACAAATGGAGAAGTGTTTTATGATGGTGGTACATAGCTTTCCATCTTACAGTGTTTTTTAAAATAGCAGCGGAATCATAAAAAAAGGCAAAAGGCTGCAGCGCCCCCTGGTGTACAAGAATGGAAATCCATTTAGCTGCAAATAAAAAAAAAAATCTACAGTGTCTGGTATTGTATTAATAGTAAAATGAATGATATCAGAGTTCCTCCTGATGACACTGGCACCAGCTGTTAAGTAGACATTAAAAAAATGAGATCACAATTATAAACTTTCCAGTTTTCTTTAAAATAAACCTTTGGAGCCCCCTGTGAGTCTCCCAATTTGTACATAAAAACACAGATAAAGAACCCAAGGAGTATGTACATTTCTCGACTCCTTCCAAAAGAACGTGCCAGATTTTCCTTTTTTTTTTTTCTTTTTCATACGGCCACTGATGCAATCTTACTTTTAAGATGCTTGTAACAAGATAAAGTTATCTTTAAAGCAGGAGGGTTGAGGCAGAAAGAATACAATGGTAAAAGTCTGTTTGTCTTGTGTTTTTGACACCTGTTCACCGAATCCTTTTCTGCTGCCGAGCTCTGTAAATGTCATGGACGGGGGGCACCACAGCTCCCTTTTCTTCATCATCGTCAGAATCTTCGTTTGGTCTTTTAACAGATTTATTTATTAGCGTGTTTGCTTCAACTGGGCCATTACCTTCCATTAAGAGTTCTGCCTGGCCTCCAGTTATCACTCGGACAGCCTCTTCAACAGCTACACAGGAAGATAAAGTGGGATTAGTGCTATTGGTACTATTTTTTATTTATTTAATTTTTTTTTTTTGGGGGGGGGGGGGGCTGGGCTTTATACTGTATGATTGTAGAAAACACAACATTCCTACTTTACATAGAGGAATTGTACAGGATAAGGAAGGTGAGCAGCAATAACAGAAACAAAAAAGCAGTCATAGATTTATATTCCTGTACAACCCCTCTTTATATGCCACAGCTCTATGCAAATCCAAGCATTGTACAGGTAAATGACTAATTTCAGTGGGGTCACAGCAGTGGTAATATATTTTGGCAGCCAGGTTCTCCTATTTACACCTCTGTGGATGGGGCACAGTGAGTAAAAAATTATATATATTTTTTTATTTCCCCCATGGCTTTAGGACAATACCCCACTTCATGGGCACTGTCATGAATGCTAAGGGTAAGTGTATGGTTGCTGTAGCTGTCCCCAAAGATTTCAAACGTCCAGCCACCTACTACAATATGTGATGTGAGGGCATGATAGCGGTTATAATTTTGAAGCGGGTAGTGGAACAATTTTGCTTTATTAAAAAAATATAACAAATATATACTTACTGTCTGGAATCTTACAGCGGCGGAAGATTTCCATAAGTTCATCCACTTGCACAAAGGGGCCCTGTAAAGATGAACACACTCTTAGTATGCCAAAAAAAGAAATCAGTAGTGGTCATATATGTAAATAAGTGTGCGTCTAGCCAAGAACTTAAAATAGCTGGGTAACATCTTCTTTGGAAGCTTTAATGACAGCCATATATTTTGTCACAAAGTTTGCCCCAAAAAATGATATAAAAAAAGGCTGAATGGAATTTTAACAGCAGAAAATTTTTTATATCAATTATATATATTTGTAATTTTGTTACATTAATAGTACCAGACTTGGAAAATTACGATCAGGGTGGGCATTCCATGTTGGTTCCAATTCAAACGGATTTTGAATGGAAGAGATACAAAGCCGAGGTTCACCTACCTGGTAGCAAAGTGGTGGAGGCAGTAGCTTCATTAATAGCACAGCAGCAGGAGGCACTGGGAACACCCCTCCAGGTACTGGATGAAGTCCGGGAGCTAGAAAAAACACAGCATTTGTTTGTCATGGGGAAACTGCATCTTTTTACCTTAAAAGGGTACCCCAACAAAAATTATTTTTTTAATCAACTGGTGCCAGAAAGTTTTACAGATTTATAAATTACTTCTATTTAACAATCTCAAGTCTTCCAGTACTTATCAGCCACTGTATGTCCTGCAGGAAGTGGTGTATTCTTTCTAGTCTAAGGATACGTGCACACTTTGGAAAATCGAGGACAAAACCCGCCCGTGCATAGAATGGAGTCTATGACACAGGAAACAGATTCCGCGACTGATTTTCTGTCTATTTTCCAAAGTGTGCACCCTGACACAGTGCTCTCTGCTGACATCTCTGTCCGTGAAAGAAACTATGCAGAGCTGTAGCAAATCCCCATAAAAAAACCTCTCCTACTCTGGACAGTTCATATCATAAACAGAGGTGGCAGCTGTGAGCACTGTGTCAGACTAGAAAGAACACACCGCTTCCTGCAGGTCATGCAGCAGCTGATAAGTACTGGAAGGCTTGGCAATTTTAAATAGAAGTCATTTACAAATCTGTATAACTTTCTGGCACCAGTTGATTTGAAAGTAGTAATTTTTTGCCGAAGCACCCCTTTAGGCTATGTTCACACATGGTGTTTAATTAGTGCTATTATAACTGGAACTGAGCAATTTGTGGTTTAATAGGGCAACTTTTGCCATGATTTTGACAAAATAATGCCAAAAATTGTGCTATTTTACAGTGATAAGTAAAGTCAGGCAGTAAAGAGTGCTGCTGCATATTAACAATGGACTTACGGGCAAGGTGTCTAGGCTGGAATGGGATCATTTGGCTGGTGTCTGGTTTGGGGTACTCAGGTTTTCTGTCAACTTCATCCTTAAGAGATGGCGCTATAGAAGGAGCTACCACAGGGTCTGGGATCATTGATGCTAATTTAGCACGGGAAACATCCTAAAATAATAATAAAACAAGTTACATTTATAAGGTGCCAGAGGGAAAAGAAAGGTATATATGTATAAAAAAAAAATAAAAAAAAAAAAAGAGAGAGAGATGAAGGTTAGAAGGATACAGACAATAGGAATATCAGCCATACACATTACAAGAATGTAAGCTGAACTAGTCGATTGAGGCAGCACCTCCCGACTCTCCTCTAATGACAGACATCAGGGAACAAAAGGATCAGGCAGTTGAATTATTACATGTCTGATCATTTTGTTTACAGGGGAATAAGCTGACAGCACAGGTGACTTGGCATTCTCCACAATCAGAACACACACATGCATGGCAAAATCAAGCATGCAGGTGTAAGGGAAGTCTGGGAAAGACAACTGCAGAATGACCAAGTGTATGGCCAACAGCGATCTGAAGCTGTAAATAATGAGGGAGTGACTAATAAAATGGAGGTTTACAAAAAGAAAAGGGTAAGAGGAAATGAACGTCTAAGGAACCTAAAAGACATACTTTATATCCTAAAGCTTTAAGTTCACTAGTAGAGCAGGGGTAGAGGTCCATAAACTTGTACCGATCCACCAGCAGTGCCGTCTCTTTCCCCTCATACTCTTCTTTGAAGGCAGTGTATCTCCGCTTTTCAACTTTCAGAATACTTGCTAAATCACCAATGTTACTTTCAAATGCAAGAAACCTGGCCCAGATTTCACTAAGAACAAGCAAGGATGGGAAGAGAAACAAAGACATTGTGTAAGACACACCACATAGACACTACAATAATTATATATATTATATATATTATATATATATATATATATATATATATATATATATATATATATCCTGATCTAGTTGTGTTTCAAACTGTTACAGGGAGTTCTCCAGTATGGAAATTTAGGGTGTCCACTGAGTATGTGCTTTACATTTACATACGTACAGAACCAACAGCTTGACCAGACTCTCAAATCAGCTAAATGTGGACTAGTTTAGTCACCTATATAGGGACAAATGGAACAAGTACATTTCTATCCTGTGTTCACAATGATTAGTAGGATCAATATACAAAAGGGGTTCCCTGATTTCAATAAAACTAACATTTTATACACTGCGTGATTCCATCAAGTGTTAACATATATTCAGGTCTCCCAAAAGGAATAGAATACCACTAGGATATACCATTAATTTATGAATGGCAAAGGTCTGTTATCCGGGATGTCTACTGAAGAGAGGAGGCCACGGCACTCCACACTACCCAGCTGTAAAAGGAACTGTGCAGAAAGAGCCTACACTATCAGGATAGGTGGGGTCACTGATCATGAACTGATGGCACATCCCTGTGATATGCCATCACTTTATAGGAAATACTGCTTCAATATCAAGTAATGTTTCATAAATTCATCCCCATCAGTAACAGTATACATACCCGGACTTCTCTGGGGGCAGGCTTCCGGACGTTAAAACCCGTTCAAATAATACTCTAGTGTTGTTGTCCTCTGTAAGAGCAAATAAGCACAAAATGAAACGCAATGCCATAGTTTGGATAAGGCTATGTCCACACAGGTCTTACATTTTCCTACAGTTTTTTTACTTGTATACTAGCAAATTAAATTTGTGAAAGTTCCAATGCTTGCTGTAGTATTCTTAGGGCCCTACTACACAGAAAGATAATCGGGAGAAAAATCGCTATATCATTTGAATTTAAGTGACAACCTTTCTGTGTGTATGCAGGCAACGATGAAGCAACTAATGAGAATTTGTTTGTATGTTGTTGATCACATCTTTTGAGCTTACCATAAGATCGTCATTAATCGTTTGCAAATCTTTCAATGTATTTACACTTCGTTCGTTATTTTGATCGTATATTAGAGTATAGGAACAGCCAGAATTATGATCATAATTAAGACTATAAGGAATGATTACTGTTTGATGTATTATGGTGAACGATTTTAAGTCGTTTCCAAAAGCGCTTGTTTGCAATAGTTTACAGTAATTCGGAAAAAATGAAAAATTGCTTAGTCTAACAGGACCCTAGGACCCTTATTCATAGCACACAGGTTTTTGTAATATTTATGTGGAGTTTTTGCCCCCTTGGAACACAGAGTAACCACAGCAGGGCAGACACACAATGCCACAACATGATTTTATACATCATGGGGAGAGATTCTTAATAAACTCCTTAAAGTAATCCTTCTTCATGAGTACGCATAAAGGTATTGTGGGGGTCTATAGTATGTACAGGACTTACCATTGAGGTGAGATAAATAATCTATATAAGCAAGAACATATTCTGGAATGTCTCCATACTTCTTCAAACCTAACTCAAAAATTTTGAAGGCCACTGATGTGTCCTAGAGAGAAAAAAACAAAACAAAATTAAAGTGTATACATTACTAATACCACTACATCAAATTTCCAATTCCCAAGCTTATGGGGGACTTGGGACTGTGATACACATGGGGGGTTGCAGGCTTTTATTGGTTCCTCATAAGGGTAACCCCTCTGCATTAGTTCCCAAGTTCGGAGCACACGCCCTATATACAGACGGGATGCAGCAGAATGGATTATCAGAACTCCTGCCATCGTGTTTCGGAGCTCCCACAATCATAATGATACATGATGCTGGGAGCTCCGATACTCTGTTCCGCTGCACACCATCTGTATATACAGCATGTGCATGTTACGTAGGAATAAGGCCTTAGACATACCTTAATAACGGGCTATCTAAAGCAGGTCATCTATTTATGTATATTAATCTCATATTAAACCATAGTAATTACTCAAACATAGTGAAAGGCTAGGGCTACACAGCAACTAACAGTTTAGTGACATCAGATTACAATGCTGTACTGCTACATCTCAAATTATAATGAATTGAGGTTGCCAAGACATGACAGTCAGCAGTGCGACATTGTAATCTTATGTTGTGCGGCCACAAGACGCCCCGTAGTCCAAGTCTATGTCCTTTTTGATCCTCACCTTGCTACAATAATACTCCATTAAGGCAGCTGTGACATATACATGGTGTCGGGTACGAACATCTTCTCTGGCTTTCTTGAAGATCATTCTTCCTGCTTTAATGCCTTCTGCCCTTCTAGCAAATTTCATGTACTGAATATATACCTGGAACAAAAAGAACAGGATACAGACAGAGTATAATATTAATTATAAATACCCTGACTTTACCTAATAAACAACATATTTTTTTTACTGCTATAGTCTCTTGCAATTTTCCTGTCGGTTTCAAATTAATCTACAGAAAAATACAAAATAACTCCACAAATGAAAAGCTTTTTAAAACTTTTCTGAATTGTTTTTTACATTGTTACATTTACACAATGATTATCATTTATCATGATGAAGCATGGGTCAGTGAACTTACCAGCGTAGGGTCAATGTCTTCTATTGCAAGGAGTCTATTATATATACTGTGCGTCTTTTCATACTTCATGCGACTCTACAATGAGAACATTTATATTAGTTTTGTATTATTACATTTCTTTTGTTTAAAACCTTCAGTAGTAGTGTTTCGAATGTGTCCATTGATTTATGAAACAATTGGGCAGTTTTCTACCGTACTTGTGGGTGGAAACTGGGAACTTTTCAAAGTTCAATGTAAATAGGAGGTACAGTATACCTCAATGTCAGGACATATATATCTCCAACAGATATAACTATACACTGGTCCGTATTTACCACTAGGCACCCGTGGTCCAGTGCCTAGGGCAGCAACTTTCAGGGGGGCAGCACCAGGGAGCAGGGGAAGGAAACTTTTTGTTTTTATTTTTTTTAGTGTCCCAACTCCTGTTCAAACTTTGCAGTAAATCTGGTGTCTTTTCGAGAAAATTTTCTGGTGTCCCTCGAGAAAATCATGATGCTAATTGGTGAGTGAAGATGGGGAGTCTTTAGGTTCAGTGCCTAGGGCAGCAGCAGCTGATAATACGGCCATGACTATACAGTGGAATCTCTTACTCATAGACTCCCATGTTAGGAATACATAGAGTGACACACACAATTTTTTATGTTACACTAAACATAAACATTAAACATGCACTGCAAGCAGTGTGACTCCAAGATAGGGGATTAATGGTGCTTTTACACAGAGATTTATCGAACTAATTTTTTAATCTAAAACCTGGAATGGATTTGAAAAGAGAAGAAATCTCAGTCTTTCCTTTATGACCTGTTTTCTGTTTATAGTCTGTTCCTACCTTTGGCTTTAATAATCTCCCAGAAAAAACTGTCTGTGTAATTGCACCATAACTTTCTGTCATACATTGTAACCAAATCTGTGTCAAACACCAACCTCTTCGTAATCGGCATAGGCAAAATAGAGCAGCATATTTTTTTTCAGCAGGGTACTAATAGCACGTTCATAAATATTGGCAGCTTCATCACTAAATAGTTTTGCATTGTTCATATCCTGGAATGACAAGATGAAAAATGAGAGCAAATACATAATACTATCCTATAGGAGCCCAATAAGAGAGTAAACAGACTTATCAATTACACTAAAGCTAGTTACAGAAAAGTAAGTGTGAAACCGTCAATGAGGAAAACATTGGGGAAGGTTTATCAACATATTAATGTCAATTTTGTGATTAGAAGTAGCTAAAGCTGCTGAATCGCAGCAAGAGTCGCTAGTTTACTAAATTTTGTCAGTCTGAGCTTAAAAAAAATGGCAACTTTATTCCAGACACAGTACCACGCCTGTCCTCAGTTTAGTTGTGGTTTTGCAGCTCAATTACATTAAAGTGAATGGAGCTAAATTGTAATACCACAAACAACCTGAGGACAGGGGTGGTGCTGTTTTGTAGGAAAGTAGCTGTGCCTTTTCTAATCCAGGATAACCCAAGGCAGCATTCACAGCATGATTATGCCTTCAGAGACACAGCTACATCGCCACCCTGTCAAAATTGGGTGCTTATATATCGGTGCACAGACCCCATTAACTCTTGTGACTATATTCAGGTAATTTCCCACAAGTATAAGAGTATAAGACTCAAAAGTGTCTAAGCAAGAAGTGTCAAAAGAGTCTAAGCAAAAACTTACATACACTATGTTTGGACCACAGAAGTAAATGGAGTCTGCGTCTGTCAGACACTCGAAGCCAAAATAGCAGAAAAACTTCTGTTTCCAGCCTACACCCTTGTCTACTGTGTAGTGGTGGCATGACATTGAACGGGAGCTGAAGTAAACACAGTCGATGGCATAAGGCTTCCAGAGTGATGCTGCAGCTCCCAAGAACTGCTGGTTTGTGTGGGTGGCGGTTGTCATTAAACTGCCGTTCAGACATTAAAGGGAAACTGACAGCAGATATGCATATATCTGTGCTGCTAGTTTCCCACTGCCGATAACACGAGCAAGGCATATTTATCTTCCGCACTACTCTATATACAGCCTGTTCCTAAAAAACAAATCTTTATCCCAGGGCTAATTGTGTCACAGAGGTGTGTGACTGCCCCGAACAGCCTCTGCCCGCCCTGCTCTCTGGCCAATGCAGTACCTTCAGGCCACTACCCTGCCTCCTCCAGAACAATTGACAGCGGGAGGAGAAGGGAGCTGAAGATACAGCATCGGCCGGAGAATGGGGGCGGCAGAGGCTGTTAGGGCAGGCGCAGACAGTGTCAGACAGACTCAGTGACACTTTTAACCCGGATATAAAGATCTTTCTTAGGAACCGGCTAGATCACACAGCAACATGGAATGTATGTACGCACTGCTCGTGTGATCGCCAATGGTAAACTGGAAGCATGGGTGTGTGCATATCTGCTTTCAGTTTCCCTTTTCATAACCTCATTTAAATAGCCCAACAATATTATAAAACCAGAAAACTCCTTTAAAGTCATACTGTCTGTATGGCAGGACAGAAGGTACAACACAGCTGATACATCCCACCTTCATGATACTGTCCACTGGGGGGGAAGGGGGATGGGGGGGTGACAGTATCACTTTAATAACTAAGCGAAGCTTCTCTAAGCTTCTGCCTCAAAGACGTAGCACAAGGGGGAGCACAGTGCCAGTATTTATATTGGTTATACCAACTGGACTTACCCCTTTCTCAGCGAGCAACTTGCTGGACTGCTCCAGGTACTGGGCAGCTTCATACCAGATGTCCGGATGATGTCCCAGAACCAGGAGACACTGTTCATAAGCAAACATGACTGAAAGAGAATACATTGATTTTTATTGGGGTGGGAGTACATAATACAGTATTACTGATCACTATGAATATCTGTGATTAATTCCACAAGAATATTTTCCAGCTGGTCTATTTTAGTCCAAATATTGCTTATAATATAAAAATTCTGGAATATTCTTCTTAGAACCCTACATTGTGCTTTTTCTCTGCTATTACTCCTAAAATGTATGAATAACGGGGTGTTAGGAGTTGTTTGTGTCATCATTCAGTGTCACTCTCCATGTCCTTGATAATACATAAAGACAGTATAGGGACACATATCTCTGACGGTAAATCCTAGCAGTCAATTTACACATAACAGAACACTACATAGTGTCCCAGATTTGCTAACTGTCTAATTCTTGGACAGTGCAAACATAGAACAGACAGTCTAAAAGTATGCCAGCTTTATCACTATGTCTTATGCTGTTTGAAGGGGTATTCAGAGTTTAAATTTTTTAAATTTAAAAATGTGCTCTGCCTCGGGAAAGACATAGAAAAACAACATATTTTTACCTTCCTCCCTCCCCCCCACTGGCGCTGTTCTCCTGGAGCTGATCTCACTGAACAGAACCTGCTCTGTTTGGGGCCAGGGCGTATACTGCTTGTTCAACCAATCAGCAGCCACAGCGGTCTCCTGGCTCAACTGCTGATTGGCTGAGTGGACAGTGCAGGCGCTGACACTAAACTCAAGAAATGATATGCAACTATACTGGCTCTGGAACGACAGTGGCAGAAGGAGTAAAGGTCACATTGATTTTTATTGGGGTAGGAGTACATAATACAGTATTACTGATCACTATGAATATCTGTGATTAATTCCACAAGAATATTTGTAAGATTTCCCATAGGCCAAGTACTTTTTTTTTTTTTTTTTTTATTCTAACTCAGAACACTGCTTTAATAAATCTGAGGCATTTTTAGACTGTCTTGTCAAAGTTCAGACCAACTATTATTTGGCTTACTTTACTAAATGTTATCTCTAAATGTCTGTATAACAGTAATACAGGAACCATAATACTGCACCTCTTTTTGTTATAAGGGTCTGGTCTTCAGTTCGAAGTGGATTACTCTTTTCCCACTGAATATATTTCTTCCACATCTCCACCTGTTGAGCTTCCTGTGGGGTGTTCTGAGGGGGCACGGAGGGGGCATTACGATCCAATCCTTTCATCACAGTTTCATACTCCTTAAAACACAGGAAGTGAAAACAAAGGAAATGAAAATAATGCACTTATGAAGTCTAACTACAGTTTCTGAAAACGGGTTGTGACATTTCAAAGTGACAGAAGTTTAGATCAGGGGAGGCCCACATGCTGAGACCCACTGAGCACTATCACCCTGTAATTTAAATTGTCTGGTATTATATACCCCACCCATTTACTTGAATTATAAAATGCAACACCAGACAAAGACTACTCAAGGCTGGTGCTATTCTGGGTTAAATAAACAAAAACACAGTCTTAGCTCAAAAACCAGTAGTATGCCAAAATAATTTGCCTGGTTCTTACCTTTGCAACCCTCCTGGCATTCATGTAATCTCTACTCCGATCTTCTATCATTTTCTTTGCTAGGTGAACATTAATACCCTGTAGATAAGACAAGAGTGGGTTACATAGTGGAAACCTCTTGAATGCCACTTGGGATAATGCCGGATCCCTGCTGCACACATTACCTCCTCATACTTGTTGTAATCTCTCCAGAGCTGCTCAATGTTAATCATGGGATTGACACAACCTCTCTGGTAAACCCTGCGGACGGCTGTGATTCTTTGATTTTCTGCGTAGGATCCCACAGCTTCCCTAATTGTGAACAAATCGAACAGACATCACTGTGTAGTCACGCGTATCATTCAGTATGACCTGAGACTTGATCTTACGGAGCGGCTAATCCTTCGCTGCATGTGGATGCCCAAGTCAGTACAAAAGGATGACAAAACCCAGATTTATATTGAGAATTCAATATACTGTATATTCCATTAGTAAGAACTGAGAATGCGTTTTCACCATACAGCATTTCTTCCTGTTATTTTATTGTTTTACAGAAAATGTTTTTGTTATCTCCATCCATTAAAACTTGAAGTGTAATGCAAGTAAGATCATCCGTTTATGTTACACTTGCTTTGTACGTGCAGGTCTCTTTCATGTTGCACTTTAGAATTCGTGAATCTCATGTCTATGCTGCTGCCAGACTTCTCTGCTTATTATCTATTATTGCAGATATTAGCACAGGAAGTGGAAGTTCACTTTAAACTGGTCACAAAAAGTAGAATAATAGTGACTGGAATCCTTGGTGTGGTTGACTTGTGCACATTTTCAGTAATTGCCCCATTAGCATTAGTGCATTAAAGCCCGACTGATTTATATGGGAAACCTGCCAGCACAATTTGGAGATATGGAAATCAAGTTAAAAGGGGTATTCTGTCATTTTACAAACAATATATATATATTTCTGAGACCATACAAAAATAGGTTATATGTATATGTTTACCTACCCTGGTCCCCCTACAGCTCTCAGTCCTCTGCCTGCTTCAGAAAATAGAGCAGCCACTCAGCCAATCACTGGCCTAAGTGGTGTCACATGTTGAACAGGGTGGGTAGGCCCAGCTCTTGTCTCAAAAGCAGGCAGAGGAAGACCAGAAGGATACCAGTTGCTCCAGGGGAGTGTGGGTAGGTAGGTATAAGATTTTATTTTATTATTCTAAGGCCTCAGTAATATATATATAATATATATTTTTCACATGCCAGACTACTCCTTTTTTAACCAAAAGGTGAACTTACCTATAAGCAAAACATACTCGCTTCCAATTAATAGCTCCAAACCTAAATGCTCAGATAAATTAATAGATCCGCTCCGAAGTTAAAGGAAGGCAAACCATGTATGCCATGTCCGGATCATCGCAGATCAAAACCCTGTATGATTGTTTCCTAATGTTATCAAAAATGCTTCTTTTGTTCTGCTATGAAATGTACATATGTAAGGAACATATTATTAAGCACTAAGGGGTGAAGTTATTACAAATGCTAATATGGACACACGCTAAAAGGCTATACATGTCAGACCCTCGATTAGTCAGCTGCCAGGAATTTGATCTATTTTGGAGCAGCTGGTGGGGTATATGTCAATAAAGCATTGCCAGTTACAGTTTTAGAAATGACAGAATAGACTTACACTCCTTTCAAAAAATTGATGTAATCCACCCATATCTGTGAAGGAAACAAAATAGAGTTAGCCTGACCGTAATGAAGCTGCACACAGCGGTGTCTCTAGATTATGAAGAGCAATTACCTGGTAGGACATAATTTCCATGCCAATTTTATCAAGCGCAAAGTCATATGCCTGAGCCATTTTTTCCCTGAAAAAGACAAATAGCTTTTTAGTTGCTTTAATTTGGCAATAAGGTTTTAATAGCGCACAAGTCAACAAGTCCTGAATGATTTTACTTTAAAGCTACAATAAGGAAAGGTTGAAAAGGGGTACTGCAGTGTACAACATTGTAATGTGTGTTATTTAAGTGAATGCCCCCTTCCCCATGTTAAACCCCCCCCCCCGAGCGTGGACCCGAAGTGTGATACAATATACTCACTGAATCACTGTCGACCCCGGCCGCCATCTTGGGACGTTCACATCATCTTCAGGAGTCCGACCTGACTGCTCCAGCCCTCCATCACGGCGGCCACCCTCCAGCGCATCATCAGCTGCTCAGCCGCGATTGGCTGAGTATAACAGAAGCCCCAGGCGTCTTCTGTTATGCTTAGCCAATCGCAGCTGATGACGCGCTGGAGGGGGGCCGCCGTGATGGAGGGCTGGAGCAGTCAGGCCGGCCTCCTGAAGATGATGTGATCATCCCAAGATGGCGGCAGAGATCGAGAGTGATTCCGTAAGTATACTGTATCACACTTCCACATCCACGGGGCCATTCACTTAAATAACACACATTACAATGTTGTATAACTTTGTAATGTGTGTCATTTAGTAATAAAAGGTTTTACACCGCACTACCCCTTTAATCTTCAAATGGGTTATCTTCAAATGTGGGACATGTCAATTCTTTAAGCAGGGAGCGTCGGGAGCAGAGGCACGCGAGCCCTTCCACAGAGACACTGTTACACTGAGGCAGGTGGGATTCCGTTGAAGAGAGACCCTCCGTGGAATTCCGCCGCTTTGTGTGAACATATCCTTACTCAGAGGTAGCACAGCGCCATAGTACAATGTAGGTGTGAATAAGCATTAAAACTAGTGGGAATGTCCTGGAAAAACCTCCTGATATGCAGAAGAATGGGCTTTGTGCTGAGCCACTCCCTCTGCCCTCCAGATGCCATACAGAATAGACAAATATGTAGCTGGTGGGAAGAGAGTATTGGTGCTCATGAATATCCAGGACTACTGAGCACATGCACATCATGGAGAGGACTACTTATTGTCCATATTATTCAGGAACATATCTCTGCATAAACAGCACAGAACAATGTAAGTAATACATCATTCTGTTCAGCTTCTCTTTCACTAGCTTACGCTACCCTTATATAAGGCAGCAGAAACCTACTCACAGAAATTCTTTAAAAGAGGACCATTAAGCTTTAGAGGCTATATACATTAAGTTAAAAAAATTTGGGGGCCTGTTTATAACCTGTTTAGAATGCGCTGGCAGCCATAGGGTTGTACAGCTAGAGTAAACCAAAGTTTCTATAAACCAGACATAAAAGGGCAATGATGATTCTCTTGATACCTACTTGTAACTTGGAAGCTTCCCTTTTGTCTCCCGTACATATGACACGTAACATTTCCACAGATCTATATGTAGGACTTTCATGAGACATCTCTGAAACAACTGCAGGTAGAAAGTAGTATACTCATTGAATTTCACATTTGCATTAAAATACCCTAAAGCCATCAAACACCAAAGTGAACCCTAATGGTTACTGAATGTTTATGAGTTTCAAGTAATTTTCTGGGGGAAAATTGGGGGAATCAATCACTCAAAAATGCCTGTAATGCTAAGGAAACGTGCTGCTACATCACCCAACACACTTCTAGAACATATTCATGTAGCCCGCTTCCATGCCCGGTATAACCAGCAAACTTACTTTTATTAAGCATCTTCCGTACGGCAAGTAGTTACGGTCACCTGGCGTGTCAGCGCTGTAATCGCACCCAGATGAGCGTGATTCAATTTGAGCGTGATTCAAAGCACTGTAATCTCCATGACATCACAGAGTGGCAGGCAGCAGAGGCCCTCTTTTCGGTGACGTCATGTAGGTGATGTAGCAGCATGTTTCCTTAATGTGTTTCCCTTTAAAGCCAAGTAGGTACGGAATCTATTTCTTTCTGTAAGTTAGAAATATAGTGAGCATAAGCCAGTCATAAGATTAAAGGGGGTTTCCAGGCAAAACAGAATGACCAGCTTTCCACAGAACAGGTCAGCAGTCACTGATCAGCTGTTCAGTACCCACACAACACAGTGAATGAGGCCAGAAGCAGTTGGCTCTGTTCACGGTGTAGTGACCAGACCTGGGTACTGCAGTACAGCTGCTGTATGGGAGGTGACCTGCAGTTATGCATTGCCACTGCAACAGAGTTAACAGGGCAAACTACTTTCTGCCCCTTTCACTGTGTAGTGTCGGTACTGAACAGCTGATGGGCAGGGGTGTCGGAACCCCGCAGATCAGTGACTGATTACCTATGCTGTGGATAACTAATCTCCCCCTTTAAACCCTACCTGCTTATTAGGTCTCTGACCCAACAAGGTATGGACTCCAGAAAAGATTATCCAACCAAAGTAATGGCATATCCTCCAGACAGGCTATTATTAGATCTGGATACCTTGAGACCAAGTCAATACCTTTGACTCATGATTCACTTTGTCATGTTCCTCAAACCATTCCTGAACAATTTCTGCAGGGTGACTGGAAACATACCACTAGGGAATGCCACTGCCATGGGGAGCTGGTTGGTATAATGTTTTGATAGGTGGAACGTTTAAAGTGACTGTACCACCAGGCCCAGGCTGATGCACTGGAGGCGGGCTGACCCACCCCCAGTGGGAAGAAACTCCAGCCCCTCCATGATGTGACTCCATTAGAATCAATGGAACCCTATCATAGAGGGGCTAGGGTTTCCTCCCACTAAGGGTGGGACGGCCCGCCTCAAGTGCTTCAGCCTGGGCCTGGTGGTACAGTCACTTTAACTAAAACATCCATATGGATGCCAAGACCCAAAGTTTCCCAGCAGGTCATTGCCCAGAGCATGACATTGCTGGGTTGTCTTTTTCATATAGTGTATTCTGGCATGACTTTCTCAAGCAAGGTGGACAAGAGTCTGCATGGGTACTCTGACCAGTTTACAACTGCACAGTGAGCTGTGATGCCATAATTCTTCTGACACATTTCTAAGTACCTTTCCCACACTTAATGCTACAGGAACTTTTTTGTTGGGACCAGACAGGCTAACCTTCTTTCCTATATGCATCAGAGACCAATGAGCATCTACAATAAATCATGTAACTAGGACCTTCTCTGGATTACTTTCAGTAGGAACTAACCACTGAAAACTGGGAACACCCCAGAAGACCTGCCATTTTGGAGATGCTCAGACCTAGAAACCTATCACAATTTGGTCACGGTCACTTAGAGCCTTATGCTTGGCCTATTTTTTCATGCTTTCAACACATCAACTTTACAACCTGACAGTTTGTATGGTGCCTAATACACTGTTCACAAAAGGTTAGTTGATACTTAAGGGTGAAATTTATGGAAAACTTAAAAAGTTCAGTGATATTATATCTTGAACATAGGGCATGTAAGTAGAAGCATGCTATATGATTTCCTCATCTTAAATTATTTATTGAAACAAAAGCCAACAACAGTAGAGGGGGGGGGGGGGGGTATATTCCAACAAAAATATCAATGTCTCAATAACTTGTCATGTGGCCTTAAGCATCAATTACAGCTTGACAACAACTTCCCATGCTGTTCCCAAGTCACTTATTGTCTGCTGAGACATGGCATTCCATCATTCTTTAAGGGCGGCCCTCAGGTCATTGAGGTTTTGGGGTACAGAGTTATGATCCTCTATGCGGTGGCTCAGCTGATCCTATAGGTTTTCTATAGGATTCAGTTCTGGAGATGGCAACTCCATTTGAGGTTCCCCAGTCTTTAGCAGCCATTCACTAATGATGTAATATCAATGAGCTGGAGCACTGTCGTCCATGAAGATGAAACTAGGCCTGTGTTGTTCAGTAAGAGGCATAAAGAGTAGAGATGAGTGAACTGGGTTCGGTTCGAGTCCATCCGAACCCGAACGTTCGGTATTTGATTAGCGGGGGCTGCTGAACTTGGATAAAGCTCTAAGGTTGTTTGGAAAACATGGATACAGCCAATGACTATATCCATGTTTTCCACATAGCCTTATGGCTTTATCCAAGTTCAGCAGCCACCGCTAATCAAATGCCGAAGGTTCGGGTTCGGATGGACTCGAGCATGCTCGAGGTTCGCTCATCTCTAATAATGAGTGGATTAATGATGTTATTCAGGCAGTATGGGCCTATCACTGTACCATTTACAAAGTGTAGAGCAGTTCTGTATTGACTAGACACACCTGTCCGCACTGTAACACCATCACCAAAGGCAAAAGTGGCTAATGCATAGCGGTCTCCATCTATGCTGGACGAGAGACCAGTAGGCCTTAGTGCTGTTCACTAATGAAAGCCAATTCATGCTGAGCATGATGGCCACTAAAGGCGTTGGGGACATCAGGGAGAGTGCTATGCATCAGCCACTGCAGCTGCTACTAGAAGAATGGGACGCCATGCCTCAGCAGACAATAAGTTGGCTTGTGAACAGCATGAGACGTTATCATCAAGGTGTAATTAATGCTCAAAGGCAAATGACAAGTTATTTAGACAGTGACTTTTTTGTTGGGAGTATACGCACTACTGTTGTTGGCTTTTGTTTCAATACATTGAGATAAGTAAATCATCATTGCATACTTCTACTTTCATGACATAATAGCCCTGTGGTGTGAACTTTTTATGTTTTTCATAAATTTCACCTGCAAGTCAAATACCCCTATCTTTTTTGTGAGTAGTGTATATCCTACCTCTTTTGGAGATAAAGGTACTTACTTTACCTGTCAGTGGTATAAATGTTATGGCTGATTGGGGTACATGTATAAACAATACAGGCAGCATTCTATTTACACAGTCAAGACACATTATTATGGCCACTTCCTACTTTCAATGCCAGTGGCGTGTAGCTCAGTAAGGTTTTTTGAGATGACATATCACCCAATACTGTCATTGGCAAATGGGGCGACTTATCAGTTGCAAAAAGGGATGTGTTAGCTTATCTGCTTTGTCAAATAGATGGATGTTGGCATGTCAGCTGAGAGACATCAGAGAACAAACACTCTGTAACCACTGCTCAATGAACATAAGCTGGTGGTGGCAGAATTTTGGTCTATGCCTGTGAAAAGTCATCGCAACAAATTTAAAGGAGAAGTCTGGCCAAAAATTTTATTAAAGTATTCTATTGCACCCCAAAAGTTATACAAATCACCAATATACATTTATTACAGGAAATGCACATAAAGTGTTTTTTTCCCTGCACTTACTACTGCATCAAGGCTTCACTTCCTGGATAAAATGGTGATGTCACAACCCGACTCCCAGAGCTGTGCGGGCTGTGGCTGCTGGAGAGGATGATGGCAGGGGGACACTGAGGGACACAGGGCACTGGAGGGACACTGAGCATCCCCCTGCCATCATCCTCTCCAGCAGCCACAGCCCGCACAGCTCTGGGAGTCGGGTCGTGACATCACCATTTTATCCAGGAAGTGAAGCCTTGATGCAGTAGTAAGTGCAGGGAAAAAAGCACTTTATAAGAATTTTCCTAATAAGTGAATATTGGTAATTTGTATAACTTTTGGGGGGGAATAAAATGCTTTAATAAAAATTTTCGCTGGACTTCTCCTTTAAGTATAAATTCTTTCTTGCAAAGACATGGTGATTGTCTTTACAGGGACAGATTGGTTCTTCAAGCTAGGCAATATGTCATGTCACACGGCTAGAAGAGTCTGACTTTGGTTAAAAGAACATGACCACGACTTCCATGTACTACTCTTCCCCTAACTTCCCAGACTTGAATCCATTTAAGAATCTATGGTACCACCTCAATCGTCTTGTTCACTCTATGGATAACTCCCCACCCTCCAGTAGCTGTGGGATGCTCTGCACTCAGCATGGCTCCAGATACCTGTAACAACCTACCAGGACCTTATTTAATCACCCCCAGTTCTTCTAGTTGCTACATACAGCAGATACTCTGGTTATTAGTTGGTGGTCATAATGATGTCACTTAACTGTGGATAAGGTTAACACAACCTGCCTGGAAACAGACCAAACTCACCTTCTCTACTTTGTCGTAATTTTTAGCTTTAACCTGCAGGCATATGAAAAACAAAATTGTTAAAATTGTGAAACAGCATGTTTTGTATTTAGCACCTCTCTCTTCTAACCCATCCGATAGAGACAATGCTGCTGCTAAATTAAAAGGGTAGTTGCAAAGTTAACACTATTACCTCGAGCTGGTTTCACAACTTGTTCAATTATTTCGAATTGGACATGCATGTCAGGTGTCGAATGGTTGCGTCAGCAACTGTACTCCCATGGCATGCAGCAGCATCTCTCCATTCCCAATGTCAAATAGGGCAGAAGAGAGGTACTGCACAACCCCTTTACATAAAATCTCTTATAATTACCATAGTGACTTAAAGTGAATCTGTCACTAGGTTATTCTCAAACTCGGTGATCCACAAAGGTTATGTAGCGTGAAGCTGTCCCTGCGTCATGTATCAATATGATGCTGGGAATGCTGAAAGTATAAATCTTTGCAGGACTTTACTTATACACTGCGCAGTTTCACGCAAGAGAATAGGGCCTTAAATAGCTGTTTGGACAAGGAGACACATGGTATTATTCATATATCCAGCTGAGCTTCCAAAATGTAGAAGAATTCTATTTCCTTTTTGTGCAAAATACAACAGTTTCACCAAACCAATGAGCTGCTGCAATGTGTCCTCTCTCCCCTCCCATCCCTGACTCTGCTTGGGGCTCAGCTTCCAGCTGACTATTAATCAAGCAGTCAGGGAGGGGATGGGGAGTTATGGTCATTTTACACGGAGCGATAATTCGCCCAATCAAGCAATTAACTGCTTGATGCAATTAATGTCAAAGTAATGTGTTTTTTATAACGATCAGCGTTTAGATGGAGCAATATATCGTTTAAAAGAATAGTTATTGTGATCGTTTTAAGATCGATTAAGCCCATCTTACAATAGGGTGAATCAGTAAAAAACTGTTTAGACGAAGCGATCTGCTAACTTCCGTCGAACGATCAACGACGGTTTAACAGCATGTTAAAAGATCACAATGAATGATTTATAGCTCGTCGGTGGATCGTTGGCAGTGTTTACACAAGACGATTATCGCTCAAATGTGATAGTTGTAAAAATTTGAACGATAATCGTTCCTTCTCCCCCCCGCCACATTAAGAGGTGTTTGTTTGCAGCACTTCTGGGGCTTTAATTAAACTGTGTAGAGGAGAGGAAATAAAGTGCATTTTTATTCTCTGCAAGCAGATTGATATATGAAAGGTCCCATGTGTTTCCTTGCCCTAACAGCTATCTAAGTGTCAGCAGTTTAGAAAGTGAACTGCAGCTGACAGATTCACTTAAAAAGAGTAAATCATTAATGACCCAATCATAGAATTTTCCAAATTCCACCCACCTAAACTACATTATAATCAGTATTTACTAGCCTGACAAGTGTTACTGCACTGTTAAGTGTTGACTTGTGTGCTTTCTCCTATGTCCCCTAAAGTTGCCCACATTACAACATCTCCAGCTTCTAATCTTAGCGATTTCAAAAAAGAGAAACTATTTTGGAGATGTGTTTGTTCTTGCATGGCTCCCAGATGAACAGGTTAAGCAATAATGTAATATGGTGGGCTACTATTCATACTGTGCCATTATAGTACAGCACATTACATTGCAATATGGGCAGCAGGAGAGGAAGAATCCAGGAGGAACATTAAAAAAAAACCTAACACTAAAAAAAAAAAGAAAAAAAAAGAAAAGAAAATCTAGAAAGGTAATCACAGAAATAAAACATGGAGTGCAAAGACTTAATGGTTGCCAATGTCACATTGCCCAGGTATGTTCTGCATGTGTGAAAGACTGAAATATCTTGCATGAATCAGGAAACACAAAATGATTATTATTATGATTATTTCCTACAAAGAGCAATCAACAATAGAAAACAGATATGTAAAAAATCATCAATGTAAAAGCGATCATTTGCAGAGCATTCCTTCTCCTGTCCCAGGTGTGGTGAGCTGGATTGCCTTTGTTTTATCACCAAACATGACCCTTATAAAAGTATAAAGGACATTTTAACAAATGGGGGATGTTTACTCCCTTTCTTTTGTTTCAAATTTCAATGATAATCATTTTGTGTAAATGGAGGTAACAATCGTTCAATGGGTGTTGACACCAAAATCATTGTTCACTGTAATTCCACATCATTCTTTTATTTGCTGGGATCAGATGGAGTAAGGGTCCATTTACCCAGAAAGATTATCTTACAGATCATCTGACAAAGATTTGAAGCCGAAGCCAGGAGTGGATTTAAAAATCTCAGTCTTTAGTTTATGACCTAAACTCTGTTTATAGTCTGTTTCTGGCTTTGGCAGATAATCTGTCAGATAATTTTTCTGTGTAAATGGACCCTAAAGGATCATAGCAGCGATTGTAACGAACGGCGTTGTTTTCTGTAATATGGAGAACGATTTCAGGTTAATGATAGCCTTGTTTGTGATTGTTTATTAATTGCTAAAAATCGTGATGTCTAATAGGAACCCCCTTATAGATCTCTATTTACAGGGAGTAGATATAAGTCCCTTATGCTGGGTTTACACGGAACGATCATGCGAATTTGCACAATAACGATCGAATTCGAACAATAATCGTACGTGTAAACGCAGCGAACGATTGAACGACGAGCGAGAAATCGTTCATTTTGATCTTTTAACAGGTTCTTAAATCATCGTTCATAAAAAATTCGCCGATCGTTCCGTATAAACAGTCGTCGCGCAATAGTCTGGCAGCCCGGACCCCCGCAGCCCCCTGTGCCGGCTTGATCGCCACCCACGCCGCTCCGATCGCCCCCGCCGTGACCACACTTTACCTGCTCCGCGTACCAGGTCTTCCACATCCCCGACTCCCCTCTTCAGTGCACTGATTGGCTGAAGAGGGGAGCTGGGAATTTCAAACAGCTCCTCTTCAGCACTGATTGGCTGAAGAGAAGCCGTTTGAAATTCCCGACTCCCCTCTTCAGCCAATCAATGCAAGGCAGCACTGATTGGCTGAAGAGGAGCCGTTTGAAATTCCCGGCTACCCTCTTCAGCCAATCAGTGCACTGAAGAGCGGAGTCGGGGATGTGGAAGACCTGCTACGCGGAGCAGGTAAAGTATGGTCATGGCCGAGGCGGCGTTGGCGATCGGAGCGGCGGGTGGCGATCGGAGCGGCGCAGGGGGCTGCGGTTGACCGTGGGGCCGGGCTGCGGATGAGCGGGGGACCGGGCTGCGTACGATATATCGTACCGTCTAAACACTGATCGTTATTTAAAAAAAATCGTTACTTCGAAATCGTTAATCGTACGATCGGGCCAATAATTGCCTCATGTAAACTTAGCATTATGGTTCGTTTTCACAGAGAGATTTATCCGACAGATTTTGGGAGCCAAAGCCAGGAACAGACTATAAACAGGTAGCAAGTCAAAAGGAAAGACTGAGATTTCTTCTCTTTTCAAAATCAGTCTTGGCTTTGGCTTCCAAAATCTGTCAGATAAATCTCTCTGTGTAAACGCACTATTACACACACTGATTAATGCCATTATATCCTTTCCCAGCTACCTCCTCTTTCATTTGTCTGCAAATGCTGCAGCTAACCTGACCATTACTGCCACTGTGCCATGTATATAAGGCCAGAAAGGAAGCATCTGAAGCCACGTGTTATATAATGTGCAGACAAGGATTCCCTGCTGACAGCTCCTTTTAACAATTTGCTTATTAGCTGACATTTGAAATCATTTTGCAAAAGGTCGGGACCATGAGTCACAGCACAAGATAAGTTCAGTTATTTTAACCACTTGTCTAATCCCAAAGTAATAATACATCAAATAAAGATTTATCCACTTGTCCCTGTGTCTAAAATGGCCTGGAACCAGGATACTGTTCTTGTGTGACATTAAGCATACGGAAAGGAGTTATGAGGGATGTTATGTCTCTGGTACTAAACAGTTGAGTCAATGGCCTTTGGGATTGTATGTTGCCAAGCAGCTGATATCAATACCATCTCCGTGCAATGTCCAGAAAAATATCAAATTTTTAAAAAAAAATCACTGAAATATATGGAACATGGACTAGGACCACAAGATAAGCCTGCAAAACTGAAAGCAGGGAGAACATGCAGAAGGTGCAAATGGTCCTTTTCCTGACTCCTATAATTCCTTTAGCTCACTTAGTAGCAGGCAGGTGGCAGCAATGCACCTGGAAAGCTGTGGTGGGCAACCTTCAAGAAGCAGATATACTTTAGGTAGCATTTTAAGTTACTTAAATAGATTCAAATCTATCTATCTATATATATAACCTTTTTGCTTGGATTTTCTCACCTTTTTGTTCTGTTTTGTGCATGAATATGGGGGCAGCTATATTAGCAAGTGACGTGCAGTAGATTTGTTGCAGAGGAAGTTCTGCTCATCTGAATGGGGTTATTATTGCAGATACCACATGGATTTCTGCAAGATTAATTCATCCATACTTTATGCTGTTAATGACTGAAAAAGGGGAAAATATGCACATGCCAAACGAAACTAATATAATTTTTTCTACTTTTTTAAAGGAATTTAAAGTCATTTTGAAAGTGAACAGTTAATTTAATTCTTCCAGTATCATATTACTGCTCTGTCCAATATGGAGGTTTTTTGAAGGTGTGACGTTGGCCTTACATTTTCTATACCTGTTGAGATTACCGTATGAGCAAATGGGGGAGCAGTGAGCTGCAGTCAATACTATGTAATCCTATGCATTATGTTATAGTGTATAAGTGGCAAATCACACTAAATCCTTGTCCACAATGTTATATAAATATAATCTTTGTGGGACAGGATTTAGTGAATCAGCTCAGGCTAAATGTGACAGTTTCCCTTTCATTTTTCATTTTCAAAATTTCAAAAATATACATTGATGAGTTATCCTCAGGGCAGGTTAATCTGCAATAAGTAAACTTTTTACAGAATATACAGACCAGATACTATTTTTGACCAAGTGCACTGGCTTGTCTTTACAAACAGTACAGCTCAGCTAACCCTTCATTGTGCTGGAATAGAGGTGGGCAGAGGTCCCAGTGGTGTTCCTCTAAAGACAGACCCATCAATGTATATTCAGAAACTTCTTTCAAACAATTAGAAAACACATTTTCACACACATTTTTATAAAATTCTCAGCTTTGGCTTTCCAGGTATTATGGGAATTGTAGCTTTGTAACAGCTGGAGGACTTCAGGTTCCCCATTCCTGATTTAAATAGACACTGTAAAAATGTATATTCACTTGGTTCAAATGAAAGTTAGCCAAAACCGCCATTTTCAGCAAGACTAGACAAGTGTCCAATGTATATAGGGACCAACCTGCCCCTCCTTGACGGCAGTTGTCTGGTTACAGAAGAATCGGCATATGCAATCCTTTGTTCTTGCAGGAAAACAGCCATTGCCAGTGGTGTCTGACAATAGCACATTCCACTCTGTGCTCGAAGTAGTAGTATGACACTTCTTTGAGCAGAGAGCAATAGCAGTGGAGGAGCGTGCGCTCTCCCATAGACAGGCTATGGCACACTGAGGCAGGCGGAAAGCTCCACCACGGAATTCGGCCTGATTTACTCAATATAAACATTCCCTTACCAATTAAAACATTTGTAAACGTCTGCCAAGTCTAACGTGCTTGTGTATTGGGAGGAATGGCTGTGGGCTGAAAAATCACTTCACCAAGAGCTACTATAAAAGGTCCCTATTCCCCTTAGACAGTTGTACACGACACTTGCGGCATGTTAGACTTTCAGTATAAGGGCCCTATTACACCAACAGATTATCTGACAGATTTTTGTAAGCCAAAGCCAGGATTGGATTTGATGAGGAGAAATCTCAGTCTTTCCTTTATGACCTGTTCTCTGTTTATAGTTAATTCCTGGCTTTGTCTCAAAAAAATCTCTCAGATAATCTGTTGGTGTAATAGGGCCCTAAGGTGTCTGGGGGCTCTCCTGACTATCCACTAACAGATGGATATAGAGGTCGATGGAGATAGAGGTTAGGCGTGACAGAAAATCACTGCCCAACCACTTTGCTCTCTGCCTGCAACTTAGCCCTACCTTCATAGGAATGCTCGGCTGTGCTAAAGTTCCTGTGTATGAATGTGAAGGAGGGGTGCGACAAATGAACAAATGCTTTGTGTTTTTTTAATAATCTAAACTAGTATACCTTTAAATAAAAAGATTACGCATTTTACCTAACTTCCACACAGCCTTTACACTCCAGAGTCAACATACCTGTATGTTTGCATGTCACTGAATTTTTGAATAAAGCTGGGTTCACACTGCATTTCGCTGTCTGTTTAATGGGGGGGGGGGGGGATGAAAAAACGGATGCATTTGTGTGTATACATTTTGATGTGTTTCTCCATTATCTTCCATTATGAAAAAAAGGGATCAAAAACAATGTTTTAGTGCACGCAAAAAAAAGGATGCGTTTTGATTTTTTTTTTAATATGAAAAGTCATGGAAAAATGGATGCACACAATCATTTTTTTTCATCTGCTTTTTCCATTAAACGAATTTGTTAATTGGACAGCAAAAACGCTGTGGGAACCCAGCCTAATGCCCCTATTCCACGAGTCGTTTGGAGGAGCAAACGAGCGCTATTAGCGCTCGTTTGCTCCTCGTTCCCCGCTCGCTGCCGCCGCTATTCAACACGGCGTCAGCGAGCGGGTGAGTGCGGGAGGGGCGGTGGGGAGCTGCTGGGGGGGCTGCCCGGAGGATCGCTGATTGTCCGGGCAGCCCATAGGATACAGCAGCGCCTGCTGCCAATGCTCCTATTCAACGGAGCGACGGCAGCAGATCGCTGCTATATCAGTCGCTTGTTTTTCAACATGTTGAAAAACAAGCGACTGCAACGATCAGCCGACATGAACGATGTCGGCTGATCATTGCACTCTATTCCACGGGACGAATTGCTCCTCTAAACGACCCGTGGAATAGGGCCTTTACTTTAATTCTCAGGGTCATTATTAGCATATTAGCAGTTTATTTAATACGGTAAAGAGTTGTTTTGGCGCACAATCCACCCTGGCCCATTCCTTCAAATGAATACTAGTTAGAAGCGGTGAATTGGTGCATTGAGGGTCATAGCCCCACCTCCAAGGTGCCAAAATGCCTAATTAGGATGAAGGCAAGAACCTTATCTTCAATCTTTGTGCCCCATGCACTATAGGGACATATCATCAGGTTATAATCCTCCATTTAAAAGTAGGTTTGCCAGGATGAAAGCCCCCTATACCAATGTACTAAAATTACTGTAGAAAACAGATTAGAAAAAATATGTTTCATTATCGGTAAAATTGATACATTCCCTTTAACACTTTATATTATGTAAAGGATATTTTAAGTGTTGGTTGGTTGTTATAGGGAAAAAGCAGTTTTTCTTATCTTCTATTAGTATGTAAAGGCCCTATTCCACGGGTCGTTTAGAGGAGCAATATCGTTCGTATTTGGCCAATATCGGCCGCTACGAACGATATTCGTCCCGTGGAATAGAGTGCAACGATCAGCCGACAAGGTTCATGTCGGCTGATCGTTGCAGTCGCTTTTCAACATGTTGAAAAACAAGCGACTGATATAGCAGCGATCTGCTGCCGTCGCTCCGTTGAATAGGAGCATTGGCAGCAGACGCTGCTATATCCTATGGGCTACCCGGACGATGAGCGATCCCCCGGGCAGCCCCCCCGCCGCTACCCGCCGCCCCCTCCCGCTTGCTGCAGCCGCGTTGAATAGCGGCGGCAGCGAGCGGGGAACGAGGAGCAAACGAGCGCTAATAGCGCTCGTTTGCTCCTCCAAACGACTCGTGGAATAGGGGCATAAGGAAGGTCATTGTGCAGAGTGGGGAAAGGCTATGATTGGCTTGATCCCATCTTATAATGATACCAACTTTTACTGTAATCCTGTTTACGATCAGAGGGACATCAACTTATTTTGAGGTCTACTGCCCAAAATAAAAGGGCCAAAATTTTGGATTAATTTGTTGTTATAGGTAGTAAAATGAAATAACCACAAAAAAACATAAAAGGTTGATTTAAACAATAGATCATTTTCAGATGACCCATGCACACTCAGCTGTGTTCTTATTGGGGAGAAAGGATAATGTATCTGCTCTGAAAACAAAATGGATGAGGCTTTTGTTTAAATATATTTGTCATCAGAGTAAGTTGAAAAACTACAATTTCCATCATGATGGGAATGGTAGCTGTGAAACAGCTGGAGGACCACAGTTTGACAGCAAAGCATTAAATGGTAGGCGGTTTGGCCAACATTAAAATCTTCCTACTATTTACTGCAATTCAGAAAAGATAAAGAAAAGTTAGAAATACTAAAAGGGAGGGGGAGTAATACACCAGATGATGCTTGGGAGAGAATGCCTGGTGGGCAACTCACACAGCATGTAGATAGGAAGGAAAGTGGACACAAGGCAGTGTGTGCAGGGGAGAACCCCATGGACAGTATATAAAAAGACAGCAGAACTCACAGTGACCTGTAGATGCCGCGTAAGAGAAACTAAGTCAAGGTTGAAGGTATCCGTAGCCTTTGATGTACTGTGTACGGTTAAGCTTTGCCTACACAAACACATCTGCTACTATTTAAAGGGGCTTTCCAGTTTCAAAATGATGGCAGGCCACTAGGATACTTGGCGCATGGCTCCCAAAACATTATATGGGAGGACAGCGTCCCCTTGAGTAAGTTGGGCAGAAACATGTTGTAGACTCTGTAGACTTATTGCTCTACAGATGGCTTATGAGAAAAAATAAACAAGCATTGTGCCAGTCAAGGTTGCTGTAATACTGTACAACATTAAAACCCAGATTTATCCAACGGTTTAGACATGCCTGTGATTTGATGCCTGAACATTTGCAAGCATATTGTGCCCACAGCTTGTTGTGGTTTCCCTCCTTGACTTAGGGTGGGGAGAGAATTGCTGCAGCCCCCTCCCCCCAACAATTTAGCACCCTAACCTGCAATAAATCCAATCAAAATCATTTGTTGTGGACATAACTGTGTAAAATTTGCAGAATTTCTTGGTGAAGGCATCTAGAGCTTTTATGGTTTAAATTTTGTCATTTTTTTTCTTTAATAATATATGTTATACTGAAGTCTATGGAAAAACGGCCATTAGTAAACGTTTTACCAAGTAGGGCGGATTTCCAATAGGCAGTAAATAAAATAGCATTTTCTTTACTTTTGCCATATTAGGGTTAAAACAGGCAAATACAAATGGCAGTCAGACACTTCTGAACCTTAGAAGGTGTGCTCAATCGACCCCCCACCCCAGCAGAGATTATCCCTTTATGGTGGCCACACACCTTTCATAAATGTCAGGTATTTATCCGGTCTTCCCCATTTTCTCTGGGGAGAGGAATAGTAAGCTGGAGGCTAATCTCTGAGAATAAAGGGGTCAGGCAAAGAGTGTCCAAGATGTGGCGAAGGGGGGGCTGGAATGGGGCACATGTGGTTCTGTGATTCTTTGAGGGATTACTGGAGTTTGGTGCATGAATATATTGCAGAGAAGGTGGGATCAAGTTTTGAGCTTGAACATTGGGAATACTGTGGAACAACTCAAAAATAAAAGCAAAAAAAGAAAATCATACATAGGATGGCCCCATACACAGACAAAGTATATGGGGACCTTTACAGGCAATGCTCATTGGAAAAAGTTATGTAAATAAGCTGTCCTTTAGAAGAAAAAGTGTATTGATACTACCCTGTAAGTCAATGTCCAATCCATTGAAGGATTTTAATCAAGCTAGACTCTCCCCAAAAGGAGAAGACAATGATTTGTAGACAGGTGTATTTGCGACCATCGCTTGCTGTGTAGAGGCTGCCCCATACAGAGACCGTGCCAGGCAGCCTCAACCCCAGGAACTGTATATAAGAATATATGGTACACAGGAAAGGGGGCGTGTGCCAGTACTTGACCAGGGGATAGTCCTGGCATTCCTAAAACAAAACAAACAGTGGCAGCAGAGGGGGACATGTCGCCCCTTACTGCTGCCAGTCAATGGAAGTGTATATGTAAATGAAAAAAAACAACACTTTAAAAAAAAAAAAAAAAAAAGTTATATTTTAAATATAACATAACTTTATTAAGGCAATGTATTTTTAGTCTCCGGTAAACCCCCTTTATAAAGAAAAACAGCAATTTTTTTATTGCAATGCAATTAACTGCAATGTTACAAGGCAAAAGAAATTTAAAAATAAAATTTTAGGATTAAAAAATAAATATACATTTGACTAAACAAACGTACTAAAAATATAAAATGATTTTAGAAGAGGAGATAAGAAAGTAAGAAGAGGCTATGGGTGCAGAATTTTTATTTTAAATTCTGTAAAATCACCCATTACACGAAGAAACACCACAATCAGACTCTCACTTGTGAATGGTCTGACACTGTATCCATACACAGGTGTCACCTTTCATTGTATTTCTTGTTATAATAATGAAATGGCTGCTAGGAAGTTTTATACAGAACAAGAAACATCAGCTTATTAGGTGTAGTGGCCAAAATGAACACTGAAATCCATAGTGCAGCGGAATATAAAACAAAAATAAAATGAATTCTTTAAAATGTTTAACAATCACTGATTTAAACAACAGGCCCAGCTTTATCAATATGAGACAAAAACCTGATATGCTCATAGAAACCAACCACAGCTCAGCTTTGCTTTCTGGAATTGCCCTGGTAATTTGAAATGTAAGCTTCAATTGGTTACTATGGGTAAATAATGGTCTCAGACTGATAAAGGGAATATGACCCAATAGCCTAGATTTTATATCTCAGCCCTATCTCGAATCGAAATGTATGGTCTCAATAAGTTTGGAGCGATTATCAGCTGAAAGGACAATATGTGTAACAAGTCTGTCAGCTTATAGTTATATTTAATCCACCTTAACGTTGCTTGTGATAACACATCTCCGCATGCAAATGGGAGGGAATATACAGCTAACAAGCCAAAAGGGCACCACAATCGATTCATCGATGACTCGTGCAACCCTCCCCCACTTTCTTACTGTATACTCTAATAGGCTCATCAACTGGAAATTGTAATAATACTTTTACTCTAAAGGGGTTGCATCAGAAACAACACCTTTCAGAATGAGACAGCTCCAGGCAAACAATTGATCTTGCATGTGGGAAGCTGCAGCCAGAAAATCACTTGATGTGCAGGGATACTTGCAGGGGAAATAGAGTCTTCTGATGAACTCAAGACATCCTTGTATTACAGGGATGGCTAGTCATCAGAGAGGAGCGAACCTCCAGCATGTTCGAGTTCATCCAAAGCCGAACATTCGGCATTTGATTAGCGGTGGCTGCTGAAGTTGGATAAAGCCCTAAGGCTATGTGGAAATCATGGACACAGTCATTGGCTGTATCCATGTTTTCCAGACAACATTAGGGCTTTATCCAAGTTCAGCAGCCACAGCTAATCAAATGCCGAACGTTCGGGTTCGGATGGACTCGAGAATGCATGAGGTTCACTCATCTCTACTAGTCATCTGTGTGGCATCCAATGCATACTATTCTTTCAATCTTCATATACCTTAACCCCCTAGCTGCACCAGGTACTTATAATACGTCCTTGTAGCAGGTTAGTTTCAGCACGAGGACCTTCTATAACTGACCTGCTTCAGATGCTCACTGCTTACACAGTGACCGGGAGCTGCAACTAAACTGTCAGCTGATAGCTGACAGTCTAGTGTAACTGCCACTGGACCCCCAGAGGGGATCCAGCATCGACAATTGCCGGCATTGGTGGATTGGTAACGGTAATTGATGTGGGAAAAATTTTTCACCTACTTTGCAGTTAATTCCTGTGAAATGCCCAAAGGGTTAAAAGTATGAGTGTAGCTTCACACGTACCGGATTTCACGCTGCCAAGTGCACTGATTGGCTGATGGGAAGCGAGGGCAGCCGGAAGCCTCACACACAGCCGCAGCGCCGAGCAGTTAATGTAAGCTCCGGGCCGGGGGCTGTGGGATGTTAAAGGGGCCGGGTCACATACTGGCAGCGGAATGAAAATTCTGCTGCGGGTATGTGACCCATTCACTTCACACTATCAGGATCAACAGCGGATTTCTCTGCAAACTCGCAGCGTGAAATCCGCTGCGAATCCAGTATGTGTGAAGCTACCTTAAATGTTAAAATTTTAAAATGGGGTATATTATGGGGGTATACATGATAGTATACAGGCCTCTAAAATATACTCCAAAACTGAACTGGTGCCTAAAAAATTTCTCAGTTTGAAATTTTCAGGAAAAATCTGAAAATTGCTAACAAACATTTATGGCCTCTACTAACATCCTAAAAAAGTAAGTACATGTTCACCAAATACTGTTAATATAAAATAGACATGTTCTAGATATGAATTAATAAATAACTTATGTAGTATTACTATTTTCCTTTTTGGCAGACATTTTGGAGTTTTTCACAAAAAATTCTAAAGCTATAAACCCAAATTTACCACTAACAAAGTAGAATATGTCACAAAAAAACACTATTTTGGAATCACAGGGATTGGTAAAAGCATTCCAAAGTTATTGATGCTTAAAGTCATATTTGAAAAATTTGGCCGTGTCAAACGCCAAAACTGGCTGTGTCCCCTAAGGGTTAATGGTCTTTGTTAGACAAGCTCTTTAATGTAATACTTGACTATGCCACATACACTACTATTGAAAATTTTGAGACCTTATACGTACGGCCCTTTTACATGGGCTGATTAGAAAAAAAGCATTGCTGGAAACACACATTCTGTCGATAATCAACCCGTTTAAAAACTTCAGCGATCAGCCGAGGAACAGGAAAAGGCCCATTCTTCGGCTGATGGCATCTTTTTGAACAGCACTATAAATCATTGTTTAGCAGCAGCACATCTCCCTATGTAAACAGATGTGCGGCTGATAGCAATTGCCACACGAACGACACCTGGATCATTCATGTGGCCTAGACGCTCAGTTAATTCTGCTATGTAAAGGCACAGCAAGCGATCGCTAATCTTGCTGATAAGAACTTGTTCGAGGGCAAGGACAGCTGAAGATTGCACGGTCTAAAAGGACCCATAGTTATTAAGTTTGCAACTTAATAAATAGTAATGCTACAAACAAACATATCTGCTAGAAAAAGAATGCCGCAAAGAATCCTGAAAAGCATATCAGTCATTTAACTAAAGGGCCAAGGCTTGTAATTGCTATCAATTTGCATTGTTAATGTGCACAAATTTGACCCCACGTTTTCTGATCCATCCTTCACAACTAAATTTGGCTTGACAGGTACCTTTTCCTACCAGCAGAATACCAGCTGTTCTGACTACATAAGTCTTGCATAATTTAAAACAGTGTTTTGTTATTGTCCTCTTGTATCATGAAATTAGCTTCATTCATGCGCTATCCACATAATAAGACATTCTCTTGCAAAATGAAACTAGCCTTCCTTTATTAGATTTGTGTACAAATTTCCCTCATTATCCACACTAAATGACCGCAGGCTATCACATTGCTTCCTCCATACCTGATGTCTTTTCATTTGTACTGAGCCTCACAAATGTTTAGATTTGAACGTCCATAATTCTTTTTCTTCTCCATAATTTTCTATTTAATGTGCATGTTATTTTGCCGATTGTGAACTTCCAATTATTGGCCAGCCTCACATAAGGTATTTTCTTTAATATTTTGCTCAGTGGGCAAGCATCAGACCTTTGGGACATTTTGTATCCAAAGTATTGCATGGAATAGCCTTATTTCCCCCAGAAAACAAATATTGGAAGAAAGACGTTTGATGATAATCAAATTCTGATGCTCCAGATAGAATGGGCAATCAAATTTAACTAAGTTACACAATTAGCCATTGGAACATGTGTGATGGTTGCTGATAACAGGGCTTTATATGCCCATGGAAATAGTCCATTGACAAAAAAAAAAAAAAATCTACCTATAGTTAACTAAAACACTTCCAAATGTTTATGTGTTTATACTGCATTAGGGTACGTTCACACTACGGAATCATGCATCTGCTTATGCACGGGTGGATTCCGCCGTCCACCCAAAGAATGAACCTGAAATGCGCGCGGCCGCCAGAGTCCGCAAGCTGCGAGCTGCGGAATTCGTGACAGGTTATCAGTCAGAATTCCGCAGTGTGCATATACCCTTAGAAGTAAAAAAAAAAAAAAAAAAACAACACAATTTCAAGCAGTAGAATATGGCAGCATTCCAGCCATAATGTCTCAATCTAGGCCACTCTGTCTTTTCACCAATTTAGAAGTGGATATTGTCTTGTACTTCTGATCATTGTCTTGCTACACAACCTAACAGTTCTTGAGTTTCAGACACTGGTCACTGGCCCTTTTACTTCAGGGTTTTCTGGTTGATAACAGAATTCATGTTTTTTTTCTACATTGAAAAGAGGTGGAATTTATATACGAGTGAAGTTGGACTATTGATATAATGTTCCTGTGTTTCCAATACTGTATTATCTTTATTCTAGACGTAACAGGACCCTTGTTTCCTAAATATTAAACGTATTGTCGTAAGTCCCTTGCTTAGCTCCTTGTATACAGGCCAGGTAGATTGTATTGGTCTATTTGAATTTATAGCCTTCCAGAACTTCATGCTTTGTATACCCTGCTAAGCGTTAATCACTGCAGAGTTGTGACGCCCAGCTCCACACTGTGCTAACACACCTATCCACTATAAAATGCTAACTAAATCAGTTCACCGATGTACCATTTAATACACTACAAAATGTAAAAAAACACACTTTAAAAAATACACCGAAACAACTGAAATTACTCAATCCAGCACAGGAAAGATAACATTAAAAAGGAGAGAGCATAGTGGGGTTGGTCCTGATTTGCATCAAACCATTTCAACAGTCCTACTGGTCTGTCCATTATCAGAATAAATGGCTTCAATTATATTGCACCCAATCACTTTAGAGGTATCATCTGCAATAATACATCTTAATGTGAACATCCACATTTTAGAATCATGTTATTTTTAGCTGAAACATTTGATCATCCTTTTTACAGCTAGTGCAAGTTTTCTGATACAGTGCTCTAAGATGTCAGTGAAAGTCACGAAATAAAACTTATACAGTACAATATTTAAAATAATAAAATATGCAGTAAACATCAAATGTGTATACAAGTAATCTGGAGCACAGCTCCAACCACCATTGTAAATATAAATAAAATAATGGATTTTCTCCACTCTGGCCCTCTAATGAACTGAGAATATTTTAAAGGGTAAATGTGAACAAGAGATTTACCTGTGAAAGATGAGTGCCAGAGAATTAGAAAGATAAGCTTACTGAACTTTGTATGAACTTGTTTTACTGAAATTTCTGGAATATGCTGCATATCCATAATAATTTGCAATACACACACACACACACACACACACACACTACAGTAGAAATTGATATGTTAAGGATCAAAAAAATCCACACTGGGCAATTTCCATGCAAAAAGTTTTAGTGCCTCACCCACATGTATTGCACTATACTTTAAATCCACATAGAATCTGCAGTTTGTGATGTATATTCTGTACTGTATCATTACAGTATATTACTTTATTGCAGGTGTTCTCACAGAGAAATGTTATAAAAACAAACTGTGTATTATGTGTGACGGCACATTGGCCAGTTGATTTTACAGTTTATTTCTACCCGAAGATGATAGCCCTTATAGTGTCTGGCACCAATACTTTCTCCCCATTGATAAATACATTAACCCCTAGACAACCAAGGATGTACCTGTATGCCTTGGATGCCTGTCCCCAGACAACCCTGGGCGTACAGGTACCTCCTGTGTTATGAAGTGCACTTCACAGCAGGTGGGGACTGGATGCAATCAGTAGCCGGGCCCTCACCGTTAACCCTTAGGCGACCCTGGACGTACCCGTACTATTAGCGGGCATGGTCCGATCGCCACGCCCGCTAATTAGATAATCGGATGCAGCTGTCAAAGATGACAGCTGCATCCGGTTACCTGATGCAGCCGTTCCCTGATGCAGCCGTTCCCTTGAGGAACAAAGCGAATGGCGTAAAAAAAATTCCCTCCAAATAAAGTGTTTTTTTTTTTCAATTTCACCACACATTGAATTTTTTTCTGGTTTCACAGTGTACTTTATGAAAAAAAAAAAATCAGCCTGTCATTGCAAAGTACAATTAGTGGCACAAAAAATAAGGGCTCATGTGGGTCTCTAGGTGAAAAAATGCAAGTGCTATGGCCTTTTAAGCACAAGGAGGAAAAAACGAAAAGCAAAAATTGAAAACGGCCCGGTCCTCTAAGGGTTAAAGGTAAAGTTTTGAGAAAATTTTTATTAAAGTATTTTATTGCCCCCCAAAATACACTTATTACAGGAAATGCTTATAAAGTGCTTTTTTCCCTGCACTTACTACTGCATCAAGGCTTCACTTCCTGGATAAAATGGTGATGTCACGACCCGACTTCCAGAGCTGTGCGGACTGTGGCTGCTGGAGAGGATGATGGCAGAGGGATGCTCAGTGTCCCCCTGCCCCTAGATCTGTACCCGTTTACAGTACAAATCAGTCCCCCCCTTCGGGCCTGTGTTATAGGCCCCCTATCCCATAATAAAAAAAACTAGTACCTGGTTGTGTAATATGCCCAGAAAACGTGCGCCAATCTAGCAGATCTGCACCCGTTTACAGTATTCAGCGGTCCCCCATCGGCCAGTGTGATAGGCCCCTTAGGCTGTCCTATTATCGGTAGGATTTGATAATCTCACACTACCAGACCTAACTATAGCCCAACCCATTCTAACAGTACATACAACAAAAATAGCCAAAAAATGGAAAAACACAGATTCCTAATATACAAGGAATACTATTCTCTATACATTACATTTGTGTAATGGAACACTTGGTGGCATGTAAACTGAATAATAGTTCTAAATTTAAAAGGAACTGGGCTAAAAGGTTTATATTTTCTTATATTTGACTATATTCAAATATGCGAAAAAGGGGTCCGTGGAGCCTCAGTTACGAGTCTCAGAACACGGGAATAGCCAGATATCCCTCTCTCAAGAGAAGGAAGCCCATTGCCAAGGGGTGCCTCCTAGTGGGGAGAGCACCAAACCACCCTGATACGTAGTCCCTCAGGTCCTCACTCTGTTGCGAGCTTTGGGACCTAAATAGGGAAACACCAGGGTGGCCCCTGTAAGTCAAAGTCTAACTCTGTGGCGAGTATAATGACATAAGACAAGGGTTACCAAGGCTAGGCATCCATCCACAGACTGCAGTTTCGGGGTATTTGCCCCTCGTCAGTGTGGAGCAGGATTCTGGCTACTGGGGCAATGATAAATAGACCAACAAAACACAACAATCACTGAACTCAGGGAGAACAGTGAAAAATTTTTCACTGTTCTCCCTGAGTTCAGTGATTGTTGTGTTTTGTTGGTCTTTGACTATATTCACACATTATCAGTATTTTGAAAACACAGAAATGCTATGCTCACACTGTTGAAATTTAGTGAATGGCCATCATTTAACCCCTTAACGACATCGGGCGTAAATTTACGCCCTGATGCCGGTAAGGACGTTCAGAGCACGCTCTGAACCGCGGCGGTCCCGGGTGCCGTGTGTAGCCCGGGACCATAGGTATTAGCGGGCACGGTCCGATCGCCGTGCCCGCTAATACAGTAATCAGATGCAGCTGTCAAACATGACAGCTAAATCCGATTACCTGGTGTCTAGTGGCGGAGATCGCTCCCCCGGGATGTTATCCCGGAGGAGCGATCTCCGTTTCTGAAGCCGGCCGGGGACCGTTCCAAGATGGCGCCGTCCCCGACTCGGCACTCGTTTACCTCCGGCTGCAGCAGCCGAAAGCAAACGAGTGCCGATCTCATGGATCTCTGCAGCATATCTATGCTGCAGAGATCTCTATGAGAGATCAAAGCACTTATACTAGAAGTCCCCCAGGGGGGCTTCTAGTATAAGTGTAAAAGTAAAAAAAAAAGTGTCATTATTAGTAAAAAGCCCCCTCCCCTAATAAAAGTCTGAATCACCCACCTTTTCCCAGGTTATAAATAAAAGTAAATAAATAAACAAACATGTTTGCTACCGCGTGCGTAATCGCCCAAACTATTAATCACATTCCTGATCTCGCACGGTAAATGGCGTCAGCGCAAAAAAATCCCAAAGTGCAAAATTGCGCATTTTTGGTCGCATCAAATCCAGAAAAATTGTAATAAAAAGCGATCAAAAAGTCATATATGCGCAATCAAGGTACCGATAGAAAGAACACATCATGCCGCAAAAAATGACACCTCACACAGCCCCATAGACCAAAGGATAAAAGCGCTATAAGCCTGGGAACGGAGCGGTTTTAAGTGACGTATATTTGTTGACAATGGTTTAAATTTTTTACAGGCCATCAGATACAATCTAAGTTATACATGTTACATATCGTTTTAATCGTAACGACTTGAGGAACATATATAACAAGTCAGTTTTACCCCAGGGCGAATGGTTAAAAACACATTTCCCCCAAATAAACCAAATGCTTTTTTTTTTTCCATTTCACCACACTTTGAATTTTTTTCTGGTTTCGCAGTGTACTTTATGCAAAAATTCAGCCTGTCATTGCAAAGTACAATTAGTGACGCAAAAAATAAGGGCTCATGTGGGTTTCTAAGTGGAAAAATGCAAGTGCTATGGCCTTTTAAGCACAAGGAGGAAAAAACTAAAACGCAAAAATCAAAATTGGCTCTGTCCTTAAGGGGTTAATGGCAAATAATGGCTGTTATTTTAAAACAACGGCCGTGGATTTGATATAACGACCATTATAGGAAGGCCCTCCACTAAATTTTAACAGTGTGTGAACATAGGCTTTGTGTTTTCAATCCACTCCTGTTTTTTGTTGCAAAAATGCTTTTAGAAAAACAGCAATTATAAAATACTAGCATTTATTAATGAATGTCTTATTTCTCTTGAAATTAATTTATATACTATAGGGACTAAGTATTTGTTAAATGTTATATTTTTGTTATATACCACAAGATACTTATAATGGAATTTTAACCAGCTGTGAACAAAAAAAAAAACAGTAGTACATCTATGTTACAGTATGTAATTGTATTTAAAATTAAAAGGAGAAGTCCAGCTATTTCTAAAAGCCTGCAGACTGCAGGGGGAGGGCAGAAATTGATTACATGTAGGAACTTGCGTCTCCCTGTGCCCGAAGTGAGTGGATCAGGACCCCAGCCAGAAATCATTTTCCCGTGTTGTGAGGACATCATGACTTGGTGGCTGTCCCAACCGATGGACCTGTTGCTCGGCCAATCAATGACTGGTGGAGCCTGGCGGGGGTCCTGTGGCCGCTCCCACTGCTCACCGCAGGCACAGGGAGAGGTAAGTTGTTACTTGTAACCCCCCCCCCACACACACACACACTTTGCAGGCTGATGGCTTTTAGAAATCTTCTAAGACTTCTTTAATAAAAATATTTGAAAAGTAAGTCTACCATTGCAAAGCACAATTGGTGTTGCAAAAGAAATAGGAGCTCACAAGGATTAGTGGGTGAAAAATGTGATCGCTATGGCCTTTTAAACACAAGGGAATAACTGTAAAAATGACAATTGGCTCCGCCCTTAAAGTGGTAGGGACCCTACTATCTGTTTTTACAGATTATAGCCAGGTACTAAAACATTTTTAGTACATTTTAAAGGGGGCTGCCATCTAGCATGAGCTGTCTTTAAAGGGGTTGGCCACTTTATAGTAAAACTGTTCCATGCACAGTATTAATAACTGTAGTCACAGCACTTACTGACAGCAGCTATCACATTCCCGCTCCTCCAGACTGTGCTGCCTTGCTTTATGGAGAGTCTGTCCATAATGGCTGACATGGAGGAGAATGAGACCTTGTCCTGCCCCCCAGTGTCCACCACTGAGCCTGTATATGTCTATGGAAGACACAGAGGGTGGGGGATGGTCACATGCACCTCCAAGCTCTGCTATCCTATGGACAGAATCACCACAGAGCAGGACTGCACAGCCTGGAGGAGAGTCTGATTTTAGCTCTATGAGGTAAACAGGGAGCTGCTGTCAGTAAGAGCAGTGACTACACTTACAGTAATACTGTACACTGAACTTTTACTATTAAGTGGTCAACCCCTTTAGTAAGCTGCTTTACAGCTGGCCTCATGCACATAAGCTCTATGAACATCCCCAGCCCCATTCTTCGTATGGGACACATGTGAAAATGCTCAGTGGGCAGAAGAGCAGGCAGAGTTGTGAAAAATCATAAGCCATGCATGGCTCCAGCTAATTAAAGGGGTACTCTGGTGTCTGTACATAGAAAATAGAGGTGTTATTGTTATCTAACCACCCTCTCCAGATGTCCTCCTGTCGTGTATCGGAGTCCCCCACTGATCACAGACAATCCTGTCTCCACAGCGACAGCCATATCAATCACTAGCCAGTAATTATCTGTCATTGCAGACAGGTTCAGAAGTGTTAACAGGAGTCAGTGGGGGACCTAGAGACTAGCAGGAGAGATGGAGGTAAGGCATGGCGTGCATCGGAGTAAAGAAGGCAGGGTGCGCGGCCATGCGCTCTGCTCCCTCCCCTTTCCCCTGTCGCTGTCACAAGATTGTGACAGCAGCAGGGGACAGAGGAGAGGTGGCAGGCATAGGGACATCAGCTTATGGGATCATAAGCTGATGTTTAAAAACGACCTGGGCATTGAGGAATCAATGACCCTTGGTCGCGAAAGGGTTAACAAAAACATGATTCAAAGAGGCGATTTTTTTTTTTATTTAACATGATGGCTAAATAAACAATCCTTGAATTAAAAGTCTTCTCATAGACAAACAGTACATATTGGCTGCCACAGTTGTTCAAACTGCTTATACATGATCAATGACATCGGGCAAAGGACAATCTTTTAGGAAAATACAGATAATGTTCTGAGAACTTCTTTTCAGACTATAACAGTCTAATTGGTTGGCTGAAATAACCACTTGCTGAGCCGACAAATGGTTTGGATTGAAATCATCCACTTTAATCACATTTATTCTAAGGAGAATTGGCAACTTTAGCAGTTAAGCCAAAAATTGTTATTAAAGGGAACCTGTCACCCGGGACGCAGGCACAGAGCCTGCCTGACCACCCGGTGCAGCCCCGGATACTTTCCTGCAAGTCCCGCCCCTGGAACTGGTCCCGGGACCCTCGTCCCAGGTTCCCTTAAAGCCAGCTAGTAATTATATAGGCTGTGTATTTGTCATAACATTAATCAAGTTAAAGGGAACCTGTCACCCCCCGTGCCGGGGTTACAGGCTCCCGATCCCCGCTAGAGCCCCCTATACTTACCTGATCGTGCCGGGTTCCGCTTCTTGATCCGGTCCGGTGACAGATTCCTGCGCCCGAAATGCGCGCTCCTGAGATGAGTCCAACGCTCAGAGAATGAATAGAGCGGACTCACCATTCATTCTCTATGGGCATCGGACTCATCTCAGGAGCGCGCGAGCTTCGGGCGCTGAAATCTCAGTCATTGGACCGGATCAAGAAGCAGGACCCAGTGCGATCAGGTAAGTATAGGGGGCTATAGCGGGGGGTCGGGAGTCTGTCACCCAGGCATTGGGGGGGGGGGGGGGGGAGGGGATGACAGGTCCTCTTTAAAGCAATAGTTTTTAAAATCAGATTATATGTATTAAAAAAAAAAAGGTATTACAAATGTGCCATTTTTAATAAAATAAACTTACATCCCTGTACTGCTTTTCTCTCCATTGGTTTAAATCACTTCCGGGTTTCCTCTGTTGTCAAGAGAGACAAGAGCATTTATAGCTCCCACACCGCCCCAGGAGACAAAAAAAAAAAAAGAAGTCTGTATGCTATTAAAAATATCAAAGCAAAACAAACACTAATAAATTTGGTGTTGCTGCATGCTAACACAAAATGTTATTGACTGTGCATGGTAAATGGTGCAAAAAAAAAAAAATAATAATAATAATATGCAAAGCCAACACTGCTGTTATTTGATCAAACTGTACACCAAGAATAAATTAAATTAAAAACATTATTTAAAAAGTTGATCATTTATTTTAAAGTTTAAAAAAAATAATAAAAAAAAAAAAAATTGGGTGTCACCAAAATCATACTGACCTGAGGAGTAAAGAGAACAGTCACCATTAAAAGCAAAGGTGGTTGTTTGCACAGTGCATCTTATATTAAAATAAGTCATTAATTATGGCTCTTAGAATTTATCACATTGTGGTCTGGGTGGAGGATTTGCTATTTTTCACCATACTGATCCATGCCTCTAAGAGAAGGTAAAAAATTTAAATTGCAAAAAAAAATTGACGTGGAGTTGGGATAATAAGAAGTGGGGATCTGAGAGCAGCACCACCACAATTTACTAGAAATCCCACAGTATAAATGTAACGTGTCCATCTTCTAGATGGTGATAGTGGCAGTGTATAAGATTGCCAAAGAGCAGATGTCTCACCAATTTTTGTTGAATGCTACCTAGGGAAATCCAGGCTGATAATGGCACTGACAATTCAGACAGGGTGTGTAAAATTGCCTCAAATTGAACATTTAAGTTAAAAACATGCAATGCTGCATATGCGTGGCCACAGATGAACTAGCTTTTACTAAGCCTAATGCAAAAAAATATACAAACTACTCGGGATCAAAAACTTACCTCACTGCTGGTGTTCCTAACGTATTATATAAAAGTAAAAGGTTTTAAAGTCAACCAAACTTGCAATATGAAAAAATACCTTCACCCACTCTTGCTGCTCCATAATAATTCAGCATATAGTCACAGACGTCAAATTTTTGAAATCCGTTCTTTGAAAGATTGAGGGACGTGTTTTTTTTTTTAGAACAGGCAATAACAAATGTCTCTGCAAGTTATATTGTTTCCACAGTACAGCATAGCTTTCTGCCGAGTCCTCCCTAATGTCGTGCAGAAGTAATGTTTAAATTGGTCCAGGTTTCTTTTGGTCTCCTTACGACAGAAAATGTCCAGAAGAGTGTTCCTACAAGGTAATGATGCTTCTTTCGTAATTCCAAAGCAACATCTTTCCAGCTAAATCTCAAGTTGACCAGGTCCTTACACAATTTTCCATGCATTGCCAACATTTAGCATTTTATTCTTCCTTCAAATTCTTCTGGAAATTCTCAGGGTGTGTTTCACAGGTTCTGCAGATCTTACCAAACGTAAATAGTCAACATAAGTACTTTAGCTGAATGGATTTTATCCACCTAAAATGTCAGCCTCCTGAAACTCTACATAACTGCTGTTTTCTAAGCATTTTTATGTAGATGTTCACCAGTCTTCATGAAGCTGGCCTTCAAAGTAATCAAAGCTGTAAGCTTCCCTACGTTAAGAATACAGTGATGCAGCATTCGAGAGAGGGGAGTAAAAATCACTATTTTCCTAAATGGCAAGGTGGAAAAAGGTTTAACATTATGCATAACTGCACAGATTAAGCTTTATCCAAACTTAGAAATTACAATTAAAATATTAGATGCATATAAAACATCTCCGCGAAATGTAATACAGAAAGTGGGCGTAAATAGAATTTAAATATTAAGACAAACTATGCAACACTTTGGACTGCTTCAGCGGATCAAAAAAAGCATGCAAGCAAGCTAAAAAGTCATAATTACCTATCATTTTGAGTACATAGCTCCTGTACAGATCTAGGAGTCACAATAGTCACAGACTATAAACAAATATGTAAATCCTGTTCTATGTAATATCTTTCATCTGTTCCCAACCCCTTGCTAACCTACTAAACGTATAACAGGATCAGTTTTGCAAAGGCGATAGTTGACAAAAAATAAATAAATGACAAATACAAAGTAAAGATTTAGCAAGGGTTTCATACAGCACATTTTGTGGTAGCTTTTTTATTCAGTTTTGAGAGCCAAAGGCAAAAGTGGATTAAAAAGGAATGGTAAATATAAAAGGATGGATGTACACTTTTTCCTGATGGATCCACTTCAGGCTTTTGCTTAAAGAGGTGCTCCAGTATCTGAAAATAGTATTTGAAATAAACCATCACCCTAACATGTAAAACTTTTTAATATTGTGTTATCACTGACAGTACTGGCTTCAGTTGCTTTTCTGTGCTCTATCAGTGACAAGAAACAGAAAACGGAACGACTACAAAATTCATACTGACCCCAGCTGCTCTTGATCGCCCGCCAACCCCTGGTAGTGTCCAGCTCTTTAACCCTTTTTGTGCTGCAACATAATTAAGCTCTATATGACTTACATGATGCTACATAGAAAGTGTATAAGAGCAATCCCGCCAGTGTCACAAATTGGTTGCGCGGGAAATAAATCAGCTGGATATGTGACATTGCAACTGAAGCAGCTGCAAGAAACTGGCGTCTATCAAAAAGAGACCTGGGAGTGGCGATACAGAGCACAAGGATAAGTAAGTATACTTTTATTATGTTCTGGCACCCCCCTGCCTGTAATTTTTTCTTCTTCTTTAAAACCAAAAAGAGACATAAATGTTATGTTCTGGGTTTAAACCTTTCTGTGCTGCAGCATGTAAGTGACGCAGAGCTTATTTTGTGTCACTTACACGCCACAGCACAAAGAAAGTTAACAGCAGGAGACTGCATTTATGCATAGCCCTGTGGTCCTCTACACAGGGATCCCTCACATTTTATTTTTTTTACTTCACAAAAGCGAATATATTCAAATATATTATAATTAAAACCCTGAGCCCCCAAAGGGCGAATTAATTTGATCAATCACCCAGCCATAGAGAATCATCTGGTGCAACCAAAACTGGAAGGTTCAGCCAGCATTCATCCAATGCATACAGTTAACTTCAGCTACAATTTTTTTTTTTTTTTTTAATAATGCCTTTGTTACAAAATGAGGGAACCTAAAAAGGTGACTAGCACTTTCACAATTTGCCAGTTTAGGGTAAGTCGCTGCATAATAGAAAGTTAAGAAACTGAAGAATCTGTTTGCTGTCAGTGTATGGATATCACCTAATACGCAGCAGAGTTAGCTGCAAATAAATTCATGGAACAAATCTCCTGATAGATTAGTCTATGATGTTCTGATTCTCTAACTGCAAACAGGATTGCTGGCAACTGTGAGAAACAGGATATTAAGAAACTGCAGATATTTTATTACAGTGATTAGGTTTTGTTCACAGAAACTTAGAAAACCACTTAATGGTACTTTCACACTTACCGGATCCGCAGCAGATTTCAATTAACTGAACACCGCATCAAATCTGCTGCAGATCTGCTGCGGATCCTGTAGGTGTGAACGCACCCTAAAACAGAAAATACTACACTCTCTCTGTTCACTTTAGGGCTGCTCTTCAGAGCTGTAACTACTGACAAGCGTTTTTTGCTTGGAGGTTGAATTTCTGAGCTTGTAGTAACCACCAGCTGTCTATGCAGTAGTGAGAAAGGTTGTTTGCTCTCACAACTTTAGTAGAGCACATGACTCCACTTGTCAGGCAAGCGGACATAGACATACCGTAGGTGAGGATACAAACTAATAAATCATCTACAAACTTAGCTTTGAGGGGGTTGCAAGTATTTTTGTAGTTTGGATACACACTTATGGGTACCGCATGTTCCGGAGTTGTGTGTATATGTAACGATGATCACACGCTTACTAATAGTAGCCTAGTGCTTAGGATTACTTTTCTCCTTGACAAGTAAATGGAAGAACACTGCTGGATGACAGGTCATAGGGGCAGTTTATTATAGCCAACCACAGGAATGAATGTAAAAAGAAAGGAGTGAACCACTTAATACTTCATATTTCTGGATCCACTCCTGGCTTAGGCTTATAAAAGGAGGAACAGGCAACCAATTTTTAGCAGAAGTATAATTTTTGTCAGCAATATCTAGCAGTAGCCAATTCCCCGCTCTCTATTGATTAGATAAAAAAGCTCAAAGAAGCATGAGCGTGTAGGGGGTCAGGAGAACTAGTGATCGCATTCATCTATGGTTTATGGTGTTCCTAATAATTCTAGCGCCAGGTTAAAACAAAACTTCCAAAACAAATAACTAAATTGCATTAATACCAGTATCACAATATAGTTCCTGGATGAATAGCACCTACACAGGATTTCACAGCATGTCAGTCATAGCTGGAGCGGCAGGAAGGGTAGTCCAATGGAGCAGGGCGATACAACGCAACTGCTACGTCTGATACTTAGCACAACCAAACCAAATAAGTTCTTGTCATTTTGGACACACAGCCTAACAAATTTGGGTCAACATTACTGTCAGCCTCCTGCTATAGTCTACTGTGTTTACAAAATTGTGCGACACTATGGTCACTGATACTGAGCTAGTCCACCAGAGTTGCTACTATCAAATTTCTAGCATTTTGCCTACTAGATTTGTTACAGAGCAAGATAGCTGAATGATAAAGCCTGGCTTGCAGACAAGGGTAAGTCATCCAAAATGTCCTAATGTCTGAGTTAGGCATTTGCACTTCAGGCAAACCATTTCCATTAGTAACTTACACACTAAAGAGACTCTGTACCCACAACTGCTTTTAATCCAACATCGGTCCTGGGGTCTATTCAGCAGGTGATAGTTATTGTTCTAAAAAAACAACTTTTAAACTTGCAGCCCTCTGTCAAATTGGCGTGGCCTAGACTACGGATGCCCTAGCATTGCACCGCCCCTCCTCCTCACCCTCTTCATCATTAGGAAAGCCCCTAGAACAATTTCTCCCATTAATCACTTGTCTGAACACTGGACATGTGCTGGATCGTTAAGGCATATGTGTAGTGTTCAGACAGAAATAAATCCTGCCTGGGGGCATTCCTAAAGATGAGGAGGGTGGGGAGGAGGGACAGAGGGGTGTGGCAATGCTAGGGCATGGGTACTCTAGTCCATGTCAATCTGACAACGCTTCAAGTTTGAAAGTTGTTTTTTAAAGGACAATAACTGCATCACTTGCTGAATGGACCCCAGGACAGATCTAGGATTAAAAGCAGCTGAAGGTACAAGCAGTTGAGAGGGGTCAGATTGTGGGTACAGAGTCGCTTTAAACTGCAAATGCCCAGTTCTCTAAATTGTATATTCAAGCATACTTTTGTTTTTTTAATTCCCCAACAGAAATTTCTCAGCCTAACCTATCAGTCCCCAGTGCATCATTGTCTGCAACTAAACTGTTCACTTGGGTAATACATACTGGGAACCATTTAATATCCACTAAGCAGTAAGACTGTGTTGCATTACCTATTCCAGGATCCAAAGGCAGCATGCTTCATGCAACTAAAATATGGAATTCGGAATGCAGACTGGTTTCAAGTAAGGTACTTTTTGGCTATATAAATAAATTTCATAAAATTTCCTTGTGTTGATGTCATTTGTAATTTGGAATCAATGAATCTGATGACTGCTATTACATCTCCTCACTATGCAGATGTCTTCTTGGAGCTTGTGTGGTCTACCGCTTTGTGGCCAAGCAGTAGTTGTATCTCCTTTACATAACAGCACTTCTTCAACCAAGACAACAATTTACAAACTGACTTACTGAGTGCACCAAACTATGACCATGGTTAAAGTCACTAAATCCTGTAATACAGCTTCATTTACAGCCCATGTTCTTCTAAAAAGACTCTGTGGCTGTACTTATTACACCCAACAGCAAAGACTACTGAAATTACCAAAACCACTTTAAAGTAGTAGAAGCATAAGGCACTAAGTTTCTTACCTTGATCCTCGGCACTGTATTCCTGAGCTTTGTAATTTAACCCATATGCTAATTAGGTTGTTTGGTGCACTTGGGGCCAGGACTACCGCCCTCAGTGCACAGCTCCTTCTAATGAATATCCATCTGGCACTCTGTGTGCTGGAGTGATGTCACTGCAGAGCACCCTAATATTCATAAGATGGGGTGGTAGTCCCACCCCCAGTCCACCAAAAACCTCATTAGCATATGCATTATACTACAAAGTTCACCAAAACGGTGCTGTGGATCAATGTAAGAAACTTACCCTCATCCTCAGCCCCCCATGCACTATAAGGGTATAAACCCACACACCGTATATGCAGCAGATATGCAACAAATACGCAGCAGATTTGTTGGTACAGATTTGATGCTGTGTTCAGTTATTTAGATCTAATCTGCTGCGAGTTTGCTGCGTATCGCAGCAGTAAATACGCTGCATATACGGTGTGTGGGTTTATACCCTAAGGACATAACAGCAGGTTAAGTGGTTCTTTTCCCTTTCATACTTGAATGTTCAAGACTTATGAAATAAAACTATTCAGCTAATGCTACAGTAAAGGTAGACTAAAGGCAGCAGGATGTGTTTATTTATATTTATATTTTTTATAACAATTCACCAGCAGAAATAAGTGTTGTCAGAGTTAACACTTTAATATGCAAGACAAGATTTTATTCAATTGGAGATAGAAGACAGCAACTAAATACAAAGACAAGGAATCACAATACGAAAACATTTAGTTGTAGTATGAATAGCTGTCAAAATTGCTTAAAAACTTGACAAGCAAAGTTTTAAAAAAGCAAAACACATTCAGTGTACATCTCTAGCATAGTAATGTATTCAATTTATACATTCATTTGGAATAAGATCTCTCTTTGACATTGACTGTTTACAGTCCATTAGCAGCGCTATATTGGCATCTACTAATAGATACTGGGGAAGCATTATCAAGCATCCTCATAGCAAAATTCAATTTGTTGCCCATATCAACCATTCACAGCTCAGTTTTAATCTTACCAGAGCAATATGAGAAATGAAAGCTTAGCTGTGACTGTTTGCTTTGGGAAAAAAAAAGAGAACCTTACTATAAGACTGCCTGATAACTCCCAATTCTTCTATTTCTATAGTCATTGTCACTGGTGTAAAAGTAGTCCAAAAATTCTGTGCAAATTTAGCAAGGGTTTGCCAGAAAATCTGCACAAGCTTTGAGAATTCTTAAAATGCAATAGATTTATCAAAGCGTATCTGGCAAGCTCAAATTAAGCCCAACTATTAGTTGGTTTACTTTAAACCAGACTCGCGTGCCAAATTTTGGCACACAGGTGTGTGTGTGTGTTTAGGCGAAGTCCCTATGTTGAAGACATACCCCTTCTACCAGGGCCTAACGCCTCCAGAAGTACAAACAATGTTTTACAGTACACATACTGAAAATGTTTTGTCTGTGTAAGGCATCATCAGGATAAATACTTTGGAGAGCAACTTGTGCAATAACTATCTGCTCTAGCATGTAAGAGGCCAAAGAGTGGGACACATTCATGTAACGCATCCACACGCCTTCCTAATCGCTTTACAAAAATTACACCAACAAACCATTGGAGGCTTATTATTGTTTATGCAGCTAATATATCATAAAGTACTGAGATTATTAATCTGAATAAACCAATGGATATGGCTATTCCCCATGAGGTCTTGTTGGCTGAAAAGCCAGAAGCACACACGTACATAATCAGAGGATCTGAAATGTATAGGTACGCCATTAACTGCCATGAGCAAAACCCTTTTTGTTAGAATACCCCAATAGTTTAATGGAATTATAACTGAGGACTACAATTACTTTTGTAGAAGTATGACACGGGTATATAAAATATTTACTGAGTGTAAAGCAAACTTATCAGTCACAAACAGACAGTACATAAGCTTGCATTCTCTCAGTGGAAACTTGCACTAAAGAAAGTCTTTAAAGAAAGAAAAACAAGACCCCCACCACCACCTACAGTAATCAAGTAAAAGGGTAGCACACAGATTTCACATCCTTCATTTTTATGTGTCCTAGCACTTGCATTCCCCTACTGTATGTCTGCAAACAGGAATGCAAGTGAGTAGGAAGATAACAGATTCAGAAACCAAATCTTTTACCTCATTTACTGATTACTTTTGTTTTAAAGAAGAAGGCCGGCGAAAATTTTTATTAAAGTATTGTGTTGCCCCACAAAAGTTATACAAATCCCCAATATACATTACAGGAAATGCACATAAAGTGCTTTTTTCCCTGCACTTACTACTGCATCAAGGCTTCACTTCCTGGATAAAATGGTGATGTCACTTCCTGGATAAAATGGTGATGTCACGACCCAACTCCTAGAGCTGTGCAGGCTGTGGCTGCTGGAGAGGATGATGGTAGGGGGACACTGAGGGACACAGGGCACTGGAGGACACTGAGCATCCCTCTGCCAACATCCTCTTCAGCAGCCACAGCCTGCACAGCTCTGGGAGTCGGGTCGTGGCATCACCATTTTATCCAGGAAGTGCAGCCTTGATGCAGTAGTAAGTGCATGGAAAAAAAGCACTTTATAAGCATTTCCCGTAATAAGTGTATATTAGGGATTTGTATAACTTTAATAATACTTTTAATAAAAATATTCGCCAGACTTCTCCTTTAAGGGAGGGGAGCTGGGATTCCCTTCATCCATTTCCTCCTTTGTTGAAACTGATGGACATGTGCCTTTTTTCAACCGTACTAAATATGTAACTATGAGACAAAAGAGAGTCTATAAAGAATAGAAACGTTAGAACTATAATTTACTTCAGTATGACCATGAATACAGACCCAACATATAGGTATAGGTTGAACTTTATGGACTCTTGTCTTTTTTTCAACCTTACTAAACTCTGTAACATGAAAGTATGAATGATCATCGCTTTTATGTATGTATCTAAATATTTAGGAGAAACATTCACGGATTCTAACATATTAATACAGCCTGCAATGAAGGACTGAATATAATGAGGCACTACAGTGGCAACCAAAATGTAAATAGATTTTAATGGTTGACATCTTGTTTGGTTATTAACTGTATGGTACCCAACATGTCATTTGCAAATGTGTTTTGATATGCAAAAATTAACTTGGCAAGTGATATTAACAAATGCACAGTTGTCTTACTGAATGCTGCAAAAAGAATACTGGGTTATTATGACATATCATGCAATATATTTGATCACATTAAAATGAATGTATAGTACATGCTAGATCACCCACAGGAAACATTAAAGTTACATTTTATTATAATTGTAAGGCTAAGGATTTGCAAATACCATTCAAATTATTTTGCCATTGTCACTGGATAGAACATGAGGTAAGATCTAAATAAATGACACAGGAGGCAATAAATTGACACGACAAATAAATAAAAGTCTAAAGCACTCCATACCATTAAAATGTTTTAATGTTGTTGCAGTATCACTGTGCAACAATCATCAGTGCAGTAACACTTTAGAAAGCTCAGTTATCATTTACCCCTAGTTTACAAGGTTAAATAAAATATATATCTCTAATTCTAAAATAGTAGCCCTCACTAAGTTGTCCCCACCTTTGATGTAATCTGCCATGTGTAATACTTAAGAAATACCCATAAAAGAAAAAGAAAAATGTTAAAATATTAACCTCTGCTTCAATGTAAAGTTTCCAGAATCTGCCAGAACTTGGGAACTGGGCCACAAGCCGTTCATATGTCTTCCGTGCTTTGTCTATAGGCTGATTCTAGAATTTGAATAAACAGCATTTACAACATTACGAATGTATAGAGAAAATATGATATGCATAAGACCAATATTAGGGCCTGAGAGAGAACGTAATGTAATCCTATGTCACTAAACCTGTGCCTCGCGAATGAGAATGCTCCAAGCGTCGAGATCATATGGGTTGTCTTCCAACTTCTTCTCCGCTTTCTTCACCTTCTCTGGTACATATTCGGCAGCCTTTATAAAGCAAACAAGAAAAAAAAGGAAAAAGAAAAGGAAAAAAAAAAAAAGAAAAGAAAAATTATACACTTTTTAGGGCTTAAAATATTCATCATTAACAAAAAAGATATATTAAGGGTGCGTTCACACCTACAGGATTTGATGCTGTGTTCAGTTATTTAAATGAATTCTGCTGCAGAAAATCAGCTGCAGATCCTGTAGGTGTGAACTCACCATAAGGGTATATTCACACGGACGGGCTCGCAGCGAGATTCTCGCTGCGAGCCCGGCAGGTCCTGGCAGTTCCCATACACTACATACTTGCTGCAGTCTAAACGACCGCAGCGAGTATGTAATTATACCGCCCTTAACCCCTTCTGCTCCCCCGCTGTAAGCATACTTTACCTGTCCTTGCTGCACGCGTCCGGCGTCCTGCTCTCCCGCCCGGCCAATCAGTGGCTGCGGCTGGGCAACACACTGATTGGCCGGACAGGAGAGCAGGACGCCGGACCCGTGCAGCAAGGACAGGTAAAGTATGCTTACAGCGGGGGAGCAGAAGGGGTTAAGGGCGGTATAATTACATACTCGTTGCGGTCGTTTAGACCGCAGCAAGTATGTAGTGTATGGGAACTGCCAGGACCTGCCGGGCTCGCAGCGAGATTCCCGTCCGTGTGAATATACCCTAAAGGGGTTATCGAGCACTACAAAAACATGGCCACTATCTTCCACAGCCAACAAAACTGTTTTCTCTAGTTCAGGTGTGGTTTGCAATTAAGCTCCATTCACTTCAATGAAACTTAGGGCCCTTTTACACAGAAAGATTATCTGCCAAAGATTTGAAGCCAAAACCAGGAACAGACTATAAACAGAGATCAGGTCATACATGAAAGCCTGAGATTTCTCTTTTCAAATCCAGTCCTGGCTTTGGCTTCAAATCTTTGGCAGATAATCTGTCAGAATCTTTCTGTGTAAAAGAATCTATACTAAAGCTGTATTATATCCGGAGCCCATCAGATGGCTCGATAATTGGTAAACTAGGGCTGCAAGAACAGCAGATTTCTCAGGTAAAAAAACAAGTGATTAATCGACTAGCAAGCGTTAATCTTGGTAACTGGCTGATCGCTGACTCTATTATAGGGTCTTAAAAGGGGTACTTTGGTCACAAAATTTCTCTTTCAAATTATTTTTCTTTTAAATCAACAGCAGCTGATAAGTACTTAACCCTTTGAGGACCAGGCCTAAAATGACCCAGTGGACCGCGCAAATTTTTATCTTAGTGTTTTCGTTTTTCCCTCCTCCCCTTCTAAGAGCTCTAGCACTCTCAGTTTTCTATCTACAGGCCATGTAAGTGCTTGTTTTTTACAGGAATAGTTGTACTTTGTAATGGCGTCTTTCATTTTACCATAACATGTATGATGGAATTCCAAATATTTTATGAAGATATAAATTGGTGAAATCGTAAAAAAGAATGCAATATGGTAACGTTTGGGGGGTTCCTGTGTCTACGTAATGCACTATATGGTAAAAGCGACATTATACAATTACTCTATAGGTCAGTCCGAACACAACCATATGCAGGTTACACAGATTCTCTAATGTTATATAATTTTTTTTTTATGAAATCCTTTTTTTTGGCAATTAAATATTAATAAAATGGGCCTATTGTGACGCTTATAACGGTTTTATTTTCTCACCTACGGGGCTGTATGGGGTGTCATTTTTTCCGCCATGATCTCTAGTTTTTATTAATACCATATTTGTGAAGATCGGACGTTTTGATCACTTATTATTAATTTTTTTTTATATATAATGTAACATAAAATCGGTAATCCGCACACTTTTTTCCCTCTTTTCGTGTACGCCGTTTACCGTTTGCAATGACGCTTGTTATATTTTAATAGATCGGACAATTACGCACGCTACGGTATATTATATGTTTATTTGTTTATTTATTTTTATATGTTTTATTTATATAATGGGAAAGGGGGGAGATTTCAACTTTTATTGGGGGAGGGGTTTTGGGGTAGTGTAATAGTGTTTTTAACTTTTCTTTTTTTACACATTTGAAGTCCCTTTGGGGGACTTTTACATACATTAGTTTGATTTCTACACTGATGATTGCTATGCCATAGGCACAGCATTGATCAGTGTTATCGGCGATCTGCTCATTGAGCCTGCCTGTGCAGGCTCAGTGTAGCAGATCGCCGATCACACTGCGGGGGTCCCGATCGGTAAGTGACAGGGGACTCCCCCTGTCACTTACACTTAAACGCCGCGGTCGCGGCGTTTAAGGAGTTAATGACACGCGGCAGCGCGATCGCTGCAGCGTGTCATTACCGGTGAGGTCCCGGCTGCTGATTGCAGCCGGCCCCCACCTGCTATGAAGCGCGCTCCGCTCCGGAGCACGCTTCATAGCGGGAGAAACACCCAGGGCGTACAGTTACGCCCTTAGTCCAGGCGATTTTAAGAAACTTTGTAATTGGGTTTATTAGCCAAATCTGCCATTATCTGCATGTAAAAAGCCTTTTCCCAGGTCCCCCCCTCCTTCCTCTTTTTCATCCACTCTGAAAAATCTGAAAATTGTGACTTGTTGCAGGAGTCGTACCCTGTCTGCTCTAGGGAGAGGGGAGGGGGGAGGAGGAAGGAGGGAGTTAGCCGGCAGCAGAAAGCAGATAACAGAGGATTACAGGCACAGAGCTGGGTGACAGCTGTAATCAGAGCTCAGACAGGTCACTGGTGACTGTCACAGGAGATATCCCGTGAGGGATTTGTAGATTAACTCTTTGTTGTCCTGTTTTGGTCTTTTCTTTAGCTCTCTCCATAGGAGAACAATGAAGACAGGGGGGGGGGGGAGAGCTTCAAACTGCTTTTTCATGATAAAAATGCATTTTTCGGATAATAAACCCAATTACAAAGTTTCTTAAAATCGCCTGGACTATTGATTTCTGCAAAAAAAAAATTCACGACAGTGACACTTTAATGTCAAGCCTGCAAACCAATGCAGAACACAGAGACTGGCTCTCATTTTAGACCATACAATACAGTTCTTAGGATCCACACCCTGAACCCCTGCTGGTATCAGCGGTTTAAGGGAGCTGTTGTGCTCCACTGTAGGCCATAGCTCATTTCATTGTTAACTAGCACAGCTTTTTCTATTAGTATTGTGTGTATGGTATTAAAGCTCAGTTCCGCTGACTTCAAGAGGACAAACCTACAGTGAATAGTATAAACAAGCACAGCAACTACCAAATATATGCAAACATATACAAACTAGGATTATTTCTACTACAGATATTTATGCAAGTCAAGTTTTATCAGTAGGCATCAGAGATCCTTTGCATACCCCAGGAGAAATTTCTACCAAGCAAATGCTCCTCAACATCACAATAAAATGAGCTTAAAGGGGTTATCCAGCACTACAAAAACATGGCCACTTTTTCCCCTCTCTTGTCTCCAGATTGGATGGGGTTCAAACTCAGTTCCATTAAAATAAATCGAGCTTAAAGGGGTAGTCCACCCAAAAAATTTTTCTTTCAAATCAACTGGTGCCATAAAGTGCCAGAGATTTGTAATTCACTTCTATTAAAAAATCTTAAGTCTTCCAGTACTTATTAGCTGCTGTATGTCCAGCAGGAAGTAGTGTTTTCTTTCCTGTCTGACCCAGTGCTCTCTGTTGCCTCCTCTGTCCATGTCAGGAACTGTCCAAAGCAGGAGCAAATCCCCATAGAAAACCCCTCCTGCTCTCCAGACTGGAAATAATACAACTTCCTGTTGGGCATACAGCAGCTGATAAGTACTGGAAGGCTTGAGATTTTTTAATAGAAGTAAATTACAAATCTCTGTCTTTTCATGGCAGCAGTTGATTTGAAAAAAAAATTTTTTGGGTGGACTACCCCTTTAATTGCAAATCACACCTGAACTGGAGACAAGAGAGGGGGAAAAGTGGCCATGTTTTTGTAACGCTGGATAACCCCTTTAAAGGAGTTGGTTATGCAGCGCTACAAAAACATGGCCACTTTCTTCCAGAGACAGCCCCACTCGTCTCCAGATTGGGCAGGGTTTTGCTGCTCAGTTCAATTGAAGTGAATGGAGCTTAATTGCAAACTGCACCTGACCTGGAGACAAGAGTAAAGTTGTCTCTGAAAGATAGTGGCCATGTTTTTGTAGCGCTGGATAACCATTTAACCAAAAGGAGGGCTACAACAGGTGCAGGTCACAGAATATGCGATAAACATCAGAGCTGGCAAATTAATTCTGCTGTGATAATACTGATAGGTAAATTAAAGGGGTTGTCTGGTGCTTAAAAATTTAAGTTACTAACTTTACTTATGTCACCTTGGCAAATTGGGACAGCACCAACACAGAAGTAGAGGTGCCGGGAGCAAGGTCAGTATTAAAAGGACAACCCTTTTAACATTATAGTAAAAATGTACCTTTTTATTTACATATACAAAGCAGGAAACAGAGACTTTCTCCTCAAGGTTTCCATTAACCAGTAGAATTTATTTGCAAACATACTTTTCATGCCTGGCAGCAGTAAGGGGAACATGGCCCCTCTGACCCCCCCAAACCACTTGTACCTTCGGATAGCTGCTTTTAATCCAAGATCTGTCCTCTGGTCCGTTCGGCAGGTGATGCAGTTATTTTCCTAAAAAACAACTTTTAAATTTGCAGCCCGAGTATCTGTGCCCTAACTTTGCACCACCCCTCCTCATCATTAGGAATGCTCCAGGCAGATTGCCTCCTATTCCCCACCTGTTTCAGCCAGGCACATGGGCTGGATCATTAAGGACCTGTGCAATGTTCAGCATGGAGAAAATGTTTCAGGGCATGCCTAATGATAAAGAGGGTGGGGAGAAGGGGTGGTGCAAAGTTAGGGCACAGATACTCCCGTTTGGCATGGGCTGCAAGTTTAAAAGTTGTTTTTTAGGACAATAACTGCATCACCTGCCTAACAGACCCCAGGACAGATATTGGATTAAAAGCAGCTATCCAAAGGTACAAGTGGTTTGGGGAGGTCAGTTTGTGGGTAGAGTCGCTTTAAAGTGACTGTACCACCAGGCTCAGGCTGAAGCACTGAAGTCAGGCCAACCGACCCTTAGTGGGAGGAAACCCTAGCCCCTCTATGATAGGGTTCCATTGATTCTAATGGAGTTACGTCATGGAGGGGCTGGGGTTTCTTCCCACTGGGGGTGGGTCGGCCCGCCTCCAGTGCTTCAGCCTGGGCCTGGTGGTCCAGTCAGTTCAAGCAATCACCGATCCCTCTGCAGAAGCTGCCAGACACTGCCATAGTGTTGGGCAGCCCCTCTATACAGTACATGAAGTAACAAATTCTGCTCTGCATAGCGCTGAACAAAGCATGGGGATCAGGAATTGCAGGGATTATAGTCTAGTGTATAGTATAGTGGCAGAAGAGAGTCGTCCCTTACTGCTACCGTACACCGGAAGAATGTTTCCAAATAAAAAAAAAAATCTACACTTATTACAAAGTAATATAAACTTTATTAAACCAAAAAAAAAAGTCAGTCTCCGGAGTACACCTTTAACCCTTTAAGGACATGGCCCATTTTCGTTTTTACGTTTTCGGTTTTTCCTCCTTGTGTTTAAAAGGTCATAGCACTTGCATTTTTCCACCTAGAAACCCACATGACCCCTTATTTTTTGCGTCACTAATTGTACTTTGCAATTACAGGCTGAATTTTTGCATAAAGTACACTGCGAAACCAGAAAAAAATTCAAAGTGTGGTGAAATTGAAAAAAAAAACGCATTCGCCATTCGCCCTGGGGTAAAACTGACTTGTTATGCATGTTCCTCAAGTCGTTACGATTAAAACGATATATAACATGTATAACTTATATTGTATCTGATGGCCTGTAAAAAATTCAAACCGTTGTTAACCAATATACGTTCCTTAAAATCGCTCCATTCCCAGGCTTATAGCGCTTTTATCCTTTGTTCTATGGGGCTGTGCGAGGTGTCATTTTTTGCGCCATGATGTGATCTTTCTATCGGTACCTTGATTGCGCATATACGACTTTTTGATCGCTTTATATTACATTTTTTCTGGATTTGATGCGACCAAAAATGCGCAATTTTGCACTTTGGGATTTTTTTGCGCTGACGCCGTTTACCGTACGAGATCAGGAATGTGATTAATTAATAGTTCGGGCGATTACGCACGCGGCGATAGCAAACATGTTTATTTATTTATTTGTTTACTTTTATTTAAAACCTGGGAAAAGGGGGGTGATTCAGACTTTTATTAGGGGAGGGGGCTTTTTACTATTAACAACACTTTTTTTTTTTTTTTTTTTTACACATATACTAGAAGCCCCCCTGGGGGACTTCTAGTATATACACTTGGATCTCTCATTGGATCTCTGCAGCATAGATATGCGGCGCCATCTTGGACGCGTCCCCGGCCGGCATCAGTAACGGAGATCGCTCCTCCGGGACAAGGTCCCGGAGGAGCGATCTCCCCCACTAGACCACAGGGAAACGTTGCCTCCGGTAATCGGAGGCAGCTGTCAACTTTGACAGCTGCCTCCGATTAGCTAATTAGCGGGCACGGCGATCAGACCGTGCCCGCTAATAGCAGCGGTCCCGGGCTACTCGCGGCACCCGGGATCGCGGCCCCGCTTTGAAGTGCAAGTGAGGACATATGACGTACGCATACGTCCTATGTCCTTAAGAGGTTAACCAATATAGTTCAATACAAAATATGAAAGAAAGACTAACAACATTTAACAGTTTGATGCACTGAAGACAGAAGGAGGGCGGAACAAATAAAAACTGTGAAAAATAAATGGCTAAAAGTTAATGTGTATTATGGGGGAGATTAGTGTGTATACTGGGGGAGAGCACACAGGGGGGCTATATACTACTGGAGGAGTCACCCCCTTAGTACCTAATTTCAAAGGGCTGGTGAGAAAAAATGCCAGTTTTGCCACTAATAAGCATCAATTCTGTATGTAAATAGTTCAACAAAGTTTGTGAAAACAAAAACACGTTTAGGGTGCGTTCACACCTACAGGATCTGCAGCAGATTTGATGCTGTGTTCAGTTATTTAAATGAAATCTGCTGCAGAAAATCAGCTGCAGATCCTGTAGGTGTGAACGCACCATTAGGCTACAAACCCACTTGCTGGATCTGCAGCGAGTCCCCTCGATGTGTATTTGCAGCGAGACTCGCTGCAGATCCCGGCCCTATACTTTCAATGGCAGACAAACACGCAGCAGGGATGTACATCGATCAATCGATGTAGGCAATCGGGGCTGCAGGGGGGCGATCAGGCGGCCGGGGCTGCGGGAGGTGTTAAATGGGCTGCGGGCGGCGGCTGGAGAAAACACTTCACCTGGTCCCCGCTCCGGCTTGCTGAAGACACCAGGAACCGCCGAAGCAACCCGGAGCCGGGATCAGGCAAAGTATCAGCTCCGGTGGCCGGGGGGTTAACAGGGCGGGCTGCGGACAAACTTGTCTGCCATTGAAAGTATAGGGCCGGGATCTGCAGCGAGTCTCGCTGCAAATTCGCAGCGAAGGGACTCGCTGCAGATCCGGCAAGTGGGTTTGTAGCCTTACTACTGATGTTCAGCTCAGACCTTCACCTGACAACAGACCCCGTTAAGTGGACCTTCACTAAAAGTTGTTGAGTACCCCTGGCCTACATGATGACTGACCCATGAAAAATGTGCTGATTAACCTAAAGGTGTTTATTAGGACAAAAAAAAACAACAACTTTCTTTCAAACAGTACCACTCCTGTCCTCAGCTAGTTTTCAGTATTACAATCCAGCACCATTCACTTCAACAGCTGCAAAACCAAACTGTGGAGAACAGTGGTGCCGTATTTTTATTTTTTTTAACTAAATCCAGGCTTACGAAGACATGGTAACTTCCTTGCAGAAATAGTACCACTCGTCCTCAGTTTGGGTGTGGTTTTGCAGCTCAGTTCTATGAAAGTAAATGGAGAACTGTAATGCCACACACAGGGGTGGTGCCGTTTTTGCAAGAAAGTAGCTGTGTTCTGTTTTCTAATCCCGGATAACCCGTCAAAATTTAGTAGACTGGCACCCAAAGCTTTTTAAAACATTTTTCAAAAACACAGCTCAGTTATCGAACAGGCTAGGTGGTATTACAGACTGCTGATCAGTCCCATTAGCCTAATGGCACAATATTTTTGCCTGCCCTTTTTACCTATACTGCTCTTTTATAGGGCAGAGTACTCGGATGACAGATCAGCTTGAAAGCATAAAAAGATTACGTATAAAAGTCTAATCACTTGTGGCATCACCTATAATTGTTGATAGTACCCACACTTACATAAGTTAAGTTCTTTTAGTAGACAACTGTGATTATGTGGCTGTCAAGGAGAAAACTTACAGACAACAATGAAGATGGGCCCCAAGGAAAAGTCCACCTAACCCTTACCAACAACTTTTCATAAATCAATAGCCATAAAGAATTCTGTGCGCATCACCAATGGTAACATAGCCACTTATAAGCAAAACTATGGGTAATTACTAAAAAAAGGGTCTACTGAAGTTCTTGTGCCCAATCCCATCTGTAAAGGTGACAGTAGGTATACCAGAATACATCAAGTAAAAGTTCTTTCAGCAATCAGCACATCTAATGTTCATATGATTATTAAACATAGCATAGGCTTTTTGCATTAACAGGTCGGTGCGGGCACAAGGATGCTGGTGACACGGTCCTTTTTTTAAACCACCGCCAGATTCCCGCGCAAAGCCCCGGTCAGGCATGAAGCACTGGGGAGGGTCCCGCCGATCCTCACTGTTATCTCCCCTCCTGTCTGTGACGTGGCTCCACAGAGGGGATCGGAGATCATCACACTGGGTGCCGGCGGGCCCACCTTTAGCGCTTCATTCCCAGAGGTTGCAGGGATTCAAAAAAAGAAAAAAAAAAGGGACCACGGAGGCCTGTTAATGTAAAAAGCCCATAGAGTAGTGATATATTCCCTTTAGGTGAATGTACCATTAGGTACATAGCTTCTCGTTTTATACCATAACTTAATGACAGTGGCGCAGTCCTTTTTTTGAACCTAAGCCTGGTTCCCGAGCATGGCGCATGTCTTTTTGGGAGCACTGTCCCACCCTGGAGCACTGGGGGCAGGCCCGCTGGCCCCTAGCGTGACAATTACCCCTTTCCTCTGAGATGTGGCTCCATTAGAATCAATAGAGCCGCGTCACACAAGGGAGAGGCCTTCTTCACACTGGGGGCCGGCGGCCTGCCATACACAAACACCACAAATCTGGGCAGGCAGGTTAAATCACATGTTAAAAACTAAACATGATGCTGTATCTCCAGGCAGCAGTGAATATTACACTCCTGATTATACAGTAGCTACCTGTGCGGGCTTTTAATTCGCATCCTGCATCTGAAGCAGAAACAAGCTAATGGTAACTGTAAAGTCATGTGATCTCTGGAGAAAGCACTTTATGATTGTCCTTTTATTTCAATAGATCAAGAAAATAGCTCATAATATACATCAGAGGCGCCTTTATAGGATTTTAAAGGGAAAAATCAATCAATGGCCTAACCACAGGATAGGCTATAATTTCATTGACTGGTCAGCAGGGTGCTGAGATCTGGAAGCCTTGGTTCTGTACAATGTGCTAGGTTACTGCAGCACTGCTTCCATTTAATTTACCGTAATTCTGTGACACCACTACACAAGTTATGGCTAAGAGATGTTTTGTTTCCTGCATAACATACATATGGGTACAAAGGCTCCCCTAAACCGCTGATCATCCAGGATGCCAGTTGTAATCACCCCAACAGCCTGCTGTGAATGGCTTATCCAGTGGATAGACCAGCATTGAATTTACCCTAGAGAACAAAAGGGGTTTCTTTCAATTATTGTCCTACTATAATAAAAGGTGCCACACCGCCAGCTTCATTTACTACTGCTGCAATGACATACCCAAAATGCCACATCATCTCTGCAGCCAATCAGTAGCTCCATTGGTAGATCACCAAGCCCAATGACCAGCTGCAGCACAGATGTGACTATACAGTTATATCATTGCTGTTACTCCATGAACAAATTCAGCTCGAGTATAAGGCCACATTCACACTACAGAATCTGCGCCAAATCCTGCCTTCAATGTGTGTGAATGGGAGGGCTCCACAGTTCTCTGACCCTCTCCGCTTATGTCAATTCTTTAAGCGAAGTGCAGGGAGCGGAGGTACACAAGACCGCCTATTCAAACACATTGAAGGCAGGATTCTGCGCAGATTCTGTAGTGTGAACGGGGCCTTAAACAGGTAAGAACATTATATATAAATATATATATATTTTTATAACGAAATAGGCAGGAAAAAAATTTTCAAATTGTCTAATGGGCTATGCAATGCCTTTAACTTATCCTAAGGGCCTTACTACATGGAAAAATTGTGCAATAAACCATTATATTGTTTGAATTTAAGTAAAAAATCTTTCTGTGTGTATGTAGGCAAAGATCACACCATTGACAAAAATTCGTGTGTTGTTGATCACATATTTTGAGCTGACCATAAAATCATAGCTAATTGTTCAAAAATCTTTCGGTGTATGTACACATCTTTTGTTATTACGATGGTTTGTATACTAGAGTGTATGAACGATCATAAGTATACCTGCACTTGCAATCTTAACTAACGACTATCGCTCCGTGTATTATGGGGAATGATTTTAGGTTGTTCGCAAAAGCGCTCGTTTTTAATCGTTTTGCATTAATCAGAGAAAACAGAAAACTGCTTAGTCTAATAGGACCCTAACCTAGGACCCTTTAACACCCAATAAAGAAAATGTGCAGAATTTACTGCTTTTTGGAGACACGCCTTAGTCCTGGCATAACGTAGTAATCCACAACTTATATATACTAGACAGGACACACCAGAGTACAAGATGTGCCCAAAAGAGGACAGAGTGAGGGCAACCATTACAAGGATATACAAGGTGCAATGTTACAAAAATAAATTCTTTGGGCCCCTTTATACATTTCAAGAATACGGTCCGTGCACAGATGATGTGAAAACAAATGGATTTACAAACCTAATGGAACCATGTGTCATTATGATGCCGGGCACCACAAGTGTTTAAAGAACTCCGGCAAAATGTATTTAAACTGTATTAAATAATTGTATTGCCCCTCAAAAGTTATACAAATCCACAAAGTGTTTTTTTCCCTGCACTTACTACTGCATCAAGGCTTCACTTCCTGGATAACATGGTGATGTCACGACCCGACTCTCAGAGCTGTGGGGGCTGTGGCTGCTGGAGAGGATGATGGCAGGGGGACATTGAGGGTCACAGGGCACTGGAGGGACACTGAGCATCCCTCTGCCATCATCCTCTCCAGCAGCCACAGCCCGCACAGCTCTGGGAGTCGGGTCGTGACATCACCATGTTATCCAGGAAGTGAAGCCTTGATACAGTAGTAAGTGGAGGGAAAAGCACTTTATGTGCATTTCCCGTAATCTGTGTATGTTGGGGATCTGTATAACTTTTGGGGGGCAATATAATACTTTAATTAAAAATTTTCACTGGACTTTAAGTCTGTAGTAGTGATGAGTGAATAGTGAGAGATTCGAATATTCGATATTCGTACGAACATCCTGCGAATATTCGATCCCATTAAAGTCTATGGGAACAAGTATTCGATTAGTGAAAAACATCTATTTGACCATTTGGAGGGTAAAACCAGAAGCTGGGGGAATTGAACGCTTATCGAATATTCGTGGGATATTCGTACGAATATCGAATATTTCACTATTCGATCGAACAGTATTCGCTTATCACTAGTCTGTAGGGTTGTTAAACATAATGGAATACAGTGGCCAATTCTGTGCTGCAGTCTAAGCTGAATACATTAGCAGTGTGCATGCTGCTATACCATCTACTCCACCTGGGGGGAGGGGGGGGTGATCCCCACTGAGCAGATGCTTGCTGTCACCTAGGCAATAAGGCCTTATTATTGAAAGTGCCCCTTTAACTGTAGGCTGCTGGGCCCCACTTATGTGGCACAAAGGCCCTCACAGCCCACCAGAGACTGGAGGCCATGGCCAGCAGCCGGTCACGTGTCTCTCCTCACGTGACCGCAGGCCTCCTAGCAGTAGCAGCCTATACACTGTAGTATCTACCCCGGGGTGGCCGGACCCAGCTTGTCCAGGAACGACAGCAGTTCGTTTCTATAGGAACCGTAAAGGCGTTTCCTTACTCACAGACTATAAAGGGATATATAGTATACAGCAATAACCTATCCAACTGAGGCGCCCTAGCAGCCGGGCAGAGCGGCGCGCACAGACACGACCGTGTCCCTGCCTAGCCTAACCCCTATGAGCTTACAATTACCACAACACACCGACCGGCCGCAGCCCTGAGGCCTCACACCGCCACCTAGCTCACCGCCCCCTGCCGCCACCTTCACTCACTTGCTCGGAAGGGCCTTCCCCGCTTGACATCATTTCTCCGCCGAACACCGTATGCGTGCACGTCCCTTACACTACCGAGCACACCGGGCTCCGTCCTTCCCTCAGAGCCCGACCTCCCTTACAAGACAGCAAAATGGCGACCGGAGCAGGAGAAAAAAACCGCTGTGCAACGCTCGTCAGCGGAGTGACCTTTTTCCACAGCGCCACCGCGAGGTTCCGGGGGATATTGCAGCTGTGGAGGACTGATGCTGTCTTGTAGCCCAGGATTTAGCTTTGCTGCAATCATTTCAGCATTATTGTTTATTCTCTTATTTAGAGGGGTAATCTGTGGCTGTACGGCTGCTGAAACTAAGGGACTTATTCCACGGGACAATTATCGTTCGCATAATCGTTAACGATAAACGATCCAAACGACCGCTATTGCGAAAGACCTGAAATCGTTCACCCATTTACATGGAACGATAATCGTTAATATGATCGTTCTTGCAGTCGTCTTGTTGTCGCTATTGCGTTCGTCACTACTGCAAACGACCGAACGACATCTTATTCAATGCGAACAATTTGCGAAAGAGCAACGATAAAAATTGGTCTAGGTCTTATTAAACGATCAATGATTTCTCATTCGGTCGTTAATCGTTAACTGCTATTCAACCGAACGATTATCGTTTAGATTCGAACGACTGAACGATAATGGTCCCGTGGAATAGGGCCCTAAAGCCTTCAGCTGTCAGTGCATACTGAGAGTTGTAGTTTTGCCACAGGTTGAGGGAATCACTGTTTATAGGAAGGAAACTCTTCGGCAGCCATAGGCATCACATACTCCCTGGTTGCAGAATGCCCCTATATCAGCATATAGTGACATCATACCACAAATACACAATATGGCCATACTAAGGGGGGTAATGGAGGCATAACGTTTGTCATGGGAGCTCTGTAGCTATTATGCAGAAATACTTGGAGGTGTGGGACATTGTGGCTGTCATAATGCAGTGCCCCACTGGGATCCCTGTGGCTCCTATGGTAGGGTGTTGTCCAACTAGTGCCTTGTTGTACATATTCTTGTTTTGTACTGTTTGTGCCATGTTTCTTACTGTAACTTCACTAGTATCAGGTATGGTTGAGATTTTGCTCAAGCAGGCAGATATTTATCAATGATGTGCGCCTGGCGTACACCAGGAGAGGGTGCAGATTCTTGCCTTCTCCTCGGTGTACGCCACCCTCACTCACCTGATGGGCATGGGCAGGCAGGGCGCACAGCAAGGTGGGGAGGAGTCCTCCTCCTGAGCATGTCCTGGTGTATGTGTACGCCAGTCTTGATAAATCTCCCCCTCATACTTTACTTTTCTCTATCCCCTGCTACCACTCTCATGGACCCTGGTCCCACTGGGCAGCACTTTTGGGCTTGGCACAAGGAATTGTCAGTCAGCTGATCAATGGCTGCAGCTTTATCCTACTCTGATTGGGTGAGCGGGCAATTACCCATATCAACCTCAGAAGTGCTGCTTAGAGGTTTTTTCTTTTAACGCTTACCTGTGCAGAAGTTTACATGAAAATTACTCCCCAGAACACTTCAAGATGCATGTATACATAGGTATAGCTAGGAATCTTCTAGAGCAATGCTTCCCAACCTTATCCACCTTGGGGCACCTCAAAGGAAAAAATTTTGCTAGGGGCACCCCTACTAAATAATGATCTACACATTATAAAAACCGCCATTTAGTGACTCACAGGTGACGTCTTCTTTTATCCGAGACGTTACTTTTCCTTTTCCTCTCCTTTCGGTCCAGATCACCGTGACAATTTCTTTCAGCTACAGTTCATCTCTTCAGAACCTGCCAGACAGACATCTTAGGCTCTGTACATTTCTAGCACTTTTGTCCCTTTCTCCCTCCTATAGCCTCCCAAACTGCTGTGTACCCCCACACAATAATAATGCCCCCATGTGCCCCTTATACTAATAATGCCCCATGCTGTGCCGCCTACTTAGTAATAATCCCCCCTAATGTGCCCTCTAAATACTAATAATGCCCCTGCTGTGCCATCAATATCGTAATAATGCCCATGCTGTGCCTCTTATACTAATAATGCCCCATGCTGTGCCCCCACATAGTAATAATGCCAACTGTTGTGCCCTCCATCCATATAGTAATAATATACCCCCTAGTGTGCCTGTCCTCATAATAATGTCCCCCATGCTTTTCCCCTCAGTCTAAATGCCCCCTCCCTGCTCTGCCTCTAGTAATAATGTCCCCCATGCTGTCTCCCTCAGTATAAATGCCCACTGCCTATCTGCCCCTGGTAATAATGTTCCCCATGCTGTGCCCCCACCTGCTGTGCACCAAAAAAAAAAGCATCATACTCACCTAATCCGAGCTGTGTGGCTGCAGTGAACAGCTCTCCTCCCTCTTCAGGCTCCATCTTGTGAGCTGCAGGGACGGAACCTCCGGCAGGCGTGATGACGTCACATCATCACACCTGCTGGAGAGGTCACATCCCAGCGTCCCATGGGCTGCCGACATAAAATGACGGCGGGCTATGGGATCGAATGTAGAAGCAGGACGCTGACAGGTCATGCTCCTACATTCTGCTCAATTGAATGTTCCGACCGCTCACTGTGTGAGCGGGCGGAACATCAAACTGATCGGTATACTTCTAGAGATATTAAAGTAACAGTGTCACAATTCCCACCATGATCTTGCAGAACCCCTGGCAGGTCCTCCTGGCACCCCAGTGTGCCGCGGCACCCTGGTTGGGAAAGCTGTTCTAGAGGGAAGAGAGGAGACTGCCTTGAGCCACCAAAAGGAAAAGGAAGTTCCTAGTTGTAGTCTTGTGTGGAGTTAAAGGGTTTGTCCAGCGGGAAAAAAAATGTCAAAACAACTGGTGTCAGAAAGTTATATAGATTTGTAATTTACTCTGCTTTAAAAATCTCAAGTATTCCCATACTTATAAGCTGCTGCATGTCCTGCAGGAAATGTTGTTTTATTTACATTTAGACACAGTGTGCTCTCTGCTGCCACCTCTGTCCAAGATAAGAACTGTCCTGAGCAGGAGAGGTTTTCTATGGGGATTTGCTGCTGCTCTGGACAGTTCCTGACATGGACAGAGGTGTCAGCAGAGAGCACTGTTTCTGAAGTAAATAAAACAACATTTCCTGCAGGACATGCAGCAACTTATAAGTATGGGAAGAGTTTTTAAAGAGAACTAAATTACAAATCTATATAACTTTCTGACATCAGTTAATTTGAAAGAATTTTTATTTCACTGGACAACTCCTTTAAGAGAAAGCTTCAGTCCTCTCTCCCTGTGAGAGCGAGCCATCCTTTAGGCAATCCTGATCCTGCACTGGGCTCAGCAATGTTCAGAAGCCCCTTGGAGAATAAATGGAGTGCTGAAGAGAAACAGCTTTCATTGTCCACATGGTGGTGAAAAATCCACATACTTTTTAATAACAGCGTCACAGATGTTTCAGCAAAAAGTAACAGGCCACATGGGATTGCTGCAGATTTTTTTCATTATAAATAAATCTTTCTCGAAATCCATGTGCTAATATCATGTGCTAATCAATGACAATACTGTATCATGCAATGAACAGCTGTGGGCTTTCATGTGTGCAGACAATAATACTTACCACTTGGTGGCGCTCTTGAAATAAATGTGTTAGCTCAGATGGGGCATAGGTTAAAAACATTTCTAGATTACTGTAAATGGTGCCCCTGACTACACTGTATTATTAAAGCACATGGCCAACATTTTTGTGCAGTTTTTCATCATGCCTGTATTTCTTTATGTAAAGTGGATCCCTTGGTCTCTGGCGTGCTCCCAAATGTTAACATTGTTACATCCAAAGATAGCCGAGTGCTATTAGTAAGTCCCATAGAGAGTGAGTGGAAAGAAGGCTGAGGAGGAGACCTTTCACCCTCCAAGCCTTGCCACACACCTCTGCCTGCCCATCAGGCGAGAATGGCACACATCAGCAAAAAGTTGTGACTTTTTGCTGACGTACGCCGGGCACGGGGTTGATAAATCTCCTGTGTGTTAGTCCATCCAAAGGTACAAAAAAAAACCCAAAAAACAATACAACGTTTTAACTCTCTCACAGAGTCATTCTTAAGCATGTCTGTTTTTTTGCACCTCTGTATAGAATAAACCACTTTTTTCACCTGAGGCTGATGTGCTGTGGACTTGCTACATATATATACCATATGTGTGTTTATTTATTGGAAACAGCATATCTATAAGATATGGGGGTAGGGCAAAAGCAAAGCATTTGTATTGGGGTCCCTGAACCTTTAGCTATGCCTCCTAGTGACAGTTTTGGAAACGAAACATTACACCTGTTAAAGCAGTAATCCGGAAAACATTTTTTAAGGGGTTATCCAGTGCTACAAAAACATGGCCACTTTCTTCCAGATACAGCACCACTCTTGTCTCCAGTTCAGGTGTGGTTTGCAATTAAGCTCCATTCACTTCAATGGAACTGAGCAGCAAAACCCTGCCCAAGCTGGAGACAAGAGTGGGGCTGTCTCTGGAAGAAAGTGGCCATGTTTTTGTAGCGCTGGATAACCCATTTAAATACATTGCTTTTTAAAATATATAATAAAAAATTATTGTCTTACTTGTTATTTACTTGTAAAGGGCTCTCTTCTGCCACCAATGTGTGTCAGATAATGCAGGGCTACTCATGCTCTGGTCCCCACTTGCCCACTCTCTTCAAAGGTTGCCACTCACACAGTGCAGGAGACAAAGAGCCTCCCCTGTATATAGTATATACCAATGCATTATAATGTACAATACACTGGCAGAAGCTCTCTGTCACCAGCCATGTGTGCACAGCAAGCAGTACTTGCTAGAGGCTGCAATGTACACAACACTGGTGACAGAGAGCTTCTGCCAGCGTATTGTACATCATGCATTAGATTTCAAAATAATATAATCTTAAGGGTGCGTTCACACCTACAGGATCTGCAGCAGATCTGCAGCAGATTTGATGCTGTGTTCAGTTATTTAAATGAAATCTGCTGCAGAAAATCAGCTGCAGATCCTGTAGGTGTGAACGCACCATAAAGGGGTATTCCCATCTCAACCACCATAGTTAGGCTGCATTCACATGTTCCGTGTTCTGCACGGAACACGGACGTGGAATGTCTGTAACAGACTTATCCCCCGCTCGGGCAGCATCTGTGATAAGATGCTGGGATCAGGGGAACTGTACAGATATGCGCCGTGCTGTAATGAATCAGCCGCGTGGCTCTGTCATTACAGCACGGCGCATATCTGTACAGTTCCCCCGCTCCTAGAAGCTTATCACAGATGCTGCCCGGGCGGGGGGAAAGTCCATTACAGGCATTTCACGTCCATGTTCTGTGCGGAACACGGAACGTGTGAATGCAGCCTTAATCTTGTAGGGCATTCAAACTAAATACTTTTGTGTATACATTTATTTAGCAAAGGAAAAGTGGAGTGGTTATCCATGGCTACCAACCAGGTTGCGCCTCTCAATGTGAAAAGGGCTGTCTGAAAACAGAAAGCTAAAATGGGATTTCTATATCACTTGTTTATTACTGCTCACTGTTGGTGCATGTGTCTAGACCATTATCACCTACAGCTTTGTTTTTGTGTATCTCCTAAGAAGACTCCTTGACCATTTGGCTCTACAGATCTTGTGAAACCAACAACAGCTGTAGATCCATCCGATGTAAACACAACACTTGTCTCAGTCACATGTGTATAAGTGACAGATTCTTACTCCATTATCCAAAGACCAACAATCCCACCTGTTCATTGAACCCAATAGCAGGACACTGGGGAGTAGGTGTCACGTATATGGTGTCTGCTAGTTTACAAAGGGCAGCTGTGGGGTAAGTCCATTGGTGCAATGACCCCAACAAGTTCTTAATGATGATTTTCTAGTAGTATGCACTACACATAATGGTTAACGATCAGTCCAGGTTCAGGGGGTAGAACTACGCAGTCACATTTAATAAAAGTGTGAGACCATTCCATGGTCATGTGTTCTTTCATCGGAGAACATGGAGATCATGTCACAATTGTAATAATCCCACAATTTTACCAGCAACTCTTGTATAACTAAATCTTGCAGTGGAATCAAAGCTTTATATTAATAATGGTTAAATACAGCTTTTTAACATATTTACATATACTTAGGTTACTTAGGGTACTTCAAAGACTACCCCATCCTCTTTATAATTGAGAGTCCAATCTTACAGACCTGCAATGATTCTATTTACTTGCTCATTAGAAAATAATTTTGTCTGAATATCCCCTTTAAATGCTTTGAAGTCCTGACATAATTGTGGTCAGGTCTATAAAATGCTAAAGTGCAATGGCTCAGTGGATTATATAGGAACTGAGATTTGGCCATTGGTCAGACCAATACCCTTGACCTTGAGAACAGTTTTGGCTTTAGGTGTGCATGCGAGTGCTGGTTATTTTTAGCATGAGGTATGAGAATCTGACCGGAAAGAATGTGCTCAGTGATGGTGGCGAGCTGTTTGAACAGGAAGAAAGTCAAAACTGTAGCTGATAGGAATATGTTACAATAAAACCACCCTCTCAGTAATACATTGCCCTTCTCACATAATCTGATTACAGTCTGTTAGTCAGACTGAGCAGCAAAGAATAATGTAACTGGTTAATGAGACTGTGATGTGAATGTTTCTATAAAGGGTTAACATACAGAATTTTGGGGTGCTGTATTCAGCCACCCATATTTGATTGGGACTTCTTTGTGCTCTTCCTGGAAGACACTTGACCTGGTCCCCTTTTGAAAATCCTTTGTTATATACCTGTTAGTGCAGTGCTTCGCAAACTGAGGCAGGTCAGACGAGCGAGACACCTCCGAGCAGTCAGTGAGGAATAGATGAGAAGGCAGCTTTCACAAAAGTGACTATAAGCTGCACTTCTTTACCTGGCTTATACAGTCCATAGTTTAGCAACATTAATAACTTATTTTGTACTTTTTTTTGTTATACAGAGCTTAGGAGACAACTGAAAGGTAGGGAATTTATTTTTTTACACGGATTTCCACGACAGATGCTAAGGCACAGGCTTTCCTCAGTCTGTCTGGTGAGGTCATTGAGTGACCCTGTATTAGGGAATTTGGCGTTAATAGAATGGGGTCCCATCTAAAAGGATTTCCATCATTTGGCTAGAATGAAGAATGGATACAAAGAGCACTTCCTGTTCTGGCTAATCTGTCCCATTGACTTTTATAGGCACTGTATAGGTAGTGGCGGGTTTGGCCTTCAGTATAACTTTTACGGGGATTTCCAAAGTCTCCACCAATAGATGATAAGGTTTGGGAGTGATGGCCGAAACCCTTTGTTTTTTTTTTCCAGAGAGATAAGACATGACTAGAGATGAGCGGACTTTTCGGATTTCTGGTTCGCAAGAACCAGAACGATCGGCGTCCGATTCCCGCTGTCTGCTCACTCCGTGCAGCGGGTGGATACCTCCTAAGGAACGCCTGGAAAACTGGGATACAGCCATTGGCATTGGCTCAAGGAGCCTCTCTTACAAGTATGACTAAAGCAGAAGTCCATTTGACCATTCCTGTCAATAATAGGGACAAATTTACTAATCCTGTCTAATACTGTATCGCAGTAGCACATACCATATAAAATTTGTTGTATCTTGTTATATAGCTTTGTCTAATTCCTCAGCACCTATTGGTTGGCTTATTATATGACAATATTTAACCCAGTGTTGAATTTCGGGACATACCTTTGCAGCTAAGCCACGCCCCCTTTTTGAGGTGAGCAACTAAATCAGTAAACTTGATGTCGTGGACTATTCTTTCTGACTGATTTGCTTTACAAAATGTGTCCACGTTTTAGTGCATTAGGTCTGTGTGCAAACATATTAGTAAATTCCTCAAAATATTAATAAATTATCAACCTTCACTGCAAACCTAAATACTATTTTTGGCTAAGTTCCCACAACGTGTTTTCTTGTCAGTTTATAATTTTTAAAGAGGATGTACCACCCGGTACATCCTCTTTAACCTGAACCCACGGATTGATCGGCGCCAGCACGGGGAAGCCGGTGCCGTGGTCCGTTTTTCGGACCGCCGCCCGGTTCCTGTGCATGGCGCTGTTCAATCCAGCGGTACCGGCCGGTGCTGAAGCACTGGAGGTCGGCCGGGCCACCCCCAGTGGGAGGGAATTCCCTCCCCTGTATGACGCGGCTCGCTTAGAATGAATGGAGCCGCGTCATACAGGGGAGGGAATTCCCTCCCACTGGGGGCGGCCCGGCCGACCTCCAGTGTTTCAGCACCGGCCAGTAATGAAATTGAGTGGATGGCACCATTTAATGGCAAATATTTGCTGTTATTTTAAAACGATGGCTGTTGTATTGAAATAACGACTTATAACGGTTATTTACTGTTATATGGCGGCCATCCACTCAATTTCAACATTGTGTGGACAGATCCTTTCTGTGTTTTTGCAATATGAGGACCACAATACTGACCGAAATATACGTAGTGTGAACCCAGCCTCAAATGACATCCATTATTTTGAGCCCAAAATGACGTCCGTTGAGGATTGGCCGCCCGTCAGTGCAATAACAGCTGCTGGTACATTATTCTAGTGTAGGTGGACTGATTGGCCTTTGGCTATGTTCACACAATGTTTTTTCAGCTCTGTTTAAAATGATGTATGTCATTTTAAGTCTAAAATAATTTAGCAGCCTTCCCTCCCCCTTAGTGCAATGACGGCTGTTGGAACATTATTCTAGTTTGGGGTTACTAATCGGCCTTTGGGTGCGGCTTAATTGAAAAGTCCATTGAATTTAATAGGAAAAACGGAAAAAGAATGGTGATAATAAAAAAATCTGTGTGTGAAAAACTAGAAAAAAAGTCCTCTGTTTGCAAAAGACGTCCGAAAATAATTGTCATGATCATTATTTTGTCGTCCGCAGTGATAATGTCCGTTATTCAATGCATTGGATGTCCGTCATCCCATTCACTGCAATGCATTCCATTGAAGTCAATAAAAATCACAGCAAAAGCATCCGCCTTTTGTCTTTTTTTGACATTGTGTGAACATAGCCTTCAACTGAAAAGTTCATTTAATTTAATTGTAAAAATAGAGAAAAGATGGTGAAAAAAAGAATAACTGTGTGTGAACAACTAAAAAATAACGTCCGCTGTTTACAAAACACGTCCAAAAATAATTGACATAACCATTATTTTGACATCCGCGCAGACAACATCTGTCATTTTATGCACAATGTGCATTGGACGTCCGTCATTCTATTGACTTCAATGCATTGCATTTCAGTCAGTTAAATCATGGCAATAACGGACGTCTTTTTAAATAGAAAAAGCGTCTGCCTTTTCTCTTTTGTTGACGTTGTGTAAACATAGCCTTTTACAGATGAGGAACTGAAATACTCCATTCTCTATTATCAAAATCACAAACTTAAGTCTCAAATGCAGAGAGATGTATGTGTCTTGGATACATACATTTGTTCATAATGAGTTTACAGGGTGCTTTGTTTCACAGTGGACAAAGAGAATGAAAGCGATGCAGATCTATGACTACATTCCGGTCATTGATAAGGCTAATTTAGGTTATGTCTATGGTATTAAAACCATTGATGGAGAAATGTGTTATAAGCAGAGGAACAGGTGTGAGACAAAATAACACTGCAGGGTCAATAAGGCTGCATTCACACCATGTTTTTGTGCTTCTACATTGGCTACACATCGGCAACCTGTCAAAACTAGATGCCAATGTAAAGCCCAATGTGCCCATTAAATATAATTGAAAGAACGTAGCCTCATTGCGTAGCCTTTTTTTGCTCAGTTTCTGTACAAGACTCAAACGTGTGGTTGACTACTTCCCACATAGACAGCATATACTCTTGGGAAATGGATTAAATGTAGTCACAATTAGACTAGTCTATGGGCCCATGGGCAACACATTGGGCTACACCTCGGTAGCCATATTTGATAGCATGCCAACATGTAGCTCGACACTGGACTTACAACATGATGTCAATGCAGCTTAGATGCTTGTCTGGGAGATTTCAGCTCTGAAGCCCGCAAAGTTGTGAATGCAGCTTTTGGTTTTAAAACAAGTTTTAACTCAGTACAAGGTAAGGAATGAAATGCTTTCAAATGTCTATAAACTTTTTATATCTACGTGAAAAATATATATATATAATATATATAAAAGCTTTGACTTTACATGTGAAGACACAGTTTTATTTTCTTCCAATGACATATGTAACAGGTCGAGTGGACTTTGTCCTGTAATATGGTATCTGCAGTTACAACATACGGCCGGTTTGCACCTGTTGGGTTTTATGCTGAATTCAAGCCTTGTTTGACTGTTCCAGCTGGGCCTGGCAGTTGCTGCGGGGATTATGTTACGGTAAATCTTTAGATGACCATCCCAGGCAGACTGTGTCTTAAGAAACACTTAATCTAGTTTTCTAATCTCTTTCTATGTTTGCTTTACTTCGCCGGTGCACAAATAATTTGAAGTCCTGGGTGAAGGGAAAAAATAAAATCTATGTAAAATTGTCTATGCTGTGGTGTAAATTGTTCAGGGAGGAACAGTTTCTAAGCATTGATAGAGTTAGTACTTCAGATAGATGCATAGGTTATTGAAATATTCAGGAAGAAGTAGTTTCTTAACTAACAAGGTAATTCTTTCCTGTAATAAAGCAATGATAGTGAACTCTATTTATTGCGCTAGCAAGGATTAAAGGGTTTTCTCTGGCTTGGGTATCTTCCGCCATGCCACACTTCATAATGATTGTGAATCAGTGGGGTCCATACACAAAAACATTGTTTTATTAAAATCAGAGAAAATTTAAATTTTCAGGGACTTATTAAAGGAGTAATATATATTGTAGATGTATATATACACTTTAACATATTATAGTGATGCCAGACCACTGCTGGCAATCATACATGCTTCTTTAGGGCTGTATTAGACAGCACTAGATTATTTGTGCAGTCCTATGCTCTATTGTGTTGGCCGCACATCCTCTATTACAAAGGTATATATGCCACCTAAGGTCTATGATTTTAGGCATGTCAGTACATGATATGGAAGGGGTTAACTTACAGAGGATTGTCTACAGGGGGGAGGGGGTGGCTAATTACCAGGGAGATGACTAAATGGGGGGAGGGTAACCACCAAGGGAGATGACTTCATAGGTGGGGGAGGAGCTAACTACCAGAGGAGATACCAATATGGGGGAAGGAAGGCTAACTACCAGGGGAGATGCCCACAGGGGGACTAACTACCATGGGAGATGACAACATAGAGGGAGGAGGCCTAAATACCAGGGGGAATTGCCTACAGGGGCAATGCCTACACGAGGTACACTACATAATGGCAGACTTATTACTAGGGGGGGGGTACTTACAAGGGGAGGCTTGCGCACCAGGGACACTACCTATTACGGAAATAGCTACATGGGGGATACTATCTACTTGGGGGGTTACCTGCACAGGGAGGCCTAACTACTGTAGAGTTGCACAGAGGGGGCCTAACTACTATATAGTGGCACAGAAGAACCTTACTACTATATCAGGGGGCACAGAGGGGCCTAACTACTATATGGGGTGCACAGAGAGGCCTATCTACTATATGGGGGTGCACAGAAGGGACTAACCACTATATGAGGGCACAGATGGGACAATATAGATGTGGAGGATGATGATGGAGCAGTGTGAGGAAAATGTTTGGCAGATTTTACAAGGATGACTCATGGCTCAGAGAAGTCCTCATGATGGCCTGGCTGGATGGAGAAGAAAAGATCTGATACTGGTCATTGTACAGTGGATTTTATTAAGTAGCAGTGATAGCATTAGTCAGTTTGTGTTGTTATTAGTCAGTATGAGCTGATAATATTTGTCCCTGTTTGTATTATTTGTCCTAAAGTGTCACTTTCGTTTCATTTTTTTGCAAAAATCAATAGTCCAGGCGATTTTAAGAAACTTTGTTATTGGGTTTATTAGGCAAATATGCCATTATGAGCATTTAAAAAGACTTTCCTAGGTCCCCCCTCCTCTCCTTTTTGTCATTCACTGCTCATTATCAGGAAATCTCAACTGTTTTATATCAGTCAGATCCTGCCTGAGCTATGGAGGGGGGAGGGGGGAGATTAGTTGGCAGCAGAGAGCAGAGAACAAGGGATTACACAGCAGGGAGCCGCTGAAAGCCCCTATTTAGAGGTCAGAAAGGTCAGTGGTGACTTCAGAGGAGATAGCCCAGTGATGTAGCTGTAAATTGACGCTTTGTTGTCCTGTTTTGGTGCCTCATCAGAGAGAACAATGAAGACAAAGGGGAGAGCTTCAAACTGTTTTTTCATAATAAAAATGCATTTTTCAGCTAATAAACCCAATTACAAAGTTTCTTAAAAGCGCCTGTACTATTGATTTCTGCAAAAAAAAAATTAACGACAGTGACACTTTAACCCCTTAGCGACCCATGACGTATCTGATACGTCATGGTGCCGCGGGGGGTGTTCAGAGCGGGGTCCCGCCGGGACCCCGCTCTGAATGGCGCTGATCCCGGCTGACACGTGCAGCCGGGCAGTGCCTCTGTTAGCCGACGCGGGTCCCGTCGGCTAATTAAGCACTTCAATGCAGCTGTCAAACCTGACAGCTGCATTGAAGTGCTTTATGCACACTATCCCTGGTGTCTAGTGGGTCGGATCTCCCCCCCGCGATGCGATCGCGGGGGGGAGATCCGTTCTTCTGCCCGTGCTGGGCCTCAGCGTCGGAATGACGCTGATCCCGGCTCGGCAATAGATTGCTATGGCCTGCAGCAGGCCATAGCAATCTATGACCAATCTCATGGATCTTTGCTGTGTATATACACAGCATTGATCTCTATGAGAGATCAGTGCTATGTATATACAAGCCCCCCAGGGGGGCTTCTAGTCCATGTAAAAAAAAAAGTAAAAAAGTTTTTTATTAATAAAAAATCCCCTCCCCTAATAAAAGTCCAAATCACCCCCCTTTTCCCATTTTATAAATATAAATGAATAAATAAACAAATAAATAAACATATTTAGTATCGCCGCACACTAATTGCCCGAACTATTAATTAATCACATTCCTGATCTCGCACGGTAAACGGCGTCAGCGCAAAAAAATTCCAAAGTGCAAAATTGCGCATTTTTGGTCGCATCAAATCCAGAAAAAATGTAATAAAAAGTGATCAAAAAGTCGTATATGCGCAATCAAGGTACCGATAGAAAGAACACATCATGGCACAAAAAATGACACCTCACTCAGCCCCATAGACCAAAGGATAAAAGCGATATAAGCCTGGGAATAGAGCGATTTTAAGGAACGTGTATTTGTTAACAATGGTTTGATTTTTTTAAAAGCCATCAGATACAATAAAAGTTATACATGTTATATATCGTTGTAATCGTAACGACTTGAGGAACATGCATAACAAGTCAGTTTTACCATAGGGTGAACGGCGTAAATGCAAAACTCCCCGAAATCAAAACAAATTCGTTTTTGTTTTCAATTTGACAGCGCAAATGATTTTTTTCCGGTTTCGCAGCATATTTTATGGAAAAATAATGCCGGTCATTGCAAAGTACAATTGGTTTCGCAAAAAATAAGCGCTCATATAAGTCTCTCTTTTAAACATAAAATGGAAAAAGCAAAAGCGCAAAAACGAAAATTGGCTTTGACCTTAAGGGGTTAATATCTTAGACATGGTCAATAACAGTATGGTGGTAATGTTAGTGATCATAGTGTGGCGGTAATAGGTGCACCTTGTATACTGGTATTATTGGTAATATCAGTCTTAGTATACAGAATTTGGTCAGTAACAGTGTGACGGCGATATGTATGGTAATATTCTTTGCTCCTTATGTATTCACAAAAATGTAACTTAAAGCGTAACTGTCATATTTTTTTTTTTATTGCAGAAATCAGTAGTATAAGCGAGTTTAAGAAACTCTGTAATAGGTTTTATCAGCCAAAAAAGCCTCCTTTTGTACTCAAGCAATCTCCCAGCCTCCCCCCCCTGACTTCTTATCTGTGCATTATCAGGCAAACACGTCTTCATTACAGAGAAGCCAGTGAAGACGGGCTCTGCTCTCTCCATTGTAAGCCTATGAAGGGGGGAGGGGCTGTGGTAGATGAGGGAGCAGGAAGAGGGGACATGAAGGTCAGCTGTTTGTAGACTCTCTGGGCACCTAAAATGCTAAATTCAGGTGTCAGAAAGGTCAGTGCTTATCTATGAACTTACTGAGAGAAGATTGCAGGGTGTTGTGCTTTGCTATAAGGCTATAAGTAGAGCACATATAGATACATAGTAGGCGTAACATATAGTAAACAGCAGTATATACAATATGTACAATATATACAAGAGTTACAATAATATACGAATAGGCATAACATGTTGTATACAGGCCATATGTAGGACGCATAATGTTTGTATGTTGAGGCAACAGAAGAGACAGAGATCATGTGACCTTTTTCTCAGAAGGGGGAGGAAAGAGGAGCCGAGACAGAGTGGATCAGGAAGTGAGTATTTTCAGCAGCTTCAGAGTATGAATCAGGATGTGTTGCAGACAAAAGCATCAATTCTATTACAAACAAGCTTAGATTATGGATGGGGATAGAACAGGGTGAATTCTTTGTTAACTGGAGTTCCCTTTTAAGTGCACATGTGCATGGTCTTTGCATGCTGTATGCTGTGTGCTGCCGTATTCATTAAGAGTCTATGGCAGAAAAATGTCTGTGCCTCTGTATAAAATCAGAAGGCACTTGGAGATACCATATGAGCCTATAGACTTCTATTCATCATATAGTCATGTATATGACATGTCAGCTGCTGAACCTCTTAAAAGAAAATTATGCTAGAAATGTAAGACCACTTTGTGCAGGACCAGTGAAAGAGACAATCTTTAGGCTTAGTTAACCTATGACTCCCCAGCTGTTGTAGGACTTCATCTTCACCACTTCCTGCCAGCCTTGACAAACTACCCACACACTGTGACCCCCACAGCTGGACTCCTCACAAACATTTCTGTCTCTTCTAGAAGCAATCAACCTACATGTGGTTAATACTTTTACACCACAATTAGATAGGTCATGGTTTGACTTAGGGGGCAATCAGTATTGAGATCCCAGGGAAAAAGACATTGGGACCCTCTGATTTTAGGTTGGTCCCCTCTAAATTTTTTTTAGGTTATAGAGGTTGTCTTGGAAAAATAAAAAAAATTGCTGGACAGCAGGGGTAGAGTAAAAAAAATGCACCCTTATACACAGATAGCTTTCAATCACTAGTAGGACTGTTTACTTGATTATGTAGCCAAAAAATGAAAGAGATTTACATGAATACATGGCAATTTCTTCTTGAACTTTTCCCACTGAACTATATATCAATCTGATCAGCATCTCCTGCCCTATAACGTGATACCTACAGATTGGACTGCAGTTTCAATGTGACAAGCCCCCTTTAAATATAACTCCTAGTCATGTCTTGATGATGGAGATGTATTTTTATATCTTAGTTCTCATACCATGCACAGCAGCTTATGATGTTACTGACCTGTCACACTCACTCATAGTGCAGAAGACAACTAATGGGAGCCAAGGTGGTCCTGGGTATGGGTAGCAAGCTCCCTGCCCCTAACAAAGAGAGAGCGGGAATGAGCCAAGGATAAACTCTCTGATCTGTCTGCTGCTACTTAATGGAACAAAATGCATACTTAATTCCTTGACAGGATTATATTGTAAATCAATTATCTGCTTTAATTCATAACATTCAGTTTTTTGAATCATTTCAATATTAGGAATGATGGAGTCCCCTATAAACCCTTAGGCACCATAGACACCAGGATTATTACCCCGTTTGTCCTCTTTATGATCTGACACACATTTCGTCACAACTTTTGCTGGTAGGAAAGAGTGACATTCAGGGCAATGTGCCACGCCACATAGCCACACACAAAGCCACGCCTACCATAGCTACATCACCTATTACCATTATATAAGAAACAAATATTATCACCACATAGTGACTTATACTCCCATACTATTATTACATAACATCTACTATACAAAGACCAATATTCTCCCTCAGCATTGACCATAAAGCGGTAGATTAGGCTGCACACAGACAGACCTTATATGTGATTATATTGCAACTATTCAGTGACTCACAGGGACATTTCCTCTTGTCGTTCACTTACCTGTTTCTTCTCCATCTTGTCCAGTCATTTTGAAATCTTCTCCAGCCATGACTCATCTCTGCATAATCTACGAGACAAACATTTTATCATCCTCATCTCTATACAAACTCTTGATCTGCTTCACACAGTAACAGTGTTCCCTCTGTGCCCCTGAATAGTAGTCAGGCCACTTTTGTGCTCTCATGTGGTATTAGGCCCCCTGTGTGCTGTGTTCCCATATTAGTCCACTCTTCTATGTTCCCTTATAGAAATTAGGCCCCTCTGTGCTCACATAATTATTCTCTCTAACCGCACATAGTAGTAGCCCCCACCTGTGCCTCCACACAGTGTAGCAATCCCCATATAGTTTAGGCCATATTTGTTTAGCAGTCCCTATATTGTATAGGTACCCCTATGTGGCAGTCCCCATATAGCATAGGTCCCCCTGCGCAGCAGTCCCCATATAGTATAGGCCTCAGTCCTGTGCAGGAGCCCCTAAATAGTACAACCCCCCACGTAGAATATCCCTCCTGTGTAGCTTCCACATAGTATGACCCCCCCCCCCCCCGTGTAGCCCCCTATGTAGTAGCTTCCTTGTGAGGAAAAAAAAAGGAGACTTACCTCTTACATCGCTCCCCCGCAGTCTCTCCTCCTGGAGCTTGGTACCAGTAGCTGCTTACTCCAAGTACAGAGACTTCTGGTACAGGCTTCCTGCCTCAAAAGTTCACTATTCCAGCCCTGCAGCTCCAGCACTGTTCTCTCCTTCTTGGCTCCAGACATGACATTATATCTGGGCCAAGCATAAGAGCAGTGCGGGTGCCACAGGGCTGGTGGAACAGTGAACTGGGGGGGGGGGGGGGGGTGCTGCAGAGACACCAGGCCTGTCTGTCACTTTGAGCGCTCGTCAGCCGTGCTCACAGTGAAAGGACTCCTGTCACCACCTGGCAGTGGCAACTCCCGACACCAGGGTGGGGGTGTTAGACAGGCAGCGGGACACATGGGGCTTTCCCTGGACAACGGAACATAACCCCAAAATCAGGACTGTGTTGCTGGATCTGGGATGGTTGGGAGGTATGCATATGCAATAAGCAGAATTTAATGAGACATGGTTACTATGTATTTTATGTATTTTCTATGCCAAGAGCAAGTTTACAGGCAGGGATGTAGCTAGCTATAGAAGGAATTCATGTAGGCCCAGGTGCCTATAGTGGCCCAAAGACCCTTTGCCATATGAGAAGACACCAGTCTTATAAAAGGCTCATGGTAGGTAGGACCCTGTCACTGATTTTACATTGGGTACAATGAGTTCCTAGTAATGTTTACAAGCCAATTCAGGTCATATGTATTCTTCTTTCTACAAAATGAGCAATGTGAGTTTAGGATACATGCACAAGGGAATTATGGAATCGGGTCAACGTCCTGTCTATTGACAGGACTGAGAGATAAAAGGCTTCTGAACACAGATGCTGCTGTTGATAGATCTTAGCAGAAAAGTAGGTCACACCCAGCTTTTCCTCTTTTTTTCTCCAAGATTTATTTTCAAGGCTGCCTGTATATATGTGTACATTATTCATCAGTATATTTCCTACTTTACATCCTAAAGCCCCTATTACTCAGGGCGATTCAGAGGAGCAAGCCAGCGCGACCTGTCAGGTCTGCCCTCGCTTGCTCCTCCTTCCCTGCCCGTTGCCAGCGCAAATATATGCATCGACAGCGAGCAGGCAAGAGCCGGGGGGGGGGGGCACGGGGACTGTCTGGGTGATCACTAGATCGTCCAGGCAGCCCATAGAAGATACCGGTGGTCTGCTGTTGACGATCCCATTGCACAGAGCAACGGCAACATATTGCTGCTATCATTATTGTTGATTTTTCAACTGATTGTTGTCTTCTGTTACACCAGACGATTATGAGCCATAACGGCAGATATCGGCTGAATACGACTTATAATCACTTCGTGTAATAGGTGCCTTATAGTAAGTTGCCATAAACATAAGATTAACATCAGCTGAACCATCCATTCCACTGGGTTGGCCAACACATATTATGTATATGGTGTCCTTCTGACTTTTCCCTAATGGCAGGTGTTGGTGGGGGGGAGAGAGGTCAAGCATGTTGGATTTAGACATACCCCAACTCCTTTTTTCTTGGGGAGAGCAGACTGAAAGGAGCTAAGACTAGAGATGAGTGAACATGCTCGTCCGAGCTTGGTACTCGTTCGAGTACTAGGGTACTCAATGGTGCTCGTTACTCGGACGAGCATCTTGCGATACTCAAGCCAATGGCATCTTCCTTTTTCTTCAGGCAATCATCAGGCAGGAGAGTCTTTGGGAGCTTGTAGCATCACGTGGGAACCCTACATGTCGATAGATCAGATGACCTGGGCATATAAGAATCAGGTCATGCGATACTCGCTTCAGACGCAGGCTGGATGAGCATAGGGAGAGAGTATTAGGCAGGGAATTAGTGTTCGGTTAGGCAGGAATCCGACACAAAGAACCCAAAAATCCTTCTAAGGGCTTAAAATTTTCAAAACATATATATATTTTTTGCTACTCTTGGCTACTGGCTTGGACTTGTAGTGCAGCCGTCAGTAGTCAATTTGTCCTGTTGCTGGCATTCTCTTGGCTGGCTGGGATCTGTAGTTCAGCTATACCTATCCTCACTGTGCTGTGTCAGCCCCAGAGGCATCCATACATGCTGCCCCTGCTGTTTCCTGTCCATTTCTGTGTTGTTTCCATCATTTTCTGAGGTTTCAAGGTTTTCAGGCAACCTTCCTTGTGCAGGGCTTTGGTCCCCTGCAAAAATGCTCGAGTTTCCCATTGACTTCAACGGGGTTCGTTACTCAAAACGAGCACTTAAGCATCGAGTAATATTCGTCTCAAGTATCAAGCACCCGAGCATTTTAGTACTTACTCATCTCTAGCTAAAACCTAAGACCTCTCAATTCAGAATGCATGCTTGCTCAACAGAGCCAAATGTGCATGTGTGCGAGGGGATTAAAGGACAACTCCGTCCAAAACTATTTTTTAATATGTTATTACTTATGGAAAGTTAGGCAAATTTCTAATGTACATTAATTATGGGAAATGCACATATAGAGCTATTTCCCTTAATTTAGTAGATCAGGGAGACTTCAGATTCTCTAAAAAACCGTCACGTCATGAACCGGGGGTGTAATTACAATGGAGTGTCCAGCAGGGGCGCACTATATATAGAAGTCAATGAGTACCATTGACTTCTATATATAGTGCGCCCCTGCTGGACACTCCATTGGAATTACAATGGATGTGTATTGGAATGTACTATACAGTATGTTTTTGATTGAATACATTCATGGAATACTTTGGGGAGCAAGTGTTCTTGCTCCCCAAAGTAATCCATAAATGTGAACAGAGTGAGAGTTCAGCCGGCACCACTCAAACAGACAAGCTGCAGCTAAGCTCAATAACGGACCAGCTATCATACACTGAAGGCTGCGTAGGGTGCTAACCGTGGAAACAGATAGTTGCAATATAAACGTAGAAAGTTAAACGATAGTCCCGGATAGTACCCGCTGCAGCACCCCCCCCCGTCCTCCCTCCCTAGGCTATATACCGCATATGAGAAATTAAAGACTGCTACCAGTGGTGAGTGCTCCGTCTGTTTCTACGTTTATATAATCCCTAAATGTATTTAATCAGTACGTTTGGAGGGCACCGAGCAGGGAGGGAGAGAAGTGCATCTACCTCCCCCCTCCCTCCCTGCTCGGTGCTGCTGCTGCTGCCACATGTGCACAGTACTACTCCCACATTATCTGTTCATATTATGAACAGGTAATGCGGGAGTAGTACCTGTGCTATTCCGATAACGAACGCCGCCGCCGCACAGCTGCTTGTCCCAGCACTTTAGTATGCCCCCTCCGCCGCTCCCCCTCCTCCACCCAGCTAACAAGTTGTAACTATAGCGCTGCCGGGGACAGGACGGCATGCAGTGCGGACCGGGAAGCGGTATGTGCCAGCAGACAGAGGCGGCGGAGAGAGGCAGTAAGCAGCAGTGGATAGAAGCAGTAAGTGGCGGTGATGAGCGGCGGAGAGAGCATACTGAAGTGCTGTGACAAGCAGCTGTGCGGCGGCAGCGGCGTTCGTTATCGGAATAGCACAGGTACTACTCCCCCATTATCTGTTCATAATATGAACAGATAATGGGGGAGTAGTACTGTGCACATGTGGCAGCAGCAGCAGCACCGAGCAGGGAGGGAGGGGGGAGGTAGATGCACTTCTCTCCCTCCCTGCTCGGTGCCCTCCAAACATACTAATTAAATACATTTATGGATTACTTTGGGGAGCAAGGACACTTGCTCCCCAAAGTATTTCATGAATGTATTCAATCAAAAACATACTGTATAGTACATTCCCATACACATCCATTGTAATTCCAATGGAGTGTCCAGCAGGGACGCACTATATATAGAAGTCAATGGTACTCATTGACTTCTATATATAGTGCGCCCCTGCTGAACACTCCATTGTAATTACACCCCCGGTTCGTGACGTCACGTTTTTTTAGAGAATCTGAAGTCTCCCTGATCTACTAAATTAAGGGAAATAACTCTATATGTGCATTTCCCATAATTAATGTACATTAGAAATTTATCTAACTTTCCATAAGTAATAACATATTAAAAAATAGTTTGGGCCGGACTTCTCCTTTAAGAGAGATAGATGTTGACCAAACAAGTGTTTATCATACCAAAATGTATGGCCAGCTTTAGACCCAACCAAGTAGGCAACATCTGAAGGTATGGCTTTAGAATATTGCAGTATGCCTCTGACAACATCTGCCATGTTTTTGTCACTGGTTGTCAAGCTTTCATTGTGAGTGTGAGATCTAGCACATAAATCCACATAACATACAGTGGTTTGCAATAAATTAGAATATCAACAGAAATTATTTTTTTCAGTATTTCAATTCAAAAAGTGACCTCATATATTCTATAGAGTCATTACATACAGAGTGAACATACAGAGTGAACTTTTTCAAGTGTTTATTTCTGTTTAAATTGATAATTATGGATTACCGCCAGGAAAAAACCCAAAGTCAGTATTTCAGAAAATTAGAATTAACCTAAAATACCTGCAGTGGCTTCCTACGTGTTATAATTAGTCTGGTTCAGTATGCAACACAATCATGGGGAAGACTGCTGACTTGACAGATGTCCAGAAGGCAGTCATTCTTCTAAAGAAGCTGGCTGTTCTTAGAGTGCTGTATCAAAGCATATTAATGGAAAGTTGAGTGGAAGGAAAAAGTGTGGTAGAAAAAGGTGCACAAGCAACCGGGAGAACCGCAGTCTTAACAAGTCTTGTAACGATAATGCCATTCAAAAATTTGGGAGAGATTCACAAAGAGTGGACTGCTGCTGGAGTCAAAGCTTCAAAAGCCACCACATCCAGACGTCTGCAAGACATGGGCTACAAGTGTTGCATTCCATGTGTCAAGCCACTCCTGACCAATAAACAATGCCAGAAGTGTCTTATCTGGGCCAAGGAAAAGAAGAACTGGGCTGTTGATCAGTGGTCCAAGGTGCTGTTTTCAGATGAAAGTAAATTTTGCATTACATTTGGAAATCAAGGTCCCAGAGTCTGGAGGAAGATTGGAGAGGCACACAATCCAAGCTGCTTGAGGTCTAGTATGAAGTTTCCACAATCAGTGATGGTTTGGGGAGCCATGTCATCTGCTGGTGTAGGGTCACTGTTTTTCATCAACACCACGGGACATTTTAGAGCACTTCATGCTTCCCTGTGCTGAAAAGATTTTTGGAGATGGATTTTTCATCTTCCAGCAGGAAGTCCACACTGCCAAAAGTACCAATACCTGGTTTATTAACCACAGCATCACTGTGCTTGATTGGCCAGCAAATTCGCCAGACCTTTACCCCATAGAGAATTTATTTTCAAGAGGAAGATGAAAGACACTAGACCCAACAATGCAGACGAACTGAAGGCCGCTATCAAAGCAACCTGGGCTTCAATAACACCTCTGCAGTGCCATTAGCTGATCGCCTCCATGCCACGCCGCATTGATGCCGTCATTCATGCAAAAGGTGCCCCGACCAAGTATTGAGGGCATTTACTGTAAAGACTTATCATTTGGTCAACACTGTGCTAAAAACATTTGTTTCAGTTGGTTTTATATAATATTCAAATTTTCTGAAATACTGACTTTTTGTTTTTACTGTAATCCATAATCATTAACTTTAACAGAAAAAAAAGCTTGAAAAAGTTCACTCTGTTTGTAATGACTCTAGAATATATGGGGTCACTTTTTGAATTGAATTACTGGGAAAAAAAAATTTTGTTGTTGATATTCTAATTTATTGCAAACCACTGTAGGGCACAGGACCATTTATCAAAAATGGAAACTATAGTCTAGATGTAAAAACTGCAGTTCAATTTTATACGCAGCAAGTCAAGGATATAAACCTAAATCCCTACCCTTCTTCACAGTGAATTAACAAGCGCACAATCTGAGCATGAATGGATGTTGTAGGAACTAATTCGAGTAATAAGCCTGAAAGAGGATTAGACATATGTGCAAGCAAAGCAGCAGTCAATGACCGGTACAATGTCTGCGTCAGCTCATGCCTGATCATCTGGGGCACTGACTGCAATAAATATCACTCCTGATAAACCATATGTAATACATTCTGGTCCCAGCTTTTCCAGGAAAAATATTCAGATGGGAAAGTTAGGTGACAACAGCTTAGAGCTGTATTGGTTTTATTGCTTTTATGTATACAAATATACAGTGTGTATGTATATGTATATATATATATATATATATATATATATATATATTGTAAAAAGGTGAATGGTAAAATACTGGAGGGGGTGTACATCTCACCCAGGCTGCTTGCTGGGATGAGGTGGTAAACTCTGGGAAAGATGTGTAGTTCAGCAGAGATATTCTGCTGAACTGTTGTTTATTATTTCCGGGCCTGGATTTTACTGGAATGGCGGGTAGGTTTGGTAGTGGGACCTGCCATTCCCTCCCCACTCCAGTCCACACCTTGCGCACAGGTGTAAGCAGGTGCTAATCGCTCCAGCTCATAAAAAGCAGCTCAGAGGGCTGAATATGTGTCAGATACGGCTGCTGTTTATTTCTGTTTGGTTGAGTAAGGTGAGACCTCCGTTTAGTTAGAGCCCAGCTGGGCAGGTGTTTATTTTGTATCCTGTTTTGTTGCACAGTGCTGCTATGTTTATTTTTATGCCACAATAAAACCAAGTTGGACTTTTTATGTTAAATTGGCATAAGGACTGCATTATTCTCGCTACCCCTTACTAAAGATGTCCACAATATATATATATATATATATATATATATATAAATAGTGGTATTTTGGTTCTCAAACTGCTCTGAACTCATACATTTCAGTTTTCAAACAATATTTTCAAGGTAAGTTTTCTTCAGTTCTCTAACTCTCGCTCGGCTCTCAAACACTTTTTTTGCACCCAGGCTCAAAGTACAGTGATACCTAGGTGTTCGACTGCATCTGAATTTGAACTTTGCTTGGTAACCGAACGTCTTGTAAGCATGGATGGTGGGTTGTACGTGGTGAGTTTAGCACTGGTGAGGCTTCACATACAGTTCAGTACTGTATAAGACTGCTGGGGTGCATATACAGTACAGTAGTAGTATAGGCAGTGCACCACCATCTCCCATCCTGTACTGTATAAGACTGCTGCAGTGCATATACAGTACAGTAGTAGTACAGTCAGTGCACCACTATCTTCCATCCTTTACAGTGTCGGGGGTGCAGCATACAGTAAAGAATGAGTGAGTAGTTGATGCACTACTGTACTATGTACTGTACAATATAGTACTGTAGTGATGAAACTGGGCACTTTTCAATATAATAGATGATACTGTAGGTAATTATTGTTGGGTGCTGGAAGCAATTAAACACATTTAGATTATTTCCTATGGGAAGACACTGCTCTGTTCTCAGACTGCCTTCATGAACCAGTTTTTTTCATTTCTTCAACTACTTCATTGGTAAAAATGCTCATCTGAAGGAATATCATGTCTATTGTATTTTCTTGTGCCTGTATCAGTTGCCATTAGTTTTCCAATATAAAGAGGCAAATTGGCACAGGATCCAGAGAGTGTGGGTTGACTATGTAAGTTGCACGCATATATAGATATAATTCAGAACACTATGCCAATCTCAGTCCTATTACTATATCCATGGCAACCCGACACGGCCACCTCATAAAACGCTTTCCCAACTCAACAAGCTCCACCTGAGCTCTACTGTGTTTTATGGAATACTGGATATAGAAAGACATAAAACATCTCGATCTGTGATCTGAAGTATAGCTGAGGAGGAGTGGCGTGCAGCTACATCTAGCCCTGATGGACAATACATCTGGCTACATTTCTCTAGATAAAGTGTCAGGATTGTCAAACTAAGGACAAGTGCAGAACTCCCTGAAAAACATAAATGACAAAGGTAACAGTCATGTGTGTCAAACACAGCACGTGTAGCCATATCTGTCTCTGTATATGTCTACTTTATATATGCTCCGTATAGTTTATTCTATGTAATTCTAACTTAATGCAATACTGCACACAATCTGGCCATACACATATGATATCGGTCTAACACTTGTTCAAGCAACTGATATATCTACCAATTGCCCCCCAACACAAGCATATCCGGCTCAGTTGAGTATGCATGTATTCTGAATGAGGATGGGGCAATAAGCAGGTAATGGGGGTGAGCATATTAGGAGCATGATACAAGGCTTATACAGATGACCATACTACAGTAAAAATAAAAAGTACAGTGTCTCATAGGTTTACAGAGGCATAATAACTTAAACGACCGCTATGGCGAACGACCTGAAATCGTTTACCTAATTACACGGAACGATGACATTACATGCGAATGATCAACTATAAAAATAGGTCCAAATAATTGTTCCGTGTAATACCACCCTTAAACTATAGTATATCTATCTCTAGGAGATGCTTTGAGCTAAGAATATCCCTTTTTTCCATTTCAGATGACATGGATTTTGTACACATATAAGTAGTAGGGACACCTATGCTCAGGTCCGAAGAAGGATCAGACCCTGTAAGTATCCCATTCATATGAGTGAGGTTTACAGACTTCCATGTACTAGCTCCTCCCAAACAGCCTTGTTCAGATGATGGGAACTGATTTCCAATTGCAGATATTTTTAGAACAGATCTGCCACATGTGAATATGCTTTAATACAGCGACTGAAACCAGTTTATGGGGAGAAAAAACACTCAAAATGGTCACTGTAAAAAGTCTTCATAGAGGCTTGGACAGAATAAAGAAGAAAAAGATCAAAAGATGTCACCTGTAAGTCACTGGATGTAGCTGCACTCTATTCACAATGTTAGGATTAATATAGGACTCTGAAGGGTGGTTTATATTCAGTAGCAGAAATGGTGGTATTTTTCAGTCACTAAGCAGTGGTAATATGTGGCCAGGATGTGTCAGTTTTTTTTTCTCTTGCGTAATGTTAATATTGATGATAATATTTAGTCAGTATGGGTTTTTCATATGTGGTCATTGCGTGGTGATATTATTTGGCCTTATTATGCTGGTCTCCAGATAGTGGATTAGTAATAGTACAAAGGGAACATATATGGTAATATTTGTTCCTTGTATAGTGGTATTATTTACTTATAATTTTCAGCAGGGGTGGCGGGTGGTATATCCATTTCAGTTTTTACCTTGGACAGCAGACAAGCAAGGAAAACCTGAGACCAGCAAAAATATAGCATATACTAAGAGTGTTAGTGTAATGCTGTGTCCTCATGTGAGTAGAAAATAATAGGGTTAATGCAATGGCGCATTTATCACGGTTTTCCAGCAGATAAGTTAAAAAATGGCATTGAATCCAAGCAACAAATTTAGAAAGCCCCTGCATTACTTTCTCGGGCATAGACAACTGTGTCTTGTATAATGGGCAGGGCCTCAGACTAGACTCATTTATCTTGTGCACACTTGGCATGCCTTCTGTACACACACTGCACTAATGCACTAATCATTTACCCTTTTCTGACAGCTAACAGGTCTATATTGTTCTTATTTTAAAGAGCTGCTACGGTTACTTAGAATAATTGCGCACTGGATTTTTGTGTTTTGTTTTATGTTATTGTTGTTGACAATGGTGTTAATAATGTTGTATTCTAACTGCAAAAACAAAGTGCAACTAAATATAATATAATAAAATTATCTTGACATTCTCCAAGTGGCTCGCCGCCTCTGTATTGCTTTACTAATTATCACCTGCAGTATTTTGCCCACAATTTGGCATTAAGAAATGTTTACAGAATTAAAGAAGAATGCCGCCTACGACTGCTCTTAACAAGAAGAGATTGCACCTGCTCGGAGGACCAAATTGCATTATATAATCTTCAATCCTTTGCTTCTGTTTTTGGATAGTGCAGGTCAAAGCTTACCATGAGCTATCCAAATTGCACAGGAGGTCAGCTATTTATTTTTACTTAATCTCTTGACAGATCCAGGAATATCCAGCCAAGACAGCCCACATATCTCCTATCCTTGAGAACCTGTGAACTGATACGTCAGCTTTTCTTCTTTTTACAACTCTCCAAATCATTATGGAAAGAAATATACAATTTTTTATATGTATATTTATACTCTACACGAACAAAAAAGTATTGGCACACCTTTAAGTTACATCTACATGTGCTTTTAGGGTATCCCTTTCTAAATCCATAGGTATAAAATGGGTATTTCCTTTTTAGTTGTTATGCCCTATCCATGTATCCCCAGAATCGGAACAACATTAGCCCCGGAATGAATCATTTACACCAAGCATGCACAGCCAGTGCCCTATTCATTCTCTCTGGGGCACTGAACACTTACAAGTTTAGTGCCTAGCAATGTTTGCATGCCCCATAGAGAATGAACAGAACTCTGATCATGAATGCGCTGTGTATTCCATTAATACAAGGGACAATTTTGTCCTCATTCACCGTATCAGTTGGGAATAAAATATGGAGGTGATCCCCCCTTTGTAGTTGTAACAGCTTCACTTCAAGATTTTGGAGTGTGTCTGGAGCTAATTTTGCTTCTTAAGTGAATTTGTGAGGCCATACATTGCTCTATTTCTATTCTAGTTCATTATATGGATATTTAATAGGCTTGGAGACAGGCTTTGTGCTTTCAGTCAAGTTCTTTCACACCAAAGTCACCCAACCATGCCTTATTATGGAACTTGCTTTGTGCACTGCGTGCAGGTCATGCCTGTGTTGGGGGAACATATGGCAGATGACCTTGTCCGGGGCTGGTGGCACGCACGTCCCTAGGTTGTTTGGATGCAGAAGAATGAAGGCCTGTAGGCGAACTATGTCCTGCAACACCGAGAAAGGCAGGATAGAGGCACATAGGAACAATTCTAGGATTTTGACAGAATCTTAAAAGCAGAATCATACGGGGGAACAGTTGATCTTCACCACTAGGAAGGCATAGTTCTTGGGGTGCACTAGCTGATTACATTTGGGCCATTAAATTAAGGGAGGCCCATGGCTCTCCAAGCAGGTATGCATCAGCACACAATTTTGACAGGGCCAAAACATAGCGTGAACCCATCTACTTGTGGCCACTCTGGTTCAATCCATACAATCTATTCACTGAGGGGAATATAAAAACTTTAAAAACCAAAACTGTCTGGTTATGCCCATAGCAACCAATCAGAGCTTAGGTTTCATTTTTATTGGTGATTAATGCTTGTTAAAAAAGAGAATTTTCATGGGGAAATTAAGTGATTACTGGTGCGGCCATTCACTTCCATTATTCCTGTTAACATGGGGAGATGTGCTGAAAACTAAACAAAAATTCTGTATAGCTAAATGCTTAGCTGATTGCTGAGCCTTTTTACACAGGGCAATGATCAGAGCATTTGGTAATTGGGTGCAGTCTTATCTTAAAGACAGGGCCGCCGATAGGGCAGTACAAGTGGTACTGCCGTATGGGGCCCGGACCCTAAGAGACACGGTAGGGGGCCCGGCGGGCCCGCCGGCCGCCGCCCCCCGACCGCTACGCTAGGGGGGCCCGCACGGCCCCCCTTGCCAACTGTTTTTGAGCATCCCGAAAAGCTGCGGCCACGCTGCCTGCACAGCGCTGCTGCCTGCACAGCGCGGATTAGGTGAGTAGGATGTTTGTTTTTTTTAGGGGCACCTCTGGGGGCATTATTAGTGTATGGGGGCACCTCTGGGGGCATTATTAGTGTCTGGGGGCACCTCTGGGGGCATTATTAGTGTATGGGGGCACCTCTGGGGGCAGTATTAGTATATGGGGGCACCTCTGGGGGCATTATTGGTCTACGGGGGCACCTCTGGGGGCATTATTAGTGTATGGGGGCACCTCTGGGGGCATTATTGGTGTATGGGGGCACCTCTGGGGGCATTATTGGTCTACGGGGGCACCTCTGGGGGCATTATTAGTGTATTGGGGCACCTCTGGGGGCATTATTGGTGTATGGGGGCACCTCTGGGGGCATTATTGGTGTATGGGGGCACCTCTGGGGGCATTATTAGTATATGGGGGCACCTCTGGGGGCATTATTAGTGTATGGGGGCACCTCTGGGGGCATTATTGGTGTATGGGGGCACCTCTGGGGGCATTATTGGTGTATGGGGGCACCTCTGGGGGCATTATTAGTATATGGGGCCACCTCTGGGGGCATTATTGGTGTATGGGGGCACCTCTGGGGGCATTATTAGTATATGGGGGCACCTCTGGGGGCATTATTGGTATATGGGGGCACCTCTGGGGGCATTATTGGTGTATGGGGGCACCTCTGGGGGCATTATTGGTGTATGGGGGCACCTCTGGGGGCATTATTAGTATATGGGGGCACCTCTGGGGGCATTATTAGTATATGGGGGCACCTCTGGGGGCATTATTAGTGTATGGGCGCACCTCTGGGGGCATTATTAGTGTATGGGCGCACCTCTGGGGGCATTATTAGCTCATGGGGGAACCTCTGGGGGCATTATTAGTATATGGGGGGCACCTCTGGGGGCATTATTAGTTCATGGGGGCACCTCTGGGGGCATTATTAGTTCATGGGGGCACCTTTGGGGGCATTATTAGTATATGGGGGCACCTTTGGGGGCATTATTAGTATATGGGGGCACCTCTGGGGGCATTATTAGTATATGGGGGCACCTCTGGGGGCATTATTAGTATATGGGGGCACCTCTGGGGGCATTATTAGTATATGGGGCCACCTCTGGGGGCATTATTAGTATATGGGGGCACCTCTGGGGGCATTATTAGCTCATGGGGGAACCTCTGGGGGCATTATTAGTATATGGGGGCACCTCTGGGGGCATTATTAACTCATGGGGGCATCTCTGGGGGCATTATTAGTGCATGGGGGTACCTCTGGGGGCATTATTAGTTCATGGGGGCCACCTCTAGGGGCATTATTAGCTCATGGGGGCACAGCTGGGAATCCTACATACAGGGGGCACAGCAGGGGATCCTACATACAGGGGACATCCCACACAGTGCAGTTACTATGGGAGCCTACAGGGGGGAGAAAGGAAAGGAAGTTGCTAGAAATGTGCGGAGCCTAAATTGTTTGTCTCGCAGGTTCTAAGGGGATGAAACGTATCTGGAAGGAATCATCATGGAGGTCTGGGCCGGATGGAGAGGAAAAGGGAAAGTGACGCCTCAGATCAAAGAAGACGTCACCGGTGAGTCACTGTATGACACTTTTCTTATTTTGTAGAACATCATTTAGTAGGGGCGCCCCGAGGTGACAGCTACTACATTATCTGTACTCAGAGATATCACTGTGTTATCTGTTGTGTTACATAGGACTGCAGGTGACTACTACATTATCTGTACTCAGAGATATCACTGTGTTATCTGTGGTGTTACATAGGACTGCAGGTGACATCTACATTATCTGTACTCAGAGGGATATCACTGTGTTATCTGTGCTGTTACATAGGACTGCAGGTGACATCTACTACATGATCTATACTCAGAGGTATCACTGTGTTATCTGTGCTGTTACATAGGACTGCAGGTGAAATCTACTACATTATCTGTACTCAGATATACCACTGTGTTATGTGGTGTTACATAGGACTGCAGGTGATATCAGGTGATTTCTCCAGGTTGCAGAAGTTCAAACTTCATCGTGCCCTGGTGTGCTGGTGTCTGTATGTGTGTATACATGTGTGCTGGTGTCTGTATGTCTGTATACATGTGTGCTGGTGTCTGTATACATGTGTGCTGGTGTCTGTGTGTGAGATCAATTCTAGAGAACTGGCACATATACCCCATTTTCCCCAGTGGCTTAAAATGTAACCTCTGTTATACAGTTATAAAATTGTAGAAATTAAATGTGAACAAGGTGCAATTCAAATAGACACTTACTTGTATAGCTGCCTCTTGTGCTCTGTATGCAGTGCATTATATTCACCCTTGCAACGTACAATTTATAGCGTGTCTACAAGCCCAGCGGGGCTCATTATGATGGAGACTAAAACTTATACAAAGTGGGGTAGGGGTTCCCCTGTATTCAGAATGCTGCTGAGTGCTCGGCAATGCCCCATCTGGGATTATTGAATTTCGAGGGTCTATGCAGAGCAGGATAAAGACACCTCTGCTGCACAAACAGGATCTCCTAGAAAGCGTTCTCACCGCCATGTATTCGCTATCACTGGCTTGGGTGAGCTAAACTAGTCTGCCTGGGGGGGGGGGGGTGATTTGTATATGCTCACTAACATGGAACAGCCTCATTATATTAGCCTTATCAACATATTCTATGTTAGTGAGCATACCGGGGGGGGGGGGGGGATATTGGTGAACATATACAAATCAAACAGCCCCCCCCAGACCCTCGAAATTCAATAACCCCAAACGGGGCATTGCCTAGTACTTAACAGCATTCTGAATACAGGGGAACCCCTACCCCACTCTTGTATAAGTTTTAGTCTCCATCATAATGAGCCCCGCTGGGCTTGTAGACACGCTATAAATTGTACGTTGCAGGGGTGAATATAATGCACTGCATACAGAGCACAAGAGGCAGCTATACAAGTAAGTGTCTATTTGAATTGCACCTTGTTCACATTTAATTTCTACAATTTTATAACTGTATAACAGAGGTTACATTTTAAGCCACTGGGGAAAATGGGGAATATGAGCCAGTTCTCTAGAATTGATCTGAACCAAATTATACCTCCCAGCAAGGCGTGGGGCAAACACACACTTTTTTTTTTTTTTTTTATTAATGTGGGGGGCCCAGACACTTTGGTTGTATGGGGCCCCGAAATTCCTGATGGCGGCCCTGCTTAAAGATAATGTGTCATCAGAAAATTACCTATTGCTTAAATAATCTTTTTATGTTAAACATATTTTTTGAGAATTTTTGGTGACTTTTAAAAATTTTTTTCCCATTTTTCTGTCTATATTTTAAAATAATCCTGAAATTTTGTAGTTCGCATTCTTACCACTGGAACTAAAACTTGAGACATCCTTGAGACAGAGGAGTCTGTTGTAAAGTGATCTGTACAGCATTACAGCAACATGTGACACCAGTAGATAGAGTAGACAGTAGCAGCACCCCGTGGAAAGACCTTTTTAAATGTCACAGAGTGCGCTCAGTAATGTTTCACATTCATCTCAAGGGGACAGTCTATTGCCGTCTATATACATGAGTCTTGCTGTAAAGCATATTACTATATGATGTTAAGAACAGCCCAGTCAATATGGCAGCCCCCTTAACAATGTAAAAAAGTGAAGTCAGAAAATAGAAACAGATTAAAATAAAAGAACAAATTTTAGTATGTTACTCTAATCGGTAAAAGAAAATCTAGGTGACACATCCACTTTAAACATTTATGGCATATCCAAGGGACATTCTTTGAATAAGAAATAGGGAATAACAAGCTCAGGTCAGAATACCCCTTTAATGGGAGTTGTTTTAACAGCGTAGCATCACAAACTATACTCCCTAACTTATTGAGACCTGGACAACGCCTGAGCTTAAGGAATTCCTATTAAGCCGACATTGAAGTCATTTTTGTTGCATGACTAATTACCAAGAATTCCACATCATTGTTCTCTGATGGAAAGGAATTTTATTGTATTACAACTTAGGAATTTCAGTAACTATCCAGAGTTATGGAGTGTCCGAGATCCATAGAGATCTTGGCTTTTACATATCCACACTGCCGAGAAGTTTTAAATGTTTCTCATGACCTCATTGTCATCCAGCCACTGGAATGGGTAAGGATATGTGTGCAATTGGATATGTGACAAGAGTATTATAATTTATTTTGTACAAGACAGGAAGGAAGTTGAGCGTTTCACTTTACTTCCTGCTACACTATTTCATAGGCCGTGGGCAAGAAAATTGGGACCAGGGACAGAACAGAACATAAATACTAAAAATAAAGTGTATGTAGCAAAATAATTAGATGCTGTTTGTTTTATTGTGGTGGATTGTTAATGCAGCTCTGGGTTATAGTATATTCTGTATCTCCAGATTGGTACAGACAAGCTAATGCAAAGTATTTAGAAGATTCATGCAAATTGTATTTCTATATAAACTGTTGATTAAGGACAGAGACAGAACAAGTAACTATAATGGCCAATAGCAAAACCTGCAATAAGGTCTTTCACTCCACCATTACCATGTCCAGCAATATGTTCAGAACATGAAAAAAGCCACATGATTGTTAATGCACAAAGGCAAATTCATGTGTTGTCACAATATAAGAGTATTGTACATAGAAGTGTGTGGGGTAATGTGCTTAGTGATATCACAGCTCAGTTCATACACACAGTGATTTAAGAACATACAGGTAATACAAATAGTAAATGTCATAATAAATCATGCACACCAGAAATTTAAAATGTTGGGATAAACACAGTGATGTAATACAATACATGAATAATGCACATAGTGATGTAACAGCATAGTCATAGTACTGGGTATTATAGCACTGTAGTACAAACAAAGATACCACAGTAAAGTGATTTAAGTTATTCACCTCAGAGTGAAATTTATGTTAGCTAGGAACTTGGATATATATTAGCTATAATTTATATCTGTTTTCAAGTAGTAGTAAATTTGTTTCTCCTTCTTTCTTGTAGTATACCCTGTAGCCTGTTTTCTAGACCTGCCTTTGGATTGTGATTTTGTCTATATGTGACCTCTTGCTTTTTAACCCAGCCTTTCTCTGGTTTAACTGGTCTGAGCACCGCATACTAGCTCTCCCATGCCTTTCCTCAGTAGTTCTTGACATTCATGAGCACCAGCTCCCTCTGACTACCAGACACTGATATGGTATACTATGTATATAAACTGTATGGAAAGACAGCTGTCAATCAGCAGCCAGAGGGTGGAGGTAGTAGTGCAGCACAAAGCCTATTGTCCTGCAAATAAGGAGAACAGCTAAACAGAATGCTGTACATTGTTCTATTCAGTATTTCTGTCATTAGTTTATGCTGCCCTCATTTAAGGCCACATAAACATAGTGACATATTTCCTTTTACATGATTGTTTGTCGCATTTCCCTGATTGTCTGTGCACCTAGAGAGAGAGGGACAGTCGTCCAGTTGAGGACTGCTACTAGAGCAAATTGTCCAAGTAGGCAGGGACAGTGAGCTGGGTTCAGTTCCAGGCTTCGGCCTGGGATATAACTTTTTAACCAAGTACCCTGAGTATTTTTAAAATTGCTCCTTACAAAGACATCCTTCAAGTTTTTACTGCATCTTAAAGAAATAAGTGGATTGGGAGTAGCAACTTCACTAAAATCAGAGTCATTTTTCACTTAGTGCCAATTCTTATAAATGGCAGCTCTTAGTGTGGATGCCAAGGGACTAAATCGGAAGGCAAATGTGACCCTTCTAACTCTTTTATTTTTATTACCGTGCAAGTGATCGTTAAGTCTGAGACTTAAAGCTTTCTGCACTGCCATATCTAACATGTCATTGTAGGTAGACCCTCTGTATAAGATGTGTTTTCACAATGTTTTTGCATGGCACATTGAAATTGTAATACATTTAAACCATGCATAAGCGCTGTACACATAGAGAAAATAACAATAAAGGGGTACTCCAGTAGGGAGGGATTTTTCGCTATGGCTGGGGAGGGGGTGGATGAAGGCAACAACATCCACTTACCGTCCTGGTACCAGCAACGGGTCCCAAATTGTGCTGTTCCGGTCTGTGGTGCTTGGCCGCTTCCTGGTCTGGAGCGCAGCTTGAGACGTGATGTTTCCAGCCCACTCAGCCATTCAATGTCTGTAGCAGGGTCCCGTCTCTGTCGCTGAATGGCTAAGCGATCTGGAAACGTCACGTCTCAAGCCGCGTGACAGACCAGGAAGCGGCCAGGAGCTTCAGACCGCAGCAGCGATATGCAGGAACTGGCGCAGGAACCGGTGAGGTAAGTGGACGTTGTTGCCCTAACCCAACCCCTCCCTGGCCATAGCGAAAAAAGCCCTCCTGCCCTGAGTACCCCTTTAAATCAAGAAAACAGCATGTATAAAGTAAATCACAGACTGGTACATAGGAAGAGAAGACCCTGCCCACGAACAGTACTGAGGCTCTAAACATTTATTGAAGTCAATAAAAAAATTTAAGCTCACTGAAAGATCGGGGGTCCTTTCTCTGAGGCCCCCTCAATCTCGTGAACAAGGACCCAAACATTCAGGTGGTGGGCCTTGTATGTGTGCTGCTGCATCATTCTTCCTCTAGGGAGCCACAGAAAGCAGCCAAAAGCTGCACTGGATGTTCCATAGAGAATTAATGTAGAAGCGGCAAAAATGCATGACCCACCACTGTATCCAGCAGGGATTTTAGGGTCTCTATTCTTGAGATCCTTTAGGCAAGCATGGCTCTCTTTCAAGAGTAGGCATAATAACCAATCTATATATCTAGAAAGTGGTTCAATAATCAAGTCATTTTATGGATCTTTGGTAAGAAATACCAGGATGGTTTCTGTGGGAAAATTTTATAGAGGTTTTCTACCATTTCTTTGAACACAATCCCATTTTCAGCATTCTAAGCCAACAATGTTTGCAATTGTTTTTAGAGTTTACTGGTAGGACCATTGGGGACTGATTCAGACGATGATAGCCTCGTTCACTTGTCACTTGGCTTCTTCTACATAATGCTGCTTATTCATTAATACAATGCTGCTGCCATTTTGTGTTAAAGGGGTACTCCGTTTTTCCCTTTTAAATCAACTAGTGTCATAAACTGATATAGATTTGTAATTTAGTTCTATTTAGAAATCTCAATCCTTCCAGAACTTATCAGCTGCTGTATGCCTTGAAGGAAGTGGTGTTTTCTTTTCAGTCTGATACAGTGTTCACTACTGCCACTTCTGTTCTTGACAGGAACTGTCAAAAGTAGGAGAAGTTTTCAATCGGGATTTGTCACAGACAGAGGTGACAACAGAGGGCACTGTGTCAGACTGGAAAAAATACACCCCAATTCCTGCAGGACATACAGCAGCTAAAAAGTAGCGAAGACTTGAGATTTTTAAATAGAATTACATTACAAATCAGTAAACTTTCTGAGACCAGTTGATTTAAAACACATTTTTTTTCACCAGAGTACCCCTTTAATGAGGCCTTGCAGTAGGAAATGGCAGAGATGCTGAAGCTTTGGCTAGTTTTATGGAACTCAGTATAACATTGTGCGACATGGAGAGAAGGTAGCTACTGCACATCAGTTAGCGACTGCCAACCCTGCAAAGCGTGCACATGCAGGGAAGGGAGGCCATGGATGGCCCTGCAACCCCAATGTCACAGGACCAAACCCAGAGTTAGTGTAGGGACCCGTGTGAACCAGGAGACCTGCACGTGGTACACGGGGCAGTATGGTTTGATCAAATTATATACCAACATCCTGGCGTTGTTTTTTAAAATTAGCCGAGCGGCATTAGTATCAGTCATAGGTGTGATGTGCAGTAGCTCCCTTCTCTCCATGTCGCATTTAGTATAACATTGTGACCTGAGAGAAGGGGACAGGAGAGTTTGGTGGCACAGAGGAGTATATGGAATGACTGCACCGAATGCCGGAGATAGAGTCACAAAGAGAGTTAGAGACCAGGGCCGGCGTCAGCACAAGGCTTACCTGAGCAAGTGCCAGGGCCCACAGCATCTCTAGGGGCCCAGAGAGGGAGAGGGCCCAGTTTTCTGATGTTCAGCCTGCTCACTGTAGCGCAGTGTGAGAACTGAACATCAGAAGAAACAGGAGACGGAGCAGGACCTGCACAGAGAGAGAAAAGGGCCTGATCACATGACCTAAAGGTCCTCAACCTTACAGTGTGGAGAGCACCTAACAGAGAGGAAGAGGGAGAAGACTGAGCTGTAACTGGTGTGTTAGGGTTGGATTGTGTCAGTGTCAGTGAGTCAGTGTCTATGTCAATAATGTATGTTTGTACATGTTAGTGGTATCTCAAGTTATTGTGCATAGCGTGTAAATGAGGGGCCCGCTGGAGCCGGCCCTGTTAGAGACTCTAGGTAAAGCTGAATGGTAAGGGCCAAATAGAGTTTTTATGAGTTGGTAGGCTGATGTCTGAGTTAAAGGGGTTATCCAGCGCTACAAAAACATGGCCACTTTTCCCCCTACTGTTGTCTCCAGTTCAGGTGCGGTTTGCATTTAAGCTCCAATTACTTCAATGGAACTGAGTTTCAAAACCCCACCCAAACTGGAGACAACAGTAGGGGTAAAGTGGCCATGTTTTGGTGTTTTTGTAGCGCTAGATAACCCCTTTAAAGAGACTTGAAGAACCTGGGAAGTGCTGTGCAGCATGGCCTATGCAAAGCCATGGTGAGATAGACCTATAAATTGAGAGACTTTGAAAGGTAAACATGGACAGAAATAAGATACCCATATATCTTATATTAATCACAGCTGAAACTTCTGCCGATGGATTCAACCTAAGGTGTAAGGGAGCCTCTTGAGTGTCTACTGACAGGTAATGCCAGTGGAGAGAAGGGTTGGGTATTTTCTGATACACATCCCTACTGTTTAGGGAAGGTAAGTCAGCAGCTTTGGTTGGGGGAAGTTGGGAGAAATAACTGTCGGCTAATCAAATGTTAGGCTAACAGTTATTGAAAGTGTATGAAGTGCCAATTGGTTAGTCAGAGATAGGTTGCTGTAAGGCCTACTGAATAAGTGGACAGGTGTGGAGAAGTGGGACAGTAATTGTCCAAGTGTGCTTCTGGAAGACCACCTCAAACATAAGCAAATTATCCCTCCTCCTGAGTATAAAATGAACATGAACATGTGTTATGCTGTGCTATTATACTCCCTTTACAAAACTGACTTGGAATAGGACTGTATACCAGTGTTGCGCAAGGTAAACAGTACACATTTGCAACTGAGAGTAGGTGGGATCCATGCAGGGTAGTAGGATGCCAGTCGTAAACTTTGGTGAAAACTTGGGGCTATATCCAGGTTCCCAGTTGGTAGATCCAATCATAAAAAAATTGTGAGACTGTTGTTCTGTGTCATTTAAAGGGGTTTTCCAGGCTCAGGAAAAACAGGTCCGCTTTCTTTCAGAAACAGCACCCCTCTTGTGCTCAGTTTGGGTGAGGGTTTTGCAGCTCAGTTCCATTGAAGTGGAATATGTTGGGGTATATACAGTACCATCTATTGCACCTGTATTGTAAGCCCTCGCGGGCAGGGTCCTCTTTTCCCATGTACCAGTCTGTCTTTTGCCTAAATGCAATGTGTTCTGATCTTGTATTGTTCCTGCTTGTTAGGCCTATCTATTGTATAGTGCTCTGGAATTAAGGGCACTTTATAAATAAATAATGATGATAATAATAATAATAATTTTATTTGCAAAAAAAATACATTGTCTTCATAAAATATTCAGGGAAAATAACAAATCTATTTCAACAGGTAAGCATTACTAGGTTTGATAAGTCATGTAAAAGAAGTGTATATGGGGAATACTGATGTCTTTAAGTGTGCAGGGATCAGGCATGTCAAAGTGCCAAAGTTTGGGAGTGATTGTCACCAGTTACTTCTGAAGAAAGAAGCAAGATAGATAATGAAGATGACTTTATGTCTTAATTGTTTAATTGTCTTTGTGTACTGTTACCATGGCGCTGACATTTTTCATACATAGGATGAGGGTGCTGATGCCATGGTATTATTGGAAGCCTTAAGAAACCTTAGAATGAGTAACTGTGAAATTGATTACCATACCTTTTTCTATTATTTTGAGGGTGGCACAAACCACTTATATGAACATATAACTAAAAATACTGGTATTGAAATCACTAGCTCTAAAGCTATTGGTGATTCATTGTCATGTTATAACTTTCTGCTTGCAGAAAGTAGCGTACTTGGAAGAAGAACTTCAGAATCATGGTTTAAACCTGAGATGTGAATAAAATATAGCTCTATGAGATATCTGTGCACAGACCCTACTTCTTATGGCCACTTTTGAGTCTGAGTAAAAACTAATACATGTGCAGGAAAAGACCCGAAAATAGTCAGCTAGTGAGGAGTAAATTGGGTCAGTGCCCGTCTGTGCACTAATATGTTGGCAATCTATTCTAACAGGGCGCCGACTTATCCATGCACAGAATCGTGGTGGGAATACACCCACAGATGTTCATACTGCTCATACACCATCAATGTTCTGTAAATATTCTCTCCTGAAAGATTGTTTGTGGAATAAAGCTCTTTCTTCAACAATCTTTCATCTGATTATCATCGCTATGGCACTCCATTCTCCCAGTGGAATAAAAAACACTGAAAATATGCTGCGAGACTGGAGTGCCATAGAATTGAATTGCAATCTGATTCACTGTGAGAAACTCGCAGCATGAAATCCGCTGCAATACGGTACATGTGAATGTACCCTTGGCCATGTTTTGGCTAAACCCGCTGATTTTGGTGGGATCGGTCAGCCATCCAGCTTATATGGAGGCCTCTTAGCTCACAGCTGATGTCAGGGGAGAGAAGGGTTGATAAATCTCCCGGCCACCAATAAAAAAAAGGGCTTTGTAGACTAAAATATCTGAACCTTTGATGGAAAGTAAAAATGGTAAATAATGTGAGCAGAGTACTGCAGTCTTTATAAACCATTGAGAAGCTCGGTAAATATGTTTCTTTTATTGTTCCAGTGTTAGAACCCAAATTAGGATATTGTTAAATATGTCATGATGTCGTGAGCACACAGTGTAAACTATTTGTATGGTGGTGAGGAGGTTGCTGGAGTGAATAGCTTAAAATAGTTATTCAGTAGATTCTGTAGAGACAACTGGAAGCAAGGAGAGGTCTTCCTGATGGCCTGGGCCAGATGGGGAAGGAAAGGAAAAGTAAATGAGATGTCACTTGTAAGTCACTGGATATAACAATATGCAATCACTTGTATGGTCTAAAGAGCCTGTGTAGGACTAATATCTACCACTAGAGATGAGTGAATTTACAGTAGGAATAAAGCAAAGTCCTTCCTTCCTATTGGGATTCTGCTCACCAGGCTAAGGGCTTTGAAGTCTGCTCCATGCCGCTCCTTCCCGGGTGCTGGAAAAAAGCTGGATCCAGTCCTGGGAAACTAGGAGAAGTTTCCCAGGACTGGATCCAGCTTTTCCCAGAATCGAGCAGAGCAGACTTCAAAGCCTGCAGCCTGATGAGCAGAATGCAGATAGGAACAAAGTGTTTATCTTTGCTCCTACTGTAAACTCGCTCATCTCTATCTTCCACTATAGGAGTATATATGGGGCAGGGGAGGGATTGGTGTTAGTACTGTGGGTTTTTTATTCAGAAATAATATATTGGTATTATTTAGAAGTCATTATGTGATGGTCATGGTTTGTCAGTATTATTTAGTAACAGTACATTATTAAAGAGTACCTGTCAAAAGTTATTGAGCACAACGGGTCTTACTGCTGACCCCCACTGTGATCAGGTGATACAGCCAAGGAGAGAGTACGGCAGCTGTGCCATCCACTCCTCGGTCGTATCTCCGTTACAGCTAAGTCTCTCAATGAAAGTCTTTGAGACTACCTAGACCAGGGGTGTCAATCTTGTGACCCTACACCTGTTGCATCAACTCCAGTGAGGCTGGAGGCTTTAGCTTTATTTGCCCAGACATGGTGGAAATTGTAGTTTTGTAACAGCAGGAGGGCCACGAGTTTGACATCTGTGACCTAAACAGACAGAGCAGGTGGCTGAGGAGTGGATCGAGCTGCTGCCGTGTCCTCCCCCCTGCTAGATCTCCTGATCCCATCCGGTGTAAGCAGTGAGACCTGGTGAGATCAATAACATTTGACATGTCTGATGACATATCAAAACTTATGTTATGGGACAGGTACTCCTTAAGACGCTGTATGGTGGTAATATATTATTATAGTGTATTATTTGTCTCTTGGTAATATTGGCCTCAACATACTAGATTTGTTTACTATTATAATATTACTTATTCTTTTTTGTTGTTGTTGTTGTTGTTATTATATAACCTATCAGTGTTGCCAACTAAGAGGGGATAGGTTTAACATTTGCTGAGGGCAAATCCTGGTAATATCCTGTGTGTAAAATAAAATCCAGTCATGGGCCCCATAAAATGCACCATGCTAATAATCCTCTGTGTGCCTGTGTGTCCAATGAGAAGCAGTCACGTGCGCCTTTTGATACACCATGGTGATAATCCTCTGTTAGTCTCTGTAAACAATGGGAATCAGTCATTGGCACTGTATATTATACCAAGGTAATAATCCTCTGGTTCATTCTAGGACAATTTCACAGACATTTCTATACTTTTTAGTTCAAGGATGCAGCCACACATACAGGATCTGCTGCAGACTGATGCATTTAGTTACATTGATATCTGCAAATCTGCAGCAGACCCTGTATGTATGGATGCATCTTTAGGTCCCATTCACACATCAGTAACCCTGTCTGTGATTACGGACCCATAACTGTGGACAGTATTACAGGCAGTGGCGGTCTTTGGCACCAAGCACCCCAAGCGATCGCTTGGGGCCCCCAACATCCAGGGGGGCCCCCACGCTTCGCTCTTGTGCTCAAGACCGCTGGACAGGGCCGCTGCCCTGCTCGCTGCTGCCATCTGAACTGTAACTATGAGCACTCGTAATAAGCGCTCATAGTTACATGCAGCAGCAGGGCGGGAGACATTGGCCCCCTCCCTGTCAGTCACTCTTTTGGCCGCAGGAAGGGTTTTCCCTGCGGTCACAAGTGGCAGCTTTGTCCTTGTGGTGCCGGCGCTCCAGTGACATCACTGGAGCATCGGTGCCAGGACAAGGGGAGTGCGGCCTCTTGTGAACGCAGGGAAAACCCTTCCTGCGGCCACAAGAGTGAAGAGAAGAGGAGATGCCCAGACCCAGGTGAGTATAAGTGTTTGTTTTATTGTGTTATATACTATATGGGAGGGGGAGCACACAGGGGTCTGTTTAACTGGGGGAGCGCACGTTGGGGGTCTATATAAATGGGGGGAGCACACAGGGGGGCTATATAACAGGGGGAGCACACAGGGGGGCTATAGACTACTGGGGCTTCACAGTGGGGTCTATATACTACTGGGGGCAGCACACAGGGGGTCTATATACTTCTTGGGGCAGCAGAATGGGGTCTATATATAACTTAGAGAGCACACAGGAGGCCTATATCCAGGTGGGGGAGCACACAGGGGGGCTATATACTACTGGGGGAGCACACAGGGGTCTATATACTACTGGGGGAACATACAGGGGGTCTATATACTACTTGTGAGGCACACAGGTGGTCTATATATAACTGGCGGAGCACACAGGGGTCTGTATACTACTGGGGCAGCACACAAGGGGTCTATATAATACTGGTGGGGCACACAGGTGGTCTATATACTACTGGGGGAACCACACAGGGGGTTTATATACTACTGGAGGAGCACACAGGGGTCTATATCCAAGTGGGGGAGCACACAGGAGGTTTATATCCAAGTGGGGGAGCACACAGGGGGGCTAAATACCCCTGAGGGAGCACACAGGGAGCCTATATACTAGTGGGGGAGCACACAGGGGGTCTTTATACAACTGGGGCAGCACACAGGAGGTCTATATATTTCTGGGGGAGCACACGGGGGGCTATATATAACTGGGGGAACACACAGGGATCTATATACTACTGGGGGAATCAAACAAGGGGTATATACTACTGGGGGCAAGACACAAGGGGTATATACTATTGGGGGCAGCACACAAGGAGTATATATTACTGGCGGTAGCGCACAAGGGGTATATACTACTAGGGGCAACACACAGCGGTCTATTGTTTTGGAACGCGTGTCGAGGGGGGGGCCCAGACATAACTTCGCTTGGGGCCCCAGAAATGCCAAGACCGCCCCTGATTACAGGATTACTGTCTACATTTGCAGGGACCCACTGTCAAATAGGTGATAACACCTACAGATGTGTGTATGGGGCCTTATGAACTGCATGTGTGACATGATGTGTGATAAGGGCCATAATGCCATGTGATACATCTGAATATAACAATTTTTAGGATCCAAATTGCACCACATAATAGAATAATATGCATGTTTGTGTCTATTATACAGTAAGAAACCAGGCACTAGAGCAACAGGTAAAATTTATCAATGTAAATCTAATTCCTAGGGACATGTAAGGAGCAAAGAGGGACAGAGGGACTTGACTCAAACGTACGGACTGTATGCTTCTGTGTGTTTCTGTATACAATGAGAATCATAGGCACTATATAATACACCATGATAATAACCGTCTGTGTGCCTGTGTGTACAGTGACAACCAGTCATGGGCACTATAAATTACACCAAGGTAATAATCCTTTGTGTGCCTGTGTGTACAATGAGAACCAGTCATGGGCACTATATATTACACCAAGGTAATAATCCTCTGTGTGTCTCTGTATACAATGAGAACCAGTCATGGGCACTATATATGACACCAAGGTAATAATCCTCTGTGTGTCTCTGTATACAATGAGAACCAGTCATGGGCACTATATATGACACCAAGGTAATAATCCTCTGTGTGTCTCTGTATACAATAAGAACCAGTCATGGGCACTATATATGACACCAAGGTAATAATCCTCTGTGTGCCTGTGTGTACAGTGAGAACCGGTTATCTAATAGATTTGTAACCACGACTTGATGATACAGCTCGGTGTATGAATGTAAACAGCCATTATAGAAATAAAGATGACGTCATCTCCTGGAAACCCTTCACTCTGTGCGCTTTATTACTGCATTGGCTTCTACGTCCATTGAAAGGGTTACAACTAATGACGTCACCGATGTAAACAACCTTTCCTGGGTTGCCATGGAGACCTTCCTCGCTGCGGACGCCAGGTGGCGTGCCTCTTGTCGGATGCGCTCGGCGCTCGGCTGTTGCTGCCTGTTTCCCTCAGGCTGCCCAAGCGACATGTTAGGAGGGGAGCGGGCGGCGGCGGCGGCTGTGTGTGCGCGGCGGGACCGAGCGAGACGAGGAGCCCGCGCCGGCAGGACTAGTATGGGCTCTTATTGAAGGAGGAAGAAGCCACAACAACGGGCCCTCCCAGGCCGCCGCGGGGCTGCTGGAAAAGGACGGTGACGGAGCTCAGGGCCGGGACAAGATGGCAGCAGTGGCCGCAGCGAGCTGAGCATGCAGAGGGGCCCCGCTTACTGCCTGACATGTCCGGCACAGACCTGCACGCTGCACCTCCTCCTGCTCTATGAAGGTAAGGGGGCTGACCCCACCGTCACACCGTGATCGCTATGGGCCCCGGGGCTGACACCCCACTCCACCCGCTGTGGCTGCCCGGACTCTCCATGCAGAGACCTAACAAGTGCTATCATAGTCAGTCCAGGAACATAGCCCAGCCAGGATCGGGGTCCCCCCACAACCACCCCCTGCTCACACACTGCTGGCTGCCCGGGCATGATGGGAGTTGTAGTTCTGCCACAGCTTGGGGATCACTCCTTCGGGTGATCACAGTTTAATGACATTGTGGAATATGGCAGAGTTATAGCTTATGGTGGAACCCTTAAAAAAACAAACAAAAAAAAGTTAGTTTTTTTTTTAAGGGCTTGTTCACATATGTCCAGCTTCGTTGTGGTGTTTCTGATGGGGGGTTAGCTGCCGGCTGTGGCACTGTGGTGCCGAGCCCTGCTTGGGAGGTGCTGGCCGCAGCCCATACAACGTACTGCAGCCATTGCTCCCATATCTGCCATTGTAAGGCAGAACCGCATGGAAAGACGCCACACAACTTTTTCTGTATGGTTCAACGTCTTCCATTAAGATGAGTGGGAGATGGCGCTCGTAAAGTGAAACTGCTCGGTTTTTGACATGGAAATAGACACGGTGCTGGTGTCAGAAACCACATGGTCTATGTGCGTGTGGACATGTCCTCGGAAAGATCCCTGTCCTCTGTAGTAGGGAGGGCTGAAGATAAGTACGATTGTTGAGAGGAAAAGTTGTATTTTGCTTGGGGGTAATGATAACCCTTATAGGAAGGTATAAAAAACAGGTGGCAATGTACATGGGACACTTACCCTTTGCCATAGGGGCCAGCTATACGGTGTGTATTACAGCCGACCCAAACTGACAGCATTATAAATCCCTATCATGCTGTCAATGGGGCTGGGCTGGGACACTCAGGCGTAATGCACCCGTAATACAACCGGCCAGGGTTGGAGTGTGGATGGACAACTTACCCACTGTGTCAATGTGAGTTTCTTTGGAATGAATGGATAGTGAAGTGAATGGGGGAGGGGGTCAGAAGTCTAGAGATGACGGGTGGGGGCTACAGACATGAGAGTACTGGGGAAGGTGACTGGTAGCTATTTGGAAAGTACAAAAGTAAAAACTAACTTTGGACCAACTGGTTGTAGAAAAACATTAGTGAGCTTGGGGGTCTGCATGGGTCCGTAGGTGGGGGTCTGGCAAAAGGGGGTTGCTTTTAAGTGTTGTTTTAACATGGGACGTGGTGTGTCTTTCTGCGTGCATGTGTTCATGTAACAGCAGAACTGGAATTTGAGGGATGGTCTGAAAAACTGGAAAGAGAAATGGCCAGAAAAAGCAAGAGGTAGAGTATTCTGTGCTTGCATGTATGAAGGAAAAGTTTGCTGAAAGTTTGTGGATTCTTGGCCTCGGAGGTCCCCAGTCTATTGTTGTGGATGAGGTTGGCACAGGACAGGACGCCCTAAACTCCATAAAGTTTTTGCACCGAAAATGCCCTTGTGGCCTGGATGGGAATGAATGATGGCTTCAGAATACTGAATATCCTTGTCCAGCTGAACCCGTAGATTATAGGACTGCGTCACCATGTATGGGCTATGTAATACATAATAGTGCCAGTAGTAAGGGAGCGCCCTATTTGCATTTTGTGCTTCATCGGCCTGTTGCAGAGAGCAGAATGGATTCCTGCGGAAGTAGAAAAGCCTTCACGTCCTACTTCTCTCTCCAGGGATCGGTTCCTGTTTCTGGCTAGAAACACGCAAAAGATCCTGAATGCAGTTGAGGCCATGTTTATGCGTAGGTTAGCTGATGTGGAGGATAAGAGAACTCGCTGTAAGAATACAGTATATGCTCCTTGTTTGTAGATGGAATTTTTATGGCAGCTATAAGTGAAGTGTTCTGATTTCTTTTCTTTGTTTATTCCTACACCCTTTTTATAGGTCACTTTCTTCGGATTTGGTACATATCAAGTTATAGTACACTACACAGATAGGGTTTTGAAAACATCTTACACACTTAATAGGCAAATTGCTATTTTTTTTTTCTACAATTTGTATTGTGTATTTCTCCCCCATTCTGTATATAGCAGTAAAATGCCTAGTGTATCCTCTGCACACACCATATATAATGCTATTAGCGGAGGTATACATTGGGACAGATGTATATCAGTGCCATATGCCTATAAGAAATTAGTGACATCCATCATGCATAGATTCCCATGTTATTGAGGTTTCTTGGAAAACCGGAATGTTAACCCCATACACTAAAACAACAAACTCCTGTATACTCACCTCCCCCACCTTCCCACAGCTGCAGCTATGATATCTTCCAGTTGCTGCTTCCTCCTTTCTATGAAGTCTTGCTTCCCTACTCTGCACTGTGATTGGCTGAGCAGGGTGTGAGACATCATTGGTAGAATAACATAGGAGCCGCAATCGGAAGATCTGACAGATGTAGTGCGGAGAGGTAAGTGTGCGTGCGTGTTACATGGTTTAGCATACGTGGGGGCATGTGTTAAATTTTGAGGTATTGCTTGAAAACCTCTTTAAAGAATTGTATAGTACTCAGTATACATTTTCTTCAGTGGATCCAGAAGTCTGTGCTATTCCACCCATCAGATAAACTGGAACCCCAATGTAAACTTCCTGAGTGAAGGGCCACAATGCCACTCATTGGGCCTCATCAGGTCATGGGGATCTGACATCGAATCCTCCTGACACACAGAGAAAATTAATCATGTGAAATGATCCCAACATAAATCGCTAAAGTGCTCATTTAGTAAACGACACGCAAGGGTATTTTCTTATTAACGATCAGCGTTTAGACGAGAAGATAAATTACTGTGAAAAGTCGTTAATGCGATTGTAATTACAATCGTAAATAATTAACCTAATTGCATTCATATATATTGTGAATGATCGTAGTTGCGTTTGTATCTATATATTGTGACCGATGAGCGCTTACACTCAAAGGCCAGGTTCACACTCTGTAAGACACCAGCTATTCTGTGACCCAGCCGTGTCACAATCAGTGAAGATCATCCCAGCTGGTATTGTGCCCGCATCCCAATTCAGCATAGCACACAATGGAAAGTGAGGCCAGAGCCGCACTTTCCATTGTGTGAGCTGTCAGTTCTTTGCGGCCGCAAAAACATGGTGTAAAGTGAAACTTGCTCAGTTGCCCCTAGCAACCAATCAGATTCCACTTTTCATTCCTCACAGATTCTTAGGGAAATGAAAGGTGGAAACTGATTGGTTGCTAGGGGCAACTGAGCCAGTTTCACTTTACACCAGTTTGATAAACCTTCCCCCATGTGTGTACACTCCGGCCGTAATTCCATTGATTGCAGTGCAACATACGTTTTCTATTAATCACGGCCCCTGATGCAAATCTGCAGCAACGACCATGATTAATAGAAAACTTACTACTTTGTGAACATAGGCAAAGACTGAAAGACTCAAAGAATGATTAATATCGATTTTGAGGTCGGCATATGAATAAATTTCCGTTTGCCCTTCAATCGCTGCCGCAATTACACCAGAAGTTTGTCACTTAACTCTGAACGATTTAACAATTTTTTGCTTTATTATCGGCCTGTGTAAAAGGCTCTTAACACTGTAAAGAAACTACAGAACCAAGAGATGCTGTATAATGTGATCTATTCTCTGTTATCAGCCATGAGGGGCCGGTGGCAGGAGCTTCACATCACTACTTTATCATGATTCTTTCCAGTCCTGAGAAGTCTGAGGCGTCTGAGTGACATCTACCACTGGTGTAAATTGTTGAATTTGGGTTCATGGCTCCTTTTTATGTATCTGAATGAATTTGAGACGTGTCTAGGTGCGGCTGCTCCTCTCTGCACCCCTGAATTACAGATTACTGGGTTCATTGCTCTGGTTGTGATGATGGTGCGCTTTTGTTTCGTGCACATCACTGGAGCTGTGTCAACATGTTGTGGCCGGGTGCGTTCATGGTGGGTGGGGACAGAGAGGGCGTGAATGAGGTGTCAGCACAGGACTGCTGAGCCCATCACATTCCACAAACTTCCAGGGGCTCTATTCACACTCGCTAGCCCAGAGGATAGCAGACCTAGGCGCTGCCCCATATAGACATGCACTCATCAGTTTTTCTTATCCTACAGCCCTCCCCCATTACATCCTGTTCCTCTTCACTTTGTGTATCCCGTCTCTCATTGTGAGTCCTCGCTCTTCCTCCATCATCTAAACACATCCCACAATTTTCCGGTTGCATAGAAAAAAAGTTCTAAGAAATTTTTGGATGCACGGAAACGTTTTATTAGCCTTTTTCCTCCTTTCTTTGCATCTTGCGCACAGATTTTAATTTTCATACCTTTCATGTTAAAGTCTTCCGACCCACACTCCATAAATCCGCCTGACACTTCACGTAAACACATGGACGTATTACAAGCGTTTGTATTATACTTCATGAGATCAGAAGAGAGGATCTAACAGACGCCAAAGGTTTTCCAGCTTGTACGTTGGTCGATTCCTTTTGTGTTTTTTGTGCTCGGGGGGGTTAGTGGTGAGAACACCCTGTATACTCTGGGTTAGGACATCATCGCTTCATGTGTTTTTTTTTTTTTTTTTTTTTTTTGTTTGTTTTTACTTGTGTAATAGTAACTTTTTTGGACTTGGCAATGGATTTTGCGTTCAAGTGATGGCATATGTACCTTTGTGGGATAGGAACACCTTTACCTTTTGACCAGTAGTACTTTATAGAGGGTTTTTCTTCTTAGATTGAAGCCACTGGGAATGCCTGGTCATCAGATGTAGGGAAAAGATGACATTCACCTATGCATATCCTTCGTAATGTTAAGGTGAGACAAGCCATCAAGTCTTTAGGAGAATTTATACATGGTGAATGTGTAATAAATGTATGAATGCCACATGTATGCGTATATGTGGATAGGGCCTGCCTGTTGTGGAGGAAGGAGTGCAGACTGCGGACGGACAGCCGTGCATACGGTCCATAGCATTTGCAGTCAGCGACAGGTGATGGAGTGACGGCAGTAATCCAGGCCCGTCCTTGCTTAGTCTCCGCAGCCTCTCTGGAATGTGCAGCTACAAAGAGGAGGATATTGTGAAAGAAGGATGGGAGTGCCTGGAGTCCTCAATTACTGGCGTAATTACACATACAATGAGCATTGTTTGGGTTGGTGTCAGTTCAAATACATGCAGGGACGAAATGGGGAATGCGATGTTTGGTGTCTGCTGGAAAAATACACATTTTCTCAGAAGCTCTAATAAACTAGGGGACGATGATAGGAACGTCAGGAGCTCCCCACCCGACTCTGTATTTGCTTTGTATACATCACATTACATCCTTTAGACCTCATTCAGAAGGCTGCCCATTTTAGCATCCATTCTACAGCCACAAATCCCAGCCATCTAGTGACCCACATAACTGTATCATAAATCCCTACCATGCTTTTAGTTTGGTTCGTAAGACCGTAATACATATAGTGTCTCCATGTGGAAATATTTTCTAGAAGCAATCCATAGAGCACCTCTATGGCTGCCTTATTATGCCCTTTTGCATATGGTCATATTACAGAGCGACCTCCCAGTAGTCATAATATGGTATCTATAGACTTCTACAGGGCCATATTGCTCTTCTACATCTCTCCCATTGTAAACATATATTTTTTTTTTTACTACAGTGTAGCCCTGTAATATGAGTTTTATATATGGCGTCACACAGAGTGCTCACAGCTCTATAGTATGAGTATTTGTGGTTTTACGTATATTTGTCATTGGATTGTTGGTAGGCCACCATGCACATGATGGTAAAGGTCAGTCCCAGCAGGTTTGGTTGACTCATATCGAATATGTATGGCAAGTTTTAGGAATAAAGTGAAGAGTCTGGAATCTGTTTGCTGTAATGGCGGCAATATTGACTGCTGTGCAAATTTACAGTTCCTTATGTCAGCGATTAGAAACGTGTGGAAAACAACCACCAAGTTCTAACGGTCACTTGTCTCTGCTTTCCTGTCCTCACTGCAGCATTGTGCAAACATGTTTGCACAACCTATTCATTTAATAGAAGAACTAAGAAGCAGCGGAAAGTGTAATGCAGAGCGCATAACATAGCAGATGCGTCATAAATCACACATCCAGGTATTTGTCACAGCTCCAGCATTCTTTACAAGGGACCCGAGACTGTTCTAGAAACAAACATCTTCCACAGTGCGACGCAGGTAACTTTTCTTCAGAAACAGGAAAGCAAACCTTATTTAGAAACCTAAAAATAATTTCGTAATGTCATTTCAGCTTCCTTTTGAGATGACCAGATATGAAACAAATAAGTTGCAAAAAAAAAGTTTGTTTAGCTGCAGTGACTTAGAAAAAAGTCACTTCCAAAACTTCCATAGACAGTTGTGTGTTGTCCATAGGGTGTCTGAGCTGCAGTACCAGGCCCATACCACTGTGGCACCACTGCCAGGAAAAGCTGCTTGTTTCTACAGCTCTCATGCAGCCCCTTTAACATTGAGAGCTCCCCATTATAGAGGAGGGTGTACTGGAGTCACATGACCAGTGCAGCAACTTTGAATGAATAAGCCTCCTGGCCCCTATCCTGTGTAGTTTACAGGTTGGCAACCATCAATCAGGGTTTACTGCACTTCTTTTTCTGCTTAACAAAAGGCCACCTGCAAAGCCAGTATATTGCGTTGGGAGTGGTTATGACATGTTTACTCAGCTTTGTATGTTATAAAGACCTAAAATGGCTGCGGAAGAGGACGAGGGAATCAGTTGTATAAAGTGAAGGCCTGTAAACACCATTGCTGTGTGGCTCATCTTCTGTCTAAAGTCCCTATTACATGGGGCGATTGTCAGGTCAGCGCTCGCTTGCTCCTCGTTCTCTGCTCGCTGGCGGTGCTATTACACCCGTCGTCAGCAAGCAAGTAAGAGTAGGGGGGCGCGGGGAGCGGAGTTGAGGGCTGCCCGGTCAGTCCTTAGAAGTTAGCGGCGGTTGCACACAGGCAGGGCAGCAGATTGTTGCCAATCTGATTGTTTGTGTTTTAGCGCCGACATTGTGCATGATGTTGGCTGATCGCTGTTTTCTATTAGGCGGAGCGATTATCGTCTGTAACGGCCTATATTGGCTGATAATCACTTTGTGTAATAAGGCCTTAAGCCATATCGATCCAATCGATGATCTTATGTTAAAGGGGTTGTCCAGCATTCGAAAAACATGGCTGCTTTGTTTTCTTAATCCTGGATAACCTGTTTAATCACTCCTAAAATGTAACCCCACCTTTGTCTGGAGGTATAGCCTTCTATGACCCCTCCCCAGAAGATATACACTGTTTGAGAAATACTACTCTTTGTAGTCCACATATAAAGGCTGCCCACCCATACACCGTAGAGTATTATCCTCAGGTCTGACACACAGAAGCCTCCCCATTTGCCCTCTGATGGCAGATCTTTGTCAGCTATGTGACTGCAGCGATGAGGCCATATTGCAGCTCTGGATTTCTCTCATATTGTCCAGATGAATGAAATGTAAAAATATCCAAACCTTTTTGAATCTTACTCTGCCTTGTCTATAAAAGTAGTGAGGATTGTGAGAGTTGTAGTTCTGAGCCTGGGCTAGTGAGAATGTTTCAGGTTCCCTTCAGGCTTGGGATTGATTCACACACAGAGATCGGTGGTCCTTCATTTATTTTCTAGTTGCTAGGTTTGCACAGTTTGACGCAAGCTGGCTACACAGCATGGATAGACAATACTGCTCACATCCCCTCCCCTCACATTGCATAGTTTTCTCATCTAGTATCACCCAAGAGTCATTTACATAGGACTCCTGGAACATCTACTTCCTTATGTGTCAGTCAGATGAAGGAAATAAACATTATTATTTACTTCTATGTTAGTGATGATCTGTGATGTCATTTCCCTTTAGTCGGTGGAAAAACACACTGTTGTATCTTTCTGATCACTTGTTTCAGATGTTGGTGTTTTAAAGAACCTGTGTCGCTTTTACATTGAAAGCAATGACTGTTGACGTGAATAATATCTATTGTTTGGTGAGGGGGAGGGATATATTAGGCAGCGAGTTAACTGTTTAATTGTGTACCAATCTCAGTGACCCCGGCTAAAGGGATAAATTGTAGTGGATAGACGACTGGGGCAGAGCATCCCCAAAACGTCTGGTCTTGGGGGTGTTTCCTGTACGCGTTGGTTGGTCTAAGGAAGGACAGCTGGTACCAGTGACAGGATTATGGCATAGGGCATGTTCACACTGAGTAAAATAGGCGGAACTCTGCCTATTTTACTCAGTGTGAACATACCCTTTCGGTGTATTTCCTATACACTAGTGCAGATTCTACATGTGTAAGGGCATTATTAGACAGGGTGATTATTTCCTGATATCGCCCTGTGTAATAGTGCTAGCGATCAGCCCAGGTAGTTTTCACTGTATTACAGATCCCTTTTTTTTTTTTTTATTGCTGCTGAAAAAAAGAAAGACACTTGACTTGGATTGCTTAGTGTCACTGTCATTTCACAAAACTTTTGACATGTAATAGAGACATGTCAAAGATTTTGATTATTCTGGGTCTGAGTGTTCAGACTCCATACTGATCGGGATGTAGAACTGGGAGAAGACCGTGTTAAGTGCAATACTCTCCCGGCTCTGTGTCACATGATCAGTCGGTTTCTATTAAAAGTCCGACTGATCACATGACATAGAGCCGGGAGAGGTTCGCGCTTAGCACGGTCTTCTCCTAGCTCTATCTTCCAACTGGTACAGGTCTGAACACTTAGACTCGGACCGATCAAAACTTTTGACATGTCTCTATGACATGTCAAAAGTTTTGTGACACTTTAAAAGAGGCAATGGGAACTTTGTAGTTTTTCATCATTGTGTACATGTTACAGCACTTTGTGGCTAGGTAATATGTTGGCACAGAGCATTGGCTCACCAGTTGCTGTAAAACTACAAACCCCCCTTTAACATTCTTTGCAGTTGCTGACGAGCCACTAGTTTTAGAGCATGGTGAATTGAGTTAAACTATCCAATACATAGAAGTCATATTGTTTCTTACTTTTCATAATTTCATTATTAAGTCTTTATTATCTTCATGTTGCCTACTTTTGGGCCCCCCTCTAGGTATATATAACATGATAGATCACCACGTACGGCATCTGCACGGCTTATTCATGTGATGGCTTCCATACAAAGAACCTCTGTTGTCCTGCCCTTTGTGAGAACGAGGAGACATGGGAATGTGAAATCTTGACATTGAGATCTCTGGTTGTTCTATATAGATGTTGTATCTGTTTTATGAACTTGGAATAGGACGGTCGTACGTGATATGGTTGGGTGAATGCTTAGTTTATGAGCTCATGAACAAAACAAGTCGCCATGGGATGTCTCTATATGTAGGTCAACATAAATTCTGGAACTTGATAATGCGAGCTTGAGCACAGTCAATTGGTACTTAGAGAAGAATTGTGTCATTGTCCCATGATTACTAAGTCAGGCATGACCGTTTCCATAACAGGCGACTTCAGATTGTTCTCAGCACAAATTATAGTCTTAGCATAGGTATGCATGGCGGAGCAACAGGTCCAGGTAGGCTTTTACTATGAGAGCTGTTGGTGCCTAAGACATCTAGCAAACAGATGGGGGAAATCTTGGCTTGAATGAGAACCATTGCATATTCCGCCTCAAGAAGCTTAGAAATGGGACACCTCTCTATGGCACTCTCATCCCCATGGTGTAATAGGACATATCCATAGAGGATGTCCTGGTGAGGACTAGCACTTACAGTAGTGTTCCCCAACCTGTGGTCTCCTGGAGAGGCACATATGCTTGTCATGTAAAATACATGTGTTGCTAACACAGAACAAACTGCTATATGTGCAGTAGTACACATGCCCCCAGTAGTTACCCTTTAAGAATGTCATCACTTTTATTTACACCTCTATGACTTTCACCTTATTAGCATCTTGACTGTGCGGCAGCCCCCCTGTACAGCTATATTTAGTAGACACATGTAAATTCTCTATCTCCTATGTTGTACGTGCTATTATTGTTGAGCAGACTTGCGTGCATCTTACTGATAAGGTTTTGGCTGCAGTGACATTGATATTCCTATGGAGACTTAGAATGCTTGTTTGTGGTGGGTACATGTCTCTTTTTTTTTTTAAATACAGATTACAGTAACGTTCCAGCCCTCTGCCTAATGTTCAAGTTAAACCTGTACATTAGGAGAAATATTAATATTCCTGTACACCTTCAATATTTTAGAGCCAGTTATTTCTCCTGTTTGGCCCCCTACCTCCCCATTCACAGGAATGTTCAGCATGGCTGAGCAATCCTGTGTTCTTGTCAAAGGGGCATGTCCTTACACACGCTGTGTCACCAGTGATTGGTCAGTGTGAGAGTGTGCAGGGGCACACCCTCAACTGGTGACTCCCAGGTGTCAGTTTAGCAATACATTCCCTGCATAATAGACGGAAAGCAAAATGCAAGGTTGTAAGAAAAGATTTAGCAGGATTGTTATTTCCTGAGGAATATTTGGCAATATAGATATGTCAGGAGAGGGTGTGTGTACTGCTCAGACACTTGTAGCAATAAAAGTGATCGATAGTGAAACAGGCAGGTGAGATAGTGAATGTATACTTGCAGCAATATTACTGTAATAATAATATTTATACAGAGCCAACATGTTCTGCAGCACTTTACAATTGGGTGCTGTCAGTAGTTGCCATCACCAGCCAAAGTGAATATATTTGTCCCCCCCCCCCTTCTGTCCTGAGCATGCCCACAATATTCTGGTTAATGGGACTTGTTGCTCCCAGCTAAATTAGAGAGCTTGTGACATGGACATCAGGCTGAACATCTCTCTGGCGGTCAGCAGAGCTGTGCCCAGGTTGGCACATGAAATCCGTCTGCCTGTACTGTGTCTCATACAAATAATGAAAAATCACTCAGAAGTATTTCCTTTGACAAGGAAAACGAACTATACTAGATATGATATTAGACTTGGAGTGTACAGAAAGACACCCATCACTTTTATGTATTACATCGCATGTACAGCGCTGTAATAAGGCCATATGCTACGTATACATACTGTAGTATCAGTATGAGAAAACTCGTAGGAAGAGCGCGTCTAAGTATAATGTCCAAGCCGCTATGCGTTGCAGTGTTTTTATTGCACTGCTTTGGTTGTCATTGGCGTCATGTAGAAGTCTTCAGACTAGTGCTAATCTGTTATCATGAGAATGCGGTGAACTCACTGTTACGTCAATGAAAGGCTTTATTATTCCACAAGGCCACAAAGCCAGGCAAGTATGCCAGGGGCAGGCAAAGGCATAATACAATTTTATTCTAAAGCAAAACAGTGAGAATAAGAAAATAAACACAACACTCCCAGATGTAGTCTGTTCATAGGGCAGACCTTCTCCGGGTGATGAAAGGTGCCCTTTAATCACCAACAATTAGCTGGTACATCCCGGGGACCTGATGTACTTGCGCGCCATGTGCTCTTAGAAGTCACATGGTTTTGTGCCAACCACAGCCGAGGCTTCCAGGAAAGTCAGAGTTAATTTCACTCCTCATCAGTTCTATGAAGCAGGGTGGAAAATATTCTGCTAGCTAGAGGAAACTCTTGGTTATAGTATAACTTTTAGTGTGCTCGCACATTGTCCTGGCTTGCACAAATCCTGCTGCGCTTGCCATGAAGCTGCCTTTTACTACCAGCCCTGGCCGCAATCAGCCCGGTGTTGACTTTAGAGCTGATAAGCGTCCTGTTTACTTTCAACCGTTTAGCCTTTTGAATTGGGAAACCTTCTGGTAAAGGCTGTTAGTGTCTTGCCTTCCATAGCTGTGACCTTCTGTAGTTTGTAAAGTTGCTTGCTGTGGCTCATGGTACAGCTGCATGAAATTGGGTATTGTTTAGCTGGAAACAAATAAAAATAAACATAATACTTCACCTTGGTGGTTTTCTAGCATGCCATGACTGTCAGGACATGCATAAAGTGGCAGTTTTAGCGACCTGTTCCTTACCTAATTTGTTGCGCAGTTAAATGTTATCTATTTCTTCTTAAGCAATTAAATTTAAAGGGGTTGTCCGGTACTTTAAAGCGACTCTGTACCCACTGCCTGACCCCCCAAACCACTTGTACCTTCTGATAGCTGCTTTTAATCCAAGATCTGTCCTGGGGTCCGTTCGGCAGGGGATGCAGTTATTGTCATATAAAACAACTTTTAATCCGGCAGCGCTGTGTCTAACGGCCGGGGCTTACATTTGTATATGCATTAGGCTGGCACACCCTCTCTGCCCTTCCTCCCCACCCTCCTCATCATTAGGAATGCTCTAGGTAGATTGCTTCCTATTCCCCACCTGTGTGTATAATGAACATGGGCTGGATGGTTAATACACCTGTGCAAAGCTCAAACAGCAGTAAATGTTTCTAGATCATTCCTAATGATGAGGAGGGTGGGGAGGAAGGACGGAGAGGTGGTGCCAGCCTAATGCATATACAAATGTAAGCCCCGGCCGTTAGACACAGCGCTGCAGGATTAAAAGTTGTTTTTAGAACAATAACTGCATCCCCTGCCAAACGGACCCTAGGACAGATCTTGGATTAAAAGCAGCTATCCGAAGGTACAAGTGGTTTGGGGGGGAAAGATTGTGGGTACAGAGTCGCTTTAATTTAGAAGACCGGTCATTAGGTTAGGTAATCTTTACAAGATCATTTAGGGTCTGTCACTGAGCACCCCTATGATTCAGGGCCCCTGCTGTTTTCAGCATCTCAGTGTTTCAGTCTTGAAGATACTTAGGGTGGTATTATCGTTCGAAAAATCAGTAAATCGTTCGGATTTGAACGACAATCGCTTAGTGTAATAGCAGACAACGATTAAACGACCAAGAAAACGTTGTTCGTTTAATAGAATTTGGACCTATTTTTATCGTAAATCGTTTGCATGTAATAGGACGTCGTTGGCAGTAGCGGCGAACGCAGTGGCGATGACAGGACAAACGCAATAACGATCATTATTCCGTGTAATTGGGTGAACGATTTTAGGTCGTTCGCCATAGCGGTCATTTAAGATTGTTTATCGTTAATCGTCAAAAAATTGCTTCGTGTAATAGTACCCTTAGAAATGGAAGCACAAACTATGTTGAAACAATGCTTTACTTTTTGTCATACAGTAACTAAACTTTATTTATAGTCAGGAGTGTGTTACCTGAGACATTATGAAGCTGAATAAAGCTGATTGATGAAAGCTCATTAAAAATGTTTATTCTTTGCTATATACACATACTGTATAGTGCTCATGTCAGTCATTTTTCTGGAATTTACCATGACATACAGATGTTTTTTCTACTTTACATCTACACATTTTTCCCCTTTTTACTGATTCTTTGTATTGTTGCTAAACGCATTATCTGTACATACCAGTCTCTCTCTTGCTGAACTTGTCCCCACATTGTTATAGTAAATCGGCATTTAACCAAGGTTATTAAGGCAGAATGAGAGATGCTGGGACGTAATACATGTGGGGAAAAACCATGAGAGTAAATGGAAAACACATTGTTGCCCAATATGAGCTTGGCTGGTGTGTTATGTATCACGTAGCAACTGACATAATAACCTGTTGGGGAAATAAGGCTTTATGTAAGCATTTCATAGGAGCACAAACCCTGCAGGGAAAGACTATAGCAAATAACCACCATTTATGTAATTGGTATTGGTGCTATACATCAGAGGTAATGTAGGAGGGTGGATGTTTTTTTTTATGGACACACAGTGATCCTCTGCCTATAGTGGCAGGACATATCGTATACAACCCTGCAGAAAAGCTTTTTGGGAGTCAAGACTGTATATGATACAATCATGCAGTTGAAGGCTATAGCTCAGGCTAGGCTCACGGCCCATGATCCAGCTCAAGCCAGAGCAGATTGAAGTAGAAAAGCCGTATATACACTGTATAACACAAGTCTGCTTGGTGAAAGCCTCTAGCATTTGTTAGTTCTAAAGTCAGAATTCTTGGCCTAGCAGTGATGTAGGCTGGCCTACAGCTAGAGCTCTTCTTATAGCTGTGATATATCAGCTATGTGGCTACTATGTGCCTGCCTGTAAGGACAGGGAAGGGGTTAACTAATGACTTCTGTAGTACGTCTGCCATCGGAGGAGTTGCAACAACCGCCAGGTATTGTCTTGCCATGATGCATTACATAGCACCTATTGTATGCAGTGGGCCATCTGTAACCTCTACTCATAGGCCCTATTAGACAATAAAGATACCATAGGAGGGCCCCCTGCTCAGGTTCCCCCTTTATGAGATAGAACAGAGAGCATGTTGTTCTGGCAGACCTGAGCCCTCCATCCTTTGATTACATCTGAATGGCCGGCATGTAATGCTACATATGTGTGGCTGGCTGCTGTATGCCGTGGTGCCAGTAGCAGCGATCAGCGTATTGCTGTGACTGGCTTATGATGCATGTATAAGAGCGGACTCTTGTGAAATGTGCTTTGAAATCTACTAATGATACCTAACTGGGTATGAAATTCTTATTGCTGGCTCCTAAAGGATGCCTTATTGGCTCCTGGAGTGATGTAAGTGTCTCCTCCGCTCTGTATCTATGGTGTGCTTGACTTACCAAACAGCCATAGCCACTGAGGTTTTTTTATACCTATAAATGGCACTATAAATAAACTTGTCGCTTTACTGTTTGCTGCTAAATATAGAGCTTGTCTTCTTACTCACGTAGCTGATAGATCGCTGAGGTGGGAAGAAGAATAATTCAATTATTCTGTGTTGTTATATAAATATTGTTCTCTTCTGTGCGTGGAACTGAAGCGGTTAATGCTGTGAGGCATTAGTGCTGTTGTTTGGCTGACATTTGTCCATTATGCCCCCCCCTTTCCATTAGCATACAGGTTTGGCTGTAACAGGAAAAGTGTGTACCCACCATGGGCAGGTCTAGTTAATGGCTAATCTCCCTCCTACACATCCATTTTACATGTCACTTTACCTTTTCTTTTTCAGCCTGCTCCTGGAGTTAAAGATGTTTTCCAGTTTTTGTAATATTGGTGGCCTATCTTTAGGAAGGGCCCCCAATTTCAGATTGGTGAGGATCCTTACCCCTAGCACCCCCATGTAGCTGACTGAAAGGGCCATGATTCCTGGGTGAGCTCTGTGGTCTCTTTAGTACATGCATAGCTCCAGGCTTTTTGTAGTGGCTGTGCATGGTACTACATGTAGCTCAGGCTTGGCCTCTACAGAATGTGTGCATCTATACTTGGTAATGAAGAGGTTGCAGCACTTGCAACCCATTCAGTCAGTGGGGAGTTGGACCCTCCTTGATATTTATCCTTAGCATAGGCCATCAGTGTACACCCCTTTAAAACTACCTTAGTGATATGAAATGTATACTAATATCCATCTATTCTACCTGGGCACCACCGCTGATCAAAGTGATAGTTATCGCAGTATAATAGATACAGTCTACACCATAGTTTATTGCGTGTGATTTCTAAGTGTTTCTCGTATGTCTACTTGAATAACCCTGTATTTTAATGTCTGCTGACTTACTGATCCTCTCTATTTTGTTGTCTATTTTCAGGTATGGCCTCACAAGTTTTGGTGTACCCACCATATGTTTATCAAACTCAGTCAAGTGCCTTTTGTAGTGTGAAGAAACTGAAAATAGAACCAAGTAGTTGTGTGTACAGCAAGAGAAGCTATCCACGCACCGACCTGAATGCTAGACACCTTGGATTTGCACACCCACCCAACAAGAGTAGGGCTCCTTTCCAGACAAAGAATCCAATTGACAGACCTCGCCAGCCGACTGCCGCATCCCAAACCAGCGCAGTCGCTTTAAAAACCAACACAGGTGCCCCAGGGGACACAGCAGCGCAGGCGCAGCCAGATCCGAAAGAGGCACCTACAGTTGAGACACCGGATTGTGCATCAGATTTGCTGGAAACACATCAGCGATGTGGATTGAAGCGTAAGAGTGAAGAGCTGGAAAACCAAGGTGGCACCATGCAGATCGTTGATGAATTGTCTGTACTGCCTGCCATGCTGCCAGGCAATGCAGCGAACCCAGTAACTGTTGTCGCAACCACTGGTGCTTCTAAGCCAAGTGGGGGTAGTGTGGATGGTGACTATCAGTTGGTACAGCATGAAGTGTTGTGCTCGGTTAAAAATACTTATGAAGTACTGGATTTTTTGGGTCGGGGAACATTTGGACAGGTGGTAAAGTGCTGGAAAAGGGGCACAAATGAGGTTGTGGCAGTGAAAATCCTAAAAAACCATCCTTCATATGCACGTCAAGGGCAGATTGAGGTGGGCATCCTTGCCAGGCTGAGCAGCGAGAATGCAGATGAGTTCAACTTTGTGCGAGCGTATGAATGCTTTCAGCACCGGAACCACACCTGCTTGGTTTTTGAAATGTTGGAACAAAATTTATATGACTTTTTAAAGCAAAACAAATTTAGCCCATTACCCCTAAAAGTTATACGGGCCATCCTTCAGCAGGTGGCTACTGCACTGAAAAAGCTTAAAAGTCTTGGTTTAATTCACGCTGACCTCAAACCGGAGAACATCATGCTGGTGGATCCTGTACGGCAACCATACAGGGTGAAAGTAATAGACTTTGGCTCTGCTAGCCATATATCAAAGACTGTTTGCTCCACCTATTTGCAGTCGCGTTACTACAGGTAAAGCTTGTTGTTTTTTTTTTGTTTTTTTTTTGTAGTTCTGTGTGTGCTAAAACTCACTAGAAATACAGCATTTGCATTTTTCCTGATGGGTTGGGTGTGCGGTGTTTCTTTCCAGACTATGTTTATTTCACACCTCCCCCCAGGATTGGTTTATAATACGGCAGAGTAGGATCCTGACAGTTGTTAGTGTCTTTGCCGTGTCTGGCTCTTCATGTGTGTAGGTTTTTTTTTTTTAGGTTAATGGATTCGCTACGCTGCAGGACTTCGAAAGAAGCTTTCACACAAGCATATTTTGCATACATATTACTCCAGCTTTTTGCTGACTCTAATATGTAACTAATTTTTATCACTTTCATGTTGCTTGAACCATGAGTTGTCAGAGCGTTCCCTGGCAGCTTCTCCCTGCCCTGCTCGCCTTCATTGATGGACGGCTCACTGTTTGGGTATAAGAAGAGGTCTATCAGTCAAGGCTAGCGGAGCAGGAAAAAGCTTCCCAATGACTTGTAATTCAGGCAACATAAAAGTAATGACAGGTTGCGTTTAAAAATGCGGCATATGCTACTTTCATCTGTTTTATAGATAGAAAATCCCTGTTTTAGTCTATGGAGAGGGATTAAAATATGGATGCATCCAGATGTGCTTCGTCATATTTAATCCATATTGCATCAGTATGTTTATCTGTATTACATTCATTTTTCAAGGTGACGTTATCGGCTTTGCCTCAAAGAGACCCTATTAGTATTTACTGTACAGACGTATGGCTGCATTTCATCTATAACACAGCCATATTTGCTATCCATGTTATAAATATATACTAATTCACAAATGTAAGGATCTGTTTTAAACAGTGAATTGGAGTTGTATGTTTGAGTATAGACCTTGGTGGTCATATTGCAAGTCCAAGTCCAAATGGTCTGGCGGTCTGACCCTGCTAAATGGCTGTGGTACCATGTGACTCCCTAAAAGAGGCTTAGAGGAGCCAACAGGGTAAAAAAAGCACCACAGCAGTTTTGTAACAGCAATTGGCTATTCCACCACATATTCCACCTATATCTATGCCTTATAAGCCCCTTGAAGTAACAGTTGCACACATCAGCTGCACAGTGTTCAGCTAATACAACCATATGGTTGGAAGCACTTTTAGTGTTCTTGCGGCAGTCTTCTTAAAGTTATAATGGTAATGCTTCGCTGCTGTCATTTCCCGCTTCCTTTGACGCAGAAACCGCTTTTTCTTGTATATTATAACACAGAATTTGCTATCAGACGAGTATCTAGAATACTCTTCAGTCCTATTAACTTAGCTGCACCCAGTTAGTAACTTCATTCTTTTTTTTCACACAGAGAGGGTAGAAAATTGTATGCGTTGTGCAATATTGCTGGGTCAGCATTCTGCAATTTTCCTCTGTTATTTCCTGTTCGCTTTTACAGTCTTATATGCCATCTCTGTATTTTTCATCAGTATTAAGCCCACGTTTTATGGGCCATTTGTGTATGTTGCAGCAAATACAGAATAACTGGCCACTGTTCTGAATTTGATGACAATTGCTTTCCTGGTCCTCCTCTTCATTTTCATAACTTTATGGTGGGCCACCAGAGCTGTCACTCAGGGCTCACTTATATCTCATTTATATGGAATCTGATACAAGGCATTGCTATGTAAAATGGCATACAACTGTGTGTGCTCTATTGCAGAATCATACAACTGTAAAACTGGTCATGGTCTAACCAAACTTCAAATGTCTGTTCTGCCACCTGACTCTCCTTGGACAGAAGAAATAAATCAGATAGTTGGGTTTTAACAGGCCCAATTCTTTGGGGCTCAGGGTATGTGTATAGGGAAAAAAAGAGATTTTTGTCCTTGCATATATCCCCAGTCATGTTCTAGGACTTCTAGAACATGAAACACTCACTTAAAGAGGAAATCATCTTTTGGTGGTGTCAGGGAGCTACTTTTCTTCCTAGTTGTTTACAATGACTTTATTTCGATGATTAAATTCTGCCTTGAATCCCCAGTATTAAAACAGGTCAGAACATTGGGATTTTACAAGTAGGACTATGATGTAATTTTTCTATTTTGGCACTTTTCTTTATTTTTAGTGCACCACGTCTGTGGTGTAGACACGAGATATCCTCCTATGGCTCAAGTTAAGTCCATTTTAATACAGAGGTGTTCCCATGTTACTCATGTTACAAGTTGGAACATAAAGCACCCTGTGAAAATGGTAATTTTTTTTAAACTAGGTGAATCATCCCTGTAAGCGACTGCAAAACAAGTGTCAGATTTCCACATATAACCACTTCTGTAGCCCATTGCTGAAAATACGTTCTGCCTCTACATCATGACCTCACTTTGCCACTGTAGACTTAGTCACAGCCACTGAATGCTATGTGTCAGTAATACATGAGTCATTGCTGACAGCGACCTCCGTATTCTGAACGCATTTACTTAAGAGAGCAATTTTAAGGGAATTGTGTCACCAGGGGAAGCTTCCTTTTAGAAGTCCTTATCACCCCAGGATATTGTCCAGAGATGTTGGTATCCATTACTATTGGTTACCAGTAACTGTAGGAATTTAGCTCTGTTATATGGGAGTTTACCTAGTCCTTTTATTGCAGACTGAGATGTGGGGGAGGGCTTCAGCTGAAGGCCTGTGTTGAGGTTTAGGGCAAGTTCACACTATGGAATTGCCATGGAGATTCTGCTCGGAACACCCTCCTGCGGACTCTATGCCAATTCTTTGAGCAGAGAGCGGAAGCGCGAGAGACCTCCCTTTGAAAGACATTGCAGACGCACCTATTCCCGCCTGCTGACGGGGGTTCCAGGCGGAATCTCTGCGCCGGTTCCGTAGTGTGAACAGGCCCTTAAAGAGTACTTGTCATTAAAAAAAAAAAAAAAAAAAAAACTTTTAACTTGTCAGACATCTCAAAAGTTTTTATTAATCGGGGTCTCATGCAGCTTGGTTACTGTATATTTGAGGAAGCACATTTTATATAATATTGCATAATAGATTTTTTCACTTTTGAGCTGTAAAACTTTCTGAAGCTGATCTCCAGGCTTGGGTTTTGCTCAAGCATCACACGGACAAATGTTATTCTATCACTTTGAACCACAGATCACTGTAATGTAGCAGCTTTGCTTAAAATAGGCCCCTGAGCCTGGCCAAAGCATGTTGACTACTATAGATGGTGAGGCTGTCTGACTGCAGAGTTGAAAAAAGACAGAAGTACGTTGCTAAGTGGGTTCATTTGCTCAAGGTCAGCATGATCTAAAGTGAGCTGCTTCACTGCTCGGGGGGCCAATCTCCATGTGCCAGATACACTCCTAGAACCTGTGTATATTGTATAGGAATGAATCGATAACTATATGTCAGTGTCAGGCACAACACTACCCTCCTGCAAAAGAACAGCTTCAGTTTGACCCTGCTCCTTCTCCGCTTTCTAGAAGTTTCCCTAAATGTTTTCCTTGTATATTTGTAGACTCTTAAAGGAAACCTGCTACTGCTGCGAGTTCCCTTTTGAGCCCAGCGTCAGTACGATACTAGCTAGTATTATTTTAGTTTATTAAAAGATGAATACCTTGTTAGTTTCTGTTTTATCGGTTTTCCTTGGATTTAGTATGTCTTACCTTTTGTAGTCTTAAAGGGGTATTTCAGCCAACTAATACTTATTATGTATCCAAAAGATGGGGGATAAGTGCCTGATGGTGGTGGTTGTGGTGATGGGTGCATCAGACATTTATCCCCTATCTTATAGAATATACCTATAAGGGGATTATCCTAAGGTTTAAACACATCATCTTTCCACAGTATAGGATGACAAGTGTCTACTGGGACACCCACTGATCATGACCCTGGAGCTCCCTTGTGCCCTGAGTGAATGAAGCAGCAGCAGTCCTACTCCACCTTCGCTCCATTCACCCTCTATAGGAATTTTGAAGCTCACTTTTATGCTGCAGGGACGACTAACTACTGAGGGGGCTGACTACAGGGGAGATGGCTATATAGAGCATTCTATTAAGTGGGCTTAGTAACATTGGGACAGGGGGGGCACATATTGGGCATAACTGCTTATATGGGGGCACAGTTACCAGGAAGTAAACCATTTCTGATTGATTACTTCAGGGTGCTTTACACTTCACATTTTCCAGTTGTAGCGTCATACTTTTTCATACTTCATACTTTAATTATCTGACAACGTTTACTGTACTGTTTCCTTTGCCAGAACATCCGAACATGGCCGTTATAAAAAAACAACAACAACCCCCCCGGTCTGTGTTGCCTAATGTGTCTTGCAATGTGAGTTGCTTGTGTTGTAATAGATGAACTTGAAGCATTTCTGTATATTGGTGTCTGGAGGAATGTCCGGAATGTGTTGTTGCCTGTAAATGGTCTGTACCTAAGATTCTCGCAGCAGTCTCTGATCGGCCAATTAACCTTTTAGCTTCTGGAAACGTTCAAGAACTCTGCCAGCACATTGCTTATTGGAGACATGCCCGCTCGTATGCGTACCCGCATAGTTCACAGTGTAAGGGCGCTGTCAGGCATTCCTTTTTCATACAGGGAGTGGATTCAGAAAAGCAGAAGTAGAATGTTTCATATATACACTACTTTTACTTTTAGCTCCGTCTGTAGTGCAGGCAAAGAGATCAGATCGCTAAAAGAAACATACCAGTCACTGAGGTTTGAGAAGGATCCGGCATAGCTAGTATGGATCTGTTATGAATGGAAGCCATGACACCAGTGTGGACATAGGGGTGCCTCGATTTAGTCTGTCACCCTGCCGAAATCTAAAAGGGTGAGCTGGGATGGTTAGTGATCCAGTTACCTAGGCTACTGTGCAACACCAAAAAGCGTCCCCTGAGAGTGAGATTTGCATGAGAGGCCTCCAGCGTTGCGGTTCCCTAACCAACCAAACTACATGCCCCCCAGCTGTCTCATCTATTTTGATTTTAAGCTTCTAGAGATTCATAGCTGGAAGTGTCCTGTGTCTTCTGATGTATCTCATTTGTAAAGGTTTTTTTTTAAACCTCTTTTCTAGGGGTAGGTTATCTTTACTGGAACCTACTTTATTAGTGATACCTTTAGCATCTAACCATGTTGTGCTGAATTTACAGTTAAGGTCCTTTTCCATGGAACGGTTATCGGCCGTTACAGCCGATAATCGTCCTGTGGAATAGAAGGCAACGATCAGCCGACATCGTTCATGTCGGCTGATCGTTCATGTCGTTTGTCTTTCAATCATGTTGAAAAACAAGCGACTGCAGGGTATTTGGAAAGTTTGTACTTTCTGTACAGTACTGACATGTAAGTGTAAAGTAATGTTGGGTAAAAGTGACGTATACAGCCTGTTTAGCTTCTATATACATTTTAAATGGGTCTAGAAATGAAAGCTATGATTAGATCAGACACTATACTCAGCATCTCTGATTTTTGTAGGACTAGATTTGATACATCCATTTTGGCCCATGCATTTAGTAGCAGATACTGCAGTGCAAGGATATGTTCAGCCATGGTGACTGTCACCTAATGGTGCAGTATTAGGAGTAATAGAAACAACTTGTAAAAGAGGGACAAGTATGGAAAAGCTGGTCATGCCTAGTCCTATGCTGATAGATACGGAGCACATCCGAGTCAGTTGATTTTGTTCTCATGAATTATGTGTAAGTAGGCCGCCTGACACTTCCTTTTTCCTAGTGACCAGCTGGTAATGGTAAACCTCTCGATGTGATCTAATGTATCATTCTATTCTCCACGCGGCGCAGATTAAAAATGCATGATTCCGATGTGATGCATCCCTTGTGCTTCCCGCTGTCACCATTGAAAGTCAAGTCCTCCTCCGAGACCAAACTGGTTTGTTTTGATGTGTGGCCCAGTCACAATCCAGGCTTATTCCTCTCGAAAAAAAAAAAAAAGGTCACGTAACTCAATGTACCGTACCATCCAGCACTTTACAGAGCAGATTAAATGCTTTTGCAGCAGGGATTGCCTCAAGTTCATGGCCCTGTGCAGACTGGTGTTGTTGGCCATATTATTCCCTATACTTCAGCATTTTCATTTAGATATTGGCAGAGATTCTGGCTCCCATGATTCCATTAGCTGAACGAGCCTTTCAGGCATGCATGGCCGCCTGCCAAGGCATTGGTCAGTAAATAATTCAAATGGCAGCTGGGGTGTCTAGCTTCTATTACAGGGGCTGAGGCTGATAACATGGATTATTTTGACAAGGCTTTCATAGAAGCCCTGTAGTTTGGATAATATTCTGCAGAGCAGTGCACTGTATGCCCAGCGCCAGATTGACTTAACCCTAAAAACTATGTTTGGTTAGCGAGAAGACATTTGTTCTTTACATCTAGGAACCCGAGTAGAAGGAAAATTTAATTTTGGTAATAGACTATGGTTTATTTATTGGGATTCTTCAATTTCATTGACGATAAGCCAGCGACTTTTAGGTCATGTTTCAAAACAACGGTTGCCATATGCGTAGTTTTCAAGACCCTCCCTCAGACGTGATAGGTATTGTAGTTTTGGAGCAACAGGTGCTCCACAGGTGTTTTAAAAGGTTTGGTCCAATGTAACAGCCTATAGGCAACCGAGGAGCGGTGGTGAAGTTAAAGGGATCGCCCGGGCAGCCTCCCTGCACACCCTCCGGCCTGTGTTATAGTACCGGCATCGACCTGGGAACGAGGAGCTAGCAAGCACTGACCTGACAGGTTTGCGCTCGCTTGCGTCTTCCGATTGCCCCATGCAATAGGGACTTAAGATCCCTGACCACCTGTACTCAGTCTTACAATTACAATCAGTGGCTCCAGTCTCTCAACAGTCTTACAGGTTTGCTGCCTTTGGGTCACTTTTGATTCTCAACTTTGATTCAACTTAACTATCGGTCCATGATCACCCACTTGGACTACTGCTACAGCCTGCTCTGTGGCCTTCCATTAAACACTCTTGCGCTTCTTCAATTTATTACCTCTGCCAACCAACAAATCTTTAAATCCTCCCGGGAGCCCATAGGAGAAAGTGTCGGCCAGCAAACTATTGTTCCCGTTCAAAAACTTTTCAACATGTTGAAAGACAAAGATCTTTGCCTTTTTAACAGTAGCTATAACATCAAGCGATTTCAGCCGTAGTGGCCAACAATCGGCCCTTATCATACTTGAACCAAGGGAGCCCATAGGGCTTTTATTTGCAGCCACATATAGGTGGTGCCTGCTGCTCTGTTCCCCTTAATTTTTATGGTTCATGAATAAAATGGCAATACTACAATGAGAGGTGCCAGGCAAGGAGAGGGAGCAGGGGTATGTAAGAGTGTACATTTATACTGTATATTTTGTTCTGGGCCTGGATATTGTATTGAATGCTATTAGTGTTTTTCATTCAGTACAGATAGAAAACCAGTTCCATTGTAGTGTAGTGTTAGGTCTTGGGGTCAGAGCCCCTATTTTCATGGCTTTTAATTTCCTAAATGTGTGTATGTAACCAGGTTAGAATTGGATAAGAGCAGAACAGCCTGCAGTAAATGAGATTAGCAGCCCGCTCACAGGAGGACGTATTATTTTGTGACTCTCCTGATTGTCTGCGCTGACACTTGCCGCACTTCCCTCAGCACACATCTAATGGTATAATTCGGCACAGCCTTTTAAATGATAATACAAAGCCAAGGCCATTCCCATTATGATTCAGGTGGTGTCCTAGTGAAAATGCTCTGACCGATCAGTGACAAAAGATGGACTTTCTTGCAAGATAGTCATTTCCCAAAAAGTACCCTGCCAGCCTTAACAGCGTCTTAAAGGGGTTGTCCGGCGATAAAAAATTATTCACAGAATAACACACATTACAAAGTTATACAACTTTGTAATGTATGTTATGTCTGTGAATGGCCCCCTTCCCTGTGTTTCCCCCCACCCACGCTAGACCCGGAAGTGTGGTGCATTATACTCACCGCATCTCGTGTCGCCCACGGTCTCCGATCCTCAGCAGTGACGTCTTCTTCGGGAGGCCGGCGGATCTTCCCGAGTGCCGGCCGCCCTCTGCAGCGTCATCCGAAGCTCAGCCGCGATTGGCTGAGCATAACTGTGCTCAGCCAATCGCGGCTGAGCAGCTGATGACGCGGCCACGTCATCAGCCGCTCAGCCGCGATTGGCTGAGCACAGTTATGCTCAGCCAATCGCGGCTGAGCTTCGGATGACTCTGCAGAGGGCGGCCGGCACTCGGGAAGATCCGCCGGCCTCCCGAAGAAGACGTCACTGCTGAGGATCGGAGACCGTGGTCGGCACGTGACAGGTAATGTATAGCGCACCACACTTCCGGGTACACGGGTGGGGGTGGTGGGACACGGGGAAGGGGGCCATTCACAGACATAACATACATTACAAAGTTGTATAACTTTGTAATGTGTGTTATTCTGTGAATATTTTTTTATTGCCGGACAACCCCTTTAATGGTTGCAGACCCTGTCATTCTTTGTGAGTGTGTCTTCACATGGAGAATAAAATGGTTACCATCTGACTGATCATTCATTGTTACAACAGTGCCACTTTGCCAGTGTACTGTGTCTGGTATGGCAGCTTCTCTTCACTCTCATACAGCTGGTGTGTCTTGGGTCACAGCAGGAGCTGACACATGGCAAATGCATTATATAAGCAGATGTACAATGTGTACCGCTCATTGTGTCTGCAGTGTGTCAGCCAGCAAGAGGTTTTGTTAAATGTAACTTTTTTGTTATCTAACCTCTTGACTGTTGCAAGCCATTGAAGTCAGTGAAAATTGATACAGCTTGGCAGCGTTTGGTTGGGATAAAAGAACTTAGACGCTTGCGCCATCTGCAATCTTAAAGTTTGGAAACAGCAATTTATTGTCTTTTTTTTTTCTTAAGGGATAGATCAACGTGCAGTACATAAATGACATTGTAGTTTCTTTATGGTTATGCAGAATTAGGAAAAAACACAGCTACTTTTCTGCAAAGCAGTAATACCCTACCTAGGGTTGTGTAGGGGTATTACAATTCCGCTCCATTCACTTCAGTTAAACTGGATTGCAATCACATAGAGGACAAGAGTGCCACTGTTTCTGAAAGAAAGAAGTTATGTTTTTCTAATCCTGAATAACCCCTTTAAATAAGGCTTAAATGTTAATAGGTTCTGATCAGCTGTGACACTTACAAACTTTGTCTAGTTCTGTTTACAGAACTTTTACGCAGTTTACGCATCACTATGGTAACAGACAACAAACATCGCTGTGTAGTCTGATCCTGCAGTCACAGGCCCTTATATGTCTCCTGCTTCTTACTAATCTACATTAACAAGTACATTAGCATAGGAGCAGGAGACAAATAAAAGTTTGAGATTGCAGGACTGCATTTGTTTTCTGTCTAATACCATTGAGACATAAATTATATGGAATTTTCTCGTTAAGATACATTGCAACATAGTTTCATTTTTCTTTGGGACATTAGTTTTATTGTATTGGGACAATGGAAATTGGCTGTGAAAGTATTCTTATGATCAGAAGGAATTCACAGGGCAGTGAATAAGCCCTTTGTGTACATCCAGGCATAAAACTTTAGGCTAGCAACATATAGACAGTCCTAGCATATGATCAAAGAGTTGGGTGCCAGGGACTCGCCTGATTTACCCCTTCACATGAGTGATCAAGCTAAGGAGGACCCATTCATTATTTCTTCACACTCCATTGCATAATTTCTGCGTCATTGGCTGATCGCGGCTCTGAAGGGAGCCATTGACTAACCTCTTGTGATCACGTTTCCCTCCTCTGCGTGACATTAGAAAGTTATCAGATTTGGGTATAGACCAGTTGTCATTATCATTTTTCCTCACCCCCATAAGTCACTGGGGCTGGTCTGGGGGATTATGGGCATGTTGCCCCCCATAGAAGCCTGTGAGTGCCAGGTTTCCACATTTCTCTTGTAAACATGTTTCCCAGCACCTTCCATTAGGACCCAGTGTTTACTCCTACGTTCAATGAGCAGTTCTTGCGGTTTGCCAGACTGTAAGTGTATATTTTGGCTGCTTGTATTCAGATGTGCTGCTCTACCAGAAGTTTATACAACGTTTGCCAAATCTTGCTTTGACATTTGGTGCATATTATAGATGTGTTACTGTATGACTTGCTGGATCTACAGTCAGTTATTTATATTTTCGTGGACGTCCAAAAAGCGCTGCATCTGGCCACTTTGCTGGAGAGTGCAGAAACCAGAAAACATGGGGGTGCAGTCCTTAAATACATTGTGCGTATGAGAACTGAAGGAAGGGTCTCTATTTTGGACTAGTTGCTTTTTGAAATATTTAGCATATATATGAACAAAGTTTGGCTGTGAACTGGTATAGCCAATATAATGCAATATTGGGTTATCGTGATAGGAATTTATATTAACCCCATAGAAAGTCCATTGACTGTTGCCAATTGTCAACAACAGTCGTGATAACTACTGAACCTTCATTGTGCTGCAGGCTAAGGGAATCCCGGCCAGGATGACCTTCTCTGACACCGGCTGTTCTGTGACCCGGCTGGGTCACAGAACGGCCGGTGTCTTACGCCATGTGAATATGGCCTTAATCGGCTGCAGTCAGCCTGTGTAATATCACCCATAGTCCCTGTTATTGGCTGCATTTGTCACATGTTAATGCAGCACATAAGAAGGGGGCCAGTAAACTGACACTCCCCGGGGGACCAAGGAAACCTCACCACTGGGGTAGAAGACTGTGAAGGAAGACAGTTTTCCAAACCAGAGGATTTTGCCTCAGAAACATAGACAATCAGCAGATTGTAGAGTCAGAGCAAAAATCGACACCAAATCCTTGCACACAAGACATTGAGATATACTGTGGTCAGTTTTCCACATGGAATGTTTCTGCAACATGTAGATGAGATCCACTCTACTTGGTACTGCTGCAGATCTAAAGGAAAATGTGAACCTAGCCTTAGGGCCCTATTCCACCGGACGATTATCGTACGCATAATCATTAATGTTCTCAAACGACCGCTATTGTGAAAGACCTGAAAACGTTCACTCATTACCATGGAATGATAATCGTTACTTATCGTATTTGCGATTTCGTCGCTATTTGCTATTGCGTTCGTATCTACTGCGAACAACGCCTTATTCAATGCGAACGTTTTGCGAACGAGCAACGATAAAAATAGGTCCAGGTCTTATAAAGTGATCAACGATTAACCGCATTTCAACCGAACGATTATCGTTTAGATTCAAACGATTTAACGATAATCTGAACGATAATCTTCCGGTGGAATAGGGCCCTTACTGTTACATTTTTTTTTTGTGACATTTTCTCTTCTCTACATTCCAGCACGTTATCCCCCAGTATAGTGTGCCTCTGTAACTTGGGAACATAGTTGCTCACGAAGTCCTGGTTTTCCTCCCTGTGTGTAATCCAGCAATTCACTCCATTTGTTGTTGTCGGAGACTAAATGCTGTTGTGTAGCTGGGAAAGTCCACTGCCAGGAACATTTCCTGACTGATGCTGAGGAATTTTCCATGACACAAATTTCTTGTATTTTACATGGAGAGATCTCGCTTTTCACACTGCCTTCAGAATAGATACAGGTTACAGCAGGCTCCTGGTCACATGGGTTACTGGAGAGTAAGGGGTTTGGAGAATTATTAGGGAATTGCTATTTGATCTCTAGCCTTGGTTATGTAACACTTGATTCTTACAAAGTTTATCCAGTATGCATATCTTTTTTCTAATGTCTGAACTACGGACGCGCCTACCACACTCCTGAAAGCGCTCCTTGCTATTGGGGTTGGGGAGCTCTGATGCGGGTTATGTTTCTGAGCTGTAATGAGGATTACTGGGAAATAATCGGGAGGAGATAAAAGGATAAATCGTTTGTATGTTGTTGATCGTTGATTTAGATCTGAACATAAAATTATTGTTAATCGTTTGCTGTAATTAAACATTCGTTCGCTAAAGTTCCCTATTTGTTCACTAATAGTTCATTGTAATTGCACATTGTGCATTGTTTTGCTGGGATCAAAAGGAATAAACAATCATAGTAGTAACGATCGTAACTACTATCGGTCTGTGTAATATGGTGAACGATTTTAGGTTAACCATAAACAATCTCGTTTGCGATCGTTTGTTAGTCGTTAATCGTTAAAAATCGCTCTGTGTAATAGGACTCTTAGCCTAGGCACAAGAACCAAGGCCTATTGTTGTGCACAGTGCACCAATGCTAAACTAGTGTTGGACAAGTAATATAATTTCTTACTCCTTTTACTTCTCAAAGCGGAGGGACACTTAACCCCTTAACGACGCATGACGGGTATACCCGTCATTAGGCCGTTAAGGGTAAACAAAGAGGGCTCCCGGTGTGAGCCCTCTGTGCAGCCCGCGGTCCCTGTTTGCTATGTGCAGCCAGGGACCGAGGGTACTAGCTGCTGCGGCCGGCTAATTAACTATTTAAATGCAGCTGTCAAAGCTGACAGCTGCATTTGAATAGTATATGTGCCCCCTGTCCCTGGTGTCTAGTGGGGGATCTCCCCCCGATGCGATCGCAGAGGGGAGATCCGTTGTAATGAGCCGTCCGGGGCTCAGCGTTGGAATGAGCAATCTATTTAGATGGTTTGCAGTAGACCATTATATTAGAGCAATGATCTGGTGGATCATTGCTCTATTATATAATAATAATAATGTTTTTATTTGTATAGCGCACACAGATTCCACAACGCTTCACCTTCTGTATGTTTTTTTGAATGTTGGAGGAAACCAGAGTACCTGGAGGAAACCCACACAAACACGGAGAGAACATACAAACTCTGTGCAGATGTTGTTCTTTCTGGGATTTGAACCCAGGACTCCAGCGCTGCAAGCACTGAGCCACCGTTAAACGGCGTAAGGGAAAAAAAATCCCAAAGTGCAAAATTGCGCATTTTTGGTCACATCAAATCCAGAAAAATTGTAATAAAAAGCGATCAAAAAGTCGCATATGCGCAATCAAGGTACCGATAGAACACATCATGGCGCAAAAAATGACACCTCAAACAGCCCCATAGACCAAAGAATAAAAGTGCTATAAGCCTGGGAAGGGAGCGATTGTAAAGAGAACGGAAGATTTTTTTTTTTTTATTCCTTAATTCTATTTAAATTACTTTTTTATTAATATTTGTAAATAGAATTAATAAATTTTCTGTCCGCGTTTTTAATTTATTCATGTCTCTCTTCACTGTCACGCGCTGGCTCTTTTCAAAAGAGTCGGCGCATGACAGGAAGCTCCCGGCATGCAGAGCGGCAGGAAGAGCTCCCATGAGCCCTTGGCCGCCGCTCTGTAAATACACAGTGATCTCGCGCTATACAGCGCGAGATCGCTGTGTATATCTGTCCTAATTAAACCTATTAGTTTTCTCATGAAGATACAGACTGCATTTGCAGTCTGTATCTTATACTTTACCTAATCCTATGTAGCAGTGTAGTGAGCCGGGTGCCATCTTGATGACTGGAACGCACTGCTGGAACGCAAATGACATCATCAAGATGGCGCCCGGCATTACTGCACTGCTACAAAGGAGTAGGTATAGTATAAGATACAGACTGCAAAGGCAGTCTGTATCTTTATAAGTAGACCTTATGGAGATACAGATTGCCTTTACAGTCTGTATATTTTACTTTACCTACTCCTTTGTAGCGGTGCAGTAATGCCGGGCGCCATCTTGATGACGTCATTTGCGTTCCAGCAGTGCGTTCCAGTCATCAAGATGGCGCCCGGCTCACTACACTGCTACATAGGATTAGGTAAAGTATAAGATACAGACTGCACAGGCAGTCTGTATCTTTATAAGTAGACTTTATGGAGATACAGACTGCCTTTGCAGTCTGTATTTTATACTTTACCTAATCCTGTATAGCGGTGCAGTATTCTCGGGCACCTCCATCTTCATGACGTCAGTTGCGTTCCACTGCTGGAATGCACTGCTGGAACGCAAGTGACGTCATCAAGATGGCGGCGCCCAGAAATACTTACACCGCTATACAGGATTAGGTAAAGTATAAGATACAGACTGCAAAGGCAGTCTGTATCTTCAGGAATAGGGAGAGAGAAACTTTTATTATAGGGACAGTTAATTTTAGGTGATTGGTTCTCTTTAAGGAACATATATTTGTTACCAATGGTTTGAATTTTTTACAAGCCAGCATATTTTATGAAAAAATTCAGCCTGTCATTGCAAAGTACAATTAGTGACGCAAAAAATAAGGTCTCATGTGGGTCTGTAGGTGTAAAAATGCAAGTGCTATGGCCTTTTAAGCACAAGGAGGAAAAAACAAAAATGAAAATTAGCCTGGTCCTTAAGGGGTTAAATCCAAGTGACTCTTTCTATGATCAAAAAAAGAAATTCCCATGGGAAACTCACTGTGCTAGTAGCAAACTGTCCCTGGGTGTACATGGTCTAAATAGGAACATTCTGATATCTTGTGTGAGATCTTGGCCACATCTGTGTCCACAACCACTGAAACCTTACCCCCCCCTTAGAAGTATATGTATAGAGAGAATAGCCTGTTGCCTGCTGGGACATCCAGACTTATAATATGTTTCTTTTTATAACAAATACAACTTGATGAATTGCATATTCTTTTTACTTTTTAGTCTCTGCTAAGAATAGCTGGTTGTTCCCGGCAATAATCATTTTCTCCTATCGCTTACGGAAAGGATATTTCTGGAGAGGTCCCGCCACTGTTATGGAACTAATGCCAAATTGGCGTCTTTGGATTTACATGCATCCCATTTGTATAATCTTTATGTTTCAAAATATACAAGGATGCAACCTCCTTCTGTGAAGCTGGGGAAGTCACCGGATTGGATATAATCTGTCCTCGCCGCTCTTGTTGTGAAAATAATCCATTCTACCCAAATAGACGACATGTGCTGCTGGGGCGGCCAGTCTGAAAGCTTTATTTACATTGCTCTATTCTTTCCTGATGTCTCCTCCTTTGGCACCAAGAATAACCAAGGCTGCGGAGCAATGGCACCATCAGGAATGTTTAGCAAGTGTCGGGGTAGGACTGCTCCTCTTCTTTTTTTGTATTATGATGGAATGCATGTGGTTCCATGCTACCCCCAAAATATAATGGCTGGATTCCTCCATCCAGGCATTTGCTGTCATATGCCGCATACATATATATCCCTTCCTAAATTCCTCAGATAGTTACAAAGCCATAAAGTGAAATGCTCTGAATGCGGTTTATATTTGGAATCGTCTAACATTACATGTATAAAAAAGCTATTTCTTTTTTTCCTATTATACTGGTACATGTGTTTGGGGAAGATTGACATACTTATAAACATCAGCATTGGATAGATCTGTGTAATATGTTGGGACATCTTAAGGTCTGGGCTATAGGTAGACTTTTTAAAGGACTGTTGATTGATTATAATCACGTGGTGCAGTTTACATGATTTGTATACAGCTTAATGTGTTGCCTTTTAGACTGCAACTGGAGCTTGGTAGTTAAATTTAAGCTTAAAAGTGGTTGGCCTATTCTTAAAACCCTACTACACCATTGTTTATCAGTCATACTTGATAGCTCATATTAAAAAAAGACCATGATCAGCCGACTTGCACAATGACGGCCGATTGTGGTCTTTCAACACGTTGAAAAATCACATTCACAACAGCGACAGTCTGCTGCTCCTTGTTCTGCATAATAGGAGCAGTGGCAGCAGATCGCCACTGTCCTCAGTGGGCAGCCCCTCCCATTCCTCCTGCTCGCTGTCTGTGCATGTAATACCACAGACCGCGAGCAGAAAGTGAGGAAGCTTCCACCTCATTATCAGGCCGTGCAATACAGCTGTACTACACAGTCCGAGCATCAGTATAAACGAGGGCCTATCTGCTTGACTTTCATGCAGCAATGGCTGCACAGACATAGTTATAAAACATATACGTTACCTGTCCACCTTCCCAGGGGCTTCTGCCCACTCCATGGTAATTTTCTGGCTCTTGCCCACAGCTGCCGCGACAACTGCAGAGCCGGTCTCTGAAGTGACACTCTGTTCTTGTGGTGGCTGCGTGCAAAAGCATTGGGGAGCGTGGACATCGTTTGGGCATCGCTAATAAACATAGCCATGTGCAGTCGGCAGACAATGATTTTTTTTTTTTTGTCATGGCCGTGATTCTGCAGAATATTGTTGCATGTAATAGGGCCCTTAGGCCATGGCCTCTTTGAAGAGCTGATCAGTGGGGCGTGCTGAGGGTCTGACCCTAGCCTTTATAATATCTTAAGTGCGTCTAACACTAAACCTAGATATCACCTTTAAAATCTGTCAGTAGCGCCAGAATGTCTCCTTGTAGCCAGGATTAGAAAAGCGTGACTACTTCCAACAGCGCCAAATCTGTCCTGTGTGAATTGCCCCTTTCATCTTATTGCAGTTGAGCTGCACACATGGACAGCAGTAGTGGATTATAATAGGTTCTTTTTGGGCGGTAGCCCGGGGCCGCGAGCTCCTGGGGGTCCCATGGCCACCCAAACAGACTTATACTTTTAGTGGAGTATTGTCTCTGGATACAGTTTTAAAATGATTAGCAAAAAAGTTATGCATTTTTTCTATGACTTTGCACAGATCAGAGTAGCATGACATTATCTATCCTGTACTATGAACACCACGCTAGTGCTGCCATATGTACAGTAGGGTGGGGGGCCCAGGATTGGTAATCAGCCCGGGGCCTATGGTAGAGTTAATCCGCCCCTGATGAACAGGTAGGACACTGTTTTTGGAAGAAAGTAACCATGAGGTCCTAATCGAATATAACAGGATTTTTGAGTCTCCTGTTTAACACCCTAGCTTGTTAGGTAGGTTGGATTGTAGCTACAAAGAGTGTTCAGTCTGAAAGAACAGCATTATATGGCAGCTCATTGATTTCAATGTAGGCTTTGTCGTTGTTTCTTCTGTGAGTGATGCTTCATGGGAATCAGACCCTTTTTGCCAGGTTCTCCCACAGGTGACAGCCGATCACTTTCAAGGGACCTCTCCTCTCCAGGACCCTCTCCTGTCTGTTACACAGGAATCATAATGTATTTACCTACCCAGAATCCCCTTCAGGCTGCATTCCCACAGTTTGGGAACACAGTTGTGGTAAAATGGTGCCCTTTTTGCCAGTTTACCGAAATGCAAGGTACAAAATTGTGAATAGCCACCAGTGCTGTAACCCAGCCTTCCTCACGCCTGTTTGTCATCATCTTCCCACGTGAACCAATATAGGGCAGCTACTGAGATGGCAAGCTTGATGGGCAGCCTGCAGTTAAATCCTGGGATTACTCCGGATTCACAAGAGAAGATCAGTTGCAATCCTTAAAGAAGCTGAAATGGAATTGTTTATTTGATGTAATGTAGTAACTTCTGCCCTTGGATTGACACTATAGTCTTCTCTTTTTGAGCTTCTGAGTAAATTCCTTACATGTAAGAAAGGAGCAGATTGTCATAAATGTGTTTTACTAGTTCATCACTGCAGTCATTAAATAGATATCATATATGAAAGTTCCTTTAGTCTGTCATCGGATGATCCAGAAGACCTGACACGCCAGTGCATTCTTCCAGTGCAGGGGGATCTCACAAGACTGAAAGCAGAAAACTAAGTAGACAGAATGGATTAGGAAATCCCTCTATTAGATTAGAAAATAAAGTTACAGTTTTACAACTTTTAATGTTTTACCATTTTTATTTTGCGCTCTGTATAACTAAAGCTGCCTGTCATGTTGAAAACTGCTTGCTGACAAAGTGTATATGTGGACTAACTGCCCCTCAGTAGATGATGATGATGATAGTGGGAGATTGGGATCAGGCATTTTGAATTTTAACTGCCTGATCCTTAGTTCTTTGAGCGCTCAGATGCTGCCAGGGGAGTCAGGCAGTGTCTTACTTCCTTCTTTACATTCAGAACACATAAACTCTTAAGCCAAGCTGAGCATTCATGTGTATGGAGAAATTGCGTAAGATTGCCGTCGTATCGATATGCCCAGCTTTGGCACGCTGTTATTTAGGCAAGTGGTTGATGTCGCCAGTTATACAGAAATAATTTGTCCATTGTTTGCTGCTTTACTTTAGGCCATCTGAATGATAACGTTTAATATAGCACTAATATAACACATTTTGGATGTTCATTTGCACTTTATTATTCCATGGCTGGTCAAAGACTTAAGAGACATCTCTGGCATTTGCTTATTATCCCTAAAAAGAAGAGTTTTCAGTATGTCAAAATCCAAAATACCTCATTCTTCTTTCCCTTTTGCTGTCATGTGAAAGTTGGGACACCCCCATAAACACGAACCTTAAAAAAAAGTCCAGTGAAATTAAAAAGCGTGAGGGAGGTAGGCTGGTGCAGGGAAAAAATAAACTCGCCCCTCTTCGACTCCAGAGCGCCATTCCGGGTGTCATTTTTATCAGGAATCCGGGTACATCACAGATTCCAGCTGCAACATCACGAGCGATTGGCCAGTCAGCCAGTCAGTGACTGGGGCGGTGTCCCAACCCAGTCACTGATTGGGTGAGCGGGCAATGCACGTAACACTGCAGGTGACTGGTGGCTGTCAACACTGCCACCTCCTTATTTTTTCAATTTCACTTGACCTCTCCTTTAATGTAGATGCCCAGCTTTACAGTGGTGTGTGCATGCTGTAGCTCCTATGCCTCCAGCAGGCGATAAAGGGGCCCCCGGCAGCATGGTACAGCAATTGGGAGGGAAAAGGCTACTACAATTGGATAGAAGGGAGAGGTTGTTTCTTCATCTGGCAGTAAAATCCTCTCATATGTATATGTCATGCACACTGCAGATCTTGTAATTTTTATATAATTGAGTTTGGAGGAAGATGATGTCCTATCTGATTGAATGTTCCATTTTAGGAGGAAAAGTCTTGTGATATGAAGCCATGAGTTATAGACGGCTGGCTTCACACAATGTTCCTGAGCCCAGACCTTGGTGCACATCCACTTCATCCCTTGGTGGGTTTTTAGCATTGAAATTAGATTACGTTTATGTACTGGACTTTATATCTATGGTTCCTTGGTGTATTAGTCAGTATTTTTAAAGGGAAACTATCAATTTCTTGCTGCCTTAACCATGTGTCATTTAGTGGTCTTGTGGCTTCTGCCTGCCATGCTTGCCTTGACTAATAGCTTTCTCACTGCTGAGGTATATGAGGTATATGAAGAAAACTATCAGTCAAGGTTCGTAGGGCAGGAAGCCTTTAGATGCCTAGCAGTTTGGGCCGCATGCAAGAAATGATTGGTTCCTCACATTTTAAAGGGGTTATCCAGCGCTACAAAAACATTGCCACTTTCCCCCTACTGTTGTCTCCAGTTTCTGGGGGGGTTCGGTGGGGGAGAACCCCTTTAAGGTGCATTCAAGAAGGCAATTCTTCCTAAAATAACTTCTCACTAGGATATCACTAGTATCTATGAGAACAATAAAATCAAGTGCTGGTAATGGACTGTTCCTGTCAGACATGAATAACCTATCCATAGAATATGCCAAGAATATGAAGATAGCCAACAGCTGATCTACACTTTCCAGAATTCTGGTTACAGTGTATCACAGTGAGCAACACTGTTTATGAAATTCCTGCGCATGTGAAATAAATGTCTGTGGTGGGGAATACTCCTTTAAGTCCCTCATCACATTCTGATTCTTTTCCTGCACAGCAGTGCTCCTGGTAGGCCCCATTAACTTGAATATGGCACGCTACACAGCTGCTTGGCAGGAAGCAGTGGTTTCTGGAAAAAGTGGCACTGTTTCTAGAAGAAAGCTGCTATATTCACAGCCCGGACAGTTAGGCCCTAATTATATAAACAAAGAACTGCAACAAAACTGCAAATGTATGAACAAAGCCTCAAGCATAGTGCAGGGGCATCCGGCACTCTGAGACCACTAGCTCCTGCTATTGGTCAATAACTGCGCACACGCCTGCGTAATCCAGTGGTTGTGTGACATTGCCGAAATTGATCAGCAACATGATGCTGCAAATGTGGATTTGGCCACATGTGGAATCATCAATATATGATACACAGACCCTCCTCCAATTATAAAATGCACATGGTAGTCATGGCCAGTGGTGTCACATGAACAAGCACTCTCAGGGAGATCATCTTACACATTTTCATCAGATATTTTAAAGGCAAATCCAGGTCTGGATCACAACTAGAGAGGAAGTATGAAAGCCAGACATTACTAATGCTTGATCTCAGCAGGTCTTCATTGGCTGCAAGAACTGCGAAATGAAACGCTTTAGGCATTATACTGAGAGGGACTGATCGCAACAACTCCCTATTACCATCAACTTCTGTGATATTCGTCAGTCTATCAACCCAGTCAAGTTATTATAGATATGAAGCAAAAAATAGTATATACATTATATGACTAGATATAACAAGCTTCATTTTGCAAAGAATTCTGAGACAGCTACAGACGATGGCTCATATTCTCCGTCTGCAATATAGACGGAGACCAGCACCCTGTCTATTTAATGTTCACCATGCACGCTCCATAGCTGCAGTGGCTGTAACTAGTACTGCAGCAGTGTCATATTCATTGCAACAGCAGCGCCAGGCATGGAAACTACCAAAACAAAGTAGTTCACATTGCACTCAACATAGGACCATGGATGGTGACTTCACTATGCCAAGCATGGGCCACCAATATCAAATTCCCAGAAAAGGGGTTATCCAGAGCTACAAAAACATGGCCACTTTCCCTCTACTGTTGTCTACAGATTGGGTGGGTTTTTGAAACTCCGTTCCATTGAAGTAAATGGAGATGAATTGCAAACCACACCTGAACTGTAGACAACAGTAGTGGCCATGTTTTTGTAGCGCTGGATAACCCCTTAAGGGTAGCTTCACACGTACTGTATCGCTGCGTTTTTATCGTTGCGTTTTTTACATGCGCGTTTTGATTTTCACATGATTTTCATGTGAGAAAACTCGCTTGTAAAAATCGCACCAAAAACGCAGCGATAAAATCGCAGCGATACGGTACGTGTGAAGCTACCCTTAAAGTGTCACTGTCGTGAATTTTTTTTTTGCAGGAATCAATAGTCCAGGCGATTTTAAGAAACTTTGTAATTGGGTTTATTATCCGAAAAATGCATTTTTATCATGAAAAAGCAGTTTGAAGCTCTCCCCCCTGTCTTCATTGTTCTCCTATGGAGAGAGCTAAAGAAAAGACCAAAACAGGACAACAAAGAGTTAATCTACAAATCCCTCACGGGATATCTCCTGTGACAGTCACCAGTGACCTGTCTGAGCTCGGATTACAGCTGTCACCCAGCTCCATCCTCTGTTATCTGCTTTCTGCTGCCGGCTAACTCCCTCCTTCCTCCTCCCCCCTCCCCTCTCCCTAGAGCAGACAGGGTACGACTCCTGCAACAAGTCACAATTTTCAGATTTTTCAGAGTGGATGAAAAAGAGGAAGGAGGGGGGGACCTGGGAAAAGGCTTTTTACATGCAGATAATGGCAGATTTGGCTTATAAACCCAATTACAAAGTTTCTTCAAATCGCCTGGACTATTGATTTCTGCAAAAAAAAACAAAAACGACAGTGACTCTTTAAGCAATACTATCTATACTACATGCAGATCTCCTTTCCCATTATGCTGTATTCACATTTCATGTGTGCTACAGCCTTCATGAAGTTTACACCCATGTGGAAAGCTGTAAATGGCAAAAACAAACGCACTGCTCCAGCCACCGCCTACCCAGATCCTATTAAACTGTGATGACATGGGATCTGCGTCACATGGTAGACAAGGCATGTATGACACAGATGGATGGAGAGACCAGGCTGATGTTATCGGTATGCATGCCAGTAATGTTACATTCCAGACACAACTCAACTTTAGCTGCTAAACAAACCCAAGGATTTCAAAGCAAACTAAGTAATAAATGGATAATATATATTTACATTGACCTGGCCCTGAAAAGAAAGTCATTCAGTGAACAGTTACATAAAAGTATATTACAGCAATCGACGCCCAGCAGGAGAGCAGCAATTACAGGAAAAATGAACTTAAAATGACACAAAAATTCCAGAGATTCCAGCCTTGGGCTGTGTTCCCACATATGCAATGAGAACTGCAGGGAAAATGCAAAAAAAGAAAAAAAAGATAACTTAATTTTTTAAAACCACGAGCCCTAGTATGGGCTGTACAAGTGTATGTATGGTAGCGTCCGTGACTATTACCACCTCTTTAACTATCATCTTTACATTTTTTTTTAAATCCGCAAAAAATAAATTACAGAGGCATTATGGCCAATTTTTTTAGCAGATCGTAGACAACGATTGTGGACAATATACGACCCTGAAAAACTATTAACCATGTAATTGATGCCTTTCCTTAAGGTGGCAATAAACCTTCAATAACTGCAGGCCTATCATTCAATCAACAGTTATCTCTCCCGCCCCCCCCCCCCCCCATACACAGGAACATGTGGGGAGGGTTAGGCTGCAGCCAGACTGCTCTGGCGGCAGCTTATCTCTCAGAGAACAAAGATTTTCCATCACGCCCAAACCTTATCTCCACAAACATCAGGGACCTGTACAGGGACCTTTACTATCAACCATCTAACAAGATGGAAAATGCTGATCACATTGCAGAGCCCGGTCAGACAGTTCCAATTATATAAACAACAAAAAGAAGTTGTAATCTTTGGATAGCCCCTTAAATTATTCTCAGCGTAGGATTCCTCTGACACGGTTTACATTAGGGGCTGTAGGAAAAGTTTGTGTAAAGACTTTACATTTGGATTTACTGTTTAACATCATAGCTGACATACTCTTTACAAGGGCCAAAAATGCAAAAAAAAAAAGCTCCACTAAATCACCTTGAATAAGTAAGAGCATTTTTCCCGACATTTTCTAGCTCTTCTAAACAGAGACAAATTATTCTGATAAAGAGAGGTGTAATTTGTCATTTATTTTTGCTATACTATTGCTTGGACTTATCACATTCCCCATCATATCAGCCGAGAAAGAGCTGCTAATGTAGTTTTTGGAACAAACTAATGGCGAGCGCCCCAGACCAGACACGCAGATTGGAAGAGAAATGCTTTCATGGGCTTGTTCTAGAATTTGTGTGATAAACAATAGCCGGTGTTAATGGAATTTAGTTATCAATGGCCGGCCTAATCTAACATGTAAAGAGATGGAGAAGCACAGCCCTGCCTGCCCGACAGGCGCGGTGACAAACACTCAGATGGCTTATTGACACTGACAATCAGTCATTTTTTGATGACACATTCCCTTTAATTTAGGTATCAAGACTGTAAATTTAGGTATCATTGCTGTAATTTAAATTACTTGGCCCTGTAAGGCTGGGTTCACTGCATTTTTTGCAATCCGTTTTTTTATCCGTTTTTTTGCAAAAAAGGGATGAAAAAAACGGATGCATTTGTGTGCATCTGGTTTGATCCGTTTTTCCATTGACTTTTGTGTTCTTTAAAAAAAAAAAAAAAAAATGGATCCGTTTTGATCCACTTTTTTTTACAATGGAAGTCAATGGAAAAACGGATGCACACTAATGCATCCGTTTTTTTCATCAGTTTTTTTTTGCAAAAAAGGATGAAAAAAACTGTTTGCAAAAACGCAGTGTGAACCTAGCCTAATGGAGCCCTCTCATTCAATGAGTTGGATTGGGAACCCATTCATTGAGTGAAGCATGCTGTCATGTTTCACCCAGCTATACCACAAGACTATAAAGGGTCCCTGTACCGATACCCGACGATATACATGTCATGTAATGAACAGTAACACTTTAAGGCTATAGGGAAAAAAAACACCTCTGTCCAGTTCATCTTATTACCCTGAAATGATCATCCGTATGCTGCGTTTACACAGACAGATTTATCTGACAGATTTTTGAAGCCAAAACCAGGGACAGACTATAAAAAGAGAACAGGCCATGAAGGAAAGATTGAGATTTCTCCTCTTTTCAAATCCATTACTGGCTTTGGCTTCCAAAATTGGTCAGATAAATCTCTCTGTGTAAACGCACCATTAGGAAGACAAATACCTCCATGAGGTAGGACATGGGAAGAACTCCTTCATCCACACAATATACTGCTCAGTCTGTCAATAATTACTCAGGAGTTTGTCATAAATCAAAGGGCTAAACAATGGTCATGAAGGCAAACACACGAACATGTTTACAGATGTTCTTTCCCAGTAAGAAGCAATACGTTTGGCAGTCACAGCAGCGGCAGGAAAGTTTCTTCCAAGAGTTCACTCCTTACAATTATAAAACCTCAGGCCTGAGCACATTTTTCCTGTGTGGGGATACATGTTGTACAGTATACTAAGAGGCAGTAACACTGCTTACATACACTGACTTCAGAGACAGATAGGTGCAGCAGCAGCAGACCACACAGGGTGGGTTTGTGTTCTGTCACTGATAAGACACACAGGGCTAGATAAGAGCTTCAGACACAAAACAGGAGGAACCTGCACCAAAGAGTACAGCGATACACCCAGAGCTGCAAAATGGTGGGCACAGCCTTTATACTCAGTGCCAAAGGGGAGTCTGTCAGTAGTTTGGGGCCAACAAAACTGCTCTAAAGGTTGGGAAGTGTCCAGGAGGCGGGCTTGACTTATTAGGTGCATAAAGCTGTATTAATGATGGCCCTAGTGCCAAATTTGGACAAAGGACATAGTCATTAGGAGAAGCCAGGGAAGCTAATAATACAGAGAAGAGCCTGCTTCCTGGTCACCTGCTGTACTGCACATTACTGCAAACTGCACGACTGAGACGCCCAGTATTGCTGCACTTACCTCCCCAACCTCTAATGTGTATGCGCAGTTTTGGGGACACCTAAAACCATCTGGTACAGTTCTGCAACATCCCCAACATGCTTCTGACTGGTGGTCTCTAATTTGTGGCTTACAAGCTGGTGAAAAACTACAACTCCCAGCATGCTCTATCAGCCCTTAGCTTAGAGTTATACTTTTGCAATGATTATACAGCTACATATTAGTGATCACTGCTTTAGGCCATTTAGCCATTAGCACATTTTTGTTTGATAGCTTTTCGAAAGTATTGTTTCTCCTTGAGGAAGGCGCCAGCTGGCGAAAGTAGCCCTTATAAGCAAGGCATCCTGGGAAAAGCTATGCAAATAAGGAGGAAACCTGTCTCTCTAGAGCCACCCAGTAAATCTTGCTTCATACAGCTGATCCAGTTTGGGAGAAAGTTTACAGGACAGATGAACTAGACAGACCTTGCAGCAAAGTTTGCTCTCCTGATATTCCGCGTTTTTGCCACAGATATTCCCTGTAACATTTACATGGAACACAAACCAAACACAAGAAGCGGCTTCTGGTGGTTGCTGCGGAGGATGAGTACATAAAAGGCCTGTGATGGCCGGGGGGCTGCTTATAGAAGAAGACATGCTGGGAAAACGGTACTTGGAGGTTTGGCTGCATCACCATGAAAGGATCTAACCACGAAAAGCCAGCACAATTCTAAACCTGCGCTGTAATGTAGGGAGGAATTAGAACAGAATGTGAAGTAGCTTAAGCTAAATACAAGGTCGACCCAACATTAACCACTCGCTGGCCAGGCCACCGCATGTTTTTGCTGTGTACCTGACGTAAATATGTTTTTGTCCCACGTCAAGGCCTCTGCTCTGTATAAACAGGGGAGTGTTATTTTTCCACTCGGGGCCAGAACACCAGCGCAATAACTAATGTCAGCCAGTTAACCCATGGACGGCCCACTGATAGCTGTGTTTTTTCCTTAAGTGCCATCAGATCCATTCAAGAGATTATTATTATTATTGGCGAGGTAACGTCAGGTCTTAAGGTTGTGACATCATCGATCTGCCCTCTCTAAGGCTTCGTATAAGGGTTCAGGGTAGGTGAGTAAGTGGTTAATTTCCAGAGGAGCCTGGTTCTTCTGGACCAAACATGTTGCAGTCAGTGCAAGGGGGTTCAAGAACAGCAACTAGTTGGGTTGAATTGCTATTCAGTTGGAGGTATTGTGTTACAGTGAGCACCAGGTAGGGGCTGCTCCGCAGCTGTTCAGTCTGGCTTTAATCTCATTTCTTAAAGCTCCTCAGGACGTGTTCAGAAATAAAACGCATTCTTTGCTTTTAAAAGAACAATTACATATCTATACACAAAATGTATCCGAGCATGTACGGATCCCTTTATCAGAGGCTAGTCACTACCAAGCAAGCAGAAATTATATAATATGGACTGCGCCTATAAGAACAGATCTCTGTCTGAACAGGTTTATGCTCCATTTGCCCTATTTAGACTCTGTGACACACAATCCCTATTGTGTAAGTGAGGAGATTCTCTAAACAGTTAATACTACGGCTGGTGAACCTGCCAGACAGGCCCAGTAATCTGCCTTTCCACACAATGCAGTTTATCAATGGAGCCTATGGATTATTTAAAGGGACATGCTAAAGAATAAGACAGTATATTATTGTACTTAAGGCAGTGCCTTCATATTCCTTGATGGATATGATCGTCTAGTAAAGCCCCAGCTAGACAGAACTCCAATGGGTACAACTAGAGCAGGAGTGAGAAGTTCACCATAAGGGGTTCTTCTATGCCTTTAAGGTAAGAGCCACTGCAGCATATGGCCATTCACTATGGGTCTGGCTCCAGAGAAGCAGAAAGATGATTCTGCAGTAGGGTACAAACCCACACACCGTATACACAGCAGATACGCAACAAATACGCAGCAAATACACAGCAGATTTGTTGGTACAGATTTGATGCTGTGTTCAGTTATTTAGATATAATCTGCTGCGTTTTTGCTGCGTATTTGCTGCGTGTTTGCTGCGTATTTGCTGCGTATCGCAGCAGTAAATACGCTGCTTATACGGTGTGTGGGTTTATACCCGTAGAGAGATCTGGCTGGCTATGTAATTCTTTTGCAGAGGCCACTTATAGGTCATTCATACATGAGTTTTCCTGATGAGACCAGGTATTTAAAACTTTAAAAGGGTACGTTCACACTTACCGGATCCACAGCTGATTTTCTAAACACAGCATCAAATCTGCACCAACAAATCTGCTGCAGATCCTGTAGGTGTGAACGCACCTTTAATCAGAATTATTATTTACAAGAAAAACATCTGCAGTGAAGCCTGGTAATGCAAATCACATGGGAAAGCCCAGAAAGTCAAGTTAGCTAATTGCAGAGCCCATATTATCTGGCTCGTAGTGCGTAAACAAAGAAACACAACAAAACTGCGACTATGTGAACACAGCCTAAAGTAGCAAGTCCAGATATGCCTGCAGTCAAAAGGTGCATGCGATAAGAACAGCCTCAAAGGGAGGCAGTAATACAGCAGATTGTTGATCTTGTCATCACCTTTTAACTTCCCAAATCACTCATATCTCTGTGACCGTTATTCCCTAGTCCTGTTTCCACCAAGGCAGAAGGGAATTTGTCAGCTGCAGTTTACATTTGAAACTGCTAGCACTGTTAGGGCAAGAAGACACATTGAATCTATCATATATCTCACAGGACTTTCATAATGTAATAAAATGCTTTAACACTCTTATGCAAAGTGTCAGCTTTCCCAAGCTCCTGAAGAGCTGAGGGCTGGAATGCCTCCTGCTCCTTTCCCTGCCTGATTACGAGCCCGTTCACACTGAGCAAAAGTGGCAGAAGTGGAGCCAGTGCCATGTACCCATCCTGAAATTCCGCCTGTCTTGTTGTTTCAAGAGGATTTCTTGGGCGGAGAGCAGAGGCGTGTGAGAAATCCCATTGAATCAATGGGACAGGTGGAATTTCAAGCCGCGTATGCAGCGCTGGCTCCACTTGAAATTCTGCCTTTTTTTCTTATGGTGGTTTTACACAGAACAATGTATTGTTCGAATTTGCACGATAACGGTCAAATTTGAACGATAATCGTACGTGTAAACGCAGCGAACGATCAAGCGACGAGCGAGAAATCGTTCATTTTGATCTTTCAACAAGTTCTCAAATCGTCGTTAATCGTTCGTAAAAAATTCGCAAATCGTTCAGTGTAAACAGTCCCCTATGTGTGTGAGAGGCTTAAGTGATCGCAAAACGAATATTCCGTACGATGTATCGTTCCGTCTATACGCCGATCGTTATAAAAAAAAAAATCTTTCATTCAAAATCGTTAATCGTGCGATCGGGCGAATTATCGCTCCGTGTAAAACCACTATTAGTGTGGACGGTCCCTAATCAGCCTCCAGCGCTGAGCCCAGCTTCCATGTCTCGCTTCTTTACACAGTTTCTTTGCACAACACAGGAATGAAATTTGGAAGCTGACTGTCAATCAAGCAGAGTTAGGGATGGGAGGGGGAGTGAGGAGGTGTTACAGCCCTCAGCACTGCAGGAGCCTTGGAAAACCTCTTTGACACTTAGCAATGGAGAATAAAAGCACTTTTCTATGTTGTGGAAGCACAGACAGATTTATGGAAGGTACTATGTGTTTCCTTGCCCTAACATCTATCAACATTGTCAACAATTTGGAGCCTGAATTGCAGATAACAGACTGCATTCATGTGTTCAGTGTTCCGCATGAAACGTGGACGTGGAATGCCTGTACCGGAGTCCTCCCCATGCTCGGGCAGCATCTGTGATATGATCCTGGGTGCGGGGGAACTGTATGAATATGCGTCGTGCTGTAATGAGAGTGCCGCTGCTTCATATTCATATAGTCTCCCCACCCCAGCACCGTATCACAGATGCTGCCCTGGCAGGGAGAGGACTCTGTTACAGGCAATTTTTTTGTCTGTGTTCTGTGTGAAACACGGAACGTGTGAATGCAGCCATACATGTGCTGGACCATGTGTATGCGGCATCCTGACTATGTATTGTGTTTTGAGACCCTCCATGACTGCAAATAAGGGGAGAAAGAAGGATCAATTATGTTTTATCTCAATATGCCCTATCCTTTGCCCTAGTAATAGTTAAAAGGGTTTCCCAGCCTTAGAAAAACATGGCCATTTTTTTCTAATGCAACTCTGTTCCATCGAAGTGAATGGAGCTTAATTGCTAACTGCACCTGAACTGGAGACAAAAGTGGTGCTGTCTCTGGGAGAAAGTGGCCATGTTTTTCTAATGATGGATAATCCCATCAAACTTGCCACCGAGGTGGTCTGTCGGCACCCCTTACCTTTATTCATGTGTGTAGAGTGGAGTCAGAACAAATAGTCAATGAACATTCAGGTGACATCTAACACTTGCCATGTGGTCGACTCTCAATTCTATTTTGAAGTAGCCTAGGGGTCTGCAGGAAGGACCAGTTGCCAGTTCAGGGGGGCTAAAACTTGTGTGCAAGTGCAAATGACATGGTGGCAGACTGTCACCAACTTGTGGCACTTATCCTTATACGTTACCTTTTTCATGGAAATGACCAGTGACTTGCCAGGCCCTTGCAAGGTAGAACCATTACTAGAAGCCATATGCTGGGGAAAGTTTTCCCTTCTAACCCTTGTCTGTAGCCCTGACCTTGCTCCTGCACAGGACCCTCCCAGTGTTATCACATTTGCTGATAAACACTTTAACTCATTGCCTGACTTTTGTTTTTTTTAAATTCCTGAACAGATGTATTTTTAGCCGGCAGAGCAGAGACTCCCTTCATCCGACCCAGTTTAGAGGGGAAACATGTAAACAGTCTATTATTAAATCGTGATCTTCCCAGTAAGAATATGGAGCAGCTGCCTGGTAAACAGTGATCAGGTTCTGGGATCAGGGATGGCTGCTTGGCCATGTGCTGCGCTGCACGTAAACACTCAGCCTGGGACATGGCAGACATTTTTTTGCTTCTCCTCCCGTCTATGGCTTATGTATATTTATCAGGTCTGCCGGCAGCCTTGTAGCCTCTGGCTTATATAATCTTCTGCCTGTGTTTTTGTACAGGCTGGACATGGCTGACAAGAACTTGAATATTGCTACAGAGAGTCTCTCAGATGGGAGTTTTGTATGAAAGCCTCTTCAATAAAGGGTTTTGTTTTAACCCTCATATCTCCAGTAAAGCGTAGCTACAATTTTCATCCACATATTCTTCTAGAGGTGAAGTTAGGGGAATTTCAGAGCACAGGGAAGCTGTCCCGCTGCCTGTATGAAAGCTGTGAATCCCCTGTGCAGCACTCCATTGCTCTGGCCTGCCAGTGCCAGCCCTGGACTTTGCACATGTAGGATGACACACCACATCCCGAGAGTTAAATGTGTATATAGAGAAAACACAACCTTTATGCTTGGATAACATTGCAGAACACACAAACCGTGACCGCATGTAACATGTAACCCACACAGAAACGTGCAGTGTTTTGCAACAGCTTGTAATGAGAACAATGACCAAATCCATAGCACATGGTGAGAAATGTCTATAAAAGGACACAAAGTGAAATGCATTGTCCCTGCTTGGTTATCGGAGCATACCCCATCTTTTATTAGAATCTGGCTTACCGGATATCATGACTTAGGACAGTAGACAGGGCTAGCCAATCATTTCTAATGACAAAAAAGAAACGTTTGGGAGCCACTTTAAATTTAGTTTGTGGTAATCTTTACGCCTGGGTACAGTACATTGATAACAGTGCACATGATCAGTTAACGCCTCTATCAACAGGACCAGGTCTCTGCATTTTAGCAGTCAAAACTGTATTTTTTTATTTTTTTTTAGCCCAATTTGGGGATAAATTTAAAGCTGCAGTGTAGTTGCGTAATTTTTCTTCTGTCAAAAATATTGAAAAACATTTTTGTGGGTTAATTTTTCTTGAATTCTTTAATTATGCACCAAATAACCTGTTAATTATTTAGTTTGTTACATACATATGTGATGTTTTTTTTTTAAATTAACATTTTATTACGTTCTATAAAACTTTCTAGCAGGTTTCTAGGTCTCCAGCAATCTTTAATCAGGTCAGACTGTGGACAATTGTGGCAGACTGTGGACCCCTACTTTTACATGACAGATGTTAAAGCTGAGGGGTTTATGTCTGGAGCCAGTCTAATTTAGGGAACCCATTATAGAATGACGTCCTAATGGATTCTGAGTTAAAGGGTTTGTTTAGAATCAGGGCATCATGGATACTTTCATCCAGAAACAGCACCACACTTGTTCACTGGTTGTTTTTGGTATTGCATCTCATCACTATTGAAGCAAGCAGGGCTAAGCAACAATACCGCTTATATTCTCTGCACAGATGTGGCATTTCTTCTGGAAAACCATTACCGTAATGTTTTAATCTATTCCTGAACAGTCCCTTTTAGTGGAATGTGTCCACTTATACCTGTAGTATACATAATTCTTGCACCAGACAGAATATGATCTGTTTTCCCAGCTACAGTAGTGCAAGTCTCTAGTCTCCAGCTGCCTGTGTTCTGCCTCTTGCTTTCACATGCACGTGTGACCTGTAGGCTTGATCCCCATGCTATGGATTACACAGCGACCCTGTGCTACAGTAACGTCAGGTGGCCTGGCTGTTTTCTCAGCCCACAACTGTCACAATACAGCTGTCTACTATGTCACCATTGCTACACTTCAGCTGTCTCTTATGTGGCAGCCCCCCAGTGGACAGTCTACTCCCTGAGGGGATAGCTACCACACATTGTGTACAAAGCTGGGAGAAGAGAAGCTAGTAACAGGTTACTGATATCATTTGCACATGTTTATGTAAGTGTTTGTAGATCTAGAGCTATGTGAGGTTTACAGATGGACAACGCCTTCAAACAATAAATTATATGTTTCTTAGAGGAACACACTGTGTGGTGTAGGAATCAAGGAGGGGAATATAGATGAGACAGTCCCATGCCTCATACGCTAGGTTTACCCACAGTCACAGTGTATCATCTTTTGCTGGAGGGCGGATTTTGTTTGACAATGTAACATTATATGTTTTCTTTTCATTCTACAATAAACTTTACTTTTGTAAAAATAGAAACCCTTTTATAATCAAATAAGACCAGATGTCAACAGAACAAGGAAGGATTTATCAATGTGGTCCACTTCTGGCCCTGGGATGTAAGCCGATCTCAGGAGCAGATGACTTGCATGTTACCAGGTCCAATATCGTGACGAAGGAAGAAACATCTTTGTGTTTTATTAATGATCTGGTTACATTACACAAACAGGGCTGTGTGCTATGGTTACAGCATTAGTCACTCCACGCCCTGCTTTACCTGAAGCCGCTCGCTCCCTGCCCTCAGCCTCTTCTTCTTTACCATGTCGCCGCTTGTACACAGCGCCCTGGTTGGCTGCCTGCAAATTCCTGATACTCAAGTTGTGTGCGAGCGGCTTCCCAGAATTCCTATTGTAGAATGTAAATAATGACTTCCACTTGCAGCCTAGGAACGTGCGTGTTGTGTGCTAATTCAGTGCAGCTCTAATGGGGGCGGCAGGGGTTAAAACTGCAGCATTTTACATCCTTTTCAAGAGCTAGAAATTATATTTATTCCCTTTTTATAGCTTGTTTGTAGACTGTTGTAATGCCTGGATTGTAATGTTGAGACATCTTCATTTTTAGCAGTTTTCCTCCCCATTAAACCAAGCTAAATTAGGCCTGAGCTGTGAGAGGATATTTTTAGAAAGTAGACAGCTTTCTTTCATTTTGAGCATCGCACTGATAAAATACCTTGTTGCCACAAGGCCGCTTGTCTCTCTTGCCATATAGTAAAAAGTTATAGCATGTAGATGTCACAATTGTCCAATGTAGCTAGCTTTCAGGTACATGGCTGCCATGTCACTAGTTAGGAATTATTGGTCCAGTACAAATGGTGATGAAATAGTTCAAAATCCTTCCTATGTGATTAGGGAAATGTATGTAAAAACAATAATCAGAGCAGATACCCCAAATCCAGTATTATTCCTGGGAACCTGTGTGAATTGGTCGTCTTCTTGTATCCTCTTAGGAGATTTCCTGTAGTATGTTGTCATTCGAGTTGGTGGGGTTGCTCTCCCTTTACATATACTTTGAGGTGGTTAACATTTTTCTCTTCATTCTGTCTCTTTCAGAGCTCCTGAGATCATTTTGGGGTTACCGTTTTGTGAAGCCATAGACATGTGGTCACTGGGCTGCGTGATTGCCGAGCTTTTCCTAGGATGGCCGCTGTACCCAGGAGCGCTGGAGTATGACCAGGTAAGAGAAATGTATGCATTGCTGTGCCTTGTACTTGTCAAGCTCTGCAGGTGACCCATGACAGAAACTGCTCCCAAGTGCCATCTTTTTGTGCTTTGCCTTCCCGTTCGGGCAGCTTTGTTTGCTTTGACAATGCGCAGCTTCTTTGTGTCTTTGGTAAAGCATGTCAGGTGATTGCTTATGCATTAATCCCAGAATAATTAGGCAGCGGGGTTTATTTGTATACTTCTAGGTACATGACCTCAGCAGCCCTGTTTGTGCACTACTTTGCATGACCATGTAATAAACAACCTGCAAATAGGATTCTCAAGAGAAGACTTTGCTCCCCCGGAGAGCTGGCAATCTGTATGTGCTAAATAAAGCCATACGCAGCCATTGCTGGTGCATCAGTTACAGCACGTATAAAGTGGAGAGGACAGCTAGGATCGCCAAGGAACTAAACAACATCTAATTTTTTCTAACATATCTGTACACATTTCCTGTGCTTACAGGGTACCTGCGTGCATTGTATCAGCAGATAAAAACCCCAGCACTGCAAAACCACAATAAACATACACATCAGCGCAAAATAGGGATTTTCCACTTTAGTGTATATAAATGTCAAAGAGGGGGCCGCAGGATATAGACAACCCTCTATTATTAGTGTGAAGTTATTTCCGCCCTGGTGGTGCAGCTGTGTATGACATAGTCATTCGTTGGAATTGTAGCTGTGTAATGTAAGGAAAATGTGTGGTTATCTGCCACTTCCCATAGTAATAATAGGTGTACAGCAGGGTGGCTTGAAAGAAGGGGCTTTCCAGTTAGGACAACCCCATTAACTGTGATAAATCAGTCTAATATGGCTGCTTGCCTGGGAACAATACACTTGATCCAACTTTTTAGCTTATTCATCTCTTTGCCCATACATATTACATAAATGTTGGCAGGACTGGCTGGCCAACTGTCTAGTATCTATCAGAGTCTTGAAAATCTTGTGTTCTTTATGGTGAGGAGAGGGTTAAGCAACAGCCAGAAAGCTCTAGCGGTGGCTTATCGCTCCAGGAACAAAATGGTCAGGCTTTGAAACTCCATTGGGTTCGGCTGACATTAGTATACTGTGTATAGGGACCTTTAGACAAGGGCTACATGTGCTTGTGCCAAAGATGACCACGTGGCACTTCCTCATCACAGTGAATGAAAGTGAGTGTGGTCCTGTTGCAACTTAAAAGTTGCTTTGAACAAAAAATTTGCCGAGAAGTTCATCCAGTATGGATTTCAGGTCACCACAACATGTGGGTCTCAGTTCGGACAGCTGCAGTGACGTGGTGATCTTTGGCTGTGACACACATTGTGTAGCATTAGCATTAATTCTAAATAAAATGATATAGGCTAATTGCTGACAGGATTCCACATTAGATTAATATTTAAAGGGGTACTCTGGGGCGATATTTTTTTTTTCTTCATATCAACTGGTGTCAGAAAGTTCTACAGATTTGTAATTTACTTCTCTTTAAAAATCTCAAGTCTTCCAGTACTTCTCAGCTGCTGTATGTCCTGCAGATAGTGGTATATCCATTCCAGTCTGACATAGTGTCCAGAACAGTAGCAAATTCCCATAGAAAACCTTTCCTGTTCTGGACAGTTCCTAACATGGACAGAGGTGGCAGCAGAGAGCACTGTGTCAGACTGGAAAGGATACACCACTTCCTGCAGGACATAAAGCAGCTGATAAATATTGGAAGACTTGGGAATTTTAAATAGAACTATATTACAAATCTGTACAACTTCCTGACACCAGTTGATTTGAAAGAGTACTCTTTTAAGGAAACTGGAAAAGTGATAAATGTGTGTATGACATCACCTAGTAATTTCCAGTCCTTCTAGAAGTGATGGCAGGTATTGGCTCTTCCTGCGTATAGATACTGAATGTCTGGTCATAGTGAGGGATAGCTTTTGTGTTAGTCAGTAGTGGATTCTATAGAAGTCTATTGTTGGTATTGATATTAGTTACCATATTACTTGTTAAGCCAGATGCATTGTAATGTACTAAAACAAAAAAAAAGAAAATTTCCAAAGGAAAGGTAAAGGTCCTACTGATACAGTAATGGGAGATTAATGCGGTCCTCTCCAGTCCTGAGCCTCAGACTATAAAGATGTAACTGTCACCTAGAATAATGGCGCACTGTGTGAAAAGCAGAAGTTGCTAATACATTTCCCCATCACCTATAGCTCAGAAGTACGCCTGACATTCTCACTTCCTTTATCACTGAAGGCTGAAGCCTTACCAACACTGGATGTTTTGTAATAAGTAGAGATGAGCGAACCTGGAGCATGCTCGAGTCCATCCGAACCCGAACTTTCAGCATTTGATTAGCGGTGGCTGCTGAAGTTGGATAAAGCCCTAAGGCTATGTGGATAACATGGATAAAGTCATTGGCTGTATCCATGTTTTCCAGACAACCTTAGAGCTTTATCCAAGTTCAGCAGCCACTGCTAATCAAATGCCGAACGTTCGGGTTCGGATGGACTCTAACCCGAACCCGGTTCGCTTATCTCTAGTAATAAAGCAATATAATGGGCTGTATATTAAACATGGGAGCAGAGGTGCTGACAGCCTAGTGGTAGATGTCAGATAGACGACAGACTGTCCTAATACACTTTGTGTCTGCTGAAAGAGGTCACTGCCAGGGGGAGTTGTTCCTTTCATGGCTTCATAATGGGCATTTATGGCCATTCTGACCCTTCTATATTTCTTTACTACAACATTTTTTCATATCTTTTGAGAACTACACTAGCCTACTTAGCTATAGCAACACAGAAATATTGTGCAGCTTGATGAACAACAGATGAATATTACTGGGGTTTTATTAAAAGCATTGGGACATTGTAATACTCTGGTTTGTAAGGAGAGCCACATGTTACATGACCAATTGTCTTTTGTTTAGATCCGATACATTTCCCAAACTCAAGGGTTGCCGGGAGAACATCTGTTAAATGTGGGTACAAAAACGTCCAGATTCTTCTGCTGTGATTCTGAAACCCAGTACCCCAGTTGGAGGTTAAAAGTAAGTAACATATTCAAGACAGGACTTTGAATGGAGTTGCAGGTTGCAAGCTTGACTGTCATTGTCCGTGTGGTTGCCGAAAATAGCCTAGTACTATTGTTTCTTATTGTCAAGAGTTTCCAAAAAGGAAAGACATTTTAAAGTGTACCTGTTAATTAAAAAAAACCCAAAAACCTTTGAATGTCGTAGAGACAAGTCGAAAGTTTTGATCGGTCACTGTCTGTGTGTTTAGATCAGGTCACTCGACTGCTCACTAGAACAAGCTGGGAAAAAGCGAGTTTGTAGAACTACTTTCCCCGCTTTCTGTGTGCTTTCTAGTTTTTAAAGTGGCAGTGTCCATTCAAGCATAATAGGCCTTCTTTTCCATCTCTTAAAATGTAACTGTCATTTTAAATATATTTTTGCAGAAATCTGTAACATATGCAAATAAAACCGATGGAGAGGGGAGGGGCTAAGAGGGATAAGTGAGCAGGAAGAGGAGACAAGCAGCCCTGCAGTTTGGAGACTCTCCGGACACACAAAACGCTCTATTCACAGTGTTGTGCAGGGCTGCCTTTTCTCCTCTCCGTGCTCACTCGACCCCCTCCCCTCTTCATAGATCGTAATGGACACAGAAATCCTGACTGCAGATGAAAACTCTTTTGCTTAATAAAACCTATTACAGAGTTTCCTAAAATCGCCTGTGCTATTAATACTTAATTATTAATTTTTGAAAAGTGACATTTAAATGACGGTTATGCTTTAAGGTAAAAACTAGTGATCACCAGAATGTGCCGTTTATTTATAATCCGTTAAGGTTTGAGCTCTGGGTCCTCAGCATAAAGAGAAAGAAGGGGCCTATGGCAGATTCACTACTGCAGGTACGTTACATCCTTTCTTTGCACTGCAGTGTCCATCCACCTGTTGTGCAGGGATGTGTAGCTGGTCCCTTTCACTTGAATGGAGCCATGCTGCATTTTCCCTGCATGGTGGTTGGTTGGGCACTGCTATGAAGCCCCTGCACTAGTAAATCTGCATTGATTCCCCTTCTTTCTCTGGGGGGGCCTTCTTTACTGGTTGTGAACATCCCTTTTATTCCGCTAATGTATACATTATGATGAGGTAGAGAGTAGAGTGGCCTAGATATGTTAATATTGGCACATGCAGTGTGCATATTCCAAACACGCGATTAGCTTAAAAGCAAAGCATTGATGTAAGATTAAAGAGACCAGTCAATGTCCCGACTGTTTATCAGAGCGCCGACTGCATAGCGTGACATCTTGTGAACTGTGTTTAATGTTTCTATCCTTTCTCAATAACAGACCTTGGAGGAACATGAAGCTGAAACAGGAATGAAGTCTAAGGAAGCCAGGAAGTATATTTTCAACAGTTTGGATGATATAGTGCATGTAAGTAGCTGGAGAATAAATAACCGGATGCATGGCAGGTGTTCCCAGAATGAGTGGTAGGAGCAGGTCTGCATCTGAACACAGAGGCAAAGAGGAACTAATGTGTTGCATTAGCATTCTCTGAATCTTTGGGTATATTATTTCCCCCCACACATACATGAACCATGCCTACTTGGTGATAGGCTGCGTTTATTCAAAATGTATAAAATAAATTGGTTTGTACGTCTTGGTATTGGTTCCGTACTTTTAAACCTTTTATGAAAAAAACTAGGGTAACAACAGGTGATGATGAATTGTCCCAATATGTTCCTGGCATAGTCACGTAATAAATGAGGTCAGAATCTGTGTCACAAGGAGCCGTCAATTAGTGTCTAAAAGGCCACAGCTTTGTACATATTGTAATGTGACCTACATCGGTTTCTTACACCTAACCAATGATGGTGTGTTTGTACCCACATATTGCAACATGCCGCCTCGTATCTTGCTTTATTACAAGTAGCTGCAGTTGTGTCTTTGCATGTGTCATTTCTCATTCTTTATACCTATAGTGCCGGCATATTAAGCTGTGGTACATTTATTCACGTTGTTTCTGCAGCTTATGGTTGAATGTCTATGTCTGACACATGTCGTGTTTCATGGGAAATCTTCTACCTGCCAGTATGTTTTTGGCCTGAAGGAGGAAACCCACACAAACAATGTACCCGATGTTTCTATTTGTAAACTCTGTGTGACATTTTGTGCAAAGTGTCTTCAAGTGTGTATTAACCTTGTGGTGACTTTTTTGAATCGGCCTGGTTTTCTTTTCTGAGATGCACACAAAGTAGGCGGCCTTTCTCTATTACATTTTATAGCCACATACATATATAGTTTTTTTTTTTTCCCTGTTTCCATCACCGACCGTGTTCTTTGTATATAGAGAGACTAGCTTTGCGCTTGTGCACTGGAGAATAATTTACTATGTGTTTGTGTCTTTCTCCACATCAATCAGCTATAAATGTTACTGTAAATTATTGTGGCGCCAAACAGCCATGCTCTACTTTAACCCTTTGAGGACCAGGCCCAAAATGACCCAGTGGACCGCGCAAATTTTGATCTTAGTGTTTTCGTTTTTACCTCCTCCCCTTCTAAGAGCTCCAGCACTCTCAGTTTTCTATCTACAGGCCATGTAAGTGCTTGTTTTTACAGGAATAGTTGTACTGTCTAATGGCGTCATTCATTCTACCATAACATGTATGATGGAATTCCAAATATATTATTTATGAAGATATAAATAGGTGAAATCGTAAATAAGAATGCAATATGGTAACGTTTGGGGGGTTCCTGTGTCTACGTAATGCACTATATGGTAACAGCGACATGACACTATTATTCTATAGGTCAGCCCGAACACAACCATATGCAGGTTACACAGATTCTCTAATGTTATATATGTATTTTTTTTATGAAATCCTTTTTTTTGGTAATTAAATATTAATAAAATGGGCCTATTATGACGGTTATAACGGTTTTATTTTTTCACCTACGGGGCTGTATGGGGTGTCATTTTTTCCGCCATGATCTCTAGATTTTATTAATACCATATTTGTGAAGATCGGACGTTTTGATCACTTTTTATTGATTTTTTTTAATATATAATGTAACATAAAATCGGTAATCTGCGCACTTTTTCCCCTCTTTTCGTGTACGCCGTTTACCGATCACAATGACGCTTGTTATATTTTAATCGGACAATTACGCACGCTACGGTATATTATATGTTTATCTATTTATTTATTTTTATATGTTTTATATAATGGGAAAGGGGGGTGATTTAGACTTTTATTGGGGGAGGGGTTTTGGGGTAGTGTAATAGTGTTTTGAACTTTTTTTTTTTTTTTACACTTTTGAAGTCCCTTTGGGGGACTTTTACATACAGTACTTTGATTTATACACTGATCATTGCTATGCCATAGGCATAGCATTGATCAGTGTTATCGGCGATCTGCTCATTGAGCCTGCCTGTGCAGGCTCAGTGTAGCAGATCGCCGATCGGACCGCACGGAGGCAGGTGAGAGACCTCCGGCAGTCCGTTTCAACGATCGGGACCCCCGCAGTCACACTGCGGTTGTCCCGATTGGTAAGTGACAATTTAAGGGGTTAATGACACGCGGAAGCGCGATCGCTGCAGCGTGTCATTACCGGTGAGGTCCCGGCTGCTGTTTGCAGCCGGCCCCCACCTGCTATGAAGCGCGCTCCGCTCCGGAGCACGCTTCATAGCGGGAGAAACACCCAGGACGTAAGGTTACGTCATGGGTCGTCTGGGGACAGACTTCCATGACGTAACCCTACGTCCAGGGTCGTCTAGGGGTTAAGATGTTGCAGGGGGCATAACAAACGTGGATAACAGGCCGATTGGTGTCTGCTGCTATCCTCTTTTTGAAAGCTTCCACTGATGGGCCACGTGGACAGGAGATGAGACTGCTTGGTGTAGACAGCATAGATCTGTCTAGATCTATGCCAAGCTGTCATTTCTTGTCCAAATGGTACGTCAGGGGAGATTTGAAGAGATGGTGGCACACACTGGGCAGTCTGGAAACCAGTAGCATTGGCGGGATGGGTAAAGCCCATATTACACGGGCCGATAAGGAGGACCCGTGAGATCATCACTCGCTTGCTTGCCTTCCCCGCCCGGGTTAGGGTGGGGGAGCCGCGGGAGGGGCTTTCTGGACAATCTTTAGCATAGGGGAAAGCGGTCTGCTGCTGCCGCTTTTATGTCACGGAGCGGCGGTTGGCATGTTGAAAGACATGCCTACGGTACGTGTGAAGCTACCCTAAAGATGATTGCCAATAGATAATACTGCTGCGGTGAAGGGGACCTCTCTGTCTGAAGCAAGTTTTAAGTAGATGGTACATGTCAAAGTAATATTACCATTATTCCAAGACCCACAATTTCTCGGTAGAACATTGCCTCAAACTGCCTCCTCATACTGCATCTTGGTGCCCAGATAAATGATGCCCACATACATGTGACCATCCACATGTCAATGGTTTTAATGTTATGCCTGATCATTATGTATGACTATGCATATATATAGAACTGTAATATTAGCAAGATAGGGGTTGTCTGACATTGTCCGCTCTTTGGTAACAGGTGAACATGGTGATGGATCTGGATGGTAGTGACTTAGTGGCGGAGAAAGCAGATCGGAGGGAATTTGTCAGCCTGTTGAAGAAAATGTTGATGATCGATGCTGATGCGAGAATTAGTCCGGCTGATACCCTGAGCCACTCCTTTGTTACCATGAAGCACCTCCTGGAATTTCCCCACAGCAACCAGTAAGTCACTAACCAGCACATCCGGCAGAGTATCTTTAGATTTTTGAGCTGCAGCGTAAATCCCAAAGAGGCCGGTATTGTCATTTATTGCTACACTGGACCCCGTCCAACAAACCATTTACTACTATAGAGGACGCTGAAGCACCGCAGCTGGTGAACAGCATGCTTTGTATAGTGGTAATGAGATTTCTCTCTAAATGTCTAATCTGCTGTCTTATAGAATTAAAATAGCCCTCTCACAGTCATCACACACAATAGGGATTTGTCCCACAGTGTTCAGAGTGTGTCAGAGATTTAGAGGGCAATAGGCTCAGAGGTTTAGGTATTCATCACGATGGTGGATACCTTGAAATGCCCGATCTGTTGCTTCAGCTCTTATACATGTACTTTTACGTTAACTTGTACATTTATTATACATGTATATTAAAGTGGCTACTTAACTTTTTAAATTGATGTCCTATCTTTAGAATAAGCTGCCAATATTAGATCAGTGAGGGTCTGACTTCTGACACCCTGCTGGCGAACTCTTAAAGGGGCCACAGTGTTTCGGCTAGAGAGTTAAGGGCCTGTATACATTGCCGTTCACAGCAACGTTCATTCCTGATAATTGAACCAGTTAAGGCCAGGTATCAGCTGATGAACAGAAAACACTGGCTTGTCAGCTGCAAAAATCATGGCTAATCAGCTGCGCATTGCCTGGTGGGATGATAAAAGTGAAGAGCTGTATGATCCAGCAGTTGTTTGTGCAGCTCTGCCTGCTTGGTGACTGAGCAATACAAGGCTTCCTATACACAAGCGATCTGCTAGATCACTACTAGTTTGTGGCATGCAACTTAATGGGCTCATAGGTGACGGCCATATTGTATCAGGGTGGCACATGGTTACAGCTTTCTATCTATCTGTAGAAACTGCAGCTGAGTGACACATATTGAACTTTGTCACTCGAGTCCTATTGATATCGAGCCATAGAGCCCAGTTTAATAAATGGTGTCATTAATATTGAATTTAGATCCACACCACTGATCTTTTGAGCTTCATATTTTTGCTATCATGGGTGTAGTCATATGATACCACAGAAGAAGAGTGCATGAGAGTAGTAGCTGCAGACTAGAAACAGTCATTGCTGCTTTAGCCAAATCTCCTCTCTTTATTCCATTACAGATCATTCTCCTCTGCTGTGACATAAAGCCAGAATTTCCATAATATGCCAGTTGGAGCATGGACCCCCAGATAGGACATGGAAAATATGACTGCAATGAAATATTTACTAGATTGTTGGCACATTGTAGCATTCTTAAATAGGTCAAAGCTGAACTATAGATAAAACCGGCAAGACAGATGGCAGCATTGAGATTTATTTCTTTTACGGCTATTGAATGTGCTGGAATACTAAAATATTACCTAATTCAGAGCAGTGAACTCCCCACATACTGCTGCTGTTGTCCATGGATGGATAGAACTGCCAATGTCATGTGAATGCATCCAAAAATGGAGAAATCTGCCTACTATGACATAGTTATTGGGTGAAAGGGACATTGCGAAACCCTGTACATAGCAACCATCACCCAGGTAGATTAATTTGTGCAAAGCTTACACATTGCTCTATACAGACACTGAACAAGCAGGGGGTACAGGCAGAACAGAGTGAAAAGCTATATTATGAGGAGCTGGTTGGCGTTTATATATGTCCTATTTATTATGACAACAAAATTAACATTTCAACAATTTTTTTTTTTCCAGCGTAAAATCGTGTTTCCATATCATGGATGTTTGCAAGTCTCGTCCCAACCTGTGTGATGCAGCTAACCGCAATAAAACGTCAGTCATGAGACCAGTTGCCTCAGCCAGTGCAGCTAACCTTTCCTCTGGGTTCACCAAAATTGGCAGGAGTCAGGTAAGTTGTCATTGGCTGCTGCAGTATTGGCACCATTCTTTATCAGCTCTGTGTTCCATATTACATCTATGTGGGTGTATTCTACACAATTTGCTGGCAGTGTTACATTCAGACCTGACCAAGAAATGTATGCCAGAGCTTGTTTCCTTGTAAAGGGGAGGATGTGACAATGCCTTAGTCTAGAGTGGTATCCCACTGACAGATTTCCTTTAGTAAAGTGAAACCATAGCTTGTTTTTCCTTGTTGGGCTCCGATGTCATTAACCATCTTGTAAACAACAGGGTTTTTCTCATGATCCCCACTTTGTCGGATGCATGAGTAGTGCGCCATCTAGTGACTGAATAGCACTTTGCATGTTCCTTTTAATGTGGTACCCAAGCAGAACCTTAGTGACGTCAATGGAGCTAAGCTCCAACACTATACACCAGTGCTTCCCAACCTTTTCCACCTCGGGGCACACTTTGGAAAAAAAAATTTCCTCGGGGCACCCCTACTAAATAATGTTCTACAAAATAAGAAAACAGTCATACAGTGACTCACAGGTGACGTCTTCTTTGATCTGAGGCGTCACTTTCCCTTTTCCTCTCCGTCCGGCCCAGACCTCCATGATGATTTCTTCCAGCTACTTTTCACCTCTGCAGAACCTGCAAGACAAACAATTTAGGCTCCGCACATTTCTAGCAACTTCCTATCCTTTCCCCCTCCTGTAGGCTTCCAAAGTAACTGCGCTGTTTGGTGTTATGTGCAGTAAAGCAAGTAGGAATGTGGCATGCCCCCTGTATGTAGGATCCCCCGCTTTGCCCCCATGAACTAATAATGTCCCCAGAGGTTCCCCCATGAACTAATAATGCCCCCAGAGGTGCCCCCATGAACTAATAATGCCCCCAGAGGTGCCCCCATGAACTAATAATGCCCCCAGAGGTGCCCCCATGAACTAATAATGCCCCCAGAGGTGCCCCCATATGCTAATAATGCCCCAGGGGTGGCCTCCATATACTAATAATGGCCCCAGAGGTGCCCCCATGGACTAATAATGCCCCCAGAGGTGCCCCCATGGACTAATAATGCCCCCAGAGGTGCCCCCATATACTAATAATGCCCCCAGAGGTGCCCCCATGAGCTAATAATGCCCCCAGAGGTGCCCCCATATACTAATAATGCCCCCAGAGGTGCCCCCATATACTAATAATGCCCCCAGAGGTGCCCCCTCTGCACTAATAATGCCCCAAGAGGTGCCCCCATAAGCTAATAATGCCCCCAGAGGTGCCCCCATATACTAAAAATGCCGCCAGAGGTGCCCCCATGAACTAAAAATGCCCCCAGAGGTGCCCCCATGAACTAATAATGCCCCCAGACGTGCCCCCATGAACTAATAATGCCCCCAGACGTGCCCCCATGAACTAATAATGCCCCCAGATGTGCCCCCATGAACTAATAATGCCCCCATGAACTAATAATGCCCCCAGACGTGCCCCCATGAACTAATAATGCCCCCAGACGTGCCCCCATGAACTAATAATGCCCCCAGACGTGCCCCCATGAACTAATAATGCCCCCAGAGGTGTCCCCATGAACTAATAATGCCCCCAGAGGTGTCCCCATGAACTAATAATGCCCCCAGAGGTGTCCCCATGAACTAATAATGCCCCCAGAGGTGCCCCCATGAGCTAATAATGCCCCCAGAGGTGCCCCCATGAGCTAATAATGCCCCCAGAGGTGCCGCCATGAGCTAATAATGCCCCCAGAGGTGCCCCCATGAGCTAATAATGCCCCCAGAGGTGCCGCCATGAGCTAATAATGCCCCCAGAGGTGCCGCCATATACTAATGATGCCCCCAGAGGTGCCGCCATATACTAATGATGCCCCCAGAGGTGCCCCCCTGCACTAATAATGCCCCCAGAGGTGCCCCCCTGCACTAATAATGCCCCCAGAGGTGCCCCCCTGCACTAATAATGCCCCCAGAGGTGCCCCCATATACTAATAATGCCCCCAGAGGTGCCCCCATATACTAATAATGCCCCCAGAGGTGCCCCCATATACTAATAATGCCCCCACAGGTGCCCCCATATACTAATAATGCCCCCACAGGTGCCCCTTAAAAAAAAAAACATCATACTCACCTAATCCGCGCTGTGGCTGCAGGCAGCAGCTCTCCTCCTCCTCTTCTGGCTCCATCTTGCGAGCCGCGGGGTCGGGACGTCCGGCAGGCGTGATGACGTCTCATCATCACGCCTGCCGGAGAGGTCACGTCCCGGCCTCCCATAGGCTGCTGGCATGAAATGCCGGCGGCCTATGGGAGTGAATATAGGAGCAGGATGCCGACACTTCCTGCTCCTATATTCTGCTCACTTTAAAGTGATTCGTGCATCCCGAGAAGCTGTGCGGCCGCAGCTTCTCGGGATGCTTAAAGTGACATCGCACATTTCCCACCGGGATCCCGCGGCACCCCTGGCGGGTTCTCCCGGCACGCCAGTGTGCCGCGGCACCCCGGTTGGGAAGCGCTGCTATACACAACCCATGGACATGTGGGGTGCTGTTTCAGGAAGATAACAATCATGTTTTTCTAATCATGTACAAACCCTTTAAGGAGTTAAGGCCCTATTCCACGGAACGATTACCGGCCGTATTTGACCGATAATCATCCTGTGGAATAAAAGGCAACGATCAGCTGTCATCGTTCATGTCGGTTGATCGTTGCAGTCGTTTGTTTTTCAACATGTCGAAAAACAAGCGACTTATATAGCAGCGATCTGCTGCCCTTGCTCTGTGGAAAAGGAGCAGCGGCAGCAGACGCTGCTATATGCTATGGGCTGCCGGGACGATCTAGTGATCACCCGGGTAGCCTCCCCGCGGCCCATCCCCCCACCTTCGGACTCACCTGCTCATTGCCGATGCGTGGAATAGCTGTGGCAGTGAGCTCCTACAGTCGGCCCGTGGAATAGCTGTGGCAGTGAGCTCCTACAGTCGGCCCGTGGAATAGGGCCTTAAGTTGTATTCTTTGATTACAGGCCTTAAAGAGATTGTCCCGGGTTAGATAATCATTGCTGCCTTCCTGAGCTCTGACCTACAGCTGCGACCCTTGTACTTGTTTACTGCAGACGCTATGTTATGTGCTTTGTATTTTATTGAGTAAAATGTATTTTTTGTATTTTAGGCTTTAACAACTTCGGGACACTCGGTTATACATCATGGGATTCCAGTGCAGGCAGGAACTGCTCCGTTTGGTTGTAATGATGCTTTTCAGCAGACCCTCATACTTTGCCCCCCAACCCTACAAGGTACATTATCAGCCGTTAAGATGTTGTAGTGACACGTAAAGATATATAGTGGTACATCAGAAGTTTGATTTCCTGAGGGTCCAGGTCCTGAGACCCCATCTTGTAGCTAGAAGATAGGGCCAGAAGTGCTCGGATGAGAATGCAGCATACAGATATGTAAAGTCTCATTAACTTTCTACAAATCTCTAGGCCTCTGGCTCTGCCCTACCCTTAAAGCACTTCTGCAATTTTCTTATAGCAAATCATGGGGTTCTCAGCACCTGTACACCAAGCAGTCAGATAGTATGAATTCGTTGACGTGTCAGACATTTTGTAAAAATAATAGATGCTCTACATTGACATAGTTATAGTTTATTAAGTGTATCCTTTGCAAGTTGGTGATTTTTATTTTTATTTGTATTTCATATTTCTTGTACACTTGTTTTATAGTTTAACTGACTTGTGTAATATTGAATAAATGATATTCATTTCCGCAGGAATCCCACCAAGTCATGGCAAACCCACAAGTTATTCCGTGAGAGTAGATAATGCTTTACCCCTAGTTACACAGGCTCCGGCCATGCAGCCCCTACAGATACGACCAGGTGTCCTGTCCCAGGTGAGTTTTTAATTTAAAAAGCATTTTAGATGAGACATAGAGCGTTCAATGTGAGATACCTTATACATACAGCAGACTGGAGATGGCTTTCCTACACACAGATATCTCCTTTCCTAACTCTTAACACTTTCCAGTTCTGCAGATAATCATCTTATGCAACTCAAGACTGAAGGGATCTGTGCAAGGAGTCTGATAAAACCCCCTTGGCAACCTATTTCAGCCTGAGGGTTTTTAGCTTTATGAATTGTATACCTTGTTTTTAGAGGCTGGCTGGTACACCTTATACTAAAGTCGCCCCTGCTGTTCGGCCAATTCCCTAAGGCCTCTTTTACATGTCATTTTATTCAGTTGTGAACAGAATGATAACCAATTCATTTCTATGGCCCCATCCATACACCCGCAGGACACCTCTATGAGTGTGGAAATTAGGCCTAAGGAGAATGGCAGTTTCCTTGACAGATGATGTTGGTGGAGAGAAGGGTCAGGTGTGTTGGAGGGATTAGCCAGCACCAGAGCGGTCTGGCTGCAACTTACCCCTCCCCATAGGGAAACATGAACCTTTGGCTGTGCAGAACATTCACGTGTATATGAGCGTTGGGAGAGGTTCAGCTGACAGTCATTGAAAATGTTTGGTCAGCTTAAGACTTGACACCAACATAAGCTTTTCAGCTTTGGGAAGTAGCAGCCCAGGACCTGAACACTCAAAATATTGGAAAGCTAAAGAATTATAAGAAATAAATGTAAAAACTGAAATGGAGAGGGAAACTGCTTTGACCTAGTGCCAGTCCCTACAAAACCCATCTCTTCACCCTCCATTTTAACACTTATTGAACAATTGTTAACATGTAAATGTAGACGGGATAGCTAGTGAATAACACTAAGGGTACTATTACACAAAGTGAATATCGGCCGTACTTGGCCGACTACCCTCCTTTCCGATAATCGTTTAGTGTAATAAGTCATGTTTTGAAACCTGGACTAAAATCCCAACAATAATAGTGACAGTCTGCTGGCATCCAGGCAGCCCCTCCCGCAGCTCCCTGCAACACCAACTCCCCCCCCCCCCCCTTCCCCCCTGTTACCAACTCGCTGTCTGTGTGTGTTATAGCAGACAGGGAGTGGGGAGCTCCTAATATTAGACTGTGTAATAGGGCCCTAAGATAAGGTAGCAGAAATGTATTTGCTAAATAGAAACTTCTGGCATCTCTCTAGTAATCAGAAGGTACAACTAATAAAAATCATTTTAGCACAGGGAGTAAGTATGGTGTGGAAAACCTCAGAGGCACATTGGGTTAGTGGAAACTATAACAATAAGTTTACAGATCCTTAAGAATCCTATAGGTTACCAGTCCTATTTGTGTTGTACAATATATTTTGTTAAATGTGTTTTATTTTGTATTTTTATTTTGCCTGGGCTCTCTTACTTGACCAGTAATGTTGTCCTTTTTTATGCTGCTTATACTTAAAGTATGTGTGTTACCCTTTCAGCATACATGGTCGAATGGAACACAACCAATTTTGGTACCCACCTGGCAACAGGTGACAACTATGGCGCCAACTACAACAACCCTGGCCTCTGATACCATGGCTGGACCACAGAGACTGGGAGACTGGGGGTGAGTTAAAACATGTACATGACTTTAGCAGTATACTTACTATGAATTAAACTACTAGTTTGTTGCTGGTGTGGTGCTGCCGGTTGTAGATATGTAGATATTTTTTATCATGTCTTCAGTGGATTCATCTACCCTTTTTTTAGGGACTGGTAGTCGATGGCTGGCCTGGTTGTGGAGTGGTTGGCTAACTTAAAAGGAACATTTTACCTGTGTAACATGCCTAGCCCACCATAGGGACAAACTTGTTGTTTCCAGCGGTCTGTCCCTGATGCTGCAGTGTAGTGTAGTTTAAATACGTATTCCAGTTTTGAGTCTGCTGTCACTGGCTCTGCCCACTCTGGGATGATTGACAGGCTTTTTCCTCTGCACAGTGTAAAGAACTTAGTTGATTTCAGCATGCATGTGTATGGGGAGTTTAGGAGGAATCGCTATTGACCGATTAAGCTTTCTAAGGTATAGGTGCCCTTACAACAGCTTAATCAGGGTTTTCTTTTGTTTATTGTTGAGTATCTTCAAGGCACAGTATAGGTGTTATTACACCAAGTGGTTATCAGCCAATAATTGCTTGGTATAATAGCTACTGTTAAAAGGCAACTAACTAGACATGCACAATGTCGCTGATCCTTGTCTTTCAACGTGTTGAAAAAATTGTGAATGATAACAATGATCTGCTTGCTGTCACCTCATTTAATAGGAGCAGCGGCAACATCTCCTATGGGCTCCCCAGACGATCAAAAGATCAGGGAGCCCCTCTCGTGGCTCTCCGCAGTCCCTCCACTCCAACCCGTCCTCTGTTGGCACATGTAATAGTGCTGGCAGCTAGCAGGAACAAGGAGCAAGCGAGCACTGATCTGACAGGTCAGCGGTCGCTTGCTCCTCACCATCATCCCGTGTAAGAGGGCCTTAAGCTGGTGGGGATACTTCAGCAGCTGGAGATTTGAATGATACAGTATCTAGCTGCCTACTACAACATCTAAGTTACAATTTTCAAGTATAATTTTTCTCTATTCCTTTATCTGTTTCAGGAAAGTCATTCAGCATGGAAACCATTACAGCTCCATGATTCTGCAGCCTCTCCTAACCAACCAAATGGCGCTGTCAGCCCCTCAGCCTATCAGTTTAGGCATTGCACATGTGGTGTGGCCTCAGCCTGCTGCTAATAAAAGGAATAAAATTTGTCAAAACAGGTATAGTCTCCATCCATATGAGGACAGCATGTGATCTCTTGTGATCTGTGTACCTTCTAATAACCTGAGCTTTTATTATTTGCTAATAACCTCTTGGTTCTGCTTTCTAGGAGTAACACAATACAGGACGCCAGTGTCCACAGTAAAGCACTTACCTCTCCAAAGATATTAAACAGCGTGAAGACCACAGAGTCTGAAAGTTGTGCATTACCACAGGACAATCAGAACTTGGAGGAGCATGAGGAAGAATCTTGTAAGACATCTGAAGAGCTGGTCCCAGATGTGTCAAGTCAACAAAGGCAAGAGATTGTCATAGCTGATTCCCCAAGCCCCACGGCGAGTGTCATTACCATTAGCAGTGACACGGATGAAGATGATTCAGCACAGACTCACTCACTGAGAAAGTAAGTATTTGTTTTTCAACATTGCTGAAATAAAAGATGCTATGGATTACCATTTTGTTTGTAAAGAACGGGAATACGTTTGCTCATCCCTGTTAGTCTAAGTTTATAGTCTGGTGGATTAAATGCTGCTTGTTTATTCATCTAGATGTAAAGGCAGCCTGGACTGTGAGGCCTGTCAAAGTACTCTGAATATTGATCGCGTCTGTTCCTTGAGTAGTCCAGACAGCACTCTGAGCACCAGCTCTTCAGGGCAATCCAGCCCTTCCCCCTGCAAAAGACCCAACAGGTAATCTTTTAACTCTGTATCCAGTCACATATAAATTACACATTTATATGGTGTTCCCTTAATTGTCAGATAATTCAATTTTTTTTGTGCTGCCATTTAAAGGGGTGTTCTGTGGAATAAATGTAAATAAAAAAAATAAATAATAATATATATATAATTTTACATTTTCTATGTTATTTTTTTTAAATCCTTTTATTAAGAAAAAAACTACATTTTTACATTGACTGGCAGAAGAAAAGGGGCAAAAACTAACCCTCTGCTGCTACCAGTGGATGCATTGGGAACTGCAGGGCTACACAAGCCCTGGTCCTGATACAGTTACATATTTCTAACACTGCTGCATGCAGCGTTTGCTATACTGAGCCTTCCATAATTTCTATTACAACGCATTTAATGGGCACACAAATGAATAATAATAATAATAATAATAATATTTATTTGTATAGCGCCAACAGATTCCGCAGCGCTTATTTAAATATATAAATACATTACAGGTTATATATTAAATTATACAATGAATAAATTACAATAACAAATGAACAGCAATTATTTTTGTAGCTCAGCCGTGCAATGGATTGAGGCTTAACAAATGAGCACCAATTGGCAAGATTGGCACTCCTTGTCTGTCTCCCATCGGTCCTTGGTAAAAGTTCCCTTAGTCTTTATAACAAGACAGTCTCCATAAAACTGAAGGGGAGACAAGTGCGGCATTCTTGACACTTCCTCTTTGTGTCTTGGGTTATTAAACTAACTTATGTCCTCGCTTTTGCAGTATGTCTGATGATGAGCCCGAGAGTGGCTGTGACACTGTGGATGGATCTCCAAGCTCTGATTCATCTGGCCATGACAGCCCATTTGTCAAAAGCAGCTTTGTAACGGATACCAACCAGAATGCAGAAAAACGGGTATCGGAGAAAGCTGAAAGTAAACCAGCAGTGTGCACATTAGTAGTCCCACCTATCAGGATTGAAAACCGCAAGTTCAATTACCATCGGGCTAATAACAAAGGTGAATATCTTCATCATGACCTCATATCAATTTAGTTAAAGATCTAATGTTACTATTAAGTATTGGGTAGAGCTGTGCATGTGGAGTCTGTACTATGGCACACTGTCCTTGTGACCCCGTACTATGGAACCGCTGGTAGTTTGTGTGCAGTATGTTTCTTCTGTACAGCACTTTATTACAGCGGCATTTAGTGTGAAGTACACATTAGAACCATATAAAGTTCTGCAGAGACTTAGGGCCCTCTTAGACTTCCTGTATACAGCTGTGTACGGCCGTAAACAATCGCTGATTGGCAAAGGTTGGTGCTCACTTTTCAGTACTCAAAATAATTGGCCCGTGTAAAAGGTGAATCTCTGTATCTCAGCCCTTAGACTTGGTATCTCTTTTTAAAGTAAGAATGTGTCCTTTCAGACCATAATTCTATTATCAATGGCAATAAAGCCACTGTGTGCCCCCCAGCTTTAGTAGACACATATAAAGAAGCTTTCTCAGCAAAATAATTATGTAAGAATTTGCATAGGCAGAAAACTGTTAGGGATTTGCAGATCTCACTGGCTTGTGTTCTTTAGATGCAGCTTGCCATCCCTTAATAAAAGGACGTTCAGCCCCAGGAAGAAAAAACCATCCCACAGGCCTTGGGAATCGCCAGCAAAAACTTACATCAGCATTCCAACAACAGCCTCTGAGCTTCAGTCAGGTAAGGTGGTCATATCTTATTAGGTATGTATGTTTGTATGTATGTATTGCATTAAAATCTCTTGTCTTACATCTGCAGAATGTTCTCATTATAGCCCATGGGTTAAAATTCATATGTGCTTGTACTCTGTTGTTGTACTTTCTTTGTTGGAAAATCAATAAAAAAATAATTCATAAATGTAGTTGTCAGATGGGTCTGCAGTTCTGTCTCTGGACGCTGCAAAATAACATGTTAAGAAACTAAATTTAAAAAAAAAAAAAAAAAAAAAAAAAGTTTTATTTTTCAATCTCCTATTACTCCACAGGTTTTCTTGGAAAGTAATTGATTCTGTTCATTGGCTGTGTCCAGTTTTGCAAATCGTTATTATTAATGGCCCAAACATAGATTAACAGTAACTACATTGAATTCACTTTGTGCAGATAAAGTCAGTGGACGTGTCTGTGATACATTCAGTATTTGCAGAATTGCTCCATTTTCATTTTGGATTTATTTGGACAATAGAAAAATGATTGTAGGTAAAGTTCAAAGAGAAGTAGAGCACAGCACTCACCATAAAGCTTCAATTCTTTATTGCAGGTTTTAGATAAACCTCACAGGGGAGGGCATACAGCAGCTACTACCAATGCGACAGCCATTTTATGACATAGCACTTCTTCTGTCCTTGGGACATGCCTTAGCCATAAGGCCGGGAAAACATTTATAAGGAGGGGCAAGACTTCTCTAAATTCTTTGTGCGCTATTTTTTTTCTATCTAAAGCCAGATACATGCTGCAGCAGATTTAATTAAAAATCTAGGCCAATTTCTGGCATAAATTATAGTGAAGAAAAGACTGGATTCCTTCAGCTCCCATAAAATCAGTCAAATTTTATTTCAGAAATTCATTAAAAAAACTCTGTCCAATGTAAAATCGGCATAGTTGTAAATTTTTGTACAGGCCTTGATAAATCTCCCCCAAAGCCTTCATTGTTCTTGCTGTCTGTTACCTGTGTGAAATCCTGTGTGAATTACAAATAACAAAATTATAACCCCTTTTGACAGATGCAACATTTTGGAACGGGACATCAAGAATGGAATGGAAACTATGGGCACAGGAGACAGCAGGCATTTATCGCACCTACTGTTGCCAGTCATCCTTTCACCCTTCAGCATGGAAGCCCAAATCACAGTGCTGTGCATGCTCATCTTGGTGGGCAGCCTGCCATCCTTTCTTATCCACCCTCTGCTCCACTGACCACAGCGGCTCCCGTGGCCCACCTCCTTGCGTCACCGTGTACCTCAAGACCGATTTTACAACATCCGGCTTACAATCTGTCTCATCCCAGCGGTATCGTTCATCAGGTTGCGGTGGGCATCAATCCCAGGCTTTTACCTTCACCCACCATCCACCAAACTCAATACAAACCAATATTCCCATCCCACTCATACATCGCTGCCTCCCCAGCCTATACAGGATTTCCGATGAGCCCTACGAAACTCAACCAGTATCCATACATGTGAGAACTCGAGAAACCTGCAAAGGAAGCTCAAAGATTCACTTGGTTTAAAGCGGAAGGAAAATGAAAAAACAAAAAGAAAAAAAACAAACAAACATACATGGCTTTTGATAATGAAAATAATCAGAAATAATTTGGCCATGGCACAAGAAAACAAATATTTTTTGAATCATGTAGACTTGGGTGCAATTTAAAACAATCTTGAGCTTTAAAAAAAAAAAAAGAAAAAGATAAAAATTCACTTTTAATGTGTTTTGCACATTTGGTATAAATTGTCTCTGGTCCTGTTCTCTTCTATAGTAACTCTTAGACAGGTGACTTACAGGAGCTGAAGTTCACTTTCTCTCCTGCTATTTTTTTATACAATTGCCTTCTAACTAGTGCAAGACACGTCTTTGGGAAGCCATTCAGCGTACAGGTTTAGCGCAACAAATGCACATAATGTCAGTAGTACGGTGTAAGTCGTGTACGTTGTTTCCGTTCTTGTATGTCTTGGTGTTTCAGTGTTGGGTCACATGGCTACTGAGTTGATGTTCACACTGCATGTGTCTTTTGCATGGGCAGAAGAAAAAAAAAAGTTGCCTAGACCTTGCTATTCAATGTTGTTGTCCTAATAATCCGCTGCATTGTATACTGTTCCCACACATAGTGCCTTAAATATTGAGGTTGTTAATGTTATTACTTAATATATTAATGTCAATTTCAGCACTTAAACTTCAGATCTGCTGATATATAAATATCTATTTTTTCGAATAACTTGAGTATATGCTCAACCTAGGGGTTTGTTCATTTGTTTTGTTTGGTCGTGTGCTATGATTTTAGGTTTAGGTGTTTTTAGTTACCAACAGAACAGCATGTATTTTTTTTTCTTATTTTTTAATCTGTGTTGCTGTAGATTTTAGTGTCTCTTATTTTTTTTTATTTTTTTTCATTTTGGGATGAAATAGATATTTAGCAAGCATCACATAGCTTGAATCGCTTTTGAAGATTTTTATTTCTTTCCTTCGATTTAACGCTGGCTGCACGTTTTTTCGGTAATCACACAGTCGACGGAAACTGCAATATTGTCTACTAAGTGGGTTTTTCACTTTTTATCGTCACTGCGTTTGTCCAATTTGGCTGGATTTTCTTTTCTAGTATCTATTTACCGGTGTAGTAAGGCATGGTCGAGTTTTACGGGAAAATTTACATTTTTGACCTTTTTCGGTCTTGGCTGAGGCTGCAGCATTTTGCTGGGCAATGTCTTGCAGGCGCTTCCAGCACTGAAGAGGTTAACACTACAGCACGTGATGGCGTTGGACAAACCGCACAGTATTCGATCTATCATATCAAGAAATATTTACTCTAGAAGTTTGATAAGATGTGAGGTTTTAACTTTTTTTTTTTTCGTGTGTGCAATTTTAGCTTTCATTTTATGCATGTGTCCGTTTTAAAGCCTCATTTACATTATATTATATTTTATTTTTTCCGAGTGGTGACTGCTTATTTAATACATTCCGTCAGGGACATGAAATCATGTGCATATTTCAAGATTTTTTTTTTCTTTTTAAATTTTACCAGTTGTTGCATTGTCCATATCAAGTTAATTTATCCAGCACCAAAGACTTTGGAAATCATCCATTTCTTAAGATGAAATGTTAAGAAAAAGAATAAAAAAAAACAGAAAAAAAAGATATATATATGAAATGGTAGCTACATTTTTTGCCTAGACCTAAATTATACTGTAGTATAGTGGTGGGCTTTAAGAAAAATGGTATTAAGACTAATGTTTTTAGCTTTCAGCAAGTAATAATTCTATCATTTATCTTGAATGTATAATAGATAAGCTGCTATATATAACAGACGCCACTTTTGATAGCTGTGAACTTTAGCTTCATATCCCGTTTATACATAGTCGCCTTACTTCTGTTTTTGAGTCTAATTCTATATGAAAGTGTAGTGGGTTTTTCTGATTATTATTATTATTATTTTGTATTACGATTTACTTTCATGTTTGGCGTGTCCTTTGTAACTACTGTATTGTAAATTATGGAATCCTAATGGGATATGTTATTTTTTTGGGGTGTGTGTTTATGCATCAGTATTTTATCTCCATAAATTTTAAGCTCATTACTGCATATAAGTGGGTGTATTAATGTAAGTTAATTTTTTTTTTAATGTTTTCATATTGCTGTTGTGTATACTTTTAAAGAAGAAAAAAAAATGATGTACCTTGCAGGCTCGATTTAACTTTTTATAATAGATTTTTTTTTCTTGAAATCAGATCTATATAAAGATAAATAAGCCAGTGACTGGAATCATGATATGTTATGGGCTGGAGGTAGTTTGGATGTTTTATAGCATTTATGTTGTGTAACACATTAACACCACTATATACAGCACTTGCCCAACTGTCCATAAGCTAGCATTGCTCTCCATCGACTCTGTTAACCCTTGCAGGTGTAACCTGGGAAAAAGGGGGATGTACAGACCTCCTCTAGCACTGGGTGGTGTTGACACAAGCAGTGTTTTATTTAATGAATGTTTCAACAAAAAATGTGCCTATAAGAAAATTTTATAAAACAGAGAAAATTTCTTTAAAAAAACAAACAAAAAAAGCAGTGTTACTGAGAAAATTCTAAAAAGCGGGAATATCCAGTTTTACTTTTTGATACTGGATGAGTTGATTCCTTGCAAAAAAGAAAAAAAAAATCTCACTATGCATAATGTACTTCACTATCAGATTCTGTTATTTCGGTACAGTTATAACCTTGTATGTATTATGACCTTATTGATATGGCTTACAGATGTTGCAAATATTGCGCGTCACGTCTCCCGGCATATCCCATGTTTCCCATAAATGAACAGTGCTGGAGCAAGTTATCTTAGAACCTGCATTGTGTTATTCCTCTGTTATTCTTCCTGGAAATGTATCAATCAAACTAGGGCTACATAGTGATTTTGACCTCGCAACATTAAAATTGCAGTGTCGTGCTGCTAAGTCACAATTAATAGAGAATGTGGTCAGGTTGCATGTTCCTCTGCTATTCCTCCTGGAAATGTATAAATAAAACTGGGGATGGAGCCACGCCGCGCCTTGAAGCATGTGACAATAAAATTGCAATGCTGAATGATAAATCACAGCCAATAATAGCGAATAGGGTAGCACTACAGCCTGCAAGTTAATAATACCATTCCCCTTGTATTGAGCCCCTACTAAGTAAATGCAGGGACTATTACCACCAAGTGGTCAGATTAGTAATATGTTTCCAGGAGGATTTACAGAGGAACTACACAATGCAAAGTTCTAAAAAGAACCACTCCCTTGCTGTTTCATAGGGATTGTGACACTTGGAGAGACCTGTCAGATTCTCTTTATTGCGGTTTTTACTGTTGGTACATCAGAAGACATTGAATCCCAATACCCTGTGGGTTTCTACATAATTTTAAGGGCTCCTGAACTATTCGCCTTAGATGACATAAGGATGCAGATTCTTATGTATATATTTTCATGCCTCCACTGATCTGAGATGCTGCTGCTGCTTTTCAGCATTGTATCTGTGGCACAGCGTCTTTTAGTGGGAGAGTTCCCCCCATAGAGTCTTGGTGAGAGATGGGTGTTCTTTTGTACCTTAGATTCTTGGCTAGCAATATTTTTACTTTGCGTACATGTGGAGTTTATTTTTTATTGAAGGTCTCTTTGGTGAACACCTTCATATTGAGCAAGTAAATAGCTGAGTTGTTGGTCCTCCTGCTCTACAAGATCTGTTGCTACCACTGGGGGACAGCTTGGATGGGCTTACTTTTCTGGTCAGAAAGTAAAGCATGATATTTCTTTCTTTCTTTCTTTCTTTCTTTCTTTCTTTCTTTCTTTCTTTCTTTCTTTCTTTCTTTCTTTCTTTCTTTCTTTCTTTCTTTCTTTCTTTCTTTCTTTCTTTCTTTCTTTCTTTCTTTCTTTCTTTCTTTCTTTCTTTCTTTCTTTCTTTCTTTCTTTCTTTTCATCTTGGCTTAACATGGCACAAGATGGCTAACTTGATGGCTAAAAAAATGAGTTATGAATACTCTGTCGGGAATAGTTTATGCTAAATGTGATCACCCAGTGGTTGTGATGTGAATTGCAGCCAGTTGAAAGTTTTGCTAGCATGTCACAATAATACATTAAATTCATCTTGTGAAAAATTGTGAAAAATTTTGAGAAAGATGTGGGGGGCGCATCTATAGTATCTATTTCTATCAGCAGTAATCCGGAGTGAGAGTCACTCTTGCAGCTGCTGCTGCATATGTTGTCCATTGACCAGCGGTAAGTTTGGGTAGATATATCTTGCTGCTTTACAAGTCAGAGGGAAGACAAGACTAATGTAGTTATTGGCTGTCAGAAATTACAATATTTGCAATATCTGTATTATAAATTATGCTTAAAAATTGAGGGGTTGGGGGGGGGGGGGTTAGGTACCAGGTCAGCTTTTTTACATGCAACACAATGGACAGTGGACCCCTACTTGCCATAGTCTGTAGTAAGGATATGTCAGGTTGCACTGTTGTTGGGAGTCTGCTGTGTTGGTCATCTGGTCGTCGACTACCATGTTTGGTCACAACGTGTTTATCTTGAGTCCACTGAGTGGTTTCATGTAGGTTTTGAAGAAGTATCTCTTGCTTGTAGAAGGACATGGTTTGCAGTTCATCATTGTCTGGTTAGTTAGGATGAGGCTTTTGTGGCGCCGTAAAGTGACTAAATCACATGTTGGGAAGCCTGTCTCAAGCAAATAGGACCGCAGTATCTTGCCTTGCTTTATGAATATCTGATGGGTGAGGTTAGATGTGAGGTTTGTTGGTGCTAATTCTACTTTGCATTTAGGGATTCTGATAATGTAAGAATAGTTGTAAATTTGTTGTCGGATGAGATCAGACCTAACTGTATGTGGTAAAGAGGAGCAGCCACAAAAAAAATTAAAGGGACACTTAACCTTAACTTTATCCCCTATAGATGCTAAATTGAATAGCATCTGCTGTGCCTAGTGTCAACCATTTCTTACTGGAGAGGTAAGCTTAGAATGTTGGTCTCCATCTGTTGCATTCTAGGAGTTGTAGTTTTGCAGCAGCTGGAGTGTCACAGGTTGGAGACCCCTGGCTCTTAGACTCTTAAAATGCATTCAATATTATTATCCTCTTATCCTAAGCTTTGTGTGGTATATGTTTAGTGTCCCTTTAAGACTCTGTGCTGAGTGCTGTAGCCATGTGCTGTATTAACAAAAGTGAATGAACTGCTGTGCTTCTATTTATATAACATGCTTCAACCCTGAGTTACCTGGCAAAAATGTATATATGTATTATGTGTATAATTTGTATAGCTCTGATCGTGTACACAGCACTTTACATGTCTAATGCTAAGCAGTTACAGCTTCTGTTCATACGATTGTCATTAACTAAAGCTGAGCCAAGATGCAGCACATCCTCTGTACCTCTTTGCGGCTGCCTCCTCTTGCTCATACTGTAGGTGTGAAAAACTATAAGGTCCCAGTGATCGGGATGTCATGTTGTACCTGCTCTTTCAGCCTGTTAGTCTATGTTAATGAATGCACGGTGATAATGTCCTGCCAGAGACTTGTAGTGCAGCTGTAAGCTCAGTGGGAATGAACAGGTGGTGCCTCAGCAATGTTTATCGGTGCTGGAGCACATACTCGGCACAGCGCGTCAGGCCTGAGATTCTTAGTGTGTATTTATAGGGATCCAACATGCCTCCTTGTACAGCAAATTGTTCTACCTAAGTCCTCTTCAAGGTCCTTTGCTCTACACATGTTAAACATAAGGCATTACGTTCCTTGATGAGTCTTTTTTTTATTGCATTCTGTTTGGTGACCAGAGAACATGCACATGGGCTGTATCGCACAACAAGGCTCTTTGTAAAGTCTTTAGCTGTTGTGTAACTACAACTCCCTGCATGCCCTGACAGATGCAGGCTGCCATGTGATGATGGGAGCTGTAGTTTCACACCAGGCTGGAAACAACCACTGCTTTCAAATCATACACAGTCATGTATTTACTGCTGAGGATGGTATAGGCATCCAGTGAAAGAAGCCTGTTCTATCTTTGGCTTTATAGAGCCAACAAAGCAGTGGTTTCCGACCTGTTGTAAAACTACAATTCCCGTCAAACAATGGCATTCTGCATCTGCCATGGCATATTGAGAGTCATAGTTTCTCAACAGCTAGAGGGCCACAGGTTGGAGACCAGTGGTCTGTAGAGTGAAGTATACCTGTGCTGTGCGGTATCTCCCAACCACAATAGGGGGTATGCTTCATTTAGAATAATGCGTCCTAACACAAAATATCTTCGAATGGTCCCATGTGTTTTCTGGGTCAAAACAAAGTCCATCTATATTCTGCAGTGTTTCGGTACTGATCAGGATGTGGTCTTGAGCAGTGTAGCAGTGAGTAAAGTTGCTGTCCTGTGTTGCTTTACATGGATGGGTAATTGCTGGTTCAGGTTGTTTTTTTGCAATGTCATTATAACACTCCAAGTTTGCCAACCATGTAAAAAAGGTCAATTCACTGAGGTTCTTGTCCTATACTGGCATGGGTAACTAGGTGGTCCACTGGAGTTTTATCTTTGTTGGATCGTTTCTGTAATTTTTCATTGTTTTAACAGATTTGTGCTACCCCATTTTGGCAATCAAAAGGTTAATTAGGACAACATGGCTGTCTTAATCACTCAAACATGCTGGGCTTCTTGGGTTTAGAGCTGGGGCTGATCACTGGCACTTCTACATGGGCCAATTATTGGATAATTAAGTGTTTCTAGGAACACTCGTTGCTGATAATCGTCCTGTGTAAAAGTGCCTTTATTCTCTTACTAAATTAGTCTCCATCTTTTACAAAGCATAGTTATGCTCTGTTACCAGCAGCTGCCTTCTATAGTCATGTACATGGTTTTTTCTTGTACCTGAAATCATTGTCACATTAAGGGGTCATTCACACATTGCATGCATGAACGGTGTGCTACCGAACAGACTTCAGAACTCCTGACATCAACATTCATTATGATGCCGGGAGCTCTGAAACTGTTCAAATTTTCACACTACTTTACTGTCACAGCATGTACAGGAAATTTTCCATATTAATAATCTCTTTTTACTTTAATCACTTCATTGCCCTATTTTGGTCTAAACAGTGTTAGAACAGCTGCCCTTCCTAAACCTCGCATACATGTGCAAGATTGGCTTGATTGAGCGTGTATGTGTTCTTAGGGCCAGTTCACACAGAGTAAAATCGTTAGAATTCTGAATCCCGTCTACCGTCTGTGTAAATGGGAGGGCTTGCATGCCTCCGCGGCTCTCTGCTCAAAGAATTGACATGTCAATTCTTTGAGCAGAGAGCGGATGAAGCAGAGGCACAAGCCCTCCCATTGAAGCAGGCTGGATTTCGTGGTGGAATTATGACGTTTTTACTCTGTGTGAATTGGCCCATAAAGTGGATAGGGGAGAATACCTCTGCACTACATCTGGTGGTGGCCTTTCTCCCTTTATTAGAAGAAGATCTGGCTTGTTGAAATACAACTGCCCAATCCTTCTCTCTCCAACATCTGCTGACAGTGAAAAGCCCCGTACACATTTGATGGTTGACTGGACCATCTAAAATCTGACCCCACATCTATTAAAGCAAAGAGAGTCTCTCGCTCTGGAGGACCCAACATACACTCAGCCCTTTATCTTATTTAAGAATGTGATTGATGTCTGGATATCACACCTTTTTGGTTGCCATTATGGTGCATACAATCTCAGTCCCCCCTCCCCACCCCTTTTTAAATAAAACACTGCGTGGCCGCAGAGGTGCTTCTTCACAGCCAGTTTCCTATTTATTTTCTACAGGTTCATTGTATTTGGAGGATAACTCATTCAGGGTGTTACTATGTATGCTACTGTACTAACTGATTTGGTTTGGGTTTTGAACTAACGCCGTATTTACTGCTATACCTGTGATTTACTTTGGCTTGCAACAAGTAAAAGTTAACTCATTCTGCAAGTAGTAGGACTGTTTAGAAATCCAGCTTTGTTTTTTCATTTGATTACAGAAGTTTGACTTGTTACTGTTTAACAAATGGTAGTTTTGTGGCTTTAATTTTTTTATTATCATTATTTGTTTTAATTTCCTTTTTATTTTGTTTTTTGGCTTTTTGATTTTTATGCTACACTAGTTTGCCATGTAGCAGTTGCACTGTGCAATATTCTAATATGAGGACTGGGAAACATTTTTATGGATGTATGTCTTGTTACAGTTTGCGATAGTATTTCTCTCTAGTTCTCAGTGATTTTCAATGTGACCAAGGCTTCTGTACTTTGTCACAAAAAGCGGGTTTTCCAGGTAACTATTTTGGTGAGTGTCAAAAATATGAATTTATGGTGTATTATTGTCTAAATTCACTTTGAATTAAAATATATATTGCAGCAATTCCAAACGTTTTCTGTGTCACATTTTTTTCTACACCGTGCTTGGAAATACAATGTTATGGTCAAAGATTATTCATGTTGTGAATACATCTAGACAGAAGTCACTATACTATGAAGCAACATGTTCAAAAATTCCTACTGGAAGACTTCAGGTTCAATGGGTATAGTTGGTGACATGCCATCTCGTCATAGGAGCATGCAGCTTTAGGCCATGTTCACACATGGCACAAACAGCAGCCGTTGTGTGACATGGCCGTGTCACAGAACTGCCACTGTCCGAGATGTTTACCCGGCCGATACTGCAGTATTAGCAAGGTGAACATCACTTCATCTTAATTGGAATACGGGCATATTCAGGTGTGCCTGCACTCCAATTACCCATAAACCACAATGTAAACTACGTCTGGTAGCCGTACTTTACATTGTGTGCACAGTCTATTTTGTGTGGTCGCTGTTTACTGAATAGCGGCTTCACAAAATAGACGTGTCAGTTTTCTAGAATGCATTGAACCCCGGCCATAGTGTATACACTACAGCCATGGTTCCATAGGCTGTAATGTAAACGGCTGTTGTTTAAAGAAAAATACACTGTGTGAATGAGGCCTCAACGAAAAAACTGTTCATAATGGCCAGATGTGCTCATACACCTTCAATAATCATTTGCTGAAAACAGCTACCACTCCCAACCTTTTTATTATCTTACAGGCCTTGCTGAGAGAGCTTTCACACCATGATTTTGCCTACACGTTGGCATCCTGTCCAAATGGGATGCTGTGCACGGACAGAGACAGGCCCTATAGACTTTCACGACCCAAATGTATTCGGCTAGTAATTTCTCTAGCATATACATGTTTAGACTCAACTCCAGTAGCATAGCAGACGGTGCTGTAAGATTCCAGGAAATATTAAAAATCAGGTTGTCAGTCCTGTCTGGCTCTATAATCAGTCTCCTCCTAGCAAGCAGTGATGATACTGTCTACGCCAACTTATGATGCAGTGCTGAGACATCATGGGAGTAGGAGCATAGCACAGAGGAAGAAATGAGATCTAAAAATCATGTTGACGTCTAATCAGAAGTGTATAAAATATCCATGTCCAGAATAGAAAATCAGATTGTGGTGCAAACATAAAAAGTGGTGCCCAGCACAGTGTTTTAGTAGAAACATTAAACCTAAGAAAGACTGGAAAAATAAAGAAAAACTAAAATTTTATGTATATACCCAATACCATAACTGACTATACAAATAAATATCTACAGGTCCCATCTGTTAATTTCTTTCTGATCTATGCAGTTCTCACTGGATAAGGTGGCAGACAACTGTTTTTGCAGTGTTTGCAGGCAAAGCGGGGGGGGGGGGGGGGGGGGGGTTAGAGTGGCTGCAGTGGCCAGATGCTTTACAGATAGAGGGGGTGAATATGTTCTCCTGAAATGTGCATAAAATAATCATTTACCTGTTTATATTTGTCAGTTTTTACTGCTACAAGAAACCAGATAGATGGTAGGGTACATACATGCGCACCGTGGATTTCACACTGCAACTTTCTTGCAGTGCAATCTGTTGCAAATCTGAGTACCATTAAAGGGGGTATCCAGTGCTACAGAAACATGGCCACTTTTGCACCATTCTTCTCCCTAGATTGGGTGGAGTTTGAAACTCAGTTCCATTGAAGTAAATGGAGCTCAACTGCAAACCACAGCGGAACTGGAGACAAGAGTGGGGCAAAAGTGGCCATGTTTTTATAGCGCTGGATAACCCCTTTAAAGTCTATGGCACTCCATTCTAGTAGCACTGCAGCGGCTCCATTGAGTAACAGCCTGCTCAGCCAACCACTGGCTCAGGGGAGAGCCATATGGGATCCTCTTTTTGGGATAGTTTATTATTATTATTTTTTTTTAAATAAAACCCTTCATTCTACTATATAATGTGCGTCAAAGAAAAAAAAATTAGTGTAGAATTGTAGGAAAAGATTCTAACACTTTTGTTTTTGCTTAACCCCTAGACCAGCGTTTCCCAACCGGGGTGCCATGAAAACCTGCCAGGGGTGCCGCGGTGCCGCGGGATCCCGGTGGGAAATGCAACACTGTCCCTTTAATATCCCTAGAAGCTGCGGCCGCGCAGCTTCTAGGGATATGCCGATCAGTTTGATGTTCCGCCCGCTCACACAGTGAGCAGGCGAAATATTCAATCGAGCAGAATGTCAGGGCAGGACCTGTCAGCGTCCTGCTACGACATTCACTCCCATAGGCCGCGGCACTTCATGCCAGCAGCCTATGGGACGCCGGGACGTGACCTCTCCGGCAGGCGTGATGATGTGACGTCATCACGTCTGCCGGAGGTTCAGTCTCCGCGGCTCACAGGATGGAGCCTGAAGAGGAGGGACAGCTGCTGCCTGCAGCCACACAGCGCCGATTAGGTGAGTATGATGGGTTTTTTTTTAAAACTATTGGTGCATATTGGTATACTGCAGGGGGCATTATTATTATATGGGGGCATACTGCAGGGGGCATTATTATTATTATTATATGGGGGCATACTGCAGGGGGCATTATTAATATATGGAGGCATACTGCAGGGGGCATTATTAATATATGGGGGCATACTGCAGGGGGCATTATTATTATATGGGGCATACTGCAGAGGGCATTATTAATATATGGGGGCATACTGCAGGGGGCATTATTATATGGGGGCATACTGCAGGGGGCATTATTAATATATGGCGGCATACTGCAGGTGGCATTATTATTATATGGGGGCATACTGCAGGGGGCATTATATGGGGGCATACTGCAAGTGGCATTATTACTGTGAGGGCAAAGCAGGGGGCATTATTATATGGGGGCATACTGCAGGGGGCATTATTAATATATGGGGGCATACTGCAGGGGGCATTATTAATATATGGGGGCATACTGCAGGGGGCATTATTATTATATGGGGGCATACTGCAGGGGGCATTATTATTATATGGGGGCATACTGCAGGGGGCATTATTATTATATGGGGGCATACTGCAGGGGGCATTATTACTGTAGGAGGGCAAAGCAGGGGGCACTTGTACTCTGACCCTTATGGACATAGTACTTCTCATTGTACCCCTTTATATTGCAGTATATGAGCCACATAATTATCAGCACCATATACTGTGGCGCTATACAGTGCACATCACCACAGTATATGGTGCTGATAATTATGTGCTCATATGCGTGGGACTGTATGTATGAGTTTACATGGGACTGTATGTGTGTGTGTGTGTGTGTGTATATATATATATATATATATATATATATATATATATATATATATGGGAATACATGGGATTGTATATATGAGGGGGTTATCCTTTTTAATTTCACTTTTTTAAAATAAATAATTTATTGAAAGGACCTCTGCCAGGCATATTTCACTCTTGAGGTTTTAAAAAGCAGCTCCTGTGGTGATAAGAAGCTGATTTAAAACCCCCAAGAGTGAACTATATGTATAATATGTACTGTTTTAGTGTCATTTTGTGCCATTTTGGTTGGTGGTGTGCCCCGGGATTTTTTAAGTATAAAAAGTGTGCCGCGGCTCAAAAAAGGTTGAAAATCACTGCCCTAGACAACCTAGGACATATCAGTACGCCACAGCCGTCTGTCACCAGACAACCTTTGGCATACCAGTACGTCCAGACTGCACATACCATTTTGGAGCGAGCTCAGGAGCTTCATAGCAAGTGAGGGCTGTCTGCTATCAGCAGCCGGGCCCTTATTAACCCCTAGACGACCCTGGACGTAGGGTTACGTCATGGAAGTCTGTCCCCAGACGACCCATGACGTAACCTTACGTCACGGGTGTTATTCCCGCTATGAAGCGCGCTCCGGAGCGGAGCGCGCTTCATAGGAGGTGGGGGCCGGCTGCAGTGAGCAGCCGGGACCTCACCGGCAATGACACGCTGCAGCGATCGCGCTGCCGCGTGTCATTAACCCCTTAAACGCCGCGATCACGGCGCGACCGCGGCGTTTAAGTGTAAGTGACAGGGGGAGTCCCCTGTCACTTACCGATCGGGACCCCCGCAGTGTGATTGCGGGGGTCCCGATCGGTAAAACGGACTGCCGGAGGTCTCTCACCTGCCTCCGTGCGGTCCGATCGGCGCTCTGCTACTCTAAGCCTGCACAGGCAGGCTCAATGAGCAGAGCGCCGATAACACTGATCAATGCTGTGCCTATGGCATAGCATTCATCAGTGTAAAAATCAAACTAATCTATGTACAAGTCCCCCAAAGGGACTTCAAATGTGTAAAAAAAAAAAAGTTAAAAACACTAATACACTACCCCAAAACCCCTCCCCCAATAAAAGTTGAAATCACCCCCCTTTCCCATTATATAAATAAAACATATAAAAATAAATAAATAGATAAACATATAATATACCGTAGCGTGCGTAATTGTCCGATCTATTAAAATATAACAAGTGTCATTGTGACCGGTAAACGGCGTACACGAAAAGAGGGGAAAAAGTGCGCAGATTACCGATTTTATGTTACATTATATATATAAAAAAATTAATAAAAAGTGATCAAAACGTCCGATCTTCACAAATATGGTATTAATAAAAACTAGAGATCATGGCGGAAAAAATGACGCCCCATACAGCCCCGTAGGTGAAAAAATAAAACCGTTATAAGCGTCACAATAGTCCCATTTTATTTATAATTAATTGCCAAAAAAAAGGATTTCATTTAAAAAAAATATATAACATTAGAGAATCTGTGTAAACCTGCATATGGTTGTGTTCGGACTGACCTATAGAATAATAGTGTCATGTCGCTGTTACCATATAGTGCATAACGTAGACACAGGAACCCCCCAAACGTTACCATATTGCATTCTTTTTTGCGATTTCATCAATTTATATCTTCATAAATAATATATTTGGAATTCCATCATACATGTTATGGGAAAATGAATGACGCCATTACAAAGTACAACTATTCCTGTAACAAATAAGCCCTTACATGGCCTGTAGATAAAAAACTGAGAGTGCTGGAGCTCTTAGAAGGGGAGGAGGGAAAAACGGAAACACTAAGATCAAAATTTGCGCGGTCCACTGGGTCATTTTGGGCCTGGTCCTCAAAGGGTTAATAATGACAGGCTGCTGAGATCACGGCATTTAAGTGTAAGTGTCAGGAGCAGCTTCTGTCACTTTATTGATCAGGACTGCCACAGTGTGATTGTGGGGGTCCTGATTAATTTCCTGGACGACCGGAGTTCTCCTTACCTCACTGCGGTCCAGCCGGTCTTCTGCTTATTGAGTCTGCCACAGGCAGGCTCTATGTGTAGAACGCTGATAACAACACTGATCAATGCTATGCTATGGGATAGCAATGATCAGTGTGTGCAATCTAAATATTGCATGTAAACGTCCCCCAGGGAGACTTAAAAAGTATCAAAAATAAAAGGTTAAAATGTTTCTAAAAATACACCAAAGCCCCTCCCCAATAAAAATTAAAATCGCCCCTTATCGAATTATATTAAAAAAATTAAAAAATAATTGAATAAACATATTATATACCGCAGCGTGCATAATTGTCCAACCTATTAAAATATAACAGGAGTCTTCCTGTATGGCAGGAATGGAAAGAGGCAAAAAAACCCACTGCCAGGATGGCAGGTGTTTTGTTACATTATATAAAAAAAATTACAAAGTACACTTGTTACTAAAAAACAAGCCCTTACATGGCCCTGTAGACAGAAAAATTAAAGTGCTATAGCTCTTAGAAGGCGAGAAAGAAACAACAGAAATGCAAAAATGAAAACTGGCGGAGTAATTTATGCCATTTTGGGCTGGCTCATGAAAGGGTTAAAGGACTTTGTAATGTGTGTTGATTTGTTTTTTGCCCCCATTTTATCACGAGCAGAGGTCTGCCCTGGTCTTCCTCCTCTTTGTTAGGCCAGCCCCCTCTCTTCAGCGTCTTCTCATGGAACTTAATTGGAGAGAAAGGCACCCGTAGCCTTTTAATTGGCTGCAGTGCAACACATGGCTTCCAGCTTGCTTAGTGCCAATTACCTGAGCAAGCTGGAAGCCATGTCATGCAAGCCAGCCAATGCAAAAGGTGCCGCTGCACATACGCGTCAGTAGCCTTTTCTCTCCCATTCAATACAGAAGAACCAGAAAGTGAGGGACAACTGACGATGCCGACCAGAGGTGATGGGGACCACGGCTGGTGGCAAATTTGAAGAAATTTTAACTCTGGAGGGATGGTAAGCATGCAATATATGTTTTTTCAATTTTTATTTTTTTTGGGACTGTCGGAGTTGTCCTTTTACTGTATCCTCCAGGTCCATATGATGACAGTAGGTAAGGCTTTTTGATCACTTACTGTTTATTTTTTTTGGGGATGTAAGGTGACCATAAAACCCAGTAGTGGTATTGGGTAATTTTTCTTTCATTTACAATGTTTACTGTGTAGGATTTATAACGCGGCTGTGTCAGTACAGTAGCGCAAATGTTTAAACAGCTTAGGAGCTCCCGGCATCATTATGAAAGATGATGTCCGGAGTTACGAAGTCCATTCCATAGCACATCGTCCTTAATTGCAGATCGTGCATGGAAATGTGTGACTGGCCCCTAAATCCCCTATTCCACGGGCCGACTGACAGGAGCAAACGAACGCTATTACCACTGGTTTGCTCCCCATTTCCCACTCGCAGCCACCGCTATTCCACGTGGCAGCAGCGAGCAGGTGAGTGCGGGAGGGGCCGCGGGGAGCTGCCCGGGTGATCGCTAGATCGTCCGGGCAGTCCATAGCATACAGCAGCGGTCTGCTGCCTCCGCTCCTATTCCACAGAGCGACGGCAGCAGATCGTTGCTGTATTGAGTCATTTGTCTTTCAACATGTTTGAAAGACAAACAACGCAACGATCAGCTGACATGAACAATGTCGGCTGATCATTGCCTTCTATTCCATGGGACGATTATTGGAATCGGGACGATTATCGGCCTTAATGGAAGGTAGGTGACATATAGAAGAGTGTGAATGCAGGAGCAGAATGCAGAGGGTTTTTTGTGTTCTGTTACCATGGAGAACATAGATCTGCATAAAAGCTTAGAAACAAAAACAGTGGATTCTCTTCATACAGTTTATTGAAATGTTCAGCATCACATTAAAATACATGATACAAGGTAGGAGATGAAGACTCTGTAAAATGGCTTTTTATATTAGATTCATTGGAGCAATAGAAATAATTGGTTGTGAGAGATGTACATATCAGAAAGCTAAGGACCATTATTGTGCCGGATATCACCAAAATGCAATGTGACGGGAGCTGGACCTCTGCCATGGAACTAAACGAGCCTGATGCTGCATGTAAAAAAGAGTTTTTATTTATTTAAAAAAAATAATAAAATCTAAGGCTCGGCTCACACAGGCGTTTAACCCTCCGGTGTCTCTTTTCCATTTTGATCACAGAGAAGTGGAACATAGCGGATCCATCAAAGTCTCCATAAATTTTAATGGGTTTTTATTGGGCTCAGTTTGGATCTAAACGTCCATTTGCAAGTTATCAGTCATCATCATTTTTTTTAACCAAGCATGCGCAGAATTATTGAAACTAGGAAGGAATATAAAGTGATATTCAAACAGATGCCTATTGAAGCAAACGGATGTTAATGGTCCAGCATGCAAACGGACAATTAAAGATAATAGATAATTTTGCAATTGATTTGTGCTTATCTATTTATTTAATATGGACTGATCCGTTCATGAATGAGACAGGTGTGAAACCACCCTCACTTAACACATATTGTATGTATTTCACCTACCCACGTTATCACATGGCAACCATGAGAGTAGTGGCTCAATGACGTCCTTTTGTCGTGTATGCAGAAATAAGCACAGTAGCTTTAAGGAACAGTAAACCTAAAAATGGTAAGAAGACATGAAATACAATTGCAGGAAACGGGAAGTGATGCCTGGATTTTTGTGTTGCTAATAAAATGTGGTCTGATATCTGAGTCACAAGAGTAGCAAAATCTAACTAAACAATTCAAATTAAAACTAATATATTTGTACTGTTCATGTCTTTAAGTGAGCACATTAGGGGTACACACTGTGTGTATCTAAGAACCCCCCGCCGGCTGGAGCATACATTACCTGCTCTGCGCTCCGGCTTGCTTTGGGGGTTCTTGGTTGGACGTCTCGCTCCCTGGCTGGACATCCCTGCGGTGGGGCAGCACACTGATTAACTAAGTAGGACAAGCAGACGTCAGGAACCCCCGTAGCAGGCCGGGATGAAAAGGGCACCGGATCCGCAGTGGATTTCGATGCAAATTCGCAACGTGAAATCCGCTGCGGATCTGGTGTGGGTGAAGGCACCCTAAGGGTGGCTTTACACGTACTGGATTCGCAGCGGATTTCAAAACGCGAGTTTGCAGTATGTAACCCAAGTATGTAACCTGATCAATTTAACCACTGCAGCAATCGCCCCCTTATACATAACCTGCTAGGCGCCGCGACTGCATGTGAGGATCCCGACTCCCGTCGGTCTCCATCGGCCAATCAGTGCTGCCGTGCACTGATTGGCTGATGGGGACTGACAGGAGGCAGGAGCCTCACATGCAGCCGTGGCGCCGAGCAGGTAATGTATGCTCGGGGCTGTGGGGTGTTAAAGGGGCCGGGTTACATACTCGCAGCAGAATGAAACTTCTGCTGCAGGTATATATCCCCATTTAACTTCACACTACATGGATTCTCTGCGGCTGTCGCTGCAATCTTGCAGCGTGAAATCCGCTGCAAATCCGGTACATGTGAAGATACCCTAAGGGTATAAACCCACACACCGTATATGCAGCATATTTACTACTGCGATACGCAGCAAATACGCCGCAGATTAGATGTAAATAACTGAACTCAGCATCAAATCTTCATCACCATCACATCTGCTGCGTATTTGCTGCGTATACGGTGTGTGGGTTTATACCCTAAAGGGGTTTTCCAGTCTTAGTAAACATGACTGTATTCCAGAAACAGCGCTTCTTCCGTCCTTCCTTTGGGTGTGGTTTTGCAGCTAATTTTTTTAAAGGGGAACTATTAGCAGGTTAGACTAACCTGCTGATATCTCCCTATTGCGCACAGGGTGCTAAGGATGAAGGTATGTCTCTTACCCTTATCCCCAGCGCTGTTCCAGTGCAGTTTTTAATGTAATCCTGTGTACGGTAGGGCCATTTGGAGCACTGCCCAGCCCCCAGAGAGCTGTTCCGTCCTTATAATGATTATCAGTAGAGCTGGGGGTGGGACGGATTTCTGTTCTGGGGGCAGGGCAATGCTCCAACCGGCCTTACCAGACAGAGAACTTAACATTTTCATCTATGGCTAATTGGAGTGCGGGCACACCCGAATGTGCTCATATTCCAATTCAAATAAAGTGATGTATGGGTGACACATATAAGACGACGGATGTTGTCTTACCCTGTGTGAACATGGCCTAAGAGTGTATTTTGCTTTTCTGGTCAGTATGGGCTAGTCTACATTTTAGCTGAATATGGAATAAAGAAAACAAAGAGGACAGTGGAACACCTTTGTCACATTGCCAACATACAGCCAGAGGTATAACTTTAACGCGAATCTGACATCACTTTCATGTTTTCTGAAGGACCAGACATCTGGGCGATCCCTGACAACTTGTGCCCGACCCACTGGCCTTGACTGATAGATCTCTTCTGTTTTAGGTGTAGGGAAAGTTCTATCAATCAAAGCTGGTGGGTTGGGGAGAATCCACTGGGGACCGCATAGATCACTTGTGACTCAGGTAACATCAACGTAATGACAGGTTCCCTTTAAGCTCCTGCACTTTAGTTCAAAATCTGTGCCATGACCCCCCTCTTACTATACACCTTTTAATAATATTTGTAAGAAGAAAACAAAAGAGAAGTCTAGTTTGTAAATAGACACTGACCACCTGATGTTGTGCTGGACGACAGACACAACTCTACTGTAGGTATATATCAATCCACCATGGTTGCTCCTCCCGGTGATATCCGTAGTCCCCCTCACAGGATCCACATTGAGGACCAGGTTATATTCTAGAGCAGTGCTTCTCAAACTGTGAGGCGGGCTTCATCAGTGAGGCGTCCCCCAGTTGTTGGTGAGGCCCAGCTGGGGAGCCAGTTTTCACAAAAGTAATGATGATCTGCACAGTCCTCCATAATCTCCATTTTAGCTACATTATTATATATCTTGTACTTGCTTTATTAGTATATAGAGCTTGGGAGACAAGTGAAAGGTAGTCCTAGCATTATTTTCAGCTTTTAAAGAAACTAGGTGAGGTGTTAGGTGAGGCTCCAGTAGAAATAGTTTATGAAGCACTGTTCTAGAGAGTCTGAGATCCTTTGGCCACTTGTGGGTTTTTATTGCATAGCTCCCAGAATGTCATAGTCTGAGTAGACTTGCATGGTGCTCTTTGTTCAAATAAAATTCAGGTAATGTATTTCTGTCCACTATACTGGGACTAGGGATGGTCCAAACCTGCCGAGGTTTGGGTTCGTATGAACCCGAACGCTCGGCAGCAGATTCCCGCTGTCTGCCCGCTACAGCGGGAGTAACGCCTGGAAAACTGGGATACAGCCTATGGCTATGGCTGTATCCCAGTTTTCCAGGCGGTCCTCCCACTGGATCCGCCCGCTCCACGGAGTGGGCAGACAGCGGGAATCGTTACTGAGGGTTCGGGTTAGTAGGAACCTGAACCGAACTCGGTTCAGACCATCCCTAACTGGGACCTTTATCAAGCCTGATAAAGATCCCAGTCATTAAATAGACTCTAATTTAGTATTTATAATTTGAGATCATAAAACAAAATTATAATAGCTACTGTAATATAATTTAGCTACTACATAGTAAATGCAACATAAAATCAGCATAAAATCAGACGAACAAATTTCCTCTGAATCTAGCCTAAGCAGGCATCTACTTCAGAATGAGAAAATCAGGGGACGGCAGTGACTTTGAGGCTTGGTCATCAGTGCTAGGATATCAGAAATGGTCAAACGTATGCAGTTCTCTTAAACAATGGTATGGAGAGAATAGTAAGAGTGGTGTGCTGAAGAAAAAACATCCCACAAAGGAGATCCTGTGGACATAAAATACTCATCGATAAAAATGGTCAAAGGAGGATGCCAGGAATCATTGTGTTGTACAGCTGAAGCACAGTCAAGGATATTGCAACCCATACGGCACTGGTGTTCCAACCAATATGTCTGAACTACCAAATCACTCCTTGGCACAGATGGTCTAGTAAAAGAGAGAAACATTTCCTATGAAGGAAACAGGAAGGCAAGACTCCAGTGGGCAAGAAAAGAACGTGAAATGTATCACTTAGCAGTGGCCAGAATTTGGTACTTTTCAAGTATGTGCACACCACGGAATCCGGGCGGATTACGCCGCTCGCCCACGGTTCATTCCTGGGTGGATGGCGGAATACACCGGTGCATAGAATGGAGTTTATGGTACGGGCGGAGATGCACGTGGGGGTGAGCGGTGGAATCCGCAGTAGGTTATCCGTAGTGTGCACATACCCTTAGTATGAATTGATGGATAGAGATGAGCGAATCGGGTTCGAGTTCAAGTCGATCTTGAGCCGAATGTTCGGCATTCGATTAGCTGTGGCTGCTGAACTTGGATAAAGCTCTAAGGTTGTCTGGAAAACATGGATACAGCCAATGACTATATCCATGTTTTCCACATAGCCTTAGGGCTTTATCCAAGTTCAGCAGCCACCGCTAATTAAATGCCGAACGTTCGGGCTCGGATCGACTCGAGCATGCTCCAGGTTCGCTCATCTCTATTGATGGATGTTCAGGCTGCTGGTGGTGGTGTAATGGTGTAGGGACCCTGGTACCTCTGATACTTGCCTGCAGACATTTGGACCCTAGGACTAATCTAAGCATTCTGTCTGACCAAATCCATCCCTTCATGGCAGCTGTTTACCCTATGCCAGGACATTGTCAGCTAAACAATGCACCATGTCACAAGGGTTGTGCAGTCATGAATTGTTTGCAGGAACATGAAAGCCAGTTTTTCTTGCTCCCTTGGCCCCACAGTTCCCAGATCTTACTCCTATAGAGGAACCCTGGAAGGAGGTAGAATAGGCTGTTCAGTGCATGCCATCTTTATCTGATTTACGGTATAAATGAGATGTCATCCGGTTTGCATGGACAAATATTCCTGCAGAATAATTGTAGCTTCTAGTGGGATCCATGCCATGGATTGCTGCAGTTCTGAAGGCTAAGGGTGGGTAGTGATGAGCAAACATCCCAATGTTCGGTTCGGATCCCGAATACAGATGCATATGTTTTGTTCTAAAGTTATGCACATGCGTACAGATTATCAGGCACCCAGCGTAAATTACGCAGTGACGTCGTATGCAAGTTTGAATATGTTCGAAAATCATTGTTATAACCATTACGATCATTGAACAGATTTTTTGTGATCGGCGAACAGGAACAATTAGCGTTATGTTCATACGGACATTTACGAACGTGTTCACTCATCACTAAAGGTGGAGCCAATCTGATAGTAATATTAATATCAATATTTATTTGAATAACGCTGACAGATTCCGCTGATTTTTTCTCCTAAAAATTCTATTCTGTGTGATGGTGTTTTGCACACCTAATAACAGTACTACATAACAAAATTTTGAATTAAAATTGTTTGAATTTTTTATTGTTCAATTTACATTTTATTTAAAAAAAAAAAAAAGTCAACAATTTGATGTAATTCAATGTAGCGTCCTTTAAAGATACACATACAGATTTTTAGATATTGAACATTTTCATATGAAGGAGTTTAATTTATCTTAAAGTTAGAAAGTATGTTTTATTGTTTAGCTGTAGTGGACAATCAATCTGCTGCCATGAATTTATACATAGACTGTCACGTGTCAGAGCTACCACTAGATGGCAGCAGCCTCAGCACAGATAGAAGACGTCTGTGAGGATGGATGCCTGTGTGTGACTGGTCTTCCCCTCTCGCCCAGCTCAGGTTCTGGGTCCCTCAGTCACTACATGTCCTCCGGTCCGGTATCTATGCTGCTCCTTGTCATCTCCGGGGTCCTGCTCCTCACCTTCCTCTGTTCCACCAGCAGAGGTCGCCACGGATCTGCCAGCACTGGCTGCTGGAAATGCGTTTTTTAGCTGGTTGCTACGTGATCTCTTTCTCAATGAAAAGACGTTTCCAAGCTGCAATAACAGTTGCATCCCCAGAGCAACAGAAACACTGAGTGACCACACCTCCAGCTGGCCAGAGCAGGTCCACCTGGGTCATCCAGTGCCCACATCCAGCACCTATGAGCACCTAGCACTGCAGCAGCAGCCCGCAAGCCCCCCAGGGACCTCTCCCAGATAGATGCACCAATGACAGCCCTGATCCAAGGGGTGACTGCTTCTCAGGCATCAGGTACCTGCCTAACCCCCACTAATGTCTCCTGCTGAGAAGTGGTGTGGTGGAGCAGGTCCAGGCTTCTCTTCCATGGTGGCACAGGAAAGGACTGTATGCAGAAGCCCACCTCAAGGTGCAACATGGACCAGATGTTCAGCATTGCTGCTGCTGCTGGTGGCCTTGATTTCAGCTCTGCAGCACCCAGTGCAAGGTAAGAGGAGAGGACACTGGGGTGCAGCCTGCTGCCAGTGCAAAAACTGCTAGCAATGCCATACTGCACCATCCACCTGGGCTCTATTACACAAAGCCTATAGGAAGTGGCAGGGTGGACCCAGGGGGATATGATCCTGCTCTCTAGGTGTAGATATGCACTTTAGATGCTATCACTGTAAGGGGCAACTGACCGTGACACTGAGATTGTATGCAGGTGCATGGCAGCAGTCACCTATAGAATACAGCCACCTATTGTCATAGTCAGTGGTCAGTGGTGGTTCCTTGTATGATAGATAGATAGATAAGAGATAATACATACATACATACATACATACATACATAAGAGATAGATACAAAGATAGATAGATAGATAGATAGATAGATGAGAGAAGAGTGAGATTGATTGATTGAATATTAGAAGTAACATTGTGTGCGATAGAAGACCAGATATAAAAAAAAGATGTAGGTAGATATAATATTAGATGCAATGTGAGGAATGAGAGACAGATATAAGGGAGAATTATGTGGATAGATGCAGATCTGTCCTCTATGTATTTGTATATGTATATATAAATATATGTAATGAATTGCTAAGTTGTTATATGTATCATTGTTCCCTGTGTATCCATCTCCGGAACACAATCCATGCATTCATTGTACACATTTTGCTGATAGTATCACATTACCTACTGTATGGTGGATGCTAGGATGTCCTTGTGCCTGTAATATTAGAATCCAGCTTTATTCTGATTTGTGTAATACAGATAATAACTGGTTATAGACCCAATAATTCAGCCACAGCCAGACACTGGGACATTTGTCTATATACCACATATATCAGAGTGGGGTCCTATTGAGGTAAATGTTCCGCGCATAGCAAAGATTATTTAAGCGTGACAGAAGTAAATGTAAGTGTGGGCAATAGTCAGTTTCAGCCCTAAGAAACCAAAGGCTAGGTATAAACTATATTATTTTAACTGGTTAGAGAGGTTCTATCATGTCCTCCAAAAATAGAACTGACAAACCATTACAGCTTGTGGTTCCCTGATTCCTGAGCACCTCCCCCCACTATTTTCTACAATTAGTGCTGGTAGTCATGGCACCTGTTATGTTAATGATTTAATACATTGACAACTGGGTGGTCTTCCCAAGTGTTAAAGGGTTTATGGGCCCTATAGGCTTGGCTTGCCTATAACGTTTAGGTACATTGCTGGCAATAATTCCCTGCGTGGAGTTCTGGCTGTAGTGGTAACTACTACCATAATGAATCTACAGCCAGTCAAGGCAAAATATACTGCTATGTGCGTGAAACTACAACTCCCAGCATGACCTGAAGAATAATAATGATTTGCTGGGATTTATTCTTGAGGAAGAAATGTGGTGACCATCATGTTTTAGTCAGTCAAACAGTTATATCCAGAGATTGATAGGTGACATTCATTGTTGTTTCCTTCTCCATCTGACGTAGGCTGCCATAAAAACTTCTTCCTGTCATGTCTCAGTTATGCAGAGATTGCTGCCCAGGTGCCTTTGGAACTGTAATAAATAACCTCTCATTTGGATTGTGCAGCAGGATACCCCTTTTAAACACTAAGCAGGTCTGTGGTCCACTCCTGAAGTGGAATTCTTATAGACTTGTACTGTAATGATTGAGGAGAGACTTTGGCCGTTCTTTGCTTATGCTGGGCTACATTTGGCCTTGATGTTAGCCAAGGTGAATTTTTGTGTATGTCCTTATCTGAGAAAATTTTATAAAAATCTTTGGAAAACTTTTAATACTTCATAGATAATGTAAATATTTTGCCAATGCTTTTTTTTTTTTATTAGCGATATTACTTACTGTAGCATTTTGGCCCTCTTCTTCTTCCATGTGGTTGACAGCTCGTTGCCTAGGTTACTGACCACTGCTCTGTAAGTGGTGGCCGGGCTGATGACATGGTGGTTGAGACCTTGGGAGGTGGTAATTATGATTTTCGGGCTTCTGTTTATCCCTCTAAGATCACACACATCTCCAGGGCTTGTGGATTGTCCCTGGAGGTGTGTGTAATCTCAGTGGGAGACGCAGAGTCGATTCAGCTCAGTATTGCTGCTCCCCACCCTAACTATCCCCACACACCTGCCAAACCATAAAGTGAGAGCGGGATGCAGGGGAGCTGAGCTGAATCCAAGGGAGATGAGAACACCCCTTTAAGTTATTTAATGATGCCGCTGCACCACCATAACCTAATGATCTGTGCCATGGCCTTCTAAACACTGCCACTATTCCCTAAAAACTGTGTCTGTAATTAACTCTGACACCGTGCCCCCAATCTGACAGCAAGACATGATGGGAGGTGTAGTTCTGCAACAACTGGGAAGCCACAGGTTGGGAAACAATGACTCTTAAAGGGTATCTGGAAGTACCATAGAATGCATTTTAATTAACTAATTCAATTCCTTTTTTACAGCGTATGCCGCACTGACAAAGTGATAGGTACCCTTAAATGAACTCATCCCATCTCCCACACTGTTCTGTCTCCTCTGGTCAGGTCTGACTGCTGTGAATACAGGCAGTGCTAATCGCACCTGCATTGCTGAGTGACAGAGGAGAGCGTACCCTTGCTCTTGCCAGTGCATGGCTTCTTAAAGGGGTTATCCAGTGCTACAAAAACATGGCCACTTTCTTTCAGAGGCAGCACAACTCTTGTCTCCAGTTCAGATACAGTTTGCAATTAAAGGACACCTGTCACCCCCCGTGCCGGGGTGACAGGCTCCCGACCCCCTGTTAGATCCCCCTATACTCACGTGATCCCGCCGGGTCCCGCTTCCTGAGCCGGTCGGGTCACGGAGATATCAGCGCCCGAAGCCCGGCGCGCGCGCTGACAGCAGAGTCAGATGCCCATAGAGAATGAATGAGGAGTCTGATGCTCCGTCATTCTCTATGGGCATCGGACTCATCTCTCAGCGCGCGTGCCGGGCTTCGGGCGCTGATATCTCCGTGACCCGACCGGCTGTAAAGAAAAAAATGATCACAACTGATGTAATAAACTTATGGCAACTGATTGCATCTGATGCCAACTAATGGTTTTTATTGGAAAAAAGGATAGAAAACCTGATGACAACTGATGCCTTTTTGGCATCAGTTGTTACATCCGTTGTGGTCAGTTTTTTCCCAAAAAACAGAACCGCATGCAATGTATATATGTAAACCCAGCCTTAAAAAAAAAAGAAAAAAAAGTGTAAGGGTACAAACCCACACACCGTATACACAGCAGATACGCAGCAGATTTGAAGCAGATTTGATGGTGCAGATTTGATGCTGTGTTCAGTTATTTAGATCTAATCTGCTGCGTATTTGCTGCGTGTTTGTTGCGTATTTGCTGCGTATCGCAGCAGTAAATAAGCTGCGTATACGGTGTGTGGGTTTATACCCTAAGTGTGTAAAGTAGTCAGCATAGAGAGTGTTGAGGTGGATCTAGCATTGTGATCTCCTAAGACATACACTATCCCACAGGGGGTTATTTGTCCCCCTATTTCTCAGTTCTGACTGCTATCAGAGCTGAGGGTGGTGTGTCTGCACTAAAAAAAAAATTCATAGAAGGTTTATACCAAAATCACACTGTGCAATGGAGACTGCCCAGGGGACAAGTGTTCCCCATCTTTGGGATTTTGTGGATAGGGGACAATTTTGGTTCCTGGAATAACCCTAATTTTGACATAGTATGATATTAGTGTTGGCAGGATTGTAGGATGCATGTCATAACTGCTGCCCCACCTGAATAGTCAGGATTTTATAGGTACGGTCAAAAGATGGTCCCAGATACAAGAAGTTAGATTTGGCTGTTAAAGGGGTTATCCAGCACTACAAAAACATGGCCACTTTCTTTCAGAGACAGCCCCACTCTTGTCTCCAGCTTGGGAGGGGTTTTGCTGCTCGGTTCCATTGAAGTGAATGGAGCTTAACTGCAAACCTCACCTGAACTGGAGACAAGAGTGATGCTGTCTCTGGAAGAAAGTGGCCATGGTTTTGTATCGCTGGATAACCCCTTTAAGGCTTTAATCGGGAGGTAACATGAAAGGTGTCAGAATGTAAAATATTCTAGATTATCGCAGGAAAATTGTAAGGGTAGAGAACCTCCATGTTACCATAAAATATCCTACCATCTCTTTCTTGTTTTGTGATTTCAGATTATCTTCAGGTGTAAAGTGTTGAATTTTGTGGCATATGAGATAAAAGGAATTTTACTATACATGCAAAACTTTACTATATTTCTGTATTATGATAGGTATTTGCTTTAGTGGCTCCATTCCCCTGCAGACAAGGGTCCCATTAGGAGCTTCACTATTTTCCTATTCATGGGGAGGTCTAAAAATTTTCAGGTAAAAATCAAGAAATCCTTACACTGGTTCTGGAGGCTTCTGTGATATCATACATTTTAAACTGGTAGGTTGCTGTGACATCACAGTTTGCTTTTTGGCCACTAAGGTGCTGTGACATTACAAGTGGGTTTCAGACAGATAACATGCTGTGATATTACAAACCATGCAGGTTACTCAGGGCCCTGTCTTGTTGGCTAATGTGCAGGTTCCTAATTAAAAGAAATACTAGAACCAAAGATTTCATAAAACATCTGTTAATAGTCACACAAACTACCCTAGGGCTTCAGCACAGGCTTATGGTATAGAATGAATATTTGGTAACAATTCCTCATTGATTTGTTACCAAATCAGTAAAGATGTGAGATGTTAGAAGTGTTAAAAGTTTTTTGTTATCAAAAAACAAAATGCAACCAAATGCAAAGTGAATGAACTAAAGAGAGATCGAAATCACATTAATATCTGGTGTGGCCGCCCTTTGCTTATAAATTATTTTAACTTGTACACAATTTTTGATGGCAGCTAGAACTAACCCCAGATCTTCTGTGGATGTAGGCTTGCTCTTCATGTAATCCCAGACTGACTGGATGATGAGATAAGGGCTTTGTGCAGGCCATATTATCATCACTTCCAGGACTTCTTCAGGGCCCGTTCACACTGAGCAAAAGGTGTGGAATTTCTTTCGACGGATAGCAGAGGCGCACGAGAAATCCCATTGTAAATGTGTTTAATTGGTTCCAGCACCCAACAATAATTACCTACAGTATCATATATTACATTGATAAGTGCCTAGTTTAATCCCCACAGTATAGTACAGAGCAGCACTATACTATACAGTACATTATATACAAGAAACATTCAACATAGCCAGCAATTATAGTACAGTAGTCACTAACTCCTCCCTCATCCTTTACTGTATAGTGCCCCCCACCCCCGCACTGTAACGGATGGGAGATGGTGGTGCACTGACTGTACTACTACTGTACTGTATATGTACTCCAGCAGTCTTATACAGTACTGTATAGGATGGGAGATGGCGGTGCACTGACTGTACTACTACTGTACTGTATATGCACTCCAGCAATCTTATACAGTACAGGATGGAAGATGGTGGTGCACTGACTGTACTATTACTGTACTGTATATGCACTCCAGCAGTCTTATACAGTACAGGATGGGAGATGGCGGTGCACTGACTGTACTACTACTGTACTGTATATGCACTCCAGCAATCTTATACAGTACAGGATGGAAGATGGTGGTGCACTGACTGTACTATTACTGTACTGTGTATGCACTCCAGCAGTCTTATACAGCACTGTACAGGATGGAAAATGGTGGTGCACGGACTGTACTACTACTGTACTGTATATGTACTCCAGCAGTCTTATACAGCACTGTACAGGATGGGAGATGGTGGTGCACTGACTGTACTACTACTGCACTGTGTATGCACTCCAGCAGTCTTATACAGTACAGGATGGGAGATGGCGGTGCACTGACTGTACTACTACTGTACTGTATATGCACTCCAGCAATCTTATACAGTACAGGATGGAAGATGGTGGTGCACTGACTGTACTATTACTGTACTGTATATGCACTCCAGCAGTCTTATACAGTACAGGATGGAAGATGGCGGTGCACTGACTGTACTATTACTGCACTGTATATGTACTCCAGCAGTCTTATACAGTACAGGATGGAAGATGGCGGTGCACTGACTGTACTATTACTGTACTGTATATGTACTCCAGCAGTCTTATACAGCACTGTACAGGATTGGAGATGGTGGTGCACTGAGTGTACTACTACTGTACTGTATATGTACTCCAGCAGTCTTATACAGCACTGTACAGGATGGGAGATGGTGGTGCACTGACTGTACTAATACTGCACTGTGTATGCACTCCAGCAGTCTTATACAGTACAGGATGGGAGATGGTGGTGCACTGCCTATACTACTACTGTACTGTATATGCACTCCAGTAGTCTTATACAGCACTGTAAGGGATGGGAGATGGTGGTGCACTGACTGTACTACAACTGTACTGTATATGTACTCCAGCAGTCTTATACAGTACAGGATGGGAGATGGTGGTGCACTGCCTGTACTATTACTGTACTGTATATGTACTCCAGCAGTTTTATACAGCACTGTACAGGATTGGAGATGGTGATGCACTGACTGTACTATTACTGTACTGTATATGTACTCCAGCAGTCTTATACAGTACAGGATGGGAGATGGTGGTGCACTGACTGTACTACTACTGTACTGTATATGTACTCCAGCAATCTTATACAGCACTGTACAGGATGGGAGATGGTGGTGCACTGACTGTACTATTACTGTACTGTATATGTACTCCAGCAGTCGTATACAGTACAGGATGGGAGATGGTGGTGCACTGACTGTACTACTACTGTACTGTATATGTACTCCAGCAGTCTTATACAGCACTGTATAGGATGGGAGATGGTGGTGCACTGACTGTACTATTACTGTACTGTATATGTACTCCAGCCAGGGGCTGGCTGGCAAATTTTAGCCTGGGGGGCAAGCACACAGCACTGGCCCATGAGTAGCCGCCTAGCGGCCCATCCTTCAAGGCCCACTCTAGGCCCTCACTTATTACACTCCCCACATCAGTGCAGGGAAGGTAGATGCCACCCACTCCAATACTTTCTCCAGTAGCACTGTTCTCACACTTCGGATAACACATTCAGCCCTTCCAGTCATTTGTAAACAGGGAATTCCTACTGCTCGCTGTGACGGGGTCGGGGATCTCTTTACTGTATAAGTATATGGGACGGCTCAGCGCTGACCCGGAACCATCCCATAGACTTACATTGACAAGGTGACTTCTGGGGCACCTTCACACAGAGCAGTAGGAATTCCCTGTCACAAATGACCAGAAGGGAAGGAGACGTTACCCGAATTGTTGGAACATCGCCGCTGGCAGAAGTACAGGTCCGGGGTGCCATCTACCGTCCCTGCACTGATGTGGGGAGGGTAATAATAGGTAAGGGCTGGAGTGTTACTTAAAGGGAACCAATTAGCACAATTGTGGTGATATGGTTTTCAGCTGCACAGTATAGATATACTATGCAGCTCCCCGAGGCTACCAGCCACTGAGTATAAGATGGTGGGAAAGCTGGGTGACCTCCATCTTACTGAGTATAAGATTGTGGGAAAGCTGGGTGACCATAATATACTGAGTATAAAATGGTGGGAAAGCTGGGTGACCATATTATACTGAGTGAAAGATATTGGGGAAGCTGGGTGACCTCCATTTTACTGACTACAAGATGCTGGGAAAGCTGGGTGACCTCCAACATACTGACTACTATATAATATGCTCCAAAATACCCAACAAAATGTGTATATTGTTCTGTATGAGTGTGTATTGTTCTGTATGGGTGTATATTGTTCTGTATGAGTGCGTATTGTTCTGTATGGGTGTATATTGTACTGTATGGTTCTGTATGGGTGTATATTGTTCTGTATGGTTCTGTATGGGTGTGTATTGTTCTGTATGGGTGTATATTGCACTGTATGGTTCTGTATGGGTGTATATTGCACTGTATGGTTCTGTATGGGTGTATATTGTACTGTTTGGTTCTGTATGGGTGTATATTGTTCTGTATGGGTGTATATTGTTCTGTATTGGTGTATATTGTTCTGTATGTGTGTATATTGTTCTGTATGGTTCTGTTTGGGTGTATATTGTTCTGTATGGTTCTGTATGGGTGAGTATTGTTCTGTATGTGTGTATATTGTACTGTATGGGTGTATATTGCACTGTATGGTTCTGTATGGGTGTATATTGTTCTGTATAGGTGTATATTGTTCTGTATGGGTGTATATTGTTCTGTATGGTTCTGTACAGGTGTATATGGTTCTGTATGGGTGTATATTGTACTGTATGTTCAGTATGGGTGTATATTGTTCTGTATTGGTGTATATTGTTCTGTATGGGTGTATATTGTTCTGTATGGGTGTATATTGTTCTGTATGGGTGTATATGGTACTGTATGGTTCTGTATGGGTGTATATTGTTCTGTATGGGTGTATATTGTTCTGTATGAGTGCGTATTGTTCTGTATGGGTGTATATTGTTCTGTATGGGTGTATATTGTACTGTATGGTTCTGTATGGGTGTATATTGTGCTGTATGGTTCTGTATGGGTGTATATTGTACTGTATGGTTCTGTATGAGTGCGTATTGTTCTGTATGGGTGTATATTGCACTGTATGGTTCTGTATGGGTGTATATTGTTCTGCATGGGTGTAAATTGTTCTGCATGGTTCTTTATGGGTGTATATTCTGTATGGGTGTATATTGTTCTGTATGGGTGCAGATTGTTCTGTATGGGTGTATATTGTTCTGTATGGGTGTATATTGTTCTGTATGAGTGTAAATTGTTCTGTATGGGTGTATATTGTTCTGTATAGGTGTATATTGTTCTGTATGGGTGTATATGGTACTGTATGGTTCTGTATTGGTGTATATTGTTCTGTATGGGTGTATATTGTTCTGTATGGTTCTGTATGGGTGTATATGGTACTGTATGGTTCTGTATGGGTGTATATTGTTCTGTATGGGTGTATATTGTTCTGTATGAGTGCGTATTGTTCTGTATGGGTGTATATTGTTCTGTATGGGTGTATATTGTTCTGTATGGGTGTATATTGTACTGTATGGTTCTGTATGGGTGTATATTGTACTGTATGGTTCTGTATGAGTGCGTATTGTTCTGTATGGGTGTATATTGCACTGTATGGTTATGTATGGGTGTATATTGTTCTGCATGGGTGTAAATTGTTCTGCATGGTTCTTTATGGGTGTATATTCTGTATGGGTGTATATTGTTCAGTATGGGTGCAGATTGTTCTTTATGGGTGTATATTGTTCTGTATGGGTGTATATTGTTCTGTATGAGTGTAAATTGTTCTGTATGGGTGTATATTGTTCTGTATAGGTGTATATTGTTCTGTATGGGTGTATATTGTTCTGTATGGTTCTGTACAGGTGTATATTGTTCTGTATAGGTGTATATTGTTCTGTATGGGTGTATATTGTTCTGTATGGGTGTATATTGTTCTGTATAGGTGTAAATTGTTCTGTATGGTTCTTTACAGGTGTATATTGTTCTGTATAGGTGTATATTGTTCTGTATGGGTGTATATTGTTCTGTATGGTTCTGTACAGGTGTATATTGTTCTGTATAGGTGTATATTGTTCTGTATGGGTGTATATTGTGCTGTATGGTTCTGTACAGGTGTATATTGTTCTGTATAGGTGTATATTGTTCTGTATGGGTGTATATTGTTCTGTATGAGTGCGTATTGTTCTGTATGGGTGTATATTGTTCTGTATAGGTGTATATTGTTCTGTATGGGTGTATATTGTTCTGTATAGGTGTATATTGTTCTGTATGGGTGTATATTGTTCTGTATGGTTCTGTATGAGTGTGTATTGTTCTGTACGGGTGTATATTGTTCTGTATGAGTGCGTATTGTTCTGTATGGGTGTATATTGTTCTGTATGGGTATATATTGCTCTGTATGGGTGCGTATTGTTCTGTATGGGTATATATTGTTCTGTATGGGTGCGTATTGTTCTGTATGGGTGCGTATTGTTCTGTATGGGTGCGTTTTGATCTGTATGGTTCTGTATGACCGTATATTGTTCTCTATGAGTGTGTATCATTCTGTGTGTGGGGGCACAGCAGTCTGAAATGTGTGTGTGTGTGTGTGTGTGTGGGGGGGGCAAAGCAGCCTGAAAAGGGGGGGGGGGGGGAACCGCAGCCTGAAGGGGGGGGGACTGCAGCCTGAAAGGGGGGGGAGGGGCACAGCAGCCTGAAGGGGGGGCACAGCAGTCTGAAGTGTGTATATGGAGTGGGGGGGGGGGGGGGGGGGGGGAGAGACAAAGCAGCCTGAAGGGGAGAACACAGCAGTCTGGGGGGAAGGCTCACACAGCAGCCTTAGGTGGTACATATCAACTACAGGTGCAGAGGGGCAATGCAGCCTGTGGAAGGGGGTGCAGTTATAGGGGGTAAAGGGCAGCAGCTACAGGGGGTTGGGGGAACAGATGCTAGTGTGTGTGTGTGTTTGTCTCTGTCAGCCCAGCTCAGCAGACAGCCCTCTCCTCTCTGTCCCGACCTCCCTCCTATCTACAACCCGAAGTACCTGCATTATAGCTGCTGAGCAGAGAGCAGGACACGAGGGGGATGGTCAGGGAGCAGGAGCCTGGAGCTGGAGGACGCTGTGTAGCTGGAGGTTAGCAGCCAGCCCAGCCTCCTCATCTCCACAGTGTAATACAGGAAGTCCCGGGCCAGGAGGAACATGGGACGGTACACAGGGGGCGGGGCTTAACGGGGGCGGGGAGCAGCTTCAGCTGCCACTGGCATCACAGACCGGCCCTGCAGCACAGGCAGAGAGGAGAGCGCTGGGGCGGTAAGCAGCCTCAGCACGGCCCTGTAATGTACTGGGGAAGGCCGGCCCGGGGGGCAGATGCCACCCTGCCCCCCGGCCCAGCCCGCCCCTGACTCCAGCAGTCTTATACAGCACTGTACAGGATGGGAGATGGTGGTGCTCTGACTGTACTACTACTGCACTGTGTATGCACTCCAGCAGTCTTATACAGCACTGTACTGTATGTGAAGCCTCACCAGTGCTAAACCCACCAGGTACAACCCACCATCCACGCTCACAAAAATGTTCAGATACCGAATACTTCAAGACTGGGAACCCGACAAGTGTTTGAGAACCGAGCAAGAGTTCGAGAACCAAAGCGAACTTGAAAATACAGTTTGAGTTCCAAGCAGTTTAAGAACTGAGGTACCACTGTATATAGTTAAGTAAGTGTACCTATAAGGTTACCTGGGAGAATTAATGCTGTTTTAAGGCAAAGGATGGTGACACCAAATATTCATTTAATATACATTTCTCTTCTGTTTATTCACTTTGGTTTTTGTTAATTGATAAAAAAAATAAACGGTTGACGCTTCAATTTTTAAAAGCATTTTTACTTTGCAGCATATATTTGCAGCACTTTGCTCAGTACTGTGTACACACACACACACACACACACACACACACACACACACACACACACACACACACACACACACAGGCCAGGTTTGACCCACAGACCCACTGTAGAAAGTGCTGGCTAATGATTTTAGGCCAACGCTTTTATAAGCTGTCCTTGCTAAGTGTAAAGCTATAAAACATTGCAGCAGTGTCTGAACTCTGCATTGCTCTATTACATCTGGCTCTAGTTGCCTCATCTTAGACACATTTATCATATAGCTCTGCAGGCTGAACAATTTCTCTTCCCTCAGCTATCAGGGAACAGACTAAGGAGCTCTTTTTTTGCCTAATATCTATAGGTACCATATATACAGTATATACTGATTGTGGGATATGATATATTAGGCAGCGAGTGAAGTGCCAGTTCTTGAAGTTGATGTGCTAGAAGCAGGAACAATGGGAAACTACAGGGATCTGAGCGACTCTGATAAGGGCCAAATTGTGATAGGATGATGACTGGAGCATCTCTAAAATGGGGTGTTTTGGGGTGTTTCTGGTGTGCAGTGGATAGTAAAACCTCTTCTTCAGTTGTCTTGGTGTTAGATAACACAACTTCTGTGGTTTTGTAGAGTCCATTGCCCAGATTTATCAAAGGTTGGACAATATGCACCGGTACAATCTGCCCACGGCAACCAATCACAGCTCAGCTTTCAGCTCTGGTAAAATGATAGCTGAGCTGTGATTGGTAGCTGCGGGCAGTTTGCACTAGTGTATGTTTTACATCCTTTGATAAGTCACCCCCCCAATGACTTGATGGGTCAGATCTGTTTTGTGTCTTAAACGATCTTTTTATTTCCTTGGGAAATTGGTCATTGCAGAGCAGTCCATGTTTGTCACATAAATCACATTGCACACAAAGCTCCATTCTGGAGTCAGATATGATATATATGTATATATATATATATATATATATATATATATATATATATATATATATATCATGCAAATGGTGTAGTTACAGCAGGGGCCTGAAGAAACCCAAACAGTTCATTTGTCCTAGGTGAGGAGACAAGAACAGAATATATAATAGTGATGTGGTTCTTATAATACTTGAGGGCAGTAGCACAGATGCTTTAGAGCTTCAAGTTACCCTCATATTTGGAACCATAAAGGTTAAGTGATGTTTCCTTTTAAATTTGGGAACCGCTCTTTGTTGTAAGCATCATAGTTCTCAATGGCATGCACATGGTGCTGTATTCACCTGCACCTGCATTGCTCAGAGCATTATGTCACTGCACTGACAATGACATAGCGGCCAGTTCTAGGGGTCAGGCACCTGTGTTCATCAGGCGAGAGGGAAATATTTCATCGGAAACCATCAACCATGTGCTCCTCAGCAGAGGTTGCCAAGGGAAGTTAATCAGATTGTTGAAAGTCTGTAACCATAGTAACAGAATACAGTAAATTCTCTGATTGTCATTTGCAGGACACCTTCCCAGACAAGACAAAGTAGAATCCTATTGTCATTACTCACCCACAAATGCCTGAGATTACTCAGATTACAGATTAGTCAGGGTTCAGCTGAAATTGAAGCTGCAAAAAGTCTATAGCCTTGGCCCTAAAGAGATCCTGTTTCCATACTATGTTTTCCTAATCAATTTATTACAGTAGCCTTCTTTTATTTTTACATTTTTTCTCTATAATATTCATACTTGCCAACAGCAAAATTGGGATATTTATGCCCTGCCCGAGAACCGTGGGATCGACCCCATAGCAGACACTTTTCGCTGGTGTTTGAATAAACACGTGTGTCCGTTCCTCGGATTATCCAGTTAATATTGAAACAATTGGCAGTTATGTAATCTCCATTGTGCTAATTCTGAATATTCAGTGGGTGCTGCTTTTCCGACTACTGTCCAACTTCTTCTCTAGTATGCTAGTCAGCGAAAGGGTATTCTTCATATTTTCAGTATACATAATAGGAATCTAAATTCTCACAACAAAGACAACTGTTAGCCAACCCTCTCAGATGGTAATACCACTGGCAAAGGCAGTGTAATTTCTGAGACAAGTGCTTTTATACATTCTAGGAACACTCCGAATGTTGTGGAAACCACGCCATCAGTTCTCCCCCAATAGTCGTACAATGTTGCCAATAGTTTCCACACCTCTGCAATAATTTATGCAACTGAATGTGACTATGACACTACTTTAGCACTATTTATAACTATTGTGTAAAGGTCCCTCTATAGTCTAAGTGACTGGTTTCCACAACTGTTATACAAATGACTGCATTGACATCTGTTGGGAGAAGACAAGTGGCATTGTTTTTATGTTGTCAGGTTATAGGAAGTTGTTATACAACAGTTGTCAATCTACGTCGTCTCTGACGCATTTAAGTTATGCCAAATTGATGGGTAAACATCATGTGTTCTTGAAACAATAGGAACATATAGAAATATATGCACAGTATCTGTTATCAATGTCAACTAAGAATAAATAAAGAGACATCTCAATAATTCCTCCCTAGTGCAATAAATTCACCCATCTGAATCACCTATCCCTTCCCATACAATGCTGATTTAAAGTTCACCCTCATCTCCTCTGTAGGTAAACTTTGACCATAGAGGCCCCCCAGGAGTTTGTTGAGTGACATTGCCAGGATCTAAGAATATCTGGGGTAGGAGGCCCAAGGCATATGTTTTGCACCACCCCCTTCCTTCTCCACCATTCTAATACATCTTTATCCAAGTGTAAAAGTCATTGAGGAATCCAGGGCACCAGGCCAAAAATCTGGGGTTCACACCCCAGATATCGGTGCTTGTGGGTTTTTCACTCTCCTTTTCCATGGGGAGTCTTGTAATAAATCTATACTAATGCTAAGCACCACATTTTGTTATTATTAAAGGGGTATTCCAGCCCCTAAAAAACATATACAGGTGTCTAATGATGAGGGGTCTTCAAATTGGGGCCCCATCTCTACCAGCTGCATAGAGTAGTGGGTTAGCATGAGCTCCTTGCCTTGTCTATGGAAGTGCTGGAGATACCCGAGTTCTTTACAGCTATGAGGTAAAAATCCAGACAGTTCAAGAGAAAGCAGCGGTGAGTGTCTTATAAGCAGTGGGAAATTCTCACACCGGACATAGAACCAAAGGTATAAAAGGGGACCTGAGCTATTACTGTTCTACTGTGTTCTTATGCCATAGAGGGACCATTGGGCCCTCTACATCACATGTGAATCTCTGTGCCCCCACATGTGGATACACCACGAGCAACTATTGGGGCCACCATAACTTTCCTCAGTAGTTGATGCTGTGGACGCAGAAGGACTGTCTATTAGACGTAAGCAGTTCTACATCACTTGATAATCTACCCCCCATTATACACACACAAATCCCATTTCTCTGTAAGTTGTGTAGTCTATAGCCATAGATCAAAGATACTTTGGCCAAAAGTCGTGCCTTGTCTATGGCTACACGACTACACAATGCTTAGGTAGTTTGGGGATTTCCGGTGACCTGGAATTGATAAGAATCAATTTTTGGCATGTTAGTACATGCATGGCTGTTAGTGTGGGTAGGGGCTCCATTAATGACAGGTAGGTATCATCACACACAAAAAACCTGTACTACGACATAGCTCACATCAAAGGCCAATGACATGAATCCAGAACATGCTGATTGTTTAGTGACACCTGGAAACCAGGAGACATGGCTGTAGCTTGCATGTCAGACGCTATAGCAACCATAGACAGGTTACGCTAACCTATACCCAGAATGCATGACTATAAACATGAGATCGCATGAAGTCCCCTGTTTTCAGTAGTAGTTTTGTAGATGTGGCTTCTTAAAGGTATAGGTTTTAGAGCCGTATTACATGACCCCAAGCAAGCAAGCGCCGATCTGTCAGGTCAGCACTCGCTTGCTCCTCGTTCCCTGCTCGCTGGCTTTGCTGTTACACGCACACAGACATGGAGTGGGGGGGAGGGCGGGGAGCACAGACAAGCTTTAAGACAATGATCAGCCGACATTGTGCATCATGTCGGCTGATTGTTGCCTCTAATGCTAAGTTTACACGGAGCGATTGAGCCGGCGCAGGGGGCTGCGGATAAGTGGGGGGCCGGGCTGCGAGCGTGGGGCTGGGTGGCGGGCGGGGCTGCGGGCGGCGCGCGGCCGGACTATCGCGTGACGACTGTTTATCTGGAACGATTGGCAAATTTTTTGCGATCGGCGAACGACGATTTATGAACATGTTAAAAGATCAAAATGAACGATTTTTCGATCGTTCGCCGCGTTTACACGTACGATTATCGTTCGAATTAGATCGTTATCGCGAAAATTCGCCTGATAATCATTTCGTGTAAACGTAGCATTAGGGTCCATTTACACAGAAAGATTATCTGACAGATTATCTGCCAAAGATTCCGCGCTCAGACTCAGAGTCCGCGCGATTTATCTTTTGCTCCGGCAAAAGATACGCCGAAAACCTACTCCACCTTTCAGGTGGTGTAGGTTTTCTGCCGTGCGCACTGACGCACATGGGATTTATGTAGAGGCAGTCCGCCTAAGGGTCCCCCTAAGGGTCCATTTACACAGAAAGATTGTCTAACAGATTATCTGCCAAAAATTTGAAGCCAAAGCCAGGAACAGACTATTAACAGAGATCAGGTCATAAAGGAAAGCCTGAGATTTCTCCTCTTTTCAAATCCATTCCTGGCTTTGGCTTCAAATCTTTGGCAGATAACCTGTCAGATAATCTTACTGTGTAAATGGACCCTTAGCATAACCTATTACACCAAACGATTATCGGCCGGTAATCGGCCAAGTATGGACCATAATCATTTGGTGTACTAGTACTCTTAGAAGGTGACTAAGACACTGTATGACAAATTGATGATATGTGTAATAGGTGTAACCAGCAGTGCAGCAGGCACTGTAATAGCTATGGTGCCCACACAAACCTATAATGCTGCCTTGTGCATTCATAGATGAACAAATATAAAACTGATTGAATCAAACTATTGAGAGGTCAATTATTGTCAAGTGTTCCAATCAAACATGACCCTTCTCACCACCAACATTATCTGGAGATTTATATATACTTTATACTTTTGGCCCAACTTTAGTATAAGGTGTATGGGCACATTTACTATCAACAGGTTCATCCCTTTTTTTTTTTACTTTCTACCAACATTTTCTGGCACAAAACTGCTGCAAACCTTTAATAAATGTGGCACATTTTATGACCCATAGCCATACACTTTTTACTGGACAAGATGCAAAATTGTCAACAAACTGATCCGCAGCTGATTTTCTCCTGCAGATCCGCAGCAGATTTCATTTAAATAACTGAACACAGCATCAAATCTGCACCATCAAATCTGCTGCAGATCTGCTGCGGATCCTGTAGGTGTGAATGCACCCTTAGGGTGGTATTACACGGAACGATTATCGTTTGAAAAATTGTTAAATCGTTCGGATTTGAACGATAATCATTTTGTGTAATAGCAGGCAACGATTAAACGACCAACGAGAAATCGTTGATCGTTTAATAGGATCCGGACCTATTTTTATCGTTTGATCGTTCGCACATCGTTCGCATATCGTTCGGTGGAATAAGAATTCACAGCTGAAACGTACACAATAGCGACGACTAAACGACCGCAAGAACGATCATAAATAACGATCATCGTTTAGTGTACTTGGGCGAACGATTTCGGGTCGTTTGCCTTAGCGGTCGTTTAAGATCGTTTATCGTTAATCGTTAGTCGTCGGAAAATTGCTTGGTGTAATAGTACCCTTAGACTGCGGTTCTGGGAGACTTCAGGTGTGGCCCTCGAGTTTTTATGTAAACACTGCCTATAAGTGCACGTCCTGTTCTCATTATAACAGCCAAAGTGCCTCAATTAACAGAGAAGACAATAACACCCTACAAACAATGCCAGCAGGGTAATTCACATAATTTAATATTGTTATACACTTAACTAACTTAGATTTTGGGAAGCGATAACCTTTTCATTGATCCCTATAGGCTCAATATAGCAAGAAATGTCCATGCATATAGGCAGAAGTGGTCTTGGTATAAGACAGCATTGTGTAAGGACTGAATTGTACAATTCATTGAACTCATACAATGCATGGTGAATGTGAGAAGCCAGGGCAGCCATATAGAATTACATAGCAGTCATTAGAAAGCAGTCATTAGAAAATCTGATCCTTATCATTATGCTACATACCCAGCCAAAGCCACAGGATTTATGCAGGTGTCATTGTTTCTAATGAATACTTTACCTAAATGGACATACAGCATTCATATACAAGGCTTAATGGGACGGTCTTGTGCTGGATACTTTCTCCTATCAGTTACCGGAGTTTGTTCTATTGCTCTTGTAAGGGTTTCATTCTCCTTTAGTGTGAATACTCTGCAAGTCTCCAGGCCGATGATTTTTAAGCATATTAGAATTGGTTGATCAGTTGACGAATGAATATTTGCTTCTTCGTCGGCTGATCACTGGGAAATTTCTTTTTATTTGCCCAATAATCAGCCTGTGTGATAGGGTCTTAAGGTGAACTGCAGCTGACAGATCCCCTTTAAGGGTAGCTTCACACATACCGTATCGCAGTGGATTTGATGGTGCGGATCCTCAGCGGATTTCATCTAAATAACTGAACACAGCATCAAATTTGCACCATCAAATCTGCTGCAGATCCTTTACATGTGAACGCACCCTGCATTCACATATAACAGCAGATCTGCAGCAGATTTGATGGCCCAGATTTGCTTTGTTTTGAATGTACAACTTCAAATCTGCTGCAGATCCTGTACGTATCACATACAGGATCTGCAGCAGATTTGATGGCGCAGATTTGAAGCTGCAGATTCTAAGCAAATAAATTCTGGGCCATCAAATTTGCTGCAGATTCAAATCTGCACCATCAAATCTGCTGCAGATCCTGCACGTGTGAGCGCACCCTAGGCTGGGTTCACACACAGTATATTTCAGGCAGTATTTGGTCCTCATAGCAACCAAAACCAGGAGTGGATTAAAAACACAGAAAGGCTCTGTTCACACAATGTTGAAATTGAGTGGATGGCCGCCATATAACAGTAAATAACTGCCATTATTTCAATACAACGGCTGTTGTTTTAAGATAACAGCAAATATTTGCCATTAAATGACGGCCATTCACTCAATTACAACATTATGTGAACAGAGCCTTTCTGTGCTTTCAATCCACTCCTGGTTTTGGTTGCTATGAGGACCTGACATGAGGACCAAATACTGCCTGAAATATACTGTGTGTGAACCCAGCCTTATAAGGCTAGGTTCACACTACGTATATTTCAATCAGTATTGTGGTCCTCATATTGCAACCAAAACCAGGAGTGGACTGAAAGCACAAAAAAGGCTCTGTCCACACAATGTTAAAATTGAGTGGATGGCCGCCATTTAATGGCAAATATTTGCTGTTAAAACAACGTTATATTGAAATAATGGCAGTTATTTACTGTTATATGGCGGCCATCCACTCAATTTCTACATTGTGTGGACAGATCCTTTCTGTGTTTTTAATCCACTCCTGGTTTTGGTTGCAATATGAGGACCACAATACTGACTGAAATATACGTAGTGTGAACCCAGCCTAATGGTGCGTTCACACGTACAGGATCTGCGGCAGATCAATGAAAAGTAACTCTGGGCCATCAAACCTGCTGCGGATCTGCTGGAGATCTGCTGCAAATTCAAATCTGCGCCATCAAATCTGCTGCAGATCCTGTACGTGTGAACGCACCCTAAGGGTACGTTCACACTTACCTGACCTGCAGCTTATTTTCTGCTGTGGATCCGCAGCAGATTTTATTTAAATAATTGAACACAGCATCAAATCTGCACCATCAAATCTGCTGCGGATCTGCTGCAGATCTGCTGCGAATCCTGTAGGTGTGGACGCACCCTTACAATACATTCTAATTAACTGATTGAGAGCAACCCCCAAAACAGTGTCAGAATAAAGAAGGGCTCATCCAAAAAAACTGTGTGACCTCCCACATGGAATGTAGATAATGAGAGGACTAGGGTTGTTGCTAGTTGCTGGTGCATCAAAGTACTGTGTGTGTCCATTTGTGTCCGCCTGCTAACTGCTATACCCTATGTCCATGTATTTTATAACGATAATCACAATAATAAAATCCATAATACTTGTATTTAGCTAGATTTATTTGATTCAAGCTCCAAAAATACATTGCCAGAGCCTATCCATCAGCTGTGGATGTCCCTGTAGTGATGGAGATGCTGAGTGATAAGCTGAATGTCCCTTGTATGTGTATAGAGCCCATTCCCTCTTTACTGTACTGCAGTGAGGTCACGTAACACCTTGCATTGTGATTGGTAATAAAGGCCGTCCCTGAGGATATCCAGAATGTGCTGCACAGGTTATAGTTATCTGCAAGACAGAGATTTTCTCCCCCCGATCTCACAATCTCAGGCTGCAGGAGTGATACGGCTTCACATCTGCGCAGCCTATGTCCCTGCTGTGCGCACTGTACTATATAACAAGCAGAACCGTGTATTCCATCCTCCAAATACTATAATGTATGGTTACAGGGAATGTTCTAGTGGGATGGAGCTGTCGCTTTAGATTTACTCCTAGATTTCATCACATATCTGACATTTATTATGTGGGGAGGAAATTGCAGACTTTGCAGAAACCTTGTAGCGTGTGGTTCTGATCTGTCCTCACGCTGGTTTCTCTTTAAAAGAAGACAAGTGCAGATGAATGTAATTCAGGCAAACAAGTTTACTGAACTCTTTCACACAGAGATCCAGCAATCTTAACGCATTCCTATTCTCCAAAGAAACACACAAGCTCAGCTGCTGCTATTACACAAGGTGGCACCATTTCTTGAATGTTACAGAATAATACAACATTCTCTTACATCCTAACCAGCTGCACAATGATGGGGTATCACTGCCCTTGTGAACTAGTAGGACAGATGGCAATTTGAATTAGGTTAATATTAATTAACTAACTAGAGCTACGCATGCTATACAAGGTCATCTAGGCTTCTCCCACCCTGCAGAAATACATCATTATTATGCTGCTGGAAGAACTAAGGGCCCTATTACACTGAGCCATTATCGTTTAAAAATTCACTATAACTATTAAAAATGAGCAACTATCTTTCTGTGTAATAACACCCAACGATCAAACGACGAACGAAAAAATGTGTATTTTTGTCTTTCAACATGCTGAAAAATTATCGTTTGTAGTTCGCCAATCGTCTGCATGTCTGTTAGTGTAATAAGTCTTTCGCCGTGTGTTGTTCTGAGGAATGATATTTAGCAACCATATAATGACGTAAAAAACGATTGTTCATAAAAGTAATCGGTGAATGTAAAACTTCAGAATTGTTCGCTACAAAATTGCTAGTTTTCACTGACGATCGATCGTTATAGCAAATCTTTAAACGTTAGGGCCTTAAGGGAAAACAGAAGATTAACATTAGAAATCAATGCCTAACAGGGCTATAACTTCAACAACTCAACTCAATTGTGCTGTCTTTACTGGAACCCCTTTCTGGTTTAAGGGCTCATTTATACAGAAAGATAATCTGACAGATTATCTGCCAAAGATTTGAAGCCAAAGCCAGGAAAGGATTTGAAAAGAGGAGAAATCTCAGTCTTTCCTTTATTACCAGTTTATAGTCCATTCCTGGTTTTGGCTCAAAAAAATCTGTCAGATAATCTGTGTAATAGGGCCCTAAATTACCTAATACAGGACCACACCCATTTACCACTTCTTGATTTTTGTATTTTGACAATTTTCTTCTATAATTAGGGTATGTTCACACTAAGGAATCGGCAAGGAATTTCAAGCAGAGTTGGCGCTGAGGACTCCGTGTGAAATTCTGTAAATCCCATAAATTCAATAGGATTTCTTAATCTTAATCCACCATCCGCCCAGAGAATTGACATGTCAATTCTTTGGGCAGATGGCGGGTTGAGCTTGAGACATAAATGGGACAGGTAGAATTTCAAGCAGAGTCTGCGGCGCGAACTCTGCTTGAAATTCTTTGTCCATTTAGTAGTGTGAACATACCCTTAGGGTCCTATTACACTGAGTGATTTTTAACGATTAACGTCTAACGATAAACGATCGCAAACAAGATTGTTTATCGCTAACCTGAAATCGTTCACGATATTACATGGAACCATAGTCGTTAGTTACGATTGTTACTACGATCATTGTTGCGATCGTTTCTGTGATCGTTTACTTCTTCTGATCCCAGCAAAACAATGAACAATGTTTTATTACACTAAGCGATTAGTGAACAAATGCGGAACTTGAGAGAACGAATGTGGAATTACAGCGAACGATTAGCGATAATTTTAGGTTCAGATCTCGATCAACGACATACGATCGATTTTTCGATTGCTGCCGGCAATTACACAGAATGATTATCGTTTAAATTTTAACTATTTAATGATTTTTCGCACAATAATCGTCCCGTGTAATAGGGCCCTTACCCTTTTCACTGCCTGACCCTTTTGTTCTAGGAGGGATAAGCCTGCGCTAGAGCAGTCTGGCTGCAGCCCACCCCTGCCCTCTACCAGCTTGTTCTTCTGACCGGTGGGGGTCTCGAAATGTAAAAACTTGTTGAAATTTTTTATTGATGATAGGTGCTCTTTAAGTGTCGCAGAGTCCTTGCACAGCTATATTCCCTCTGCTGTTGTGTGCCAGTTTTCCCTGTTGCATCAAGAGTTTCAGTAATTTGCTCCTAAAACTCTGTGTGGGGCAGTGGTCACTGCAATCTCAACCCAAATCTGTCTTAGGTGAAGATAGCTCCTGGAACAGGATTTCCGCTTTTGTAGCATGCATGTCTTGGTTATCTTGCTTTTAGCAGGTGATAACTGGACCTGGTGCTTTGCTGGCCTAAACCTTTTCACTGGACCTAGCTAACAGGAGTAGATGTTTACACGTCCTGGCCAGAGGCAGACCCACTAGAAAGACCCAGTCCTCTGGAGAGAAGCTTGCAGTTATTGGTTCTAACTCAGTAAAAAGGGGTAAACCTGGGAGATACTTCCCTCAGACCACAGTTCTGATCAAAGCTGCCCGAGAGATGATCATGTGACCAAATTCCATGCATCCTTGATATGTGATCCTTGGACATCTGTAATACCTCAGTTTATGCAGTACTGGCAGTGTTTAGCAGTATGACAAGAAAAACTACAATGTATACAAGTTAACTCACAATACATATACACAGATTTAGAGAGAGATTCTTCAATCACATAACAACAATATATATATTTTATTTTAATCAGATAATTTTTATTAGTTTTTTTGCATAACAAAAAGTTACACTTTTCATCCCAGTACCACATCCCCGCCCCTGCAACCACCCACCGACAACAATATACTTTTAGTAGCTGGGATACGGGTATTGGGGCACTGCAGACAGTGTAGCAATACATCATGCCGTATTTTCTAGCGTATAAAATAACCCCCAAATTTTCTAGTTAAAATATAGAGTTTGGGATATACATACTGTATAAGACTACCCCTCTTCCAATGCACACCAATTAAAAACTAATAAAAACCATCAGACAGCAGAGAGATCTGAGAGGCAAGAAAGGAGGGACAGTAATACCGGTAGGATACAAGGGCGGCCAGACGGGTGAAAGAGGAGTGTTTTTCTGGGCACAGCGCCACTCTACCGTATCTCTTTTTTCCTTACCCCGGATGCCTGCAGCTTGCTCTGGCCTTTATACGGTCGCCACATACATCAGGGATACAGCCGTTTTTTAGCTCCCCCCACCATATGCGGCGACCACAGATTCTCCAGTCTTTTTTTGGAGTTTTTTAACACCCGGCATATAAGACAACACTCGGCATATAAGACGACCCCTGACTTTTGAGAAGATTTTCCTGGGTTAAAAAGCAGTCTTATACGCAGGAAAATACAGTACTTTAATATTCTTTCAGTGTTCTGTGTTCTTTTCAGTAAACCCCTTACAGCTTCGGTCTTCTTGTTTAAAACACAATTTTCTTACATCAACAGGTGCAATATGTCTCTTTATGTTCACCTAGTATACATACCCAGACAATACGGAGCACACAGCAAATACACATCACGATCCCTTGTAACCATGGCGACCTCTCTATAAAACTTAAAGGCTATGGAACACTGAATACATTATATTACACAAAAAGAAAAACAAGATAAGAGAGTTATAAAACCGTAAAGAGTTTTAGAAGGCACTGAAAGATGTCCCCCTGACAAGGTGAAGTTCCTTGGCACGGAGAAATCACACCTCCTTAGTGAAGGGCGGTGGAGTGTTACACATTGCATAAGCATGGTTTAAAATAAGTCATGTCTACATGAATGTGAAAATAATCCAAGGACTAAGTAATATACAGTACAAAAGGACAAAACAGCACAGTTACAGATCAGTATTTACATGTCTTTTTCTGTTCACTGTTCAAAGTTGATCATATCTATGTACAAGTTATAGCGACATGTTAGAAGTTTGCATCAGTGGAGGACCAGGTGCTGAGACCCCCGCTGATCGCTAAAACGAAGGAGCAGACATGCTCAGCAGCATGCGCTCTGCCCCTTCGGGCTCGTTCACACAGAGCAAAAGCAGCTGAATTTCTGCGCTGAATCAGCGCTGAAATTTCAGCCGTTAAAATAGGTGCAGAGCTAATTTCCATTGTGTTGAATGCAAATTTTGCTCTGCAGTTCACACAGTGGAATTTCGGCACTGAACTAATCCACTTTCCGCCAGAAGAATGAGCATGTTCATTCTTCCGCTAGCGGAAGCCTATACAAACTAATAGGGCTCTGATTATCTGTTTCAGCGTGGAATACGCGCAATACAAGCGGTAATTATGCGCTGAATCAGCACGGAAATGGGGAAAAAGGGGGGGAGGAGGATTCTAGTATATATTCTGGTATAGTCTAGTTTACTCGCCAAATACTCGCTGAATTTCAGCGCTGAATACATGTGGATTCAGCGCGGATTCCTCGAGTATTCTGCGCTGAATTTGTTAAGAGCTGATTACGAGCTGAACACTTTCCTAGCGGAATACGCAGGGATTCTGCTTACATTCTGCTTATATTCTGCTCGGAATTCAGCGTCAGTTGATTTCAGGCGGAAATATTTCCTCGCGTAATTTGCCCCTTTTGCTCTGTGTGAACGTATTCTGCTGTAACTGCTTATAAGAGCAGTCTGTGTAATTATAATGGGAGACTATAGAACTTCCGGCAATTCCGTCTACTTGAAGCTCCATAGGCTCCCATTATAACGCAGAAAAAAAAAAGACAAATTTGGTCAGCTCTCCTAGAACACCATTCACACTAGGCAGGAGCATGTTGCTATGGCTGGAGTTGCAAACACACAAAAACACCGAAAAATGCAACAGCTTACCGCAATGGCAAGATACAGACCCACTACAGACAGGAAAATAGTTAAAAGCAGCCCCCCCCCCAAACTGCCAAAAAAAAAAACTTCCTTAAAAATAATGAGGCTCTTGGTTACCACTTGAAAATGGTATAAACTGCCCCACCACGTTACGGTGGCCTCATGCTCGGGACTGTCCTACACTGTACTATGGCCTCTCCATGGCATGAAATACGCCTATGCTCTGGGCATGCAAGATCTGTCTTATACCGGCACAAGTAATTGCACCACCTGGGTGGGATGGGTGGAGTGCACGACCAAGTAGAGGCAACCACTCCCTCCATCTGGAACACAGAAAAAAAAAGACAAATTTGGTCAGCTCTCCTAGAACACCATTCACACTAGGCAGGAGCACATTGCTATGGCTGGAGTTGCAAACACACAAAAACATAGAAAAATGCAACAGCTCTCGCAATGGCAAGATACAGATCCACTACAGACATAAAAATAGTTAAAAGCAGCCCCCCCCCCTAACTGCAAAAAAAAACTTCCATAAAAATAATGAGGCTCTTGGTTATCGCTTGAAAATGGTATAAAATTATAACGCAGGTCGCTCGTAGTTTATAGCAGAGTAGAAGGGACTGAGCATGTAATGCTTAGCACATCTAGTCCCTTCATTTGGCGGGGGTCTCAACACCTGGTTTCCCACTGATGCAAACTTTTGACATCTTATAAATTATACAGTGGTGGAAAACTAATTGGCCTAAAGAAGTTATCCCAAGATCATAACCTAGATCACCTACGGTATCCATAGGTCTTACAAAGATAGTCATAGGTTAGATATTCATATGTCAATCCAGATGTTTCAGATTCCCCCTCAAGTTATGATTAGATTGAAAATAAATCACTGTAGGATTTACTCACCTGCTTGTTGTTGGTTTCCAGGCAGCATTTAGAGATTTCCTGAACTAAAAAATTTATGAAAAAAGGAGAATGTTAAAGAAATCTAGCCAATATTAATCAAAAGTTCACACTGACACCAAATTACACCTTCCAAGATAACTGTTCAAATAAATAGTACCATACTGTGCCCATAAGAAAAGTGCCATGGGTTCCCAAACCAATGCTGTCACTGTATGCAGTTTAATTAAAGGGGTACTCTGGCGCTGATAAAAAAAAAAAAAAAAAAAAAAAATCAATCAATCAAACATAGTGTTCCCACTTACCATCCCTCCTGAGTCTGTCTCTGTTTGAATTGCCCGCTATTTGCAGGTCCCTGAAGCTCCAGTTGGTGGCTTCATTTTTTCTTCACTTCCTTGGTTTAGGCTTTCCCATGATGCACTTTGTCTCCTGTGATGTCTAACTGACTCTGTAAAACTGTTAGAAGGCTTACATCTTGCTCAGCCAATCACAGCTGAGCAACCTGAGTCCTCTGACGAAGGAAGGCTGGCTTAACAGGGCTTAGACCCGCCTCCCTCTTGATGATGTCACTGTCACAAAATGGCTGCCACAGAACAGCCTGGGGTCAACAGTCATTAGGTAAGAATGAGTTTACTTCTCTTACTGGTGGTGGGTTGAGGGGGGAAAAGATAGGGTAGGGGGCAGATAGGTGATTGAAGCATATTACAAAGTTATATAACTTTATCTCCTTTAGGCTATGTTCACACAACGTAAAAAAATAGAAAAGACGTCCGTTATTGCCGCAATTTAACTGACTGCAATGCAATGCATTGAAGTCAAAGGAATGATGGACATCCAATGCACACAGTGTATAAAATGATGGATGTTATCTGCGTAGCCGTTAAAATAATGATCATGTCAATTATTTTCGGACGTCTTTTGCTAACAGTGGACGTTATTTTTTTAGCTGTTTACACACAGTTTTTCTTTTTTCACCGTCTTTTCTCCATTTTTACTATTAAATTCAATGGACTTTTCAAATAAAGACATATTCAAAGAGCAATTAGTAACCCCAAACTAGAATAATGTACGGCCAATCCGTATGGACAGGCGGCCAATCCTCAAAATAACAGACATCATTTTTGACTCAAAGTGACGGACGTCATTTTAAAAATTATAAATGGACAAGAAAGAAGTTGTGGGAACATAGCTTTACTATATATGCAGAAAAATCATTATAAGTGCACCATATCAATTTAGATCACTCCTCTCATTCAACACTGAAACAAGTTTTACGCATCCACATTATTTTGCATTATTGTGCTTTCAGTGATATTTTTCTGTCAAATTTGTTTCCTCCATGGTAAAAAGAAAATGACCCAGCAAAGCCCTCAGCTGTGTTTAGCAGCAGACAGCTCTATCATTATGTGGTCCAAAATGTATCTATAAAAAGCACCATTTCCCTTCTGCAGTTTAGAAGTCGCCCTCACCAGCCACTTTTATATTTTTTCAGAGCAGGAAAGAAGTCGTCCTGCATGTCCGTTTCATAAATAGGTTTGCCATTTAATGTGCTGGACACCTAGGGAGAAGAAATATTCCAGTCCTATTATTACCACTTGGATCATCAGTGGCTGCTCAAGTCAAGATATTTTATTACATCATATTTTTGGGGGGTATTCATGTGCTATTGCTGAGATTGGTACATGTGTATAGGTATTAATAAGAGAAGACTGACATTATGCACATAGGCTGTGGTTCCCCACTACGTTTTTGATGCATTTGGCCACAATTGTATCATTACCTAATACAAGCACATAATATAAACAGATGATCCACTTACAGCAACTTGTTTGCTGTTTGCAGGTAGAACAGGTGATTATTATTTTTCACACTGCACTGGTAGAACAGATATATTACAAAGATGATAGGTATTTGGCAAAATATAATCCACTGTGGTGGGGCTGCCCACGAAATCTGCTGCAGTCAGCAATATGGTAAAGTAATAAGACAATTTATTTACTTAAAATCCATATAACAAAGCAAATGTGTTTTGGCAGTGTGTCATCCCTTCTTCAGATTCAGTGTTATTCTGGAAAACAAAACTACTTATCAGTCTGCCCAGCATTATAACATGATGTCTGATGATTGGATTGCATTTTCAATGTGACAGGTTTCCTTTTAACCCCTCAAGGACAGAGACAATTTTTGTTTTTGCACTTTTGTTTTTTCCTTCTTGTGTTTAAAAGGCCATAGCGATTTTATATTGTAGCCTACAGAGTCCTTATTTTTTGTGAAACCAATTGTACTTTGCAACTGCAGACTTACCTTTTCCGTAAAATATGCTAAGAAACTGGAAAAAAAAACTAAATGTTCAAAAATTGCTCTATTACCATTCTTATAACACATTCATTTTTTGGTCTATGGGGCTGTGTGAGGTGTCATATTTTGCGCCATGATCTGTTCTTTCTATCGATACCTTGCTTGCATATATGTGACTTTCTGATCAATTTTTATTACATTTTTTTTTAATTTGAAGTGACAAAAATTCAGCAATTTAGCATTTTTGCCATTTTTTTGCATTTATGCTGTTTACCATGAAAGATTGGGAATATGATAATTATGCACGCAGTGATACCGAATATGTTTTTTACTTATTTATTTTTATTTATAAAATGGAAAAGGGGGGTGATTTAAAATTTTATTAGGGAATTGGATATTTTTATTATTGGAAAAACTTTTTACATAGTAATTTGAAGTCCCCCTTGGGGACTTCTAATTCAACTGTAATCATCTCTCATAGATACATACATACATTCATACATACATACTGCATTGATTCATGATATCAGTGCTCCATTGCTATGGGCTGTTGGAGCACAGAGCAATGAAGTGCCGTGCCGGGATCAGTGTCATTGCAATGATAAGGCCTGTTCCGGGCAGAAAAGTGGATCGCCCCTCCTCGATTGTATCCCTATACCACCAGCGATGGGCTTTTGAAGACATTTAAATGCAGCTGTCAGTTTTGACAGCTGGTTTTAAGTTTAGTTGGTGAGGCGATTGGCCCGTGCCTGCTAATGGTTGTGGTCCCTGACTGCTGATAGTGTTATAGCCTTCAGCACTTTAGCAGCTTAAAGGAGAAGTCCGGCGAAAATTTTTATTAAAATATTGTATTGCCCCCCAAAAGTTATACAAATCACAAATATACGGGAAATGCTAATAAAGTGCTTTTTTTTCCCTGCACTTACTACTGCATCAAGGCTTCACTTCCTGGATAAAATGGTTATGTCACTTCCTGGATAAAGTGGTGATGTCACGACCCGACTCCCAGAGCTGTGCGGGCTGTGGCTGCTGGAGAGGATGATGGCAGGGGGATACTCAGTGTCCCTCCAGTGCCCTGTGTCCCTCAGTGTCCCCCTGCCATCATCCTCTCCAGCAGCCACAGCCCGCACAGCTCTGGGAGTTGGGACTTGACATCACTATTTTATCCAGGAAGTGACATCACCATTTTATCATCCAGGAAGTGAAGTTTTGATGCAGTAGTAAGTGCAGGGAAAAAAGCACTTTATGTGCATTTCCCATAATAAGTGTATATTGGTGATATTGGTGATATTTTGGTATATTGGTGATAACTTTTTTTTTTTTTTTGGGGGGGGGGGGGGGGCAATACAATACTTTAATAAAAAATTTTTGCCGGACTTCTCCTTTAAGATAGCCTCTCTGACACTTTGTACCATAAAATTAAAGCATTTTGTCTACGCTCTGGAAGCAGAGAAAGATATATGAAAGGTACTATGTGTTGCCTTGACCAGCTATCCAAGAGTTCAGTGGTTTGAAATGTGAATTAGAGATGACAAATTCACATTAAAATGTACCTGTGATTAGAACTTTCAATACATAAATCAAAAGTAGATGTGATATAAAGAAAATTTCCTATTTACATTAATTATTATTATTTTAGTTATTATTGCTGTAAAACAAAGCTGAACTTACCAGAAATCCAGGTCCAGTCTCCTGAAGGCAGACTTTTCGTCTTGTGCTGGTTGTAAAAAAGAGACTAAACACATGAAGTCCCAGCCAGTACAGAGAGTCATAGCTAAATGCGTCCATCATTCAAATGACTGCCTTCTCTGTGAGCGCTCAGATGACCTGGGAAACACAGGACATTCTGTGTTAAGTCTTTTTTTGTCAACCAACATAAGACTTAGGGTCTTATTCCACGGGACGAGGAGGGCCCGATCAACGATGTAAATGAGCGGCGATCTGCTAGATCGCCGCTCGTTTACTGGGGCTATTCCACGGCCCGATGATTGTTGAGCAAGGGCTGCAAGGACATCGTTACTGATGTCCTTGCAGCCCTTGCAGCATCATACATTACCTGCAGGTCTTCTTCTCCGCGTTGTCTTCATCCCAGGGTCCCGCGCGCTCTATCTTCTGAATGGCCGGTCAGCTGACAGGCCACACTCAGCCAATCACAGGCCGCGGCGGTCCCGGTCCTGAGCGCTCCGTCAGCTGACCGGCCATTCTGAAGATAGAGAGCGCGGGACCCGGGGATGAAGACAGCGCGGAGAAGAAGCCTGGACAGGTGATGTATGATGCTGCTGTCAAATCGTTGGTCACCCGCCGCGGACCGCTATTCAACCGTAGCGATGCGCGGTTCATCGGCTGATCGTTCTATTTCACCGAACAATACTCGGCCGATTATCGTTACTGTGGAATAGGGCCCTAAAAAGCTGCCTTCAGGAGTCTGGACCTGGATTTCTGGTAAGTATAGCTTTGTTATAAAGCATGATAACAAAAAAAAATAAAAACTTGCTTTATATCACATCCCCTGTTGATTTAGATTTTGAAAGTTATAAAAAAACACTTTAAAGAGACTCTTGTCAATAGGTTTATGCTGTCCTATCTAAGGGTAGTATAAACTAGTGACAAATTCCCTTTAAGCTTAGTGAACATTGTGATTACGATGGAAAGTGTATGTAAAGTGTCAATATCTTCTTCTGAAAATCCCATGATTGACAAGGGACTCCGAACTGGAGTGTTTCATAATCCTATATTGACCTAAGGTTGAATTAGTCTAAATGACTAAGCCTGTGATTTACATATCATTATCCCCATTCTATTCAAGCTAAGGCTTTCAAAGTTTCCTTAAAGCTGCAGCATTGGAAAGACTTATGTAAAAACAGGTTATATTGTAATGTATAGGCTTTTAATGGAGAAGCTTGATGCTTATTATCTCTGTAGAATTTAACATGGGATTTATGAGAAATTAAAGGCCAAGAAGCCAGCTAACTGTCCTAGATGATAGGAGGAGAAGGAGGATGATGATGAAGTTGCCTACAAGTTTTACTTTTGTTTACCTCTTAGTCTTGATCATGTACTTATTTGTCTTTTCCTGCAACACTCGTACTTCCAGAGATCTAGACCCATATTGACATACATAGCATATACAGTATATTTCTTTCCATTTACATTGCAATGACTAAGGCCTTATTCACATGCCCTGTAATCTGCAGATCCGTATCTGTTCTCGAGGCTTTTCACACGATCAGTAGATTACAAGGACGCAAACCAATCCTGGGGGGAAAAAAAAGAAATTTCCTAGTGCGGACCCTGATTTTTTTTTGCAGATTCATAGAAATCAATGGGATCTGCTATTTTTTACAGATTGTAACCTTCTGGCATCCGTATTCCTGTAAAAAAATAAGGATAAGTCATTAGTCACATGTTCAAAGGTTGTGTTTCCCAAAAAAACCCTGATTTACGGAAATTCGGATGCACTAAAGATGCCCAATCCGTAATTTGTATGGGTGGATAGTGGGAGGAATCCACGGACATGAAAGAATACTGAACGTGAGCATAAGGCCTAAGGTTTTCTAGACTTGTGTGTCATTAAGTGTTGCCGCTCAGTCCCACTCACTTGTATACTAGGAAGAGAGGGCAATAATATGCAATCCTCTAATGGAGTTTTTCCTAGAATAAATTATAATTAGCCAACATTACATTGCATTTTAAGGCTATGTTCCTAAGTCTTTTTTGTCCTTTTGAGGCTAAATAATAGCTTTTATTTCATAGTAACAGCCCGTTATTGTACTAATTATCATTGTGATATACCGGCCATTATTTGGCTTTTGACAGCCAAAAAAGACGCTGTGGGAACATAGTCTGAGACTGTACTAGTACTGTGTCTTCTTTAGATGCTTTAAGGAGATGCATCTCCACTGTGCTCCACCTGACGAAGAGGCCTGAAATGCATCGTCCCTGATTATAATAAAGTTAGCTGTACAATACTTATGACTGCTTTGGTATGAGGGTATGTTTACACATATTGGGTTTGCCTTGTGGACTTTTTCCAGTGCATTAGATACAAATTGTGAGTAGATTTGTTTAAAATTTTGCACCACAACTGAACTCTCATCATCTCCTCAGCGCAAAAGTGAAGCCATAGGAATGTATTACATGCCCCTGTTTGGTGTTACAGGTAGAGAATACAGCGTGCTGTTACAGGTAGAGAATACAGCGTGCTGTGTGGTGTTACAGGTAGAGAATACAGCGTGCTGTGTGGTGTTACATGTGCTGTGTGGTGTTACAGGTAGAGAATACAGCGTGCTGTGTGGTGTTACAGGTAGAGAATACAGTGTGCTGTGTGGTATTACAGGTAAAGAATACAGTGTGCTGTGTGGTGTTACAGGTAGAGAATACACAGTGCTGTGTGGTGTTACAGGTAGAGAATACAGTGTGCTGTGTGGTGTTACAGGTAGAGAAGACAGCGTGCTGTGTGGTGTTACAGGTAGAGAATACAGCGTGCTGTGTGGTGTTACAGGTAAAGAATACAGTGTGCTGTGTGGTGTTACAGGTAGAGAATACAGCGTGCTGTGTGGTGTTACAGGTAGAGAATACAGCGTGCTGTGTGGTGTTACAGGTAGAGAATACAGTGTGCTGTGTGGTGTTACAGGTAAAGAATACAGCGTGCTGTGTGGTGTTACAGGTAGAGAATACAGTGTGCTGTGTGGTGTTACAGGTAGAGAATACAGCATGCTGTGTGGTGTTACAGGTAGAGAATACAGCGTGCTGTGTGGTGTTACAGGTAGAGAATACAGTGTGCTGTGTGGTGTTACAGGTAGAGAATACAGGGTGCTGTGTGGTGTTACAGGTAGAGAATACAGCGTGCTGTGTGGTGTTACAGGTAGTAACTGTGTGCTGTGTGGTGTTACAGGTAGAGAATACAGTGTGCTGTGTGGTGTTACAGGTAGAGAATACAGCGTGCTGTGTGGTGTTACAGGTAGAGAATACAGCGTGCTGTGTGGTGTTACAGGTAGAGAATACAGCGTGCTGTGTGGTGTTACAGGTAAAGAATACAGCGTGCTGTGTGGTGTTACAGGTAGGGAATACTGTGTGCTGTGTGGTGTTACAGGTAGAGAATACAGCGTGCTGTGTGGTGTTACAGGTAGTAAATGTGTGCTGTGTGGGTGAGACCACAAAGAAATCATAAATTACTGCAAATAATTCAGTAACACAATGAAACTGCAATGTGTGATCACAGCCTAGATGTTCTGCAACAGCTTTGGATGAGGAATAGGCAGGGTGGAGGACTGTGAGGAACAGCTGAGGGAAAGCATTGCATTCTGGAACCTGTAGTACTGTGTACAACTGCTCAACCGAGAAGTGCAGAAACACAAAACAGAACAAAACCCCCCAAAACAAATGGATTTTTGGTAGTTTTAAAAATGGAATAGATAGGTAAGTAATGCTTTATGCTTCTGCAGAAGTTTCATTTTACCTGGAGTTCCCTTTTAATGGTGTCTAAAGTGATTGTGCATAGTGAATGGATGGATGAAGGATTGCCTGCTGAGGCTCTGTCGCCCAAGGGCCCGCAAAGACCTGGAGCCGGCCCTGTGTACATGTACAACATGTCTTATTAAGGGTTAAATAATAGGTTCCCTTTAAATGTCAGGTTGTTTTCTATTGGAGACTTTTTTGTTACACATTTTCTAAATCTTTATATATGTGTTTTTGAAATGAGGAAAAAAATTATTTTCCATGCAGCTTTACTGTAGAACAAACTTTTCTATACATCATGTAGCAACCAACCTAATGGAACCTCCTCCCTGCAGGAAAATGATAAAACACAGACTGCAGTGTCTATAAAATTTCCAGGCAGTTTCCATGACGACAAAAGTTGTGAAAAAAAACTGTGTAAGAAATAGTTTGTTTTTATAAAATGTGTGTTGAGCTCTTACAGACATCTCAACCAGAGCTGATTGGGAGGCCCTGCCATCCCATCTAAAGTATTAAACTCAGTTTGCCGTTAATACAGTTTTTGGTAAATTAGATCAGGGGGATGGGGGGGGGGGGGGGCGAATATTGTCTTTCGAGAGATATCAGCAGGTTAGATGCTTCTAACTTGCTGATAGTTTCCCTTTAAACAAGCAGCAATAGATACTGAAGACCCTTCAGTGTTTGCACGAGTGCTTCTGCCCCTTCAAACAGCTGATAGGTGGGGGTGCTGGGAGTTCCCTGCTGATATGATATTGATGCCTATTCTGAGGATAGGACATCAGTTTTACAAAGCTGCATAACCCCTTCTAGTCATGGTCAAGCATATACTTTATTGTCCAGTAGGTTCATCACGTGATGGCACACAGAGAATTTTGTGTGCTCATCTTACCAGACATGTTTAACTGAGACCCATGTAAAAAAAAACAAAAAAAAACAAACAAACAATGGAAACTTAATTGTACTGTGCAGTAACTCTTTGTAGTCTTTGTCCTGTGAAGTTAGCTGCTTGTGTTCAAGGCTTCTCCTTCCTTCAGCTTCCTTCCTTCCTTTAGTAGCTACGTTTTTTGCCTCCTTGAGCATCCCCTCTTTTCTTAGACTTCTGTGGCAGCTAAATGGGTATTTCCATCCAGATAGTTTTGGAATATTCAGATAGACTATAAATGTCTGAGAGATACTGGTCTCTCTGTATCTCGGGATCTTGCACCCTCCCTCGGCCCCTTCATACCTGCTTGAAGTCACTGGGAATAGTTGGAAATCACAGAACAGTAGAATGTTCTGTTTTATGCTTTTATTTAACTCCCATAGAGGTTAATAGGAGTTACTGAGACAGCAGAGCAGGACAAGCTAAATGGTTTTGCTGGAGCTGCCTGTGGGAGTGTCAGGTGACCAGAATCTTTACTTCCTTGACATGTGGTAAATACACACCAGTTTTAACACTTGCAAAGTCAATATACCTCAGTATATGCTGCTGTAGTAGTGTTTAACAGTGTTGCAAATAAAATGGTAGCACATACTAGTAACTTACGATACCTAGCAAGATATTCCTCAAAACATTAGACCTATGGTAGCTGGGGCACTGCACAATGGTGGTGGAATTTGACCACTATGTTGGAGGGAGTAGCTTGATTCTGTAAATCAATATAGCTATAAACCTGGGATATAACTACAAGAAAAGGATACGTTGGATTTTTAGCAAATAGAGAAGCTGCATATAGAGATTTCCCTGTGTGTATAGAAGTAGTACTATAGAGATGTTATAAATGGGCCTACTCTTTATCAATAATAAAATTCTTCTATACAGGAAAGCGAGCTACAGAAAACAGGAAATGTTAGCCTGTTGGCCAGAATATGTGAAATATTTCAATATTCATCCCATACAAAATTCTATCAAAACTTTATTTATAAAAACCTAATTGATACATTGATTTCTGATGACACATTCCCTTTATGTTGCAGAATTAACAATAATACAGTTTGCTAAGCTTTGATGTAGCTCTGCTATAAAAAAAAAGCGTCCATTGTTATGAAATACTGACCACATAAAGGATCACAAACCTTGGCCTTCCATTCCCCACTGTACCTTTTTGATGTCCTTTCTTTCGCTGTCATCCATAATGTTCTATTAGATATGAGCCTGCTAGCTTGCAAAATTTTTCTAATTATCTGCTTGGCAATCAAGAAAGTCGAGGCTGCCTCTGGTTACTTCAAGACATCAAGAAGATCATTTGCATATCTTAATAACATCACTGGTTGAGCAAGATGGTAATAAATCCATCAAATGACAGACCACAAAGGGTTAATTAATGATGGTCTCTGAAGTTTTCATCATGGACAGGGTACAGTTTAGTGATGCAGTGTTTTGGCTTGCTGGGAGATGTCTGACATCTATGTTATGAGTATGATGATCTACTTCTACCTCATATGCACAGGTATAGACAGCACCCTACAAGGACTGTGGAGTGGAGCTGATACATTGGCCATCACCTTGTCTGCAACTTTGTGGTTCAGTGGCTTGTATGGCTGTCATTCTGCTATGGATGTGGCTACAACCAAAGTAGCCATAGAGTTACTGCAAATTAGAGGTGTTTAGGGGGGCCTACTAAGGTGAGGGAATGCTGTTGCTCTTTGAAGATAAAAAGAACAGATGGTAGTTTTCTACTTTGGGGGCTTCCTGACTTTTTTATGGGCTCCAATAACTTTGCGTTACTCTCTTCCACTGTAGTTTCATGTACTCTCCTATGTTTAGGGTCTGAAATCAATTTCTTTGGCCCATTAAGAAAAAGGCTGTATTACACGGATCAATTATCTGCCAAATCAGGCCGCTATTGACCCTTGTCTAGGGATGGTCCGAACCTGCCGAGGTTCGGGTTTGTATGAACCGAAACGCTCGGCAGCAGATTCCCGCTGTCTGCCCGCTCCGTGGAGCGGGCGGATCCAGCGGGAGTAATGCTTGGAAAACTGGGATACAGCCTATGGCTATGGCTGTATCCCAGTTTTCCTGGCGGCCCTCCCGCTGGATCCGCCCACTCCACGGAGCGGGCAGACAGCGGGAATCATTACCGAGGGTTCGGTTCGTTTGAACCCAAACCGAACTCGGTTCGGACCATCCCTACCCCTGTCATACTGAGAATGATCAGCTGAGGAGTGAGCAATCATTTACTCATCGTCGGATTATTGTTGCCTCTCAACCTGTTTGCAGATCATCAGCCACCGACCTTGCATTACGCCGTGTAATAGCTGATGTGCAGCCGACAGCTGATTAAAGCAATGGCTACACAAACGATTATAAATCTGCTTACTAGGCTGTATAAGTGAGCACCAATCTAGCAGAAAAGGGGCTCACTTACCCGGTGCTTCGGGCTGTCTAATACGGCCTTTGGAGCTCAACTTCCATCTAATCATAATCAAAGATCTAATAGGTTATTAGTGATTTACCCTATAAGAAATAGATCCTAGTGACAATAATTTTCCCTTAAAGGGGTTATCCAGCTAAGAGCAAAAATTTGAAATGCTAGCTGGTCTTAACCACCAAGTCCCTCTAAGTATTTTGAACTGTCTCCCGTCTTTCTAGCTGCTGCCATTCCTGAGTTACAAGTTTTCCTAAAAGCCGATCTATATTCAAGATAGGAAACTACATTTCCCATCATGCATTTCCCTGATTGGTCCACTTGCGCCCCCTCAGCTTTCTTTCCTGCCCACTGCTGTCATTACTATTGCACAGTAAACACAGGACTGTTTTTTCCACTGATTTTGCATCGCATAACCCCAATATGTATTTCATGCTAGCTGATGATGTAGCAGAGCTGACGCACGCATTACGTAGCTATGTGCTGCATACCAGGCATCTGGTTACCGGGGGTGTAGTGTAGTTTTAGATCTCTGCTTGCTGACTGTGAATGAAAACATTCTAGTTCAATTCAGACTCTAAGAACATCTATAACATTTACAATATGCAGAGCTGAGATACTGACAGCAAGCAGAGATAGAACTAGAACTTTTCATATTACAGAAACCTAGGCTCAGGGACACATGTAAGTCTATGAAAGCAGCACAGGTGCATAGAGATGATGCAGATTAAGTCTCCTGGGGTTCGGGTTACAAAGTCAATAGACAAGCTAACCCGACCCCCAGAGAGGAGATCACATTTCCTCAGACCACAAAGGGAGGAAGGAAGAGGGAGCTGAGCGTGGTCTGAGGGAAAAGTTGCAAGTTAGGTTATACATGTATATTAGACATAGGGTGGTATTGGGAAGGAGAATTGTTTAGAATATTGTTTTGTTACCCGGATAACCCCTTTAAGTCACCTCTAAATGGAGTTGTTCTCCACTGGAACTTTGGAGCCCTTTATTGTGTAAGAACACAAACCAGAATACCCACTGGTAGTGCGGTGGGCCATTCCAATCCGAGCACACTCCAAATAGTTGTGGTACCAGCAATAACTGGCAGCAGTACTAGCACTAGTATTTCTATGGTCTGACGTATAAACAATAGTAACTATGGGGTCTGTAGAGGGTCCAAATTAATACTTTGTTCTCCAGAGGCAGTATGAAATGATATAGGGCTTCACCTAACAGACACTTATTATTAGCAAACAATGGAGAGAGAGACTGGCTGCAGGGTCATACCATCCTTCTTTTCTCTTGGACAGGAGCCCAGCCCTCCATGTTTGTTCATGATTACAAAGATGATAGCCATTTTTGCTGTCATTTTATGCCTATGGAATCATCAACCTGACATGTTATTAGACATTTCTTGGACTGAAGCTGATTTTCATCACTAAATAACAAAATTATGCCAAGCTACCCCGGAGGATTCCAGCTCTGACACCTGTTCATAATATTGCTCTGTCCAAGTCAATGATAGAATCAGCATCTGAGAAATCGGATGAGTGACGCAGCGCCTTTGCTTATTTATTTGTTTGGGACAGAAACCATTAATCTACATAACTGTGTTATTTTAGTTCCACTAAATACAATTTAATCCTGGCATGAAAATCAGAACATGAGAGCTGGTGGTGGGTGAAATCAGCCTGAAATTACCAGGAGATAATATTCTCTATGCATCATTGAAATCGCTGCATGTTGAAGTATTCAAGAGCTGCTCACCAGGTGGCTGCCAGCTATTTGCTGGTATTTAAATATTAAAAAGAACACTAAACTAAGTCAGTTTTACCTACTTTTTGCATTCTCTATTGCTTTCTGTCATCAGGAAAAATTGCTGATATCGGTGATATTACTGACAATACAGGCACATCTATGGCCCAACATGACAAAGAATTTAAGGTAGTGACTTGGCCTCCACATTTTCCAGTTCTCAATTAAAGGATTAAAGAAGACGTCCAGTGAAAATCATAATTTTCCGACTGAACCCCTCTCTGTACTGCCCTTGTGCCACTATGACGTACGAGGTACGTCATGGGACGCTAAGGGGTTAAAAGGAGCAAATATTCAATGTAGTCCCAGGGATACTAGAAGAGATAACTTTTGTCCCCACTGCTTGAATACAAACATAGTATTACATTTAGGAAGCAACAAAGTGGTGGACTGCCCCCCAAGCTGACACACAGACTAGTGTCACAAAAAATATTTATCAGGTGAAAAACACACACACACACACACACACACACACACATACGCAAGTCTTGATAACCAATAGGACAGGTTAAAGAATATGTGTGTCTATTATTCCCCGCCTAATCTGTAAAAGAAGGGGCCGCTGGGATAGGTGTCTCCCTCACCATGCGGAAATGACCCTACACTGGTAGTGGAACAAAGTCCACTTGTCCGACCCTCAGTGTAGGTTAAGAGGTTAAGTAGGTATCCCGTCAGGTGAGTAATGATCTAGTCAGTGTATGCACTTGTGTATAGTCATATGATTGGGCTGTTATTGGATTAGTAGGGATTCAATGTCCACTCATCATCCATACATTAATGTATAGTCAGGCTATTGTTGTATTAGTAGAGATTCAATGTCCACTTGTCATGTGAACCTGTTCTTGTTGGTATAGGGCTTATTATGCAGATTGTAATGATACCTTTAGTTTGCTTAGTTGTTCATAAACAGTTATATGCAAATTAGATCATTAGATCATTTGTAGCACAGGGTGTTCCCCGGCCCCCAAGTGTACTGGTCCACCTGCCTGTCTGCCTAGTATTCCATGCCTTGTAAGGCATATTCATTTTGTTCTCCTGCTGTGACTTAAGGGATCCTGTTCTAAGATCCTGTGTAAGCGTAGTAATATCAGCTGTATAGCGTCCGGGCCGTGTTACTGCACATGCACCAGTCTGTTCCTATGATAATTGCAGGCACTTACAGTGTCACAGCCGACCATGGTCTAGATGCTGCTCTCGCCTCTCCATCTCTGGGTACAGGGACAGTCTGGAGAATGTACCCTAACACTGCCCAGCCGCCGTACAGCAGATATTACTATGCCATAGGCTGTAGCCATAGGCAGGGTAGTGGGACCATGTATAGATTTGAGGATTCTCAGCTGTGGGGCCTTTAGAGAAGACTTACCTACACATGTGTATGAACTTCCGCCTAATGCCGTCTATGGTCACAGAGTGACACAGATCCAGTGATGTAGGCATCACTTTCTGGGTAGAGCTAGACATTGGGGTGACTTCTTAGGAAACTTAGCAGCTTTCAGTAAAGTCTCGGCTGATTGCCCTTAGCTCAACTACTGACTTGTACCTGGAACGATCTTCAGGATAAAAAAAGAATAACCACCTAGCATAGATGGACATGGCTAAGAATATAAGGCTTGAAGAAGGAAAAACCGTTATAAAGTCCCGTAAATGAAGAATCTCTTTAGCATGTTCTTTGTATATACTCTCTCTCACTCGAATCACACTGAATCTGCCCCAACTAGTCTTAACTCCACTATATATATGGCTTTTCAGGGGACATCTAGTTGGGCGGGGTAACTAAGATAACCCTCCGTGACAGTGACCTCCGTGAGTAGTGACCTCTGAGGTAGCTAGCTCAGGGATTGGTTTGACATAAATCATCAGGCAGTGGCATGAAATACACATAATCAATACAGAAATCAGTTAACCCTTAATACAGCTTCTCATTCAGCCATGCAACATAAGGTGCAAATCACAGTGACACCTGGTGGTGGGAGCAGCAAACTACAGCTTCAGTCTAAGAGCATACAGACAAATATAGTACCAACCTATAAGTGCTTAAGAAAGCAGTGGACTCCTGCTCTCGGACACTACATAGGTGTATAAAACACTGTCCAAATATTACAATAAAAATTGCCTGCAATTGTGGGGAGAGGTTTATTAAGAACTAGCATTTGGGGGGTTTAAAGAGGGGTATCTAAATACATTGTTTTTCCTTCATATATATTGCACACATTGCCTAGCAGACAGACTTTGATGAATCTGCTTTGCTGCTGTCTGGGATAGATTGGCACAGGATCCATCTGTAATTTACGGTTGTGATTATACAGAACAGATGGAGGAAAAATACCTTTTCATAAAACAATTGTTTACTGTGTACATCAACCTTACATATTCCAGAATTAGAAAGCGGCACATACATGTCTATTTTTAATTGTTTTCTTTGCTGTAACTTGCAAATTAAAATGCATGTGCCATTGACATATAGAGGCCCCAACCTGATGTGTGGTTGATTTCCAATAAAATAACATGGACATGCTAGATACAGATATGGGTATGTCAAGACTGGCTAAGGGTATGCAACGGGCAGCCGAATGATGTGCCAGGATGTCCACAAGGGAAATAAAAAGTAGTCCTGTGATGGTAGAATATGAAGTTTAGGTTGCACTGTATGTTCAAAAGCTAGACCTCAGCTCTAGAGATGATTGAACATTAAAAAATCTTAGGTTCTATAGAACTTAAACCTTGTCGAACCTTCCGCATTTGATTCCTGATGCCTTCCCGGTCCGTGGGGAAGGAGGAGAAAGCTCAGGGACCGCCTGGAATTCTGGGATACAGCCTATTACCTAGGCTGAATCCTGGAATTCCAAGCGATATCCGGGCTGTCTCCTCCTTCTCTGTGGACCGGGAAGGCATCAGGAATCAAAAGCGGAAGGTTCGACAAGGTTCGAGTTCTATAGAACCTAAGATTTTCCGATGTTCGATCATCTCTACTCAGGTGAACTGAGGCGCGGGTCGTACTTAGGGCTTTGTTTAGGGTGGCTATACATATACAGCATATATACACATGCAGATGAATAGACACTCTATTACATAACCCTATACTGCTCAGGTAGATCATGGTGCCATACTGAACAGGTAACTAATGCAGAGCCGATTTTTTGAAATGGTCATTATCATTCCAAAGAACTTCCTTCCATTTGAAAGCCTTTGTGGTTCTTAACATTTTTGTAAATCACTTTATTTAACAAAAAATACCCTAGAAAAACAGCTCTAAAATGTTGGCCATAGGCCTAAAGGCCCATGGTAGGATTGCTTCTGGTACATGCATGTACAGTAAGGCAATCTATAAGGGCTGCAGCCTATGGACTCCCTATGCTTAGATCATTTTTTAGGATATAATTTGCAAAATAACTATAGGACATTATATAACAAGGAATAGCTTGCATCCTGATGGTTATAATTAAGATATAAACCGTCTTTTGTCTGAATCGCGGCTTTTGAGGGATATCTCGCCTCATTTCCATGACAACTGGCGAATAATGACTCTGTTGGCTGCGTCCTTGATAAATGAACACAATTGAAGCTGCCTGTCTATGACTCAAAGAACCATCAAGTTTGCAAACTACAAATGAGCTGACGGTCTATGACTCACCGAAACACTGGAAGTAAAGTTATTGTTACACATTGAAATCTGTAGGTTTTATTTTTTTGCTGCTTGCAGATCAAATGCTTATATAACACAGCGCTTCAGTCTCTTTCGCCTTTCTTCTGCATATTATGTCCCTGTTTTCCTGTGGACCTAGCTCCTGGCATTGTGCCGTTTATGTTAAGTAGTCATGATCATAAAGACTGGCTGCTTGACTAATACATTGTTAGTACATTACATATGAAGTTCTATAATACTTTAAAAAAGTTATATATATATAGCCTATATATTGTAGATATATATTTTGTAGCATAAACATGTAACTCTATAAGTTTTTCCCTAATGAAACTGCACAAATGGTCATAATAGGAACCATAAAATATAATGATTCATAGATAGCACATTTAACATGAGAGCAGAACTTGTCAATAAAATTGGGGGTGTCAATATTTTGGGAACTATGTAGGGTTGTAGCTAAATGCTGTGATCAAGAAGAGTGGCTTATTGGTGCCCACCTGGCATACAGCACCCAGAGAACATGGCCTACCAGCCCCTGTTCTCAACCATGCCCCTTACCTATAAAAACTGTAAAATAAAAACCTAACCACTTTGTGTACACCTCATTCTATGTATAGTTTATTTAATATATTGATTTCCTTTCCAAGAAGGATGTTTATTGATTCTGAAATTGACTGTATTGGTATTTCATAAATCTATTTCATCTTCACTTTTTTGAATATTTTTTTAGTGAAGTTGTGAAGTGTTTTATGAAGGTACAGTTGTATTGCTGCAATGGTGGTCAGGGCTTGGGCAGGAGTGGAAGTGTCAGGCTATCCAGTATATCATTACCCTGTTTTTTTTCATACCACTGCAGTGTAAGTAGCAGATCACCTTCTAATAGATTGGTCTCTCTCCGCACCCCTGTTTAGGGTCCTATTAAATGAAGCCATTTTTTTGGTTTCCACCAATTAACGATAAACGGTTGCAAGTGAGCGCTTTTGGGAACTACCTGAAATTATTCACCATAATACATGGAACGATAGTTGTTTGTTACGATAGCAATTCGTAGTATATGAATGATTGTAATTACGAATGAATGATGTGTACATACACCGAATGATTTGCAAGCAATTAGGAAATAATTAATGATGATTTTATGGTCAGCTCAAAAGATGCGATCAACATACTAACAAATTTTCGTTAGTCATGTGATTGTCGTCTGCATACACTCAGAAAGATTTTTGCTTAAATTCGAACGATGTAACAATTTTTTGCACAATAATCTATATGTGTAATAGCTCTAAGAATGCAGAATTCTGCTCAGTGCCTATCCCTGTATGCAACCAGATGGTTCATCTGTCCATACATGCCTTCCGACAGCGCCTGCACTCCATTCATTGTCCTCTGTCAACAGCCATGTATTGATGGATGAGCTGTCTAGTTGCATACAGGTACGGTCAGCGCTTGCACTGCTACTAGTTCTATTACAGTGAGCAGTAATAGCAAGTGGGTGCTGGACACAGTGGTTGTGTTGGAAACCCTCCCCATCCCCCCCCTCAGGTACTGTATATGTGTGGGAATGGGACCCTGCTCTGTCTTGAGCAGGGTATCAAGACTTGCAGGTATATTATAAGGCCGGGTTCACACACAGTAAGACACCAGCGGTGTCACAGAACAGCTCGTGTCAGTGTAGTTCATCCCGGCCGGTACTGCAGTACCAGCTGGATGAACTTAATTTCTGTTAAATTAGGATGCCGGTGCATCTGGGTGTGCCAGCATCCCAATTCACCAAAGCACACAATTAATAGTGCGGCCAAAGCAGCACTTTCCATTGTGTGAACTGACAGTTCTGTGCTGCCGCTATTAATGAATAGTGGCCGCAAAAAACAGATCTGTTTTTCCTGCGGCCACTAGGAATCCCGGCCGAATTTGTAAAAATGGCCGTAATTAATAGAAAATATATGTTGTGCGAACATAGCCTAAAGTAGTATAACTTTTTTAAAGCAGTGTATTAAAAGGGTACTCGGGGCAAGGACCTTTTTGACATATTCCCTGGAATAGGTTGTTACAAAGCACTTACCTCCCTGGGTCCTGCGCCGCCGGTATTGTATCACTCTAGCCCCAGAACCTGGAAGCAACTGCACTGCAGGATGGAGTGGTAAGATACTGGCAATGCGGGCACCACAGAGGTAAGTATGCTTTATTATTTTTAAACAACCCATTCATGTGCATTTGTCAAAAAAGACCCTTGCTCGGTGTACCCCTTTAAACACGTTTTTATACTCTTGAGTGCTCCTTTACAAAATCTGTGTAATTATCTCACTGACTGACAAACATTAAACCGTTTGATTTCCCATTGCTGTTATATGTATATTCTTGAAGCCAAGTCACAAAGAATTTAAACTAACATATAGCTATGTCCTTATCATTTTAGGTTCCTTAACAGTTCCACCAGATGCAAGCACCATAGGTGAATCCTGGACAACTCAAGAATTATCTTCTGCAGCCAGTGAAATTCTTGGTTTATATATGCAAGAAGAGATAGAAAATAATACTATGGTTTATAATACAACACCCACCACCAGCAAACTCAATCATACAAGTCCAACCAGCGCCATTCCAGGCAATATGTCTGTACAGTTTGAAGAACCTGGTCCTTCTGAATCTCTGATCCTATCTACAGTCCAGCCTACAAACCCAGGTCTAAATGATACCAGCATGTTGCCTTTATCAACTTTGCATCCATCACTTAACCTCTTTTCTACAGGAGACAGTTTTACTTCATCATTGCCATCACCTCCACCTTCATTATCAATACCATCATCACCATCATCATCTCCACCTTACCAGACTTCCTCATCAGTAACTGATTATAAGTCATCTGCTTTGCATTACTTCGATAAAGTTACTCAGGAGGAAGTGTTAACTCAGGACACAACAACAAATGTATTACATGTTAGCTCTAAAGCAGACAGCAATAATGTTTATTCCACCAGCTCATGGGAGGCGATCCAAAATGGCACCACTGATTTGGCAAAGGAAAATCAGTCTCTAGAAGCTACTCAAGCACCGTCGCATACAGACTCGGCTTTAAAGGCAACAATAGGAGACACTTTAGGACTAACCAGCAATGAAACTGAATCTGCATCAGTAGCTGTTACATCCCTAACACTGAAACCGTCTTCCATGAAAACAATCTACACCCTTCCCAATGAAAGTGTTGCCCCATCAACAAGCTCTGAATACAAAGTTGACCCATTTTCTCCATCAGATAAACCATCTACTCCATCAAACACAACATTTACAACACCTCTAAACACATTAGATACAGGCAGTTTAGCATCCCATCAGGTAGAGACATACACTACTGAAAGTAGTAGGAATATTAATACATCTACATCTACATCTTTTCCAATAACACAAAAGGAAATTGTATCCCTCTCACCAATATCAACAGAAAAACCATCAGCAAGATTGATAGAATCCAGTTCCTTTACTGATACTCCAACCATAGCAAGCTCAGAAGAAAGATCTGTGGAGGCAACCAATTCTACACTTGTCTTCAATACGTCCCCTAGTGCCATGATGTCCACTGTGTCTGTCACTACATCAACTCCACTTAACTCATCAATGGCATTCATTTCTGTTCAACCTACTGAGAACACAGAGGCTGAACATACTTTTGGATCCACTTTGTCTGATAGGTTGTCCATCAACATTGATAGAATTACTGATGCCACAATGTCTAACATTACAGATCTCTTAACCAGTACTTCACACATTCAAAGCATGACAACAGTAAGTACTAGTATTAGTCCATCACAGTCTAACTCATTTCCTGAAGGAACAAACTCTCAAATTACTTTTACTGTAGTACCAAGTAGCAATATGTCTTCAACTTCTACCAAACAACTGTATGTAACAGAACGTGTAACTGATGACATCCCCTCATTGAGTACTTCAGTGGCTAGTTCAGAATCCCCACCAGGAGTAACTTCCTCTTTTAAAACATCCGCTCTAGCATATAGTACTAATACTGTGACCGAAATGCTCCAGACAGGTCATACACTAAACACAAATCCTATGTTGTCAACATTAGAGACAACAACTTCAGTAAGCATGGACGTAGCTTTGTCATTAGACGTAGAATCATCCCTGAAGACCACCACCTTGCCTATATCACATGACACAAAGAGTGAAATGGCAAATGCTACATTCCCATTGGAAACAAACACAGCAACAGTGTTCAATACACATTCAAGGACAACATCAGATGAAACACCACCCAAAATCAGTCCATTCACAGGGATAGGTAACGTTGGAACAAACACTGAGATCCAGCAGACATCAGTGAAGACCACAACATTGCCTATATCCCTTGGCACAACAAGTGACACAACATTGTTGACTTCTAATGACTCTGCAAATGTTACATCTTCATTGGAAACCAAAGTGTCAACAATGATTTATCCACATTCAAGTGCAACAAGAACTTCTGAAACACCACCGAAAATCACCACCAAAAATCTCACAATGATAAATGACACTATTGCAAATACTCTAAACCAGCATACATCAGTGAGGACTACAACATTGGCTATACCACTTGACACAAGTGACATGGTATTGCGGACTTCAAATGATATTCCAAATGTTACGTCCCCATTGGAAACAAGCATGTCAACATTAACTTCTGAAACACCAATGGAAATTTCCATGATCACAATGATAAATGATACCAGTAAAAACACTGAGATCCAGCATACATCACTGAAGAATACAACATTGCCTATATCACTTGACAAAACAAGCGAGATGGCATTAAGGACTAATGCATTTGCAAATGTTACATCCCAGCTAGAAATAAGCATATCAACAACACTTTATTCCCATTCAGGTGCAACATTAGCTTCTGAAACACCAATGGAAATCTCCACTTTCGCAATGACAAATGACAGCAATACAAACACTGAGATCCAACAGACAGCAGGAAAAACCACACACATAACCACAACCATTGAGGATCACTCAAGCTTAACACCAACAAAACCAGAATTCTTAACTTCATATCTTAGTACATTGGAAACTACTCTTAAATCAACATCTAACCTTGATGTTAGTAAAATTACAACCCAAACAGCTACTGATAATAGCTCTGCTTTTTCTGGTATCACATCATTGTCTGAAGCCAGTACATCAACAGTTACTGTTTCTTCCCAGTCAACTGCATCTGAGATGCCTACATTAAGTTGGGTTTCCTTTGCTACTAAAGAAACAGGTACAAATTCAAATGGTATAGAGGGGAATTCGACTTCATATCCCGGTTATCAAGCCACAAGTATGGTGTCTTCCTTCCCTAAATCTAATTTTACCAGTAGGGAACAAAGTACATCAATCACACCAGGAGTTTCAGAAGTAACATCACAACAGAAGTCAACAACAGGCTCTACAGAAATCTCCCCTTCTAATGCATTTACACCGTCGACCATACCTGATAATGCTGTTGAAACAGCTACCAATGCATTACCAGTTATGACAAACATATCTACAACATTGTCTTCCCCGTCCATAAACATTGATACAAAAACAGAAAGTTTGCAAGAATCCACTATTTGGGAAATCTCAAGGCCTTCACTGTTATCCAGCAGTGTAGCAAATCCATTCCTTTCTACATCAACACAGCCTAGTGTCAGTGCCACATACTACATGAGCTCTACAACACAGATTACTACAGCCTTAGACAATAATGGAAGTCATGGTACATTATTGTTACCAAGCAGTCAGTCTACTCATTCTTCAGTACTACCTACAGTACAGGCATCAAGCAAACATTTTGAATATCTGACAAGTTCAGATGGTCTTCAAGGAACCACTACAAATAGTACATCAACAGTCACATCATATGATCTTCAAAGAACCACTGCCGATAGTACATTTATAGTGACATCAGATGACCTTCAAAGAACAACTACCAACACTACATCTATGGCCACATCAGATGGTCTCCAAAGAAACACTACCAAAAGTACATCTACAGTTACATCAGACGGTCTTCAACAAAACACTACCAATAGTACATCTACTGTGACATCAGATGATCTTCAAAGAACAACTACCAATAGTACATATACTGTGACATCAGATGGTCTCCAAAGAAACACTACCAAAAGTACATCTACAGTTACATCAGATGGTCTTCAACAAAAAACTACCAATAGTACATCTACTGTGACATCAGATGATCTTCAAAGAACAACTACCAATAGTACATATACAGTGACATCAGATGGTCTTCAACTTAACACTACCAATAGTATATCTACAGCCACATCAAATGATCTCCAAAGAACTACTACCAATAGTAAACCTATGGTCACATCAGATGGTCTCCAAAGAAACACTTTCAATAGTACATCTACAGTTACATCAGATGGTCTTCAACAAAACACTACCAATAGTACATCTACTGTGACATCAGATGATCTTCAAAGAACAACTACCAATAGTACATTTACAGTTACATCAGATGAATTTCAGAGAACAACTACCAACAGTTCATCTACTGTGACATCAGATGGTCTTCAAATAACTACTATCAATAATACAACTACAGTCACATCAGATAATCTTCAAAGAACAACTACCAATAGTACATTTACAGTTACATCAGATGGTCTCCGAGGAAACACTACCAATAGTACATCTACTGTGACATCAGATGGTCTTCAACTTAGCACTACCAATAGTATATCTACAGCCACATCAAATGGTCTCCAAAGAACTACTACCAATAGTAAACCTATGGTCACATCAGGTGGTCTCCAAAGAAACACTTTCAATAGTACATCTACAGTTACATCAGATGGTCTTCAACAAAACACTATCAATAGTACATCTACTGTGACATCAGATGATCTTCAAAGAACAACTACCAATAGTACATTTACAATTACATCAGATGACCTTCAGAGAACAACTACCAACAGTTCATCTACTGTGACATCAGATGGCCTTCAAATAACCACTTTCAATATTACAACTACAGTTACATCAGATGACCTTCAGAGAACAACTACCAACAGTTCATCTACTGTGACATCAGATGGTCTTCAATTAACCACTATCAATAATACAACTTCAGTCACATCAGATGATCTTCAAAGAACAACTACATCAGATGGTCTCCGAGGAAACACTACCAATAGTACATCTACTGTGACATCAGATGGTCTTGAACTTAGCACTACCAATAGTATATCTACAGCCACATTAAATGGTCTACAAAGAACTACCAATAGTACACCTATGGTTACATCAGATGGTCTCCAAAGAAACACTACCAATAATACATCTACTGTGACATTAGATGGTCTTCAAATAACCACTACCAATAGTACATCTGCAGTCGTATCAGATGTTTTTCAAACAAACACTACCAGTAGCACATCTACTGTGATATCAGATAGTCATCAAAGTACCACTACTAATAGTCCCTCTTCTGTCACATCACTACAATCTCAGTCAGCTACACAAACTAAATTGGCAGCTGCAACCACTATAGATATTGTAAATTCTAATAAAAGTACTACTCACACAGAGGCCACTACAATGTCCATGCTTAACATCACATCCCATTTGTCATCCACAATCATAAAATTTACTAATTCCTCATCTTTCTCACCTCTTGCAACTACAAATCTTTCAACAAACATATCTCATTCTCTTTCTACAGTCTCTTCTGTGGTACCTTCTGCTGAAGTATCAACTGTTTCATCTACAGGAAATGCAACACAAAACTTTACTTCTACAGAAAAGCCTTCTCCCTTTTCTTCTGTGACTTTCACGACTCCTACAACTCATGTGTCCCCATCTATTATTTATACATTGTTGACCACTCAATTTACCAAGAGTGCCCAGACATCAACATTAGGAGTTGTTACTACAGGCTCTACACCAACAAATCATACCATACATACCTCTATCACTGTCCTTCTTCCAACAACATCACAAACCACAACTCTCACATCACCTCCTTCAACAACTACTCATACACCTAATACAGATACAGCCACAACCGTGTCAGATACCACCAAAGCGCCAACTGTTCTTACTCCAACCATTACTTCATCAACAATGGCATCTACTACAACATCCCTGAGGACATCTGTGGCTTCTGCGACACCAACAACAGTTGCATCTGTTGTGAATAGCACAGCTGTGACAACAATTCTGATTCCAACTACAACACCTTCTTCAGTTGAGTGCAAGCCATCCTCTGATACCATGGTGAAAACTGGTAAGTTCATGGTTTTTCAATGCTCTTGTTCAGCTGTATGGAAAATGTTTTCTATATCAGAATTACAGTGTTAGAAAAGTTGGACCCTACTGGCCTCAATTTTTGCTAAAATTTTATTGTTGGTTATCAAAAGATGGTACTCACTCAGCCAGGTTGTCAACGAGAACTGAGGTTCTGCGCCCCATCAGTAATAAGTTGGTTTCCCGACATGTAGAGTTTGCATTTTGATCTTATTAGTAAAAGGAATAGGTTATCACTTGTGCTGTTTTGGACTTTGAAACATCAAACCAATAAAAAAAGTCTGGGTCCACTTTTAAGAACAAAGAGATTGTGAGGTTCCTGTGTTCTATAAAATACATCAACAAGTAATCATGCCTCTAGGGCAAAGCAAGGCTGCAATGCAAAGTTTGTTTTCATCCTAAGGCTACTTGCAGTTATAATGTAGTTACTCTGTGAGAACTTTCTGCACTTTCCATCAGCATCTAGGCAACTCTATCCTCAGTGTTATTAACACCAAAGATAGAAACCAGTGATAAAAAAGTAAATACATGGTAAACTTGCCCACAGTGTTTGACAGTCTGTAGGATTTTTTCCCAAGCTTCTGAAACTAAAATTCTTGCAGGGAACATAGGGGTTAACTCCTTGCTAATTCTTTCCATTTTTGCCTGATAGACAACTGACAATGGGATTGAAGGGTTTTTCTGGACTTGACTTATATATTGCTGGGGGCCACAGAGATAATAATAAAGAACCCACACTCACCTAACACACTGCCGGTCCCCCACTAAACCTTACTTCCAAGGCAAACTTATCTTGAGAGTGACAGTCCGCATATCCAATCACTGACCGAGGCGCTGTCTACCTTCAGTCTGTGAAAAGTGACAATATTTCAAAAATGAGAATACACATAATAAACAAAATGTAGCTGCTCCATTAACTTCTGAGTTACTTTCATATGGTTAATTTTATATGTTGAGGGGGAATATTTTATATACCGACATTCTACAGACATGTCACTGTGTGGCCTGAATGAGTTATAAAGTCACAATGAGTTATAAGTGACTTAAAGTCACACTGTCACCCCTTTTTGCATTATGACATCAATACAAAGGGTACATTTTGCAGTTTTCATACCTTATTTATATCATACGTTATGGTGCTTGTTCCAGCTAAAAGTGATCTTTTATCATCTGTGAATTGTGCCACCTGGGTGGGTGTGCTTGACTGAATTGCCACTTAGCCCCGCCCACAGCAGTGCAGTAGACCTCGCCCCCTGAGACGCCATAGCCGTCTAGGCCCTGCCCCTTGGGCGGCCATTGGAATGGATCAGCCTAAAGGTCTAGGCCCCCCCTCTCGACCGGCCCATACCAAAGGCCACAGAGGGGGCGTGACCTATGATGTCATGGAGGGGGCAGTACCTACAGTGGTGATGTGGGTGGGGCTAAGTTGCACTGAAGGCCCGCCCAGGTAGAACAATTTGCAGATGATAAAAGGTTACTTTTTACTGGAATAAGCACCATGACTTATGATAAAAAATAAGATATGGAAAGTGCAAAATTTACCATTTACACCTGTGTAGAGAAGTCATAATGCAAAAAGGGGGTGACAGTGTCACTTTAAAGCATTAATGCCATTTGGAGTAACTTTTCACATATTCATGTGGATGAACTTGGCTGCAAATGTTCAGTGTCTCTTTAGCGCTACCAAAGGAAAAATGGTGCTCATTTAAATCAGTAGACTGCCTGTGTAATCTATGGTTCCACAACAGAGAGCTGATAAAGGTCTTGAATGAAAAACTTCTCTTTAACTCTAAATGCTTTAATAGGTTTTCCAAATTAGACATTCCCTTTAATAGAGCTTGACTACATGTTATAAAAGTGTGGTGGTCTGTCTTACTGTTCACTTAGTGTAATTGAGTTCATTTCAGCATGTCAAAAAATTGTCTGCTGTCAGGCATATGTTTCCCTGTGTTATAGGAGATGTATGGCTGACGCCCTAGCTGTATGATCAACAAGCTATGTAATAGGCGCTGTAAACAAGATCATTGCACCTTTATAGGTTGGCTTTGGCCATGTAATAAAACTTTAAGTTGTACCAATTGATAAAGTCCTCTCATCTTTATATGACAAACTAACCTTTGCTACTTTTGTACCAGTTTTTGGTAATTGCTCTCTGCATTTAGAACAAGTGACACTGTTCATTGCAATACACATACAAACAGTAGTAATTGTGAAAATGTTATTTTACTGTTTCTCCTAAAGGTTGAGAAATATATAAAAACCTGATTGTCACGGATACCTGACAGCGTCCCTGGCAACCTGGGGTGCCGTGGTACTGTGTCAACAGGCGGGAGATTTGAATCTCCTGACTCGCAGGCCTCCCTGCCAGTCAGTCAAGCTTGTTCCAAGTGTTTGTTGGGATCAGGGGGCTGGTCCAATCACATTCTAGACTAGACCCCTGATCTCCTATAAAACTTCCCCTTAGGCTTTTAACCCTTGCTGGCTATTAGTCTTTCTTTGAAGGTGTGATAGTGCCCCTCCTGTGTCCTTATTTCTTTATCTTGCTATGCCTGGTTACCTGACTTTGGCTTTTGTACTTTCTGACCATGCTACTCTGATTCCGTTTTTGTACGTATTTCTTGTTTGATTTTAACCTAAGCCCACATGAAAACCCTTGGTCTGAGGGAAGTAGACAGGGACAGCTGGCAGGGGCAAGTAAGGGCTGACTGCTTGTGTCCATTTCATCCCCTCCTTGACAGATCCCTACCAGCGGTTGTGACACTGATAGAAAAAAATAACAATTTCAGTGTATAAATAGCATTCGTCTGCCACACAATTTGCTATAATGTATGTACTGTTTCATCTAAATAAGACTGACAAGTGAGAATAGACATTGGCACTTGAACAGAGACCAGTTGTTAGCATGTATTCCTCTACATATGCCACTGAGGGGGTGGCAGTAATTGGTTTTCAATATGTCTGCACTATTTACACTTTATTATAAAGAGGTAATGCAGTAAGTACACCCAGACCCTTTCCCACTATTGCCATCATGGCACTAATGTTTAGGCAATGGTGTAAAATCTTAGCAACCTTTACAGTTGGTGCTTCATAGGAGGTATTAAAAGGGATTGGCCACTTTAGTATTAATAAGTAAGTTATAAGTTAGTAAGTGTCCTCACATTACTGACTGCCAGCAGCTTCCTGTGTACTCAATGTATATACTGACAGCAGCTCCCTGTGTACCTCATAGAGTTAAAATCAGACTTCCCTCCTCTAGGCTGTGCTGTCCTGCTCTGTGATGAGTCTGTCCATAAGATGGCTGACATGAAGGAGCATATGACCATGCCCCACCCCAAGTGTCCAACACTGAGCCTGTATATTCCTATGGTGAACACTGTGGGGCGGGGCATGGTCACATGCTTCTCCATGTCGGCCATCTTATAGACAGCCTCACCACAGAGCACGTCAGCAGAGCCTGGAGGAGGAGAGTCTGATTTTAGCTCAATGAGGTACACAGGGAGCTGCTGTCAGTATATACAGTGAGTACACTTACTAATACTGGACACTAAATAGTTTTACTATAAAGTGGCCAACCCCTTTAAGAAGAAGAACTGTATTCTGCCTAAAAATTCCAATGTCCAAAATGGCTTTTACCACAGTTGTGTACTAAAGAGTCAGGGACTCATATTTATGGTGATTTTTTGACTTTTGTAACTTTTGTAACCTTTGTATGTATAATATATACTGCAGCATATGAGCTAACTATTGGTTGTATCTCATTGCTCAGTACTTACCCTGATGTATTCGCCGTCGACTACAGATAAAGAGGCCATTATGCAAACATTTCAAGCGTTCCTCAGTCTTACTCTATTCCAAGCTTTAAACAAACCCATCCAAGTATTTATGAATGGCACCTTACCAAATGTAAGTACAGAATATTCTATGTGTTCTCACTTGTGGCAGGAAAACGTAACTAACGGGGGTTGTCAGGGATTTGAGAATAGAAATTATTCATGCACCTCTGTAGGCTGAGTTTGGTATTGCATCCTATCCTCATTAAAGGGGTAGTGCGGTGGTAAACAATTATTCACAGAATAACACACATTACACGTTATACAACTTTGTAATGTATGTTATGTCTGTGAATGGCCCCCTTCCCCGTGTCCCACCACCCCCACCCGTGTACCCGGAAGTGTGGTGCGCTATACATACCTGTTACGTGCTGACTCGTCTCCGATCTTCAGTCAGCGATGTCGTCTTCGGTCCGAATCCCTCCGAGCGTCCTTAGTGCCGGCCGCCCTCTTCAGCGTCATCAGATGCTCAGCCGCGATTGGCTGAGCACAGTTATGCTCAGCCAATCGCGGCTGAGCAGCCGATGACGCGGCAGAGGGCGGCTGGCACTCAGGACGGACGGAGGGATTCGGCCCGAAGACGACATCGCTGACTGAAGATCGGAGACGAGTCTGCACGTGACAGGTATGTATAGCGCACCACACTTCCGGGTACACGGGTGGGGGTGGTGGGACACGGGGAAGGGGGCCATTCACAGACATAATATACATTACGTTACATAACATACATACAATACATTAAGTTGTGTGTGTGTTATTCTGTGAATAATTGTTTACCGCCGCACTACCCCTTTAAAGTGAATTTAGAATTTTTCTTGTCTAGCGATAATCCTCCCATTACTTTTGGGTGATAGTCTGCAGAAAGCTCCAGATAGTCAGAAAGGGAAATTTATCAAGCCATTTATGCCATGTTTGCAGAACAATTTGCTACTTGTATGTGTTTTTATTAGAGATGAGTGATTCAGAATCATATGAAGCAAAACTGATCTGCGTGACTATCTCTCAGTCTGGCATCATAGCTGTATCCATGTTTTCCAGGCGGTATCCTCTCTCTGCATGGAGCCGGCAGACTGAGTGATATGAGTGCAGATCAGTTTTGCTTCGTACGAAGCAAAACTAATCTGATTCGCTCATCTCTAGTTTTTATGCCAACGTTGATTCTTAAAAGAGTGGGTAAATATGTAAATGTATGTAAATATGTGTAAATGTAAGTATGGATGTGCTCCCAATGTAAGTCCATAGGGGTGTGTTGGTTGCACGCATAAAGAGAGAGAAGCACTCATCTGTGTGCTTCTTTCCCCACTTGTTCTAACAATCGGTTAGAGTGTAAACACTCACACCCTGACTGATTAAATCCTTTGACATGTCTGTATGGCATATTGAAGCAAAGTCCGACAGCAAAAATTTAGGGATTTTATTGCATATCTGAGTATAAACTTTTCGACCAGAGAAAAGGTGGCAGATGACGTAAGGATCAAGCATAAAAACCCATGATAAAGACCATCTTTGGTGAAAACGTTGCTGTGTAAGGGAGGGTTCACACTGAGGAATTCTCACGGATAATGTCAGAGGAATTCCGCTGTCTGTCCGCATGCACGGCCACGCGCCTTTCCGCCGGCTCCATAGACACCATTCTATGGGTCGGCGTATTCCACTATCCGCCGAAAGGAGTGACATGTCACTTCTTTTGGCGGATAGCGGAATACGCCGGCCCATAGAATGGTGTCTATGGAGCTAGCGGAAAGGCGCGCGGCCGTGCATGCGGACAGACAGCGCAATTCCGCGGACATTATCCGCAAGAATTCCTCAGTATGAACCCACCCTATACATGGATATAAATATATATATATATATATATATATATATATATACTGTATATATATATACAGTGAAATCACTGGATTTTTGCTGAAATCTTGTATGCTGTTGAACTTTGACGCTTCTAAATGTTTACATGCTGACACTTGTGATTATCTACTGCGTGCATCCCTTTAACTACCTGGCTAGTGAACTGAATGTTACGGTGCTGTTGGATCCTCCTTTATTGGTATGTGTCTATGACATGTCAAAAGTTTTTTTGACAGTGCTAATAAACGTACTGGAGTAACATATCCCAAGATGTAAGATGTTATTTTTTTTAGTGACAGGTACACTTTAGCAATGCCAGAGAAATAGAAATAATAATAATAATAATAATAATAGAAATAGTAATATTATTAGTAGAAAATTAAACTTTAAAAAAAAATTAAGATTGGATTAAAAGCACATTTCTTTGCTTCCGCTCTGTAAATTGAAAAATGTTAACGTCTATAAGGTGTATCATACTGTTTATGTTGCAATTGTCTACTTGTTGATGTATAATTCTGATACCTGTTTCTCTTTTTACAGCCGCTGAATCTGCGCAATGTGACGTTGGGATATTCTGTATCGGTGAACAATTCAGTATACATCCCGTCAGCCATTGTGGATGTTCTTACAGGAAACAACATCTTTGATGTTACAGAACTTAAAAATAATATTTCAGGCCTGCTGTCTGTGCCGATTATTGCTGAACCATGGAAACCTGACCCTGACATCAGCTTTAGGATAAAAACAGGTGAGTGAATTTGTAAATGCTGTTTTGGAAAAGGATATGCAAAGCCTCCTTTTAGAGGTAGCTTTTCTCAATACAATGTTCATGCTCCTTTAAGAAGCTTCAGTAGATGACTGGGAGTAAGCCAAGCCAGAACCTCCCCAGAAGGAGATGTATATTACTCTGTAATGCTCTTTGAAAAGGTCAGGACATTTTAATAGACATCTAAGACTATGTTCACACAGTGTCTTTTTTAAAGCAAAATAATGGCCGATGTTTGATAATGATGGCCATAAATAATGTTCATTATCATAAGTGATGGCTGTCAATGTAGAAGAATGTCCATTATTTTTAAAGCAACGACAATTATTTGGCATTAAAGAGATGTTGTGTGAATATAGCCTAAACCTAGAAAGTGTTAGGCCCGAGTGATAATCTGCCAAATCAGTCGATTTTGACAGATTAACGTTTCCTGTAATAGAGAACATGATCAGCTGATGACAGCAATCATTGGCTGATTGTGTCTTTAAATTCTGACCTAAAATCATCAGCCGTTGACTGCACATCGCTATGTGTAACAGTGATGCTTGGCCAATGGCTGATAAATGTGTAAGGGAAAATAAAGTGTATACATTACCTCTCCATGCTCCCCATAGCTGCCAATGTCGATGTGCTATTGTGTATGATCACTTTGACTCTGTCTTCCAGTTCATCATCCCCTTTACTGTGACATCAAGTGTGTAGTATCCCTGTGTACATTATCTCTGTACTGTGACAGTACAGTCTTCATCATCTCTGTATTGTTACATTACTTTCTCAATTATCCATGTGCCATAATGGTGGATTTGGCCCACCTGAATGGTATATCTAAGCACATACGCCATTCAGTACTCTAGGAAAGATCAGTACCAGGGATTTTATTTGCCACACAGCTTTCCCACAAGCAGATCTAATTACTAATATGCTTAACAGAGCTTGACATTAGAATGTACTGCTCATTAATAACCCATATCAGTAATAAAATGATTGTAATTTATTGTTATTAGATGATCTGCTTTGTGCAATGTAATCTATAGATTACCCGGAAGCTGACAGTTCAATTCAATTTGCAGAAAACGTCTGGGCTCTGGCTTGGCCTTCCTTTCTAATCTTTCTTGGCAGGTAGCCAGGATTATGCCTCATGTTGTTGCTGTCGTTGTGTTTTAAATACTTTATTGGAGTTTTTTTTACAGCATTTTACGCTAGATCCGCACAAGCGACTATTGTCAGTGCTGCCAGGATGGCAGGTGTACAATGCTGCTGGAGTGCTGGGTAAACCTGCCATTGTGTAGGGTTGTTTTGGATCTGGACCAATTTAGATGCCAGACACTATGATTTATCCTGAGTGTAATTTATGTGATGTTCTTTAAAGCCAGTTTCTTGGTGTCTACTAAGCCATAACCTGAAGAATAATATGCCAGAATAAAAAAATTCCAAGTGAAAATGGTTGAATCAGGACTGCTGCCAGTATTGATGTGTTACCATAATCATTAGGTGTTACATGACTTGCTTTGCAAAGGAGGGCCAAGAAAGTGTAGGCCAAGAATGGGCTACAGCTGTGGCTCTCCAGGCATGATGGGAATTGTAGTTTTGCAACAGGTGGAACGCCGAAGGTTCCCTATCCTTGGTGTAGGCAGGATAGGCTGTAACGTATGGCGGCACTGAGAAGGTAGGCACATGCTCAGCACTAATAAATGTGAATGTTATCATTTGAATCTAGGCTGATACTTGTTTTTTATATGTTGGTTAACCTCTTTCTGTGAAGTTTCCCCTCCTCCAAATCTTGGGAGGTTGACGGGAGCCAGTGGCAGTTATCGTGGGGTTTCAAGTTTTTTTGATGGCAAGAAAACCTTAGATTGCAGGATTCTGAATCAATGGAATGGGATCTGTCAGAATTCAAAAAATGTCAGCGCAAAAAACTGATCTGATGAAGTCCTTGTGCCTTTTTGTGCAGAGAGCCTTAGAATTGTTTCATGTTATATTTTTCACTGCTCAATGTCCTTCCATTTTGATAGTCCTGAAGTTGATGGGAACAGGCTCTAATGTCCATACTTGTGTGTATGTCCGAAACATGGAACAAAAGCTACAGACGGCATTTGAGACGGCAGAATTTACCAGTACTGGTGTGAGCAGCAACCTCTCAGTTCAGGTAAGACTCTTTCATCACTTATATACTGTCCTTTTACCACGAACTTGTTTGTGATCTTATATACTTTTCAAGGTCACTTTTGCTTCAATTGTTTTAGTCCAATTCAAGGTCTTAGAACATGTCTAGTACTGTATGCCAAGCCAGAAATCTCTACAGAAGGAAAGACTACCCATCTGCAGACAGCCATTATGGGGTCATTGCCCCTTATCAGTACAGAGCATGGTGCTGACAAGACCAAAGGGGTGATATTTCACCTTGAGGAGAGTGTCGTAAAGACGTATGGAGACTTGGAGGCCACTCATGCTCCACTGGTGTGAGAGAGAGCTGCTTTGCATATTCTTTCTTCCCAGAATTCCCAGGGAGGCACGAATGATCTGTAAGCCTTTATACGTCTTTACAACACTCTCCTAAAGGCCTAAAAAATATCACCACTTTGGTTCCCTTTGGGGCTTCATACAATGCAGATAATTCTCTTGCAATGACCACTTTACTTCATATGACCTAATATAACAACCATTCAGCGGAAATTTTACAGCGTTATAACAATATTTTTCCTGATGTCTACCTGATACTTATATTATGGAAAAGTGGTTTATGTCACATGTGTTTGACAGACATTTCCTCTTCTGGCTTTATATACTGGAAAATAAGAATACACATTGGCAGAATAGTCTACGTAGAACGATGGGGTTTTTGGCACAGGACTAGTCCCGGCGGTGCCGCACCTGTTAGAGCGTGTGGTACTTTTCATGATTATACTGTTCACAGGTGTACGGACCGGCAGGACATTCTGCTCTGTAATGTCTACAGAAATTACCCACAGATCTGCTTAACCCTTACTTGTTATTGTTCAGCTTCAATGTTGTACATTTAATTAAACAAATTGTTAAAAGAAAAAGTATATGCACCGTAAGAACCTGGATAATCAAATATTGTATATTATCAGTTCTTCAAAGAAAGGCACACTATATAGGCGAAAGTATGTGAACCTGATTATGCCACTCCCACTGCATATAATCAAGCACACAGCCATGTGATCTCCATAGACAAACCTTGGATGTCATAGGCTGAAAGTAGCCTGTTATAGGATGCCACAGGTCAGTCACCTGAAATGAACAGAAGCATCTAGGAGTAATAGCTTCTCGGCCACAATGAGATAGACCATGCAGAGTTATAAAGCGGGGGAGTGTGGCATGTAAAATTGTTCAGTTATACCTTTCAGTTGAGAGTTCTATACCATCTCTGGAAGTCACAAAAGCACAAGAAGCTTCATGAAATATGGGTTCCATATAGAAGTTTAGCAATATATACATTTGAACAATGGTTGTGGCACACCTATACTTACACATTATTTACTTATCATTACAATATCTTTATTTTCTGTCCTTATCAGATCTTAAACACATCCATAGAAAGCCAAATTCTGACTCTGATCTATGTATTGAAGAATAATAGCAATGCGGTAAATGGTACGACAGCTAGCAGTCTTCTCAATGTCCTCTCTGGAGAAGTGGTTGGGTATTATCTGGGAGACCCTCCGTCAATTATTGCTGAACGTAAGTAGTACACACCATGGCCCAGATTTCTAAAGTTTTAAAAAATAGAAGTTGGAGTAAACTTTTCATAACAACCAATCACAGCTCAGCTTTCAGCTCTGGTTAAAAAGAAAACTAAGCTTTGATTAGTTGTCGTGGGCAGTTAACACCAGTTTCTATTTTACATCCTTTGAGAAATCTAGGCCTTGTATTTATTAATATTTTTGCCACAGAACAATGCTGAGTTATTAGCACAGAATAGTTATTATATAGGAAAAACAAGCATTTACTAAAAAAGTCAGGTCAGGAGAGTCAGCTACAAACACTGCTTTATAATGTCAGTAATAATTACTTTACCATCTCTGTTTTATTTGTAGCCTTGTATTATCCGAATATTGATGTGTCGGTTTCCACTAAGAGCTACTGGGTGTACACAGGTAACTTTATATTTTTTACTTCGTCCAAATGAGGATTGTGTTTATTTCTAATTTTCTGTCATAAATTTTTGAGTCATTTTCTTAGATTTCTATATGAAATATAGTTATAGAGGGTGCTATACTAAGAAATAAACCACTGCTGAGTGGACATAATTATCCTGGTGCATGGAACCAGTCCCATTAGATACAAAATTACTCAACACACAAACTAGCACACACAAACAGAAAAGGCAGAAAGTGATTTAAGTGTATAGAGGCCCCCTGAGTGTCCCCAAAACAGCAGATATAAGGGGAAGTCAAATGCATGATTAAAGGGGTTGACCACTTTATGGTGAAATTATACTCACAGCACTTACTGACAGCAGCTCCCTGTGTACCTCATAGAGCGAAAATCAGACTCCCCTCCTCCAGGCTGGGCTGTCCTGCTCTGTGATTAGTCTGTCAATAAGATGGCCGACATGGAGGAGCATGTGACCATGCCCCGGCCCCCAGTGCCCACCACTGAGCCTGTATATGCTTATGGAGGACACTGGCAGTGGCGGATTATAATGTGGGCGGTTCGGGTGGCCGCCCGGGGCCCGAGGCTCCGGGGGGGCCCATGCCGCGCCGCCCACATTATAATGCCGCTGCGGCCCGCCCCCCCCACGCCGCTGCGGTGACTCTCTTGTGACCGCAAGCATTGTTTTGCTTGCAGTCACAAGAGTCCGGCTCCGTCTGTCCCCGGCCCCGGCTGATGTGCAGCTGCCGGTGGAGTCCTGTCCTATCCCCCGGCAGCGCGCGCATCAGACAGCTCCCCGTGCGCCTGTGGCTGTGACTTCCGGTGCACGGGGAGCTCTGTGATGCGCGCGCTGCCGGGGGATATATCGGGACCCCTCCGGCAGCCGCACATCAGCCGGGGGACAGACGGAGCCTGCAGCAGAGGAGAGGATCGACGGGGGAACGGACGACAGGTGAGGTTTTTTTTGTTTGTTTTTTTATGTTATCTGCTGTGCACAGGGGGGGGGGGGAGAAGAGGGGGAACATCTATAAGGTGGGGGGGGGGGAGAAGAGGGGGAACATCTATAAGGTGGGGGGGGGGGAGAAGAGGGGGAACATCTATAAGGTGGGGGGGGGGGAGAAGAGGGGGAACATCTATAAGGTGGGGGGAGGAGAAGAGGGGAAACATCTATAAGGTGGGGGGAGGAGAAGAGGGGAAACATCTATAAGGTGGGGGGAGGAGAAGAGGGGGAACATCTATAAGGTGGGGGGGAGAAGAGGGGGAACATCTATAAGGTGGGGGGGAGAAGAGGGGGAACATCTATAAGGTGGGGGGGGGAGAAGAGGGGGAACATCTATAAGGTGGGGGGAGGAGAAGAGGGGAAACATCTATAAGGTGGGGGGAGGAGAAGAGGGGGAACATCTATAAGGTGGGGGGGGGAGAAGAGGGGGAACATCTATAAGGTGGGGGGAGGAGAAGAGGGGAAACATCTATAAGGTGGGGGGAGGAGAGGAGGGGGAACATCTATAAGGTGGGTGGGGAGAAGAGGGGGAACATCTATAAGGTGGGGGGGGGGGAGAAGAGGGGGAACATCTATAAGGTGTGGGGGGGAGAAGAGGGGAAACATCTATAAGGTGTGGGGGGGGAGAAGAGGGGGAACATCTATAAGGTGGAGGGGAGAAGAGGGGGAACATCTATAAGGTGGGGGGGGGAGAAGAGGGGGAACATCTATAAGGTGGGGGGGAGAAGAGGGGGAACATCTATAAGGTGGGGGGGGAGAAGAGGGGAAACATCTATAAGGTGGGGGGGAGAAGAGGGGGAACATCTATAAGGTGGGGGGGGGAGAAGAGGGGGAACATCTATAAGGTGGGGGGGGAGAAGAGAGGGAACATCTATAAGGTGGGGGGGAGAAGAGGGGGAACATCTATAAGGTGGGGGGGGGAGAAGAGGGGAAACATCTATAAGGTGGGGGGGGGGGGAGAAGAGGGGAAAAATCTATAAGGTGGGGGGGAGAAGAGGGGGAACATCTATAAGGTGGGGGGGGGGAGAAGAGGGGGAACATCTATAAGGTGGGGGGGGGAGAAGAGGGGGAACATCTATAAGGTGGGGGGGGGGAGGGGGAACATCTATAAGGTGGGAGGGAGAGGGGGAACATCTATAAGGTGGGGGGGGAGAAGAGGGGAACATCTATAAGGTGGGGGGGAGAAGAGGGGGAACATCTATAAGGTGGGGGGGAGAAGAAGGGGAACATCTATAAGGTGAGGGGAGAGGGGGACCATCTATAAGGTGGGGGTGGGGGGAGAGGGGGACCATCTATAAGGTGGGGGGAGAGGGACCATCTATAAGGTGGGGGTGGGGGGAGAGGGGGACCATCTCCTATAGGATTAGCACCCTCCTCTCCTGACATCCTCTGTGCTGCTGGGACCTCCCCTATAAGACCAGCGCCCTCCTCTCCTGACATCCTCTGTGCTGCTGTGACCTGCCCTATAAGATCAGCACCCTCCTCTCCTGACATCCTTGGTGCTGTTGTGACCCTGTGACCTCCCCTATAAGATCAGCGCCCTCCTCTCCTGACATCCTCTGTGCTGCTGTGACCCTGTGACCTCCCCTATAAGATCAGCATCCTACTCTCCTGACATCCTCTGTGCTGCTGTGACCTCCTCTATAGATCAGCACCCTCCTCATTACATCCTCTGTGCTGCTGTGACCTCCCCTATAAGATCAGCGCCCTCCTCTCCTAACATCCTCTGTGCTGCTCGGACCTCCCCAATAGATCAGCACCCTCCTCCTGACATCCTCTGTGCCGCTGGGACCCTGCGACCTTCCTTACTGGGGGTAGCAGCAAGGGACCAAACATTATGTTTATTGGGTCCAGCAGGGAGTGGAGGCAGGCAGTGTTTATTGGGGACATCGTGAGGGGGGGGGGGGGGCAGTAGCGGATTATAATGTGGGCAGATTGACCGGTGGGGGGGGCAGGTTGGGTGGACAGCCCGGGGCCCAGGGTACATTTAATCCGCCACTGGACACTGGGGTCGGGCATGGTCACATGCTCTTCCATGTTTGCCATCCTATGGACAGGCTCACCACAGAGCAGCACAGCCTTAAAGCGTCTCTGTACCCACAATCTGACTCCCCCAAACCGCTTATACCTTCGGATAGCTGCTTTTAATCCAAGATCTGTCCTGGGGTCCGTTCGGCAGGTGATGCAGTTATTCTCTTAAAAAGCAACTCTTAAATTGGCAGCCCCGTGCCCCACGGCGGGGGCTTAGATTGTGTATGCATTAGGCTGGGAGAACCTCTCTGTCCTTCCTCCCTGCCCTCCTCATTATTAGGAATGCTCCAGGCAGATTGTCTCCTATTCCCCACCTGTGTGTATAATGAACATGGGCTGGATCGTTAAGGCACCTGTGCAATGATCAGACAGGAGAAAATGTTCCAGTGGCATTCCTAATGATGGGGAGGGGTGGTGCAAAGTTAGGGCACAGATACTCTAAGCCCCCACCATTGGGCACGGGGCTGCAAGTTTAAAAGTTGTTATTTTAGGACAATAACTGTATCACCTGCCCAACGGACCCCAGGACAGATCTTGGATTAAAAGCAGCTTTCCGAAGATACAGGTGGTTTGGGGGGGGGGGGGGGGGTCAGATTGTGGGTAGAGAGTTGCTTTAAAGAGGGGATTTTTATTTTAGCTCTATGAGGTACACAGGGAGCAGCTGTCAGTGCAGTTATTAATACTGTTCACTAAACTATTTTATTATAAAGTGGTCAACTCCTTTAACTAAAGTACTGAGTAAAGCAGGTCCCTTCTTGGTCTTGAGAAATAGATAACAAGGAAAAAGCAATACACGACTCACCAGCTAAGTGGATAAAACCATCAAATCTTTATTGTATTTCTCTAAAAAGGTCAACGATACAACGCATTTTGGACATCTCTTTTGCCTTATTCAATGACTAAGAGTATTTTAATAATGTATATGATTGGATGACATATTGGGATAGTTTTTGTGCTTACAGTCAAGTTTTCATAAACTCTGCCCCTGTGGCGGCAATCCCATCCCTGTACTGCCATGAATCTACATATAAATGCTGGGAAACACCAGGCATCTTAGAGGCAAAGGGATGGCATCTCATATCCACTTTTCTCACTACTAATGTTTCTTCCATTAATCGACTAGTAAGGGGAATTCCTAAAAAAAAAAGTCATTGCAGGAGCACACTTCAATCCTAGGCTTTCTGAAGCTATTCTCCTCAGACATGATCAGTTTCTCTTAGCAGAGAGGCTGTCTTGCTTCCCTTTAGATAAATGGCACTTGAGCTTTTGCAGTCCCCATTGCACAACTTTGTACATAACATGTGCCTTTAACATGTCCTATGTTTTCTTATTGGTAATAAATCATATAATATATAATCATTGAAAACTATGTTGGTGGGAGCTCTGTTTTTTTGACCCAACATCTACATGCGCTGCATTAAATGATAACATTCTGGCTGCTGAGCGCGACCACTAGGTAGACATATACTGCATGCTGATTTATTATTGAAGTGAATGTATGTAGTAAGCTTCCTTAAGAGGTGACCATGACCCAAAGAGGCTAGAAATTTATCATTTAGGTCTATAGCTATGCGGGGGGTTAAACGTTCATATAACTGGTGTCAGGCTATTGCATTAGTGAAACGCAATAAAAATTCCTTTTTTATACTGTTTAACAATACATTCACAGCTCACTTCACGTGACATAGAACAGACAAAAAACAATCAGTGTGTTTGTCTTCTATGGCTCTATGCTACGCAACTGTAGTAAATAAGTCACTATAGAGGAGTACCTGTACCTCCAAGAGAACAAATAGCAATCACATAAAAGTCCTTGGCCTTTTCCTGGAAACATTCCGCACTGCACTCAAGCATCTCTCAACACATTGCAAGAAGAAACAGATTACAAAACTACCTAAACAGTGTCAACAAAACCACTATGTTAAGTTATCTTGGAAACCAGATGCTAACTAAACACTATTGAGAGGTTGAACTGTACCTGTAATGCCAATATGTACAGTTAATAATTTCCGTATCTTTGTTCTACATACAGTACACAGAAATTACAGGAAGAATCCATTATGCCCTGTATGCCCTTTTTTGCACAACCCATTTTGGTATTATTACACCTCTCTTGTCATTTAAAGTGGGCAGGGCTTAGCTAGTAAGGGTGTGGCCTCCAAGAAACACCAACAATTTTTGTAATCCAAAAAATCTAATCTTAAAGGGGTATTCAGCTGCCCAGAAAAAGGCAGCAAATGGGCCCAAAAAAAGACATTGTGTGAACCTAGCCTTAGGGTGCGTTTACACGTACAGGATTCGCAGCATATCTGCAGCAGATTTGATACTGTGTTCAGTTATAAAAGCTACCCTTAAAGAGGTTTCTGAAAAAAAAAATGTGTTTATTGTATAATGAAAAATGATAAAGCTATCACTGTTGGAGCTTATTGATTTTTTACTTCCAAAAGTTTAAAAAATAAATGTCAGCGTTTTAGTGTAATGGCAAAGTAGAGTATATACATTAAAATGATGCTAAATAAATCCTTTCTCTTGTCCCTAGTGATACAAGGTGTTGATAGCCAGCTACTGGGAGCAAACAATCAAAGCTTTGCACAGCAGATGGAAGAAAGATTGGCCACACTTTTTCAGATATCTGGTCAACAATCAAGGAGGTTTAGAAGAGCAACCACTGTACAGAGCTATACAGTTCAGGTGGGTAACGGTTCACTTCAAAAATCACCCCCATTTTAGAAAGGCTTAGAAATAGGGTCTGTTTTTGCCCTCCCTAGAAACAGGTCCATCCTTGTCCAAAGGCTGTAACTGGTATTGCAGCTCAGTCCTCAGTGAATGAGGCGGAGCTGCAATATCAGACATGACTAAAACAAGATAGGAGTATCATGATTTTTGGGGGGACGAAAGCAGATCAGTTTCCTTGTCTCGTATACCCCTGCAGTAAATTTAGTTTTACATCATTTGTTTCACTGTTTACATTGCTTTATTGGTTGTTTTATTTTCAGATGGTGAAAATGCAACGATTGGACGGTCCTAATAACCTAGCTGAACTGACTTACTATGCTTTAAAAGATGGGCAGCCAATACAGGGCACAGCTGCTGCCAAACAACTAAGTACCATTGACCCTCAGACCATGGCCCTGACCCTTGGATATATTGTCAAAGTACAAGCAAGTTGTAAGTATTTTTTTTTTTTTTTTTTTCATTTAAACAATGGTTCTTAGGTCCATCATAATGCATCACAATACTTATTTTTATAGATATTGATGTAGCAAAATTCCTTTACTCTGGAATCAATGGGAATCCAAAAGTGGGAACCCATCCCCATCCTTTAGGATACAAAAAGTTGGTAGGGGGTTTCGTCACACTGGGGGCCGGCCCGACCCCAGTGCTTCATTCCTGGCTGGTGCTTGGGAATAGAGCGGTGCCAGGCATGGGAACCAGGCAGCAGTTCAAACAAAGGACCACACCACCGGCATCCCCGCACTGGCGCCAGTCTGTTAATGTAAAAAGCCCATAGCAATATACCTGGTGGTACATTTGTTTTAATTTCTACTGTGGTGGCACTGGAGGTGAACTGAACACTACTTGTTCCTGAAAGCCTTCCTAGATCACAGATCACCTTGTAATCATCTTAATTTAGGAACCCTTCTTAATTTAGGGATTGTACAATGAAGAGAACCACTTTAATTTGCAAATAGCATAACAGAAATTTATCAGATCTAATGTAAAGGACAGGGGGAGGAGTTACCCAGGGCAATCAATATAATCAAGTTGTTGCTTTTATTTTTCAAAGTGATCCTAAGATGCACTTACATATATAATGCTGCTATAATGTGCCTGCACTTACACACAGCCATTTACACTGCTGTATAGAAAAGTTTCTGTCACTGTCCTCCTACACAGCTTTGTGATTCTCAATTCCTGATTGGTCCATGCTGAGGACACACCCCTTCCCTATTGTTGTCATGTGACCACACAGACCTTTATTCAGCCTGTTACTGTACTCTGCTACTGCATTATGGGGATCTGCAGTTCCATCCTGTATCTACAATCTGCTGCTGTTTTTTTAGGTTTATGCAGTTACTATACATTATACTCCACATGCTGATTGCTATACTGTACAGTAACTTAGAATATGACATATTCAGCTGTTTCTTAATGTTTGTTGCATTAGTTTTACATGTTATTCAGAATTTAAAAAAATCATTATCTTTGGTGTGTGGAACCAATTCTCTGCATTTCAATTATTTCTTATGTTAAATTTGCTTTAATTTAAGAGTGATTCGGATTACAAACATGGTCCCGGAACTAATTATGCTTGTTATCCAAGGCATATATATATATATATATATATATATACACATTTATTTCAGGTTACCTAGACAACGCCTTCTTTGATCCCACACTTCTAATACATTCTTCTCTCACACTTAGCTGTTGTGCAAGTTCCCCCCAACAACCTCTGGATAATTGCAGCAGTCCTGGCTCCCATAGCCGTCGTAACTGTCATCATTATCATCATCACAGCTGTCCTCTGCCGAAAGAACAAAAGTGACTTCAAATCAGAAAATATCAGCAACCTCCCACCCAGGACCAAGGTATACATTTTTCTTTACAATAATATCTAAATGACTCTCAGTTGGCTCCAAAAAATAATTATTTTTGTAGAATTTCTACTTTCCCTTATTTAGAGATTTAGAGATGAGCGAACCGGGTTCGGGTTCGAGTTGATCCGAACCCGAACGTTTGGCATTTGATTAGCGGTGGCTGCTGAACTTGGATAAAGCTCTAAGGTTGTCTGGAAAACATGGATACAGCCAATGACTATATCCATGATTTCCACATAGCCTTAGGGCTTTATCCAACGTCAGCAGCCACCGCTAATCAAATGCCGAACGTTCGGGTTCGGATGGACTCAAGCATTCTCGAGGTTCGCTCATCTCTAGTTACATTCTATCAGCAGCACAATAGTGGGGATTTCTCTGCCCTGTGAACTCATAGGACAGATGGAACTTTTATTAATTAGACTATAAAATATCATAACCCATATTCCATCCCTTGTGTGTCTTTTTTGTTCTACATTGCTAAAGACTTTTTTCCTTCAGTTGTCATGGTTTAGAGAATTCTTTAAAAGCCTGTCAGGAACAAACAGGTTTTAAAAGATCTCAACTAATATAGTTAAATTAGCATTCTCCTTATTTAAAAAAGTTTTGCCCCCCCCTCCCTGCTGCAGGCTCCCCCGTATACTCCCCTGTGGTGATCTGTTTCCCATGGTGCAGTGCCTGAGGCGCTGCACCTCACAATCTACAGTACTTACACATTCTGCTGATAACCTCTTGGTGCCCGATACCACAGGACTTCAAAAGGTTTGTGGAATCCATGGCTTAAAGGGTCAGAACTAGGGAGCTATACAATGGGTGGTTTAATGTTATGGCTGCTATGGCTATGGTGTATTCAGTTTTATTACTTGGGTATTTACATGAAATATTGGTCAGTTCTGTGCTAGTATAATTTAAAAAAAAGGCGCAGTCTGAAGATGAAATGATAAACTCCATGGGGCAGCCATCTGTTGTGTAAGAGTGTTTTGGTTACTTAATTTTGTACAGTGAATGTTCTGTGCTTTAACATTATGTTTGTAATATTGATTTCCAGCTTATATTACAGCATCTAGCAATTCATTTTCATGCCGCATTCAGGGATCTTTGATTTGGCAGAGCACAGCGCTTCCTTCTCTTCAAGTTAATTTTTTTTACCGTCTCTTGTTTACAGATCTGCCGAGATTATTAATGGGATGCAAATTGACAGACAGAATGTTATTGTTGGCTTATTGACTGCCACTGCCAGAATGGCTTGACTTCTCTCCAAGTGCAGTCTTCAGAAATTGCAGTGATATTTACCGTATTTTTCGCTTTATAGGACGCGCCTTTTGATAAGACGCACCCCTGATTTTAGGGGGGAAAAATTGAAAAAAAATAATTTGCTCATTGTCACAGTTTGGAGATAGCAGCAGTGTGATTGGTGCCAATCCACCCATATAGTGCCCCACATAGTAGCCAATGCCCTCATACAGTGCCCCATATAGTAGCCAGTGCCCCCATATAGTGCCCCACATAGTAGCCAATGCCCCCATATAGTGCCCCACATAGTAGCCAATGCCCCCATACAGTGCCCCCATATAGTAGCCAATGCCCCCATATAGAAGCCAATGCCCCCATACAGTAGCCAATGCCCCCATACAGTACCCCCATATAGTAGCCAATGCCCCCATACAGTGCCCCCATATAGTAGCCAATGCCCCCATACAGTGCCCCCATATAGTAGCCAATGCCCCCATATAGAAGCCAATGCCCCCATACAGTAGCCAATGCCCCCATACAGTACCCCCATATAGTAGCCAATGCCCCCATACAGTGCCCCCATATAGTAGCCAATGCCCCCATATAGTGCCCCCCATAGTAGCCAATGCCCCCTGCAACCAGAAAAACAACAAACAGGCTACTCACCCGTCCGCCGGCCCCAGCAGCTCCTCTCCCGACACTCCGGTCTCCCGACACTCCGGTCTCCCGTCATCCTCCGGCACAGGCAGCAGGGGACAGAGAGACTGCCGCTGCAGAACACTTCCGGGACACAGGCAGCTTTTCTGTACCCCGCTGCCTGTGCCCGGAGGATGACGGGAGACCGGAGTGTCGGGAGAGGAGCTGCTGGGGCGGAGAGGTGAGTAGGACAGCGATCCCCTCCACCCGCCAAGCCGGCCCCCTCCATCGCCGCTTAGCCGATCAGGAGCCAAGGAAAGTGCTGCTCATTGCACTTTCCCGGGCTTCTGATCGGCTCAGCTGAGCGGGGATAGAGGGGGCGGGCGGGGCGGGCGGAGGTTATCGCTCAGGGCCGCTCACTATGCATATGTATAGTGAGTGGCAATACAGGGGGCGGGCGGGGCGGCTTCCATGCGGTGCTTGGCCCTGCTTGGGAGCCGTCTTCGCTTTATAGGACGCACTTAGTTTTTCCTCCCACTTTGGGAGGAAAAAAAGTGCGTCTTATAAAGCGAAAAATACGGTAGATATAGAATTAGATTTTTGATATATTTGGATAATAAATGTCAGTTCTTGTAGCTTTTCCACATTCTCCTGTTGTGACGTTCTGGGTTATCATGCTGGGACCCATTGCAAACTATAAAAGATTCTATGGACCCATATACCATACTAGACTGACTTTCCATACCCAGTGTAGGGTAAGTCCCCCTGTGGGGATGTCCACACTTAGGGGAACATAGAGGTCAGGCAGGGTATAATAGGTCACCATCCTATGGTTATCTATAACACCCAATATCAACAGTGCATCAACTTTCCATGCTCTTTACCACTATGAGTGGCAAAACCTTGTTTGTATATATTCACCAATACAACTAAGTTGCATCACACTTAGTATTGTACTACAGTTTCTTACTACTAGGGGCTAATATTGGCTGAGGTTAATACTATAAATCTTGGAATGGCTCGCTACTCGTACATGCACAACATTCAGATGTAGCTTTTTTATTAGCCTTATGGGGGTTAAACCCACTAACATATGTATCCCATGGGAAATGACAATGATGTCATCAGGATTAGTGATGTACTGAGTTTAGAAATGTTACTTTTCCTTTTACAGCCGGTCCAAGGTTTTGATTACGCAAAGCAGCACCTTGGACAGCAAGGAGGGGACGAGGATGTGCTTCCTGTTACCCAAGAGACTGTGGTGCCATCACTCAACTTATCCCAAGAAAGAGACAGCACAAAGGATGGCAGCACAGAGAAGATGCTCAAGTCTTCAGATAATAGAAAGAGGTGTGACCCCAAAAATCATTGTATCGTTTTTTTAATCACATAATTTCCCCTTTCTTGTATCTTATTCTGGAATACCTGGGAGACAACCCAGAATTGCAGCATGTCCTACAAAGTGTTCACCCAGTTTACTTAGACTACAGAATGCAGTCATGCAGTCATACTGTACCTTCCCTGATCCTGTAACACAGACATTTAGGACATTGCAGTTGTGTCCAGACTTCACATCTGTGTCGCCATGTAGCACTAGCCATAATTGTGCCCCAATGTAAAGAGTGTCGTTGTAGCAGAGGTGAGCTGGTAACAATGTTATCAAACTATTTTTGCTAAAGGTCCATTCATATGTTTAGGATCTGCAGCCGATTTAATGCTGCAATCAGTCATTTAGTTACATTGATACCTGTAGCATAAAATCTGCATCTTCAAATCTGTGACATTGACTCTGCGGCAGGTACTGTATGTGTGAACGGACCCATAAAGGATCTCAACTAATATAGTTAAATTAGCACTTCATTATTTTTTTTTTGCTCCCTGGCTGCAGGCTCCTCTGTATACCCACCTGTGATGATCACTTTCCCGTTGTGCAGTGTTAATATCTGGTTCTCCAAGCCATTCAGATCCTGCTTACGCCTATGTCACATAGGCGCTGGGGGAAAGCGTTCATCATGGAGGACTGGGGGAGCCTTCATCTGGTGAGTAAATGGAAAAAAAAACAAAAAAGGAGTGATTCTTTAACTCTGTAGAACTGGTCAATTTAAAGTGAATGTACCAATTTCTTTTTATACACTACCTAGTTGGTGCCAACACAGAGATCCCAGTAATGTGGTCCATTTTTCAAAACGGTCCTGGTCCCTGCGATCAGCTCTGGTTTCTTCATGTGCACTTTGGGCCACTCTATGCACTGGGGGCCGGCCTGGCGCCCCCAGTGTAACATTATCGCCTTGGTCATGCGCCTCCATTAGAATTAGGCTGCGTAATCGAGGGGAGGGGATATTGTTACACTGGGGGGCGCCAGGCCTCCAGTGCATAGAGTGGGCCGAAGTGTACATGAAGAAACCAGAGCTGATCGACGGGACCAGGTGCTGTTTTGAAAAATGGACCGCATCACTGGGATCCCCGTGTTGGCACCAACTAGGTAGTGTATAAAAAAAAAAATTACTAAGTGAGTTGGTAAATTTGCTTTAAATATTTTCACAGATACATTCATTTAGCAAACCTGCCTCCTTCTCCAGTTGTCTCATTTAGCAAACTTGCCTCAGTTGTTCTGAATGACAAACTCATCATCGTAGTTATGTTGAGTAATTCAGCTCTGCTGCATCCATGGAAGGCAAACCTGTACAATGGCGGACACACAATACAGTCACAGAAGCCCCCACTTCTTCCAAGAGCTCTTGACATTTTCATTATGTGAGTTGCAGAAATGATGCCTAACACTTGTCTCTGTTGCTATGGTAACCTGTAGCCGGTCGCCTTGTGAAAATGGTTCCGTCATCAGCAACGAATCAGAGGAGGCCAGTTCAGACACGAGCACTCCGCAGAAAGTAATGGCTCAGCACAGAGTGACAAAGGATGAGGCCTGCAAGCGGAACGGTGAGGAGGGCGCCCTGCTAATGGCTCTGCAGCCAGCACTGTACATCATCTGCCGCACCACATAAGCGCTGTTGTCATAGTGCGCCTTGAAGGAATATTACATTATACTTCTAATACTACATCCCCTTTAACACCTCCATTTATAGTTTGCATAATGAAACTGATATCATTCTCTTTTTTCCTTTATCGTGTATTTGCTTGCAGAATGCTCTACATGTTCCTTTGTCTTGCAGGAGGCTGGCACAGGAATAGTTACACATTCCCCTCTGCTGCCTTCTGTGCAGTCTTTAAAATTTACACAGCACAAATCCTAATAGGACCATTAAATTTAATGTGATTTTCTTTTGCTGGGACTTATTTAAAAGGGGTTGTACAGGATTAGAAAAACCTTTTCTTTTTTTTAGAAGAGCACCACGCTTGTTCATGAAGCTGTTCAAGTGAACAGATCTGAGATGCAATACCAGATATAGCCTATTGACAAAGACGGTGCTGGTTCTAGGAAAAAAAATGATTCTAATTTCAATGACTACTCAATTGCTGCTGGACAAAGCACTGCATAGTCTATCTAGACAGCTGACCCTGTGAAAGCACTCGCTATATCGTCCAGGTCTCCATGGACGATACAAGGTTCCTTCGTGCAGCCCATCTGCTCTATTTCTCATGCCATGTAAAGGCACAGCAAACAAGCTGCTGATCTCGCTGATTGGCGCTCGTCTCCGGCCACCATGGCCTAGAAATCTGTGTGTCTAAAAGGACCCTGAGAGATGAGTGAACCTTGAGAGCACTGCATTTGATTACTGATGGCTAAAGAAGTTGTATACAATTCTAAGGCTGCCTGGAAAACATGGATACAGTCATAGGCTGTACCCATGTAGAGGGTTTCAGTTGCAGATTTAGCATTCGGATCCAGGAGTGTCTTTTACGCCTCTGATTATTAGGTAGTTTTTAAGACCCACACTTAACACCCACACTTTACGTTAGTCCACAGGCTACTTATAAATGAAGATTATATAACACTATTCCATGTTTCTGCTTAAGGTTTTTTTTTTTTGCTTTATCTGTTATTTAGGTTTTCCAAAACAAAAAAGAAACAAAAAAATTGGTAAGATCTTCCATGTACTGATCTCTTGTCACTAACATATTTAAACGTTTCCTATTTTTTGGGTAGAGAAAGATCTCTAACATCTCTTAAGACATGGTTGAGGCCATCTCCAGAATCAGCTCTGTGTGATCCAATACATATATCCTGCATATATGTAGATTTAAAGGGCTTATCCAGTGTTAGTGAAACATAGCCACTTTCTTCCAGAAGTGTCTGCAGTATGGGTGGGGCTTCCTATCCCACGGCTGCAGCTTCAGCCTCACAGTGGTCTTTGAACTGACAGGCCGCCCAGCCAATTATTGTCCGGGCTCGCCAGTGATTGGACCATCATTGATTGGCTGGGCGGCCTGTCAGCTCAGAGTAGCCGAAGCGTCTGCTGCTGGGAAGAGAACAGAGGGCAGGAGAAGGCCGGTAGTATGAAAAGGTATTGTATTACCTATTTGTTTAATCGTCAGCCGTCGGCGGTGCATCGCTATTACATGTAGCGATGCGCGCCCAACGATCTTAGGTCAGAGCCTAAACAAAACGATCAGCCGGTGATAGTTTCATTGGCTAATCGTTGTCTCTATCACATAGAGCGATTATGTAATAGAGCCCTAAGTATATTCAAGAGAAGTGGCAGGCCAGACCCATGTAGCCTGTCCCCCAGTTCACCAAGCAGCCTCATTTGCATAATTAATAAAGTAAACATTTACCAATGGATGGAGGTACAAAAATTTCCTTTTATTCTCAGTGTCCCCAGCCCGATGGGAACATAAAAGGAGGGTAGAGTCTTCTAACCTGCTGTTAGTTTCCCTTTAAGACAAGGCATTGTCTATATTATGTTATAGTGACCTTTACTGAGTCAAGTAGACAATGTTCCAAAAAGAAGGGTTTTCAAACATTTCAACATTGTTAGTGTCATATTGCATAAAGGTAACAATGTATAAAATGTCAGATATTATGGCAAAAGTACCTCACAGGCCAGTCATAGGACCATACTACAGATTCGATTTCTCCCCTTAGAACCCTACAAGAATTGAACATTTTTTTCCCCCCAAAAGACATGTAGATAGTATTCAATGGTAAATCTTATCATGAAGAACAAATGGTTTTTTTACACCCAAATGTGTTTAGTACACATTAGGTTTGTGTGTGCACCATCGTGGTGTTTTATTGTACTCGGTGTTTCATTGTGTTTGGACTCCTATAAGATTTTATCAATCTGCTGGCAGCAATTGTGCACAGTTTATTGGCTGTGAAGCAGTTCAGATTATGAGCTATAACCTGCTTTAGGCCGTCAAGGTTAGTGAAAAAATATGGTCCTAGTTTCTAGGAAGGACTTGGCCCTGAACAATAGCAGTAAATAATCATACTGCAAGTTCAGAGTAGTTCATTGTGACAAATCCAGTAAAGCAGGGAATCCGCTCTTTATCAACTATAATAGAATTAACATCTACGTGTTCTGGAAGGATCTGAATATATCAGAACTGCTACGCACATATGTATATAGAAGTGTGTTTAAAGGGAACATTCACACCATTATTGCATTATTGCTCACTTACATGTTCAGTTCAGGTAAACATCTATGTGGAGAAATCCACTGCCGAGAACTAAAGGATTGGGCATGTTGAAACTCAACCTTCTATACCCTTACCTCTGTAGCTCTAAATACTACAATTATATATTAACCCATAGAGGACCGGGCCAATTTAAATTCTTGCGTTTTCGTTTTTCCCTCCTTGTGCATAAAAGGCCATAGCATTTGCATTTTTTCACTTAGAAACCTACATGAGCCCTTATTTTTTGCGCCACTAATTGTACTTTGCAATGACAGGCTGAATTTTTTCATAAAGTACAATGTGAAACCAGAAAAAAATTAAATGTGTGGTGAAATTGAAAAAAAACCCAACACATTTCTTTTTTTTTTTCGTTTTTACGCCATTCGCCCTGGGGTAAAACTGACTTGTTATATATGTTCCTCAAGTTGTTACGATTACAACGATATATATATGGACAAAGAGGGGCGCTAATATAGTGTAGCATAAACAATAACAGTGGGAAAATTACTTGTAAGATGACCAAACTAACCTGGTGGTGTTGTGCAAATCATAGGCACAACACTAGTAGGAGTTTTTGTTGGGTTTAGTCCGCTGCCTGGCCTCTGGTTGTCTGCTCCCGGCACCCGTCCTGATGCCAAAGCACGAAAATGCAGTTTGGAATAGACCATTGGACCATACATACAGCCACGGCGCAGGACTCACAAAATAACTACAAGGACCTCACAGGTGTCCATCTTGGGCGTTTATTCACACTAGGCTTAAAAATGCTGAAACGCGTCGCTCATTATTAAGCCTAGTGTGAATAAACGCCCAAGATGGACACCTGTGAGGTCCTTGTAGTTATTTTGTGAGTCCTGCGCCGTGGCTGTATGTATGGTCCAATGGTCTATTCCAGATTACAACGATATGTAACATGTATAACTTTTATTGTATCTGATGGCCTGTAAAAAATTCAAACCGTTGTTAACAAATATATGTTGCTTAAAATCGCTCCATTCCCAGGCTTATAGCGCTTTTATCCTTTGGTCTATGGGGCTGTGTGAGGTGTTATTTTTTTGCGCCATGATGTGTTCTTTCTATCGGTACCTTGATTGCGCATATGCGACTTTTTGATCACTTTTTATTACAATTTTTCTGGATTTGATGCCACCAAAAATGCGCAATTTTGCACTTTGGGATTTTTTGCGCTTACGCCGTTTACCGTACGAGATCAGGAATGTGATTAATAATAGTTTGAGCGATTACGCACGCAGCGATACCAAACATGTTTATTTATTTATTTTTATTTATAACATGGGAAAAGGGTGTGATTCTGACTTTTATTAGGGGAGGGGGCTTTTTATTGATAATAACACTTTTTTTTTTCTTTTTTCTTTTACCCTTATACTAGAAGCCCCCTGGGGGACTTCTAGTATAAGTGCACTGATCTCTCATTGAGATCTATGCTGCATAGATATGCAGCATAGATCGATGAGATAGGCACATTGATTGCTTCCGGCTGCTGCAGCTGGAAGCAATCGAGTGCCGAGCCGGTACCAGCGCCATTATGGAGGAGCGTCCCGGAGGAGCGATCCACCCCACTAGACACCAGGGAATGGCTGCATCAAGTATTCGGATGCAGCAGTCAACTTTGACAGCTGCATCCGATTACTTTACTAGCGGGCACGGCGCGGCCCCGCTCTGAATACATGGAGGCGGCCCTGGATGTACGGGTATGTCCAGGGTCGCCTAAGGGTTAACGGGGTACTCCGAAGAAAATATTTCTCTGTCAAATCAGCTGGTTTCAGAAAGTTACTTTACTTTGGGATCTGAGGTTTGGGGTGGTTTTCGGCCAACACTTCAGACAAAAGTCTTTTAACTTTATATAAGAAGGAGGTTGACTTGTAAGTAGTATTAAGAACATCTAAACTCTTCATGTCACAAGAAAACACTTTGGCATGGACTCTTGCCGAGGCATAGCCACTGCTCTTTTTTTTTTATCTCCTCCCAGCTTCAGTACCACCTGCTGAAGCTGAAAGGTGGATCCCATAGATGTAAGTTCTTGCTGATGGGTATCTTCCTGCTACTGGTAATTTTATCCATAAGCCACTCAGGGAAAAGATGTGATGGTGAGGCATAAGGAGCAGCCAAGCCAACAGGAAGATGCCTATAGCTAAGGTGGCCCACAGTCCACCTTGTGCCCCATGAGCATATATTGTTCCAGAGATAGATTTTCACCCACAGAGGTGCATTATTTTCCACTCTTTTTATCCACTCTAATCCATAAATCAAGACTGACATTGTAACTTAATCCCATTTAGATGAATGTGGATTGAGCTACAATACAAGATCCAATACATGGGCAGTAGTGGTGCTTTTATTTTATATAATCATTTTTTTTGCTAATTTACTGTATGACCTTTCATAAAGCTATACTACTCTTATGAATACTGGAAACTAAAAAGATCAGCATTCAAATTCGTAACACAGCACCTCAGCAACAGGCACTGGCCGGCAGGCCAGGCCCTGTGAATATTACTCCCTGGTCTTGAATATAGCTGGATACAATACTAGCAGGAAACTACAATATAAAGGAAACTAGACTGGGAATATCCTCAGTCCTTCACTCTCCACCTTTTTATACTTCAAGGATGAGCTTCCAACGGTATAATTTGATACTTGCAGATCCTGATGAAGCTGCAAGGGACATGTCAGTAATGTATACTTACCTGTCCCACTCCCCTGCAGCTGCTTAATCTTGGGCCATCTGTATTCTACCACTGTCAGTGTTTCTGAAACATCCAGTGACGTCCCGTTCCTCATGGATCCTACAGTTTACTGTCTATGCTTAAAAGCATTTATGGAGGGAGCCTGACGTCACCTAACATATCTAAAACACTGACAGTGGTGGAGAATGGGCGACCCGAGATCTGATATCTATAAGGGAATGGGACAGGTAATTATACATTACTGACATGTCCCCCGCAGCCCCGGTAGGATTCTTGAGTATCAAAGTATAGTTACTTTGACTGTTGTCCTTTACAGAGGTTGCCTGACCTACGGGGTGACCTCGCAGACCATATCTCAAGCAGGTGGCAGACAAGAAAATATGTGCTGAGTCACATAGTTAACCCCTTGCTTACTTTCAACATGTACTTGCTGTCATTGAATAGCATACAGTGAAATACACAAAGTGCAATATAACATCCTTCACCTCCAGATTTAACCCTTTAGACTCTCAATAAAGATATAAGTAGTTTCGCCTACACATATATACATTCAGCAGCATCGGACAATAGGTTTGTTCTGGAACACTGCAAATATATAGCCTTTCCTTTATATATACTTCTATTGAGTGGCAACAGTAAGAAGTGACACAGACCCCTCTGCTTCCACCAACATTTGTGTCGGACCCAATGTTTGTTCCTGGGCCCTTGTCTGATCAAGCAATGCCGCAGAGCACTATACAAAGCAGGGTCCCATTCCCCCCATATACTGTATATTCAATGGTTTTAAATGTTTGCTTGACCGCCATACATGTCCTTGCAGGGATGAATGTGTTTTTGTTCTAAATAGGTGGGGGAAGGGGAGCTGCTGCTGGACACATCTGGCATCAGCTTATCTCCCATGAGAAGAGAAGAATAAAGGCCCTATTACACGGAATGATTATCAGCCATATCTGGCCGATACTTGTCCCATGTAATAGAAGGCAACGATCAGCCATCGATGTCGGCTGATCGTTGCTGTCATTTGTCTTTCAAAATGTTGATAGACAAATGACTGTGATAGCAGCGATCTCCTGCCGTTGCTCCGTGGAATAGGAGAGATGGCAGCAGACCGCCACTATCCTCTATGGGCTGCCTGGGTGATCAAGCTATCACCCCGCACCTCCCCTGCACTTATCTGCTTGCAGCCGGCATGTGTAAGAGCGGCGGCAGGGAGCGGTGAACGAGGAGCAAATGAGCGCTGACAGTGCTCGGCTCGTTAAGGCATGTTAAAGTCCATCATGCCTGACCCTTCACTCCTGCCAAAATCTGCCACTGGGGAAGATTTGAAGGTTTGATGCTACCAAAACTGGAAGCAACATTAAAAGGGTTGTCCGATGGTAAAACCCATTTTTAACTGTCTAATAAATAAATATATATTGGTAAATAATATTATTTTATTATCTTTCTCTGGTTTCCCATGCTATCCTTTTGCATTTAATGCAAACTGTCTGATTTGTTGTGTACAGCTAAACATGCTGCCTGGTGTAACAGACTTAGCTGGGAGTTCTACCTACTTCAGCCGCTACTATCTCCCTCCCATAGATTATAATCAAGAAAGTGTAGTGGGAGGGAGATAGAGTTACTTAAATTTCTGACCAGACACTGTACACAGGAACAGGAAGTCTGTTACAGGCTGTATACCAGGTAACATGTTGCCTTGACAATAGAACAGATATTTTGCATCAAAATTTCACAATATATGTTCATTTATTAGGCAGATAAAAATAAGTCTGTTTGCCGGAGAACCCCTTTAATCTAGTGTATGGGCACTATAGGCCCTTTTGGGCTTTATACTTTTTGTTTTATTTTTTTCCTCTGGTTACTTTCTTGCCTTGCAGGTTTAGGATAGTGAATAGAATGACGAGTTACTGTAAATATCACCTCTCTAAGTAATGGAGGATGGTACTAAGTAGATTTATAGCTATAAAATTGGTATGACCTTTGATGAAAACCAGCAGACTGATGATGGAGTTGGCCTTGCCTAGTTCTGCACCACTGCTGTGCTCTATTGTGTTCTGATCTTTCTTCTCTGCCTATTAAAAATACTCACACTGACAGCTACAGTAACCCTCTAAATGTAACATTTCCTCTACTATATAAAACCTTCCTAAAGGTTACTTTCTATTTCAAATGATTAAAACATTTCTTTGCAGCGGGACATTGGAGGGTCATGAGTCTTGCGGTGTCTTGTGATCCCTGAAATGCCGACTAACCTCAGGTTGCCTAATACTGCTTCTAGCTGAGATTCTTTCATTGCACTCATCCTGGTCATAGTGCATCATTTAACAATACATTGTGGTCGCACTGGATTTTGGTCAGACGGATGAACTAGTAATAACTAATCGGGAATCATTATTTTCTAGTGCCAATAAGTGATGAAGAAGAAGGGAACATTCACTTTGACAAAAACAAAATAATATCCGATCCATTTGACTCATCTTCTGGATCGGTGCAACTTATTGCAATAAAACCAGTGTCTATACCGCCGGCTCTTACTGTATCAGAAAGGAATCAAGAGATGTCAATCATTAATGGTGAGGTAAGGCATATTTTAATATTAAATGGGTCACTTCTCCCCTCTATTGTTCCTTAAATGTTGTCATGGCTGAGAGTGCTGTCTGGGGTCACGAATGGGGCTATCATTATTACTTTTTCCAGAGCCTTCATGGTTCCTTAATGGTAAGCATGCCCTTACTAGTAGCAGATTCCCCTAAAACTTAGGGCAGACTAGATGGACCAGGTGGTCTTTTTCTGCCAACAATCTTCTATGCTTCTCTATTACGTCCTTTGTGTTGAGTCCCTCTGTGTCCCCCATATGGCGCTTAGGACAACATTGTATGTTGTAAATATAGCTGTGTACTGGTGCATTGTATTGATTATCCTGTATGAATCCTTATAAAAAAAACCTCTGTATACCCCTTTAAGAAATTGGAGTTGTATGAAGGTTTAGTATGGTCCCATAGACGTATATTAGTGTTGCAGTTCCATACAACCAGCTATACGGAGTCATAGTATGGACATATGGATTAACCCTTATCCTGATAATTTACTCGGAATTACAGGCAAAACATGGATAGTTCTTCACTGCAGCAAATACAGATTGCGGGTATTGTTTGCCTTGTGTTTATTTATTGCCTTTGTCTACCCAACCAACAGTGTGGCTGCATCGCCTGCCTCTCTAATTAGTGGAGTAATCCTTAAAATAGATCATTCCACATTGTGCGGCAGATGTTTGCTTGTAACTCTGTCATGTAGGGAAACGATACTTTATAGAAACGTATTATGTATTGGATAGTCCTATAGTACCATTTCTGACCTTCAGGAAAGGACCTGACCTATTACATACAGGGCTGGATCAAACCTGGTAGATGCTGCTTGGCTGAAAAAAAATAAAAAATAGCGTTATATAAGCTTGGCTAACATCTGGAGAGGGCTGGAAGGCACTGGGTGGGGAGGGACCTTGGTCAATCACCCCTTTAATCTGCCTTATAATCCTGGCCCTCATTGAGAAAAGACAGCATTGTCTTAATATGTGACCTTTTGAAAATTTTGGTCATATAGTCATTTATTGCTCCTAAAGTGAGAGTGCATTATTAGTCTGTGGTCACAAGGGTTGAAGTTAAAATGTACTTGTTGTTATAAATTTTTTGGACGGCTCCAGATCTGAGTGTTCAGACCCATATCGATCGTGAGAATGAGTGGGGCGAGGATTATGCTGCAGCACGATCCACTCTCTAAGCTGTGTCAGTAAAAAGAGTCATGCTCCATAGGCTTACATTAGGAGGCCATCTCATCATGTGACACAAAGCCGGGACAGCGGTCTTCTCCTGGCCCGTTCTCAGGATCGGTACTCCGTGGAGTATACTTTCTTGGATGACTACAAGAACTGTTAAGTGATTCCGGGTAAAAGGGTGTGGCAACTTTTCAATTGCTTTTTGTAACTAAAAAAATAAAATATATTATCAATAGACAGTTTTCGTAAAGGGCTTCTTTTGGATAATTCTTACCTGTTAAAAAGAAATGTTATCCCTACAGTGCCACCCAGGGCACAAAAGAAGAAGAGTTTATTGAAAATCAGCGAGTTGTCTGTGTAAAGCAGGACAGGATAGGTCCTTCAGAGAAAGAGATACCCTCTTTGTAACCCTCTGAACTCTAGTCAAGAGATGAAGACTGGTGTCTCCCCCTTTCTGTTTCTGAATTTTCTAAACTGGGCAAACACTTTAAAGTTACTTTTCTCCCACCAGGTTAATAAAGCACTTAAACAAAAATCGGATATAGAACACTATCGCAACAAACTACGTCTTAAAGCGAAGAGGAAGGGATACTATGATTTCCCTCCCATAGAAAGCAAGTCACTCAATGACAGGAAGAGGAAGGTGTATGAAAAAACTCAGATGGAGATCGACAATGTGTTGGACGCTGGTACAGATACCTCTTCTCCATTTGCGGAGCCGAAGAACAGGTACAACATCTTACAATGGAATTGACGATGATTGAGAAATTGCCAATATTATGTATCTCAGTCATGTTTTTTCCTTCCGAGATAATACATAATGATTCAGTCTCAAACTCATTCATATTAGATGGCAAATGGACATTATATAATATATATACTGGACCTAAAGCAAAATATACAAAGCCCCCACCTACCATATGCCATTTATATAGCATTCTAGTTTCAGGGCCCAGGTTAGACTGACACCTCTGCACCCCATATAGCTACATCCCTGGATATAGTTGGTAATATACTGTATGAGTAAGGTAATGTTATTTGTTGTATCAATGCTGGTTCTGAAGCAGGCTTGCCTGAGAAAGAAAATGTTATGGTTGCCAAAAAAGTACTGTGTTGACAAGGAATGTATTCAGAATAATTGTCATTTGCTGTCTGTTCTGACTGCACAATGTTAGAAAAAGGCAGTAGGAAAAGTTAAAAAGAAAGTGAGGAAACCATGCATTGTCTCTGGGTGGTGTTATTCCTTTTCGGAAAAGAGCAGCGGTTGTCAGAAGGTGGCATGCCCCCTCTATCAGTGCTTTGCAGTAATTGGCTGTGGTCTTTGGCATCATCTCCCTCCTCCTACCTTTGATCACCCTAACATATCATAAAATCGGAAGGCTCTTTGCTGTCTTTTCTGTTTCTATGATACGGATTGCTGACATCCGAGCATAAGATTAATTATTTATAAGATACCCTTGAGCCTTTCAATGAAATGAAGATATTGAGGGAGTCAGTAATACAGTAGGACACTTATCCAGTACAGTGGGACCTATGTCACAGTTGCCAACATTTAAATGTTTCCCAGGGACACTTTGTGCAGGTGTGGCCTATTGTGGGTTTGGTTTGCTGGGGCCGTGGCTGGTCACCGGTGCCCCTTCCCCAAAAATATTACATATTACAGACCTCAGTATCAACACCACCCTCACTTCTACACAACTCCCCATCTGTATTGCTCCACCTCTAGCAGTGCCTATTTGTGCTCCAATGAAGCATGTAGGAACCCACTATGCCCTCTTATATGTAACTGCCCATATGTATCCTCATATAGTAGATAAACCCCCTCTATGGCCCCTAATAGAACTTAGGCCCCCTCTGTACCTTCCATGTAGTAGTTTGCTTCTTTTGCTCCCCTCTCCTGCTGTAGGTACGCCCCAGTATGTATTTCCCCATGTAGGTGTTCCCCATAGGGTAACCCCCCCCCACAGTAGTTAGCCCCCCCCCCTCCCTATTAGGCAATCCCCCTGGCACTTAACTCCCCTAATAAGTAATGTAGATGGGACCCCACTGTGGACATCCCCCATTAGTTCCCCCTCCTTCCATGTTAGGCATCTTCCCTGTTAGTAAACTCCCCCTCCCCTCCTCCTGACCATGTAGACACCCCCATGTGTAACTGAGAAATAAACCAAAACCATACTCACCTGCTGTGCAATGGGAACTGGGAGGAGAGAGTGGCCTCCCTCTTCCTGCAGCCACAAGAGGTACTGTCAGAGAAGGGAGCCAATGGTTCCTTGCTCTGTCAGTGCACTATTTAACTACAAACACTCATTAGGAGTGTTTACGGTTAATCGCATGGGGGGGGGGGGGGCAGGGGCAGGGCTTCCCCGGACATACCCAGGACATTATTTTACTGGGACTGTCCCTTAAAAATCAGAACTGTTGGCAGCTGTGCTATGCATGTTTATTTACCCCAATTGGGTCTGATTAAATTTTTGCTCTAGTATTTCACTGTAAAAAGAAGGGGAACATTAATCATTTATACATTATTTTATTATGAAAGGGAATGCATTACAGTGCAAAGTCATAAAAAATGCATTGTAAATATATCAATGTCCCTTACAAGCCTTAGTATTCCACTGCTGCATTAAAACTAATCATTTACGCACCAGAATTTATTAAATATATCACAGGCAATAAAATGAGTTAAAAGCTACTGGTTATTTGTCATTTAATGGCAAATAAACACATTTTCTCTGAGTTGACCGATGACTAAGAATTAGGGGCAATGGCAGAGCAGAATGTGTAATGAATTAGCAGAATATTTCTAGTCCGGAAGGAATTGCATTATTCACCCACTGTGGCTCTGCAGTGACTATAGAAACTAATGACAAACTATTAAAATGTGTAAATCACCCAGTACGAGGAGCATGGGTAAAAAAAATAGAAATGTGGCAGTGAAATGTAAATGACAGGGACAGGAATGATGATGAGGCATGTAGTAAGAGGTGACTAAGATGATGCATCTTATCCCTAGGATCCATAGGATTTCATGTCTTATGATCAGAATCTTACATAAAGCCCGGCAAGTAGCACGCCCAGTAACTGGGCTAATGAGAAACCTCCTAGAGATAGTGTTGGAGATTGTGTTACTTCCATTTAAGATTCACTGCAATTAGGTCAGCAATGAACACATGGGATGTTAAATAGCAGTGTATTACCCGTTATCATTAAACTTACATCAAAGCTTTGTGGTGCATTAGGAATGAAACTACGATTTACTCTATTATGCAATGCATTTCTTATGCATACGCCAATATTGGGCTCACCAGGATGACAAAACGCTCGGGCCTCTAAAACGAGAGAAAATTGTTCCGGCAAGGGATGTTGGTAGATTTCATATCTGAAGTCTGCAGATTTGTGAGTGAAGCTCTGGACAAGGTTGAGTTTTAATAGCAAGCCAATATAAGTACGGCAGTGTATTTACAAATATAGTCAACATTTTATGTCAATATAAAGGCATATTTTTTTTTGGGTACTCATAAGCTAATCCCCCTCCACTGCTGTTCCAATGATGCCCAGTCTCCGGTGTGAATTTCCCGGGCACAAATCTGAATGGAAAATTTGCAGTCTTTCTACTGTGTGTGAATGTAGCCTTAAGGCTACAGAGAGGAAGTATCCTCTCCAGTGACCCCATATATTCACTCTGTCAGCAGTGACTGTGCTAATTCGTGACTCAGTAAGCACAGATTCCTGGTATCACAGTGCATGCCGTCTTGTATAAATAATTCACAGCTCGAGTGTAGCGGCCGTACACAAATGTTTAGCTGAGGCAAATGATTGTAGGGTGAGGAGCATATTGATGCAACCTCCTCAGTAATGTTGATAGGTATTGAGATTTTTCCTTAAAAGTTGTTGCATGTAGTTCACAGGTGTCAAACTCCAATGCTCACCGTGCCTGGATTGTAGTTTTGCAACAGCTGGAGGGCCCCTGGTTTGACACCCCTGATGTACTGTGGTTACTCAACCCACACTGCTCCAAAGCTAAGCTTTGGCTGTCCAGGCATGATGGGAATTGTAACCAACCAAAATTGACCCCTTGTTTGCAATAATACTACAAAGATTAATGGGAATTTTATATGGCCTTTTGATGTTTTCTTTATTGATAAAAAAGTTATATAAACATTAAAATTATTTGCAGTATTCCATAGGTTGAACAATAGCTATATTATAAGGGCGATCAGTACAATCATGGACTCTATTCTTTATTGTTCCCTTGCATTTTCCATTGTTCAGGTTTCAATTTCTTTGACAAAATGCAGACAGCGGTCTTGGGGCTATAGAACTGCCAATATGGAGTGAAATACAGCTAAGTGACCTGTCAATAGGAATTAACATACTCACATAGAGAATGAACAATGTGACACTGTTTCGAATCTGGTGACAGGCTATGTAAAAGTATAATACGCAGCTGGATCATAGAAGAGCTTGGTTACTTAACACATCAAGGAGACTACTTTACAATGTACAGAATCAATACTTCATAGACTAAACATGGATGCCGCTGCTTCCAGCCAATGCAAAATATATACTCATAAATCTCTTAGGTCCAATGTGTGGATTAATTTTGTAATATATAATGGTGGGAGCTCCATTTTTATGATACAGTCCTCCAAATGCCTTACATAAACACATATATTATAAAATTTGTAAAGGAGTATTTTGGTATCAAAAGATTCTATTCAGATAAAACCATCACCCCTAGACATATAACTTGCTAATATAGTGTTAGCACAAATTGTATTGGCTTCAGCATGTTTTTGCTTGAATTACAGTACCTACCAATGACAGGATGTTGTGTATCCCTTCTATTTGTAATATGGTATTGTCTCAGCAGTTCTCCAGCTACTCCCACTCTCTTGAGATGATGCATCATCCTCTGATGTTTTGTCTCTCAATCTTGTCTTTGAGATCCAACCTGTCACCATCTCTGACCAGACTCTAAAGCTACACCATCTCCTTGTCATATGTACATATATCTTTATTGGGTCATTTGGGGGAATAATTAAAGAAGCAGTTCACATAAAAATATTATTGCCCCCCCCCCTGTAGGCGCTGGAATGTATACTCATCGCAGCTGATCAGTGCCCCACGACGCGGCTTCATTCCAGTTCCTGCAGCGTCGTTCAAATCTGGCGCACGCTCAAATCCCCCTCTGCTGTGACTCCTCTTCTCTGTCCTGTGATTAAACGCAAGAACTCACACGCTTCCATGCATTCTCTATGGGAGTGTGTGACTTCCGGCCTTCAATTACAAGGCAGAAGAGGACTCACTGCAGAAGCTGAAGTGAGTGCGCGCCAGATTTTAACGATGCCGCGCGACCGGAGCGAAGCTGTGTTGCTGGACACTAATCAGCTGCGGTGAGTATATGTTCCGGTGCCTACCGAGGGGGCCAATAATATTTTTTTGTGAACTGCTTCTTTAAGGATGTTTACAGCATGCTGCCTTGTGCCACAGGCAGAGGAGCAGACAGGGAATGCATTCAGCAAATGCTGCAGATTTACTGACTGTAGAGCAATAATGTGTTCTGTCCTGAAATGTTCTGGAACAGCTCTTGTCAGGGAACTGGCAGGAGTGTTGTGGGAGTGGAGTAGATAGGGTGGTAGGGCAGTCCTCATCACCCTAACTGGCGGAAAGCAAAGCATTCTGGTAGTTGTTGTACCGAGCCAACTGCTTAACCACAAATTAGTGAGAGGACATTGTATAGGAGAAAATTACATACCCAAAAAGATTTTTTTTTCTTTTCTTTCAAAACTGGGGCAGACAGCTAAGCAATGCTATGTTTTTTTTTGTTTTTTGTTTTTTTTGCAGCAAGTTTTTATCTGACATTGGAGTATCCCTTTAAAAGGAATCTGTCAGTTGTACTTGGAGCTGCAGACATGGGCAGATAGCCGATGCCTATCTCCTAGTTGAGAGCTCTTGGCAATATAAAATTAAGTTGTTTTTTTTAATAAGCTCAAAAGTCATAGAGGTGAGGCTAGGTGGCAGCATGCACACCTCCTCCCTCCCTCAACCCTCCCTGCCCTGCATGATTGGTGCACAGAATTTATCTTCCAGCACTGAGCCTTGTAAATCAATCAATCAGCGCATGGTTGCTGTTTTCTCCTCCAAATAGATGAAGCTAATGAATTATGGATCTTTTTAAACTCTGAATACTATGCATTCTATATCTGACAGCCCCTTTAAATAATATTGAATGCACCAAATTATAGCTCTACAAGTTGCTTACATGGACTGGATATGTAACTGCTTAGTTGCCTGCACAAAACCATACACTATCTACTTTTTGTTCTATATATACTGTATACTGTATCTGAGTGGTAACTGTGTGATACATTTTACCACAGGCAAGCCTCCATGAAGAACCACCCATATAGAAGTCGGCAGTCTCTCAACAGCCCAAGCCCAGGGGAAACTGAAATGGATCTTCTTGTGACCCGGGAAAGACCTAGACGTGGAATTAGAAACAGTGGCTATGATGTGAGTTTGTAGATTTATTCTTTCCAGCTTTCCTTTTTCAAAAAATTCCTGCATATCCCTGTTTCTTTCTCTTCCTTATTTATGGCTTGTTGCCTAGGGTTACAGTCAGCACTGCAATCTAGCAGGGATGGCTCAGTGTCTGGCAAAAAATGCTTGTGTGCTGTGTGCTTGTCCGCGGAATTCCACTGTCTGTCAGCGCGCACGGCCGCACGCCTTTCCGCCGGCTCCATAGACACCATTCTGTGGGCCGGCGTATTCCGCTATTCACCGAAAGAAGGGACATGTCAGTTCTTTCGGCGGATAGCGGAATACACCGGCCCATAGAATGGTGTCTATATAGCTGGTGGAAAGGCGCGCGGCCGTGCGCACGGACTGACAGCGGAATTTCACGGATATTATCCGCGAGAATTCCTCAGTATGAACCCACCCTTACTCCCCCCAGCCACCTCTCTGCAGCCGCATACACCTCTATCAGACAGCTCCAGGGCATGTGGAGTTGCATGTGGAGCTGTCAGACAGAATAGGAAAGGTACAGAGCTGCCATGTGTGTGCTGCAGACCTTCTGAACATTCAATGCTGATTTAGTCAAGATGCAGATCAATATAGCAAATGTGTGTGTGTGTGTGTTCAGGCTAATGGCAGGGCGATCTCATGATGTCACCAGGGCCCTGCTTGCCTGAACTCTCAGTCAGCGACAAGTGACCCGCCTTAAATTCAGCCAGATGAATCAAGATCAGTGCAGGGGACCAAGGTGAACAGGGCAGCTGGAAATATCCCTTCAGGCTATGTTCCCACGCAGTATTTTTTGTCAGTATTGTGCAACCAAAACCAGTAGTGGATTGAAAGCAAAGAAAGACTATGTTAACACGCTGTTGAAATTAAGTGGATGGCAAATTATGACTGTTATTTCAAAACAATGCCCGTTGTTTTAAAATAACTGCAATTACTGAACATAGCCTTAAAGTGTATGCGCTGAAACAAAAAGCATAAACTTTGCAAATAGTCTCAATTAAGCATATCCTTCTGTTTTGTGTCTACAGGTCTTATGCAAACCTATAGCATGTGCCTCCAAGAATACAGTCTACCAACAAATCCTTTGTGGTGTGAACCTGCAGTCTTAAGGCCCTATTGCACGGAGCGATTATCATCCCGCTACGGACGATAATCGTCCAGTAGAATAGAGTGCAGCGATCAGCCGACATTGTTCATGTCGGCTGATCGTTGCAGTTGCTTGTTTTTAACATGTTGAAAAACAAGCGACTGATATAGCAGCGATCTTCTGCCGTTGCTCCGTTGAATAGGAGCATCGGCAGCAGACGCTGCTGTATCCTATGGGCTGCCCGGAAGATCAGCCACCACCCGGGCAGCCCCCCCAAAGCTCCCCGCCGCCCGCTCGCAGCAGCCGCGCTGAACAGCGGCAGCAGCGAGCAGGGAACGAGGCGCAAACGAGCGCTGAGAGCGCTCGTTTGCTCCTCTAGCGGCCCGTGGAATAGGGCTGTTACTTCTTTCTGTGAAAATACATAATTACAAGATTAGATTCCACAGAATTTCTTAGTAGTCTGCAAACTTGGAGACACATACATTAGATCTGCACGGTAGCTATAGACAAAAAAAAAACAAACAAAAAACCTGTGGTAGATATTATAGTCAAGATTATTGCCTAATTTAAAACAAAAAAATCTGCTGACACTGTAAAATAAATGTTAGGACAAGGACATGGTACCTTTCATTTATCTAGCTGTGCTTCCAAAATGTAGTGAAATGCTTTTATTTTCTGGTACAAGAAGTCAAAGTGGTTTTTCCAAGCTCAGCTCTAGTAAATGAAAACTGAGCTGTGATTGGTTGCTATAGTCAGTTTACGCCAGTTTCTCCCTCTACAAGCCGTGCCACATATGTAATAATATGTGCTTGGTTGTCACTGTTTACCTTTTCATTTTGGTCTTGATAAAAGAATATGTAGAAAAATGTCTAGGTGGAATTATAAAACAGAGAACAATTTATTTTTGTAGTATATAGGACCCCTGAGCCTAAGGACCCTATTACACCAACAGATATCTGACATATTTTTTACAGCCAAAACCAGGAATGGATTTGAAAAGAGGTGAAATCCAGTCTTTCCTTTATGACCTGTTCTCATTTTATAGTCCGTTCCTGGCTTTGGTTGCAAAAATCTGTCAGATATCTGTTGGTGTAATAGGACCCTAAGAGGACCTGAATGGTTCCTATGACTCATGTAAGCACACCAGTAATTGGGATCTATGTTGCAGATTTTGCATTTTGGAGCTTCAGGAGCTTCAACAATTGTGTGGCGTCAACCTGTATGCGAGCCGTCATGTCACAGCATGGTGTTCAGCAATCCAATACATGGACAAATAAAGATTCATTTAGCATCACAAGGGCTGCTGTGCTGTATAATGCAGTTATAATAGCGGAAGCGAGAACGTGTGCAGGCATCAGTTCCATTTATGATGATAATGTGTCTTTATTATCTGTATTTAGTGCTCTATGCAGAAATCAATGGAGGTGGTGATTCATTTCCCTTCCACCTTGGATAAGCCATTAAGATTAGAAAAAATGAGATTTACACATATGGCAATAATGGCAGACCATAGCGGACATTTTCATTCTCCTGGATGTTGGCAAGGGGGATTGAGCTTCAAATTAGTGACGCACACAAGATAATTGAGTCCTGTATTGGATTGAATGACGGCACGAAAGCCATGCTGTGCAATAGAGGACATTACTGTACTCCTCCTCACAACATCATTCACAACATTATATTAGTGGCGTGGAATACACAAAACCAGATGGACCCATACAAGGGTACACAATGCTGACATAATTGATATTTCAATCACTGCTTATTTTAGGGGGTAGGTCCACCTTTGCAATCTTTTTATTATAAAACAATTCTGCACATAATGCTACCTACCATTTTTCAATGCAAGTACTGTTACCTATAGCTCCTATGTGTCTCCATGGTAACAGGCTATGAACAAACCCTTTGTAATCTGATCCCGCATTCACACCCCCACTTGCCCCTACTTTCTAATAACATAGATTTAGTAGGTTAGCAAGAAGCAAGAAACATATAGATGACTGCAGGATCAGACTACACAGCTTGTTGTCTGTTACCATAGAGACAAAAAATAGGTCTGCTAGAGGCCCAAAATGATAGGACCTTTTTAATGCATTCTATTTGCCATCTTGGTTTACATTTCATTTAGAATCAATAGAGAGAGAAGATTATAAAGTACATGGGCATATAGTACAGCTCTTATAGGTACAAAGACCATATTGTTACATTGCAAGAAATGTTTTGAGCAGAGTACTTACTGTACCTTTTTTTACACCAAAAATTATTTCTAGTCATTCTATATTTAAAAATATTCACCCAATATTTATATTTCATACATATTTGCTCATATGTTGCTCAAAAAGTACGCTTTCTAAGGTAGTTCCTTGAATAGACAGTCTTAGGGTGGTATTACACGGGCCGAGCAGTGCCCGATAATACCTGTAAACGAGCAGCGATCTGCTAGATCGTTGCTCGTTTACTGGGCCTATTACACGGCCCGATAATCGTTTGACAAGAGCTGCAAGGACATCGTTACCGATGTCCTTGCAGCCCTTGCTAAACTGGCATACATTACCCATCCACGTTCCAGGGCTGCTCCTGCTGTCCGCTTCTCCCGGGGTCCTGTGCGCGCTCTAGCTTCACAGCGGCCTGTCAGCTGGTAGGCCGCTCAGCCAATCACAGGATGGGACCGCCGCGGCCTGTGATTGGCTGAGCGGCCTACCAGCTGACAGGCCGATGTGAAGCTAGAGAGCGCGCTGGACCCCGGGAGAAGGGGACGGCAGGAGCAGCCCTGGAACGTGGATGGGTAATGTATATCGTTAGTCGCCGGCCACGCACCGCTATTACACGTAATAGGGTCTAACCTATATCAACGATCAGCCAATGATCGCTGTCATCGGCTGATCGTTGCATTTATTACACGGAGTGATAATCGGCCGAATCGGGCCAATTCGGCCGATTATCGTTCCGTGTAATAGTACCCTTAGGCTATGTTCACACTACGTAAGTACAGTAGTAATCATGGCCGTTGTAAAAACGGCTGTGATTTCTACGGTACTTACGTAGTGCTGCACCTGAGGGAATCCTGGCCGTAGTGTATACACATAGGGGGAGATTTATTAAAGGGTGTAAAATTTAGACTGGTGCAAACTGCCCACAGCAACCAATCACAGCTCAGCTTTCAGCTCTGGAAAAAGAAAAGAGGAGCTGTGATTGGTTGCTGGGCCCAGTTTGCACCAGTCTAAATTTTACACCCTTTGTTAAATCTCCCCCATAGTGTACACTCCCACCGGAATCCCTAGCAGCCCTGCAAAAAATGACTGGCTGCTGTTTATGAATAGCGGCTGCAGAAAACCTGTCAGTGCACACAGTGGAGCGTACGGCTCTGGCTGCATGCTCCATTGTGAACTGAGGGGAATTTGGATGCGGGCGCCCACATTCGAATTCTGCGGCAGTGAAAATCATCTGGGATGATCTTCTCTGACACCGTCGGGGTCATGGAACAGCTGGTCTCTTACGCAGTGAGAACATAGCCTATGGCTGTATTCTTGTTTTTCGGGTGGTCCTTGATCTCTCTTCTTCTCCATGAAGTGGGCATACAGTGGGATTCAAAGGCCAATGCTTTCGGTTCATACGAAGCTAAACAAAGCACGCTTCACTGATCTCTAAGTGCAGCTATCTTGCCTGAGCATTTTGCATGGTTCTCCAAACTGTGGCCCTCCAGCTGTTGCGAAACCACAACTCCCATCATGCCTGGACAGCTAAAGCTTTGGATTTGGCTGTCCAGGCATGATGGGAAATGTAGTTTTGCAACAGCTGGAGGGCCACAGTTTGGAGACCTATGATTTAGAGTAATGCTTTACAGCACGCTCCATGGATTTAGGCAACAGTGGACAGGTCAAGGTGTTGTTACCCTTCACTGTACAGATCACTTTCATGGTGCCTCTTTTTACCAGACAGCCCTTTTAAGATCTCCATTCTTTGCTGGTAGCCTTCCCATCATGTCTGAACACATGGATGGTTTTAATTTTCCAGTTACACTTACCAGTTCTTGCAAAAAGAAACAAAAAACAAACAAAAAAATAATCCTTTCAGCATTACCACCAGTAAAGTTACTGCCGCTGGTGGATGCTTCCTCTTTCTGAATACCAGTTAGAGCAAACGCAATTGCTTCTGAAAATACTTAGCTTGAATGGTACCAGTGGTTTAGAGAGGTCTGGATGTCTGGTTGGCCAATAAGCATCTACTGGTAGGTCTTCCACTACCGGGTTTGCAGTGACCATATTATTTGCATTTTTATATAGGTGACCAATCAACCTTCACATTGTGAATTTTTTATTTATTTTCTGTTGTGCGCGGTTCCAGTCATTTACACTTCACCTTCCAGAGGAACTAGGTCAGACTGATGCTTATTAATCTCAGAAACCCGGGACCTGCAAAAGTGGGACAGTTTGTATGTTGGAGACGCAGGCAGTAAATATCATCGATCTTCTGTCATTAATATGTTTTCTGTAGTACCCAGCTATATCCCCTGGTTATTTATCTCCCGGTGTGCTATTCTTACATTGTATTGTGTCTATATTAGATCTCTCTGCTGCATATATATCTATCTCCTATCTATCTATCTATCTATCTATCTATCTATCTATCTATCTATCTATCTATCTATTTATCTATCTATCTCATATCTGTTGGATGTATCAGATCTGTTAGATGTTATTGTATTACAGAAGATGTAGGTGCTCACTCATCTTATCTTTCCTCAGGGCTTACTTATGATAATGCAGTTCTGTACTGTATATTGTAGCGGTCACTGGTGGGGGAGGGAATGCAGAACAGTAAATCCTCATTGGAAAGCTGTGACTGTTTAAATGGACACTTAATAAATTCCCTGTGGGCAAAAAATCAATGTGTGGCTGAGAAAAGCCACAGAGAACTTGGCTTGGAAATGCATTTAACTCATTAGTTGCAGTGGACACATTTAATGCTTTCTTTGCACCTTGTTAACATTTGGTAGTGATGCAGCGGAGAGGTACGCCATTCCTACGCCATTATGATCCGAAAATCCTATGTCTTGTTGATGCCATACGCTTTATTAAAATGCATTGCCCTGCTACTGTAGCAAAATGTGAACATGGTACTGCATTCTCCTGAATAAAATCAGTGGGGGAAGATACTATAGATATATACTCTGACCAGACAGGTCAATCTCATCTTTCTTTTTGCAAAAATGTGTGCCTGACCCTTACTACTATAGCACATACTGTGTGTGTGTGAAACTTTTTTTTAAAGGGATTGTCTGGGGAGCTAATGGCTAAAGCAACATCATGCAGCTTTTGGACATCATGTGTGGGCGGGGTTTCACCTGCACATGATGATTGATAGATATGCCCAACTCTTCCAGATCACAGGAAATGAGCGCCAGGGAGCCATCATCTGCTCCCCAGACAACCCCTTTAAGTCTACATTTACATTTACATATATGATCTGACTTTCAGCAGATATCTGTTTGCTATTGGAATGCTCCACCAAAAAATTCACCTGATAGTTGACACCAACTTTAGAAATGGTTCCTATATCTGACTTAGTGTCTTTGACGAGCTTGACAAATGTATTATAGTATTATATTTATTATTCTCTGCATATGTTTGTTGTATATAGAGTACATTGGACATTGAGTTGCATATGACTTATCCTGTTTTTGGACTATTTTCTCTTAGACGGAACCGGAAGTAATTGAAGAAACAAATATTGATCGGGTAAAACAAGCCAGGACCTATATTAAATCACGTCAAACTAAAGGTCACTCTGAGACATCCACCCTGAGCTCTCAGCCATCTATCGATGAAGTCCGGCAGCAGATGCACATGTTGTTGGAGGAAGCTTTTAGTTTGGCATCTGCAGGGCATGGTGGACCCAAACGGCAAACAGATCCTTATGCCTCAGTTCAGCATATGCCATATTCAGAAGTTGTCACCAGTGCCCCTGGCACAATGTCAAGACCTCGTGTGCAGTGGGTACCGACTTATGGGCCAGAGATGTATCAGTACAGTCTGCCCAGACCTGTAAGTTGCTGTCATGTCTATAAAATATATTCTTAATTTTCTGCTGGTATATTATGGTGATAATTAGTTGGTATTTGTAGCTATGATGTTCCACCAAAATAGGTTACAATTAATATGGCTGCCAGTACATTTTCTATACAGGGATTATCACCCCAGCTTGTACAGATGCTAAATGGCATATTTGCTTAGTTAGTGATGTATCCAGAGAAATGTGCTGAAATAAATTCAAAATAAATTGGGTGACAACCCCTGATGTCATATGTTTTATTGCAAGGCTGCCAGTGTAGGCGACCTTTACTTTCATGCCATTTTGTATTATTGTCATACCCTCTCCTCAACATGACCAGTCATAGATCATAGCCCTGGACTGATTCTCATATCCAGACCATGAAATGTTGTGTTTCATCAATGTATAATGTCAATACAGTACATTGCATTATTAATCGTCTACTAATCCTGAGTTACAGCCTGTACCATACTGCTCTATCATACTACCAGATGAAATCTCTTAACCTTTTTTGCAGGCTCATTGTCTGCACAGAGCTTGCTCCAGTGATGTCTAGTCTGTCTTTACCCCAGCCTCTGTATATAGTAATTTAGTGTAGGAAAAACTTACTCTATTGCTGCATGTAGAGGCTTATGAATGCAATAATGGGTATAATACAGACTGTAACAGTACAGGATAAGTAATGCATGTACACAGTGACTTTACCAGCAGAATAGCGAGTGCAGCTCTGAAGTACAATAAAGGATGTAACTGTCTCAGTACAAAATAATGAATGTAATGTATGTACATAGTGGCTCCACTAGCAAAATAATATAAAGTATAGAAGCACAAACAGACACTATTGTTGTAGACAGCAGATACCTTTAGGTAAAGCGTATAATGACTGATATAGTCTGTGTTGACGACCGCACTCTTTGGTATCTGTTTATTCAACAACATAAGATATAAATCAGTTTGGAAAAGAGAATAAATGAAAGATGACAGAATAGGATCATTGTGGAGAAGCCATGAGAGTCACAAACTGTCAGAATGGGGTGACAAGCGACTTATAGCCCAGAGCTAACTAGAACAGTTTTAGTGAGCTTGTCTGGATATGTTACAGAAATTACACAGGGTGCCTACTCTATTTTTGCATATAATGTACATTGCATAATGCTATATTTATATATGGTATTTGTGTATTAAACTGTATAAGAAACTCAACTGCTACTTCCAGATTAAGCCCTCACTGCTTTGCCCTGTATATCATACTGTAACATTCTATAGAGCATTGTCCGCTATATCCACAAATTAATTTGTTCTTAAAATTTTTTTAAAACTACATTCAGTCCATTAATTGGTGTAAGTGTAGTTTTTATTGGTATTGACCACAAAACACTCCATTCCACTTAAAGTGATACTGTCACCCCCCTTAGAACCCTATTACACCAAATGATTATCGACCGTACTTCCGTCCAATAATCGTTTTGTGTAATAAGTCATGTAAAAAGGCAACAATCAGACAATGTCGGCTGATTGTTGTCTTTCAACATTTTCTAACAAAACTATTGACGGTAATTAGACCGATGGCAGCAGGGCCGCCGCTCTTTTCAATGGGCCGCCTGGACAGTCTAAGGATCATTTGGGCAGCCCCTCCCGCAGTTCCCTCACTCACTGTCTGTACATGTAATAGCACAGGCAGTGAGCGGGGGACAAGGAGGAAGTGAGTGCTGAGCTGACAGGTTGGTGCTCGCTTCCTCCTCAATATCATGCCGTGTAATATGGCCCTTACTCTTGCTTCATTTTATCTGTGGACGGTGTCACCTAGCTGCCCAACTGCTATGAAGTCCCACCTACGTGACACTGTCCACCGATAAAGTAAAGCAATTGTGGAGCAGAAAGAAGACACAGACAAGTTTTATACAAGTATACCATAAGAGCACCATCTGAGTTTGGGGATTGTGCTTGTGGAGAACTGCACTTAGAGTAAGGGGGTGACGGTATCACTTTAACTCGTGCTGCTTCTAAATATTTTTCTTCTCCAATAGAATTACCGATTTTCCCAACTACCTGAAATGGTCATAGGATCTCCACCACCCCCAGTACCTCCTCGCACGGGTCCTGTTGCTGTTCCCTCTCTAAGGAGGTAAAGACCATTTTGTGTTATCTTACTACTATTGTCCAGTGAACTGTTTCATTTTTTTTTTTTTTGTATAAATGGGGGCTGAACTGGGTTTCACCTCACTGATCCCCTGCTGCTATCGATCACAACTGATTGGTTTCGTCTTGACACACAGTAGATACCTGCTTAGCTAATCCTTGGCTGTGACAGGGACCTACCTCAGCCAGTGATTGGCTAATTGGGCATTTCCAGCCATTTTCTTTGTGTCGAGACAGGGCCAGGAAGTGGACATCAGCGGGGACCTGGTGGGCATCGGAACTCAGTGGCACGAGATAGCTTTGGTGAAAAATGCTTATTTTGTGTCCCAGTGTGATTGCTTTTAAAGAGGACCTGTCACCCCCCGTGCCGGGGTGACAGGCTCCCAACCCCCCGTTACAGCCCCCTATACTCACCTCATCCCGCTGGGTCCCGCTTCCTGATCCGGTCGGGTCACAGAGATATGAGCGCCCGAAGCCCGGCGCGCGCTCACAGGAGAGTCCGATGCCCATAGAGAATGACGGAGCATCGGACTCCCCATTCATTCTCTATGAGCGTCGGACTCTCCTGTGAACGTGCGCGCCGGGCTTCGGGCTCTCATATCTCCGTGACCCGACCGGATCAGGAAGCGGGACCCGGCGGGATGAGGTGAGTATAGGGGGCTGTAACGAGGGGTCGGGAGCCTGTCACCCCGGCACGGGGGGTGACAGGTCTCCTTTAAAAGCAATTTTTAAGCATTAATTTAATAATTTTTAAGCATATGTTCTTTGTATAATGAAAAGTAATACAATTTTCCAATATACTTTCTATATTAGTTGTGTTTTTTTTTAAAGTGATACTGTCACCCCCTTAGTCTATGTGTGGTCCTCCACACCATCCCCAGGTTAGATGTTACACATTTGATATATCCCTGTATAAAACTTGACTTTGTCATCGGTGGACAGTGTCACCTAGACAGGGCTTCACGGCAGTTGGGCCCTCTCCCCAGCCAGACATGGGGCCCAACTGTGGTGAAGGCCCGCCTAGGTGACACTGTCCACCAATGAAATTAAATGAGAGTAAGGGAGGTGGACAGTATCACTTTAGGACAACAAATCTTTAATACCTGCACTTGGTGAAACATGCTTTGACATTCTCTAGCAAATGCTGATTGCCGACGTAATTGTGTTAACACAAGGACTCATCTACAAGTTGTTCATTTTCAGGGACTCCTTACAGAAACATCTTCCTAAGTGCTGATTTGTTTTGCTTATTTTAGGTATTAACGGATAATTCCATCCATACTGGCTCTTATTTCTGTCTCCCACTGTGTTCTTTCTTGGATACTACATTTGCCAATGTCAGAGGGCAGCCTAGAAAGCTTATTAGTTGTGCAAAAACCCGCCACCTGCCTTCTGCTCATTCATGGCCCAGCAGGCAGCGGTATTATAAATCTGCATTTGCAAATGCCGTTGTTTTTCATGCAGGTAGAGCCGAGTGCCCTAGAACATTCCCGAAATACAACCTAGCTTCAAACAATAACATGCCAGACATTTAGCATTTTCTATCAGTGCCAACCATAGGGCCCTCTGTTGGTTTTTGTTTTTCTGTGGCCAACAATTCAGAAATAATGGATAGCCAACATTATTATGACTATATGATCGAAAAGGAAGCAGATCAAGCTAGTTTTTATAGGTTTCATCAGATCTATTGGCTTTACGGCAATAGAGCTGATCATATATTGGCTATTAGGGCAAGCTGAAGCAAAGCGAAAAATCTTTCCAGAAAAAATGGAGATGTTAGTAGAAATACATCCAGGAAAATGAAGGAATTGTCTTAGCAATTTAATTTTGTGGGGAGCCAGGTCTTGAGAGCATCACCAATTGCTAAAGTGAATGGACTGAAGTTCATAGCCGAATTCTGTGCCCCTTTGGCTGATCTTTTCTCTGCTTGGCTTTTCCTGAAGATGAAATAAGAACATTGGGGGAGATTTATCAAACTGGTGTAAAGTAGAATTGTCGTAGTTGCCCCCGACAACCAATCAGATTCCACCTTTAATTTTCTCAAGAATCTGTGGGTAATGAAAGGTGGAATCTGATTGGTTGCTAGGGGCAACTGAGACAATTCCATCTACACCAGTTTGATAAATTATACAGACTTTCTATTAGTCCTGACACTGCTTTACATGTTAGGGTGTGTTCACGCGTACAGGATCCTCAGCAGATTTAATGGCGCAGATTTGATGCTGTGTTCAGTTATTTAGTTACATTGATCTCAAACCTGCTGTGGATCTGCTCCATCAAATCTGCTGTGGATCCTGTACGCAGTGTTGGTCTGGGGCCCACAAGAGGAAATGATCCTGGGGGCCCACCAATGTAGAATCAGTGAGAAACAACATCAGTCAGTGTTATGCAGTTTCAAAACTGGGAGCTCACCGGGGGATCCTCTGGTGGGCCAGTCCGACACTGCCTGAACTTGTGAACGCACCCTTAAAGAGTCACTGTCGTATTTTTTTTTTTTTTTTTGCAGAAATCAATAGTCCAGGCGATTTTAAGAAACTTTGTAATGTTTGGTTTATTAGCCAAATATGCCATATCTGCATGTAAAAAGCCTTTTCCCAGGTCCCCCCCTCCTTCCTCTTTTCCATCCACTGCAAAAAATCTGAAAATTGTGACTTGTTGCATGAGTCGTACCCAGTCTGCTTTAGGGAGAGGGGAGGGGGGAGGAGGAAGGAGGGAGTTAGCCGACAGCAGAAAGCAGATATTAGAGGATTACAGGCACTGGGTGACAGCTGTAATCCGAGCTCAGACAGGTCAGTGGTGACTGTCCCAGGAGATAACGGTGAGGTATTTGTAGATTAACTCTTTGTTGTCCTGTTTTGGTCTTTTCTTTAGCTCTCTCCATAGGAGAACAATGAAGACAGGGAGGAGAGCTTCACACTGCTTTTTCATGATAAAAATGCATTTTTTAGCTAATAAACCTAATTACAATGTTTCTTAAAATCGCCTGGACTATTGATTTCTGCAAAAAAAAAAAAAAATTCACGACAGTGACACTTTAAAGCGACTCTGTACCCACAATCTGTCCCCCCCAAACCACTTGTACCTTCGGATAGCTGCTTTTAATCCAAGATCTGTCTAGGGGTCCGTTTGGCAGGGGATGCAGTTTATGTCATAAAAACAGCTTTTAATCCTGCAGCGCTGTGTCTAACGGCCGGGGCTTACATTTGTATATGCATTAGGCTGGCACCACCTCTCTGTCCTTCCTCCCCACCCTCCTCATTATTAGGAATGATCCAGGAACATTAACTGCTGTTTGAGCTTTGCACATGTGTATTAACGATCCAGCCCATGTTCATTATGCACACAGGTGGGGAAAAGGAAGCAATCTACGTGGAGTATTTCCAATGATGAGGAGGGTGGGGAGGAAGGACAGAGAGGTTGTGCAAGCCTAATGCATATACAAATGTAAGCCCCGGCCGTTAGACGTTCCCAACCTCCTGAAGTGCAGTAAGCTGTAACATCTCTATCCTCCCCCTCCCTATATCTGACCCTGCGTGGAACTCAGCTTTCAGGTGTCAATCAAGCAGGGAGGGCAGAGGGGAGAAGAGGCATTTCGGCTTGCAGCGGCACAGTAACGCCTCTTTGACTCTTTCTACCAGAGGATAAAAGCATTTTTCCACATTCTGGAAGCTCAGCTGGACATATAAGAGGTTCCACGTGTCTCCTTGGTCTACCAGCTATTTAACAGTTTCATTAATTTGAAACGTGAATTACAGATTACAGATTCCTGTATGTCCCAGTATGGGGGAGCATTGTATGTTTTACAAGTGCAAGCATACCCTGTTATGTTTGTTTGTCTTATTTTCACTCCGTTGATTTTTATAGGTAGAGGGAGAGGCATATAGAACTGTTAGGCCTCATGCATGCATCCTTTTTATCTAGTCTTTTATGAATCAGTTGTCCGCAAAATGCTAAAAAAACATCCACAATGCAAAAAATACCAGGCAACCAATCCCAAATTACAGACGGCATATAGATGGTACAGACCATAGATGTCTGTGGACATCTGCATGTTGCCAATATGAACCGTGTAAGTGCAGGTCCTATGCACCTATATTCTTAGAACATGTAAAGTCTCACCCACTTACCCACTACTGTAATCCAATGCAGATTTTACCTGTTGAAATCTAAAAGCAAACATCTGCCTCATTTGCACCCTGTGTAAATGTAACTGTAGTACATTGCCCCATAGAGGCTTCTTGGAGAATTTCCTAGAAATGCTTTGTGCAGAACAGAATCACCATATGTATTTCCATTTGGTTTTTGCGGTGTCTTTTAAGATCTGGGAATAGTGTGATTTGCCCCTGGGATTTGTGAAGCCTCTAGTAATAAAGGCTATATACATTGACCATTTAAAATCTTTGCTAAAATTTAGATAATGGTTCTTAACATTTCCCAGTGCTGAAGGATGTCAGGTTCATTCTTCATCCCCTCCATGAGATTTGACTGAGAAATTCTCACATACATTACACAGGGAACATCTGCATTAGTTGTGTGATGTGAAAAAAAATCACTGCAGTAACAGTGAGAGCGGGTTTCTGCATTTTAATTGACAGGTCCACCAGCTGCAAATCCTGCTCTTTTCCTAGTAAATTCTGCCATCTAGTGGTTAATAGGGTTGCTGTCCGTAAATTTAAGCTTTTAGTTAACCCACAACGGCACCAAGATTGTTGTGTCTTCTCTGGAGAAAGCAGCAAACCTGTGTAACAAGTGGAACAGGGCAGTTATATAAAGTAGATCATACTGTATGTTGGGCCTTTTCTGTCAGTCCCAATAACATACATTCTTTGCTTGACTGAACAAGCATGCGATGTATATAAAGATGCCTGTAACTTATTCTCATGATGACAAAAAGACAGACTTTCAAAAAAAATTTCAACAAACTTTACAAAAAATGGGCAGGCAATAGGGATTGCAGAAATTTTCTCGATCTCCCATAGTTTCCTATGGTTGGTGGGATGGAGACAGTCAGATTTTGTTTTCCTGAAATCCCACAGTTTGTTTTACACTTTTACACTCAAAGAATTTTGATTTTACTAGTCACAGGCAGGGAGAAAAATATGAAGCGAGTTTCATAACATGGAGAACCCTTTTAACAGCTATATATTACACTATTTGTAGTGTTTTACAGCATTGTAACATACTTCATACTCCTATTCAGAGGTGTATCTGAATGTTTTTGTCAGAATGCTGGTAACTATTATCTCCTCTGTTTGTGCAGTTTTAGGCTATATTCACACAACGTAAAACTACGGGCGTAGTTTTGCGGTGTGGAACAATGCCTTATTTGCAATGGGATCCTGGCCGGAGCGTACACACATCGTATACGCTTCGGCCGGGATCCCATACGCCGCTGGAAAAAACTGACAGGTCAGTTTTCTGCGGCCGGAATTCAGTGAATTCCGGCCGCAGAAAGACCTGTCAGTGCACACAATTAAGCGAGCGGCTCCGGCCGCTTGCTTCACTGTGTGCTATGGTAAGCTCTGATGCGGGCGCACGCTGATGCGCCTGCATCAGAGCTCCGCGGCCGGATGGAAGGGAACGGCCTGTCTGTTCCGTAGTGTGAACATAGCCTTAGTGTGCACTGTGTCTGTAATGGATTTGTACTGTCAAAACGTTTTGTTGCTTAAAGGGGTTATCCAGCGCTACAAAAACATGGCCACTTTTCCCCCTACTTTTGTCTCCAGTTCAGGTGTGGTTTCCAATTAAGCTCCATTTACTTCAATGGAACTGAGTTTCAAAACCCCACCCAAACTGGAGACAACAGTATAGGAAAAGTGGCCATGTTTTTGTAGCACTTGAAAACCCCTTTAAAGGGGTTATCCTGCACTACAAAAACATGGCCACTTTTCCCCCTCTCTTGTCTCCAGATTGGGTGGGGTTTCAAACTCAGTTCCATTGAAGTAAATGGAGCTTAATTGCAAACCACACCAGAACTTGAGACAAGAGGGGGGGGGGGGGGGGGAAGTGGCCATGTTTTTGAAGTGCTGGATAACCCCTTTAACACCCTTTTAAAAGTGAGATGGGTATCATACATTTAAGTATTTAGTAAAGTGACATCCAGTGGCCATCCATAATATTACACTTTAAGGCGATGTTCCCACAAAGTTTTTTTAAGGTGAAATAACGGCTGTTATTTTATAATGATGGCCGTAAATAATGATCATTATTAAGGGCTTTTATTATAAAAAAAGGCAGTTTTTTCACCTAAAAAGACATTGTGGGTTATAAAATGTTAAAAATTAGTTTGTTGGGCTGCGGCTTAAAGGAGGCGTTAATCACTTATAATCCCCTCTAAAGGGCCAGCCCTGATGTGAGTTTTGTTTTAGTTTAGGTGTGTGAGAAATGTAGTTTGTGCCAACTTTCGGTACCAAAGGATTCTCATAATGCTCTTGTACAACATTTCCCAAACCTTCATTGAAGGAGACACACTCAAAATGGAATAACCTCTCTAGATGGTAACTCTCTGGATTTATTGTATCTCCCACTGGACAGCGGAAATGGGAGCAAACTCCGAAATCATAGGGAAGAAAAGGGTTCATAAAATAACAAACTGATTCATTCTGTTAATTTTACCTTAATGATGCATTTTGCCTCGATTTTGGTGTATACACTACAGCCGTGATTCCATACACTGTAATGTAATTGATCAATGTCATTATACAACGGCCGTTGTTTAATGTCAAATGCATTGTGTGAACCTGGCTTTAATGTGAGTTGAATACTTTGCAGGTCAATAATTTAAAAGGATTTTCCTGTATTTAGTATTCTTCCTACAACATCATTACATTACACCTGTGGTATTATAACTCATCTCCATTTACTTTCATGGATCTAAGCTGCAATATCAAACAGAAACTGAGGATGAGAGTGACACTGTTTTTGAAAGAAAGCAGCTGTGTTTCCTGATACTGGATATCCCCTTTAATTAATAAAGGAACCCTGTACTGTATGAAAAAGTCCGAAAGGGGTATAATTCATTTAGGTCCCATAACTATTGTATTGACCTGACTATTATACAGTTGACCCCAGTGTACTAATAACTCAACTGATTCACCCCTCTAGGTCTGCACCACATCTCCCAATCACAGCCCGGAGCTCTGCCGCTTATCATTTGCTAGTAACCAGCAACTCCATTTACCTGGCCCTTAGAAACAAGGCTACAGTATTTGTTATTTAGTTAAACCTTAGTATCCGTAATTCTTTTATCATTGTGACATATTCTCACCCAAACTCTAGCATCTGAGTATGCGGTCCCCATTAGGCCACTTACCTTATGTTGGCCACTTAGGCCACTTAGCTGCCATTTTTACTAGTCATTATTCTTTCTTATTAATTTGCATATTGCGTATGTTTTTGTCGTATCATGTGTGTGTTCTTATTTTTTCTATGGCTATAACCAAAGCTTGTCAATCTTTCACACATATTTATGAATATTTATATATATATATATATATATATATATATATATATATATATATATATATATATCTCCTGAAGGGTTTTACATATGATGAAGAGGGTAAAGCGGGTAGGTTGTGCACCCTCTAAGGCTAGGTTCACACTAGGTCCTAGGTTGCACAATGGCAGCCTTCCTTATGAAACATGGTCCCCGTTTTTACATGGTGTGAACCTAGCCTGGAAGTATTGTTTTGGGGAATAAATTAGTTTGTTATCTTATCAACACAGTCTCCTGCATATGGTTTCCAATGTGTTGGGAAGCCACAGTAAATCCTGAGCTAGCACCTGAATCAGTTTTCTCAATATTGGAACAAAGCAGCCATTCTGTTCTAAAAGTATTTTCTGTATCCAAACTGAGACTGCTGCGGAAGTCGGGAACCCTTGAAAGGAACTGACGGCTGTCACCACTCCAATGATCTATTTGAGACATGTATGGTAGTTGTGCCCTGCTGCACTGCAACCTAAGATGAGTGGAGTTCTTACTGAGGAAGCAATTGAACTTTTGGGAGACAGTATTCACATTAGGAACACCCTGCTGTTTTTTACTTCTGTTTTGCACCAGATAAGTTTTGAAATATATTTAGAATTGTATGAATAATGTTTTTTTTATAAAGTATTTACTGATGGACTGCTAAGCTGTAACCACTATTGTATCATCCTATACAGGTCTACTTCAGATATGGCAAACAAGAGCAGAATGCCAGAGCCTGCTGGAAATGACCAAGGTCCAGGTGAGCATGTGGGCTTCCCAGCAGTTTCAAGGGGGCCTGTCCCTGTGGCCCAAACGGATCAGTCTGTATCGAATTATTCAGGTGAGACCATGTCATCGTGAATACGTTTTAAGATGCTACATCTGGGGGCAATCAATGATTGAAGCATTATTGTATGCCATACCTTGTGTTGAGCGGACTTGCCAAACTGTTCGTCTTCGGCCTTGTTCTTTGAACCCGAATGCTCAGCATTTGACTCCTGGAGAAGTTTGATGCTTTTGGCTGTATCCATGTTTTCCAGGGCTCCCTAGAACTGACTCCAGCCATCAGAAGTCAATTGCCAAACAGTTCAGCAAGTCCACTCAACACTAGTAATAACTAATATAACAGTATGTCATATAGTATTATGTTATAGTAACTATTATAGTAGTATGCTATAACTCTTATAGTAGTAATCGTTACCTTCAATATTGGCTTCTTGGGCGGTTTGTGATTCCTGAGTCAGCTCTGGTGTTGTGCAGTGCATATTGCAGTACTGTTATAGGCTGTTAAATAAATGGAGAGCAACTAATGTATTAGTGCAGCCCCGTTCACTTAAATGAAGCAGTGCTGCAGTTCCCACTCAATTTTAAGGGATTATCCAGCGTTAGAAAAACATGGGCACTTTCTTCCAAAGACAGCACCACTCTTGTCTCCAGTTCAGGTGCGGTTTGCAACTAAACTCCATTTACTTCAATGGAACTACATTTCAAAATCTCCACCCAGACTGGAGACAAGAGTCGTACTGTCTCTGGAAGAAAATGGCCATGTTTTTCTAATGCTGGATAACCCCATTAATATATGACATGGTTGTAGCTAGATTTCTTAGGGCCTTATATGAAGGTGGGCCTAAAGTATACATAATATTGCCATAAATCTGAGAACCCACGTAATAGTTCTAGATAGCAGAAAAGTATTTTTCCATACAAAGTTCTCAACTTTTTATTTCCTACAAAGGTATATTGTTTATGAATCGGAGCGGGGCCGCACAACAGCTGCTGTGGCTATTACGATTATAGTTACTTGTATGATATGCAGGGTTAATAGAAATGTCAGATGAATGATGGTTTCACCAAGTGTCCCAGCATTAGTACTGTCTTCTCTATGCTCGCTATTCTCTATGCTCTTCCCTATTGATCATATCTCCATGCTGTTGACCATCCAAATCTTGGGTTGGGATTCATGGGATACTGTATAGTGGCATATAAAACAACATGTATGATCAGATATGGTTAATAACTAGCTTCTTCCAACCAATGCGTATGATTGCTAAAATGGTTTTGCCCTAAATTACCAACAGTTTAATTGACTGAAGCCTTATTGGCCACCTATATTGTCAACCAGTTTTATAGTTCCTATACGGTGAAGGTCACCTATGAAATGTCTTACCTGTTAGTAATAGTTATGGTATCTAAGTTTATGTTTATGCTGTCAGGCCAATACCTGTATTATGCGGAGGCCTCTGTGGCATGCCTGCTATTTTAATTTTATGTTTGTACCATTCCCAAGTTCTCTCCAAGAGATATACACAGTCTGCTCTATAGCTCTCGCGCAACTGTTCATTATCTGTGTTACCATTTGTAGCAGATGCTAATAGTAACCTAGATGAAACAATTACAGCATGACCCATATGACACAATGGGATGTAGCTATAAACAAGCCACCATCCACTGTGTGTAACCAAAGGCCAATCAATTATAGGAAGTATCCGGCGTACATAATATTGGGTTTTCTACCAGATGATCGAGTAATACTTGGCATCAGTCAGACCAGACTGGTTTCTTATATCAAAGCTGTTAGATTTTTGATGAGTTAGGAATATTAAAAGGGTTTTCCTAGGGACTTTAAAGGGGTTATCCAGCGCTACAAAAACATGGCCACTTTCTTCCAGAGATAGCTCCACTCTTGTCTCCAGCTTGGGCAGGGTTTTGCTGCTCAGTTTCATTGAAGTGAATGGAGCTTAACTGCAAACCACACCTGAACTGGAGACAAGAGTCGTGTTGTTTCTGAAAGAAAGTGGTCATGTTGTTGTAGCACTGGATAACCCCTTTAAACGGGTTATCCAGCACTACAAAAACATGGCCACTTTCCCCCTATTGTTGTCTCCAGTTTGGGTGGGGTTTTGAAACTCAGTTCCATTGAAGTAAATGGAGCTTAATTGCAAACTGCACCTGAACTGGAGACAAAAGTAAGGGGAAAAGTGGCCATGTTTTTGTAGCGCTGGATAACCCCTTTAATATTTATGACCTATCCTTAGCATATATCAGATCCGTGAGGGTCCTTCTCCACCTTAATTAATTAAATTATTGATGAACTTCAGAGCTCCGCCAAGCTCAGTGGCCTCTTACTTCTTTGCTAGGCAAAACTCTGTATATTTAGTAGTAGTATTTCAGTGATTGCGACTGAGCTTCAATACCAGGTATAGCTCCATACATTTTGCACTGGCTGTGACTGTTACTGCAGCTCAGTCCCATTCATTACAATGAAGAGGCTGCAGCACTCGCTGAAGTACTGTGACCCTCTTCAGTCTGGTGGAGGCTTGAAGTCAGACCTTTACCAATCTAATATTAATGGCCTGTCCTGAATATAGGCCATTAGTATTCGGCTATGTTCACACACAGTAAAATAATATCAAAACACATCCATAATATTGAGGTAAAAATACGTCCGTAATGTTGAGGTAAAAATACGTCCGTATTTTCAATACAATAATACGCTCCATTGAAGTCAGTGAGTAGACTGTTACAACTACAAGCTTCATGTACACTGGGAAAACTCCCAATATATATGCTAAACGTGTCCTTATGGTTAATTTAGATCAATGGAGCTTAAAGTATGTCCTTATGATCTCTGTTCAGATCTCAGGAAGGTAATACCATGTATTAAATAGCAACTAATCATTCCCCGGTTCCCGAGACACAGCTCCTTCTCTCAGTGGTTCCATTTTGTCATTGTAATTTCATAAATGTTTTAGGTCATATTCTATCTCAATCAATGCATTGCTTTGTCAGGTAACTCAATGCCTGCTGTATTCGCCATACCAGGGAACCGAGCTGCATACTCCGGTTATTACATTCCACAACCACCGGCTTCATACCGGAACCAGGCCTGGATGTCGTACTCAGGAGAGAATGATTTACCGGGGCAGTGGGCAGACTCGGTAAGATTTTGTTATTACTCTTGATATCAAAAAGAAAACTATAGTAAGTCATGATACTGTGTAGTAAGGCCCACTCATCAAAAGAGTCCAACGCTAGTGTAACATAATCTCATTCAGCTGGTTGTTGTGTGCCTTTTCATGCATTATTCTACAGGATCAGTGAAAATCAGTGGCAGATACAGACAATTGATGACCCTCTGGCACAAAGTACTTGTGCTCCTTGTTCTCCAATTGCTAATTTGTTAAAAAAAAATCTTTCAGTACATGCCGGTTTTTGTCTTGCCTAAAATACTGAACATCTTAATGTTTTTTGTTGCCTTAGGTTCCTCTTCCAGGATACATTGAGGCATATCCAAGGTCAAGATACCCACAGAACTCTCCTTCCCGACTTCCCAGGCAGTTTGGCCAGCAAGCTAATTTACATCCTAGTCTAGACCATGCTACTGGACCATCCATTGGAGCTTCTCAACAAAGTCTAGCAGACACTGACACTCCGGATGCCTCTATCACAAACCTATCCACAGCCGCACTGGTTAAAGCCATAAGGGAAGAAGTTGCTAAACTGGCAAAAAAACAGACAGATATGTTTGAGTTCCAGGTCTGAAGACACCATGGATACATCTCATGTGCTCCAGTGAACCTAATGCTATGTTGTTCAGTTATGGTAACAGTGCCTAAATAAATAAGAACCTACATGGGATTTTATGATATTTTTATTGAAATGGATGAAGACAAACGATGATCTGTTACTAATATTTTGATTTTTATTTATAAATGTAAATTATTAAATCATTTTTCTATTGACCTCAACACCAAACTGATCAACTACTTTTTGTTATGTTGAATACTCATAAACGATGAACTTAACCTTTAGCCATGTCAGTGTGGATTATTTAAGATGGGCCGAGCAATTGTACTGCGGACTATTTCTGTGTTGCTCCCACTGTTTACACTTCTGAGCAACTCACAACTCCTCGTGGGCGGGACTGTATTCCAGTTAAGGTGATTGACAGCTCTAAAGATCCTTGTCCTCCCACTATCTCTACAGTCACTGCTGATGATGGTGTTAGTTGTCCAGTTGCCAATGCATAATTTATGCACATACTTACAGTGTTTTACAATGCTGATGGCTTTGTGTAATTATCTTTAAACACAGCAGTACAAGTTATTCAAAAATGAATATAGTATAAAGCAACCTCAAGCCTGCTTCTTCTGTTTGTTTGAGGCATCCATGGACATCATAAATGCATATCTGGATAATGTACTTTATTTCATTTTTTTTATATGTAAAATTTCTATCCATTGTAGTTCATTTAAAAAAGGACCGCTTTTAAAAAAGTGGCATGATTTTTATTATTACTTGTAAAACCAATAATTATGCTATCTCTGTCATGGCCAATATACAAAGTTAAAGAGGTCAACTGTTAATTGCCATAGGTCAGACTGAAGAATCCCCTAGTGAACGGCTGTAAAGAAGGTTTGGTCCACTTCGTCGAATATACATATGGATGAGCCAGGTCCACAAGAATGAGAGTAGCTCTTTGTTAGTTGCTCTCCACTTTGACTCATAGAGAGGATTCCTGAGAAGTGACAGCCCCCCCCCCACCCAATGATTTCCATATAAAGTATTCTGTGCAAGACCACCAGTTTAATGTATGCCATCGTTTCCTGCCACCTGCTTATAATAGTAGCAGTTTTTTGTCAGGTAGAAGGTCTGAGGTTATATAAGGCTGTGATAACCAAACAAAAGATTATTCAACCTCCTTCTAAAAAATGAAAAATAAATAAATAGCAATGCAATCCTAACTTGAGGTCCAGTTGGTGAAAAGTTGCATTGAGTGAGCACCCATTCCTCTCAACATTGAAAGGTCTTTCAGACTGGCACTGGGCCGAAGCAGGTAAATTGAGAACCTTGAGTAAATTTGGCTTAGAACATGATCTCTTGCTGGCTGTACAAACAAGCCTCTGTCTGCCGGCCGAGATTTCTATTATTTAGTAAGAAATAATGCTAAGCCATGAAACAGAGAGCCACAGAGCCGACAGAACTAATAAAGCCTACTTTCCAGCCCAGGAATGCATGGAGATAGAACCCTATTATATATAAAGCTTTCTCTCTTCGTTTAAGGTGTACATACAGTAAGAAACCATTCTGTCATGTAAACCAACCTTTATGCAATCTGGATATATTGCATTTGGTATATATGACCATTTTTCTGTTCAGCCTCCTGGTATCATAATGAAGATATGTGCCAGATATACAGCATATAGTCCATTGCTCATAACTAGTGAAACTGCATTTATGGCTTCATCTGCATTCTTACATGGCATAGTCACAATTCATTTCAAGTTTGTGGCAATACTTTAATATCTATCTAGTGTTTCTAGAGTTGTTTGTGTTTGTCATACAATCTTGAGTTAGTTATTATTCCATTCATTTTACCGCTGGTCGCTGAGCTGGTATCACATTTATGGATGATATTGCCACACATCAAACCAACTATGACATATGAATTTGCTTCTGATATCTATTCTGCCAAGTCTTGTTTTCTTATCTGTTAAAGAGAGGCCATCTTGGCAGCTATCTCCAGTGGCACCATAGGAACCACGTGGGCTGTCTCCCTATTATGTATATATGTTACTCTTGTCGCTTCTATGAGCAATAAGCCATAAATACAGTTTCTGGTTTGTTTTGACATTTTGAGGAATTATTTTAACAATTTTCAATCTGGAGTCCCTTGATGTAGAGACCCTGTACAGTAGCTTATGGGGCTTTTCGGGTCCGCCTTAAAGACATGCAGGCAATGAGGAAGGGGCAATGCTACTAATATGGCATGTCATGGAGCATTCTGCCATTTTTAGATAAGAAATAGGCATATGGCAGTCTATGGGTTCTCTAACAGAGTCACACCAAATGAGTCAATATCATGTGCGTGAGCATTCAGCCATAGCAGAACACCCACATTGACTGCATATCTGACACCCATATATATCAAATTCCTAACAACTATTTTTCAGCCTGCTGTGCCTCATATTGTTACACATGCCCCCAATGTTTTACCACCATTGCTTTGCAAAATTAGCCCCCCACCCCCTCTAATTTTCAGTGTATATTTTTTGCATGCAACAATGCAGACTTCAGTCTCACAGACAATATTACCAAATGACTGCAAACAGAATTTTGGGTATCAATGACATTACATTTATGTCACGTGTTTAGAACAAGTTTCCTTTAATTTTTGATTTTTCCTTTAAGGACATATTTTGTCATGTAAGCAAGTCTTATACTCTATATGTATATACCTGAAATGTATTTTTTTAATCTTTGTAAATATCTCTCTCTATATATATTGTACATATATTACAGATATATGCAAACTGTCAGGCTGCAATGGATTGATCCAATGATTAACTTGAATAAAGAACCGTTCAGGGCAAGGTTTATAAGAAGCCACAAGGACATTTACCTTGGAAATTTACCCAAAAAGAACAATGTCTACCCAGGATATGAGGATGCTTTCTGTATTAGCTGCCTTGGAACACGAGTACTTTTGGTTTTCTTTCATTTCGTTGTCATGCCACTTTTGCTGCATTGCTTGTGATAATGATCTTGTTAATCTATATATTAAAACACTTATTGTATACACATTGTTTCACAACCATTTTTGCAATGATCGGGACCAGGAGAATAGGAATAAAATAGGAAAAGAGAAATGTGGAGATGTAGAAAACAGGGTGCCATTCTGGTCATGAACCAACTCTCTTTGACAATTGCAAGAAAAAAGGCCTCCATGACCCTGGGACTGGTTCTTTCACCCTTATTTAGTGACAAGTTCCGTAAAGTCAGATAGATACAGAGTTTTATCTATATACTGTATAGCTGGATGTACCTAACTGAACATGATATAGTTTCAAAGAGGTTTTCCCTGTTCAACATTTATCACCTAATCATACCATGTTTCCCCCCCAAAAAACACCCCAACTACTCTACCGTCTAGCCTAAAGTAAGTATTTCTCCCCCTGAAAATAAGGCACCCCCTACTCTAAACTAGAGAAACCCCCAAAAGTAAGCCCCCCCCCCCCCGAAAGTAAGGCCGCCCGTTGCCACCCGCTGCCGTCCAGGACTCACCTAATCCTCTTGTGGACCTCCGAGAGAGAAAATAAGTAATTGGGTCATCAGGTCATTGATACCCAATAATAAGACATAGTTTTGAGGGGAAAAAAATATAAGGCACTGTCTTTTTTTTCAGGGAAACACGGTAGTTTAGACCCCATAGGCATTAAATGTTGCTCCTTTTATACTCTTCCTTACTGCAATCAATAAGTAAGGTACAATGGGAGACATGGGGCAGGCATATTATTGTACTATACATGACTGTGTATTATTGAGTCCTTATAATATACCAGCCCCTACCAGCCACCATATGGATTTTAATCGGCCACAGCAGCCGAATCTTTATTACAAACAAGACATCAAAGAATGCATAACCATAAATAACTGTATAACATTCACAATAATACTCTACGGCGGGGTGGTCCTCGAAGCCCCAAAATTGCCATTGGCGGTCACCTCCAAATACACCCACCCACAGGTTGGACCTCCAGCCGGTAAACACCTGCTCGGAGGCATAACATTAACACCTGCGGGCCCCAAAATCCCTTTTTACCCCATCCGGGGTTACATTCCACAAGCCACCAGAGATTCCCTGTGACCGCCAACCCGCACTCTAAGGGGGGCATTTATTAAGTCCAGCGTTTTTTACGCCGGACTTATAAATGCGCCCGCAGCTCCGGGCTACGGGGATTTATGTAGAGGCGGACTGCCTCTACATAAATCCCGTGCGCGCCGGTGCGCACCGCCGAAAACCTACGCCAGCTGAGGACTGTAGTAGGTTTTCGGCGTACATTTGGGCGGAACGGATGGTAAATCGCGCGGACTCTGAGTCCGCGCCCTCCGTTCCGCCCACTACACGCCCCCTTTCCGCCCCCCTGGCGTACTCGGCAGAAAGTGCGGATTTGCGAATATTTTATTCGCAGATCGGCCATTTGCGTATAAAAAAATACGCAAATCGGCACTTTCCGCCGAAAATCATCCTTTAGATGATATATGTGGCCCTAAGTGCTTAACTAGGGAACCCACCGTTGGTTCCATTCCAGAACTCCCTCCAATCCGAATTATCTTCAACCGACTCCGAGGACCCCCCCACGCCACAGAGCAAACGCAGAAAACCTACGCGTTTGCGTCCCCCCACATATTGACTGCCACCTCCAGGCCATCCTGCAATGCTAGACACCACATATCTATTCCCACTGCATAAGGTGCACTCCATCCTTGCGCCAGTATGCTCCCTGGCCTTTTTCCAACTCCACATGCCGCACTGCAATCGCACCATTCCTCACCATAAACCGGGAGATCGCCCTGTTTACTTTAATGCGAGCCCTATTAATACGGGACACTGACCTGGCCCCATTCCATTTCTTCCTGGGAACTATGTCCGACCACACCGTCACCATGTTGGGAAATAGAGACCAGAGGCGTAGCAAGTCAAATTTAATATCTCTGATCAGCTCTCTAAAAGGCCTGGCACCCAAATCGTTACCCCCTAAATGCAGAAGTAACACATCCGGGGGGCGATCATACCTTACAAACTTGTGTACTTCCGGCAGCAACTGATGCCAAACCATCCCCCCCTTTCCGATCCACCGGACCAACGCCCGACGCCTGTCAAATCCAAGCTGACGACCATTCGGCCGCACATCGGCCCTCACCGCTCCCCAGGCTACGTAGGAGTGGCCGACAATCCACACCAAACAGGGCGAGCCATCTGAAAAACACAAGGAACAATAACCAACACCGTGCCCAAGAAAAGCAAAGCCCTACTCCCTAACATCATGCCCGTACAACACCCCGACCCCTTACCCTATCCTGGGTTAACCGTCCAACCGAACATAGGACCGGAAACGCACTGACTCCCAGCGCCCAATTCTACGGATGACCTCCTCTCCCAGACCCAGACGCAAGGCTTCGGTGGCGGCCCCTATACGGAAGGAATGCCCCCCGAACACCCCCGGATCAAGGCCCAGGCCCAGTAAACATTTCTTAAAGACAGCCACGAATTGATACCGGGACAAGAAAGGCCCATCCCCATGCACCAACAACGGCCCTCCCAACGCTACACCAGGCTGCCAGTACGCACGGAGGCAAGAAACCGGACACATGACCACTCCAGGAACCTCAAACAAAACAACCATTCTCCCTCTCCCTTGCTGATCCGCCTTGGACCTCCGCAGCCGAAACTCAACCCTGTCCTGATACAAACTCACGTCCTCGGCCAACAATCCCCCCCCCCCACACACCTGGAAGAAGCACACACCAGCTCACCTAGCCGCATGGCACCAAAAAAGGCCAATGAAAAAGCCAGTTGAAACAAAACCACTTCAGTGTGCGAAAAACAAACCAACCGCAACTGCTCCCCAAGCTGCTGCAACAAACCAAAGGACACAGGCCTCCTCTTATCAACCCTTTTTCCCCCCCTCCTATAGACCTTCAGCGCCTGGCGCACTAGGAAGGTTTTCGTCACATCCATCACCCCTCTGGCCTTGCATCCAAACGACACACCTGCCACCAACTTGTTAATTCTCGCCACAGACCACCCTCGCTCTGCACAGTGACCCAACAGCAATAAAAACAAAGACCCTCCGTCCCCTACTTCCCCCACAGTGCGCTGCCAGCCAACCCATTCCTCCCAAGCCGCCCCATACGCTACCCAGGTACCTTCCACCAGAGACCGCTGAACTAGGAGCTGCGCCGATTGAAGGGCAGATCCCACAACTCCGCCGGACAGTGCTCTCCCACCTTCTCGCCCGTTGGCGCCAGCTCCCGAAATCGCTGCCACTGTGAACGAGAAATGGCGTCAGCAATACAATTCTGCACCTCCGGAACATGCACCGCCACCACCCAGATGTTTGCAAACAGACACAGCAGCACCAAGTGCTGCAGCAGGCGCACTACAGGGGGGGACGAAGCTGACACCTGATTGATCGCTGACACCACCCCCAAATTGTCACAGTGAAACAGCAACTTCTTGTTCCTGAACCTTTCCCCCCACAATGCCAGCGCCACCACTATGGGGAACAACTCATACCAGATTCCTGACTAACCCCGCCTCCTTCCAAGCCTCCGGCCACAACTCCCCACACCAACGCCGCTGACAATAGACGCCGAAACCCCCACTGCCCGCCGCGTCCGTAAACAATTCAAAGTCCGCCACATCCCACCCCGGCTCCACAAACAATGACCTGCCATTGTATCGGTCTAGGAACTCCTCCCACACAGCCAGATCATCTTTCAGATCCGCCGACAACCGGATAAAATGATGCTGCGTCCGAACCCCAGCCGTCGCCATTGCCAACCTCCGACTGAACACCCTACCCGTGGGCATAATACGGCAGGCGAAGTTGAGCTTCCCCAACAACGACTGCAGGTCACGTAAGGTGACCTTCCGAGACCGTCTAACCGACTTCACAGTCGCCCTCAGATCCTCTAGCTTGCCCACCGGCAATCGGCATTCCATTCTAACCGTGTCCAGTACAATCCCCAAGAAACATAGTTCTGTGCACGACCCCTCAGTCTTCTCTTCAGCCAACGGTACCCCAAAAACGCCCCATAACCTGGCGCACAGTGTGTAGCAGAACCGAACAGCCGTTCGAATCAGCGGGCCCGATGCAAAGAAAGTCATCCAAGTAATGAATGACTGCCTTTGACCCAGCCGTGTCCCTGATTACCCATTCCAGAAACGTGCTAAACGCTTCAAAGTATGAGCAAGACAGGGAACACCCCATTGGCAAGCATCTGTCAACGAAATAACCCCCTTCCCAAAAACAACCCAACAACGGCTGGCTCTCCGGATGAACTGGCAGTAATCTAAATGCCGCCTCCACATCTGTCTTAGCCAAAAGAGCACCCGCCCCAAACCCACTCAACCGCCGCATCAAACGATGTATACCTCACCGAGTAAAGCTCAGGGTCGATCCCATCGTTGACCGACGCCCCCTTTGGAAAAGACAAATGGTGGATGAGCCGGAATTTATTCAGCTCTTTTTTTGGTACCACCCCTAGCGGGGATACCTGCAAATCCGGTACTGGCGGACTAGGGAACGGGCCCGCCATCCTGCCCAACGAAACCTCTTTGCTCAACTTCGCAGACACCACCGCCGCATTTTGAACTGCCGACCGCAAGTTACGCCTAACACCCCCCGTCGCCCCTTTAACACCAGGAATACGGAACCCCTCCCGAAACCCCTTCTCCAACAACTCAGTTGCCGCCCTATCCGCATATCTATTTAGAAAGGGGACCATCTCTTCCACTCGAACCGGCGTCTCCCCCTTTAGCAACACCGTCACCGCCACCCCTCCCCCGTCCTGCCTTGAAACACCGGGAAGCCCCGTGGGACCCCCCACCACACACTGAGCATTCATGCTTAAATTTACATTTTGACCCAAATTTACAGGACCCATCATTAAACATGAAGCACAGCCCCTTCTGCAGTGCCGCCGATTGCCCTGACTGTGAAGAGCCACCGGCGCTCCCGGGAAAGAACTGATAACTCCCTCCAGGGCGCGCCGGCGCCGTGACCCTCAACCAAAGACTAATTGCTCGTCATAGCGGAGCCACCTTTGCCCCCCGTACACCCGATATGCCTCCCCTATTGCGTCGAGGTAGCAGAACAGCCTTTTCCCCAATCACACTGGCTAAGATAGCGAACGCTTGCAGCCAATTGGCAAACGTCCGCGGGATCAATTTATACCGCCGCCTCTTCTCCTTTTCAATCTTCTCCTCCACCCTCTTTCCCCTATCCAGATTGAACTTCTCCAGCGGCAACAGGGAGAATATTTCTACATAGTCCCCCCGCCATATCTGCTCCCTAACCTCCTTCTTCAGGTGGGCCCCCAAGGGCCCCTCGAAGCACACGTATACTTCAGACTTAGCCGTGTCGTCCAACCTGACTACCTCCCCCTCCCCCACCGGCGTAGCAACCCCCGACTCACTGGTACCAGCAACCGCACCCCCACTCACCACTGAGGTACCCCCAGCGACCCCCCCCCGTGTGACAGACACTACCGGCCCGCCCCCCCCCAGGGACCCAAGCTGCCGCCGGTGACGGATTCCGCACCCCTAAGGAAGCCTCTAGCCCTTTAACCAAGCCCTGTAACCCCACTAGCAATGCCCCCAGCGACCCCTGCTGATTCCCGGCTCCCCCACCCTCCGGTGGCCCAAGCAGCCCCAGCCCCCCGCTGGCCACCCCAGGGTATGTAGTTAGCTCACCTGGCTGCCTGGGTGCTGTGTCCCCAGCAGCCGACGGTCCTGACTCCAGCCGGTCCTCTCCCGTCTCACGTCGGGCCTCCTCGGCAGGCCGGGCCGGAAGTCCTCCTCTCCCTCGTTCACTTCCGGGATCAGCGGCGTACGCGACGCCATGACGTCCACTTCCGGCGGACCCGGAAGTGACGCGTCCTCCAGGGAAAGCCGGGCCGAGGCCAAAGGAGGCGGGGCCAGCGCCATCCTGCCCGGTTCTCGCTGGCTCCAACGGTCGCTCCTGCGACCTCCGATTCACCACCTCACGTTGCCGGGTCCGGCCACCGCGGCCCGCGACCGTTCCTGGTCCCGCCACCACCGCCGATCGTAGTGTCGCAGGGGAGGGGGACTACTCCCCTGGGTTTAAGCCACGCCTGCCAACAGGATTCCTTCCGGGCCGCGACCGGCGCACGGAGGAAGTTCCGGCTGCGGCCGGGCCCGGAGGGTCCCTAGAGGGGCTCCCTATACGGCGCCTGGCCCTGGGGGTCTCTTCAGGACTTAGGCGCGCAGGAGGCCTGGTCCTCCTCGGCCGGTGACGGGATGAAGACGCCTCAGCAGCAGGCGACTCCGACCCCCCAAGCAGGCTTTGAAGCTGAGCCTGCAGCCACTCTGGATCTCTCCCCTCAGCTGCCCTCTTGAGACGATCCCATAACTCCTCCACAGCCTCCATGATGCAGCAGCAAGGCAACGGGTTGTCAGCTCTTCTAGGTACTGACTAAAAGTGAGTAATCACACCCCCTTCTACCTTCTTTTATATATCAATCCTCCCCCCTTATCAAACCCCCCCCCTTTTTTCCTCTCCCCACCTTTACTGGACCAATGCCTGGGGTTTACCCCCTCTAACCCCCCACCCCCTGTTCCCTTGTTGCCATCACGACCCACATACCCTACCACCCCCTCATAAGTCCTCCCCCCACCTCTTCCAGAACCTCTCACCACTGTCCCAATAAGCCACAGTCATGCTGGCCTCCCCTGAGCATTCTGCTTCTGTACGGCCATTACTAACATTTTAGGCAGGTGTGGAAAAAAAAAGCTCCAAAATAAGATGTCTTCTATCAGTGGAGTGTCTTATTGGCTCCACATTTTTATTCTGCTTCAGGACAATGACATGTCTTTTTTTGAAAGAATTATGCTCTATATTGTATATTATAATAGGGAGGTGGTTATGCCTGGTTATTCTGTTTTAGAGCTCTTAATACCCTGCATAGACATCAATATCCAATGGTGCGGGCACTTGAGTGAGTGCTGCAGCCTCTTCATTAAAGGTCACAGAGCTGTATATTCTGTAGTGGCTGTGTCTGGTAATATGTTTCTCAGTCTGTTATAACAACGTATGCGTTCTTATAAGTTGCTGCGGCTGGTTTACAATAATAACAAAAGGGCTCCTTACCTACCTTGGGACCCCACCACTCCAGTTTTAGTAGTAGTTCCTGATCCCCAAATCCTCACTGCTTCTCAGCAGAACCTGCTGGTTAAATTATACCCTGGTTATATTTTGTCCTAGGCCAATTCATACCCCTTAGGCCACATTATACCCCCATGAAATCAGTATCATTAAGTCATATACACAAGAATTACTTAATTTTTCAACATTCAGCCAGGGGACGTGCTAAAAATGAAGAGAGGTGGGGAGAGAGGCGCTGCAGGCCTAGGGCACTGGCACTGGGAGAGAGACCAACCCCCAAAACGGGCACAGCGTGGGGACCTGTACAACATGGTACCGGTGGTCAACAACATACAAACAAATTTTCATTCATAGTTTGATGGTTGCCGCTTTTACACCACAAGATTAAATTTGAATAATTTAACAATTTTTTGCATGATACTCTGCCCATGTAAAAGGTCCTTAAGCATGATAAGTAAGATCTGAGCACTTTCCAACAAATTAGAGACAGGTTGAGAACCAGTGAAGTGAAAACTTTATAGCCGGGGGATATAGTCTGGCGTAGTCTGATTTACACCCCCAGGTATAGAATATATCCCCTGGAGTATATTGTTGTCTGGGCCAGAGGTGAGAAAACCAGTGAAGTAATAACATTATGGCCCAAAGGCATATAGTCTGGCCTAGGTTGTTTTACACCCCCTAGTATAGAGTTAATCCCCTGTGGTATACTTTGGGCCAAATTATACCTGCGTTTGGCCTACTACACAGGTCCTGCTTTGACATCTCTTAGAAGCAGGGAGAAGCAGTGAGCAGTGTGGGACTGGAAGGCAATTGAATTGGAGTCAGGAACCTGGATAGGTAGGTCTAATATTTTCATTTTTTAGTCCCAGCAACTAATTTAGTTATATTGCTATACCTTTTTAGGTATAGGACTAAGGACTAAGCTGAGAGATGCAGTACCAAGCACGGCCATTACAGAATGTACATCACTGGTGAAGAGGCTTTAGCTCTCACCCAAGCAATGCAATCCCTACAATTAAAGGGGTACTTGGGTGATTTTTTTTTTCTTTTCTTTTCAAATCATCTATCTACCTGTCTGTATGTCTGTCTGTCTGTCTGTCTATCTATCTATCTATACATATAGGCTTGGTACCAAAAAATAAAATCTCTTGTGCCCAGAGACAGAATCCTGCCTACAGCTACAAAGGTGACTTGAATGGTAGAGAGAAAATGGCTGCTTGCTCTGTCAGTCCACTGTATTTAACTATAAGGCCCATTAGGAGCCCTTATGGTTAAATAAATAGGTGCAGGGGTACTACCTTCTGCTTAACCCCTTATATACTGAAGTGTGTAAATGACACTAACCTCAATTACATGCTGCAACACAAAAAAGGACATGCAACTCAATGCAGAAGGACACAGGGGACTCTTTATCTTCCCTGTGCATCCCTGGGCCCCCCTCCCCCACAGGCCCCATAGCAGCTTCCTACCCTGCCTCTATGGTAACTACGCCACTGCCTGTCATACTCAAAGGTGGCAGCAGATAGCAATGTGTCAGATTGGAAAGAATACACTTCTTCCTGCAAGACATACAGCAGTTTGTAAGTACTGGAGATTTCTAAATAAAAGTAAATTACAAATCTGTATAACTTTCTGACACCAGTTTATTTGAAAATAAAACATTTACCCCTTTAACTAAATGGTGGGGATGAAAGCAGTCGGATATTCACAGATATATTGATGCCCTACCCTAAGGGTCCTATTACACGGAGCGATTTTTAACAATTAACGACTAACGATAAACTATCGCAAACGAGATTGATTATCGTTAACCTAAAATCGTTCACCATATTACACAGAACGATGGTCATTATTGTGATATTGCGTTATTGCAATAAGGATCGTAATAACGACCATCGTTCTGTGTAATATGGTGAGCGATTTCAGGTTAACGATAAACAATCTCGTTTGCGATCATTTATCGTTAGTCGTTAATCGTTAAAAATCGCTCCGTGTAATAGGACCCTTAGGTTCAGATCTAAATCAACGATGAACGACATACGAACAATTTTTTGATCGTTGCCTGCAATTACACAGAACGATTATTGTTTAAATTCGAATGATATAACGATTTTTCGCACGATAATCGTCCAGTGTAATAGGGCCCTAAGTCTAGGCCATCAGTGCAAAATTCCCAATAAATCCCTGTATATATTAAAATGCAGACTGCAGCCACTACTAAGTGAGTGCATAGAAGTTTATGGAATACTGTTAAGTACCGGCCGGATGATCTTTAGGCCGCGGAGCTCTGATGCGGGCGCATCAGCGCGCGCCCGCATCAGAGCTTGCCATAGCACACAGTGAAGCAAGCGGCCGGAGCCGCTCGCTTCACTATGTGAACTGACAGGTCTTTCTGCGTCCGGAATTCACTGAATTCCGGACGCAGAAAACTGACCTGTCAGTTATTTGCGGCGCCGCATAGATCCCGGCCGGAGCGTATACGATGTGTGTACGCTCTGGCCGGGATCCCATTGAAAGTAAGGTTATGTTCCACCCCGCAAAACTACGGCCGTAGTTTTACATAGTGTGAACATAGCCTTAGAGTACAAGTGATAAATGTATTGCAGTAAGCTCCATAGCACCTTAGTAGAATACTACTATTTTAGGCCACATTCATACATCAGTATATTTTCAAGGATGCATTTTACTCTTTCTTTGGGTCAGGAATTCGGAGCACTACGTCAATAAAATTAGATTGCGGTTGACAGAAAGATGTATTAAGAAATTAATCTGCACAGAGCTTTGCATCTTTTTATTAAAAGACAAAAAAAGTAATAAACTGGTATATAAGGGTAGAAATTCAGTTCAAGCAAGGATTCATGCAAAACATTATATATTCTGTGGAATAAATTCAATTACCAGGCCATAGTATGTACGTATGAAGAGGATGGATTAATAGCTATAAATCTGAGATGGAGAACTGCAAATGCATATAAATTTGTGTGCGATGTGGGATTGTATAATATGATTTACTGAATGATCAGTACACACGCTATATACCAGCAATAAATGAGACTAGATGGTGTAACAATGCGCTTGTGTCTTCTTATGCACCTGATGGTTTGATTAGAGGTGACCTCCAGCGATGATGAGATTTAATTGCCTGAATCTTCCAGACGACGCTATTTGTTAGAGAAATTGCTGTTCCTGTGCGTGCAGTTTGAATACAATTAAAAAAGGATTGATGAACATAAAATCAGGGTCATTGCTACAGTGAAATAGCTCTGAGATTAATCAATAATAAATCTTAGCTATCACAGGTCCGAATTCAGTGGAAAGAAATTGATTTCTGTGTTTGGAACTCATTGAAATGAATTAGATTTTGTTGATCAGTCAAATAAATGAGGCTCATGCATTGCTCAGCTATATTAGATTTGTTGCAGATTCCACACCAAAAAAACAAAAACAAAGTACAGGACAATGATAGCCATTTGCATGCCAGAGAATACACAGGTAAACACATGCCCTAATAGAGGAGTTAATAGTGTGGGGTGCTCTGTTCTGGAGCCTCATCAAACGACCATAGTAGAGAGATGCAACAAAGAGCTCTACAATCATCATGTCACACAGCCTACTGGCAACTAATAGCAACAATGTAATGTTTTATTGCTCCTGTGGTGGTGCTGTAGGAAAACAAAATACTTTACCGAAGAGAATCACTAGATTCTCACTAAAGTAACTAGGTTTCCAGGTTTTGTTACAGTGATCGGAAGCTGTTCTGTCCCCTGACGGCACAGCTCTGATCTTCTTATAACTGTCAGTGAGATCGGGCTGTGCTGTCAGGGAACAGAGCAGCTCCAATCACTGTAACTAAAATGGTGTCACAGTAAGCAAGGTACTTGGACACCTTATTTGCTGGGGCCCAGCACAGTTAAGCGACTTAATTCTTTACTTGCTGGGTCATGTGCAATACGCTCAGCACAGCAAGGCAAGAACACTCTGGCTCCTAGGGGGTTAGGTGAGGATGCATAGCATCTCCACTTAACCTCCTGGGGACCAGACTGTTCTCCTCTGTTGGGTGAGTGGAGGGGTAGTTATACTGTACTTACCCTCCAGGGCTCAAGTCTTTACCAGCACCAGACTTTGTCTTCTGCAGTCTCCATTCAGCCAATCAGCTGTTTGGCTGAGTGGAGATTGCAGGAAACGATCACAAACACAGCAAGTGCTGTGTACCGGTGAATACAGACTCCAGGAGACATGAGCCCAGAAGGGTATCTGTACAGGTATAAGTATAGGTACCCCCACAGTCCACAGAGGAGAACAGTCTGGCCCCAAGGACCCCAATTGTCCAAAGTGGAGAACTCTCTTTAAATAGGAGGGTGGTTTGTTCTCTTCCTGGTGTCAAAATATTACCATTTTCCTAGATATACTTTCGATAAAAACACCCTTGGAGGGCCTGCGCTGCTTCACACTGGCACATTTACACCTAATAGGTGATAATTAAGTTGCTTATTTTATGCATTTCCTTCTTTGAAGGATGTGAATGAGCATGAAGCATCTGTAGAACAATTAGATCCTGTCAAGTCAGTAACAAAAGGTTAGTAACCTGCCTGGGAGCCTGGAAATCAATTTCTTCTACATAGTGTTGCCTGGCAACAGACGAGAACACAGAGCACGTGGGAAGCTCTGCGACAAAGTTTAGGGAAATTCGCTATTTTAAATGGTCTGTTTTTTTAGATGAGATTAACATCATGAAGGAAGCAGATGGCTGAATCTGAGCATTGCTAAACCAGGAGAGAAGAGCCTGTCCTCTGTGATTCCTTTCTGCAAAAGAAAAAATGAAGCCACTTTGCAAATACTTCTGAATGTATGTTATCAAGAACTAGGAAAGAAATACAAGGGAAGATAAATGCAGTATCTGACTACACAGAGATTGCTGTAGTCTTGGATCATGGAGACATATAGGTCTGCATAGGAGGAATTTGTTTTGACACCCCTGACTTAGGCCAATGATGTCCACCTTGGATCTTTGAGTGAGATTGAAGGATATAGGAAATCTTTAGCTTTGTGCCTCCTCTGGGATCTCTTTTTTATGCAATGACTATGACCTATATAGAATCTCATTTAAAATAGCTTTTCTTGACATTACTGTCACAGGCGATCACATTTTTATTTTTTATATGGAAATATATTTTGTTAAAAAGAACTTTTCAGGTTGTCTGAGCCTCACACAAAGATCCCAGGACATAACAGGTGAGGAGAACAGCAAAGAGTTGAAAATGTATTGCCACTTAGGGCTTTTCCCTGAACTTAGGCTGTCAATCAAGCTAGTCTGTGCAGGAGGTGGGTGTGGTGTGACTGGACACCACCACATCCCTTTCTCCTTGACTGGATTGCAGTCATGGCATGTGGCATTTAAAGTTATTTTTTAAACTCTGTGCATCATTGCATAGAATAGAGAAGAACAGCCCTGAAACACTGCTCTGCTCACCTGGGGACCTGACAGGTTTTCTTTAGGAGAAGCTTTCCAGTAGACATTTAGAAGTTATTTCTGTGGACCTTTTATCATATAATATGCACACAGGGGGGACCTTTACTAAGACCGGCGCACGCCTCTTAGTGAAATTGCTTTGACCTGCACCTGCTGTACGGTGGGCTCAAAAATCTACTCCTGTTCCTGAGCAGGTGTAGATTCCTGCCATGATTTACATCTGCAAACAGGTGTAAATCATGGTAAATTTGGCCACCCCTCCCCCATTGGGTGAGTGGGGGATACAGCTAGCATAGGCCAGGGAGAAGGGGCAAATCTGCGCCTTCTATTTGATGTACACCAAGGGTGCAACTTTCATAAATTTTCTTCTATAGGGTGGCATGTCGCTTACTGATGTGCTTTCCATGCCCAAACCTTGTCAGGTAGCCAGGACATGAACCTGATGAATGCAGGAATCAGCATCCAAAACTTCACTACATATGATAAGAAATCTATGTAGTGTAGTGAAAATTCACTACATATGATAAGAAAATCAGTTTAATAAAATCTGAGGGTTTCACTACAGAGTTGGCATTTATTAACTTGCTACTATGTTTCCTGAGCATCCCTTAAAGAGACAGGTGCCTATTTACATTAGAGGCTCTACTATAGTAACAGAACTACTTGATACAAAGTCGCTCCTCAGTGTCCCATGGTGGCACGTGTAGGCAGGAACCATGGAGTCCACAGTCACTTTGGAGCGTCACTGCCATGTCAGTCATGGTAGCCAACCTTGCTGCTCATTAAATGTTCTGCACAATAATGGTTCTACTGTAATCTCCCAGCACAGGTGTGCCACTAAGCTTTCTATTGCACAGTGGGATATAGTCTGAGTGTATTCTGTGTTTTCCGCACTAGGTGTCAATTCTATGTTTTTCTGTATTCTCTAATGCACAGCTGAAGGAATGAACTGGGTTAACTGTTGTATGTAACATACTATTCTCATGTCCAATCACAGGGGCAGGCCTGTTTCCCCTCCTTTTCTGTCCCATCACCTTTGTTTTCTCTTTTGCATGCACAGCCCCACCAATCACTGGGATACTTAGTTGCCCCTACAAAAGGAGGTTAGTTCCTGGTGGGAGGGTCTTCTTCTAGTCAGGAGTTGGAGAGGGAGACAGTGTGTGAGAGAGTGTTCCGAGTCAGTAACATCAGCTAGCATGCAGTGCTAGAACCCCTCAGGAGGAAAAGACATCCTCTGAGGATCACTTTGTCCACGCCAGGAATACACTCAACACTACACAGGGCAGTATACCTGAGTATAGTACTGAATACAGTAGGACACATGGCTCTTCTGAAAGGTTGGACTCTGTCAGTCATTTTGCACCTACACACCAGGTTACACTTCGGTTATCCAAACCTGCGGAAGCAGTACCTGTCTGACTGGGGGTGGGTACCAACGCCACTCCAGGCTATCGTGACAAGGGCTCAAGTGACCCACACCCACCTAGCAGCCACAACACCACCAGAGCTACCCCGGCCAACAGGCCCCACGCTGCTACACCGCACTACTGGTTCATAAGCTTGTTCCTGATTGTTCTTTGTGTATAATAAAGAATATGGTGTTCTCTGTTACATATTATCACCTGCCTCCAAACAAAAGCAATTAAAATTTACCAGAGGGAAATTCATATTCCATGTGGTGTTTTCCTCTGTAGGCTTTATCGAACATCTGAAAAAGCTAGGTTCGAGCGAACTCAAACCTTGTCGGACCTTCCGTATTTGATTCCGTATTCAATCAAGCCTAGTCCTTTGCAGTTCTTGGCAGATCAGCCATAATCCACATGTGCACAGACATTTTTTTACATTTATGATACAGCAAGTGCCCCTGTATGCTTTATAAATGCCAGGGCTGAATTTTCTTCTCATGTCTGCCCTTTAATAATAATACAGATAAGGCTCGGAGTCCGCTCTGTTGGTGCAGCACAGACTTTCATTTTCATCTCTACAAAATATTTGTAGCTAATTAATTGTAAAGAGATTACACCGTTGTATATCTCAGTTTGCCACGGTAAAGGAACTTTACTAATACCTAAGTGCATTTTCTATCATCAGCTCTCTTGATAATGAAAGCTGGGATTGTTTAATAGGATTGCCTCCCCATTCCTCCAAACCAGCTGTGCGGATTCCAAATCCCAGTTAACTGTTCATCTGTCTGGGTAAAACATCTGAACTCTTAATGGGATATTGATCCCTTTAAAACAACTCTATGGATGCTGGGACGTGGCCCTGTGTTGTATATTGTAGAGAGTCTGGAAGGAATGCAGTAGTCTAAGTGAAACCAGAGTATATTATCTGCTATCTTCTTGCATCCTGAGCTAGCCCCTGCTATCCGTTTGCAAACTAATTTAAAAAAGTACTTTTAAGACTCAGATTGTTATATCCTGAGAAGTGCTGGAACACAAGTGACAGGAGGCCTAGCTCAAGGCAATTTCATGCTCTTACGGTGTATTTCTGCTCCAAGAATCTACTATGGGTATCAGGTATTCCTTAAAAAGTCAGTCAAGTCAGAAAACAATGTAATACTTATATGAGAAACTCTAAAAGTGAAGGTGCTTGGACAAAAAGTCACGCACACTATATCAGGTTTTCAGTTATTAAATGTTATAATACAATGTACGGTATTTCGAGATTATACCATATACACCAATAACTAAACAACAAATAAAATATCCAAGAACAATAGATGGGATTTATGAATAATAAACCTGGTTTATGCCAGCGAAGAGGTGCAAAAATCAGATGTACGCCCAACACAACTAATGGGTGGGCAGGGGGTGTGGTAATGTGGGGAGGAGGTGTGGCCTCCTCCATGCCTGAAATATAATGGTAGAAATCGATCCCTAGAAGCATAGATTACAGTTAATTACCAGGCTGAGCCTATACTTAAAGGGGTTGTCCACCTATGGTCCCTCAACTTTATCTTTGGTAAACTGGCTAGCCTAATATTTAGTTGGCCACACACAACAGATAGTTGCCTAATGAAAGCTGTTCAGCATAAAGGTATCTATCCCAACTACCACATAAACCTGCACACTTTGCTTAGTTGAAGCCTAAGAACTGTCTGTTTTTCCCTAGCAACCAATCGCAACTCAACTTTTGTTTTTTTGAAGCAATTTGAGCAGAACAGATTGATAAATCTGGACCATTGTGTATGGCAATCTTAGGCCATGGAGATCCACATCAAGAATATATTAGAAAATTGCTTAGACAATAATTGCAGAATACAATGCTATAATTGAAGTCCCTTTTGAATAAATTTATACCAGGGCATTTTGTGCAACACAATGGGATTTATATACCCTGAAGATGATTTATTGTGGTCCTGTGTTGCATGTTCCCTCACACCCTCTTCTTTTGTAGCATGTTACCTCTTCATTATGCTTATCCTACAGCCAGCCTCTGGCCACAGCGGTAATGTCCCATAGTAACTTGGTGTTGTGTATTTCAAACTCCTGAAATTATCACAAAGAAAAGGTTGGAGAATTATGGAAATCACAGGATTGATAGACATGTTAATGATATACAACAATAAAAAGGAAACTAAATATTCAAAACATCTTGATTTAATATCGAGTATGAGCACCACTTGCACAAATACACCCACTTACATGCTTTATTATCAATTAAGTTATTAATAGTTGTCTAAGGAATGATCTGCCACACTGAATACTCTATGACTTGCGAATCATCAAGATCAGCTGCAGGCAGCTTTGGTTGCCATTGCCAACCAATGACATCCCAGATGTGGATGCACCTGGAGGCCCTGGTAGCATGTTTAGACATTGTAGAGCATTTGCAATGTGTGGCCTAGCATAGCATAGCCAAAAACTGCTCCTGTGACACTTTGGTGAAATAGCCATGCTACTTGTTCCAGGACCAAATCAAAAGGCCAAGCTGTTGGTGTGCCAGGAATGAAGACAAGAGGAGTCTTACTACCACTTATTATGTCGCTACACACCTAATCCAAGGAGTAGAAGTGGTGTGACATTCCCTTGTGAAGGTCTCTTCATAAGATTGCCTGCATGGTCTCCATGGACTCATTACTGAAAAGCTTCCATTCCAGGGTACATGTTGCTTGGGAAGAGAGTGGTGGCACAAGGTTAATGGCACACCTGTAGCTGGACATCTGGCTTAAAGTGACTCTGTACCCACAATCTGACCCCCCCCCCCCCCAAACCACTTGTACCTTCGGATAGCTGCTTTTAATCCAAGATCTGTCCTGGGGTCCATTCGGCAGGTGATACAGTTATTGTCCTAACAAAAAAATGGCAGCCCTGTGCCCAACGGTCGGGGCTTACATTTCGTATGCATTAGGCTGGCACAACCTCTCTGTCCCTCCTCCCTGCCCTCCTCATCATTAGGAATGCTCCAGGCAGATTGTCTCCTATTCATCAGCTGTGTCAGCCCAGCACATGGGCTGGATCATTAAGCACATGTTCAGCATGGAGAAAATGTTCCAGTGTAATTCCTAATGATGAAGAGGGTGGGGAGGAGGGACGAAGGGGTGAAGCGAAGTTAGGGCACAGATACTCCCGTTTGGCACGGGCTGCAAGTTTAAAATTTGTTTTTTAGGACAATAACTGCATCACCTGCCAAACGGACCACAGGACAGATCTTGGATTAAAAGCAGCTATCCGAAGGTACAAGCGGTTTGGGGGGGGGGGGGGGGGGTCAGATTGTGGGTACAGAGTCACTTAAAAGTTGTGCCTTCTAATGGTTTGTTTGGACACCATTCAATGCACTAGGCTTGGCATCCCCTTTACCTTGCAGTACAGAATAAATCACTACATCCATTCTTAGAATTTGACAATCTGTGCAGTTTTGTCTATGTGCACCTATTGCACATTCCATTGTTGTTGGTCTTCTGAACACTGGGATATGCCACGTTGAACAGGTTCAAGGATTCTGTCCCTCTCAGCTTGCGATGAGTGGCGATAACTGGATAAATGTGGATGAGTAGGAAGCATCGCACAATCATACTGTGTTGACTATATCTGATTTCTAAGATTTCATGTGGCTGTAAAAATGTACTTTTATCTGGCTTTTATACCATTGAAACCTCACCCACATGCCACAGATTGTAGCTAGTTGGTTGAAATTTGCAGACCACTGCTACTTCTATTACTACTGCTAGGAGTGTATTTGCAGTGCATTTGGTTAAAAGTCAAAGGATCATCTCAAAGCAAACATTTACAATTAAAAAAAAAATCTTATCTTGAATTTTAAAAAAAATCTAATAATGTATCGCCAAAGAGTATGAGAAGATACAGGTGTAAGCTAAGGTCCATGATGACTACAATAATGCAAGGCTATGGTATGGTGTAATGTCCGTCAGCCTCTTTGGCACTCATCCATGCTTTCTGTAAGTCAGAAGCTCTAACATAGTGTTCCTTTGGAAAAACCACTAATCTCAGCCTCTGTAATCTTACACCAAGTGCCAAAGTTAATCAGCCACATTTCCACATAGCAAGACACCAGTAGCATAAATGATATATAATAGGTACTGGTCCTAATTCAGATTTTGCATTGGGGCCCAGGATGATTCCAAGGATATTCACCATGGCCCAGGGTGCTGAGGTGGTATACAGCAGGTGGACATTTGATATTTACTCTGGAGCACTTGTCACGGTGGTCAGGAGTGGTGTTACCCACCCCTGGACACCCCTCTTCATTCTTTCTCCTGTGTATTCATCCCCACCACTCACAGTCAGGCACACAGAAGGCCCCTGTAGGAGGAGTTTCACTGGAGTTTTCACTGGTTCCTGCGTAGGTTTAACCATGGCTTGGCTGATGACAGGACCACTGTCAGGGACACTAGTCAGTTGAGTCTAGCCAACAGTGTAAACAGATGCAACTTGAGACCAACAGTTCCTCTATACAAACAGCCACTTATACTATGCAGTGCTAGGCACACAAGGGAGAGTAGTCATGAAGGAACACCCTGACCCACACCAGGAACACAATTTAAAAGTGCAGGGCAGTATCCTGGAACTGGCCTTAGTAGGACAAAGCAACCAGTATGCAGAGGTCTACATATCTTACTGCGCAGTGCACGTAACTGGGAAGATTCGGACACCCAGATAACCAGGGCTTGGGCTCGTACTACTGGGACTAGTTGGGGCTAGTTCTAAGCTACTAGAGGGCAAAAGGGGGTAAGACAGTGTCTAAACGTGAGTGCCAGTATCACTTCACTCAAGATATCTCTCAAGGTTCCGGCGGAGTACAAGGCTACATTGGGTTAGGGCTCCTCTGGCAAAATCCTCTCCTCTCTATTCTACAAGCACTGCTGCAACTCCTCTCAAGCACCTACCTCTAGCAATAAGGTCAAGCACTTAAGTGTGTGTAAAGATTATTTTCTATGAAAACGTGAACTGTAACCTGCAGGGTTTTAAAGTAAAGCTGTTATATTTTTATACCAATGGACGGAACTCTTTCATCTTTTTCTGCACCTATACACACACCACCGCACACTTTGGGTTATTTTTCCCCCTTCTGTGGGTGGCAGTACCAACAGTCCGGGTGGGTCAGTTGCCACTCAGGACTGCTGTGACAAGAGCCCAAGGGACCTGCAACAACCTGGCACGTTACCGACCATTTGGGGAATACAGCTAGCCATGCAAAGCAAGCAGATATCAACATCACACCTGTGTGCTGGACTAACACTGGTGTCACGACAACTAACACCTTTGGCTGAGCTGACAAACACCAGTCCCTAATAATCACCACACGGGCACTAGCATTTGAAGGGGTAGCACAATGTGAGGGTATTGGTGTGGCGGATAAATGAGACCAGCTCTTAACCAGGTACAGTAGTAACCTTTACTGAACAACTTCAGTGCAATACAGGGTAAAGTATCTGACAGTTCACCAGGTCAGGTGTGGTTGACAGCAGCGACTGAGGCAGTGAATCAAAAGAGGAGTCAAGAAGAAGAGAAGAGCCTGGCTGGCTACTATATGAGACTATTGGGGAGGGCTGGCTACTATATGAGACTATTGGGGAGGGCTGGCTACTATATGGGACTATTGGGGAGGGCTGGCTACTATATGAGACTATGGGGAAGGGCTGGCTACTATAAGAGACTATTGGGGAGGGCTGGCTACTATATAAGACTATTGGGGAGGGCTGGCTACTATATAAGAGACTATTGGGGAGGACTGGCTAATATATGAGACTATGGGGGAGGGCTAGCTACTATATAAGACTATTGGGGAGGGCTGGCTACTATATATGACTATTGGGGAGGGCTGGCTACTATATAATAGAGTATTGGTGAGGGCTGGCTACTATATGAGACTATGGGGGAGGGCTGGCTACTATATAAGACTATAGGGGAGGGCTGGCTACTATATAAAAGAGACTATTGGGGAGGACTGGCTACTATATGAGACTATGGGGGAGGGCTGGCTACTATATAAGACTATTGGGGAGGGCTGGCTACTATATATGACTATTGGGGAGGGCTGGCTACTATATAAGAGAGTATTGGTGAAGGCTGGCTACTATATGAGACTATGGGAAGGGCTGGCTACTATATAAGACTATTGCGGAGGGCTGGCTACTATATAAGACTATTGGGGAGCGCTGGCTACTATATGGGACACTTGGGGGGCTGGCTACTATTTGGCCACTATTGGGAGGGCTGGCTAATATGTTGGGCAATTTTGGTTGGGTTGGCTACTACATGGGGCAATATTGGGGGGGGGGGTTGGCTACTACATGGGTTGAAGTTTAATTATATCATAGCAATTTATCATGTCATTCATCATAGTGCACAGTGCTGGGAGACGCTTACCACTGACAGTGCCAGGAACAACGCATTCGCGCTTCAATAATTATGAAGGTTGGCCCGCGACTTTGTCCAATTTTTTAATTTTGGCCCACTGTGTATTTGAGTTTGACACCCCTACTCTCTTTTGCAGACTATTCGGATGTGTGAAGAAGGATCCCTGGCATAGACAAGGTTTGGTTATCTTCTGCAACAGGAACTCTCTGTCTGTGACCGTATCTCCACCATCCACTAAAGAAGACCTCCCACCAGGAACTAACCAGCTTTTTATAGGGGTGAGTGGGTCTAACCTACTATTGGTGGGGCAGTGTAAAAAAAAAGAGAGAAAAGAAGTGTAGTTGGTAGACTGGTGTGTGTAGTACCTGCACCTGTAATTGGTCAAACAGTGAACACAGAAAACACAGTAGTTAACCCTTCAGCTGTGCTTTCAACAGACAGAGGAGAGCGACGCACCAAGTGGTAACAGTGCTAAAGGCACCCATCATCCCAGAGTGTGACACCTGACAAAGTTACCTTTACCTGGGTGACATATGACTTAGTGGACCATCCATACTGAGACACTACATATTCATGCATATGGTAATGTCAACCCACAAGACACCCCACTCTCACTTGCTGTACAGAGAATGCTCAAAATAATCATACACATTCCAAATGTATGGTACATGTATTAAGGAAGAAATAATTTAAGAAAGATGGAATTCAACAAATTACATTTTATTTTTACAATCAAATAGAGTAAAATATATTAAATAACTTTTCTTGGTATAGAAGTCTGTTTAGGTTTCCTGTGAGCCTGTGTGTCCTTCATTTCATGGATTATCTGATCCTTCAAAGCTTTAAAAAAATAATCTGGGGAAAAAAATAAAATATAATGAAAATTGCACTATTGCTACAAAGACCTTTTTAGGTAATTTAATAAATTATACCTCGATTGCTTAAACTTCCTGTAACTACTCCCTATTGTACAATGTAATATACTGGGCCAGACTCTCGGAAATCCTTTTTGACATCCTCAAAGATCATCTTTCTTCTGAGACAAAGAGTACTTGTTAAACTAATTTCTCAGTGGTGGATGTGAAGACATAATTGGCAACTGGAGAAATGTAAGTATAGTTCCAGTTTTTTCTTTTCTAGTAAATCATTTTAAAACATTAGACCAGTTTTCCATCTTATTTTTTTAACTACATTTTTGATTCTGTTAGGTTGCAAGATCAGGATATTTAGCTTGAGGTATATCTGCCCCTGTATACTAGCAGGAGAGGGCATTTGGGCATTTAAGAAACTAAACACAAGAAACTGGGGGAAGGGGGTTGGGGGAACACAAGTTAGTAAAAAAAAATCTGAAGCAACATTGCTTTACTGAAAGAGTAGTAGATACCTGGGACAAACTTCCAGCAGATGTGGTTGGTAAATCTACAATAACTGAATGTAAACATATATCTACCCTTAGATAATAAGAAGGGAAATACTAAAAGGGCAGACTAGATGGAACAAGAGTTTTTTTTCTAGTGGCAATCTTCTATGTTTCTATGACAGATGGGATATTTAATATTAGGGATGGTCCGAACAGAGTTCGGTTCGGGTTCGTACGAACCCGAACCCTCGGTAATGATTCCCGCTGTCTGCCCGCTCCGTGGAGCGGGCGGATCCAGCTGGAGGACCGCCTGGAAAACTGGGATACAGCCATAGCCATAGGCTCTATCCCAGTTTTCCAGGCGTTCCTCCCGCTGTATCCGCCCGCTCCACGGTGCGGGCAGACAGCGGGAATCTGCTGCCGGGCGTTCGGGTTCATACGAACCCGAACCTCAGCAGGTTCGGATCATCCCTATTTAATATAATAATTAACTAATGAATTGTTGCTCCACTACTGTAAAAGTTAGCAAAGCCCTTCTCACTGTGTGTTTTTTGGTCCTGTGCTCAAGTGGTTTGATGCTTGTAGCAGGACAAATATTTTTTACCCATTGTGTGTTTGTATTTTTAAACTTTTATTTTATTGAAAGATAATCTGATATCTGCAGCATGTCTATTTGTATACTAAGGGCCCTTTTAGACTAGGAGATTTCTTGGCTGTGGGGACCACAACCGCTCGCCGATCAGCAAGATCAGCGGCTCGTTTGCTGTGCCTTTACACTGCATGAGAAATGTAGCAGATGGGCTGCATGAACGATCCTTGTATCACTCATGCAGTTCTGGAAACTGACAGCACAGATATGTATACAGGATATGTATATATAGTTTCCAGATCACAAGCAGCAGTCTATACAGATCGGCCATGCTGCTTGTGATCATGCTCTCTGGCTCTCCAGTCCTTGTGTCGACTGTATCTTCATGCCCCACCTCCTCTGGCTGTCAATCATTCTGAAGTAAAATGTATTCCAGAGTAAACGTGCTCTTTAGCATCTGGTTCTTCAGCCATCAATCATGGAACGGTAGATAAGCCACGGCACACTTCAAATATGCAGGTGAAATTTTTTTTTACAATGCAGGTAGAACAATAAGGTCTTTACTCCAACCAGAATTGTGAGTACAGATAATGAGACTATAAGTCCTATGGGATATGTAGCAAAGTTTCAGTCCTACCCGGACCTCTGCGTCATATTGAGGGAAGGAGTGTGGTCCGGTTGAGTGTGGCTTACTGAGCTCCCGGCCTAAGTATGTGTGGAGTGGGGTAATGTGATAGGTGGGGTGGGGTCACGCGACACCACGCTGCGGATGGCGCTCCGTTCCAAATGCCAGATAACAAGCAGCGTGGCTGGTATGTATAGACTGCTACATGTTAGGCCCCGTTCCCACTGAACAAAACTAGCGGAATTCCGCAGCGGAATTGTCCACCGCGGAATGCCGTTTGTCTCCTGCTCATAATGGGAGTCTATGGGAGGCGCGCTCCTGCCCTGTCCGCGCTGAAGAATGAACATGTTCATTCTTCAGCGCGGACAGAGCAGGAGCGCGCGCCTCCCATAGACTCCCATTATGAGCGGGAGGCTAACGGCATTCCGCGGTGGACAATTCCGCCGCGGAATTCCGCTAGTTTTGCTCAGTGGGAACAGGGCCTTATCTGTAAACTGACACAAACATATACATATCTGGCGAGATAGATTCTTGAGCAGGCACAAAAGTTGCTATAAGCCGATAATTGGTCTGCGGCTGATCGCTGCCCCTTTTACACTGGGCGATTATTGGCCGCAGAAGCGTCTCTAGTGACACTCCTGGCCCATGATTGGCTGGTGTAAAAGGACCCTAAAAGATGCACGGCTGACAGGTGTTTTAAGCAAAGGTTTGCATTAACATAGCTAGTGATGTTTGTGCAGCCTTGGCCGTCCGATTATGGACCCCTGTAAAAGGAGCAATTTTGCTCTGTGGTGCTCAAGAAACGCCCCTCCTAACGAGCACATTTGCATGTATTCTCTTAAAGCTAATATACCATCAGGTACATCGCTTTAAGCTTTTTACATGAATGTATCGGCGAATCAATAATGCCGCATCACAGAGGGAAGGGGGTGCCTGAAAATAGACCGGTGCCTTGAGTGAGAACTGGGCGGCAGTTTAAAAAAAAAGACTGCGGCACCACCATCCCTGCGCTGGTGCCGTTCCATTCATGTAAAAACCTTAAAGCAAACTGTGAAACTGGGAACCTAGCACCAGAGTGGTTGCAACTGCCTATAACATAACTATATCTTACCAAAAGCCAAAGGTGCCCCTTATTGGAGTCTGTGGACTTCTTAAGATGGTATAAGATATATATCAAAGACATGTATAAACACAAAAGTAAGGGTATACATTCATGTATATATTCAGGGTAAATGCTTCAACGGACATCTTTCCACCCAACAAACAACTGCCAGTGGGTGGAAAGTTAACACTAGAGATGAGTGAAACTGATCTGGTTAACACCATGGAATTGAAGGTATGACGTGCAGTTATGTTTTACACAAAAAACAGCCCTATATCAGTATAAGGGACTAATTGTCACTATCAGTCTCCTCTATGGGTTTCAGGCAGTAATTTAAGTCTGGCAGTTTGTAGTAAAATGGCAGTTAGCCAGCAATGCTTCTCTATGTAACTCCCCTCTAAACTCGACCATTAAGAAAACACACCCTAAATCAAACTGAACTAAACATAGAAACCCAGCAAGATTACTCACATTTTCGAACATCAAACCAATCTCCTGTTATATCAAGGAGCTCCATCTCCTTGAGTTGGATCTCCAGCTCACATAACTTGTCATCCAAACTAGTCCGGGGTCTGAGATCTTCCTGGATATGTGTTGAGAAGAAGGAGATTGGGTTATAGCTAAGATCTGCGAGACCAGGGGGCCAGCGTGAGACTTCTCCTCTGTGGCTGTTGCAGTTTTCATTGTAAGTTATCCAAAGTTTATTCCAGATGTCAAAATTACTCTCTAGAGAATCAAGGACATACTTGTCATACAAGGAAGGGAAGAAGTCTGGCATAGCTGCGGTCATTTTGTGATGAACAAGGCTTTTGCTATAGAGAAATGCCAGCATGTAGCAGAGACAATTCCAGTGCCAGTGTATGATGTCATATCCTCACGGCCATATACCTTGGGTGCCATGCGGCAATGCTGGTGAAGGGAAATTAATAAAGTGATGGCTGGTGCCAAGAGACCTGGGGCACTTGGCCGAAGAGCCAAGGCACATGGATCTGGTTACATGTGCTTGCAAAGCTGGTGTAGTGAAGTCATCTTTCCATTACACAAACATAGAATGGCACATGCATAATTGCCAACCTTTGAAATCTTTTTCTAGGGACACTTCAGCTTTGACAACAGCGGGAGTTGCTTATAGTGGGTGTGGTTTGTGGCATATTATGTGTGTAGCTTGTCACCGTTGGATCTTTTGTTATTTTTTCCCAATATTTTGCCCATTATATGGACCTTACAGGTAGATAGTACCAAAAGAAGATATTACAGACTCTCCTCTCAGCATATCTCAGACCCCAGTATTAGGCGTCCAGCATATTACAGACCCCAGTGTCAGGCCTCCAGCATATTACAGACTCTAGTATCAGGCCCCCAGCATATTACAGACCCCAGTATCAGGCCTCCAGCATATTACAGACTCCAGTATCAGGCCCCCAGCATATTACACACCCCAGTATCAGGCCCCCAGCATATTACAGACCCCAATATCAGCCCCCCAGTATATTACATACCCCACTATCAGCCACCAGCATATTACAGACCCCAGTATTAGGCCTCCAGCATATTACAGACACCAGTATTAGGCCTCCAGCATATTACAGACACCAGTATTAGGCCTCCAGCATATTACAGACACCAGTATTAGGCCCCCTAGCATATTACAGACACCAGAATCAGGCCCCAGCACATGACACACCCTAGTATCAGGCCCCTAGCATATTACAGACTCCACTATCAGGCCTTTAGCATATTACAGACCTGACTATCAAGCCCCCAGCATATTACTCACCACAGTATCAGGCCCCTAGCATATTACAGACATCAGGCATCCCTTGTAGTAGTTCCCCTGGCACTAAGCCTCCCATAGTATGTAATGTAGATGGGACCCACTGTAGGAATTCCCTGTTAGTTACCTCCCCAATTTAGTCCCCCTCCTCAGTAGGCATCCCGAGTAGGTAAATACCCTGGCACTTATCCACCCCATTGTATGTAATGTAGTTAGGACCCCACTGTAGGAATCCCCCTGTTAGCCCCCCTAGCCATGTAGGCATCTCCCATGTGTAATAAAATGAAAACAAAGCCATATTCACCTGCCTGCAGCACTCTTACAGTCCTCCAATGATCTCCTCGCTCTGTACGAGTGACGCCACACGCTGGGAGGAGAAAGTGTCCTCCTGTGGCCTGTCACAGGTACTGTCACAGTGAGGAGATAATGGTTACTCGCTATGTCAGTGCACTGTTTAAAAGGGAACTATCATCAGGTTACACAAATCTAACCTATTCATAGTCCCTGATTGTGTAGAGGACTGCACAAGTATGACTCTTACCATCATCCTTGGTGCTGTACCTGTGCACTTTGTCATTTACTCTATGGTTGATAAGACAGTTAGGTGCACTGGAGAACTGTTAGGAGCACTGCCCCACCCCCATAGAGCTGATCCGCTTCCAGCCAGCCCGGCCCTTTTAATTATATTAATTGGAGTGGGCCACCCGGGGGTGGTCTAGATTGTCGCTATGGGGGTGAGCAGTGCTCCTAATGTTCTTACTGGACCGAGGAGCAAATGACTAAGTGCATGAGAACAGGGCCAAAGATGAAGGTAAGAGGAGACAAGTAGTTCCCGCAACATGACGTTCCCCAAACGTCATGTCTTTTCTGCCTCCCCCCGCTGACCCTAGGTGAGATCGGGCAGCGGGAGGAGGCTGTGTCACACAGCATCCTCCCGCTGCCTCTGCCCGGAGGGGAGCCGCGCTCCCCGCGGGCAGTTAACCCCATAAACGACACGGTCAATACAACCGCAGCATCTATTGGGAGATTCAATGTTGCCTCCTCCCGCCGCCACTTCTAATGTGTCCCCTGGTCCCCCCCCTTGTCCCCCGATACCGTCGGATCGCAGCTATTATCGTTATAGCGGCGATCCGCCGGTAACGGGTATTACCGGCGCCGCCGATCGCTTTCATCTACCCCCACCGTGAATCCAAGGTGGGGGGAGATGAAAATGTATAATTCAGACCCCAGATCAGCCCCCCTAGTGGCCGATTACTAACCCTCCGCTCCCCGGGCGGCCATCAGATCCAAGATGGCCGCCCCCATCCCTGCGAACAAACTATGTTTGTTCACAGGGATGGAAATGAATAAATGATCAAAGCCCCATGCTCTCCGCCACCGGAGGTAGCGGAGAGCATGGGGCAGTGATCGGGGACCCCCCGTGTGGTCCCGGAGCAGGCGATCGGCGGTATATACTATATACCGCTGATCGCCTGTTCCCAGAGCAGGGAAGCACTTTTTTCCCCTGTCACCATAAATCATTGGTGACAGGGGATAAAAAGTGTCAGTGTGTCGCCCCCCACCCCCCCTGTCACCCCCGTCCCCCAGTCACCCCCCCTTCCCCATATACGTTACCTGATCTTGGAGCTCCTTCCTCCTCGACGTCCTGGCTGGTTATGAAGTGCGCATGCGCTCCACAACCAGCCAGCTCTGAAAATTTTAAGTGACCAATTTGGTCTCTGTCACTGAACTATGATTACTGTGATAGAAAATATCACAGTAATCATAGTAATACAGTGAAAATGAATGTGTAAAAGTACAAAAAGTGACAAACATACAAAAAGATAAAACACACACTTTTTATTATAGTAATAATTGCAGTTTACTCTCAAATTACCCCTAACCCCCCCAGATTACCCGTAACCACCGCAGGTTGCCCATATCCGCCCCAGGTTGCCCGTATCTGCCCCAGGTTGCCGTAATCATGCCAGATTGCACATAAAAACACCGCACTGTTGCCCCTAACCATCGCACGTTGCCCCTAACCACCGCAGGTTGCCCCTAACCACCGCAGGTTGCCCATAACCACCGCACGTTGCCCATAACCACCGCACATTGCCCATAACCACCACATGTTGACCGTAACCACCGAACGTGTCCTCTAATCACCGCACATTGCCCATAACCACCGCACATTGCCCATAACCACCACATGTTGACCGTAACCACCCCGAATTGCCAGTGACCCCCTCCAGATGGTGCGTAATCAGCCCCGATTGCCTGTAACCCCCCAGATTGCACGTAACCACCGCACGTTGCCGCTAACCACCGCACATTGCCTCTAACCACCGCACGTTGCCCCTAACCACCGCACGTTGCCCCTAACCACCACACATTACCCATAACCACCACACATTACACATAACCACCACATGTTGACCGTAACCAGCCCGAATTGCCAGTGACCCCCTCCAGATGGTGCGTAATCAGCCCCGATTGCCTGTAACCCCCCAGATTGCACGTAACCACCGCACGTTGCCGCTGACCACCGCACATTGCCTCTAACCACCGCACGTTGCCCCTAACCACCGTACGTTGCCCCTAACCACCACACATTACCCATAACCACCACACATTACACATAACCACCGCACGTGTCCTCTAACCACCGCACATTGCCCATAACCACCGCACATTGCCCATAACCACCACATGTTGACCGTAACCACCCCGAATTGCCAGTGACCCCCTCCAGATGGTGCTTAATCAGCCCCGATTGCCTGTAACCCCCCAGATTGCACGTAACCACCGCACGTTGCCGCTGACCACCGCACATTGCCCATAACCACCACATGTTGACCGTAACCACCGAACGTGTCCTCTAATCACCGCACGTTGCCCATAACCACCGCACATTGCCCATAACCACCACATGTTGACCATAACCACCCCGAATTGCCAGTGACCTCCTCCAGATGGTGCGTAATCAGCCCCGATTGCCTGTAACCTCCCAGATTGCACGTAACCACCGCACGTTGCCGCTGACCACCGCACATTGCCTCTAACCACCGCACGTTGCCCCTAACCACCGCTCGTTGCCCCTAACCACCACACATTACCCATAACCACCACACATTACACATAACCACCGCACGTGTCCTCTAACCACCGCACATTGCCCATAACCACCGCACATTGCCCATAACCACCACATATTGACCGTACCCACCCGAATTGCCAGTGACCCCCTCCAGATGGTGCGTAATCAGCCCCGATTGCCTGTAACCCCCCAGATTGCACGTAACCACCGCACGTTTCCGCTGACCACCGCACATTGCCCATAACCACCACATGTTGACCGTAACCACCGCACGTGTCCTCTAACTACTGCACGTTGCCCATAACCACCGCACATTGCCCATAACCACCACATGTTGACCGTAACCACCCCGAATTGCCAGTGACCCCCTCCAGATGGTGTGTAATCAGCCCCATTGCCTGTAACCCCCCAGATTGCACGTAACCACCGCACGTTGCCGCTGACCACCGCACATTGCCTCTAACCACCGCACGTTGCCCCTAACCACCGCACGTTGCCCCTAACCACTGCACGTTGCCCCTAACCACCGCATGATGCCCATAACCACCGCACGTTGCCCATAACCACCGCACATTGCCTGTAACCACCACATGTTGACCGTAACCACCCCGAATTGCCAGTGACCCCCTCCAGATGGTGCGTAATCAGCCCCGATTGCCCGTAACTCCCCAGATTGCACGTAATCACCGCACGTTGCCTCTGACCACCGCACATTGCCTCTGACCACCGCACGTTTCCTCTGACCACCGCACGTTGCCTCTGACCACCGCACGTTGCCTATAACCACCGCACGTTGCCTCTGACCACCGCACATTGCCTATAACCACTGCACGTTGCCTCTAACCACCCCAAATTGCCAGTGACCCTCTCCAGATTGCCCGTAACCATGCCAGATTGCCTGTAACGACCCCAAATTACAGGTACCCATCCCAGATTACCTATAAGGACTTCAGTTTATCCGTAACCACCCCACGTTGCCCGTAATCACCCCACGTTGCCCATAACCACCCCAGGTTGCCCGTGACCACCCCAGGTTGCCCGTGACCACCCCACATTACCTGTAATCTCATTTTTTATTGTATTTTAGTATCTGCGCTATTCTAATAACTATTACTAGCTGCGGTTTTGCTCCAGCAAATTGGTGCTCCCTTCCTTCTGAGCCCTGCTGTGTGCCCATACAGTGGTTTATGCCCACATATGGGGTACCGTTTTACTCAGAAGAAGCTGCGTTACAGATTTTGGGGTACGTTTTTTCTCCCATTCCTTGTGAAATTAAGAAATTTTAAACTAAACGAACATATTATTGGAAAAATTCGAGTTTTTCATTTTTACTGTCTTATTTTGAATACTTTCCTCTAATACCTGTGGGGTCAAAATGGTCACCACACCCCAAGATGAATTCTTTGAGGGGTTTACTTTCCAAAATGACTTTTGACTTTTGGGGGGTTTCTCTTCTGCGGACACTACAGGGGCACTGCAAACGCACCTGGCGCTCAGAAACTTCTTCAGCAAAATCTGCATTGAAAAAGCTAATTGGCGCTCCTTTTCTTCTGAGCCAGGCTGTGTGCCCATACAGTGGTTTATGCCCACATATGGGGTACCGTTGTATTCATGAGAACCTGCATTACAAATTTTGGGGTACTTTTTTTCTCTTGTTCCTCGTGAAATTGAGAAATTTCAAACTAAACAAACATATTATTGGAAAAATTCGTGTTTTTCATTTTTACTGTCTAATTTTGAATACTTTCCTCTAATGCATGTGGGGTCAAAATGCTCATCCTACCCAAAGATGAATTCTTTGAGAGGTGTACTTTCGAAAATGGGGTGACTTTTGGGGGGATTCTATTCTGCGGACACTACAGGGGCTCTGCAAACGCACCTGGCGCTCAGAAACTTCTTCAGCAAAATCTGCATTAAAAAAGCTAATTGGCGCTCCTTCCCTTCTGAGCCTGGCTGTGTGCCCATACAGTGGTTTACGCCCACATATGGGGTACCGTTGTATTCAGGAGAACCTGCATTACAAATTTTGGCATGCTTTTTTTCTCATGTTCCTTTTGAAAATGAGAAACTTTAATCTAAACGTATATATTATTTGAAAATTTAAATTTTCGATGTAGGGTTAAAATGCTTATTATACCCCTAGATTAATTCTTTAAGGTGTCTAGTTTCCAAAATTGGGTCACTTATGGGGGTTTCCAGTATACAAGCCTTCTAAATCCATTTAAAAAAAGAACTGGTCCCTAAAAAAAAAAATCCGTTTTGGAAATTTTCCCAAAATGTGATAATTTGCTAATAAATTTCTAAGCCCCGTAACACATAAAATATGTTTCCCAAATTATGCCAGAACAAAGAGGACATATATTTTTCATGATATTTTGATGTTTTTCACAAAAAATACACAAAGTAGTGACTAAATTTTGCTACTAATATAAAGTGTCATATGTGACGAAAAAACAATCTCAGAATCGCTAGCATACGTTAAAGCATCACTGAGCTATAAGCGCATAAAGTGAGACAGGTCAGATTTTGAAAAATGAGCCTGGTCATTAAGGCCAAAACAGGCTTTAGAGGCAAGGGGTTAAAAATCGAGACAATCCTGGCAACACTGGGACTGTTGGCAACTATGCAAATGCAGTGGTCAGCCTGGATCTCTAGACAGTTTTGCAGTGTGGTAGCCTACATACAGTGGTAGGATAAACTCATCAATACAGCGGCTTGATTTTTTTCTTCAATACTTAAACTGTTTCCCACCCCTAAACACTAGACATCTGCCTACACCTTTCCTTAAATATATTCCATTGCTGATAAGTAGTACCCTTAGCCCTTTGCCCACACATTAACCTTGAGGATCTTACTTGTTTTTAAGCTTTTGAAGCCTAACAAAGTTATTTCTCCAGTAATTGCCGCAATAAAGCCCATTCTGGTTTATGAACGTCGCTGACAGAAGAGAATTGTGGTCGGGTTTTCATCTCCTCCTCAACTCTGATTCTATTGAACCTGCTGAGCCAAAAACACTGCACTGTCTGTATCCCTTACAGCTAATAATCTACTCAATCCTCCTGGCCTTTTGTGTGAAATGCCACCATTTTTTTGAATAACCCTGGCACAATAGTGATGGTTCTAAGCTGAAACCTAAGCCCCGTTTTTCTGCATTGTGTTATATGGCAGTTATTAGAAATTAAAGCATACCTGTAATTTCAGGGGACTTTTCAGGATAAGCTATCCTGTGCGTGTACATGAGGAGTAGCGTTTAAAGATGAGCGAACCGGGTTCGGGTTCGAGCCCAGCCGAACCCGAACGAACGATATTTGATTACCGGTGTCTGCTGAACTTGGATAAAGTATGGATAGTCATTGGCTGTATCCATGTTTTCCAGACAACCTTAGAGCTTTATCCAAGTTCAACAGCCCCCGCTAATCAAATGCTGATCTTCGGGTTCGGCTGGACTCGAACCCGAACCCGGTTCGCTCATCTCTAGTAGCGTTATATCTGTCCATTATAATGTTCACACTACGTAAAAGTATGGCCGTTGTTGCCGATGGCAACAACGGGCGTACTTTTACCGCGGTGGAACAATGCCTGTTGTTCTATAGGATCCCGGCCGGAGCGTACACACGTCATACACGCTCCGGCCGGGATCTCATACGCCGCCGCAAACAACTGACATGTCAGTTCACACAGTGAAGCAAGCGGCTCCGGCCGCTTGCTTCACTGTGTGCTATGGTAAGCTCTGATGCTGGCGCGCGCTGATGCGCCCGTATCAGAGCTCCACGGCCGAAAGATCATCCGGCCGGTACCTAAGTACCGGCCGAGATTATCCGGCCAGAGACCGGTCGTTCCGTGACCCGGCTGGGGTTACAGAACGGCCGGTCTCTTACGTAGTGTGAACATAGCCTAAATCTTGTATATTACATTTTTCTGTAGATTTTCACTCTGTAAGTTGTCTTTTGGCTAGTTTACTCATATTAGCAGGAAGGGAGGGGGTGCTTGATGTTTGAAGATACCAGAAAAGGAAGCATTTTTGTCTAATAAGATATATTACAGAGGTTCTTATAATTGCGTGTACTGTTGATCTATGCAATGTTTAGTGAAACAACATTGCCTATTTATTATATTTACACTGAAATAACTAAGGTGACAAACAAAAATGAAAGCAATAAAAACTCTAGTGGGAAGCCTGAGCAGTAAAGACGAGAGAACCTTGAGCATGCTCGAGTCGATCCGAAGGGTCAGGAATCTAAGGCGTCCCTTTGCCAAAGCTTAGGGGGAGCCCAACTTGCTTTTGGCTTCCAACTGGGATGCCACTCTACTATCAATGAAGAAGGCCAGATTTCTCTCCATATAGAAAGCAGGGGTTGCAGAGAAGTGTAGAACCTGATGACCATGTGCACCTCACCCAGACCTCCGGTAGGGACTTCACAAAGGGGAACCTCACCCTCTGGACAGTGAGTTCACAGTTGTTATACAACCAAATATATCCATCAGGGGTTAATGTGTCATCATAGGTAAACTACCAAGCTGGTGTAGGGAGTTGTATAACTTTTGCAATGCTTTCTGGATGTGGGGAAAACAGACAGTGTGAGTTTCAGGCAGTTTGATAAATCTGGGCCAGTGTCTATATAGAGAAATGGTACAAATATAAGTGCAGTCTCCCCTTAGGGAAACCGGTCACCTTCTAGTATTGTTTACAGTCCATGGTTACTTAGAGCATAGTATACATGAACACTGCACACTGTAAAAACAAAACCTCTAAAACGCTAGAATTGCATGTTTTCCTTTAACCTTTACCTTTACTCATTAAAAATAAGATTTTTTGATATGACATTATATTTCCCAACACGCCTTTATATGGCTATATCTAAAGAAACATTTAAAAGGTCTGAAAATGAAGTGGTGCTACAATAAAACAATTTAAAGCCGCACCTACAAGTTATGTTACATGGTAGGGAAGGGTCGGGGGCTCCCAACTGCATTGTTCTAAAGGTTTTCTCTGGCGCCCATTAAGGTAAAACAAGCAGCTAGCTGCATGGGGTAGACAATGGCAAGCTCTTACAGTCAATGGCGTCAACATTTCAGCCGCTTGTTTCTTGCTTATGTGGCCCTGACCTTACTCTATCAGAAAATTTGGGCCTAGCTGAGAATTTACAGGTACTCTGGTTAGCCAGTCTGCCCCCCAAAACTTTTGGATAACTCAATGTAATTTCAACAAAACTGATGGCAAATTACAAGCACGAATGACTACTTCCATCATGGTGTCTAAGAGTCCCGTGTAGTCTGGAAAGCTTACCATAAGTTCTATCTTATTATAATATGTCGTCAGAAGTTATCACATAAGATTGTTTTCTCTCTTGGGTGATATCCCCATAAATTTAGCAAAACAAACTCAGCTCTATTAGACTTTTAACCAACAGTCTATTTGAAGCTGAAAACGTATTATTAGGCCCTATAGAAGTCCCAAAATAACAAATGTAGTCAAATGGCGCCACCTACTGCTTTTTTTCTATACTGCATTGAATGTTTTATCAAAGTAGAATTTAAGTGCAGTGATTTAGATTTTACTGTAAATGTATGCATATGTTACTCAGCATTGGAAATGCAAAGCATTGGCTTTTCTTGTGATATAATGCTTAATAATATTTATAATATTTATGTAGAATATATTTACTTTAGTTGGAGCATTCAATGCACATTTAATTAGTGCTAATTAGCACTATTTTGACACCAATTAGCAATTCGGTGCTAAAGTAGCTATTTTGATGGAATTGTGGAAAAAATATCAATTAATGCTAATTAAATGAGCATTAAAGGAGAAGTCTGGCAAAAACCTTTATTAAAGTATTGTATTGCCCCTCCAAAAGTTATACAAATCACCACTATCCCATTATTACAAGAAATACACATAAAGTGCTTTTTTCCCTGCACTTACTACTGCATCAAGGCTTCACTTCCTGGATAACATGGTGATGTCACGACCCAACTCCCAGAAATGTGTGGGCTGTGGCTGCTGGAGAGGATGATGGCAGAGGGATGCTCAGTGTCCCTCCAGTGCCCTGTGTCCCTCAGTGTCCCCCTGCCATCATCCTCTCCAGCAGCCACAGCCCGCACAGCTCTGGGAGTCTGGTCGTGACATCACCATTTTATCCAGGAAGTGAAACCTTGATGCAGTGCAGGGAAAAAGCATTTTATGTGCATTTTCCGTGATAAGTGTATATTGGTAATTTATATAACTTTTGGGGGGCAATACAATACTTTAATAAATTTTCTTGCTGGACTTCTCATTCAAATGCTACAGTATGTGTGAATATAGCATAAACTAAATCATTCTAAGGCGCTGTTCACATATAGTATTTGTCAGTTTTTTGGTCATTCTTTTTTCAATAAAATCAGGAGTGGAACTGACAGGGCAACATTTTTATGGAAATTTGCAGTTTATGGGTTCTCAACCCACTCCTGGTTTTGGTTAAAAAAAAGGCTGACCAAAAGACTGATAGAAATACTATGTGTGAACATAGCCTAAAACCAGGAGGATCAGTATATGGTCGTCCCCCATGATGCTGCTATAACAGTCTTAAAGGGGTACTTCAGAGACAGAAATGTCTCTGTATTATGTCTGTGTAATATGTTTAATACATTACTTTCTAATTTAACTTTATTTAAAAAAATGTACTTGCATCCAGATATCCAGTATATATACATTACAGTCACCACTCCATCTGTTTTATACTGTATATGTATAAAACAAAAAATAAAATTTTTCCTCTCTGGAGTCTCTGGCATACTCCTGGTTTCTGGAAACTGTTTAGGGGGAGGACTCCCTACAGGTTTTGAGGCATGGCTGTTAAGTTGGATAGTTAATTTGCATTGTTCAGTGGTGCAGTGACCCAGGAAACGCCAGCCGTTATGTGGCTGGGCTAGGTATTATGCTGCCTCAGGCATCAAGAGTGACTGGCAGGGCTGAGGGCCAATTACTCCATGGCTCTGTCAGAGTGCAGCCGTACCATTTAACTGTGAGCGTCCATCATGAACACTTACATTTAAAAGCCCAGGGCAGGGTTTGCGGTGCCAGGCACCGGCTCTCTGCAGGGACTTAGTGAATAGCGCCAGGGGCGTATGCGATGCCCTGGCCCCTGGGGGCCACTTCCGCAGTGCTGGTGTTATGAGCGGGCAATGACCGGGGCAGCTGCAGGGGTTATACTTGTCACGGTATAGGCCCGAGGGCAGCACAGCTGTAGGGCCGGTCTGTGGAATCTGCGGGTGATGATGGGCATGCGATTCTTCGCTGCACTTAGTCAGGGCACCAGTGGACACCAATGCCAGGGTTCAGTAACAGCGGTTTTATTATAGATGAGGTAACTAGTAGCAACAGTCTCTCCGGATGCAACCGGGTATATAGCAGGCTTTGACAAGTAAAGCAGGAGTGGTGCTGCATAGGCTGTGAGAATACGTGCCGGATGATGGGAGTAGGAGTATGAGAGAAATAACGTTGCTGGGTGGATAAGCTTGAGAATAATACTTGCTGTGAATCCTTGTAGCGATGAGGAGAGATAACGGAATGACACCCAGATGAGAGAGAAGACTCCGGACACTTGAGCAGGCAGATACAGCCGAAGACTTGAATATAGCAGAGCACCTGATCCACACTTCTAGTGGTGAAGTGGGAGCTGCAGAGAAGAAGCCCAACTCCTCTGAGGTAGGAGAGGGACGACACACATCCTCCTTGCTTGGAAGCAGGGGGAAGACTCACTTGTTAGGAGGAAGTGGGAGGTCACATGGTTGCTCCTGGCCAGAGCTAGTCGTCCATTGGAGGAACCATGGTTACAGGGCACTGGCACGGTCACGTGATCAACAGCCTTGCATACCACTGTACAATGTAATAATACACTGGAATACATGAGAATACACATGAGAATGCACATTACCAGAGAATACTAGGGGAAAACCAGCAGCAGTTGCAGTGCAAACCCTTACCAGAACAGGCATTGACACAGCAAGAGAAATAGCCATAATAGGAGTAGTAGTCTGCATGTTCTGGGACACTGCACGTAGCTAATGTCTCCTTGGCCCTGGTGCGATAGGTCAACTCGGGCCCCCCCTTTCACGACCAAGTGATGCTACGGGTAGGTGTATGTGTGTATATAGATAGATAGATATGTACCGCAAGACAGATATTACCAATAACACCAGCATATAGAAAGAAAAATATTATCACCATATATATTACCGCCATACTGTAACTGTCCAAATCCTGTACACTGAGACCAATATTACCAATAATACGAGTATACAAGGGGGAAATATTACCGCCACACCACAACCATCACCACCATATTGTTACTGACGAAATCCAGTATACTAAGACTAATAAAACACAGTACCGGATAACAAGTAACAAATATTACCACCACATACTGACTAACACCGCCACATACTGACTAACACCGCCACATACCGACTAATACCAGCACATACTGACTAACACCACCGCTGCTACTGAATAAGATCCACTGTACACAGACCAATATCACCTCATCCAGTCTTATAGAGGTGGACGCAGCTCCACACAGGTTGTATACACCATATACATTACAGTGCAGTTATATCAGGTGACTCACAGGAGACGTCTTCTCTGATCAGAGTTCTTCCCTTTTTATCTTCTTCTCCATCTGCCCTGGGCAGTTATGAAAACTTCCCCGAGCCACGTATCCACAGAATCTGCCACACAAACATATTAGGCTCCTCAGTCTGGCACCATCCTCATCTCTATACACACTGCACATCTGTATTGGCCCTTTACACCCTTCATTTAGTGGGTAGGCTGACACTATGTGACCCCCCTTATAGTTTATATAGATGGCCCCCACTGCATGTTGCCCCCCTTATAGATTGCCTCTTCTCCCCCCTCCCCTTATAGATGCCCCCCTCTCTCCCCCCATTATAGATGGCCCCCCCTTCCCCCATAGATGCCCCCCTCTTCCCCCATCCCTTATAGATGCCCCCCCTTCCCCCATCCCTTATAGATGCCCCCCTCTTCCCCCATCCCTTATAGATGCCCCCCCTCTTCCCCCATCCCTTATAGATGCCCCCCCTCTTCCCCCATCCCCTATAGATTCCCCCCCTCTTCTCCCATCGCCTATAGATGCCCCCCTCTTGCCCCATCCCTTATAGGTGGCCCCCCTTCCCCCATCCCCTATAAATGGCCCTCTCTTTCCCAAGCAGAATTAAAAAAAAAACAAAAAAAACCCCACACAAACTCACCTAACAACTCGCTCCCCCGGCGAACCTCTCCTTCTTCAGGCGCTGGGTGGTCCCCGGCTGATGCGCGGCTTCCGGGGGTGTCCCGTCTTATCCCCGGCAGTGAACTCTCTGTACGCCGGGGCTGGGACTTCCGGCACAGGAAGCGTCTCTGATGTGCGCTTCCTGGGTCGGAGATCTGGGCCCCAGGCGGCACAGGGAGTTCACTGATGCGCTGCCGGGGATAGGACGGGACACCCCCAGCAGCCGCGCATCAGCTGGGGGCCCGGACGAGCCCGCTCTTGTGACCGCAAGCAAAACAATGCTTGTGGTCACAAGAGTGATCCATGGGGGGGCAGTGCAGTGGCAAGGGGGGGCCCTCGCGGGCCCCCCTCGTGGCGGGCCGGGTTGCAGCGGCAACCGCTGCGACCCTGGTAGCTACGCCACTGAATAGCGCGTTGGCCAGACATGCTGTTCTTGCAGCCACTGGCGAGGCCCGTTGCAAATGTGCCCACGGATTGGTAATCTTTGCAGCCCAGCAGGCATTTTCCCAGTGTGCCAGATTACCAATCCGGGCCTGCACTAGAGCACTTGTCACAGTGTCCAAGGGTAGTAGGTTTGCCCACCCCTGGATACAATGACACAGAAGCTCTTGTTTTAGGTAGGGGTAGTGTTGTGTAGAGTGTCCCAATGAGTCTAGGCACTTAAACAGTTAAAGTCTTTACTGAAGAACTTTGTAGTGCAGTACAAGAATATATCGAAAGGTGGTTCACAGACTCGCTTGGACAATAGATAATTGTTTCACAGTTCAGGAATCTCAGTAATACAATAAGTGTTTGTGCTTCGACTTGTATAGAACACAGTTGGCTTGCTGGCAGACAAAGGGAGATAAGATACTTTTTAAAATACATTTTCAGGTACAGCGTGGACGCTGGTAGAGGTAGAGATAAGAGTTGACAGTCTCTGTATACTATAGAAAATAAAGTAGATTAGATGTTAACGAGAATAACTTAGAATAGTTTTGGCGTGTAGTAGTTGTAGCTTTGGGAAGTCCTGGGCACCTATTCAGACACAAGGTACTTAACTGTGGTCATTAAAAGAGAGTCCTGTCTCCACAAAAATAAACATCCTCCTGAGCTATCCTGTGGGCATGGAGTGACACGATCAGGATTATAAGTCCACCTAGTGGGAGAGCTAGCCGTCGGGGGAACCCCTTAGGAACGTAACAAGTGGCAGTAGAGACTTTGCCTTTGCACTTATCTTAAATACTGGCTTGTACAGTACCTCAGGGCTCAGAATGTTCTCTCGGCAGGTCCTCTAGGTATAGTGTTTGTAATACAACACTATGACTTAATCTGCCATAATCAATAATCACTACTCCCTGAACTGACTGACCACTAGCCCCACCCCACTATATATATGGTTCTTCAAGGGGTGGGGGTGGGGTGTCTAATTGGGCAGGGGACTAAGGTAACCCTCTGTAATAGGTTTGGGACCTCTGAGGTCAGAAATTGGCAAATCAGTTAACCCTTAGCATATTTTCTCCTTCAGCCTGCAAATAGTAAAGTTACAGTACATACAGTGATACCTGGTGGTTGGAGGAGCATTCTACAGCCCCAGAGCCTATAACACATAGTATCAACCTATACATGCTGACAGAACAGCAGTGGACACCCACGCTGGAGAAATGCACTACCTCCTCCACCTACAAGATTTACCTCTGTTTGCTGCCCTCCCCCACACAAATTTATGTTACCATCATATTGGTTTTATTCAGCCTTCAAAACTTGATGACTTATTCTCAGTATAGGCCATTAATATTACAAATTAGATTAGTGGGGTCCAATAACTAGCACTCTGCCAATCAGGTGATTGAAGAATGAGGTGTTCTTGTAGGTGCTAAAGCCTTGTCAATGTTTACAGTGGCCATACACTTATCCGTATGCACTGCCACTACAAATATTACGCTGATCGTTGGCTTAAGGCTTATACACATACCTTACCTCTTCAAACAGCAGATATATGGGAGTGCTAGAAGTCAGATTCCTTGGATTGTGGTCAACTGGGACTGCCACTGTACAGGGAAAAGCTTTAAAGGGGAACTCCACATAAGGAAAAATTGTTTTATATTAAAAGTACATTAAAAGTTATATAGATGTGTCTATATAATGTGTTACCAAATCTGTGCGGTTCTGCCACACTGGTAGCTGTTTGAAAACCAGGAAGTGAAGAAAAATGCCTCTGTGCCAATTCACATTGTCTCCTGCTCCTTCTGCTCTCCCACCTTAGGAGACAAATATTCCATGCTTCTTTCTCACATTGCGTGTGTTTGCGGAGCACAGGCTGATGATGCAGACAGGGGGCAGTTATATATATGTAAAGCTAGTGGGCACCACTAATAATCATGGAGTGCTAAACCAATGCATATAAGTGGTACATCATCCTCTCAAAAGAAAAATAGCATATGCACAAAAAATGGTAGCACATCACAAAAATCTTTATTATAACACTGACATAGATACAAAATACCACATAAATAAATGAATGTACAGGAGTAGTAAAATGAGGGAGATAACACCTCAAATACTGCTCTACATTAAAAACACTAAAATGTCACCATAAGTCCTGCTGGTGTTCCAGCCAGGGCTTATCTACTACTCTGACTCTGGACCGTATGTACAATAACAAAAATCCAACATCTCTACCTAGACAGAGACCCGGTAAAACAAAATATAACCACAAAAAATGGAGAATAGGAAAAAAAATTGGAAAAGATCACCATATGCAGTCCAACAGAATGAGAGTCATATCGGATAAGAAATTACCCCACGCATTTCGCCGTCTAGCGGCTTCCTCAGGGATGTTGGCAGTAAGGTGAGAGGCATAGTATATATACCTATACAACATGTGAGAGCAATTACAGATTAGATGAAAAATCATAGCCTGTGCAGGAAAATCAAGCATCTCAAACATGTCCGGCGCCATCTTGGAAGAGCTGCACATATGCAGTAGCATCAATAAGCTGCCACTGGAGGCAGAAGTGTATGGGCTTCAAAAATATGACAGCCGCATATATGACTACAAAAGCGACTGAGAAGCCGGCGCCATTTTGGAGTAATCACGCATGTGCATTAGCATTAGAAGATATTGTCATTAAAGGTAAAAGTAACCTTTTACCTGGTTACTTTTACCTTTAACCCTTTGAGGACCAGGCCCAAAATGACCCAGTGGACCGCGCAAATTTTGATCTTAGTGTTTTCGTTTTTCCCTCCTCCCCTTCTAAGAGCTCCAGCACTCTCAGTTTTCTATCTACAAGCCATGTAAGTGCTTGTTTGTTACAGGAATAGTTGTACTTTGTAATGGCATCTTTCATTCTACCATAACATGTATGATGGAATTCCAAATATATTATTTATGAAGATATAAATAGGTGAAATCATAAAAAAGAATGCAATATGGTAACGTTTGGGGGTTCCTGTGTCTACGTAATGCACTATATGGTAACAGCGACATGATACTATTACTCTATAGGTCAGTCCGAACACAACCATATGCAGGTTACACAGATTCTCTAATGTTATACATGTATTTTTTTATGAAATCCTTTTTTTTGGCAATTAAATATTAATAAAATGGACCTATTGTGACACTTATAACGGTTTTATATTTTCACCTATGGGGCTGTATGGGGTGTCATTTTTTCCGCCATGATCTCTAGTTTTTATTAATACCATATTTGTGAAGATCGGACGTTTTGATCACTTTTTATAGATTTTTTTAAATATATAATGTAACATTAAATCGGTAATCTGCGCACTTTTTCCCCTTTTTTCGTGTACACCGTTCGCCGTTCGCAATGACCGTTGTTATATTTTAATAGATCGGACAATTACGCACGCTACGGTATATTATATGTTTATCTATTTATTTTTATATGTTTGATTTATATAATGGGAAAGGGGGGTGATTTCAACTTTTATTGGGGGAGGGGTTTTGGGGTAGTGTAATAGTGTTGAACTTTTTTTTTTTACACATTTGAAGTCCCTTTGGGGGACTTTTACATACAGAACTTGGATTTTTACACTGACCATTGCTATGCCATAGGCACAGCATTGATCAGTGTTATCGGCGATCTGCTCATTGAGCCTGCCTGTGCAGGCTTAGTGTAGCAGATCGCCGATCGGACCGCACGGAGGCAGGTGAGAGACCTCCAGCAGTCCGTTTCAACGATCGGGACCCTCGCAGTCACACTGCGGGGGTCCCGATCGGTAAGTGACAGGGGACTCCCCCTGTCACTTACACTTAAACGCTGCGGCGTTTAAGGGGTTAATGACTGCAGCCGGCCCCCACCTCCTATGAAGCGCGCTCCGCTCCGGAGCGCGCTTCATAGCCGGAGAAACACCCAGGACGTAGGGTTACGTCCAGGGTCGTCTGGGGACAGACTTCCATGACGTAACCCTACGTCCAGGGTCGTCTAGGGGTTAATGAAAATATCTTCCAATGCTAATGCACATGCGTGACTACTCCAAAATGTCGCTTTTGTAGTCATATATGCGGCTGCCATATTCTTCAAGCCCATACACTTCTGCCTCCAGTGGCAGCTTATTAATGCCACTGCACATGTGCAGCTCTTCCAAGATGCCACCGTACATGTTTGAGATGCTTGCTTCTCCTGCACATAGTATGATTTTTCATCTAATCTGTAATTGCTCTCACATGTTGTATAGGTATATATACTATGCCCCTCACTTTACTGCCCACATACCTGAGGAAGCCGCTAAACGGTGCAACGCGTGGGTTGATGTCTTATCCCATCTTATTCTGTTGGACTGCATATGGTGATCTTTTCCCAATTTTTTTCATATTCTCCATTATTTGTGATTATATTTTGTTTTACTGGGTCTCTTTCTAGGTAGAGATGTTGGATTTTTGTTATTGTACATACGGTCCAGCAGGACTTATGGTGACATTTTAGTGTTTTTAATGTAGAGCAGTATTTGGGGTGTTGTCTCCCTCATTTTACTACTCCTGTACATTCATTTACTTATGTGGTATTTTGTATCTATGTCAGTGTTATAATAAAGATTTTTGTGATGTGCTACCATTTTTTGTGCATATGCTATTTTTCTTTTGAGAGGTAGATAGGGGGCAGGGCGTGATGTCACAGGAGGCTTGGCTGGATCCCCCAATCCCCTGAGTGATTCACCATCTCTGACCGGCCAGGAGCAGCTTCTGCACTGATTTCACTGATTGTGCAAAAGTCTGCAGTGAAATTAGGGCTGTGTTCACACGTGTTAGATTTTCATTGCAGTACTGCAGCGTCTTTACAAAAATGATGCAGTGACACATTTACACGATGCTAAACGGCAGAGAGGATCAGAGCCGGCATTGCCAATCCCACCTGGAGAAAAAACAAGGCATAAACAGGATATCCCATGTAAGATAATATCAGATAAAGTCCTAATTGTGGGGCTCAACTTCAAAGATAAAAGATGCTTGATCATAATATGTGCGTGGAAATGAAAAGAAAAAAAAAAACTCAAAAAATTATTTACTTTATTCCAATATTAGCGTTATAGGTAGTAACACAGCGTGCTGTGCGGTGTTACAGGTAGAGAATACAGCGTGCTGAGTGGTGTTACAGGTAGTAACTGTGTGCTGTGTGGTGTTACAGGTAGAGAATACAGTGTGCTGTGTGGTGTTACAGGTAGTAACTATGTGCTGTGTGCAGGGGCGGATTAACTTTACCATAGGCCTCGGGCTGTTCACCAAGCCTGGGCCCCCCACCCCACTGTAACTATGGTAGCACTAGGCTGGCGTTCATTGTACAGGACAGATAATGTCATGATGTCCTGATTTGTGCAAAATTGCCATAAAAAAACCTGTGATTTTTGCAAATCATGGCGGAAGAGTAGCCAGGAGACAGTACCAAGTCTTTTTGGGTGGTCATGGGCCCCCCAGGAGCTCAGGGCCCCGGGCTGCCACCCAAAATTATTATAATCCACTACTGGCTGTGTGGTGTTACAGGTAGAGAATACAGCGTGCTGTGTGGTGTTATAGGTAGAGAATACAATGTGCTGTGTGGTGTTACTGGTAGAGAATACAGTGCTGTGTGGTGTTACTGGTAGAGAATACAGTGTGCTGTGTGGTGTTACAGGTAGAGAATACAGCGTGCTGTGTGGTGTTACAGGTAGAGAATACAGCGTGCTGAGGGGTGTAACAGGTAGAGAATACAGCGTGCTGTGTGGCATTACAGGTAGAGAATACAGTGGGCTGTGTGGTGTTACAGGTAGAGAATACAGTGTGTTGTGTGGCGTTACAGCTAGAGAATACAGCGTGCTGTGTGGCATTACAGGTAGAGAATACAGCGTGCTGTGTGGTGTTACAGGTAGAGAAAACAGTGTGCTGTGTGGTGTTACAGGTAGAGACTACAGCATGCTGTGTGGTGTTACAGGTAGAGAATACAGCATGCTGTGTGGTGTTACAGGTAGAGAATACAGCGTGCTGTGTGGCATTACAGGTAGAGAATACAGTGTGCTGTGTGGTGTTACAGGTAGAGAATACAGCATGCTGTGGGTTGTTACAGGTAGAGAATACAGCGTGCTGTGTGGTGTTACAGGTAGAGAATACAGTGTGCTGTGTGGTGTTACAGGTAGAGAATACAGCGTGCTGTGTGGTGGTACAGGTAGTAACTGTGTGCTGTGTGGCATTACAGGTAGAGAATACAGGGTGCTGTGTGGCGTTACAGGTAGAGAATACAGCGTGCTGAGTGGTGTTACAGGTAGAGAATACAGCGTGCTGTGGGGGTGAGACCACAATGAAGTGCTAAAGTTCAGCAAATAATTCAGTAACACAATGAAAATGCAATGTGTGAACACAGCTCAGATGTTCTGCAACAGATTTGGGCAGGGTGGAGGACTGTGATGAACAGCTGAAGGAAAGCATTGCATTCTGAAACCAGTACTGCATTCTGGGAACTGCTCAACCAGGAAGTACAGAAACACAATACAGAACAACTCCCCCTCCCCCCAAACAAATGAATTTTTGGTAGTTTCAAAACTGCCATAGATAGGTAAGTAATTCTATATGCTTCTGCGGAAATTTTTTTTTTCCCCCTTTAATGGCTTCAGCACTACTTCAGCACCGAGGTTCCTTTATTCTCAGGATAATTTAGGGACCCACAAGCAGCTAGACCCCCACCAAGTAGAAAATTCAAAAGGAATTACGTATCCTAGTAATAAACGATTGTCTTCTGTAGTGGGAAAATCATGAAGAAATGTATGTAAATTAATTATACATAGAGTTAGGTAGATAGATGGGTAAATAGTAGAGATGAGCGAGTAAAGAAATATTCGACTTTCGAGAATTCAAATCAAATAGGCACCGATATTCGACTATTTGATCCCATTATAGTCTATGGGAAATTTGCGGCACTTGGAAATCAAAATTCGACCACTTGGAGGTCACCAAGTCCCCCATGAAACCTCCCTAAACTATGCAAACACCTCTGGAATGACACTGGGACATTAGGGGGAGCATGCCTGGGTGCACCCAACACCCCCAAATCACGGTATAATGCCACTCTCTATTTGCGAATGCTTTACGAACATTCATGGCAATGTTCACACATTTCGTTTGTATTTCTTGCGCAGTGTTACATACATGATCCAAATGTGCATCCGCAGAGTGTCATGTTATTCGCGTGTATCATGCGTAATGCTGTATGAACGTTAATGGAACAGTATGTATGACGTGCCTTTTTCTGAGCTACTGGAACAATATGTATCACGTGCCTTTTACTGGGCTACTGAAACAGTATATATCAGGTGCCCTTAGTGGGCTACTGGAACAGTATGTATAACGTGCCCTTAGTGGAGTTAAACAGGGACACTATAAGTCACTTGTACACACAGGGTACTGGAATGAATACACCTGCTGATGCTGATGCTGATGCTGCTGTTATATCATCTATTTCTTAGCACTGAGAAGTGCTTTTGATTCAGAGATGACTTTTTGCGCTTGATATTAGCCCTGAAAAGGACTTTTGGGTTCAGTAGTAAGCCTGCCTAACCAAAACGCTACTAAAACCTTTCTCTCCCTGCTGCAAGATCTTTCCCTGGCTAGGTTGAAAGCTCATCTGCGGTCAAGAGGCGGGAGCCAAGTATTTAAGATTCAAGGTCATGTGGTTCAGCTATCCAATGAGGGTATCAAAAAGAAAAAGAGAAAGCACTGAATCAGCACACCCAGGACGATATATCAAAAGAGTCAAATTTTATTAGAGTACAGAACAAACATAAAAACATTTAAAAACAAATACATTTAGTGCATGCCATGATAAGTAACACTAAAATTCTGTGTCCACTAAACAGCAGCCCATAAGCTGCCCAACTCCCACAATAAAGGAGAAGAAAGAAATAATCAATTGCTGTGTATAGAGGCAAAGTGCAGACAGTGCAAAATAAGGTTCACAAATGCATAATGAGCTGCCACCTTCCCCTATGAACAGACAGGCTGAAATACAGACAAATGCCAGCCCTACAAAGAGGGGATTAAAGAATACAACCTGTACCGCAGCCGATACCAAGTGGACAAGAGAGAGGAATGCCCAACGCGTTGCGTCGCACAGTGCGACTTCGTCAGGGATCCAATGAGGGTAGACGCCATTTTCGCTCTGCGTGCGTACTCCCAGGGTCCCTCACAGCCTCCCTACATGGTGACTGGATTAAAAAAAACGCCAACTGCGATGGGAGGACTTTCGAATGTTTCCCGCGTATTCGCCACACTACTCAATTGAATTCGCATCTTTTGAATACCGCAATATTCGATCGAATACCTACTCGATCGAATTGTATTCGCTTATCTCTAGTATATAGTTAGAAGATGGATGGTTAGATGGATAGATAGATAAATAGATAGATAGATAGATAGATAGGTGATAGATAGATAGATAGATAGATAGGTGATAGATAGATAGATAGATAGATAGATAGATAGATAGATAAATAGATAGATAGATAGATATGTAACAGAAAATCTAAGCAGCACTGCTCAAAAATATTCGGGTGCCAGCGGTCCTTGATCCTGACCACAGATCGTTCCCAAATAGCAAATAGATAATCCACGGCACTCACGGGGTTAAACAGTGAAAAAAGTAAGTGATTTATTGCAGCATTCCAAAACAAGACACAACGTTTCGGTAACCTCACGTTACCATCCTCAAGTGTCAAGTGACACTTGAGGATGGTAACGTGAGGTTACCGAAACGTCGTGTCTTGTTTTGGAATGCTGCAATAAATCACTTACTTTTTTCACCGTTTAACCCCGTGAGTGCCGTGGATTATCTATTTGCTAGATAGATAGATAGATAGATAGGAAATAGATAGATAGATAGATAGATAGATAGAAAAAGGATAGATAGATAGATAGATAGATAGATAGATAGATAGATAGATAGATAGGAGATAGATAGATAGATAGGAAATAGATAGATAGATACAGATTAATGGCTTAAAAATAAAAACAGCAGGGACACAGACAGGATGCTGCACTGGTAGGTTGAGAAGGAGGAGGGAAGACATTTTAACTAGTGGTGCCTTCCTATATGGCAGAGCGGGCAGAGGGCAGAGGTCCAGAGTGACACTGATATTCAGCTATGGCATTCTGTGTGGTGAATATGAAAAATGCTTATGATCCTGTAGGTCATGGGTGATCTGACTGTAAATCACATAGCTGTCAGAATCTTGCTGCAGGGATGGGAATAGTCAGTCTCGTGCCCAGTTCCTGACAGCTCCAATGTTTTCAGAGATCATGCAAACTCCAGGGGGAATGCACAGAGCCTCGGAATTTTCTTGACTCAGGGTATTGCTGAGTTCACTCCGGCTATTTTTAACCCTTTCCTAATAAGCCTTCTTTTCTCTTTCCCCACCAATCCCCCCCTCTTTTCCAGTTATCCCCACAAACTCAATGAAAAATGTCCATAACAGCCTCTTTATTAATGTGCCGACTTGAGATATGACAATCTCTCATCTAGCACTGCAACTCTGATCCCAGTGGAAAATACACCTTATCTCCACAGCTAACCACCAACAGAAGTTGGGGAGTAACACCCCTCTTACAGGTCCCCTCAGAAAGACTCCACCTTGAAGTGCCCTGCAAGACCTCCCTTCTGCAGGCTGTCATGACAAGACATGAAACAAAACGAAAAGCCCACACCCGGGCACCAATACAGTCAAATTTTGCTGCAACAATTGCAACAAGGGCAGTCTGAAGGTGGTCCAGAGGGAAACTGATGCTTTACCTCTCCAACACCTCTTCCTACAGACCTTCAGCTCTTCCCTGGTAAGTGAGCTTGTGGTGTCCCACCACGGGTGTTGCAAGTAGATACTCTCTTCAGAAAAGCCTGTACTCCAAGTGTAAGTAGTGATGTAGTCGTACTTAAGGTTTGCTACTAGATGTCACTAGTATGTATATCTTGTACCTAGGTGTTGCACAGCTGTAGTACTCAATGGATTATTGTTGTTTGTGACTTGTGCACCATTGATAGCTCTTTCTTCTTCTCTACCTATCTCATTTTTCCTTTCTTCTCTTACACACTCTTCTCACCCACTCACAGCAGATATTACATACCCTGTAGGAGGTAGTCACATTGGAAGAGGAAGTGTTAGGGATTCTTAGTCACGTTGTTGAGCTAACCTGGCCATGCCGGACCCCTGTTTTGCGATCTTCCTATATATACGTGGTGTCCCACCATGGGTGTTGCTATTGGTTGCACCCTTCGCAAAAGTCTGTACTTTTAAGTGTACCAAACAACTTTTACCACAAGATGCCGTCATTCCAAGTTTTTGTATCCAACTAAACTAAAGCATTATTGTTTTGTTTATGTACCACATGGATCTTTACACCAATGAGAGTTCTTTCTTTTTCTGTCCTATCATCTTTCTCTTTACTTCTTTCACACACATTTTTTACTTCTTTCCACTCACAGCGAAGTTTACACATGCTGTAGGAAGGAAGTCACATGAGTAGGGGAAGTGTGAGGTCTTTTGCCTTGGATTCTGTAGAGGAAGGACGCAAGCTAGGACGCTCCCTACAGCAGTCAAGTTGGGCCCTGGGCAATAGCAGTTTTCCCTCAAGCAACCTTACTACACACTATGCAGTGTTAAGTCACTACTAGAGAGAACAAATCAGGGATCATCCTAACCCACGTTGTGGGCAAGAGGAAAACAGTGCAGGTCAGTATCCACAACAAGTAAGGAACTGATCTGGATAGAGCAAGGTTGCTAGAAGCCTACGCACTCTATCTCGCAGTGCGGGTGTAATCAGAGAACTCTGACCACTCTGCTCATCCCAGGTAACAAGGTCTGGGGCTTGTTTCACCCTCTAGGATGGGCCACTTGACACTGCTGGGCAATAGGTGGTGAAAAGACCAAAGAGTCAAAACATGGGCACAAGTATTCTCTCTACTTTCAAGTATTCTACTTATTCTACCTCTAAAGTTCTGGCAGAGCACAGTACTACTTTGGTTGGGACCAGGGGCTGGCTGGCAAATTTTAGCCTGGGGGGCAAGCAAACAGCAGTGGCCCATGAGTAGCTGGTTAGCGGCCCATCCTTTAAGGACCACTCTGTCCCCTACCTATTATTACCCTCCCCACATCAGTGCAGGGAAGGTAGATGGCAACTCGGACCTGTAAGTCCTCCAGCAGCAATGTTCCGACAGTTCGGATAACATCTTCGGCCCTTCCAGTCATTTGTAAACAGGGAATTCCTACTGCTCTCTGTGTCCGTGACCCGGCCAGTGTATACTATGTGTATGTATACGAAGTGTATACTATGTGTATGTATATATGTACTATGCGTATACACTCTGGTCGGGATTCTATGCCTTCACATACAACTTGTGTGCTGTATAGATCACGGCTGTTGTTGCAATTTGCAATAACGGCCGTGATTTCTACAACACATACGTTGTGTGAACATAGCCTAAGGGTATATTCACACTGAGTAAATAAGGTAAAATTCCACAGCGGAGCTTTCCACCGCAGAATCTCGCCTGTCTATTGGAGAGGGCAAGCCCCTCCGCTGCCGCTGCTCTCTGGTCAAAGAAGTGACATGTCACTTCCTCGAGCAGCGGCAGAGGAGGAGCGTGCGCTCTCCCATAGAGAAGCAGTGTCATACTGAGACAGGCGGTATTCCGCGGCGGAATCCCGCCTGTCTCAGTGTGACAATTCTGCCTGATTTACTCAGTGTGAACCAGGGCTGTGGAGTTGGTAAGCCCTGGTGTGAACATACCCTAAGTATATGGGTTGGCTCATCACAGAAATGGAACCGTACCATAGACTTATATTGACAAAGTGACTTCTGGCACCTTTACACAGAGCAGTAGGAATTCCCTGGTCACAAATGACCAGAAGGGCTGGAGACGTTATCCGAACTGTTGGAACATTGCTGCTGGAAGAAGTACAGGCCCGGGGTGCCATCTACCGTCCCTGCACTGATGTGGGGAGGGTAATAATGGGTAAGGGCTGGAGTGCTCCTTTATAGGGAACCAATTGGCACAATTGTGCTGATGTTGGTTCCAGATGCACAGTATATAGATCTACTATACAGCTCCCCGAGGCTACCAGCCACTAAGTATAAGATGATGGGAAAGCTGAGCGACCACATCATGCTGAGTATAAGATGCTGGGAAAGCTGGGTGACCTCCATCATACTGAATACTATACAAGATTCTGGGAAAGCTGGTTGACCATATTATACTGAGTACAAGATGGTGGGAAAGCTGGGTAACCTCCATCATACTGAATACTATACAAGATGCTGGGAAAGCTGGGTGACCACTATTGTAATGCCTACTATACAAGATGCTAGGAAAGCTGAGTGAGCACCATTATACTGACTACTATACAGGATGCTTGGAAAGCTGGGTGACTTCCATCATACTAACTACTATACAAGATGCTGGGAAAGCTGTGTGACCGCCATTATGGTGACTACTATACAAGATGCTAGGAAAGCTGGGTGACCGCCATTATAGTGACTACTATACAAGATGCTAGGAAAGCTTGGTGACTGCCATTATACTGACTACTATACAAGATGCTTGGAAAGCTGTGTGACCTCCATTATACTGACTACTATACAAGATGCTGGGAAAGCTGTGTGACCTTCATTACACTGACATACAGGATGCTGGGAAAGCTGTGTGACCTTCATTACACTGACATACAGGATACTGGGAAAGCTGGGCGACCTCCATTATACTGACATACAGGATGCTGGGAAAACTGGGTGACTTCCATTACACTGACATACAGGATGCTGGGAAAGCTGGGTGACCTCCATTATACTGACATACAGGATGCCGGGAAAGCTGGGTGATCTCCATTATACTGAATACCAGATGCTGGGAACGCTGGTGACATGAGCATACAGAGAGGGGACAGGGGATCCCCCTCACTCATGTACTGTTCAGGGCCTGGTGCCCATACAGACCACCCCCTCCCCTGCATATATGGGCACCAGGCCCTGAACAGTACATGGGAGGGGGTACAGGATCCCCTCTCCCCTCACAGTACTGCTTACTAGGCCATGGTGCAGGGGAAAGGGGATGCTGTATAATTCATACTAAACATCCCACCCAGATACTGTTCAGGTTTAATGGATGCCCCTGGCTGCGAGACTCCACCCCACAATTTTGGCCCCGCCCCCTTTTACCCGCGACCCCCCTTATTTCCCTTACCTAGGCCATGGCAGACGGGGGTCCTCTTCTTCAGGCCCAGGCGGGAGGGGGTGGTCTGTTCTCTCTCCCAGGGCAGTGGGCAGCCCTCACAGATCCTTGCAGGGAGGAGCCTGCTCCTTCAATGAAGGAAGAGCAACACAAGTCAGCCTCCACACCCTCTCCCGTGGTGACCGTGGCTCCGCCCTCGCGATCATGGCCCCGTCCACTCACCGGCGTTACTGACATTCAGCTGCCGCAACCCATGATGCACTGGAGGCACAGGCCCGGAGGGCATATGCCACCCTGCCCCCCGGCCCAGCCCGCCCCTGGTTGGGACTCTCTCTACATCTTCCTCTCTACTCTTCTGATTCTTTTCTGCCTCTCCGCACGCAACCCAGCCAGCATGGCTGTATGACTCCTTTTACTCTCAGTACAGACCTGGACTCTAAAGTATAAAGTAACTTATCAAGACGAAAGTATACTGTATTTCCCTGTAATCAAGTATCTTCACAAAAAACAAGATTATATTTATTTTAACGGGACTTTGTGGTTTTTCACCAAGCACCTACACAGTTATCACACTCTCCTTGGGTTAGCTCCCCTTTCTGTGGTGGCAGTGCCTATAGTCCGGGTGGGTCACTACTTTGTTTCGGATATATATGTTCCGTGATAATAGCCCAAGGAACCTAGAAACAGCCCGTCAGGTTACTGTCCACAGGGAAAAAGGTATAGCCTGGCCACTCGAAATAAAAGCAGGTGTGCCACCATACCTGTGTGCCCAACCGGCACTGGCGTCACGACAGAACACAGGGCAGGGCTATAACTCAGCCAACCACTACATCAGTGTCATGCTGTTCCAGCTAACCTGTGACCGGCCGCCTGTCACTGCTTATCGGCAGGACAGTAGCTACCACCGCTATATTATAAAATAATGCTCCTTTTTAAAAATTTCTAACAATTCCTAAATGAATCACATAAAAGTTGTAGTAAGGTAACATACAAGCAAGATGCAAGATGGAGAAACATGAAACCATCGACTGTTATCCAGGACTTCATATAGGCTTCATGCCAATTGCTCTCATAAGCTAACTAAAGACGCTGCCAGGAATAAAACAACACACACTGTTTAAATCTTTGCTGGGTAAATGTCAGCAGCTTTCATTGGCCTAAAACCGCGGGAACTCCAGTGGTAGCCTAGAACCCTTTTGGACCCTATTTATGAACCTCCCCTGCCCACACCCATGGTGCTTCGGGAGTTGCCAGCCTTGGCCATTTATTTTACAGAAACAAGATCCATCTGTATATCATTTTATGAAGTGCTCAAGTCATTTTGCACCATTAGGGAATAATTAATGCAAATAAAAAAGGAGTCCAATTTAGAAACAGCAGAAAAGCAGATATCTGCAAAATCTAATTTAAAGTACTTTAATGAGAAGAATCAATATAATTATGACCAGCAATACAATACAAGAGAATGTTATGCCATTAACTGAATTACTTGTCCATAATAGAGAATCAAAGGGAAATATGATTGTGAACTTTAAATGTGGCATATTATTTAACCATTGCAGTGATATGTATTCATCTACAGATAGCAGGGATAAAGGAAAATATAATCTTTAGCAGCTCATAGCTAAGGCCTAAAGGGTTTCTTCCATCAGGACAGCTCCTATCTATATACCATTTAAAGCCACGTGGATGTACTCCACCTCTAGGAGCCAGAGCTCGGAGCCACTAACATCGAGCTGCAATGTAATACTGTAGGATACATACTGTACTATACATGGCTGGCTACAATTTTGATTGGCAGATTCAAGAGGTATACTTGGGGTGTGGTGCAGGAGCTCCTCTATTAAAGCCACTGTCTATTATAGGATTTATATATAGTGTATTTTTCAAGCATGTCTAGAGAATAAGAATTCCAGGGTAGACTGAAACTAGAAAAAGTACAGGAAAAATACAAATGTTACATAGCATTTGTATGTGTGTGTGTGTTCTGTACATACTAAAAGCTTGGTTCTGTAAAAGCTTTTACTTTTACACTGTGGTTACTACATAATAGAACTTAATGGCCGTAAATCAAAGACATGAAATACGTAGCAGTATTTTACTTTACATAGTTACATAGTTAATATGGTTGAAAAAAGACATATGTCCATCATGTCCACATGTCCAAGTTCAACCAAGGAGCGGATGGGTGCAGGGCAAGGGGATATACAAGGAGGGGATGGATGCACAGAAGGGGGATATACAAGGAGGGGATGGATCCAGGGAAGGGGGATATACAAGGAGGGGATGGATCCAGGGAAGGGGGATATACAAGGAGGCATGGACGGTTTTAGGCTAAGTGAGGCCCTGGGCAAAATTAAAAATGGGGCCCCAAAAAGGTACCATGTTTGCTGTAGATTGGATGTGGTGTTTCGTCATTCATTTTCACAGCATAGTTCACAGTGTGAAATCTGTAGCGTAAAATCTTCAGCAAACATAGTATATGTAAATGTCCCCTTGAAGATACGTTCTCATGGAACAAGTTAGCAGCGGATCTCACGCTGCAAGTTTCTCAGCAAATCCGCTGTGATACTCGGTATCATTATTATTATTATTATTATTTCTCTGGCCCTGCATTCTGAATATCTGCTGCTAGCATGTAGTGACCGCCATGTTTACCTAATTACCTGCCAGTAAAAATAATAAGGCTGCATTCCCACGTTCTGTGATCCATTACGTGGAATGCATGTACCGGAGTCCCCCCGCGCCCGGACAGCATCTGTAATTAGATGCTGGGAGCTGCAGCCGGAAGTAAACGAGTGCCGAGCCGGGGACGGCGCCATCTTGGAGCGGTTTCCGGCCGACTTCAGAAACGGAGATCAGCGATCTCCCCACTAGACACCAGGGATGACGCTGCAAACGATAATCGGTAAACGCTAATACCTGCGGTCCCGGGCTACCCGGGGCCGCCGCGGTTCAGAGTGCGGCCGCCACGCGGCCCCGCTCTGAACGTCCTTACCGACCACAGGGCGTAAATATACGCCCGCGGTCGTTAAGGGGTTAAGGGCAACTTGGCTCCCGTCCCTTTAGGAGCGACCTGGGTCCCTTCACTCTTAATGGGACCCAGGTGGCTCTTAAAGGGACCCAGGTCCCTCTTAAAGAGACCCATCTCGCTCTTAAAGGGACCCATTTCACTCTTAAAGGGACATATTTCATTCTTAAAGGGACCCATTTCGCTCTTAAAGGGACCCATTTCGCTCTTAAAGGGACCAAGGTCGCTCTTAAAAGGAACCCAGGTCGCTCTTAAAGGGACCCAGGTCGCTGTTAAAGGGATCTAGGTCGCTCTTAAAGGCACCCATTTCGCTCTTAAAGGGACATATTTCGCTTTTAAAGGGACATATTTTGCTCTTAAAGGGACATATTTTGCTCTTACAGGGACTGATTTTGCTCTTAAAGGGACATATTTTGCTCTTAAAGGGAGCCAGGTCGCTCTTAAAGGGACCAATTTCGCTCTTAAAGGGACGCTGGTCGCTCTTATAGGGACCCAGGTAGCTCTTATAGGGACCCAGGTCGCTCTTATAGGGACCCAGGTCACTTTTAAAGGGACCCATTTTGCTCTTAAAGGGACATATTTCACTCTTAAAAGGGACGCTGGTCGCTCTTAAAGGGACCCAGGTCGCCCTTAAAGGGACCCAGGTCGCTCTTAAAGGCACCCAGGTCGCTCTTAAAGGCACCCAGGTCGCTCTTAATGGGACATATTTCACTCTTAAAGGGATGCTGGTCGCTCTTAAAGTGACCCAGGTGGCTCTTAAAGGGACATATTTCGCTCTTAAAGGGAACAATTTTGCTCTTAAAGGGACCAAGGTCGCTCTTAAAGGGACCGATTTTGCTCGTAAAGAGACATATTTTGCTCTTAAAGGGACCCAGGTCACTCTTAAAGGGACCCATTTTGCTCTGAAAGGAACATATTTCGCTCTTAAAGGACCCATTTTGCTCTTAAAGGGACACATTTTGCTCTAAAAGGGACCCAGGTAGCTCTTAAAGGGATCCATTCTGCTCTTAAAGGGACCTATTTGGCTCTTAAAGGGACCCATTTAGAGCGACTTGGGTCCCTTTAAGAGCTACTTATGTAATTCCCCTTACACAGTGACTTGGTTACCATCCCTTTAAGAGTGGCTTCGGTACCGTCCCTTTAAGAGCTGCTAGGGTACTGCACCTTTAAGAGCGGCTTGGGTACCGTCTCTTTAAAAGCAGCTTGGGTGACAGAAGAGTTGGGAGTCGTTGCGTCGTGATGTAGGACGCACCTGCTTCCGCTCCGCCTCCTCCCCCCCTCCTTCTCCCGAGCTTCTGTGCCGTGGCCTGCTACTGGATGGCGCCTGAGGGCCTGCGGTTGAGCTGGCGGGGATCGCTGCCTGCGCCAGCAAGAAGACCTGCTGGGATGGTTGGATCTCCCGAGTGACAGCGGCTGCCTCTGTTGGGACTCCCTGGCCAGTGTGCGGCGTTGGTTCACTGGGGAAATGCAGCAGGCAGTTCTTGGGACGCCCACCCTGGATCATGTGACCGGGCATAAAGGCCCCCTTCACTCCTCTCTCGCTCTCTCTCTCCTGCGGCCCACAGAGGAGGAGTCTCGGTGGCTCGCTCTGCTCCCATACCTGACCATCTGACTGAGGAGTCCGGAAGTGTTGGGATCCTTTCCACACAGCTCCCCCTCTGGTGCTCTCCCTAAGGTGCCGTAAGTACCCTGCAAGGGAGTTTCTTGTTGGACGTTTCCTGCTCCATGTTGACAGTCGGGTGAGCTGGTTCTATTCCTTTCTCCCTTTATAGTTGACGGTGGGACTTTGGAATTTCGGGATGTCCGTTAAAATTGCTAAGAAAGTCGCTCCCGCTGCCTCCCCCAAGGATAAAGCTACAAATTTGGACAAGTTCCTTAAATCCCCTGGTACAGGGGCTAATGCACGCGGTGGTCGTTTATCCATATCACCCCTCCCCCAACGAGGGTCGGGGGGCACTAGTTACGCTGTTTTACAGGAGGAGGGGGAGGAGCTTACTACAGGAGCCAATATGGCAGAGTCTACTGTAACCCTGGACAATATCTTAAAGGAAGTTAAGAACTGTAACAAGGCCGTGTCTGATTTGACCCTTACAGTAGGAGCTTTATCATCAGATATTGGCCTTATAAGAGGCGATCTTAATAAGATAAGAGACAAAATAAATACGTTTGAGAAAGCCATTCCGTCAATAGAAAAAGAGATGGGGGAGCTGCAACGCACTGTGAAGGAACATTCACAATTGATATCAGCAACACAAGCCAAATTAACAGATCTGGAGGATCGATTTAGGAGGTCCAATGTTAGGATTCTGGGCCTCCCCGAAAACGTTGAAACAGGGGATCCAATTAAGTTTTGCCACAACTGGTTACTTGAGATCTTTGGTCAGGAGGCTTTCTCTAATATGTTTGGACTGGAGAGGGCTCATAGAGTTCCAAACAGCCTCCTTCGGGTAGCCCTCCTAGGACATTACTTATTAAGACAATCTGTTCAGGGGATAGAGATATCATCTTGAAGCTGGCTAGACAAAAATCCCCAGTTTTATATAATGGTGCCAAAGTTTCATTTTTTCCTGACTTTTCTAGGGCGACTCAATTAAGGAGAATGAGCTTCAGAGAGGTTAAGAAGAGATTACAGCAGGCTGAAATCTCATTCTCCTTGATTTTTCCTGCCAAACTTAGAATTGTGTATAAGGATGCAGTACACTTCTTTGCAAATTGTCAGGATGCGGTCAGTTTGTTAGATAGAGAAGGCATCTGATAGCCCTACGGTTGCCAGTGGCGGGAGGCTATGTGATTATGTATTTACTCTTACTTTTCTTTGTGCTTGGCTTGGGGGGGGGGGGAGGGAGGCTTGTATGGCTATGGTAGAGACAGCTCGCATCGGCCAATGTGGGCAGTCATGTGTGTGGGAGCGGGGGAGGGGGAGGTTGAAGAGGGAAAGAGGGAGAGAGGGTGGTTTTTTTTTCCTCTTCTTTCTTTGAATGGGGGATGAACTAAGGATTCTCTTTTGGAACGTGAGGGTAACGGGGGAGGACGGGCTAAGAGATGTGCCATATTTGATTTGGTCAATAGGCATCTGCCTGCGGTGGTCTGCCTGACAGAGACCCATTGTACGGTCGAGACTTCAGGCAGAATCTATGGTGGGCAAAACATACGTATCACTCAGTTTTTTCCTCCTACTCTGCTGGTGTTACTATCTACATCCATAATAAAACTCAATTTACTCTTCTTTCTAAAAGAATTGACTGCAGAGGTAGGTATGTTTTTCTTCATTGTAAGATATATGAGACTGAGATGATTCTGGCTGGAGTCTACAGTATGTCCCCCCCCCCCCCCTTTCGCCCCACAAGTACTATATAATTTATATAAGTTTTCTGTTGAGAAAGGGGACCCACCCCTCACAGTATGTGGTGACTTTAACTCTGTACTAGACAACTCTCTGGATAGAAGGCGGGAGCTCTCGCGAGAATAGCTCATACACAACTCCTTTGGCTAGATTTGTGGGGGAGACGGGATGGAAAGATATTTGGCGTGCGCTGTATGGCGATACTCAGATTTTCTCATGTTTTAGCTCCTCTCATCTCTCGGCCTCACGAATAGATTTGGCTATATGTAATGGGAAAATGCTTGATTGGGTTTATAATATGACATATGAAACAAGGTCCATCTCTAATCACCCTCCGGTAATGGTGAGAATTAGAGGTCCCTGGTATGAAGAATCGAGATGCCGTAGATTTACATTTAATCCGTACTGGCTTTCCATTATCAATGATAAGGAGAGGATCAGAGATGAACTCAGGGTCTTCTGGGAAATAAATAGAGGATCTGCTGACCCCTTGATTGTTTGGGATTCCCTTAAGGCTTACCTTAGGGGGAATCTGTTAGGGGCAGTATGTGATAAGAAGAGGACCTTTCTGTGTCGGGAAGGGGAACTTAAACGGAGTGTAAGTATAGCGGAGGAGGCATTTGCTGGCTGTCCCTCCAGGGAGAATGGGGAGACTCTTAGGGGTGCCCAATCACAGTATTCTGCCTTTTTGATGGAAAAAGCACAACATGAGATTTTTTTCAGTGGGAGGAAACACTTTGTTGAATCGGGCAAACCAGGCAAATACCTGGCGAAGATCATTTAGGCGCAAGAGCAAAAAACATCTATAGTGGCTCTATATAATAAAAACAGTACACTGGTCAGTTCTAGAGAGGGGGTTGACCGAGTCGTCCATGATTTTTATGCTGAATTATACTCGTCTGAGAGTGTGGGGAGCGAGAATGCGTTGGATGATTGGCTGGCGCAGATTGAGATCCCGAAACTGGGGGAGTCGGAACATCAGGTTTTGAATGCTCCTATTACACTGGATGATTTGAAAGCGGCCCTAGGGAGTTTTAGGGGTAACTCAGCACCCGGTACTGACGGATTACCATTTGCCATCTATAGGGAATTTTCGGATACTCTTCTGCCGTGGCTATTGGAGACATTTAATGAATCCTGTGCGAAAGGCGTTCTTCCCCCCTCTATGAGGGAGGCTAGTATCACTCTTATAGGCAAAAAGGACAAGGACCCGCTATATATTGAATTATACAGACCCATATCTCTTATCAACTGTGACTGTAAAATCTTTGCTAAAGTGTTAGCCCTTAGGCTGGGCAGGGTTACCCCCGGCCTGATCGGAATTGAGCAGACCGGGTTTGTACCCGGTAGGGTTATTTTTGATAATATTGCTAGGGCCTTTGCTAACGTGCAGTTACAAGCTGGGGTCCCCCGTTCCATCCTGTCTCTTGACGCCATGAAGGCGTTTGACAGGGTGGAATGGGGGTTCCTATGGAAGATACTTATGGCATTTGGACTGGGGAGTCAGTTTGTTGCATGGGTTAGATTATTATACGCTGCCCCGGTTGCCAGTGTCTGTTTTAATGGTCGGGCTACGGAACAGTTTGGGCTGGGGAGGAGGACGAGGCAGGGGTGCCCGCTGTCCCCCTTATTGTTTGTTTTCTTCATAGCGCCATTGGCCATAGCGTTGAGAGGGTCTAGAGATGTGTGCGGATTTGGGTTGCAAGGGGATAATGAGAAGATCCTGCTCTACGCAGATGATATTCTGCTCTTTTTAAAGGGAGGTGAAGACGCAGTTCGCAAAGTAATAGATATTGTGTCCCTGTTTGGGAATGTCTCGGGCCTGAGGGTGAATTGGTTGAAATCTTTTCTGCTTCCGGTTGGTGTTGAATCTGTTATAACTAGCTCCCTTGTGCGGGTGTTGGGTGTGGACGATTCGGTCGACTACCTCGGGAAAAGGCTCTCGACCAATGTTGATAGCTTTGTGCCGCTTAATTTGTTGCCGTTAATCTCTAAAATTAAGAAAAGAATGGAATTTTGGGGACGTCTACCCCTATCAATGGCTGATCGTATGAGCATTATTAAGATGGTTATTTTGCCCCAACTTTTATATATTTTTTTTTTCATCTCCAGTCTGGATCCCTGAGGCTTGGTTCAGCAGAATAGAGATCTTGTTGAACGCATTCATTTGGGGGAAACAGAAACCAAAAATAAAATACCACTGTTGGACCCAGAGGTGTATTGAGGGGGGGATGGCTTTGCCTGATTTCCGTATGTATTTCCTTGCTATGCAGGCTCAACAATTTAGAAAATGGGAATACTCCCCTACTATCCGGTTTTTAATGGGAAATATGGTAAATAAGTTTGCATACGAGAATTTTTTTGAGTGTTTAGAGGGGGGTTTTGGGGGCACAAAGATTTTGTCCCAGGTGGACTTGTATACTAGAACTTGGAAGGCAAGGTTGTTTAAAATTAATGGGGTGTTTCAGTTTTCACCGTTGTGGGGTAATATTCATGTAGTAGAATTTGAGACCCTTCAAGACCCTTTTTTTTTATTGAGAAGGGGATAAAATATATTTCACAGATTGTAAGTAACGGGGAACTGTTATCTATGTACGAGTTTAAGCAGAAGTTTGCATTATCAGATCTACACTGGTTTAGATATAGACAGATACGACATGCACATGGGGCTACTGTAAATAAAGAGTTGTGGTGTGTTCAGACAAATTAATTCTTTGAATATTTAAGGTCACCTTGGGTGGGGAAGAAGTGTCTCACTGAAATCTATGGTCGGTTGATCACTGCGAGGGGAACGGGACACTTACAAAGGGCAAGGGAAAAATGGGAATGGAGAATTGGAATTATCACAGACGATATGTGGACAGATATTGTTGAAGGTATTCATCAAGTGTCGCTTAACCCCTCTCATAGGCTAATTCAGCTTTATCTCTCTCCAAGGGACCTCTGTAGAAGAGGACACAGATCAGACTCTAGATGTCCCAAATGCTCAGCGGAAGATGCAGATTTTTTTCATCTAATATGGGACTGCCCCAAATTGCAGGATTTTTGGTCTCTAGTTAAGAACTACATTGAGGGGGTTATGGGAGCAGTGGTGGGTACCGAGGTCCCAGGCTTCCTTCTGGGCGGATATAACAATGATGGTTTGATGGGATCCTTGCTAAATAAGTTGGGGGCTCTGGCGAAAATTGTTATTGCTAGAGGATGGTTTAGTGATAAGACCCCCTCATGTGAGGAATGGGTAAATCTGGTTATGAGGGTGCATAAATATGAGGAATATTGGGCTAAGCAACTTTCCCGGAAAGCCTCTGTAAAGTGCAGTAAACTATGGGCTCCATGGACTGAGGGATTAGTGGATGGATAAAATTCCCCTAGATAATAATTTTTTTTTTCTTCTTCTTCTCTCCCTCTCTCTCTCAAGGGTGGGATGGGTGGGGGGGTGGGTAATGGTGGGATTAAAAATGTATGATCATTACTAAGCTGTACTATTGGTATTGTCAAGGGGTTACCCAATGTGTTGGGGTTATCCTAGACATTCTTTTATATTTGTTTCTTGTATTATTCTTTATATGAATAAAAAATGAAAAAAAAAAAAAAAAAAAAGCGGCTTGGGTACCGTCTCTTTAAGAGCAGCTTGTGTACCGTCCCTGCTACATGCCTGCCTCAGCTCTGCTATTTTATTGACTGAACTCTGCTACTTATAATGGTAAAGATCATTGCTCGGTTACCATGACGATTTTACTCATGTCAGTGAGACAAAATCATTAAGGACCTTCCATATATTACATCTTCTATTGGCCAATAGTGGACATGTGACTGTGGATGTTGTGATACATGCTTGACATAACCTTAGAGTTCCTATTGGCTGCTATTTTTCAGCTATTTGCATATGTGCTGTGATTGGCTGTTAGCGGTTAGAGTGTGGCCATTATTTGCAATGGGCCATTATTTTCTAGGGGAAATTAGGGGTCTTTAAACGTAAATTTCTTAAAAACAACAAATCCGATCAAAACGAATAATAGATAGCACACCACACATCGCCGAGGGCTTCGAAACGCATTTTGAACGGAGTCTGTGCGCAAAGCGGTTCGGGCTGTATTACGCGCAGAAAAATGGCTGGAAGAAGAAACGGAAGAAGAAGAAGAATACGGATTACAATATAGTGCTTTTCAAGCACTATAATTATAGTACAGATACATCCGGTGACACACAGGGGGCATCTTCTCTGAGTGTATAACAAGTGGCACCTTCTCAAGTGGCACTGGAGGGCCACTGAGCATCCCCCTGCCATTATCCTCTCCAGCAGCCACAGCTTGCACAGCTCTAAGAGTCGGGTCGTGACATCACCATGTTATCCATGAAGTGTAGCCTTGATGCAGTATTGACGGGAAAAAAAGCACTTTATGTGCATTTCCTGTAATATATGTATATTGGTAATTTGTATAACTTTTGGGGGGCAATACAATACTTTAATAAAGGTTTTTGCCAGACTTCTCCTTTAAAATCTTTCCCTACCTTCCCCTAACATGTTTCACCAGCTTCTGCTGGCTTTTTCAAACTGGCAGCCACTTGGCATGGATTTCAGTTTAGGGCGCATGGGCAGCTCTAATGTGTCGGGATTTATGTGAAGGTGTAACACCTCTACATAAATCCAGTGTTCCCATGTACTGGCGGGGGATTAATTAAGATAAGCGTGTGAGATGCTTGTGTCCCCCCCCCCCCCCCCATAAAGTACTGATTTAGTACACCGCATTGCGTAGAATCTCTCTCAATAGAAAACCTCTGCCGCCTACTTCGCATAATGTTTAATAGCCACTCTAACCAATGGTTTCTATGGAGTTTTATCTGTGTGTGTGTATGCCTGGGTGGTTATCTGTGAATATGAGTTAGTGTAAGGATGCTCGCACGTATAGGTGGATGTGCTTGTGTGTTTGTGACTACATGGGAAGATGTTTGTGCACACGACCGAGTAAGTAATTGATCACATACCCCTGCAGCGGATATTTGGTACTAAATACTTCAGTTGAATGGATAATTTTGTAAAGCAAGTGGCGTCCTCCTCGGTAGAAGCGATTCTATGCAGCAGCTCTCTTCTCTGGCTCATAGAGGAGTTTGGGGTCACTGTCTAAGTAATACATGTGCTTATTTCCATCTATCTGATATGTTTGTTCCTATTTATTCAGCACTGAAGTTATGAGATGAACGCTGCAACTGAACCTAAGCTGTGTCTTTTCTGTATACACTATGTATCTCTGTCTTAGGGCTATATCACCATTTACAGCTCCTAAACAGCATCCGTTAATGAACAGTGCCATATGTTCTTTGTTAGTAATAGAGTGGTCAGACTGTGATGCTGGAGGGTCTAGTACGTCCAGTGACGCATCTGCTCTCAGTTTATTAAACAAGCTGACTTTACTGTGGGAAAAGGCAAAATGCAAAAAGGGATTACAAATAAAAAAAAAAAAAACTAAACGGGATAATACAATGTATTACAAGAAATCACTTTGGAAATATGAAAACACAATGGCACTCACCAATCTGGATCAACATAAACTGACTTAATTTGTCACACAGTATCAGCAGCAGTTCAGGACATAGCAGAGATGTTCCACAAGTAAACTATGGCCACTTCTTCCGGCCCACGTAGAATACGTCATGGCACCTGTGTGACACAGTGGGGCAGAGCGAGCGGTGACTGACAGTTATACTCACTTGCTTTGCTAACACTGCAACAGCATTAGCAATATTAGCGATTAGTGTTGAACAGACTTGCTAAACTGTTTGGGTTCAACAGTGTTCTCTGAAACCGAATGCATGGCATTTGACTCCCGGCAGCTGGAGTAGTTGGATTTTGTCCTAGGGAGTCCTGAAAAACATGGATACAGTCACATTCATGTTTTCCTGGCAGCCATAGGGTGGCATCCAACTGTGACTCCATAGCGCTCTATAGCCACTCAATGAGCAAATGTAAAAAAAATTTACATTTTCTTAAAGTTATATTACAAAGTTATATACCACTTTAAAGCCAACTAATATTATTTATTGTCAAATGGTGGTATTATTTAGGAACTATATGGCTATCCAAAATGAGGTCTAGGTAGTATTGTTTAGATGCTGTATACTATATTGATGCTGTGTAGTTACATATAGTTACATAGTTAATGCGATTAAAGAAAGACACATGTCCATGAAGTTCAACCAAGGAGGTGTGGATGCAGGGAAGGGCGATATACAAGGGGGGACATGTATCAAAAGGCAAAATGCCTTTTTTGTCGTAGATTGGCGTAAAAAATATTCACAAAGGCTATTTTTGCGAAAATTTTATTTGCATATGCCCCATCTTCACCACCTTCGCCAGTGGGGCAGAGAGGGGGCCAAGAGTGGGGAAAAATTACACTGAGATCCGGAGCTGCGGGGACATTTGTAAGCCCCCCAAGGAGGGGATGGATACAGGGAAGGGGGGCAGATGATGATAGGTTCTATACATATGCATTTATATTATTTTGCTCTAAGAACTTGTCTAGGCCGCTTTCGAAGCACTCTACTGTTTTTGCTGTGGCCAGATCCTGGTGTACACTGTTCCACAGATTCACAGTTCTCATTGTAAAGAAGGGCTATAATTGTATGTGGGCTATATATGGCTGTATAAGCTTGGTACTATATGGCTATGTTCACACAACGTCAAAAAAAGAGAAAAGGCGCCCGCTTTTTCTATTTAAAAAGACGTCCATTATTGTCGCAATTTAATGAAGGACATCCAATGCACACAGTGTAAAAAATAACAGGTGATGTCTGTGCGGACGTCAAAATAATGATCACGTCAATTATTTTTGGACATCTATTGCAAACATTGGATGTTTTTTTTTATTAGTTGTTCACGCACAGTTTTTCCTTCTTTACCATGGACTTTTCAATTAAAGATACACCCAAAGGCCAATTAGTCCACCTAAACTTCAATAATATACCAACAGTAATAATGCACTGATGGGAGGACAGACAACTAAATGAAGTCCGTCATTTAAGACTCAAAATGACAGATGTAATTTTTAATAAAGCTGAAAAAACATTGTGTGAACATAGCCTATGGCAGTATTGTGTCTTAAAATGGGAAGCATGAATAAATCACTGCTTTGCCTATTGCCCTAGTTCATATTTAAATGGTTTGCCAACATATTAAGGAGCCTATGGTGCATATGGTGAAAGATTTTGGTATAGTAAATAAAGTATCCGCATAAGCTGTGCAACCTCCTCTTATCTTTCTTATAAGGTCTTATTTTTATTTTACAAACTTCCATGAAACCTTCTTTCTAACTGCACTGGGGCTATAATGTTGAGTTCTTAAATAACATTACTGTTTGGAGACATCTGATTTTCATGTAGAAGAAAAAGCACAAATCTATTAATACTATGGTCCCTGACAATATCCAGTCCATACTAAGCAACATTACAGAAAGTTGTATTGGCCATCCTGTGCTAAGTGGTCACTTTTACTGAAAGAGTAGTAGATGCTTGGAACAAATCTCCTGCAGATGTGATTGGTAAATCTACAATAAGTGAATGTAAACCTGCTTGGGATAAACATGTTCTGAATATATTTAAGATAATACAAAAGGAAATAATATAAATCCATATTAGATGGACCAGAAGGTATTTTTCTGCTTCTATGTTTCTATATAGCAGAACATATACATCTAGACTATCCAGGGCAATGGCTAAATGGGCTTGAAGAGATAGAGTCACTTTTCTTAGTCTCTATACAAGTCCTGCACTTTATTCCCTTGATGTCAGCATAACTTTGTATTTAGGTTTTGATCATTTTCCAAACTAATTTTCTTTGCATTTATATACTTTCCCATAATAAAATATTGTTCATGGCAATACAGCATGTGTCCTGCAGATGTCACTAGTGTACATCTTATCGCTACCAGATTGCTCCTTGGCAGAACAAAGCGTTTACCATGTCTTATTTTCTTGCTGGATCATTGGACAGCTGAAACAACGACTTAAATACTGAATAAGTAGTTAGAAGTGTCACCTTAAGCCGGTTAATTCTGAAGTGGATCAATAGAAACACATGAATGCACATGAGAGCCTAGATCAGTATCATTCAACTTCCCTTCCCATGGACCTGCAGACTTAGTAATTATAAAAGCAGTCAATGAACCTTAATCAAAATAAAGTAGAATAATCTTGGTTTCTGTTTCCCCAAGAGCGTATCCTGTAATAATACCACACGCTTGTGGAGGAGTTTGAGAAAATTGCTTAGATCCATTACTAAGGGGGGATGTCAGATCTTTAAATGATATTCTAGTTCTGAGAAAGCTGAATTTGTATAAGCAAACAAGATAAAACCCTGAAAATATTAGCTATCATATATTTGTATAAGGAAGGATAAAAATTCCTTGGTATAATGATTTTAATATGTATTTTTTTAAATTTGCTACACAGTCATGGCTGGACTTCATGTACTGAATATTTAATGTTATATTAGAAGAGAACATTCATTTGCAGCACAAAATTAGGGCAAGTCCTAAAAATTATCCCTGGCCAACGCTAAATAAAAATGACTCAATTATGTAGATATTTAGTATGGCCTGCTAAACTAAGAGTGGGCTCATGAGATAAGCCCATCTGGGCTAGTTGTCCCCTGTCTATAGGATCGACCAGTGCTTCTCAATTCCAGTCCTCAGGTCTCACCAACAGGTCATGTTTTGAGGATTTCCCATACAAAGAACACCTGTGATAATACCTGATGCACTGAGTATAATTATATCACCTGTGAAATACTCAAAACATGGCCTGTTGGTGAGGCCCCAGGACTGGAATTGAGAAGCACTGGGATAGAGGATAGCCAGCTAATGGACCTCTCATATCCTCAATGATCCTGAGAACATGGACGCACATATCCTTGCAATGAATGGGGCGTGCAGTGCACCTGTGCAGCACCCTGGCCAGTTCTCCATTTATTCTCTATAGGGCTGCTGAACGCTACCTAGTTCATAGAGAATTAATGGAATTCTGAGCGCTCCATTCATGGTGGGGCAGTTGGGTACCTATTCTCAGAATAGGTGGGGGTCCAACTGCCTAGACAGCAAACAGCTTGGTATCCTTTAGCCTTAGGATAGGGAATAACAACTCCAAGCTTTAAGGCTTTAAACCTATCATCTTAGTACTCCTAGTACACCCTGTTGCAGTGTGTGTGTTGGGAAAGAAGTCACAACACAATACACAGCAGTACAGAAGTATTGCAGTCTATTAAGCTGTACAAAGGATTACCCTATCATATATTCAAGTCATTTGGGAGGACTAACAGATACGTGTTCAAAAATATTTTAAAAATGCAAAAACTGTATTAGGCTGTGTTCACACCATGTATTTTTTAAGACAAGAATGTCCATTGTTGCAGATTAAAACAATGGTCAATCTTGTCTTAAAAAAAATGGACTGTATTGAACTCTATGGGAACAGTGGCCGTTGTTCACACACTGTATTGAACAACGGCTGTTGTACGGTATGGCTGCAGAAATAATTGAGATGTCAATTATTTCCGGCCGCTAGAGTGTAAATGTCAGCCTTTGTTCACACTCATGTATGGCCTTTCTGATGGCCGGACATTGCATTGAACTCTATGTTAATTGGATTGCAGGCACACCCAAATTTACCTGCAATCCAAATAAAATAAAAAGATGTTCCTGTGGCCGATGTGGCAGTATCGGCCTCATGAACATGTAAAACAGCGGCTGTTGTTTGACACTGCAAATACCAGCTATGTCAAACAACAGTCGTTGTTTTGTATAGTGTGAACATGGCTTTAGACAGCAGTCGCACATGTTAGGTGTTTTTTTTTATATTTCCCATTCGTCTTCTAATCCACTTTTATTTTTGGCTCAAAAAACTACAGTGGCAGTTTTCTAAGAATAAACTGCCATGTGTGATAGCAGCTCACAACATGAGCAAAATATGAGGATGCAAAAATAATGTTTTTTTAGTAGTGAAACTTAACTTGAACTATATAAATTTTGTATTACCGTATTTATAATGACCGACAGGATAAAGTTAGCAAGTCATTAGGAATAGGAAAATTTACATGGATTTGCTGTTAATAAAAATCTCTTTGTTGGAAAGGGGATAAATTTTCACATATGAATTTTCTTTATAGGTCAGAATTACGGAACTAACTTTGCGAGCAACTACTATACTGCTGGGCTATTACTGTCCTTGTATTGCATGGCCTTTTATCCAGATTGCTGGCATGCTATACTACATTTACTTTGGGGTTTAAAGAGGTATTTTCCAGCAGAAAAGAAGTAAAGGGGAAAAAACTGACTTGTCTACATATATCCATGGCCATAATTTTTTATTTTTATTTAATTTTATTTCCATTCTTCTTCAACAAAAATACACAACATGGCTTTGGAAAGGGAAAAATTTTTTATATATAAATTATATATATATATATTATATATATATATATATCTTTATGAATCACTACATGTTTCTGAGATCTGGGCAGGAAAAAAATATAAATCCTAGGAATCGTGAGAATAAATGCATCTCATATTTCATAGTAGAAAGTGTAGGCAAAATGCTGATGATGGATTAGTCAATTTACATACTCAGGTAAAATACAATAACAATAAAAGAGATATTATACAAAAGATGTATGACAGAGCAATCACCAGCGTGGAGCAATCACTCACTTTGGGAAACTGATAAAACATTTGCCGAAACTGTTGATGCAATTACTATGGCTGTATAAATCACATCTGCCACATCTTTAGATGCAAAATCAGAGAATAAACACAGTTAACTCATGTTATCCAAGTGTAAGGCTTTATTCCCACGTCTGCATTTCTGTCCACAATTTCAGACATAAATTAGGGCTCATACATTTCCAGGGCCTCGTTCACACGTCTGTACGTTTGTACAGGGCCGTGATCCTTGCTGCATAGAAAAGGACAGGTCCTAGTGCAGACCTGCAATTGCAGTGTTCTGTGAAATGCGAAGCACTATGGAAGCACATGCACAGTGCGGTACTCAATTACAGGTCCGCAATTACAGGCCACACTATGAACGTGTGAATGGGGCCTTACTTGTAAAGTCTTGAGAAGAAGCTAAACAAGCCTAAAGTAGCACAATGGACTTTTGTTCAGTACACGGTCACCCAGGCCTGATGCTAAGTGGTTGGTTGGCTTCAGGAAGGATACAGCTTGCTGAAAAGATTAAGGAAGTGAAAAAAGGTCTCTAGCGATGAAAACAACTTCAGATCATAAAAACGTAAACTCTGAAAAGGTTTTCCTATGAAAAAATATTGTGACATTTGATCAGTTTTTGGAAAGTGAGGAACACTCTCATGATTGTGAGTGGGTGCCAGCGGGTCAGTTCCGACCACAGACTCTTTTCAGATATTTGCACAGATTACCCACGGCATTCCGATTCTGGTGTTTAAAATAGGTAAAAAATGTATTCCATCGGAAGTGCAGGAACATTCTTCAGAATACACACAGTGCAGCACAGCAAAATGCAATGTTTCTGTGGCATCTAGCCGCCATTATCAGGATAATGTCCACTTAGGTAATTTACCTATTATTTTAACATTAAAGGGTTTATCTACCAAAAATTTCCACTTTTGCCCCACTTTTATCTCCAGTTTAGGTGTGGTTTGCAAATAAGCTCCATTTACTTCAATGGAACTGAGTTTCAAAGCCCTCCCACTCTGGAGACAAGAATGGTGCAAAAATGGCCATGTTTTTGTAGCACTGGATAACCCCTTTAAGGCCTCGTTCATACGCTATAAGGCTATGTTCACACTACGTGAACAACCGGCCGTTCCGTGACCCCGGCCAGGTAATCTTTCCGGCTGCGGAGCTCTGATGCAGGCGCATAAGCGTGCGCCGCCCGCATCAGAGCTTCCCATAGCCCACAGTGAAGCAAACGTCCGGAGCCGCTTGCTTCACTGTGTGAACTGACAGGTCTTTCTGCGTGTCAGTTTTTCCGGCGCCGCACGGGATCCCGGCAAGAGCACGTACCATGTGTATATGCTCCGGCCGGGATCCCATTAAAAATAAAGCTGTCAGAAACCGGGCAGCAGGACAATACAAGACAGTGAGCCCTGACGCTGAACCCTGCCCACTGTCCCTACCTGCTTGCCGCAATCCGCCCTAAGATGGCGGTGGGCAACTTGGCGGCGGTCCCTGTACTGGCTTGGCGAGACACAAAGACAAGACAGACAGACAAAACACAATAATGAATGGTCGACAGTCCGCGTCACAACAATCGGGCAGTGCAGTACAAAAACACAATCCAAAAAGCAAGGTCAATAAACAGGCAGTATGGTCAGGGGCAGGCAGCAAGCAGGGATAGTCAGAATACAAGGCAAAAATAGTCAGAATTAACACAGAGCTAAACAGAGGCAGAAGCAGGCAGAGACAAGCTCAATATCCGGCAGTGAGAGGCAGGCTGGCAGACACTATATAGGAGACCAGAGGTCCACTGCAGGAGCTGATTGGACCAGACCCCTAATCTCCTCAGAACACCTGGGGCAAGAGCAACCTGACTGGCAGGGAGAACAGTCTATCAGACTAGCTAACCAGCATCAGAGTTAACTCCGGAGTAGCCAGGAGTATCTCAGGCAAAGTGGGTGTGGCTGAACAAACCCAGAGGAAATAGGCCAGTGTTCAGACAAGGTTCAGAACACTGCACAAACATACAAAAACACTGAATATCAGCGCCATCTCAGCCGCGCAGCACGAGCTGAGGGGCGCACGGAGTTCATCCCAGGCACATTCATGACAAAAGCTATGTCCCACCTCGCAAAACTATGGTCGTAGTTCTGCGGCGAGAACTACGGCCGTAGTTTTACGTAGTGTGAACATAGCCTAAGACAGTGGCCAGTCTGTGTCACCGACTGGCGGCTGTCTGTGATGTTCACCCTGGCTGGTATTGCACTACTGGCCAGATGAACATCCCTATGTGCTAATTACAATGCGGGCACATTGGGGCACGCCCATCCTCCAATTAACCATAGCAAACAGTGAAAAGTACGACTGTGAGCCATACTTACATTGTGTGCACTGCTTATTTTGTACGGCCACTGTACATGTCAATTTTCTGTTTGGCCGTTGTTCCATAGAAAACAATGTAATTTCAGACTTTCAATAAATAGCGTCCGGTGTTGCAATCTGCAACAACGGCCGGTGTTTATTGAAAATATACAGCGTGTGAAAAGGCCTGAACTAACTTACAGTATGCATCCACCTGTATACAGGGTTCCTCTGGATCTACTCCTGAGCAATAAGGTTCCATAGATCCTATGAACGCAAAGGTATATTCCTGCCAACTTTTCTTAGTTCTGACTCTGCTTGAATTTAGACAATTTTGCCCAGATCCTTGTGTTTACCAAACTTTGCCAGCCCTGACCCTGGCCTGTTTCGATAATATTTTCAGTTTTTTCCTATGGTCCCATACTTAAATATGTCAGCTGTGGCTATCAGAGACTATTTTTTAGACTGGGTTCATTGGAGCTAAGTCCAGATTTCTGTATGGGGTTAAAGGCTCCCCCTTAGGCTGGGTTTACACAGGGTAAGACATGGCAGTTCTGCGAACGGCCATGTCACAGAACTGCCGGTGTAATTAAAGTTTGTCCCGGCCGGTACTGCAGTAGCGGCTGAATAAACTTTATTTCTATTGAATTGGGATGCAGTCGCATCCATGTGTGCCCGCATCCTTAGTCTGTGCTCCTTAGTTTAGCCCTTTGCAAAATCCAAATTAACTCATCAGATTTACTACTTCTACCAGTTAGTCCTCTGTCAATCTGAAATAATTAATAAGAAATTTAGCAATGTGTTAATGAAAGCACATCCACAAGAAGAAGTGACCCAGTCTCTGGTAGGTATTGTCAATCATCATAAATAATTAAAGCACTGTCAAGGAAATGTAGTTACAATGTTACTATACATATTCATGGTTTCCATGACAACTGCTTAGGTCAATTAGATCTATTCTGAAACCAGACACCATCAGCCTCAAATTAGAAAGGGTTTTGTGCTCAATCCTTTATGTTGGATCCTTCCTACTGGCTTGTCCTATAGCCCTTATTTGTAATTGGCATGAGAACCATTGTAAGGTGACCCTTGAAATGAATGGTTAACCCGGGTGACTAAACTTTCTATAGGAAATGTTTTCTTTTTTTAGTTGCTTGTATTTTCCATGGGTAATGGAGTGGGGGTGATTTTTCTCTTGGGCAAAACCTTTGACCTCATGACTGAAGGTAGAGAAAGCGACAAAGGCCGCAGTCTCGTTATTCACTACTCACAACACAAACATTGTATCTCCAGAAGGTTTTCTGATGCACAGAATGCACTGGATGCATGCATTATTCAGGAAAGCAATCTCGTAAAAAGCTACCTAATTCTTACAGAATGTCACTAAATAAAGAGAAAGGAAATGTTTGTGTGGTAAAACTGATGAGTGATTTTTCCAAGCATGGTAACACATAAATCAGTGATGTACTTGGGAGCCTTATACCGGCAGAGGATGGATCGTTCTGTTTTGTACGGGAACATCAAGAATATTTATTATTCGGGAATGCGTTGGTCATATGTTCAGAATAGTAAAAACAAGTAGGCTCTTTCATATATAACGTATTCGCACTCGTAGGCCAGGTTCACACTACGTATAACACCGGACGTTCTGTGACTGCTGTGTTACTGAAGATCATCCTGGCCGGTACTGTAGTACCAACCGGACAATCTTCATATCTGCTGAATGCAGATGTAAGCACATTCGTGTGCGCTCGCATCCGAATTTACCGCTGCACACAATTCTCCTCAGGGTCGCGGCACGAATCGTGTGACTGAGCCCCAAGAATGGACTAGAGAGGGAAGAGTTTAGAGGAAGGAAGGATGATTAGTAAGGAATTGCAAAAGTCTAGACGGGAATGAATTAGAGCTGTGAGCGATGTCTCAGTGTCTCCGGTGTCCCCTGCTGACTGCAGCCACCACCAAAGTGACAGTATGTTCAGCCAATGACTGACTGAGATATGACTGCGCCGTGGCCAGCGAGTGGCTGAGTGGGCTCTCAATGCCAACTTAGGGGCCTACTCCACGGAGCGATAATCGGCTGAATCGGCCCAATTTGGCTGATTATTGCTCCATGGAATAAATACAACGATCAGCCGATGACAACATTCATCGGCTGATCGTTGATATAGGTTTGAACCTATAATTTTTGGCTGAGACAGGCCACTCTGAAGCTGGAGCGAGCAGGAACTGGGGAGAAAAAGACCGCAAGAGGAGCCCTGCAGCCTGGATAGGTAATGTATAAAGTTTAAGCAAGGGCTGCAAGGACATCGGTAACGATGTCCATGCAGCCCTTGATAAACAATAATCGGGCCATGGAATAGGCCCAGTAAACGAGCGCCAATCTAGCAGATCGGCGCTCGTTTACAGTTATTATCAGGCCCCAATCGGTCTGTGTAATAACACCCTTAGTCTTGGCAGTCACTGTGGCTGCAGTCAGCAGGAGAAACAGGAGATACTACAACAGGACACCAGGGGAACATGAGGAGGTAAAATATTTACTAACGCTGGATAACCCTTTATAAGCCTAGAGAGTAGTTCAGGACTAAGCTTTAGAAAACTTTATTTGGCCAGTGTTTGCTACAATGATAGAAATCTAGCAACACCCTGATGTAAACTAGAAAGGATTAAGTATTTCAAAGAATGCAGTAGCCTAAATTAAATTCTCTTTGGGGAACGTGCCAAAAAATAACTGTGAAAACAGAAGCAAATTTTAATCTCTTTTGAATGATTTAGGCCAGGAAAGAAGTCTTGTTTAAGTTTTGTAAATATTTCATGCTGTCAGATGTCTCATCTTAACAAGCCTTTATAATCCTCTCCTTGTTAGGCACATGTCTTTTAATGTTTTCCTCCAAGAGTTTGCAAGTTCTGCAAAACTTGAAATGTCAAAGAATTTTGAGATTCCTTAGAATTCCTTTTTAAGTGTGCCACAGTTCCTAAATGTAGATATTCCCCAAACGGTGCAGACAGTATTGGAAGCAGATGGTGAAGCAGGCAAACTCTTTTCTGATATGTTTGATAGCCACTCATCAAGCAACTTAGTTAAATGAGTCGGGTTGGAAAATTGGCCCTCATCTTTACTGACTGTTTAGTGATAAGACGCAACAGCCATTCAAAAAGCGCCAGAGATTGTTTTTTTTTCTAATTGGCCATAGTCAAGTATGAGAATCTGAGAAATTTCTTAAACTTTATGGGGGACATTTATCAAAGTTAGGGCCAAGGCATACGCAAGGGAGAAGGCACAGATTTGCCCCTTCTCCCTGGCTTATGCCTGCTGGATCCCCCGCCTGCCCGATGGGGGGATCGCAGGTGGGGCGCAAGGTCGGGAGGAAGTGTGGCCTCCTCCCGGGCCTCATCTATCATGATTCGCGCCTGATCCTGATCCAAATCTATACCTGCTGGATTTACTAAGTGGGAAAAGAGGACGGGGCCTAATTTAAGACCAGTGTGCGAGTACGCCAGTCTTGATAAATCCCCCCCCATATGTCTACATGCTACTTGTATACTTTAGAATGGATTTAGGGTGCTGAAAGAAAATACTCCATTTTATTCCCAATTGTATTTACATATTGAAGAGGTGGCAATATCTAAAGTTTATGGGGGCACTCTGACTCTTTGCTGACAGATTATGTTAGGAGTAAAGAAGAGTCGGGTATATTAACTTACAATAGCTAAACCCGTTTGCTCTGAGGGAAATAAGCTGTTGCCAGAGCTGTCTGGCAGTAGCTTTTCTCCCTCCTATTTCCTTTGAGAACACATGACAGTTCAGCCATTTAGTGTGGATTTACGAGGGGGGCTGAGAGGTTGCTGGCTTTGCCCCCTTCCAGTTGGAATTAGAAAATTAATTTAATATTACCTGAAAGCTTGATATCTTATGTTACTGTGCAAATATCAGATGGTTACAATTCTTAAAAGATTTTTTAATTTCGAATAGAAGTTGAGATAACAGAGGCAGAAACTTGTTGCTGGGTCTGTTGAGGTTGTGGGATACCCACTGCGGGGTATATTTTCAGCGGTGAGATGCCAAGTCTTGAAACAAGAAACCTAGTTCTGTAGACAGTGCTGTAGGAAGGACACTTCTTGCCTAGTGTTTGGGACAGTCTGAGTGTCCTTTGCAGACTTTCCCTGTAAAGACAAAAACATCATGACGACCTGTAGTTCCACAGACATGAAACTTGCTTGAGCCCCTGCCATCACAACGTCTTTCTGAAATAAAAAATTGCTGCAGTCGTTTGTTACATATCAGAAATTAAAAATAGTTATACAATCATATCTGAAATTTGGAGTTACATAACAAGAAATCAAGCTTTCATATGGTACCAAATTCATTTTTCAATTCTAGGGGGCAAAGCCAGGAACATCTCAGCCCCCCCTTGTACTCCATTTCAGCATGTACTGTATGGCATTGCAAAGAAAAAGTACAAAAAACATGATTACTGTGTTTTAAGGTATAACGTTTTGACATGTCAAACTGATCAGTGGTGCGACCTCCTCTGATCATATGCAAAGTGTATACATTCAATATAAAAAGATATAGGGACTATTACTTATAGACATGAATGTTTAATTATTTGGCATATAATCTTCACTTCAAACTAGGCAGCCAAAAAGGTTTTGCTATAAGGACAGTGTAGACTACTATAAGGGCCCTGAGGATGGCACATTACGGATGCCATTTTTATGGGCGATATGTTTTGCATTAACCTGGAGAACACTGTGGCTGACACTATTTTGAGGGGAATTGGGTTGGTACTGCTAATGGACTGCTAGATGGGCGCTGATTTAAGAGGCCCTGTTAAATGCACTTTGACTACTAGGACTAAAACTAAGTTGAGAGATTAAAAAAAATAAAAATAAAATTATTTAGTTGGTTTGTTTAAGATGTGGACTGAAATTGAGCTCTGACATTTAAAAACACAACACCCTTTTCCTTATCAAACTATATGACATGAATGCATACTACTGTATGAATGTGGCATGTTATGTTTCTTAAAAGTTTTCTTTCAGCCCCCATACATTTTATTGTGTTCAATTATTATGGTGCTTGTCTTAGATTTAGAAGATTTTGTCATTAGGAACCCACAAGGAACATTATTTAAACAGAGAAGATGTCATGCTGAAAAATCACTTATCCTTACAGACCGTAGGTTACAAAGGAGGAAACATATTATTAACAGTAAATTGAACACACAGGGATATTATTGTAAAACCTATTTAGAAAAGTGGACAATGTTTTTTTTTTTTAAATGTTTATACTTCTAAGCTTTTGAGAAAATCATTATATTATAGAAAATGATAATGGGGATAAGTTTATTGTATTTTTCAAATAATGAACTCTACAAGGCTGGGTTTCACAATGTGTCTAAACTTTCTTCTGTTCCATAATTTGACTTTATTTCAGATATAAATCTTTAAACCTGCAATAACATGTACAGATTACTAATGTTTCTTTATAACTTTCCATTGTTAAGAAATACGGTAGTTGTTTTTACAAAGTGTGAACATAGCCTAACACTCGAATATTCTATAACATAGCCTAAGACTCTAAGGTCAATAAAGCATCTTCTCAAAAAGTTTCATTCTTGTACTTATACAGAGCTGAAATACCAATTGCAACACATGGACAAAAGAAGTGCTTTGTCTGGATAAATAGCAGATTTTTATTTCTTTATTTACTGCATTTATAATCCTGGGGGGGGGGGGTTAACATATTAGCTTCCATATATATATATATATATATATATATATATATATATATCTCCTTCCATTCAGGACATACAACATACTAAAATACGGTTTGCCAACAGTCTTGGTGGAATAGTCTCATGATTTAGACTGCAAAAAGGTGGATTTTATGCAACCCCTACCAAAGATGGTTGTTTTAGGGGCTATCTTGAGCACTGAGGTGAAACTTGTGGGCCCTAGCACAGAATGTGTCACAGGGCCCCTGAACAACAGTATAAGGGCCAGTTTACATGGAGCAAAAGTGTTGGAATCTCGCCTGCCTCAGTGCCTCCGCTTCTGTCACTCTCTGCTCAAAGAATTGAAATGCCAATGCTTTCCAATGCTTTGAGTGGAGAGCCACGGAGAGCGGAGGCACGCAAGCCCTTCCATAGAGACACAGTGTCACACTGAGGCAGGAGAGATTCCAACGCTTTTGCTCCATGTGAACTGGCCCTTATACTGTTGTTCAGGGGCCCTGTGACACTGAATTCCACTGCTTTTGCTTCATGTGAACTGGCCCTTATGCTTAATTTATAGTACTGGTTGCTTCATGTGGGGAACATGTGGAGAGACATTTTGGGCCTCCTTAAGTTACCCCAACTTAGGGGGTGCAACCATACCCACTGCACCCCCTACTTTAGCAGTTTTTTTTTTAAGTATGCAGTATGATTTTTAGTGTAAGTACACACTAAAAAATTAAATTGCATATTCTGTGTGTGTGTGTGTGTTAATAACATTGGCACGCTGACCAATCTGCAACTATACAGCACCATGTACAGCAAACTCTGCTATCTGCTTACACAGTCAGTAGTACATTTTCCAGCAATTTGTGCTATAGTTGACAGGACCAGACAGCTAGCCTTCCCTTCTTGTGCACATCAGTGAGCATGTGATGCCCATTGTCCTAAAACTGTATCATCAGTTTTCCTTCCTTGGACCACCTTTAATAGGTACTAACCACTACTTTCCTTGAACACCCTACAAAACCTTCCGTTTTGGAGATGATCTGACCCAGTTGAGTAGCCATCATTATTTGATGCTTGTCAAATTGTTGTCAAATCCTTACGCTTGCCCATTTTTCCTGCTTCCAACACATCAACTCAAGAGCTGACTATTTACTTTTTGCCTAATGTATCCCATACCTTGACAAGTGGGATTATTACAAGACAATCAATGTTATTCATATCACCAGTGCTCAGTTGGAAGCTGACAGCATCATAATCTATGAAGACGAGGTTCTGTTTTAGCCTTGACAATTCAGATGTACTGTAGTATTTAAACTTGGTGTATTGTACATTGTGAAAATATATGAAAAAAGAGGCTGCACCAAATACTATGCCTGGGTTAAATTATTTTCAATTACACACATTTACGGATGCGTTGTTCTCTATATACAATAATATAATCCTTATAAAATATAATCTTTTAATCAAGATAAAAAAGGTATGATTTTCATTCTTTCTCTTCAACATCTAAAAAATATAATAATACATAAAAAGAATATTAATACAGAGATTAAGGCTATTTCACCTAGTAGTGTGCAGTGTATGACATAATTTTGAACCTCCTAAACAATGAGCAAAGGGAAGACTTTCATGTAAAACAACACACTATAAACACAGACTAAGATATACAGTAAAAGCAAAAAAAACTCTTTGAGTGTCAGAATGGCCACAGCTTTGTTTATAACACAGGACTAAAACAAACGCGGAAGTGAGGTAAAGTGCTAGGCCACTGGGATTCATGTACACTGTGAGATTGCCAACTGCCGGAAAGCAAGTAGAGGACAGCATGCTCCGGCTTGCCATTCTAGCAGAGCCATGATACTTTAAAGGCTCTAATGACCCTCTTGAAGATCCCAATACTGTGCTTAACCACCTTTCCACCTCTACATAATGGTGCTATTACAAAGTCCTTCAGGCTACCTCCTTGGATAACACTTATTACCATTACGTTTAACATCCTCTATTAGTAAATATGAGTCCACCATAACTTGCCTGCAACTTTATCCTGACTCCTGAACTGTTAAACCAAAACATGTTATGGTATATAAAACATGCCATTTTTTTTTTATTCATTTATTTTTTTGCACACTGAATTTAAAGCTGTGGGTGTATGAAACTACAATTGTATGAATTGTACTACAAAACTAGAAAAACTTTTCTAAACACAACAAATTCAGTGGTTAGGAAAGGAAAAACCCCATGTGGAGGAAACTTTTAAGGAACCATGGCTAAAGGATTGCCTTTCCCCTGGCCTTAGGAGGTTAAAAGACAACCTGTATTTTGTCAAATTAAAATAAAGTAGTTTATGGTACTAGATACACAGTGGCAATATCAAACAAATAAGAGATACAATCATGCATGCATCATTATATAGACAGTAGATAAAACATTGTGGAATAAAGATTAAAACAAGGAAGGTGGGAGGGAAAGGTTTGCTTTAGTTCTTCTTGTAAAATAAGGAGGAAAAGACAAATAATATAGAATGTTACATCTATTCCTAACCCCCACCCTCCTCCTCATAAAGCTGAACCACTATACAGGAGCACATAAACTATAGGTTGTCCCCTCCCAAAGTCTTGTCTCCTTTTTCTTAGGGTTCTGTGGGAGTCTTTTATATCTATTGAGGTTATAGTTGTTGATACAGAGGTCCAAACACCCCTTGTAGACATAGCATTAGAACATACTGGTATGGCTGCTGGAGTCCTCCCTAGAGGGGTCTTCAGTGTTCAACAGTAAATAAAAATAATAATAATATGTAGGCTCTCTAGGAGTAAATCTTATATGGCTGGTTTTATGTAAATAACTAGGTTTACAAGGAGATGTTTATCGTGTTTTTATCTTTTTTTTTAAAACGTTTAAAAAAATTCATACAGTCGTAAAAATCATGATCATACACAATAAATCAATCCAAATGAAATATATAAAAAACTGGAACAAAACAATACATTAAAGTCCAATACAAATTAAATTCATGAGAAGTAAATATTCAATACACAATAGAAAATAAAAAAATTTTAAAAATATTGAAAGAAGTGAATAAACAATGAAAAAGAGGAAAAAAATGAAAATGAAAAAATAAAAATAAAAATAAAAAATAAAAATCCAATGTTCTATATTATGATTGAAAGTGTCAGCGCAGGGCCCTTGCGCTGTCTGTTTTAACAGTTAAAATCGTGGTTTACATATAAAGTATGTCTCTTTGAGATATTTTATGCTCTCTAGCCCCTTATCCTGTACTGATTCCGGACCATGTAACAGTATCGTAGTATAGTGGTGTTATTCGGATAGTGGCAGTGGCGGTATAGCGATGTAGATAGTATCAGTTGTGATATAGTAATACGTTTAGGTGGTGATAATCATAAGGTTTTGATTCAATAAATCCCACTTCATGTGCATCTGTATATAGATTGTGTTGGTGAATAATCCACCTCTCACCCGATATCTAGTAGTCGCTAGCCATTTCAGAGATGAGTTGGTCGGACTTCAAGTTGTATAGTTGTCCGGTCTCTGTTGTTCTCACTTGCCGGTGTGTATAGAGTCTGTCCAGCAGCTGTCGCTATGTCCACATGGTATGGAGCGCGCGCTCATTTGAATCTCTGATAACGGACCCGGTGTTCAACAGTATTCAGTAAGTTGCCTCTATTGTCAGCTGCAGGAAGTCAAAATGTGATGTTTTACATATACACTGTTTTTATGCAGGGGATTTGGAACTGTTTCGGGAAAGCATGAAGACCATTTATTACAAATTATTCAGCACAGCATTTTGAACCATTTTATTGAAGGATGGAAAATCACTAAAAGGAAAAACCGCAGTTACTTTTTCAATATGAAATCAACATAAAGATGTGTGCAGTTTCACTTCACCAGTATTACCCAACCTTACCCAACCTGTATCTCTCTAGCTTAAAAAAAAAAAAACTACAGTTCCCTTCGTGCCCTTACAGCACAACAGGAGTAATTTTTCAACAAGACACATTTTCTGAGAGCCACATGTTGGGGTACATTGATCTATACAATGTTATGATTTTAGAATCTACTGTATAGAAGAAACTGTAAACTCACAATGTAACCGTGCAGCAGTCTAAGCGGAGGGGAATCCACTCAACCGTTTCAGCTTTTATTCAATTACATAAACTGCTTGGCACGAGATTAGCTTAAAAGATGGCTATAACAAGGAGACTTGGACTTACCTCTGTAAAAGTGTACAGTTATTGTTGTGTACAACGACACTATAGAGGAACATATGTATCATTTGATGGAGCAAGCCACAATATTTTCTTTCAATTGTATTTTATATTGTAGGCTATTATAGGTAGATATATTGGGGGAGATTTATCAAACATGGTTTAAAGTGAAACTGGCTCAGTTGCCCCTAGCAACCAATCAGAATTCACCTTTCCTTTTCCAAAGAGTCTGTGAGGAATGAAAAGTGGAATGTGATTGGTTGCTAGGGGCAGCTGAGCAAGTTTCACTTTACACCATGTTTGATAAATCTCCCCTATTGGGCCTATGATTTTTTTAATAGGAAAATATACAGAATAAAAATAGATTTTTCGTTAAGATTTTTCTAGTAAATGTGTACACTCCACAATGTTTATTTCAGCTTTTGACTATGGCATTGTTTTATTGTGTTACAACTGGATTCCTACTAAGTTAGAGGTACAAGTGCAAGTGTTTGATGTTTTTAAGGACTATGAATAACTCAGCATTATTACTTCCTAAATTTTTCTTCGCCAAAGAAATGTCTTAATCATTTTACCACCCTACTGACCATACATATTCATTACTGTAGTACTAGGATATACCGGGATACACATCTCTTTTCCCTGTTGCCCCCATTACCCAGTTTTTACTTCAAAACATTATGTAACCTAATTCTTACAAATAGCTAGGGTCCCAGTGATTGGAAGTTATTCAAATTTCCAGGATCACTATGGGAGAGTTACACTATGTGTCAAAATCCTAGGAAGCAAAAGTGGGTTTCAGAACAGAAAGATTTCAAATGGTCGACATTGGAAAAGGGTTCCTTGTCTCCCACGGAGGGGATGACTCTAAGGTTTACTATATATCGATACAGACCATGTTAATTGTATTGCAATTTGTATTTTTTGTCATCTTACAAACAGGCTATAACATAAAAAAAATCTAATGGAATATCTGTGAATCATCCCATAAAAGTAAATCTTAGCAGCAGTGTATTTGCTCTAAATGAGGTTTGCTGCTACTGCTAATGTGTTTTGGGACACATAATTGTATAGAAGCAGAGGGCTACAGCAGGACCTCTTATTGTAGCAGGCCATTCCATCCCTTGTGACATCTTATGAATCAGATTCCAGTTGTATTACACCAATTGAAGACACCTATAATGACACGTTTATAGCTTTCAACTTTTTTATAGCGTTGATTAATGAAATTATAGAAATGAATGCTCTATGGAAAAGAAGTCACATAAAATAAATTAAAATAACCCCCCCAAAATTTACAATTCTAATATCTTACTCTGCTTTGTTTTAAGAAAAAAAAAATAATTGATATAAAATTTTTAAAACATTGAAATGAATAAAATTAGCATGAGTGATGTGCGCATTAAATGGATAACAGTCAGTCTAACAAGTCCGTAGAGCATTTGACTTAAGCTGTGGGATATTACAATAAACCAAACAGAAAGAAATGAATCACTCTATCTAATTATGCAAACACTTCATTACGTTCAATCAATCTTATTTTCACCAAATAAAATGTCAAAAGGATTATCCTCACTCCTACAGCCTCATAGAAAACAAGGCCAATGCTCAAAAATAGATTTTTTTTTTTCTCCAACGTGGTAGGATTGCAGTTTATCCTTAACCTTTTGTTACAAAAGAGTTTATTGTGTTAAAAAGTTATTCCTATCACAACTACCATAGTTAGATTGTAGGACTTAGCATGTTAAATATTTTTGCGACTACATTTATTTATCAAACTTGTCTCCCTCTTTCGATATGCTGCGGGTGTTGCAGCTGAGGTCGTTTCACCTTTCTATGCCCAGCTGAAAGTGAATCAAAAGTGTCTAAAGCGCATAATAAATGTTGAGAGAAGTCCAGTGCACCACTTTTTGGACAAAATTCTGGCATACATACATTAGTACATCTGGACCTATATCTGTAAACATCTACACTAGTCCCAGATTTATCAAACTGTATAAAAAAGTAAACCCATAGCAACCAATCACAGCTCTGCTTTTATTTTAATAGAGCAGAAAGCTGAGCTGTGATTGGTGACTGTGGACAGCTTACACAAGTTTCCGTTTTACACGGTTTCAGAAATCTTGGCTTATATCTATATACATATAAGTCTGACCAACGATTTTGGAGCAGAGTGATGGATGGTAACCTAGACAACTAGCTGTCAAAACCACAATTTGTGACCACCTAGCATGTATGGAGTGCTCTTACTCTTCCCCTGATGGCACAGTTTTGCCTTTATTAAGATGATTAAAACAGATTCTTTATTCATTTCTTTAGAATTGCTTGGTCTGTTATGACCCTCACAGGCATTTGACAGATAGACTCTGTATTGTTAGTTTGGTATCACAATGACACAATGTTCACTTACATGTTGCAACTTAAAAAAGGGTTAAAAACAGCAGACAGGAATGTCTGTGCTTTATTGCTCCAGCACTGATAACCCCTGACCTCGAAGCTTGCAGCAGAAGAATAGAAGTCAGAGCAGTTAAGCAGAGATCTTCTTGTTTTCTTTTTTTTAACCCTTTTTTGTGTTTCAGCATGTAAGTAAACGTTGAGTCACTTACACACTAACGTACATAAGGGGTTAATCAGAAGGACACAGGACAGCTCTTGTCTTCCCTGTGCATCCCCGGGCCCTCCTCCCTTACGGACCCCATAGCAGCTGCCTGGCCTGCCTCTGTGGTAGCTATGCCACTGGCGACCATACTGTACAAGCCTTCACCACCTGTAAAGGGTTTCTCTTTGGCAGAAACACATTGGGGAAATAAGACATTTATTGGTTGATAGGAAAGTTATTAAGGTCCCCATACACCTTCAATAACTGACATATTTCTCCTGACCATCCTCCCTATACACAGAAACGTTTGACACAGCCAAGCGATCCTGTGATCTCTATGGGGAAGAAAGGGTTAAGCTACAGCCAGAGAGGTCTGGTTGTGGCTTATCTCTCTGAGAACAAAGGGGTCGGACAGTGATAATCCATTAAGCCCTTATGCCCGACCCTTATCTCCACTGGTCAGGTCACCTTATACTGATGGCCGTGAATGGTGGGTATAGCAACAGAAGAGTAATGTGTATCGGGACCTTTGTTGATAATACTTGAAGCAGGTGAAAGCAGTGCTAGAACCAGTTCTTTAGACTGCTACCAACCTAAAAGTACAAAGTTTGTCCTGTCAAAAGCCTGTAAAGTTTATAATAGACCAAGCAATTGTTTATGAAGTGAAATAATAATTATTTTTTTTATATAGCGCCAACAGATTCCACCGCACTTTACAATTCTGGGGGTACATACAAAGACATAAATCAGAAACTACAGAGATCTACATAAAATTATCCATACATGAGGAGTGAGGGCCCTGCTCACATGCATGATCTTAGACTATTTGGAGGAGGTTTTAGACGAAATGGCAGAGGGGTAAAGTCCTCCCTTCATAAATAAGCCAGTGCAGTTAAAGGTGGGTAAACCAGATACCAACCAATGCCTGCTACAGGTCTAAGTGCTTAAATGCCTGGCGTATGTATTGGGGGGGGGGGGATCAATTTAGGGAACCTGGTAAGCCTGTTTGAACAGATGTGTTTTGAGGGCACATTTGAAGCTTTGTGTATTGGAGGTGAGCCTGACAGTCTTGGGTAATGCATTCCATAGAACTGGTGCAGCTCGGGTGAAGTCCTGAAGACGGGAGTGAGAGGTGCGGATCAAGGTGGATGTTAGTCTTAAGTCGTTAGAGAAGCGAGCAGGAGGACTTTGTATTGTATCCTGTGTTTAATAGGGAGCCAGTGTAGTGACTGGCACAGGGGGGAGGCATCGGTATAGCGGCTGGACAGGGAGATGAGCCTGGCCGCTGTATTGAGAATGGACTGGAGAGAAGAAAGTTTAGCGGAAGGAAGGCTGCTTAGTAAGGAATTGCAGTAGTCTAGACGGGAATGAATCAGAGCGACAATGAGAGTTTTAGCAGATTCGACAGTAAGGAAAGGACGGATTTTAGAGATGTTTTAGGATGCAAGTGACAGGAACGTTAAAGAGATTTAATAAGAGGAATGAAGGACAGATCAGAGTCAAACATAACCCCAAGGCGGCAGGCTTGTTGTGTAGGGGTTATGGTTGCACCACAGACAGAGATGGAGATGTCAGGTGGAGGGTGTTTAGCAGAGGGAGGGAATACAAGAAGCTCAGTCTTAGCAAGGTTTAGTTTTAGGAATAGGGAGGACATAGCGTTAGAGACGGCAGACAGACAGTTACTGGTGTTCTGTAGAAGAGGGGGGCGATATCAGGGGAGCAGGTATAGAGCTGGGTATCATCAGCATAGAGATGGTACTGAAAACCAAACTTGCTGATGATTTGTCCGATGGGTAAAGTGTAAAGTGAGAAAAGGAGAGGGCTGAGAACTGATCCCCGAGGAACCTCGACTGTAAGGGGAAGAGAAGATGAGGGGGAACCAGCAAAGGATACCCTAAAGGAGCGGTAGGAGAGATAGGAGGAAAACCAGGAAAGAGCAGAGTCTTTAAGGCCTAAAGGGCGGAGCGTGGAGAGGAGGAGCTGGTGGTCTACAGTGTCAAAAGCTGCAGATAGATCCGGGAGAATGAGCAGAGAATGGTCACCTTTAGATTTGGCGGAGAGGAGATCATTAGAGACTTTAGTAAGGGCAGTTTCTGTAGAATGGAGAGGACAGAAACCAGATTGAAGGGGTCAAGAAGAGAGTTTTCAGAGAGGTAGCGGGTTAGGCGGGAATAGACCAGACGTTCTAAGAGTTTAGAGATAAAAGGGAGATTAGAGACAGGTTGATAGTTGGCTGTAAAGGATGGGTCTAGGGAGGGTTTTTTCAGTAATGGAGTGATGACAGAGTGTTTGAAAGTCGAGGGGAAGATGCCAGAGGAAAGTGAGAGGTTGAAGATTTTAGTTAGGTAAGTAGTGAGAGCAGGACAGAGAGACTGGACAAGGTGTGAGGGAATAGGGTCACTAGGGCAGGTGGTGGGGCGAGAGGAGGAGAGGAGTCTGGAGACTTCCTCCTCTGTTACAGGCTCAAATTCTGAGAGGGAAGAGGAGGAAATACAAGAGGGAATAGGATCAACACTACTTGGGGACTGGGAGGTGATCTCCTGATGGATAGTATCTATCTTTTCCTTGAAGTAGGGTGCTAGGTCTTCAGTGCAGAGGTTAGTGATGGGTGTCTGAACTTTGGGCTTGAAGTGGGAGTTGAGGGTATCAAAGAGGCGTTTTGGGTTATGGGATAGAGAAGAAATGAGAGAGGTAAAGTAAGATTGTTTAGCAGAGTGAAGAGCAGGGTAGTAGCTTCTGTGTAAAAAAGAAGAGTATTTAAATATAAGAGAAGAGTATCTTGTATGTCTGCATGCAGATCCCAATAATTGCTGATGTAGGTGGAAAGAAACATTGGGTGGTCAAATGTCAACATGCCCGATTAATTTTTTCCTTCAGGCGAGAAAAGACGCTGGAGGTGTCTCTTGGTGTATTATTTCCCTCTCTCTATTGATAAAACATGCACGCTTTGCCAAGTGAGTGTGCATATGTATGATGGGGGATCAGAAGGAATAGCTGTCGGGCAGCAGCTAAGATAAATAGTTTAGTTAACAATAAAAAAGTAGATTTATTTCTGCTGTCTATTGTAATGATGACCAGAAGGAATGGGTGACTGATCTGATTTCTTATCTTCAACAGCGGCTCCAGAGTCTCCACTACATGATGATAAATAGCTGGATTCAGGAGCATGCAAGCTTTGTGTTTTCTGTCATCTTGAAAAATAAAATTAGAGATGCTGAATAATATTAAGCGCATTGTAATATTATATACAGCCCTATGAAACAGGAGATATGTCACACCATATGAAACGTAGGTTCCTAACCTTCTGTAGGTCACAAGGCACTTTTAAACAAGGCAGATAGTACGTTTAGCCACACTGAACATTAAAGGAACATATCCAGGGAGCGTGGATGGGAATATCTGACATCTGCAATGCTATGTGAGCAGGGAAGGTAAGAATGTGTGCGGTAAACGACCGGGAACCAGGTGGTGTTAGCTAGGGCAGATGGTAATGTACCGCTTACGCACTTGTCATTGTGGCCAAGAGTGGTATGTACCCACCCCTGTATTGATACTCGCCCGTTAAATTAGAACAAGTGTAGGTGTAAATGTGTGAAGAACCATGGAGTCCAGCATTTAGGTGTAACCAGATGCACACTTTACTGTAGGATCTTATTAAATGCACAGTACAGTAGTCTCAATAAGGTACAGTAATACAAGAAAACTTGGCTGACTGTGATCCCTTTACTGAGCTGGGGCCTTGAAATATACTTTAGACTTGGAATAGAATAATTTAAATATGGTTTAGACCTAAAAGCTTCATGCTGGCTGACTTTTTACAATATGCTTTTGAGTTCACAGCTTCTTGCTGGCGGGTTTCTGATTACTTCCCTAGAGATAGACCTTACTTGACTGACTTTGCTTTAGGCTTTAGCTTGCTGGTGATATCAGACTGCCTGCTGGTTAGGGAGTGAAGTGGGCCATATCCAGAACAAAATGGAATCGGTTCTGTAATGTGGGGGCTTTAGTGAACAGTACCTACATCCACGGGTATGAACATCTGCTATTGCTGTCTGTGGGCACAGAGAGACACAAGATTCAGGAATGCAGGCCCCACCTAGTGGAGTTAAACTAGTCTTGCTTTTACCTAACTGCTTTCTGTTTCACCTGTCTCTGTTTTCAGGGTTTAAATAATATAGCAAGCCAGTGTGGATAGGGTTTCCTGTTTTCCCTAGGCTAGGGTTAAATAGTCTAACAAGTGGGTCTTGGGCTCCAGGCCAGGCCCTGGAAGATACTCCTCAGCAGGAATAATTTTTCTGCACACTCAGTCTGGAAACACTCTGATTATAATCCCCACAAACTAGCCCTGTCTCACATTAAATACAGTATACCCCTAAAGGCTATCTGATTGAGCAGGGAGCTTAAGAAGCTGTTCTGTGATAGGTCACAGGAACAAGACTATACTTTATCATTTACTGTGAAGACTAAGAAATAAAACTTAACTTTTAATTGTTTATTGTAATAAAATGTGCGATCAGTGAGTTAAAATTCGGGGTGTAACTGACATAGACCAGTAGTGGTATCCAGTGAGTATTCAGGTCATATTTACACTATTGTTATGGCGAGTACGATTTGTCCACCAGTGGGATCATGCTGCACAATAATGTCTGCATGCCCGGATCTACACCACCCAGAGCTACCAGGACAACGTTTGATAATTAGGTCCAATGACCCATAATAGATGTCTGTAGCTAATGGATTTAGACGGTGTCTCAGAAACGTGGCTATTGACAGACTGATTGCAGATAGATATACCCCCACACAGTCTGCGGCGGCACCAGGAGTGCGCGGCACTAAGCCGGCTATGCTGCAGCTCTCTCCTGTTAGCTCGTATAACTCTAATTTCCTTATAGTTATTACGGCCTGATCAGATAACACCCCTATCTAAAAACACACACACACCCTCCACCACCCAATGTTTCACCATATAGATAGTGGCTTTATCAAGGGACAAAGTATAAAGTGACCTACGAAAACCTGCTCTAGGACCGAGAGGAGGTAACTTGAGTAATTTACTCTTAAAAGAAGAAGCAAAATGGATTTATCGTTTGGACAGCCTTAACCCTGAGGGCCTAAATGAGGGCTTTACTTTTGCCCCATTTATATGACTAAAAACAATGCTTTAACTGTTCTGTCTGCTGCTTATTGTAACTGGGTTCACACTACGTATATTTCAGTCAGTATATTTCAGTCAGTATTGCAACCAAAACCAGGAGTGGATTAAAAACACAGAAAGGATCTGTTCACACAATGTTGAAATTGAGTGGATGGCTGCCATATAACAGTAAATAACGGCCATTATTTCAATATACCAGCCGTTGTTCTAAAAGAACAGCAAATATTTGCCATTATATGGCAGCCATCCAGTCAATTTCAACATTGTGTGAACAGAGCCTTTCTGTGTTTTTAATCCACTCCTGGTTTTGGTTGCAATACTGACTGAAATATACTGACTGAAATATACATATACTGACTGAAATATACGTAGTGTGAACCCAGCAATATATATATATATATATATTGAGTGTAGCGATATAATTAGTGATGAGTGAGCATGCTCGTCCGAGCTTGGTACTCGATCGAGTGTTAGGGTACTTGATGGTACTCGTTACTCAGACGAGCATCTCACGATATTTGAGAAAATCTCATCATCCATTTCCTGTAAGTTTGGGCGCTATTTCTTAGCCAATAAACATGCAGGAGACTCTTTGGTACATCCTGCGATGACGTGGGACCCATACAGGTCGATAGCAGCGATTGGTTGGCCAGATCAGATGACCCTGCCAAATAAAAAGCGCAGCCGGTAGTGCTCGCTTCAGACGCATGCTGTGAGAGATTAGGGACAGAGCTGCTGCTTCTCAGGGAGAGCGTCAGTGTAGGATTTAGCGTTCCAGTAGGCAGGGAATACTAGCAATACAAACAAACAGCCCTTTTAAGGGCTTCAAATCGTTTTTTAATAGTATTACTACAGACTGCTGGCTGGGACTTGCAGTGCTGCTACCACGATTTAACCAGCACACTGTGGTGATAGGCTGCTGACAGAAAGGGGACATTAGGTGTTGCATACAGACCCCTAAGAAGTGCTTAGTGTACTCTTTTAATTTTGCGGCTGGTGTTCCTGCTGTACTACATTGGATTGCTGGGATTTGTAGTACACCTGCATAGAACTTCACTGCTCATTGTAAGGGGGTGTCACAGAGTGTGTATAGGTCCAGCCACTACCAGATTGTATAGCACAGCCCCCTAAAACTAGTGGGTACTACATTGTATTGCTGGGATTTGTAGTACACCTGCATAGAACTTCACTGCTCATTGTAAGGGGGTGTCACAGAGTTTATATAGGTGTAGCCACTACTGGATTGTCTCCCACAGACCCCCAAAACTAGTGGGACCACAAGTATTTTTCCTGATTTCTGTATTTTATATGCAAGGTCTATCTGAGTTCACAACTGCTTGCACAGAGTTAAGGTGGTGTCACAGAGTGTGTATAGGTGCAGCCACTAGCGGATTGTATCCCACAGACCCCCAAAACTAGTGGGACCACAAGTATTTTTCCTGATTTCTGTATTTCATACGCAAGGCCTATCTAAGTTCACAACTGCTTGCACAGAGTAAAGGTGGTGTCACGGAGTGTGTATAGGTACAGCCATTACTGGATTGTATCCCACAGACTCACGGGTCTCATGGTAGACCGATATTGAAACCGCAGCAGTGTGAACAGGTGATCACGTGAATAGGGGATAATGCGTCCAGTAACTTATCCACCACCCAGTCTTCCACACAGTCCACCCACGCTACCCAAGGGAGTGGAACCCTTGCTCCAGCAGCTCAGCCTCCTTCCCCACAGCCTGGCCCCTCCAGGGAAAGAGGGGATTCAGATCCACCACCACCACCATGCTCCCAGGAACTCTTTTCTGGACCCTTCCCTGAATCTGAGCACATTTATTACAAATTTATTACAAAATCGTAACAAAGACTGCCCAGTGTTTTGCTCATTCTGGAAAGATGATGCTCAGTGATATACAACTCTGGAAATTGTCCAAAAGTTGCGGCAATATCTTTCTCCTTAAGTGTGGATTATTGGTTTTGTCTGCCCATTCCCTGCCACAGGGGCCTGCAAATCCTTGCACTGTAAGGAGATACATACTCCTCTGGCTGTGAAGGGGGAGAACACGGCAGAAAATTGCCTTTCAAAAACAGGGGAAATAAAATGAAGGAAGCTGGCCTTGCCCATCTTTCCAAATGAAATATGAGAAGGATCTTCAAAAATGCACAAACATGTGTTTCTTTTATTACCAAATAGTGCTACAATGAACAATGCAAACTTTGCTGTCTAATTCTGTGTTTGTCTCTCTCACTCTTTTAAGAATTTCTTACAATTTTTGAACCGAGTGGTAAACTTTGTCAGTATTCTGTTCTTAAGTGTGTGTCTGTATACAGACCTGTGTGTGTCTGTATACAGACCTGTGTCTGTCTGCTGGCATAAAATGATAACAAAACAAAAGAGGAAAAAGGAAAAAAAACAGACCCTGCTCAAACTAAAGAAACAAATAACAATTCTAGTTGTTGGGCAGCACATAATTTAGTACGGCAGGATCTCAAGTGATGATCACTTTGCATGAGACAATTGCCAGAGCCACATTACTACAGTCAAAGTCAAACTGAAAATCAAAAAAGCGGTGGGGGGAGAGGTGCAGGGAATGTTACTCCAACTGCTACAGTGAAAATCAAATTGAAAATCAAAACAGCGGTGGGGGGGAGGGGTGCAGGGAATGTTGCTCCAACTGCTACAGTCAAAGTCAAATTGAAAATCAAAACAGCGGGCCTTCACTGGCATCCATGTTGACTACTGCTGTGCCTGCCCTTGCCTCCATGTTGGCTACTGCTGGGCCTTAACTTGCATCCATGTTGACTACTGCTGGGCCTTAACTGGCATCCATGTTGACTACTGCTGGGCCTTTACTGGCATCCATGTTGACTACTGCTGGGCCTTTACTGGCATCCATGTTGACTACTGGTGTGCCTTCACTGGCCTCATAATTGGCTACTGCTGGGCCTTAACTGGCATCCATGTTGACTACTGCTGTGCCTGCCCTTGCCTCCATCTTGGCTACTGCTGATCCTGCCTGGCCTCCATGTTGACTACTGTTGCTCCTGCTTGGCCTCCATGTTGGTTATTGTTGCTCCTGCCTGGCCTCCATGTTGGCTACTGCTGCTCCCGGGAGTTCTCTGTGTGCTCAATGCTGTGCAGTGTCTGGCCTAATTTTGGGGAGGCTCACTTGCTTCCTCACTCACTTTTAATGGTTCTCTGTGTGCTCAATGCCATGCTGTGTCTGATATAATTTTTGGAAGGCTGACTGGCTACTGCTTCTACATCGTTCACTCTGTCCTCACCGCCATGCTGTGTCAGGCTGAATTTTTGGCTGGTTCATGATACGCTACCTCTGTTTTAATGGTTCCCTGTGTTCTCACTGCCATGCTGTGTCAGGCTGAGTTTTTGGGTGGTCCATATGCCTACCTCTGTTTTAACCAGGCTGTTGCACAGAATTAGGCATAATGGTGCCATTAGGCAGCCTCAGAGGCATGCATACATGCTGCCCCTGCTGTTTCCTGTTCATATCCGTTGTGTTTCCATCAATTTCTGAGGTTGACAGGTTTTCACACGACCTTCCCTCTACTGAACTTGAGTCTCCTGCAAAAATGCTCGAGTCTTTCATTGACTTAAATGGGGTTCGTTACTCGAAATGAGCACTCGAGTATCGGGAGATATTCGTCTCGAGTAACAAGCACCTGAGCATTTTAGTACTCGTCATCACTAGATATAATCCCCTTTATGTGTTATAGTGACCAACTCCAAATGCAACTGTTTTAAGCTGAGCCATTACAATAAACAAATGAATACCACTACTGAAAGAAAAGAATTATGATCATCATCTTTGCCCTCATTTTTATGAACATTATCTATCTAGGATCTACTATTAAAATAAAATAAAAAGATTGGATACTTACCTGTACTGTACCGATTGTGTCCTTCATATGGCTGAGATTATTATGTCACTGGTAGCTGAAATAAAAAAGGATATAATCAATACTAAGCGAATAGTTTTTTACCTACGCTCATTGGCCAGAGTTTGTACAGGAGAATAGGTCCTTTATTCCGCTGATAAAATCAAGCGTTATTATACAGTATACACAGAATTTTCATGAGAGCCCCAATGATTACACTGTCTAAGTATCTTGGACATACATCTTAGCCAAACAGATGGAAATTTCTTCTAAGTCCCCAGACATGCGTGGTCAGCTCAATGTAGTAAATATAGGCTATATTTACAAACATGCGCCATGGAGTATACAGTATATAGAGAGTTTTTGACTAAGTCGACAGACATGTGTGATAGATATTACATCGCAACTTGTTTTATTAAAGGGGTTGTCCGGCGATAAAAAATTATTCACAGAATAACACACATTACAAAGTTATACAACTTTGTAATGTATGTTATGTCTGTGAATGGCCCCCTTACCCGTGTTTCCCCCCACCCACGCTAGACCCGGAAGTGTGGTGCATTATACTCACCGCATCTCGTGTCGTCCACGGTCTCCGATCGTCAGCAGTGACGTCTTCTTCGGGAGGCCGGCGGATCTTCCCGAGTGCCGGCCACCCTCTGCAGCGTCATCCGAAGCTCAGCCGCGATTGGCTGAGCATAACTGTGCTCAGCCAATCGCGGCTGAGCGGCTGATGACGCGGCCACGTCATCAGCTGCTCAGCCGCGATTGGCTGAGCACAGTTATGCTCAGCCAATCGCGGCTGAGCTTCGGATGACGCTGCAGAGGGCGGCCGGCACTCGGGAAGATCCGCTGGCCTCCCGAAGAAGACGTCACTGCTGAGGATCGGAGACCGTGGTCGGCACGTGACAGGTAATGTATAGCGCACCACACTTCCGGGTACACGGGTGGTGGTGGTGGGACACGGGGAAGGGGGCCATTCACAGACATAACATACATTACAAAGTTGTATAACTTTGTAATGTGTGTTATTCTGTGAATAATTTTTTATCGCCGGACAACCCCTTTAAGTCCTTAAACATGCGCAGTAGACAGGACATGGGGACATTTGAGCTAAGTCCAAAATCATGAGCATTGGCAAAATCTACAATCGTCATGCGTGGTATTCTACGAGATCCCGCGATAACCCCACATTATAATTATATAATTATATCATAAAATACCCCTGCGAAAGGGATGACAAATATGACGACAGAATGTCTTGGTCCGAGTTGATAGGACTAAGGACTTGTCAATCATTTAAAGTGGTTATGATTGGCTCAACTGGACAATGTGGAGTCACATAGGGCAATACACCTAACAAACGTAGCCCTTAAATAACGCTGATGCACGCGGCGAGGTCACTATATACTTTGTCCCTTGATAAAGCCACTATCTATGTGGTGAAATATTGGGTGGTGGAGGGTGTGTGTGTGTGTGTGTTTTTAGATAGGGGTGTTATCTGATCAGGCTGTAATAACTATAAGATAGTTAGAGTAATACGAGCTACCAGGAGAGAGCTGCGGCATAGCCAGGTTAGTGCCACACACTCCTGAGCCTCCACAGAACTCTGTATTCTTATATGCCACAAAGCATCCAATGTATAATGCCCCTGGGACCCAACTACAACAGCTGCAGGCACTACAACTCCCAGCATTTACTGACAGTCTGCAGCCCTCAGGATATGCTGGGAGTTGTAGTACAGTAATACAATCTTCTGATAACAGCCGCTGTAGACAGATGTATTGCTGGACCTTCAGGGCTGATGTCACCCACAGATTGCAGCTACCAGGAGACTCTGCACACAGTGATTTATTAAAGGGTTGTCCTCTCAGAAACTACAACTCCCAGCATACCCTGAGAGCTGTATAAATGTAGGGAGTTCTGAGAGTTTTAGTTCAACTGAAAATGTTATTCACAAGGGATTTGTCACAGATACGGATGAATCCAAGAAAAGGCCCGGGTCAGTCTGTCTTGTCTCGCTGGTTCTATATAGGTGGGCCCCAAGGATCATTTCCTCTAGTGGGCCCCAGGTACCCCAGTCCGACACTGTTGATGTTGCATCATCCTCTGCTGTCTCTGGAGGCTTGGCTTGCGCTTATCTGTGGTTCCCCACCCCTAAAAAATGTCACTATCCTTTACCAGCCTCTACAGCCTACATCACCATCTGTCATATATAAGTTGGTGCTATATAAATAAAGATTTTTTTATTACTAATATTATGAATATACACATATACATAAAAAATTCATGCCAGTATTATTTGCAAACACAAAAGATTTGTATCAAATGGAAAATGGAAATGTATGCAACATCTTATGGATCATGAATGACAAAAGCTTCTAAACAGATGTACTGTAGCATACACAGGTACAGGAGACTGTATAGAATGAAAATACTGTTTAATGGCTCTGTCTAAAGTGTAGTCAGCTATAAAATTATTACATAATTAAACCTGTGCAGTGACCACCTTAAATTTTATGCTAATTTTGTTATTTTTAATGAAAAAATTGCATTTTTCACAAAAAATTTTTTTGCATATCGGCCAAAATTTACCACTGACCTAAAGTACAATATGTCACAAAAAAAGAATCTCAGAATCAGCAAGAAAAGTTATAGCATCACGTAGCTATAGCCACATAAAGTGAGACAGGTTCGATTTAAAAAATGAGCTCTGGTCCTGAAGGCCAAAATCAGTCCAGTCCTGAAGGGAAACTTAATCCCGCCCCTGCCTGGCACAGCGTAGGAATACTAAAGAACCATTAAGACAACCACTCTATTTTTGCACAGATTGTAATAATGAAGAACCTGTTTTCTACTTTGGTGTTTGTAAATTTTAAAAAGTTAATGGAAACACAGAGAAATTGTCTCTTTACATTAATTAACGTGGTATTCCATGTGTGAAGTGGTTCCTTTTCTAGGAGTAACTTAACGTTCTGTCTGTATTTAATGAAGCATTAATACTAGAACACAAATGCTTTCAGAACAGGGTTTCGTGCATTATCTTTTCATAATGGATCGAATTAGCATATACCCCTTGAACTTTGTCTTCCAAACAAACTTAATGAAGTGTCAAAACTTTATGTATCCAAATACTTTAACATTAATAGGGTTATTCATCAAAACTATCAGTGGGCAATGCTAACTGCCATCAAAATAAATCACGAGGATCTTAGTTACCATATCCAGTGTATGGATCTGATTGTTTTGGTGCAGCACTATTGATACACAGGGAAATTCAATAAGGAATGCTATTTTTGGATTGAATTATGTATACAGTGTATACACGGTCAGAGCCGATTCTAGGTTTTCTGTGGTTAACGTGTGGTCAGCTTGTTGTAGGGGGAAGGGTGATTGGACAGGCGGTTAGCTTGTCTGCAGGGGGAGGCGAGGTTTGGTCATGGGGCGGGGACAGTACAAGCTTTACTGAACAAGCTTTACTTCTTCTCCTATCTCAACTCTTCAGTCACTACCTCACACACTACTGTCACCTACACTTGTCAAGTTCTGAGTACTGTTACAGTAAAAGTCACCATTGGTTAAATGCTGGACTTTGTCCTATTTGTGTTGCTGCATCTGCACCCACACTTAGTGCTAAACACTTTTAACCCCTTAACGACACATGGCGTACATTTAAGCCCTTAATGCCTGGGACTTAAGGCTGGAGGACGTATATGTACGCCCTGGCGCGGTCCTGGGCTATGGAGTGGGCTCACGAGCTGAGCCCGCCCCATAGCGGGTGAGGACCAGCCAGGCCCTCACCCTCAATGGCGGCATTTAAGTATGAGTGACCGGACCGATCGCATTTCCGGACTGCCAAAGGTCTCTTACCTTCCTCTGTGCAGTGCTCGATTCGGTCATCTGATTCAGCCTGCCTGTGGCAGAAGTTCACAGATAACACTGATCCCTGCAATGTGTCATGAATATGCCTGTGCCAAACTCCGTGCGCCCCTTGGCTCGTGCTGCGCGCCTGAGGTGGCGCTGATATTCAGTGTTTTTGTATGTTTGTGCGTGTCCTGAACCTTGTTTGAACACTGCTCTATTTCCTTCTGTGTTTGTTCAGCCACACCCGCTTTGCCTGAGATACTCCTGGCCACTCCGGAGTTAACTCTGATGCTGGTTAGCTTGTCTGACAGACTGTTCTCCCTGCCAGTCAGGATGCTCTTGCCCCAGGTGTTCTGAGGAGATTAGGGGTCTGTTCCAATCAGCTCCTGCACTGGACCTCTGGTCTCCTATATAGTGTCTGCCAGCCTGCTTCTCACTGCCGGATATTGAGCATGTCTCTGCCTGGTTCTGGTTCTCTTGCTCTGTTTATTCTGACTCTTCTGCTTTGTATTTCTGACCATCCCTGCCAGCTGCCTGCCCCTGACCATATTGCCTGTTTATTGACCTTGCTTCTTGGATTGTGATTTTGTTCTTTTCTGCCCGATTGTTGTGACCTGGACTGTCGACTATTCTTTATTGTGTTTTGTCTGTCTTGTCTTTGTGTCCCACCAAGCCAGGACAGGGACCGCCGCCCAGTTGCTGCCCTAGGGTTTAGCCTAGGGGGGCAAGTAGGTAGAGTCAGTGGGTGGGGCTGAGCTTAGGGTCCACTGTCTGTGTCCGCCATTTTGTCTCTCTTAGCGACTAGCCCTGACAGAATATCCGGCCCAATATATATATACTGCCCCATCTGGTGCCATGACTACTGTGGAAGATCTTGCTACCTGGGTGGAGGGGGTGTCAGGCCTGGTGGTCCAACTGGCAAACCAGATAACAGTTATTGGATTTAAACCTGGTGGCTAAGATGGAGGCTTTGTCTTGCCTTGTTGGTGACCTTGCTAAACAGGTTCAAGTTTTGTCTGCCAACCAGAATAATGCTATGGTAGTGCCCCCAGTGGTGGAAAGTCCTAGAAAACCGGTCATGTTGCTTCCTGATAGATTTTCTGGTGATATGGAGAAGTTTGAGTCCTTTAGGGGTGCTTGCATGTTGTTTTTTCAGATCAATCACTTTCCTTCTGAGCAGGAGAAGGTTGGTATTGTGGTCTCACTACTTCAGGGAGATCCTCAGGCTTGGGCTCTCAAAATCCCTCCTGAGGCGGAGGAATGGAGTAGCTTGGAGAAATTCTTTTTGTCCCTGTGTACTGTATATGCTGAACCAGATCACATGGCATTGGCAGAGAATAATCTACTCTCTCTCTGCCAGGGTAAGCGACCAGCAGAGGAATATTGCTCTGAGTTTAGAAAATTTTGTGTGATGACTGCTTGGTGTGATCCAGCTTTAAAGGCTTTATTTAAGCAAGGATTGGCAGAGGGCATTAAGGATGCCTGGGTAGGTCACCCAGATCCTCCAACCCTTAAAGAGACCATGGCCTTGGCCATTAGTATTGACCGCAGACTATGTGACAGAAAGAGGGCAAAAGCAAACTCTGACCTCTTCAAACCTTCCGCTTCTTTTCCTGCTGAAAAACCTTTATCCTCCCCTGACGTCTCAGAGGAGGAACCTATGCAGCTGGGAGTAGTGAATGTCAGGACCAGACAAGAATTCCGGAGAGACAATGGCCTGTGCTTTTACTGCGGGAACAGTGGTCACTACATCAGCCATTGCCCTATCCGTCCCCAGCGATCAGAATATCATCAGCGTCCAGATGACTACCAGGAAGGTCATCTGGGCGCACAGGTAACCATTGGTGAAATGGGCATACATTGTTCCTCTGATAAACCTGCCATACCTGTGCCTGATGTGAATGAAAATTGTGGTGATGATAACTCTGTCTGTAACTCAGAGTCCTCCGCTGACGAGTGGGAGACGGATAGCGATATTGCTAGTGACATTCAAACCTGTGTGGTGAGAGGTAACTTTCCGCCTACACCTGATTTATCAAGTGAGGGTCCAGAGGCCACTCATAAAAGGGGGGGGGGGGTACTGTCATGAATATGCCTGTGCCAAAACTTGGCTTGTGCTGCGATGGCGCTGATATTCAGTGTTTTTGTATGTTGGTGCAGTGTCCTGAACCTTGTCTGAACACTGCTCTATTTCCTTCTGTGTTTGTTCAGCCACACCCGCTTTGCCTGAGATACTCCCTGGCCACTCCCGAGTTAACTCTGATGCTGGTTAGCTAGTCTGAAAGACTGTTCTCCCTGCCAGTCAGGTTGCTTTTTCCCCAGGTGTTCTGAGGAGATCAGGGGTCTGTTCCAATCAGCTCCTGCACTGGACCTCTGGTCTCCTATATAGTATCTGCCAGCCTGCCTCTCACTGCCGGATATTGAGCTTGTCTCTGCCTGGTTCTGGTTCTCTTGCTCTGTTTATTCTGACTCTTCTGCTTTGTATTTCTGACTATCCCTGCTAGCTGCCTGCCCCTGACCATATTGCCTGTTTATTGACCTTGCTTCTTGGATTGTGATTTTGTTCTTTTCTGCCCGATTGTTGTGACCTGGACTGTCGACTATTCTTTATTGTGTTTTGTCTGTCTGTCTTGTCTTTGTGTCCCACCAAGCCAGGACAGGGACCGCCGCCCAGTTGCTGCCCTAGGGTTTAGCCTAGGGGGCAAGTAGGTAGAGTCAGTGGGCGGGGCTGAGCTTAGGGTGCACTGTCTGTGTCCGCCATTTTGTCTCTCTTAGCGACTAGCCCTGACACAATGCTATGGCATAGCAGGGATCAGTGTATGTAATCTAATGTATGAATGTGATAGTTCCCTAAGGGAACTAAAAAAGTGAAAATAAATTAATAAATAAAAGTTTTAAAAAGTGCCCCAAAGCCCCTCCCCCAATAAAAGTGTAAATCACCCCCCCTTCCCATTTCATACATAAAACACACAGAAAGTAATAAAGTTAATCAACATATAATGTTATAGTGTGCGTAATGACCCGATCTATTAAAATAAAACAATATTATTCACACACAGACGGCGTGAAAAAAAAAAGCGGTAAAAATACGCAGAAATTGCTTTTTTTAAATGCCATTTTTTGTATTAAAAAACGATCAATACGTTTGATATAGAAGAAAATGTTACTAATAAAAACTAGAGATCATGGCGCAAAAAATGACACCCCATATGACCCTGTAGGTGAAAAAATTAAAGCGCTATGAGTCACAATAGGGCCACTTTAAATATGCCTATTTGCAAAATTTGTTTTTTACTGCTAATAAAAATAGTAAAACGTTAGAAAACCTAGTAACCATGCATATCAATGTGTTCAGACTGACCTATAGCATAAAGAAAAAAATGCCAGTTTTACTGTTAAGTGCATTACGTAAACATGGAACCCCCCAAATTTTGCGGAATCGCATTCTTTGACCCAAATTCACCCCATAAATGATATTTTGGGGGTTCTGTCATTCATTTTATGGCAGATTGAAAGATGCCATTACAAAGTACAGCTGCTCCTGAAAAAAACAAGCCCTGTAGGTGGAAAAATGAAAGAGTTATGGGTCTTAGAAGGCGAGGAGGAAAAAACGAAAACGCAAAAGTGACAATTGGCCCTGTCCTTAAGGCCATTTCAGGCTCTGTCCTCAAGGGGTTAAGCACTGGTGCCCGTGTGTCCGGGGGTGGGTTACACCACTCTTGGCCACCGTGATAAGTGTCTCAATATAAACACTAGAGCCCACCCTCCATAACACCCTCGGCACCGCGGGCCACAGCAGTAGTGAGCACTCGTGCGGTAATAGTGTGGTCCAAAGACTGCCTAGAAAACATGGATACAGCTTATGGCTGTCCATCCATCTTTAGTTGTGACCCTGCAGCCCCTAAAGCTAAACCACAGTTTGCGAGCTTCCCTGCCTGTTACTAAAGTTACGGTGTGTGAGAATTACATGTCATGTGCCTTAATGGATTAAACTGTAAAAGATTCTTAGATTATGTAGATGAAAATCCTTCCAGTATAATCACAAAAGTAATAGCTTGCTGATTAGCAAAGAAAAAGAAACTTTTCCACTATCCCCATAAGCACAATAATGACAGGTTTTTTTAAAGGGGTAGTTAAATTTATTGGTCCCCCTCAGGCAAGCTGACTTCTGTAGGTCTTGTGACAGGGAGCAACTGGTTATTGGCAGCGAGGGACTAACAATAAAAATGAATTATGACACCGTAACAGCTTACTTCTATTAATATATGAAAGCTTGTATTTTAAACAAACATTTAATGTGCACAGCAAAGCCACTTGTACGAAGCCTTAAGGGTGAGTGTCTCTACGGATCTGTAAGAACTCTATGTACCACTATCTCTGTATCAGAGGTGTATAGATTTCTAAGGGTTCTGGTTCTATTATGGTTCTTTCCCTTAGGGCTCTTAAAATAACCACTAAATGGTTTGCCTAAGTCAGGTGTCTTTTTTTGCGTTTTCCGCAGAATTGTCTTGGCAAAATCATTATTGTTGGGATCTTTGGGTTCCACACTACTAGAAGCTTTATAGTCGAACAATCTTAGGCTGGATTCACATATGCAGTTTCCGATCTAGTTTTTTTTTTTTTTTTGAAGGGTCACTAGTAGGGATGGTCCGAACCTGCCGAGGTTCGGGTTTGTACGAACCCAAACTCTCGGCAATGATTCCCGCTGTCTTCCACCTCCGTGGAGAGGGTGGATACAGCCGGAGGCCATAGGCTGTATGCCAGTTTTCCAGGCGGTCCTCCCGCTGTATCCACCCGCTGCACGGAGCAGCCAGACAGTGGGAATCTGATGCCGAGCGTTCGGGTTCATACGAACCCGAACCTCGGCAGGTTCGGACCATCCTTAGTCACTAGCGTTATGTGTTGCTACGTTCTTTCCACAGTCCGAGAGACGCAGGTCACATGGGATTAGATTGCCAAGCCAGCTGTCCCCCGCCTGGTGGGTTTGGTGCACAAGGCCTAATTGGGTATGTTCACACTGAGTAAAAGTGGCGTAATTCCATGCGGAGCCCCTGCTTAGAATCCCGCCTGCCTCAGTTTGTCAATATAATGTGAGGGGCGCGAGGCATCGCAGGATTCCGCAGGAGTCTGCGGTGGGGGGCTCCACATGGAATTCCACCTGTTTTACTCAGTGTGAACAGATCCTTAAAGAGGTACTCTGGGCCAGGGTTATTTTTAGTGTACGGCCGGGGAGGGGGTGGATATAGAAGCCGCTGGTCTCTTACCTCCCCGGTTCCAGCGCCAGGTCCCGAAACGCATCGCCCTGTTCTCCCGTCTGGCTGCTGCTTCCTGGTCTGAGCTGCGGCTTGAGACGTGACTTCTCAAGGCTGCTCAGCCATTCAGTTGTCATAGTGGAGTCCCGCCTCTGCTGCTGAATGGCTGAGCTGCCTTGAGACGTCACGTCTCAAGCTGCAGCTCAGACCAGGAAACTGCAGCGGGACAGGAGAGCGGGGCGGCAAGATCTAGGACCCGGCGCTGGAACCGGGGAGGTAAGTGACCGGCGGCTTCTATATCCACCCCCTCCCCAGCCATACACTAAAATTAACCTGAGCCCGGAGTACCCCTTTAATTAAGAGGCCTTGTTCAAGGAACTCACTGGGTGTGGAATGGTTACCATGGCAACCCATTCTCCTGGCATGAGATGATTCTCCACAACACATAACTGCAGTGACCCTCTAAACTAAACACGGCAATGGATCATATAGAAGAATAGTATAAAAAAGGAAGATACTTCATGCTTTTTTGTATGAAAAAAAGGATTTAAAACCTTCACCAAAAAATGCACATGTGATTCAATCGATCCTAAGAAGCATAAATGTTGAGTGGAAGTTTTTCCAGTGCTTTGAGTGACAGCTTTGCTTTAACAAGACAAAAAAGTACAATAGAAGTAGCAAATTATAATTCCTGGTACAATGCTGCTGCCATTGGTAATATACACATATCACTTGGGATCTGCAGTTCACACATCAATCATTTTGCATCCTATTGTGGCACTAACTAATACAGAATTGCTTTCCTGTGCTTTCCTCAGAGGAACCTATGCTGCCTACCTGCAAGTTAGAGGAGAAAAAGCGCCTTGTAATTGCCATCCACACGCTGCCTATATTCTTTCTTCATGTGGCAATCATGGCCGCTTCACTTGGTTAATGAAGACATGAGAGACTAGGAGGAATAATTAAGGCAGGTGTTTAGAATCACTACTATCTAATTGCTTTCTCAAATGGTGCTGTGATGAAAAAGCCTCGAAAAAATCTAGTTTTCCAACCGTCCAAACAGGAGGGAGAAAAAAAAAAATCAAACAACAGAAAAAAAGAAAACAAAAATAAATTTGTTTTCCAGCGTGTTTTTATGAAAAGACAGGTGCTTTTTATTATGCCAAGGAGCACGACGTCCATAAATCTCCCTGCAAACATAAAGAAAAATAATGAAGCTTTGTGGAAATCCGAATGCAGGCAGAACGATTCTCATTCACTCTGGCTTATTTTACAGATAAATATTAGGCTCAAAAGATTTACACCAGTTTGCTGAACTACAGCTAGGAATTTCTTTTTTAGGTTCAAGAAATGGAAGCTGATCATTATTGGGAGCTAAAAAAGAGGATTTTTTTTTTCCTCAAGAGGGTACAGATTTTTTATTGTGTTGTTGCTAAAATTGCATTTCATTAGAACTAACCAAAATACTTAAAGTAAAGGAACATAGCATTTAATACCAAAATCAAAGGGATGTTTCCAGGGGCGTAGCTAGGGGTTCAGCCTAGGGGGGGCGAGTGAGTCTGAGTGGGCCCCCAACTAAGGTTACCCATAGGAAACCTCAGCAGGTGACAAGGATTTCTGAATAATAAAGGGAATATTGTTCTACATTTCTGATAGTGAATAAGAATAAAGAGCCGTGTAAGAGGCTTCTACATCTGAAATATAGAACCGCAAAAAAGTAAAAGGGCTTAAGATTAGAAAAATATAGCTACCTTCTTCCACAGACAGCACCACTCTTGTCCTCAGTTTGTGTGTGGTACTCGACTAAAGTGAATGGAGCCAAGTTGTGATACCACACACAACCTAAGAGCAGGGGTGGCGCTGTTTTTGGAAGAAAACAATTATGCTGTTTTTCTTTTAATTCTGGAGAACCCTTTTAACCAGATTATCTTTGCCTAAAAATAATAGTGGTATAGGTAATAAGCTTTTAGACATCTATCTATCTATCTATCTCTCTCTCCTATCTATCTATCTCCTATCTATCTATCTCCTATCTATCTCCTATCTATCTATCTCCTATCTATCTCCTATCTATCTCCTATCTATCTATCTATCTATCTATCTATCTCCTATCTATCTATCTATCTATCTATCTATCTATCTATCTCCTATCTATCTATCTCCTATCTATCTATCTATCTATCTATCTATCTATCTATCTATCTATCTATCTATCTATCTATCTATCTATCTCTCTCCTATCTATCTATCTCCTATCTATCTATCTATCTATCTATCTATCTATCTCCTATCTATCTATCTATCTATCTATCTATCTATCTATCTCCTATCTATCTATCTATCTATCTATCTATCTATCTAGAAAAAGCAAAGTTAACGCAGCACTCAAATGAAAAAGTCTTGCTGGGTGCCTGCCGTTCCACCCTGATCCACAGGTGTCTATTTAGATAAAGAAAATTCAACTGCAGCACTTCCAGACTTGAATTTGAAAAAATACGTGATTTATTCCATACGTGACATACAGGGAAAACAGCGACGTTTCGCTCCTCCACTAGGAGCTTTCTCAAGCCAGTGAATACACACATCAAAAAAGCAAGTGTTATATACATCCGTGGTGGGTCAATTAGTGACGTGTACTAAAGTGGGAGTGAGTAAATTAATGACATGCACAATTCAAATATCTTTCTGGTAAGGGAATTTTTCATTCCAATAGATAAAGTGCCTAATATAATGGTGAAAATGTGCCAATGATATGAATAGAATACAAAAATACATGATAGAGCAGTAGTAGATCTCACACAGACAGCTACAGTTCCGGCATCTCGTAGTAAAGATAAACGGTGAACCGCACGCTCCACTGGAACGCACGGCCATGTTAAGAATAGTGAGGCGTCTCAGTATCCAAGCAACTGGCGATGACGTCAGGGATAAACATCAATTGGAGGAATAAGTTCACATGATCAGCCCCAACGATGAGACCTTCCAATTAGCACAGGAATTCAAACCCTCCGGTAAGAGAGGGTTTATATCTATCTATCTATCTATCTATCTATCTATATCTCCTATCTATCTATCTCCTATCTATCTATCTATCTATCTATCTATCTATCTATCTATCTATCTATCTATCTATCTCCTATCTATCTATCTATCTATCTATCTATCTATCTATCTATCTATCTATCTATCTATCCATCTATCTCCTGTCTGTCTGTCTATCTGTCTATCTATATATCACTCCATCTGTCTGTCTGTCTACCTCTCTGTCTGTCTATCTATCTCCTATCTATCATCTATCTATCTCCTGTCTGTCTGTCTGTATGTATGTCTGTCTGTCTATCTATCTATCCATCATACTGAGTACAAATGCTGGAAAAGCTGGGTGACCTCCATTACACTGACTACAGGATACTGGAAAAGCTGGGTGACCTCCATTACACTGACTACAGGATACTGGAAAAGCTGGGTGACCTCCATTATACTGACTACAGGATACTGGAAAAGCTGGGTGACCTCCATTATACTGACTACAGGATACTGGAAAAGCTGGGTGACCTCCATTACACTGACTACAGGATACTGGGAAAGCTGGGTGACCTCCATTATACTGACTACAGGATACTGGGAAAGCTGGGTGACCTCCATTATACTGACTACAGGATACTGGAAAAGCTGTGTGACCTCCATTACACTGACTACAGGATACTGGGAAAGCTGGGTGACCTCCATTATACTGACTACAGGATACTGGGAAAGCTGGGTGACCTCCATTATACTGACTACAGGATACTGGAAAAGCTGGGTGACCTCCATTACACTGACTACAGGATACTGGGAAAGCTGGGTGACCTCCATTATACTGACTACAGGATACTGGGAAAGCTGGGTGACCTCCATTATACTGACTACAGGATACTGGGAAAGCTGTGTGACCTCCATCATACTGAGTACAAGATGGTCCCAGAGCTGTATATATATATGGCTCCTCCTGATTATTTGGTCATATATATACTGTATATAGCTGCTGTGTCTGGTCAGTGGTGTGGGTGGGTGGTTGTGTGTCTGTCTGTGTGTTGTCACTCCTCTCACAGTACCTGACACCTTCCAGCGCTCAGCAGCCTCACTTACTGTCAGAGCTGCTGCTGGATGACTTCAGTCCCTCTCTGGCAGCCATGGACGGCAGGATCCCGCCAGCTGCTGGTCCCTCCCCACACATGTCTGTAGTGGCCGGGGCCTCCAAGAAGCCAACAGCACCTGGCAATAGCGGGCCCCCTCAGCTGTCGGATGCCGTGCCCGGCCAGGGCTGGATGTTTTTCCTGCTTCTTCCTCACACGCTGCTGCTTCTCCCCTCCCCCTCACTGTCCTACAGAGTGTGGTATGAGGGGGAGGGGCCAGCAGCAGCTTGTGAGGAAGAAGCAGGGAGAAGATCCAGCCCTGGCCGGGCACGGCATCCGACAGCTGAGGGGGCCCGCTATTGCCAGGTGCTGTTGGCTTCTTGGGGGCCCCGGCCAGGACAGACATGTGTTAAGGCTGTCTGCAAAAGCAATAGCTTTTGCAGACAGCATTAACTGTCTGAGACCTTAGTGGGCCCCTGCCTGAGTGGGCCCGGGGGCGACCGCCCCCTTTGCCCCCGCCTATTTTCGCTACTGGATGTTTCACATGACACATATCTTTATACAATAGAAATCACTAGATCCATATGTCACCATAAAATCAGCCCTTGTATACTGTAAGACGCAGGATCAGGAAAAAACATGCAGAAAAGGCACGGTTTGTCCGAGAGAATAGACAGACAGTAAGAACTTAGGGATGTGTACACGGCACTGGGCTTCTGTATACACCTTTTAATAACAAAACTTCTTGGCCGACAGTTACCTGTCCCATTCTCTCCCTGTATTTCTCATTCACTTGAACATGTGAAACAGTCAAACATTCCTGTGATCTCTATGAGGAGGAGAAAGCCGTAGCCAGACAACTCTTGCATTGGCTTATCTCTCCGAGAACAAAGTGTATGGGGACCTTTCTAAGAACAAACTTTATGGGGAACTTAAGTGAATTTAACATTTATGCTAATATATTTTTTTATAAATCACCCGGTTAGCATTGATGTTGAGATCTCGTGGTGTGGTCCGTCTTTCAAATTGCCGCCTGGTTATCACCAACTGTAATTTCTACATATGCAGATCGTTGGAGTTCTATGCACTGAAGGCGGGCCCTGCACCCACAGTGTACCAACATCCCCTCCCCTCAGTGGCGTGGCCAGACTTGATTCTGAAGGAGGCGTATCACAAAGGGAAAGGGATATCCGTACACTGGGAGCATCAGGCCCGCCTCCAGTTCACAGAGAGACACGATTTGCAGATGAAGAAACCAGTGCAGATAGCGGGAACTGGGCGGCTATTTTAAAAATGGACTGTACCACCGGGATCTCCACATCGGCAAATTAATTAGCATAAGTGGTAAATTTGCTTGAAGACCCAACAAGCCCACACCACAAATGCATTGTCAGCTGAATGCCTAGATAACATAAGATGATACTAAATAACATTATACACAGCTATTTCTTAGTCTCTGGGAGAAAGAGCTGTACTTCATCTACTCCTGAAAGACACTAATAGTGTATAGACTTTTTCCTGTTCATTAGTTCCCATTCATTGCAGTAGCCATAAAGCACACACACCCTGCTGTGCTGTCTATACCGACACTACTACTAATGATGCAGCCTTCCTGCTAAAGGCATTTTAACAGAACTAAGAAATCTCTGCTGATGTACCAGTATTAGACATGTAAAATATTATATATGGCAGTGAAGGGATACATTTGTTTAAAACCATAGTAAAAAAAATCTTATGTACCTTATCTCATGTACCTACGGCATAACCAAAGTATTTTAATTCTGAGTTAATAAAAGCCAATGGCTACCTTTGAGGCACTGTATACTGTATATTGTGTTTATATATTTTCCTATGCACAATATTAGTCATTTCAATCTGAATGCAGGCAGCAATGACTCGAATGTGATAAATGAGGTTTAGACTGGGCAAGTGTACATAGGGTTAATGAGTTAAACTTTGAGACAGATGCAATTGTCACACATGATTTATCTGTATCCAGTGAAGACAGCCAAAGTCATCAATGGGACTGACAGATAATGGTGTTGCTGACTGTTTTTCATCCTGGAGGGGGTTATCTTTGAACTAAGCCGAGACTGTCTATTCGTGTCCTATCTGCTGAGGCCTATTCACCTATAAACTTCCACATTCTGTTCTCAGGACCCGTCTTTCTTAAGAGAAAATCCAAAGAATACAAAATGCATGTGGCAATGATATTCCTCAGACATTGATATGCCTCAGGCAGTGTAAATTGGAGAAAATTGAGCCCTAGAGAGAAGTGTAAACTGAAACAAAATGCATAAAACCGCCTCCAAATATTGTGTGTAATTTACAGCATTGGTCAGAATATGTGGAGCAGAGGAACTTTTTGAGCCACTGCATCATCTATAGCTACATTTCATCCTTAGGTTGGCCTAGATACTACAATGCCTTATTCTCATGAACCTTTTTTGGGACTAAAAAAAATGGGATAGTTTACTATCAATATGTCAATTTTATGCCGTTATGCTGTCGGTTGTGTCTGGGGTTTTTTTCCGCGCCAAATTCATTAATGTGGTGTTTTTATGGGACAAAACCGATTATCCCACCACACTAGAATTGTGTGGTGTTTAGAATAAAAAAACTGTCAAAAAATGGTTTGCATAATAAATCTGTCTACTTAAAGGACACACCTATAACACACCTACACTTGCCCACTTGGTGTGTTCTTGGACAGAAATGACGGATTTATCACTTCTCAGCCTTTTGGCTGTGATCAAGTGTAGTATCTGTTCTTAACACATATGCCCCCTGTAGACCATATACTAAATGGATTATTAGAACAGGGAGATAGAAAAAGTTCAGTGAACAAAAAAAAGAAAAAAAAAGATGGGTTTGTTGGGTTTTTAGAAAAAATGTGTTGCACACTTTTAGTAAAAATGTCAGAACACTAAACTGATGAGAAAAATGGACAAAAACCTGACAATTTGCTGCCTGGAACACGTTAGTAAATCAGCCCCAAATATCTCTCACTCGCAACATATCACTAGAGATGAGCGAACCGGGTTCGGGTTCGAGTCGATCCGAACCCGAACGTTCGGTATTTGATTAGCTGGGGCTGCTGAACTTGGATAAAGCTCTAAGGTTGTCTGGAAAACATGGATATAGCCAATGACTATATCCATGATTTCCACATAGCCTTAGGGCTTTATCCAACTTCAGCAGCCACCGCTGATCAAATGCCGAAAGTTCGGGTTCGGATGGACTCGAGCATGCTTGAGGTTCGCTCATCTCTACATATCACTTAACATATATGAGCAGTACAGGGGCAACCTATTACTTTCAGTGGGTAATTGTGCAATTCTGCACTTTCCCTATGGTGGCACTGCAGGAAAATTAAACATTTGTTTCTAGGTCAACCATAGATTATAGATCATCGCTTGGGGTCTAAGCGACAGGACAAGTATCTCATTAGAAAAGCATGATAAGAAGGGAAAAAAACAAGCACAAAAAATTGGACAAGACCTTTAACTTCAGAGTTTAGAATTCCACAGGAATCTTAAAGGGTTGCCTAAAGAATTAATTTTTATTGAATTTTATTTTTATTGTTGACTGCATGGTAATACAATAAGCATTACTTCCCTAACTAAATATCCAGGAAGTGGAGTTCAACAGGGCCACTTACCACTGGAGACGCAGTCGTGGGGGATCGAGGAGTTGAATAATGCGTATTTGATTTTCTCATTCAGCCTGCCCTTTATGAAAATAAAATGATGTCCCTGACAACCCCTTAAAGCAGTGATTTTCAACCTTTTTTGAGCCGCGGCACACTTTTTATACTTAAAAAAATCCCGGGGCACACCACCAACCAAAATGGCATAAAATGACACTAAAACAGTACATATTATACATATAGTTAATAATATAGATTCTAAATGTATTTATACTCACTCAGTGTGAAACCTGGGCCTGTTTTCTTCTGCCCCCTGTGGTTCTCTCCACCATACTTCTCCCCCCTACTTCTCTCCTGTGCTTCTCTCCACCATACTTCTCCCCCCTGCTTCTCTCCTGTGCTTCTATCCCCCGTGCTTCTCTCCCCCGTGCTTCTCTCCACCATACTTCTCCCCCCTGCTTCTCTCCACCACACTTCTCCCCCCTGCTTCTCTCTTGTGCTTCTCTCCACCATACTTCTCTCCCCCTTGCTTCTCTCCACCAAACTTCTCTCCCCCCTGCTTCTCTCCGCTGTTTCTCTCCCCCATCCCCATGTTTCTCTCCCCCCTGCTTCTCTCCCCTGTTTCTCCCCCATACCCAGGTTTCTCTCCCCCATTGTTTTCTCCTGTTTCACAGGGGCACCATAGTTTGGGGAACTTTCCCCGCGGCACATCTGACCATGTGTCACGGCACACTAGTGTGCCACGGCACACTGGTTGAAAATCACTGCCTTAAAGAGAAACTTTTCACCTTTTCATCTGTAAAAAAATCTTCTTATCTTACACAATACTTTGTTAGGATCAGGGCTGCACTCTGCCGGAGTGCGCCAATGGACTTCTGGAGAGGCCGACAGCACCCATAGTAACCGCTCAGGCCGGTTGCTGGGGGCGTGCCAATGACGTCCCTAGCAGTCGGCCTGCTTTTGACAGCGCTGTGGCGCTTTTCCTTTAATGTAGCTACAGCCGGGGTTTTAGCACTCCCGGCCGATCGGCATAAGGTTTTAGTATGTGTTGATTGTGACTGACAGCTGACACACCAGTCAGCTGTCAGCCCCTGGGCTGGACCTGGAGCCTCAGCCCCAATCGCTGGGGCTGAGACTCCAGGTGCCATAAATATCTTCCCCTCTGCCTCAGTCCTTGCCTGCGATAGTGCCTAGTTTACTAGTGTATCTTGACCTAGCGTTTACCCTGCATTGTAATTCTGGTTATGTGACTTCTGGCTTCTGACTTTTTGGACACATTTTTGTACTGCATTGTTTGGCCGTTTTTGACTCTGATTTCTGACCACGCTTCTATTGTGTGTGTCTGTCTTGTTTTGTTCTGTGTTGCACTTTGGAAAGATCAGGGACTGCCGTCCAGTGGTCCGTTGCCGTTTAGGGCATCTAAGGCGAGTAGGTAGGAACAAAAGGGTGGGTGCTAGTGTCAGGGCTCACCTGTCCTTTTGTCTACCTGTCCCTATCCTAACATACTATGTTTAATACATTACGCAGAAAAAATATATGACATGCTGTAAGGGGAACAATCAGCAGGTTAGACAACTTAAACCTGCTGATAGCTCCCTATTGTGCATGGGGTGCTGAGGATGAAAGTCTCTTACCGTCATCCTTGGCACCATTTCTGTGTAGTTTGCAGTTTAATGCAGCGTTTAGTAATAACAATCTGGCCTGCTCCTCCCTTTATAATTATCAGTGCTAGCTCCGCCCTCCAAATTAATTGAACTACAAACGGCACGGAAATGGCATAGACTAACCTGCATCCAAGGTCGCTTTAACCAGAGGGCACATGGTGCACGTGCACCGGGCCCACTGGTTAAAGGGGCCACCCCTAGCAGGCCGGCCGTTGCTATGTGCGACCAGTGCGGTCGACTGGGCTCCGGCCACCAGCCTGTCAGGGGGGAGCGCCATGGATGAGTAATCTACTTACCCCTCCATGGCGCCCCCTGCAGGGCCCCCCGTCCGCCGCTGCCCTGCCCGGCCATTGGCTCCCTCCCTGTCAGTCACTCTTGTAGCCGCACTTCCTGCGGTCACAAGAGGCCGCACTCTCCCTCTGACGCCCGACGTCACTGGAGCGTCGGCGCGAGGGTAAGGGGAGTGCAGCCTCTTGTGACCGCAGGAAGTGCTGCCACAAGAGGGAAGAAAAGAGGAACGCGTGGACCTAGGTGAGTAAAAGTGTTGTTTTTCAATGTTATATGGGAGGGGGATCGCATATACTATTGGGGAGCACAGGGGGCTATATACTATGGGGGAGCACAGGAGGCTATATACTATGGGGGAGCACAGGGGAGCTATGTACTACTGGGGAGCACAGGGGGCTATATACTATGGGGGAGCACAGGGGGCTATATACTATGGGGGAGCACGGGGCTATATACTATGGGGGAGCACAGGGGGCTATATACTATGGGGAAGCACAGGGGGCTATATACTATGGGGGAGCACAGGGGGCTATATACTATGGGGGAACACAGGGGGGCTATATACAATGGGGGAGCACAGGGGAGCTATATACTATTGGGGGGAGAGCTCAGGGGGGGCTATATACTATTGGGGGGAGAGCTCAGGGGGGCTATATACTATTGGGGGGAGATCTCAGGGGGGCTATAAACTATTAGGGGGAGAGCACAGGGGGGCTATATACTATTGTGGGAGAGAACAGGGGGGCTATATACTATTGTGGGAGAGCATAGGGGGGATATATACTATTGGAGAGCACAGGGGGGCTATATACTATTGGGGGAGAGCACAGGGGGGCTATATACTACTGGGGAGAGTGCACAGGGGGGCTATATACTAATGGGGGAGCTCACAGGAGGGCTCTATATAAATGGAGGAGCACATGAGGGTCTATATACTACAGGGAGACCTTAAAACTATGGAGGCACAGAGGGGTGTAACTATGTAGTGGTACAGAGGGGTGTAACTACTATATAGGGGTACAAGGGACCTAACTACTGTATGTGTTGGAGCCTAAAATATTTGTCTGGCAGATTCTGGAGACAAGATTCACAGCCAGGAGAAGACTTCAAGGTGGCCCAGGCTGGATGGAGAGAAAAAGAAAAGGTGACAGACTCTGAAAGGAGAAGACACCACCGGTGAGTCACTGGATATAACTGCACTCTGTTATAGGGTTGTAGTGTTAGGGGTCATGATGTGGCGGTATTATGTAATGGTATCATTGGTGATATCTTTCTGTTTTGTTTAGTGCAGTTTTTATGTAATATGTAATCACTGTATGGTGGATATAGTGTTATAAGGTAACTACTGTATGTATTGGGGCTCTTGATACAGTGTGTGTGTGTGGGGGGAATTCAGTACATTATACAATGTGCCGAAAGGGAAGGGGGGGGGGCACTCTTGAGGGCTGTGCACTGGGCCCACCAATGTATTTAAACAGCCCTGCCTGCATCCTTAGCACCCCGTGCGCAATAGATTCGTCTAACCTGCTCACAGTTCTCCTTTAAGGATGTTATATTTTTTCTGCGTAATGTACTAAACATAGTATACATGAAAAGTATTGTGTAAGATGAGAATTGACCTTTTCATCTGTAGAAAAACATTATCAGTAGCACGTGTCACTAAACAATGCAGAGCAGTATAGTCTGAGATGCTGTTAATGTAGAGCATTAAGTTTTGTATAGTTATAATAAAGTAGGTCCAGATGGGGAAGTTACCTTTGGGACATACAGTGTCATAAGGTGACCCCTAGTATAAGAAGTTTCTGCTGGATTGTGCCATATGTTCTACCCCATCTGTATTGTTAACAGTGCCAGCAAGTTTTGCTAAATGGGAGACTCCTGATGTGGAAAAGTCCACTTGGTGCAATCAATTATCATATACTGTATTTACCATCTTCTGCAGCAGAAATTATATTAACCTTATGTCCAATTTTCGGTCAGGGCCATATATATTGGAAGTCTGTAAATCTAAGAAAATACATGATCATATTGCATCAGCTGTGTTTAAAATTAATGAAGAAATTAATAAAAAGTCAAATTAATATCTTCAAGAGAGTCACCTACTGTAGCTGTTGTGACTAATATATGAAATAAAGTGTCCCTAAAGGGTGAGCCTCACTATTAACTCAGAATAGAGTTGTTTGAGCACTTAAATGTTTGCTGTATGTTGAGTGGGGATGCATATCATCCCTATTAAACCTCCTGGGGGCCAAATTGTTCAGTCTAGCCCCCAAATGGTTAAGTGTGTGTGGATGGGGCATATCATCCCTATTTAACCTCACAGGGGCCAGATTGTTTAGGGTGCCTAGCATCCTCACTTATCCACCTGGGTGCTAGATTGTTCAGTCTGGCCTCCAAGGGGTTAAGTGGGCATGTATGTCATTTATTGGACACGAGGTTGATGACCAGTAGATTTTTTCTTTTTAATCAAATGGTCAATAAGGGGTGTAGGGTGTTTTTATTTAAATAAAAAATGTTTTTCTAGTGTGTATTTTTTGTAATTTGCAGGCTTAGTATTGAAAGCTGCCTGATAGCAAACATTAAGCTAAGCTTAGTAACTCCTAGTATCACTAACCCCCACATAATTACTCCAGTCCCCACTGCCATAGGGTACTGGGAAGAGCCTGGTACTTGTAGTCCTGAAACACCACAAAATTGAGCTCCTGGACTTGGCAGCAGCAAGCTAGTATTGTCAGGCTATGGAGGACCCTTTCCACTCTGGTATTACTGGGCTGCTGCTGTTTGTTTTTTACCTAGTTGATTATGGAAAAGAGGGGGAACCCTACACAAAAAAATAATAATAATAATAATAATAATAATAATAATAATAATAATAATAAAAAAAGTATGTAGAACCGCCCATCTTTTCCATAACCAGACAGGTATAAAGGTATAAAACCAAACAGCAGCAGCCTATTAATACCAGAGTGGGAAGGGCCATTTATTTTTGCCCTCCCCAGCCTAATAATACCAGCCTGCTACTGCCCAATTCAGGAGTGCCATTATTAGACGCTGCAGAACTACTGGTACCTGGATCTCCCAAGTAAACCTGTGGAGGTGGGGGTTAGTTTTGGCCATTTTACAGGCTAACATTAAGTTCCAAATTTGTAATGGAAGCAGTCTATCAGACAGTTTTCCCTACCGAGACCGAGTTCACATAGAAAGGCCGGTGCTGTAAAGATGATCCTGGCCGGTACTGCAGTACCAGCCAGATGAACTTCATTTGTGCAGAATTGGGATGCGGGCGCATCCGCGTTCGGCCAAACCCCATTCACCATAGCACACAATCAAGGGAAAAGCGCTGCAGCCGGAGCCACACTTTCCATAGTGTTAACTGACAGTACTGTGCGGCTGCAATTCAATGAATAGTGGCCGCACAAAACTGACATGACCATTTTTGCTGCAGCCGCTAGGGATCTTGTCTGGAGTGCCCACTATGGGGGTGATTTATCAAAGGGTGTAAAATTTAGACTGGTGCAAACTGCCCACAGCAACCAACCACAGCTCCTCTTTCATTTTACCAGAGCTGTAAGCTGAGCTGTGATTGGTTGCTGTGGGCAGTTTGAACCAGTCTACCCTTTGATAAATCAGGGCCTATGTGTATACACTCCGTCCGGGATTACATTAAATGTAGTGCAACGTAAATTTTCTATTAACCCCTTAAGGTCAAAGCCTATTTTCGTTTTTGCGCTTTTGCTTATTCCATTTTAAGTTTAAAAGTCCATAGCGCTTGCATTTTTTCACCTAGAGACAAATATGAGAGCTTATTTTTTGCGAAACCAATTGTACTTTGCAATGACAGGCATTATTTTTCCATAACATATGCTGCGAAACCGGAAAAAAATCATTTGTGCTGTCAAATTGAAAAAAAAACAAATTTGTTTTTGATTTTGGGGAGCTTTGCATTTACGCCGCCCGTCCTATGGTAAAACTGACTTGTTATGCATGTTCCTCAAGTCGTTACGATTACTATGATATATAACATGTATAACTTATATTGTATCGGATGGCCTGTAAAAAATTCAAACCATTGTTAACAAATATACGTTCCTTAAAATCGCTCCATTCCCAGGCTTATAGCACTTTTATCCTTTGGTCTATGGGGCTGTGTGAGGTGTCAGTTTTTGCGCCATGATGTGTTCTTTCTATTGGTACCTTGATTGCGCATATACGACTTTTTGATCGTTTTTTATTACATTTTTTCTGGATTTGATGCGACCAAAAATGCGCAATTTTGCACTTTGGAATTTTTTTGCGCTGACGCCGTTTACCGTGCGAGATCAGGAATGTGATTAATTAATAGTTCGGGCGATTACGCGCGCGGCGATACTAAATATGTTTATTTATTTATTTATTCATTTATATTTATAAAATGGGAAAAGGGGGGTGATTTGGACTTTTATTAGGGGAGGGGATTTTTTATTAATAAAAACACTTTTTTACTTTTGTTTTACTGTAACTAGAAGCCCCCCTGGGGGGCTTGTATATAGACAGCACTGATCTCTCATAGAGATCAATGCTGTGTATATACACAGCAAAGATCGATTAGATCGGTCATAGATTACTATGGCCTGCTGCAGGCCATAGCAATCTATTGCCGAGCCGGGATCAGCGTCATTCCGACGCTGAGGCCCAGCACGGGCAGAAGAACGGATCTCCCCCCCCGCGATCGCATCGCGGGGGGGAGATCCGTCCCACTAGACACCAGGGACACGGAGAGCACAGCATCTAAGTGCAGCTGTCAGGTTTGACAGCTGCACTTAGAGGCTTAATTAGCCGCCGCGGCAACGGGACCCGCGCCGGCTAATAGAGGCACTGCCCGGCTGCACGTGTCAGCCGGGATCAGCGCCGTTCAGAGCGCGGTCCCGGCAGGACCCCGCTCTGAACACCCCGAGCGGCACCATGACGTATCAGATACGTCATGAGTCGCTAAGGGGTTAATCACAGCCGTTGTTGAAAATCCACAACAACCGCCATGATTAACAGAAAATTATGTTGTGTGAACTTAGCCTAAGGTCGGGTTCACACTACGTAAAAAACAAGGCGTATTTCATAACAACGGGCGTAGTTGCCGTTATTTGCGCAACTACCCCCGTTATGGAATAAGGCTGTGTTTTTACGTAGTGTGAACATAGCCTAAGCCTGTAAAGTAAGTAAAAAAAAAAGAAATTTTTTTAAAATTGAAATAAAAATTTCCCCACTCCCCTCGTTGACCATTTTATCAAAAAGAAAAATCCACTGGCCATGGACCTAGTCCAACAAATCCATAGTAGTCCTCAGGATACCGATATCTGCAAAACAAAAAGTAGAGACACACAAAAAAGGCAGGAACAGAACACCCATAATTTTGACAGGTGTTTTGCTCCTTACATTATGCAGCATCTGAGACTCTGCTCAGCCAATCGGCAGCTGAGGCAGGACACCACTGCAGCCTTCAGTCACTGGGATTCAAATGCTGAATGATCGGACTCGGGCATGCTTGAATTACGTATATCTCTAATTCTAACATGCCTGAACTTTTTCAAAACTATCACTAAAAGTTGCTATTGCACCACCTCCTTCTCATCTCCCTGTGTCTCGTTATCATCAAAGCTAAACCATATTGGGTGACCTTACAATCCACCTGCCAGAATCAGTATCACGATGTACCCCTGAGGGAAACATCCACACCACTGACATCAGGGGAGAGGGCAGTGCAGAGTGCAGTGCAAGGGCTCCATGTGTTCTGGTGTCTGTTACAGTTTCCTCAGATTTCTTCTCTTTTACTGTCAACCCTGAATACTTTATGGGTCCTGTCCATTTTTTTGTTCTTTAATAGTTTTTAAAATGCACCTGTTTTTGTGCTCTTTATATTGATTTTCGCGGTATTTCGGTTTATATCCTTGTTCATGAATATTTAATAAAGATAGTCTCTATTGGTACATTTGGGATGTGACGTTTTTTTCCATTGCATGGTGCTTGTTTTTATGGTTTTAGTAAAAATAAAAATGTCAATTTTCACATTCCTTCTGCTTAACCCTTAATGTACTGCAGTGTTCACTTACATGCTGCAACACAAAAAAAAAGGGTTAAAAAGCAGAAGACAAGGAGATCACTGCTTTACTACTGATGCACTGATAACCTCTGACCACTGCAGAAGCTCCGGAGAACAGAAGTCAGGGGTTATCGGAGCAGTGAAACAGAGCTCTCATTGTCTTGTTCTTTTAACCTTTTTTTGTGTTGCAGCATGTAAGTGAACATTGGGTGTACATTAAGGGTTAAGCAGAAGGACACAGGATAGTTCTTATCTTCCCTGTGCATCTCCGGGCCCCCTTCCTGCATGGGCAGCTGCTGTCAAGCTATTTACAATATGTAGTTTCATTCCCAATTTTATTGACTGGGCAGTATTATTTTTACAATGCCGCTGTATTGTTTAACGATATGGTTTACCATGACAGTAGGGGGAGCGCAAAGAAGGTACTGCACAGGGCACCATCTAGCCTATTCACTGTATTTGATTTTGATGCAAATAACTCATTTAGAGTTAATTCAGTAGCGCTGCAGAAATTCTATAGAAATATGAAGGTGCATGGACATATTTAAAACCGAAGAAACATTACTTGAGTCATATCTAATTATAAAAGGCCAGATTGAGAATCTGTCAGAGGGAAACAACCTGCAAAAATAAGTGATACTTATCTGGAAGGAAATCCAGCCTTCTGTTGTGTAATATGTGATGACTCTCTTGTCACATTCACAGAACATTCTTTATATGATGACATGATAATGTAAGGCACCCAGTATAAATGTGTCAAGTTTTTTCCACTGCCGACAGGGCTGAAAATAGTATTTATGTGTTATATATCACAACAGAAAATTTAGACTACTAGAAACTGACTATAGGTTATGTTGGCTAAAGTGTCTGTAGAGATTGAATATTACTGATTGAGATGAACCTGCAGATGTGGTTGGTAAATCCACAGTAAAAGAATTTAAGCATATCTGGCATAAACATAAATCTATGAAAGATAAAAATATAAGAGAAATACTATAAGGGCATGTGGTCTATTCTGCCAAATATATTTCATGTTTTCATGAACCAGTAAATCCAGGTGTCTATTTCTATTTGTGGCGAAATTCAAATGGACGAATTATTATTTTCAACAACAGAATAGGGGATTTTGGGCTTTCTCTGCCACCAAGGCCCAAGTGAGACTAATACCTCTGAAGGTATGCTCCAATTATAATAGATATATCTTGCTAATCACTTGCATGTATCTGTTAAATCTACTGTATAGTGATAAGAACGATCACAATGTGAAAATTGTTACCTGCTATTCCCTTTCATTTCATTACAGTAATTACATAGTTTATATAAAAGGTCCAGTTTGGCACATCAGATAACATTAATTATGGATTTTGTCGCGTATTTGAAATGTTATGCGATTGAGAAATTAGGAAATGTTGATGGATTTTCGTCTGAGCAGCTATGCATCCTGTATCATAGTGAGCAATACCTTTTTCTATTCAAAGACCACACTGTGAAATCAATACATCCTTCCAGTTTGATGTATTTGGGCGATTTGGCAAAACAAAAAGTAGACTGCAGAGTACAAGAAAAAAAAATGAACTGAAGCTTGAAACTAAATTTATTGGACAGGTTTTCCATTTCCACTCAATGTTCTATAGACCTTGCACAGGCAGAGCCTAGAAGACCCCCCACGGGCAGCAAGCTTTTGTGTCTGGCATTTCTCTCCATAGTGGAGGTGCCCGTCATTTGTTAGCATTTTGTTTATTTAAGCCAAAGTGATTTGGAGTTTGTTCACACAGAAGGGATTACATCATTAGTGCTGACAATGTCATCCAGACAGCCGGGGTTCGTGGCCTTTTCATCTGTGAGTGACATGAGGATACTGTCAATCACACAATGGATAATTACATTAGAATGCCTAATTAACATCCACAATTGTAGCTAGTTCTGTTTTTGACAAAAATTATAACAGGTTCTTAGTTTAACTTTATTTACTTACCCGGTGGCAAGAAAATTCAGAATTAGAGTGACATTGCTTTAAATTAACTTCAAATTTACATAAATTATCATGAGAACAGGCACTTTGCTTTCTTGGCTGAATAAAATGAACTATTATGGGTGCTAATTAGATGTTTTTGAATTTTACCATTTGTGGTCAACTTACATTAAAATCTGTATGTGTGCTGAAAGTTCTGAAAGTGAAGGTCTTTTCACACTGTGTTTGCAGTGTAGATACATTGTATGCACTGAGACTCCTACGGCATACAGTATATGTGTCCATAGATCCCCATTACCTGGGAGAATCTCCAGTGCTGTGGATTACATTTATTTTCTGTATGAAATGCACTATTCCATGCACAGGCATTCAGTAACTAAACATATTTTTAATGCAGTCTAAAAAAATTACAAAAAATCCCAGGTCCTGCTGATGGCTAGAAACCAGGTACGTTGCGAGCGGCTCTTTCAGCCGCAACATCATGGCCCCGCTGAGCGATTGCCTGCTCAGCCAATCAGTGACTGGGGTGGTGTGACTCAGCCAGGTATCAGACCTTGCAGCTGGAAGAGCTGCAGGCGGCTGGCAGCTGTCACTGGACCATTCACTGGGCATTCTTCTTTTTGTAATTTCACAGAACTTCTCCTTTAACCCTTTGAGGACCAGGTCCAAAATGACCCAGTGGACCGCGCAAATTTTGATCTTAGTGTTTTCGTTTTTCCCTCCTCCCCTTCTAAGAACTCTAGCACTTTCAGTTTTCTATCTACAAGCCATGTAAGTGCTTGTTTTTTACAGGAATAGTTGTACTTTGTAATGGCATCTTTCATTTTACCATAACATGTATGATAGAATCCCAAATATATTATTTATGAAGATATAAATTGGTGAAATCGTAAAAAAGAATGCAATATGGTAACGTTTGGGGGTTCCTGTGTCTACGTAATGCACTATATGGTAAAAGCGACATGATACCCTTATTCTATAGGTCAGTCCGAACACAACCATATGCAGGATTATGCAGATTCTCTAATGTTATATATTTTTTTTAAATGAAATCCTTTTTTTTGGCAATTGATTATAAATAAAATAGCCCTATTGTGACGCTTATAACAGTTTTATTTTTTCACCTATGGGGCTGTATGGGGTGTCATTTTTTTCCGGCATGATCTCTAGTTTTTATTAATACCATATTTGTGAAGATCGGACGTTTTGATCACTTTTTATTAATTTTTTTAAATATTTTTTTTTACACCAAATTGGTAATCCGCGCACTTTTTTCCCTCTTTTCGTGTACGCCGTTTACCGTTCGCAATGACGCTTGTAAAATTTTAATAGATCGGACAATTACGCACGCTACGGTATATTATGTTTATTTGTTTATTTATTTTTATATGTTTTATTTATATAATGGGAAAGGGGGGTGATCGCGGCGTTTAAGGAGTTAATGACACGCGGCAGCACGATCGCTGCAGCGTGTCATTACCGTTGATGTCCCGGCTGCTGATTGCAGCCGGCCCCCACCTGCTATAAAGCGTATCATAGCTGGAGAAACACCCAGGACGTATAGTTACGCCCTAGGTCGTCTGGGGACAGACTTCCATGACATAACTATATGCCCTGGGTCGTCTAAGGGGTTAAAGAGGAATATAGACATTTTCGTTACCCCTTATCGGTTTTATCTTGACTTAAGCTACCTCCAGAAAAGTCCGGCAACAGCGTACCCCCACTCTCTTGATCCTGAACACATGAGGGCTTTGCTGAACCAAGCATTGAGGTGCATGGGTGTTTTGTTGGACATAGCTGTCGGCCGAATGAGTCTTTGACCAACAACTTATTTCTATGGCCAGCTTTGGTAGTGGTGGCAACAGTAAATCATATTCAAATGAGTTTTATCAGTGTAGCCAGGACTAGTGCAGTGACTAGACTGAGAGGGAGAGCACAGCCCTAGAGGTCAACCAGGGAGACGCACTTCTGATTAATATTATTTGGATGTGATGCACCACATATGAGGTCTTGGCTCCACTTTAGGGACCAGGAAAAAGCTACAGGGTCCTTGTAAACGTATAACCCAGGCTGAGAGTTGTAGCTGCAGACATTGAAAATAAGACAGGGATGAGGTATCTGCTTGGACTACTCCTCTAGTATCACAGGAACAACAGTCGTTGAACAAGCATCTCCCTTTCCCACTGCACTTACTAGAGGCTTTGCTGTGCTTTACATAGTGCTGCTAAGACAGCCCAGCCTAGGGATTTCTCTTATGGCTCTACTGGGCATTGTTCCCACCTAGCCAGAATCCTGCTCCACACAGATGAGGGGCAACACCCCGAAACAGATGTATGTGGATGGTTACCTAGCCTTGGTTTATCCCTTGTCATTACATTGACTTATAGGGCCACTTAATATGGTGGTTTTGGTGGTTTCCTAACAGAAGCTGCCCCTTGGCTGGGTCCTTCCCGGAGGGATGTGTTTTGAGGCTCTTCAGTGAGGCTCCACGGGCTCCTTTTTTGCATATTCATGTTTCCAAGGGGGCAATGCACCTAGGAATTCGCTGCATTGAGCGCTTTCACTGGCAGCCGGCAGTGTTGCCGTTTGCTGAACTCAGGAAGACCAGCCAATCTGTTTCTCTTATGGCTTTACTCAGCCTAGGGTTATGGCATGTTCCCCTCTGATAGATATATCATAGGTTGAGAAAGGGTCTTAAGACTTGCTTACAAGTAGGAACACAATCTGTATGGAGTTTATTCTTCCTGTGCGTGTGTCTTTTTTTTCCAGTTACTCTAGTTTCCTCGCACTATCCAAAGTGATACGGATAGGTGACTGGACTTAGGGGAGCTGTACTGTGCATGGTAGAAATGGACCCAACAATGAAGATCCAAAGTGTCTAGAAATTGTAGTTCTAGGTTTGCAGCCCAGATCAGAAGGCCTCTGTGTTTGTTTCCTACACATGTCATTATCTTGCTCATCAAACAGAAGTCACTAGAAACCTCCTCTCATTTTCTCAACATCTTACATCTGTTATAGCAGAAATAAAATAATAGATATGCCCCAATGTGCTGTTAGAATGCCAGTTTTCAAACTAACAGTCGTCCTCCATCCCGCTCGGCCAATTACTGACTAAAACAGGACAACTCTGCAGCCTGTGAGTGGGCTGTCGCTCCCCAGACAAGAGGGACAGCATGCTCCAATCACTGCAGCTCTCTCCTGTTACTAACAAAAAAACAAATTTGAGCAGCTCTCCTATACCACCATTCAGGCTAGGCAGGAGCACGTTGCCATGGCTAAAATTGCAAACACACAAAAACACAAAAAATGCAATAGCTCGCCACTAATGGTAAGGTACAGACTCAATACAGATATGAAAATCACTAAAAGCAGCCCCCCAACTAAAGAAAAATCTCCATAAAAATAATGAGGCTCTTGGTTACCATTTACAAATAATATAAACCATCCCACCAACGACAAGGTGGCCTCATGCCCAGAAAAGACCCTACAGCCTATGCTCTGGACATGCAGGATCCATCTAATACTGGCAAAAATAATAATAACCACCTGGGTGGGATAGGTGGAGGCCGCCACTCCCCCCATCTGGAACACAGGCACAAAGATAAATTTGGTAACAAAGAGCCTCATTTATTTTTTAGCAGTTGATAGGGCTGCTTCTAGTGATTTTCATATCTGTATTGAGTCTGTATCTTGCCATTAGCGGTGAGATGTTGCATTTTTTTTTGTTTTTGTATGTCTCCTGTCACTAGGTTATAAACTTTGAAAAATGAAGTGCAAGCTCAGTTTCCATTGTAGTTCCTCAATGACAATAGATGAAGAAATAATGGCGGAATTATTTTGTAGAAGTAAAGCTGGTCAAATAATCAGCTGTTATTGTTGGGATAAGTTGAGCCTGGCCTTGTCTGACTCCCGCAGCAGCCATTCCTATAGATGGTTACCATGTAATATACAGACTCGCCAGATCTCCTCCAACAGGAGCTATTCTTCCAGTGGGGCTCTCCATTCTGGATTTTAGAGCGGTGGTCCTGGGCAGAAAGACCCACATGTGATATTCAGTTGCCCTAATAAGTAATATGGACAAGGACTGTCCTCATGGGGCTTCCCCTTTAATTCTAGCAGGCATTCAATATAAACTTCCCCTGTTTTACTCAGAAAGTTATCAGTTCAACTATTTGATAATATCATTTGAAGTAATGTTCTATAAGTAATTGTATACAGTAAGAAGATAGTACAATTATTTTCCATTGTCATGAATACACTATATGTGGAGAGCATAATGAAGTGACTGACCTCGTGCTTTGTTTTCCCTGAAGAAATGGACAGGAATAAGTGCTTTATACTATCAATATTCCTGACAGGCTATACTTTCTATGCTATTGCTCTCAGCATTTCATGAATAAGGTCTTGAGAAAAAAATGCCCTATTTAGAGAGAGCTGCTTTCATTGCAGTCCTGTCATGAAGAGATACAATGACTCAGATCCTGAAGAAGTGAAAGAGGCAATTGACTATTAAAATGTTACCAAGTACCTTCAAAAATAGTCATGTCAGCCATGGCAGCGTGCTTTAGTTTTAGTTATACCTGCAATTTTAGCGGTCATGCCACAATCAAGGGCTGTGTTGGAAATATTATATTTAGGACATGTTCACACACTGTATTAACAATGCCTCTGATTGACATGTCCCTTCCACTGATACTGCCATATTGGCCGCAGGAACATCATTTTATTACCAGGCAGTTGGCTCTTAGGAACAATGCATGTTGGGAGATGTAGTTTCCTGCCTAGGTGCCATGATGTAAAACTGGGATCATTTGTAAAAGTTTGAATCCGGGGCTAGGAGCAGTGTAAACAATTGGGAAAGGTGCCAAACGATCGGTTGGGGATTGGGAGTTCACCTATGTGCTTCTTTTTTTATGGGATTGACAGAATGCCCCTGTATGTCCATTTTTGGCCTGGCCCTGAAAGGGTTAATTAGTATCACTGTTTTTGTCTGCAGTTAAACAGTTGAAGGAACGCCTCCTTCCTCCCACCCAGCAGTAACTGAATGACATACAGGGCTCCATACTGGAGTCCTGCATGTCAGTCATACCGGCAAGGTAAAGAGTGTGAGAGAGAAGGAGAAAATAGCACTCAATAGCACTGGCTATTTCAGCAATTTCAATAAAAAATAGCATTGTCATTACAGTATTACAAAAGCCAACTTTTTGGCTAAGTGTTGGTAATTATAACGCAAATGCTCAAAGATTACCCATCAATAGCTAGATGCAGAACATGAATGTTGTTGGCCACTTGCTCCCCAATAAAAGAATAGCTTTAAAGGGGTACTCTGGCCCAGGGGTATTTTTTTAGTTATGGCTGGGGATGGGGTGGTTATGGCTGGCGGAGGTCACTTACCTACCCCATTCCAGCGCCGGGTCCTGGATCGCGCTGCCCGATACACCCATCCCGTGGCCGCTTTCTGGTGTGAGCTGCCGCATGAGACGTGATGTCTCTAGGCAGCTCAGCCATTCAGTGGCTGAGGCGGGACTTTGCTACGGCCACAGAATGGCTGAGCTGCCTTGTGACGTCACGTCTCATGCGGCAGCTCACACTAGGAAGCGGCCGCGGGTCAGATGTACCGGGTGGTGCGGTCCGGGACCCACCGCCGTCCATAACTACCCCATCCCCGGACCCACCGCCGTCCATAACTACCCCATCCCCGGCCATAGCTGAAAAATACCCGTGGGCTGGAGTACCCCTTTAAGTGAGCACTAAAATGCTTGAGTGTTTTTTACACAAATTAAGGAACAAACCCCATTGAAATAATGGTAGACTCAAGCATTTTTGTATATTTCATTTCAACATCCCTTCAAGAAGAAAAAAAACAAACAAAAAAAAAGTCACCCTCCACTCTGCCAAGCAGGGAGGACCTGCCTCACCTATTTAAATTTTTTGTTTAAAATTTTTGGTATATTTTGTCTCTTGAAGGGATGTACTGTATAAACGAAATACACATAGATTAGAATAAAAATGTTGCAATGTGTTACAAAAAGACAGCAAGTCGTTTGTCTGTCAGTTATTAAAAATGTATGGTCTCCTTTACCACAGCGCCACAAGGTGCTCAGTCTAGCACCCTGTGACTTGATCAAGCACTATGCTCTGCCGAGCATCCTCGCTCAACGCTAATACACTGTATATACCAATAAATTTTTGGTTAGGGCTCCATCAGAGGTCAAAAATCAAGAATTCCTTCCAAGATATTAGTTAAACCTGGCTGAAATGCAGACCGGGAGGAAGCTTAATCAGATTCTTACAATAGGGAATTCAGCCGAAGTACAAAACGCATAAGGCTTATTACTTCAGCATGTGTTCTTACTTCATTTTAGTTTTTTCTCCTTGCACTTCGTATCGAGGGGTTTATTCTGAGAGTTTAGAACACAAATAATCCAATACGAGCAATATTTCAAACCCTCAGCTTTTGTTTGGAGGAATAACATTATTTGTTGTTCTACAAATAGGGAATTTCAAAAGGAACACATTTTTCTTCTGTATCCAGAGACTTTCTTGTGTAAACTCGTCTGACTTTTCTTGATTTAAAATGTCAATGATGTACAATACCTTTCATTGCTGATTGAGGGTGTAAACAAGAAGCCACTACTAGAGGGTACAAAGGATGAATTCACAGGACATGTAGCTGCAAATTCCCATAATGTCCGGGAAACCCCCCACTAAATACGTTCAAGAGAGAAGTACTTGCAATAAGAAACTAAACTAGTATATAAATAGAAGTGTATTTTAAGAAAAAATAGATAATATGAAGGCAGCCTAGATGGACAACGTGAGCTTTTTCTGCCTTCAGTCCTCTTTGTTTCTGTTTTGGTATTGGTGCTACCCCCACCCCACACACAATAACATAAATAAACAATTATACAATTAATATTGCCATGTACATATATAGTTATGATCTTATTTAGGCCACACAGCACACAACAACACACTGTAAATAAAAAATGCAAGAATTGTATGTTTTTGGTCACATTTCATCCCAAAAAATATGGAATAAAAAGGGATTCAAAATCCCATCTATCCTAAAATGGTATAAATAAAAAGTACAGGCAACTGCATGAATAACATGCTCTCAAACAGCTTTATAGATGGAAAAATAAAAAAGTTAAAAGGTAAAGATGAGCGAATACGATTCGATCGAGTAGGCATTCGATCGAATATTGCGGTATTCGAAAGATACTAATTCAATTAAGTAGTGTGGCGAATACGCGGGAAACATTCGAAAAGTCCTCCCATCGCAGTTGGCGCTTTTTTAAATCCAGTCACCATGCAGGGAGGCCGTGAGGGACCCTTGGAGTACGCACGCAGTGCGAAAATGGCGTCTACCCTCATTGGATAGCTGAACCACATGACCTCGAATCTCAAATACTTGGCTCCCGCCTCTCGACCGCAGATGAGCTTTCAACCTAGCCAGGGAAAGATCTTGCAGCAGGGAGAGAAAGGTTTTAGTAGCGTTTTGGTTAGGCAGGCTTACTACAGAACCCAAAAGTCCTTTTCGGGGCTAAGATCAAGCGAAAAAGCCATCTCTGAATCAAAAGCACTTCTCAGTGATAAGACATAGATGATATAACAGCAGCATCAGCAGGTGTATTCATTCCCGTACCCTGTGTGTACAAGTGACTTATAGTGTCCCTGTTTAACACCACTAAGGGCACGTTATACATATTGTTCCAGTAGCCCACTAAGGGCACCTGATATATACTGTTTCAGTAGCCCAGTAAAAGGCACATGATACATATTGTTCCAGTAGCTCAGAAAAAGGCACGTCATACATACTGTTCCAGTAACGTTCATACAGCATTACAACATGATACGCGCGAATAACATGACACTCTGCGGACGCACATTTGGATCATGTATGTAACACTGCACAAGAAATACGAATGAAATGTGTGAACATTGCCATGAATGTTCGTAAAGCGTTCGCAAATAGAGAGTGGCATTATACCGCGATTTGGGGGTGTTGGGTGCACCCAGGCATGCTCCCCCTAATGTCCCAGTGTCATTCCAGAGGTGTTTGCATCATTTAGGGAGGTTTCATGGGGGACTTGGTGACCTCCAAGTGGTCGAATTTTGATTTCCAAGTGCCGCATTTTTTTCCCCCCATAGACTATAATGGGATCGAGTACTCGTTTGAATAGTCGAATTTCGGTGCCTATTCGATTCAAATTCTCGGCAGTCGAATATTTCACTACTCACTCATCTCTATTAAAAGGGGTAAGAATATGATGTCTTTTATTTTTTAAAGTAGCAAAACAAAAAAACTAGATTTATTGGGTATTCTAGTAAGTAGATAAAGTAGCAAAATAGACAGAATTCACCCCAAAAGATATTTTATATTACAGTAATGCTTTAAGGTTGCCACTAAAAAGTACAGTTGTCTCACAAAGAAAATATATGGAAAACAAAATCTAAACAAAATTTAAATAAGATGCATCCTTTAAGTGTCACTGTCGCTATGACTTTCAAAATCTAAATCAGCAGGGGATGTGATATAAAGCAAGTTTGTAATTACATTCATTATTTTTTATGTTATCACGCCGTAAAACAAAGCGGAACTTACCAGAAATCCAGGTCCAGTCTCTTGAAGGCAGATTTTCAGTCTTCTGCTGGTTGAAAAAAAAAAAAAAGACTAAACACATGACAGGTAAACTTTTAACAGGTTAAAGGGGTTGTGTCATGTAGATCTCTCTATTCCCTAGAAGTATATATGGCTCTTGCATTGTTTCCCTGCTCTTTAAGAGTGGTTCACCTTCTGTCAGATTTAAACTGTCCATGTATTACATCAGTGGTATCAAGCTTGCGGCCCACCAGGCTTTGGCTGTTCCATGCAAGTTATGTTGGCATAGCCAGACTAATGATGACTCCAAAATTAAAGGGATTGTTATGGATAAAGTTATATTTATGTCATAGTAGGTACTGCAAAAATGTATTCAAGAGAATTTCTGGTAGGAAACATGTTATCTTAGTAGCAGTATAAACATACAGGGGTCCTTTCTTACCAGATGGGCACCCTGTTAATGGATGAAGTCCTGCAAGCTGTGTTTACACTGGTGAATTGTTTCTTTTAGGCTATGTTCACACTATGTAAGAGACCAGCCGTTCCGTGACCCGGCCGGGTCACGGAGCGACTGGTCTCTACAAAGATCATCCCGGCTGGTACTGCAGTACCCGCCGGATGATCTTTCCGGCTGCAGTGTTCTGATGCGGACGCATCAGCTCGCGCCTGCATCAGAACTCTCATAGCACACAATGAAGCAAGCGCCTGGAGCCACTCGCTTAATTGTGTGAACTGATAGAGCTTTCTGCATTCGCAATTCACTGAATTGTGGCCGCAGAAAACTGACATGTCTGTTCTTTGCGGCGTCGTATGGGATACCGGCCGAAGCGTATACGATCCGGCCGGGATTCCATAGAAGAATAGGCAGTGTTCCACACCGTTCAAAGCATGGCCGTTGTTGCCGATGGCAACAAAGGCCGTACTTTTATGCTGTGTGAACATAGCCTTAGAATGGAAACCATGATGGTAGTGCCTGATCATCTTTAGACAGCTGTTTGAAGCTTCTCATCCCTTAACAGTATGGAGCAGAGTGTTGCTGGGTAGTAAGATCTTAGATGTGGGTCTAAGGGGCAATGTGCAGAAATATTTTTTTGTTCATGTTAACCATACAATGCCTTTGAAGTTGGACTATATGATATGATAATATGATTTAGATTCTACTCTAACATTTTTATTTTTAATAAAAATCCAGGCCATACGTCTCTGTCCAAATATAGATATGCTTTACTTCTTTAAAGAAAAATTAGCAGCTGCCTAAAGTGTCCCAGTTCACAAGCGTTGCTTATCGGTAGTGCTTGGCTTATCAGCAGAGCAATCAGGGTCATTTAGAGGAGCCTAATAGGTTCCCATGGGACTGATTGCACATTCACATGGCAAAGCCTATTGATTTCTCACAGAAGGATAGCGTTGTCTAAGTATACGGCCTAATGCTTGGGAGGGTAATGGGGCAAAGTAAAAAGAAGTAGTTTTTCTAATAGGATTTTCGAAGATCAACAGCCTCTGGCCAAGCAATATAATTAAGAAGCGAGATATTATGTGTTAGGATGCATTGATAAGTGATTCTGAACAATGTCAGTATCCAGCAAACTCACACACCATGCTGCTGGTTTACAGCCCTGATCCATCTATTGTGTATATGCATATAGGTGCACTATTTGGATCTTAATTTTCCGAAATTCTAAAATTTACTAATTTTAGCTTTCTTTTAACCCTTAGAGGAACGGGCCAATTTAAATTATTGTGTTTTCGTTTTTTCCTCTGTGCTTAAAAGGCCTTAGCACTTGCATTTTTTCACCTAGAAACCCACATGACCCCTTATTTTTTGTGACACTAATTGTACTTTGCAATGACTGAATGTCTGAATTTTGTAGTACACTGCAAAAGCAGGAAAAAATTAAATGTGTGGTGAAATTGAAAAAAAAAACAACACATTTTTTTTTATTTGGAGGGTTTTTGTTATTACGCCGTTCGCCCTGTCTAGTTATATATGTTCCTCAAGTCGTTACGATTACAACAATATGTAACATGTATAACTTCTATTTTATTTGATGGCTTGTAAAAAATTCAAACCATTGTTAACAAATATATGTTCCTTAAAATTGCTCTATTGCCAGGCTTATATTCTTTAGTCTATGGGGCTTTGTGAGGTGTCATTTTTTGCGCCATGATGTGTACTTTCTATTGGTACCTTGATTGCACATATGCAACTTTAAGATCGCTTTTTATTACAATTTTTCTGGATTTGATGCGACCAAAAATGCGCAATTTTGCACTTTGGGATTTTTTGGGCGCTTGCGCCATTTACCGTACGAGATCAGGAATGTGATAAATTAATATTTTGGGTGATTACGCACACAGCAATACCAAACATGTTTATTTATTTTTATTTATTTATAACATGGGAAAAGGGGGTGATTCAAACTTTTATTAGGGGAGGGGGCTTTTTATTAATTTTGCTGCCAGTGACCTGCAGGAAAAAGTCATATAACTCTTATTTTGGGTTTAAAAACAGAGATATAGTCCCATTGAATGAAAATGGCCCTAATAAAAATGTATGTAGTCATCCCATGACTGAGGACCTGGGTGTCTGAAACATGCTGGCTTAATCTTGTGGACTGTGGAATGTATTCGTGTTACAATATTAAGTGCCAGATTGGAACTTCACGGAGTTGCTGGACTGTTTAAATTTTTTCAATAAAAATGTAAATATGCTATGAATGTGTTGCACACCTGCAGAGAATATGTACAACCATGGCAGAATTGTGAGGCTCAGTCATTATTATTATTATTATTATTATTATAATTAATTAATTTATAAAGCGCACTTTAATCCAGAGCACTCTACAGGGGTAAAAAACAAGAACATTACAAGATAAAAACACATTACATGAAGGCAGATGGCAGACTGATACATGGGGAAGAGGACCCTGCCAGCAAGGGCTTACAATCTATGAGGTAATGGGAGAGAAACAGGAGGTAAAGTGCAGCCAGTCAAGTGTGATGCAGAGTTATTGTAGGTTGTAGCCTTGTTTGAAGAGATGAGTTTTCAGGTTACTTTTAAAGGACTTGATGGTGGATGAGAGCCGGATGAGTCGGGGTAGCGAGTTCCAGAGTATGGAGGAGGTTTGGGCAAAGTCTTGGAGGCTGTTGTGCGAGGTACGAACGAGGGGGAGTGCAGACGGAGGTCACTGGAGGATCAATGGTTGCGTGAGGGAAGGTAGCGGGATATCAGGTCAGAGATGTACGGAGGGGACAGGTTGTGGATGGCCTTGTACGTTATGGTCAACAATTTAAAGTGAATACGTTGGGCAATGGGGAGCCAGTGAAGGGATTGGCAGAGGAAAAGCGAGGGGAAAAGTGGATTAATCGGGCAGCAGAGTTAAGGATAGACTGGAGGGGAGCAAGGGAGTTAGATGGAAGGCCAGAGAGGAGGATGTTACAGTAGTCCAAGCGGGAGATAATGAGAGCATGTACCAGCAGTTTTGTGGAGTCAGGGGTGAGAAAAGAGCGGATTCTGGAAATGTTTTTGAGGTTAAAGCGGCAGGAGGTGGTCAGGGCCTGAATATATGGTTTAAAAGACAGGGCAAAGTCAAAGGTGACCCCAAGGCAGCGGACTTGGGGGACAGGGGACATAGAGCAGCTGAGGTTATTGTGGAGTTGTAGAAGGTTGCGGCTGTGTCAGTGTCGTTCAGAGAGTTTATTGGGGAGAGTGGCGCGAGGGAGTCAGAGTGTTTGAGTGTTGAGGTTTCTAAGGTTCCTGCGAGGGTGGGCAAGGTTTTGGCCTGGGGGGGCAGATGAGGAGAAGAGAGAAGAGAATGTTAGGTGGTTGTGGTCAGAGATGTTGAGAGGTGCGCTGGTGAGGTCCGATATGGGGCAGAGGCGGGAAAAGATGAGGTCCAGTGTGTGACCCTTTTTGTGAGTGGCCATGGAGGACCACTGTGTGAGGCCGAAGGAGGAGGCTAGGGATAGGAGTTTAGAGGCGGCTGATTTGGATGTGTTGATGGGGATATTAAAGTCGCCCAGGATGATCGTGGGAATATCTGTTGAGAGGAAATGTAGTAGCCAAGTGTTGAATTGGTCAAAAAAGGTGGTTGCAGAGCCTGGTGGTCAGTAGATGACTGCCACTTGGAGGTTAGAGGGGGAGTAGATTCGGATAGAGTGTACTTCAAAGGAGTTGAGGGTGAGGGCAGGGAGAGGAGGGCTTGGAGTAAAGGAGCAGTTGTCCATTAGCAGCAGGCCAACCCCACCACCCTGTTTATTACCAGGGCGAGGGGTGTGAGTAAACTGGAGCCCACCATACCGTAAAGTGCAGCAGGGGAAGCAGTGCCAGTAGGGGTCAGCCATGTCTCAATTAGGCCTAGGAAGAAGAGGTTGTGGTAAAGAAAGAGATTGTGTATGAATGTGAGTTTATTGTGGACAGAGCATGCATTCCAGAGTGCAGCGAAGAAAGGGACAGGGGAAGGGGGGTCAGGACAGATGCGTATAGTGTTAGAGGGGCGGCGTGATGTAGAGAAAGGTGGATGAAAGTTCAGATTATAGTCTGTCATGTGAGTGAAGCCTCACTGTCTATAAGGACGGAGGGTTTTTACCTGTAAAAAAAATACAAGACTTCACACCATATCACATTATATATCAACAACTTCATTGTTAAACTTTATAACTTTAACCCCTTAAGACGGAGCCAATTTTCATTTTTGCTATTTAGTTTTTTCCTCCTAGTGCTTAAAAACCCAAAGCAAAACAGATATAAGGGCAGAGGCAGGTTTTAACTATGGGGACTACATATTTGGGGGGGATGTATACAGCTTAGGGGGATGTATACAGCATGGGGAAACAACTTTAAATAGGGTTGGGAGGTATACAATATGGGAGGGGCCTTACTGCAGAGGAAGATATATACAGTATGGGGGAACAACTACAGAGAGGGGAGGGAGGTATACAGTATAGAGGCCTAAGTACAGGGGAACTTTGTATGGGGCATACTGTGTTACCCTGAAAATAAGCCCTAGCCCTTTTCTTGGAAAAAAAGAAAATAGGACCCTGCCTTATTGTTGGAGAAACACAGTAGTATATAATATATATGATTATATATTGGTTATATAGCCATAATTACAGTAATTGTAACTGGCATGGCTCTTTAATGCACATGATCTTACCATGGGGATAGACTAACATTCTTTTAAGAAGAGGCTATATTTTACTGAGCCCTGAATTATACGAAGCTATGTACACTAGTATATGTCTGTCTATACAAGTCAAATAAATTAGTTTTTGCTTTGTTCTCTTAACCACGGACCACTGCGTAGGGCCCAATTCTATTACTTGTAAGCTTGTCCGCTGTAATCTAACATACGCGGCACCAAGAAAATATCTGCGGATAAAGCAGGATTATGACAACATATTCTTTGTGTGTTTGATGAACTTGTACAGCTTCTTGGCATCCGATGGTTTGTGTGTAAGTAATGTTCTGCCCATAGCTGTTGTAAGATGGCATTGCTAGCTATGAAAAAGTTTTATAGATCTCTTGTAAGCCAGGGACACGTACCGAATACAACAGGAGGAAAGAATAGAAACAATAACCAGATAGTTAAAATTAGAGAAAAAGAACATGTGGGGACATACAGTGCAGCAATAAATGAAACGTGGAGATGAGAGATATGAGATGGGCTTTACAAGATGTGCCAATATAAAACATAAGATCAGTGAAATGGGAACAGTAAGAACTATGGCAACTACTGGAAACTCACTAAAAAGAAGATGTAAGATAGCTTTAATAGACTTAAAAGGGATTCACAATCACTTTCACTTTCCCTATTTGGTTATTCTGAGGCCAATTAACTCTTCCCAATATGTGTGGGACAACCTCCCCGTGAAATGCCTTAAAAAACTGTGTGCAAGTATACTTGTAAGAATTGATGCTATTTCGAATCCAGAAGGTGGTCAAATCAAGTATTAGTTTGAATTAGATTTCTCTTCTGTCCATTCATTTTTCATTTTGGTAATTACAAAAAATATTAAAATTTCTATTTTTGAAAGTTTTATAACTTTGCAGCATTTTTTGGTCACAAAGGTAGCAACTGGATAAGGTTGTAGAGTAACTTGCTAGCACCAGGGTGACTGATATTGGATCAAGTTCAGAGGCCACAAGAGGGAGAGCCAAGTGAAATCACAGTTGCATGCTTCACTCCCAGATTTGACTCATTACGGGAGTTAGGCTCCCTTATAGTCTATGGAGCCTGATAACTGCTATCTGCTGGGTTGGGAGTTTGGTGATTAGAATAAGCTGCTACACACTTCACCCAGCTCTAACTCATGATTGCAGTGGATGCAAGGGCTGAGACCCAGTGGGATACTAACTTTTGAAAAGTCCGTATGACATGGCATGAAGGAGTTCCAACAACATCTGTTAGTGTAAATCCTGGTGAAGTTTATTCAGAGAGCCATATTAAAGTGCTCCCATGTATATGGCTTTTTAAATAAATGTCACTGAGGATTTATACTAATGAATCATGTTGGAATTCCTTTATGCCATGTCCTCTACCCTTCTGTTGGGATTGACACGTCAAAAGTTTTTATTGCTAATGCTCTGGGTGATGTGACTTGGAGAAGTGATTTACTGACCACTGTTTCTCACTGCTGTCTGTGTGATCACGGAAGATGAGCTTTAAAGGGGTTTTCCTGGACTTTTTTTTTGTTGCTGGTGTAATATTACTATTATAAAAGGTAGGCCATCAATATCTGTAACACTGAGTTAATGCAGCTCAGATACCATTTACTTTAATGAGAGCTTAGCTGCAGTAGCCAAGCAAGAACACGATACGCTTTATAAATAAATTAATAATAATAATGATGATGATGCTTTCAGCTAAGTTCATACATACATTCACATGCATGCAGGTACCACCATTCTGGCTAACAGTTGATTGGTGGAAATGACAGGTATTGGACCCCATCTATTGGATAATGATGGCCTATCATGCTCGCAATGCAATGTACTGCCCAAGGTGTCCATTCAGAGAGAAAACAAATTAGCACTTCTTTTGTAGTCTTTCCTTGCACAGGGTCATGTGGAACATAAACTCAAAGAGTCTGTGCCCAGGAAAAGCTTATTGCACCAAATATAGAAAAACAGAGTGATGGTCGCCTACGTGGCAACAACTGTGCCATAGGAGGGAGAGGCCCAGTTGCCCAGCGGTGGCAGCCATCTGGGCAACTGGGCGGCTCCTTCCCGTGGCCCAGTTGTTGTCGTGTTGGTGGTGGCCACGTGGGGTTGTGTCATTTTTAAGTTAGGGATCCACACTTTATCAGGAACCTTGATGTGGTGTGGGCTTATGCATTTTGATCAAAATGTAACAAACCCCTGATGTTAGTAGTAAATGTTGCTGAGAAGCAGATGGTCATTCATGCGCATTGGGATTTGTGGCCATGTCTATTTTTTCCCTCTTCATTGAGTTTATCATTTAGCACTTCTGGGGTTATGGTTCATCTGCAATATTGCTGCTGGTTTGGATAGTATATATAACACCAGAATAGCAATTTTTAGCCATTTAGATAGGCTCACAAGCAGGGGCGTAGCTAATGTCTCTTGGGCCCTGGTGCAAGAGGTCAACTTGGGCCCCCCTCCCCCCCTTACCACATACTGACTAACACAACCGCTGCTACTGAATAAAATCCTCTGTACATAGACCAATATCACCTCATCCAGTCATATAGAGGTGGCCCCAGCTCTACACAGGCTCTATACACCATATACATTACAGTGCAAATATATCAGGTGACTCACAGGGGACGTCTTCTCTGATCGGAGTTCTTCCCTTTTCATCTTCTCCATCTGCCCAGGGCCATTATGAGAACTTTTTGGAGCCACGAATCCACAGAATCTGCCAAACAAACATATTAGGCTCCTCATACTGACACCATCCTCATCTCTCTACAAACTGCACATCTGTATTGGCCCCTTTACACCCTCATTTAGTGGGTAGCCTGACTCTATGTGACTCCCTTATAGTACATATCCCCCTATTGTATACACCCCCTGTGTAGTCCACCTTATAGATGGCCCCCCAATGTTTCCCCCTTATAGATGGCCCCCTGTGTTGTCCCTATTATAGATGCCCCCCATGTTATCCCCTATATAGATTGCCCCCATGTTATCAACCATATAGATGCCCCCATGTTATCAACCATATAGATGCCCCCATGTTATCAACCATATAGATGCCCCCCATTTTATCCCCCTTACAGATGCCCCCCATGTTGTCCCCTCCTCCTGCCCCTCCATCATCATACTACTACCCCTTTCATCCTCCTGCCCCTCCATCATCATACTACAACCACCTCCACCATAATACTACTACCCCTTCATCCTCCTGCCCTTTCATCATCATACCACTTCACCCCTCATCATCCTCTTGTTCCATCATCATCATACCACTACATCCTCATCATCCTCTTGTTCCATCATCATCATACCACTACATCCTCATCATCCTCTTCTTCCTTCATCATCATACCACTACACCCCCATCATCCTCTTGTTCCATCATTATCATCATCATCATCATACCACTACATCCTCATCATCTTATTGTTCCATCATCATACCACTACACCCCTCATCATCCTCTTGTTCCTTCATAATCCTCTTGTTCCTTCATCATCATACCACTACACCCCCCATCATCCTCTTGTTCCATCATCATCATCATACCACTACACCCCTCATCATCCTCTTGTTCCATCATCATCATACCACTACATCCTCATCATCCTCTTGTTCCTTCATCATACCACTACACCCCTCATCATCCTCTTGTTCCATCATCATGCCACTACACCCCCCATCATCCTCTTGTTCCATCATCATCATCATCATACCACTACATCCTCATCATCCTCTTGTTCCATCATCATCATCATACCACTACACCCCTCATCATCCTCTTGTTCCATCATCATCATCATACCACTACAGCCCATCATCCTCTTGTTCCTTCATCATCATCATCATCATCATCATCATCATCATCATCATCATCATACCACTACACCCCTCATCATTCTCTTGTTCCATCATCATCATACAACTACACCCCCATCATCCTCTTGTTCCATCATCATACCACTACACCCCCATCATCCCCTTAAAAACAAAAAAATCTATACTCACCTGCATGATTTCTGTAGCCCCCAGGTCACACGCGCTGGCGGAGGGGGCGGGGGGGCGGAGCTTCGCTGGACCTGTTTTTTTCTTAACGCGATGCTCCCTGCGCTGGAAGTACTTCCCCCCCCGCCGCACACAGAGCTCCCTGGGGGCCGCAAGACAGCCGGGGGCCCCTGCCTCTTGTGATCGCAAGCAAAACATTGCTTGCGGTCACAAGAGGGAGTGGGAGGCGGGCAGTGCAGTGGTAAGGGGGGGCCTCGCGGGCCCCCCCTTGGTAGCGGCCCGGTCGCGGCGGCGACCCCTGCGACCGCGGTCGCTACGCCACTGCTCACAAGCCTCATGTGGACCCGAAGAGACTTATTAGTAACCACCTCCATCTTAAATAATTTCCATCAAGCTATCTTAACATTTGAAAGCATGTCTGTAAAGCTACTGTTTACCTTCACTATATAAGTTTCATTTAAAACCATCATCTGAAATTTTGTGTGACAGACGAAAATATTGGGCATTATTGTGAAACTAATAAAGTAAGACACATTTTGGGCATTATTGTGAAACTAATAAAGTAAGACACATTTTAAGTCTTCAATCTAGTTTTTTGGCATTTATATTGTGTATTTTCTTTTCTTTTTGACTTCCTACCTGTTGGAAAGAAGCCTTGCTGGCTGATGGTTTTATTACCAGACCTTAAAATATACAGTTTTTCCTCTTTTCATTGTTCTGAGCTTTGTAAGAGCTTATAATTAAGAAAAGAAAATGTTCCTTCACTTTGAAGGATACAGTCTAAATTGCAGCTCCTTGTCACTATCTTCCCTTTGCTTTGATTTCTTTTCACACTGTGAAGAATGATTCAGAGAGAAGACAATAGCACGATATGAGTTGACCGATAGGTAGAAATTGGAGGAATCCTGGAAGTTCTCACACCTCAGTGAAGTTGCTGCTGGGATCTCAGCGGGGAACGAATAGCTGTAGTTCTACAAATTACTTCTTATTTTTATTTTTTTGAATCAGAACTTCTGGGATTGCAAACAGGGAGAATGATTTGAGCAGGATGCTAAATAAAATTTAGCTACAAACTTCAGACAAGTTGATGAGTTCAATGTGTAGTTTATTTTAAATGAAAATTTGATCATGTTTTTGCATTCACTCTCATTACCATTTATAAATGGCTCTTTTTATACTAACAACATGTTTTATATTTGCCCATAGTAATTTGTCCTTTTTAATATCCAGAATAAAGGGTAATGGATTAAAAGGTACCTACCATTTTATTCATGCAGCAAGATAACTTTTTAAATCTGTCCTTCCTCTACATTCCGCTTCTTAAGCGGGAATGGTACGGACCTGCCAGAAGCACCATAAGGCTGCATTATAAGTGTATTACAATGCGGTCTATAGGGCTTCTGGCAGATATGTACCATGTCTTGTGTTAGAGAAGAATCCTCATCTGCAGGATTTTTACGGAGGATCCTGCAACATGTACTGCAGGAAGAGAGGCAGGGACTAGTCATCTAGTGAGTGGCCTGTAATTAGTCACGACTCTCTACCTCTTTGTGCGCTCTGCAGGGATGATTGACAGGGAAGCAGGTTTTTTAACAGGCCTCTTTGCCTGTCAATGATTCCCGCAGAGTGCGCTGACAGGCAGAGAGCCATGATTAGTTAAGGCCCAGATGACTATTTCCCGCCTCTCTTCCTGCATCGTGTGCCGGAATAAAACAATGCTTTCTTCTATATACCCCCTAGGAGGACGGCACACAAAGTATGGTAAGAAAAAGGTTTAGTAGCTCTATTAGGGGGCAAATAACAGTGTTATATGTGTCATAGCTGTAATTGGTTACCTTTAAAGCTTTTTCTTATACAGCATTGATATTTTTAGTTGTGCCATACAACATTTTGTTCTCTTTTTATGTTAATTTTTGGGAAGGTAGCAATACCAAAACATGGACGTGCAGTGGGGTGCAGCTCTGTTAACATCTACCTTGAGGTTTCCATTTATAATAGGATAGGAACTTCTAAGTATTAAACATCAGCATGAGGTGTCAGTACAGAAAAGAGGATTAACACTATGGGAGAGATTTATCAAACTGGTTTAAAGTAGAGTTGTCTTAGTTGCCCCTAGCAACCAGTCAGATTCTACCTTTCATTTTTCAAAGAATCTGTGAGGAATGAAAAGTGGAATTTAATTGGATGCTAGGGGCAACTAAAACAATTCTACTTTACACCAGTTTGATAAATCTCCCCCTTTGTTCCAAACAATGGGTGCTTTCTTCTAAGTGACAATATTGTTCATGGGAATACAATAGAACCAATTCCACATTTTTTTTCTGAGTTATCATGAAAATTACAATGGAACGCTCATGCATATACAATCACAAAAAAATCGTGCCCCCAGATAGAAATGTCAGATTGTTGCAAAAGTCTGCATGCAGTTATGTCTCGGGTGGAAATGTAAATGATTACAGGTGGGGTCTGATTGTACACTGAGTCTTGCTACAAGAGGACGTAAGTGCTTCCCTTGCTGCCCTATAGACCCTTAGAGACAATTTTGGGGTAGTGCTCCTCTTGGTGAGAGATGGTTGACTGCTAGACATGCCTTTACAACACACTCATAGACATTTTGTCCAGTTGACAGACTTTGAGGAGAACGCATCATTGGATTGAGAGCAACAGGATGGCCATTGGACAATTTGCCCGCCATCTAGGATGCTCTGACCAAGCTGTTAGGAGGTGTTGGGAGCAGTGAGCAGTAGAGATGAGCGAAGTCTTAAACATCCCCGTTCAGCAGGGTTCACTCAACTTTGAAGAAAAGTTCGGGTTTATCCAAACTGAAACTTAAACAAATCACACTAAAACTGCTCATAAATACTTACCTGTCCATGCTCCCCTGGTGTCCCCCGCTGATCGCAGCTGCCTTCACTTCCTGATGAGAGTGACAGCCCCCTCAGCCAATCACTGGCCATGGCGCTGACTGAGTCAGTGATTGGCGGAGCGAGCTGGAGATAACAATGTGAAAAAATATTACTTCTACCGAAAAAGTAGTAGATGCTTGGAACAAACTACCAGCAGATGTAGTTGGTAAATCTACAATAACAGAATTTAAACCTGCCTGTTGTCAATCTTCTACATTTCTGACAGTAAATGTGTTCGAAGGATTGTTAAGCAGTATGTGGAAACTGGATTACCATGTAGATATGACAGTGGAATAAGTTCCCAGCCTCTGGAGATGCATTCTACCTTCAATAAAGATGGCATATTATTGTAAATTAAAATATTGAATGGTTTTTTTTTTAATGTATTTATTTTGAATATTCTCCCTGCGTTTGGTGGGTTTTCTCTAGACTATACATTTTCTTCCCACACTTTAAAAATATACTGGTATATATTATATATAATTGGTTTCCTTTTAAATGAGTCCTTGTTCTTAAGATAGGGACATTAGAGATCGAGACTGGTGTGCATGTGACAATCTCTGTTCAGTACTGCGGAATATACAAGCTTCAGGACACATTACAAAATTATAATACCCCAGTATAGATCCATAAAGTATACACCTAAAATTGTGCTATAAGGGAGTCTAATTACATTGTAAAGCTGACTATGTCTCTTCTTTACAATGCCTTTCGAGGAACATAAAATGAAGTTTTACAAGAAAAAAGAAAACCATTAATGACTTTTACTAAACCCATCATAAGGGGCACAAATCATAGCTGGAAATACTGCCACTCAGCAGTAATATAGAAGGCTACTCCTGGGAATCAGTTACAGCCATTTTAATGCAGACCGAGGCAGGTCAAATCAACTCTGTGGGCCCGAGGCACCAAAATGTAAACTATATGCTCTCACAATATACTATGTCTGCAAATATGATATTCTTGTCCCTTTCCACACCAGTGGTGTATTCTATCCAGACTGACACAGTGCTCTCTGCTGACATCTCTGTCCGAGACAGGAACTGTGCAGAGCAGTAGCAAATCCACATAGAAAACCTTTCTTGCTGTGGACAGTTACTGTCATGGACCAAGGTGGGAGGAGAGAGCAACACGCCAGACTGGAAAGAAAACACAAATTCCTGCAGGACATACAGAAGCTGATAAGTACTGGTAGACTTGAGATTCTTAAATAGAATGAATTAAAAATCTATAAAACTTTTTGGTACCCGTTGATTTGAAAGAAAAAGAGTTTCACTGGAGTTGCCCTTTAATTGCCATGGTCAAGTACAAGCCATAATGATAGGCTATGTTCACATAACGTTTTTCAGCTCCGTTTAAAATTACGTCCGTTATATTGAGTCTAAAATAACGGACGTCATTTAGCTGCCTGGCCTCCCCTTAGTGCAATGACGGCTACATTGATTTTAATAGTAAAAATGGAGAAAGAACAGTGACAAAAAAAAAAACTATATGTGAACAACTAATAAAAACCGTCCACTGTTTGCAAAAGACGTCCGAAAATAATGATCATGTTCATTACTTTGAAGTCTGTGGTAAAAACGTCCGTTATTCAATACAGTGTGTGCATTGAATGTCCGTCTTCCCATTGTCTTCAATGCATTGCCATTGCAGTCAGTTAAATCACGGCAAAAACTGAAGTTTTTTTAAATATCAAATTCAGACGCCTTTTCTCTATTTTTGACGTTGTGTGAACATAGCCTAACAGTTGCTTTATGAGGTGACAACATTATAGTTTATTATTTGAAATGTGTTGCTCAGTGTTATAGTGTAAATAGTTTTTTTTTTTTTTTTTACAAGGATTCAGCACAAATCTTTTCTTGATCTTAGTAAAAATTCCTAGGCCATGAAAGCAGTTCCTCCAGGAAAAGGCTCAAGTTTAATGCAATGGTAGATTCTTCAAGGTCTACTAACTTCACATGAAAATCCTCACTGGCGATTTATGAATTGAAGTGTACTCCACAGTTTCAACATATAAAGAACAATGAAAATTTTTGTTTTGGGGTCACCATTTTTTGTGAATATGCCATTCACTGTACAGGTTTAAGATCAGATGAATATGTTATATTTTAATAGTTCAGGCAACTTCACAAAATATATATTTTTTTATTTGAAAAAATGAGAAAAGATGGGTGATCTTTATTTTTATTGGTAGGGAATTTTATTTTTATTTTTATAGCTTTAGAGTGCCTTCACACCTACCGGATCCTCAGCGGATTTCAGGCTGCAAAATCCGCTGCGGATCCAGTGCCATTCATGCCTAGGATAGCACAAACTCACAGCTGAATGTCACAGCAGCACTGATTGGCTGAGCAGGACCAGAGGCGGTAGCCTCACATGCAGCCGTGTTGCCGAGCAGGTAATGTATGCTCTTGGTGGCGGGCTGCGGGGTTGCGGGCGGCAGGGGGTTAACTCACATACTCACGAGTATGTGCTATCATAGGCATGAATGGCACTGAATCTGCAGCGGATCCGGTAGGTGTGAAGGCACCCTTAAAAACATATTGCCATGGGGACTTCCATGAGCATTTGTTTCATTGCTTATATGGATCAATGTTAGGGTAGGTTTACACTACGGAATAGGCACCAAATTTCAAGCAGAGTTTATGCAAGCAAGACCTCAAAAGCCCTTTTTAGGGCTACAATTATACACAACAAAGCATTTATCTGCAGATAATCAGCAAATCAACCTGCTAACAGTATATCAACTTATTGTTACAGACAGGCAAGCAGCTGCTGCTCACTATGAAGAATAAGCTGCAGTGCATCTACTTCCTCCTTTAGTGTACGTGTTGCTGGTAGTTGAGTGGATAGATTTTAGAGTAGGGACAGTAAGGATTTTAGAAGATTGTAGGTAGGAGAAACCATAAAAGCCCTTAGTAGGGCTGCTACACAGCACAGACAGCATATAGCTGCTTCCTCCATTAAGGGTGCATAGACTGTCTAGCAGCATATCAGTTAGTGATACAGACAGGCAGTCACGCAGCTTATAATTATCTTGCATAGACTATTTTGTTACTAGTTACAGTAGTTGATTGCGCTCTGCGCCTCATTGAAAGCAGTAAAACACCTGGCACCATATATTGTGTTTGGAGTGTATTGTTGAGAGGTTGTGATAGTGGTTTAATACTGTGACTTGGGCGTGTTAGATGCACCCAGGCATGCTTCCCCTGCTGTCCCACTTGCATTCCACAGGTGTGTGCATCAATTTCTGAGGTGTCATTGTGGATTTGGAAACCTAAATTCAACCCCTTGGAGGTCACCAAGAAACGAACATTTTTCTCCTATAGACTTTAATGGGGTTCGATATTTGTTTGAATAGTAAAACATTGCGGTCTGTTCGAATCGAATTTTGAACTTTCAAATATTTCACTATTCGCTCATCTCTAGTTTATATGTAACCCCAGAATTTTTAAGTGCTGAGGAATCTGTTGGCGCTATATAAATAAAAATTATTATTATTATTTTTATTATTAAGTGATGACAGAAACACAGAGCTCTAAGAAATGGGGAGTATTTTATTATTTTACAGGGAATACAAGTATTTACTATAGATGTCATGTGAACTTGTCTGACGAAGGGATCTTGTGAATCCCGAAAGCTCACAGCTCTAACAGTTTTTTGTTGGCCAATAAAGGTATCACTCCTAAAATACTTTGATTTCAAGTATTTACCACGATATGGATTTTTCTGGCTAACACGGTACCATACTATACATTTTTCTATAGATGTCATGAAACCTGATAGCCTCCTCTTCATAGGAAGCTGACAGCAGGACATATTTTATCCACCCACTGGCAATGAGTAATTCCTCTTCTGAATATGTGACCTATTATGTTCAACACTATCCCACTATATTAAAAAATAATCCTTTAAAATAGCATGCTCTGTTTTACAATGACCTGTACCTAGCGGGCACTTCCAGAAAACTAGTGACAGTGTCAATGGCTTCAATCTCACCCGTTGAAGTGTGATTGACAAGCCATAGGGCATCCTATGCCATCCACTATACACACAGAGCTCTTGGGAAAGGCAGTGGATAATGTAGGACGCTCTCTGGCGTGTCAATCACCCTAATAGGTATAAATACAGCTGTGACACTATGACGAGTTCTCTGGACCTGCCCAACCTACTGACTAGTTAAGGGGCATTAGAATACAGAATACAGTAAGTGGGACTGGGCTTCACTCGCCAACACATCATAGGAAGAGAAATTATCTGGTGGCCTTAAAATAGATTTCCTGCTGCCAGATTCCCTTTTGTTTTAAAGTAATGTATTATTTGTTTAGTGGGTATGTTAAAAGATAGTAAAGTTTTTGGATTCATCCGTAAATAGTAAAAGCTCTTTACCCCTGCATTTTGACTTCTGTCTCTATAACGCCATGATAAATGGGAAGATGTTCTGCATAATAATGCTGCTCCAATCACTGTAATTGACCCATCCGTGTAAATGTGATGAATCCATAATAGTAAAATGCTGTTTATCTAGGGTAGCCTCAGATGTCGGGCAGTGTTTGCACATCACTATCAATAAATCTATTTGCTGCAATGGAAAATAGTGGCTAACACATCCACCTGCCCAATTGTGTGTTACTGCTCTGTATATTGTCAACACGCTTAGAATAATGTTTAGATTAAAATGGTCATTATTCCACAGCTCAGATTGCTGTTTAAATTGCAGCCAAGGATCCGCTTTGTGAAACAAGCCCAAAAGCTGCGTATTTCCCATAGAATTACAGGCTATTACCAAAATGTTCCACTACTGCGATTTAATGTGAACTAGCTTTAAAGGGCATAGACTAGAAAACTGTAAAATATTTTATAACCTTGTATTCCTAAGGGTAAAGCTGGATCTGCACCAGTCTACAGTTTAGGGTCCAAAGAAAGTTCACCAGGGCCAATCTTACAATTATACATATGCATGGATTGGGCTTTAATTGTATTTAATACACCTACAATGGTATTCAGTACCAAGAAAAAAATGAACAAGGATATAGTCAGATGTACACAAATAACAAATCGTTATCAGAAGGCAAAATAAAAATTAAAAATTAAAAAACAAGACTTGGGAAACCATATTATTGGGATCTGGTATATGTTACTTTAGGGTAGCTTCACACTTACCGGATCCGCAGCGGATTTCACGCTGCGAGTTTGTAGCGAAATCCGCTGCGGATCCTGTACTGTGAAGCTGAATGGGTCCCATACGCGTGTATGGGACCTGGCCCATACACGCAGTGTATCTGCTGTGTGTATGGGACCCATTCAGCTTCACAGTACAGGATCCGCAGCGGATTTCGCTGCAAACTCGCAGTGTGAAATTCGCTGCGGATCCGGTACATGTGAAGCTACCCTCAAAGTGCTAAAGCAAATGCCAATCATTGCAGCATAATTGCATAAAACATGTATAAAGTGCTAGTGCCACAGTTAGTATGCACCAATACACTGACAAGAGTAAACACAAATAAATGATTCATGGAGGTGCACATGAACAATATTACCAATACCGTGTATGGCTATGTTCACACTACGCAAGTTCCGTAGTAATCACTGTAATCGGCAACGGCCATGATTACTACAGAGCTTACCTAGTGCTGTTGTCTATGGAATCTAAGCCGAAGTGTATACACATAGTACACACTCTGGCTGGGATCCCTAGTGGCGCTGCAAAAAACATGTCAGTTTTCTGTGGCCGCTATTCACTGAATAGTGGCCGCAGAACACCTGTCAGTACTCTGGCAACACACTCCATTGTGTGCAGTGGTGAATTGGGATGTGGGCACGCACGGATGCACCCGCATCCCAATTCATCAAGAGTGAAAATCATCTCTGACACCGGCCGTTTTGTGACCCATTCGGGTCACAGAAAGGCCGGTGTCTTACAAAGTGGGAACATGGCCTTTCAGTGTATGATTTGCATGTGCACTTTAAAGTATATACATATACCAGGTCCCAATAATATGGTCTCCCACCTCCCAGGTCTTGTTTTTAATTTTTAATTTTTGTTTTGCCTTGTGATTAACCTAATAAAGATTTGTTGTATTTAGCTTGTGCAATGCTTGTGCAATGCTCTGGGCTGTTAGCTAACAGAGTATTACATGACAGATCTTCTACCAAAATATTTTTACTTTGGTCCATCGGGATAACCTTTGATTATTATTATTTTTTTTTTGCTTAATATTTCCTGCAGGGTTTACAGAAGGAATATTATGTCTTTTGATTCATTTATGTGCAATGCAGTAAAGATAATTAACATAAAAACATAGAAAAAGACTGCTCGGTCCATCTAGTCTGCCCTTTTAGTATTTCCCTTTTTATTATATTAGGATAGATAAGTTTATCCCAGGCAAGTTTAAATTCAGTTATTGTAGATTTACCAGCCACCTCTGCTAGAAGTTTGTTCCAAGCATCTACTACTTTTTCAGTAAAGTAATGTTTTCTCATGTTGCTTCTGACCTTTCTCCCAACTCACCTCAGATTATATCCCCTTGTTCTTGAGTTCATGAGTTCTGTTTTTTTCCCCCTAAAAATACTTCCCTCCTGAACCTTACTTAGTCTTTTAACATATTTAAAGGTTTCGATCAGCCACATAGGAGGCATCAAAAAGAACCATCCACCCATGATTCTCCCTTTAGCAAACAATATACCTACAGTAGGTATATTGTTTGCTAAAGACATTCATGAATATGCTATTTCAGGGTGAAATATTCAGGGTACTTTCAATTCCTGGGTGTCATAGCTACCGTGCTTCCCTGAAAATAAGACACCCTCCTAAAATAAGACACCACAACTACCCCCCAAAAGTAAGTCACCCCCCGAAAGTGAGGCCATCTGTTGCCACACAGGACTCACCTAATCCCCTTGTGGAGCTTCACAGCCGGCGCCATAGGCAGCTTGGTCCTTGGCCCCCATGTCCTCCAAACTTCCCAATGCACACTGCCGCACGTCCAGTTGCGCGTCCCGCTGCTGATGCGCTCCTGCAAGGATGTAAGTAATCCCGAGAGGTCCGGAGGGATGTCTTATTTCTCTCCCCTGCTCTAATTTGTCACCCCCTAATGCCAGTGCTGCAGTGTCGACATATGCTTTCAGCCCACTGAAATACAACACAATTCATATAACTGCTTCAATCCTTCATGGAGCTATGGAGTATTTTTTGCTGTAAGTGAACTTTTTATTGCATATCCAAAGTAACACTTAAATGAGAATCTTTCTACACAGAGATCGAGAATGTAGTCAATTCAGCAGCTCATTTGTAAGAGGAAAAAGTTGAAAGAAAGAGACATTTTAGCATTGGAAGGCTGGTGCTGACATTTGTAAAAGGTTCAGTCTGAATATCAGTCAACCTTGATGGTGAAACAAGAAATGCTGAAAGATCCATTATTTTGAGCAAGTATTTCAAATGTGCCTGAAAGTGCAAATTTAAAGTTTCAGGCTCTTCATTTCTAGAAGTGTCAGATTGTATTTTCTTTGTACAGCTGTGTAGGACACACACTGCATGTATAACATACTGGTAGATCAAGACTGGGGAAGTATGCTAGTTCCTGCTAGTCTTCTGACTTGTGTCAGGCTTGCCGTGTGTTTTAGTATTTTTGTATATAAACTGTATGGATTGTTTATGTTTTTTAAAAAAAGTACCCAAAAATGTTTCTTCATATTTATGAGATGTCATCTAACACATTGAGGTCGCAAAGAAATCTGTCTTGGGGGGTGGGAGATTATCTGCAAGTTCCCATACTTAAGGCCCTATTACACAAATTAATTATCTTCCATATTTGTCTAATTATCAGCCATTACGGCCAAGAATCGTTTTGTGTAATAAAACTGACATGCACGATGTTGGATGATCATTTTTTTTTTAATGTCTTTCAACATGTTAAAAAGACCAACGATTCGGATAGCAATGATCTTCTGCGGTCACGTAGTGCGATAAGAGCGGCAGCAGCACACCCCCACTATTTTCTATGTGCTTCCTGAACGATTTAATGATCACCCTCGCTCTGACTCACTCACTGTCAGCACTTGTAATAGCGCCGACAGCAAGGGGGGAACGAGGAGCAAGTGAGCGCTGACCTGACTTGCTCCTGCTGATTGCCCCGTGTAATAGGGGCTTTACTCTCTTACTGAGTTGCTGCAATGTATTGGAATGTGCAGGCACTATTTAGGACATTGAGTAGGACCTAGTAAATCATTGTTTCAATGGTATCACCTTTACTGTGTTAATTGATCGCAGTTGGAACAACGTTTCTGGATTGCATTTATGGCCAAGCTGCAATTGCATGAATTGTTTGTGAAGAACTGTAAGTTTAAAAGGGTACTCTGGGGAAAAAAAATTCTTTCAATCTTTCAAATCAACTGGTTTTAAAAAGTTAAATAGATTTAAATCTCAAGTCTTCCCATACTTATTAGCTGCAGTATGTTCTGCAGGAAGTGGAGTATTCTTTTCAGTCTGATACAGTGCTCTCTGCTGCCAACTCTGTCCGAGACAGGAACTGTTAAGAGCAGGAGAGGTTTTTTTATGGGGATTTGCTGCTGCTCTGCACAGTTCCTGATATGGACAGAGGTGGCAGCAGAGAGTCACACTGGAAATAATTCACCACTTCTTGCAGAACATACTGCATCTGATAAGTATGGGAAGATGAGATTTTAGAATAGAAGTGAATTACAAATTTCTATAGTTTTCGTAAACCAATTGGTTGGAAAGAAAGTTTTTTGCCAGAGTACCCCTTTAAGCTGCATTGGCCTCACGAATTTACTGTAGTTAGAGAGTGTTGACCAAATTAAGACACTATGAATTAAAGTGACAGCGGCCTACAAATTGTGTATCCAGACTGTTGCAACCATTTAACTAGTCTGTTGCAGCCCTTTAGGGGAAGAATTGTTGCCACCATTCTTGGTTACATTTGCTGACAGGTTTCCACTGAAGCATTGAGTGACTGTCCTTGATGTCCAGGATCCAAGTGCACCACAATGGCACTAGGGTGGATTAAGTTGCACCCAGATACACATTTATGGTGCTTCTGGGCAGTGTGTGCAGTGCATATGAGTAGCAGTAAGACCTGTTGTTACCTGGGCCACCAAAGAGCAGACTGGTCAGATAAGAAAGCCAGAAAAGTAACTGGAGTGTAAGTACCAGTGGTACCCTTGAAGCTGCCAAGCGGGGATGGTGGATGCTAATATATAATATACCTAAGTCTATACTAACCATCCTCTTGCAGGCACCGAATGATGTAGGTTTGTTCCCTACCTTGTTCTACTACTTGGACCAAGATGGACCAAAATGGACCAAGAATTGAGAAGACACCACATATTGGAATAGTGATAGGGACCGGGTTCCTTTACTATTTTAATATCTGCTAGAGACGAAAGACTGCAAGATTTTGTTATTTTCTCTGCAGCATATGTTCTAGTTTCGTTACAGTACAGTAAATGGGCTATTTTTATGACTAGCTAGGGTGTTCTGGTTTTATCATTGGGAAACATGTGCGGAGGCGTCTATATTACGTTACTATGATGTATCAATGTGACATTTAATTTATGTTTTTGAAGGTTGTATGAATGTTCCTCTTTGCCCCAATGATCTGTATAATAAATGTGGGTGCACCTAAAAATACATTTATTTTCCGACGCATCCAGCCCTCAAATTAAAATCGATATCTAAACCCTCAATGATAAATCATACGTGAAATTAGAGGGCTGGACAAGAGATGGTCGTTTGTTGCTTCCGTTGTCAAATTTTGCCATTCCGCTCAGTACTCAGCTGCTTTCCATTCTGTGTGTAGAGCTTCAAAAACTATTTCAGTATCTCTTGATAAGAGCGAGGAAGCCGGAAAAGCTTCATGTGGAAAGTGGATGAGCAAACAAAGATTTCCCCGCCAACGCTAGTTTTCCATATGCATAGAAAGTATTATATTAAGACTCAATGGCCTACTTTCTTTATTAAACTTTCTATAGCTGAGAGCTCTCATGGTTTCAGAACTTTTTTTTAAACACAAACGCCAATTGCTTCAATTATATATGTTATTTCTTAGGTCAAGGTTAGCAATATTATAAATCTTTCGCAGGTCATGCTTTACAATGTTTCTTTAGAGCACATTTCTATTAAATATGTCTTTTGGTTTTATAAAAGGTTTGAATAAACTGGTGGCCAATAGGCCTGATTATGAATAAATTATAAAAAACAAAACATAAATAAATAAATAAAGCCGTATACCACATTAAAATAGTTGGGACCCCTATGATCTGTTATGACCTGAATGGCTACTCGGGCATGTGTTCATAACAATGTACCACATTTTGGAGATCATGGAGGGTAAGATGGTTGCAGAGGGAATGATATGACACACAGCATGTTCTGTGCACTACTTCTATTAATTACTTATGAACTTAATTCACAAGGTAGTGTTTGGTTGCTTTGGTAACTTAACCATCCAGCACAGTGTCTTCTCACCTAATCTGAAGAACAGGTGGGTGGTTAGCTTTACAGCAATACTTTAACCCTGTACCTGTAGTTACAGGTAAATACTGTTATATGTTTTCATGACCTTTCCCTGGTTTTCTATTGGCAGCACGTAACCTGATCTTTCAGTGAGCAGCTAGTCTGTCTTGTTAAGACAAGAAGGAATTGAACTGTTTTTCAGAGTGGTCTCTGATAAGAGGTGAAATAGGTACTTAGCTCTAATAAGATACTTTAGCCGAAATGTATGCACCAGAATGATGTCCAAAATCTGTCCCACATTTGTTAGGTGTTTTAGACACTTCAGACCCTTTGATCAGGGACATGACTTCTGTAAAAGGCCTAAGCAGGGGAACAAGATGCAATAGATTTATCAAATAGCGCCACATAACTTTGGCACATTTAAAGATTTTCTAAGTTTGCATATAGAAAATTTTAGTACATCTGGGCCATGTCTTACATTTGCTTTTACCATTGATTTAAGCAAAGTCCCTCAATGTACATTCTGCGGGATAGAATCTGATCAGTCCTAGGTCAACTGCTGGGGTCCCCATCTGTACCTCCTCCCCTCATTTGAATGAAATCATAATTAATCATGTATGCTGTCACTCCCTAAAACTCTTAGGGCTGTACATATGGCCACCTCTGTGTTTATAAAGGGAAACAGGAGACCCCCAAATTGCAGTATTTGAAATGTCAGGTCCCCATTTATTATTCATCCTCTATCCGCTAGATAGGGGATAAGTCTCTAGGATGGTCTCTCAGTTATCGATTTTCCATAGGATAGGCATATCTCCAATATAAAAACAACTGCCTAATACACAGAGACAATACACAGTATTGGACTGATCCATAAATACTGCACAAAAATTCACATAAATGACAGTCCATACATCAAACTGACAGATAAGAGTCAAACAGCCATTGTGGTGATGAAGGATATTAGTGCAAATAGATGATTTAGAGGAGCAGAGATGAGGTCCACTGATTGTTCTGCAAGTGAAGTATTTTCTACTGTCAGATCTGTTTTCTATATATTTGTGCTCCAATAATTGAGTTTTACTGTTGTGGCCTGTTTCCGTACGTGAGGATTCAAGGAGGCAGGGCCGCTTTAACCTAGGTGCATATGGTGCACGTGCACCGGGCCCCCTAGTTCAGATCATGTGACAGGGGCCCCCCGGCTGAGGAGAGCAGTGAAGGGGAAGGAGCTGAGGACACAAGTGTCGGCGCTCTGTGACACCTGTGGCAGTGCGGGGCTGGTGGTGGTCGGGAAGGAGGAGGACTGTAGCTGCTTCCTGTGAGACAGAGTGACCGGGTCTTACAGGAAGCAGCTCCAGGCTGCACTCCATGCTCTGCTGGCCCTGTCTGCGGGGGAGCCCAGGAGGCAGTGCCGACTGTACAAGCATCCAGCCTCTCCCCAGGCAGAGTGTGTGGAGGCCGGGGAGCAGCACCTGCACCATGGATGTGAGTAGTAGCGAAGTGGGGGGAGGGAAGGAATTGGAGCTGGGGGCCCACTGACAGAGGATTTGCCCACCGGACCTGTCCGGAGTATGTCGCGATAAGCTCCGCCCCCTGGTCTCAAGCCCCGCCCCCGGCACAGACCGCGGGTGGTATTTTAACACTTACTGCCATTCAGAAGTCACCCAGCTTTCCTGCATCTTATATTGTTGTATGACTGAGGCCACCCAGCTTTCCCAGGATCTTAGTCTTAGTATGACGGGGGGTCACAAGATCTTACAGACTAGAAGGACTGAGTCAGTCCTCCTCCTAGTCTGTAAGCTCCTATGTCCCCCCCCCAGTCCTCCTAGTCTGTAAGATCCTGTGCCCCCCCAGTCCTCCTCCTAGTGTGTAAGCTCCTGTGTCCCCCCCAGTCCTCCTCCTAGTCTGTAAGCTACTGTGTCCCCCCAGTCCTCCTAGTGTGTAAGCTCCTGTGCCCCCCCAGTCCTCCTCCTAGTCTGTAAGCTCCTGTGTCCCCCCAGTCCTCCTAGTCTGTAAGCTCCTGTGTCCCCCCCAGTCCTCCTCCTAGTCTGTAAGCTCCTGTGTCCCCCCAGTCCTCCTAGTGTGTAAGCTCCTGTGCCCCCCCAGTCCTCCTCCTAGTCTGTAAGCTCCTGTGTCCCCCCAGTCCTCCTAGTCTGTAAGCTCCTGTGTCCCCCCCCCAGTCCTCCTCCTAGTCTGTAAGCTCCTGTGTCCCCCAGTCCTCCTCCTAGTCTGTAAGCTCCTGTGCCCCCCCAGTCCTCCTCCTAGTCTGTAAACTCCTGTGTCCCCCCAGTCCTCCTAGTCTGTAAGCTCCTGTGTCCCCCCAGTCCTCCTAGTCTGTAAGCTCCTGTGTCCCCCCCCCCAGTCCTCCTCCTAGTCTGTAAGCTCCTGTGTCCCCCAGTCCTCCTCCTAGTCTGTAAGCTCCTGTGCCCCCCCAGTCCTCCTCCTAGTCTGTAAACTCCTGTGTCCCCCCAGTCCTCCTAGTCTGTAAGCTCCTGTGTCCCCCCCCCAGTCCTCCTCCTAGTCTGTAATCTCCTATGTCCCCCCAGTCCTCCTCCTAGTCTGTAATCTCCTATGTCCCCCCAGTCCTCCTCCTAGTCTGTAAGCTCCTGTGTCCCCCCAGTCCTCCTCCTAGTCTGTAAGCTCCTATGTCCCCCCAGTCCTCCTAGTCTGTAAACTCCTGTGTCCCCCAGTCCTCCTAGTCTGTAAGCTCCTGTGTCCCCCAGTCCTCCTAGTCTGTAAGCTCCTGTCCCCTCAGTCCTCCTAGTCTGTAAGATCCTATGTCCCCCAGTCCTCCTAGTCTGTAAGCTCCTGTGTCCCCCCAGTCCTCCTAGTCTGTAAGCTCCTGTGCCCCCCCAGTCCTCCTAGTCTGTAAGCTCCTATGTCCCCCCAGTCCTCCTCCTTGTCTGTAAACTCCTGTGTCCCCTCAGTCCTCCTCCTAATCTGTAAGCTCCTGTGTCCCCCCAGTCCTCCTAGTCTGTAAACTCCTGTGTCCCCCCAGTCCTCCTAGTCTGTAAGCTCCTGTGCCCCCCCAGTCCTCCTAGTCTGTAAACTCCTGTGTCCCCCCCAGTCCTCCTAGTCTGTAAGCTCCTGTGCCCCCCCAGTCCTCCTAGTCTGTAAGCTCCTATGTCCCCCAGTCCTCCTAGTCTGTAAGCTCCTGTGCCCCCAGTCTTCCTCCTAGTCTGTAAGCTCCTATATCCCCAGTCCTCCTAGTCTGTAAGCTCCTGTGCCCCCCCAGTCCTCCTAGTCTGTAAGCTCCTGTGTCCCCCCAGTCCTCCTCCTAGTCTGTAAGCTCCTGTGTCCACCCAGTCCTCCTAGTCTGTAAGCTCCTATGTCCCCCCCCCCTAGTCCTCCTAGTCTGTAAGCTCCTGTGTCCCCCAGTCCTCCTCCTAGTCTGTAAGCTCCTATGTCCCCCCAGTCCTCCTAGTCTGTAAGCTCCTGTGCCCCCAGTCCTCCTCCTAGTCTGTAAGCTCCTGTGTCCCCCCCAGTCCTCCTAGTCTGTAAGCTCCTGTCCCCCCCCAGTCCTCCTAGTCTGTAAGCTCCTGTGTCCCCCAGTCCTCCTCCTAGTCTGTAAGCTCCTGTGTCCCCCAGTCCTCCTCCTAGTCTGTAAGCTCCTATATCCCCAGTCCTCCTAGTCTGTAAGCTCCTGTGTCCCCCCAGTCCTCCTCCTAGTCTGTAAGCTCCTATATCCCCAGTCCTCCTAGTCTGTAAGCTCCTATATCCCCCCAGTCCTCCTAGTCTGTAAGCTCCTATGTCCCCCCAGTCCTCCTCCTAGTCTGTAAGCTCCTGTACCCCCAGTCCTCCTAGTCTGTAAGCTCCTGTGTCCCCCAGTCCTCCTAGTCTGTAAGCTCCTGTGTCCCCCCAGTCCTCCTAGTCTGTAAACCCCTGTCCCCCCAGTCCTCCTCCTAGTCTGTAAGCTCCTGTGTCCCCCCAGTCCTCCTAGTCTGTAAACCCCTGTCCCCCCAGTCCTCCTCCTAGTCTGTAAGCTCCTATGTCCCCCCAGTCCTCCTCCTTGTCTGTAAGCTCCTGTGTCCCCCAGTCCTCCTCCTAGTCTGTAAGATCCTGTGTCCCCCCCAGTCCTCCTCCTTGTCTGTAAGCTCCTGTGTCCCCCAGTCCTCCTAGTCTGTAAGATCCTGTGTCCCCCCCAGTCCTCCTAGTCTGTAAGATCCTGTGTGCCCCCCAGTCCTCCTCCTTGTCTGTAAGCTCCTGTGTCCCCCAGTCCTCCTCCTAGTCTGTAAGCTCCTATGTCCCCCCAGTCCTCCTAGTCTGTAAGCTCCTGTGTCCCCCCAGTCCTCCTCCTTGTCTGTAAGCTCCTGTGTCCCCCAGTCCTCCTCCTAGTCTGTAAGCTCCTGTCCCCCCCCAGTCCTCCTAGTCTGTAAGCTCCTGTCCCCCCCCAGTCCTCCTAGTCTGTAAGCTCCTGTGTCCCCCAGTCCTCCTAGTCTGTAAACTGCTATGTCCCCCCAGTCCTCCTCCTAGTCTGTAAGCTCCTGTGTCCCCCAGTCCTCCTCCTAGTCTGTAAGCTCCTGTGTCCCCCCCAGTCCTCCTAGTCTGTAAGCTCCTGTGTCCCCCAGTCCTCCTAGTCTGTAAGCTCCTGTGTCCCCCCAGTCCTCCTCCTAGTCTGTAAGCTCCTATATCCCCAGTCCTCCTAGTCTGTAAGCTCCTATATCCCCCCAGTCCTCCTAGTCTGTAAGCTCCTATGTCCCCCCAGTCCTCCTCCTAGTCTGTAAACTCCTGTACCCCCAGTCCTCCTAGTCTGTAAGCTCCTGTGTCCCCCAGTCCTCCTAGTCTGTAAACCCCTGTCCCCCCAGTCCTCCTCCTAGTCTGTAAGCTCCTGTGTCCCCCCAGTCCTCCTAGTCTGTAAACCCCTGTCCCCCCAGTCCTCCTCCTAGTCTGTAAGCTCCTATGTCCCCCCAGTCCTCCTAGTCTGTAAGCTCCTATGTCCCCCCAGTCCTCCTCCTTGTCTGTAAGCTCCTGTGTCCCCCAGTCCTCCTCCTAGTCTGTAAGCTCCTGTGTCCCCCCAGTCCTCCTAGTCTGTAAGCTCCTGTGTCCCCCAGTCCTCCTAGTCTGTAAGCTCCTGTGTCCCCCCAGTCCTCCTAGTCTGTAAGCTCCTGTGTCCCCCCAGTCCTCCTAGTCTGTAAGCTCCTGTGTCCCCCAGTCCTCCTAGTCTGTAAGCTCCTGTGTCCCCCCAGTCCTCCTCCTAGTCTGTAAGCTCCTGTGTCCCCCCAGTCCTCCTAGTCTGTAAGCTCCTGTGTCCCCCAGTCCTCCTAGTCTGTAAGCTCCTGTCCCCCCCCAGTCCTCCTAGTCTGTAAGCGCCTGTGTCCCCCCAGTCCTCCTAGTCTGTAAGCTCCTGTGCCCCCCCCAGTCCTCCTAGTCTGTAAGCTCCTGTGTCCCCCCAGTCCTCCTAGTCTGTAATCTCCTGTGCCCCCCCAGTCCTCCTAGTCTGTAAGCTCCTGTGTCCCCCAGTCCTCCTAGTCTGTAAGCTCCTGTGTCCCCCCAGTCCTCCTCCTAGTCTGTAAACTCCTGTGTCCCCCCCAGTCCTCCTAGTCTGTAAGCTCCTGTGTCCCCCCCAGTCCTCCTAGTCTGTAAGCTCCTGTGCCCCCCCAGTCCTCCTCCTAGTCTGTAAGCTCCTATACCCCCAGTCCTCCTCCTACAGACTAGGAGTAGGACTGGGGGGACACAAGAGCTTACACACCCATACTCCCTACAGTGGGAACCTGTTATAGCCAGAAACTGTTCCAGTGGTGATATTAGGTCTAGCTTCACTCTCCATTATTCATAAAGATTTAGGGGTATTGTACCTGACATAGGAATGCTCCCCGACCATACTCCCTTTTTATAACCATACCATACTCCCTTGTCATACAACCTGATGCACTGAGTATAATGCACCAGTGATAATACCTGATAAATATAATTCAGTTAAGCTTCATAAGGAGAGGGGGCCCACTCTTGAGGTCTGTGCACTGGGCCCACCAGTGTATTAAAACGGCCCTGCAAGGAGGTATAGTGAAAGATTTACTGATTTCATCTAACTCATATTGAGATAGATATTCTCACTACAATAAGCAAGTAAAAAGATGGATGAAGCAATGTGTAATCTTGTATCACAAAGCTAGTGTTGATATACCTAGGGTAACTTCTGATATGGCAGATTTGCTGCAAACACTACACAAATGCGCACCCGGCCCCCAACCTGCCGCAGAGATGACAGAGCATGATGTGCTCTCCTGTCATCTCATCTACTACTCACCTACTCCCTGCGCTGATTGGCTACACACGCTCACTGGAAGTGGCCTGGAGGAGGTAGCGTAGTCCTGGCCACTTCTGGTAAAGATGAAGCCGGTCAGCGCAAAGAATAGGTGAGTAGTAAATAAGTGACAGGAGAGCACATCAGCTCTGCGGCCGGTTGGCAGGGGGGTGATTCATGCAGCAATCCGCACGAGTGCATGTCCTACTTTTTCGCGGTGCGGGTTGCGGCACGGATTATGTGAATGGCCAAATTCACTTCAATAAGTCCTAAAATTGTCCGTGGTTGCGGATCCGCGATTACGGACAATTTCACGGGATGTGTGAATAAGGCCTAACGTCTTCTAGATAGACAAGCAAGTCCCTTTTGACCCCCTGACATTACCTCTATGTCTCTCCCCAGCAAATTGGCAAAACTTTTCTAATTTAGCCAAAGCATGTTAGCTAAGGGCTAATACAGCACAATATTGCAGCACAATCATTCCCCTCTCGCTGCCTGTACTATTACACACACCGACAGCAACTGAGGAACAGTGGGAGTGCCCGTGGGGAGCAGCGGGAGGGGCTGCCCGGAGGTCCATAGATTGTCTGGGCTGCCCATTGAGTTCAGCGATGGTCTGCTGCTGCTGTTCCTGTTTTCATGATAAAAATGCATTTTTTCAGCTGATACGGCATAGAGCAGTGTTTTACCCCTACCAAATAGTGTTCAACTGAATAGAAAATCATTATTCAGTGACTCACAGGTGAGGCGTCACTTTCCTTTTCCTCTCCATCCGGCCCAGGCCTCCATGACTGTTTCTTGCAGCTACAATTCATCTCTTTAGAACCTGCCAGACAAACATTTTAGGATCCGCACTTATCCAGCATCTTCCTTCCCTTTTCCCATCCATAGGCTCCCAAACTGTAGTAATTCTGCTGCTTGGTGCAGTAAAGTGACCCCAATTACACTGACATACAGGATGCTGGGAAAGCTGGGTGACCTCCATTACACTGACATACAGGATGCTGGGAGACCTGGGTGACCTTCATTTCACTGACATACAGGATGCTGGGAAAGCTGGGTGACCTCCATTACACTGACATACAGGATGCTGGGACAGCTGGGTGACCTCCACTACACTAACATACAGGATGCTGGGAGAGCTGGGTGACCTCCATTACACTGACATACAGGATGCTGGGAAAGCTGTGTGACCTCCATTACACTGACATACAGCATGCTGGGAAAGCTGTGTGACCTCTATTACACTGAAATCCAGGATGCTGGGAAAGCTGGGTGACCTCCACTACACTGACATACAGGATGCTGGGAAAGCTGGGTGACCTCCACTACACTGACATACAGGATGCTGGGAAAGCACCTGTTCCCCCTACACATAATACCCCACCTGGCCATCATCTCAACAGACACACACACTAACCAGGGCCGTTTTAATACATTGGTGGGCCCAGTGCACAGGCCTCAAGAGTGCCCCCCCCCCAACCCAGCGTTATCAGAATCGGAGCTCCACACACAGTATGATCCCCTGAAAATGTCCCCACACTGTATTAAGAGCCCCAATACATACGGTAGTTACCTCATAACGATATCGCCAATGATACCATTACATAATACCGCCACACCATGACCACTATCACTACAGACCCTATAACAGTTACATCCATTTACTCACAGGGGGCGTCTTCTCGGATCAGAGTCTGTCACCTTTTCTTTCACTCCATCCAGCCTGGGCCACCATGAAGTCTTCTCCTGGCTGTGAATCTTCTCTCCAGAATCTGCCAGAGAAACATTTTAGGCTCCAACACATACAGTAGTAAGGTCCCCTGTACCCCTATACAGTAGTTACCCCCCTATGTACCCCTATACAGTAGTTACCCCCTATATACCTCTATATAGTAGTTACACCCCTCTGTGCTCCCCCACAGCTGTGTGCTGCCCCCAGTAGTATATAGACACCTGTGTGCTGCCCCCAGTACTATCGACCAATAGGTGCTGCGCCCAGTAGTATATATACCCCCTGTGCACTCCCCAGTAGTATATAGACCCCATTGTGCTGCCCCTAGTATATAGACCCCTTGTGTGCTTCCCCCAGTACTATAGACCACTAGGTGCTGCCCCCAGTAGTATATAGCCCCCTCTGTGCTCCCCCAGTTATATATACCCCCCGTGCATCCCCCAGTAGTATATATACCCCCCGTGCATCCCCCAGTAGTATATATACCCCCCATGCAGCCCCCAGTAGTATATATATCCCCTGTGCTCCCCAGTAGTATATACTCCCCCTGTGCACCAACAGTAGTATGTATATCCCCTGTGCTCCCCCAGTAGTATATAGTGCCCCTGTGCATTCCCCAGTAGTATATATATCCCCTGTGTTCCCCCCAGTAGTATATAGTCCCCCTGTGCACCCCCCAGTAGTATATATATCCCCTGTGCTCCCCCCAGTACGCTTTCCCAGTTATATATAACCCCTGTGCACCCCCCCATTTATATATAAAACCTGTGCATCCCCCAGTTATATATATATATATATCTCCCCTGTGCGCCCCTGAGTAGTATATAGCCCCCATGTGCGCTCCCCGTTATATATACCAGTTATATATACCCCCTGTGCGCCCCCAGTTCTATATACCCCCGTGTGCCCCCCAGTTATATATACCCCCCGTACACCGCCCAGTTGTATATATATCCCCTGTGCACCCCAGTTGTGTATAGCCCCCCTCTGCACTCCCCCAGTTATATATACCCCCCTGCGCGCTCCCCCTGCACGTTCCTCTTCCCCTCACCTCACTCTTATGGCCGCAGGCAGTGCTTTGCCTGCAGTCACAAGAGGCCGCTCTCCCCTCTAGCGGTGTCTGCGCTGAGTGACGTCACTCAGCGCCGATACCACTACGGAAGAGCGGCCTCTTGTGACCACAGGCAAAGCACTGCCTGCGGCCACAGGGATGACTGACAGGGAGGGAGCCAATGGCTCCCGACCTGTCAGTGCCGCTGCTGCCGCCTGTACCTAACAACTAACCTGACACTAACAATGCCCGCCCTGGCCGCGATTCCCCCCACACACTACCCGGTGGCCGCCATCTCCCCCATCCCCCGGGTTACAATACTCGACCGCCATCTCCCCCATCCCCCCGGTTACTATACTTACCCCCCATCTAAGCTTGAACTGCCATGGTGACAAGAGGCAGGAGAAGCAGGAGAGTGGCGCCGCAGGAGCGTGGCCTCTGCGGCCGTCTAATGTATGAAGTGCCTGGTGACGTCACTGGGGAAGTGTGTCCCCAGCGTGCGGTACGTTGTGCCGGCTGGTGCACACATCACCTCAGAAGTCCGTGGAGTCCAGGGGCCTCAGGGAGGGAGGAGATTGGGAGGGGAGCCTAGCGGGTGGCATTCTCTTGATGCGTTGCCGGGGGCGCAGTTTATGTGATCAATCCGGGGGGGGGGGGGGTTTGTTCCGGTGGCGCCCCGTGCAGTTGCCTGGTCCACCCGGTCCTAAAAATGGCCCTGCTCCCTATCCCCCCTCCTTGTGTTTTTTTCTCTTTGTCTTGTCATGTTTTATATCATTGCTCTCTGTTAATTTTTTCTGGGGTTTCTCAATACACAGACTATAATACAGTAGCCATCCTTGCTGGTAGACGGGGGAATCATGTGGCGACTGACTAACTATCCATGTGTCAAAGTATAGCTCCGGAAGAAACCTTTAATCTTTGCGCTGGGTGAAGGAAAGCCTCAGTACAATACTATGACAGCCACTTATGGAGAGCATGAGCCTAGAAAGCATGGAAAGCATTTTGCCGGGACTTATGGAAGGTATATGCTAGGGACCCCTTGAAAACTTTCCTAACCTGTTTCTCTGTCTAGAATATCTCCACAAAAGCTTAGTTTTAATACTTTGCTCATTGCCTTCTAGTCTCCAGAAGACGAATACATTCCTGGAAATTAACTTAGTGATATGTACCACACAAAATGTAATAGGATGCACCAGTAATTCAGAATTTCAAGTGCTTAAATTGAGTGTTTGATGGATATTTGTAAGAGACCGGATTAAATAAAATCTACACTAAAATAAGAGGATTATCACAGGGTTCTGCTGTGTAGGTTTTAAAAGGATCCCATTCAATTAACCTGCCAGGTTTCAGTGGTTTTAATTATTGTACAGTGAAGTGTAGGAGACGTATGTCTACAGAAGAATGTACAAAGGCCTGCTCTACATTACATCCTATTAATAGAGGGGAAGGGAAATTAGTTTTATGACTGACACAGCTCTGTATTGGTTAAGTCTAGCATTGTCTAATGGATCAATGAAAAATGAAGGCTTCTAGATGAAGTTTGAATTTACAGTAATAATTGGCTACTAATGTAACCTGGAATTCAGTTTATTGGATATGATTCAAAAAGGCTCAGCCCTTGTCTATATAAAGTCTCAAAGATAATAATACTGTACATATCAGAAAACAAACCAAGCCATGAGGTGGAAAGAACTGCTGGTAGACCCCAGAGATTGGGTCGTTTTTCTGCTGCAATTAAAATACTCAAGAGCACAGTGACCACCATAATTGTTATGTCTATTCTGTCTTCGTATAAAGTCTAAAAAGCAGCAGGTGTGTAGAAGCTATAATGAAGCAATAGTAAGGAGTGAGAGCCTGGGATGGGATCTCATAGAGCCACTGGCATAGCTACCCTAAAGGCAGAACACGCAGCTGATATGGGGCCTGGGCCCCCTCAGCAAAACATGTGGCCTGCCTCCATGGTAGTAGCTACAGGCAGCCCTTCTAACAGCTCACAACAGCAACCCCCACCCCCCTGGGACGTGACAGTGTCTCAGGCAGCGTGGCCTGCACCTGCTGCAAGAATCCTTTGCCTCTTCTTCCTGCACAGAGACATTGACCCACAGCCAGGGCCGTATTTACCATTAGGCACCCGTGGGTCGGTGCCTATGGCAGCACCTTGCAGGGGGGCAGCACTATTTTTTTATTTGTTTCCCTCCTCCCGTTCAGACTTGCCAGTAAATCTGGTGTCTTTTCCAGGGGGGTGGGGGGTATGGTGGTATTGTTCAGGTCTGGTATCGCCAATAGGTGCGTGAAGATGGGGCGTCTTCAGGTTTAGTGCCTAGGGCAGCAGCTGTTAATACAGCCCTGCCCACAGCCACTGGCACACTCCTCTGCCTACAAAGATCCCCCCCTCCAACATATACAGTGTCTCCTCCCTCACCCAGGCACAGTCTTTTACCAACTCCCCGCTACTAGAGATGAGCGATCTTTTCATAAGTTCGTTCCGACCAGACTTCCGGATTTTTTTGAAAACTTCGGTATAACAGAATTTCGGATTTCTTCGGATTTCATAGTTTAAAGCATCTATATGATACGGGGTTAGTGTATTTGGTTGAATTTAGGGCTCTACATGTCAGTAACATCATTATCTTTTCAATATCTCAAAGTCTTTTTTTTTTAGACTTCAATATTCATCATTACAGGGTCTATGCAGGAAACTCACCATTACAGGGTCTATGCAGGAAATTCACCATTACAGGGTCTATGCAGGAAATTCACCATTACTGAGTCTATGCAGGAAAAAGGTTACAAATGCAGTGAAGGAGCAGCAGTAGTCATTGGAGGCCAGTGGAGATCCATCAATAGTCATTTAAGGCCAGTACAGGAGCAGCAGTAGTCAACATGGAGGCAAGGGCATATATATATATATATATATATATATATATATATATATATATATATATATAGCACTTTTTTTAATATAGGTTTATGCTACACACATGCACCAGGTATAATGGTCTCTCAGGATAACACGTATGTGATAGACAGTATCAAAAGGGTCCAACTATAGTACTTATATATCTGTAGAGCACGTTTTTGTTCCGTCCACCCTTTGCTCTCCTATGCCTAATCTATCTTTCTCCCTCTCTATATTTCTCTCTCAATCACTAGATCTTTTTTCTCTCCGCTTTCCTAATCTTTTGGTCTTTGCTTTTATACAATTGCTTCTCAGTAGTCAGTACAGCAGCACCAGCAGCGTTTTGTCAATGACAAGGTCTGTGCACTGCTAACAGTATGCTTCCTTTCTCTCTCTCTCTCTCTCTCTCTCTCTGTGCAGACTGCGTCGTGCGTCCTCTTAAAGCAATACCGACGTCACAGGGGGTGGGCTAGTGCAAGATCCCTGCTCATTGGATGTGTTCCGGGCATCATGGGAAAGTGCTTTTTCTGTTTTCTAAAATGGTGGCTGCCATTTTAGAAAGCAAGAAAAAAAAAATTGGACTCGGATTTTTGGAAAAATTTGAACTGGATCCCATACCAGCCGAACCGGTTTGCTCATCTCTACCCGCTACCCTCTAAGCATGAGGGTATTATATACATAAACTCATGAGAGGGGGACGGCATTCAGGGCTGCTTTAACAAGAGGGCCCACTTGCTTTAGCCCCCCCAAACACCCCCCCCCACCTCCAAACCACCACCACCTACCACTTCACTCATAACCAGGCCCCCCCTTCACCTCCCCTCAGTAAGAGCACTGCAGAATCCATTAAAGAAGATCCACCCCTCCAGCAGCAGGCCCTGAGGAGGAAGCTTGGTGGGAGGAGCAGAAGAGACATATAGAGCTCCAACGGAAGGCTGGTAAGGACCCAACACAGCACCCCGCCCCTACCCCACCATGCCTGCCTTTAACTAAAACTACACACTACTTCCAGCTCTACTGCTACTAGTACTCCCAGCCCTACTGCTACCACTACTCTCAGCCCTACTGCTACCACTACTCTCAGCCTTACTGCTACTAGAAACATAGAAAAACATAGAAGATTGTCGGCAGCAAAAGACCACTGGGTCCATCTAGTCTGCCCTTTTAGTATTTTCTTTCTATCCCAGGCGTGTTTAAATTCTGTTATTGTAGATTTACCACCTCTGCTGGAAGTTTGTTCCAGGTATCTACTACTCTTTCAGTAAAATAATATTTTCTCACGTTGCTTCTGATCTTTCCGCCAACTAACCTCTCACTGTGTCCTCTTGTTCTTGAGCTCAGTTTTTTACTAAAAATACTTCCCTCCTGAACCTTATTTAGTCTTTTAACATACTTACACGTTTCAATCATGTCCCCCCTTTCCCTTCTTTCCTCCAGACTATACAGATTCAAATCTTTAAGTCTTTCCTGATATGGTTTATGCCTCACACCCTCCACCATTTTTGTAGCCCGTCTTTGGACCCGTTCTATTTTATCAATGTCCTTTTTTTAGGTGAGGTCTCCAGAACTGGACACAGTATTCCAGATGTGGCCTCACCAGAGCTCTATACAGCGGGATCACAATCTCCTGCTTCCTACTGGTTATACAGTACCTCTAGCTATACACCCCAGCATACGATTTGCTTTCCCCACTGCCTGGTTGCACTGGTGACTCATTTTAAGGCTGTCAGAAATCACTACCCTTAAATCCTTCTCTTCTGAAGTCTTGTCCAACACATTACTGCCGATGTGATACTCGGATAGAGGATTCCTCCTCCCCAAGTGCATTATTTTACATTTGGAAACGTTGAACTTCAATTTCCACTGTTTGGACCACTTCCAAAAACGATTTAGCTAAGCTAAATCGTTTTCCATATTACTGACACCTCCAGGAATATCAACCCTATTGCACACTTTTGTGTCGTCGGCAAACAGACAAACCTTACCTACCAAACCTTCTACTATGTCACTTACAAACATATTAAAAAGAATAGGACCCAGAACAGACCCTTGTGGCACACCACTTGTAACCAGTCTCTGCTCGGAATATACACCATTAACAACAACCCTCGGATATCTATCCTACAGCCAACCACAAATCCACTGAACTATTCAGGGATTAAGTCCAATTTTCTCCAACTTCTCTATCAGCTCTTTATGGGGGAACTGTATCAAAAGCTTTGCTGAAGTCCAGATAGGCAATATCCACAGCACCACCTTCATCCAGCACTTTTGTAGCATAATCAAAGAAATCAATAAGATTAGTCTGTCATGATTGGCCCTCAGTAAAGCCATGTTGGTTTGGATCCATCAAATTGTTGATTCTTAGGTGATCCATTATCTTCTTTTTTTGAAGAGTTTCCATCATTTTCACTACTACAGATGTTAAGCTCACTGGCCTGTAGTTACTGGGCTCTTCTCTATTCCCCTTCTTGTGGATTGGTATAACATTGGCTGTTCTCCAATCATCGGGGACATCTCCTGTTAGCAGGGATTGGTTATACAGATCTATTAGGGGGGCAACAATCACAGATCCGAATTCTTTAAGAAACCTGGGATGGACGCCATCTGGACCTATCGCCTTATTCAGCTTTAAACTGGCAAGTTCCTCTGCAACTTCAGCCTCTGAAAATACTGGAGCTTAACCCATATAGCTGGAGGCAATGCTGTGTCCAGCCACCCTGTGATTGTGAAGGCCTCCTTCTGAAAACCCTGAGCAGAAGTAACTATTTAAATAGTCAGCGACCGCCTTATCTCCATCAATAAACATATTCTCCCCATTACTTACTACTACTACTAGTCCCAGTCCTACTGCTACTACTAGTCCTCCCAGCCCTACTGCTACTACTACTTCTAGCCCAACTACTGCTGCTACTACTACTTCAAGCCTACTACTACTACTACTACTTCCAGCCCTACTGCTAGTACTACTCTCATTACTACTGCTGCTACTACTCCCAGAACTACTGCTAAAAATACTACTCCCTGCCCTACTGCCACTACTACTCCCACCCCTACTACTACTACCACTACTACTGCTACTACTCCTACTCCCACCACTTCTACTACAGCCCTACTGGCATCATACCCGCAGGGAGAAGGAGGATTTTTTTTCTTTGGGCCCCATGTTCCTAGGTACGCCCCTGCTTAGAGCTATCTTTGCCCGTGGCACTCCATCACCTATCGTCCTCCACGTTTCTCCATAGCCTTACCCTGTTTGTAACTTACCTCTGAGAAAGCTGCAGGATGGACTGATCTTATTTTGAGAGTGGATGACAGTTTAGCCTCCTAAGGGAGAGAAAAGAAGCTTGACAACAGGGGAAGGAAGCATTTTTATCTAATAAGACATATTACAAAGTTCTTTTGCTTGTATTATTGATCTATGCAAATTATTTTAAAGGATATTGCCTATTTAATCTAGAATTTAGAGCAGTTAACTAAAGGCCAGTGCAGCAAATTAAATTAACACTTTCACAGCAGCCTCCCCAGCTACATCTCACCAACAACAGTGTTTAGAGTGATGGACCTGCCTCACAAGCATTGCTTTAGAGTTAATTTCATTGGAAGCCGGGTACCAGAAAAAAATACTATTGATTTTTTAAAGTATTACTTTTTAAAATTCTTACATTTCTGGCTAGTTCCCCTTATTTTTCCAACAACATAAATAAATAAGGAAAATAAAATAAAAGTTAGCAGTTTTTATTTATTAGATGCCTTGACTGGGTGATTATAGCTGACTACCTGTGGATAAAATGTGACTCATCTATTGCAGAGAAGAGTACTTAAATTTTATCATCTATTATTCTAGGGGAAGGTTTATTGTTATGCATGAGTTAAGTCAAGAGCACTGTACTAATGGTGATTTACAGAGGCTACAATAACATATTTACCAGAAATGGGATTAAACACAGACAAGAGTGAAAAATATAAAATAAATAAAAGTTTCATAAAGTTTGGCTGCCATGAAACTTTACATACAATACATCACATAGAACAGCAGCAGCAGCAGCACAGAGACTAAGGACTGGCCCTCTCTGGAGGTAACTGAAACAAGAATGGGCCCCATAGGTTCTGCAGAAGAAACCCCTACTTGGAAAAACCTTTCACAATCACAACTACCTCTTCGACCTTACTGATAATATGTCCTGTGCCATGCCATGCCATGATGATTTCAGCTATCAATGTAAATATATTTATTATGTAATGGTGCCTTTAATAAAATGGCCAAGCTGAGTTTAGGAGCAGATTAACATGTGGATTGAGGCTGCATTTTTGATGACTCTTAATATTGTTCTCTTTTGTAGAATGTAGTTAGGCCCCTTTCACATGTCCACTTTTTCTGTCTGTATACAGTATGTGGACAGAATAAGAACCCCTTCATTTTTATGGGCCTATACACACACCCGTAGGTGTTTCGGGTCTGTTTTGGGACCAGGATCTATGACATCCGTGGAAGGTTATAATCTGGGATTGCCATCTCCTGGGTCTCAGACGGTTGGCACACCACAAACTTCAATACAAACAGTGCTGTATGGTTTAAATTGACAGTAGTCAGCTTTATTCAGCCACAGCAAATCATATACAGTATAAGCAATACTGTGCATATAAAATAAAACCTAGGCCTTCTGGCCACTAAATACACATTAAAGCTTGCCTAGCTGTCCTTTCTGAGCCTACTGCTCAAAATCACTCAGCACTGGTCTCACCAAGACCTCTTGGCTGCAGCTCACACAGGTCTGGTACTGCCTGTCTCATCCCACCCTTGGAGTCTTAACCTAGGAGGGGAAGCCCTGAAGTCTTTAATAGAGTTTCACCAGGTATATTTGAGAGTCTCATCAGCTCTTTGACTAGAGTGCAGCATATGGACCATGGGGCTGCCCCTTAACCACAATTCTCACTCCAGATGCATAAAATTGCCTCTTCAAGCCACACTATGCCACAAAGGATCCACCTATTTAAATAAATAGGTGCATGCAAATGGGAATGGTTATGCGGACAACTGTATGGATGTGTGTATTAGACCTTATTGCTAAATAGGTTGTGCGTTTAACCTATTTATGTTATTTACATGCAACTTTGTGTTTGCTGCTGTACATTATTAGCAGTTCACACTTCGTAGTTATGCAGCATAATGGTTGCGAAAGTTCTGTCACTATACTAATACTGTGTGGTACAGGACTGAAGTAGAGGAGAGATAGAGTCAATATAATGTTGGTTTTTGCCAGTAAGTTGTTGGTTCATGCTAGAATTGTGATAGAAGCAAGAAAGACTCAATATGTTCATACAAATGACAGCTGTCTTTTGGGGGGGGCCGTCATTTACCGACAAATAACCGCTGCTATTTTATACCAACAGCTGTTATTACATGAAAAATGGCCGTTGTGTTATTTGTTGGTAAATAGCGGCTTTTCAAAAAGTTGCCCATCATTTTGACCAGGTGTGAACGAGGTGTGATGAGGTGTGACGAGCCATTAAGTCAACCAATCAGTCCGATTGGGCTGATTCGCTTCCCTGTTCACAGTTGTGTACAGATTACGTACGTTTTGGTCTAGAGTTACGCACATGTGTACAGATTATCTGACGCAAAGTGTAAATTACATACTTGCATACGTTTGCAAGTTTGGAATATGTTTAAAAATGATTGTTATAACCATTCCGATCAACAAACAAATTGTTTGTGATCGTAGAACACGTACAATTAGCGTCATGTTCTTACAAGCATACAAACATTTACTAACATGTTCGCTCATCACTGCTGGTGATCTCAGTGCTGGTGATCTCAGTATTTTGGTGGTCTCAAGGTGATCAGCTTATCCTTAGCCTTTGATAGAAAGGGCATTCCAGTAAAATTGAGTACCCACTACGAAATTGCTGATTTATAAGGAATAAAACTAGAATTTACCTTGTCATCTGCATGATCTTTACAGCATGTAAGTCTAGAGTAAGAATTTTGTCGACATTTTGAACATTACTTAATTATAGCTTTTACATATTATTTCTAAAACAAGCGTCAGGGGAATTGACACTTTTTTCCTGTGATAATGACACTTAGACTACTTCTGTATCCAGAGGGGAAAGCATGTTACCGCTTCTGCCATGATCTGACAAGGCTTTTATTTGCCTAAAGGCTGGAGCTCCCAGCATTGTTCCATATCTGACAATACACAATAAAACTAAAGCAGTATTTTCATTCTATTTTCAAAAGATTGTGGAGAAAAGAATAACTAAAATTATATAGCAGCAAGGCAGTATTACAGCTCTGAATATTAAATGCCTACCATGATGAAGTACAAAACTCTATGTCAGCAATCTTACTGAGTGCAATGGAAGCAGTAAAGAGGCCTTTGTACTCTGCAGGATTACCTTATATTTCCTATACATGACTGCGTACAACAGGAAATTAAAGAGGTATACTGGTATATTAATTTTATAATAGAAAAATTATGCAAATAATAAGTGAGACATTTTGCGTATCAGTTATCCTATCTCAACCTCCTGAATTTAACCCCTCATTGGCAGAGCCAATAAGGCGTTAAAATTGCTTTCATTTTTACCTATAGACCCATATGAGGTTTTAATTGCTTAATTTTTCCATTAAATATGCCATGAAACTGGCAAACAAAAAATGAGGGAAGTGAAATTGAAAACAAACAACAATTTTTTGAAATTTTGGCCGTGTTCGTCATGTGGTAAAACTGACATGTTATGTTCCACAAGTCAGAATGATTACAGTAATACCCAATTTACAAAATTTTTCCTTTATTTTACTAGTTTTAAAAAATTTAAATGTACAAAAATGCTTTCATTTGCTCCTTTTTTTTTAAATTGTCTATAGGGCTGTGTGAGGGCTGATTGTTTGTGCCATAATCTGTAGTTTTTATCGGTACCTCACATGTGTATATGTGACTATTAGTAGTGCAATAAAAGCAGAAGTGAGGTATACAAAGAAAAGAAAAGAAAAGTGAAGAACAGAGAGAAAGAGAAAAAAGAAAAAAAGGGCGGGGGAAGTTATTCAGGGAAATATCTGGGATGGCTTGTTTATTGCCATTTAAATGCAGCTGTCAGCTTTGACAGCTGCATCTAAATGGCTAATTACCTGGGGGTGGCCATCTGCCATGCCGGCTAATGCTCGCACGCTTCAGAGCAGAGTCACAGGGTCACTCCTCTCTGAACTCCCCCACCTACTGCAGGCCGTATCAGTATGTCCTTATGTGGGAAGTGGTTAATGGAAAACATTTTTTCCACTTATCCGTGTCCAACTGATTCTCCAACTCCCATTTCCAAATGACCACGAAGCAGAGAGGTTCTTAAGGTTTGTGTGAGGTTAGTATGCTATACATACACAAAAGGCGGCAATGCAGTGGGTTATCTAAAGTGATTAGAGTCTCTAAAGTTGTGAGGCTTCGATGGAGAGTTAGTGATTGAGAGAGAGTTGTCAGATAGGAGCGTAAATGAAAATATTCTAGCCAAATAAAAATGCCTCTCTGGAGGGAGAACCACAAGTTGAGTGGCAGTGAAGAAGTATTGGTTGTAATCTGGACAAGTCTGGGAGCAGAGGGTTTGTCTTAAAATGAAATCTGTGTGAAAGGGTGCAAGGGGAGATCACTTTTTAAGAAGAAAAAGGGAGGTGAATGAAGTTTTATTATGGAATTATATATATATATATATATATATATATATATATATATATATTGATAAAGGGGACCTCTATGAGCAATAGACTGACTGCTCAGTCGACACTCAGTTGTTACTTGCTGTCAATCCCTGACAGGCAGCCCAGGAGGCCTAGCAGAGGCCTCTGTCTGCCTTTAGAACGCATAGTCTTCCCATGATCTTGCAGCAGGGAGCTGATCAAGGCCACTTTGCCACCAATGATGCTTAAGGGGGCCATTAAAATGCAGCATTTTAATGGTTAAATAACCAGTTACCAGAGGCACCATGTATAGAAAAGGGCCAGGTTGCGAGCCCTCTCTATAACACCTCACGCCGTGACATACGTGGTATGCCATGGTGCCTTAAGAGGTAAATTATTTGGTTTATATTTTTTTTCTGCTTATCTTCTAAGGCCGTTTTTAAGATGCAGGATCGGCTTTATGGGAGGGGCATTTGTCCATGGATCACACCCCCAAAGGGTCCCTTGCAGCTACACATAGTTTATGGACAGGGACTCTGTCTGTAGTTTGCATCTTGCTTCCCTGCAGGTACAGTAGCATAGTAACATTGTTCATAAGGCTGAAAAATGACAAGAGTCCAACAATTTCAACCTACAATTGCTGTTGGCCAAGGTATTGTCCCCCAAAAGTTATACAAATCACCAATATACACTTATAACGGGAAATGCTTATAAAGTGCTCTTTTCTCCCTGCACTTACTGCTGCATCAAGGCTTCACTTCCTGGATAACATAGTGATGTCACAACCCGACTCCCAGAGCTGTGCGGGCTGTGGCTGCTGGAGAGGATGCCTGACAGCTGCATTTTAATTTTTTTCACGTTCTAATTTTGAGTGCTGTGGATATCTATCTATCTATCTATCTATCTATCTATCTATCTAATTATCTATCTATAGTTGAAAGTCTTTAAGAAGTCATTTTTTTTATTTCTAAACCATTTAGTCAGAAAGTTTTTTTTTTAAACTACATTCCCCATTTATTAGAGCTCCACAGTCTTGCACTTATTCTACTTGTGAGACAGACACATAAAATAAAATGACTTAATAATTATTTTTAATATAACAATTTAACAATAAGTTTTCATGGCAAATAGGAAGGCAAAACCCTGTGCATAGGTGAATGAAGTTGAGAACCCTAACATGCAATTACATTAGTTCTAGAGAAAGATTAATAGGCTGTAAATGGTTAGGTACAGTATGAAACTTGTATTACTGATAATTAGAGGTAGGAATGGTAAAAATTAAAATGACGGTTAAAAGGGGTGCATGACCTATAAGAAGCTGCGAGACTGTGGAGGAGCATAAAGCGAGAGAGTGCTTGTAGTGGGAGAGGTGGTAAGTAAATGGATAAAAGTAATTAAATAATTCAAAGTTTACAATGAAGTCCTTGAGGTTTAAAATATCATTATAATATAGTTTTTGGCATATCTCTCATATAGGGTGGCAATGACAGCAATCACTGATTGCTCTGTAGAGGTCGCTGCACTGTGCTAGAGTGATGGACAGTCTCCCCCCAGGTGCTGTGTATAAGAACATACAATACATGAGGGGAACGGGGCCCTGCTCTTTATAGTGCTGTGCAGTAGATTGTAAACTGCAGGGCTTAGACAGCCCTACAGTTCCCAACAGAAGTGTTGGTCGCAGCAGAGAGGGGTCTGTATCATAAAAACATAGAACATAGAAGATTGTTGGCAGAAAAAGACCACTGGGTCCATCTAGTCTACCCTTTTAGTATTTATCTTCTTATTTTCTTAGGACAGATGCATGTTTATCCCAGGCAGGTTTACATTCTGTTATTGTAGATTTACCAACCACCTCTGCTGGAAGTTTGTTCTAAGCATCCACTACTCATTCAGTAAAGTAACATTTTCTTACGTTGCTTCTGATTTTTCCCCCAACTAACCTCTCACTGTGTCCTCTTGTTCTTGAGTTCTCTTTCTTTCTGTCATCCCTTTCTGTACTGAAGGCTGAATACTAATGTTCAACATTTAACTCTCATGGCTAGAGAAGTTGGATGCAGCCCTAGGGCAGTCGGGAAAAAATGGATACAGTCTACCACATAAATTAAGGCAGGTTAGATTTAAAAATGGAGTTTTGTCCTTAAAGGGGAACCCTTGTGAAAAAAAAATCTTTCAAATCAACTGGTGTCAGAAAGTTATTTGTACATTACTTCTACTTAAAAATCTCAAATCTTCCAGTAATTATCAGCTGCTGTATGCCCTACAGGAAGTGGTGTATTCTTTCCAGTCTGATAGTGTTCTTTTGTCATTGCTGTAGTATCCCTTTAGGGGTTAACATAGAAAATGACCTATTGTTTAAGGTAATGTTTTGACAAATAATCCTACAAGAATGTATTTGTAATTTACTGTTTCTGGGACAGGTGATTGATGGACCACATGATTTTGCAGATAAAGATTTAAAATTATTAACACTGAAAAATATATCTGTTAGCTCATTCTTTCTCTGTTTGACATCATCGTTTAACATTATTAGCCAGGATAATGCTCTTAATGGATATTGAAGAGAGAGGCATTATAATGCAATTACACTTATTGAAATGTTGTTCATGTTTCAGTAATTACTGTGATATTTAAGGCAGAGAAAAGTATATTACGTGTGTGTTAATCATCTGTTGTGCAAATCCATGAAGGTCTTGGTAATTTATTGTAGGTTTTGACATCCTAAATTAATTTGAAATCAGCAGTATTGAATATATTAAAGTAGACCGGGCGATTTGTAAATTTGCAGAAGGAATGGATATTGATTTACTCCCATCGTATTTGTATTTCTTTCCCCTGAAAAATGCATAAACACAAATCCACAAAAAAACTATATTGCTGATTTAATTGTGCTCAATAAGACATCACAGCTGGCAATTTTTTACTTTGCACCTCCAGTCTATTTTCACTGTATCAGTATGAGGCCCAAGCTGCAGATGCTAACATTTTATCACTCGTTCTCATAAAACTGTGCAAGCATAAAAACCAAATGAGCATTATCGACTAATTGTCTTGCAATAAATTGAATTGCCATTGATTTGAAGGAATAACATTTGGTCAGAGTCATTTTAGTTAACTAGTTTTTAAAGAAGGTATAAGAAAAAATCTATATAGATTTCCATACTGCACTTGGTTCATGGAGCTCATATCCTGAAATTGTATAGTAGGCTCCAAAATTTTCTTGAGAGTACATACAGACAGTCTAATATAGATGACCCATTTTGGGTAATATTTGGGCACAAGAACAGAGGTAGGTGCCACTTTTGAATAAAACAGACAGCCACTAACTGGATGGTAATTTCTCTGGGGAACCTGTCTCTTGCATGTATTACATGGGCACTGACTTATTTGGACTGCCAGTTGTGATGAGATGTAGCCTGTGGGATGTGAACCTATATGGATTAGTATAAGAAATTTGAGTTATAGGTGTTTTTCAGGCTTTGTAAAATTTTGGGCAGAAAAGAGGGACCCCCACACCATTTCCCAGCCACTGAGGGAAAAAGCTTTGAAACGCGTCTGAAAGCCACCGACCATTTGCCTACACCCCTCAACAGTCATCTTAACATATCCCATATCTATTTTCTATCTCTACGTCTAAGTCTGGGAGGAGCTGGCTCAACAGTCACTTTGCCTATTGCACTACTGGCAGTGGGACCATGCTTTGGCACAGACTAGGAACAAGGTTGATGACGTCACTGTACTCATTGCGGGCAGACCGGGACACCAGTGACCCCCGAGAAGGCGCAGATCCTGTATGGGTCTAATAGCCATACACTCCACATAAGAAGATCATTTACTTTGAAAGTTCACTTCACTAACCAACCTACAAACAGACTTTTGAACTATAACAACAAAGTTGGATCAGTCCAGTGAGCCAGGACTACTACCCCCATCTGTTCTACCACTGACCACACACTTGAAGTACGGCAGTATAATGACTATATGGCTATTTATATGATTATCTAGTTGTTTTATACACCTTTATGATTTTTTTGTAGTTTTTATGTGCTTTTGTACCGCATTCCCTAACCCTCTATGCTATTATGCTACTATGTGTATACACTATGGCCAGGATTCCATTCATTCACATACAACGTACTGTATGGTCTGCATAAATCACGGCTGTTGTTGCAAATTGCAACATTGGCTGTAATTTATGCAAATGATACGTTTTGTGAACATAACCTGTATTGCTCTATAAAATGTTTTTGCCTGTTTCAAAGTATTGGGACTCAGTACTTAATATGCTACACCTGCACTACCTATACCTGTCCTACAAAACTAAGGAGCCGGGTCATTGTATCCAGGGGTGGCCAACATACCACTCCTGGCCACTATGGCTAATGCCTTGTTGCGTACTAAAGATGAGAGTATCGCTCATCAAACAAAGCGAAGTGCTTTGTTTCATCTGCACTCCATGTGGCAGGGAGAAGCTGGATCTTATCCTAGGAAACTGGGAGAAGTTTCCCAGGATTGGATTCAGCTTTTCCTGGCATGATGGGAGGAGTGGCAGGGAGCGGAGCAGTGATGATCGACCAGTGGCGAGCAGTGATGAACGACCAGCGGCTTAATGAGAGGAGCACAGATGAAACAAAGTGCTTTGCTTCATTTAGATGTGAGCGATTCGCTCATCTCTATTTGGTACTACAACACCTAGCCCAGCCACATAACATCTGGCCCCATTGGGTTACTGCAAAGCCTGCACTGATTGGCTATTTACTACTGTGCCTCTCATTCTAAAGGGATTTATATGGTGAGACAACCCACTCTAAACATACAGAAAGGATTTAAGAAAACAATAAAGCTAATACCAACTATAATCATAATTATTATTATTTTTTATAAATATCTTACTAATGCAAAGAAATCTCAGCTACCTATAAATTGAAAGAAAGAAGAGAGGGGATTATATTAATTTGAGGACTGTTGATAACATTGTCTGTGATGCCGGCTCTTCAGATGCTGTGCATTGCTGAAGCTCAGTAGAACAGTACATGCTTGTGGTGAACAGTGGGCTGTCAACTCAGAGGATTTGCTTAAAAATGACAATGGTCCCAGCAGTTGTGTGATGATTAATTATTCTAGAGCTTGGTGTTTATTCATTGTCCTGACAGCTAAATAATACCGGCAATGAGTGAACTGTAGCATTTCAAATACCATAAAATCTTGAAGGAAAATACTTTTATTAAATAGGATGAAGACAGAAGTATAAGGAAGTAAACACAAATTCTGCATTTACATAGAAGCCTCATAACATAGCTGTCTAACATCACATTTGAAGGGAAACTGTCCAGTTCTGATAGATCCAGCCTTATTTATGGCGTGGCTTTTAGATTGAGAGCATCTAATACATCTTTAACAGTTTAAAATGTATTACATTGTAATTTTCTCTTCTAATAATAATGATTCTTTATTTGTATAGTGCCGACTAATTCCACAGCACTTTACATAGTTTGTTTCGGTCTCTGTCCCTATTAGGGCTCACAATCTGAAAACATGGAGAAAACGTAAAAACTGGGTGGGATTTGAACCCAGGACTCCAGTGCTGCAAGCCTTCAGTGCTATCCACAGAGCCATCCTTCTACGTTCATCTCTCCATCCCTCATCTCTTTTCTCCTCTTTGATATTTTTCCTAATTTTTTTCTTCTTCCTTCTTTTGTTTTCATTTCTCCCTCTTCATCCTTCTCAACCCTTCCTTGCTCTTTTTATTTCCTATACTTGTTTCCTTCTTACTTTATATCTATTTTTTTACTCCCATTATCCTTACATTATTCCTTAAATATCTGATCTTCCTAACTGTTAGTAAAACAAATATGGTCTGGTCATGTCTGGTATCTCTTCAGTGGCTCAGATGCTGAGATGTTTATAGCTTGTCTTTCTGATTCTACAACACCCAAACTGAAGGCTTTGGATCTAGTACTTTCTGGGATGTAAAAGCCATGATTCACTAAACCTGGCCTGAAACCCTAGAGCACCTTAGTATACTTTTATGGGGCACTTGCATAATTGACATGTAAATTCTTTCGGTGGATGGAAATATTGGCCCAGCCATAGAATGGTGTCTATGGCACGGGCGAAGATGCCTGCTGCTGTGAGCGGGTACTAGCAACGGTATCCACAGTGGGTCATACATGTGGATTCCGTAGTGTGCATGCACCCTGATACACTTGACATTGGTGTATACACAGACTTGGTCTGGTAATTGACTCATAAAGCTTTATTTGTTCTACCCTTTGGTATCAATGATTTATGATCCATTTTCTAAAGCAGACACCTGTAGGCTCACCCGCTTTTCCTCACAGATTGTAAGAATTTGTGAGTAGGTTCCTCTTTTTTTTTCTTTAAAGAAGTTGTGAAGGAAAATGCTGGAGGTTGCAGGGGATCTGACCTGTGTACACCCCACTGATCTTCATATCGGGCCCTGCCAGCTCAGTTATGAATAGAGCAGTGGGTACTGCATGTGACCCGCAGATTTATTCATTCCTAAGGAGCCAATGGAGTAAAGCTGTTAGGTGGGGGATGAAAATCACAACACAGTTAAGGCCCTCGCACTGGCATCTGCCCCACTGTCCCCCTGTCCCTAAGTGGCAGTGGATAAATGGGCTACAGTGGCTAGCCTGAGTGGGTGAGAACACAAAACGCAGAAAACACATTATCTCAAGGTCAGCTAGCAGGGTAGGAATCAAATGGTTGGCATGGTACAAAATTGGAAGTCAAGGGGAAGTCGGGAAGCTGAAACCACAATCTTCAGCATTCACAGTTGCGGTATGTTGGCCGTACGCTCCGGCGGTGCTGGGAGCCAAGCGTGACGGGCAGCTCCTGACAATAACGCTCTTCTGGCGTACCTGACTCTTTGCGTCACTCTATAGGAATGAATACAGCTACGGGTCGTGTGCAGTACCAGCGGCTCTATTCATAGAGGAAAAGGAAATAAGAGAAAAGTGATTTTTTTCCCCCTGGAATACCTGTTTAAATATTTAATACAGGAGAGAAAAGAGCGCTGCACCTCACACCTATGGCTGACACTAGTGCCTCTCGGCTGCATAAAAAACAACAGAATTTTGTGTATGAATTGATCAAGCCACACTGCCCCATGTACCACGTGCAGGTATCTGATACACATGGGTCCCTACACTAAGTCCACACTGTGCCGGTCAGTGACCACCACCCCTGCAGGCGTGCACAGTCAGGGAAGGGAGGCCATGGAACGGCCCTGCAACCCCCATGGGGCAGTGTGGCTTGATCAATTCATACACAAAATTCTGATGTTTTTTATGCAGCCGAGAGGCACTAGTGTCAGCCATAGGTGTGAGGTACAGCGCTCTTTTCTCTCCTGTATTGCATCTTTAAATATTTAGTTTCCCTGTAATATCTTATTCTGTATATGTTCTTTAGTTTCTTTTTTGTAAAGTGAGGCTAAGATGTTGGTGCTATATAACTAAATATTATACATATTATTAGCAATTGAAACACTCAACTTGAAAAACACATTTTATAATATAATGAATTCATGACTTATCCTTACTTCCTACAATCCAAGCTTTATAGAAATACCCAACCTTCTACAGAGAGCGATTCCAGTAAAAATAATATAACGGTAAATTGCTATTTAATCTATAAGATTTTTGAAGGTTATCCAAACACCTACCCAAGAATGCCATGGATATGTAAGTGCATATGTGTTTAAAAACAGCAGATTATTTTTCTATCCTGTTTCTTAAAAAATAAAATAAACATCCCTCAATGATGATCATGCAGTTCTTGGAAGTTCCTGCTCTTTGTAACAGGTCATCATTTTTTTTTACATTTGAGAATAATAGCTGGATGTGTCCAATTAGTAGATACAGTTATTTCCAACACATCTCATAAAATATCTGCAGAGGCAAAATATTTTTCAGTAGAAGGATTCTTATTATGAAGTCAAACAAAAAAAAAATTGGTGTCGTAAATGAGAGTCTCTACAGACTGCCCTGATATTTGAGGAATATTAAGATAAAGTAGGAAGATATCAAAAATATGCAACTGTACATTAAAAGATGCAGATTCCTTAACCTTAGACTTGCTTTACATTAGACACACCATTGATTGATTTTTTTCCCCATATACAGTGTCTGGTCATATTATTCTATTAGCTGATCTGTAGTCCAGTCATGGCCTGTGCACAATTAGCACCTACCATTCAGCCCAAGCATTAGCTCCTTAGGGACCCTTATTGGTCAAGCCCATTTTTTTCATGCCAAGACCCTTTTTGTGCATTGTTTAAAGGAAATCGGTCAGCTGCAATTCATATTTTGAATTGCTGACAGCGTCAACAGTGTGGAACGAGAATATTAGATGGCATAAGGTAGTACAGCGCAAAGTAAAACAGGAATAGTAATGTAAAAGCTTATAAAACATGTTGGGAAATAATTTACTAGAGAATAATTCAGAATAATGACACCAAGCTTTGTAGTACAGTACAGTCTATAGAACATGTGCAGATGTTACAGGATGACTTAGACACACTAAGTGTTTGGGCATCCACTTGGCAAATGAGGTTAAATGTGGATAAATGTAAAGTTATCCACCTGGGTAATAATAACCCACATGCATCATATGTCCTAGGGGGAGTTACACTGGGAGAGTCGCTAATGGAGAAGGATCTGGCTCTTGACAGCACACAATGTCAGTCAGCGGCTTCTAAAGCCCCTATTCCACGGGGCGATGCAGAGGAGCAAACAAGCGCTGTCAGCACCCGTTTGCTCCTTGTTCCTCGCAGCGAGCGGGTGAGTGCGGGAGGGGCCACGGGGAGCTGCGGTGTGGGGGGGGGGGCAAAGGGCTGCCCAGAGGATCGCTAGATTGTCCGGGCAGCCCATATCGCTGCTTTCCCAGTTGCTTGTTTTTCAACATGTTTGAAAAACAAACGACGCAACGATCAGCCGACATGAGCGATGTCGGCTGTTCGTTGCCCTTTATTCCACGGGACGATTATCGTCCGTAGCTGCCGATATTGTCCGAATACGGCCGATAATCGTTCCATGGAATAGAGCCTTTAGGCCAGCAAGATATTGTCATGCATTAAAACAGGCATGGACTCTCGGGACAGGGATGTAATATTACCGCTTTATAAAGCTTTGGTACGGCCCTTATCTGGAGTATGCTATTCAGTTCTGGAATCCAATTCATAAGAAGGACGTCCTAGAGCTGGAAAGGGTACAAATACAGGCAACTAAACTAAGAGGAATAGAGCATCTTAGTTTTGAGGATAGATTAAAATAATTAAATTTGTTTAGTCTGGAGAAGAGACGTTTAAGGGGAGATATGATTAATTTATTTAAATATATAAATGGCTCCTATCAGAAATATGGGTTAAAGATGTTATGCCTCCGCCTGGTGAAAAAAAAAATCACTCTCCGGAGGCGACAAGCCTTCTTTACAATGAGAACAATGAGAACTGTGAATCTGTGAAACAGTCTACCTCAGGATCTGGTCACAGCAAAAACAGTAGAGGGCTTCAAAACCGGCCTAGACAAGTTCTTAGACCAAAATAACATAAATGCATATGTATAGGACCTACCCATCATCCCTCCCTCTTCCCTGTATCCATCCCCTCCTTGTTTATCCCCCTTCACTGCATCCATACCCTCCTTGGTTGAACTTGATGGACATGTGTCTTTTTTCAACCGTATTAACTATATACTGTCCACCATCTTGATTGTAGCTAGTAGTACTGGTAACTCCCATGATCCTTTGCCCTGGCAGCTTATAAAGAGGTGTAAACTGATCACTTTAGCTCCTTGGCTACATGTGCATTAATTATATGGTAGATCAGCACAAGAACAATATGGCACAGAATCAGGAGCTTCCATATGCCTCCATAGTCTCCACCATATGCTGGGGGAACCAGTTGTGTTATATAACGGACACCACCACCAGCAGCAGCTAGTTATAAGAAGGAGAAAGCTCCTGTCCCAGTCATTTATACCCTCAGATGCTGCTGAGTGTTTAGACAGTGGGAGTTGGCTCCACCATCTTGTCACCCCACCCACACAATGTTATCAGGGGTTGCCGTTGGGTTGCCATGGTAGTCAGGGCGCTAATGAAGGTCCTCAGGCCTGCCATATTGGGATTCTTATTAGACTCTGCCAAGGTTAAATAGGAGAATGCAAACACAATACACCGCAATACAAAACTATTGCAGTGTATTGTAGAAATATTGTTTCTATAAGTAACAATGACAATCTCACTGAAAGGATGCTTGATAAATCTCCCATGTTTACCCAATTTAGTACAATTCCCCCTCCCCACTAAAAAAGGCACAAAAAAATTAGGTAGGTATCATCATATTTTAATAATTTAACATAACTTTTTGTCACTGCACAGTGAAAGCCATAAAAACAATTAAACATTTTTTTTCCATCCAACAAATTATTCTTTTTAACTTTCTCAACACATTAAAAAGATGCTGGATAACCACATACGCTCTGTGTAGTAGCATTTATGCCACTGTAGAACTTCCAGTCCCCTGAATAGATAAAAGATTTTTTTATTTTTTAAATATTAGCAATCTTTTCAAAACAGGAGCTGCGGGCTGATATGGAGATCACCAGGGGGTACAAAGGACGGACCCCCCACACTCGTTTACTTGTCCTATGTTTAGGGGAGAAGTTCATTTTTCTTGGAATAGCCCTTTAAAGCTCCTTTAAAGAATTGACAATCTTTGAATAAGAATTACACTTCGTATAGTACGGCTTTAATACATACCCTGCTGTGAAGTGCCACCCAGCTAAAGTACATATTTCATTTAAGAAACAGCTGTGATTAATTAGGTAACAGGCTAAAACAAAGAGTAATCTTCATTTATATGCAGCGCAATAGAACTCAAGGCAAAATAGGAAGGCATTTCTGCTGTGGGTTGGAATCTCACAAGGTCTAAAGAGGTAAATACTATTATCTCTTTTATGTAGTTTGAACAGCAAGAATGCTATATATATTTGTACAGTATGTATTTGGAGGTCACACAGCTGCTGTTCATCTTAAGGATATATTCACAACCAGCTCTTTGTTGCAGACATTTCTGTACCATTCTTCTTAATGAGCCTGGCAACAATCCATTTGCTTTCAGCTAATACAAACCTATGCAGATGAACAGGACTAATTTCCAGCCACATAGTATTGCAACAAATATTCTGTGCGTGAATTCAATCTAACACATCACCAAAATTCTTAAAAAATATGTTTAACATTAAATATGATTAAAACAATAGCTAATTTTTTGATTACACATTCCATTTAAATGCAAATAATGACTATTGTCTGTTAGGTCTGCAAAAAGAATACAAAAACAAACAAACAGAATATAACATTTAGTTGTTAGAGGGTCGTGGATCCACTGGACCGTCACCAGAGAGTCTAAGGGGCTGCTGGTCTTCACCAGGGCCCATCGCAAGACTTGCTGCGGCAGGCGACCCCCAGGTCGCTACACCTGGCTTGGCTTGCTAGTGACGGTGGACGAGGTGTAGCAGGAACCGTAGGCAAGCAGACGGGCAGGAAGACAGGTGCTCACACGGATAGCAGTCACAAGCGGAACCGCAGGTGGCAGAGACTACAGGCAGGAGCAACGGGCTGGAACAACGGGCAGGAATTACAGGCAGGAACAATGTAGAGCTGGGCTACACGCTAATGGGAAGCATGCAGAGGCTCCAACAAGGCCAGGGCAGGACAGGTGGGGATATTTATAATGTCAGTGTGTTTGGTGCAACTAGCAATTGAGGGCGACCTGTCCCTTTAAATCTGTGACAGCAGGCGCGCACCCTAGGGGACAGGGACGTACGCGTCGGCCGGGACAGCGGGGAGCAGGCACGAGGGACGGTGAGACGCCCCCAGGGGCCGAGGATAGAGCAGCGCCGAGCCCCTGCACATGGGCTCTGGCGGCTGCAGCAGTGAGAGGAGAGGGAGAGCGGGTGCGGCGGCTCGGAGCACAGGACGCTGCCGCAGCCCTGACAATTACGAGCATAATTCGTTCTGGGACTGAGCTTGTTATCCAAATCACTCTTAAACCAAAGCAAATTTTCCCATACGAAATAATTAAAATGCAGACAATTGGTTCCACACCCCCCCCAAAAATGATTTTTTTAAATTCTGAATAACATGTAAAACAAATGAAACAAACATTTAGAAACGGCTGAATGTGTCTTATTATCAGTTACTGTACAGAAAAGGGGAGGATGGGAAAAACAAGGGCTGACAGAGACTGCAGGGAGTATGAGAGAATGAGCAGGGCAGATATGGGCACAGTATAGCAGCACACAGTCCTGTCCCCTGATGCAAGCCCTAGCCTGAAGTGGATCGCTATGATTTGAAAGGTGAGGAAGACTTCCTGGGTCAGAAAACAGTGCTGTAGACTGCACTATGCTGGCCATACCCCTCACCCACTCGCCTCCCACCCAGTACAGGGAGCTCTTAAACCAAAGCAATGCTCTTAAACCAAGTCACAATTTTGAAAGACTGTGAGCTCTTCTCAGGGGCGGATTCACCAAGCCTGGGCCCCCCCACCCCACTGTAACTATGGCAGCACTAGACTGGCGTTCATAGTACAGGACAGATAATGTCATGATGTCCTGATTTGTGCAAAATTGCTATAAAAAAAACCAGTGATTTTTAGCAAATCATGGCGTAAGTGTAGCCAGGAGACAGTACACCACTGAAAGTATAAGTTTTTTTGGGTGGTCATGGGCCCTTTAGGAGCTCAGGGCCCCGGGCTGCCGCCCGAAACGCCCCTATTATAATCCACTACTGGCTCTTCTTGCAAAATGCTCTCAATTCAAGTTACTCTTAAACCAAGGTACCACTGTACTTCCCTATTTTCTTTTTTCTAGGATGAATAGAATGTTTAGTAACTGTTCTTCAAACCTGAGATCTTCAATACCTTAAATTAATTTTAGTTACCTTCACTTAAAAATATATATATGGACTGATGCCAGGAAACTGGACTGCATACCCTAGATAGGGCCATACCAATATACCAATGTTCCAATGTTTTATAATGTAGTATGATGTTTCTATGGAACAAGCAGCATAATTACTTGTAATTACTTAGCTAGATTGGTTCTGGTGATTGTAATAATTAGCAGATTTAGAATAGACTCATGAAGTGTGAAGGCCCTGGAGTCTTGATGGGATCATCACGTAAAGAACATGTTACCCAGGCATGTTAAAGATATTGTTGAACCCAATGTTCATATCCTGGATTTGGTTTTCTACTTTGACTAGTATTACATTATATAGTTGTTAATTCACTGTTAAGTCAAAGATTTGATTGATAATCTATATTAGTTTGAATATCATGTTACTTGTAGTCTTGTGAAAATTACAATTTCATGCTAATATTTAGAGATGAGCGAACGTTTGGCAGGTTCACCAAACTTAGTTTGACAGGTTTACCAAACTTCGAAGCAAAGTTCAGGTTTGTCTGAACTGTACTTTAACCGAACTAAAACAGCTAAAAATTTGCAGGCGCTTAGGTGTTTTGCACTCCCACTCCCATGATGTCCCTCACTGGTCGTACTCCCACAGTGTCCCTTCACTTCCTGACAAGAGTGACAGCTCACTCAGCCAATCACTGACTGAGGCTGGACAGCACCACAGCCACTGGTTGGCCGAGCAGGCTGTCACTCACGAGACAAAAGTGACAGCCCACTCAGCCAATCACTGGCTGCAGACTTTTCTCGTCTCAGTCAATCAGTGATTAGCTGTATAGGCTGTCACTCTCATCTCAGAAGTGACATCTCCCTCAGCCAATCATTGAATAAGACAGCGCCATGTTCAGCAGAGGACACCTAAGACCCGCAGGGGGACAAAGGGGAGCGAGGACAGGTAACCATACTGTAGGCTCTTGTTTTGTTTTCACTGTGTGTTAAAATGTGCAATCGCCATCTTTATGAACTTGTTAAAAACTTTGCTAAATAGTTCGATTCTGTAACAAAATTAACTTTTTGCAAAGTTTGTAACAAATCTCGGTTTGTGAAGTACAGTTTGTTCATTTCTATTAATATTGTATTATAAATGTTAATTATATACAGTATTTAGGTGGGTATTCATCAAGGCCAGTGTATCTACAATATGTGCCAGTATTAACCTAATCCCCATACCCATGTCCCATGTCCCATGTTGAATTTACTAAGAGACGCATGCCTCTCAATAAATCCAGCGAATCTGAAGCTACCTTGTAGCAGTCTCAGAAATTTACACCAATTCTGGGCTAATATAGATTTTCACAATGATTTATGCCTCCATGCCTTTTTGCAGTCCCCCCTGCCCTCCCATCAGGCCGACAAAAAGTCACAAATTGTCCAAACCAGCCTAGTTGTGCACAAATTTGCACCAGACTGTGCCATGCACAGGTATGATAAACCCCCTCCTAAATGTTTATACATCGTTTGTGTCTACATTGAGTGTTATTATCAATAATAAAGAAAATTAATACAAACAATTCATTCATGTAATTAATGCTGGGTTTACAAGGAGCGATAATTCGCCTAATCGTACAATTAACGATTTCTAAGTAACGATTTTTCTTTTATAACGATCAGCATTTAGATGGAACGATATATCGTACAGAAAATTTGTTTTCCGATCGTTTTGCGATCGCTTGAGCCTATCTCGCACATAGGTAAAATCAGTGAACGACTGTTTACACGGAACGATCGGCAATTTTTTTGCGAATGACGAATTAAGAACAAGTTAAAAGATCAAAACGAACGATTTCTCGCTCGTCGTGCGATCGTTCGCTGCGTTTACACGTACGATTATCGTTCGAATTCGATCGTTCCGTGTAAACCCAGCATAAGCTAACAAAATTAGAAAAGGCAACATGAAATAGTAGTATTCACAATATACACTAATTGTGCATATATAAGACTCCAAGTAACATGATATTTTGAATCATTCAAATCATCCCAACATATCGCTGAATTAAATATAGAATGTAATGCTTAATAAAGGAGAACACAAAAATCTGGATAAGAACAGTTCAACAATATGTTTAACACGCCTGGGTAACATGTTCTTTTACTGGATGACCCCATCAAGACTCCAGGGCCTTCACACTACATGAGTCTCTACTCATTCTGCTAATTATTACAATTACCAGAAACAATCAAACCAACTAATTACAAGTAATTATGCTGCTTGCGCCATTCGCCTACTCAACTGTATAATTGTGGCCAGTCTGATGAGGGAGATGGAGAGCATAAGACAGAAACAGTAAACAAATTGGGTAGCAATGTCACCATAGACTTATTAGATAACACAAGGAACACAATATTAGTCAGTTTCTGGGTGGAGGAAAACTTCAACTGTGAACTATCGTCAACTATCTACATGGGGATTGCCTGCGGGGGGATATTGCCTGGGGTGGGGAGGATTCTTATTACAAGGAGAGCATAGAGGTAAGATACTGTAGATAGATCTAGTATAAAAATATATCCAACAACTCATCATGAATCTTGGATTGCACATATGTGTATGATCACAATATGTGGACACAGCTTATTACTTATACCTATACCGCCTTCAGATGGTAGGCAGAGATAGGTTAAAGGGCTATCTAGGATTCGAAAAAACATACTTGTTTACTTTCACAGACGGCACCATATCGGCCCTTGGGATGTGTTACAACTTATCTCCATTATTTTTAAAGGAATGCCGCACACAAAGTAAAGGGAATCAGTGGCATATTTTTTGAATTCTGCATCACCCCTTTAAAGGGAATCTAGTCAGTGTTAGGGTGATATAAATGACTGTACCCTTAGTTGCCATTTGTATACTTTTAAAATCATCATTTTATAACTCTCTGAAGTATCACAGTGACAGCAGCAGCAGCAGCACTGCCCTGCATGTCCATCAGTCAGGGAAGGAAGGAGTATGGGCAGGGGAGGTGCTGCTCTGAATCAGTCCCTCCTCTATGACACTTCAGCTGGTAACAAGAAAAGTTTACAAGCAGTGATCGGAAGCCCTAAAGGTCCTGTAACTTACATCTCCCCAGTATTTGTGTACTTGGATCTGCAGCTCCCTACCTGGTATAAACCTTACAGGACACATTCATACGTAATCCATTGCAGATGTGATGCTGACGATAAGGGATTGTCCGAACCGAGTTCGGTTCGAATTCGTACGAACCCGAACCCTCGGTAATGATTCCCGCTGTCTGCTCGCTCCGTGGAGCGGGCGGATCCAGTGGGAGGACCGCCTGGAAAACTGGGATACAGCCATAGCCATAGGCTGTATCCCAGTTTTCCAGGCGTTCCTCCCGCTGTATCCGCCCGCTCCACAGAGCGGGTAGACAGCGGGAATCTGCTGCCGAGCGTTCGGGTTCCTACGAACCCGAACCTCGGCAGGTTCGGACCATCCCTACTGACGATTCCATCCAATTAAATATCTAAAATCTGCTACATCCAATCCAGAGCGGATTAAAGAGGTAGTTCACCAAAATCTTTTTTCTTTCAAATCAACAGGAGCCAGAAAGTGCCAGAGATTTGTAATCTTAAGTTTTCTAGTGGTATTTTTTTTAGTCTGGAGAGCAGGAAAGATTTTCTACGGGGATTTGCTACTGGTCTGGACAATTTCTGACATTGACAGAGGTGGCAGCAAAGAACACTGTGTCAGACTGGAAAGAATACACTTCCTACAGGACATACACGATAATTCTAGCTAAAAAAAAAAGTAGCTAACTTAAACCATGTCTCCCCTTCGAGCGAAAATTTCACAATGGCATAAAAATAGTGCAAACTACTTCATAAATTATGTGCAAAAATACAAAATACAAATGCCCCTAAAAGTGCAAATTTTGAGCTCTACCTTTTCTACCTATATTTTAAAATCTTAAACATTTTTATTTTAATGACAGGAACACTTTAGACATGTAGTAGGGACATGTCAAAATATCTGTAGCCTGGAGAAGCATGCAGCTGAGTGCTTCTCTTGCCGGCTCCCTGCAACCTTTTTCTCCTTGCAGAAAATGAGTTCCATTCGTGTAATCAGAGAGATTGGTCAGGTTCTAAACATTCTGACCCTGACCAATCACAACTTTTGACACATCGATGCCACAGGTCAAAAGTCTTTTTTAAAGGGAACCTGTCACCTTGGGCAGCCTCAGCGAACCCACCCCACCCCTGGACAGGACCCCGCATACATACCTGCTCCTGCGTTTCCTGCCCCCAGTGCCGATCCCGTTGTGGAGCTCAATATGCAAATGAGTGGAGATTCTGATGACCTTAGGAAATCACTGCTGTATGTATGTGGGCCCTGTCCAGGGGTTGGGTGGGTGTGGCAGGTTCCCTTTATATGACACTTTAAGCACACAACTTCCTTGTGAATCACCAATAGCTTGTTCCCAATGCTCCAGTAGAGTGTACATAATATCCCTGTAGAATCACTTTACTATTATTGCAGAGAAACAGGAGAGGGTGGCAAACTGAACCTTTGCCTGGTAGAAGGAAAGTCTATCTTCAGTTTAGAGACCTGGTATCAGTTACCAAGTTATGAGACCAGAGATATGCAGAATGCTGCCTATACCCCTAGTTAGAGTTTGTGTATTCAGAGCAATCATTGAAGAACTAGGTATGCAGTACCATAATGGGTAGTACTAAAGGGTTGTCAGGCGAGCCAAAGAAAGTCTAGCTATAGATCTGCTTATGAAGCATTTCGTATCAGTGTAATGTGGATCTGTTGGACTATGCCTCATATTTTTAGGGTTGCTGAAACCCAGATCATTTACAAATTCAAAACAGTCGTATGGATAAACCTTTACTTATTTCTTGTGGAAGCTGTAATAGAATGCTGTGAATTTTGACATTCAACCATGGGGTTAATTTTACTATCATATGAGCTGAAAAGTGCTGGGGATCGTACTGTTGAGTAGAGAAGTGTTAGGTTCCATTCTGACATGATGAAGAATGGTAATGGTGCTATCGATAGAGCTCAGTAATCTGTAAAGAATATGGAGTCATACATTATACGCAGTTTAAATTACCATCTTTGTTAATTAGTCCAAGGGTGGAATTCACAGAAAGAACAATTTATCATTTTTGAATTAGTGTTGCTGCTCGCTTCCTGTTCTCTTTTTCTAATGTGGACAGACACAGCGCAGAGCATGGGGAAAATAATTAAATTCAGTAGAGTAATTGGGAAACACAGACAACAGGAGGGGAGTAGATAGTTATAGTCTACAATCAACCGTGGTTCAGTAACTCACACGGTGGCCATACCTATTCTAGCTGTGAAGTTATGGAGGGTAGACTAGTGTTATTTCTAGTCTTTAAGTATAATATTGGGGCCACTGTTTGGGGTCACTTATTCTAAAATTTAGCAACATAATTTGTTAGGCTGAAAAAAGACATATGTTCTCTCAGGTTAGCCTATTATCCTGCAGTGATCCCGAGAAAGAGGGGGAAACAAAACAAAACAAAACAAAACAAAAAAACACGAGTTGTAAGCCAATTAACTCCTAAAGTTCCCCATACACTTCATATTTCTGTCAACCATATAAAGTCTATAGGGCTCTCCCGAGACTCCACCGACAGTTGATGTCAGTGGAGATATGGGTGAGGAATGAAAATCACTGTCTGATTCCTTTATAAGAGATATAAGCTACTTCAAGAGTAATTTGGCTGTGGCTTACCCCTTTCTATAGAGAACACAGGAATGTGTATGGAGAAGACAGGAGAGATTTTGAAGATTTTTGCCTAATCAGAATTAAACTCTGGATTAACAATCTTTCCCAAGAATCTAACAACTTTAACATATATATTGTTGAACTTTATTTATTAAGGTCCCCTTGTATGTGACTCTCCCAAACAACCACCAACAGATGATGTAGGTGTAATGAGGTCGGAGGTCCTTGATGGACTATCACTGCTTGACCCCACTGCTCTGTCGCCACAGCTCACCCATCTCCATAGAGAATACAGGAATGTTCAGGCATGCTGAAGGTTCCTGTGTATGGGCAGGACTGTCAGCCGGTGCAAGAGATATCAGTTATTTAAGGTGTAAGCTTTACTCTTGTTGCTGACTTTTGACCCACACAAGTTCTACTATAAAAGGAATATTTTCCAACACTTTCACTAAACAAACGTTGCACTATATGTTCCTTGCTCTGTAGTGTTAAAAATTAAATTCACATTGGATAAGCTTGGATAAGCTTGGATATGCTTGAAATGCATTGATGTTGATATCCAATGTGCATTGGGTTTCTATGACTATAAAGCAGGTTTTAATGGGACCCCAATAAAGTGGACCATTAGTTTACAAAAACTATGTTTTATCCTGGACTGCTTGGCCATTAATGAATTGCATTCTGTGCACTTTTGCAATCTGTGCACTTTGTAGAATGTGAAGCCAGTGGCATAGCTACCATGGAGGAAGACCACGCAACTGCTACGGGGCCCCGTGCAGCAGGGCCCTCTTCCCCTGGCGAAACATTTTCTGCCTCTCTGATAGCTATGGTTTAAAGCACTAACTGTTTCTCTTGTGACTGGAGGCAACATTGCACCTCTAGACACAAGAGCCCTTTCCCCGATGCATATACTCACTGCGTTTTGTTCAGCCAGCTCCCCAGCACACCAGCGATGTCACTCATATGCGGGAGTTCAGGGAGAACGGAACGCTGGGGGACTGCACCAGGTCATGTTACTAGAGGGGCATACAGGATTCATGGGACCCCGTACAGTTTCTTGCTATGCAGCCCTATTAATCCTAGCTATACCCCTGTGTGAAGCATTGAAACATATGTTGTGAGCACATGGGGAGAATTAAAACATGTGTATACTGTTTTCCAGCTCTTTTTTGTATTTTTTATACATTGAACTCTATACAACATTCCTTGCATGGTCTGATTTGTAAATCACTATGGCAACACACAATAAATGGTAATACAATCATAATGTGGAACATTAGAGGGATTATCTTATAATTTCAAGTTATACCCTATCTATAGCATAAAGAATAATTAGGTGTTTACAAGGGGGGGTTCAACCATTGGGGTATTTGTGGATTGCAAAAGGTTAAATGTCCCTTCCAATGAAAGGAGTGCAGTGTGCATGCATGGCCAGGGCGTCACAGAGCAATGCTAGGCAATGTTCAGGAGGATAAGGAATAACTTGCAAATGGTAGGAACTTCCCTTTAATAACCACTCCCAATATAGCACAATTACTTTTCCTCAAAATTTACCTTAGGCTAGTTTGAATACATTACCTTATACTGTAAAAATATCCCAAAGATAACCACAAATACAAAATATGAAGATGACCATAAACAGAATTTATTGTGTAAACTTGTGTTCACACTGGATCTTAGTTTTTCCTGAGCTACTGTCAGCAGTCACAAACATTTGATGACAAGAGCATGCAGTTATTCTTGTCATAAAAATGACAGAAACATTGACAGAACTCTGATGTATCCTATTGTAAGTCAAAAGGGCCACTAATTTAAGGATGGAAGTCAGACGGCTCTCCCTGCTTCATACAAGTTGTTATTATAATAACAGAGTTTAGCAGTCTAGGAAAAGGGTCACTAACGTTTTTCTTCTATATTCTATTACACAGGTCAACAGCATTTTTGGGGCCAAAGATATTTCAACGAATTTAGGGTAACTTTGGGGTGCTGATTCTGAATATGTCATCAGTTTTGCCAGATTGGCTCAATTTTTTGAGAATTTTCGTGAAATGTGTAAAAAAAAAGACATAATTTGCTACACGCGCATTAACTTTATTGCTATTGTCATGAATACAATAAATTTTACAAAGTAAATGTTGATTTTAGTTTATTTTAACTAGTTTTAGAAAGTAATCTTCAAAAATGAACAAGACATAAAAAAAACGTGAGCCAATCTGGCAAAACTGATAGCATATTCAGAATCAGCACCCCAAAAATACCCCAAAATCATTAAAATATTTTGGACACCAGTAATTTTTTTTTTTTTGTTGACCTGTGTTATAAGCCCATTTAATTGAGCCCAACTAATAAAAGGGTTACCACTTGTAACAAATATCATCTATCCAAAGGATAAATGAGAAATGCTAGATTGTTGGTGGCCCCAATGCTTGCCCCCCCCCCCCAATATCCTCCTAGTATGAGCATCAATGATAGAGTATTATATGGAACAATGGCCAAACACATATGCTGCAAAACAATATTTGTAACAAAGTTTCCTGACTTCTATGTGTCATTTATGGTACTGGTTTCCTCATATGGGGCAGGAAAACTTTTTGGGGTCCCTTAGATTACATAGCACAGGAACAACCTTTGCACCCAGTATACCTAATTTATATATGTAATGGAAATAGTAACACATAGAGACTTTATAGATAAAGCACAAAAAGCATTGAAACAGTTTAAAACCTTAAAATTATCTTAAAAATAAAAGTTTCGGATAACTTTATGACAAATGCACTTATCAGTTTGCTGGTGGAATGTGGGAAAGTATAAATTATGTTTCTGTGTATGTAAAAAAAAATCTATTCAAATAAAATAGAAAAAAAATGGAACTATCTCAAGGGAGTCTAGTGAAAAAAAATGTATTGTAGAGATAACTTTTTTTATTATTTTTCAGGAGTTGCTATGGCAACCGATAAGGAGAATTTAAACTAAAGTGGTTGAAATATGAACTGATGAGTGTGTCACCCATAGTGCATTTGGAGCCAAATTGGCTGCTATTACATGGGAAATGTATTTTGTTAGAATTAAAATGTATGTCGTTATCTGCTTTTTCACTCTCATCTCTATATACTGTAGGTGGGGTAGCCATTATGTGTAGTATTATAAAAGAAATGACTCTTAGAAAGTACTTCTACAAGTTTCCTTGTAGAGATACATAGGACTGTAAACCAGGGGAAACATATGCTAATTAGCTCTACTTATTTCATGTGCCACCTATCAGTGTCTACACCATAAGTCATATAGGGCCTTGAGGTTATCAGCCAAACCAGCGACCACCATCTGAAAAAATATTAGTTCATTGATTCCCATTAGAGTTGAGCAGAGTGTAATGTTGAGCAGAAAGGATGAACTGTTCGGGTTCAGCATAGTTCTCTGAATCCGAACGCTTTGCATATTTAGTGTCGGACTGGGTTACCTTGGGACCACCGGGGAATTTAATTCTAGGGGCCCACCCTGCATACACCAGATAAAACCAGTGCCAAACCTTTCGTATTACTATAGCGACTTTGCACAGTGCTGTATATGTGACCAGCAATGCTGGCTCACTGCTAGTAACTTGTCAGTCACTCTATGCAAACAGCACAGCGTGCCACTGAAGTCTCTTAAAAGGAGAAGTACCATGAAACAAAAAAATATCGGGAAGGCAGAGGGGTGCAGGAGCATAATAACGAAAGTATACTTCCCTACCCCAGTGCCCTCATAGCGCTTCCTTAACAATATCCGACAGACGCCGGCCTCTTGCAGCTCCTCAAGCTGTAACGTCATATACTCAGCTGATGGATTGCCTGCTCAGCCAATCACTGAGGATGAACACCGCTGCAGTCACTGACTGGATGAGTGGGCAATCCATCAGCCGCTCCGTGACGTTGCAGCTGAAGGAACCAGGGCTGAGACGTACACCAAACCCGGGGGAAAATAACTTCTAGTGGCTGTGAGAGAGACAGAAGAGCAGCACTATGGGGGGCAGAGGGACTGGTGAGTATACTTTCTTTATTATCTTCTCACACCCCATGCCTGCCTGTCATTTTGTTAGTTTCACAAGACTTTTCCTTTAGGAAATCGGTCAGATATAATTCATGTTCTAAACTGATGACATGGTTAGATGCTGTTAGGTCAAGAAGACACATGGTACCTCATATATATATTTGTCTGTGCTTCCACAGCATAGAAAATGTTTTTATTCTCTGGTACAAAGAGCCAAAGAGGCTTCTCCCTGCTTAATTGACACTTGGAAGCTAAGTCCCAGCAGGTTTAGGTATGGGATGGGAAGTTACAAATAAGTGCACATAACGAGTATATATATTACGTACAAATATGCACAATATATACACACATCATACACAGATATAAAGAAAAGCACATTGCCTATATGCATATATAGTACACAAGCATGCATGACGTATATACTTGGACACATCATGTGCAGATATAAACAATTGCACATTACATATATGCATAGATAATACACATGCACCATACATATACTCACATATATACTTCATGTTCACAGATTTACCTCTGATACAGGAAATCCCCAGGTACAGCTCACATTCTGTCAGATCTGCTGCTCCAAGGCCACATTGTGCAGGCTTAAACCCTTCTCCCTCCCCTCATTCTGTGTCCCGACTGCCAGCAGCAGCACATAGAGCAGATGGAGGCAGCCTGAATGGTGGAGGATGGGGAAGGATCTCAGGCCAGAGGGGCTGCACTGATTCTGCACACTACATGCTGCTGACTATCACCCCTAGTCCCTCCTTGCCTCTATGTAATGGGATGAAACCCCACGTATAGAGGCAGTGAGTAACTGGGTGAGAGGTGTGTGCAGCAGTGCTAGAGTATTTTAGAATTTGTATTTTGCTCCTGTCCATAGATTGGTCCATGTTGGGAGTTGTGCTGTTCTATGCAGAGGGTATAATAAAAGTAGATTATAGACATGTTGGGGGTTGTGGTCTTCTATGTATACAGCATAATAATATATTATGGTCACATTGAGAGTAGTAGTGTTTTATGTTTTTACAGACTGTGCAATATGTCCTGATAGGATTTTTTTGCAAAACAAAAACTCTACATTCTACATTCTAGACAAATCACAATCATTTATGAGTCATAACATTATGATTCAGAACAAAAATCAAGAATGGGAGCTTTTGAAGTATTAATTTTGGGAGCCTATGTAGAACAGATGGTATAAAGTGGTGTCCATCATAACAATATACTAAACCAAAGAACACAAAATAAAGACACAACACATTGTAATCAGGTGTCAAAGGGTCCCAATTTTATTTAAAATTACATGACACACCAAAAATGGCAGACCCCCTACTTACAAAGAGTCACCCTCCAGCACCCAGGTGAGGAAAAAACCCCTGTGGGGGAAACCTCGAGGGAGCCATGGCTGGAGAGTTGCCCCTCCCCTGGGCTTAGAGGGTAATACCATACTATAAATATATAAAACTGGATGTGAGAGAAATCTGGCTGCAATATTTGTCATCTTATTGATGGCTAGGCAGATGTATCTCTTCTCCCTCACAGATCCAGGTCCACCTCTCAAGAAGGTGGAGACTCGATAAAGGGGTCATCTAAAGCAGACCACCTCTTTTCTTCTGCTAGAACCTCCAAATTTCATCAAGGGTAGGGGGCAGTAAAGTAGTCAAGCTCCAGGTCCTCTGGCACATTCCAAGATGGCACTGATCAGGGTGCAGTGCATTGCTTTATGGAACCTTCTTTATGACATAAGCGCTTGTCATCACAGTGCACGGTTGCCATGGTTACAGCAGGCAAATAGATCTGAAGCATTAACCCATTAATGACTTGTGCTGCGCTTTACTGCAGAGGTCACTAAACACACTTGTGACCAAGCAAACAGCTTATGGTTAGGCCACACCAAGAACACTAAATAATATGGTTTGGTGTGGCCCATAGCAACCAATCATAGGTCAGCTTTTCTTACTCAAATGACTCTGGTAAAATGAAATCTGAACTGTGATTGGTTGCCATGCGCCACTAATGGTACGTTTACACAGAGAGATTTATCTGACAGATTTTTTTTTAACCAAAACCAGGAATGGATTTGAGAAGAGGAGAAATCTCAGTCTTTCCTTTATTGCCTGTTCTCAGTTTTATAGTCTGTTCCTGTCTTTGATTTCAAAAATCTGTCAAATAAACCTTTCTGTCTAAACACACCATTAGACAGTCTAACTTGCCCATAGCAACCAATCAAAGCTCATCTTTAATTTTATAGGAGCTTGTTAAGATATGAAAGGTGAACTGTGATTGGTTGCTATAGGCAAATCAGACTGTGTTTTGTCTCTGGCAGGTTGATAAAGCTGTTCCATTGCTGTAAAGTTTATAATGATGACTGAAAACACATGACACAAAGTTTCCCCATAATGCTTTAGGGTACAAACCCACTTGATGTATTTACTGCGTGAATCAGTCTTAAAAATAAGCAGGCAAAACGCAGGTTGGCTTTATACGATTGTTCTGCGTTAAAATACGCAATTGCGTATTTTTGAAGCGTGAAGCTTGTTGTTAGCAAAGCATCAGTTGTTAACAACCTGTGCGAAAAACGCATGTAGCTTCACGCTTCAAAAATACGCAATTGCGTATTTTAACGCAGAACAATTGTATAAAGCCAACCTGCGTTTTGCCTGCTTATTTTTAAGACTGATTCACGCAGCAAATACGTCAAGTGGGTTTGTACCCTTACAGTCAGCCCTTCCTCCATATCTCCCTAACTTTTTGGAGGGACACTTGTGGTTTACAGACATTTCTATACACTACAATTCCCAGCAATTTAAGTCACTTAGTTTAGAATCCACTAGTATATGGTTATTAGAGCGATGAGTGAATATGATTCGATCGAGTAGGTATTCGATCGAATATTGCAGTATGCGAAAGATTCGAATTCAATCTAGTAGTGAGGCGAATACGCCGGAAACAAAAGCCCTCCCAACGCAGTTGGCGCTGTTTTTAATCCAATGACCATGCAGGGAGGCCGTGAGGGACCCTGGGAGTACGCACGCAAATGGCGTATACCCTCATTGGATGGCTGAAACACATGACATCAAATTTTAAATACTTGTCTCCAGCCTCTCGACCGCAGATGAGCTTTCAACCTAGCCAGGGATGTGTAGAGAAAAAAGCAAGAAAAAGCCAGAAAAATGGGGAGCGATCTCTTTTGCTTAATACCGACTCTAAAGCATGGAATATTGCATATAATTCTACTCACTTCTCGGAGGGGAGATGGACCTACTCCCCCCGGTCGACCGGAACACTGATATCACTCCTTGGTTTGGCTTCTTTGGAGAACAGTTTCCATACTCTGATACTCAGACCAGGGCTCTCTGCTGTAAACGCTGATATCACTCCATATCATACGCGTCATGCGCGCGAATAACATGAAGCTCTGCGGACGCACATTGGAATCATGTATGTAACACTGCGCAAGAAATACGAATAAAATGTGTGAACATTGCCATAAATGTTCGTAAAGCCTTCACAAATATTTTTCCTTCGCAGCTGCAGAGAGTGGCATTATACTTTTGGGGTGTTGGGTGCACCCAGGCATGCTCCCCTTAATGTCCTAGTGTTATTCCGGAGGTGTTTGCATCGTTTAGGGAGGTTTCATGGGGGACTTGGTGACCTCCAAGTGGTTGAATTTTGATTTCCAAGTGCCACAAATTTTTTCCCTATAGACTATAATGGGATCGAATACTCCTTCGAATAGTCGAATATCGTTGCCTATTCGATTCAAATTCTCGAAAGTCGAATATTTCACTACTCGCTACTCTAATGGTTATGCACAGTGGATTTGTTAACATGAAGGAGACTGCTGACAATCTTATTTGAAAATTACTTCTATTTAAAGGTCTTCCAGAACTTATCAACTGCTGTATGTCCTGCAGTAAGTGCTGTATTCTTTCCAGTCTGACACAGTGCTCTCCGCTGCCAACTCTGTCCATGTCAGGAACTGTCCAGAGCAGTAGCAAAATCCCATAGAAACCTCTACTAATCTAGACAGTTCCTGTTATGTACAGAGGTGGCAGCAGAGAGCACTGTTTTAGACTGGAAAGAATACACCACTACCTGCAGGACATATAGCAACTGATAAGTACTGAAAGACTTTTAAATTGGAGTAATTTACAAATCAGATTGTCAGCAGTCTCTTTCATGTTAACAAATCGGCCATATCTAAACGTATACCGCTGGATTCTAAACTAAATGACTGGAAATTCTCGGAATTAAAGTGTATAGAAATGTCTGTGCACAAACTCCCCATTGACCCATCTCAGCGTTTTTGACCCCCCCAAAAAGGTCATATGCCAGATTGCAGTAATCCATGAGAACATACACTTCTCTTGTTATTAAGTTATTAACAGGATAACAAGCTCTATAGAGAATGAGAACTAATGGAGCATCGCCCCTCTGTTTATTTGAGGGGGACACTTTCCCTATATTCTTGTGACAACTGGGACCCTACCAATCAGCTTTATATCCCTGATCCTATGGATTTTAGGGAGAGCATTGGCCTGGGTCATTTTCAAAAGATATATAACTTTTTACATGAGGGGAAATTGTCTTACGCTGGAGTTCTCCTTTAAACAAATTGTCCAATGAGCAGAAGATGGCAAACAGAAGAGTGTGTAGAAACTAAGCCTGAGCAGCTATTTGTCATTGCCTGTGGGCGTAGTTTTGCCAACACACAGATCACGACTTAACCCCACGATTTAGAAAGCTTGCTCAGAAGGCTACCTGGACAACCCCTTTAATGTACTTTGGTGGGGCCAGTCTAATCTTGGTAGGTAGATGTCATATATTGTATAGTGGTGTACATGAATTTCCTTTTATCAACTAAACCTATAATCAATGAATTCATTATGACTATTGTGTAATTGTGAACAGTCATACATCAATTTAAGATTACCTATAAACCACTTGGGTCATATCTGAGCAGAGCCTATACTGTATAATGAGACAATGTCAGCATACGGTAAATTAAAATAACAGGACAATATCCTCCATATCCTGACAATATTTAGCATGCCCTATTCATTCTGGTGTTATTCAAATGCAAAATACCGGCGTCTTTGGTGACTCATTTTGCTCCTTTGAGATGTAGTGAAGTGTACTTGTAGATAGCAAATGAGCATATTACTTGGCATGCCAGCAGTGAATGTAAAGTGAGTTGTCAGTGGTCATTAAATGTATTATATCTGAAGTTATATATAGTGAGGATGTCTGCAAGCGAGGAATAGCTCCTTATCCTCACAAACTAAAAAAATACTTTCAACATAATCTGAGGCTCTCGGTGTTACAGACTTCTACAAAAGACCTTGATTACCAGCAGAGATTTCAGGTACATTTAAAATACACAATAGGAAGTGATTTTTCAAGGTAAAGTGACTTATGTGACTAATTTTATATAGAATAGCTTAGCGCAATATAGTTACAAATGATACAAATTTACATAATAATTACTGTATAGAAAAATTCCTCTATTGTACTACCATTGGGTTGTTGTAATAATTCTTTTTTTTTATTATTATTATTATTATTCTTATTATTATTATTATTTAGCACCAACTTAATCCATAGCACTTTCCATAGCATGTTTTTTGAGTGTTGGAGGAAACTCGCACAAACATGGGGAGAGCATGCAATCTTCTTGTAGCTGCTGACCTTGGTGCAATCGAACCCAGGAACTCAGTGCTAACCACTGTGCTGTCCATGTTATTGACTTTAACCACACAGGATAAAAAGATGAACCTGCGCGATGAGCAGAAGGTGTCAGCAGGGGCGCATCTCTAATGAGGTCAAATAAAGTGGTTGCCTCAGGGGGCACCACCTGCTATTAGAACAGGGTTGGGGAACCTTTAGCCCTTCAGCTATTGCAAAACTACAACTGGAGGGCTGAAGTTTCCCGATCCCTGTGTTAGAGGGAGGCAGCAGGGCCGGGTCAATACCCGGTGAACCTAGGCAAGTGTCTGGGCCCCCTGATCCTAATTACTGGTCCTTTAGCTGTTAAAGCATAGTTCAATGATGTAGCCCTGTGACTCAGAAAGTATAGTTACATAGTTGCATAGTACGGTTAATAAAAACTGCCCGGGTGATCGCTAGATTGTCCGGGCAGCCCATAGAGGATAGTGGCGGTCTGCTGCCGCCACTCCTGTTCCACGGAGTGTCGGCAGCAGATCGCTGCTATCACAGTCGTTTGTCTTTCAACATTTCAACATCGTTCATGTAGGCTGATCGTTGCCTTCTATTACACCAGACGATTATCATCCATGACGGCCAATATGGCCGGTAATTGTTCCATATAATAGGACCTTTAGTATGTGGTGTTGGGAAGGATCTCTAGTGGGCTGCAGTTCTATGGTGCTGTTGTTATCTTACTCCCCTGTCATTTTATGGTGAGTATCCATTTTACTACTGTTTCTGACACTGAAACTTGAAAGTAAAACTTAAAGTGAAGCTTGGTTCTATAATGTGGCGACCTGTCAGTCATAGCATTCGCAGTATCAGCTCACATGATCGTGCTCAACCAATTACAGACTGTTTTGTCTCTTTGGGCTCTATTCCACTGGACAATTATCGTTCAGATTATTGTTGAATCTAAACGATAATAGTTCGGTTGAATAGCAGTTAACAACTAATGACCGAACAAGAAATCGTTGATCGTTTAATAAGACATGGACCAATTTTTATCGTTGCTCGTTCGCAAATCGTTCGTAAATCGTTCGCATTGAATAAGAATTCGGTCGTTCGCAGTAGTGACGAACGCAATAGCGACGACAAGACGACCGCAAGAACGATTATAAGTAACGATTATCTTTCCATGTAAATGGGTGAACGATTTCAGGTCTTTTGTAATAGCAGTCGTTTGAATCGTTTATCGTTAACGATTATGCGAACGATGATCGTCCCGTGGAATAGGGCCCTTTGTCCCTATTGTTGCATAGCTCCATCGCACCCTATACAGTGCTCATTTATAGCACAGCATTCAGAGATGTGACACTCTTGCCAATTATCTACTTGTATGTTCTTGCTTTTATTCCAGCTGCCTACGCTTTTCCACATCCTGCTGATTTTATTGATATACCATATTACCTTTACATGATGTATAATAAAACTGCCATTTTACTGTATGTATATTGTCTCTATCAGTTCTAGTATATACTATGTAACTTTAAGCCAGGATTTTTTTTTTCTGTATGCTATATATATATATTTTTCAGAGATGATGTGATTCTTTGATTCTCCTTTTAACTCCTTTTATTTTTATGATTGATACTGTTTATTTGCATTACCTGACACCCTTACTATTACTGTCTTGAATGTCCTGTAAAAGGTGAGCAGGCATATGCAGCTCTAATTATAGCATTTGTTATCACTATAATAATTATGCAGATGGTCTTAAGAAGGTTTGCTGACCAAAACACGTTCGCCTCCTGTCAGTTCTGCCATGAAGAGCCCAAGAAAATGAACAAAAGCTGCTTAACTGAGTTCTGGAGTGTGCAGAGGTTGTAATTACAAGTAAAGAAGTTTTATTGTGGTAGACATGGATCATATATTTCTAGGACATGTCACCAATGTTCAGTAGGAGCGGCCTGACCAATACAACACCAGACATTTGCTAGTATAATTTTAAGTAGTGCTAAGAAAGTGTTGTGCCACTTTTTTGCTCGGCTTAACTTTCTCCTTATGTTCAGTCATAAAAAAAAAAAAAATCTTTCAAATCATACAGTTTCAGAAAATTATATAGATTTGTAAATTACTTCTATTTAAAAAAATATCCAGTTTTCCATTACTTATCAGCTGCTGTATGTCCTGTAGAAAGTGGTGTATTTTTACCAGTCTGACAGTGCTTTCTGCTGCCACCTCTGTCCGTGTCTGGAACTGTCCAGAGCAAGAGAGCTTCTAACATGGACAGAGGTGGCAGCAGAGAGCACTGTGTTAGACTGGAAAAATTACAGCACTTCCTGCAGGACATACAGCAGCTGATAAGTACTGGTAGACTGGAGATTTTTTAAATAGAAGTATTTTACAAATCTGTAAACTTTCTTAAACCAGTTGATCTGAAAGAAAAAACAGCCCTTTAACTATAAGCTCAATGTGCAGACTCCAGACAGAATAGACAGAAGATGAAGTGGCAGTTCTTTCTTTATAGTATGAACAATAGGAAACTTGCTATTTTGTCCTCCTAATTTTTGTCTTTGGATCATAGAGTCTAATTATTGTCCATGTTAGGGTCAGTAGAATTTTCATAGGTTCATAGGTAAGGTATCACCTGGATTTTTTACTGATTAGAACCAGGTACTGAACAGTGTTCTTATTTCTTATCTGCATCTATGTTGTCTTGTGTTTTTTTTTCCCCAGTATTATGGGGGCTTCCATCTTGCCTGAGCTATTTAACAGCATTTAGAGAAATTAGATATTACAGCAAGCCCCATACACCATAGGGCACAGTAGACAGGACCTGTCCCATTCATATGAATAAAAAGACTTTTAGGCATGCTTAGTTACCTTTATAGAGGCCCTTTTACAGGGAGAGGGATGCTAAGTTGTGATAAACAGTTGTTGTGTGTACCCTTGTTATCTATATATTTGTACTGATTTGGCTCTCAGCTGCATCCTACAGATCTAGCATACAAGCAGCATCTGCCAGGGTAACTTCATGCAGGGGGAAAAGTGTTTTTCCTGCATGGCACAAGACTTAAAGGGAACCAACAGCAAGGCTGGGAGAAGGGTGCCAACTAGTCATCTGGGCAGGGAGCCGCCCGTGACTAGTCACGGCTCTCTGCCTGTCAGCGATCTCTCTGGGGATGATTGACAGGTGGAGAGACTTGATAGTAGTCTCTCGGTCAATCATCCCTGCATAGCGGGTGCCTATGAGCATTACACTCATTGCTCATAGGGATCAATACAATATATATATAATGCCGTGTATCTAGTGCTCAATTACTAAGGGCTTCTGAAGCCCATAGTAATTGAGGGCCGAGCCAGGACTCATGATGGATTGTGGCATTTAAATGGTTAATTAGCTGATATGGTGATGGTGCAGCACTAATATCTGCGATCCTCGGCTGCTGATAGCAGCCAGGAGCGGCGTCATACAGAGAAGGGTCATGGAGGTGACATCTCTCCTAATCCTGGTCCTCCTTCCTTTACTGCTAATCCTTCTCTTTCACTTCCATCCAAAAACTGTTTTAAGCTCACTAAGAACCACTGTCTGCCGTCCTCCCTTTCCTCGGTCTCTCCAGCATCCTTCACCTGCGCCCTCTTGAACTCTCGCTCAGTGTGTAACAAACTCACTGAGATTCATATTCTCTTCATTAACAAATCCTTCACCTTTCTTGCCCTCACTGAAACCTGGCTGCAACCATCGGACACTGCTTCCCCTGCTGCTCTATCCTATGGTGGTTTTCATCTCTCCCACACCCCCAGACCTGAGGGTAGGCATGGTGGAGGAGTTGGGGTCCTTCTCTCCCCACAGTGCACCTTCCAGGTAATCTCACCTGAGCCCTCACTCTCATTCCCCTCCTTTGAGGTTCACACCCTCAGACTCTTCCGCCCACTCCCCCTTAGAGTAGCTGTCATCTACCGTCCCCCTGGCTCTCCTCGACAATTCCTTGACCACTTTGCCACCTGGCTCCCTCATTTCTTATGTACAGAAGTCCCCACACTTATTCTGGGTGACTTCAACATCCCTATTGATATTCCCATCTCCCCTGCTGCCTCTCAGCTTCTCTCTCTAACCTCCTCCTTTGGCCTCTCACAACTAACCAACTCTCCCACACACAATGGTGGGAATTCCCTGGATCTGATCTTCTTCTGCCACTGTTCTGTTTCTAACTTTTCTAACGATCCATCTGAGCTATCAGACCACAACCTTCTCTCTTTCTCCATTACCAACATCTGCCCCACTCCTGACACTCCTACCCCATACATATACAGAAATCTATGTGGTATTAACACTCCTCAACTCATAGACTCCCTTCAATCCTCACTGTCCCCAATCTCATCCCTCACCTGCCCAAACACAGCCACACAATACTACCACAACACCCTTAAAACTACCCTAGACTCTGTAGCTCCCCCTACTCTCCGCACACCCCGCCACAGATGCCGGCAGCCCTGGCACACCCCGGAAACTCGCTTTCTTCGGCGGTGCTCCAGGACGGCCGAACGTCTGTGGAGGAAATCGAGAACCTCCGCTGATTTCATTCATTACAAATTCACCCTCAAATCTTATTACTCTGCCCTCCACCTTGCCAAACAGGCTTACTTTACCTCTCTCATCTCTTCCCTCTCCAACAATCCAAAACACCTCTTCAACACCTTTAACTCTCTTCTTAAGCCCAAAGTTCAGACACCCATTACTGACCTCTGCGCTGAAGACCTGGCCTCCTTCTTTAAAACCAAAATTGACACTCTCCGCTCCGACATCACCTCCCAGCCCCAAAGTCCCATAGCTCCTATTACTTCTCCCATAGGTCCCCTTCCCTCTCCCCCTTCGCTCTCAGCCTTTGACCCAGTGACAGAGGAAGAAGTCTCCAAGCTCCTCTCCTCCTCTCGTCCTACTACCTGCCCTAGTGACCCTATTCCCTCGCACCTCCTCCAGTCCCTCTCTCCTGCTGTCACTGCTCACCTCACCAAAATATTCAACCTCTCCCTCTCCTCTGGTATCTTTCCCTCCTCATTCAAACACTCTATTATAACCCCACTGCTGAAAAAACCTTCTTTAGATCCATCCTGTGCAGCCAACTATCGGCCTGTCTCCAATCTCCCCTTCATCTCTAAACTCCTGGAACGTCTGGTCTATTCTCACCTAACCCGCTATCTCTCTGACAACTCTCTTCTCAACCCTCTACAGTCTGGTTTCCGACCCCTTCACTCCACTGAAACTGCTCTCACCAAAGTGTCAAACGACCTCCTGAAGGCCAAGTCACAAGGAAACTACTCCTTGCTGATTCTCCTGGATCTCTCAGCAGCGTTTGACACTGTGGACCACCAGCTTCTCCTCTCCATGCTCAGCTCTCTTGGCCTCAAGGACTCTGCTCTCTCTTGGTTCTCTTCCTACCTCTCTGACCGCTCCTTCAGTGTATCCTTCTCAGGCTCTACTTCCAGTCCCCTACCTCTTACTGTTGGGGTTCCCCAGGGGTCAGTCCTGGGTCCCCTCCTCTTCTCCCTCTATACAGCCCCCATCGGACAGACCATCAGCAGGTTTGGTTTCCAATACCATCTTTATGCTGATCACACCCAGTTATACACTTCTTCCCGTGACGTCTCCCCTGCCTTCCTGCAAAATACTAGTGACTGCCTATCCGCTCTCTCTAACACTATGACCTCTCTGTTTCTCAAACTTAATCTCTCTAAAACTGAACTTCTTGTATTTCCTCCCTCTAACAAACCTAAACCCGACATCTCCCTCTCAGTCTGTGGTACTAGCATCACTCCTGTGCATCAGGCTCGATGTCTGGGGGTTTTGTTGGACTCCAATCTATCCTTTACTCCCTATATCCAAGCTCTTACACGCTCCTGTCATCTCCATCTCAAAAACATCTCCAGAATCCGCCCATTCCTCACCACTGACACTGCTCAGACTCTGACTGTCGCCCTGATCCACTCCCGTCTTGACTACTGTAACTCCCTACTAATCGGTCTTCCTCTGTCTAAGCTCTCCCCTCTCCAGTCTATCCTGAATGCAGCAGCCAGACTCATCTTCCTCTCCAGCCACTATACCGATGTCTCTCCTCTGTGCCAGTCACTGCACTGGTTACCCATCAAATCCAGAATCCACTTCAAGCTCCTCACCCTCACCCATAAAGCTCTCCACAACTCTGCCCCTCCATACATCTCCTCCCTCATCTCCACCTACCATCCTTCCCGTGCTCTGCGCTCTGCAAATGATCTAACCTTAACATCTTCCATAATCAGAACCTCTCATTCCCGCCTCCAAGACTTCTCTCGTGCTGCACCAATTTTCTGGAATGCCCTACCCAAACACATCAGACTCATACCCAATACCCACAGTTTCAAGCGTGCCCTGAAGACTCATCTCTTCAGGCTCGCTTATAACGTTCCCTAAACTGTTTCCCCCTTCTGTTTCCCTTGCTCTATTTCTCTGACTGTTCCTGCACTTTATATGTTTACCTGCATCAGACATTGGCGTTGTTACTGGCTCATCCTGTAATTCTAATTATGTACAATGGCTGGACCATGGACAAATAAAGCACTTATGCCTGGTGTCTATGAAAATTAGTCTGTAAGCTCCAACGAGCAGGTCTCGTCTATACTCTGTATTTTGTATTTTTTTTTATTTTTATTAACTATGTACTTATTTATTCCAATTTAACTGCGTATTATGTACCTCTGTACTGTATGCATAGAAAAAAAAAAGCGCTGCGGAATCTGTTGGCGCTATACAAATAAATTTATTATTATTATTATTATAGCTTAATCTCCCTCTGTACCCCCTTAGAGACTCCATGACGTACCCGTACGTCACGGATACTTAAGGAGACAATATTTTCTAATGACATATTCCCTTTAAGGATATTTCAGGGCCAGCAGTGTTTAGTTTTGGTGTCAGTATTCAGGGACAGATGGAGGGAAAGATTCAGGGAAAGCTGATTAGAGTCAGTTATTGTATCCTGTTTCTATTCATGATCCATCAGCTTCAATTTCTGACTGCCATCTTGCTCATTATTTTGTGCCACCATCTGTTTCCATCACCTTCTACTACTTCTGTCATGCATTGGTAAGTTCCTAGTCTATTTATTCATCACCTTGCATTGTTACATGTTTTAATATACAGTATTTGATATTGCGCCTGGCTGGTACCCATTAGCCCAACCTGGGGTAGCTGAGTACTGGTAGCCACTATAAGGAACCAAGAAAAATAATTGCTTTAGGTAAAATTCAGTTCTACCAACTTGTGACCAGTTGTTAAACAAAGCCCTTTTGTCACTTTGTATTATCAATTGGCTGAGGTCATTGTTACATTGAATAGTTGCAACATGTCTGGTTAATATGCCACCAACATCCACTTGCCCTTTACATATTGCACTGCAATCATATCCACATAAACAAGCACTGTGTTGTTTTCATATGTAATGCGGGAAATGTACTCTGAATCAAAATAATTTCTCTAATGAAAACTGAATATATTGACCCAAAAGAAAATCAACACAATTAGTTCTGTAATTATTATTCTATCACAGCTGAAGGGAGACTTTTCTGAGTGGCTGGTTTTGCCTCCCTTCCAGATGACAAAATTGGAATAGTTTCCACACAAATAAGATACTGTTGTACATAAATCCATGAATTAATCAAAGTGAAATAATGTAAGCCCACATTCAGAGTATACATATTTAGCAAAAATGAAATGACGATTTAATCAACATTGAGGATGGTAATTATTACAGGGGTACTCTGGAGAAAAACATTGCTTTTAAATCAACTAGGGACTATTTTGGCTTTTATAAATGTGTAGTAGAAGGCAGCCGACACTGCTGTGGGATGAATGGTTTCTATATGGACGGAGTATAAGGTGGGTAATGTCCGATAACCAGCCAATAGTGCTCCAACCAGAGGTACAAAAAGTAGAACATGAAATGGTAGTTAAGCTTTTTTCCGGCCTCTCCCTGGCCAGAAGAAGCGCTTACTATTACAAAACAACCCTCCTGGGGTAGATTTGCCTGCACTTCCACCTTTCCTCTGTTCCTGCTGCATCTGAGGCATTAATAAAGACAAGCCTTGCATTACTGGTGAGTGCCTAACTACCATTTCTTGTTCTACTAAACTTTTATAAATGCTTCTCCCGTTCTAGGATAATGCCATCAGGGAAGCTACATTTCCCAGCACACTTTGCATAGCTGCTGATTTCGCTATCCACTCCCTTTTAAGACGAAGGACAGGAGACACGCAAGTCCACAAACTTCACTATAAATGACGGATCATAAGATAAGGTGGGATATCCTACTTCAGGGGATAAGTGCTGTCCATAGGGTTCCATAGGTTGCCTCTTCTGCCCTGCGGCCAGCACCATCCTCCCCACTGTTGCCCCCTTCATCCTCACTGCGCCCTATTAGTGATCGCTTTGTATACATAAACTAGACCACAAAGATGGAGGTCGTGTGTCCTTTCATCTCAGAGAGGAGGGGGGAAAAAGATTAGTAGTGAGACGGAGAGAGGCTCAGACAGGCGCGCTGACTCTCTGCCTAATAATAATTCCCTTTTAAAGCTGCACAAATCAGCAGGTTTTTCCCAGAGAACCTACTGATATGCCGCAGTAGCTGTGTCCCTCAGTAGTATATGGCCATTACTTTCACCCCTCTCCTCCCCTGCATTGTTTCTAAAATCGCTAAATGCTCTTATGCAAATTACTTGCCGTAGAGCATCGCCGCGCCCCCTCCCGTCCAGCCCACCATGCATATTTATATATGCATAGTGGGCTCTATATACTGTGGCTACACAGGGAAGCAGTCCTGTCGCCGATCCTCCTGGAGGTCCCTCAGGATGTAAAATAGACTTATACTAGCATCTTGTGGAACCTCCGGGAGGATCGGTGGTGGCTCTGGGGATTCACGCAGGCGTGGGAAGCAGCCCGTCTCCGACTGGACTGCTTTCCTGCGTAGCCGCCGTGTATAGATCCCACTATGCATATATGAATATGCATAGTGGGCGGGAAGGGAGGGGGCGGGCTGCGGCCCTAAGTGCTCTTATGCAAGTAATTTTCATAAGAGCATTTAGTGATTTTAGAAAAAATGCGGGGAGGAGAGGGGTGAAAGTAATGGCCATATACTACTGAGGGACACAGCTACTGCGGCATATGAGCAGGTGCCGCTTTAAAGTGAATCTGTCAGTTGTATTCAAGTTCCACCCTTTTTGCCAAGATTTTGCAGTTAAATGAATCAATGAAGCAAAACAAACTAGGCTGTTTGCTTGAACACAGCCTTAGAGAGTTGACACATAGCACTTTTAATATATCCATATGTACTATCATACCCTAAAAAATGCTTTATTCTCCTGTAGAGGCTTTCCCAAGCTCCCTAACACTGCAAGCTGAAAAGCCTCCTTGTTCCTCCTCCCACACCTCAGCTTCTAGTTGACAGTCAATCGTGGTGTTCCACCACGGGTGTTTCGTGTTTCTCCAATACACCTGTTGCAAAAGCCTCTCACTCGAGGTTAAGTGGTGATGTAGTACACTTTAAAGTTTCATCACCAGATGTCAGTGTTTTCTATATGTATGCTCTTATGAATTGCACAGCTGAAGTAAAGGATGGGTTATTGTTTTATGTGTACCATGTGCCTTTGCTACCCTATAGGAGATGCTCTCTACTCTCAGCCTACACCTTTCTTCTTTTTTTTGCACACATTCCTTTCCAAGACTCAGGAAAACTTAGCTTCACCCAGGTAACCAAGGCTGGGGCTAGTATCACCCTATCCTTTTATTTTTATTTTTTTAAATAATGTAAGTCAATTGAAAAAAAAAAAAAAGATCCAGATAGATGCATACAATTACCTCAATTTTTGCATCCACCCCCCCCCAAATAAACTAATATATACTGACTGCAAAAACGCAGTGTGAACCTAATGTGAATTGTAGCTGACATAATAACTTTAAAGGTGTGTGCCATATCTACTTACACTGGAGAAGATTAAAGACTGGTGTGTAAATAGCTGGAATCTGGTAAGTCTCCCTCGTAGTTTTTTACTCATTAATTTTTCTCTTCATTAATTTCTTCACTTACTGTTTCGTTACAGAAATTAGTGTTCTATCATTCAGTAGTGATGAGCGAATACTGTTCGATCGAATAGATATTCGATCGAATAGTGAGATATTCAAATATTCGATATTCGTACGAATATCCCGCGAATATTCGATAAATATTCGATAAGCGTTCAAATCCCCCAGCTTCCGTTTTCACCCTCCAAATGGTCAAATAGATGTTTTTCACTAATCGAATACTTGTTCCCATAGACTTTAATGGGATCGAATATTCGATCGAATATTCACGGGATATTCGTGCGAATATTCGAATTTCTCACTATTCGCTCATCACTATCATTCAGATACAGACCTGAAAATCTCCTGCTTAGTCAAGGGTACCTAATAAAACACTGGCTTCCTGCAGCTACCATTAGAGGGAGCTTGGTGTATTATGTATTGAATGTAAAAGTCTTCAAAATATCATGGTTGGTCTTTTGCATAGACAGCACAAGGTAGCTCAAAGATCTTGTCTCAGACTTTTATGGTGTCATACACCTGTTACGCACATGACCACTTCTAACACTTTTGCAATCTACATTGAGGTCGGTGTGCACTATACACACTGTATTAAACTGCAGCAATGCCTCATAGCATGACAGAGCTGCTGAAAACCCCTCCCCCTTCATGACTAGACATGCTTTGACTTTTTTAGTACATATGTGTTACGCTACAGGAGTAGACTCACCAGTGGCGGCGATTTCCTGTTCTCTCCTTTGCTGTGCTCTCTCTACTCTACTGGGGATGCTCGTGTTTTCTGGCATATTCTTCCACCTTCTGCTGCAGTGACACCTCTGGCAACTAGGGTGTGCAGGTGGTCAACTGCTCTGTATTTATAGAGGCAGCTTGTCTCCACCTGCTACTGCAGTCTGTCAATCCAGAGTCACCTGCACCTTTTTAAACTAGCTCCACTTCCTGCTTTCAGCCTGAGCATTATTGCAATTGTTCATACTTAGCAAATGTGCATTTCTGTGATCCTGCTGATTCTTTGTGTATCTGGACGCATGCCTGTTCTTCAGATTACACTTCCTGCCTGATGCCTGTCTATACCATTTGCCTTTCCTGTTGCCGATTCGGATTGCCTAACCTGCCTCTGAAGTCGCCTGCTCTGATCCTTTCACCATAAAACTTGACTTTTATTGTAATTCCAATAAAATCAATTCATTCTATCCGGGCAAGTAAGACGCCAGCACCATGTGGCAAACATACGTGACAGCTGTTTCGCGTGCGTCAGCACGCTTCTCCAGACGTAAGACACTCCCCCACAGCCCGGGTTAAATACCCTGATTGGGCATGCGTGGTGTGTCTTATAGCCATACATATAAAATAAAATAACATTAAAAACAAATTAAGGCAGTTCACCTTATACAGAGCAATTCATACAATTATTTTATTAAATAAACATACTCAGTTCAATGTGATCATTTAGACCTAATGGTGCTTGTGCGTTTGTCGCTAGTATGATGCGGGCTTCGCTTTGTAGCAAACGTTTATTTGTATGAGTCTCTGAATTCGCTATTATCTTTTTCAAACCTTGAAACCGTAGCACATTAACGTCCCCTCCATGTACATTCTTCACATGATCAATTAATCTTGGGGCACCTTTTTCTGTTCTGAATGATCTCATGTGTTCATAAAATCTCCTATGGAGGGGGAGTGTTGTTTTGCCTACATAAAAGGCTCCACAATTGCAAGTGATGGCTTAAACAACATTAGAAGACTGGTAACAAATACGTTTTTTATATTATAGGTTATTCCACCGATATGTACTGACTTTCCAGGAGCAAAAAATCTACACCACGAACAGTTTCCACAACGGAAATTCCCTTTTGGGGATGAATTTTCCAACCAGGTAAGTTTTTTTTTTGTTAGTATACTTGCTTCTGACTAGTTTGTCCTTTATATTATGACACCTTTTAAATGTTATCAGAGGTCTTCCCTTGTAGTACTTCGCCAATATGGGGCGTTTTCTATAATATCCCATGGTTTGAGGATGGAACACTTGATTGTATTACCCATTGGGCTAAATTTAAATTAAAATGCAAATCGTTTTGTTTCAAAAACCTCATTGGATGTTATTTCATTACTTTTCTTTTTATTCTTTTTGTACAGCAAAGTATTCCGTACCTGTTTTGCGCCTCTCTCATTCGCTCGCTCCAGCACATAAAGAACAGTGTTTGGGCAATAAGGCCCAACTTGGCAAGGTCACTAAAGGGCTATGTGAATGAAGCTGTAATACCACAGATAGCCTGTGCAGAAAAAGCCTCTATTTAGGAAAAAAAAAACAGCTATGTTTTTCTAATTCTGCACAACTCCTTTAAACCTTGCCGATAGCTTCCCTTTAAAATAAATGAATGAATAGACACTGTGATACGAATGAGCATCTGTAATTTTATGCCGCCAGGAAGCTTTAAAATGATTATACCCCATAAATTCCTGAGCCTAAACTTTGTTTGCTTTGCATTATGAATGATTACAACAAGAGAACTCTTTCACTATTAATATACACTTAAAACAAAAGGAAGGAAATGTTACTTAATAGTCACTGACATCCTTATAAAATATGCATGTTAATAAATTTCATCCAGTCACAAAAGATTTTATAACGGAAACATTTATTATTGAAGAGAAGCCTCCGCTTACTTATATGAGAACCATACAATAGCGGCAACTGTCAGGCTAAGGGCCCTATTCCACCGGACGATTATCGTTAGCATAATCGTTAACGATTAACGATCTCAAACGACCGCTATTGCGAAAGACCTGAAAACGTTCACTCATTTCCATGGAACGATAATCGTTACTTATGATCGTAATTGCGATCGTTTCTTCTTCCGTATTTATTCGCTATTGCGTTCGTATCTATTGCGAATGACCGAACGATGTCTTATTCAATGCGAACGATTTGCGAACGTTTTGCGAACGAGCAACGATAAAAATAGGTCCAGGTCTTATAAAGCGATCAACGATTTCTCGTTCGGTCGTTAATCGTTACTGCATTTCAACCGAACGATTATCGTTTAGATTCGAACGATTTAACGATAATCTGAACGATAATCGTCCGGTGGAATAGGGCCCTAAGTGTAATAAACAGAAACCAGGTGAGGGTATAGCTGGTAGACTCTGCTTTGCTAATAGACATAGTAGTATTTTATACTGTAACTCCTGTTTCTGGAATGGTTTAGATCAATTACTGAATATGGTGTGCTCTACAGAGGCGTTGCTAGGGTCCTAAACCACCCAGGGCATCTTGCTCAATATGAGGTTCGATACGCAACTGGATATCCAAAGAACCCATTTTAATGCCAGATACAAGATATTAGAAGAGTGAAAGACTTAAAAATAACACCTGTATCAATCATTATGTGTATTAGTGATTTGTGTGTATTACTACCACAGAAAGACTAATACCACCATTCTATTACTAAAATCCAGTATACCAAGACCAATAATACCAGTATATAAGAAACAAATATTATCACCACCACCACATTATTACTAAATAACATCCAGAATATTTAGACCATTAATACCAGCAACAAGACCAACTATACCATATAATGAACAAATATTATTGCAACACCTTCAACACCACCATTACCACTATAATTAGTGACATATCATCATACCATTACTACACATCACTAACATCCACTGCGTAAAGACCAATATCCCCCCATGCATTGATCCATATAGAGGTAGATATATCCAGTGGCATCTTCTCTGATCGCTGTTGCTCACTTTTCATTTTCTTCTCCATTCATCATGAAGACTTCTCCCAGCCACAACTTGTCTCTGCTAAATCTGCAATGGAGACACTGGTGATTGCAATGAGTGGCTTAAGGGCCTTTTACACAGGCCGATTATCCTGCAAAAAAGTCAAATTGTTCAAATTTAAGCCATAATCTTCTGGTGTAAGCGCGGCAACAATCAAATGACGAGTGGAAATTTGTTCATATGTTGTTTATTGCAGGGGCAGCATTGCACTGAATTCAATGCAATGTCGCCCGCTGTGTTCAGACACCATTATTTTAATGCCCACAGGCGTTAAAATAATGAATACGCCGGCAGTCGTGCTTTACATTGTAGTGAATGGTTAGTTAATTTGCGGGCACACCCAACGGTGCCCTCAATTCAATTGTAAAAAAATAATGTTCCTGCAGCTGATACAGCAGTATTGGCTGCAGGAACATCCCAAACGCCGCCTGGCGGCCAGCAGTTCTGTGCAACGGATGGTGTTATACGTTGTCTGAAGCCTTTCAGTTTAAAGGTCGGTTCAGACGTTGTAACTGTGCGGCTGTATTTTTTATGCGGCTGTAAATGTGCGGGTGAAACTCCGGCCGTGGGAAAAAATAGACATGCGGCTCAAAACATACGGTCATTTACTTGGAAATCTGGTTCAACTAAAAACAAGAAATAAAATGTTAAGAAAGTGATGCAAACACCTCTGGATGCATCTGGGAAAGCAGGGAACACAGTTTACATGAATTGCTATTACCGGGGTTTGCGATCCTCTGCACTGTAGCCGATGTCTCTCATGGTTAATATATTGAATTAATAAAACACATTTTCTTTCTAATAAAGTCCCTTTTATTGTTCAATAATTAAATGTAAACGATTCCATAATTTTGCAATTAAATATACTGTTAAAATAAAAATATATATAAATAAATGTATATTTATATATATATTAATTTTTTGACAGTATATTTAATTGCACAATGATGGATTCGTTAGAATTAAATTATTGAACAAAGAAACTGTATTTATTTCAACGAAAATGTGTTTTGTTAATTAAATATTAATTAGTACAGGAAGCTCCATAAGCCGTTAATTCATATTCCCGGCAATAGAGCATTCTGTACTAATCATCACTTTACTTTAATTAAAACATCAAATGTTTCTTCTAATTATGTTATGACAATAGCATTATTAGAAGAAACATTTAGAATTATATGTGCGCTCAGCTGATTGGCTGTTCGGCTGAGCGCACATATAATGAGCCGGTCCGCAGTACAGTGACTTCATTGTGCTGAGGACCAGCGAAGAGACAACATCGGGACATCGGATGGTGAGTATAGAGCTCTCCCCACCTCCTCCCCAGCACTGCACCCCTCCCAGCAAGGAAGAGGGGTCACTTAACCCCTTCCTTGCTGGGATGGGTGCAGTCTGACATCAGTCTGGCCCCCAGGGGGTTAAGGGGGATGCCATACATCCTCCCTTAACCCCTTGGGGGTCAGACTGTAAGCAGCGATCTGTAAAGATGCTGCATACTGTAAGGAGCACAACACCGCTCACAATGATGGGTGTTGTGCTCCTGTTTGTGTTTTTTTTGTGTGTTTCTCCCTTTTTGTTTTTCAGATATCGGTATCCTGGGGATTACGTCGGATTCCATGGACTACGTCGATGACCAGCGGTTGTTGTTTTAATTTTTTTAATAAAATGGTCAACGAGGGGTGTGGGGGTGTTTTTATTTGAATAAAAATTTTTTGAAACTTGTGTGTTGTCTTTATTTCTTTACTTTATAGACTTAGTAGTGGAAGCCGTCTAATAGACGGAATCCATTACTAAGTTGGGGCCTAGTGTTAGCCGGTATAAAATGGCTAACACTAACCCCCTATTATTACCCCAGTACCCAATGCCACCAGGGGTACTGGGAAGAGCCGGGTGCCAGTGGTCCCGGAGCATCAAAATTGGCGCTCCTGGACCGGGCGGCAGCAGGCTGGTAAGATTTAGGCTGGGGAGGGCCTAAACCAATGGCTCTTCCCACCCTGGTGTTACCAGGCTGCTGTCGTTTGGTTTTTAACCCGGCTGGTTATAAAAATAGGGGGGACCCTATGCGTTTTTTTTAAAATAAATAAATTATTAAAAAAATGCATAGGGTCCCCCCTATTTTTATAACCAGCCGAGTTAAAAACAAAACGACAGCAGCCTGGTAACACCAGGGTGGGAAGAGCCATTGGTTTAGGCCCTCCCCAGCCTAAATCTTACCAGCCTGCTGCCGCCCGGTCCAGGAGCGCCAATTTTGACGCTCCGGGACCACTGGCACCCGGCTCTTCCCAGTACCCATGGTGGCATTGGGTACTGGGGTAATAATAGGGGGTTAGTGTTAGCCATTTTATACCGGCTAACACTAGGCCCCAACTTAGTAATGGATTCCGTCTATTAGACGGCTTCCACTACTAAGTCTAGAAAGTAAAGAAATAAAGACAACACACAAGTTAAAATTTTTTTTTATTCAAATAAAAACACCCCCACACCCCTCGTTGACCATTTTATTAAAAAAATTAAAACAACAACCGCTGGTCATCGACGTAGTCCAAGGAATCCGACGTAATCCCCAGGATACCGATATCTGAAAAACAAAAAGGGAGAAACACACAAAAAAAACACAAACAGGAGCACAACACCCATCATTGTGAGCGGTGTTGTGCACCTTACAGTATGCAGCATCTTTACAGATCACTGCTTACAGTCTGACCCCCAAGGGGTTAAGGGAGGATGTATAGCATCCCCCTTAACCCCCTGGGGGCCAGACTGATGTCCGACTGCACCCATCCCAGCAAGGAAGGGGTTAAGTGACCCCCCTTCCTTGCTGGGAGGGGTGCAGTGCTGGGGAGGGGGTGGGGAGAGCTCTATACTCACCCCGATGTGTCCTCTTCGCTGGTCCGCAGCCCAGTAATGTCACTGTGCTGCTGACCCGCTAATTATATGTGCGCTCAGCCAAACAGCCAATCAGCTGAGCGCACATATAATTCTAAATGTTTCTTCTAATAATGCTATTGTGATAACATAATTAGAAGAAACATTTGATGTTTTAATTAAAGTAAAGTGATGATTAGTACAGAATGCTCTATTGCCGGGAATATGAATTAACGGCTTATGGAGCTTCCTGTACTAATTAATATTTAATTAACAAAACACATTTTCGTTTAAATAAATACAGTTTCTTTGTTCAATAATTTAATTCTAACGAATCCATCATTGTGCAATTAAATATACTGTCAAAAAATTTATATATATATATAAATATACATTTATTCATATATCTATTTATTTTAACAGTATATTTAATTGCAAAATGATGGATTCGTTAGAAATAAATTATTGAACAACGAAAGTGTCTTGATTACAAAGAAAATGTGTTTTAGTAATTTAATATATTAACTATTAGAGGCATCGGCATTCGGCATCATTGCCGGCTATTTTTGAAGTACTCCGTACGGACCGCCTGTCAATCCTCGGCCGCATCTCCAGCCGCAAACAATGGTCTTGTTCATTTTTTACGGGTCCGTTTACGATAGGGCCGTAGATTCAGACATAGTGTGCACTGTGCAGCCGCATATCCTATACACACACGAACCACCAAAAATACCGCCGCACAATTACAGCTGCAAATACAGCCGCACAGTTACAGCGTCTGAACCTAGCCTAAACGTTCATCATTCATAGTATATAGATACGAATGCAAAGATGATAAAATATGCAAAAAATGCAGTAAGAGATAGAGAAGTTCCTAAATCATGGTCAAGTTGGCCTGTTTCTTTAACACTGTCCCCACGATTGTTCCTCTAAGGACTGCTGAACGCACTAAAATACATTTTTCCTGGTTAATAAAACCCATATTAGTTGCTTGATCATTTTTATGCTATAATTCCAAATATTGCACATTGTTTATGCCTCACAAAGGCTCAATAGGAAAACTGCACTAAATACCATATCTATATTTTTGAAAAACAGCCTGTGGAACAGCCACGGTAGATTACAATTTACCACTGTTGGCAGTGGGGCTTCCATTCGATTTCAATAATAAGTTTGTATTAGTAAACTGCTGATAATGTTATGGCACAATATTACTTGAAGCAGCTTTAAACCAGTGCCTACAGGGAATCTGTCCGCTGTATGTGCTGCTTAGATCTGCAGACACCATTGGATAGCTGTAAGAGTATGTGTGCAAACTGTACCTTTCCTAGAACAGATGGTGGTTGCCAGACTTATAAAATTGCCTTTTTATTTCTCAAGTCGCTCAAGTCTTACAACTTGTCATCTCTTCTTGTTTGACTTTACCTCCTAGCACCTCCTTAGCTGGGTCCAATATGTCATTAAACTAGATCAAGGATGGAGAACCTTCAGCCCTCCAGCTGTTGCAAAACTACAATTCCCATCATGCCTGGGTAGCCAAAGCTTTAGCTTCGGCTGCCCAGGCATGTTGGGAATTGTAGCTTTGCAAAAGCTGGAGGGCTGAAGGTTTCATCCCTGAACCAGAAGAAGAACAGTACTAAGTAAGTAGGTCAGGCAGAGAAGTCAGGAATCCAAGCAATCAAATACAATCAAATCTTATAAAGACTATTGCAAGGTCCAAAAGCACAAGTGAATTTCTTATATGATGTCAGGCTCCTTGTCCAGAGAGCAATTTGACCAGCCCTCTGACATCCAGACCACACAGAACAAAAACTAGTAGGGAGGAGAGGTGAATGGTGAAGACAACTGTCTATCATAACTCAATATAAAGTATCTTCAGCCTGTGATAGGGCTAGCAAAAGAACACGGGGGTGGATCAACACACAGAAAGTACTAGCATGAGTCACAGTTCATACTGGTGCAAAGGAAACAGGAGGCTTAAAGAATTTGTGGACAGTTGCTGACTGCACATTTTTTAGATGAGAGTTACAAGCAGATGTGACCTCCTCTATCAGACTAGTTTGAAGTCGTATAATGGATAAAAGATAAAAAAACTAGTTTATTTGATAATAAAAGTAACTGACAGACAGTGAGCCAGCATACTGCTCAAAAGACACTTTAACCCCTTAAGGACAGAGCCTGAAATGGCCTTAAAGCGTAACTGTCATATCAGGGTCATTTTTCTGAAAACATTAAATATCAACAGTACAAGCGATTTTAAGAAACTCTGTAATAGGTTTTATGTACTAAAAGAGTTTCCTTCTGTACTGAAAAAGCAATCTCCCAGCCTCCCCCTCACATCAGAAGCAGCAGGATTTCTGTCTCCATTATGTGGCTATGGAGAGGGGAGGGGCTGTTAGGAGTGACTGAGCACAGAGCAGTCCTGCAAAGCACAACACCCTGCAATCTTCTCTCAGTAAGTTCATAGATAAGCACTGACCGTTCTGACACCTGAATTTAGCGTTTTAGGTGCCCAGAGAGTCTACAAACAGCTGACCTTCATGTCACCTCTTCCTGCTCCCTCATCTCCCCCAGCCCCTCCCCCCTTCATAGGCTTACAGCAGAACCCGTCTTCACTGGCTTCTCTGTAATGAAGACGTGTTTGCCTGATAATGCACAGATAAGAAGTCAGGGGGGGAGGCTGGGAGATTGCTTCTTGAGTACAGAAGGAGGCTTTTTGGGCTGATGAAACCTATTACAGAGTTTCTTAAAATCGCTTATACTACTGATTTCTGCAATAAAAAAAAACATGACCTTTACGCTTTAAGGACAGAGACAAATTTTATGAATTTGACCAGTGTCACTTTCTTCATTAATAACTTTGGGATGCTTTTACCTATCTGGCTGATTCTGAGAATGTTTTCTCGTGACAAATTGTACTTTACATTTCTGGTAAATTGGAGTCGATACTTATAACAAATCTTTATGAAAAAAACAAAATAACGTGAAAAAATGCATTTTTCCAAATTTGAAACTTTTTTGCTTATACGGAAAATGGTTATGCCACATAAATTATATATTAAATAGCATTAGCAACATGTCTACTTTATGTTGGCGGCATTTATTAAACTATCTTTCATTTTTTTTAGACAATAGAAAGCTTAAAACATAAGCAGCAAATTTCCAAATTTTCAGTAAAATTTCAAAATCAGATATTTTTAGGGACCTGTTCAGGTTTACGAGTCGAAGTGTATTTGAGGGGACTGTATGTTAGAAAGCCCCACAAAGCACCCCCCAAACTGCACCCCCCAAACTCTGCAAAAGCACATCCAGAAAGTATTTTAACCCTTTAGGGGAGTCACAGAAATAAAAGCTAAGTGTGTAAGAAATTTGAAATTTTAAATTTTCTGTGCAGAGATTTTATTGTAATCCAATATTTTTCATAATTATAAACCTATTACCAGAGAAATGCACCCCAATAATTATTGCCCCGTTTCTGCAGTTTATAGAAAAACCCCATATGTGGCCCTATTGCGCTATTTGACACAACCACAAGCCTCAGATACAAAGAAGCACCTAGTGAATTTTTTTTTATAAATTGTTTATTTTCAAGAGCTTTTTCATTTTTAACAGTATAAGAAAAAAAATAGGCAGAATATGTCAAACATTCAGTAGAAACAGTCATAACAATGGGCCACATGGCCGAGCAGAGAAGTATGTAAAAGAACATTTAGGGCCAGCCCTTCAACACGGACAGGGAACAGCCGACCCACTTACATCAATCAAACAATCTAATCAAGCAAGCTATTAAACTGAACTGCAATATAGGGCTAACTATAGCCAAATAACGGGGGAGACAAGACAAGGACAAGACAGAGACATCACAAGAGACAAAGCGGGGAGGCAGGGAAAAGGGAAAACAACCTAATCATAAAGGCAGAGTACTCTCACAGATTCACGTTCGGTGCAACAGATCATAATAAACATCCCATAGTGTCCATATTTGCTCGCATTTCTCTATACGGTGTTCTTGTGCTGCAGTCATAAATTCTAGTCGTCTCACTTTCTGAATGCGATTGACTAATTCAAGTGCTGATGGGATTAAAGTTTGCTTCCAGTATTTAGCAAGAAGACACTTGGCTGCGGTTAACACGTGGAGGAGTAGTCTGGCTGAAGGCTTCGACAGGATTTTAGATGGAAGATTAAGAATATATGTCATCGGGTCCAAAGGCACTACTGTTCCCAACACTACCGCCAACAGGCGCGCCTAGTGAATTTTAACGCCTCTGTTATACTTCGTCATTTTTGACTATACCACTTCAGGTTGGCAGAGGCTCTGGGGTGCCAAAACCTAAAAAACACCCCTAAAGGGACATTATTTAGAAAACTACACCCCTCAAGGAATGTAACAAGGGGTGCGGTGAGCATCTGGACCCCACAGGTGCTTCACAGATTTTCCAAACAATATGGCGTGAAAAAAGAAAAATTTATTTTTTACACTAAAACGTTGTTCTAGCCTTCAATTTTTCATTTTCACAAAGGGATGAAAGGAAAAAAAAAACACAAAACGTGTAGCGCAGTTTCTCCCGAGTACGGAAATACCCCACATGTGGACATAAAGTGCCAAGCGGGCGGAGCACGAGCCTCCAAAGGGAAGGAGCGCCAATTGGCTTTTGGAAGCTGGAATTCACTGGAATGGATTTCAAGGGCCATGTCGCATTTACAGAGCCCTCGTGCTGCCAAAACACTGGAAACCCCCCACAAGTGACCCCATTATGGAAACTACACCCCTCAAGGAATCTAACAAGGGGGGAAGTGAGCATATGGACCCCACTGGTGATGGGCACAAATGTGGAATAATGTGACGTGAAAGTGAAAATTTTAATTTTTTCACTCTTATGGCACAAATGTGCCCGTCATCAAGGGGTCCATATCCTCATTGCACCCCTTGTTAGATTCCTTAAGGGGTGTAGTTTCCAGAATGGGGTCACTTGTGGGGGGTTTACAGTGTTTTGGCAGCACGAGGGCTCTGTAAATGCGACATGGTGTTCATCATCCATTCTAGCCAAATCCAACCTCCAAAATCCAAATGGCGCTCCTTCCCTTCGGAGGCTTGCCCTGCACCCACCTGGCACTTTATGTCCACATGTGGGGTATTTACGGACTCAGGGGAAATTGATCTACACATTTTGGTTTCGTTTTTCTCTTTTAACCCCTTGTGAAAATGATAAATTTAAGGCTAGACCAACATTATAGTGTAAAAAATTTAATATTTCATTTTCACGCCACATTGTTCCACATTTGTGCCGGTCACCAGTGGGGTCCATATGCTCACTACACCCCTTGTTACATCCCTTGAGGGTTGTAGTTTCCATAATGGGGTCACTTGTGGGGGGTTTCAACTGTCTTGGCAACACAGGGGCTTTTAAATGCAACATGGCCCCTCGAAATCCAATCCAGCCTCAAAAAAACAAATGGCGCTCCTTCCCTTTGGAGGCTTACCCTGCACCCGCATGGCACTTTATGTCCACATGTGGGGTATTTCCGTACTCAGGGGAAATTGCTCTACACATTTTGTGGTTTTTTTTATCTTTTATCCCCTTGTGAAAATGAAAAAATCATGACAAGATCAATGATTTAGAGTAAAATATTTAAAAAAATTAAAATAAATGTTGGTCTAGCCTTGATTTTTTCCATTTCCACAAGGGGTTAAAAAAGAAAATAAATGCAAAACGTGTAGGGTAATTTCCCCTGAGTACGAAAATACCCCACTTGTAGACATAATGTGCCATATGGGCACAGGGCAAGCCACCAAAGGGACAGAGCGCCATTTAGAGGCTGGAATGGAGGATGGAGGCCATGTTGCAATTACAAAGCTCCTGTGCGGCCAGGACAGTAGAAACCCCCCAAAAGTGACCCCATTATGGAAACTACACCCCATAATGAATCTAACAAGGGGTGCAGTGAGGATATGGACCCCACTGGTGACGGGCACTTATGTAGAACATGTGGTGTGAAAATAAAAAATACCTTTTTTTTTCATTTTCACATCCCAAATGTGGCTGTCACCAGGGGGCCATATCCCCACTGCCCCCCTTGTTACATTCCTTATGGGGTGTAGTTTCCAGGATGGGGTCACTTGTGGGGGGTTTCTACTGTCCTGGCCGCACAGAGGCTTTGTAATTGCATCATGGCATCCTCTAATGGGAATGGCGGCCATACCTATTTAGCTGGGGAAAAGGGACAATTATTAATTTATTTGGGGGTATTAGGCCAATTATTAGTTTATAAGGTTGAAAATGACAGGTGTCCATCAAATTCAACCTGTGTTGATCCAAGGGAAGGCAAAAAAAAACCTCGTGAGGCAGACAACAGTAGCCTCTACACTGGGAAAAAATTCCTTCCCGACTCCATAATGGCAATCAGAATAATCCCTGGATCAATGTGACCCCTGAAATAGGAATAAGGGACAGAATTTAGATAATGTAGAACCCCAATGACGTGTGGTATGCCTTGAAGCGATCCAGTATGCAGAGGCCGGGGTGATCAGGACAGGTGTCACACTGGAAAATGGCATCCTTCCTGAATCCCCTGTTACCCCACACTCTGCACTTCTTCTGGGGTCTCCCGTTCTCCAGTGTGGGGGACGTCAACTGGAAAATGTTTCCCTGAGTCGATTAGGGGTCCTTCATATCCAGAAGCGCTGGGTCCGCTCCATGGCTGCAAAATATTAGGGCTCTATTACCGCTTCTGATATATTCGGATCGTGCCGCAAGCTACAGTAGCTCAGGCAGCGAGGGACCAGAAGAGGGGGTGCTGGTATAAAAGTTATCCCCGTACAGGTGGTGACCTTTATCCAGCAGTGGGAAGATCAGTTCCCAAACGATCTTCCCACTAACTCCGAGGATGGGGGGGGGGGCATCTTGGGGCTAGTTTCGGGTGTCCCTTCCTTCATACTCTCTAAGGGTACGTGCACACTGCGGAATCGCGACAGATAACCCTTCACGCATTCCGCAGCTGGCACCCACCGGCAGACTGATGCAGGCGTGCATCTCCGTCCGTGTCATAGACTCCATTCTATACACAGGCGAATTCCGCTCTCCGACCAACGTATTCATTCTTTGGATGGACGATGGAATCCGCCTATGCATAGGTTGGAGTCTATGACACGGGTGGAGACGCGCGCCCACATCAGTCGGCCGGCAGGTGCCAGCTGCGGAATGCACAAAGGGTTATCCTTCGCCATTCTGCAGTGTGCACGTACCCTAAATCTGTAAGTGTACCCTGAGGTACTCTCACAGAGTTTGGAGAATTTCACGCCATACTGTCATCTCTTATTGGGACGGTACTGGCGGAAAAGACGTGTCTGGGCCGCAGCGTACGCTACGCTACCCCCAGACACATCACTGGATGATGAGGATGATGAGGATGAATGGAGGAAAGAAGGATCCCCCCATTCATCCTCACTGGCTGTTTCAGTGTCGGAGGCAATAATAACGTATGCGTCTGACGCAGAAAACACCCTGGGGGCCATCTTTATACGGGGATTGGTATATGGGGTATGTAAATGTGTTCTGGTGTAGTGTAAAACTTTATTTTGTGTAGTGTGGTGTAATGTAGTGTTTTTTTACAGTTTTTTTGACAGTAAGAAAAAATATCCCTACGCCAAAAAAGAAGCTGATGATAAATGCCGTGCGGCACTTACGTGCGGCACTTATCAGCAGACAGTGGCAATAGGATATAGGGGGGAAAAATGCCCCTACGCCAAAAAGGAGGAGTTGCTGATCAGCGGCGCACTTACGTTAGGGCGAATTAAAAGAAAAAAAAAATTGAAAAAAACAAACAAAAAACTTTTTACCCCAAAGCAAATGATCAGTGTATAATATACACTGATCAACCGCTAGGGGGCAGTAGAATGGAGCTGGCGGAGATGGCCGAAGATGGGGGCGACGGAAAAGCCCGAAGAGCCGAAGATTCCCGACGAAGACTGAACGAAGACCGAATGAACCCGGAAGTGGCAACGTTGAGGAGAGGAGGACGCGCGGGACCGCAAATCTTCGTTCCGGAGGCCAGGATCAGGTGAGTATGGTACACCTGCACCACACACACCTGTTCTGCACCCCTCAGCTACCTAGCTGAGGGGTGCAGAACCTGGCCGGACACTTTTTAACTGTTAGATCGCCGTGATGGGCTGGCCGGTACTGGCCGGCCTATCACGGCGATCGTGGGGTTGGCACCGGCGCCACCTTTCTGTAGCACACTAATGGCGATTGGTGCTGTCGATCGCCATTGCACCAATCGCCATTGCTTTCCAGGTCACCGGGTCACCGATGACCCGGAAAGCTGTATTCAGCTGCTATCGGCTGATCTGTATTGATCAGCCGATAGCAGCGATCGTCGGCACAGGGGGGGGGGGGGGGTGTTAATCACCCCCCGTGCCGACGAACAGAGATGGCCTGCTATACATTATAGCAGGCCATCTTCCCCGATCGCTGTGTGTGAACACACAGCGAGCGGGGAAACATTGGGCGTAAATTTACGCCCTGGTGCATTAAGTACCAGGCTGCGAGGGCGTAAATTTACGCCCGATGACGTTAAGGGGTTAAGTAATATAGACATTTCCTGCCTATGGGCAGAGCTAGATTCAGAGAGGAGGGGGTGGAGCTATAGACTTGTAGAGCTGTGATGTCACTGCTGACCCCGTGACCTGGAAGTTTTTTATGTAAACAAACACAAATTCAAAAAGCAGCAACAGAGGACGCCCAGGGGCACAAAGGAGAAATACAGTTAGAGAAAACCATTAAGGCAAAGGGACAGATTGCGAATGATTCCCTTTTTCAATAAGAACATTTTTTTGGACAACCGCTTATGGGAATTTATGAGGCAAGTCGGTGAATCATTGTACTCTTTGGACCACTAATTAAATAAAATGCAAAACAGGCAAATTGATTTGCTTACCCTGAATCCTGGCCAGATCTGGGCAGATGGTTTCACTTTACCTTTCAGATGCCACATTCCAAGAGATAACAAGTCATAGAATAATCTTAGTCATAGATTTTAAAAGTAAACCTGTTTTTCGCAATACTGAAAAAATATAGATTTTCTAAAATTCATTTTCTCTACTGTCACTTCTTGCGTTCTCCTCTTTATTTCTGTTGAAGTGCTCGTTGCATTATTTTAACTTAATGGATTCTGCAGTGCAAGGACAGGTGGGATTCACCAGAGAAAGAGATGTGTTTTTGCAGCCGATCTCCACTAGCTAATAGAAAAAGATGCTACACAGGAGATTCCGCCTCTTTTAACTCACAATTCAGACCCTGTAACTTTTACATTTCTGAATATCTCTCTTGCTGGTTTCAGGCCAAAATAAACTCACATCTTTAGATTTCTTCCATTCCTACATTATGAGTTCCCTATTTGTGAAGCCTTATCACAAGCTCTCTATCAGCGCTGTGCAGAAATTTCCCTCAATCCCTTAACCTTCTTATGTTGGAGTTGTTCTGTAATTAAATATAAATATTTAAATAGGAACATTTTGGTTTCCAGCAAAGAACTCTCATGAATTATTCTGGATTTTAAACAATAAAACATCTGTTACAAGTTTCTTTAACGTGTGATTATGAGATAGCTCAATTAATAGGACGTAATCACAAGGGATGGAGTGCCTTCGTTCATTAGCCAACATGTCACAAATTTGCTTAGCTACCTGTATTCTTGTGTTCTTCTTCTGGAGTTAAGAGAGAACACAGGGGTGTGTTGCATATTGATGTTGGAAATCAGCAAGATCTAGCACTGAAATTTTGCTCATGCAAATAAATGATTTAATGGTATTAAAGGGGTTGTCTGGCAAAAGTGCATAATGACCTATGCTACCTGGGCTGCGGGGGACATGTCAGTAATGTATACTTACTTGTCCCACTTGGCTGCAGCTGTCAGTTCTCAGGCATCCTGCTCTGGGCTTCTGTCAGCGTTTTTAAACACCCATTCCCATAGGTAATGACCAGTTAGAATAGACTCTATGTTGAGTGGCCATTTCTGGTGGGAGCCGCAAATCATGGGATGTTTTTAAAAAGCTGATAGCGGAGCAAAGTTGGTGGCCTGGGACCAGGAGGCTTTTGCGGAGCAGGACAGGTAAGTATACATTACTGGCATGTCCCCCGCAGCCCCGACATTATGCTTTTTTTCATAAAATCCCTTTAACATGAAGAAGATACAGTCAATATTTATGATGTTTGACTCATTGCTCATTTACATAACAGGTTTATGTTTCCCTTATGGTTCAGTACTTAATAGATGCAGAGATCAGTGTTTTTTTTTTAATATCATTTTTATTTGAGCATAGACAAGCAAATCACATAAACCAGCTAAGCGTCACAGCGCTCATTTTTCATTTTGTAGTTGATACATTGCAAAAAATCATGTACCGAAAGTTCCAACCCACAGGGAAGCATGGTGCCATAGAAGGCTGCCATGGAACAAAATCCACTTGTACGTCTTAATGGAGACACCCAACAATAATCATAGTATAGAACAAGATTGTACAAGGTCACTGGTGGCCACAGAGCCAAGCGGTGGTGGTCAAGAGACACGCATCCACTGAGAACAGATGAAGAAAATAAAGAAAGTTAGAGGAGAAGTAGAAAAAAAGAAAAGGGGTAGGAGAAAGAGAAGTAAAAAGAAAAAAAAAAGGGGGGGGGAATGGGATGAGGAAAGGGAAGGTATGATGAGGAGGGGGGCCTACACATGTGCCCTCTCCATCCTACCCTCTAGAACTCCCCTGCGGTCAAACATTTGATCAGAGGTCATGCAAGCGTCTCTCAGGCAGCCGGAGCCTCCCCAGAGTCCCACTAATATCCGCCTTCAGGTACCAGGTAGAAAATCTATACGGGTATACAAAAGAATGTATTTGCTGTTGTGAGAGGTCAGTGTTCTGATGCTGTTCTCATGTGCACCATGCAACTTTGATCTGTGCTCATATTGTATGCTAATTTGCATAGTCCAGTCATGGAGTAGACATGGTGGCTTCCAGTCAAACTTCCTGCACCTGCCTACTTTCAAGAAGGACTTGGTTGACACCCTAATTGCAGGAAGAAGAACCTTGACTGGGTAAGGCTAACTAGCATTGGTTCTGATTAAAGGGAATCTACTAGTTATAGGTCCCTACCAGGTACAGAGCTGCACATACAGGCAGATAGGTGTTGCAGTTCAGCTTCTGAGGAAAATCCTAAGGGTTCAAATCTTAATTTTTTCTAGCTTGGAATTCAAGGCCTTGAAAAATGAGTTTATCAATGTGGATTCGGGGAGACTTATAATTTAATTAAAATTATACAGTAATATTATTTATAAGGGCAAATTAAGATCTGGCCCCTGTAACTTATATGAGAAGTAAGCTATTTGTCCTGTCTCATTTTAGATTGCATGTGTTAGGTGCGTTATATGACTTTGATTTGAGTGGACATCCTGTATTTTCTGGTACAAATAGGTTAGTGACCCAGTACTATTAATGACCCAACTTGTCCTTAGATATTTCAGCTTATGACGCTGCCTGTGAGGTATTAGCTTGTTCCAAGACCTTACTGATAAAGCTTGCAGGTGTCCCTAGATAGTTCCCTAAAGGCCATGGTCACAGGTCTATATGAAATTTATTACTGCTCTTATTTGCAAATAAGACTGTTATCTAGGTAATTTTGGACCATTATTGATCATTTTTATTGATCATATTGCCTGGATATATGGTTTTTCAGAAAATATAGGTTCAGGTCCAGTGTACATTTTTTTCCCCAATTTTGGAAAGCCTTGTATTAAGTTAGGTGTTTCTATTTTTATTTTCATCTGTTTTTCACCCTAAAAAATAATAGCTGAGCAATTTAACCAGTCATTAGAACAAAACCAGAGATATTACATTTCAGAAAAGCAGTCCAACTGGGTATTCCATCTAGCTTCACAATCAATAATTATGTAAACAACTCTACTGGTTCTCCTCTCTTTTGCAATTTTAACTTTCATCCATGTGATTTCTTGCTTTTCTCATTACACAAACAGCAATGAATCAACACAGGTAAGTACACATTTTTCATTTCGTTCTAGCCTGGCCACGTTTAAAAAAAAATCTCCAAGCAAGGAATAAATTAGTCTTGAGAATCCACCATCTAACTTTATGTCACTTTAAAAAAATGTAATGCAAGTAGTAAAGAAAGCTGTGGGCACTCACCGATTTGATGAGATGCTTCTTTATTTCATTGCAGATAAAATAGATACATACGTCTTACAGAACGGCAGACACCACGATGCACGCAAAATGGCCATCATGAGTACGTTGTCTGTGTAGGATCGTGGCGTCTGCCGTCCCGTAAGATGTATGTATCTATTTTACCTGCAATGAAATAAAGAAGCATTACATCAAATCGGTGAGTGCCCACAGCTTTCTTTACTACTTGCATTCATGAACTGTATCTATTACAAGAGGTGCACCCCGATGCGACGCATATGCTAGTCCAGAGTGAATCCAAGGTCCGTTATGGTGTTTGTGGAAGTAGTGCCGGTGGTCTTCTCCAGACTTTGTAAAAAAAATGTAAACAAACATTACTATAGAATTAAATAGAAGCACAACTGCTAAATGTGCTCATGTTTATTACCTATCTTCATTAGCTGTGTGCAGTGGCGTAGCTATAGGGGTTAGCAGCGGTTGCCATGGCCCGCACGGCCCCCCTTGCCACTTGTCTCTGAGCATCCTGAGAAGCTGCGGCCGCGCAGCTTCTCGGGATGCACTGATCGCTTTGATGTTCCGCCCGCACTATGAGCGGGCGGAACATTAAAGCGATCAGAATACAGGAGCAGGACCTGTCAGCGTCCTCCTCCTGTATTCCCTCCCATAGGCTGCCGGCACTTCATACCAGCAGCCTATGGGAGGCCGGGACGTGACCTCTCCGGCAGGCATGATCATGTGACGTCATCACCCCTGCCGGAAGTCCCGTCCCCGCGGCTCGCAAGATGGAGCCCGAAGAGGAGGAAGAGCTGCTGCCTGCAGCCACAGCGCGGATTAGGTGAGTATGATGTTTGTTTTTTTAGGGGCACCTCTGGGGGCATTATCAGTATATGGGGGAACCTCTGGGGGCATTATTAGTTCATGGAGGGCACCTCTGGGGGCATTATTAGTATATGGGGGCACCTCTGGGGGCATTATTAGTATATGGGGGCACCTCTGGGGGCATTATTAGAATATGGGGGCACCTCTGGGGGCATTATTAGTATATGGGGGCACCTCTGGGGGCATTATTAGTTCATGGGGCACCTCTGGGGGCATTATTAGTTCATGGGGGCACCTCTGGGGGAATTATTAGTTCATGGGGCACCTTTGGGGGCATTATTAGTTCATGGGGGCACCTCTGAGGGCATTATTAGTTCATGGGGGCACCTCTGGGGGCATTATTAGTATATGGGGGCACCTCTGGGGGCAATATTAGTTCATAGGGGGCACCTCTGGGGGCATTATTAGTTCATGGGGGCACCTCTGGGGGCATTATTAGTATAAGGGGGCACCTCTGGGGGCATTATTAGTTCATAGGGGGCACCTCTGGGGGCATTATTAGTATATGGGGGCACCTCTTGGGGCATTATTAGTTCATGGGGGCACCTCTGGGGGCATTATTAGTATATGGGGGCACCTCTGGGGGCATTATTAGTTCATAGGGGGCACCTCTGGGGGCATTATTAGTTCAAGGGGGTACCTCTGGGGGCATTATTAGTTCATGGGGCACCTCTGGGGGCATTATTAGTATATGGGAGCACCTCTGGGGGCATTATTAGCTCATGGGGGCACCTCTGGGGGCATTATTAGTATATGGGGGCACCTCTGGGGGCATTATTTGTTCATGGGAGCACCTCTGGGGGCATTATTAGCTCATGGGGGCATCTCTGGGGGCATTATTAGCTCATGGGGGCACCTCTGGGGGCATTATTAGCTCATGGGGGCCACCTCTGGGGGCATTATTAGCTCATGGGGGCACAGCAGGGAATCCTACATACAGGGGGCATCCCACACAGCGCTTATACTATCTGTCTCAATTTATGCGCTTATAGCTCAGTGATGCTTTAACGTATGCTAGCGATTCTGAGATTGTTTTTTTTGTCACACTATGTTAGTGGCAAAATTTGGTCACTACTTTGTGTGTTTTTTGTGAAAAACATCAAAATATCATGAAAAATGTAAAAAATTAGCATTTTATGAACTTTGAAATTCTCTGCTTCTAAAAAAAGAAAGTTGTAGCACATAAATTAGTTACTATTTCACATTACCAATATGTCTTCTTTATTGTGGCATAATTTGGTAAACATATTTTAGTATATAGTATATACCACTGATCGCTTGTACCGGGACCCCCAGGGGGTCCCTGATCACTGCTCCATGCTCTCCGCTACCTCCGGTGGCGGGGAACAATGGGCCCTTCATTCATTTTCACTTTTCCATCGCTGTGAACAGACATAAGTCTGTTCACAGCGATGGCGGCGGCCATCTTGGATCTGATGGCCGCCAGGGGGTTAGTTACCGGGGCACTAGGGGGGGGGGCTGATCTGAGGTCTGGGGGACACTTATTTCATCTCCCCCCCACCGTGGATTCACGGTGAATGAAAGGTAACGACGGCAGCGGCAATGCCCGTTATCGGCGGCCGCCGCTGTAACGTTAATAGCGGAGATCGCCGGTATGGGGGGCGGCCGGGACGGACCGCACACACTGCCCCGCTATCTTATTCTCTGCCATCGCCGTAAAAAGCTGATGGCAGCAGAATAAGGCCCCTTAGTGACTGCCGTAAAAAGCCTTATCGGCGGTCACTAAGGGGTTAAATATCCTTATATAACACAAATATGCAAAATGTAGAGTAAGCGATTGCATTATTTATCTCAGCATATGGCCTTATTTTAGTGAGTGACAGTAATATAACTATAGTATAAATAACTGGTAGAATGCAGAGCAGAGGGAATAAGCCTTGCATTCTTGCAGTGACTGATAGTAAACAAAAATTACATTGATTCATTTTCCCCAGTTTTTTCCTACACATTCCGATGTCTGCAATTTAAATACCAAACATGCACAGTACAAAAGACAGTCATTATCTGTGCATGAGAGAACACAATATAAACATTGTATCAGTTTTACTGGTGCACACAGTGAGAAATATCATCCAAAATCACTTAGCAGTGAAAAGCTAATTTCTCCTGGCGTCAAAACTTGAACAGTCTTCTTCACTATTTGTAACTACTGAAGCACAGAAGAATTTGATAGCTTTTTGCCTGGCTTTCTGATGCATTTACCACCAGTTGAAATAAACATATCTTCTTAGCTGTTTCATGTATAAGCTTCAAGGGTGCTCAGTCAGGTGACTATTAGGTACGTAAGGAAGACCAATTTAATGGGTTCCTGGATAAATTTACAGCTGGCATAAAGCTAAAATAACAAATTAAATGCTTGAGTGCTGGTCTACTTTCTGAACCACTTTAAAATGCAGTCGAGAAGCTAGAATAGATTTTTAAATTACACATCAGAATAAAGAAAGATTTTTATTTAAGTGTGTAACATCGGTTTCTATAGACTTGACTAATTTCTTTGACTTAAAAAAAAATGTCATTAGTATAATCCATATCTTAGAAGAGAAGGGGGGTATATGGATAAAATATATACATGTTGCCTGGAGCATCACTGGGCGGGTGAAAGCCAGAGGAGGAAGAGCGGAGGGCTGAAATTACAGCATCAGCCAAAGTCTGTGTGGGGTGGATGAAGACAGTGACACACCCCTGTGACACTGTAAGCCCGGGGATAAAGAACGTTTTTGGGGAACACGCCAGATCACAGAGCCGGGCGGAAGGTATGTATGCACTGCTCATGTAATCAGCAATGGGGAAACTGGCAGCATATGCATATCTGTGCTGTCAGTTTCCCTTTAAAACATACAGATGTGTGTTCGAAGCCATAGACGCTAATGGGTCACTTTTCTGTCCATAAGTGGATGTGTAGACAAGGCTTAGGAGATAAAGATTGATTTTGTATATAACAGCTAAAATCATATATCATATATATATATATATATATATATATATATATATATAATATATATATATATTTTTTTTTTTTTACTTGTGCTCATTATTTTATTCAGATACCACAGGATATTGAAAACAGATGGTTTATCTTCTCCCCCCCTCATACTTCTAATCAGTAAGTATACCATATGCCAACATATCTATTTTTCTTTCGGATTAGTATAGTTTTATTGTATTTACCCATTACTTAGAGTTCATAGATTTATGGAGCAAATAAATATTTACACCGATGTTACAGATTTCATTTGCAATATGAAGCTGATCCTTAGGTTTGGATCTATGCATAATGTTGAAATCTTACACCAGGATATAGGATGTTTAGTATAGGATATTTGTGTATTTATTTTTTAGTCATATGGAGCAATCAGTTGGCCTGATATATATATATATATATATATATATATATATATATATATATTTCTTTTGTGTATTTTGTGAATTTACTGAGAAATGTGATTAAAGTAGCTTGGTACTGAAATGCTTTCCTTCACATCACCGCTTAGTCGGGCGATAAAATTATGTTTACCCACAGCCACAGCTAGGGGGAGCTCACTGTATACAGATTTTATAGCTCTATAGAACTGTACAGTGAGTTCTGGAAGCCAGACTTACCTGATTTGACCATAAATGTGTCAGGCACATTTATATCTGATGCTCCTGCCTTTCGCTCATGCTAAACTTCCTTTGGGAGGTTTAGAGCAAAAACATTTTACCAAGCAATTCTCATAATTAATTTAGACTCATTTAGTAGACCATGTTGCAGTTTTTTCTCATTTAAATGACTTAAATATTCCTGACATTACTGAATGAATGTTCTCATCTTCAAACAAATATAATAAAAACTTGCTGAATAGCTTTGCTAAGACAAAAACCCACCGAGACTAAAATGACGCAAAGGCATGTCAAATCTGTCGGATACGTGAAGCTATTAACAGTTAAGATGAGACAAGGGCCCAGAGAACCCACGTACTGTATGCTTACCAAACTATGTTCAGCATTACATTGTTTTCAAGCTGTTTTAAAAGTTTTACTAGTGAAAATGTGTTAAAAAATGCAATCATGAAACTATCAGTAAAAAGATGTGTTCAGTAGTATCTCTTCTAATCTTCCTATTTAGATGAACTTTCAGCTTTGTGGTTGTGGTGATGGTAGTTCTGGTGGGGGAATTGGCTCCCATCTGGAAGCCAAAGACAATGAGTCAAAGACAGAGGTAGCTGGAAGGGTAAATAGAAATCTGCATCTTCTTGCATCAAGTTTTAATTCTACCAAGAGCTGACAACACAGGTCAATGACTTCCTTCTACTCTTAAAGTGGTTATCCAGGAGTAGAAAAAGTACAGCTACTTTCATGCAAAACATCATCACCCCCGTCAGTTGTGTGGGGTATTGCAATTACCCCCCTTACTTAAATGGAACTGAGCTGCACAACCACAACCAATCTGAAGACAAGAGTCGTACTGAGCATTCAGAAGGCCAACAGCTATTCTTTCAGTCCTCGGTTCGGGAATAAGCTGTTGCCAGACACCTTTAGTGGGAGAACAGAATAAGAACATAATGATTGGGTGTTAAAAGCCATATTTGCCTAAATTCCTGATTTTAGTAGGACAATGCCACAAAGTGTGGCTTAAATACATCAATTATGGCTGTTGTGTTGGTACATATGGTTTACCTGAAGCTGATCTGTTATATGAACTTTTAAGTTGAAAAAATTAAAGGGGTTGACCACTTTATAGTAAAATAGGTCAGTGTACAGTATTAGTAACTGTTGCTCACTGTATATAATGACAACAGCTCCCTGTGTACTTCATGGAGCTAAAATCAGACTCCCCTCCTCCAGGCTGGGCTGCCCTGCTCTGTTTTGTTTCTGTCCATAAAATGGCCAACATGGAGAAGCATGTGATCATGCCCCCCCCCCCCGTGTCCTCCATAGGCATATACAGGCACAGTGGTGGACATTGGGGGGGGTGGGGCATGGTCACATGCTCCTCCATGCAGCCATCTTATGGACAGGCTCCCCACAGAGCAGGACAGCACAGCCTGGAGAAGAGAAGTCTGATATTAGCTCTATGAGGTACACAGGAAGCTGCTGTCAGAGCAGTGAGTACACTTGCTAATACTGTACACTAAATTTTAATACTTTAAAGTGGCCAACCCTTTTAAATACTTACTGTCATGGTGTCAGGAACGTACCTCGTCTCGGTCCAGCGGCGTCTGACTCCAGCTCGGCTCCGACGGCCGGCTCGGGAGCGCGCCGTCGCTCCGGAGCCGAATTACATCATAGATATCCGACGGCGTCCCTAGCAACCAGGGACGCCGTGATCCCACGTGACTGTCAGTGCCACTCAGTGCATTTGTATTACTGATTTTTGTACTGCGTTGCCCGTGTGGTTTGAACTGGCTTTGTTCACTACTCTTTAGGGTACAAACCCACTTGACGTATTTGCTGCGTGAATCAGTCTTAAAAATAAGCAGGCAAAACGCAGGTTGGCTTTATACGATTGTTCTGCGTTAAAATACGCAATTGCGTATTTTTGAAGCGTGAAGCTTGTTGTTAGCAAAGCATCAGTTGTTAACAACCTGTGCGAAAAACGCATGTAGCTTCACGCTTCAAAAATACGCAATTGCGTATTTTAACGCAGAACAATTGTATAAAGCCAACCTGCGTTTTGCCTGCTTATTTTTAAGACTGATTCACGCAGCAAATACGTCAAGTGGGTTTGTACCCTTATTGTGTTTTGTCTGTCTGTAGTGTTTTGTGTTCCACATACCTAGTGCAGGGAACGTCTTTGTGGTTGTCCGCAACCGCCTAGGGTCGCCTGAGGCAATTAGGCAGGGACAGTGGGTGGGTTCAGATCAGGGCCCACTGTCTGGTTCTGTTTGTCCTGACACATGGCATAAGTACTGACAGGACAAGAGACAAGAATGAGGTTTGTCCAACCGTGTTGCGCTAAGAAAGGCATAAAACTACCATATGGTTTGTATATGGCTTAGCTGGCAACAATTTTGAGGCGCCAAAGAAGCAATTTTGTACACAGCCTCATGTGATTATTATTTTATTACTATATTATGGTCGGCACGGTGTCTCAGTGGTTGGCGCTGTTCTTTGTGCACTATGGTCCTGGGTTTGAACACAATCAAAGGCAATATATACATGGAGTTTGTTCACCCTATGTTTGGTGGTTTCTGGGTTCTCTTACACTCCAAAAACAAACTGATAGGAAAATTGGTCCCATTGACCCCCAATGGGCACAGTGACTGATGTGTATGATGACCATCTCTCTCCAGCACTGTGGAATATGTATATGCTATAGGAAATATAATATTACTTGTCCATGTTGCTACAGCTAGGACATAGATACACATATACAAATATACCACAATAGCTGGAGTTAAGCCAAATCAGGCTGTAAACCATTTTTCTAATAGTCATTATTCTCCAAAACAAGGTCTGAGAAATAACACTAATCGTCTCCCAAAAGTACCGTTCTGGATTGTAATAACCTCGAAAAGATGCATCGCTAAGCAGTGGGAAGATTTTCCTTCAATTCAGACATAAAAGCATGCGAATCCCCACATTTCAATATACTCTTAATGATTCCTTTGAATCTAAAAGACAGTCTAATAAGGCAAAGAGCTGCAAATGGGTTAATCGGAGGAAGTGAAAATGTAATGGCAGAATATTTACCCACTCAGAGATGCCATCTACCTGGAGAAATATTTATTTCTGGAGCAATTTGTACGATTCTCTGACTGCATGTTAAGGTTCACAGCTATGAACCTTTTAGCTTTGGCCTTTAGTTTTTTTTTTTTAAACAAAGATCTCTTAGTAAGAAACAACAAATTCTCTCCTTAATGTACTCTGACACCTATTGCAATATGATAAGCCATATCAGAAAAGCTGGCTGGCACAGTTCTGGGGACACTGCGGCTTTATCTGATCTATACATATTCGGCTGTGCTGCGGGGCATTGTCCTGGGTGTCTGTAAGAGGCAGCCATCATCATTATGCTGTGGATCTATTTGATTTACACAAAACACCTGAATGACAAAGCCATACAAATTCAACAAACGGAAGTGTATTTTAAGAGCTCAGAGGCGTGTTTCAATGTCGACTATTTCTTCAGAATGAGATGGAAAAATGCAGCTTTCAGAATGTATATCTGTAGCTTTGGTCATTTTTACCAAAAATCTGTGCAGTCTATGGAGAGCATTTTGTTTCTGAATATGCTAATTGAATGGGTTTACAGGATTGGGAAGACAAGGCTGCTTCCTTCAAAAAGGGTATGTACCACAATTTTGGAGGTCCAAAGTAAGCAAACAAAAATTGACCTAAACTTAGGCCAAAGTTAGACAGTTTTAAAATGTGCCAGATTTATCAGTCCACCTCAGCCTCATTGATAAATCTGGCATAATTTAAGACTGCCCATCTCCCCTGTTTCCCTGAAAATAAGACCTCCTCCGAAAGTAAGGCATAGTGGAGCATTTACAGTATAGCTTAAAGCGGCACCATCAGCAGGTTCTTCCCGATGAACTTGCTGATATGCCGCAGACGTTCTTTACCTGATGACTGCAGGGCTGTTAACAATTCCCCTCTTCTCCCTCTCATTCTTAGGATATGTGCTAATTGCCCTTATGCTAATTAGGGGCTTAGGAGCATTTGGGGCGTGACTCGACGTCCCGGAGCACCATCTCTGCCCGCCCAGTCTGCCCCCTTCCGTGCCACTCACTATGCATATATAAATATGAATAGTGTGCGGGCTGGGGGAACCCTCTCCATTGCTGCCCAGCTTGCCCCCTCCCATGCAGCATAGTGAGCGGCACGGGAGGGGACAGGCTAGGCAGCATGGGAGGAGGTTGCTCTGGGTGGGTCGAGGGGGTTGCTTTAGCCGACCCACTATGGATATTCATATATGCATGGTGAGCGGCACGGTAGGGGGCAGACTGGGGGCCGAGATGGTGCTCCAGGCTGTTGGTTGACACCCCAAATTCTCCGAATTAGCGAATGTCCTAAGAATGCGAGGGAGAGGAGGTGAATTGTTAACAGCTCTGCAGTCATAAGGTAAAGAACGTCTGCGGCATATCAGCAGGTTCAATTGGAAGAACCTGCTGAAATAAGCTATCCCTCGAAAGTAAGACCCTGCCGCCACCAGGGTTATGTCTGGTTATGCTGGTGTGTGATGACAACTACTGTACAGTACATTATATAATGTTTGTTTGTTTTTTCAACAATAAGTGTGACATTTTCATGGAAAAATAAGACATTCCCTGAAAATAAGACATAGCGCACTGCTGTAACCACTTGTATTCACCTACCTCACAGGATTGCTAGTCATGAAGAGATGAGCGAACCTCAAGCATGCTCAAGTTTGTCCAATCCCAAGCATTTAATTACCAGTGGCTGAAAAAGTTGGATGCCACCCTAAGGCTGTCTGGAAAACAGCCATAAGCTATACCCGTCATTACAATCACAGCTGTTGGTACATTATTCTATTTTAGGCGGACTCATTGGCCTCTGGCTGGGTCTTTAATTCAAAAGTCCATCAAATTTATAAGTAAAGATGATGAAAGGACGGTAAAAAAAGAACTGTGTGTGAGCAGCTAAAAAATAACTTCCATTGTTTGCAAAAGATGTCCCTATTATTTTGACTCCCCTTATTTAATACACTGTGTGCATTGGGTGGCTATCGTTCCACTGATTTCAATGCATTCTATTAAGGTCAATTAAAATGTGATAAAAATGGATTATTAAAATGGATTATTTTAAAAAGAAAAAACGATCGCCTTTTCTCTCTCTCTCTTTTTGTGTAAACATCGCCATAGGCTGTAACCATGTTTTCCAGGACTACCTACGGCTGCCTAGGGCTTCATCCAACTTCTTCAAGTTTTATGTTCTTTAGCTGCCCCTATGCAGGGGATTTGGAGTCTGTGTCCATAAATTGAAGCTTGGCCTGCTATAAAGATACCTTAGGAAGGAAATCATTGTGTAATGTTAGAGTAGAAAAGACATGACATTTTACTGAATATAAACCTAATATTACTTCAATTATGTCGCAGCACCCACTTTGATGCCATAACTTGTACTTTATACTAGTTTCATCTGAAGTTACATTCAGTCTTTTCCTATCACAAATATAAATAACGGCCATACTGTACATCTCAAGTGTCACTGATACCTAATAAATGACATTCTGAGCAAAGATAACAAAACCATTCTACAGAAGGAATCATTACTACTAAATCATGTAATACATTGGAATGTTTCTCTACTGAGTCTCAGAGTAAAGTGACTGGAAAGCAATAAAGCACCAGATTGATATACCTGTTACTTCACCTCCTCTGACCGCCCCCCCCCTTCAGATTTAGCTACACTACTTCTTTTTTTTTTACAGGGATATATCTTACTTGTATATACAATACATTTGGAGCATACATCTAACATTCACATTTAACTACAACACACAGAATTGGGTCTACAGTAAGCCAAGTTTGATTGTATATATTAGATATTAGAGAAATGTTGGCTCAACCTTTATTTCCGAGCATCTAATGTATATTGGGATCTCTGATACAGAGAATATCAGGCCAAAAAAGGACCATGCTGTTTGATATAAACATACCTAATCTATAAACTGCCTTTTACTCCCCATTCAGACCACATATATACATAGCTGATGGCTATCCAATGTGTAAAGACATTTTTAGATCACTCGGAGATCAGTGTCATCAGCATTCTGTCATTCTGTATAAGCGGAGCTGTATTCAGATGGCTCAGGGTTATCTAATCGCTATGCTCAATATATCAATGGATAGCAGAGATGTTGATAGAATGGTCTATAATAGGGGATTTTGGGGCTTGCATCAACAGATATGTTTTGATGTTATTTCAATGAAGAAGGACCTATAGACCATTTTCAAGAGACAAAATATTGTAAGTTATGTGAACTGCTAAGGATTTGTTCTGATTGCCACAAATGGATTTTGTTTTTCATGTTCTAGATTAACAGTGTAGGGTTGGTAAATGCAATTGTATGTCTCACAGTATATATTATCTCTCTGTACTGAAAACCATAGTCAAAAGTTTCAAAAAAAGGTATGTCCGCTATTAAAATCTGTGAATGTAGAGCTTAAAGGGAGCTTATCATCATAAAAATTCTATGTAATCTACTGCCATCAAGTTATAGACTGGGAATAGCTGACATGAATGATATATATCTTTATGGGAGTCAGTTTTTAATGTATTCATTAAAATCTCTGCTTATTCTATTCTAAGGAGTCCAGTGACAATGTCCCTCTATGGCTATGTTCACACTTAGTATAATACCATCTGTCGCATAGGAACAGACAGTGTTATACCGCCGGACACCAGGTAGCACATTTCTGCAGACGATACTGCTGTATCAGTTGCAGGAACATTATCTTTTTACAATTGAAGTGCGGGCACTGTTGGGTGTGTCCACAATTCAATTAACCATTGACTACAATGTAAAGTACAGCTGCCGGCTATTGTTTCATTATATGCATGTTTCATTATAGGCATGTTCATTACTTTAACACTCTAAAGAACGGACGTTAAAATAATGTTGTTCGTCTGCCAATGCAAAAAGGGAGTGACAGTGTCACTTTAAAGAATATTTGTGAGGGAATGTGTGATCAGAAAATGACTTATTGTTTGAATGATGTATCTATATTATAAAATAATCCTGATATTGGGCACTTTTTATTCTCACCACTGGGGCTAAAACTAAGCTAAGACTTCCTGTTCTGTCTGTGGCAATAAGAGGAAGCTGCTGTAAAGTGATCTGTACAACATTACAGCTACACGTGATAGCAGTAGATAGAGAGCATCAATACAAGAAAATAGCAGCTCCCTGTGGAATGACCTCTTCAAAGGTCACTGAGTACAATCCTCTCAAAGGGGCAGACTGTCTATTCTCATTTATGTGCATGAGCCTTGCTGTAAAGTGTGTCACTTAATGCTATTATAACAGCTCAAGCAAGATGGCAGCCCCTAAAACAAAGTACAAGTGAAGAAAAAAAATTACAGTCAGAAAATAAAACCTGTGTAGAATAAAAACTTTAATATACAGTACATCTCTAATCAGTAAAAGGAACTCTAGGCGACACATTCCCTCTAAGCATGGTAGCCATTCCATTGACTCCCCAGCTGCTTACTAATTCCGATAGATTAGCCTCGTAGACTATAATGGTGGTCTCAATAAGCGAGTGGCCGGGGAGGGGATCACACTTTTGCCGTGCTGTCTCCCTGGCTATATCTCCTGATCACAGTGGGTCTCAGATGACAGTGACTCTTTGAACAGAAAAGAAATGTTTTACTTTAAAGTCTTACTAAAGTCTGAAAAAGAGTTTAGTTACCTCTGTCCTAAAACAAAATGTTACAATTTAAGGCATACAAAAATCAATGCAGCTTGCCAGCTAATGTTCTTTTCTTGATATGGTTTGAGCTGGAATAATTTATAATTTAAAATGAAAACTGGCTTATGAGATGCAGCACTTAGAATTTAGAACAGAGAAGATTCGGTGCAAACTTTAGAATCTAATACTCTTTACAATAGGGCATTCTGATAGCAACTATTTCACATATGAAAAAGTCACATTGTCATTGTGCAATATTTTTAACTCCCTAAAATGTAATGTGTAGGATTTATTAATGAATAACAATTGAATATTGTATAAAAGCTTCTACAATGGCAAACTAAACTGAATGCAAAATGGAAGCATTTCAATTAAAAGTAAGAAAAGAGAAAATCAGTCAGCCTTTCTCTTCAGTTTTATTGACTGGGTTTGGAAATTGGAATTTTATTACTTAGGGGCCTATCTTTTTTTTTTTTGTTGCTCTTGCACACTATTTACAAAAATTCACAGACCTTGCTCAAAATTTATTGTTAGGTGCACAGGCCTTGATGAATTAATTTTTTGAGCAGTTTCTTTGGCTTAAAAATTGGCTAATAAACTACACCAGGGTCTGATTGGAGTACTGTTTTGCATTTGTTTGCGCAAAATAGAAAATTGCACATAATAAAAACAAACTAAAAAAAAGGAGTTAATTTAAACCCCATCCCCACCAAGTGAAAATTTTCAAAAATTGTACAGCTAGCACAAACTACTTTATAAATGATGCATACAAATTTACAATGATAAATATGCCCTTAGTGTTTAAAAGAAAAGGAAACTAATGCATTTTCTGGGAGAAGAGTTTTCTTATTTGTCGTCAGATCACCGACCGCTGGCCTCTTTACACAGCGGATAATCGACTTGTGTAAAAGGGCCTTTAGACTAAGATCAGCCAAACCCACTGACTTCTACATTGTATTGCAGCCTCTTGACTCTGCCCCAACAGAAAATGCTAAACCTTTATGTCTATGGGGATGTCAGAAAATTGTAATCTGTTGGTCAAATGAATATGGCCATCTTTACTCTTCCCAAGGGAACTGTAGACTTTCTGACATGACTGTAGGTAGGGTAGCCTGAGGAGGTGCAGGAAATGACACAGTGAGCCCTAATCTGATCCTACCAACTGCCTCTGCCTACTTGCCTCAACAGTCCTAGGTGACTGTGAACAACCATAGAGATGGTCCCTTCCTGCTATAAGGTGATTACATAAAACAAAGACAAGACAAACTTAAATGCTGTTCAAGGGGGGTAGCCAATAGGCCGGACTCAAAACCAAATGGGCAGTGAAGTACAAAAACAAGATCCAAAAGAATGGTTAGGTCACAGAACGAAAGTCAGGGAAAGCCAGAAAATGGAACTATGAGGATGAGTAGAAGAACCAGATTTCAGTACCCTAAGCAAAACAGAGGTTATTTGTTAAGTGGCCAGAGGGAACTCAGCAAAGGAAAGACGGGTGTGGCAAATCAATCAATCAGCAGAGCAGAAGGAGTAGTACAAATAAAACATCAAATACAAATATAAAATCATGACTAAAAGCACAGTCTCTGATCTATTCCAGGAGCCAAAGACCGCGCCGAGGTCCAAACAGGCATGGGCATAACACTTTCTAGTTTGAAAGTAAAAAACACAACAAACAAAAATAAAAGAACAGGAATTCCTCTCTCCAGACTTGATCTGAATAAAAAGAAACCCCAAACTTCTAGGGTTTTCTCAGTATATGCCTGTAGGTTAGTGTATATGTATAGTCCTCCTGGTCATGGCCATAAGGACCTCAACAATGCATACAGGTATATTAGGTACATTTCAGAATTGCAAACAGGATAATGTGCATAGCGCAAATGCCATTATATATGATAACATACAGTACATAGATATTGAATTTAGCTAATGGGCTCCATAGCAGCTACTATACTAGCTACCAATGTATAGCAGTTGTACCAGTGGTCTAGTGTACCACTAATATCTATCCAACATTTCCTTGGAAGGTTTCTTGAATGACTTGACTGTTGCCAGACCTTTTCCAAAAATAAATAAAAAATAAATATTTAGCTATATTTTATGGTAAATCCCCATTAAAATAGTGAAAATTATACTTTAGTTAGATGACATGAAGCTACAGTAGGTTCAAGGCATTTACATTAATTAAATGGGAAGTAAAACATAAATGAATAACATAAGCAATTTTCTTCCTCAGCTTTTGTTTCCTCCTGGAGGAGCAGTGAACAATTAACACATGACATTTGTGTGTAAGCTCTATTCAGCTGAGATTCCCTACCCATAATCCTTAATATTCATAGAAACTCTAAACCACCAGCAATTTATTTCTATCTCAGTAAATGGTTCACTTTGAGTTCCTGTTACTTATGAAAAAAATCTAGGTCATTTAGCATTGTTACTGGAACAATGGACAAACATTTTTCATATGTAAATATTATTCATTGTATAAGAGACTTTGTAAAGTGTTTATGGAGAATATCTGGAAATATAAACAGCATGTTCTGAAAACTCTTTACCTTCAACAAGAAAAGTTCAGTGTAACCTATTATGGTTTTACAGAGCCAAAATAGAAGGTTGAGGTGGCAAACAGACCCCTATTTTCAATGCTTTGTTATTGACATTTTGTTCATTGCCTCGTATCATCGTGTAAAGTGCAGCAGAAAACTATTCTTTACTATGTTGTGAATCTGTTGCTGCTCCAGCGCTACTGCCGCTCTGATGTTCCTTGCAGGTGCAACCAATACCTGGCCTCCGCAGTCTTGTACTGCACATGTAAGCCTGCTGAGAAGTGATGAGCGAGCATGTTCGTATGTTCATACGAACATGACGCAAATTGTTCGTGTTCGCAGATCGTGAACAATTTGTTTGATGATCGGAATGGTTATAACGAACATATTCGAACATGTAAACGCTTATCTCACTGTGATGAATATGGTCAGCCCTGTCCCTATTCATAAGTGTGTACAGTTACAGTATATTATATGTGGTTATAAAAGTGTTTTACTTATTCAAACACTATGGACTGTTATGTGTATTCCACTCACTATAGCTTAGCTTGTCCAAACATCAAAAACTCTGGGAAGTTTATTGAGGGAACACTTTTTTCTTTCTTCAAAGGGTCAAGAGTGCGTGGGCATCTTGTCAGGTGTATGTTGGCTGTGGCCGCGGGTAAGGCTTGCAGCGGCGTCGGGTCAGGCATGCGGCGGCATCAGCATCGGGCCAGGCATGCGGCGTTGGGACGCTCGGCATCCGGATGTGCGGAGGACATGGGGGTCATGGAACCAATTTTGGAGGTCCACGAGGGTATTAGGTGAGTCCTGGGTGGTGAGGTGGGGGGGATGGGGGTGTCTTTCTTTCGGGTGTGGCCTAGTGTAGAGTAGGGGGTTCCTTACTTTTGGGGGATGCCTAACTTTAGGTTAGAGGGTAGAGTAGGTGGGGCATCTTATTTTCAGGGAAACATGGTACCAATACATATGTATGTATGTATGTAGGTAAGTATGTATTGTGGCTGTTAGAGTAATAATTTGTTTGTTGGTGAAGAAATGTTCATAAACCCATTTCACTTAAAATCAAGTTCTTTAGGATACAATGTTTGGCTACTAGGGTGTTTAGGAGCATACACAGCAAACATAGAAAATGCAAAAAAAAAAAAAAAAAAAAAAAAAACAGCAATTCCTTCAATAATATTCTACTTGTTCTGCTTTTCTTTGCTTCTTTTTTTTGTCTAACATTAAAACTAATACTAAGAAATATGTTTTAAAAAAATCTTTTGTATGTTCCCCATGGGGTCAGCCATGTCCCACCTTCTTTCCCCCACAATCTGATGTCTAGCTAAAGACACTTAAGACTATTTAGTCAGCTAAAGCCAATGCTCATGGCGGTTCCAGCCATCAGTCTAACCTCTATAGGGTTGTCCTGAACAACTACCGACAGATCATATTGGTGGAGATAGGGGTCGACCGAGATGGAAAATCACGGCCGACCCCTTTGTTCAGAAAGAGACTACTCTTGCTGCGGCTTACCTCTCCCCATAGAGAACACAGAAGCGATTAGCCGTGCAGAACAATCCTGTGTATGGGGAGGAGGGGAAATAAATGGTGGCCAAATAATCGTTCAGCCGTCAGTTGTTAAAGGTGTATGGGAATCTATCAGCCAAAAATCTGAAAAAAAGAGAAGATCAAAGAAGATTAAACTTTATGTTTTCTGCCCTGTCAATGAGGGGTGTTTTGAAATCTATTGGAAAAACAGAGCTGCAACTGCTATAAAAGAATTGAATTTTAAACCTATTAAATAAAAAAACAGGGCACAAGGGTGGCCATCCATTTTACACATCCTTCCCCCGTATTTTTCTAAACAAAGCCATCTGCTACATAATGTATTTTCAATTTATAATGGAAGATTGCCATTCTAACTTTAAAGAACCATGTCCATTTATCTCATATTGAACGCAGCACATCATATCTACTGACCTAACAGGAAACGAATGAAGCCTGTCACGATGGCAGCCTTAAATGGGATTATGTATGGCTGTAGAAGAAGCAATACAAATCACATGGCCACTGATGACAATTCGTCTATCTCCAGCCTGACATCCACCAGAAAAAGCAGGGCAGTCAGATGTCAATCATTATTGATGGAAAATGCCAATTATTCCGAGAGACATATTTTGCTTCTACTGTAGAACTTGTTAGGATAATGACTCGGAGTATTGATTTTTGTTCGGTAATGCTTGATGGATTTATCCTGTAGGAAGCTTCCTTCTTTCATAATTTAGGTTTATTTATAGGAACATACTATATGACAAGAGAGACTTGTCTGTAATTCTCATCCATGCACTGATATGCGCTCCTGATGTTGAATTATTTATAGGGAGGATTAACCTTGAAATTCTCTTTCTGATGCTTGAAAACTGCTCCGATTACTTTTAAAGAGCATTAACCTAGCTTTGTGGTGGGACTGAGCTGGCCAGGTGAGCAAAACCAGACCTGGGAAATAGAAATAGAAATTTATTCTGCATTAGAGAAACAATTTTTTTTAGCATCCATTGTTTTATACTCTTTATGCTCAATGTGATAACTTAAAAAAACCTACATTCTATATCTATAGCTTTATTTCCTTTCCTTTCCTGTATATGCTAGAGCCTCTTAAATAAAAGATGGTCACACTGTGGCTTTTCATATGCCACAGTTATGCACTTTAATAGAACAGAGCTGCAAAACCACACACAAACTGAGTATAATAATAATAATAATAATACTTTCATTTGTATAGCGCACACTGATTCCGCAACACTTTACATAGTTTTGGCAATTATTACTCCCTGTCCCCAATAGGGCTCACAATCTAAATTTACCTATCTGTATGTTTTGGGAGGAATCTGGAGTACCTGGAGGAAACCCACACAAACACAGAGAGAACATAAAAACTCTTTGCAGATGTCGCCCTTGGTGGGATTTGAACCCAGGACCCCAGCGCTGCAAGGCTACAGTGCTAACCACTGAATGGTGCTATTTCTATTGAAGAAAGCAGCTATGTTTACCTAATCCTGGATAAATCCTTTAAGTGTCACCAACATGTTTGCACCTTGCATTACTGCACCTTGCCAATAAGGCCTGGTTGACATTAAGTTTTTTTTTATTACTTTTTTATCTGTTTTTGCAAAGAACAAAAACAAAAAAAAAAACGGATTGGAAAAACTGATTTTCATTATAAAAAAATGAACATAACGCATCCTTTTTTTTATTAACATACACAAAAATAAGTTCAGGTTTTTTTTAATGGAAGTCAATGGAAAAACGGATCAAAACAAACACAAATACATTAGTTTTTCCATTTAATTTCTATCTTTTTTTTGCAAAAATGCATGAAAAAAATGGATTAATAAAACGTAGTGTGAACCCAGCCTCAGAGAGATTTGCAGAGGAACGGGACATTGTCAGAAAAAGAAAGTAGCACTCTGTCTGAGGCTTGGTTCACACAATGTCTTTTTTTGGCCATTCTACTGCCGTCTTTGTGGACGTCCCATTTCAAAATAACAGATGTTATTTGACCTCAAAATGATGGACGTCCACAAAGATATACGTCGAACAGCAAAAAAAAAAAAAGATGTTGTCTGAGTCTGGTATTTCACTTCAAGTGAAATGGACTGAGGGCAGTCAAAGCACTATTTTGCAGACAACCCCTTTAGGGGCCTATTCCACGGATTGATAATCGGCCGATTCGGCCGATTATTGCTCCGTGGAATAGAGAGAACGATCAGCCGATAATCGTGTCATCGGCTGATCGTTCACTTAGGTTCAAACCTAAAATCATCGGTCGCCCAACGATTTCACAAACCTTATAGATTACCTTTCCAGGCACAAGTCTTCTCCTGATCCCGCACGGCAGCATCAGCTTCTGAGCGGCCTGTCTGAGCTGATCACCGGGCAGGACCGTCGCGGCCAGTGATTGGCTGAGCGGTCTGTCAGTTCAGACAGGCCGCTCCAAAGCTGATGTTGCAAAAAAAAAACGTTATTGTACGAGATAAAATTACATTGAGCTAGAAAGAAAATACCATTGCTTATAAATACAAAACAAATCCAAACTGGTCAGAATAAACATATGTAAATGGCTCCTGACAAACATTTTGATGTTTTGAAGATCAAAGCAATCTAGACCACAGAATATCTTTCATGCACGTAAAACGGATTAACAAATAAAAGGAATTTCCCACTTGAGACAGCAGAGAAAACAATTGTTCTAATCCTAAAATACAAAATTTACCTAGAAGGGGAGAAATATCATGTTCAATTTTCTTCTGCCTAAAATACAACATAGATATATGAAAAAAAATCTGTTCAGTGCAATTAACAAAACCTTTAGAAGTGAAATTGCAGCTATTCCCAATGTAGGTAATTAGCATAACACAGAGAGGTCTGCCGAATGAGTGATGTCTATCCAGAATCATTGCATTAACAAGCAGCCAAAACAAATGTCTGGGACCTGAAGGGAAGAGTTTATTTTGCTTTGTCAATTTAAGAAATTAACTTCCTCGTGAAGACTTTATTCTCAGGGCTGTAGTGTAATTATGTTGGCCTTTAACCAAAAGAGAAGTCACAATGATTTAAGTGGGACAGATATTAGTTAACTTCTAACTATTATTTTATCTAACTTTTAATACGTCCTTGTAACATGTCAGATGTTTTGATCAGTGGGAGACCAGGTGCTGAGAACACCACTGACTGCAAGTATCTCTGAACAGAGTTGCTTCATTTAAGGGGTTCTCCAGTGCTACAAAAACATGGCCACTTTCTTTCAGAGACAACACGACTCTTGTCTCCAGTTCAGGTTCGGTTTGCAATTAAGCTCCATTCACTTCAATGGAACTAAGCAGAAAAACCCCGTCCAAGCTGGGGACAAGAGTGCGGCTGTCTCAGGAAGAAAGTGGCCATGTTTTTGTAGCACTGAATAACCCCTTTAAACTGCACCCCTTTGTTTTTGATTGTATCTGCTCAAGTCTTAAAGCGAGTGATGCACAGGCTAATAGAAAGTGTACAGAGTCAGTATACCGCTTGCTTGACTTTACATCATCAGTCACAAACAAGGGGTATGATATGTAACCATATTAAGAGTTTGTAATAGTAAGGGGTAAAGAATTGTTTTCAAATCAACTGGTGGCAGAAAGTTGTACTTCCAGTACTTATCAGCTGCTGTACAGTATACTTATCAGCAGCTGCTGACAAAGTGGTCTTTGCTGCCACTTCTGTCTATGACAGGAACTGCCTAATGCAGTAGTGGTTTTCTATGGGGATATGACATAATGAGTAGCAGCAACCCGCACCACACCTAAAAAGAAACCACTGAGCCAGGAGCTCAAGAAATGTGGCTGACAAGTCCTTGCCATGGGCCAGAGACCGCTGTGCGGGGGTGCAAACACTGGAGCAAAGGTATACTAATATGTAGCGTGAGATACAAAATGTAGCACTCACCTGTTGTCTTCAGCTGAACGTCTTTAATGCAACCACGGAAAGTGGGGAGGAGAAGGAGCTGAGTCCAGACGTGTCCTGGGACTGCCGTTTCGGGGACCACCCCTTTGTTGGCCAGGTGCACCTTTCGGACACCAGTTGATTTGAAATCTTTTTTTTTTTTTTGGTGGGGGGGATGTCTTACTTTAGCCTTGTTGGTAGGTATAAAGAATTATAAGGGTATAAGTGCCCCATTCTGGTTCAGTAACATTCTGTACTGTATTATTCTTATATTTATTAACCATTTGCTTTTATACTTTGAATTTCCCTTGTGTGATCTAATTTGGACTTTGGTGTACTCTCCTGGCTTTAAATTTTGGATTGGACATATACAACCCCTGCCTTCCAATTCTGATACTTTGACCTTTAGACCATTTCTTGAACACCTTTTATTTGCTTCTGATTGTCATTCTGCCAGCATGAGTCCGCAGTATTGACTGGGTCAGTTTGACCATTCTGCTCTGTCTTATTACTTATGCACAATTATAATAATCATAGTATGTTTCCAGGAGATATCTTATTTTTCTGTAAAACATGCAAAACAGGAGTCCGTGGAGCCTCAGTTGCGAGTCTCAAAACACGGGATAGCCAGATATCACTAGCCTGTTGCCACGGGGTGCCTCCATGATAGGGAGAGCACCACACCACCCCGATAAATAGCCCCTTAAGTCCCACTCGGTTGCGAGTATTGGAGCATAAATAGGGAAACACCAGGGTGGCCCCCTTTTGTCAACGTCTAACTCAAGGTGCGAGTATTGCGATCATGACAAGGGCTTGCCAAGGCAGGCTTCCATCCACAGACAGCCGTTTCGGGGTTTTTGCCCCTCGTCAGTGTGGAGTAGGATTCTGGCTAGTTGGGGCAATTGCAAATCGACCAACAAAACGGGCTATTTATCAGGGTGGTGTGGTGCTCTCCCTATCATGGAGGCACCCCGTGGCAACAGGCTAGTGATATCTGGCTATCCCGTGTTTTGAGACTCGCAACTGAGGCTCCACGGACTCCTGTTTTGCATATTTAAATTTTTGGGGGCATCAGTGGAGACTTTTGATTGAGTACTTCATTGGAATTTTTTTCACTGTTCTCCTTGAGTTCAGTGATAACTGTGTTTTGTTGGTCGATTTGTTATTGCCCCAACTAGCCAGAATCCTACTCCACACTGACGAGGGGCAAAACCCCCGAAACGGCTGTCTGTGGATGGAAGCCTGCCTTGGCAAGCCCTTGTCATGATCGCAATACTCGCACCTTGAGTTAGACGTTGACAAAAGGGGGCCACCCTGGTGTTTCCCTATTTATGTTCCAATACTCGCAACCGAGTGGGACTTAAAGGGAACCAATCACGCAGAAAATCAATGTAAAGCTAAGGATACGTGCTGGTAGATCACCCAGCACACTTCCCAAATATGCCCCTGTAACCTCTGTGCCCCCCTCAATTAGAAAGTATTCTTACTTTGTTCAGGTCACGCGCTGTATGTAAATTTTTGGTAAGTAGTCAAGGTGGGCGTATGTAGTCAAGGTGGGCGTATGTAGTCATGGTCCGGGGGCGTATGTAGTCAGGGTCCGGGGCTGTAATCACGCCCAGAGGGGCGTGATTCGGAGGCTTGCGGTCCAGTGACGTCATCCGGCGGCTTGCGTTCCGCGTCGCGGCTGCACCGACGTCTTCGGGAACCCGCACATGCGCAGTACGTCAGCGTCGTCTCCCGCCGTACTGCGCATAACGGACATAGCCTCGAACTCACTTAGCGCCGGAGATCGTCGCTGGAGACTGTGTTTCACCTGCTGGGCTCACCTCAATTCCTCTTTCTGCAGAAATTTGGTATTCCTCATCAGTTCTTTCTTCACTGCCACCAATGATTTACTTTGCAAACTCTCCCTGTCACCAATGATTTTATTTGCAGGTCTTCACTGCCAACAATGATTTTATTTGCAGGTCCCCACTGCCATCAATGATTTTATTTGCAGGTCCCCACTGCCACCAATGATTTTATTTGCAGGTCCCCACTGCCATCAATGATTTTATTTGCAGGTCCCCACTGCCACCAATGATTTTATTTGCAGGTCCCCACTGACACCAATGATTTTATTTGCAGGTCCCCACTGACACCAACGATTAACCCCCCCACTGCCACCAATGATAATCCCCCTTATCATTGGTGGCAGTGGGGGGGGTTAATCGTTGGTGTCAGTGGGGACCTGCAAATAAAATCATTGGTGGCAACTTTCAAAATCTAAATCAACAGGAGATGTGAAATAACGCATTTTTGTAATTAACATTCTTTTTTTTTTTAGTTATCATGCTGTAAAACAAAGCCATATTTACCATACTTACCAGAAATCCAGGTCCAGTATCCTAAAGGCAACTTTTTTCCCTTGAGCTGGTTGAATAAAAGGGACTAAACACTTGAAGTCATGGCCAGTACAGAGTGTCACGGCTCATTATGTCCCTCAATCACATGACTGCCGCCTCTGTGAGAAAAGAGATGATCTGGGAAACATGGGACTTCCTGTGTTAAGTCTTAAAAAAAAAAGACTCTAAATACAGGAAGTGCTGTGTTCTATGATAATTAAATAAAAATAATAATGAATGGAAATATAAAACTTGCTTTATATCACATCTACTGTAGATTTAGATTTTGAAAGTTATAACGACAGTGAAACTTTAACCCGTTCACGTCAGTTACATGTATATATACGTTCCTATTGCACATACCCCGTGCAGGAGGAATGTATATATACATTCCTGTTACTGACAGGGTTACTGATGAGAGCGGGATCGCTGCAGAGATAGCGATCCCGCTCTCATCTGAGTACAGCACCGGAGATAATGAGAATCAGCTGCAATCCCGCAGCTGACCCCCATTAACCCCTCAGTGACCGCCGATGCGGCAGTCACTAATGGGCCAGTGCCGCCGCTGTATTTCATCTCCCCCCACCGTGAATCCTCGGTGGGGGGGGATGAAATAAGTAAAATCAGACCCCAGCCCCCCTAGTGCCCCAGTCACTAATCCCCCTCCCTGCGGTGGTCATCAGATCCAAGATGGCCACCGCCATCACTGTGAACAGACTAATGTCTGTTCACAGTGATCTTAAAGTAAAAATGAATGAAAGCCCCATGCTCTCCACCATAGAAGGTAGCGGAGAGCATGGGTCAGTGATCGGGGCTTGTGCCATGTGCTCCCCAGCACTTTCTATCCCCTGTCACCATGAATGATTGGTGACAGGGGATAAAAAGTGATACTGTGCCCCCCCCAAGTCGCGCCCCACCCCCCAAGTCGCCTCCCGTGCCCCAGTCACCCCCCCTTCCCCATATACTCACCTGATCCTGGAAGGTCCTATATCCTCGACGTCCAGGCTGCTTCTGAAGTGCACATGCGCTCCAGAACCAGCCAACTCTGAAAATTTAAAGTGACAGAGACCAATTTGGTCTCTGTCACTGAACTATGATTACTGTGATAGGAAATATCACAGTAATCATAGTAATATAGTGAAAATAAATGTGTAAAAGTGCAAAAAGTGAAAAACATACAAAAAAAATAAAACACACAATTTTTATTATAGTAATAATTGCAGTTTACTCCCAAATTACCCCTAACCCCCCCAGATTACCAGTAACCACCGCAGGTTGCCTGTAACCACCCCAGGTTGTCCGTAATAACGTCAGATTGCACGTAACCCCCCAGATTACACGTAACCACCGCGCGTTGCCTGTAACCACCGCACGTTGCCCGTAACAACCGCACATTGCCAGTGACCCCCTCCAGATTGTCCGTAATCACCCCAGATTGCCTGTAACCACCCCAAATTACATGTACCCACCCCAGATTACTTATAAGCACTTCAGTCAATCCGTAACAATTCTAGATTGTCTGTAACCCCTCCAGGTTGCCCGTAACCACCGCAGGTTGCGCATAACCACCCCAGGTTGCCCGTAATCATGCCAGATTACATGTAACCCCCAGATTGCATGCAACCACCGCAGGTTGCCTCTGACCACCGCACATCGCCTCTGACCACCGCACGTCGCCTCTGACGACCGCACCTTAACTCTGACCACCGCACGTCGCCTCTGACCACCGCACGTCGCCTCTGACCACCGCATGTCGCCACTGACCACCGCACCTTGCCTCTGACCACCGCACCTTGCCTCTGACCACCGCACCTTGCCTCTGACCACTGCACCTTGCCTCTGACCACCCCAAATTGCCAGTGACCCCCTCCAGATTGCCCGTAACCACGCCAGATTACAGGTACCCACCTCAGATTACCTATAAGCACTTCAGTTTATCCGTAACCACCCCAGATTGTCCGTAACCACCCCAGATTGTCCGTAACCACCCCAGATTGTCTGTAACCACCCCACGTTGCCTGTAACCACAGCAGGTTGCCTGTAACCACCCTAGATTGTCTGTAACCACAGCAGGTTGTCCGTATCAACCCCACGTTGCCCGTAACCACCCCAGGTTGCCTCTAACCACCCCAGGTTGCCTGTAACCACCCCAGGTTGCCTGTAACCAACCCAGGTTGCTGTAACCACAGCAGGTTGCCAGTGACCACCCCATGTTGACCGTATCCACCCCAGATTACCCGTAACCACCTCAGACTGCCCGTAACCACCTCCAGATTACCCGGAACCACCCGACTGTCCGTAACCACCCCACATTACCTGTAATCTCATTTTTTTAATTTTATTTTAATAACTGGGCTATTCTAATAACTATTACTAGCTGCGGTTTTGTTCCAGCAAATTGGCGCTCCTTCCCTTCTGAGCCCCGCTGTGTGCCCACATATGGGGTACCGTTGTACTCAGGAGAACCTGCGTTACAGACTTTGGGGCACATTTGTTCTCCTGTTCCTTGTGAAATTTAGAAATTTCGAACTAAACCAACATATTATTGGAAAAATTCAAGTTTTTCATTTTTACCGGCCAATTTTGAATACTTTCCTCTAATACCTGTGGGGCCAAAATGCTCATCCTACCCCAAGATGAATTCTTTGAGGGTTGTACTTTCCAAAATGGGGTGACTTTTGGGGGTTCTATTCTGTAGACATTACAGGGGCACTGCAAACGCACCTGGCGCTCAGAAACTTCTTCAGAAAAATCTGCACTGAAAATGCTAATTGGCGCTCCTTCCCTTCTGAGCCAGGCTGTGTGCCCATACAGGGGTTTATGCCTACGTATGGGGTACCGTTCTACTCAGGATAACCTGCGTTACAGATTTTGGGGTGAATTTTCTCTGCTGTTCCTTGTGAAATTGAGAAATTTTAAACTAAAGGAACATATTGTTGGAAAAATTCGAGTTTTTTATTTTTACTGTCTACTTTTGAATACTTTGCTCTAATACCTGTGGGGTCAAAATGCTCACCACACCCCAAAATGAATTCATTGAGGGGTGCACTTTCTAAAATGGGGTGACTTATGGCGAGATTTTACTCCGCTAGCACTACAGGGGCACTGCAAACGCACCTGGTGCTCAGAAACTTCTTCAGCAAAATCTGCATTGAAAAAGCTAATTGGCGCTCCTTTCCTTCTTAGCCCTACTGTGTGCCCATGCAGTGGTTTATGCCCACATATGAGGTACCTTTTTACTCAGGAGAACCTGCATTACTTTTTTTCTCTTTTTCCTCGTGAAATTGAGAAATTTCAAACTAAACGAACATATTATTGGAAAAATTAGAGTTTTTCATTTTTACTGTCTAATTTTGAATACTTTCCTCTAACACCTGTGGGGTCAAAATGCTCATCCTACCCCAAGATGAATTCTTTGAGGGGTGCACTTTCCAAAATGGGGTGACTTATGGGGCGTTTTCTCTCTGCTGACACTACAGGGGCTTTGCAAATGCACCTGGAGCTCGGAAACTTTTTCAGCAAAATCTGCAATGGAAAAGCTAATTGGCGCTCCCTTCTTTCTGAGCGCTGCTGTGTGCCCATACAGTGGTTTATGCCCACATTTGGGGTACCGTAGTACTCAAGAGAACCTGTGTTACAAATTTTGGGGTGCTTTTTCTCTCATGTTTCTATTGAAAATGAGAAACTTTAATTTAAACGTATATATTATTGGAAAATTTTAATTTTTCATTTTTTTACAGCCTAATGGTGAATACTTTCCTCCAGCCCCTGTAGGGTTAAAATGCTCAATATACCCCTATATTAATTCTTTAAGGTGTGTAGTTTCCAAAATGGGGTCACTTATGGGGGTTTCTATTATACAAATCTCCTAAATCAACTTAAAAAAAGAACTGGTCCCTAAAAAAATCAGTTTTGGAAACTTTCACGAAAATGTGGTAATTTGCTGATAAATTTCTAAGCCCTGTAACACCCTAAAAAAGTAAAATATGTTTATGAAATGAAGCCAGAATAAAGAGGACAAATTGGTAATGTGACTTAGTAACTAATTTATGTGATACGACTTTCTTTTTTTAGAAGCAGAGAATTTCAAAGTTCATAAAATGCTGATTTTTAAAATTTTTCATGATATTTTGATGTTTTTCACAAAAAACACACAAAGTAGAGACCAAATTTTGCCACTAATATAAAGTGCCATATGTGACGAAAAAACAATCTCAAAATCGCTAGCATACGTTAAAGCATCACTGGGCTATAAGCGCATAAATTGAGACAGGTCACATTTTGAAAAATGAGCCTGGTCTTTTAGGTGCAAATAGGCTTGGTCTTGAAGGGGTTAATCTACTAATACGAAGCCAGTAATGGATTTGAAAAGAATAGAAGTCTCAGTTTTTCATACAGTATATATGTCATATATATATCTGTTCCTGGCTTTGTATTCAGTGACTGCAGTTAAAAACCTGAATGTGTGAACACACCCTAACACTGCCTAATTAATATTATGATTACTCAGTAGGGATCAAATATTGGTGATAATTGGTGAGTGTAATGGGGCTTTGTTATGCTGCATGTACACGGAACGATTATTGTTCGATAACTGTCGCATTTGAGCGATAATCGTTCTGTGTAAAACATCACAAAAAATTTGCAGATCGTTTTGTGTAAACAGTCTTTCACCAATTTAACCTCTGTGCGAGATAGGCTTAAGCGATCGCAAAGCGATCGCAATACAATTTTTCCATACGATATATTGTTCTGTCTAAACATTAATCGTTATTTCGAAATCATTAATCGTACGATCGGGCGAATTATCGCTCCGTGTAAACGCAGCATTAGGGGAGAAGGTATTCAGTGCATGAGCTATAAATACAATCCTGACTGTATGTAGACCCATTCTTGCATCTATACGGATTACACTTTCTCTCCTGAGATATGCATGCTGGAGATATCTGCAGACTCCCTTACCATATCTATGAGATGCAATGTGACAAGGTTAACCACTGAAACCTCAAGAACAAAACTGGTTTTATATTTTAAGATTCTGCTCCACTTAATTGACAAAAACATCCACCAAAACAGTGTTTTATAACTCTCCGGAGGAAGCTTGGCATTTTTATGACTAGGGGTAAATTAATCTTCTATGAGGTGTCAAGGAAACCCAAACCTCAGAGACCACAGTAAATATAAGATGAACTAGTGCACAAACTGAGACGTTTTGCAGTATCAAGAGGCTACAGACACGTTCAGCAAAACTTCATCTGAGCGGAATCCATCAATCACCATCCATCCATCTTAATAATAGAAAGCAGATCAGGGTCTTGCTCCGTAAAAGTGTATTATATTATTGTGAAGTGGGGGTTATATTGTTTTACTAGCTGGGAAATAACAGAGGTAGTTAAATAATATGTCTTAAGCTGGCTGTGTACAATAGATAAATGTCTGCTGATCCCACCAATTTTAGAGGAATCGCCTATCTCCCCCAAAGCTAAAGGTGAAGGAGAAGAAGAATTAGGCCTGCTGGATATTAACAAGCATTTTTTTTCTCTACAATACCTTCACATCTTTTATTAGCACTGTGTTCTGCCATTGCTCTGTTATTCTTACTATAAAAGTATTTGGATGCTACAGTGGAAAGCACGCAACTATACTGTCTTGGACTGACTATCCAATCAAACCTGACAGTGCCAGGAGGTGTATAGACATACAGGTAGCACCCAGTTGCCATGTTAGTCAGCACACATGTTGAACATGTCAACACAAACATGTAAAAAGACAAATGACTGATACAGCAACGATCTGCTGCCAACGCTCCGTGGAATAGGAGCGTCGGCAGCAGACGCTGCTGTATCCTATGGGCTGCCTGGACGATTAGCGATTGCACTGAAGATATTTTTCAAGTAAAATTTAAGCATTGTTTAAGTGGTACTCATTTCTATAATTTCTGTCATGCACCTAACACTAATTCTATCAAAGGTCCGGTGCCCGTGTGTCTGGGGGTGGGCATTACCACTCCTAGCCACTGTCACAAGTTGCCCGAAAACACCAAAGCACACCACCATTAGTACTGACAGTTGGTTTTTACTTCACTGCAGGCAAGAGGGATTGTGGGAAACTGTCTGCACTTTTTTATAGCAACAGCAGAGTCACAGTTCAGAGAGGAAACCAGAAAGGAAGAAATCCATGGGGAATAAACTGGTACAGGGATGTAAGTTACTTTACTGAAATTACACATGTTTGCTTTTACATATATAAATGTTGTACACATTTGATTGTGTCTACTTTGCTTCGAGACATCATATTAAAGCCAAAGGTCTATACTAGTAAAAACAACACATACAAGTAGCATAAAAAATGTTTAATAGAAGCCTGGAAAGAACACTGATAGTTATAAGTCCTCTGTATTGGTGAGAATAATACTCCCACTCCTCCCCCTGTCCTTCAGGCACCGATTGACTGCTGTGTATGTAGTGGCAAAGAGAGGGGTGGGAGCGCTACCTTCCTAAATACAGCAGACATATAACTATGTATAACTCAAATTTCCTCCATTTTGCAGATCTATTTGTAGAATAGTTCAGGAACATCATTTCTAAGGCTTCTGCTACAAAAATCAATAGAGGACAGCTAGAGTGAGCTAGAAATATGGCCAAATAAAGCGAATAGTCTAAAAATGGCAGATTGCAAAGGATTAGCAATACACCAGAGTAAGCAATTAAAGCAGCTAACTAGGAGAGATCACTCTCTTAGGTAGAATTGTGACACATTTCAGATGGAGGCAGTTAACATAGTGTTTTGGTCATAGCATACTCCATTATTGAGCATCTTTTTAAAGGCCCTTGGAGACACTTGAGTTTATACTTTTAAATATCATTGATTGCGTTTTAATGAAGCAGAAAAAATTTGCAAAATATAAGAAAAGTCAGAAAAGAAAACACAGCATAGTAAAGTATTGGAAATGAGGTCATTAAAGGGGTTTGCTGATTTAAACCTACTTGACCTCTATCTACAGGATAGGGGACAAGTATAAGATTGCAGGGGTCCATCCTCCTCCTCCAACCTTGGGGATCTCTAAATTGGCGCTCTGGCTCCTTTGTTATGAACCGAGTTGTACTTGCACTACAGCACTCAGCTCTTTCCAGTGGCTCAATAGAGAAAAAAATGGCGCCGCAGGTCACACGCACACGCAGCTTATTTATAACATAGGATAAAGGACAATAGAATTATTGGAGGTGATGTAAGTTAAAAAAACAAAAAAAAAAACACTGATTGCTTTGCTTTGGCTGTCCAGGCTTGATGGGAATTGTAGTTTTGCTAGTGGGGCGAAGGTTCCCCATCCCTGTTCTATACAATTTGCAATCGACTTCAAAGGACTGCATTATTATATTAATAATCCAGCCAAATTTTTACCTTAACCCCTTAGCGTCCCATGACATACCTCGTACGTCATGGTGGCACGAGGGGAGTTCAGAGAGGGGTCTTGCCGGGACCCCGCTCTGAACGGTGCCGCTCCCGGCTGCCATCTGCAGCCAGGGAGTGCCTCTATTAGCCAGCGTGGGTCCCGTTGCTGCGCCGGCTAATTAAGCATTTCAATGCAGCTGTCAAACCTGACAGCTGCATTAAAATGCTTTGTACATGTAGTCCCTAGTGTCTAGTGGGTCGGATCCCCCCCCCACCCTCGCAATGCGATTGCGGAGGGGAGATCCATTCTTCTGGCTGGGCTGGGCCTCAGCATCGCAATGACGCTGATCCTGTCTCTGCAATACATTACTCTGGCTTGCAGCAGGCCAGAGCAATATATCACTGATCTCATGGATCATCGCTGTGTATATACACAGCATTGATCTCTATGAGAGATCATTGCTGTGTATATACAAGTCCCCCGGGGGACTTCTAGTTAATGTTAAAAAAAAATAAAAAAGTGTTTTTATTAATAAAAAAATCCCCTCCCCTAACAAAAGTCCAAATCACCCCATTTTATAAATGTAATAAAATAAAATATAATATTTATATATAACATAAATATAATAAATATAAATGAACAAATAAACAAACATATTTGGTATCGGCGCTTGCGTAATCACCCGAACTATTAAATGATCACATTCCTGATCTTGCACAGTAAACGGTGTAGGCCCCCAAAAATTCCAAAGTGCAAAATTGCACATATTTGGTTGCATCAAATCCAGACAAAATGTAAAAAAAAAAGCGCAATCAAGGTACCGATAGAAAGAACACATCATGGCTCAAAAAATGACACCTCACACAGCCCCACAGACCAAAAAATAAAAGCGTTATAAGGATGGGAATAGAGCAATTTGAAACATATTTAGTTTTTTTAAAAGGTTTTAATTTTTTAAAAGCCGTCAAATAATATAAAAGTTATGCAAGTTACATATCAAAGTAATCGTACTGATGTGAGAAACATGTATAATATGTTAGTTTTACCTTAGGACAAACAGCGTAAATGCAAAACGCCCTGAAATCAAAACAAATTCCTTTTTGTTTTTTTTCAATTTGACATAGAAATTTTTTTTTCCAGTTTTGCAGCATATTTTATGGAAAAATAATGCCTGTCATTGCAAAGTACAATTGGTGGTGCAAAAAATAAGGGCTCATATGGGTTTTTAGGTGAAAAAATGCAAGCGCTATGGCCTTTTAAACATAAAGTGGAAAAAGCAAAAGTGCAAAAACGAAAATTGACTTGACCTTAAGGGGTTGACCTTAAGGGGTTAAAGTTATGGTCCTATTTTACCTTTATTTTATGGTGTGTGAACATAGCTTTATGCTGAATTGATTCACTTATCTTTAGTTGCATACATTCAGCAATCTTATTCAAGTCTAAAGGCTGGAACAGTATGTATCTTCTAGTTGCTATGAAACATAAACAAACTCGCCCACGCATAGCATAACAAAATACAAAACTCATAGAAAATGCTTTTAATGCAACCAAGTCAGTTCTTTGTAGCAATGCTAACATATAGTCTGCACTATATCCAAATTTCTGGCATTCAAAAATTCATATATATTGTCAAAAATAGAAGAAGAACCATTTGATATTTCAACAGAGAAAAAGAATTCTTTAAAACCAAAAATGTTGGTTTATGCCAGAGTCCCTGCAGCCATAAAAGGGATTTAAAGATTCAATTTAGGCAGCAAAAAATCCTCAAGACAAGAAATATAATGAAGCAATGTGACTTCACAGCAGCTTATACAATTTTAAAAACCTGATTAAAAATTTAAAAGAAAGCTGCGAAAGGTTGTCTGGGATGCCGCTTGTTTGATGTAATATTAAAACCATGCTTAAGCTAGACTAATGAATTTGTCTTCATTAATTGAATAAGACAATAAAATAATATTATCCAATCGTCAGCTTATGACTCAGAGAGGACTGCACATGTCAATGGCAAATGTTTTATGGCACGGTTGATGGTATAACAGTAGTGTAACATCCTAAGCAGAAGCCTGAAGGACATCAGCCGTACATTGTGTTATATCAGGCAGGTCGCCGAGCTCAGCTTGACATATATTGTTATACACTCCATAAAGTCCACGAAAATTACGGTATCATGGATTCAATGCATGCAGCACAAAAATGTAACATCAACTAGCATCATTAATATTCGGAGCCTGTAAATACTTTATAGCCCTGGCTAAAAATAACCTCAATGTGAAGGCATTCCTCCCAGGGCAGCAGATGTTATTTCTTCATCTTTTCCTTTTATTGTTTGTTTTTGAAATTATAGCTGCGCCATAAATTGTAGAGGTCTTGCGAGGTAGAGGAGCATTGAAGACTAAGGTTATCTCTAACAGAGTGTGGAGTTCTGATTAATGGGGTATCAATAGAACAGGACATCAAAGGGTTTTATCTTCCATTTTTTACATAAATTTTTGATTGTTAGCAATCTGAACTTAAAGCGTAACTGTCATGTTTGTTTATTGCAGAAATCAGTAGTATAAGCGATTTTAAGAAACTCTGTAATAGGTTTCATCAGCCCAAAAAGCCTCCTTCTGTACTCAAGAAGCAATCTCCCAGCCTCCCCCCTTGACTTCTTATCTGTGCATTATCAGGCAAACACGTCTTCATTACAGAGAAGCCAGTGAAGACGGGTTCTGCTCTCTCCATTCTATCCTTATGGAGGGGGGAGGGGCCGAGGGAGATGAGGCAGCAGGAAGAGGTGACATGAAGGTCAGCTGTTTGTAGACTCTCTGGGCACCTAAACCGCAGGATTCTGGGGTCAGAAAGGTCAGTGCTTATCTATGAACTTACTGAGAGAAGATTGCAGGGTGTTGTGCTGTGCAGGACTGCTCCGTGCTCAGTCACTCCTAACAGCTCCTCCCCTCTCCATAGCCACATAATGGAGACAGAAATCCTGCTTCATCTGATGTGAGGGGGGAGGCTGGGAGATTGCTTTTTCAGTATAGAAGGAAACTCTTTTGGTTTATAAAACCTATAACAGAGTTTCTTAAAATCGCTTGTACTGTTGATATTTAATGTTTTAAAAAAAAATGACCCTGAAATGACAGTTACGCTTTAAAGGGATTACCCAGAGCTACAAAAACATGGTTGTTTTCTTCCAGAGACAGACCCACTCTTTACTCCAGTTTGGGTGCAGGTTTTGTAACTTAGTTTCATTGAACTTAATGGAGATTAAGTGCAAACCACACCTGAACAGGAGAGAAGAGTGATGCTGTCTCTGGAGAAAATGGGCCATGTTTTTGTAGTGCTGGATAACCTCTTTAAGAGCCACACAGTCTCTTCATTGTTTCTAGCCACATAGTAGATTGTAGCATGCTTTACATTTTGAAGACCAACTATATTACAAATAAAAAGTTTTCTAAAAATATCCATCCAAAAAAAATTGCTCCAGTGTCATTTTTAACTCTGTTCTCTTCTTTCCACCCCATCCTGCAACTTATGCTTTTAGCTCTCTAGTTATTTCACTTCTCTTGTCTTCATACATGGCACATTGCAGAAAGTAAGAATCAACAAGAACAGAATAAGGTGTTCATAGGTAAATTAAAACACTTTATTGATCACAGAAAATGATAAAAAATGCCAAGAATGGATCTATACAGCACCATAAAAACATAAAAAAGAACGAATCACATAAAGTACAGAACTAAACACCCACAAACAGCAAAAAAACAGAGGGTCCAAAACACTGACCTTGGACGTGACAATAATATAAACAGGCAGTATTTCCCTTGGAGGACATAGAGTTAATGCCCTTGTAAACTCATAGGGAATTGCATGGAAAGTAGAGTGCAAAAGAGCTAGGCTAGACATGTACAGTATGTCCAAGCAACTGAGCAGATAATAAAAATAATTCAGGCACCATATACCATATACCTGCAATGCACCTCCAATAGTAGGTAAGCAGAAAAATACAGAAGAGTATATAGCCAGGGAGTCAGGAGCCTCAGGACCTGACTTACAGAAAGTAGTCGATCACACATTAGTACTTGGCGCTATGGGATCTTATTTTCATGATTTTTCTTCTCTACTATCCTTAGTTATTATTTACACATCATTTGATCTTACGCCTCTTTCGATCTTCAATGTAAATGAAAAATAGTACTTCACAGAAAAACATTTTCTTCCCTAAACAGCACCCCTGGTACTGACACACCAAAATCAAAATGGAAGTCATTTAGAAAAATGATCATTATACACAATACTGCAAAACAGTTATTTTTTTATTTAATATTCAAGTCAACACCTTTAAATGTGCTACCCAAACTATGGGCCATTTATGTTCCCACATGCATAAATTAATATACGTAAAGCCAACAAAAAAATAGAGCTCTATACTAGTTTGTTGACGTTTTGTTTGTAAAGATTTGCAAATAATTTTAATATGTTGGCTGCAACTTATATTATTATATAATATTAATCTGTTTGTGCCAATACTCTGTAGAGCTGGTCTCCAAGGAAACTTTGACTACATTTTCCATGTATTTGGCCATCAGTCTTCAATATTTTGTTAACTGGCAGTCAAGATTGACTGCAATCCCAATATGAATCTTTTCATGTTAATAAGGAGCATATGTGATATCTAGGTCTGTCCTCAAAATATTTTCTATTGGGTGAAATCTCATTTTTTGTATATATTTTTTTTTAACAATACACAGCCTCAGGTTGGTTGCAGCCCAATTTGGTGGTGATGCCAAGGAATGCCAATTTATGGTTTAGAGAGATCTTCCTTTTAACAACTTCTCAAATTCTAGATCAAACAGATCCATATTCAAGTAACTTTCCTCTTCTCAGCCGATATCCCAAAGCACATTATCCTTGAGAGGAAATTAAAGTTTCTGAAGTTTTCAAAAAGGAATCAATGAGAATCAATAGTTATAAATGAATCAAACAAGCTCAACAAGTACAATAGGAACATTTTCTATTGTTAAATGCAAGACAACAGATTTCTTAGTATTTCTGTCTAGAAAAATAAATGTATATGTAAAGAAAATAGGGTATTTCCCTAGTACTAGTCATGTAAACATAGGGGGAGTTTATCAAGAGCAGCGCTTCATTTCATAATCTCAACCCCCCCCCACGTCCACTCTGCTGGATTTATCAAGAGGTGCACGACTCTAGCTAGCATAGATTTTAGGCATAATCTAAGCCTGGTTAAGGAGGGCATAAATTATAATAAAAGGGAGGAGAAGAGGCTTTGAAAAAATGTGCAACTCTTTAATGATCGGTGCTAGGTGCTAAATTTAATAAACTTTAATAACCTTTTTTTTTATGTGCAAGCCCACTGTTAGTTTCCCTTTAGGAATAACAATCTATTCTGTCTTGAAGTATAGGTTTTGTAAAAAAAAAAAAGCGAAATTTTAATAGTTAAAGAGGACATTTATAGAAGTGAATATATTTTAAAGGTACAGTATTACAGAGCTATATTTCTGAGTCTCATAGACTGTTGGATATATGTACCAGAGACCGAGCACTCATGCTGGGCTGAAGATTAAAAAAGAAGGCTGGAAACTTTTGATGGCTTGTAGATAGAAACAGATTGTTTTAGCACCAAGGAGGAACACTGACACCTTCCCTTTCTTCAATCTTGCGGTAAATACAAGCATAGCTGCATAGGGGGTTTCTGTTTTGTTTTTATTTTGCAAAGAAATCACTGTAATCGCTGTATATCGAATAGTTTGGGAACATTCTAATATATTTCGTATTTCAGTCAGTTTCCAGTTTTAAATGACTGTCACCCCCTGACCTCTTACCCAGCTGGTGGCACTGCTCTATTGATCAGTAAAATCATTCGGAACATATAGTTGTAGCACTGCTATTTTTTATGTCTTTAGTGTCAAAAAGGTGGAGTCTGTAATTCCCTGGGCTGTGGCACCACTACAGCTGACTGTGCTGAATGCCCAGTGTATGTGACTGCAGGGGTGGGCAGACAGCACACTGAGGTGAAATGGTGCTAGGGCCAAGAAAACAATAAGCCTTGCATCCTTGACACTATTCTCAGCACAAATCAAGGGTGTTTTTTGTTAACGGTGGGTTCACACGTAACGGAATTGCAGCGGACGGGTAATGTATGCCCCGGGCTGTGGGGGTTTATAAGGGGGCTGCCGCTTACATACTCGCAGCAGGATGACAAATCTGCTGTGAGTGTGTAATCCTATTGAAACTAACAGGAGGGGAATGGCAGCGTGAAATCAGCTGCAATTACATTACGTGTGAAGCTACCCTTAACCCTTAAGATAAAATAAAAAATCAGACATAGGCAACAAAGGTATGTTCCGAATGCTTCTATTAATAGCTGTCCAGTGGTGCCACCAGCTTGGTAGGTGTTTAGAGGGTGACAGATTCACTTTTATGGGTTTTTCAAGACTTTAATAATACTGAGAGTCTATCCTCAGTGATGTCACTTTTTTATGTAATATATTTATGTTTTATGTTTGTAAATTTTTTATGTAATACACTAGAATAGCCCATACTAACCTGTGGTGTCTGAACTAAAATGTAGTGAGCTAGGAGGTCTGAATAGAAACTACATGTAATAAAGGTGTCAAAGGAGACAACAGGTTAAAAAAAGCAAAATGGAGGTTAGAGAATTGATTGAATGAAGTAATGAAACAGTCTACCTGCTATCACAGAGGTGACCCGCAGCAATTCATCATTAAACAATTTAACAGCAATCTTCAAAACACACTTAAATGGAGGCTGACTTTTTATTTCACACTACTTAATCTTGGTCATGTTAGATGCCGCCCATAAAATGCAATGTGCATTGATCTACTTCATGACTGTAAAACAACTGCAGATTCTTAATCATTTTCCTTAATAACGCAGAAATCACTGGGCTGAGGTGCCTGGAATTAAAGTAAAAATTAAGGCCATCCATCATTCTCCATGAGCCGCAAACTGAAATAAGAGTATATGGTATATGATATAGCCATGACAATGTCATTTAAATTGCTTAGCACATATGCTGCATGCAGTGTTATTTTTAGAGATGCTGCATGGTTTTTTATTACATGTGTTAGGGTTCAAGGTATAGCTTCCTATCACATGCTGTATCCAATATTGCTGGGGACCTTGGAAAATTTGACACAGTGAAAATAAGTATTCCATAGAGAGCATGATTGGGTAATGCCACTGACCATAACAGCCTCGTCGCTTTGGATAACACATACATAGAGCACGCCACCGTCCAACCAATAAGAATTAAGGCGGTTGTTTAGGGACTTTATATATATTTTTTTATACATGGCTGGGCTTCTCTGCAGCTTTTGGTCCCCCACTTACCATTGCTTCTTCTTGCCTTTGAGACAAGACCCCTCAGCAGGTACTGCCCACTTAGCCAATCACAACAAGCGGAGGCCCAGATGACACCACACCTGGGAGTTGCAGGGGACCAGGGTAGGCAAGTATCCCTTACTTACAACAGCAATACACTAACCTAATTGCCAGTGGTGTATATTCTTTTGCTAGACTTTTTTTACTCTGGTATCTCCTACCATTGAATTTTGACTCATGATATGACCTGTTTGTCTGACACCTCCTATGCCTTGTTTCCAGATATCACAGTTACTAATTCCTTGGTTCACCTGCCTACCCTCCTGAACCATGTGTTATAATGACACTTATGTGGTTCTACTTGACTACTGATACCTAACCCTTGTCTTACCCGACAAAATTTGCATTTAGTACCTCAACCTTAACTGAATTCATAGACATAGATGGTGTAGAGTTGGATAATGTGAGGGGAAGATTTTATTTCAACCAAATAAAGTGTATGGTTATTTATGCCGCAGACCTGTTTTATTGTTTACTAGAGACAAGCACAACTAAGCATGCTAGAGTCCGATCTTTTGGCATTTGTATAACTGTGGGAGAAGAAGTTGGATGCAGCCCTAGGGAGTCCAGGAAAACATGGATACAGCCTCCTGCTACAAACTCATCACCAGCTTGGCCCTCTCTTGGATCTCCTCTTCAACAGCACTTCTAGCGTCTCCGACTCTCACGAACCTCCTCTTCTCCCCCACTCATTGTTGGTGTCCCCCAAGGACACCAGTCAGTCCTAGGTCCTATTCTTTTCTCCATCTATAATTTTGGCCTACTTTTGACACATCATAGAATACCATGGCTTTAAGTATCACCTCTATGCCGATGACACTCAAACCTCTCTGGTCCAGATGTCACCTCTCTGCTTTCCAGGATCCCAAAGTGTCTATCAGATATAACTTCCTTCTTATCCTACCATTTTTTAAACCTTAACATGGAAAAAAAAATAGAACTAATGATCTTTCTTGCTCCAACCTCCATCTTGCTCCACCCTCTATCTAATCTGTCAATCACAATCCATGGCTGCACTCTGTCCCCCAAGTCTGCTGCCTTGGGGTCACCTTTGAGTCTACCATATCTTTCAAACCGCATATTCAGACCCTGACCACCTCTTGCCACCTCCACCTCAAAAACATTTCTCACTCTAGCCCTGGCTTTTCCACTCTGCCTCTCCCTTCACTGGCCAATCATTGCCCAACAAATTATTTTCAAATTGTTGACTATGACATACAAGGCCATCCACAACCTGTCCCCTCTGTACATCCTGTACATCTGTGACCTGATATTCTCCCTCATGCAACCTCCAGTAATCTGATGACCTGCTTTTGTCCTTCCCCTCTCACACAATCTCCTTCAAGATTTTGCCCGTGCCTCCACCATACTCTGGAACTCAATACCCTGACACATTCGTCTATTATCCACAATCAAGACCTTCAAAAGTAACCTTAAAACCCATCTCTTTATACTAGGCTACACCCCACAATTAGGCTACACATAGTATTTCTGTCAGTCTTTTGGTCAGTCTATCGTCAGTCGTTTTTTTAACCAAAATCTGGAGTGGAACTAAAAAATTATAATGGAGAGCTTTGCACAGCCTCTGTGTTTTTTAATTTATTCCTGGTTTTGGTTGAAAAAATACTGATAAAAAGACTGAAAGAAATACCATGGGTGAACAAAGCCTAATTCTGCATCACACTTTGACTGACTGCCCTTAACCTTCTGTCTCCCTCCCCTACCTTGTAAGCCCTCACGAGCAGCATCCTCTATCCCTATCTACCACTCTGCCATTTACCTTTATTTAATGTGTTTTGATTTTACAATGTTCTGTTTGTCACCGCCAATCACTTGTATAACGCTCTGGAATTAAGGTCATTTAAAAAATAAATAATGATATAAAAAATCTCTATTGTTTACTAAATTATATAGATACTGGATTTTAAAGTCATATAAATGTTTTTTTATTTGAGAGAAAGACTCAGTTCTCTGCTTTAACTGTGTGTCTCAATCCCATAGCTAATACAGAGTGGCTTTTTGCATCCAAGTTTTATCACCCAACTTTAATCTTGTTCAGCCGAAATAACACTGAAAACTACAACTTGCCCCGCAAAAAAAACAGCTCCAGTGGAAAAGTATAACAAGTTATAACAATGGGTAGTGATGAGAGAACATCCCGATGTTCGGTTTGGATCCCGAACATGAACATAAAAAAAAAAGATTATCGGTTCGTATTCGCTGAACATTCACGAACAAATAACGAACATAAAGTAGAGGCGTACATTTTGGTCTACTCACGTGCATACAGATTATCAGGTGCAATTACACAGTTGCGTTCAATTGCATTCATTTGCGTACAGATTGCGTATGTTTTGTTCTAGAGTTATGCACATGCATACAGATTATCAGGGGCAAAGCGTAAATTACACAGTAGCCCAAGTTCGAATATGTTTGAAAATGATCGTTATAACCATTCCGATCATCGAACAAATTGCTTGTGATTGGCAAACACGTTCAATTAGCGCCATGTTCGTACGAACATACGAACATTTACAAACATGTTTGCTCAGCACTAGTTATGGGAATGAACACATGACAATGCAAAAACAGATTGTCAGGATTGTGCAGTAACCTGGTGTGAACTGGGCCTGTTTTTACTTTTATGTGCCACACCTGCTTTCTTCTCAGCTTCCTGGCAATGCGGGAGTTAAATTGATCACTGGGAGACTTGATTTATGCAGCTGAGTAGGTCTTTAGACTGACTGGTTTCTCTGCCTATCTGGAACCTGGAAGATCAGAGTGCCGGTCCTATGGGGATCCGGACCGGGCTCTTGTTCAGCATAAAAAAAAGCTGAGGCAGTCTCCCAGCGCTGGCTATTAGGTTTCATATCCTGGTCCCAGCTCCCCCAGTCTATTCCTGCGATCCCTGTCCTAACTTCCTCTGATTGCTCGACTTTGATACCTAACATCTGGCTTGACTTTTTGACTATCTGATTGTTACTTGATTCTGTACTACGCTGCCCGGTTGGTTCTGACCCTGCTTGTTTGACTATCCGCTCTTGTGTTTGTTTGTCTTGTTCTGTGTGCATGTATCTAGCACAGGGAACGTCTTTGTGATTGTCCACGGCTGCCTAGGGCCATTTGAGGCAAGTAGGTAGGGACAGTTGGTGAGCTCACAGCATCAGAGCTCACTGTCATGTCTTGTCCCTGCCTCCCCTGTCCTAAAACAGATGCTTTTTGTGCAAAGTATTTTTATGGTTCAGAAGCAGTAAAACAGGAAAAAATAATTTGCATTTCTTATTGCCCATAGTCGTACAATAGAAGAATAAAGGTTATTTATTATTTATTTAGCGTAGTGTACAGTGGAAATTGTTAAAAACGTATCCCACCAAAAAATACTACATTAACAGTCCTAAAGGACAAAACTGGCTTCAGTGGCAGGGCCCTAACAGTGCAAAAGCTGTACTTATGGTACCTAAAATTACCATATTAAAATGTTAAATATTTCATCTATAACATCAAAAATTAAACAAATGTATACCTTAAAATAGTCTTCTTGATTGTCAACACAGTTATAGCAACCACAAAATTCTAGATATCTTCATCTGGAGCATGGAGTGGGACTATGCAATTAGTCACTTAGGGGAATTAGAGGAAAAGAGATTTTCTTTTTCACCTTATTGTACCAAACAATGATCCTGTGTCACAGTGTATTAAAAATGTATTTGCTGAATATTACTGCATCACGACCCTGCAATTTGCACAGCAGTCACACTGGATTTCATCCTCACCAATGCAAGTAGTAAGATAATGTTCTTTTGTAGTCAAGCAAGACCAAACTCAGCCAAGCATAAAATCAGTTATTTCCAAGTGGCTCCATTTTGATTAAAGGAACATCTTGTCTTGGTACGGTCAGGTTACTGTCCTGTCACACAGAGCAGAACTATACCTGTTTAATGAAAATTAGCAAATCATTTCAATAGCCAGCAAGGCAGGAGTACTTCATCCTGGCCCCTGATACATTAAATGATAAAATGTAGGACGTGGTGTACAAGCCTTCGCTCAAACTATGAATAAATAATGTTCTGGTTTAATGGAGTCGAGTGTCACTAGACGTCAAGAACTTTCCATTTCCCTACTTTATGTATAATTAGCGGCAGAGAAGGAGAAGATTGCAATGGCGCTGAGGTAGATAGATATAATAATAGGTATTAGGTACACACATACAATAAAATACATTGATGCAGAAAAAAATTCGCCTTTAGAGGCTCAGTATAGACTAGATCAGAATATAATTATATAATTGTATTAAGAAAAATCTAAAGTTAAATAAATTAATTGATGGGGAAAATCAGATGTTAATTACAGGGTCTCCCACCAGCACTACTGAGTTTTTAGTTAGCACTTTCAAACCGGCTTTAAAATCCTTAAAAAAATAAAGACAAAATTAATACTTATCATTACATATCAACAGGACAGGTTAAAGTGATATTGCCCCCCTCCCCCGTTCTCTGCACCATCCACAAGCTTAGATGCTGCACATTTGATATATACCTGTATAAAACTTGTCTGTGTCTACTTTCTGCTCTAAAATAGCTTTTTTTTGCATCAGTGGACAGTGTTGACTAGGCAGGGCTTCACAGCATTTGGTCTTTCTCCCCAGCTAGGAGATGGGGGCCAACTGCCGTGAAGCCCCACACTACATTTTTGCAATCTACTTTTTTCATCCGTTTTTTTGGCCAAAACGGATGAAAAAAGTGGATTGCAAAAACGTAGTGGATGAAAACTCATCTGTTTTTTTTAACGCGCACAAAAACTTAGCTGACCTTACTTTTGTGTACGTTAAAAAAACGGATGCGTTTTGATCTGTTTTTTTAATAATGGAAGTCAATGTAAAAATAGATCAAAACGGATGCACACAAATGCATCTGATCTCTGTTTAAAGTCTGTTCCTGTCTTTGGCTTCAAAGATCTGTCAAATAAATCTGTCTGTGTAATCAAATTGTGAAATGGTGGCAGTGCGTTTCCTCCCTATGGAACTGATAATAGCTTATAGCTTGACAGCTGCTGGACCTTCATTCTCATTATCAAAGGTGATCCTAATTGTGAGGTTGGAATCCTATTCATCCGATGTTAAAGGAGACTTGTCACCCCCGTGCCAGGGTGACAGGCCTCCGACCCCCAGCTAGATCCCCTTATACTGACTTCATCTCGCCGGGTCCCGCTCCCGGGACGGAGATATCCTGGCCAGAATCCGGCGCGCGCAGTGTGGAGATAGTTCCGGCGTCCATAGAGAATGAATGGAGCCGGACTCATCTCTGCAGCGTGTGCACGGCTCCATTCATTCTCTATGGACGCCGGAACTAGGCGCGACTCGGCGAGATGAGGTCAGTATACGGGGATCTAGCTGGGGGTCGGGAGCCTGTCAACCTGGCACAGTACCTGCCTGGGTACTGTACATCTAACATGCCCAAGTGGCAGTACTATGCCACTATAACAGCCTTTCAACCATACACTCCAAACACAATACATGGTGACAGTTATTTTACTGCTTTTAATGAGGCACAGAGCATGAAAAAAAAAAAAATGGTGACACTTTATCAGTTTCTTGGTTCAATTATGCCAGGCGTATATACTATATCTCAACATTTATGTGTGCCAACAGGCGACAGGTGCCAGTTGTTTTACTGCTTTCAGTGAGGTGCAGAGGGCAATCAGCTACTAAAACAATTACTAACTAGGACAAAATAGTCTGACACATGTCTATGCAGGATAATTTTAAACTGCGTGACTGTCTGTCTGTGTCACTATCTGATATGCTGTTAGACAGTCTATGCACTCTTAATGGAGGAAGAAGTTATATGCTGTTGCTGCTGTGCAGTAGCCCTGATAAGGGCTTTTATGGTCTGTCCTGCCTACAATCTTCTAAAACCCTCACTGTCCCTAATTTAAAATCTATCCACTGAAGTACCTGCAACACATACAGTGAAGGAGGAAGTAGATACACTGCAGCCTATTAGTGAGCAGCAGCTGCTTGCCTGTCTGTGGGAATAAGTTGATATACTGTTAGCCGGTTGATTTGCTGATTATCTGCAGGTAAATGCTGTGCTGTGTATAATTGTAGCCCTAAAAAGGGTGTTTGGGAGCTTGCCTTCCTACAGTCAGCTAAATCCTTACTCTCCCTGCACCAGCCTCTCTTCCGGACTACCTTCAAGATGGCATCTGATGATGAGCAGGAAAAGCTAAGTTCTTATACTCTGAAGGTCACATGAGTAAGCCAGCCAATGAATGCAGACGCTGTTCTCACGATGTCAGTGTGCTCCTATGGCCTGTCACACATCCCCCCCCCCCCCGGCATAGTTATTGGCTAGAAAAAGGCGGCAGGCAAGGTGGGAGGAGAAACACATTTTTACTGCGTTTTCAGTTGTATGCTCGAACAAAAACGAGTATTTTGAATAGTGTATTATTTGACCGAATGGCTACTCGCTTATCTCTAGTACACAGTCCGCCACTCATTTGAATGCAGCTGCACTAAGAGTAATAACAGGACCCACAACAATCAGCCCGTCACCATTTTAGCAAATGATTGGAAATTAGCATGGCTTGTTTATATAATATAAATATAACAACATGTTTACATAATATAAATATAACAGTATGTGACCTTATTTCTACTCATAGTTTTCTTGTTCGTTACGCTTATTTCCTAACAAATAAACACATTCAGAAACGTAACAAAATGTATGTGTGCAAATGTATCCACTCTACAAAGTAAAAAGGCTAATGCCTTGTCGATATTCTCCAGTTAGAAGATTCCTCTCAGAAAAGAAAGTAGAAGTATAGTGCTTTTAGCTGAATGGATTTTTCTTTTTCTAGTTTTCTCCACAATCTGTGTGCAATGGAATGGAGTGTCAGCTCACCTTCCTCCATTATATCCTTCCTGATGGCATTGTATATACAATAACTACCTGTGTTCACAATCTGAAAGGACCACCAGCCTGTAAAGAACAAAGCTCAGATAGCATGCAGAGCGCACTTGTACTTCACATAATGCTTCCTGTTATGAATATTCAACAACATTTGAGAGAAACACATACAGAGTAACCTTCCAGCACGCCTCGGGGTACCAAACAAATTGTTTTTGCTTTACCATTAGTTTTCTACCACTGTATGTAGATATACAAAATGCACATGGCACCCCAAATTATATTTCTGAAAATAAGCACAAAATTATACCTATTTTAACCTTGACACTAGTGATGAGCGAATAGTGAGATATTAGAATATTCGATATTCGTACGAATATCCAGAGAATATTCGAATATTCGATCGAATATTCGATCCCATTAAAGTCTATGGGAACAAGTATTCGATTAGTGAAAAACATCTTTTTGACCATTTGGAGGATGAAACCGGAAGCTGGGGGATCTGAACGCTTATCGAATATTTGTCAAATATTCGCAGGATATTCGTACGAATATCGAATATTCGAATATCTCACTATTCGATCGAATATCTATTCGATCGAACAGTATTCGCTCATCACTACTTGACACATGATCAATTTGGGAATGCCAAAAGACCCTCTTATCTGCCTAAACCATCCCCTTTAGGTCTGTTTGGAGGAATAAAATCTTGCAAAACAAAGGGAGATTTATTAGTGGGACTGCTGCACCCTCATCACATGATGACCTCAATGAGACTGCTGCACACTGGTTGCATGCAGAATCATTTACAATAGTCTCCATGCTACTTGTTGGCTCCCAGTATGATGGCGGTGCATCCATCTGAACTAGCTGTGGACCCTAGCCAGACTCCATAGCCTCCCTGTAGCTGGGTGGTGGAGATAGTGGGAACGAAGCTTCTTACCATGAATGCATATACTCCTTATCCTCCTCTGGCCAGCTCATAAGCCCTTGTGGATGCCGGGACTCCTCATCTTCCTCAGACCAACCCATAAGCACTTGTTGACACCAGGGCTCCTCATCCTCCTCAGGCCACCACATAAGCACGCATGGACGGCTAGACTGGGTAAACAGCTTGCTGATGAGCACCGTGCTGCCAACTTGTTGCCATACTTTCCTCTACTGTTTTACTTCCATGCAGGGGACACAGCTCTCTAGGGGCAGAAAAACGGGTATAGAGAAGTGGCTTTCTATTGGTGTTTAGCAGGGTTTTCTTGCTCTGGTTATGATGCATTTTTCTGGGGGAGTCATGCTGCAAAAGCCCAAGTAGAAATGCTCAAATCAGCCGCCTTCCCCATAGAAAGCAATGTGGCATAAAAAATAAAAAAAAAACTTTTTTGCCACAAAAAACGCATATTTTGTACACAATTTTCCATGCCAAAGAGCTCCAATAGTCCCACTCTTGTAGCTGCAATGGGTTAGCTGTTTTAATGTGGTTTATGTAAGGTTAGGTTTGGATGAACCCGAACTTTATGAGAAAGTCTGGTGAACCTGCCCATCCAGACATTTGTTCCTTCATCTCTACTACTAAGAACATGATATCTGGAAAGCAGAAGTGGAACAACCTCTTGGCAGCCAAGGTAGTGAATTCTCAATTATGCTCAGCAATAACTAATCCCAGTCGCAGCTTTGCTCACTTATTCTTAGTGTGTCTATACACAGGGAACCTGACTGGAAAAAATGTAATAAGTCATTACCCCTTCATCAGCATGTAAGAAAATTGTAGAGTACATTATTAGACATATCCATTCCTAGAAGCATTAACTTACTTAGAGATCAAATTACATTCTGCCTACAGAGGTTTATGGAGAGGGGGATGCAGTTAGCTGTATAATGATATAGGGTGGTGGGCTTCCGGGTGGTGTTGTAGCAGGTGCAACCGGTCACTTGCTAGGTGGTAGAGTGTGACTACACAACAATGGTGGTTGGTCGGTGGAGTATAGCTCAGCCAGATGGTATAGTGTTGTGACACCAATGCTGAATCAGCACATAGGTATAGACCACACTTGCTTTTAGTTTTTTGAGGCTGGCTATACCTTTCCCCAATGGTCGGTGACCTGCCGTGTTGTGGTGGGTCCCTTGGACGCTTATCACGGTGGTCCGGAGTCGAGCTATGACCCACTCTGACTGTGGGTACCACCACCCACAGAAAGGGGAGATATCCCAAGGATGGTGTAACTGATGTGTAGGCACTAGTACAATAACCAATGAGTCCCGGTAAAATAAATAAACTCTTCCTTTACTGACGAACATGTTGGCATCAGTAGTGGATTATAATAGGTCCAATTCGGGTGGTAGCCCGGGGCCCTGAGCTCCAGCGGGGCCCATGATTACCCAAAAAGACTTATACTTTCAGTGGTGTATTGTCTCCTGGCTACAGTTCTGTCATGATTTGCAAAAAAACATTACTTTTTTACCACAATTTTGCACAAATCAGGGCAACTTGACATTATCTACCCTGTACTACACCTGGACACCATGCTAATGCTGCCATAGTTACAGTGGGGTGGGGGGGGGGGGGGGACCCAGGCTTGGTGAACAGCCCGGGGCCTATGGTAAAGTTAATCCGCCCCTGGTTGGCATACAAATAGACAATCACTTTGGACTTGTAGAGTTAGTGAACATAGAGTAGCAGTGCTGACTTGGTTGCGTGCAGAGAAGAATAGAGTGAGTTCAGAGGAGTGGAGAGGAATAGGTTGTGAGAGTTCAGAGTAGTGGAGAGGAGTCTGTCTTGAGAGTCCCAACCCAATCTAGTATTTTAATCTGCTGGAACTTTAGAGGGAGTAGGATACGTGAGAATACTTGATAGAAGAATACTTGTGCCTGTGTTTCGACCTTTGACACTGTAACCACCTGTTGCCCTACAGTGTCGGGTAACCCGTCCTCCTAGGATGTCCTAAGTTATCTGGTTTCACCTGCATTGTGAGATAGAGTACGTAGGCTCTTGGCTGCTTTGCTTTATTCCGATCAGTTCCTCTAGCTTGTAGGGTACTGTCCTGCACTGTGTTTGAGTTGTTCACGGCGTGGGTTGGGGTGATCTCTGACTTGTCCTCTCTGTTGGTGTTTAGCACTGCATTATAGGTAGAAGTGTTGCTTTAAAGAAGAAAAAGGTCTCTGTGTCTTCCATATGTCTTTCCACTACCACACTGCAGACTAGACTACACTGGACTGACTAAGTGTGCTTGACAGGGGACCTGGCAGAGCCAGGGCCCAGCTTGACTACAGCAGGGACCGTCCTGTCTTGCGTCCTCTCTCTACAGAAACTTGACTAAGACTGACTAGGTGTGGGTGTACACTTCCTCTCCCCATGTGACAACGTCCTACAAGGTGTGTAACAGCTCCTGTGAGTGGTGGAGAAGAGAGTGCAAGAAGAAAGTAGGATAGAGCTAGGTGGAAGAGAAGAGCAGCTCTCATTGGTATGCAGATCATAAACAAAACAACAACCCTTAGTTCACTACAGCTCTGCAATATACATGCATGAATACACATACTACTGATATCTAGTGGCAAAACTTATACGTGACTTCATTACCACTTCACTTGGAGTATAGGCTTTTGTGAGGGGTGTTTAGACTAGTAAGACCCGTGGTGGGACACCACAGATACAGAGGCAGAAGTCTGTCATTAGCAATGTCCATGTACCGAAAATAGTAACGTAATACTAACATAAACACACTCCTGGTGTCCCCTTGTCTTCTCCCTGCTCACCGCAGCAGCCGCTGACATCTCTCTGCAGTGAGAGGCCATTCAGCCGATCATTGGTAGAGACGGGATAGTGCTGGGGCCAGTGATTGGAAGAGCAGCCTGTCACATCAGAGATGCCCTGCGGTGAGCCTGCGGTGAGCGGAAAGAAGCCAAGAAAACACTGGGGAGTATAGACATGTAATTATTATTTTATTATTTTCTATATACAATTCCAATAGCCAATTAGAACAAATTCTTGTGAACCTAATTTTGGGGGGAATTATTCATAGGTACTGTGCAATGCTTCACACTAGGGATGGTCCGAACCCGCCGAGGTTCGGGTTCGGCTGAACCCGAACGCTCGGCATCGGATTCCCGCTGTCTGCTCGCTCCGTGCAGCGGGTGGATACATCGGGAGGACCGCCTGGAAAACTGGGATACAGCCTATGGCTATGGCTGTATCCCAGTTTTTCAGGCGTTCCTCCCGCTGGATCCGCCCGCTGCACGGAGCGGGCAGACAGCGGTAATGATTGCGGAGGGTTCGGGTTCGTACAAACCCCGTCTGGACCAGGTTCGGACCATCCCTACTTCACACCACATGTAGATCAAACACTTGCTGATGTGCTGTTTCCCCCACACATTACAGCTGATTGTTGTAGTGATCAATGAGTCCTAAGAATGATCAAATTATGTATATTTATGGTCCGTTTACACAAAGCGATAATTCGCCCAATCGATTGTTTAACGATTTTTAAGCAACAATTTGGTTTTTATAACTATCAGCATTTAGACAAATAGTTAGATAGTTCGTTTTTAAGATCGCTTAAGCCTATCTCCCACATAGGGGGAATCTGTGAAAGACTGTTTACACGAAGCGATCTGCGAATTGCGATCTGTGAACAACCAACAACGATTTGAGAACATGTTGAAAGATTACATTGAATGATTTCTCGCTCCTCGCTTGATCGTTCGCTTTGTTTACAAGCCGATTATCTCTCAAACACTCGTTATTGCAAAAATTTGAACGATAATTGTTTCATGTAAACGCACCATTAGGGCAAAGTATCTAAAGCTGTGTTTTTACATTATTTGTTCAGTATGCTTTCCAAATGCGTTTAAAAGTACCCCCTATGTCTTCACCGACAGCCGTGTGATGTTGGCGATAAACCCAGCAACATTGTGCAGTTATTGGTAAAAAAAGAGGTGTGGTTTCGGCTGCATTCGGAACGCATTCTGAACGCAAATGTGGATACATAGACTTAGTCATTTTCATGAATAGGAAACATTATAGGCAACAGGCAATATAGGCCAAACTATATATACAGTAGATGTAACTGCAAGAGAATTAGGGGCTATTCACATGTCCACAATATACGGTCTCTGCATGGACAGTTTTGGAGCTCGAAGCATCATAATGAATGATAATGCTGGGAGTTCCGAGGTCCGGAACCAGGGCCGGATTAAGGTTGGTGAAGGCCCCGGGCGACAATCCCACCCCCACCCCCCCAAAAAAAAAAAAAAAAACTATGCCACGATCTATACAGATGGCAGCTTACTGTAGGCGACTTAGCACAGACCCCTCCTCGCTCCTGGCTGTATTGCTCATCCTCCTCCTCTGTTGAGCACGTAATGGTCACTAGAGGCTGCAGTGCAGAGGAAAATGCCAGACCCTAGAGACAGGGCTAAGTATCAGAGTGTATTCCCACATTGTGTTTGTGTTAATAATGCAATGTGAGAACACAGCACTTTCTGTGCGCTGTTGCCCACTGTGTTAGGGTCCTATTACACAGTCTGATATCCTGGGTAGGTAGCACCATTCTGCTAGGGTTCCAGCTGGTGGGGGCCCCTAAGTGGTGGAGGCCCCAGGGCATGTGCCCCAGGTGCCCTCCCTTTAATCCGGCCCTGTCCGGAACGCAGTATACAGTCCATGCACAGGCTGTATATTGTGGACGTGTAAATGCCCCCTGAGACTCTGCTTATCAATTTGGATAATCGGTCAAAATCTAACCTGCATCTTGGGTTACTAAAGATAAAGCAGTATTACCTATACTTGTATGTTTGTGCTTGAAATCCACTTTTAATATAAAAAAAATGGCTGAGAAGCACTAAGGTTCCCATATTGTCAAAAGCGCTACGCTTCTAGAATAATACCTTTAATGTTTTTTTGTTTTTTTTTGCCTTTTATCAGCAAACGAACCCAAATTGTTTTTGAAATATATTTTCTCTTTCTAAAATAAATGGTTTAAATCTGTGCTGGAAAGTTTTAATTTTCCTCACCGCAGAACAGATCTTTTGATTAAATGTTTATTCTACATTTATATTATTACCGCGCTGCCTTCCTTGCCTGCTTGCTCATTTGCCTTCTTTTTATTAATGAAGCAATTGTTTTCTCTTTTATGTACTTGAAAGAAGCACAAGCTGCTCATTCGCTAAGCTTTTTCCTGATGGTGAATCGTGATTACTTCACATCCCTGAACTTCTATATTGGATTTGTTAATAAAAAATAAATTATTTGGGATAGGTTTGGGAATGTGGTTGCTTATGAATTATTCTATTTTACATATGAAATCCGGATAAATAATGGGAATATTTTGGATAATACTTTTTTTTTTTTTTATAAGGTCATCTGTATATTAGCTTGTCACAGGGTTTTTCTCAGCTACAACCTCTATCAACAGCTACTAGAGATAAGCCCAACTGAAGCATGCATTCAAGCATACGGGTGGCTGAAGAAGTTGGATGCAGACCTGGGAAGTCCTGGCCTATGGCTGTATCCATGTTTTGCAGGCAGCCTTGGGGCTGCATCCAACTTCTTTAACCACCAGCATTTAAATACTGAAGATCAGACTAGAGCATGTTTGAGTTGCACTCATCAATAACAGCTACAACTTGTCAAGAAACTTTGAACACTTGTTTTATTTCCCTGCAGTGCCACCACTGGGGAAAAGAAGCATTACATGTTTCCTATTGGAATTAATGAGTTATCTGTAATCTATAGATATATGGGACAGCCCCCTTAAGCATATGGCACTTTTTTTTTTACATCATTCATACATTAATTGTGATGTTATTGATGTTTTTTCAATATGTACCACATTACGTTAACCTGACATAAATTCTTAATAGTTACTAAATCTATCAGTTGTTGGTTGTTTCAGTTGTAACATGCTTTGTGTTGCCATGTTCATGTGTGAAAAAAACAGCAAGTGATAATCAGTGTTCCTTCTAAACTTTAGCCACTGCTGAGCATATATTATAGTCCTCTTCTGTGCATTCCCAATGACAATAATTATTAAAAAAAAAAAAAAATCAGTACTACTAACCTGTAACTAATTGCTCCCGCGCAGCTCTTCTTCTGCGCTCTGGGGACTGACGTACACTGACTGCTCCAGGAATGCCCGAAGCTCTTCCGAGCAGCTGAGCGTCTAATTGGAGACGCTCGGCTGCTCGGGAGAGCTTCGGAAGAATGACAGAGGCTTCGGGTACTTCTGGAGCCTCCCGAAGCCTCTGTCAATCTTCCGAAGCTCTCTCAAGCAGCTGAGCGTCTCCGATTAGACGATCGGCTGCTCAGGAGAGCTTTGTGCATCCCCAGCGCAGTCAGTGTACGTCACACTGTTTGCGCCGGGAACGGGAGCGGAGAAGAAGTCGTGCGGAGGCCGGGAACGGGCCCAGGTGAGTTAACTGTTTTTTGTTTTAATTATTTACCTGCAGTTAACCCCTGCTTGACCGCAGCAGGGCTGTAGTCAGGCAGGGGTTAACATTTTCCGGGGTATAAGTCGAACCCCTGACAATCTCTTTAGAAAGTCAGGGGTCGTCTTATACGCTGGAAAATACAGCATATGGAGGCAGCCATCTTGCTTGAGCTAATTTAAAAACATTTAGAGTGGATAAACACAAAGGGAAAAAATGTCATTGCTTTTGCTAATTTTGTTTCCACTTATAAACTTTATTTGATCTGTTTTTCCTGTCCCACTGTATTTAGGAAATACAATGTGCATGCTAAAGATAGTGCACATTCGATTTTATTATTCACCTAGTTAGACTGTGCAGTTATATTAAACTAATTTATTGTTGCTCAAAAATGTAAAAAATTTTGTTCGGCATCACTTTTATACCAGGTGTAAATTGTACTTTTTTGAGTTTGAGAAATATTGCACAAAATTCACAAAGGTTTTTGTGCACAATAGACAATTTTCACACACACATGCACACAATTTTGTCTTTTGCCAGCAACAGAAGAGGACCACTCCTCTGTTGGATTTTTGCAACGTATCCTGCAGCGATCTCAAAGTGATAGGTAAACTGAGCGTTTATCCACTTTTGGGGATTTATTATTCCTCCACTTGGCATACATTGGAAAAAAGTCACCCTTTTCTTTTTTTTTTTTTTTGCTAATCTACTCCCTGTTCGCCTGATGGGCAACCATGAGGCATAGCAAGGCACAGAGAAGGCCTGTCTTACTCCTGCACTCATTTTGCTATATCATGGGAACACAGGCATGCGCCTCTCAATAAATCTAATGTAGGACATCAGGGTGCTACTCTTGATAAATCCCACCTCTTTATTTATACCTTTTTTTTTATTGCTTAAAGAAGTTTCCCGATTTAAAATGATTTGTCCTCTATCCACAGGATAGGGGACAAGTATAAGATCGGGAGGGCTCCCTCATCTCTCTATCAGCATTCCAGCACTTTTGTTTTGAATGGAGCCTCTACTGGCAGCACTAGTGTGGTGTTCACAATATGGGATACATAATGTCATATTTACTGTGTACCTGGAATGTTTTTATGAAGAATCATTATTAGGCCGGGTTTACATATGTCCGGAGGTGCGGCGGCATTTCCCTCCGACGCAGGAGAAAAGCGCCGGAGGGAAACGCATAATAAAACTGATCCCATTGTTTTCAATGGGATCGTTCAAAATGTGCGGCGGTGAAATAGTGGCCGCCGCATCGCCGGACCGTCGGTGCGTTAGGACGCATCTTGCAGCATCCTGGCGGACCGCCGCTTCGGCGATGCGGCGCCGCACCAATTCAATCGAATATAGCGCCAGATGCCTCGCCAGGCAGGACGCGTGCCGTTCGGCTCTGGCATCCGGCGTTCAGGCAAATAGCAGCACAGTGTAAAGAAATAAACATATCTCTCCCCCTGTGTGCTCTCCCCCTCCCCTATAGTCCCCCCTTGGTCCCCCAGTAGTATATCGCCCCCCCCCTGTTGCTCCTCCAGTAGTATATAGCCCCCCTGTTGCCCCCCCAGTAGTATTTAGCTTCCCTGTGCGCTCTCCCCCAGTAGTATATAGCCCTGCTGTGTGCTCTCCCCCAGTAGTATATAGCCCCCCATGTGCGCTCTCCCCCTCCCAATTAGCCCCCCTGTGCGCTCTCCCCCTCCCATAAAGGCCCCCTGTGAGCTCCACCAATTAGTATATAGCCTCCCTGTGCACTCTCCCCCAATAGTATATAGCCCCCCATGTGTGCTCTCCCCCTCCCATATAGCCCCCCTGTGCGCCCTGCCCTTGTAGTATATAGCCCCCTGTGAGCTCCCCCAATTAGTATATAGCCCCCCTGTGTGCTTCCCCGCAAATCCCATTGAAAAGGACAGGAAAACATACTTGGGAAAAAAAATGTCAACTAATGAGAGCAACTTGTGACAACTGATGGGAACTGATGGCAACTGATGGAAACTGCTGGTTTCTAATGAAAAGAAGGATAGAAAAACTGATGGCAACTGATGCATTTTTGGCATTAGGTGTGACATCAGTTGTGGTCAGTTTTTAGACAAAAAACGCAACTGATGCAAACTTATATATGTAAACCCAGCCTTAGCCAGCTATGGGCTCAATCACCATTTTTTTAAAAGTACTTCCATTTTTCCCATTTAAAATTTGGTCTCTAAGTACCTTAACGGAGGCGCCGTTGTCTCAGCTCCCTGCTGTCTGTACCTGTGAATTTCGAAGGCGGAGTGACCCGATCTATCTCCAGTGTGACACCCAGTCTAATGTGATTCTATGGTGCCTTCTCATAATGCACAGGTACGCTCAGCAGTAGAGTTGATCGAACCTCGGGAAATCCTAGGTTCGATCGAACTCGAACATTTACTAACCAGCCGTCTTTGATTGCTGATGCCTTTCCGGTCCGTGGGCAAGGAGGAGAGTGCCCGGGTACTGACTGTAATTCCGGGATTCAGCCTATTACCTAGGCTGAATCCCGAAATTCCAGGCGGTCCCCGGGTTGTCTTCTCCTTCCCCACATACCGGGAAGGCATCAGCAATTAAATACGGCTGGTTCGTGAATGTTCGAGTATGATCGAACCTAGGATTTCCCGAGGCTCGATCAACTCTACTCAGCAGCGGAGACAACAGCAGCAGTAATACTTCCAGTAAGGTATTCCATCACCAAATTCAAAATAGAAATTATTTAGAAAAATTACTCTTGTATCATGGTCACTGTATATACAGTGTAGGGATCTTCCCGGGGGATGGTGTGTTTGGAAACAGTTCACAGCAGACTTGGCTTTGTAAAATAACAGCTTGGCGTTTATTTGCAGCATAAACAGTCCAGAAAACATAAATACAGCAACACTGTGCTTTAAAAACAAACAAAAAGGTCTTGCCAGTCTGGGCACTTACTAACCAACAGGTCACCTATCTGACACTTCGATCAGCGGTATCGCACGGTATGAATAAGCCCCAGCAGTGGCAGTATTCTTTGCTCCCAGCAAACACAGCATGCAGGCTGTTCACTCCTGGCTGAGAGCAAACACTGGATCCTCTGCAGGGCTTTTACCTTGTCAGGCCGATTAGGGTCAGAGACACCTGACCCCAAATTGCAGTGTTTCTTATGGACACCGCCTCAGGATAGCGGGTTGCATAGTCTAAGACAACTAAGGTGTACTGGTGTCCCCTAGCCGACTTTACAATGGGCCCCACTAAGTCCATTGCAATGCGATCAAAAGGTACCTCTATGATGGGGAGCGAAACCAAAGGACTGCGAAAATGCGACACTGGGGCGCTAAGCTGACATGTGGGGCAGGACTCGCAGTACTTTTTAATGTCATCATAAATCGCAGACCAATAAAACCTCTGGAGGACTCTCTCCTGCGTTTTGTCAGTCCCCAAGTGTCCCCCAAGCACATGATTATGGGCCATGTCCAAGACCTGACGCCGGTACGGCTTAGGAACCAGAAGCTGTTCAACAACCTCGTCATTAATCTTAGTGACTCTATAGTAGAAATTGTTAGTCATAGAAAAATGTGGAAATCTTTTTTCAGCATCTGGTTCCTGAGGTACCGCATTCATAACAGCAACCTGCTCTCTCGCATTTTTGAGAGTGGGGTCCTGTAATTGTGCAGTACCAAAATTATCCCTAGACACCTCTAAGTCTGGAACATTCTGCTCAGTGGGAGGAGCCTCTTCCTCATCAGCCAGGACCTGCAAAGGAAAAGCAGCATTTTCATCCTGTACATTTCTATCATTTACCGTGGGTAACTCAATAGACTTAGGGGTATCCTCACTCCTTTCAGGGGATTTTCTTTTTCCCCATAGAGCCCAGAACAATGGAAAATCACGCCCCAATATCACATTATGCATAAGGTTTTTAACCACACCCACTTCATATTGTACAGCGCCTAGTTCAGTCCCGACATTAGCCAGCACAATAGGGTACACTTTTGTATCGCCATGTATGCATACCACACTCATATGTTTGTTTGACACAAAGTCCCCAGTCACCAGGCTGGCATGCACCAAGGTGACAAGGCTTCCTGAGTCCAGCAACGCCTTAACAGGGAAGTCATTGACTGTAATGTTGCAGACTTGCGGTTCAGTCTCTAGTCCAGTGACTGCAACAAAAGACGGTTCCGCAAATAGCGACTGACGCCGGCTAGCGTCACACTCCATGGGGTCACTGGTAAGTGGGCAATGGGCAGAGATATGTCCCGTCTCGTGGCATCTCCAGCACTGGATAGGGCCTGGTCTCCTTGGCAGGGAGTCCTTTTTAGGGCCACTCTTTTGCCCTTGAGACACCGCCTGAGCGCTCTTCCCTCTATCAGCATCCCTCCACACTCCCCCAATAGATGGAAGTCTCTTACCAGCTGACAGCACAGATCTGGCACTCCGGGGAGGTGAAGGTGCTGCAGGAACATCACGGAGGTAGTCCTCAGTCGCTTGGAACCTCTCCACAAGGTTGACAAGTTCGTCGGCACTCTTAGGGTCGCCTTGTCCCACCCAACATTGTAGATCAGCAGAAAGTGCTCGGAGGTAGCGATCCATCACGACCCTCTCTAGGATCTGGGCAGGAGTAGAGGTGTCTGGCTCCAACCACTTTCTTGCCAAATGGATCAGATCATAAATCTGGGACCTTGCTGACTTGTCCAGACTGTAGCTCCAGTTGCGGACCCTCCGGGCACGGACAGCAGCAGTAACTCATAGTCGGGCAAGTATCTCTGCTCTTAGCCGGGGATAGTCTTTGACCTCTTGCTCACTGAGATCATAGTAGGCCTTTTGAGGTTCGCCTGTTAAATAGGGAGCAATGGCCTCTGCCCACTCAGTGGATGGTAACTTCTCTCGCTCAGCCACACGCTCAAAGACAGTTAAGTAGGCCTCAATATCGTTATCAGCAGTCATCTTTTGCATCGCACGCTGCACAGCTCTTCTCACAGAAAAAGTCTCTGGAGCAGCCACGGACGCTGGCTGTGGATTAGCACCTGCAGGCGCCTCTTGCTTTGCTATCAGGTGCTCAATAAGTTTCTGTTGTTGAGCCATTGCTTGCTGATGTGCAGCCATTGTCTGTTCATGGCGCAGGTTAGCATCTGTCAGAGCCTGTCGTTGCTGCATATTAGCCTGCTGCTGTTGCAGACTCACTTGCATTAACTGCTTCAACATCTCCTCCATGTTGCTTGTCTGTTTTTGGAGTGAAGCAGCAGCCTTCACCCAGGATATAAGCAGCTGTAGCCAAGTTGATGCACACTGTTGCCCCTAGCAACCGTTTTGCCCGCTCCGCAGCACCAATTGTAGGGATCTTCCCGGGGGATGGTGTGTTTGGACATAGTTCACAGCAGACTTGGCTTTTTAAAATAACAGCTTGGTGTTTATTTGCAGCATAAACAGTCCAGAAAACATAAATACAGCAACACCGTGCTTTAAAAACAAACAAAAAGGTCTTGCCCGTCTGGGCACTTACTAACCAACAGGTCACCTATCTGACACTTCGATCAGCGGTATCGCACGGTATGAATAAGCCCCAGCAGTGGCAGTATTCTTTGCTCCCAGCAAACACAGCATGCAGGCTGTTCACTCCTGGCTGAGAGCAAACACTGGATCCTCTGCAGGGCTTTTACCTTGTCAGGCCGATTAGGGTCAAAGACACCTGACCCCAAAACCTGACCTGGATCAGGGGGGGGGGGGGGCGGAGGGGCGGGAATGGCAAGTCCCACTACCAAAACCTACCTGCCATTCCATGTAAGTCCAGGCCCGGCAATAATAAATAATAGCTCAGCAGCATAACACTGCTGAGCTTAGATCCCTCCTGGACTTACCATCTCAGGCTATGTATTAACCTGGGTGAGATGTACATCCCCTCGAGCACTTCTCCCGTGACATGTCCACAACAGATACAGGTGCTTTATAGATTGGCATAGGAAACCTTGGCTCTCCAGCTGTTGCAAAACTACAACTCCCATCATACATGGACAGTCAAAGCTAAAACTTTGGCTGTCCAGACATGATGGGAGTTGTAGTTCTGCAACAGCTGGAGAGCCAAGGTTCTCTACCCCTGCAGATAGTAGGTAAGGTTTATATAAATGTGATATACTGTATATATTCGGAGAGGGTTAAGTATAGAAGAATGTACAACCAGACCCCTAAATAGACACTGGAAACTCTTGTGTGTCTCCCCCCATCCCAGACTGGTGTCACCCTGTACACCCCTGTCCTCCTCCCCACTCCAGACTGGGCACCCTTCACCCTACTCCCCACACTGGGAACCCTTAACCCTCCTCCACAGACTGGGCATCGTTCACCCCCCTCCCCAGACTGGGTACCCGTCACCCCCCTCCCCAGACTGGGCACCCTTCACCCTCCTCCCCAGACTGGGCACCCTTTACCCCCCTCCCCAGATTTGGCACCCTTCACCCTCCTCCCCAGACTGGGCACCCTTCACCCTCTTCCCCAGACTGGGCACCCTTCACCCCCTCCCCAGATTGGGCACCCTTCACCCCCCTCCCCAGACTGGGCACCCTTCACTCCTCTTCCCCCGACTGGGCACCCTCCACCCTCCTCCCCAGACTGGGCACCCTTCACCCCCCCCCTCCCCAGACTGGGCACCCTTCACCCCCCTCCCCAGACTGGGCACCCCTGATTGTCCTCTCCTTTCCACACACCTGTATTTTCTTTTTTCCTCCTCCTGTGTACATACAGGAGCTGCGGAGACATCATAGTCACATGTCAAGGTCCTTCACCATCTACAGTAACTTTGCTGTACTGTCTCCTGGCTGCTGTTTAGCCCTAATGTGTGCAAAATCTCAGTAAAAACGCAGCGATTTTGCGCAAATTATAGCTAAACAGCAGCCAGGAGACAATACAGTATGGGAAATACCTATTTTGATCAAGTAAAAATCGTCCCCTGCCTCCCCACACTGACAGAGGGCAGAATGCTTCCAGGCTGCCTCATCCACTGTGATCCTTCTCTCTCTGCTCCCTGTGATTGCGCCTCCCCTGGTCTCTGCGCCCGGGACAGCTGCCCACCCCTACCCCCCCTCGCTACGCCCCAGGCCATGGGTTAGCATATAACCCACACTGAGAGCTGAGAACAGCACTTGGCTCGCTCTGGTAGCTCTATAGAGAATGAATGGAGCTGTGGGTTATATACTGACCTGCGTCTCGATTCAAAATAAAGCAATAGGGCGCAAACCGGGCGCCAATAGAAAAATCCTTTGGAGGCACCGAGGTCAGACCTTCCATGATCTCATACCTGTCCCCTATCCTGTTGATAGGGGATAAGTATTTTTAAATCGCAAACCCCTTTAAGTTTACCTTTGCTTTGTCCTCTGACAAAACCTTATTAAACAGAAATGAATGCACTGCAGAATGTGTTTGCATATTGCTACCATAAAACACTTTTCCTCCTTTGTTTTATATCTCTTAGTATTGGCGCTCAGCTTTAACCAGCTGCTGTCTGACATTATTATGCTCAAGTTTGTCACTACTAATTACGGAGACAATACATTTCATTTTTATTCCTACCTCTAGTTATAAGTTGCCTATGATTTTCTACATTGTAATTCCCCACTCCTAAAATAGGATATTATGAAGGAAAATGGCATGCAGCATTGCTAGAGCTTTAATAAATAATTCTCCGTGGTTATATTAGATCTAATGGTTCTGCTTCACAGCAGATGTTCAACGCTACTTCCATGCAGCTTCATAGCGGATTCTGTGTTCCCAATGGTCGCTGTCAAAATAGGAGAAATATTCCGTAAATCTTATTTAGCATATAAAATGACTTTGTACCTTCATGCTAAATACTTTCATAGCCCATGGGCTGAAGAGACATTAGATTCTATATAAAGAAAATGTCACTTACAAGTGAATTAAGTGACACAGATAAAGGTCAGCCTTTTTTTCTCATTTGCTGCCATAGTCTCAAGTTTGCAGTGGAGATTAGAAACTGCACCGATATTATCAGTTGTTCCATTTTGGTAATATCCCTAGAATCACTGACATTGTGCCCCTCGTACTTCTATTATACCATCTGATTAACATTAAGAGATTTCAGTGATGGCAAATAAAGTCAATATGACTTAGGACATCATTCTTGATCAAGTTGTGGGTCATTGATGTGTGAAACCTTTGATCTTTATTACATAGCTACACATATATTGTGACACTTAAGCTAGCACTGTTTGACATGGCTATAATACAGCAATATTTGCATTACAGGATCCCCATCATTCTATTCTAAGAAATCAAACATCACAGACCTTTAAAAGTCCCTGCACATGTGCCTTATACAGTGGCACATGGAGTTTACATGGGTCAGCATTACAGATTCCTGGGGGCACTATATGCTGTGGAATGTGGAATGTTTCTAGAGTAAAAGTGGCCACATAACTACAATAACCAATAGCTGATTGATCATTCAGACATCAGTTATCTTTCCCATTCGGCCCCCTGTCCTCCTTATACCAAGGAGCATTCTGTCCAGCAGTGGCATTGATTTTACATCATGGCAGACAGCTATCTCAACTGCCATCTTCTGTCAGTGGTCAGACGGAAGAGACCTATACAACCTCTATTGATATATTGACTTACGATGGGTACAGCCAACAAAAATTTTACGTATATGCTAACATATAGCTCTGCGGGTCTGCGAACAGCGGTAAATTCAAATAAAGATTTCCTCAGGAGTGATGGTAAGAATAAAAATTCTGTTTGTGTTTTTTTCCCCCTCATGCCAGAATTGGCCTTTTAAAGGTGTACTCTGACATCAGGGAAAAAATAGACATATTGTAGAAGAATATATCATCTACCTCTGTTCTGAAACCACTAAACAAATCTATTTGGTTTGGGGGTCTTGGTTCTATATTTTCTGATTGTACTTCCTGGTTGAGCAGTTGCTCAAGTGAAGTGAAGCATGTGCTTCTATTACTCCAGCGGATCTATCACAATGTTTGAGTTTGGCAAGGTTACCTGAATGATCACCATTTGACTTTGGATGCTGCCCTAGGGAGTCCCAGGAAACATGGATAGAGCCATAGGCCACAGGCTGTAATTATGTTTTCCTGGCAGCCCCAGGGTGGAATCCTACTTTTTAAGCCATGAGAAATAACCTGTTGCCAAATGTCTTCAGCTGTGGTTTACCCATCACTCCAAAAAACAAAACAAAAACAGTTTTACAGTTTTTTCTAACCGCCAGGCCTAAAACTAAACTGAGACTTCCTGTTCTATCTTTGGGGATAAATGAGAGACTGATGTAAAGTGATTTGTGCAGCATTACTGTAAAATGTGACACTAGTAGATACAAATTTCAATAGCTGAAGCTCAATTTCCCCTTCCCTGTGCAATGCCCTCTTTAAAGGTGACAAAGTACTGTATGTTCAATAATGTTCGCTATTCATTGCATTCCTATTGAGGCAAGATGCCCCCCCCCCCCCCCCCCCCCCTCCCATAATGATGTAGAAAAAAGGCAAATGTAAAAATACAGATGATAAAACCTTTTTTTTTAATAAAAAAGAACATCTTTCAGTATCTGTCTCTAATCATAACAAAATAGCGAAAACATGCCCTTTAAGTCATCCCTTTAAGTTACAATCCACGTTCAAACTGCTGACAATGTTAGATAGATGTTCAATGAGACACCTTTCATATATCTGTCTGTGATTCCAGGACATAGAAAACTGCTTTTATACTATAGTAAAAAAGAGTCAGATTTTTTCCTGATCTCCTGAAGTGCACAAAGCTGTAACACCTCCTCGCCCCCCCCCCCCCTCCCATACCTGATCTGCTTGGGACTCAGCTTCCAGGTGTCAGTCAAGTAGAAAGAGGAAGAGATGAAACATTACATTTTACAGCTATTCAGGAGAACAGGAAAGCCTCTTGAGCTCCTTGTAACAGAGAATAAAAGCATTTTATACATTCTGGAAGCACAGCTGGATATATGATAGGTACCATGTGTCTCTTTGTATTGACAGCTATCTAGTAGTGTCAGCAGTTCAGTATGTTCATTATTACATCCACTTCTATATGTTTATTATGCCACACGTATAGAAATTTGTTTTATAATGGATTATATAGTGGAAGAGAAAAGGTGAATGGTTCCTCTTTTTGGTATTTTATGTTTTACAGCTAAATAATGTGCGTAACATATTAGTAAAGTTATATTTTAAGTAAAATTTGGCAACATTATTATTTAAAGGGGGATGGATCTAACTTGCTGATAGCTCCCTATTGTGCAGAAGATGCCGTGTATGAAGGTATGTCTCTTACCTTCATCCTCAGTGCTGTTCCGGTGCAGGTAGTCATTTGGTCTACGGTCCGGTGAGACCATTAGGAGCTCTGCCCTGTCCCCATTTCTATGATCCAGTTCACTCCATTGATTATCATCAGAAAGGGGTGGGCCGCCCAGGGACGCAACGGTGCTATGGAGGCGGAAAGTGCCCATAATGGTGCCCCAGTACTCTTAACAGTTTTAACAGACTAAAGAGTAAACGACTAACTGCACTGAAATCGCACAGAGAATGAAGATAAGAGACATACGTTCCTCCTTGGCGTCTCTATACAATAGGGGGCTATCAGCAGGTTAGATTCATCTAACCCTCTGATAGTTCTGCTTTAAGGTCATTAATAATTATCTAATAATTAATAATAATAATTATCTCCCAAAACAAAATAGACAGATAGAAATATAGATAGATAGTTTTATCTAAAAGCTTATACCAATCTATGACAGGGTCCCCAAGTACAGTAAATTGTGTATATATATATATATATATATATATATATATATATATATATATATATATCCCAATAGCCCTCTTACGAAAACTGTTGTACAGACAGATGGTAGGCAAGGAGCTAGTGTCATAACTATTATTATGCTTGACTGCGGTGCTGGGAACGAGGTTCATTGGATACATTCAATCCATATGCTTAAGCTCAACATATAGGAATCATGCGACAGTGTATGAAGCGTTAATGCACAAATTGAAGGCTCTGCTCTGACATATGCATAAGATCCTGTGAACTACTTTACATACTACATGTAAATGCTGCGTCCTGCCCTCAAACAGAGAAACGGTACAATTATGCTTGGAAATGCCTTTGAAATGTGCATTTCAGAGTATGCGAACGTGCGGCTGTGCATTATGTAACAGCTCCCACATCCTTTATTAGCTGCTGTTGGTAAGCACATGCCCCAGTTCTGTCATCTTTTCAAGTTTTGTAACAACCCCAGATGTTAATGGTATTCTCATTTAAACACAGCCTTTGCATGCTCTGCTGAGATACGCATTAATTACAAAAGCGCAGCCTGGTGAGCACCCTATCTCCCGCATGTAAAGTTCACTATAATAAGCAATGATTTTCCTAAAACACAACAAGCATATACTAGACATGAGCTACTAAACCCAGTTAGTGGGATAATCTATTGGGAAAGCTTGAGGGCAAATGATTGCACCACCACACAGAATAACATATGGGTAGTCATAGCAAATCTACCAGAACGAGAAAATAATAAAATGAATCAACATTTAGGAATTAAAACAACTAAAAAACACCCACATTTTTTTCTCTCTAGTTTTAAGAGACAGCCAAGTTAGTGAACAATAAAGATTCCTCAACTGAACTTAAAAGGGTTGTTCACAGGTTGTCCTGTTGGTCAAACTCTCAGCAACTATAATCTGGCATCCTACTTTTTTAAAGACATTTATCATATTTTCAGCCTATGTAATATTGCCATATAGTGGCAAGATAATTCTGCCCTATAGTCCCATGCGATACTGTATGTAATTAATACTCACTTAGAGAGCGTACAGAATACTGCCATAACACTTTCATGTATTAGTACAATTATATTACCAAATAATACCACCATGCATCATTAAGTTATATTGGGTGGTTTAATCTGCTAAAAGAGTTCAGGGAGGTTCTATGTTCTCATCAGCTCTTCTGCTTTGGGATCCTCATACATCAACTACAACCCCCCCTCATCTCACATCCTGTTAAAAGTTTCCCGCCATACCTGGCTGTGGCTAAACTTCAGCAGGGGGCATCTTCTACATCAAGACCATTGCTCCTAGGTGTGTAGTGTCCTCACTGTCCAGTCTGCAAATGTGTGATCAGTCCTGGCAGGGGGTCATAAGGAAAAGTTGCCCTTTGAGTAGATGACCAGCACCTAGGCAGATTCACTCATCTTCTCTTCCTGCGCCACTCTGAACAGATCATTGTGTATTTATCCCCACAGCCAGACAAAGCAATAATACAGAATGTCTATGTGATTGCTTGACCTCAGCTGGACACACAAGTGTAAAGCAGGTGTTTTGTGGATACCTGCTTTGGCCAGTTTTGGCCAATGATTGGTAACCTCCGGGAGTGTTCAGGGTCACTTGTCACGGGAGCCTGGAGAGGTAGCAGACCCACCCAGGATCTGGTGCCACTCCCATAAAGGGCAGGTCCTGTGCGTTTTGTCAAAAATAGAACATTTTACTGAATAAGACTTGAGTTTAACAGTACACGTCATACAATAGTGCAAATCTTGACACAGGAATGTTGTTGCTGACAGTGAGAGACAACAGTGAGACAGTAAGAGAGAGAAAATGAAAGACAGTTAGAGAGAGAGAAAAAAAGAGGAGTTGCCAGAGGTGCCCTTCCCAATGTAGTGAATGTGCTCTGCTGGAACAGTTATAGAGGTAGAAGATACTCATACTCACAGATGCCAGTTGTGGATCTGAATTGCCTTATGCTGCCTAGTTGCAAGATACCCGTCCTAGGTGGATAATACGAGCCCCAGTCATCGGTTATCTGGGTGTAGCAGGCTTCTGAAACTTCCCAGTCATCCTGTGCTGCGCAAAAGGATATGAAGACCTTTTCCCTGGTAGCTTTGTCCTACTGGGGTCAGTTTCTCTTGTTTCAGGAGACTGCCCTGCACTGTTTAAAGAGGTTCCTGGCATGGGCAAGGGTTATCCTAGGTGGCTTCTCTCCCCTAAGGTGAACTTAGCACTGCATAGTTGCTGTAGTTACTTGAATAAAGAAATCTTTAGCTGCTATCTTTGGTCCCTGTCAAGGGGTCCTGGCTAAGCCAGGCCCCGGCATAACTTCTGCAGAAACTAGCTTGATCTGTGTCCTCTTACTCTGAAAACTAACTGGAGACTGACTAACTTCCTTTACCAAGACTAACTCCTCCTACAGGGGCCAATACTAAACCCTCCTGTGAGTGGTGGGGCTGAGTGTGCGTTTCAGAGGAGAGACAGGATAGAATAACACAGGATAGAAATAACACCCCTGACCGGTCTGCAATAAAGCAGGTGATACAAACAATTAACCCTTGGCTCTTCAGCTGTGCAACAGGTGTAGCTAAACAGTGTTGATACCTTGTGGGGAAAACCAGTACTACATCTCCCACTTGTGAATCTGAAACAGTGACTTACTCAGGTGCTTCAGACAGCACCTGTGCTGGGACACCACATCTAAACACACGGGGGGAAAAGTTATATAAGCAAAACGTTGTATTTGTTGGGGTGAAACGGCCAGATGCGACTTAATTTATTTGCAAATGGCAAAATATTCGCATCTGGCCATTTTACGCCACCTTCGCCAGTGGGGCGGGGGTGTGGAGGGGGCGGGACGGTGGGGGCGCAGACTCTGGGTCCACTGCATTTATAATTTTTCACGACGAAAAATTATACTGAAACCTACGCCAGCTCTGAGCTGACGTAGGTTTCAAAATTTTCGCATGGAGAGGCTCCTTGAAATCAGGATTTAAGTAGAGGCAATGCGCCTCTACATAAATCCCCTGAGCTGCGGGGACATTTTTACGCCGGGCGTAAAAAACGCCGGACTTAATAAATGTCCCCTATGGACTGGAGTCTCTGGCACTGTGTATGTAAAAGGTTCAATATTTCATAATATCACATTGTCACACAGGGATTTTCATATTCGGACACACATCTGCATAGTTTTGTGGTGTGAACTTTATATCAAAAGGGGTATGAATGCTGAGCTCGGGGGTGTGATATTTCATGCCCTCTGGTTGATTCATGCTCCCTCAGCCTAATACATTACTCTCCCTGAGCCCAGCATTCACACCCCTTTTAAAATAAAGTTTTGGATTAAAATAAAGTTTCAGATTATGTGCAACAAATAGAACAAATTTCATGGCAGCTCACTGACCGCTATCAGTCTTCTGTTTCTCGCTCAACTTTGTCTGAAGCCTGCATCCAACTTCTTCAGCCACCACTAGTCAAATGCCGAGACTTCCGGGATCGGATGGACTCGAGTATGCTTAAGTTGTGCTTATCTCTAGTAAGCATAGCTTCATTATTATGTTCCCCCTTACCCTTGTCCGCCTGGGATTGTTACATTTCCCTGGAGTTCCCCTTCAATGGAGCTTAAGGGGTTGTCTGTTAAAGGATGCACATGCAAAGGGAGAAAGAGATGCTATTGTATGGAAATTTAAGGTAGAAACTTTTAATGCAGTCACATTTTATACTATTCCTCCATGTTGAATCAGATTCTACATTTTAGCTGTGGTTTAAAATCGATAAATAAAAAGTGATTGCTTTTAAATTCAGCGCCTGAAAAATAATGAGCAAACGTAATTAAATGGATCCTCTTGTATCCTGTGATATACAGGTATATTAAGGCTTATTTCACAAAGATAATAGTTTTTTTTATTTTCTGTATTTATTGTTTAATTATCTTTAGCAGCTATGCATGGTCTATAAATTATTAATACTGTAAAAACTAAAAGATAAACAACAGTAAAGACTCACGTTCAAGGGTGACTGCGTACACTAACCATTGCTGCACAAGCAATACATAGCAGAAATAACCATTAGCATTTAAAAATGGAATTTGTACATTGTGCTGTGGCATAGGAATTCTATGGATGGACTATATGTACTTGAAGATTGCTTACTTCTCCACTTTGTAAATCTACTTTAAGGCCTAGTTCACACAATGTATTTTTTTATTTTTTAAACAATGGGCATTGTTGCAGCGGCCTATCACATTAACTACTATCGAATCCCAGCCAAAGTGTATACACACTGTATACACTCCGCCCAGGGTTCCATGCGTCCGCACAGAAAATGCGGACGCATCTATTTTGTGCCACTGCTACTCATTGAATAGCTATTCATTGAATAGACTGTGCAGACAATTTAAAGTACAACTCCGGACGTACTTCACATTGTCTGCTAAAGCTAATTGGAGTGCGAGCACACCTGAATGTGCTCGTACAGTATTTCAATTACAAAGAAGTGATATTCACTGCAGTACCGGCTGGGGTGAACATCACAGACAGTGGCCGCATGTGAACATGGCCTAAAACTTGAACTTAGCTGCACACCATAAAAGGCTGATATTAGAGCAAAAGTGTAACCACACCTCAAAGTTAATTCCTGATCCTAACTGCTCACACTTTTAGGCTATGTTCACACTACGTATATTTCCGTCCGTAGTGCGAATCGCGAATATACGCTCGTAGTTTTGAGGTTGATGCGTTCGCTTGAAAGTATACAATATACGCCTGCACAATGCACACTACGTATGAGCTTACGGCCGGATCGTATACGGCGCCGTGAAAAATGAACAAAACCATTGTTTGAGGACGGAAATGTTCCAACTCACGCCCGTGGATTTCCATGCGGTCCCGTACGGAGTACTTATTTCAGCCAAATTGAACTTGATTTTTAGATCTAAAAGGTTCTGTGTGTTTTATTGGGCTGGGCGAAGATTTCCAAGTAAATGACCTGTTTCAGATCGCTTCGAAACAAGCTAGGGAAGCATAACTGTACTACCGGTGTATGTTCGCGGTTCGCCCGCATGTTCGCAATCCGGCCGCATGTCTATTTTTCCCACGGCCGTGCTTTCAGCCGCACATGTACGGCTGCGTACAAACTACGTCCGGACTCATATGTAGTGTGAACATAGCCTTAGATGCTGTTAGAGATACACCTTTCACATATCTTTGCTAACCTGAGCTCCAAGCAGCAAGCTTGAATGTCCCACCCCGTTTGATGTTCCACCCCCTGTTTGGTTATGCAGCTTAAAGTTCGGGAAAGCCTCTTTGACTCTTTGTACTATAAAATAAAATAATTTTTCTACATTCTAGAAGCACAGATGGATAAACAGTATGAAGGGTAAAATTTATTTGACTCCTTGACCTAACAACTATGTAACAGTGTCAGCCATTAGAACCATAAATTGTAGCTGACAGATTACCTTCAAGCACTCATAACTGCATCTGCCTTCTTCGGAAAGCTGTCAGTTCACTTACACAGGCAGTGGAACCCAGACTTTTTTCTATCTGGAACAACTGGGAACTACTACTACTGCTACTACTACTAAGTTGGGCATTATTAATACATGAAGGTCTTTTTTTTCTATTTGGCCACAACAAGGAATTATGCATACATGGGGACACAAGGGAATTACCACTACAGAGGACATTACTAATATGATTACTACAGAGGGCATTATTAATACATGGGACGCAGGGGACATTACTACTATAGGGGATATTATTACATGGGGGACACAAAGAGTATTATTACTTTATGAGGGCACAGGAGTCATAACTACTGTCAGTGGCACAGGAAGAAATTTTTATTCATGAGGACCACAAGGGGCATTTACTACTGTATGGGGGCACAGGAGACATTGTTACTGCATGAATGGGCATGATTACTGTGTGTATGTGTTTGTCGATTAACAGTGTTAAATAACACTTTCTCCCAGGACATCAGTAGACATTCTAAAGCAGAAGCCCCATCAGGACCAATGGTCCTAGAAAGCACCAGAAGAGACACCTGGATGTGGGAGTGGCAGCACTAAACTCAGGGGCCTATGACAGACACTGGAAGGTGGCAGGGCAGCACTCTGACTCTCTTCTAACCTCAGAGGCCTAACACAGACAGGTGAAGGTGGTAACTGTAGCGGTACTTTAGTTTTTTCTTTAACCCGTTAGAGGACCGGGCCAATTAAAATTTTTGTGTTTTTATATTTTTCTCTTGTGCTTAAAAGGCCATAGCACTTGTATTTTTTCACCTAGTAACCAACATGAGCCCTTATTTTTTGCGCCACTAATTGTACTTTGCAATGACAGGCCGAATTTGTTCATAAAGTACACTGCAAAACCAGAAAAAAAATTAATGTGTGGTGAAATTTAAAAAAACTAAACAAACTGACTTGTCATATATGTTCCTCAAGTCGTTGCGATTACAACGATATGTAACATGTATAACTTTTATTTTATTCGATGGCTTCTAAAAAATTCGAACCATTGTTAACATATGTTCATTAAAGTCGCTCCATTCCCATGCTTATAACGCTTTTATCCTTTGGTCTATGGGGCTGTGTCAGGTGTAATTTTTTGCGCCAGTATGTGTTCTTTCTATCGGTTCCTTGATTGCGCATATGCGACCTTTTGATCGCTTTTTATTACAAAGTTTCTGGATTTGATGCAGCAGAAAGCAATCAAGTGCCGAGCCAGGATCAGCGCCATTACTGCGCAGACATTGGCTGGTGCCGGATGTGTGGATCGCTCCTCCGGGTCATCTAGGGGTTAAAATATACGAGAAAAGAAAAAAAGACCCCAATGAACAAACACACACAAAACATAAACTTTCTTTTTTTTAACATGTCAAGTAAAGTTATTGTAATCATCTGCATGTGTATCTACTGCATGTGGAGTGCCTATTTGTGTGTGTATGTACATGTGCATGTATATATCTACTGTATATAGTGTGTGTAATTATTCATTAAGGGGAATGAGGAAGGACAATTGTGGAAGTGTGCCAGAGTGCGGCACAAACGCTGAGCCACAACTCCTCTTTGACTCTTTATTAGAGTAGGATTGAACACAATCCACTCCACGGACAAATTACCAAAAGGCGACCGACTCACAAGGGGATTGCCAGCTACAGCACACTGTCAGCAGGGCTGGTGTCAGCACCAGGCTTTCCCCGGCAAGTGCTCGGGCCCACATATCTTTTAGGGGCCCAGAAGGGATAGAGGCCAGCCACTGTAATGTTCAGAGAGAGCAGAGAGAGAGAAGAAGGTGAAGGACCTAAGAATATGACCTGCAGGTCCTCAACCTCACAGTATGGAGAGAAGACAGAGAAGGAGAGGGAGAACACTGAGCTGTAACTGCTGTGTGTCAGTGTCTGAGTGTGTAAGTCAGTCAGTCATTATCATTATTGTCAGTCAGTAACTGTCTGTGTCAGTAAGTCAGTGTCAGTCACTGCTTGTGTACAATATCAACAAGGTTGAAATTCTTCTCTACCGCACTGTTCAGATGGTGCGGTGCCGCATGAATAAGCATCGAGCTAACATTAGAAATTCTTTTCTATTGCATAGTATCTCTCGACACTATCTTCTTAAACATAACTCTGATCCTAGCAGTTTGAGACTCACTATGTTGGAACAAATAGGAGAGAGTGTTCCCAATAGATAATTAACAGGGAATCGTATTGGATTTTTAAACTTTGCTCTCTGTCACCGGATGGCTTAAATGAGACATTAGAAAATACTAAGGTTTAACCAATTTTTTACAATTTTTTTTATATACTTTTTTATATACATTTTTATATACATGTTTTATTCTAATGAATTGTATATGTTTGTATGCCTTTTACTATTGCTGTTACAGGTGTCTATGTTGATTGAAGTGGGAGGTTCTCAGTTCCTCCCCTCTGACGTCATTGGTCTTTTGTTTTGTGTTATATTGTGCTGTTTTGTCAGTATAGCATTATGACTCTTGAGAAAGGAACCGGTGCGGTTCCGAAACGCGTTGAGTCTCTGTAATAAAACTATTTTATTCTTCACTCTGCCTCGATCCCAAGTTAGACCTGTGCCCCATGATCCGTGTATTTTGGTGTTGGAGGTGTTTCAGTCACTGCTTGTGTCAGTCTGTCAGTGTCTGTATAAGTAATGTGTTTGTTTATGTTAGTGGTGTCTCAAGTTATTGTGCATAGTGTGTGGATGATGTGTGCATAGTGGAAGGATGAGGGGCCAGCTGAGGCTCTGTCGCCCGAGGGCCCGCAAAAACCTGGACCAGGCCCTGACTGTCAGCACCTTCGGTAGGGCTTGGGAGCTGACAGATTCCCTTTAAAAGTAATCTGTTGGCCCACTGGTACAGTGTGTGCCTAATTTTGCCAATCACCTGCTAGAAACAGGACTACAACTTTGTCCTCCTATTCTCTTTTTACTATGTCAGCCAGTAATAACTAGGCTAGAGGAGTACAGTTTGTTTTCTTGCTTTAGCTAGTGTTCCTTATATACTAATATGTCCAGAGACTATTACCAGGCAACAGCATAAAGAGATCCAGTTAGGGGTTAAGTGCTTTGAAGAAAAAATACTTTTTCTGCTATAAGATTGTAACAGACGCTATGGTGGACTGCCAAGTTCTATTATGGTGAATACAAGTGAGGAGGATGTGATGGCCCTGGATAGTATCTCTTCACAATGAAGTAAATTTAGCTAATTTCTCAAGAATATAAGCAGAACAATTCTTACTGTGTGGTAAACCCAGGAAGCAGAAAATCATTAACAAGTCATATGGTGGGAGGAAGGAAGAGCTAAGAATCATCTATTTAAATCATTTCAATTTGATCTGTGTAAAATTAAAAAGAAAATACTCAGATTATCATTTAAAGAGGTATTTCTGGGTCTTGTAAATGAATGGCCTGTCTTAAAGCGACTCTGTACCCACAATCTGACCCCCTAAACCACTTGTAACTTCGGATAGCTGCTTTTAATCCAAGATCTGTCCTGGGGTCCGTTCGGCAGGTGATGCAGTTATTGTCCTAAAAAAATACTTTTAAACTTGAAGCCCGTGCCAAACGGAAGTGTCTGTGCCCTAACTTTGCACAACCTCTCTGTCCCTCCTCCCCACCCTCTTTATCATTAGGAATGCTCCAGGCAGATTGCTTCCTATTCCCCACCTGTATCTGCCCAGCACATGGGCTGGATCATTAAAGAGTCACTGTCGTATTTTTTTTTTTTTTTGCAGAAATCAATAGTCCAGGCGATTTTAAGAAACTTTGTAATTGGGTTTATTAGCCAAATCCACCATTATCTGCATGTAAAAAGCCTTTTCCCAGGTCCCCCCCTCCTTCCTCTTTTTCATCCACTCCAAAAAATCTGAAAATTGTGACTTGTTGCAGGAGTCGTACCCAGTCTGCTCTAGGGAGAGGGGAGGGGGGAGGAGGAATGAGGGAGTTAGCTGGCAGCAGAAAGCAGATAACAGAGGATTACAGGCATGGAGCTGGGTGACAGCTGTAATCCAAGCTCAGACAGGTCAGTGGTGACTGTCCCAGGAGATAACAGGTGAGGTATTTGTAGATTAACTCTTTGTTAGCTCTCTCCATAGGAGAACAATGAAGACAGGGGGGAGAGCTTCAAACTGCTTTTTTATGATAAAAATGCATTTTTCGGATAATAAACCCAATTACAAAGTTTCTCAAAATCGCCTGGACTATTGATTTCTGCACACAAAAAAAATTTCACGACAGTGACACTTTAACCTCTTAAGGACCAATGACGTACCGGCACGTCATGGATCACTGTCACTTAAGGACCCATGACGTACCGGTACGTCGGCCCTTTAAACGGGCGCCGCGGCCGGCCGGGTCCCGATCGGGGGAGATAGCCTGCTATAATACATAGCAGGCCATCTCTCCCTGTCGGCATGGAGGGTTGTTAACCCCCCCATGCCGACGATCGCCGCTATTGGCTGATAAGCCCATAGCGGCGATCGGAACCTTTCCGGGCCATCGGTGGCCCGATGACCCGGAACAAAATGGCGGTCGGTGCTGTCCGAGGACGGCACCGACCGCCATTACTGTAAAAAGTAATGGTGGTCACGGTACCACCGTCCCGATCGCCGTGAACGGCCGGCCGTTCACGGCGATCAAAGTCCCCACAAGTAATAAATACCTGCTCCGGACCCCTCAGCTAGGTAGCTGAGGGGTCCAGAGCAGGTATTTGTACATTACTCACCTGTCCCGGGGTCCTGATCGGCGTCTTCCGGGTTCCCGGCGTCCTCTTCATCTTGTCGGGACTTCGGCTTCTTCCGTGAGTCCCGATCGGCTTTTTCCGGCTCCAGCGTCGTCTTTTTTCGTATTTTTCCGGCTCCAGCGTCGTCTATTTTCGGATCTTGCGCTCTGCTGCCCCCTAGCGGCTGATAAGTGTAATACACGTATCAGCCACTACAGGGATGTTCAGAATGTAGTAAAAAAAAAATTTTTTTTCCCAATTTTTTTTTCTCTATTTTCCGCACCCTATCGCCGCTGAGTGTTGATCAGCATCGCACGAAAGTGCGCTGCTAATCAGCAACTCCTCCTTTTTGGCGGAGGGTGGTTTTTTTTTTATATCCTACTGCCACGGTCTGCTGATAAGTGCCGAACATAAGTGCGGCATTTATCAGCAACACCATTTTTGGCGTAGGTTTTTTTTGTATACTTACTGTAAAAAACACGTAAAAAAACACTACATTACACCACACTACATTGAATAAAGTTTTACACTACACCACTACATACCCCATATACCAATCCCCATATAAAGATGCCCCCCAGGGTGTTTTCGGTATCGGACGCATACGTTATTATTGCCTCCGACACCGAAACAGCCAGTGAGGATGAATGGGGGGTCCTTTGTTCCTCCATTCATCCTCATCCTCCTCATCATCCAGTGACGTGTCTGGGAGTAGCGTAGTGTACGCTGCCCCCCAGACACGTCTTTTCTGCCAGTACCGTCCCAATAAGAGATGACGGTATGGCGTGAAATTCTACAAACTCTGTGAGAGTACCTCAGGGTACACTTACAGATTTAGGGTACGTGCACACTGCGGAATGGCGAAGGATAACCCTTCGTGCATTCCGCAGCTGGCACCCGCCGGCGGACGAATGCAGGCGCGCGTCTCCGCCCGTGTCATAGACTCTATCCTATGCATGGGCGGATTCCATCATCCGTCATTCCATCAACACGTTGGACGGAGAGCGGAATCCGCCCGTGCATAGAATGGAGTCTACGACACGGACGGAGACGTGCGCCTGCATCAGTCCGCCGGCGGGTGCCAACTGCGGAATGCACAAAGGGTTATCCTTCGCGATTCCGCAGTGTGCACGTACCCTTAGAGTGTATGAAGGAAGGGACACCCGAATGCAGCCCCCAGATGCCCCCTCCCCCCCCCATCCTCGGAGTTAGTGGGGACATCGTCCGGGAACTGATCTTCCCACTGCTGGATAAAGGTTACCACCTGTATGGGGATAACTTTTATACCAGCACCCCCTCTTCCGGTTCCTCGCTGCCCGAGCTACTGTAGCTTGCGGCACGATCCGAACATATCAGAAGTAGTAATAGAGCCCTAATATTTAGCAGCCATGGAGCGGACCCAGCACTTCTGGATATGAAGGACCCCGTATCGCACCAGGACAACATTTTCCAGGTGACGTCCCCCACACTGGAGAAAGGGAGACCCCAGAAGAAGTGCAGAGTGTGGGGTAACAGGGGGATCAGGAAGGACACCATTTTCCAGTGTGACACCTGTCCTGATCACCCCGGCCTCTGCATACTGGATCGCTCCAAGGCGTACCACACGTCATTGGGGTTCTACATTATCTAAATTCTGTCCCTTATTCCTATTTCAGGGGTCACGTTGATCCAGGGATTATTCTGATCGCCATTATGGAGTCGGGAAGGAATTTTTCCCCTGTGATGAGGCTACTGTCGTCTGCCTCACGAGGGGTTTTTGCCTTCCTCTGGATCAACACAGGTTGAATTTGATGGACACCTGTCATTTTCAACCTTATAAACTAATAATTGGCCTAATAGCCCCAAATAAATTAGAATTGTCCCTTTTCCCCAGCTAAATAGGTATGGCCGCCATTCCCATTAGAGGAGGCCATGATGCAATTACAAAGCCTCTGTGCGGCCAGGACAGTAGAAACATCCCACAAGTGACCCCATTCTGGAAACTACACCCCATAAGGAATCTAACAAGTGGGGCAGCGGGGATATGGCCCCCTGGTGACGGCCACATTTGGGACGTGAAAATGAAAAAAATGGTATTTTTTATTTTCACGGCACATGTTCTACACATGTGCCCATCACTAGTGGGGTCCATATGCTCACTGCACCCCTTGTTAGATTCCTTATGGGGTGTAGTTTCCAGAATTGGGTCACTTGTCGGGGGTTTCTACTGTTCTGGCAGCACAGGAGCTTTGTAATTGCGACATGGCCTCCATCCCCCATTCCAGCCTCTAAATGGCGCTCTGTCCTTTTGGTGACTTGCCCTGTGCCCATATGGCAAATTATGTCCACATATGGGGTATTTTCGTACTCAGGGGAAACTACCCTACACGTTTTGTGTTCATTTTCTTTTTTAACCCCTTGTGGAAATGGAAAAAAATCAAGGCTAGACCAACATTTAGTGTAATTTTTTTTTAATTTTTACTCTAAATCATTGATCTTGTCTTGATTTTTTCATTTTCACAAGGGGTTAAAAGATAAAAAAAAACACAATGTGTAGAGCAATTTCCCCTGAGTACGGAAATACCCCACATGTGGACATAAAGCGCCATGCGGGTGCAGGGTAAGCCTCCAAAGGGAAGGTGCGCCATTTGGTTTTTGAAGGCTGGATTTGGATGGAATGGATTTCGAGGGGCCATGTTGCATTCAAAAGGCCCCTGTGTTGCCAAGACAGTTAAACCCCCCACAAGTGACCCTATTATGGAAACTACACCCCTCAAGGAATGTAACAAGGGGTGTAGTCAGCATATGGACCCCACTGGTGACGGGCACAAATGTGGAACAATGTGGCGTGAAAATGAAATATTAAATTTTTTACACTATAATGTTGGTCTAGCCTTGAATTTATCATTTTCACAAGGGGTTAAAAGAGAAAAAAAAAACACAAAATGTGTAGAGCAATTTCCCCCCGAGTCTGTTAATACCCCACATGTGGACATAAAGCGCCATGTGGGTGCAGGGCAAGCCTCTGAAGGGAAGGAGCGCCATTTGGATTTTAGAGGTTGGATTTGGCTAGAATGGATGATGAACGCCATGTCGCATTTACAGAGCCCTTGTGCTGCCAAGACACTGTAAACCCCCCACAAGTGACCCCATTCTGGAAACTACACCCCTCAAGGAATCTAACAAGGGGTGCAGTGAGGATATGGACCCCTGGATGACGGGCACATTTGTGCCATGAAAGTGAAAAAATGAAAATTTTCACTTTCACGTCACATTTTTCCACATTTGTGCCCGTCACCAGTGGGGTCCATATGCTCACTGCACCCCTTGTTAGATTCCTTGAGGGGTGTAGTTTCCAGAATGGGGTCACTTGTGGGGGGTTTCCAGTGTCTTGGCAGCACGAGGGCTCTGTAAATGCGACATGGCCCTTGAAATCCATTCCAGTGAAATCCAGCTTCCAAAAGCCAATTGGCGCTCCTTTCCTTTGGAGGCTCGTCCTGCGCCCGCTTGGCACTTTATGTCCACATGTGGGGTATTTCCGTACTCGGGAGAAACTGCGCTACATGTTTTGTGTTTTTTTTTCCCTTTTATCCCTTTGTGAAAATGAAAAATTGAAGGCTAGAACAACATTTTAGTGTAAAAAATACTTTAGTCTTTTTTCAAGCCATATTGTTTGGAAAATCTGTGAAGCACCTGTGGGGTCCAGATGCTCACCGCACCCCTTGTTACATTCCTTGAGGGGTGTAGTTTTCTAAATGGTGTCCCTTTAGGGGTGTTTTTTAGGTTTTGGCACCCCAGAGCCTCTGCCAACCTGAAGTGGTACAGTCAAAAATGACCAAAAATAACGGAGCCATTGAAATTCACTAGGCGCTCCCTTATATCTGAGGCTTGTGGTTGCGTCAAATAGCGCAATAGGGCCACATATGGGGTATTTCTATAAACTGCAGAAACGGGGCAATCAATATTGTGGTGCATTTCTCTGGTAATAGGTTTATAATTATGAAAAATATTGGATTACAATAAAATCTCTGCACAGAAAATTAAAATTTTCAAATTTCTTACACACTTAGCTTTTATTTCTGTGACTCCCCTAAAGGGTTAAAAAACTTTCTGGATGTGCTTTTGCAGAGTTTAGGGGGTGCAGTTTCTGAAATGGGGTGCTTCGTGGGGCTTTCTAACACACAGTCCCCTCAAATACACTTTAGACCTGAACAGTTCCCTAAAAATATCTGATTTTGAAATTTTACTGAAAATTTGGAAATTTGCTGCTAATGTTTTAAGCTTCCTATTGTCTAAAAAAAATGAAATATAGTTTAATAAATGCCGCCAACATAAAGTAGACATGTTGCTAATGCTATTTAATATATAATTTATGTGGTATAACCATTTTCTGTATAAGCAGAAAAGTTTTAAAGTTGGAAAAATGCATTTTTTCACAATTTTTCACGCTATTTTGGTTTTTTTCATAAAGATTCGTTATAAGTATCGACTCCAATTTACAAGAAATGTGAAGTACAATATGTCACGAGAAAACAATCTCAGAATCAGCCGGATAGGTAAAAGCATCCCGAAGTTATTAATGAATAAAGTGACACTGGTCAAATTCATAAAATTTGCTCCGGTCCTTAAGGCCATTTTAGGCCCGGTCCTTAAGGGGTTAAGGACCTGTGCAATGTTCAGCATAGAAAAAATGTTTTAGTGGCATTCCTAGTGCTGAAGAGGGTGGAGAGGAGGGACGGAGGGGTGGTGCAAAGTTAGGGCACAGATACTCCCGTTTGGCATGGGCTTCAAGTTTAAAAGTATTTTATTAGGACAATAACTGCATCACCTGCCGACCGGCCACAGGACAGATCTTGGATTAAAAGCAGCTATCCGAAGGTACAAGTGGTTTGGAAGGGGGGGGGGGTCAGTCGTTTTAAGCATAGTCTCACAATATGAGATTAAGACCTGACACCCTCACTGATCAGCTAATTGAAGGGGTTGCAGTACTTATCCGTTCTGTTCACTGCTGGGATTTGTTCCATCAGAATTCAAAGTCAAAGAAATTCGTCATGGTCTGCTAGGATCCACTACACAAAAGCTGAGTTTGTCAAGACAAGAGTACCCGTATCCTGTCTGGTTAGGTGGTTGGGTTCACGCCCACAATGGAGGGAAACTAAAGCCCCTATTACACGGGGCGATTCAGAAGAGCAAATGATTGCCGAAATGTCAGGTCCACATTTGCTTGCTCCTTGTTTTCCTCTCTCTGCCAGTGCTATTACACGTGCCGTCAGCAAGTGGGTAAGGGGTGGGGGGGGGGGCATCGCGGAGAGCTGCAAGAGGGGTGCCCGAGTGATCATTAAATCGTCTGAGCAGCCCTTAGAAGATAGCGGTGGTCTTCTGCCATTGTTTCTATTACACAGAGCGACTGCAACATGTCGTTGCTATCCTGATCGTTGATGTTTTAACATGTTAAAAGAGAATGGTCAGCCGACATTGTGCATGTCGGTTGATCGTTGTCTTCTAATACACATGTAATACATGTAATAGGGCCTTTAGTCAGATGCAGAATAGGCATTGGATGTGACACTAAAGGCAACAGATCCACCTTGTTGGGTCTAGTGTTCCCATATGGGATAGCTCCAGAAGCTATGACACCAAGATGTATCCTGCCTGAAGATAAAAGTAGCTAGGATATATTACTGAAAGTTTACCATCACATCAGAAAACCTTTGACATGTTCTAGAGACAAAAGTTTTTATCACTCGGGACTTGGATGCTCAAACCTCCATCGATTGTTGGAACCAGCCAGAAGAAATGCAGAGCTGAACACTTCTCATCCTGTCTCTCCTTCTATAAAAGTCAATCTCCGGCTGCCTGACTAGAGCTGGGAGAGAACAGGGTTGAAGACTATTACTATGTCACAAGCACATGTATTCAGGAGTTATGTACATTGTATCCTTGGGATGTTTAGACTATTATTACATTTGTTTTAGGTTTCCTATATGTTTTGGATACAGAGATGTATATACACATACTGTATACTGTACTTCATATGCATGTCAAACACTGTATTTATTGTGTGGCTGAAACAGAACACAAGGCTTCTGCTCTTTATCAGCTGCTCTGTAATGCTTTATGGGCTGTGAGCAGGATGCCTGCCAGCTTTCCATTAAGGTCTGTTATTTTTGCAGGTGAATTTTAGAGCAAGCCATTCCAACTCGTAGTGGGTACAGTGCTAAGAACAAGTCACACACTCTATGGTTAAAAGCTCAAATACTTTGTCCCTGTATTCACCCGTACATTTTACTTTTTATCCTGCAGAATGATGACATTTAAACAAACAGTTCTTCTAATACGGAAAAATTCACAGAACAGCCTTACGTACGCCTAAGCACCCACTGCTGTTTGTTTGTATAATGAGGTTTTATGTTTTTTTGGCCAGTGTTGGTACAATTTACCTGGTACTTAGTTCAGCTGGTTCTTAAAGTTTTTAAATGTGATCATTTTCCATGCTGTGCCTTTCATAGGGTTTGCATGTAACAACAAGGGTCCTGATTCTTTTCCAAGTAAACATATTTACTGCATTCAGTGAAGGTGAACATGTACACAAGTGGCCTTCTTCACTGCATGTGTCAAACCTACGTCCCATAGTTAGATTCTCTTTTGTCAATAATTTGGCTCAAATTGCACAAAAATGCACTACGGGAGTTAAAGGTCAAAGAAAAAATAGAAGCATTGTACTAGTGTTGTCTTTAATTAGAATGGGAATTTCAAGGGGGTTAGCACTGTAGCAAATTTCTGTTCATATTAAAGAGGATGTATCTTTTTATAGATTGGATACAATCATGATCACCATATAAATCCAGCTTCAAAAACAATGGCATATATAGGCAGGCTAGAGCCAATAGGGCCAGAGACACTCATTGTTAGGGGCTGGGTATTCTAGCTTATAGAGCTTGGTTCCAGGCATCCTTCTATGATGGCGGTTTAGCATTATATGGTATACGGAAAGAGACCGTCTTTGTGAGACAATGCATTTCTTATTTCTATGTCCAAGATCATTTTTAGGAGAAAATGGTAACAGAGAATTTACAACACCATTCTGTTTATTGGTATATTATACTAAGAAAATCCTAAATATATGAAAGAGAAAAGCAATAAGCGCTGCATGTGCAGGAAAATGAACTCTAAGGGAGCCACAATCACAAGTGCACAGTATGGACGCTCACCTGATGTGGTCGTACTGAATTAGGCACGACACTATTCAGAGCTTGAAATTGCAGTGGGATTGCAGCCCGCCACCTTCCGGTAACACAGCCAGGAGTTCCGTCAGCAAGATTAGCCCAAAGAAAAAATGGATAAAAGCAGTGGCTTCCCTGGCGCAGTCCGTCTGGACCAGGAGTCTGATGTCTGAATCACTGGGTTTCCTCAATGTTACCGGACACTGACTCCACGTTCTGCTGAAAAGAAGTTCTTTATTTGCATTCAGTTACACATTTCGAGGAGGCCACCCTCCTCTTCATCAGGCATGTGATGAGACATGCCTGATAAAAAGGAGGGTGACCTCTTCGAAATGCGTAGCTGAATGCAAATAAAGAACTTCTTTTCACCAGAACGTGGAGTCAGTGTCCGGTAACATTGAGGAAACCCAGTGATCCAGACATCAGACTCCTGGTCCAGACGGACTGCCACTGCTTTTATCTTTTTTACTTTGTACTAAGAAAATCATGTTCTTCTAAGACAGAGATTGCTCTTTTACTCTAATTTATCGATCTTTGTTTATAAAATCTTAAAAGATTAAGGACGGCTCTATCACCAGTTGTACATTTAAATGTACAAGGGCAATATACTTATAGTGAGTCTAGCACTAACCTTGCCCATGTAAAGATTTTAGCATGGACAGATCATTGTCAAGGTTAGTACTAGACTGGCTTTGAAAAAATGTTCCCTTTACAAATATTAATGGCTTGTCCTCCAGAATAGTCAATTTGATTGGTAGGGTACTGATACACAACACTGACTGGCTCTTCAGAAGTGTTGCAGCCACCTGATCTACACTGTGAATGGAGCCAGGAGAAAATGGCTTTGCTCACTGTGTAGTCATCATGGGGGATTTACTGCAGCTTTTCTTCTGTGCAGTTCACAATCAAACAAAGGAGACTTCATAATAAAACCTAACATGGCAGATCTTTCTTTTCCCTGAAATTATTAAAGAAAAGTCGAGTAGCCCCTATACACATTAGAAAGTTAGCCAATTCTGCTGATATTGGTGAATTTGACCAACATTTACTTGGCAACATACTATGGAATGATACCCACATACAACCATGAATGAGATCTAATCCATTATCAGTGGAACATATGGACACCATTGAGAATGCAACATCATTTTGGCACAAGTTGACTAAAAAAAAAAAAAAACTGGCTTACACGCTGTGCAACAGGTTTATTTTCCTCTGCACCCAACAAAGGGATGTTACTTTAACAAAATAGCTAGTGTCATTGGCAAATAGGACATGGCCTAAGATATGACACAGTGCAGCAAAGATTTTGGAGTAGATTAAGCCAACAAATAGTTAGCCCAAACTTAGGGCCCTATTCCACAGGACGATTATCGTTCAGATCATTGTTAAGTCATTCGAATCTAAGCTATAAACGTTCGGTTGAAAAGCAGTTAATGATTAACGACCGAACGAGAAATCGTTGATCATTTAATAAGACCTGGACCTATTTTTATTGTTGCTCGTTCGCATAGAATAAGACGTCGTTCGTTCGTTCGCAGTAGTGACAAACGCAATAGCGATGACAGACGACCGCAAGAACTATCATAAGTAACGATTATCGTTCCATGTAAATGGGTGAACGATTTAAGGTCTTTCGCAATAACGGTCGTTTACCGATAATCGTCCTGTGGAATAGGGCCCTTAGTCCAGACTAGACAATCCATAGATGCAAGTTTTTACAGTCCATGAACAACCCCTTTAAAGTTCTGTTCACAATCCTTTCAAGGTTTTGTTTACTTCATCTACACAGTGCTATTGTTTTTTTTTTGTTTGTTTGTTTTATATCAAGGATAAGGTAGTCTGCTGCTGCTGCTAAAACTTGATAGACCCACAGTCAAAGGGACCTATCTGGGCCTGCTTGGATCCAATACACTAAGGATTTACACTGTTATAGAATAGTAAGATGGTCGGATTTACAACCAAACTGGAGGAAAACTAAGCCCACGATGGTCTATAAGTGTCAGCCTATGGGACACTGGATGTGACACAGGATGCAACACATGCAGCTTTTTATAGATGGCATTCCCATATGGTATGGCTCCAGAAGACAGGACACAGCACACGATAATGTCAAAGCAAGGCACTGAAAAATTCTAATATTCCCAAGACGTGTTAATTATAGGGATTTTTATTATAGTAAAATATCCACAAAGTTGTAAGAGAGGTTCTTAAAACAACTCTGTACCAACAATCTGACCCCCCCCCCCCCCCCAAACTGCTTGTACCTTCGGATAGCTGCTTTTAATCCAAGATCTGTCCTGGGGTCCGTTCGGCAGGTGATGCAGTTATTGTCCTATAAAACAACTTTTAAACTGGCAGCCCCGTGCCCAATGACCTCTATATATATTTTTTTATATTGTAGCAATATAAAAGGAATGCTCCAGGCAGATTGTCTCCTATTCATCAGCTGTGTGAATAATGAACATGGGCTGGATCGTTAAGGCACCTGTGCAATGTTCAGACAGGAGAAAATGTCCCAGTGGCATTCCTAATGATGAACAGGGTGGGGAGGAGGGACGGAAAGGTTGTGCCAGCCTAATGCATACACAATCTAAGCCCCCGGCCGTTGGGTACAGGGCTGCAAGTTTAAAAGTTGTTTTTTAGGACAATAACTGCATCTCCTGCCGAATGGACCCCAGGACAGATCTTTGATTAAAAGCAGCTATCCGAAGGTACAAGTGGTTTGGGGGGGTCAGATTGTTGGTACAGAGTCACTTTAATACCACCAGCAGCGGAGTTCTGACTCATCAGTAATGAGCACAGTATTTCGGGTCTTTTATGAGATATGATTTTGCTGAAGAAGCATATTTTTAATAGGTAGCCCTATTGCAGTATACTGTCAGCTGTAAACATTAAATGCAGCTTCTGTCTTACTGTTCAAGATGAGATGTTCAGTTTCACTATAGTAAATCAGTTTTTAAGTTCATGAATGATTCAAGATCTATCCTTAGTGTTTGAAAAAGTTCCATGGAGGAGGAACTCCCCTCCCCCCATATCTAAAAATAAGGTATATGAAAATTGGTTTTCCCTACAATACATAGCACTGTTAAAGCAAAATGAGTTTTTTGAGATGCACAAAATCTGGTGGTAGATGGTTGAAAATGGCAAAGGAAGCAATACTCACCTGACAGATGCCCTACCATTTCACATACTGCTGCAGCCAACTACTGGCGTTGGCAATGTATGGCGGTGCTTTGGCCAGTGATTGGCTGCAGTGGTCATGTGAGTATATGGATGTGTCGACTCTGAAGATATACTAATAAACTAATGGGAAGGACTGGATCAGGGGGAACGTAGTGTAGGGAATATGTTAGATGAGTAAGGGTTCTTTTGTTATTGTATACCATTTCTTTATTTTGCAAAAGTATTTTTTATGGCGGTCATGTTTCCTCTATGGAGAGGTGAGAGGTAAGTCATCACTAGACTACTGTGCCCTACTTTATAACTTGATACTGGTCACAGATTCTCTGTGTATGATGCAAGGCTTCTTTGGTCAGTGATTGGCTACAGTGGTCGTGTGGGTAAATGGGTGTGTCACCACTACAGCTATGTTAGCTAAGGGCTGTGTAATTACATGCCCAGACAGTTTCAAATAAGCTGGTGGACACTCACCTACGCAGCCCATATGTGGCTTGATAATTCTGCAGCAAAGGCTGTATATCTCATTAGCAATGTCCATGAAGAAGTTGAATTCTTCATAAAAAATAATTAAGTTCATACTTACCTATTCTTCCCCCAGTGTCCTGCAGCCCATGTTAGCCACTCACTGACGCCCATGTTATCACTCACTGATGCTTCTGGCCGCGTTTCTTCAGTGACAGGTGGCTCAGCCAATCACTGGCCGAATGATGTTACAGAAGGAACATTCGTAACTACGCACAGTGTGATTAACCAAATAGGAATCTATGGGTGCTAAACTTGTCCATAATTGCAAATCCAAAATAAGGGACAAATTTATAGAACATGCTATTGTAGCCATAAATAAATCGCGGTGCGCGGAAACAGGGGAGCTCAAGTAGAGGAATTTATAAGAGGAGTAAAAATAATTTTGTTATTTCATACCAGTTTTTTACTTTTCAAAAGTTGTTTGTTATGGTGGTCATGTTTCCTCTATGGAAAGGTGAGGGGTAAGCCATCACTACACTGTTCTTTTCAGATCCTCATGCTTTGTAACTTGATGCTGGTGGATGAAAAAACATTTTCATGGTCACTTTTTTTTTAACCCCTTAATGACCACAGGCGTAAATGTACGCCCTTGGCAGCCCGTGCCTTAACGCAAACGGGCGTACATTTAGGCCTGAGGTTTCCCGATAGCCGGTCAATGCTGGCGATCTATGTACAAATAAATATTTAACTTTTATCTGCACCCCTCAGTCGGTTAGGCTGAGGTGTGCAGACAAGGTGTGTGTGGTGTGTAGTGCACCATACTCAACTGATCCGGAGCGACGAATCGGCGATCCCACGGCGTCCTCTTCTCTCCGTCGTCTGGTTTCGGCTCCCGTCGATTTCGGCCTTTTCGGCAATCTTCGGCTATCTTCGTACGGTACGTTGTACTGCCCCCTAGCGGTTGATTAGTTTATTTAATACACTAATCAGTGGCTTTGAGGTGAAGAAATAGCTTTTCTTTTCTTTTTTTCCCCTCAATTTTTCTTTGCGCCCTTCCGCCGCTGAGTGCTTGATCAGCATCGCACGTAAGTGCGCCACTGATCAGCAACTCCCCTTCTTTGGCATAGGGTTTTTTCCCCTCCCACCCCCCTTTTTTCTATACCCTACTGCCACTGTCTGCTGATAAGTACAGCACATAAGTGCGGCATTCATCAGCAACACCTTTTTTGGCGTAGCTGTTAAAAACACGTTATAAAAACCCACTACATTACACTACACTAGCCCACATTACAAATTACATTACTTGAAATAACAGTTTTACACTACATCACATTACATTTACATACCCCTCCCCATATACCAATCCCCATATAAAAAATGGCCCACAGGGTGTGGGAGGAGGCATACGGGGGATCCTTCTTTCCTCCAATCATCTTCATCATCATTATCATCATCCAGTGATGATGACTATCCACCTAGGCGTCCAAGGAGGACGCCTCGGGCTGCCCCCCAGACACATCATGCCATCCAGCCCCCTGCTCCCCAGACAGGTGACCCCATCGCGCCCCCCAGACAGGTAACCACATCTGGACCCCAGAACCCCAAAATTATCAGCCCCAGATTCCTGGCTTTGTGGCAAAGGCGGGAATACAAATTAACCCCACGGGTCTCAGAGGACTTTTTCAAGCTCTTTTTCTCTGATGACCTTATAAATTTGATGGTGGCGCAAACAAACTTGTACGCGCACCAATTTCTAGCCCAGAATCCCTCCTCTTCTTTTGCTAGACCCATGGCATGGACCCCTGTTGACAACATTTTGGGGACTCCTGCTGCACATGGGCCTAGTAAAAAAAAACACAATGCGGCAATACTGGAGTGGGGATATTATGTATAATACCCCACTTTACACTTAGGCTATGACACAGTTTCGATTCTTGCATTATAATGACAATACAAGTTGCCCCCCACGAGATGATCCCTCATATGACCGACTGTACAAAGTACGGCCGGTTATAGAGCATTTCTCAGCCAAATTTACTGAGATCTACATCCCAGAGAAATACATCTCAGTAGATGAGTTCCTCCTGAGCTTCAAAGGAAGACTCCATTTCCGCCAGTACCTTCTCAATAAGAGATCGTGGTATGGCGTGAAATTATACAAACTCTGTGAGAGTACCTCAGGGTACACTTACAGATTTATAAGAGTATATGAGGGTAGGGACACCCGAATCCAACCCCCAGAATGCCCCCCTTCCTCGGAGTTAGTGGGAAGATCGTTTGGGAACTAATCTTCCCACTGCTGGATAAAGGTTATCACCTGTATGTTGATAACTTTTATACCATCATCCCCCTGTTTCGGTCCCTCGCTGCCCGAGCTACTGTAGCTTGCGGCACGATCCGAAAAATCAAAAAGGCCTCCCAAGTCATCCGGTTACATAACTGATGGCAAGGGGTGTGAGCAAGGCATATGCCTGTAAAAATATGTTGTTGGTCAGATATAAGGACAAATGCGATGTCCTTATTTTGACCACAATTCACAGGAACAGCGCCACCCTTGTTCCTGTACGAGGTACCACAAACATAGTGAACAAACCTGATTGTGTTCTAGACTACAATCAAATATAGGAGGAGTATATCTGGTACAAACAGCGATGTACAACGCTTTTGTGCTGTACCGATGCACCCGGGAAAATACCTTGAATTCTAGGAAGCAGTGATCAAAGCCCTTATATTCGGCAGCCACGGAGCGGGCCCCAGCGCTTCTGGATATGAAGGACCACGTATCATACAGGAAAAACATTTTCCAGCTGAAGTCCCCCACACTGGAAAAAAGGGGAGATCCCAAAAGAAGTGCAGAGTGTGCCACGAAAGGGGGATCAGGAAGGACACCATTTTCCAGTGTGACACCTGTCCTGATCACCCCGGCCTCTGCATAAAGCATTGTTTCAAGGCGTACCACACGCCTCTGGAGTTCTAAATTTTCTAAATTCTGTCCCTTATTCCTATTTCAGGGGTCACGTTGATCCAGGGATAATTTTGATTGCCATTATGGAGTTGGGAAGGAATTTTTTCCCTGTGATGAGGCTACTGTTGTCTGCCTCACAGGGGTTGTTTGCCTTCCTCTGGATCAACAGAGGTTGAATTTGATGGACTCCTGTCCTTTTCAACCTTATAAACTAATTATTAGCATAATACCCCAAAATTAATTAAAAATTGTCCCTTTTCCCCAACTAAATAGGCATGGCCCCCATTTCCATTAGAGGCTTGCCATGTTGCATTTACAAAGCCTCTGTGCTGCCAGGACAGTAACCCATTCCTGACAAGTGACCCCATTCTTGAAACTACACCCCTTAAGGAATCTAATAAGGGGGGTAGCGGGGATATGTACCCCTTGGTGACGGACACATTAGTGTTGTGAAAGTGAAAAAAAAAAAAAAATCATCTTCACAGCACATGTTCTACTTATGTGCCCGTCACTAGTGGGGTCCATATGCTCACTGCACCCCCTGTTAGATTCCTTGAGGGGTGTAGTTTCCAGAATGGGGTCACTTGTGGGGGGTTTCTACTGTCCTGGCAGCACAGGAGATTTGTAAATGCGACATGGCCTCTATCCTCCATTCCAGCCTCTAAATGGCGCTCTGTCCCTTTGGTGGCTTGCCCTGTGCCCATATGGCAGATTATGTCAACATGTGGGGTATTTTAGTACTCAGGGGAAATTACGGTAAACGTTTTGCATTTACTTTCTCTGTTAACCCCTTTTGGAAATGAAAAAAATTAAGGCTAAACCAACATTTAGTGTGAAAAAATGTACATTTTTAGACTAAATCATTGATCGTGTCTTTATTTTTTTCATTTTCACAAGGGGTTAAAAGATAAAAAAACACAAAATGTGTAGAGCAATTTCCCCCAAGTACTAAAATACCCCACATGTGGACATAAAGCGCCATGCGGGTGCAGGGTAAGCCTCCAAGGGGAGGGAGCATCATTTGGCTAGAATGAATAGTGAATGCCATGTCACATTTACAAAGGCCCTGTGTTGCCAAGACACTGGAAACCCCCCACAAGTGACCCCATTCTGTGAACTGGACCCTTCAAGGAATCTAGTAAGGGGTGCAGTGAGGATATGGACCCCTTGATGATGGGCACATTTGTGCCGTGAAAATGGAAAAATGAATTTTTTTTCACTTTCACGTCACATTGTTCCACATTTGTGCCCGTCACCAGTGGGGTCCATATGCTCACTGCACCCCTTGTTAGATTCCTTGAGGGGTGTAGTTTCCAGAATTGGGTCACTTATGCGGGTCTTTGTAAATGCAACATGGCCCTCGAAATCCATTCCAGCCAAATCCAGCCTCCAAAAGCCAAATGGCGCTCCTTCCCTTCGGAGGCCCGTCTTGCGACCGTATGGCACTTTATGTCCACATGTGGAGTATTTCCGTACTCAGGAAAAACTGCTCTACACGTTTTGTTTTTTTTCTCTTTTAAACCCTTGTGAAAATGAAAAATTCACGTCTATGCCAATGTTTAATTATAAAAAATTTAATTTTTACACAACATCATTGATCTAGTCTTGACATTTCTCATTTGCACAAGGGGTTAAAAGAGAAGAAACAAAACAAAACGTGTGTAGAAATTTCCGGAAATACCCCACATGTGGACTTAAGGCGCTATGCGGCCGCAAGACGAGCCTCCAATGGTAAAGAGCGCCATTTAGCTTTTTGGGGCTGGATTTGGGTAGAATGGATTTCGAGGGCCATGTTGCATTCAAAAAGTCCCTGTGCTGCCAAGCCACTGAAAACCACCCACAAGTGGCCCCATTATGGAAACTACACCTCAGGGAATGTAACAAGGGGTGTAGTAAGCATATGGACTCCAGTGGTGACGGGCACATATGTGGAACATATGGCATAAAAATTAAATATAAAATTTTTTACATTATAATGTTGGTCTAGCCTTAAATTTTTCATTTTCACAAGGGGTTAAAAGAAAAAAAAAAAACACAATATGTGTAGCGCAATATCTCCTGAGTCCATAAATACCCCACATGTGGACATAAAGCGCCATGTGGGTGCAGGGCAAGCCTCCGAAGGAAAGTAGCGCCATTTGGATTTTGGAGGCTGGATTTGGCTGGAAAGGATGATGAACACCATGTCGCATTTACAGAGCCCTTATGCTGTCAAAAAACTGGAAACTCCCCACAAGTGACCCCATTATGGAAACTACACCCCTCAAGGAATCTAACAAGGGGTGCAGTGAGGATAGGGACCCCTTGATAATAGGCACATTTGTGCCATGAAAGTGAAAAAATGAAATGTTTCCACATTTGTGCTCGTCACCAGTGGGGTCCATATGCTCACTGCACCCCTTGTTAGATTCCTTGAGGGGTGTAGTTTTCAGAATGGGGTCACTTGTGGGGGGTTTCCAGTGTCTTGGCAGCACAAGGGCTCTGTAAATGCGACATGACCCTTGAAATCCATTCCAGTGAAATCAGGCTTCCAAAAGCCAATTGGCGCTCCTTCCCTTTGGAGGCTCGTCCTGCGCCCGCTTGGCACTTTATGTCCACATGTGGGGTACTTCTTTACACAGGAGAAACTGCGCTACACTTTTTTTTTTCCTTTTATCCCTTTGTGAAAATGAAAAATTGAAGGCTAGAACAACGTTTTAGTGTAAAAAATACATTTTCCTTTTTTCACGCCATATTGTTCGGAAAATCTGTGAAACACCTGTGGGGTCCAGATGCTCACCACACCCCTTGTTACATTCCTTGAGGGGTGTAGTTTTCTAAATGGTGTCCCTTTAGGGGTGTTTTTTATGTTTTTTCACCCCAGAGCCTCTGCCAACCTGAAGTGGAAGTCAAAAATTACCAAATATAACAGAGGCATTGAAATTCACTAGTCGCACCTTTATATCTGAGGCTTGTGGTTGCGTCAAATAATGCAATAGGGCCACATATGGGGTATTTCTATAAACTGTAGAAATGGGGCAATAAATATTGGGGTGCATTTCTCTGGTAATAGGTTTATAGTTATGAAAGATATTGGATTACAATAAAATTTCTGCACAGAAAATTTACATTTTCAATTTTTGTACACACTAAGCTTTTATTTCTGTGACTCACCTGAAGGGTTAGAGCACTTTCTGGGTGTGCTTTTGCAGAGTTTAGGGGGTGCAGTTTCTGAAATGTGGTGCATTGTGGGGCTTTCTAACATACAATACTCTCAAATACACTTTAAGGCTATGTTCACACTGCGTGAACTTACGATCGTATTTAAGACCGCAAAAATACGAACGTAAGTTTGAGGTTCACTGATATGAATGTAATACAATGGAACTACGGCCGGGAAATGCACACTACGTACGAACTTACGGTCGGATTTTATACGGCCCCGTGAAAAACGAACAAGACCATTATTTGCGGCCGGAAATGCTGCACCTACGGCCGTGAGTTTCAATGCGGATGTGAACGTACATCTGATATCTGCCAAAGTAAACTTGATTTTGATATAAAATATATTCTGAGTGGTTTCTCGGGCTGGGCGCCATATTTAAAGTAAACGACCTGTGTCAGCCAGCTTGAAATCATGCTAGGAAGCCACATTAAACAACGGCCGTATGTTCACGGCTAGCACTTACGGTCGGAAGTGCGATCGGACATACGACCGTATGTGCGAACGCAAATCCACGGCCGTGAAAAATTACGACCGTAAGTTGACGCAGTGTGAACATAGCCTTAACCTGAACAGGTCCCTAAAATAATCATATTTTGAAATTTTGCTGAAAATTTAGAAAATTGCTGCTAATGTTTTAAGCTTTCTATTGTCTAAAAAAAATAAAAGAAAGTTTAATAAATGCCGCCAACATAAAGTAGACATGTTGCTAATGCTATTTAATATATAATTTATGTGGCATAATCATTTTCTGTATAAGCTGAAAAGTTTAAAAGTTGGAAAAATACAATTTTTCACATTTTTTCACGTTATTTTGTCTTTTTTCATAAAGATTCGTTATAAGTATTGACTCAATTTTACCAGGAATGTAAAGTACCATATTTCACGAGAAAACAATCTCAGAATCAGCCGGATAGGTAAAAGCACTCCAAAATTATTAATGAATAAAGTGACACATGTCATATTCATAAAATTTGCCTCGGTCCTCAAGGCCATTTCAGGCCCGGTCCTTAAGGGGTTAAATTCATCATCTTCTGTTTCCTCCAAGTTTATAAAGGAAGTTGTATGAGACTGAAAACATTTGTCTACTTTTTATTCCGAGAAATTGCTATGAGCATGCCTGTTAATACAGTTTAGCTCTTCTTAAGGACAGTTGTTTTTTATTTTTTAAATCCCATATAACCTCTTTAACTTACAGGTAATTTTTTTCATGTCAGTGTATTGTACTTGTGGAAATATAAAAGCCACCCTACAAACCAAGAAATAGAAATACTTGATAAAATGAGAAACAGCTCAAAATCAAGTGCAAAAAGGACATACTGTACATATTGTTGTACATTGCAGTGTGCGAAAGAAGGCACTCAGTATTAGTACATGATAGAGTAAAAGAAAAAACACATTGTCAAAAACTCCTTTTCATAGTAAATTGACTGTTAAAAATGCATACTACAATAAAAGAAAATGCAGTTGTTTTTATTGTTGAAAAAGAGCAATACTGAGAGCTTTCAATTTCACCTTAATCAGCATCTCCGAGCTTTTCTCCAGAGATGAATAGCGTATGGGAAATATGGAATTCAAGATAAACACAATGCCAAATGGGCAAAATATTCCTATAGATTAATGTAAAGCACTGCACAGAGAAAACACTTACAGAAAGACTCCTTCAGCTTGTGGCATAACTCCAATGGCGACAGGCCACAAGATTACTTTGGGGCTGGTGGGATGAAAAGCAGAATGCTGAGAGGTCACCCCGCCCATGGTGTCAGCAACAGTTCCAATTGCTTCAATTGAACATTGCACTATTGTATATAAAGGTCATATTTCTATTTTATAGTTTTTCAGTTTTTTTGCAGTGATTTCACAAAATCAATGTGGTATATTTATTTTCCAAAACTTGGGGAAAAAAGTTGCCAATACCATGACATAGATGATACTAGAAAATGGAGAAGCAGTCTGATGCTTGTACAGAAATAAAGATAAGAATGGCTTTTAGGGCGGCAGACAATATAATGTGGCAATAAAATAGTAATGAAGGAAAAATATTTAAATTCAATTAGGGTAGCACACTAGGTGCAGTAGCAGCCAACACCTGCTGACTCTATTCACATATCTGCAAAAAGAAGCGGAATAGTGGCCCAGGTACTCCAGCATAACATGCATTTTCTATATTCACTTGGGGGGGGGGGGGGGTTATTAAGTATGCCGGTATTTACGAGTATTCCGGTCTTACATTAGGCCCGATTCCTTTTCCCCAGGCGCGGGCGGCCACTCCTCCTCTCCGCCTTGACACCCCCCGAGCTCCCCCTGCACACCCATCGGGCGAGCAGGGCGTATGTCCCTGCCAGAACATTCATGAACGCCCCCCTTTATGTTCTTGCTAATAGATAACAGTCCTGAATGCAGATAACCCCTTACATTTGTATTACTTGTTCTTGCAATCCCTCTGCTATTGAAGAAAACTCACTTGAACCAGCACTTTAGTCCCTTAGCTATTGTGCAATTACAATCTAGCTGGGAACAATATAGATAAAATATAGAATTAAATATTGGAAGAGCTCTATAAAATCTGAACTATATTAGTTTAGCGGAGACAAGCCATAATCAGGATTCCACATTATGTAGAAATATATTTTTGGTTAAAGTCGATATTAAAGCTTTTAAAATCTAAGACAAATGACTCATTTTGCTCAAGCGGCAATTGGAACTCATAAAAGTCTATATTATTTAGTTAGTAAATGTGCTTTTAGAAGCTGACCTGCAGGATGCAGTAAAAATAATATACATCCAAATTGTAGGGTTAAATGCGGGTGATAAAGTAGTACTAAACACAAAAACAGCCTTCTGTGGGCTGCATTATTTGTGCACCTTTTAATGTAATGAATTCTTAGCTTAAGCCTAAGCGTCAGAGGTTTTTTTTCATTGCAGGTGGCTGTAAGCGGGGTAAACAGTTTCTTTATATATCACTTTAAGAGACTGTGTACTTGCCTAAGGGAGTACTAAGCTTATTAAATTATTTTGGACCTTTATTATAACTGGCAATTTAATGCCTTATACCTGGTAGAGCACTTACTTGTGATGTGTTTAATACCTGTAGCTGGATTGGTGGGATGATGGTATTCGATGGTGCCACAATGCTCTGTCCAAGTAGCTGGAAGCTAGAAGGATTTATTTCTTGGCTTTCAGATGATAAGCGAAAGAGACACCAATTTTTTTTTTACGCAATTTGCATAACTTCTGTAAAATTGCACCATTTTACCATGATTTCACTTAATTGTAGTAAATACTGTATGTGACACTACAGAAATGGTGTTTCAATAGTACTGCAATCATATGTGCAGTTATGCAGAGGGCTATGGGTAGGTATTCAGTGCATTGTCAGCACAGCTTGAGTTGCCCATATCACTGTCTGTTTCATAACACCGCATGTACAATTATAAAAGAGGCTGTGGGTAAGGAGACATGAAAAAGTTATGCTGTAGAGTGCCAGTGCTAGTCCAGCACACAGGTGTGATGTTGGTACCTGTTTTGTATATGGCCAGTTTATATCTCCAAATGGTTGGTAAACTTCCTGGTTTGTTGCAGGTCCTTTGGGCTCTTGTCACGGCAACCTGGAGTGGAAACTGACCCACCTGGGATGTCGATAACGCTACCCACAGAGAAGGGGAAAAATAACCCAAGGTGTACGGTGGTGTGTGTATTGGTGCAGGTATATACAGAGATAGACAAAAATACAACAGTTTACTGTAGAACTTTGGCAAGGTTAAAGTACAGGCTTTGTTGGCTGCTCTCCCCTACTGTTAACTTAGCAGTGCATAGTGAAAAAGGTTTCTTGCATAGAGAAAAGAGTCTTTTGCTGCATCTGCGCTTGGTTCCTGTCAGGGGTCCTGGCAAAAGCCAGGCCCTGGCTTAACTACAGCAGGAAGTTGGTTTTGTGTGTCCTCTCTCACTAGAAAATTAAGTAAGACTAACTTCACTTCCTCCACCAGTATAACTCCTCCTTCAGGGGCTAAATCTAAACCCTCTTGTGATTGGTGGGGCAGAGTGTGTGCAAGAAAGAGGCTAGAGAGGATAGCAGGAAAGAGCACATATGAGTGGTCAGCATATAACACATGGTACAAGATACTTAACCAATTACCTTCCTTCAGCTGTGTATGAGAAATACATGTATAGAAGAGTGACTACTAGTGGGGAAATTACATACTTCATCCACCACTTAACCTGAGTGCGAACTTTAGGACGGGTGCATAAGAGAAAACTAGTAGTGGGATACCACATATGGGTAGGCAACAGGGAAGAAGACAGTGACATCATGTATATTGAGGCTGGCATTATGACTAGGGATGAGCGAGCCGAACCGTAACGAACCAGATTAGTTACGAACTTTGCAAAAAGTTCGGTTCGTCACCGAACCGAACTTTGAGAAAGTTCGTAGCGAATCTGGTTAAAATAACAATAACAAATAAAATCTAAGACATCTTTAAAAAGTGATGCAAACACCTCTGGAATGCATCTGGGAAAGCAGGGAAACAGTATTAGAGAAATCGGCATTACGGGGTTAGCGATCCTATGCAGTAATGCCGATGCCTCTAATGGTTAATATATATAATTAATAGAACATATTTTCGTTGTAATAAAGTCACTTTTGTTGTTCAATAATTTAATTAAAATGATTCCATCATTGTGCAATTAAATATACTGTTAAAATAAATATATATATAAATATATGTATATTTATATATATATTTATTTTTTTACAGTATATGAATTCGTTTAAATTAAATTATTGAACAACGAAATTAATTTTATTACAACGAAAATGTGTTTTATTAATTAAATATTAATTATTAAAGGAAGCTCTATTAAGCCGTTAATTCATATACCCGGTAATAGAGCAAACTGTAATAATCAATACTTTACTTTAATTAAAACATCAAATGTTTCTTCTAATTATGTTATCACAATAGCATTATTAAAAGAAAATTTTTGAATCATATGTGCGCTCAGCTGATCAGCTGATCGGCTGAGCGCACATAGAATTAGCGGGTCCGCAGCACAGTGACTTCATTGTGCTGTGGACCAGCGAAGAGGACACATGGGGACATCGGATGGTGAGTATAAAGCTCTCCACATCCCCTCCCCAGCACTGCACCCATCTCAGCAAGGAAGGGGGGGTCACTTAACCCCTTCCTTGCTGGTATGGGTGTATTCTGACATCGGTCTGGCCCTCAAGGGGTTAAGGGGGATGCAATGCATCCTCCCTTAACCCCTTGGGGGCAAGACTGTAAGCAGCGATTTGTAAAGATGCTGCATACTGTAAGGTGCACAACACCGCTCACAATGATGGGTGTTGTGCTCCTGTTTGTGTGTTTTTTGTGTGTTTCTTCCTTTTTTGTTTTTCAGATATCGGTATCCTGTGGATTATGTCGTATTGTATTTTTTTTTAAATAAAATTGTCAATGAGGGGTGTGGGGGTGTTTTTATTTGAATAAAAAAATTTTTTCACTTGTGTCTTGTCTTTATTTCTTTACTTTATAGACTTAGTAGTGGAAGCCGTCTAATAGACGGAATCCATTACTAAGTCGGGGTCTAGTGTTAGCCGGTATAAAATGGCTAACACTAACCCCCTATTATTACCCCAGTACCCAATGCCACCAGGGGTACTGGGAAGAGCCGGGTACCAGTGGTCCCGGAGCGTCAAAATTGGTGCTCAAGGACTGGGGCGGCAGCAGGCTGGTAATATTTGAGCTGGGGAGGGCCTAAACCAATGGCTCTTCCCACCCTGGTGTTACCAGGCTGCTGTCGCTTGGTTTTTAACCCGGCTGGTTATGAAAATAGGGGGAACCCTACGCGTTTTTTTTTATTATTTATTTATTTTATTTTTTTTAAAACAGCTCCGGGACCACTGGCACCCGACTCTTCCCAGTACCTCTGGTGGCATTGGGTACTGGGGTAATAATGGGGGGTTAGTGTTAGCCATTTTATACCGGCTAACACTAGGCCCCGACTTAGTGATGGATTCCGTCTATTAGACGGCTTCCACTACTAAGTCTATAAAGTAAAGATATAAAAACAAGGCACAAGTGAAATTTTTTTTTTATTCAAATAAAAACACCCCCACACCCCTCATTGACCATTTTATAAAAAAAAAAAAAATCCAAACAACCGCTGGTCATCGACGTAGTTCATCGAATCTGATGTAATCCACAGGATACCGATATCTGAAAAACAAAAAGGGAGAAACACACAAATAACACACAAACAGGAGCACAACACCCATCATTGTAAGCGGTGTTGTGCACCTTACAGTATGCAGCATCTTTACAGATCGCTGCTTACAGTGTGGCACCGAAGGGGTTAAGGGAGGATGCACTGCATCCCCCTTAACCCCTTGGGGGCCAGACTGATGTCAGACTGCACCCATCCCAGCAAGGAAAGGGTTAAGTGACCCCCCTTCCTTGCTGGGATGGGTGCAGTGCTGGGGAGGGGGTGGGGAGAGCTTTATACTCACCATCCGATGTCCCCATGTGTCCTCTTCGCTGGTCCGCAGCACAATGAAGTCACTGTGCTGCGGAGCCGCTAATTATATGTGCGCTCAGCCGATCAGCTGATCAGCTGAGCGCACATATGATTCAAAATGTTTCTTCTAATAATGCTATTGTGATAACATAATTAGAAGAAACATTTGATGTTTTAATTAAAGTATTGATTATTACAGTTTGCTCTATTACCGGGTATATGAATTAACGGCTTAATAGAGCTTCCTGTAATAATTAATATTTAATAAATAAAACACATTTTCGTTGTAATAAAATTAATTTCGTTGTTCAATAATTTAATTTAAACGAATCCATACTTGTGCAATTAAATATACTGTAAAAAAAAAAAAAAAATTATTAAATTATTGAACAACGAAAGTGACTTTATTACAACGAAAATATGTTGTATTAATTAAATATATTAACCATTAGGAGAGTCGGCTCGGCATTATTGCCGGCTATTTTTTTTTTCACTATTTTTGCACTTTGATTTTTTCCACTTTTTTTATTGTTATAGCAACTGCAACTACACGAAACTATACCCTATCACACTCCCACTATTGTAGCTGCAATCAATCAGCCGGTATTGCAAGGTTAGTTTTCAGTTCAGTTCGTCAGAACCCGAACTTCAGGAAAGTTCAGGGGATCGAACCGAACCGAACTTTTCAAAAGTTCGCTCATCCCTAATTATGACAGATCGTGTGATCATGGATAGCACTTAAGAAAACTGAAAGACTCCACTGGAGGTTAATAGACTGAATTCTGCAGCTCAAAAATGGGAGCTAAATTCTAATAACATTCTCAAAAATGCTTGTACTTTTGAAATATGTTTAATTTAACATAAAGCATCAGTTTTGACCTTGTTTTATTAATGATACACCCCATTAAAACATAGTTTAAAAACTTCTCTGAACTCCCACTAATCAGCATTGTGAAGGAATTACTGTGTTCCAGCACTTGAAGTAGCCTTTCCAGAGGTACAGTGCCATTCATACAGGTGTGGCTGTGCTTGGTACTGCACCGTACATCCATTAACTAATGAACAGAGACCTTGAGGTTTGATACTCACTGTTTAAACACTAAAGGCCACTCATGTTGCTGTTTATAGGTGCTGTTCAATGGCTCTATACAACCTAGAGTCTATAAGAAACCATATTAGTGCTGTCTGTAGAAGCCCATAAGAATTGAGTTAAGCCTACATAAGCTCCTCTGCCCTGAGTATTACCAGTGAAAAACTCTTTTAAACAGCTACTGTAATCAAACTACACCCTTCAAAACTAGAATTGAGTGCCGCCATTTATGATCTGCTTCATATAAAGCCAAGCTCAAATTAAATCCAGAAAAAAGCCATCTGAAAAGATTACATAAATATTCTTTACAGTAAATGAGGGTTTCCAGATGTCTATAAAACATTGTTATGTGATTTATTCAACAAGGAGCCTCTCATTTCTAAACTGACGTTGTAATGTGGATGGCACACATCTTTCAGTAAATAAGCTTAAATAATTTTCCAAAGCCCACCCTCTCAAATTACTACAGTGTGGCCCATATTGATGACAATATATCCGCTAAGAAAAATACTGAGGCATGAGAGACAAAATAGATGTCAAAAGTACATATGGCACAAGTCACTTTAATACAAAGCTAAAGCTGATGAATGAGAAAATAACGGAGATGCCATCCTAAAAGGCTTTTTTAAAGCTACTGAAACATCTGTTGTAGACATCCATTCTCATCTCAAGCCTTTATCTTTTGCGGAGTTAGACTTTCTTTACATATAGCATTTTGGCTAGTATTTGGTTTGTATTTTTAGTGAAACAGGGAGTGAATCCAAAACCTGGTGTCATGTCAAATACAGACCAAAATGAACTACAAAAGGAAGACCAAATAGTGACTGAATGCCACCCTATGCAGATGCTAAAGCTGTATGTGGAGTATAGAGCTGGCAACACTTAAAAGAGAAGTCCCATGAAAATAATAATAAAAAAAAATGACAGGAGGGCATGGAGGGTGGGGGAACATAGTAAAGAAACTATAAGAGAAGCTGCAACTATAAGAAGCTGCAACTTCACGGCCCACTGATGGATTGCCTAATTAGCTAGTCAGTGACACCTCCCACCCCAGTCATTGATTGGCTGAGCGGGCAATCCATCAGTCGGGTTCATGACATTGCACTAGGAGGAGCTGCAGGAGGCTGGCGGCTGTCAGTGACACCTGGGTGCAGCACTACGGGGGCACAAAGAGAGGTAGGTATTAGAGATGAGCCAACCTCGAGCATGCTCAAGTCCATCCGAACCCGAGCATTCGGCATAGCGGGGGTTGCTGAAGTTGGATAAAGCTCTAAGGTTGTCTGGAAAACATTAATACATGGATATGTTTTCCACATAGCCTTAGGGCTTTATCCAGGTTCAGCAGCCCCCGCTATGCCGAATGCTCGGGTTCGGATGGACTTGAGCATGCTCGAGGTTCGCTCATCTCTAGTAAGTATACTTTGTTTATTATGTCCATGCCCCCCCCTCCCCCGCCTTCCTGTCATTTTTTTTATTTTATTTTCAGAGGACTTCTCCTTTAATGATCTCATTAGTGGCATATTATGGAGCTATAAGCACTCTCTACCTCCTTGACACATCACCTGCCACCCCACTATCCCCAACTGCAGAGGCTTTGAATACCACCTTAATATAGTATGTACAGGGATATAAAATATGTATATATTTTATGTGAATCTAATATGAGAAAAATGGCATCCAGAATTGGGAACATAGTATAAGGGCGGTCTATCTATCACTATGGGAGATTCAACAATGCAAGACCCTAAAATCTTACTTGGCAAATTGGTAACACAAAACTGTCTATTAGATTCATTTCTGAACACAGCTGATAGTGCCCCTGAGCTATAATGGATTTGTTGCTAAATTCCTAATATGTTCTCTAGGTGCTATTATCCCAACTTGCTCTACACAATATTTCCTTTAGGCCATACAGCAAAATACAACCTGAAAAACAATATGCTATTAGATAATAAACCCACAAAGATAATCCGGGGGAAATGACATATACTCGATCTCTGGATAGTAGTCAGGCCTATTATACCACAGGGCTATTTGTCATTGCTGAGACATTACAGCTGATGTTGAATGCATTCACTAGCTAAAATAATAAGTCAATTATAGTAGGATCCTATCTTGCTTGTGCAGAAGTACTTTAAGAAATATTTCATGTATTGCTCCAAAATAGTATTTAAAAATATTTTCATAAAAAAAATAAAAAAGGGTAGAATTTTTCTTATAACATTAGATTTTTTCGTCTTCTTACATACAACCAAGGCACACAGAGGCACCACTTTTAGGAATCATTCTATACACATTGAGGCTAACTGTAAACTTAAAGGGGAACTATCAGCAGATTCGACAAATCTAACCTGCTTAGAGCTCCTTAGTTGGCACAGTGTGCTGAGGATGAAGGTATGTCTTACCTTTATCCTCAGTGCCATTCCCATGCTGTTAGCTGTGCCCAGTCAGCTGTAAGGAGCACAGTGGGCATGACTACCTCCTCCAGACACCCATCCAGCCCGCTTCATTCATAATTATTAGAGGGGGCATGCCAGTTGGGGGGGGGGGGGGTTAGGGCCCTACTTGACTGCTGTAGGGACCATTCTGGTTTGTGTCCTCTCTGTACGGGAACCAGACTAAGACTGACTAAGTGAAACTACACTTCCTCTCCCCATGTGACAACTTCCTACAGGGTATGTTATACCTGCTGTGAGTGGGTGAAAAGAGAGTGCAGAAGAAGAGGGAGAATAGAGATAGGTGGAGAAGTGAAAAGAGCTTTCATTGGTGCACAAATCACGAACAACAATTACCCCTTGAGTACTACCACTGTGCAATACATAGATACAAGACATACTTACTAGCAACATCTAGTGGCAAAACTTAGGTACTACTTAGTTACCACTTTTACTTAAAGTACAGGCTTTTTTGTGGGAAGTATAAACTAGTAACACCCGTTGAGGGACACCACACATGTCTCTACAATGTCACCAGCAGTATTCTAATTTGTTCCATTCCATCTCACTTGCATCCATACATCTTGAACCCTTACCTGAAAACCAGTAAGTTGTATGCACAGAATGTCACTGTTCCCTGTGTGGACACACACACACACACACACACACACACACACACACACACACACACCATAAAAATTATGTTTGTTTTAATTGGACAGCCATTATTTAAAGGGGTTGTCCAGCGAAAATCTTTTTCTTTCAAATCAACTGGTGTCAGAAAGTTATATAGATTTGTAATTTAATTCTATGAAAAAATCTCAAGTTTTCCCATACTTATTAGCTACTATATGTCATGCAGGAAATGTTGTTTTCTTTTTAGTCTGAGACAGTGCTCTCTACTGACATCTCTGGCTGAGAGAGGAACTATCCAGAGCAGGAGAGGTTTTCTATGGCCGTTTCATAGAAAACTGAGGCAGAGTTTGCTGACATCTCTGGCCGAGACAGGAAGTCTGCCTCGGTTTTCTATGAATCCCCATAGAAAACCTCTCCTGCTCTGGACAGTTCCTGTCTCGGCCAGAGATGTCAGCAGAGAGCACTGTCTAAGACTAAAAAGAAAACATTTCCTGCAGGACATGTAGTAGCTGATAAGTACTGGAAGACACAAGATTTTTTACTAGAAGTAAATTTCAAATCTATATAACTTTCTGACACCAGTTGATTCGAAAGAAAAAGATTTTCGCTGGACAACGGTAAATAATAGCAGTTTTTTTTTTTTACATAACGAACGATATTTGCCGTTAAACGACGGCTGTCCATTAAAAACAAAGGTCATTTTGACAGTGTGTGATCGTAAAGGATTGAGAGAGCAGTGATATAAGTCAATACACAGCTGCTGAGTTAGTTATACAACTCCACTGACTAACATTACCTGTCTCTATTTGCTGTGCGCAGATTCTCTAGTATGTCCTATGAGGTACAATCTAAGGCTATGTGCACACGCTGTAAGAGACCGGTCGTTCCATGACCTGGCTGGGTCACGCAACGGCTGGTCTCTGAAAAGATCATCCCCGCTGGTACTGCAGTACTGGCCTGATGATCTTTTTGGCCGCAGGGTTCTGAGGCGGGCGCATCAGTGCATGCCCGCATTAGAACTCCCCACTGCACACTATGAAGCGAGCTGCCGGAGTCGCTCGCTCCATAGTGTGCACTGACAGCGTTTTCTGCGGCCGCTATTCACTGAATATGACATGTCAGTTGTTTTCCATGTGTATTCACTCCAGCTGGGATCCCACAGACTGAGAGGTAACGTAAAAAATATGTTGTGTGAACATAGCCTGATACTGATATTTATACCCTAAACCCTTCACAGGCACACAGGCTAAAGATGCATCTCATTGGATACTCTATAGTAGGAGTTAGGTAAAATCTAACTTTAAAAATATGAACCCAAAGGAAAAGGGTACTGCAAAAGAACAAGCTTATTTAACCAAATCTCCGTAATGATACTGGTTAATCATACATCAAGTCCTGTAATTATTTCCCTTTCCCCCCAAAAGTCTCTATCACCTGGTCAAATCCATAGTACACAATCCTTTTACGTAAACATCCCAAAAACTGCATAGGGAAACATGCTTTATCATGATTGAAATACAAAGGGTGGCATATACAACTGCACGTCTATTCTTCTTGTTAGAGTTCAGTCTGTGTGTGTGAACTCGGCTAGAAGAATCAGCCGACGCCGGATTTCTCTCTGACCTGTTCACACTCCTTGCCCTTATCAGGGGCTGGGGCGGGAGCTCTGGTAGCATTTAAGCTGGTGAATTACACCCTGTAGTTGCCAGTGTATGTTTGGTCTCCAGCTACACCAGCGTATCTTATTGTTCTGCTAAATATTTTGACACTTGGACTTGGACTTCGCTTTTGCCTCATCCTGGGTACTGCGTTACCTCTCGTGTTTGACCTAGGACCGGACTCTGTTTACCCCTTGTTTACTGATTCGGATTTTGACGTGACCTCCTGTTGCTGACTCGGACTGCCTGACCTGTTTGTATATTCCTGTCTGTGTGTTCTGTCTACCTCCCCGTATCCCTAGGTAAGTTAGGGACTGTCGCCCAGTTGCTGCCCTAGGGGTTAGCCTAGGGGGGCAAGCAGGTAGGGACAGGGGTTGCGGGTCTAGACAAGGGACTTCCATCTTCCCGGACCCCAGGACTCCCTGACACTTCTATTAGTAGAAACAGCACAAAATATTGTAATATTGTGCTTTAATTTGATAGGAGCAATAAAAGAATACAATAGAATGATGTTTGTGAGTCAGCAGTATTCATATGGGGATTGCTCCTCCCCTTCTCTGCTTCACTGTGACTGACAGGCTGCTGAGTATACACCAACATGACCGTCAATCCCAAATATGGAGAGTAGGGTAGAGGTGAGGGGACACAATCCCCTCATGACTACATCAGACACTGTATTCTTTTATCAATCCTAACAGCCAAAAGACACATTTTTGTGCAATTTGGCTCTCAGTAGACTAGACTTGTATCTGTATCATGCTGCCCTTACATAGGAGGACATATGCAGCTGACATATCCACTTTAATGTTATTACAAAGTCTATGAAACATTCCCTTATATCACCACATATGTGATACAGACAGAACGGGTGATTTTAATTAGAATTAATGGGAATTTTATTATATTACTAAATAAGGAAGGCATTTCTATTTTTTTCTATATTCTTCTGTTCAGCTCAGACATCTCTTCTAATTTAATCTTAGTAAACAGTATTATAGCAATGGCCTCTAAAGTCCTGAAACATTGGCCATTTATCAGTATACAAAAAAAAGACATGGTAAAAATTTCTTTCTTGAAGAACATTGCTTGTTATGTAAAGGACAAAATTCAGCTATTAAGAATTAAAACGACATGTCGGCATCTATAACTTCTGTCTGCTTCTTAAAGGGAAACTAAATGTACAAAGTAATTATAAATTCCTGTAATCCCTTTAATTATATCTTCCTCTCTTGTTTTATTTTACTAGTCTAGTCTGGTCCAGACACTATATAGATGATGTCATAATAGTTTGGCTTTAGATTGCGACAGCCATACTACTATTGATACCATTTAGATTATAAATTGTGATGAGTAAAACACACAGCCTTATCACATACTTCCTATGGGCCATATAGTAAGCAGCAAGGCATAGTGAATCACTGCTTCCTGTACAGGAGCTATGACTTTTCTTATTTTTTTTTTCGTGGCACCCTATGCTAGGGGGCCATGGTGACTTGGCATGTTGTATGCCGCTCTGCTTAGTTACACTATTTCAGGTTAATTAAAAGAAGAAACGGAGAATGGGTGGACTTGCTTTACAGATGCAACAGCTGTCAGATAGCAATTCACTGCTGGTGTAATGAAGCTGCGTCTGACAAGTGGGATCTGTCATTTGATGGCTGCAGGGGCAGGTGCCTGCGATTGGGTCCACTCATTCTCCAGTAGTGAAAATGGTACAATGGAGCTGTCCTTGATTGCAGGAGCATCTGGAATAATAGGGATCTGTGATCTGACAGCTGAAGTGGCTGGAGGAGTAGGCACCTGTAATTATTCCTATTCAACATGTCTTCATTCATTTGTCCCCAGACTGTGTATCTGAGCAGTGAGTCTTACAGTTTATACCTATCACTACATATTGATTCACAATGTAACAGTGCCCACTTTGTGCTCCCATGTAGTATTTAGGTCCCTCATTTAACAGATAAGCCCCCTCTGTGCATCTATATAATAGCAAGGCCCTACTCATGCCCATATATAGTAACCAGGCCCTCCTCTGTGCCCCCATGTAGTAGCCAGGCCCTCCACTGTGCCCCCTTATAGTAGTCAGGCTTTCCTCTGTGCAACTATATAATAGCCAGGCCCTACTCGGTGACCCCTCTCTATAGCCCCTTTCCGGCACCACAATGCAAGCAACTGTACGTCATGGTACAGGAAGGGGTTGACCGGAGGACAGATGGGGGACTGATAGTGTATGTGCCCGAAAGATCTGGGACAGTTGATATATATATTGTATATATATATATATATATATATATATATATATATATATATATATATCAGGGATTCCTGTCAAAATACTCCTTTACATAGTTTCCATGACATTTTATGCTAGGACACCATGGAAACTAATTCAAAGTCGCTGGGCTGGGTGCAGAGCAGTGGCGGAGCATAAGTGGCAATTCATAGCATCTCTACTTACAGACAGCAGACTCTCACTGGGTCATGGCAGGGTGGTGACCAGAACATATAAGAAACTTATGTCAGGAAATACTGTAATACATGCTATGTCATGTCAACCATGACACAGAAAGGAATGAAATGATTCACTTGTTTGAAGTACTTGTTCGAGAAGGCTTACAACAGTGAATAAAAATAACTACAGTAAAAAGGATATACAGTGGACGTGCTGACAGAGGCCATAAATAATAAAGGAGACCAGCAACCATGTACATGCGAATGCAGTTACGAGGTGGCCCACATGTGTAACAACATATAGTACCCAATATCATCAAATTCGAACCATAGTAAGTAAATTCCTACCAATTCTTTTACAAAAGGAAAGATTGTGTGAGATTGCTGTCACATAAACATATAGAAGGACTAATACATAATAAACAACATAGGATTTGCTGCATTCATAAATGATAATATTAGCTTAGAGGCACAAAAAGGGCATGTTTACTCTGTAGGGCACAAAAAGGACCCTATGTTCAGGACCGAAAGGCGGGTATTATTACTGTGCTGGGGCTAAATGAGTCATTATCACCATCTAGAGTACTGTGGATGGAGAGTTTCTTTTTGAGGTATGGAGCGTGCTGGAAAAAATGAAAATAGTATGTTTATTTTGCTAATCCTGCAAAGACTAATTGTGGCTGGAAAAAGTCTTCATAGTGGTCTATGCCAAATGAAAAAGATGAGAAAAAGTGAATCACTCTAATCAGAGAAGACATCACATGTGGGGGTAGCATTGTATGAACTTGGTGTGGTGATATTGAGTAATAGTATATTTTTTAGTTATGGTGTTAATACAGTATGTGATCATGGAGTGGTGGTAATATATGGCCGTTGCATAGTGGTGTTATTAGCAAAATTCACCATGGTTTAGTGAGTTTTGGTCATTAACAGTATATTAGTGATATTTCATCTTTGTATAGTGGTATTATTTGGTAACTGTATAAGTTTAATTCACACATACTGTATATATAGTATTATCTTACGTGGGAAATTGTCTTATAGCTATGTTGCCTTGGGTCAGAAAGTAGGGATGAAGAGTGGACACCAAGAATGATTTTCTCTGCAGGATTTAATGTACTAAAGAGGACTAAAGAGGCTAATTAGATATTTAAATGCAGCTGTCAAAACTGACAGTTGCATTTAAATTTAAATGGCTTTTATTCCCCATCCGTGGTGGTCTAGTGGCAGGATCACCGCCCCACCCCATGATGTGATTGCGAAGGGGCTATCCATGCTTTTGTCCAAGCCGAGCCTCAGCGCCGCAATGATGCTGATCCTGGTTTGGCACTGGGTTGCTATGGGCTACAGCAGTCCATTGTATTCAAGCACTGATCTCATTTCTGCATTCCTCGGTGTAGTTGATATAGAAGTCTCCCAAGGGGACTTTAAATTACACCGTAAAAAAAAAAGGGTTTTTTCATAAAAAAAAAATCCCATGCCATAATAATAAAAGTTTAAATCACCCTCCTTTTCCTGTTTTATAAATAAAAACAAATTATCACCCAAACTATTTATGGCAGGCTTGATCTTGCACGGTAAATGGCGTTGATGCAAAAAGTGCCAAAGTGCAAAATTGCTCATTTTTGGTCACATCACTTCCGGAAAAATTGTAATAAAAAGTAATCAAAAAAGCACATATAAGCAAGCAAGGTATCAATAGAAAGTACAGATCACATTGCAAAAAATGACACCTCACACAACCCCAAAAACCAAAAAATAAAAATGTTATAAGGACAGTAATAGAGCAATTTTAGGAACATTTAGTTTTATTTTTAGAAAGCTTTTACTTTTTTAAAAGATGTTAAATAAAATAAATGTTATATACTGTAAGTTGGATATCACTGTAATAGTACTGACTTGTGAAACACGTCAATGTTACTACAGTATGTCAGTGTTACCATAGGGCAAATGATGTAAACACTACCCCCCGCCAAATGTGTTTCTCTTTTTCAATATCACTACAGCATATTTTATGGAAAAATTAAGTTTGTCTTTGCAAAGTACAATTGGTGTCACAAAAAAATAGGGGGGGGGGGGGGGGGGGTGATGTGGGACTGTAGGTGAAATAATGCAAGTGCTATGCAAGGAAAAAAACAAAAATGAAAAATGCCATGGCCCTTAAGGGGTTAAAAACATAAGCAAGATTGGAAGTAATAAAAAATTGCTGTATATGTGTGTGGTTTTTTTTTATATAGTGTATTAGTGATTATTTAACAGGGGACACATCATAGGTGCATCTGGGTTTAAAGGCCTTTGTGACATAGCTTAACCTGACTGCCATGTTTCAGCCATGATTAAAGCGACTCTGTACCCACAATCTGACTCCCCCCCCCCCCAAACCACTTGTACCTTCGGATAGCTGCTTTTAATCCAAGATCTGTCCTGCGCTCAGTTCGCCAGGTGATGCAGTTATTGTCATAAAAATACACTGTTAAAATTGCAGCCCCGTGAATCTTCTCTCTACACTGGGAAAAATTAGAAACCAATTAACCCTGGTCGGTTCCGGCGCGTCATGACGTAGGACGCGCTGCACCTCGCTCCTCCTCCCTCCTACCCCCGCTCCGGCTCTCCTGGACTGCCCTGGATGTAGCTTGGCTTTTCTGGCTTTTGTGCAGCCGGTCGGCATGAAGACACGGTCATGTGGTTACCTGGGGCCTGGACGCAGTGGGTGCCGGACTCGGGCCTGACTGGAGGTCTGGCTCGGGGCCCTACTACCGGACACCGGGCTAGGTGCTCGGTCCTGGGCTTGCTCCTTCCCGATGGAATGGGGAGGTGACGGGGCTGGGCCGGGCCACGGCTGCACTGGAGACTCCGGGCAGGAATTATCCTTGGCCGCCCCTGAAGATCATGTGACCCGGGTCCTTCTCTTAAGTCCCAGGCCGGACATTGTGACATCAGACGCCCTGCTTCGTCTTGGACTGCGGGACTTGCTGCTTGCCTCCACTGACTGTACTCATTCTGCCTCCTTGACTTGGAGATCATCCGAGACTTCCTATCCCCCTCTTTCTGGAGCCCGGTTCAAGTGCTGGTGCTCAGCTAAAGGCATTTCTTTGTCAAAGGCTATTGCTGGGACTTGGGAGAGAAATGCCGCCGAAACCAGCCCAGAGAAAAACAGGTGGCTCGCTTACGACTAAGACTAAATCTACCAAGCTTGCCAAATTTCTGCACTCTCCCTGCTCAAGCCCTATACCTCAGCCTTCCCCCACTCAGCCTAATGGTACTCTGTCTGGATCTCGTTTTGCAGTATTGCGGGAGGAGGGGGTGAAGGAGGAGAGCGAAGAAGGTGCAGCTGGCTCTTCCAGCAAACTAGATACTATTCTTGCCGAACTTTTGATCTGCAGAAGGTCCTTAGCAGATCTGACAACGAACATGGGCTCTCTCTCATCTGATGTCAGTCTCATAAGGGCAGATTTGGGCAAAACGAGAGAGAGACTGGGCTTGCTGGAAACTACAGTACCTAAACTTGAGCTGGAGATGTCTGAGCTGAGGGGGAAGGTTAAGACACATGATACACAGCTAAAAACTATGAAGGATAAACTTGCGGATCTAGAGGACCGCTCCAGGAGGTCCAATGTCAGGATCGTGGGTCTCCCGGAAGGTGTGGAGGAAGGGGATGCCCTAAAGTTCTGTCAAGCATGGATTTTGGAACTATTTGACAGGACCTCGTTCTCCCAATGTTTGGCCTGGAACGTGCTCACAGGGTCCCTCTGCGGGCGCTTCCCCCGGGGAGTAACCCCAGAGTCATGCTGCTTAAGATGATAAGCTCAGGTGATCGTGACGCCATCCTGAGACTGGCAAGGCCTAGGAATGATATTGTTTACAATGGCTGCAGAGTGTTGTTTTTTTCTGACTTCTCTAAGGCCACCCAGGTCAAAAGGCTACAATTCAGGGACATTAAGGAAAGACTGGCGCAGGCTCAGATTTCTTTTTCACAAATTTTTCCTGCAAAACTGCGTGTTGTTTATAAGGATTCTGTACATTTCTTTCTTTCCCCTCAGGATGCCGTTAATTGGTTAGATGGGGAAGGTCTATGAGATTTGCAGGGCTTAACTGTTATTTTTATGTTTTTGGGGGGATTCGGAGGGAGGAGGGGGTGGGGGGTCTGGGGTCCAGGCGAAGGGGGGAGGGTTGCAGAGAGGGGGGCAGTGTTTTTTTGTTTTCTTCTTTTCTTTTTTTTTTTCCTTCCCTTTTAAGTTATTATGAGTAAGTTTGATGTGTCTTTTTTCTTTTGAAACGTGAGGGGTCTGGGGGACAGGATAAAGAGATGCGCAGTCTTTGACCAAATCAATAGATCTTTATCGGCTATTATTTGTCTTGTAGAGACCCACTGTTCTTCTGACAATTTGCATAAAATTAGGAGACGATGGGCCTTGCATCAGTTTCAGACAGTTTTCTCTAATTTTTTGTTGTCTCTATATTTGTTCACAATAAAATTCCGTTTAATCTTCTTCTTAGTAAAATAGACCCGGAAGGGAAATACATTTTTCTTCATTGTACTGTTCACAATGTACCAATTATTATTGTGTGTCTCTATATTCCTCCCCCATGCTCCTCAGCGGTTATTTTAAAGCTTATTAAGTTTGTTTATGACATTGGTACTTTACCGGTCTTCATTTGTGGAGATTGGAACTGTGCCCCTGATAGTTTTGGGGACAGGAGAGGGAATTTGCAGAGGATCTCTGCCCGTCCCTCCCCTGTGTCCAGGATCCTTAATGAGGTTGGTTGGTTGGATGTGTGGAGGGTTCTGTACGGTGACAGAGTAGCTTTCTCATGTTTTAGTGCTTTGCATAACACTGCATCCCGTATAGACCTGTTTGTCTGTAATGAAGTTTCCATTAAATGGGTTCAGTCAATGGAATATAAGGCGAGATCCCTCTCCGACCACTCTCCTCTTGTACTACGTATTAGAGTGCCCGGTCTCAACCCTGGCCCTAGGAGGGAGTTCCGCCTAAATCCCTATTGGCTATCCATTATAGATAGGAAATCTAAAATCCGCGAAGAGCTTAAGATTTTCTGGTAGGTGAATAAAGGCTCCACTCAAGCTCAGTTCGTGCGGGACGCTCTGAAGGCCTTCCTAAGGGGGTGCCTTTGTAGGGAGGTCATCTATAAGAAGAGGTCCTTCCTGGCTCAAGAAAATAAATTGAGACAGGAAGTGGAGCGTGCCGAGGGGACTTTCAGCACTGATCCGTCTAGGACTAATGGGGACGCTCTTAAGGCTGCAAAGGATAAATATGCCGAATTTACTATCTATAAGGCTCAACAGAAGATCCTTTTCCAGGGCCAAAAAAGATTTACAGAGGGCGGGAGGCCTTGCAAATATATGGCTAATATTGTAAGAGCTCAGGAAGCTAGGAGGTGCATAGTTTCTTTGTATGATGGGGAGGGTGTGCTGACCCACGATGCTGAAGGGATCAAAACATTAATAGGCGAATACTTCCAGGAAGTGTATACCTCTAGTGGGAGAGGGGACGGAGGGGAAACCCAAGCATTCCTCGAGGGTCTGGAATTACCTAAAATTAATCCTGATAAGAAAGCTTTGTTGAACAGGCCGCTCGGGGTGGGGGACCTCCTCAGAGCCCTCAAAAGTTTCCGGGGACAATCAGCCCCGGGGACCGATGGGCTGGCGTTTGAGCTTTATAAGGAGTATTCTGACATCTTACTTCCATGGCTTCTGGAGACTTTCCGGGCCTCTCTCTTGGAGGGCTCTCTTCCTCCCTCCATGAGAGAGGCCTGCATTGTTCTCATTGGCAAGAAAAATAAAGATCTTGATAGAATTGAGTCATACCGCCCCATATCACTATTGAATACAGATGGCAAGATTATTGCAAAGGCTATTGCTTTGCGTCTGGCGGAGGTAGCGGCGGACCTTATCGGAGAGGAGCAGACAGGCTTTGTACCCGGCAGGATCATACATGATAACATCACTAGGGTTTTTGCCAACATTCAGCTTAATCGGGAGGCTCCCCACTCCATCCTGTCCTTAGACGCCACTAAGGCATTCGACAGGGTGGAGTGGGGATTCCTCTGGAGGGTTCTGGAGAAGCTTGACTAGGGGGAGAACCTCATTGCATGGATTAAGTTGTTACATTCATCTCCCCGGGCTAGGGTGGTGGTTAATGAGAGTACTACGAACTGGTTCCCTTTATCCGCTTTCTCCCCTTCTTTTTATTTTTTACATAGAACCTCTGGCTGCCTGTCTCTGATCCTCAGCAGAGGTTAGGGGTTTTGCTCTGAAGGGGCTCGATGATAAGTGTCTTCTCTATGCGGACGACGTTCTCCTTTTTTTACGTGGCCGTGAGGAGGCGATTCATGGTGCTATGACTATTGTAAAGAGGTTCGGTACTGTCTCGGGTTTTGAGGTAAATTGGGGCAAATCTTGGCAAATCATATAAATCTTTATATGACAACTTCACTGTGGAGGCACTAGGAGGATTGCCCATCCGGGTGGTGGACTCGATAGAATATCTGGGTATTCATATTTCCCCCTCTATCGGTAGATTTGCCGAACTTAATCTCACTCCTTTACTAAACAAGATTCAGAAGAAAGTGGACTTCTGGTCCAAACTCCCCATAGATATGTCAGATAAAATGGCTATTATAAAAATTATTATTCTCCCTCAGGTGCTGTACCTTCTCTTCTCCTCTCCAGTGTGGATCTCCGACCAATGGTTTGGGAAGTTAACTACTCTTCTCAACTCCTTCATTTGGGGAGGGGGGAAGAAACCCCTATTGAAATACAAAAACTGGATTCGGGCAATTGGCGAGGGGGGTATGGCTTTGCCAGATTTTGCATTATATTTCCTTGCAATGGGAGCCCAGGACCTTAACCCTTTAAGGACAGAGCAAATTTCGATTTTTGCGTTTTCGGTTTTTCCTCCTTGTGCATAAAAGGCCATAGCACTTGCATTTTTCCACCTAGAGACCCACATGAGCCCTTATTTTTTGCGTCACTAATTGTACTTTGCAATGACAGGCTGAATTTTTGCATAAAGTACACTGCGAAACCAGAAAAAAATTCAAAGTGTGGTGAAATTGAAAAAAAAAACGCATTTTGTTTATTTGGGGGAAATGTGTTTTTACGCCATTCGCCCTGGGGTAAAACTGACTTGTTATATATGTTCCTCAAGTCGTTACGATTAAAACGATATGTAACATGTATAACTTATATTGTATCAGATGGCCTGTAAAAAATTTAAACCATTGTCAACAAATACACGTCACTTAAAACCGCTCCATTCCCAGGCTTATAGCGCTTTTATCCTTTGGTCTATGGGGCTGTGTCAGGTGTCATTTTTTGCGCCATGACATGTTCTTTCTATCGGTACCTTGATTGCGCATATACGACTTTTTGATCGCTTTTTATTACAATTTTTCTGGATTTGATGCGACCAAAAATGCGCAATTTTGCACTTTGGTTTTTTTTTGCGCTGACGCCATTTACCGTGCGAGATCAGGAATGTGATCAATTAATAGTTCGGGCGATTACGCACGCGGCGATAGCAAACATGTTTATTTATTTTTTATTTATTTACTTTTATTTATAACCTGGGAAAAGGGGGGTGATTCAGACTTTTATTAGGGGAGGGGGATTTTTACTAATAATGACATTTTTTTTTTAACTTTTACACTTATACTAGAAGCCCCCCTGGGGGACTTCTAGTATAAGTGCTTTGATCTCTCATTGAGATCTCTGCAGCATAGATATGCTGCAGAGATCCATGAGATAGGCACTCGTTTACTTCCGGCTGCTGCAGCCGGAAGTAAACGAGTACCGAGCCGGGGACGGCGCCATCTTGGAGCGGTCCCCGGCCGGCTTCATTTACGGAGATCGCTCCTCCGGGATAACATCCCGGAGGAGCGATTTTCCCACTAGACACCAGGGATGACGCTGCGTCCGGTAATCGGATGCAGCTGTCAACTTTGACAGCTGCATCCGATTACTGTATTAGCGGGCACGGCGATCGGACCGTGCCCGCTAATACCTACGGTCCCGGGCTACACGCGGCACCCGGGACCGGCGCGGTTCAGAGCGGGGCCGCCGCGCGGCCCCGCTCTGAACTCCCTTACCGGCATCAGGGCGTAAATTTACGCCCGATGTCGTTAAGGGGTTAAGCGATGGCGGACCTCTCAGGTGCTCAAATATATTATGGATCACTATGGTTGGAAATATGCAGATGCCCTGGTTGGGTGGACGCTGGATTTGGGGGTTATAATGAATTAACACAGGTTAATAAATATGTGAAAATGTGGCGGAAGATGAAAAAAATATTTAACTGTAAGGGATGTTTTGGATTTTCTTCACTTTGGGGGATTCAACTATTAGAGGAATTTCTTCAAATTCAAGATTTTCATTTTTGGTCTAATAGGGACCTCACGTATATACATCAGCTGGTCACAGATGGAAACATTATTAGTTTTGAGGAATATTTGGCCTCACAAATTCACAAGTACTATGGTATGCACAGATTAAAGGGGCTTTCAAAGACACACAAAATAAGGAGATTTGGCACTATGAATCTCACTCCTTCTTTGAGCACCTGAGAGACCATCCACAGGGTAAGAAATTGCTGTCAGGCATCTATAGATACCTTGTTCGGGCCTGGGATAATCCATATGTTGAGAAAGTCAGGCGAAAGTGGGAACTTAGAATTGGGGTAATTCCACAGGACAGATGGGAGGCAGTGCTTCATAACAATAGAGTTGTGGCTCTGAATCCACCCCATAGACTTATCCAACTAAAAATCTTATATCGGGTTTATTACTCCCCACAGAAATTTTGTATGGTGGGTTGCTGGAAGTCCTCTCAGTGCCCTAAGTGTAATTCTGAACACGCCGATTTCTTTCACCTGATCTAGGACTGCCCCAAGATACAGGAATTCTGGAGGGAGATTGGGGAGTATATGGTAAATTGCCTCTCCCTTGCGGTTCGGGAGGACCCCTTTTTGATTTTGTTTGCTGGGCATGATAATGATGGTTCAGATGGCTCTTTGCTGAATAAACTTTGGGCACTGGGTAGGGTTTTAGTGTCCCGCAAATGGCTGGGGGAAGTTCCTCCGACCTTGGCAGAATGGAGAGCTTTAGTGGATAGAACATGCAACTATGAGAGGTGCCTCGCTAGAACCAACTCCAATAAAGCCTTGCGAAAGTACGATAGATTATGGTTTAAATGGATCAGTAACCGAATGTGAAGAAAGGTTTGGTGTTCCCGCTTTTTTTTTTTTATTTCTCTCTCCTTCTTCTGGCTCTCTCTCTCTGCCTTGGTCTTTCTCTCTTTCGCCTGGTGGGGTGGGTTGGGGGTAGGGGAATAATTGCTTGATTGGTTGTTTTTTATGGATCCGTGTTTAGATCTAGCTATAGGAGGGGTAGGTGGAGAAATGTTTTTGGCTTCCACTGACCCTACTTGTGCTGATTCTATTTTATCAATGTTGTTGATTTGTGATATAAAATAAAAGAATAAAAAAAAAAAAATTGCAGCCCCGTGCCAAATGGAAGTATCTGTGCCTTAACTTTGCACCACCCCCTCCGTCCCTCCTCCCCACCCTCCTCATCATTAGGAATGCCACTGAAACATTTACTTCTGTTTGAACATTGCACAGGTGTCTTAATGATCCAGCCCATGTGCTTTGGTAACACAGGTGGGGAATAGGAAGCAATCTGCCTGGAGCATTCCTAATGATGAGGAGGGCGGGGAGGAGGGACGGAGGGGTGGTGCAAAGTTAGGGCACAGATACTCCCGTAGGCCACAGAGCTGCAATTTCAAAACTAATTTTTTATGACAATAACTGCATTACCTGCCAAACGTACCGCAGGACAGATCTTGGATTAAAAGCAGCTATCCGAAGGTACAAGCGGTTTTGGGGGGGTCAGATTGTGGGTACAGAGTCACTTTAAGGAGCCACAGGGGCAGAAACACATTGGGAGGAGTAAGGAGATACATTGTTATTGTTGCATATGGGAACTTGAATCTGTATAGAAATAATGTTTTAAAAGATTTCTAATAAAGGTTAACTTTTAGGCTATGTTCACAACGTACTTTTTTATGAAAGAATGGCCGTTGTTTTTGAACAGACGTCGTTTTTGAGTGTCAAACATTGGCTGTTGCCCGTTTGTTGTATGAACATAGGCTTAATAAAGAAGCCCTACATTCACCATGTTCAGGCTGGGGACACCCCTTTTGATTATTCTTTACATGTGCTTCATATATGATATCCACAGGTACTGTAGAGGTCTTACATTAGCAATTATAACTATAATAACAGCCCTATTTGAATCTGTTGTAATTATCATTCATTTTAGATGACAGGCAATCCGTATGTTTTTAAGGCTTTCTGAATCAGTAGTCACATGATGTATAAGCATTTAAATGACCTCTTATGCATAATACGTGCTATTTAAATGGTGCTGATGGCCCTGTGCATACTTAACCTTTACTGTAGATGATCGCTCAAAGTTATGAAATGGCTCTGTTTTCCAAATGACATTCAGTTTTATTTCAAGCATAGCTAATACCTTATACTCAAGAGTAGTTGTGCACTTGTGAAGAGGTAAATCATTTATAGCTGCATTATAGGCATCATTAACTGTAACACCAGCAATTTATGGCCAAATATTTTTGTTGTTGTCCCACCTGCTAGAAGAAGTGATGTGGCAACAGTGTCTGCCATGTAACTATGGTACGTATATAACTACAGTATGTATCCCATGATTGTGGTGCAGAGTCTGGGGGAGCCCTCAGCTTCACACTAAACTCTTCCATGAAGGATTGCTTTTTGCCCCAGTGTTCTCCCCTGATTGAGGTCACCAGAATAGTCTCCAAATTCAGACTATGGCACTACAGCAACCAGTAGGCAAGGTTTATTTAGAGTTAGACTTTGTTCACACAACGTATATTTTCGTAAAAGCACGGTTGTTATTGCAATCTACGTTGTCTTACCTTTTATGGAATCCTGGCTGGAGCGTATACACATAGGGGAAGATTTATGAAGTCCTGCATTTTTACGCCAGGCTTACAAATGTCCCCGCAGCTCCGGAGCTCAGGGGATTTTATGTAGAGGTGCATTGCCTCTATACAAATCCCGATCGCACAGAGGCCGTCCGTGCGAAAATTTTGAAACCTGCACCAGCTCAGAGCTGGCATAGGTTTTAGTATAATTTTTCCACTGGAAAAATGATAAATGCGGCGCACGCAGAGGCCGCTCCCCCTCTGTGTGCTGCTGCACCCCCCATAACACCCCCTCTCCACCCCACTGGCGAAGTTGGCGCAGATGGGGCAGATGCAAAAAAAATATTCGCAAAAATACCATTTGCAAATATTTTTACGCCGATCTGTCCCATCTGCGCCTAAAAAAGGCATTTACACCTTTTCATACATTTACCCCATAGTATACGCTCCGGCCGGGATCTCTCGCGACGCCGTGGAAAACTGATATGCCAGTGTACTTTACGGCCGCTAGCTCCATAGTGTGCAGCGGGGAGTTCTGATGTGGGCGTGCACGAATGCGCCTGCATCAGAACTCTGCGGCTGCAAAGATCATCCGGCCAGTACTGCAGTACTGGCCGGAGTGATCTTTTCAGAGACCGGCCGTTCCGTGACCAGGTCGGGTCACAGAATGGTCGGTCTCTTACTGTGTATGAACATGGCTTTAGGCCGGGTTCAAACTACGTAAAACATTGGTCGTTCTGTGACCCGGCTGGGTCACAGAACAGCCGGTATCAGTGAAGTTTATCCTGGCCGGTACCGGATGAATGAACTTAATTTCCTTAGATTTGGAATGCGGGCACATAGCCAACAAATGTAAAGTCTGACCGGAGCCACATTTTACATTGTATGAACTGTCAGTGTTGTACGGCCACTATTCAATGAATAGCGCCCAAACGAAATTGACAAGTCAGTTATTTGTGTGGCCGCTTAGCATACAAGGCAGAGTGTAAACTGAGTGTATACAGTCCGGTCGGGATTCCATAGACTTTAATGTGATCAGTAATTTAATTAAATAATGGTTGTAAAATTGCAACTATGGCCGTTGTTTAATGAAATGATAGGCTGTGTGAATTTAGCCTTACAGATCAAACCAATGGCTGTGGTACTAGAGATTAGAAAAGGGACACAGTGAAAAAATTTGCCAAATATCAGGATTACGAGTAGGCATAGGCCAAGAAACTGTAAAGGTTCAGAATGATCGGCAATGCAGCAAAACATGGTTAGAGTTGGGTAAGCAAAAAGAAATGAGTGTCTGGAAATATGGGATTTATATCCTCCTCCTGTGTGACGTCATCAATGAATGGTGGTAAAATGTATGGCATTTCATACCAAATTAGTCATTTAAAGGGGTGTTCCAACTTGAATTAAATTAACCCTATCCAGAGGGGATAAGTGTGAGATCTCGCCTATTTTCAGCAATTCCATAGAAAATGAATGAGGCAGTGGCTGGCATGCTAATCTGCCTCTTCATTCAAAGTAAAGGAGTTAGAGCTAGAGGTTTTCTGCCATTATGGTGTTCCTCTGTGTAAATAGATTAACAATGAAATGTTACCTTTTCACGTATTAATGACATGTCTATTCCCCAATGTACAAGAGGGATGGTAGCAACCACTTTGTTTGGGAGAGCAAAACAGGTCCACTTTAGGAGAAATCTGTGTTTCTACACAGTATATGTTTTTTTTTTTTTAACCTTGTTTTGTTGAAAACACATTAAACGGCTCAGTAGAAGACATGTAAAGTAAAATCAGTTTCTAGGCTTAGTCTCTGCAGAGCTTTGTGTGTATAATGATTCATTTGCTGTGAATTTCGGCAGCGTAAGAACATTTGTGCTTACATAGCCTTTCATTTTTAAGTTCTAGATGAGTCTCTAGGGTGTAATATTTATGCTTTTCAGCCTTGAAATAACTGGGATAAAAGTTTCCCTCAGCTTATGAAAATAGACCAAGTGAATACAAGCCTTTTAATATATATATATATATATATATATATACACAGTATATATACTGTATATATACTGTATATATATATATATATATATATATATATATATATATATATATATAATTATTTTTTTTTGTTAATGTTTCTTAAGTGATGGTACACCATCGAATCTAGTATCTTTGTCAAACTTAATTTTTACAGTTTTCAGTTGTTTACGAGTGAATAAAAACTTTTGCTGGTCATTGGAGCTACCAATGGGCTGCTAATTTTTCTTCCATTACCCTAAGGATGGGTTCACATGTACCGTATCCACAGCGGATTACATGCTGCAGTTTGCAGTAGTGTGAACATAGCCTAAATGTGTTATCCTAATACATGTTTTTTTTACATTAGAAATTATCAGCAATATTGCAAAGTCATTGGAGAATGCCTGGGGGCGTGATTTCGTCTGCTTGCCTTCATCATCATGTGGGAATACGACCTTCGCACAAAATGTAGCAAGCTTTTAACTGCTACTATTAAAAGCAGGGCCTTAAATACTTTTGGTGTCCAGGCATGATGGAAATTGTAGTTTGGCAACAGCTGAAGAGCCAAGGGTTCTCATCCCTGACTAACACATTTTTCCAGTGTCCAGTAAAAATCCAAGTAAAATAGATTACTTGTAAATCTGTAGCAAAATAATCCACAAGATAAGGCTATGTTCACACTACGTAAAAGTACGGCCTTTGTTGCCTTATCTGCTATGGGATCCCGGCCGGAGCATATACACATAGTATACACTCCGGCCGGGATCTTATACGGCGCCGCAAAGAACTGACATGTCAGTTTGCTGCGGCCGCAGTTCAGTGAATTGCAGCAGCAGAAAGACCTGTCAGTTCACACAAAGAAGCGAGTGGCTCCGGCCTCTTGCTTTATTGTGTGCTGTGTGACGTTCTGATGCGGGCGAGCGCTGATGCGCCCGCATCAGTACACTGCGTCCAGAAAGAACATCCGGCCGGTACAGGCCGGGATGATCTTTGCAGAGACCGGCCATTCCGTGACCCGGCCGGGTCATGGAACGGCTGGTCTCTCACGTACTGTGAACATAGCCTGAAAGTGTAAAATGAGAGAGCACTATTGCCTGAAGCTCTATTCCCTCCAATTCCCTGGAGCTGTCACAGCAAAGGTCCCTGTCCAGCCCACTTAGGCATTCACTGGCCGTGAGTGGAGTGACAGCCCGCCCAGCTAATCACAGATTGAGACAGCACCACGGCCAGTGTATGATTGAGGGGGTTGGAGGTGGCTGCAAACAACAGACATCAGAGACCTGTAGGAGGACACTGGAGGAGCGAAGGCAGGTGAGCCTGTACTTTTTTTGTTTTCTATGTGTATTAAATTGTGCAGCAACCATCTTGGACTGGGTGGAAAAGTTCATAACGAATTTTGGTTTGTGAAATTCTGTGGACTGTGGACATTAGAGCAGGTTAGACACTTCTAAGTACCCTTCGGGTCTGTTCACACAGATGAAAATGGGCAGAAACCCACCTTTCTCAGTGTCAAACATCCTCTCTATGGGAGGGCTCGCGTGCCTCCGCCGCTCTCCAGTCAAAGAATTGACATGTCAATTCTTTGAGCGCAGAGACGCGGAATCACATGAGCCGTCCCATAGAAATAGACTGCAGCCCTCCCATAGAGAGGCCGTTTGACACTGGGGCAGGCAGGATTCTGCCAATTTTTCTCTGTGTGAACAGACCCTTCCAGTGCAAGGGCAACCTAGATTTATGTACAGTTGGCTTAGATATCTGCTACAATGTAAGCCTGCATGTAAGCATCCATTGAGATAAATAAAATGCAGCCAACTTGTGTGACTGTCACAAAATATTTTTGCACCAGACGGGGGTCTTGAGCAAAAAGTTTGCAATTTTTGAGCCAGGCATGCAGCTTGATAAATCTTCCCTTTATATCAATTTGCTCACCTCCTCTGATATCAATGTGCTCACCTCCTCCGACTCTATAACATACTGCTGTCAATCTATAAATTATCAGTAGGAGATATACTATATATACTGTATATATATATATATATATATATATATATATATATATATATATTAGAAAGGCTTTTATAGCATTATTTATTTTATGGTACAGTACTGAGCTCCACGCCTGACTACTTTTCCATTTATTGCATTTCAATCACCATTGTATGGAAACACATTTAAGCACTCTGAAAATGCTTTATAATGCTTTGTCTGTTTCCTGGCAATATCATGACATGACATTGCCTTAATCCCGTCTATTTTATACCTGAATAATTCATGCGATCCAAAATGAACAGCAAGTAAGGATTAATAATCCCATTGAATGCAGGATGATGCCATTTACCTTGTGCCCCAGTCATGTCAGATGTCCTATTTACGTAAGTAAAGACCAATTAATTGACCCATGTGCGCTCTATTAAATACTAGAAGCACTTTACTACTAAATATTATGTCTGACTGTACAGTATGAGTAATGTTACAATGTACCAGACATATATAATTTTTAAAGGTTATTTTTACAAAGTGACATTGAAAAGTATTGGATGAGTAGGACAAATCAGGCAATGTTCAGTTTTTATGTAAAGGCAACAGACAAAGTTACCCCCCAAATTTGATGCAACCTTGCATCAAATTTGCCACTGTAAATCTGTCCCTAGAGGACATTTAACTCACAAAACAGTCCCCCTCAAAAAAACGCAATTGGGAAAATTTATAAACTACTATTGCATGCTTTGGTAAGTGCTGTGGAGTATATATCTTTTGCATGTTTAGACTTTCTCTTCTAGGACGTTTGATATATGTCCATGTTAAAGCAATAGAACACAAATCTTTCATTTGAAGCATTGACCCAAACAACTTTTTGAAAGCTTTCTTGCTAACAGCCAGAAGGCCACTTTGTGGAGGATGGAGGATCCAATTTAGCAGAGCAGGAAATCCCTGGTGGATTGTGGCCAGCCTCAGATGTAGGTTCTGTAAAGGATGATTAAATAGTGCAGCTAAATGGTTCAGAATGATGAGGAAGAAATGTGCAAAGGGCTTTAGCTTATGTGATAGTGGTAGTCAGTATAACCTGCATAAGGCAAACCGGAATAATATGTGAAATTAAAGTTCATCATTGTTTTTTCACCCTTTAAAAGTTTTTTTTTTTTTTTGGAACGACATAATAAATAGACTATGAGATCTCTGAGGGCCTGTTTACCAATAGTAAGTTGATTACAGAGCACCAACAAAACATTGGTTGCCAGTAACAGCTCCATGCTTTGGTTGTGGCTATGTTTTGTAATGCATAAATATGCTGGAATCTTCAGGGCATCCAGAACTGAAAACTCTGCCGTTATCTTTTGGACCTCCAGTACCTTATATTATGGTAGCTTAAGCTTGATCCCGGCAGATCTAGCAGATTGGTGTTCACTTACACCAAGTTATTGGGTCGTGTAATACAGCCCTTAATCAGTCGCATGCCACACTATGTCTCACTCCTCTCTATGGAGATACGCAGGACTAGTAATAAAAGCTGGGTTGAAAAGGCATGTTTGGTCTCCAAACGTCACAGGATCCAATGCCCCATCTTGAGATTGTGGAGTTTTTGACTTTATTTCCAAGGGGATTGGAGGGGGAATGTCTGGCCATTGATATACGTACTGATGTTGTTCTTTTATCTTGATCCACAAATCCGCATATTCATGTTCTCAGGCTAATGCTACATTCTACAGGACTGGTTTCTGGCCCAATTTAATCCTGATAAGTGACCGCTTATTTCTAATGAGGAACTGGTGTCAATATTACCAGGCGTGCAGAGCCCTATTTCATTGGTGCTAGTAAAAGGGTGTTTTAAGCTCTCTCTTAGCCTCTCTGTGCCCATGTGGATAGGGGGCATCGGTGTAAATTAGTGTGAAGCTTACCTATGTACTCTTTATACCAACTCCCATGTTGGTATAAGGAAGTGGGGTCCAGGTGTCTCTTAAACACCTCCCCCATCCTCATAATTGTGAATGGCACCTTATTTGTCTATTGCTAGGAACTCTCTTTGCTGACTCAAAGTGGAGCCAAAGGATTTCTCCTCTATCTGTTTGGACTCTTATTGTAGTAGATCATGCACCTATGCTGGATGTGCTGGATGCCCTGGTGACACAGCGGATGGCTTCTCAATGATATTGGAGGACAACTCAGAAGTGGACTCAGAGAGACTCGCTGGGGTAGAGCAGGACATTGGCAGCTCCCCTTTCATTTGTTTACATCCCTGGGTCAGTTGGCTAAGGGCCCTATTACACAGAGCAATAATCTGCCGAATCAGTCCAATTCGGCAGATCGTTGCACCATGTAATTAAGACACCAATCAGCCGATGACGACAACCATCGGCTGATCATGTCTTTAGGTTCAATGTAAAATAGCGATGCACAGCCGATGGGCAATGGCACCGCCCTGCCCACCCGCCTCTCTTATATCCACACCCATTCATATGCATAAGTAGGCTTGTCTCTCTCCATGGAGAGAGTGGGGGGGGGGGGGGTAAAAGTTTATAGATTACCTTTAATACAAATGTGTGACTTTCTTGAAGCTACAAAAGTGCTTTATGTCTGTTAAATAATGTCACCCTTAGTGCAGAATCCTGGATATATATAATGTAGCAAAATCTCTGTTAATTGCACTATTCTGTCCAGTTCAGCACTGATCACCATGAGAACCTCTACCAGAGCACTTTGGGTCCAGTATGCAAGAGGGACACATTCTGGTTACCATTATCTAAATTGGATCCTGGAAGATATTTCAGAAAGGTGCTGTTGGTATTTTGACATTTTGCCCAATTAGAAGTTTTGTGTCTGCTCATTAAAGGCTGCAAACTGATTTTTCTAGAACATTTGCATTGTATTTTGGAATTCTCAACTTGTGGTCTCTTTAACCTTTCACTTAAGCCGGTTTCAGTTTTTAATGAGAAACCTTTTTATAGAGCAAGCGGAAAAATTAACATGCGTAGCAGTATTAGGCCGGGTGATCATTGCAATGCAAAATACTATGCTAATTTAAACTAGATAACAAATAAAGTTTCATTGATTCTGGTCAAAAACAATTAAACTCTTTGAAAATCAATTAAACAAACTGTTATGTTCTTTACTTTTGGTTCTCTATAGGTCTCTATAGGTCTCACATTGATCAATCCAAAATATCATGAACAATGTCTTTCATTATGATCTGAAAACTCATGGGTCTGCAGAACTAAAAGTGAATCACCATATATTTTGTCTTGTTAAACCATAATGGTGAAATCAGCATTTTTAAAACTTTGAAAGAAGTGTTTTGTATATTATTATTAACAAACCCAGTCTGCTACCATAGTACAGTATCAATGACACAGCTATGGCTAACAGAGGATTCTCTGGGAGTAGCAACCTTAAAGCATTACTGATATTTGTAGTAACTTTTGACATTTTATCAGACTTGTCAAAAGTTACTGATTGCAGCAAGTCTCACTGGTAAGACCCGTTGCAGTCCTGAGGTATAGCCTGGGGAATATGCAGTGGTGAGCTTCACTCTCCAGCTGGTTGAACATCTGGCTCTTTTGCCTAATTGACTATGAGGCAAAAGACTCTGATTTGATTGACATCCTGGGAGAGATGCACACTGCCTTCCACTCCTCCGACTGTTTTTTAAGAATGACAGTGGGTTCAAGGAGTGAGAAACGCTGCTATCAGTAAGGGCCCTATTCCACAGTAACGATTCGGCCGATTATCGCTCTGTGGAATAGAGAGAACGATCAGCCAATGATCATGGCCTGTGATTGGCTGAGTGGCCGGTAAGCTGACAGGCCATTCTGAAGCCAGAGCGCGCGGGACCCGGGGAGGAAGACAGAGCGGAGCAGAAGACCTGACAGGTAATGTATGCTGCAAGGGCTGCAAGGACATCGGTAACGATGTCCCTGTCGCCCTCGCTCAATGATCATCGGGCCGTGGAATAGGCCCAGTAAACGAGCGACGATCTAGCAGATCGGCGCTCGTTTACATCGTTGATCGGGCCCTCCTCGGCTCGTGAAATAGTACCCTAACTCTGTACCCTGGTTCATGACCAGATCTGTAGCAATCCGTATCCGTATTCCCTCCAAGTATGTGGTAGAATAGATTTATGTATCTGGGCAAATTTAATGGCTGCTCTTCCATAATATAATACTAACTCCCCTAGAGGTTCATACAGAATATTATGCCATATAATATTGTAATTATCCTCTAAGCTAAAGGCATTGCTTTGATGAAAGAATACAGTGCTTCATATTGGTACTGAATATACTACTGAGCAAGAAGTACATAGCTCTACTGTTAATGTAATGAAAAATACAAAACAGAAAAAAATTCCATTTTGTTGAGGGTATAAAAAAAATGTCAAACTCCAAGAATCAGGAGAAATCCCTGGATCCATGATCCATCTCCAGTAATCTATTTATAAGATAATTTATTTTAAGAAAGTTATCAAGGAGTCTTTTAGTGATGGAACATAAATTACATAAAGAGGGGGGGAGAGACACTGCAGGTCTAGGGCACAGATGTTCTAGGACCCGCCCCATTGACACCCTGCCTTGCTGCGCTGCAAGACAAACTTTTTTTTAACCATAGTACCGGCCCCAGGAAGAAGACTGACCCCTGGACCGGACATGGCATGGTAGCAACTAGAGTATGGTACCAGCGTTTTCATACATGGAAAAGAAGTTAATAAATAATAATAGTGTAGCGCTCAGGAATAAGGGTACCTTTGATCATGGACATTCGCTATAATTGAAGGCCATCACTGTCTGACTTTATTGTACTTTCAAGGGTTAACTTGCACTGTGTTGTTCTGTTGGGCACACTTGTACTGTGTTATAGTATTGAACTTTGTTTGGTATGTAATTTATTTTTGTCATGTTCACTATAATTGCACTGTTCCTGCAGCATACCCTGAAGGGGTTAATATAAAGCCAAGCTATGACACAAGAAGCTTAGAAAGAAGCTGGTAGTTTTCCACTGTTGCTTTGAGTTTGCAGAATTTTTGGAGTGAAACTTTTGCAGGAAAAAAACTGACATGTTGATCTTTTTTATGTTGTTTACGTCTAGAAAACTGCTTTGTCATTCTCATAGACCTGTATGGAAACTCCATACAAGTCTATGGCAGACTAAAGTTGAAACATTGTATCTGTTAAGGCTGTGCTTCTCCGCATCACCCCTCTCACTAGAAAAATCTAGTTTTCTCACATACAGTATAAAAAGAAGAGTGAATTAGTAGCCTGTTGTTCTGCAGAAAGAGACTTGAGAGTTGAAGAGACTTGAAGACGTGAAGAAAAAGACGCTGACTCTACAAACCCTGGATCACCAGCTCTATGACCAGAGCACAAGCCTGCAGAGATCTAGAAGAGACCTTCTTCTTCTATGGGTCGGAGATTGGAGAAGCCAGATCCCTGCTTTGCCTGTATTGTTTTTCACCTGAAATTTCTTCAGTAAAGAAGCACACTGTTTACTGCGAACCCTGACTCTCTGGAGTTATTTCCCATTGGGGTGCACCACACCTTACCACCCCTTCCAAAGAGCAGTAACATGTGGTGACACCTTGACAGTGTCTGGGGGCCTAGAATTGGGCAAAGCTCCAAATCTTCTGGTTCCTTCCGTGGACTGTGCCATCTACTAGGGAATATTCTGAACATAATACATTAAGTTTTACTGTTGATTTCAATGTCTAACTTATATGTCTTAAACAACTCTGTACCCACAATCTTTCCCCCCCAAACCACTTGTACCTTCAGATAGCTGCTTTTAATCCAAGATCTGTCCTGGGGTCCGTTTGGCAGGGGATGCAGTTATTGTCCTAAAAACAACTTTTAATCCTGCAGCGCTGTGTCTAACGGCCGGGCTTACATTTGTATTTGCATTAGGCTGGCACCACCTCTCTGTCCTTCCTCCCCACCCTCCTCATCATTAGGAATGATCCAGGAACATTTACTGCTGTTTGAACTTTGCACAGGTGTATTAACGATCCAGCCCATGTTCATTATACACACAGGTGGGGAATAGTAGGCAATCTGCCTGGGGCATTTCTAATGATGAGGAGGGTGGAGAGGAAGGACAAAGAGGGTGTGCCAGCTTAATGCATATACAAATGTAAGCCCCGGCCGTTAGACACAGCGCTGCCAGATTAAAAGTTGTTTTTATGACAATAACTGCATCCCCTGCCGAACGGACCCTAGGACAGATCTTGGATTAAAAGCAGCTATCTGAAGGTACAAGTGGTTTGGGGGGGGGGGGGGGGGGTCAGATTGTGGGTACAGAGTCGCTTTAAGCACTTAAAGGGAATCATGTGCCAAACTGCAGAAACTGTTAGATAGCTGTAAGGACAGGGAGACACGGGGTATTTTTCATATATACATATGTGCTTCCAAGATGCAGAGAAATGCTTTTCTTCTCTGGTAAAAGGAGTCAAAACTTTCAGAGTTCCTGATTAACTGCAAGCTAAAATGCTTCCTCTCTTCCCCCTCCCTGCTTGATCGACACCTGGAAGCTCCAAGCAGGGTCGGGTCAGGTACGGGAGGAGTAGAGAGGTATAACAGCTTCTTGGTTGCACTTCAGGAGCTTGGGAGGGAAAGCTTCTTTGTCTTTTCTTATTTACTACCTAATGGTGCTTAAAGTGGAGGTTTATTAGCTTATGGTTATTCTAAAATGTTGGACCTTTGTACCAGAAACATAAAGCCTCAGACAAAATAAAGATATGTTATAATATTTGGCATAGGTTCTGCAAAGTATTTAGCTTTAAGCAGCAAAATTCTACTCAAAGGTGAACATTCCCTTTAAGGCAGATAGTCATACTTTCTTCTGACTATAATGAAGAAGGTCTCAACAAACTTTGACATTCTCTTCTGAGATGAGCTATTCAGCTACAAGATTTTGAAGGCCCAAAGGATGCAATCTGTTTTATATTTTAACACTCTTGACAGCTGTAAAATAGCTGGCAGGTCTTACCTTTAAGACTGTGCTGTCATTGTCATCGTCTCAAGTTTTGAAAAATACATCAAAAAGTGTAAGATTGAACTCTGGTAGTTTAGAATGCATCTTTTCTCCAGCGTTATTCTGCTATGAGTTACAGGATGTATTGTGTCTCTCAGACCCCGCTGCTGTGTTGTTAAAAACAATCATTTAAAGGTCTAAAAACTTTCTGATATTCACAATACTTTCCCCAGCAAGTAACATTATTAGCTCTAGCAGTGTGTTCTGTGCTGTTTCCATTATTACTGCTACATTTCTAAAACTCTTATTACTTTCCCCCATTCTAATCCTAAAGTCATAGTATAATAACTATAAAATTATTAATACTGTATTTTCTGGCGTATAAGACGTTTGGGATATACTCGCCGTATAAGACTACCCCTATTTCAATGCACACCAAATAAAAATAAGTAAAAACCATAAGACAGCAGTGAGATCTGAGAGGCAGAGAAAGAGGTACAGTAATACTGGTAGGATTCAAAGGCCAAACGCATGAAAGACGTGTGTTTTTCTGGGCACAGCGCCACTCTTCTGTGTCTCTTTTTCCATACCCCGGACAACTACAGTTTGCTTTGCCTTTCATATGGTTGCCTCATATGCATCCATTTGCAGACGTTTTAAGCTCCCCCACAGTATGTGGTGGCTGCAAATTCTCCGATCTGGTTCCGAAGTTTTTCAGCCCCCGCTCTATAAGACAACACCCTGAGTATAAAACGACCCCTGACTTTTGAGAAGATTTTCCTGGGTTTAAAAGTAGTCTTATAGGCAGGAAAATACAGTATATAACTTTTTACCCATTTCATTACAGCTGTGTGCAAAGGAAATACTTTATATGCCTTTGTTATGGTGTTGCCAGGGTTTGCTGTGTACCATGTAAAGCACTATAATACACTATATTGTAGTGCTGTAGTAATTACTCATTGTCTTCACAAAAAAAACCCAGATCTACACAGTTACGGACACTACAGTTACTGACTGTCGCTGGTCTGCTAAAGAAGAAGAATTGATGTAATAGGGAAACATGATGGATCTGTGATAAATGAGGGAGGGGGACAAGTTGACCATTCTCTGTGTGTGTGATAGAGATGGAAACTATGTAAAGTGGGGAGAATGATGGGGAGCAGTGTGTGTGTGTGTGTCAGTAGAATGGGGAGTCCTAGTAAGCAGTCTAGGTGAAAGGTAGCATGGAAAGCAATCTATATGAGAAAATGGGAACCATATATAGAAGTTTGACAGGGGAAACCATGGGGAGCAGCATGTGTGTAAAACAGGAGGAATAGAGATCAGTGGGGTGTGTGTTTGGGGGGGGGGGGGGCAAAAGCTGTATATGTGATGGAACAAACGGGAGGAATTCTTTTGGGGACTGCTCTGAGGTTTGAATTTATGTAGATATCTATTTTGAGGTCTGAACTTATTTCTGACCTAGGATTTGATAAATTCAGAGGTCTTAGATCAGAACACATTGTTGGAATATAGAGTAATTTTGAGGTCTGATCAGGGTTCTGGAATAGATTTGCAGTTCGGTCTGAGGCTCATTAAAAAGTATGCTTTAGGGCCCATCATTTTGTCTTCATTATTTTTCATCTACTCAGGCATTGTTATGTTTAAAATATGGTACTTGGAAAGATTATGCTTCAATTTAGACAGCAAAAGTGTGGGTTCAAAGATGTCTGGGCAAAAATTGCTGCAGTTATCAGAGAATGCTGTCATATAAGTCTGGGCTCAATGGAGAAGGAAGGGAAAGAAAACATCTACTATCCAGGAAGATACATCATATGAGAGTCACCAAAGGAAATTGTTTTGTACTGTATTTAATGACTGCATCTGATCAGTTCAGAACTAAGAGGGGTCTAACATGGCCATCATTTCAATGTATTTTTTGTTCTCTAATAATAAGGTTCACACTATGTATTGCAGGTTTACAACCTCGACCATTATTAAATGAAATTGATTTCAATAGAATCCCGGCCAGAGTGTATACACTCTGTATACACTCTGGGCGGGATTCCTTGTGGCCACAGAAAAAACTGACATGTCAGTAATGTGTGGCCACTATTCATTGAATAGCGGCTGCACAAGACTGACAGAGCAAACAATGTAAACTGCGGCCCCGCCCGCACTCTACATTGTCGGCTATGGCTAATTGGAACACGGGCACACCTTTTTACCCTTGAATCCCAATTCAAACAAAATTGCAATACCGGCCGTTCTGTAACACAGCCGTGCCACAGAACGGCAGGTTTCATGCGTTGTGTGAACTTGGCCTTAACATGTTTCTAATGAATTAAAAGGGGTTATCCAGGCCTAGAAAAACAAAACCACTTTCTGGGTGTGGTTTTGCTGCACAGTTCTATTGATGTGAATGGGCCTTAGTGGTAATACCACACACAACCTAGAGACAGGAGTAGTGCTATTTTTGTAAAAAAAAAAAAGCACTGTATTTTCCTAATGCAGGATAATCCCATTTAAACATACAAATAGATCCCATACAACTTAGACTTAGACAATATAGAACATATTTATTGTAAGGCTATGTTCACACTACTCTGCTACTACGGGATCCCGGCCAGAGCGTATAGACATAGTATACGCTCCGGCCGGGATCCTGCACCGGGCCGCAAAGAACTGATATGACTGCGGCCGTAGGAAACCCTGTCAGTTCACACAGTGAAGCGAGTGGCTTCGAGCAGCTATGGAAAGAAAACAGGTGAGAGAAAAAAAAAACCAAGAAAAACTACCCCAATGGAAACATTTGGGAAAAGATGTCTTGCTTATTCCTGAATTTATTTTTTCTAATCAAACATATAGCACTCAAACAGTGTAAGGCTATATTCACACTACGTAAAAGTACGGCCATTGTTGCCATCGGCAACAACAGCCGTACTTTGTGCGGAGTGGAACATAGCCTATTTTGCTATGGATACCGGCCAGAACGTATACACATAGTAAGCAAGCTAACATGTCAGTTTTCTGCGGCCGCAATTCTGTGAATTGCGGCCGTAGGAAACCCTGTCAGTTCACACAATGAAGCAAGTGTCTCCAGCCGCTTGCTTCATTGTGTCCTATGGGGAGTTCTGATGCGGGCACGCGTTGATGCGCCCACATCAGAACACTGCGGCCATAAAGATCATCTTGGCAGAGACCGGACATTCCGTGGCCGGGTCACGGAACGGTCGGTCTAATACGTAGTGTGAACATAGCCTAATAATGTGGAACTTTACATTGAAAAAAAAATGTGAAAAATCACTGTATCAAAAAGGTTTTAAGACAAACAGGTAATATTTGTACGTACTTTTTACATACGTAAGCCTATAAGTATTTACATGCAAGGTCTAGGATGCAAGGTTTTGCTTTGGAAGATGTCAGCATTACAACAAATGGAGTTGACTTGGACGCTCATCAGAAATCCTCTGCCAGTTTGCAGACCCATCGTTTTTCATAAGACCGGCGTGTAATGCTTTTAAGGCATAGGGACAGTTACCTAAGCAACCAAGTTTAAAAGATTATCCGGGGTGTGTGATGTGATGCGGTAATCACAGGACATCATTATGAGCACTTAAAATCCTGACTTCAGGAGTAGCAATTACGGTAAACAATAAAAATGGATGGGAGGATCTCGTAGAGCGTTTAATAACCGGAGTGGCGCACAACATGAGCTTCCACACTGCTTTATTTTTCTTGGTAAACTGAAGACATTTCTGTAATTCGGTAGCGTAACATTTCAGCCGCACCTTTACATAATAACAGAAACCTCTTAATGTTCAGTTTTTTTTAGTTTTATAATGTGGATGCCAGCTGGAGACCGCCATCTGAAAATATATAAAAAGATTAAAAGCCACAGGCAAACAGGTGGTAGATATGCAGCAGCAAACAGTTTCCCCAAACACTGCAGAGAAGGGCAATATATCTATTGCACATTTTGCTGACTAAACACTAGAACCTGTTCAGCGTGAACTTTCTTGGGAGATAAAGGCAGAAATTTAAAGGGACTGCGTTTTAGATCATTTCCTAACCTTTACATTTATGTTTATGTTACAATATCAGTATAATCTCTATGCTTCATTTGATTCTACTTACAGTATATAAAACAGAGCAAAGCTGGGGTTTACATTAGAGGATATATTTCAGAGATTGGGTATGCCCACATAGTAAATAGAGATGAGCGAATAGTGAAATATTCGATAATTCGAATTGAATAGCTCTCGATATTCGTATATTCGAACGAATATCGAGTCCCATTATAGTCTATGGGAGAAAAACCCTTCGGACCTGGAAATCAATATTCGACCACTAAGAGGTCACCAAGTGCACAATGAAACCTCAGGAAATGATGTCAACACCTCTGGAATGCATATGGGACAGCAGGTGAAGCATTCCTGGGTGCATGAACGTAAAGTAGAAGTGTAAGTTTTGGTATAGCGGTACTTGCGTACGTATTAGGTGGTGCATGGTGGTGCATGCATGTATGTATGCATGTATGACGCAATACGCACAAGGAATGCAAGACCTTTGCGTACTGACAGCCCTGCAAGAAAACATGGCCCAGTGATCGTCCCTATTCGGGTTTGGTGAACTCAAATACCTGGTTAAAATTATGGACATGATGGACTATGATTTAAAACACGGATCAATGCAGAATCTGAACCTGCACAAAAAAATTATTATTAATAAAATTATACTTGGCTTGCAGCAGAAGTTTTAGCTGCGAAGAGAAAGTTCAGAGAAAGTGTTGGATCTTAAGTATAAAAGCCCTCTGAAGCACACGCTGTATCCCCATTCACTTGACCGCGGCGTAAACCCCAAGCAGCATTTCCGCGTCCCTGTCCTCTTTGCTTTGCGCTACGCATTGTAGTAGCTGTTTAACTTTTTTCAATACAATTTAGCTGTTTTTTGTCTATCCCACACTCACAGTATACAGCTGTATTTTGGATATATAATTGTTTTTAACACAATAAAATTAAAGAGCTGGTCAACTCCTTTACAGGACGCAGACTGCGCAAATCAGTAGTAGCAAGATAACAGGTATTATCTCGCAATCACAGTATACATCAGTAGATGTCTGAACACACTGCCTGTCTCACAACCGCTTGGTTTTTATACTTTTAGCCCTAACAAGGGCTTTTGGGGGTCCCTTTCTACCTAACTTCACCTAAAAGATTTCTCTCTTTGGTGAACAGTCTGTCCCACTCTAGCTCCAACCAGCAACTGACACGAATCTAAAATCACTATTCTGATATTCAGGAGGTGATGTAATTTAGCTAGCCAATCCCCATGTTTATTAATTGGAAAAAGGCGCCAGGGGGGATGGGAGGGCAAATCGAATTTTTACTGCATTATCATTCGAATATTCGAACGCAATCAAATAGCATGAATAGCGTACTATTAGATCGAATAGCTATTCGATTGAATACTATTCACTCATAACTAATAGTAAACCAATATAAATAGTTGAACACAGCATATGCAGTGTATACAGTACATGTAAAGACACACTGAATGTTACAGACTGTTTCCCCGCTGTGTTACCAAACTTACTACTTCACCCTACACCCTTCCCTCCTACCTTTACATGTCTCTTTACAGTTCTGCAGTGCCACACCATAGCAAGGCATCCATTACCATGGTGCATGATACCCACAGAGTGCTGTTGGTATGGCAATGCCCTGCTTTTTAGAAGCTTTGCTCCCAACACACACCCACAACCACTCTACTCCCCCCAGGAAGAGCACAGGACAAGTAGACAAATGAGGAAACACATAAGTAGGGCAAAGACACAGGCATCAAGGAAGGGGGATTTAAACAAGCAACTTAATGGGCCAATAACAGCCCCTTAATTTTAAGGGGGCCCACAAGAACCTGTTGATTTGGAGCTAGCCCTATGTATATGCAAGCCAATGGATATACAGTAAAGCCTCCTCAAAATATCACTTCTTTGAAAAGATCACATCCAGACCAGTTCTTATTTGTCTGCAATAGATTCCCCCCTCTATTATAATCAATGGAAAAAATAAGAATGACCTATGATGAGAACCAGGAGTGAGACAAGAGCAATGCTGGGATGCAGGGATCAGATTGAAGCCATACTGGGAAGTGGAAATAAGAGGTAAGGCTATGTTGGGGACTCTTGCTGAGGACCATGAAAGTGATGAAAGCCATGCCAGAGCTCAGGAATGAGTAAGACAGCAATGTTGGAACTAGGAATAGGACGGGAGCTATGCTGGGCCCAAGCCTAAGAGGGGAAGCCATGTTTTCTTCCAGGAATAAAAAGAGGAGCGATACCTTGCATCAAAAATGATAGGGAAAGCCATGTTAGGGATTAGGAATGAGAGAGGAGACACGCTGAGATCCAGGAATAAGAGGAGAAGCCATGCTGCAGATCAAAAGTTGTGACAAAATTGTGATAAAATGCTATTTTTAGGTGTTTCACATCATCATCATCATCATCATTTGTGATTATTCGTGGTTATTTGTGTGCTGTACATGTTAGCTGACTCCTTTGGACACTGTATCCTGCATTCTGTATCCTTATCAGAACAGCCTTATCAGCTGTACCTCACCAGCAAACAGGGGCAGCTTAACATTGAGGTTCGACTAACAAGACAAGCAGAAGTTAGACTCCCCTTTAGTCTTTTGTGTATTGATGGACCTTCAACCTTATTAACTATGTAATAAAAAAAAAGTTTTTTGAGTGTGAACTGGCTTTATAGAAGGCAATATGTACTAATTACTAGTACTGTACTGTACTGTACTGTAGATGTACTCTGGGTACTGATTATTATAGTAGGCTATAGTATTGGTAGGGTTGTGCTGCTTCTGCTTCTTACCCAGCCCTGGCACTGATGAAGAAGTAGCCGGTCGACACACACCAGTCCCTGCACTGTTGCTGATTTTAAGGAAAGTGATAATATTGGACTCTGTATGTTCCATGATCGACCTAATAAATCACCTCATCTGAAGGTGAATTTACCATTTATGTAACTTGTGTTTACAGGGTTCCAGTTTTGTTTTATCCAACCTTTAAAGCATAAGCAGAGGTCGAAATTCAATGTCATATCCGCTATCCAGATCATTTGTCTCTGCTTTCATACTGTCATTAAATGCATAGAATGGAAAGGGGAGCCGTTATGAATTTTCATGTCCGTGAAGACCAACTCACTCCCCACAGAGACGCTTTTCTACTGAGGAAAAGCAAAACAGCATAGCTTGCAGCAATTTCACTGTACAATATATTACAATTACCAAAACAGGCTCTGCAGCTTCAAACAGATATTAAAGGAGGTCGATGGGTAAAACCAGCTTGTTTATAATTCACACTTCTACTCAAACCCATTTCTCCCTGTAGGTTTCAGCCAATGTGCTTTGCTTGCTAACTGTGTCACACTGTTGCCCGAACCATGTTATTAAGCACAGTTTATGTAAGTGGATCTGAATAATGTAAAAGGACATTTCTCATATTAGCAATGAAAGTAGCATTTACATTTATTGAAATAATACTTTACATATCATTTCAGTCCAGAGCCTACTTTTATGTTTCACTTATTGCATTCAAACTGTAAAGAACTGACAAAAAGATGAAGTAAGTACTAAATGATGCCAGTTACTAAATGGAGAAAAAAAGGCAAAGGGAGTTTTCATTTTTATTCTCATTTAACTGTCCTTTTTGTTCAGAAGAAAACTTTTATAACCAGGATTTTCTTCAGCTGGGGAAAAGAGTCAATTTAGTGCCCTAATCCTATACACAGGGTGATTTAAAAGTATGGTCCAAAATTGCAGACTTAGGGGGACATTTCTTAAAGAAGCAGTTGCCAAAAAAATATTATTGACCCCCCCCCCCCCCGGTAGGCGCTGGAATGTATACTCACCACAGCTGATCGGTGTCCCGTTTTCTGAGCTTGAAACTCTAACGTTGAGGCGACTGATCTTCTACCTGGAGTAAAAGGTAGTCTCATTGCTGAAGACCAGCTGGCCAGCTTGTTCTGCCTTGCAAGTAAATGCAAAAGTCACAGCATTTTGCTTTGTTGTCTGGTTTCATCTCCCAGAGAAGATTTAAACTCTATGGCTTCAAATTCTTATGTTATTGTAACATATATCACTCCATAGTTTGTGGCAACTCTAAATCCATACTAGTCAGTTTGGTCAACTTTCTATGACTAGGCTCTTAAATAGCTTGAATCTTGTCCATAGCCTCTTCCAAAGTCTTTTGGCAGCCAAGGCTTTTCCCAACACCCACTGGTTTTGATACACTTCACCCAACGTGATGTGCAATTCTAAGCAGAGCATATTCACTAAATTTATTCTGATAGTTTTGCTGTGCTGACACAACAGGCCAGTTCTTTTAAATTCCAACACACAAAAACCTTTGCACCAATCATTTTAAATTGCCCTGTATATAGGATGAGATATCAAGTATTTTATTACTACAGATCATGGACACTGACCATTTGGGCACTAGGAAAGTGTCCAAGGCCCCATTGCCAGAAAATGTGCTTCTAATGTTTTTCAGTAACCAAATCATATGTGTCATTACTCCACTGGTTGGTAAATGGCCTATAACTGGGGGGCTAAGACTGCACTCAGTGCACCTGTACTTCAGAACCTGATTATTTTATTACAGTATGCCATAATATTTGTCATGTGTATTGCACTCCTGAGAGTCCCTGTAATGGAGACCGGGACAGCTTTTTTAATCATTTTCATAAAAGGTAATGACAGAAGCTGTAAAGAAATGACATTATAATAACTGCACAATGACATCATTCTCTTGTTTTAGTAAACAAATTAATACTTACATTCCATTATATATATTACCGTATACAAGACTTCATTACATACAATGCCAGGTGACATCTACAGCAATTGGTTGGTGGGAACAGGTATAGCTTGTGTTAGGAATATGACTTTGCGCTCCTCGGTCCGTGCCGGGCGGTCGAGGAAGCGCTGAGTTTGTCTGTGTTTTTCTTTTTACTCTGTCTGAATTATGTTGTATTTGCCAGCCACACCCGCTTTTCCTGGCAGACTCCTGGCAGTGCAGGGGTTACTGCTCTGCTTGATCTTCTCAGCTGAACTTGCTGCTGGGATCAGGGCTGGTCCAATCATCTGCTGGACTTAGTCTCTGATCTCAGATAAAAAGCAGCAAGTTTCTCCCTTCCCTGCTGACTATTAGAGTTCACTCGCCTGCTCAGCTCCCTGTTTAGTTACACTGATCTCTGTATTCTGGACCTTCTGCATTTGACCTCGACTATTCTCCTGTTTGCTGTTTTTGTACTTCGCCGCTCGACTGTTGCTGACCTGGTTTGTCTGATACCTCTTATTGTGTTTTGTTTGTCTGTCCGTGCTCTGTGTGTCGCACCTATTCAGTGTAGGGACCGACTCCGTGGTTGTCCGGGCCGTTTAGGGCCGTCCGTGGCAATTAGGCAGGGTCAGTGGGTGGGGTCAGCTCAGGGCTCACTGTCTGTGTCTTGTCAGACTGCCTTTGCCATACTGACCATAACAGCTTGTGTTCCATAATGTATGAGCTTAGATTAATACTCTTGGCCTCAGACAAGTAGATACAGTACAACAGCTATTAAAACTACATGATTACAAAACAATACAATTTTGCTTCAAGCTTAAAAAAAACAAAAAAAAAAACAGATTACATTGCATAAATGAGAATGCATATGATTTGTACTGACAACCATCTGAATCTCACCTTTCATTAGTACACGCAGCAGGATGATTAGACAGGCATCTCATTTTTGGAGACATGGTGCCTGGCCAGCTGTGTCTTGTCCATGGGAATTACGTTGGCAAACCATGTAACACAGGCAAACTGTGCAGATGATTGTGTTAATATATGAACAGGCATATATTGCATGATTCAGATACAAAACTAATCTCAATTATAGTAGCATTTTGTATGAAATATAACAAGAATAAATAGGAAAAAAGAACAAATTTGATCAGATTACCCTTGAGTTATCAACACAATTGGGGAGATTTATCATCATTATAGACCATTTTTCTGGAGTGAAAATGTAGCAAAATTTAGCTGCGCAAAATTTTGCGACATTTCACCTACTTAGACTGATCATGCCTACTTCAGCTTAAGCTGAAAGTAAGCATGATTTATCATGTGCGACTATCTAAAATAGTCGCACATGTGTCGCAAACTCACTCCACACTAGAGGTGGTCTATTTCACTCCCTATACTGTGGAGTGAGTTTGCTCCGTGGGTCGGGTGCAGTGCACCCGGTCCACGGAGTGTAAAGGGTTAAGTAGTGATGCAGCAGCATCACTACTAACCCCCTGGAGCTGTACAGTAAGGAGGGGTGCTTAGCGCACCCCTCCTTGCAGTACAGGAGCAGGGAATCCCCTTAATTAAGCCGGGATTCCCTGCCTACAGGGTTTCCCACCCAAAAGCAGAAAGCAGTCTGCTTCTGGGCGGGAAATTTAAAATCCCGGCACAGAAGTTACAGTCTGGCTCCCAGGGGCTTGAGCCCTTGGGAGCCAGACTGTAACTGCCATGCCCATGCTGGAGGTCACCCAGATTTATCAGCATCCTTTAAGGTTAACCCTTACAGAATGCTGGGAAAGTTGGGTGACCTCCAGCATGGGCGTTACAGTCTGGCTCCCTGGGTACTTAACCCCCTGGGAGTAAGACTGTTCTGGCACTGCATCTGCACCAGCAAGGAAGGGGGTTAAGTGCCCCCTTCCTTCCTGGGGCAGATGCAGTGCGCTCTCCAATGGGGTGATAGCGGCTGGGGGTTACCTGTTCCGATACGGGGGCGGGGCTTACCAAAACTGCTGAGGAAGCAGCAACAGGTAACTCCCAGCCCCTACCATCACCCCTCCCCCCTCGGAAAGTGCAGTGCACCAGCAAGGAAGGGGGTTAAAAGCCCCCTTCCTTGCTGGGGCAGATGCAGTGCGATCTCCATAAGGGAGGGGGAGGGTTGATGCTAGGGGCTGGGGGTTACCTGCTGAGTCTTTTTCCGCAGTTGGCAGCAGTCCCCGAATGTCCCGGTAAGCTCCGCCCCAGCTACGGTAAGCCCTGCCCCCGAAATCGCATAAACCCCCTCTTCCCCATGGAGATCGCACTGCATCTGCCCCAGCAAGGAAGGGGGCACTTAACCCCCTTCCTTGCTGGTGCAGGTGCAGTGCCAGAACAGTCTGGTTCCCAGGGGGTTAAGTCCCTTGGAGCCAGACTGTACCTCCCATGCCCATGCTGAAGGGCACCCAGCTTTCTCAGGATCCTGTAAGGGTTAACTTTACAGGATGCTGGGAAAGCTGGGTGACAGTCTGGCTCCCTGGGACTTAACCCCTTACTTGCTATTTGTTTTTGCTTGTGTCTTTTCTTTTTCAGATACCGGCATGCAGAGGATTATGTGGATTCGTTTGGACTACGTCAATGACCGGCGGAGTTTAATGTTCAATAAAATGGTCAACGAGGGGTGTTTTTATTTGAATAAAAACATTTTCTTGGTGGGGCGGAGCTAGCTACTGATGTGAGAGAACGTGTGCAGGCTGAGCTCCCGCTCCACACAGCTCCGTTATAGACCCCAGGCTCCCTAAAATCGGCTGTGCTGATGCACAAAAGGTCCAGGACGACCCCAGACACCCCTCACCTGTTGGGGACACCGGCCGGACTCCTCAGACCCTGGACCGCTACTTCACCAGAGGTGTTGCCGCCGCTCCGGTCCCGGTCTGCACGTCCGCATCCACCTCCTCCCGCCGGACGCCTTAAGATTCTCCTGCTGCACACAGGTCCCACAGTCTTCCCCCGCGTGGTTGGCGGGTTCCTCCGGTGCCGTTGAAAGGGGACAGCGGGACTCCCCCAGCCGGTGACGGGCCTGTGTCGCAGTTAGCACCTGGAGCGGCGCCATCTTGGGAGGCGGCAGACAGAGGGCAGCTGCACCAACCTCAGGCCTCCACTCCTCCTGCTCCGGACCCATGTGAGTCTGAGCCCCTGGGCTCTTCCCCAGACAGTGTCTGTGCCCACCAAACCCAGATATATACAGGGGGCAGTGGCATATTAGAGGGCTGTGGACGCTCAGGAGATAGACAGGGGCCCCTACATCTCAAAATGGCGGCCGTGCCTAAGTCTAATAAGGGGGACAAGACCAAGACGGGGAAGGGAGCACAAGGTTCCTCAACTGTTAAATCCTCCTGCCAAGCCAATAAGAATCACCCTTCACAGAGCCAATCTCCTTCTTATCATACTGAATCTGACTCAGATGCTTCTACAACCAGTGCTACCTCACAGCGCAGCATTAGGAAGCTTCTGTCACAGCTTCCCACAAAACATGATCTCCAATCTTTGCTTGCTGAGGTTAAAGAGACTTTTAGAGCTGAGATTGCTGAAGTCAGAAAGGATTTGCAGGGCATTACCACCCGGGTTGACTCCTTGGAAGGTGATCACGATGTTACACGTGCTTATATAGGCTCTTTACAGTCTGCCATTTCCACCCAAAATGCTGCCATGGATGATATGCAGCGACATATTGAAGACCTGGACAATAGGGGGCGTCGCAACAATATCAGAATAAGAGGTCTCCCGGAGGCGACTCATGATGATGATCTTGTAGCCACATTAGAGGGTATGTTCAATATGCTGCTGGGTGAACCGACTACCCACAAGATCAAATTCGACAGAGCTCATAGAGCCCTAAAGCCTTGCCCCACCTCAGATGCCCCCAGGGATGTAACTTGTTGCCTGCACAATCACACAGTGAAAGAAGCTATCATGGCAAAGGCACGTGCCATTCGAGACTTTGAGTTTGATGGGGTTCATGTTCAGCTCTTTCCAGATCTTTCTTGGATTACCCTACAAATAAGGCGCATATTACGACCGCTGCTTGCTCTACTGAGAGATCATGATGCCACGTACCGCTGGAACTTTTCATTTGCCCTCTCTGCTCGTAGGGACGGACGCTCATCGGTCCTGAGGTCCCTCTCTGACTTGGATAGGTTCTGTGAGACCCTGGATATACCTGTCCCAAAGATCACAGACTGGACACTGGCGGCTCCTCCGCCTCCCCCACCATCTGTCTGGCAGTCAGTGAATAATAAGAGGCGACGCCAAAGTTCCAATGATCCCTCCCCAAGAAGCCCGCCGGGACAAGCCCCCAGGTGAACTACTGGTCATCGTGTCTGAAAACCCTCTCTCTTTAAAGTAGCCCTGCGTGGGTTGCCCCTGTTTACCTGGACCTTTTCCTATAACTTTTTACTTTATTGCCTGGGTCCTTTTTTCTAAGTTTTTTACTTATATAGCTGTGTGGACGAGCTCTTTTGCTTGATCATGTTATTGCTCATGTTCTGTTGGTTTCTCTTTCTCCCCCCTTGGGGTTGATTCTCTCTGGCTATTTGTCTGCATGTGTGGACTCAGTTGGCCACGGTTTGGACAGAGAGAAGTTGGCACCCGCTCCCTGGCACTGGCTGCCAAGGGTTTTGGTCAAGTGCCTTTACCTGTCAAAAGGTGTGTGTGTTGTTTTCTGTGTGTCTTCCCTTGTCCTTCCCCTCCTCTTGTTTTTCCCTACAGCCTCTGCCAACTCTGTGGACGCTTCTGATAGTTTGGGCTTGGTCTCGAGTGATCCGTTGTGCTCTCCTGAGACGGGTAGGTACCTGTATTAGAGTGTTCTACCTACATTACTACCCAAATGGTTAATTGTGTCACTCTCAATGTCAAAGGTCTTAACTCGAATCTCAAACGCTGTCTGCTCTTAAGAGAACTTCGGACTCTGAAGGCTGATATAGCTTTTGTGCAGGAGACGCATTTTGATTCTGCTGCTACCTTCAATTTTGCAAGGCATACCTTCCCTACAGTTTACTCAGCCTCTAGAGGTAACAAAAAGGCGGGAGTCGCTATTCTATTTGCCAAGGACTGCCCGATTCAGGTTCTTTCCTCTTATTCAGACCCCGGAGGGAGGTTTGTTATGGTCGAGGGGAAGTTGAGGGGTACGTCAGTGGTTCTTTGTAATGTATATGCCCCTAACAAATCCCAAATCCCCTTTCTGCGCAGGTTCCTTGCTCGCCTAGCTAAATACCCCCCAGCCTCGAGAATCGTGGGAGGAGATTTTAATATTCCCCTCTCGGACTCTCATGACAGGCAATCTGTGTTGGGTAGGCCCTTCTCCACTGATCAGGCTAGAGTGTCCACCGAATTCTGTAAACTGATTCGCTTGCAAAATGTATGATCTTTGGAGAATTGATCACCCCACTGAGAAGACCTTCACATTTTATTCCCATCCCCATAAATCTCACTCCCGCATAGACTACTTCTTTGGTAATGTTCCCACTGTTTGTCTCTTGCGGAAAGCCCGCATTGATCCCATTTCCTGGTCTGACCATGGCCCTGTTCTCATCGAATTAGCAGATTTTGCTGCTCCCATTAGGCATTGCCATTGGCGCCTAAATGAGAGTCTCCTCAAAAATCAAGTCACACGTGACTCTATTAAAGAATGTATCTCTGCTTATTTCCTTGAGAATGAGGGGTCGGTCTCTTCTACTTCATTATTGTGGGAAGCTCATAAAGCAGTTATTCGGGGCCACTGTATAATGCTGGGAACCCATCAGAAAAGGGACAGACAGGCAGCCCTGCTGGCAGCTAAACCTACTGTTCAGGACCTGGAGCGATCTCTGGCTGCAAGGCCCTCATTGCGGACACTGAGCAGGTTGGTGGAAGCTAGAGCTCACTTAAAGGAGTTGTCTTTGGTTGGGGTGGAGCGTCTTCTTCTCTACTCTAGACAGCGTTTTTATGAGAAGGGCAATAAGGCCCACACTCTTTTAGCCCGTATGCTTAATGAACACTTGGCTGCTCAGTCTCCGCAGGTAATTAAAGACCACCAGGGGAACCTCAGATATCATCCTAAAGACATTTCTGCTGCCTTCCAGAAGTATTACGCCAAACTGTACTCTCTCTCCTCAGCTCTTCCTTCAGATCCGGTGGCGCGTAGCGAACGCATTAATGCCTTTTTGGCGACCTGCCGACCTTATCCAAGCTGTGGAGGATCTAAATGCACCTATTACAGCTGAGGAATTATCGGAGGTTCTCAAGGAATTGCCTTCGGGACGCTCCCCGGGTCCTGATGGTTTTACTTATTTATATTATAAGACTTTCTCTTCTGAACTATCTTCCAGACTTCTGACCCTCTTTAACTCTTTTCTGCAAGGCACTTCTGTCCCTGTCACTATGCTACATTCATACATCACTCTGATCCCTAAGCCAGACAGGGATCTGCAGGAATGTGGTAACTATAGACCTATTGCATTATTGAACTCTGACCTTAAGATCTTCACTAAAATTCTGGCAACGCGGTTTGGCTACTGGCTGCCGTCGTTGGTAGATAAAGATCAAGTTGGTTTTGTGTTAAACCGGCAAGGTGGCGATAACACTAGGAGAGCGATAGATGTTATAGACGCTGTGAATCAGCAGTCGGGAAGGGCCTTTCTCCTTAGTTTAGACGCTGAAAAGGCGTTTGATCGCCTTGGTTGGCCTTTCATGTTTGAGACATTGAAGCGATTTGGCGTTACAAGCTCCTTCCTGACTGCTGTGCAAGGTCTCTACGCTAATCCTACTGCAGCGCTTAAATTTCCCCGTATGGTGTCGGATACATTTCCCCCCTTTAATGGCACCCGCCAGGGCTGTCCGCTCTCTCCGTTACTTTTTGTTCTCTGCATTGAACCTCTGGCGGCGGCTATTCGAGGGAATCCTGATATTAAGGGTGTGTCTGTGCGTGGCAGAGAATCCAAATAATGCTATTTGCAGATGATGTTCTCCTCACCTTGTCGGAACCAATAGTCACGCTACCTGTCCTGCATGGTCTACTTGGTCTAAACCTTCCTAGCTCCTTAGTGACTCAATTGAAATCTAATTTCCCATATAGATGGACGACAACGTCCATTAAATATCTAGGTATTCGTCTCACCCCTATGTATGCCACCTTATATGCAGCCAATTACCCTCATCTGTTTCGGGACCTTAAGTCTCTGATGTCCAAATGGTCTTCCCATTACATCTCCCTCCTGGGCCGGATTGCCTCAGTTAAAATGACTATCCTTCTGAAGCTCCTCTACTGCTTTGAAACCTTGCCAGTAAGGGTGCCCTTATATGAACTTAAAGCAATACAGAGTGTTATGTTTAAGTTCATACGGAATTCTGTGAGGCATCGTATCCCTAGGTCAGTCATGATGAGCAGTAAGACCCAGGGGGGACTGGCTGTCCCGAACATCCAATATTATTATTGGGCAACTCACTTGAGACAAATCGTAGCTTGGGCAAAGTACCACGCTTACAAAAAATGGGTGGACATTGAGCGAATATGGTTGGCCCCCTTCCATCCTAATTCTTTCCTTTGGCATTCCACTCCTCCTTCTTGCTCCCATCTGTCTCTCCTAGGCCCTATGCGTTTCACTTTCTCTATCTGGTCGGCGTGCGCCTCTAGGTTTGCCTTGTTTTCTCCGTCCTCTCCTATGAATTCCTTTTTGTTGTGCCCAGATTTCCCTCCAGGCCTGGATTCGGCCACGGTGAAGGCTTGGTCTTCCAAAAAGCTCTTCCAGTTTGCAGATGTAGTGGACCCCCTGTCCCGCACTTTGCTATCTTTTGAGAAATTGGCTGAGAAATATGAACTAGCCTCTACTGAACGCTTCTCCTATATGAAGATGAGACACTTCATGTTGACACGTATGGGGACGCTGACAGTCTCAAAACCCTCAGCCTTTGAGCAACTGGTGCGCATGGGGACATCCACAAGTGGACTTATCTCGGCCATATATAACATCCTTAACTCTCCGATAGGGGACACCATTTGTAGACATAAATATATGGATAAATGGGAGGAGATGCTGGGTAGGACTCTCTCCCCGGAATGTTGGACAATAATATGGGAAAAGGCTGCCACATCATCAATCTGTACGACCTATAAAGAAGCCAACTACAAAGTTATGATGATGTGGTACCATACCCCAGAGCTCCTCCACAGATTGAATAATTCTGTCTCTCCGCTGTGTTGGCGGTGCCTGTCAGGAGGAGGCTCCCTATTCCACATTTTCTGGAGATGTCCTCTTATTAGAGGTTTTTGGTTGGAGGTCTGTGGTCTGGCTACTAGAATTTTTGAGAAAACTATTCCCTTGGACGGTCCTATGTCTTCTCAGTTTACCCCCTAAAACGATGGGGAAAAAGGCCTCTAAATTGCTCTTAATTATATTAACGGCTGCCAAGTTGCTGATTGCCCGGTCCTGGAAGCAAACTAAGGGTGTGTTCACACATCTGCAGCAGATTTGATGGTGCAGATTTGAATCTGCAGTAGATCCACAGCAGATTTGATGGCCCAGATTAGATTGAAAGCAAATCTGCAACTTCAAATCTGCACCATCAAATCTGCTGCAGATCCTGTCCGTGTCAACCCACCCTTAGGATGGTAATAGAGCAATTTTAAACATTTAGTTTTACCATTCAGCAAACGGTGTGAACACGAAACCCCCCTAAATGATTTTTTTCCCCAAAAAATTTTCGGTTTCACTGCATATTTTATGGAAAAATTAAGTCTATCATTGCAGTACATTTGGTTTCGCAAAAAATAAGGACTCTAATGATTATGTTGGTGAAAAAATGCAATAACTAAAGCCTTTCAAGCATAAGGAGGACAAAACAAAAGTGCAAAAATGAAAAGTGGCTCAGGAGGGAAGAAGTTAAAGTAATTTAATTATACTAATGAAGTGTAATTGGATGCTGGTCTGTAATGCTGCGTTTACACGGAATGATTATCGTTCAAATTTGCACAATAACGATTGAATTCGAACGATAATCGTACGTGTAAACGCAGCGAACGATCAAACAACAAGCGTCAAATCGTTCATTTTGATCTTACATGTTCTTAAATCGTCGTTCGTCATTCGCAAAAAATTTGCTGATCGTTCCGTGTTAACAGTCGTTCACCGATTTAACCTATGTGCGAGATAGGCTTAAGCGGTCGAAAAACAATTGCAAAACGATTTTTCCGTAAGATATATTGTTCCGTCTAAACGCTGATCGTTATAAAAAAAAAATGTTATTTCAAAATCATTCATCATACGATCAGGTGAATTATCGCTACGTGTAAACCCAGCATTAGGGTGGCCCATGGACAGGCTGAAGTTGGCCCCTAGCTTTTCTATCTCGTCCTAGGAAAATTTTCTTATAAATATACTGAGCTTTCTGGAAATACTTAGAGGGACACTCCATAATACACCAATCTGCATGTCTGTGTTTCTCTTGTTTGTGGGAACATTCTGCAGCGACAACTTTGAGATCAATGACAAGATTTTGGTGAAGTTGTACCTTTATTCATCCAGATTTCTCCTGTAAGGTGATGAGCATTGTACGTTAAGAAGAAAGGCTAATTAATTTAAATGTTGGATTTTACATCACAGCAATTTTCTCATTCAGGAGACAAGTTTTTAAAGCCTTTCTTAAAAGGTTTTTACCCTCCAAATGTTTTTTTAATTATATTCTTAGTATCTCCCATTAACTTTTAATTGTGTAGGAGATAAGGAAGAAGCTTAGCCAGGATTTGCCTGATCACGATTAAAGAATCCCACTAGACTGACAATATTATTGTCACGGTGCTTACTGCCGAATACATGCAGACGACAGTTGACCTTGACTTAGGAATATTGATTTCAAGGGTATTTGGTGATTTAGAAACAGAAGATTAGGATAGCTAATAATCATTTATCCTCATCTAGTTTCACATTGACCAAACTTTACATGTGCTACATAGACTATATGAGAGCTGAAAAGCTGCCACACAAAAGAGATTTTTAAATCAGATATTGACAAATGTCTGCCCTGGAAATCAAGACGTATAGTGTTACCGAGCCTTATTATACAGATCTGAGAAAATGGGTCATGGAGAAAAAGTCGATTTCTTGAGTAGTTCATGGTAAATTCATCAAGGTAAAATTAAGAGATTTGTGTTCTAAAAACCTCTCTTTTTCTCATGGTTTCTTTTATAGCCTCCTTTGACTCAATCTTTCAATCAATTAACTGTATAGTGGTGGGAGGTCAATGAATGTTATGATTGAAGAAAAAAAAAGTAAAGATGGCTATAAAGACTTCAATAATGTCTACAATTTGTCATTTCTTCTAATAACTTTAATTGTCAGTTATGATCAAGTGAGATTTACCAATGCTATATATTACGTAGACAGCAGAAACCTGCCAGTATTGGCCTCTGCCGTGTAACAGGCCCAACAGTTAGTCATTGAACAGGCAAAAAATTATTTGTTGTATGATGGCGGAACTTTGACAGGTTCATCATACTGCATATTGTGTTATAGGGGATGTGTAGGAAACAAATTAGAGAAATAATGGGACACACAAATGATGTAGGGGTTGTTCTATCTAGATTGATGATAGAGAGATAGAGAAATAGAGAGATAGAGAACATGGGGTGTCATACAATCTGGCACCTGTTTTGTGGGTCTTTTTTTTTTTGCTGTCTTCTAAATGTCTACATTAAAAATGGGTTTAATAAAGCAGCTCAGTAATTGAGAATAAATCATCAACCAAATTAGAAAGCAATTAAGAATTGCAAACTTACTGAATGCAGGTTTCATTAGTCCATATTAAAGTCTTAATTATTATAATTTTTTCGCAATGTCTAAGCTGGAAAGATTATGCATTCCATCTGTGGTTATTTACACAGTGTCACCAGTGGCTTTATAAATGGGATCTGCAAATGTTTGATAAGACCTGACACCATTAAGGACATTGCTGTAATCATATATGCAGAATCACAAGTAACCATAACCTGATTATTTACTAGTAACAGTATCTAGACAATGTCAACATAGAAACACATAAAATAATCTGCAATTAGGAGAAAAGGGATAAATCTTAAAGGGGTAGTGCGGTGTAAAACATTTTTTGCACTATATAACACACATTACAAAGTTATACAACACTGTAATGTGTGTTATTTAAGTGAATGGCCCCCTTCCCCATCTCTCCCCCCGACCGTGGACCTGGAAGTGTGATACAGTATACTCATGGAATCACTGTCGATCATGGCCGCCATCTTGGGACGATCACGTCATTTTCAGGAGGCCGTCCTAACTGCTCCAGCCCTCCCTTATGTCGGCCCCCCTCCAGCGCGTCATCAGCTGCTCAGCCGCCATTGGCTGAGCATAACAGAAAACGCCTGGGGCTTTTGTTATGCTCAGCCAATCGTGGCTGAGCAGCTGATGACGCGCTGGAGGGGGGCCGGAGCTGAAGGGGGGCTGGATTTTTTCACATCATTGTATAGTTCTGGAGGTACATGCTACTTTATTGTACTGTATTTGTACAGTATTATTCTGACCTATGGTCGCTACGAGGCTATCCTTTATTATCTGTTTTGTCTTTTGTGAGCAGGTGCCTAACCTTGAGCTTCTGGGCCTAAATACCATGTGCTATTTCTAATGCTTTTTCCTATGAAGTGGTGGAACCCATGGGACCCCTCAGGCACTAGCTTAACTCCTACCTGTGCACCCCCTATAGCTGCTCTTATACTTTGGAGCTTTGTTGTTCTACTTTTTCTTTTTACATTAGTGGAAATTTACCTCCTAATGTTAGTAATGTACGGGCTTCTGCTGACACATCTCTTTTGAATTCACCTTACTTAACCCACTGCTGAGATCCTATTTTTCTACCTATCAAAGTCAGCGTGGATGAAGCAGAATAAATAGCTCTTTGACAGTATTGCAAGAGAGGTAATTACATCTACACCGCTGCTATAACTAAACTTTTACATAGTTTGGCTTCCCTGTAGCTTTCTATGTTACATTAATCCCAGTTTCTGCATTAAAGTTTAACCTGAGGGAAATCCCTTGGTACAGCTGAGCTCTGCTCTGTTTATTGACAGGGCTATAAGCTTTTACATGAGCACAGCAGATAATGTTAGATAGCCGAAACACAAATGGATAGGGATTGTGTGCATTATAGCGTGACTTGTGCATAAGGAGGTATAGTCCTCAAGTTACTTCTAAAACACTTTTCCCGCTCACTGTTTAATATTGGCACTAATAACATACATACTATATGTAGCTTTTAAAATCAGCATTGTTCTTGTGTCACCAACAGACACCATCACTCTTGTCATTACTGTACAATGACATGTTGTAATTATGACTGTCAATCAATGTCGGCAATGGTGACATCACTGCAACATGCATCAATTGGCGCTGAACAACAGGAAGACACCAAAGACCCCACACCAGCAGCATTACACTGAGAAGGGGATGCTACTTTGCTTGTATAATTGGACTCTAACCCCTTTCAGATCTCAGTAGAAGACAAAAATAATATGAATGAGACTCTGGAGCCAATCACATTCCATTTGCGTCTATTATAGGTGGATGCACAAATAACCTATTAGACCTTATTGATCATATGTCCCGTAGTGCAATGATAGCAACAAGATGAATGCACTCGTGTTCTGTATAGATAGCAGGTGACCAGTTCTAGTTGCCACTATTTAACTCTTTAAAGGGAATGTGTCCTTAGAAAATGACCTATTGTTAAAATCAAGTTTTTATATTGAACATGTTTTTAAATAATTTTTGAGGCATTTTTTCTAATCTTTTATTTTACCATTTATATCATAAATAATCTAAAAATGTTGTAGTTTTCTTTTTTATCGTAGGGCCTAAAACTAAGCTGAGACTTGGCTGAATTCATTATATTTTTGCAGGCCTTTCTTTTTTATCCGTTTTATGCAGTTTATGTATGTATTTGTGTGCACTGTTTTGATCCATTTTGTCCATTGACTTCCATTATAAAAAAAAAAACCCCATCAAAACGCATCCTTTGTTTTAGAGCGCACAAAATCGTAGTCAACCATGTTTTTGTGTATGCTTGTGATCTAGAAACTGACATCACAGATACAGTAATGCCTTGGATTACGAGCATGGTCCGTGCTTGTAATCCAAATCCACTCTTAAACCAAGGCAAATTTTCCCATAAGAAATCACTGATATGCAGAGCATTGGTTCCCCACCCCAATAATAACGATTTTTTATTCTGAATAACATGTAGAACAGATGAAACAAACAATGAGAAACAGCTGAATATGTCATAGTATAAGTTACTGTACAGTATAGCAATCAGTATGTGGAGTATAATGTATAGTAACTGCATAAACCTAAAAACACAGCAGCAGTTTGTAGATACATAATGGAACTGCAGATTCCCATAATGCAGTAGCCTAGTACAACAGGCTAGACTAGAGAATCAGGGCTGCTGTCAGAGGTCTGTGTGGTCACATGACTGTAATGAGGAAGGGGTGTGTGCTCAGCATGGACCAATCAGGAAGGGAGAATCACAGAGCTGTGCAGGAGGACAGTGAGAGAAACTTTATATACAGTTTGAATGGCTGAGTGTGAGTACAGGCACATAATAGCAGCTGTGTGTATAGCTGAGTGTAAGTGCAGGCATATTATAGCAGGAATGGAGAGGATGGGAAACACAAGGACTGACAGAGACCGCAGGGAGTATGAAGGAATGAGCAGGATATATGTGGGCACATAAATGCAGCACTCTCTGTCCGGGGAGAGAGGGGCTACAGCTATAAAGATATTACATAGTTACATAGTTACATAGTTAATACGGTTGAAAAAAGACACATGTCCATCAAGTTCAACCAAGGAGGGGATGGATACAGGGAAGGGGGAGGGGTGATAGGTTCTATACATATGCATTTATATTATTTTGGTCTAAGAACTTGTCTAGCCCTGTTTTGAAGCCCTCTACTGTTTTTGCTGTGACCAGATCCTGGGGTAGACTGTTCCACAGATTCACAGTTCTCATGGTAAAGAAGACTTGTCGCCTCCGGAGATTGAACCTTTTTTTCTCCAGGCGGAGGCAGTGCCCTCTTGTCCTTTGAGGGGGTTTTACCTGGAACATCTTTCCCCCATATCTCTTGTAGGGGCCATTTATATATTTAAATAAGTTAATCATATCTCCCCTTAAACGTCTCTTCTCCAGACTAAACAAATTTAATTCTTTTAATCTCTCCTCATAAATAAGATGCTCCATTCCCCTTATTAGTTTAGTTGCCCGTCTTTGTACCCTCTCCAGCTCTAGAACATCCCCTTTATGAATCGGGTTCCAAAACTGGACGGCATACTCCAAATGAGGCCGCACCAAAGCTTTATAAAGCGATAATATTATATCCCTCTCCCGTGAGTCCATGCCTGTTTTAATGCATGACAATATCCTGCTGGCCTTAGAAGCAGCTGACTGACATTGTGTGCTGTTCTGTAGTCTATTATCTACAAGTATACCCAGATCCTTCTCCATCAGCGACTCTCCCAGAGTAACTCCCCCCAGGACATATGATGCATGCGGGTTATTAGTACCCAGGTGCATAACTTTACATTTATCCACATTGAACCTCATTTGCCAAGTGGACGCCCAAACACTCAGTGTGTCTAAGTCATCCTGTAACATCTGCACATCCTCCATAGACTGTACTGTACTACAAAGCTTGGTGTCATCTGCAAAGATAGAAACATTGCTGTTAATTCCATTCTCAATATCATTAATAAACAAGTTAAACAGAAGAGGGCCCAGTACTGATCCTTGGGGTACACCACTTATTATCGGGGACCATTCGGAGTAGGAATCATTGACCACCACTCTCTGGATATGATTATTAAGCCAGTTTTCAATTCAGTTACACATTAAATTTTCCAAACCGATAGACTTTAACTTACCCATCAGACGTCCATAAGGAACTGTGTCAAACGCTTTTGCAAAATCCAGGTACACGATATCCACAGCCACGCCGCCATCCAGGCTTCTACTTACCTCTTCATAGAAACATATTAGGTTGGTTTGACAGCTTCTGTCCTTAGTAAAACCATGCTGGTTATCACTTATAATACTATTAGCCACTACATATTCCTGGATGTAGTCCCTTATAAGCCCCTCAAATAGTTTCCCCACAATGGACGTTAAGCTTACGGGTCTATAGTTACCTGGGGAAGTTCGAGAGCCCTTTTTGAAGATCGGCATTACATTTGCCTTACGCCAGTCCCTCGGCACAATACCAGTAAGCAAAGAATCATGGAATATTTCATACAAGGGTAGAAAAATTACAGAACTGAGTTCCCTAAGAACTCTGGGGTGCAATCCATCAGGCCCTGGAGCTTTGGTTACATTGAGTTTGTTTAATTTATCTTGGACCATATCTATAGTAAACCAGTTCAGTACATTACATGTGTTAGCAGCCCTGGCCCCACCCATCTCAGTACTGGCCCCACCCACCACAGCTCCATCCTCCTTTGTATATACAGAACTGAAGAACCCATTAAGTAACTCAGCTTTCTCCTGATCCCCAGTTATTAATTCCCCTTCACCATTATTTAGGGGTCCTACATGCTCTGACCTTGGTTTTTTTGCATTAATATATTTGAAGAATTTTTTGGGGTTTCTTTTGCTTTCTATAGCTATCTGCCTTTCATTGTGAATTTTTGCTGCTTTTATTTCATTTTTACAGGTTTTGTTGACTTCTTTGTAATGTTTAAATGCTGCAGCTGACCCCTCTGATTTATATTTTTTGAATGCCCCTTTTTTCTCATTTATAGCCCTTCTAACCTCGGTTGTAAGCCATGTGGGATTGGATTTTAACCGTTTATATTTGTTACCCATAGGAATATATTTGGCAGTACAGTTATTTAATGTGGATTTGAAGATTTCCCATTTATTAGCTGTATCCGTATGTGACAGCAGCCGCTCCTAGTCTATGCCCTGAAGTTCTGCCCTTAACCCAGGAAAATTGGCCCTTTTAAAATTAAGAGTTTTTGCCCTCCCAACATGTTTTTCTTTTCTACACTTTAAGCTAAAAGTCACTATATTGTGGTCACTATTACCCAGGTGTTCATGGACAGTGACATCCCCAACCAGCTCAACGTTGTTAGAAATAACCAGATCCAACAAGGCATCACTTCTAGTTGGCTCCTCCACAAACTGGCCCAGAAAATTATCCTGCAGGAGGTTAAGAAATTCCCTCCCCTTTGTGGTTTTAGCTGAACCGTGACCCCAATCTATATCTGGGTAGTTGAGGTCCCCCATTATCACTACTGTTCCCTCCCGGGCAGCCCGCTCTATTTGTCTATTCAACTGGCCATCTACCTCCTCAGTAATGTTGGGGGGTCTATAGATTACACCAAGAATATTTTTTTCACTCTTTACCTCCTTCTGTAGTTCTACCCACAATGCTTCCACATCATCACAGTCATCGCCCACTATTGCATCTTTTACACTCACTTTAATATCATTTCTGACATACAGACATACTCCTCCTCCCCTTCTACCCACCCGGTCCCTTCTGAACAACGTAAATCCCTGAATATTGACAGCCCAGTCATGTGAGGAGTCCAGCCATGTCTCAGTTACACCAACCACATCAATGGACTCCTCAAGAACCAAGGCCTCTAGCTCCCCCATCTTGCTGGCTAGACTTCTGGCATTAGTAACCATACACTTTATATTACCATCGAGTTTAACCGCTTCATTATAAGAAATGGGATTTATTACTGTGCTGTGGCTACAATCATCCTCACTGTTCATCCGCAACATATGGATCTCCCTATGCACTGCTCTTATCCTCCCCCCACAGGACCCTTCTCCTCCCTCCTCATTGTTCTGTCCCCTCTCTAACCTATCTGCCACTACATTACATACTACATTGTCCTCCCTCCACATCCCTAGTTTAAAAACCCCTCCACCCCTTCTAGGATTCTCTCCCCCAGCACAGCGGACCCCCTTCCATTAAGGTGCAAATTATCTGCGGAAAACAGATTGTACCCCAATGAAAAGTCAGCCCAGTGCTCTAAAAACCCAAACCCTTCTCCTCTACACCATGACTTGTGCCATGCATTTAACTCCCTAAGCTCCCGCTGTCTTTCCTGCGATGCGCATGGCACAGGCAGTATTCCAGAGAATACCACCTTGGAGGTCCTTCCCTTCAACTTAGCACCTAGTTCTCTAAAATTATTTTTAATAGACCTCCACCTACCTTGTATCCTGTCATTGGTTCCCACATGGACCACGACAGCTGGGTCATCCCCAGCCCCCCTAAGTAATTTATCCACCCTTTCCACCACATGCCGAACCCTGGCACCAGGGAGACAGCAAACCATTCGGTTGAGGCGGTCTTGGCGACAAATTATTCTATCCGTCTTCCCGATTATAGAATCCCCTACAACCACTAGCTGTCTAGGCCTACCTACAATACCATCCCGCCCACTACTAGTTGGACTGTTCCCCCAGCTGTTAGGGAGAACAGGTTCCACTAGAGCTGCCATTTCTGACACGGATGCCCTTGCATCATCACCTAACTTGGCAATTTTGCTTGGGCATATAGTAGGAGAAGTGGCCTTCCTTTTCTTGGATCCCTTACTGGTCCCTCTAACTACATTAACCCAGCTACTTACTTGGGCCTCCTGATCTATATCACCAACCTCCATCTCTAACCCACTAACTTCCTGCTCAGTGAGCCGAAGTTCCCTCTCAAGGTGGCCAAGTTCCCTCAGTGTTGCAATATGCTTCTCCAGATCTCTAACTCGAGCTTCTAGATGGGCAACATGCTCACATCTGTCACAGCGGTTCTTACCCTGGAACTCCTGCTCCAGTTGTGCGTACATGCGGCAGACTGCGCACTGAATGAATCCTTCCATCTCGCTAGCCATCATCCTCAGTGCAACAAAAACAGTGAAAAAGAAAGAGATTCAGCACTTACCAGAACTTGTAACTCCTTCTTTTAACTCCTTTTTTAAACTCCACTTATTTTCAACCACTTGTCAGCAAGCAAAATGAGCAAGCACACACAGTTAGTGCTGAGCCTTGATTTAAGCACCTGAGATCAATTAACCCTACCCCCAGGTGCAGAGCAGACCAGAGAAAAAAAAACTGTTTGGACCTGTTTAACTAAGCAACTATGGCACTAGCTATCTATGCACTGCAGCAATGCACACCACACAATTGCACAAAAACAACAATATATCAGTCACTCCAAACCCACAGAATCACCAACAACTCCTTTTTTAAACTCCACTTATTTTCAACCACTTGTCAGCAAGCACAGTTACCTCCACAGTCCTGTCCCCTGATGCAAGCCCCAGCCTGAAGTGGATATGTTATGATTTGGAAGGTGAGGGAGACTTCCTGGGTCAGAGTACAGTGCTGTAGACCACGTTTTGCAGATCATGCCCTTCCCCCACTCCCCATCCCACCCAATACTGGGAGCTCCTAAACCAAAGCAATGCTCTTAACGTCTTAAGGACATATGACGTACCCGTACGTCATATGTCCTCATTAGCACTTCAAAGTGGGGCCGCGCGGCGACCCCGCTTTAAGAAGCCGCGGTCCCGGGTGCCACGTGTAGCCCGGGACCGCCGCTATTAGCGGCACGGTCTGATCGCCGTACCCGCTAATTAGCTAATCGGAGGCAGCTGTCAAAGTTGACAGCTGCCTCCGATTACCGGAGACAACCTTTCCCTGGGGTCTAGTGGGGGAGATCGCTCCTCCGGGACGTTGTCCCGGAGGAGCGATCTCCCTGTCTGATGCCGACTGGGGACTCATCCAAGATGGGGCCGTCCCTGGCTCAGCACTCGTTTGTTTCCGGCTGCAGCAGCCGAAATCAAACGAGTGCCGATCTCATTGATCTTTGCTGTAGATCTATACAGCAAAGATCTCAATGAGAGATCAAAGTATATATACTAGAAGTCCCCCAGGGGGGCTTCTAGTATATGTCTAAAAAATAAAAAAAAATAAAATGTTGTTTATAGTAAAAAGCCCCCTCCCCTAATAAAAGTCTGAATCACCCCCCCTTTTCCCAGTTTTTAAATAAAAGTAAACAAACATATAAATAAATAAACATGTTTGATATCGCCGCGTGCGTAATCGCCCAAACTATTAATTAATCACATTCCTGATCTCGCACGGTAAACGGCGTAAGCGCCCAAAAATCCCAAAGTGCAAAATTGCGCATTTTTATCGCATCAAATCCAGAAAAAATGTAATAAAAAGCGATCAAAAAGTCGTTTATGTGCAATCAAGGTACCAATAGAAAGAACACATCATGGCACAAAAAATGACACCTGAAACAGCCCCATAGACGCAAGAATAAAAGCGCTATAAGCCTGGGAATGGAGCGATTTTAAGGAACGTATATTTGTTAACAATGGTTTGAATTTTTTATAGGCCATCAGATACAATATAAGTTATAAATGTTATATATCGTTTTAATCGTAATGACTTGAGGAACATGCATAAAAAGTCAATTTTACCCCAGGGCGAATGGCGTAAAAACACAGTTCCCCCAAATAAAAGAAATGCGTTTTTTTTTTAATTTCACCACACATTGAATTTTTTTCTGGTTTCGTAGTGTACCAAATGCAAAAATTCAGCCTGTAATTGCAAAGTGCAATTAGTGACGCAAAAAATAAGGGCTCATGTGGGTTTCTAGGTGGAAAAATGCAAGTGCTATTGCCTTTTAAACACAAGGAGAAAAAACCGAAAACGCAAAAACGAAAATGGGCCCCGTCCTTAAAGGGTTAAACCAAGTTACAATGTTGAAAGACTGTGAGCTCTTCTTGCAAAATGCTCTTAATCCAAGTTACTCTTAAATCAAGGTACCACTGTATATACATATCCTATATACAGTAGCGTAGCTACCGTGGTCGCGGGGGTCGCCGCCGCGACTGGGCCCGCCACAAAGGGGGGCCCGCGGGGCCCTCAGGGCCCCGCAAGGCCCTCCCGATCAATCGCTCTTGTGACCGCAAGCATTGTTTTGCTTGCGGTCACAAGAGTCCGACTCCGTCTTCCCCCGACTGCTGCGCGGCTGCCGGGGGTGTCGCGTCTTATCCCCGGCAGCGCACGCATCCCAGAGCTCCCTGCGCGCCTTGGGCCCTGACTTCCGCAGGGAGCTCTGGGATGCGCGCGCTGCCGGGGATAAGACGCGACACCCCCGGCAGCCGCGCAGCAGCCGGGGACAGACCGAAGGAGTGAGTATCAACGTGGGAGCGCGTTGTCAGGTGAGTTAAGTTTTGTTTTGTTTTTTATCAGCCTGCAGGGTGGGGGGAAAGAGGGGGGCATCTATGAGGGTGGGGGGAAAGGGGACCATCTATAAGGGAGGAGGGGGGGGGGGTGAAGGGGACCATCTATAAGGGAGGAGGGGGGGGGGTGAAGGGGACCATCTATAAGGGAGGAGGGGGGGGGGTGAAGGGGACCATCTGTAAGGGAGGAGGGGGGGTGAAGGGGGCTATCTATAAGGGAGGAGGGGGGGGGTGAAGGGGACCATCTATAAGGGAGGAGGGGGGGGGGTGAAGGGGACCATCTATAAGGGAGGATAGGGGGGGGGTGAAGGGGACCATCTATAAGGGAGGAGGGGGGGTGAAGGGGACCATCTATAAGGGAGGAGGGGGGGTGAAGGGGACCATCTATAAGGGAGGAGGGGGGGTGAAGGGGACCATCTATAAGGGAGGAGGGGGGGGTGAAGGGGACATCTATAAGGGAGGAGGGGGGGGGGGGTGAAGGGGACCATCTATAAGGGAGGAGGGGGGGGGGTGAAGGGGACCATCTATAAGGGAGGAGGGGGGGGTGAAGGGGACCATCTATAAGGGAGGAGGGGGGGGTGAAGGGGACCATCTATAAGGGAGGAGGGGGGGGGTGAAGGGGACCATCTATAAGGGAGGAGGGGGGGGGGTGAAGGGGACCATCTATAAGGGAGGAGGGGGGGGGGTGAAGGGGACCATCTATAAGGGAGGAGGGGGGGGGGGGTGAAAGGGACCATCTATAAGGGAGGGGGGGGGGGGGTTGAAGGGGACCATCTATAAGGGAGGAGGGGGGGTGAAGGGGACCATCTATAAGGGAGGAGGGGGGGTGAAGGGGACCATCTATAAGGGAGGAGGGGGGGGTGAAGGGGACCATCTATAAGGGAGGAGGGGGGGGGGGTGAAGGGGACCATCTATAAGGGAGGGTGGTGAAGGGGACCATCTATAAGGGAGGGGGGGTGAAGGGGACCATCTATAAGGGAGGGGGGAAGGGGACCATCTATAAGGGAGGGGGGAGAGGGGGCTATCTATAAGGGAGGGGGGGGAGAGGGGGCCATCTATAAGGGAGGGGGGGAGAGGGGGCCATCTATAAGGGAGGGTGGGGGGAGAGGGGGCCATCTATAAGGGAAGGTGGGGGGAGAGGGGGCCATCTATAAGGGAGGGTGGGGGGAGAGGGGGCCATCTATCAAGGGGGGGGGGAGAGGGGGCCATCCATAAGGGAGGGTGAGGAGAGAGGGGGCCATCTATAAGGGAGGACGGGGGGTGAAGGGGACCATCTATAAGGGAGGGGGGGTGAAGGGGACCATCTATAAGGGAGGGGGGGGGAAGGGGACCATCTATAAGGGAGGGGGGAGAGGGGGCCATCTATAAGGGAGGGGGGGGAGAGGGTGCCATCTATAAGGGAGGGGGGGAGAGGGGGCCATCTATAAGGGAGGGTGGGGGGAGAGGGGGTCATCTATAAGGGAGGGTGGGGGGAGAGGGGGCCATCTATAAGGGAGGGTGGGGGGAGAGGGGACCATCTATCAAGGAGGGGGGAGAGGGGGCCATCCATAAGGGAGGGTGAGGAGAGAGGGGGCCATCTATAAGGGAGGACGGGGGGTGAAGGGGACCATCTATAAGGGAGGGGGGGGGGTGAAGGGGACCATCTATAAGGGAGGGGGGGGAAGGGGACCATCTATAAGGGAGGGGGGAGAGGGGGCCATCTATAAGGGAGGGTGGGGGGAGAGGGGGCCATTTATCAAGGAGGGGGGAGAGGGGGCCATCCATAAGGGAGGGTGAGGAGAGAGGGGGCCATCCATAAGGGAGGGTGAGGAGAGAGGGGGCCATCTATAAGGGAGGGGGTAGAGGGGGCCATCTATATGGAGGGGGGAGAGGAGGCCATCTATAAGGGAGGGTGGGGGGAGAGGGGGCCATCTATAAGGAGGGCAACATGGGGGGAGAGGGGCCATCTATTTGGGGGGGGCAACATAGGGGGAGAGGGAATACACAGAGGGGGGCATATATTATTAGGGGGTCACACTAAATGAGGGTGTAAAGGGGCCAATACAAATGTGCAGTATGTATATAGATGAGGATGGTGCCAGAGTGAGGAGACTAATATATCTGTCTGGCAGATTCTGTGGATTCGTGGCTCGGAGAAGTTCTCATAACGGCCCAGGGCAGATGGAGAAGAAGATGAAAAGGGAAGAACTCCGATCAGAAAAGATGTCTCCTGTGAGTCACCCGATATAACTGCACTGTAATGTATATGGTGTATAGAGCCTGTGTAGAGCTGGGGCCACCTCTATATGACTGGATGAGGTGATTTAGTATACTGGATTTGGTCAGTAACAATATGGTGGTGATGGTAGTGGTTGTGGTGTGGCAGTAATGTTTCCTTCCTATATACTGGTATTACTGGTAATATTGGTCTCAGTATACAGGATTTGGTCAGTAACAGTATGGCGGTAATATGTACGGTGATAATACTCTTCTTCCAATATGCTGGTGTTATTGGTAATATCTGTCTTGGTGTGTGTGTATGTATATATATATATATATATATATATATATACACACCAATAGCATCACTTGGTCGTGAAAGGAGGGGGGGGGGGTCGTGAAAGGAGGGGGGGGGGCCCAAGTTGGCCTCTCGCACCAGGGCCCAGGAGACATTAGCTACGCCCCTGCCTATATACATATCTGTGCTGTCAGTTTCCAGGGCTGCATGAGCGATACAAGGATTGTCCATGCAGCCAATCTGTGCGATTTCTCGTGACAATGCACAGCTTATGACCTGCCGATCTCTCTGATCGGTGCTCATTTGTGGCCCCCACAGACAAGAAATCTGCACATCTTAAAGGGCTCTAAGGTAATTTTCCATTGACCAGAACAGCATACACTACATATGGCAAACTCTGTACACTGGAGGAAGCATGTGACGACAGTTATACCCCTTCTTTCCACGTTCAGTGTCACTACTACTAGTTATGGACTTAGCATAACAATAGGCATCGTCTGTCACGTTATTTGGAGTGGAGACTCCTACGGTTAGAGACTTCAGAGATCTTTTTTTTAGTGGAAAAATGCCCCAAACTGCTAATTTACATATTAATTAAACTGAAAATTTAACAAAAGCAGCGCAGAGGAAAAAGGTAACAAACTAAAAAGTAAAAGTAAAACATGGCCATTATTTTGAGATAAAAATATGGCTGTGCTTTTAACATAATAACAAGCTCCATTAAAGTCAATAGGAAATCGGACAGCAGTGTGCTCACCATATAGAATGACACAAACATAATTACAACTATCTAATTAATGAACATGCTCATTATTTACCACCTGCTTGGCGAAATACGTGCACAATCAACATGTACAAATATACAGCATGATCAAATGCAAAAATAGCCTGCTACTTAGTAGTTGAAAACAAACAGGTGATAGTAAGGCCCCATTCACACGTCCGTGTCAGTTTTTACTGTCAGGAAATCCTGATCAGGAGACCTCAAATGTCATCAGGAAAGTATCAGGATTTCCTGACAGTAATCAGTTTTTACCATCAGGAAACCATAAGGAAAAACCTTCAGGATTTCATAAATCACAGGTACCCACACAGCCCCTAGTGTACCTGGATGGCCACAGGCTGCAGAACTACAACTCCCATCATGGCCTGCCAGCAAGGCATGATGGGAGTTGTGCTCCTGCAATCTGGATGGCAACAGGCTGCAGAACTACAACTCCCATCATGGCCTGCCAGCAGAGCCATGATGGGAGTTGTACTTCTGCAACCTGGATGGCCACAGGCTGCAGAACTACAACTCCCATCATGACCTGCCAGCAGAGCCATGATGGGAGTTGTTCTTCTGCAACCTGGATGGTCACAGGCTGCAGAACTACAACTCCCATCATGGCCTGCCAGCAAAGCATGGTGGGAGTAGTAGTCCTAAGGGTTAATCTCACCTGTCCTGGATCCTGCTCTGTCGGGGCAGCGAGGTTGAGGTCCGGGTCCAGGGCAGCCCTGTGGTGAGGTCCGGGCATAGTGCAGTGCAGAGGTCGGAGGTGCGGAGCATGCGGCGGGCGGCCCGGTGGTGAGTTCCCGGGGGTGTGTGTGGAGAGGGTCAGATGATGGAGAGCAAGTGGGCGAGCGGGCGGGCGGGCTGCACCGCACTCTGGCCGGCCAGCCCTGTAGTACCGGGCACAGTGTGCGGTGCGGGTGATCGGCCGGCCAGAGTGCAGGGCGGGTGGTGGGGGGATCTGAGGCAGTCCTGTGCTCAGGTCCAGGTCCGGAGCTGGCTCTCTACCAATCCGGAATCGCGGGCACTTTCCTGATATACATCAGGAAAATGCCCAAGATTCCGGCGCTCCCATAGACTTCTATGGGGCGTCTGTGCCGGATTTCCAGACGAAAATAGGACAGGATCTAAAAAAATCTGGTCCTATTTTCCAGAACGGACACCCTTCCGGAAAAATCCGGAAGGGTGTCCGTGTCTAATGTTAGCCTATGAGTCCGGAAATCCGTCCGGATTTCCTGATAGGAAATCCGGACAGATTTTCCGGACGTGTGAAGGGGGCCTAAATCTGGACCATTGATTCACACGCATTAGCACTGGAGGGGGAGGGTAATGCTGCATTTACACTGAGCAATAATAATCGTTTACACGGAGCAACAAAAATCGAATGATTAACAATTTTAAAGTAATTATGTGTTTTTTTATAACCATAAGAGGAGTCAATAAAAAAGAAAAAGAACATGGAAAACATGTTTTTTCTTATATTGTACCAATAGGCGGAAAGTATCATGGTCAATGCTTCTGTTTTTTAACCCTTGTGCCAATGTAAATTGTTCTCTCAATGATAAGCCATTGGTTTACCCGAGTTCCTATGGTCTGTCTATTTCCGGAAACATTATGTAATTGTTCCTCGCTTACAAACCAATGGAACCCATTAGTAGTGTCCAGTATACATGAAGCACCTGTCAACACCGTTTGAAGTACACAACATGGCTTTTCCATCTCTTTGATTCAATCTGTTGCGCCCTGTAATTGTCTAGATTTATGAAGGACATTTCAATTACTCTATTAAAAGGAGGCAATCTTGTAAGACCAGAAACATGAAGTAACTTATTTCAGGCATAATAGCACAGGATGCTCTTATTCTATTACTGTATTACGGCGCAATTATCTGACAGAAGACAAAAATGATGTATGATAAAAAAAAATTCTGAGACATTTTTTAATTGATGGGTATACAGTGGCTACCTGTCCTCAATTTAACCAATTGCTTTGCAAATATTTTATTATTTATATTTTATTTATTGTTGGTTGTAATTTGTTTGTTTATATTTTAATTGTATAATCAAACAGTGTAATTGTTAATTAAAATATAAAATAATTTGTCCTTTTTCCAAAGTACACACATGTATTTTTAATGGCTAAGGAGACAAAGCTGCAGAAATATTAGGTTTGATCGAACTCGAACCTTCTCAAACCTTCAGCATTTGATTCCTGATGCCTTCCTGTTCCGGGGGGAAGGTGAAGACTGCCCGAGTAGCGCCTGGAAAACAGGGATACAGCCTAGGTAATAGGCTTACCTTTCCAAGCTCCCTGGTGTCCTTCAGCACACTCTCTGGGTCCCCAGCTGACCGCAGCCACCGCCACTTCTGCAGACAAGCTTATCTCTGCAGTGACAGCCAGCTTAGCCAATCACTGACCGTGGTGCTATACTAAGTCAGTAATTGGCTGAACAGCCTGTCACTGTATGTGAAAGGGATGGCAGCTGCAGTCAGCTGGGGACCCGGAGACACTGCAGGAGGACATCGGAAAGCAGGAAAAACTAAGCGTAAGGGTCTATTCACACGTCAGTATATTTTTCCAATCCGCAAATTTCAGTCAGTATACAATCCGCAAATTCAGTCCGTATTGCATCCGTATTGCATCCGTATTGCATCCGTATTGCATCCGTAAAATACGGACCCCATAGAGTTGTATTGGATGTGTCAGTTACTGTCCGTACTAGGGTCTGTCCTTTTTTTTTTGCGGAACGGATTGCAGCCCAGTACACAACACGGATGTGTGTATAGGTCCATTGAAATACATTGGTCCTATATTATTGCGGATCCGCAATTAAGGACATGAACAGGACGTATGAATAGAGCCTAAGATGTTTGTAAGTATAGAATAAAGGCAGCAACATATTAAAAGTCTTCAAGTGCCAGAGTACCCGTTTAACACCACAAAGGTACTAAGGTGTAATAACAGACACAATCTATGACAGAAGTGACACCGATCATGAACAATTCCTTTAAACTTTTCCTAGTTCCTAACATACATCTAAACAATGGTGATTGCCTAGGGCCCAGGGGCTTAATGCCCTGCTCAGTGACAGCAGACCTGTAACACTAATGCCCATGGTTAGAAAAAGTCCAATCTTCACTATTTCACTCATTCAATGATACATTTCATCTACCATAGAACAGAATGGTAGGAAAGCACTTTTAACATCTGACATTAGAATAGCACAGCATATGTGGTCATGTATAACTCATTACAGGGAAATATCATGAATTTTGCTAATCTGAAATAAACTTTGGGTTTAATGACTGAAATCGCTGCATAAGTGAAATTATAATAGTGTTGGCATGAGAAATTCTAAGGCCATTAGCTCTTGTTTTACATTATTTTCTTATATGGCTTAAGGGCTTAATTGTGTCTATCTATTCTCAATCATATTTATGAATTGCATTAAGAGAATGATGATGAAGGGGTACACCATAATGCAGGTGCCTATAAAGTATGTAAATAACACTTAGACAATGTAAAGGATAGAATCAGCTCACCATTTGTATAGCAAACTGGTAACGCTAGTCCTTGTTAGATAAGGAGCAGGTGGAAACAATATGTCCGGGCCGTATTTCGGTAGCAGCATACAAAACGGATATCCACAGCTCCAATAAAAAGTTCATTACTTTTATTCAGAAATTCCTCTTAAAATCCATAAATAGAACATTAAAAAAAAACACGCCACCGCATTTCAGGACATAGTACCCTAATCATGGCAGTATAAGGCTAGGTTCACACAACGTATGTTTTGCAAAAATCACAGCCCATGTTGCAATTTGCAATAATGGGCGTAAAAAATATATAAAAAATACGTTGTTGGAATGAATGGAATACGCTCTGGCCGGGATTCCATCCAGCCGCATGAAAAACCGACATGTCAGTTTTCTGCGGCCGCTATTCATTGAATAATGACCGCAGAGAAATGTCAGTTCACACAATGGAGCGTGCAGCTCCGGCCGCACACTCCATTGTGTGCAGCCGTGAATTGGAATGCAGTCTGGCTGCAGTGCACACGCTGTATAGAATAACAGCCGTAATAGATTTTGATCCTCCGAATAATGAACATGCTTAATATTTACCACTTGCTTTTGCAAAATACAGATTTTTTTTTAATCCATTCACATAATGTTTTATTTTCACTCAAAATTACGACCGCATTTAGCTTTTATTTCACTGTGTATGAACCTTTCCTTAGGCTATGTTCCTACTTTAGGAACAAAGCGGGGGAAGGTGGCGGTCTTGTTAAATAGATGGCTGCTAATCATGATCATGTCTATATATTAAAATGGCTACCTTCCCCCGATATGTTCCTGAAATGGAAACATAGCACACAACGTCAAAAATAGAAAAAAAGTGGCCGATTTTGATATTTATTTATTTTTTAAAGTACACTATTGCCACGATTTAACTGACTGCAATGGCAATGCATTGAAAACAATGGGAAGACGGACGTCCAATGCACATAATGTATTGAATAACCAATGTTTTTACCACGGAAGTCAAAATAATGAACATGATCATTATTTTTTGGACGTTTTTGCAAACAGCGGACGTTTTTTATTACTTGTTCACACACGGTTTTTCTTTTGTCTCTGTTTTTTTCTCTGTTTTTACTATTAAGTTGAATGGACTTTTCAATTAAGCCACACCCAAAGGCCAATTAGTAACCCCAAACTAGAATAATGTAATAATAAAGAGCCGTCATTGCACTAAGGGGAGGTCAGATAGCTAAATTATGTCTGTTATTTTAGACTCAAAATGACGGACATCATTTTAAACAGACCTCAAAAAATGTTGTGTGAACATAGCCTTAAAGTGTCACTGTTGTTACAACTTTCAAAATCTAAATCAACAGTAGATGTGATATAAAGCAAACTTGCAACATACATTCATTATTTATTTTTTAGTTATCATGGAAAACCCTGCACTTCCTGTTTTCTGACTCTTCTTTTCTCAAAAAACAGGAAACTGTCAGAAAACAGGAAGTCCTGTGTATCCCAGGCCATCTGAGGGCTCACAGAGAGAAGGCAGTCATGTGACTGATGAACACATAGAGCCATGACTCTCTGTACTGGCCGGAATTCCTGTGTTTAGAGTAGCTTCACACATACCGGATTAGCAGCGGATTTCACGCTGCTAGTTCACAGTGAAATCCGCTGTGAATCCTGGTAAGTAAAGTTGAATGGGTCACGTACCCGCAGCGGAATTTTCATTCCGCTGCCAGTATGTGACACGGCCCCTTTAAGCCCCTGCAGCCCGCCACCCGGAGCCTGCGCCCAGAGCATACATTACCTGCTCGGCGGTGCGGCTGCCATGCAGGTAATGTATGCTTTGGGCGTGGGCAGAGGGCTGTGGGGGGGGGTTAAAGGGGCCGGGTCAGATACTGCCAGCAGAATGAAAATTCCGCTGCGGGTATGAGACCCATTCAACTTCACTGTACCAGGATTCACAGCGGATTTCAATGCAAACTCGCAGCGTGAAATCCGCTGCTAATCCGCTATGTGTGAAGCTACCCTTAGTCTGTTTTTTTTTAACCAGCACATCAGAAAATCTGCCTTCAGGAGACTGGACCTGGATTTCTGGTAAGTACAGCTTTGTTTTACAGCATGATAACAGCAAAAAAAATAATGAATTTATATTGCAAACTTGCTTTATATTACATCTACTGCTGATTTATATTTTGAAAGTTTTAGCAACAGTGACACTTTAAAGGGAATATCCCCCTTTACACACCTGGTCATTCTTAGGCCCATTGTTCTGTGTTTACTTCTGATGCAAACCTCTTAATACCTTGCAAAGATAAAATACAATTGTTGCTGGCTGGATATACCATGTGGGGTAAGTTGGGAGCTTCCTGCATACTATTTATATCAAACTCAGTTATAAAACGGGATACAGTTTAGGGATGTGACTTTCTCTTGGTTTCCATTTCTCACCATTTTCCATATTTCTGATTGCCGTCAATGCCTGAGAATATTCTTGATTACATTCATAGGTAGAAACATTCCTGACCACGGCTTTATCTATAACAAAGCACCCAAGGGCTGGTGCCAAGAGTGGCATGGTTTTAGCGGACAGCACTTTGTGATCTAATTTATTTTTTAATAAAATAAACAAACAAACAAACAAACAAACATTTACAGTTCTAGAACTCCTGACATTATATTATCCTGTATATGAGAAAATAAGCCAAAACATAGTGGCACTAAGGACCTTTGTTGCCTTTACTGGTTTAGAATCTCAGATGCTTTAAAACTGGAGGAAAACCCTTAGTAGAAACATATGACGTCTGAAAAAATAAAAACTAAGGGAACACCCTTTCCGGTATCCGAACTGCTTTGTCAGCTTCAGTTCAAAATCAAGAAACAAATGACATCAACACTTGTCTGGAAAATTCAGAACATACTCCTTCAAAACATTTATTAAGCTTCCTGAAACCCTTATTGTCTGTTTTATCCCACAACATCCAGTCACAGCTTGTTTTTTATATCCTAACCTGCTCTGGTAAAATAAAACCTGAGCTGTAAGATGTGGATGCTGTGGGAATAACCCAACAGTGTGAGTTTCAGGCTGTATTCACACACTTTCAAAATAATGGCCGCTTTTATTGGACAACAGCCATATTACAGCCATATCACAACAGTGGCCATTACTGTATGAATTGCAGTCGTTGGTATAAAAATGACAGCTGTTATTTTTCCTTAAATAATGGCCGTCCAATAAAAATGGATGTCATTTTGTGGGTGTGTAAACATAGTCTCAGGCAGCTGGATGATAAATGTGGCCCAGAGCTATGCATGTATAGGTTTCCAGCTTGTCAAAGTAAAAAAGCATTCTCTTTTACAAAAATCTGGTCTATGGGAATAAAGACATACAAAGTACAAATGGAAGTTGAAGAACTTTTTATTTTTATCAGGGATCAATCTCGATTTACATAAAACCATTATAAAATATTGACCGTTTTATCGATTACACAGGGTTTGTTTGCAGTTTGTAACCTTGGAGACACAAAGATTTGCATAAGACTCAAAGAGATTTCGGTGAATTTTACAGCTTTGCTTCCCAGCAACTCAAACCAGAGACAAACAGGAAAAAAATAATAATAATTATTTATGGCCTTCACACAGGGTCAGGTTACATTTGCCAAAAACAATATGACTTGACTCACCTGAGTGACAGGAATTAGAGAATGGCATTGAGAACCTCTGAAGACTATAAAGAATCTCTGTAGCCAGGACTGAAAAAAATAGAGGTCATTTTTCGATAAACACATCACCAACCAATGACCAAAGTGCCGCGGCCATAAACCCCGAGACAGCTACAGGTCCCAAACCATTTATGACAGCCCATAATTAGTGTGAAAGATTAAGAATTAGAAAACTGTACAATAGCTGGAGGAAGAGCAAATTTAATTATAAAGAGGTGATTGCAAACTCTTTAATATGCATTCCTATTAAGCATGAGATCTTGGAATAGCGGCCAACTCCGAAGGTCTAAAAAGAATCCAATGAATTTTAATTAAGGTGGGTAGAGAGTCAAGAGATGAGTTACAATGAACGACATATGCAATAAATTCTTACCCGTCAACAAGCAGATGTGCCGTAAGAAACTGCTTAGGCAGAAGGTTTTTTAATGGATCTCTACAAATCCCACACTTGGAACAGATCTTGGAATTTAAGCACAATTTGTGTGATAATAACCACCTCCAGGTTTTTCTGCTGATAATAGGGTATATTCTAGGGGCAAAGTGACAATGTTTTGGAAAAAAAAAAAATCTAAAACCAAAAGCCATAAGAACTGTGGACTATAATGTGGGTCAGTAATATCCATCAGTAATTAACATTAAGAGGGTTGTCTCATAAAGACAATCCTTGTCCATGTACCCTGTTAAAGCATTGGAATGTTTTTTTAGTTTTTTTTTTTTAATTTAGGACTACATTGTAAAAACCACAGCTAAGAAACATTGTTCACAGGCTGTATATTTTCAATAAAAAACAGCTGTTGCAGATTGTAACACCGACCGCTATTTATTGAAAGAACAAATTCACATTGTTTCTTAAGGAATCCCGGCCGGAGTGTACTGTATATATACTTTATATACTCTGGCTGGAACTCCACGTGGCCGCACAGAAAACTGACATGTCAGTTTTGTGTGGCTGCTATTCATTGAATAGTGGCAGCACAAAATTGACTGTGCAGACAATGTAAAGTGCAACTCCGGACGTACTTTACATCGTCTGCTCTGGTCAATTGGAACGTGGGCACACCTGTATGTGCTGTATTCCAATTCAAAAGAAGTGATGTTCATCCGGCCGGTACTCACTCAATTTTAGATGAAAAAGGCCCAGGACCTGATGGCTTAACAGTAGTGTTGAGCAGATTTGCCAAACTGTTTGGGTTTGGCCACATTCTTCAAATCTGAATGCTCTGCATTTGTTTTCCGGATGCTGGAGAAACTGGATGCTACGCTAGAAAGTCTTGGAAAAATGGATACATGTATCCATGTTTTTCTGGTAGCCCTAGAGCAGCATCCCACTTCTCCTGGAGTAAATTGTTGAGAACGTTGCCAAATTAGAATAATTCGGCAAGTCTGCTCGGGTTCGCTCATGTCTACCTACCAGCTCTTTACTATAATTTTTTTCTTTCATTCTCCTTCCCTACCTGACCAGTGCAATACCATGCTGGCTTAACCCTTCCTTCCAGGTCAGTTCATACAACTATAAAAGTTATCAAAGAAGCAAAACCACCTAGAACAATGTGGCAGTTATGACCCAATATGCCTTTTGGTGGCGGATATGAAACTATGAGCCAAACTACTGGACATGAGGCTCAATATGCTGTGGTTGCTGGTCAGAGATGAATAGGTTGAATGTTACGATAGGTTGCATGTCACACTAAGCATAACACACAAATTAGAGCATCTGTACAGTCCTATAACATTATTTTCTTAATGCTTAGTGCTCATGCTGGAAGAGCATTTATGTGGAATGGTGCTTAATGCATTTAACTCTTTAGAAACTTAGGGGCCTATTCCACGGAGCGATAATTGGCCAAATCGGCCCGATTCAGCCGATTATCGCTCTGTGAAATAGAGACAACGATCAGCCGATGATCGTGTCATCGGCTGATCGTTTATTTAGATTCAAACCTAAAATCATCGGACACCCACTGCGCATCGCTGCGTGGAATAGCGATGTGCGGCGGGCCAGCAATGATCTCACAAACACCATACATTACCAACACATATTGCAGGTTTAATCCTGCACTCCTTCTTCCTCCTGGTCTGCTTCGGTGAGGCCTGTCTGAGCTGACAGTCTGCTCAGTTAATCATTGGCCAGGACCCCCCTGTCAGCTCAGATAGGCAAGACCAAAGTTGCTTTTGCTGCGCGTGGGACTGGGAGAAAGAAGGCGTGCAGGAAAAGACCTGCAACATGTGTAGGTAATGTATGGTGTTTAAATAAAGGCTGCAAGGACATCGGTAATGATTTTCCTGCAGCCCTCGCTAAACAATTATCGGGCTGTGGGATAGGCCCAGTAAACAAGCGCCGATCTAGTAGATCGGCGCTCGTTTACATTATTGATCGGGCCCCCATCGGCCCCCCAATAGGACCCTTAATCCTCCACCCTTTTATAGATGCAATTTTTAGCCTATCTCCCCAGCCTCAGCAAGAATGGACAACTAGCCACTGCTTTCCAAATGTAAATTGGGTGTTAGTATCAGAGATACTTGCTGGAGATGCAAAAGTGGACAGAAGTGGACATCTAACCCCATTTTCTGGGCAGTACCAGAAAATGACTACAGACAAAATCCCCTCACTGTGTCAAACCCAATTATACCTTACCCCCAAATATTTTGTTGTGGCTACCTTCTTTAACATTCATGCCCATAAAATATTTTCTGAGCACATATTGAATAATGGCAACTTGTTTTCTAATGTTGGCTAAGCTCCTAAGATTGGCTTGTTAAAGTAAACTATATTGTCCATATGGCTGGGCATATAGGTCTGGTTGTATGTGTCTACAACATATGTATATGCAACTGTCATCTTGTGGATAGGAGATATCCCTTTAAATTTATAATTTAACATATTATGTGGTATATAACAGCTTTGTCCTGCACTTTTACTTGTCTGTTTCTTTCCATTATACTTGTTACATAATCATTAGTGTCATTCTGGTGGGTCTTTTCTCTCTCTCTTTATGATTCTGCTTCTTATTAAATTTAAAAAAAATCTATTAAAAAAAAGAAAAAGGATCTACAGCGGACCCGACTCTAATGCGAATTATTCTTTTTATTAAATTTTATTTAATCTGTACTTGTATAGAAAAAAAGACATCTAGTTATAGAGATAAAGACGGCTAAGTGACAGCTAGAAGACGTATTGTATGTCTAGTTAATTAATCACCATTGCAACAATGTACAGTATATTTTCTATTATTGAGGAAGCCTAAGACAAGTATAGATGTCACAGAGAGATAAAACCCGTATTGTTCCACATAGGCAGCACACATTTCTATTACTATGGATGCACATATAACACTCTGTAAAGGCTACAAGGCTTAGATGTCATGCATCTTTCATCCTGAATTTCTATGATTCGGAATGTAGAAATCGTTATATATCAGATAAAGCCAGTAACAGCATTGTACAGTTTAATAAAGGCCTACAGAATACATCAAACGATTGAGGGAATTAATTCTTTGGGTATAATGTATTGGCATAAATGCTGGAGCAAGAGAATATACCTTTATTGTGCATGCAGATATCTGTACAAAGCGTGTTATTTTATCAGCTGTTCAGGCTGTGTCCTCTGTAAAAATGAATAGGTGCAAGAAAGCAGGAGGCTACGCTCGGATTTGTCCTTACCCGAGCGTAGGGAATTTGATTACCGGTGGCTGCTAAGGTTGGATGCAGTCACCCCTAATCGAATGCTGCATGTGGTGTACCCCCAGAGTGATGTTATATCGGAATATCGGCCGGTCACTTGCTAGGTGTTGTAGTGTGACACCACTCTGGTGGTGGATGGCCGAGATACAGCCGGACCTTGGGATGTTGTCATGTGACGCCAGTGCCTGGTGGGCACACAGGTGTGATAGCACGCCTGCTTTATTAGTTTACAAGGTCGGTTGTACCCTTTTCCCCTATGGTCAGTGTCCTGCCGGGTTGCTACTGGGTCCCTTAAGTTTATATCACGGATGGCCAGAGTGGTGTAATGACCCTCCCGGATGATAGGACCCGACACCCACAGAAAGGGGAGAATGTCCCAAGGTTGCAGTGTGTGCTGTCGGTTTACTACTTGTAAATGTGCAGCAGGTAATGCAGAATAGACCATATGAGGTTTCCTTGGATAAAGTCTCTGAGACACACTTGACAAAGTCCCAATAAACACTTGACAGTAGAACGACCAAATCTGTAGTATAAGTGCAGTGTAGGATATAGTCGTGTTGGTTGAGTTGTACTGAGAAATACAAAAAGTAGAGTAGCAGAGAGGAGGATACCGTGAGAGTCTCAACCCCTGTAGTACTGTGCTCTGCCGGGATGTTGGAGGATAAGGTAGAATACTTAGAAGAAGAAGAATCTGAAGATAAAGAAGAACACCAGTGCCCGTGTATTGACCTTTACTTTAGTCTTCACACCACCTTATGCCCACTTGACTCGGCTGAACCTTCCTAATGGGTGACACTGGCCCAAGACCTTGTTACCTGGGTTGAGCAGAATGCTGAGGGTTCCCTTACAGACGCCCGCGCTGCAAGACAGAGTTCCTAGGCTACTGCAACTTTGCTCTGTCCAGATTAGTTCCTAGCTCTTTGGCTCTTTTGAGGATACTGTACTGCTCTGTGACTCTCCTAGTCCTCGGCGTGGATTGAGGTTGTCTCTGGCTTGTCCTCTCTTAAGAGGAGTTTAACATTGCATAGTGCTTTGGAGTGTTACTAGTGAAGAAGTTGTGAGAGGTGTGCTTCCCATACGGGGTACTGACTAAGACTGAACTTGGGGTACGGGGACCTGGCAGAGGGCCAGGGCCCAGATAGGACCACTGTGGAGAGCTATCTAGCGTGTCCTTCCTCCACAACATCCAGAACGAAAGACCTCTGTTCCTCCTCCACCTTTGTGACTTACTTCCTCCCCAGCGTGTTAGGTGCGCTGCGAGTGGGTGAAAGAGTGCAATAGAAGAAGAAAGAGAGGAGGTGATAGGAAAGAAGAAAGCAGAACTCCTACTGGTGTACAGATTCAGGAGGTGACACATAAGATCTGGAGACAGCAAAGGAGAAGGAAAGGGAACAGAACGTATGAAAGAAAAATGTGTTTTTGTACATAGCTTTGGTAACTGGGATGTATAATCTTTCTATCATATTACAACTGATTCTGGTTCATTTAGTAAGACCCATTACCTAGAAGGGGTGATGTAAATTCTGAGCATACTTGGGTTATCCTGGGACATTAGCAGAAGGGAGGTATACTGCATATGCAATAGATTGCAGGGGTCTCTGGAGTTAGTAACCACTGCTCCCTGGATCTTGGCTTATCTGTCTCATCTCATGTTTTACTCCGTGCATTTGCCTATCTATCTCTGCAGAATTCCTATTTGGCTTTTCTTTTCACTCATATTACTTTTTGTCCAGCAATATGCAAAAAAAAATATGCCACCATGTACTGTGGCAAACTCCTTGTGGGATAAATGAGTTTAATGGACCAAATGTAGTTTAGTAATGACTACAGTTCATTTACAGAACAAACATTGGGGGAGATTTATCAAACATGGTGTAAAGTGAAACTGGCTAAATTGCCCCTAGCAACCAATCAGATTTCACTTTTCATTTTTTCAAAGAGTCTGTGAGGAATGAAAGGTGGAATCTGATTGGTCGCTAGGGGCAACTGATCCAGTTTCACTTTACACCATGTTTGATAAATCTCCCACATTGTGTCTATACAGGACTCAAGAGCATAGCCTCCTGCTTTCTTGCACAAGGAATGTATTTAGAGAAATTGACTTGTATTGTAGCTATTATTTGGCAACATTTGGTCCATTAAATGTAATAAACCCAGGGTGAGGGTCTTATTACACGGAGTGATTTTCAACAATTAACGACTAACGATAAACGATCGCAAACGAGATTGTTTATCGTTAACCTGAAAATGTTCACCATATTACACAGAACGATAGTCGTTAGATACGATCGTTATTACGATCGTTATTGCGATCGTTACTATGATTGTTTATTCCTTCTGATCTCAGGAAAACAATGGGCAATGTGCTATTACACTGAATGATTAGTATAAAAATGCGGAACTTGAGCGAACGAATGTGGAATGTTCGACCGTTGCCTGCAATTACACAGAACGATTATTGTTTAAATTCTAACGATTTAACGATTTTTTACACGATAATCGTCCCGTGTAATAGGACCCTGAGTAGGGGGGAGAAGAGGAAGGAATGTCTTTAGCATTCTCCCCTCCCTTCCTGGATCTGTGAGATGGTGCACTGGGCAGGTCAGTGAGGGACCGTGTCTAGAGCTTCTAAAGCTGGTGCCCATCTGTGACCTGTACAAAAAGCAGTGGAATGATTATCTAAATTGCCCTCCCCCCAGAGCCTCTGACACACACTGCCTCCGCCCCCCCCCCCCCCCCCCGGGCCCGATCCATCACTGGTAGCCTCTTTTTGTCCCCAATTTCTCCACAGCAGTTTTTTTGTCTCACTTTCCCTTCTAGCTCCTTCCAGAATATTTACCCTAGACTGTGGCCTGAATGTGGGAAGCATCGCTGAGGTGCCATGCTTACAATTGACTGTGTACTTACTGGCATCAGCGATTATGCTAGACTGGGCACTGACCAGGAACAGTTTTTCACAAGATTGTGGGCTGACAGGGGGTAGTGTTTTTACAAGACTGTGGGCTGACAGGGGGTAGTGTTTTTACAAGATTGTGGGCTGACAGGGGGTAGTGTTTTCACAAGACTGTGGGCTGACAGGGGGTAGTGTTTTTACAAGACTGTGGGCTGACAGGGGGTAGTGTTTTCACAAGACTGTGGGCTGACAGGGGGTAGTGTTTTCACAAGACTGTGGGCTGACAGGGGGTAGTGTTTTTACAAGACTGTGGGCTGACAGGGGGTAGTGTTTTCACAAGACTGTGGGCTGACAGGGGGTAGTGTTTTTACAAGACTGTGGGCTGACAGGGGCTAGTGTTTTCACAAGACTTTGGGCTGACAGAGGGCAGTGTCTACACAAGACTGTACTGTGGACTGACTGGGGGCAGCCTTTTTTTTTAATTATCTATCACATCTGGCGTATATGTAATATTTTCAAATATATCAGTAAGCCACAACTCTGACTTCAACAGCGACTCTTGAATTTTATCAGGCACCGACAGTGGCCTTCTATGTTGTCTGACTTGTTTAAAGCCACTCAACTAAGAAACTGTCAAGTCCTAAGTGTTTCATGTTTTCTTAGAGGGAACTGCTGACAGGTCAAATCCCAAGCTGAAAGCACCTTGTTACCGTAAACTGCATTGCACCTTTAAGTAACTGTTCAGTAAGTTTGTTGTTCTGCAACTACTCCTTCTTTCTCTGTGTTGTTACCTAAGGAGAGCTAGGCATGACACTCATGCCCCGTAACAAGTGCCTCAACCGTACAACAAAACCACTAGCTTCTTCCCTACACCACCACGCAGACCCATCCATTACCACAATTGAGCACAATGCACTTCGGGACCGAAATGGTCAATTATGAGCTGCTCCTCTGTCTTTAGTAATATTACCTGCCTGTAGGAATCTCCTGATAAAAAGTTCAATCCTGAAACTTGTTGAAGAGAGAGCCCGATATCAGATAGGTACGAGACAACCACATTAAAGGGGTATCCCCCCAAAAAATTTTTTTGCATTAATATGCTGCCCAGTTTTGCTGTTATCTAGAAGCACTCACCCCCACCGTTTGCTTAGAATCATCATCTCAGTCTAACCCGACACGCTCCCTGCTCCCGGCCCTCACCCTCCGAGACGGCATCACGTGTCCTCCCTCATTTCAATGGGCTGGCTTCTAACCCTGCCTATTGAAGTGAGGGAGGACACTGACAGCTGCTGCTGCTGTCCCCCGACTGCCTTCCCCCAGGTCACCTGTGTGCCCCTCGCCCCTGAACACACCTGTGGCCCTCACACTGTGCCCCCTGACGTTGCCGCCCCCCCCCCCCCCCCCCCCCCCCGCAGCTCACCTCGGCACCCCCCGCACCCCCTTTGGGACTCACCGGCACCACAACCACCGTTCCCACCCGCAGCACCTCGGACCCCCCCAGTCTCACCCGTGGCACAGCTGGCAGGGAGCGGTGGTACTAACACCCCCGGACCCCACACAGCTCAGTACAGCACCCCCCGCCGCCGGCTACTCTACTTGGTTGCCGGGATGCGAGGGGTGCTATGCGGCGCTTACTAATTGCCCGATCGCCCCCCCCTCCTATACCAAGTACATTACCCACCCCCCTCCGATACCAAGTACATCACCCATCACCCCCTCATCAGATCTTCAGCGCCGGGCCGTCTCTCAGCTTCCATCACAGCAGCTGCAGCAGCTCACCGTGCTCTGTCCCGCACAGAACACTGTGAGCTCCTGCTGCTGATGGAAGCTGAGAGACGGCCCGGCGCTGCAGATCTGATGAGGGGGTGATGGGTGATGTACTTGGTATCGGAGGGGGTAATGTACTTGGTATAGGAGGGGGGGGATCGGACGATTAGTGAGCGCCGCATAGCACCCCCCGCATCCCGGCAACCAAGCAGAGTAGCCGGCGGCGGGTGCTGTACTGAGCTGTGTGGGGTCCTGGGGTGTTGGTACCGCCGCTCCCTGCCAGCTGTGCCACGGGTGAGACTGGGGGGGGGGGCAAGGTGCTGCGGGTGGGAACGGGGGTGGTGGTGTCTCACCCCCAAGCCTTCACCACCTCTCTCCTTTACATCTCTCCCCCCCCCTTCACATCTCTCTCCCCCCCTTCACATTTCTGCTATGCAACGCACACAACTCTGCTATGCAACGCACACAACTCTGCTATGCAACGCACACAACTCTGCTATGCAACGCACACAACTCTGCTATGCAACGCACTCAACACTGCTATGCAACGCACTCAACTCTGTTATGCTACGCTCTCAACTCTGTTATGCTACGCTCTCAACTCTGTTATATCTTGTGGATATCAGCTCTGCTACATCATGGACCAATCAGACGTAAGCATTGCATGATGGGAGATGTAGTTTTCTGGCTGGAGCCATGTTGGATATAGTTCGACTTTCTAAAAAACTTGTAACTCAGGAACGGAAGCAGCTAGAAAGACGGGAGACAGCTCAAAATTCTCAGGGGGACTTGGTGAGTAAGACTAGCTAGGAACATTTTATTTTTTTAGCTCTTGGTGGGAATACCCCTTTAAGCTCAGATTTTTCCTCATATTTCCGACATCTATTATTATTATTATTATTATTATTATTATTATTATTTATTTATAAAGCGCCCTTAGTTCCAAAACGCTATACAATAGATAGGCAACAGGCAGGAACAATACAAGATCAGAAAACATTACATGAAGGCAAAAGACAGACTGGTACATGGGGGAAGAGGACCCTGCCCGCGAGGGCTCACAATCTATGGGGTATAGGGAGAGAAACAGGAGGTAAAGTGCAGCCATTCAAGTGTGATGCAGAGTTATTGTAGGTTGTAGCCTTGTTTGAAGAGATGGGTTTTCAGGTTACTTTTGAAGGACTTGATGGTGGATGAGAGACGGATGTGTCGGGGTAGCGAGTTCCAGAGTATGGGGGAGGCTCGGGCAAAGTCTTGGAGGCGGTTGTGCGAGGTACGAACAAGGGGGGAGCGGAGACGGAGGTCACTGGAGGATCGAAGGTTGCGTGAGGGACGGTAGCGGGATATCAGGTCAGAGATGTACGGAGGGGACAGGTTGTGGATTGCCTTGTATGTCATGGTCAACAATTTAAAGTGAATATGTTGGGCAATGGGGAGCCAGTGGAGGGATTGGCAGAGGGGAGAGGCTGAGGCAAAGCGAGGGGAAAGGTGGATTAGTCGGGCAGCAGAGTTAAGGATAGACTGGAGGGGATCAAGGGAGTTAGCTGGAAGGCCAGAGAGGAGGATGTTACAGTAGTCCAAGCGGGAGATAATGAGAGCATGGACCAGCAGTTTGGTGGAGTCAGGGGTGAGGAAAGAGCGGATTCTGGAAATGTTTTTGAGGTGAAGGCGGCAGGAGGTGGTCAGGGCCTGAATATGTCGTTTAAAGGACAGGGCAGAGTCAAAGGTGACGCCAAGGCAGCGGACTTGGGGGACAGGGGACAGAGTACAGCCATTGATAGTGATTGACAGATTAGAAGGCGGGGTGGAGTGAGAAAGGGGAAAGATGATAAGTTCTGTTTTGTCCATGTTGAGTTTTAGAAAGCGGGAGGAGAAGAAGGAGGATATGGCCGATAGACACTCTGGAATCCTGGATAGCAAAGAGGTGACATCCGGACCAGAGAGGTAGATCTGAGTGTCGTCGGCATAAAGATGGTACCTGAAGCCATGGGATTCTATGATATGTCCCAGGCCAGAGGTGTAGATGGAGAAGAGAAGAGGCCCGAGTACAGAGCCTTGGGGAACACCAACAGTAAGGGGACGAGGAGAGGAGGTGGTGTGGGAATGGGAGACACTAAAAGTGCGGTTGGAGAGGTAAGAGGAGATCCAGGAGAGAGCTCGGCTAGTGACACCAAGGGATGAGAGGATTTGTAAGAGGAGAAAATGGTCAACTGTGTCGAAGGCAGAAGATAGGTCAAGGAGAAGGAGCACAGAGTAGTGGCGCGAGGTTTTGGCAGTCAGCAGGTCATTAGCCACTTTGGTGAGGGCAGTTTCTGTGGAGTGGTGGGAGCGGAAACCGGATTGCAGGGAGTCAAAAAAACATCTAGTTTTGTCCACTTATGTTTCCCTATTGTTTTCTTGTATTCCACAAATTTAGCTGATTTTACTCTTCACTGGTATAAGGGTTGAAGTTTTATGCTGCAAACCATGTACAGTTGTTCTACCTTCCTACCAAAGCACCTAAAGAACATGCCCCTCCAGCACCCCAACTACATCCCTGCTTTCTAATTGGAAATGATGTTATATGTATAAAGCACAAGTAAACGCATAAAGGTAGGAATTGCAGCAAACTATTCACATAAGTGTAGGATCATGAAACAATGAATGTTTTGTGTTTAAACAGGAGACGTTTTAGCTAACATAGAGGTAATTTAGCTGACAAGAAGAAGGAGCCGAGCTCTTCTGAGAACCACTGATAACGATAATGATTTTCCCTCAGCCATTTGTAAGGACACTGACAGTACAACAAAAAGGGTCCTGCAACAAAATAAACTATATGAAAACTAATATATATATATATATATATATATATATATATATATATATATATATATCAGAAATACTAATATCTATGTAAAGCCTTACTGCAGTTTATTTAATACGAGTGTCAGTGGAGGATACTATCAGTAGTTCCTCCTCTTCCAGCTGTGGGAAGATGAAGGTGTGAGAGTACTGGCAGCTTCCAGAGAGAAGTGGATTGTGAATTAATTGCACCATTGATTTTGTTATCATTGACAATGAGGGTAGTAAATAGCATGTTGGAAACACATTTTACTGACCTCTTGACATTAAAGGATTTTTCATGTGGCTGTAAAGAACTATCTGTCACTTGTGTGTCATGTTGCCCCTAAATGCATACGATGAAACAAGCTATTGAAGTCTCATATGTCTGATCTTAATCTCTAGACTACAAACAAGACAAAAAGGCTGAAAGGAATCCTAGAATACAAATACAAATAAAAAAAAAAAATCTAGGATTTAACAACTACAAACATATAATTTGTGGTGTATTTTCTCTTGTGCGGTATGGATTATTAATAAAATTATAATGTATGAAGAAATACTTTCAGGCCATAGGGAAAAAAAGTATACAAAAATATACAAATGTCACTAAGGGTTTTGGCCATAACCATATTATTGGCAAGGATATGTATCGTAGAGAAAGCAGCTGTAAGAGGCATGAAGAAGGGAGTCCTTCTGTTCTTTATGTGGGATAAAAATGTAAGCTTCCCTTTAACATGGCCACTGGTTAAAATAGGAAAGATGTAGTGTGAACCATAAGCCAATTGTAGGAAATATTTTGATAATCAGATAATATATATATATATATATATATATATATATATATATATATATATATATATAAATACTGTGTGTATATATATATATATATAAATATATATATATAAATTCTTTTTTTTCAGATGGTCCCTACTGTATTGGCTGCACAATAGGTCATTGGAAGATTATTCAGGATTAAATAGACTTATAGGCCATGTTCACACTATGTGAAAGACCGGCTGTTCTGTGATGGTCTTTCCAGTCGCAGAGTTATGATGCGGGTACATCAGCGCGCGCCCGCATCAGAACTCCCCATAGCACACAATGAAGCAAGCGGCCGGAGCCGCTCGCTTCATTGTGTGAACTGACAGGTCAGTTCTTTGCGGCACCGTATGGGATCCCGGCCGGAGCGCATACTATGTGTATATGCTCCGTCCAGGATCCCATAGAAGGAGAGGCAGTGTTCCACACTACGTACTTTTACATAGTGTGAACATAGCCTTAAGGTGGTTTATGAAAGCTTCTGCATGCTATGATCCTAGCAGGACTCTAGTAAAACACAAGTCTATTCATGTGTTTTTCTCATTAGAGAAAAACTCTTTTATTTTAGGGCTGCCTTAGCTTCCAGCATCCAACAAAAAGTGGAAGCTAGACATTTAGAGGACAACTCTATGCTCTGGTTTTTAGAGGTGTTTCTGATCTAAACCCCCCCCCCCCATCATGGACATTTTTACGGACAGGGGTTGTCAACATGATGATTCTGGAGAAACCTTAAGTAAAAACCCATTAGTATCTATTTGGCCCCTATAGATGTGATAATTAATGAGGATCTAGTCTGTGGTTGTCATGGTCTCACAGGTTCTTGTCAAATGAACCGCTGCTAAAGTATGAACTTTTATAAATCTCTGGATCAGCAGGACAGGTAAAGGGGCATCCCACCTAAGAGCTAAAAGATGAAGTGCTCCCTAGATGGCCTTACTCGCCAATTCCCCCTGAGTATTTTAAGCCATCTCTTGTCTTTCGTGCTGGCGCTGTTCCTGAGTTGAAAGTTTTTCTAAAAGACGGTCTATATCCAAGATGACACTACACGGGAAACTACATTTACCAGCATGTATTGCACCTCAAAGCCAACTGCCAAGTATCCGCCTCATCTTGTAGTATCTGCCAATCGCTGGTTCTGTCTGCTTTGCTTTATACAGTAAACAAAAAATCTAACTATCCATCTACATAGAAAAATTAAAAAGACAGAGAGAAAGAGAGATGAAACAACAATGTTTTCTTTCCCCTATATGGCTCAGGAGGCTGTCATTGTTCTGTTGTTTTTATGCCCCTTGGCCGGGTGCCCACTGATTGGTGTAATGTCAGTGGTGGGCTTCGTTAAAGATGAGGTCCAGAAGAAAGCAATGTGGAGAAAGCACATCCAAACAATCTTCACTCTTTTTATCACACCAGTGCAGCTTTTTTGCAATGTATGAAGTCTTTCTCAAGCAGTGAGAAAAAGGCTGCATACACAGCCAAAATGCTGCACTGGTGTGATTAAGAGTGAAGATTTTTTTTGATGTGCTGTCTCCACATTGCTTTCTTCTGGATTTCTACATGCTTCTGAGTCCAGTGCAGTAAGACTAGCACCCAACTACTTTGTGTTCTGCTGCTGCTGTCACATTGTTGTTTCTCTTGGTTACAGATGAGGTGTTACAGCTTGTCTGGTAAGAGAAGAAGTAGGGATTATGTGACTTTGGTCTCAGAAGGGAGGGAAAGGACAAAGAAGTGGAGACAGAGTGGACCAGGAAGTGAGTATTTTCTGCAGCTTCAGGGTGTAAGTCAGGATGTGCTGCAGACAAATGGGCCAATTCATGTAATAGAAACTTATTACAAACAAGCTTAGATGATGGGTGGGTTTAAATCTTTTTTAAGTGGAGTACCTCTTTAAATATTAATTTGGACATTGGGTAGCGGGCCTCACACTGTCCGAATCAGGATGGATCGCAGCGGAAATCTCGCTGAGAGTTTTGCAGCAAGATCTGTTGCAATCTGAGGTCCTGGCAGTTCCTTGTGAATACATGCTTGCAGTGGATCTTTAAGATCGGATCGTTAAGAGTATGTAAATCACCCGCCCCCTTAACTAACACCCTCCTGTACATACATTACCCATCCTCAATCCGACTTCCTGCACGGGGTCTCGACTTCCTACTCTCCCGCTCAGCCAATCAGTGGATGCAGCTGAGCAACCCACTGATTGGCTGGGCGGGATAGCAGGAAGCCGGAAAGATCCGCTGCAAGTATGTATTCACAAAGAACTGCCAGGACCTTGGATTATAACGGATCTCGCTGCGATCCTTCCTGTGTGAAGCTTCCCTAAAATAATAAACTGCCGAGAACACCAGACGCCTATATCCATCCACTGCACCTCCTAGGGGGTTTCATAAAGTTAGAACATGTTTCTAGGACATGCCATTATGGTGGTGGTGGTGCAAGTTTTTTTTTTTCGACCTCTAGGATCTCCACTGATTTTAAGAATCTGTATTTGTTTCATTCAAGTGAAAGTAGTGCAGTGCTACACTGGTGCTGTCCCCCTCTTTCTCACAATCAGTAGGGGCACCAGAGGTTGGATCCCCTTGATTATAAAGTGAAGACATATCTTAGTGATATATCATCACTTTTTGAAATTAGAATACAGCTTTAAGTTATTGGTAGCCCATATTTGTAAGTCTTGCTCTGATTCATCTTCAGTGGAACACGACATAATGCAGCAATACTTATGATGAAAAGCTACCAAATTGCTGACTATAGTGGAGGTTTTATGAACTATGGGGCTATTCCATTAGGACAAAGTCACTTTTTACACAGTATACATTGTTTCCACCCTATTAAACTATACAATGAACTACAGAAAGAGCTACTGCAAGTGGAAAGCAAAACCACTTAGGATTTTCCCAACTGTATAAACTTAAATTGCTTTAATCAAATCTGCAATTGTATTATACGGTATACGGCTATTGATTAAAATATGCACGTTCTCATTTCATTGTGCGAGTGGTAGCAGCTCCTTGTATTGATTTCACTGTTACTCTGATGATTTGATGGTAATATCCATTCTCCCGAGCCCGGGTCTAAACTCATAATCACGGACTCCACTTGAGGCACTTATGGTGAATGGTAAGAGATCCGAAGTTGTCCTCAAGCGGTAAACATCCTTTCAATCCAAGATTGTTGTAGTGATCTATTGTACATTGGTATGTTTGGACATTATCCAGATAGTTACTTTATTGTAGATCTGTTATGATCACTTATACAGTAAAGGCAAAATGTCCAGAAAGTCATTTCATGTCATGTCATGGCTCCAAAATCTCTGCTATCCCTTAAAGAGGACCAATCAACTAAAAATCACTGTCCCTATTATCAAAGGAAATCTCTCCCTAAGTCTATCTATGAAGATACAGACTGCCTGTGCAGTCTGTATCTTATCCCTTTACCCAATTCTCTTGATAGCTGAACGAAGGCCGGGCGCCGCCATCTTGATGACGTCACTTTGCGTTTCACCGCTGGAACGCAAGTGACGTATTCAAGATGGCGTCGCCCGGCCTTCCAGCACCGAACAAGAGCATCAGGTAAAGTATAAGCTACAGACTCTAAAGGCAGTCTATTTATGAAGATACAGACTGCCTTTGCAGTCTGTATCTTATACTTTACCTGTTCCTCTTGTTTGCTGCAGCAAGGCCGGCACCGCCATCTTGATTACGTCGCTTGCGTTCCACCGCTGGAACGCAAGTGACGTATTCAAGATGGCGGCGCCCGGCATCAGACTGCAACGGACAAGAGGATCAGGTAAAGTATAAGATACAGACTGCAAAGGCAGTCTGTATCTTCATAAATAGACAAAATGAAGATACAGACTGCTGTTGCAGTCTGTATCTTATACTATACCTGTTCCTCTTGTTCGGCCCGGCCGCCGCCATCTTGATTACGTTACTTGCGTTCCACCACTGGAACGCAAATGACGTAATCAAGATGGCGGCGGCCGGCCTTGCTGCCGCTGTGGATGACGGGAGCTTCCTGTCTCGAGCCGGCTCTTTTGAAAAGAGCCGGCGCGAGACAGTGAATTGAAAAGTTAATAAAACAAAAACGCGGCCGAAAAAATAAATAAAAGTATTTACAAATGTAATTAAATAAATAATTACATTGAATTAGAAAATAAAAAAAAATTAAATTTCGTCCGTGATTGGTTCTCTTTAAACTGGGAAAACTGAGAGATTGCTCCAATTCCATCCACTTGACTTTCTAGATGCTACAGTAAATAGCAACTGTTTCATCTAGGCAGCTGGATGCTGTAAAGTCAGTGGACTAATAAAGGTCTCAGGTTACTACATCTTAGTGCTCCTAATGTAAGGTGTGCAAATGGAACAGTCGCATTTTATTACACATACAAAGAGTACATTAAAATTTTAGAAGTGATATAAGACAGAAAAATAAAAAAAGAAAAGAACAACTCTCATTCTACTATTTAACTATATGTTATTTATATTGCATGGTGATTGTCGTATTAGAAAAAGGAAAAAAAAAAACAGTGCCAGTTTTTGGTCAACTAGCCACCTAAAAAAACTTAAGAGCATCAAAAGAAAAAATCTACACTAAAATTAAATCAATTATTTAAAGCAACTCTGTACCCATAATCTGACTCTCCAAACCGCTTGTACCTTCAGATAGCTGCTTTTAATCCAAGATCTATCCTGCGGTCCGTTTACCAGGTGATGCAGTTATTGTGCTAAAAAAATACTTTTAAACTTTTAAAAGGTTGTGCCCTAACTTTGCACAACCTCTCTGTCCCTCCTCCCCACCCTCTTCATCATTAGGAATGTTTCAGGCAGATTGCCTTCTATTCCCCACCTGTGGCAGCCCAGCACATGGGCTGGATCGTTAAGGACCTGTGCAAATGTTCAGCATGGAGAAAATGTATCAGTGGCATTCCTAATGCTGAAGAGGGTGGGGAGGAGGGATGGAGGGGTGGTGCAAAGTTATGGCACAGATACTCCCGTTTGGCACGGGGCTTCAAGTTTAAAAGCATTTTTTTAGGACAATAACTGCATCACCTGCCAAACGGACCCAAGGACAGATCTTGGATTTAAAGCAGCTATCTGAAGGTACAAGCGTTTCTTTTTTTTTCTTTTTTTTTTGGGGGGGGGGGTCAGATTGTGGGTCCAGAGTCACTTTAAAGGAGAAGTCCTATGGAAGTACAAAAACTGCAGGCAGGCTGGTGGGGGGGAGGAAAATAATAAAGAACTGAACTCACCAGTCCCTGTGGCTCGGATGCGCTTCTCCCGGGTCCTGTTCACATCAGCCCTGCCATCTCTCAGCTGGGCTGTGATATTGCAGCTGAAGAAGCCAGTTACATGAGGTTCCTAGTTTTCAGCTGAAGATGACAACTGGCTGGTGGGAACGGGACCTAGAAGCATCACATCGGGGGCATGGGGATGGGTGAGTTCAGTTGTTTATTATTTTCCTGCTCACACCAGAATGCCTGCAGTTTTTGTACTTTTGTACTTTGTACTTTTTGTACTTTTGTGGGACTTCTCCTTTAAATCACCCTACATAAAACAGCATAGACAGGAAAATAATAATGTTAAAGGAGTTAGAATATGGAAATGCACAGCATTCTATTTATTGTTAGAACACACAACAAAAACTCAAACAACATTAATATGTAATTTTAACTACAGATGAAACAATAATTAAAAAAAAGCCCTATGCCAGTTTTTTTTTTTAAACAGTCGTGTTTCTTTTTTTATTTTATTTTATCCCACGAACATCCTTGTTTTCCTTTTTTTTGCAACAATTATGGTGAAATGAATCATACTGTTTAAAAGGGATACCTATGATACTGTGTTAAAGTAAGAAGGAAAAAGTGAAAATGTTACCAAAAATTACTGTGTTGAAAGGGGTTAAATTGCTGTCTGTCTACAGCGACCACTAAAGGGAGCTCACTGCATATGAATTCAGAAAGCTCCGTGCGGTATGAGGCCATGTTCACAGAACGTATGTTTAGCATAAATCACGCCCAGTGTTGCAATTTACAACAATGGCCGTGATTTATGCTAAACATACATTGTATTTGAATTAATGGAATCCCAGCTGGAGTGTATACACATGGTATACTCTCTGGCTGGGATTCCATCTGGCCGCACAGAAAGCTGATATGTCAGTTTTCTGCGACCGCCAATCATTGAAAAGTGGCCGCACAGACATGTCAACTCACACAATGGAGAGTGAGGCTCTGGCCACACGCTCCATTGTGTGCAGTGGTAAATTGGGATGCGGGCAAGCAAGGATGCATCCGCATCCCAATTAAACAGAAATGAAGATAACCCGGCCGATACTGCAGTACCAGCCGGGATGATCCTTTCTGACACCGGCCATTCTGTGACTCAGCCGGGTCACAGAACGGCTGGTGTCTTAGGCCATGTGAACATGGCCTAAATCTGTATGCAATGAGCTAGTGGCTGGATATATACAGAATTGTATCATAAAGGGGTACTACAGGATCAAAAATGATCTGTGTCCCCTCATTTTATAAGCCCCATTTCAGAAGCATGGTCTGCCTGTATGAAGGTACATCACTGGTATATATACCTCCCATCGTCATCATTTAATATATAATATAGATATAGAGATACAGTGCGTCTATATGCACTTAGCTCCCCCCATTGGTAGCAGCATGCAGCTAGAATTTAATCATTTGAAGTGGTACTCCAGACACGCCGGACACTATGGTAACAGAAGATAACAAAGATTTGTAAATAGCTTCTATTTAAAAAAACAAACAAAACTCACGTATTCCAGTACTTAATAGCTGCTGTATGTCCTGTAGGTGTCTTTCTTCCAGTCTGACACAGTGCTCTCTGCTGCCACCTCTGTCCGTGACAAGAACTGAGCAGGAGAGGTTTTCTATGGGGGTTTTCTACTTCTATGGACAGTTCCTGACATGGACAGAGTTGGCAGCAGAGGACACTATGTTAGACTGAAAAGAATACACCACTTCCAGCAGGACATACAGTACATCAGCTAATAAGTACTGGAAAGCTTGAGATTTTTAAAACAAAAGCCATTGACAAATCTATATAACTTTTTGACACCAGTTAATTAAAAAGCAATCTTTTTCTCTCTGAAATACCTCTTTAAAGGAAATCTGTCAGCTCCTGTGCCCTACCTAAGGTGCTGGCAGTGTGCTGTAGCTGGCAGCCCCCAGTGAGCATGGTGACTTTTTGGTAATTTTCCATGCAGCAGATTATGTACAATCTTATGTATCCTACTGTACTAAAGAGTCACAGAGCAGTTGTTCGTGTCACACTCTGGTATGCATCCTCCTCCCTCTTCATGAAGCTTTCAGATTGCAGATCAGTCCTCTGTAGGCAGTTTATGTCTGAAGGAAACACTCTTGAATCTCTTCTCCCTAATGTGTTGGAGCTGTGGTCTAGGGGTGACTCACCTGTCTAGAGACCTGACAGCAGTTCATTCTCTGGTTTGAATCCCCTGATGGAAAGTAAATACTGTAGATGTCTTTTTTTATTCTAATTATTGTATCATTTTTAAGGCTATGTTCACACACAGTATTTTTGCTCAGTATTTTGGTCCTCATATTGCAACCAAAACCAGAAGTGGATTGAAAACACAAAAAGGCTATGTTCACACACTGTTGAAATTGAGTGGATGGCTGCCATTTATTAGCAAATAATTACTGTTACTATAAAACAACATCCAATATTTGCCATTAAATGCTGCCATCCGCTTAATTTCCACAATGTGAGAACATAACCTTTCTGTGCTCTTAATCCACTCCTAGTTTTGGTTGCAAAATACTGACCAAAATGCTGTGTGTTAACATAGCCTTAAAAAGGATACAATAATGAGAAAAAAAAAGACATCTACTTAATTTCCATTAGGGGATTTGAACCACAGATTGAACTGTTGGCAGGTCTCTAGACAGGTGAGTTACCCCTAGACCACAGGTCCAACACATTAGGGAGAAGAGATTCTTTAAGACATAAACTGCCTACAGAGGACTGATCTGCAATCTGACAGCTAATCGAGCAGGAGGCCGGGCAACATTCATTATTCATGAAGAGGGAGTAGGATGCATGCCAGAGTGTGGCACGGACAACTGCTCTGTGAATCTTTAGTACAGTAGGAAACATAAGATTGTACATAATCTGCTGCACGGAAAATTACCAAAAAGGCACCATGCTCACTGGTGGCTGTCAGCTACAGCACACTGTCAGCACCTTAGGTAGGGCCAAGAAGCTGACAGATTCCCTTTAAATCAGAATATGTTAGCACTAGTGATGAGCGAACATGCTCGTCCGAGCTTGGTACTCGTTCGAGTATTAGGGTACTCCAAGGTACTCGTTACTGGGATGAGCATCTCACGATACTCAAGAAAATCTCATCATTCCTGTAAGTTTGGGTGCAATTTCTCAGTCAATAAACATGCAGGAGACTCCGGCAGTGTTCACTTCAGACGTATGCTGGAAGAGATTAGGGACAGAGCTGCTGCTTGTCAGGGAGAGCGTTAGGGAGGGAATTAGCGTTCCAGTAGGCAGGAAATACTAGCGAAACAACCAAACAGCCCTAAGGGCTTCAAATTGTTTTTAATTTGTATTACTACAGACTGCTGGGACATGCAGATTTCAGCAGCACACTGTGGTGATCGGCTGCTGGCAGAAAGGGGACATTAGGTGTTGCATACAGACCCCTAAGAAGTGCTAAGTACTCTTTTATGATTTTGTGACTCGTGGTGCTGCTGTCGTAGATTGTATTGCTGTGATTTGTAGTACACCTGTATAGAACTTCACTGCTCATTGTACTGTTTAACAGGTGCCATAGACCACAGACCACCACTTACACACAGGCTCTATATGACAGCCTCCAAATACTACTGTGACACTGACCATCAGTATATTTTATGATTTCTGTATTTCTTACTCAAGGCATACCTAAGCTTACTACTGATTGCCCAGTGTAAGGGGGTGTCACACAGTGTATACAATAGGTGCAGCCACCAACAGATTGTATACAGGGCCGGCCTTAGGGTAAATGGCGCCCAGTGCAAAACCTTTTTCCGGCGCCCCCCCCCCCCCCCCCCCTTAATGTAACATAAAGCTCCTTCAGCCTCCTCCCCCCCCGCCATTCACACAACTACCACCCCCAGCCCCCCCAAAGAACTAACATAACGGTAACAATAATTATGACACGCCCTTTTAACAAGCCACACCCTTTTTTGCAAGCCAGATCCACTTAGCCATGCCAAAAAGGAACTTACTGAACATCAACACAAGGCCGTGCCATTTAGTCTATAGCCATTATTATTATTTGCTATTATTAGGGGGTCTCAGCAGAAACCTGGATGAATACATACACAGGTATACAGCTATGCTCACACTACAGGAGTGTATATACAGGTATACATCCACTACAGGACATGTATACAGCCACTACAGGACGTGATACAGTTATGCAGTACATAGCTGTATACCTCTACATACAAGTCCTGTAGTGTGTACATAGCTGTATACGTATATGTACACATACTGTATTGTACACACTACAAGACGAGTATTTACATGTATACACCCATGTACACACTACAGCTGTAGGAGCAGTGCAGACTAGGAAAGCTGTGTGACTACCTCTGTAGGAGCAGTGCAGACTAGGAAAGCTGGGTGACAACCTCTGTAGGAGCAGTGCAGACTAGGAAAGCTGGGTGACTACCTCTGTAAGAGCAGTGCAGACTAGGAAAGCTGGGTGACAACCTCTGTAAGAGCAGTGCAGACTAGGAAAGCTGGGTGACTACCCCTGTAGGAGCAATGCAGACTAGGAAAGCTGGGTGACAACCCCTGTAGGAGCAGTACAGACTAGGAAAGCTGGGTGACTACCTCTGTAGGAGCAGTGCAGACTAGGAAAGCTGGGTGACTACCTCTGTAGGAGCAGTGCAGACTAGGAAAGCTGCGTGACTACCTCTGTAGGAGCAGTGCAGACTAGGAAAGCTGGGTGACTACCTCTGTAGGAGCAGTGCAGACTAGGAAAGCTGAGTGACTACCTCTGTAGGAGCAGTGCAGACTAGGAAAGCTGCGTGACTACCTCTGCAGGAGCAGTGCAGACTAGGAAAGCTGCGTGACTACCTCTGTAGGAGCAGTGAAGACTAGGAAAGCTGGGTGACTACCTCTGTAGCAGCAGTGCAGACTAGGAAAGCTGCGTGACTACCTCTGTAGGAGCAGTGCAGACTAGGAAAGCTGCGTGACTACCTCTGTAGGAGCAGTGAAGACTAGGAAAGCTGCATGACTACCTCTGTAGGAGCAGTGCAGACTAGGAAAGCTGGGTGACAACCCCTGTAGGAGCAGTGCAGACTAGGAAAGCTGGGTGACAACCCCTGTAGGAGCAGTGCAGACTAGGAAAGCTGGGTGACTACCTCTGTAGGAGCAGTGCAGACTAGGAAAGCTGAGTGACTACCTCTGTAGGAGCAGTGCAGACTAGGGAAGCTGCGTGACTACCTCTGCAGGAGCAGTGCAGACTAGGAAAGCTGGGTGACTACCTCTGCAAGAGCAGTGCAGACTAGGAAAGCTGGGTGACTACCTCTGTAGGAGCAGTGCAGACTAGGAAAGCTGAGTGACTACCTCTGTAGGAGCAGTGCAGACTAGGAAAGCTGCGTGACTACCTCTGTAGGAGCAGTGCAGACTAGGAAAGCTGGGTGACTACCTCTGTAAGAGCAGTGCAGACTAGGAAAGCTGGGTGACAACCCCTGTAGGAGCAGTGCAGACTAGGAAAGCTGGGTGACAACCCCTGTAGGAGCAGTGCAGACTAGGAAAGCTGGGTGACTACCTCTGTAGGAGCAGTGCAGACTAGGAAAGCTGAGTGACTACCTCTGTAGGAGCAGTGCAGACTAGGAAAGCTGCGTGACTACCTCTGCAGGAGCAGTGCAGACTAGGAAAGCTGCGTGACTACCTCTGTAGGAGCAGTGAAGACTAGGAAAGCTGGGTGACTACCTCTGTAGCAGCAGTGCAGACTAGGAAAGCTGCGTGACTACCTCTGTAGGAGCAGTGCAGACTAGGAAAGCTGAGTGACTACCTCTGTAGGAGCAGTAAAGACTAGGAAAGCTGCGTGACTACCTCTGTAGGAGCAGTGCAGACTAGGAAAGCTGGGTGACTACCTCTGTAAGAGCAGTGCAGACTAGGAAAGCTGGGTGACAACGCTTGAGAAAGGCTGAGAACCAGCCGAAACGTCGCGCAAGTAGGATGTGAATAAAGACATCACATTTTTTCACTGAGAGGTGCTGTCTTCAGAGGGAGGGGTCCTATCCGGTGAGGCGAGCACTCCATTCCCAACATTTTGCATATTGTCTACCTGTGCTGTTCATTTGAAATATAGGAAAGCTGGGTGACTACCTTTGTAGGAGCAGTGCAGACTAGGAAAGCTGGGTGACTACCTCTGTAAGAGCAGAGCAGTGCAACTGGTACAGCGGTTTCATTTAATATATCAGCTCATCTATCCCAGTGTGTGTGTGTGTGTGTGTGTATATATATATATATATATATATATATATATATAATATAGAGAGAGAGAAACGCTCATCTCAACAAAGCTAAGTGCTTCGCTAGCTCAGCACTCTGCTCATCAAGCCGTTTGCCTGTCAGCGCTGCTCTGCTCCCGGCCACCCCTCCCAGGAAAAGCTGGATCCAATCCTGGGAAAATTCTCTTAGTTTTTCAGGATTGGATCCAGCTTTTCTCTGGCACCCAGTGTGAAGCAACGGGGAGTGGCTTGATGAACAGAGCGCTGCGCCAGCGATTCACTCATCTCTTATAAATATACACACACAGTATATATATATATACACACACACACACAGTATATATATATAGACACACACACACACAGTATATACACATACATACAGTATATACATGATGTGTGTAGAGGCCAGGCTTGTATAAAAGGCCCCGGGCCTCCCCATACCCCTGTTGCTGGGCCTCTCCCCTCCATCCAGCCAGGCACAGCTCTGCTCCTCTATGAGAGGAAGCTCACATCACACACATCATGGCTGCCCTCCATCCCAGTGATGTCCACACACACATCATACAACACTGTCCCCAGCATCCTCCTCAGGGGGTAAGGGGAGCACTGCTGCATCACATTCAGGAGGCTGGGAAAGCTGGGTGACAGGTAATGATCAGCCAATATCCTCCTATATACACTCTGTCTGGTTGTTAAGTAAGAAAGGAACAACAGAATGGCCGTACAGAACACTAGGAAAGCTGGGTGACCGGCAGGCGTGGTCAGCAGACCCAAGAGAAAACATAGTATAGTAATTACTAGCAATGGATTTCATATTTCCTACTCATATCTCAGCATTCCTGCAGCAGCCTGTATCTCAGCTTCCTCATGCCTGCAGCAGCCTGTATCTCAGCCTCCTCATGCCTGCAGCAGCCTGTATCTCAGCTTCCTCAGGCCTGCAGCAGCCTGTATCTCAGCTTCCTCATGCCTGCAGCAGCCTGTATCTCAGCTTCCTCATGCCTGCAGCAGCCTGTATCTCAGCTTCCTCATGCCTGCAGCAGCCTGTATCTCAGCCTCCTCAGGCCTGCAGCAGCCTGTATCTCAGCTTCCTCATGCAGCAGCCTGTATCTCAGCTTCCTCATGCAGCAGCCTGTATCTCAGCTTCCTCATGCCTGCAGCAGCCTGTATCTCAGCTTCCTCATGCCTGCAGCAGCCTGTATCTTAGCCTCCTCATGCCTGCAGCAGCCTGTATCTCAGCCTCCTCAGGCCTGCAGCAGCCTGTATCTCAGCTTCCTCATGCCTGCAGCAGCCTGTATCTCAGCTTCCTCATGCCTGCAGCAGCCTGTATCTCAGCTTCCTCATGCCTGCAGCCCTACCAGGGTGAGCTCCCTCTCCTCCCTCCAGAACATGACTGTAAGAGCGCCCCCTGCCGGCCTGAGGCTCCTCCCCCACTGCGGATGGTGTACCTGGTGCTGAGCTGTGCAGTGATGGGCACAGTGGTCCGTTGTTAGGAGCCCAGGCTGTGTGTATGGAGCGCTGATCCCCTCCTCCTGAATCCTCAGAGGAGGATGAGAGAGACATGATGCCGCCCCCAGCCTGCCACACACTGCCCCCCTGTGGTGGAGGACACTCACTGCAGCTTTTGACACAGAGACCCGAGGCTGGGAGCTGTGCAGTGCAGCTCTCTGCCGGAGCGCCCCCTAGCTGGCCGGGAGTGAGGCGCCCTGTGCAAGCGCACAGGTCGCACACCCCAAAGGCTGGCCCTGATTGTATACCACAGCCTCCCCAAAACTGCTGGGACCACTAGTATCTTTTCAGATTTCTGTATTTCTTACTCAAGGCATATCTTAGCTTACTAGTGATTGCACTGTGTAAGGGGGTGTTACACAGTGTATAGCTGCAGCCACAATATAGACACCATATAGCAGCACTTACACACAGACTCTATACGACTACCTCCAAAAGTAGTCTGAGTATTATATTTTCTTGGCTTGTTGTGATCTGTAGTGCAGCTATCTCAGTCTTGACTTTGCAGTGTCCATAAAATGGTGAAGCCCCGGGGTAAGGGGTGAGGGCGTGGGGTTCCAAGCGATGCAGTGGGCAGAGGCCGTTATTCTGGGCAGGGTGACACAGCAGCACCCATTGTGGAGGGAGCAGTGGCACACCGCAGACATTCACTCCCTAGCTTCTTGTCGCAACTTATGGGGCCTTAGGGTACACCACTATTGAAACTCCAGCAGTGTGAACAGGTGCTGACGTGGATAGCGGATAATGTGTCCAGTAACTTATTCACCACCCAGTCTTCCACGCAGTCCACCCACGCTAGCCAAGGGAGTAGAACCCTTGCTTCAGAAGCTCAGCCTCCTTCCCCATAGTCTGACCCCTCCAGGGAATGGAGGGATCCAGAATTGGAGGAAGAGCTGGTGGATAAGGACAAGGTGACTGACCCAAGCTGGGTGGATAAGCCTAGTGACAGTGCTTCTGAGGGGGAGTCAAGTTCAGCCACAGGACAGGTTGGAAGAGGAAGAGGGGTGGGCAGAGGGAAAAGCAGGGCCAGAGCAAGTAGATCAGCAACTGTTTCATGGAGTCTAACTCCCATGGCCAGGCCTAGATGTTCTCAAGTCTGGAGGTTCTTTAAAGAAACTTCAGATGACCGACGGACTGTAGTGTGCAACCTGTGCAACGCCAGGATCAGCAGGGGAGCCACCACTACCTGGCTAACCACTACCAGCATGCATAGGTATATAAGTGCTTAACACCCCACTCAGTGGAACCAAGGCCATTCACTTAGTTAGTGCTCTTTCCCCTGTGTCACATGCTGGCTCTGTTAGTCCCCCCGCCCAGGCCCCAGACACAAGCGCCTCCCGCCCTACACCCACCCCTTCACCTCCACTATGCTCAAAGTCAAACTCAAAGTCAGACTCCAGACTGCTGGCTAGGACATGCAGTGCAGCTACCAAGATTTTAGCAGCACACTGTGGTGATCGGCTGCTGGCAGAAAGGGCACAGCAGGTGTTACATACAGACCCCTAAGAAGTCCTCATTACTATTATATTATTACTATTATATAGTATATGCCACCATCTTTCACAGGGCAATTAGCAGTGAGTTTGGATGTGACTGCAGTCATTAATGAAGAAATTAAAAAATATACTGGTCACACTAGTTTCTGGAGGTTGTCGTATACAATCTGTGGGTAACTGCAGCTATATAGTATATGCCACCATCTTTCACAGGGCAATTAGCAGTGAGCTTGGATGTGACTCACCACTTCTCCCCACCGCTGATTCGATTTTGAGTTTAAGTTTGACTTGGAGGTTCTGGGCTGCCCTGCCCCTAGCGTGTTGTCAGAGCGGGTCTTCAGTGCAGCTGGTGGCAACATCACTAATAAGCGCACCTGCCTGTCAACTGACAGTGCTGACAGGCTGTTGTTTATTAATTTTCTTATTTCTTTATTTCTTATTGCAGCCATATCCAAGCTCACTGCTAATTACCCTGTGTAATTAGCAGTGAGCTTGGTTGCGTGTGACAAGGGGCGGAACCTGGTGGCGGCTCTGCAACTTGGCATCCTCACACATGTACCAAGCTTGGCCCACGTCTTTAACCTAGTGTTGGTGCAGTTCCTTAAAACCTACCCCAATTTGGCTGACTTGCTGACCAAGGTGCACCGCATCTGTGCACATTTCCGCAAGTCAGCCAGGGAAAGTTACCCCAACTGCTACTGTCAAATTAAAACTCAAAACGGCGTGGTGTGGAGAAGTGGTGAGTCACATGATGAAGAGAATGTGACCCCAACTGCTACAGTCAAATTCAAAGTCAAATTTCATCTAACGGGTGTCCTCTGCCGTCCTTTCACCAGTACCTTCTACCTTCCTTGGATGTTGTAGCTGTTTTGAAGGCAGGATTGACCACTGACCAGGTCTTTTTAAAAAAATTCCGGGGCCTCTTAAGAAGACTGTATTGTATTACCCTGTGTAATTAGCAGTGAGCTTGGTTGCATGTGACAACGGACGGAACCTGGTGGCGGCTCTCCAACTCAGCAGCCTCAGGCATGTTCCATGCCTGGCCCACGTCTTTAACCAAGTGTTGGTGCTGTGTTAGGCTAAAGTTTGGGGTTGTTCATATGCTACCACTGTTTTAATGGTTCTCTGTGTCCTCACCACCATGCTGTGTTAGGCCTAATTTTTGGGAGGCTCACTTGCTACCTCACTTTTAATGGTTCTCTGTGTCCTTACCGCCATGCTGTGTCTAGCTAAATTTTGGGGTGGTTCAAATGCTACCTCTGCTTTAATGGAACTCTGTGTCCTCACCGCCATGCTGTGATAGGCCTAATTTTTGGGAGGCTCACTTGCTACCTCACTTTTAATGGTTCTCTGTGTACTCACCGCCATGCTGTGTCAGGCACAGTGTTTGGGTGGTTCATATACTACCTGTGTTTGAATGGTTCTCTGTGTCCTCACCGCCATGCTGTGTCAGGCTTAGTTTTTGGGGTGCTTCATATGCTACCTATGTTTGAATGGTTCCCTGTGTTCTCAACGCCATGCTGTGTCAGGCTAAATTTTGGGGTACTTCATATGCTAACTCTGTTTTAATGGTTCACTGTGTTCTTACTGCCATGCTGTGACAGGCTAAGTTTTTGGGTGGTCCATCTGCCTACCTCTGTTTTAACCAGGCTGTGCACATAATTTGACATTATGGTGCAATTAGGCAGCCTCAGAGGCATCCATGCATGCTGCACCTGCTGATTCCTGTCCATTTCCGTGGTGTTTCCATCATTTTCTAAGGCTGACAGGTTTTCACACGACCTTTCCTCTACTGAACTTGGGTCCCCTGCAAAAATGCTCAAGTTTCCCATTGACTTTAATGGGGTTCGTTACTCGAAACGAGTACTCGAGTATCAGAAAACATTTGTCTCGAGTAACAAGCACCGAGCATTTTAGTACTTGCTCATCACTAGTTAGCACCATCAAATAGATTTTGAAATTAAAGGGCTGGTAAACTGGCTTTCATTTTAAAGGCGTGAATAAACTACTTAAATTGAGTTTTGCTGTAGGGCTCTATGATTTCTGTGTATTGCATGAGACGACAGGGTCATTGCGTGGTTGCCCTATAGACAACATGAACGTGTAGCATGCTAGGGCTTAAAGGGGTAGTGCGGCGTTTCAAAATTATTCACTAAAAGGAAAAAAATAAATGAAATTCTTGGAAGTAAGTGAAAATTATTTCTGAAGATGAACAGATGTTGTACTTAAAATGTCAGATTCCATCACTTGCAGATCACACTGTAACTGCTCTTGGTTGCACTAGTTAAAGGGGTAGTGCGGCGTTTCAAAATTATTTACTAAATAACACACATTACAAAGTTATACAACTTTGTAATGTATGTTATGTTAGTGAATGGCCCCCTTCCCCGTGTTCCCCCCTCACCCACGCTAGACCCGGAAGTGTGATGCACTATACTCACCTGATTTGTGTCGACCCCCGTCCGCCATCTTGGGATGATGATGTCATCTTCGGGAGGCCGGCCGAACCGATCCAGCCGCCCTTCATGCCGGCCCCCCTCTGCCGCATCATTAGCTGCTCAGCCGTGATTGGCTGAGCATAACTGTGCTCAGCCGATCACGGCTGAGTACAGTTATGACGGGGCAGAGGGGGGCCGGCATGAGGGACAGCTTGAAGCGGTTCGGCTGGCCTCCCGAAGATGACATCATTGTCCCAAGATGGCGGACGGGGGCCGACACGAATCAGGTGAGTATAGAGCACTACACTTCTGGGTCTAGCGTGGGTGAGTGGGAACATGGGGAAGGGGGCCATTCACTAACATAACATACATTACAAAGTTGTATAACTTTGTAATGTGTGTTATTTAGTAAATAATTTTGAAACGCCGCACTACCCCTTTAACTAGTGCAACCAAGAGCCGTTACAGTGTGATCTGCAAATGATGGAATCTGACATTTTAAGTACAACATCTGTTCATCTTCAGAAATAACTTTCACTTTCTTCCAAGAATTTCATTTATTTTTTTTCCTTTTACCCTTAAGTGACAGGAAATGTATTTCCAAAAAGTGTTAAATAGAAGATGCCTGGATGATTAGGGAAGTGGTCTGCCACCTAGTGGTAAATGGGGGGGGGGTGTGTCTATCTGTCTTTCTGTCTGTCTACCTACATTAATCTATCTAAACATCAAGTATATAATCCGCAGCACTTTATAGTAGTGAAAAAATATGTGACATTTATTCCATCAAAAAGACAAACAAAATTTAACAAAAAAGTGTGGCTTTAAACAAACATGACGTTTCAATGACCTCTGGTCATCATTATCAAGAGTGCTAGAGGAACATACAATACTCTCCTAAATGCAAGTGTTGTATGTTCCACTAGCAAGCTTTATGGACATTGAAACATTTGTTTTTTTGATGAAATAAATTTCACATATTTTTCACTACTACGGAGTGCTGGAGATTATATACTTGATGTCTGATACTTGATCTCCTATCTATCTATTATCTATATATCCATCTATCTTCTATCTATCTATCTCTCATATCTATCTATTATCTATATATCCATCTATCTTCTATCTATCTATCTCTCATATCTATCTATTATCTATATATCCATCTATCTTCTATCTATTTATCTATCTATCTATCTATCTATCTATCTATCTATCTATCTATCTATCTATCTATCTCTCATATCTATCTATTATCTATATATCCATCTATCTTCTATGTATCTCCTATCTACAGTATCTATCTATTTATCTATCTATCTATCTATCTATCAACTATTTATCTATCTATTATCTATTTACCTATCTATCTATGCAAAAAAGGGGTCCGTGGAGCCTCAGTTACGAGTCTCAAAACACGGGAATAGCCAGATATCCCTCTCTCCAGAGAAGGAAGCCCATTGCCAAGGGGTGCCTCCTAGTGGGGAGAGCACCAAACCACCCTGATACGTAGTCCCTCAGGTTCTCACTCTGTTGCGAGCTTTAGGACCTAAATAGGGAAACACCAGGGTGGCCCCTGTAAGTCAAAGTCTAACTTTGTGGCGAGTATAACGACATAAGACAAGGGTTACCAAGGCTAGGCATCCATCCACAGACTGCAGTTTCGAGGTCAAATCTATAGGCCCTATTACACAGGCCGACAGTAAGGAGCAAACGAGCGCTATTAGCTCTATCTATCTATCTATCTATCTATCTATCTATCTATCTATCTATCTATCATTATTAAGCAACACTCCACAATGTACTCATGCTATAGCAAGATAAACAGCTCTTGAGCACAAACTGCTCCTCTAACAGATAAAATGATGTGCAGAGTAGCCTTTATCCGCGCATATAAGCTTTATTAATTGCATATGGAGGTGCTCTTAAATCCTGTAGATCAGACTGTATAATAGCTGCTTAAAGGTCCCTTTCTTATTTCCTTTTTCACCAAGCCATTTAATTAAACCTTATCTCTCTAATCACTTCTTGTTCTGCTCCACAGATCAGCAATTACTTCCTTCCTTCCTACTCTGAGGACTTAAAACATTCTCGAATATTAAAGGGGTTATCCGATTAAAAATAATAAGACTTTACTAGAGGTATACTCACTCATGCCTTCTGTGTCCTTTGATCTACATTTAGTTTTTAGTTTTTTCGGCTGTTTCATAGCTATTCTGTGATGTTGCTTATAGGCTCCGCTTCAGAAATCTTGCCTGTCTCTCTCCGCTAGAACAGAAACTGGGGAAACCGTGATTCCTTTGTCTTAAGATTTTGCTGTGAAGGCCCACCACCTGCCTGCACCAGAACTAATAAAGTTACCACCCCCTTATTGAGGGGTATAGCGTTGCCTAGGGCAGTGTTTCTCAACCTGCAGTACACGTACCTTAGGGGGTACGAGGCACAGGTTGAGGGGGTACGTGGGAGGTGTAAAAAAAAACTTTTAATTTTAGTGCCAGGACATTGCCATCATGTCCTGATGCCAATCACCACCGCTCCTGACTCTACCCACCTGGTGACATGGTGGCCTGGTGATTATACTTGGGAATGGAAGGAGAGGGTGCACACAGCCTCAGGAGCAACACTGACTGCTCATCATTGACCACTCTAAGCCCACCCTCTACTATCACCCCGAACCAGCCACGCCCTTCCTGCTTCAGCAACCAGTCAGTTTGCACAAAAATCAGAGACTTTTTTGCCGATGTGCACACTGCTCACCACTGCTCATATGCTCATATGTGCAAGTGTGGGGGCAAGGCAAAGCGCAGAAGGAACATGGCCTCATCTTGTTCCATTTTACCATTCTAAAAGTCTATACCTGCTCAGACGTGTTGTAGATTTCACCAAAAATAATGAAAGATGTGAACCTCTAAAGAAATCTACCATGGGGCATGTCAGCGGGGGTTTAGGTAAGACTGGTATACAGGTACTCTGATCTTAATAAATCCCCCCTGATGGGCCTACAGAGTTTACCCGTTAACCCATTGTGTGCATAATGACTAGAAATAGAAAAAAAATTAAAACTGTGCGAGAATCAAGGTAAGAATATAACCTACATCCTCAGCACCCCTTGCGCTAGAGTGGAATATTAGCAGGTTAGATACCTCTAACCTGCTGATAGTTTCCCTTTAACCCCTTAAGGACGCATGATGAGTATACCCGTCATGAGGCAGTTAAGGGTGATCAGAGAGGGCTCCCGGCGTGAGCCCTCTCTGCAACCCGCGGTCCCCGGTTGCTATGTGTAGCCAGGGACCGCGGTTATTATCCGCCGCTACCGATCGCCGCGGCCGGCTAATTAACTATTCAAATGCAGCTGTTAAAGCTGATAGCTGCATTTGAATAGTGTATGTGCCCCCTCTCCCTGGTGTCTAGTGGGGGATCTCCCCCCGCGATGTGATCGCGGAGGGGAGATCCGTTGTAATGAGCTGGCCGGGGCTTAGCGTTGGAATAATGCTGATCCCGGCTCGGCAATCCATGTAGATGGTCTGCAGCAGACCATTATAATAGAGCAATGATCTGATGGATCATTGCTCTATTATATACACAGCATTGATCTCAATGGAAGATCAGTGCTGTGTATATAGAAGTCCCCCAGGGGGATCAGTGCTGTGTATAGGGGTCCCCCAGGGGGCTTCTAATTACTGTGAGTGAAAATAAAATAAAGTATTTTTATTAATAAAAAATTCCCTCCCCTAATAAATGTTTGAATCAACCCCCTTTTCCCATTTTATAAATAAAAATAAATAAATAAATAAACATATTTGGTACTATTAAATGACTACATTTATGATCTCGCACAGTAAACGCTGTAAGTGCAAAAACCCGCTAAAGTGCAAAATTGCGCATTTTTGCTTACATTAAATCCAGAAAAAAATGTAATAAAAAGTGATCAAAAAGTCACATATATGCAACCAAGGTACCAAAAGAAAGAACCGATCGTGGCGCAAAAAATGACACCTCACACAACCCCATAAAACAAACAATAAAAGCGTTATAAGGATGGGAATAGAGAGATTTTAAACACATTTAGTTTTTTTTTAAGGTTTAAATGTTTTAAAAGCCATCAATTAATATAAAAGTTATGCAAGTTACATATCATTGTAATTATACTGACTTAAAGAACATAGACAACAAGTCAGTTTTACCATAGGGCGAAGGGCGTAAATACAAAACCCCTCGAAATTAAAGGAATTGTACCTTTTTTCAAATTTCACTGCACATATAATTTCAGCATATTTTATAGAAAAATGAAGTCTGTATTTGCAAAGCATAATTGGTGTCGCAAAAAATTAGGGCTCATGTGGGTCTGTAGGGGGAAATATGCAAGCGCAGTGGCCTTTTAAACACGAGGAGGAAAAAACGAAAGCACAAAAATGAAAACTGGCTCTGTCCTTAACCCCTTGAAAGGCCACAGCACTTGCATTTTTCCACCTAGAGACCCGCATGAGCCCTTATTTTTTGCGTCACTAATTGTACTTTGCAATGACAGGCTGAATTTTTGCATAAAGTACACTGCGAAACCAGGAAAAAAATAAATGTGAGGTGAAATTGAACAAAAAAAAATTTTTTTTTACTTAGGGGTTTTTTGTTTTTACGCCATTTGCCCTACGGTAAAACTGACTTGTTATGCATATTCCGAAAGTCGTTATGATTACAACAATATGTAACATGTATAACTTTTCTTTTATCTGATGGCCTGTAAAAAATTCAAACCATTGTTAACAAATATATATTCCTTAAAATCGCTCTTTTCCCAGGCTTATAACGCTTTTATCCTTTTGTCTATGGGGCTTTGTTAGGTGTCATTTTTTGCGCCATGATGTGTTCTTTCTATTGCTACCTAGATTGCGCGTACGACTTTTTGATCGCTTTTTATTACATTTTTTCTGAATTTGATGCAACCAAAAATGTGCAATTTAGCTTTTTTTTTTTTTTGCAATTTTTGCAATTTTTTTGCGCTTACGCCGTTTACCGTGCGAGATCAGGAATGTGATTAATTAATAGTTCGGGCAATTACGAACGTGGCGTTAGCAAACATGTTTATTTATTTATTTACTTTTATTTATAACATGGGGAAAGGGGGGTGATTCAAACTTTTATTAGGAGAGGGGGCTTTTTACTAAGAACAACACTTTTTTTTTACACTTATACTAGAAGCCCCCCTGGGGGACTTCTAGTATAAGTGCATTGATCTCTCATTGAGATCTTCGCTGTATAGTAATACAGCAAAGATCAATGAGATCGGCACTCGGATGCTTTCGGCTGCTGCAGCTGAAAGCATCCGAGTGCCGAGTCGGGATCGGCAGCATTTTGGCGAAGACCCCGGCAGCAGTAAGATATGTGGATCGCGATAGCGATCCACCCCACTAGACACAAGGGGAATGCTGGATCCGGTAATCGGATGCAGCTGTCATCTTTGACAGCTGCATCTGATTACCTTATTAGTGGGCCACCTCAGGAGTGGCTTGGTTCATCCATAGATCCCACGGAAATTCGCTATTAAACTGCTTGGGTATACGCAGGTATACCCACCACCATCTGTACTGTGCCCACCACAAGATCTGTGAACCAACTGTGTGTAGTCTGATGGTTTTCTCATATTATAGGTGTTTTTTTTTAATAGTATTAATCTTTACATGAGTATATTCACACATAAAACCCCTAAAAACCTTAATTAGCTTTATTATTATTATTAATAATAATCTAAATCCAGTTTATTGTACTTATTCTGAAGCCGAGAGGCAGTGATCTCTCTGATCATGGTCAGTATAGTATTTATTCTCATGATCAGTATAGTAAATAGAAATGCAGAGAAAAACGAAGCAAGTCTGAGAGTCACCAGATCTAAAGATCCAGAGGAAGGCAAAGAAACCCCCCGGAAAGTTCTACATCAGAGGGGAAAAAATCCTTCCTGACCCCACAAGTGGCGATCGGATCTGATCTCCCTGGATCACAACTGGCCTGCTGCATACAGCTGTATATATATATTATATAGGATGAGGAGACTCCACACTGTAACAAATGAAAGACAGAGACATTAATGCTGCACAATATGTTGTCCCTATAGAAGTAACTATTATTATTACATATACATCAATATAATATACAATACATGGCCTGCTCCTAACAGCTTACAATCTATGTAGATCAGGAAACCTGCCCTTAAGAGTTTACATGCTAATATTGACAATACATGTCCTTCCCACAGAGCTTACACTCTAATATACAGTCCATGTCCTGCACACAGAGCTTACAATCATATATACAGTCCATGTCTTGCTCACAGAGCTTACAATTCTATATATAATACAGTCTCCTAAGAGCTCACAGAGTAACACAGGCCCTCCTCTTAAGAGCTTACAGGCTTATATTTAGTACATGACTACATGTCTGCCCAAAAGAGCTTACAATCTAATGTACACTACAATACCCCACTCCTAAGAGCTTGCACTGCAATGTACCATACAGATGTCGCCAGTGTTAACATGAACAGGACAAAGCATTTCATGGTAACACAAGCTACATGTGTAGAGGCCCTGCTCTCTGCAGGAGCTTACAATCTAATATACAACCTACCACACAGCAGACATACAACAGAGAGGCGGCTGTCTACATAAGAACAGCCATTTTAAAAGGGTTTTCCAAGGAATGATGGCCAATGTTGTGTACAAACCATAACTCAACTTCTCTTGGAAAACCCCTTTTAGGCCATGTTCACACATGTGCCCAGATGGGGTGTTTACTAAACTCATTTTAGTTCCATGTGTGAACAAGGCCTAAGTGAAGAGCTCCCTACCTGGACGTGTCTTCTTCAAGCTCCCAACCTGGAAATAACAACAGAAGCCTCAGCTATAACTGTATATTCTGCACCATGTGTAACATCATGATCCTTGTGCTTGTGATGTCATCATAACTGCCGCTATTGTTTATGTATCAAGCTTACAGTCAGTGATAAGTGCTCAGCTGTGATTGGTTGCTATGGGTTACAAAGGGCATTAGTGCTCAGCTGTGATTGGTTGCTATGGGCTACAAAGGGCATTAGTGCTCAGCTGTGATTGGTTGCTATGGGCTACAAAGGGCATTAGTGCTCAGCTGTGATTGGTTGCTATGGGCTACAAAGGACATTCCTGCTGTAAGACTGTGCTAATTATCCAAGCAAAATATTTCAGTCATTTTCAATCAATGCGTGATGGTCAACGGTCCATATGTATAGGATGCAATCTAAATAACATACATCCATATTCATGAAGGAATAAATGTATAAAGTGCTAAAAGTGCATAGAAGTTGGGCACAAGGGACATGTATCTGGCTACAGGGTATGGCTGTAAAAGGACATTTATCTGGCTACAGGGGAGAGATATAGGGCCCCATGGGGATTTGTATCTGGCTACAGGAAGAAGGTGTCTGGCTGCAAAGGGGGGAGGGTATTTGGCTGTAAGGGGACATGTGTCTGTCTATAAGGAGGATGTATATGGCTGCAAGGCACTGGCGGAACTACCGCCGTAGCAGCCGTAGCGGCTGCTACGGGGCCCCGCCGCATCAGGGGCCCGTGACGCGGGCCCCTGGAGCTGACATATCCTGCAGCACCCGGCGGCTGAGCATGCCTCCCGGGTGCTGTAGCCGGGGGCCGGTCCCGTGCTCCTCCCGACCCGGAGACTCCTTTCCCCAACCATAGGGAAAAGGAGTCACTGGGCCAGGAGGAGCACGGGACCGGTCCACAGCGCTCCTGTCACCCCCTGTCTGATACGCGGCTGCCGTCTGATGCCGCGTCCTAGCCCCGGCAGCGCGCGTATCATAGAGTTCTGTGTGGGCTTGTGCTGCGGCCCCGACTTCCGGCACAGAGACGTGTGCCGGAAGTCGCGGCTACAGGCCCACACAGAACTCTATGATACGCGCGCTGCCGGGGCTAGGACGCGGCATCAGACGGCAGCCGCGTATCAGACAGGGGGTGACAGGAAGAAGGCTCGACGGGGGAGCGTGTTGTTAGGTGAGTTTTTTTCTTTTTTTTAAACTTGCTTTTCTCGGGGGGGGGGGGGGGCGGGCATCTATAAGGGGGGGGGAGAAGGGGGCATCCATAAGGGGGGGGGAGAAGGGGGCATCTATAAGGGGGGGGAGAAGGGGGCATCTATAAGGGGGGGAGAAGGGGGCATCTATAAGGGGGGGGAGAAGGGGGCATCTATAAGGAAGGGGGGAGGAGAGAAGGGGGCATCTATAAGGAAGGGGGGAGAAGAGGAGGGGGCATCTATAAGGAAGGGGGGAGGGGAGAAGAGAAGGGGGCATCTATAAGGAAGGGGGGGGGGAGAAGAGGAGGGGGCATCTACAAGGAAGGGGGGAGGGGAGAAGAGAAGGGAGGGAGAAGGGGGCATCTATAAGGGGGGGGAGAAGGGGGCATCTATAAGGTGGGGGAGAAGGGGGCATCTATAAGGGGGGAGAAGGGGGCATCTATAAGGGGGGGGAGAAGGGGGCATCTATAAGGAAGGGGGGGAGGAGAGAAGGGGGCATCTATAAGGAAGGGGGGAGAAGAGGAGGGGGCATCTATAAGGAAGGGGGGAGGGGAGAAGAGAAGGGGGCATCTATAAGGAAGGGGGGGGAGAAGAGGAGGGGGCATCTATAAGGAAGGGGGGAGGGGAGAAGAGAAGGGGGGGAGAAGGGGGCATCTATAAGGGGGGGGAGAAGGGGGCATCTATAAGGTGGGGGAGAAGGGGGCATCTATAAGGAAGGGGGGAGGAGAGAAGGGGGCATCTATAAGGAAGGGGGGGAGAAGAGGAGGGGGCATCTATAAGGAAGGGGGGAGGGGAGAAGAGAAGGGGGCATGGGCATCTATAAGGAAGGGGGGGAGAAGAGGAGGGGGCATCTATAAGGAAGGGGGGAGAAGAGAAGGGGGCATCTATAAGGGGGGGGGAGAAGGGGGCATCTATAAGGAAGGGGGGGGAGAAGAGGAGGGGGCATCTATAAGGAAGGGGGGAGGGGAGAAGAGAAGGGGGCATCTATAAGGGGGGGGGAGAAGGGGGCATCTATAAGGGGGGGGAGAAGGGGGCATCTATAAGGAAGGGGGGAGAAGGGGGCATCTATAAGGGGGGGGAGAAGGGGGCATCTATAAGGAAGGGGGGAGAAGGGGGCATCTATAAGGAAGGGGGGAGGAGAGAAGGGGGCATCTATAAGGAAGGGGGGAGGAGAGAAGGGGGCATCTATAAGGAAGGGGGGAGGGGAGAAGAGAAGGGGGCATGGGCATCTATAAGGAAGGGGGGGAGAAGAGGAGGGGCATCTATAAGGAAGGGGGGAGAAGAGAAGGGGGCATCTATAAGGGGGGGAGAAGGGGGCATCTATAAGGAAGGGGGGAGGAGAGGAGGGGGCATCTATAAGGAAGGGGGGAGAAGAGAAGGGGGCATCTATAAGGGGGGGGGAGAAGGGGGCATCTATAAGGAAGGGGGGGAGAAGAGGAGGGGGCATCTATAAGGAAGGGGGGAGGGGAGAAGAGAAGGGGGCATGGGCATCTATAAGGAAGGGGGGAGGAGAGAAGGGGGCATCTATAAGGAAGGGGGGGGGGAGAGAAGAGGAGGGGGCATCTATAAGGAAGGGGGGGAGAAGAGGAGGGGGCATCTATAAGGAAGGGGGAAGAAGAGGAGGGGGCATCTATAAGGAAGGGGGGAGAAGAGAAGGGGGCATCTATAAGGAAGGGGGGGAGAGGAGAAGGGGGCATCTATAAGGAAGGGGGGAGAGGGGGGCATCTATAAGGAAGGTGGGGAGAGGGGGGCATCTATAAGGAAGGGGGGGAGAGGGGGGCATCTATAAGGGAGGGGGGAGAGAGAGACCATCTATAAGGAAGGGGGGGAGGGGGACATCTGTAAGGAAGGGGGGGGGCATCTATAAGGAAGGGGGGGGAAAGGGCCATCTATAAGGGGGGGACACCATAGGGGGAGAGCAGGCCATCTATAAGGGGAGAACATAGGGGGAGAGGGGGACAACATAGGGGGAGAGGGGGATATAAACGTACAACATTGGGGGAGAGGGGAACATCTATAAGAGGACAATAAAGGGGGAAAGGGGGCCATCTATAAGGGGACAATATAAGGGAAGAGGGGGCCATCTATAGGGGGGGCAACATAGGGGACCATCTATAAGGAGACAACATGGGGGGGCATCTATAAGGGGGACAGCGGAGGGGGGCAACATAAGGAAGCTATCTATAAGGAGGGGCGACAGAGAGGAGGGCCATATACTAAAATGGGATCACATAGAGTCAGCCTACCCACTAAATGTGGGTGTAAAGGGGCCAATACAGATGTGCAGTGTGTAGAGAGATGAGGATGGTGACAGAGTGTGGAGCCTAATATGTCTGTCTGGCAGATTCTGTGGATTCGTGGCCCGGAGAAGTTCTCATAACGGCCCAGGACAGATGGAAAAGAAAATGAAAAGGGAAGAACTCCGATCAGAGAAGACGTCTCCTGTAAGTCACCTGATGTAACTGTACTGTAATTTATATGGTGTACAGGACCTGTGTAGAGCTGAGTGTGTTGATGGCATAGTGGTCGATCGAGAGGGGGGGGGGGGGGCCCAATCAAAAGTTTGCTATGGGGCCCAGCCATTTCTAGTTACGCCCCTGCTGCAAGGGGACATGTATCTATTTGGAGGAGACGGTAGCTGGCTACATGGGGACTTACCTGGCTGCAAGGGGCATATCTCACTCCAGGGGACATATGTGGTTGCAAGGTGGCATACCTGGCTAGGTGAACATCTGGCTGCAGGGGAAATATCCTATTTAAAGAGGCATATTTGTCTCCATGGGACATATCTGACTGGAATGGACATACCTAGCAGAAAGAGACAAATGTGACTGCAGGGTATACCTGGCAACAAGGGACTTATCAGGCTGCAGTGGGGGTACTTGGTTGTATGTGTCATACCTGGGGGGCACATCTGACTGAAAGATGCATACCTTCTACTGGGGGCCTTTCTCTCCCAGGGGATATGTCTGGGTACAGGAAGCATTGCATCTAGATACTGGGTGGGCATTATTACTGGCCACAGGCGCAGTTATTATTGTGAAGAGGGGGTTAAAAATGGCCACAGGGGGCATTATTATTTGACATTACTTGTCACATTGTGATGGGAAGATCTGATCTGGAATCAATTGCTGAAAGAGACTTTATACAGAGCATATAGCGGCAGTGTGATCTTGGCCTTGTCAAGGCAATGTTTCTAGTTGGGGTACCTTGGTGGTACGTGGCTAAAGCATCTTATCACATGAGGGTACTTGTCGTGAAAGATTGAGAAACACTGGCCTAGAGGAATGACACATGACCTCTGACTATTTGTGCTATTTGTGCAAGGGGCATAGTGCTGCCTGGAGAAAATGTCACATTTTGGGTGCGCTGGTGCTGGTACACCCCCGGTGTGGAGACGACACGGCCGGTCACTTGTCAGATGGTGAAGTGTGACACCAGTGCTATGGTGGTTGGCTGAAACACAGCTGGGCCCAATGATGTTATGTTGTGACGCTAGTGCTGGTTGGGCACGCAGGTATGGTGGCACACCTGCTTTTAGGGGCCGCCGCACCCTGTTCCCATGTGGACAGTGTCCTGCCAGGTTATTGCGGGGTCCCTTGGGCTATTGTCACAGTGGTCTGGAGTGGAATGATGACCCACCCGGACTATCGGCACTACAGAAAGGGGAGCTGACCCAAGGAATGTTCGTGTGCTGTGTTGGTGCAGGGTGAGGAAACATTTTTTTAAAACTTTTTACACTTGTTTTTACACTCCCCCCCCCCCCCCTGTTTGTCCCTACAGTTACACATGCAATCATTGGATTTCCTGTACTGATATAAGCAATCTCAATCAGTCGGTGACAAGTGCTTATCCTGTCACTAACTTCTTTAAATGCCGCAATGTCGTTTAAGGTGTTAATTTTAGGCAGCTGTGTGATTGGCCACAAACGTTTATATACATTTCTACTGCACGGGGCATCGGCAGTAGGAATGTATATAGCCATACTGTAGATATGAAGGGGTTAACCCCTAGATGACGCAGGACGTACCGGTATGCCATGGGTCACTGTCCCCAGACGACCATGGGCGTACCGGTACGTCCTGGGCTATGAAGCGCGCTCTGGAGCAGAGCACGCTTCATAGGAGGTGGGGCCCAGATGCAGTGAACAGCCCGGCCCTCACTGTTGCAGCGTGTCATTAACCTCTTAAACAGCGTTTAACTGTAAGTGACAGGGGCAGTCCCCAGTCACTTACCGATCGGGACCCCCGCAGTGTGACTCCAGGTGTCCCGATCATTTTAATGGACCGCCAGAGGTCTCTCACTCCCGATCATTTTAATGGACCGCCAGAGGTCTCTCACCTTCCTCTGTGCGGTCCAATCGGCGCTGTGATGATTAAGTCTGCCACAGGCAGGCTTAATCAGCTGAGCGCCTATCACACTGATCAATGCTAAGCAATGATCAGTGTGTATAATCTAATAATTGTATGTAAAAGTGTAAAAGTACACTTAAAATGTGTAAAAAAAAAAGTAAAAATGTCTTTATAAATACCCCAAAGCCCCTCCCCAAATAAAAGTTTTAATTACCCCCCTTTCCCATTATATAATTAAAAAAAGACATATTAAGAAACTTTGTAATTGGGTTTATTAGACAAATATGCCATTATCTGCATTCAAAAAGACTTTCATCAGCCCCCCCCCTCCTCTCTCTCATTCACTGCTCATTGTCAGGAAATCTCGACTCTTTTACATCAGTCGAGCCCTGTGTAACCTATGGAGAGGGGAGGAGGGAGAAGGGAAATTAGACGCCAGCAGAGAGAAGAGAACAAAGGATTACACAGCAGGACCTATGTGAAAGCCGGTATTCAGAGGTCAGAGAGGTCAGTGCTGACTTCAGAGGAGATAGTAGCCCGTTGATGTAATTGTAAATTAACACTTTGTTCTGTTTTGGTGCCTCATTTCTCCATAGACAACCATGAAGACGGGGGAGAGCTTCAAACTGCTTTTTTTATAATAAAAATGCATTTTTCAGCCAATAAACCAAATTACAAAGTTTCTTAAATTCGCCTGTACTGATTTCTGCAAGAAAAATTTAAACAACAGTGACACTTTAAATTAAGGTAATCAGTATTTTTTGCAGACATTATGGACATTTCCTGATTGGGGACCAGTGCAACTACAGACAGTGTGAATAGCTCAGTAGAAATCAATGTGCGCTAAACTTGTCCGTAATTACAAATACGCATCTATGGAAGCACTTACGGAACATGTGAATAAGGCCTCAGGCTGGAAAGAAAACTTCACTTCCTGCAGGACATACTGTACAGCAGCTGGTAAGTACTGGAGGACTTGGGTATAACTTACTGACACCAGTTCATTTGAAAAAAAAATTTATTCTCTGGAGAATCCCTTTAACTCTGACCTTAATGAACACTGCCCTGTAAGACATATACAGTAGATAAATATAGACTTTCTAAAACAATACATTTCTTCTATGCGAATCTCACCTTCTTTCCTATGCTGCAAGCCTAAAAATGTCTGCTCAGTCAGAGCCAATGACCTTTTCATTGCTGGCTTATCAGACTGTCAGAGGGAACGTAGGAGCAAAACAAATATTACTCTCTAAGGGGATCATTTGTTTACAGTTTGTGCCTTCTTGCTCTACTGACTCGTACCCAAGGGGAAGAAAGTGACAAAATGTGACTTTTATCTTAACCCTTTCAAGACCTGGTTACTTTCACTTTTTCATTTTTTTCATCTTGTTTCCAAAAGCCATAACTCTTTTATTTTTCCATCTACAGAGCCATATGAAGGCATCTTTGTGAGACTATTTGTACTTTCTCATGGCTGCTTCCATCTTACCTTAAAATATATGATAAAACGAAACTGAAAAATATATATTTGTATGTTCTTTTATCTGTAAAATGGAAAGAACACAGCTTTTAAGCAAACTTTGGGGGGCAGTTCATTTTTACTAACTAGTTATAGCAAGCCTGACATATTATTTGTATTCTGTGTTAAGCGCGATTACACTGATTTCCATTTGTATAGCTTTTGTTTCATTCTAATACTTAAATTTTTTTTTAATTAATATGCTTAAATTGATATGCTTTTTTTCTGATATGTGATGTGACCAAAAGTCAGCAATTCTCCAGACACCTACTGTGCATGAAGCCGTCCCAGCTTCTGAGCTTTCTCCATCTACTTCCCCACGATTGATAAAACCGCTATTGGCGCTGAACCGGTGGCTAGACATTCTTTTTTCTTAAGACCTGGGTTCTCCCAATATCAGGACTCAGCAGGGTAGGTACATCAGGCAGTTGAGGATCCAAGTGCTGGCAGCTAGCACTTGCTTCCGTGTGGCTCCTCCTCCTCCATGGAAGACCTAGGGTTTTTCTCCCAATATTTTAAAGTCCACATCTTCATGCCAATAGATAGATGACAAAATTTGATCCACAATCTAAATAAGATCATATTGGGAACACTTCACCAGAATAATTTGACTTAAAATTAAAGGGGACCTGTCACCCTGGCTGCTGGGGTAAAGCCCACCCGACCCCCCGGTGGAGCCCCTTATACTTACCCCTTTTTCCAATTCCTGGTCCCGGACCCTCATCGGACGCCGTGCACGTGCTCACCAGAGATGAGTCTGACGACCATAGAGAATGACTGCTCCAGATTTCTTGGCGGCCGGACGGGTTCGGGACTTTGAGAGGGGGATAAGTATAAGGGGCTCCACCGGGGGGTCCCGCGGGCTTCACTGTCACCTATTTTCAGTCAAGACAGACATCCTCTCTTTCCACATTTTCGTACAATAACTCCTGAAGCCTTGTTGTCCTCCTGCTTCCTCTCCTCGAGGAGGCGTCTCAGTGCTAATATATTTTTTACCCTCCTAAAGGTAATTTTTGGTTTCTGTGGAATGAGGGTTTTTAAAACTGGATCTAAAAGTACTCCAATGTTTTTCTAAAGCATTATGGATTTTTTTTTTGTTTGTATTAAAGCAGGTGAAAAAATATTACACAACTTCCACATAAGACTTCAGGCTGTCATTGATGTTAGAGGGTGTTATACACAGGATTAACCCTTTCACGACCTGGGATCATTGATGCTGGTCTTTCTTTGGCGCCCTGGAACCTTTTTGGCAACCATGGAACCTCTCTCCTTGAAGTTCTTGATGATGCGATAGATTGTTGACTGAGGTGCAATCTTTCTAGCTGCGATACTCTTCCCTGTTAGGCCATTTCTGTGCAGTGCAATGATGACTGCACGTGTTTCTTTAAAGATAACCATGATTAACAGAAGAGAAACAATGATGCCAAGCACCAGCCTCCTTTTAACGTGTCCAGTGGTGTCATTCTTACTTATGGTGCGTTTACACAGAGAGATTTATCTGACAGATTTTTGAAGCCAAAGCCAGGAAAAGACTATAAACAGGGTGCAGGTCATAAAGCAAAGACTGAGATTCCCTGTCTTTTTCAGTCCATTCCTGACTTTGGCTTCCAAAATTGGTCAGATAAATCTGCCTGTGTAAACGCACCAAAAGTCATGACAGATTGATCTCCAGCCCTGTCCTCATCAACACCCACACCTGTGTTAATGGAGCAATCACTGAAACAATGTTAGCTGGTCCTTTTAAGGCAGGGCTGCAATGATGTTGAAATGTGTTTTGAAAAGTTAATTTTCTAGGCAAATATTGACTTTGCAAGTAATTGCTGTTAAGCTGATCACTCTTTATAACATTCTGGAGTATATGCAAATTGCCATTTTAAAAACTGGAGCAGTAGACTTGTAAAAATAAATTTTTGTATCACCGCTGATCCCACATCAAGTTACCTGTTGGGTATCCGTTCATTATTGCGAAGGGGAGTAGAGGCAGGATTTTTCTCAAAAAGGTTTGCTGAGAAGCCTATAATAGAGTGTCCTAAACGGCCGCATTGGTATTGGATCCCGAAAATCCACAAGTGTATGGAGCGTCCTCCTGGACGCCCCATAGTAGCTGGTTGTGGATCGGTTACTGAACCGATATCCAAATACCTGGATTGGATCCTACACCCTCTACTCAAGAATGTCCCCGCAGTGTTACGTGGTACCAAGGAACTGCTACAAGTGTTGGAGAGTTTTGAATGGAGGGAGGGCCTGTCACTGACTAGCATCGACGTCGAGAGCCTATACACCCGCATCCTGCAGGATGCGGGTGTACAGGCCGTTAGACGTCGATTGCAAAACTGTGGTACCTGTGAACCCCACTTTATAGAATACATTTGTGAACTACTTCAGTTTGTCTTGGGTCACAACGCGTTCCAGCTCGCTGACCAGTGGTACTGTCAGCGAGCTGGGACTGCGATGGGGACGCCAGTAGCCCCGACTTTTGCAAACTTATATCTTGCAGAGTTAGAAGACAATAAAGTGTTCAATATAAACAATTCACATATCTCTAAGATAGCTTTATTTTTACGCTATTTAGATGATATATTGATTGTATGGTCAGGACAGGAGGCTGAATTTTTTGAGTTCCTTACATACCTCAATGACAATGAGTTCAACATGACATTTACAGCCAATTTTGGGGGTAAGACACTAGACTTCTTGGATACACATATAGAAATCACGAAAATGGATTGGAATTAAGTGGATATCGTAAACCTACCGCCACGAATACATTACTTGAATACACGAGTTATCATCCCCCACATGTAAAACGTGCTGTCCCATACGGACAATTTGTCCGCCTTAGACGTATTAATAACACAGAATCTCTTTTTGATACACAGGCAGAGGCCCTATCCAAAAGACTAATAGCAAGGGGATACCCTCAGAATGAAATAGACAAATGTAGAGTGAAAGCCAAATCTCTGAATCGCAAACAGTTACTGTATAGTAATAGACACCGTAGCGATAACGCGTATAGGACTGTGTTCACATTCAAACACAGCCCTATGAACGCGGTAGTTCGCTCCGCTGTCTATAAGTGCTGGCACCTATTAGAGGGTGACGAATGTCTAAAAACAATAGCGACTGTACCCCCCTTGGTAGCCTTTAAACGCTGTAAAAACCTACGAGATGAACTAGTTAAGGGACGGCTGACTCAAAAAGAACAGGATAGTGAGCACTGGCTTTCTAGCTCATTACAACCAGGAAATTACAAATGTGGTCAGTGTCGATACTGTAAATATCTCCACACCGTAAAAAACATACAGATAGGTGGTGTAAATTGGGTGATTAGAGATTTCTTTACAAGTCGCACAACATATGTAGTGTATGCTGTTATTTGTATTTGTGGCTGTTATTATTTGGGAAAAACCATTCGCCCCTTATTTAAGCGGTTTTCTGAACATCTTAGGTCCATTCAGACAGGAAAAGGTTGCCCGAGGCTTATCTCACATGTTCGCGAAGTGCATGGGGGCGATATCAGTGAATTACAGTTTTTGGGCCTGGCCCGGGTGAAACAACCGCAATATGGAGGCAACAGACACGAGTTACTATTAAAAAAAGAAACAGAACTAATTTTAAAAACTGAAGCTTTGGGTCCGCTGGGATTGAATGATAGATTAGATCTTCACGGTATTTACCTATAATCACACATGAATGTTTTTAAGTGATTTTAACATGTATGTCTTTCTGTTTAAAATGTATTTTGTATCATTGATTGCTACACCTGTGCGATGGTGTTAAAAGGTTGGACATACTGATGACGTGTAGGGCCTTGAGGAAGCGCGCTGCGCATGCGCGTGAAACGGCTGTAGCCCAGTCACTTGTCAGCGTCTGTACCGAGCCGCTATAATAAAGGCTTCTTTACTGCTACAAGGGTGAGTGCCACAATTTTTTTTCTATGGATATGATTGGACTTGTTGTGCTGAATTGTTGAGCAACACCATCAGCAGAATTGAGGAAATCCAATAGCGGGGTACGTCTCTTTAAGCCAAGCTGAGAAGGTAGTGGTGCCGGGAGTGTTATTCCTTCTGGATTGGACACGGATTATCATTTAAATCCGAACGATCTAACGATTTTTCAAACGATAATCGCCCAGTGTAATACGGCCCTTAGTCTTCCCCCCTTCCTCTCTGCTGTCAGGTTGATTGCTCCACACTTTAAGTTTGAGGACCTGCAGGTCATGTGACTCAGTTCCTTCACCATTATCACTCTATGAAAGATTAAGGCTACATTCACACGTCAGTGTCTTTTCAAGGATGAAAATCCCGATCCTCTTTTTTTTCATCCGCAATCCGCAAAAAATCATCCGTTTTGTATCAGTATTTTGTTTTGTATTTTTCTCCGTTTTTTGCGGATACGTAAAAATAGGTGTAATGACGGAAAAAAGAGGGGATGACAAAAATGGTGTCATTAGCTGTCCCGACCCCCCGTGGTCGTCTAAGGGCCATTTTACAGTCATTTCTATCAGGCAGAATATTTCTGGCAGGAGGAGTTTGGTAATTTCATAAAAAATGGATCCGTGATACGGATGGTTCTGCGGATTGAAATGTATTCTCCGCAAATTTTGCACTCTCCATAGACTTCTATGGGGGTGTCCGTTCCGTAATCACGGACCTTATTACAACATGTCCTTTTTTTTTTCATCACAGATTGTGGATCCGCAAATTTACTGGATGTATGAATAGCACCATAGAAAATAATGGGTTGTAATGGATTCAGTATTTCCAGGTCCGTGAAAACGGATGAAAAATACTGACATGCGAATGTAGCCTAATGGCTGCAGGCTAATTTCTGCCCATTTCCTTTGCTTCAGAGTGGTGCCTGAGGCCTCATGGACACTGACAGTGATGATGTAGGGGGTTTGGATGGCCATGGGCAACATTATAATGGATACAGCATGCTCGCACAACACTAATGACAACTATAAACGTAAAGTAGCTGGGAAATGGATAGAGTGTCTCTGCAGTGAGAGTAGTCCCTAGTGCAGCCCCTGTTAACTTGGAACGGGAAAGACCTAAAACAGTTTGAGCCTGGCTTGTGACACATGCTTGCCAGTTCAGCTCCTGCTGGCAGATTAGTTAGTCAGCTATTTAGCTACAGTTTTCCTGTGTAACAACCAGGGCCAGGACAAGGAGTAGGCAGGGGTACATCCTCCAGCCTCTGGTAGCTACTGAGCTGTCGGGCCAGACAGGAGGAGGAGGTGAGGAATGGCAGCCTGCAGAGACCACACATGGTGACCAGGAAGTGTCTGCCTGTGCCTTGTGTCCTGGGCCTCTCCTGTCAGCCGCTCATCTCTGCATCATCCTCATCATCCTCATCCTCCATGACAGTCCCTGGATGGAGAGAAGGAGAGGAAGTGCAAGCTCCACACACCTTGCTGAAAGGTAGGTGTTTTGTGTCTGTGTATGTATACATAAGTGTGTGCCTGTGTGTATACTGTACATAAATGTGTGTGTGTGTGTGTGTGTGTGTGTGTAATACATAAGTTTGTGCCTGTGTGTGTGTGTGTGTGTGTATATACTGTACATAAATGTGTGTATATACATAACTATGTGTATATACTGTACATAAATGTGTGTATACATAAGTGTGTGTCTGTGTGTATATACTGTACATAAATGTGTGTATCTGTGTGTGTATACATAGGTGTGTGTATATACTATACATAAATGTGTGTGTGTATATATATAAGTGTGTGTCTGTGTGTGTATATACTGTACATAAATGTGTGTATCTGTATACATAAGTGTGTGTGTAAATATATATATATATATATATATATATATATATATACACACAAAAAAGGGGTCCGTGGAGCCTCACTTACGAGTCTCAAAACACGGGAATAGCCAGATATCCCTCTCTCCAGAGAAGGAAGCCCATTGCCAAGGGGTGCCTCCTAGTGGGGAGAGCACCAAACCACCCTGATACGTAGTCCCTCAGGTCCTCACTCTGTTGCGAGCTTTGGGACCTAAATAGGGAAACACCAGGGTGGCCCCTGTAAGTCAAAGTCTAGCTCTGTGGCAAGTATAACGACATAAGACAAGGGTTACCAAGGCTAGGCATCCATCCACAGACTGCAGTTTCGGGGTATTTGCCCCTCGTCAGTGTGGAGCAGGATTATGGCTACTGGGGCAATGATAAATAGACCAACAAAACACAACAATCACTGAACTCAGGGAGAACAGTGAAAAATTCCAATGGAATACTCATTTACGAGTCTCCATTGATTGTCCCATACAAAATTTGAATATGCAAAAAAAGGGGTCCGTGGAGCCTCAGTTACGAGTCTCAAAACATGGGAATAGCCAGATATCCCTCTCTCCAGAGAAGGAAGCCCATTGCCAAGGAGTGCCTCCTAGTGGGGAGAGCACCAAACCACCCTGATACGTAGTTCCTCAAGTCCTCACTCTGTTGCGAGCTTTGGGACCTAAATAGGGAAACACCAGGGTGGCCCCTGTAAGTCAAAGTCTAACTCTGTGGCGAGTATAACGACATAAGACAAGGGTTACCAAGGCTAGGCATCCATCCACAGACTGCAGTTTCAGGGTATTTGCCCCTCGTCTGTGTGGAGCAGGATTCTGGCTACTGGGGCAATGATAAATAGACCAACAAAACACAACAATCACTGAACTCAGGGAGAACAGTGAAAAATTCCAATGGAGTACTCATTTACGAGTCTCCATTGATTGTCCCATACAATATCAGGGTGGTTTGGTGCTCTCCCCACTCGGAGGCACCCCTTGGCAATGGGCTTCCTTCTCTGGAGAGAGGGATATCTGGCTATTCCCGTGTTTTGAGACTCGTAACTGAGGCTCCACGGACCCCTTTTTTTGCATATTCAAATTTTGTATGGGACAATCAATGGAGACTCGTAAATGAGTACTCCATTGGAATTTTTCACTGTTCTCCCTGAGTTCAGTGATTGTTGTGTTTTGTTGGTATATATATACATGCGTAAATGTATGTGTATACATAAATGTGTGTGTCTGTGTGTGTGTATGTATATATATATATATATATATATATATATATATATATACATAATATATACAACTGGGGCACCACACAGGGGACACATATACAACTTGGGGCAGCATACAGGGGGTCTATATATAACTATCGGAAGCACACAGAGGGTCTATATAAACTAGGGTACCACACAGGGGGTCTATATACTATTGGGGCAACACACAGGGGTCTATATACTACTGGGGGCAGAACACAGGGGTCTATGTACTACTGGGAGTAGCACAAAGGGATCTATATACTACTGGGGGCAGCACACAGGTCTATATATTACTGGGGGCAGCACACAGAGGGGCTATATACTACTGGGAGCAGCACAATTGGGTCTAAATATTATTGGGGGCAATACACAAGCGACATATATACAACTGGGGGAGCACACAGGGGACATAGATACAACTGGGGGAGCACACAGGGGACATAGATACAACTGAGGAAGCACACAGGGGACATATATACAACTGGGGGAGCACACAGGGACATCTTAAAAGTATGGGGGCACAGAGGGGTGTAACTACTATATAGGAATATAGGGGACCTAACTACTGGATGTGCTGGAGCCTAAAATGTTTCTCTGGCAGATTCTGACGAGAAGATTCCCAGCCAGGAGAAGACTTCAAGGTGGCCCAGGCTGGATGGAGAGAGAAAGAAAAGGTGAAAGATTCTGATGACAAAAGACACCACCTGTAAGTCACTGGATGTAACTGCACTCTGCTATAGGGTTGTAGTGATAGTAGTCATGGTGTGGCTGTATTATTCAATGGTATCATTAGTGATATCTTTCGGTTTTGTCCAGGGGCAATATGTAATCACTGTATGGTGGTAGGAGTGTATAAGAAAACTACCGAATGTACTGATGCTCCTAATACAGTATGGGGACACTTATGGGCTTTACACTATCTGCGGCACACCGATTCTGATAACACTTGGTTGGGGGGGGGGGAGAGCATTTGCCTTCTCTGCCTAGGGGGCACCAAAACTCCTTGTCCCTGCCCTCGTAACAACATATACAAGGAGAGACAAGCAAATAGATAAGTTCCTGACTCCTGAAGTTGCCTCTGATGTCACTTGATTATCTGTAGAGGTCAAGCCAAATAACCTGTGACTAGGACAAGCTATAAGTTAGGGCTGATTCGGCCGATTATCATTCCGTTTAATAGTACCCTATCTGGTCGATTAGCGCTCTGTGCAATAAAGACAGCGATCAGCCGATGATCGTTGTCATCAGCTGATCGTTGATATAGGTTCTGACCTATAATCGTCGGGCGCCAACCGCGTATCCCTATGTGTAATCGCGGTGCGTGGCCGACGCTAACGATATGCAAAGAGTAATACATACTGTACCTATCCAGGTTGCAGGGCTCCTTTTCCTCTGAGCTTCTCACCGGGTCCTGCGTGCTCCAGCTTTACAGCGGCCTGTGTCAGCCGCGGCCTGTGATTGGCTGAGTGGCCTTTCAGCTGAGACAAGCCACTGTAAAGCTGGAGTGCGCAGGACCTGGGGAGAAGCTCAGAGGAAGAGGAGCCCTGCAACCTGGATAGGTATGTATACAGTTTAAACAAAGGCTGCAAGGACATTGGTAACCATGTCCCTGCAGCCCTTGTTAAACGATTAACGGGCCGTGTAATAGGCCCAGTAAACGAGCGCTGGTCTAGCAGATCGGCGCTCGTTTACAGGTATTATCGGGCCCCCATCGGCCCGTGTAATACAACCCTGTTATACTGCCCCAAGGGCCCCTCTAAGGTCCGATTCCAGCACTTCCAAAAGCCGTTAAAAATCAAGTCACATTTTCCACACTGCGAGGATAAGTTCTATGCTCTACAACTTTATTCTAGTCCAGGGTTGGATCATCTGCTCCAGGGCCACTGGTTTCTACCATTCTCTTAGTAGGCCTATGATTGGAGACTGTGCTGGTGATTGTTCTTTTGCATACGTGCCTCCGGGTATTGTGTGACAGATCTACACAGTGTCCCTGTGAGCACAGGCACAGACTAGATACGGGTCTATCTATCTATCTATCTATCTATCTATCTATCTATCTATCTATCTATTTGAAATATAGCTATTATCTATTTCCTATTATCTATATCATTTCTCTCTCACATCCACACTATCTATTTCTTTCTGATTTTCTATTCATCTAAATATGCATGAACATTATATCTTCACTTTCCATAGAATTTCTATTTCTCAGGCTTCAGCCACGGTCTTATTATAATTTAATATAATATTCCAATCCAAGTAGAACATTGACTTTCAACAATTTTCAATCCAACAGGGAAGCACTACCCGCTCATCGCTATGCAAATTTCTCGCAAGATCTGTGCTCTCCAACTGTAGCTGCCCTACACTACTTCACTGTCACAGGGACGTCAAGAACAACTTTAAAAACTTAGTTGGACAGATCTGGGACAGTTTAGGCTTGTAAAAATGCTAATAAATCCGTCAATAACATTGACATTTATTTAATGAACTTAATTTATGGGCCTGAAAAGCACAGTTGCGAATGGAAAATAAATGTAGCAAAGCCAAGTGTCATTTTGCACGGCACGCTGTGATGTACATTGTGTCATATTAAATATCTATGGTTTATCATAACATTAAAAATCAACCTTCACTATTATTTTAGACAAGCAAACTTCAACCTGTTTGAGAACTGAGTTATTGTTCCAGAGAAAGGCATTATGAAACCCCTTGGATAACTGAAACAGAAAAATTATCTTCCTGACCCCTCATGGCACCAAAAATGATTTACCTAGACCAAATGTTCCAGCTATTCATTATAAGAAAGACCACCCATTCTATTGATTCATCTTGTCGCCCACTGAATCTTCTCTAGATCTTCTAACAGAGGCGTAACTACCACCACAGCCGCCAAAGCAGCTGCTACGGGGCCTGGGGCATCAGGGGGCCCAGAAGGGCTGGCCTCCCAATTTAGAAGGGAGCTCGGCCAGTCAATATTCTCCTGCCTATCATCCCAGTCACAGCTTCTATACAGTAAGCTGAATAACCACCAGCTTGCTATATAGAGACAGTGCCTTCTATGTGCCACGTGACCGAAACAGACTCCAATGTGAGTCTTGGCTGTTCTGTTCTCTCCCTGCCTGTTCTAGTGATCAGTCCTTTTTTCTGCTAAAAAAAATTTTAAGCAGAGAGGTGTGGAAAGTGGATGCGCGCAAGCCCTTCAATTCAAAGAGATTGAAGGCAGGATTTGGCGCTGAGTCTGCACGGGTTTTTTTTGCAGGGAAGTGCCGATTCCGCAGCTTCTCCTGTTCTATAACATGATGCCAGTAGACTGGAGTACATTTTCAAAGTGACATGAACCCTTTGTGAAAAGGATATATATATATATATATATATATATATAATTGTGAGCAAATTCGAATGTATTTCGTAATACACTTGGCAGCCATAGAAAAGCTTCTCTTCTCTTTGGACAAGAGTGATGGTGAGATGTCTTCTGTCCTTCTTCGGATATTGATGGATACATTTTCTCCTTTTTTCTGCACTGTTTGGTTGTCTGTTTACATTGTATCCTAAGTGGTCTGTAAGCTAGGTGATAAAAAAAAAGACATTTAGGAGTTATATGGATTTAGATCTCTTTACTCATGGTCTTATTGGGTGTTTGTTGTTTAAACAGTTTGATGGACACAGAGCACCTGACAATATTATTGTGTACACACAGGGCTTACTGAGAGCTGAAAAATTACAGAAGTCATCAGAAAGGGACAGGGAGCTGATATAACGGAAAAATGAGGATGCTGTAAGCTGCACATACACTATAACATTGGCTAAATCTGACAACTACTGGAACATCTGCTGATGTAATGTATATGGGAGTGTTCCCCAAGGGCAGATGTTGTGGAAAAGTAGGATTGGGCATGTTTAATTTCAGCCAGCCGAATCCTTTGTGCTTCCAATCTGGCAGCCGATTATTCCCTATGCTCTGACAAAGACATACATGCTGGAATGTTTTTATTTATGTTTTTGTTAAAACTTTTGAAAGTTTATGGGCATTTTTAGGCTGTTGAGGGGGCAGTTACAAAGTTCAGCTTTGCTTTAGGGGGCAATTATACGTTCCGTAAATACGGTCCGTGCACAGAAGATGTGCTACAGACCGGAATCACAGAGCTCCCGACATCATGTATCACTGGGAGCTCCAAAACAGTTTTAAATGTTTGCGCTACTGTACTGTACAGCCGTGCGGCAATTCTTGTTGAACTTCCAGTCTATGTTTTATTATATTAAAATAAAGCGGGAACTGGACCCCAACTATGAAGGAGGGAGGAAACAGCTAGTATATGTATATAGCAGTTCCAAACCCATGAGTTCAAGGTGCACTCTCTTCTAAGCCTTCAGATGTATACATTTATTGCTAGTATTATTGCTTACATACCTCTATTGCTGCTCTATAAAAAAAACTATGGAAAACCATGCCATTATACTTATTTATGATTATCGCCAATTACAGAAGCTAATGTTTTGGATTTCTCTTGTAACCAGATGGTGTATGTACAATGCCAAACTACTGCCAATAAAGGCCACCATCCACAAACATCGATTAAGGGGTCTAAATTAAGAGAAGATAGAGGCCTGGTCATTCCTTTGGGAATTATCCTGTGGGTAAGAAACTGGAGGACATGTGATACATTATACTGTATTTGAATCACAGGATAAACCTTGTTTCAACGCACTTTGTGTAAGCATTAAGATTTCAGCCCTTACAGCAAAAGATCCCATAAGTAGCACATTCCAGTTATGGAGATACAAGCCATATGTCAAGTATTCAGTCTGTTTACATGACCACTAATTCAGACCTCCTTGTCGAGAACAGATGGTTGTGGCAAAAGTGCTGGGCCCAATTGCTTTGTGACTACACTCAACTGATACAGAAAAACAGTCTTTCTCACCCTGGTCTTTTCATTGAAGTTGATGCTTAGAGTCATTGGTAACATCTGGTATCTTGAAAGTATGTATAGAATGTACTGGCATGTGGTTATCACTAAATTTAATGGACTTTTCCCCTAGATTTCTGGGAATCACATGGTTTACATGATAGGAGTAAAATAGCCCCATTATCTCAAAATGTTTTGACTTATTGCATATCTGAGGACTTTGTATTACGATAACTTCCTCTATACTCATCAGTGTCTTGTCAGATAGTTATTAATAATTTTTTTTACAGAAATCATAAAAAATATATGTATCTTCCCTGGTGGCTTCTCTCATTTGAGAACAGAAGGATAGTACCCCAAATGGTAATAATGTCCCCTGTGGTGTTTCAAATAGTAATAATGCTCTCACATATTAAAAATGCCCCTCTTTCTGCTCCTATGCAAACAGTAACAGTCCACCATGGTGTTTGTTTATTTGAAAGGTATGCCTCCCTTTTGTGCCCCTAAACACTAAGTAAACCAATTATTAGGTAGATAATGTATCCCCTTCCCCTTAAAGGGAACCTGTCACCCGGCATTCTGACGCTGAGGCCGCCTGACCCCCCGGTGCAGCCCCCGGATACTTACCCTTTGCTGCAAGTCCCGCTCCTGGACCCGGTCCCGGGACGGAGATATCGCCGCCGGCAGCCGTGCACGCGCTCCAGAGATGAGTCCGAAGCCCATAGAGAATGACGGCTCCAGTCATTCTCTATGGGCATCAGACTCATCTCATGTAATTTTCATACAGCACGCGCTCACCTTCCGGCGCCAATATCTCCGTCCAGGGACCATGTCCAGGAGCGGGACTTGCAGCAAAGGGTCAGTTTTCAGGGGCTGCACCAGGGGGTCAGGCGGGTTCAGCGTTGGAATGCCGGGTGACAGGTTCCCTTTAAAGTATTTTTTTTTTTTCAATTATTATACTGTAAAACAAAGCTATACTTACCAGAAATCCAGGTCCAGGCTTCTGAAGGCAGATTTTTTGTCTTGTTCTGGTCGAAAAACACGAAGTCCAGTCAGTACAGAGAGTCATTGCTTAATGTGTCCAGCAATCACATGCCTCTTTTATTACCGATATTCCTCCCCTATTGTAGTAAGTCCCCTAATATTAGGTAAGGAGACTATTCCTATATTAGATAAGTAGACCAACTATATGAGGTAGCTAGGATTTGTGTTAGGTCTCTCATATTATGTGGAAATATTTATTGTATTAAAGTAGGTAGACCCCTATAATGAGGTAGGTAGATACCATATAAGGTAGATAGTATGACCTTTCATGTTAGGTAGGTAGACTCCTCACTTTAAATATGTAGACCCTCTATATTAGATAGGGGAGGCAGGGAACTTACAATTATTTGATATACTAATTCTGCAACTGCATAGTTGACCTAGGGACATGGATACTACTGCAATGCTGTCTTTTCTTTCCCAGGGATATGGGAAAGTGGTCCTGGAACCTTCCCTGCTGGTAGGAAGTCCACTAAGATAAGGTCCCTCAGAGAATATGCTAGGTAAAGCAGATTACCAGTTTGGGCCTAGTTATGTAAAAATTATAATATATAGCTATAATATTGCTGTAATAGCATTTCCTTGATATACCAGTGATCTGCATTAGACTTAATAAAACATAATCCTTACATGTGGGTGAAGGTGGACTCCTTACACGATAAGTTCCATAAGATTCATTATGTCTACTACCCAGAATAAGCTCATATTACCAGCATATCCAAATATGATTGTTTCTGCTACATTACGTAGGATCATGTGGAACATTTACATCTGTTATGTATGACTACATTCCACGGCCATTCACTATGACAGCGCCTTCTCGAAAATGACTGTAGAACAAATTTGTGATTTCACATCTCTGGGCAGCAGAGAAAGCCAATGTATTAAAGGAAGATAAACAAGTTAAAGCATGCAGCCATTGTATATTATGTAGTCAGGCCTGATACAGGGAGGCATGAAGGAGTTAAATGGAACCAGAGAATCAATTAACTTCTAAATTAATCTTTCCCGTATTCAGATTTTAACCACGGCACTCTGAGGAGCTCGAGCGTTCAAGTTTAAAGCATCACAAGGGAATATGGAGTTAGAAGCATCTTCCTACACACAAACTAAGAACAACGCTGAATTGTAACCAAATGTCTGTGATAAGCAAACCACATTTCCTGGCATTTTTCTTTTTTTTTTTTTACTGATGTCATATGAGGAAAGTAAAAGGCAGTGTTCAGTTCAGTTTGGGTATTCTAATGAACTATGCAATTTATGGCCAGATCAAGGTTTATGTTGTTTTTTTTTTACTGGGCCTAAATGATAAAAGTTTATATTACAACATTCTGTATAAGGCTATGTTCCCAAACAGTATTTGTACTCAGTATTTTTTGGTCAGTATTTTGCAACTAAAACCAGGAGTGAATTGAAAACACAGAAAAGCTATGTTCACACACTGTTGATATTGAGTGGATGGCAGTCATTTAACGGCAAATAACGCCTATTGTTTTAAAATAATGGCAAATATTTCTCGGTAAATGGCGGCCATCCACTCGCTTTCAACAGTGTGAACATAGCCTTTATGTGTTTTTGATCCACCCCTGGTTTTGATTGCAAAATACTGTGTGGGAACAAAGCCTAATACTGCATACAATGGCCACATGACAATAACATGCCATAACAGTGTCACAGAGAAAATAGAAAATTGCCGTACTCTGACTAACAGTGTCACACTGTAAAAACATAATACTATCATACTGTACCTGTATAACAGTGCCATAAAGCACACAAAAAAACGCTGCCAAACTCTGCCAGCATAACAGTGTCATACGGTAAACACATAACACTACCATATCATACCTTTAAAAAATGTTCTCAGAGCCTAAACAAGGGCTAAGCAGGGTAACCATCACCTATGGTGCTGCTGCCTACCCTGCACAGAGGGGAGCAATTGCCAGCAATTTTTAGGACTAGGAATCCAGGGGCATGTTCTGGATCCCTGAGCTAGCAAGCATGGCTTCCAGCTGCAAGTGAAGGAAGGAAGCATATTTAGCTTATCCCTCCTGGAAAGAAAAAGGGCTCCTTATACTGTCGGGCTAACCAGCCACGGGCGGGTACGGTCATCAAAAGACTGAAGTGTATGGGGACCTTAAGTCATGGGTCAGCAGGTGGGGGGGGGGTGCCATCTGCCTAGGGCACCAACATACCGTGCCCCAACACCTACATACACCTACCTAAAGGCCCTATTACACCAAGGGTTTATTGGCTGTTACGGCCGTTAATCACTTGGTGTAATAGCTCCTGTTAAAATACAACGATCAGCCGGCATGCACAATGTTGGCTGATCCTTGTCCTTCAACATGTTTAAAAAATCTAGAACGGTCTGCTGGCCATCTCTGTTTATAATGGAAATGGCGACTGCCACTATCTCCTATGAGCTCCCTGGACGATCTAAAGATCACCTGGGAAGCCCCTCCCATATGCCTCTAAAAATCCCCCCCCGCCCATAGTTGGCTGCACATTCTATACTATGCAGCTTGTTCCTTGACCAGTGTAGTAGGTAGGGAATTAAATATCTTATTAGTTATGTTTTGAGGAATAATTGAGGTGAAAAATACTTGATCTGCCATGTGATCTGCAATACTATCCAAGGCGCTTTTCTGTTAAACTCCCATACTTCCCATTATATAATACCTGCCTAATTGAAGTTGAAAGTTATACATACAACATGTAACACAGGCATGTTAAAGTTCTATATATGTATTGTAAATAATAACCAGGCGTCCTCCCAACACTATAGGGACAGGTCCTATGTGACCTCCCTCCCCCATTGTTCACTGCTTTGGCTGTACCAATGTAATTACAGCCTGAGGCTAATTGCATTAGTGCTTAGAGTGCAGCTGTTGTTTTACACCTAAAATACCCTGAGGGCTTCTTCAGCAACACAGTGTTATGTTCTGGTTACCACACTCTTTATAGCTATACTGTATGAACCTGGTGATAGCACATGATGGCATGCATTGCCCTTGTACTGTATGTTTTTAGTACAGTCACACTTCAGGGGCATTCAAGGCACATTTAAATCACTTAAAATCTGCAGCGAATTGAAGGAAGATGATTATATATATATATATATATATATATATATATATATATATAATGTTAACGTATTCAATAAAATATGATTTCCCTGTAAAAGTGATATTGCAGTGTTCCCCGCAGGCGGCACAGAAGGTGCAGGGACAGGGAAAGGTGGCTAAAAATGGATTTAAATTGGTGATAAGAGACTAGCAGATTGGCCCTGGGCTACCTAAATCAGTCTCTAATTCAATTACCTATTCAAAATGTATGGAAAGAAAAGTAATGAGTCTGTCCTGAGAACTAGATGAATGCCGGTATTTATCCGCAGAATAAATGTAAAGAAAATGGATTCCTTGCTATTCCATGCCTGTCAATTGCTTTGCTGTAAAACATGAGGATGTTTCAATTACACTGTATGCAAGTTTATTATGATCTTCTCTGGACGACCTTGTGGGCAGAAATTAAAAACATGCAATGAAGGGGAAGCAGAAGCCAGGAGCTAGGATTACTCTAATGTATTTAACTCTTGAGATAGAGATAAATAGTTGAAGGTATGCCAGGGTTTCTGAGACTATTACTGCTCGCTTCTAAGTGTATTATGAGGTTTGAATCCGCTGCTTTCCTTTTTTTAGCATCATCATAGATGGGAATCATTGACAGTGTCAGACTGGGGTACCTGGGACCCACTAGAGGAAATGATCCTGGGGGCCCACCAATGTAGAACCATGAAACAACATGTCAGTCAGTGTTTGTGCAGGTTTTAAGGCTGGAGGCCCACCGAAGGATGCTCTGGCGGGCCAATCCGACACTGATCATTGATCTCCAAATATATAAAACACGTCCGTCACAGCACAGCTTTTGTCCTAACTTCTAACTTTGGATGTGCACTGTTTTGTGGAGATAAATTATACTAGAATTCTGGTACATTTGCAATAGTACACATATTGTACTGTATCAGTCTTGCCTGGAGTGTTCCTCTTTGCTGGTAGGTGTAATAGCATCCATTCAGTGAATCCCCTACAATTCTATCGATCTGCAAGTTTAAGCACTGGTGCATGGATAATGGACAATACTTAAAGCCCTATTCCACGGGTCGTTTAGAGGAGCAAACAAGCGCTCTTAGCACTCGTTTGCTCCTCGTTCCCCGCTCGCTGCCGTCGCTATTCAACGCAGCTGCAGTGAGCGGGTGAGTGCAGGAGGGGCGGCGGGAACCTGTGGCGGGGCTGCCCGGGTGATCGCTAGATCGTCCGGGCAGCCCATAGGATACAGCAGCGTCTGCTGCCGATGCTCCTATTCAACAAAGCGACGGCAGCAGATCGCTGCTATATCAGTCGCTTGTTTTTCAACATGTTGAAAAACAAGCGACTGCAACGATCAGCGGACATGAACGATGTCGGCTGATCGTTTCACTCTATTCCACGGGACGAATATCGTCCGTAGCAGCCGATATCGGCCGAATACGGACGATAATCGTTCCGTGGCATAGGGCCTTTAAACCATGCAAAAAAGAGGAAGTGGTAACATGATAATGTGTCGACCTGACTCCCAGAGCTGTGCGGGCTGTGGCTGCTGGAGAGGATGATGGCAGGGGGACACTGAGGGACACAGGGCACTGGAGGGACACTGAGCATCCCTCTGCCAGCAGCCACAGCCCGCACAGTTCTGGGAGTCGGGTCGTGACATCACCATTTTATCCAGGAAGTGAAGCCTTGATACAGTAGTAAGTGCAGGAAAAAAAACACTTTATGTGCATTTACCATAGTAAGTGTATGGTAATTGGTAATTTGTATAACTTTTGGGGGCAATACAATACTTTTTCGCCAGACTTCTCCTTTAAGGCTATGTTTCCACACTGTAGAAACAGCGGCTGTTCCACATGAATGGACGTTGTTTAAAAGTATCAACGGATGAAATTAATGATCATGAGGAATGGTCGTTGTTTCTACTGCGTGTGTACATAAACAAAAAGAATGCCACAAAGATAAATCTTTGAGTTCACCATGTCTGCACAAGGTAATATGTAATTCAAGCAGTTTGTTTACTGGTCAGTCACACATATGTCAATCAGACCTATGTACTGGGTCAAGGCCCTGAACAATTCGCGATACAAAGCCATTGTAACAATTCACAATACAAAATAGAGAGATGTGTGGCTTAAAAAACATCCCCTCCCGACTTGTTTCCTGCACTAATTGTTGGTATTCATCAGTGGGGACAGAAAAAAAAAGTTGCTACAGAAAGAAAGCAATTGCTACAAAATTTAATACTCAAAATAACAGTCGTTATTTTCAGTCTTCAATTATTTTCATTGAAATGTATGGAAACAAGAGCCGTGAGTTCGCACAATGCATGAAATGATAGTATTTTGAGTATCAAATAAAGGCCGTTGAAAATCGTTGTGTGAACATAGCTTTAGGCTGTATTAATAAAGAAATGAGTATTAGACTATGTTCTCACAACGTACTTTTTAGGAAAAGAACAGTGTTTTTTTCTTTCAATTAAAACAACGGCTGTTCTTTTCATAATGCATTGATTTGCGTTAAAATCAATGCAAACAATGGCTGATGTTCACACAATGAACTAAACAACGGCCATTGTTTGACTTTGGCCCTCAAAATAATGTTCATGTCATTTATTTCTTGCCATTGTCTATAGACTTCAGTGCAATTTTTTATTTAAAACAAGGGCTGTGGTTTGAAACTCAAAGCAAGGCCTGTGGTTTTGAGTGCCAAATAACGGCTGTTGTTTATATGTAGTGGGAACAAACCCTTAAAGTGTACCCGTCATCATAAAAATCTTTTGACATGTCAAAAGTTTTGATCAGTTTGAGTGTTCAGACCCTTTCCCATCGTGAGAAAGAGCTCTGAGAAGACTGTTAATCGCAGTCCTCTCCTAACTCCATGTCATTTGATGAGTTGGGCTCCTCCTGTAAGTCTATGGGGTCTTACTCTTTTCACTGGACTGAACTGTAGCGTGGTCCTCTCCCTACTCCTTCTCATGATCAGTGTGGGACTGAACACTCACACGTCTCTATGACACCCCATTCAGATGTATGGAACTGATAATTCTAGTTCCAGAAATTTCAGCAAGAAAACTGTCACGTGTCAATTTCCCTAGAGGAAAGCCCTAAGTTATCTAAATCATATCCAGAGGATGGATCTAGCAATGACTCTAAAGTTGGATCCGATTGTATATGGCCAATGGCATTCTTTGAGATGGTTGTCTACCTTAACTTGATTTGCACTTGGTTGAACACCCGATCAGGTTGTGATGTGTTGCAGTTGCATTGTATTTCCGAAACAGCAATGAAACTCTTCTATTACTGCAAACTGACGTGATACACTTACAAACTGTTAAAGGGGTTATCCAGCGCTACAAAAACATGGCCACCTTTCCCCCTCTCTTTTCTTAAGATTGGGTGGGGTTTTATTGGGGCTTAATTGCAAACCGCACCTGAACTGGAAACAAGAGAGGGGGAAAAGTGACCATGTTTTTGTAGCGCTGGATAACCCCTTTAAGCCACTGCGACAGAACCTGATGGTGTGTTTTCCTCCTGATTAGTAAACTGCCTTATTCTCATAGAACTGATGGCTCAACACATTTTATCCATTTCCAAACCTGCAGAGTTGAGTTTGTCAGTGCAGCAGGTTCCAGTTAGTATCATCTGTGAATCTCCATATCACAATACATGAGAAACAATGTGCTACATCTGCATGCCTTGTCATACATTCCCCCAGCGTTGCTACGGGCTGGTGGGTGAACAAACTTTCAGCCCTATTTAAAGTTTCCATTGTGCTTGAACTGAACGCAGCTCTATACTTATTCATCTAACAAATCTCAGTATTATAGGTTTACTCTGGGAATCCCACGTAGTTAACTCCGGCGATCAGTTGCTATGTAATCTTCGCTTCCCAAAAATTAGACCGTATGCAAACCTTAAAGGCGAAAAGGGAAAATTTACCTAAATACATATAGTAACTATAGGCTCTGGAAGGAATGTGCATGATTAATTCTCAGTCTGTTAGCTCAGTCCATCTAGAGCAGATCTTTGCTGGATGTCTAGGAGACAGCAGCGTCCCCTGTGCTCTGCTATTTCACCAAACCCTGTGAATTCTGCTGGGCTAAGTAAACATTACAGGGCTGCTAATCACATCCAGCAAAGGAAAGCAGCACTTCAGTCCTGGATCTGCTGAAGATCACAGCCTGATTCCTCCTTATTCCCACTTGCAGCTCTGTGGAACCCTCTTCTCCTTGCAGATTTTTGGTTTCCTGAAATGGGACTGTCTATGCAATCTTTCTTGTTGCATTATGTTGCGGTGACTTCTTTTGTAGTGGTCTATGGATTTATGGATGAAACTGTAGACAAAGCAGTGAAATCAGAAGGATATTGTAGCAGGATTCTAAGAGCACAAGGAAGCACAAGAAAAGAAGGATACAATGAATTTTCCCTGAGAGTAGAGGGAGATCCGGACTACTACAAGCCAGGGAATACTTACAGGGGTAAGTGACAAGGGGGGACCCTGCAGGATTCTGCTCTGTTCTTTTATTAGCTCCTTTCCCCTGACAATATATAAGCTCAGCCATTTGTTCAGTCTTATAGTGTGTTAGAAAGTAGCCTGCTCTGTATGCTTTACTATTCTGGTATACATCCCTGGGGGGGAATGTGTATATATATATATATATATATATATATATATATATATATATATATATATATATATATGGCATTGATACATTACAAAGCTGTTTTAGCAAATCTTTTATGAGACTTTGACCAATTCACAAACTGCTGTAGCTATAGGGGCATGTTCTCTGGATACTAGATGCTGGGAGGACACCAACAAGTCACTTTGCCTTGATCCTGGTATTTAGATACAGGATTAGGGCTGTAAACTGAATCTTTACTGAGGTGAATGAAAGTCACCTAGGACCCAGCTCTGCTATGCGCAGTATTAAAACTGATATAAACTTCAGTATAGTAGAGTTAAAGAGAAATATATTCAGTTGGAAATTAAAAATGCTTCACTGAAGATCACAAATTGTATCTTCGGTTACTTCAGTTTATTGTTCCCTGTTGTCAGTCATTTCATTTTGGGATCAAAATGACTGGAGTGTTCTTATAAAGGGATTTATTTACTTTCATCATCACTATTTTATCTGCCATATCTCCACTTCTGAGACCATGTGAGTGAATAACGCTGGTCCCTTTAAGAAGTGTTCTTCTAAGTTTAGCTAAATAAAGTATATAGGGCTGTTTCTGGAGTCATAGTAGTCTTGAGGCCACCAAGCATATTGTCAGTAGGTGTTCTCTATTGTATATGGTAGAGGTTCCTGCTCATTTCTGTAGCTGAGTCTATGCTGCTGACAACAGCCGGCTGCTTGCACTGATATTTTCATTGGCAGCTCAGAACCTCTCCAGTCCGGGCAGAGGAAACTAAATATGACCACATGTGATCACACCCATGTACCATGCAGCTACGCCCTTCACCTGGTAGATGCCTCAACTCTGGATGGCCGTGATGAGATATATAGCCATTTGGGTGATAATAACTCATATTTAAAGGGACACTCAACTTTTTTTTTTTTTTTTAGCTGCGTTAATAACTGTTTTTCTTTATCAGCAATTTTAGGTTCCGAGTATTAATGTAAATTAGTGAAATATCTGTGAGATTGTAGAGAACCCAGCTAGGTATATTCCAACAGGTCCACCGTAATAACTTTAGAAGCCATCTTTAGGCTGTGTTCACACTGTCCTTTTCATGTTTTTAACATGCGTTTTCTGTTTTCACTGGTGTAACTCAATACGTTCACTGACCAAAACAATAAAAATACATGTTGAAAAGTTAATAAAAATACAGACTTGTTGGTAAGAGCTCCTCATGGCTTTTATTAATTATACATGTAAGATCCAGAACCAGGAAACCTATACTTGTAGGTTTATCTAGCAGCATGTTGCCTGTGTCAGCTATGGATTTCCAAGCCAAACCAATCAACAGAACAAGGGATTACAAAAACCAATCTGTGTTTCACAGCTAGCAACATAAAAAAAAAACAACAGACATTTACATCCCTCATCTGGGACCACCCCCAAAATGCTCACTTTTATGTGGGTTTGCATTAATCCATTTTGTGTCCTAGTTGCAGAGATTATACTAACAAAATTGAGGTGGTTGGTAGACACAGTGTTCAGATGGAGCATAGGTGAGCAACCTAGAATACTAAAGTGGTCCCCTAAAGTGACCCTACCTCCTCACCCCAGCAACTTTATTTCTTCCTCACTCCAATGTCTGAATCATGTCTTCTCCACAAATCTCCAGGTCTGAGAACCTTCAGTGGTGGGACAGGGCACTCAAGGCAGGGATCTCAGAATATGCTCAACCCCTCCCCAGTAGTAGTATTTAAAGGTTAGCATGGTAGCTGCCGGACATGTTGCCCATGATTCACCCAGTCATGTGCACATGTGGCTCTGCTCTGTCTATGCATGTAATATTCATACATGTATGTATAGTTGTGGTATTTAGCTGCCTTTGTGTTTGAAAGTAGACAGGAATATAACCAGGGGTTTACACAGATGATGGAATTTGCCCTGTGTGCTGTCTGGGTGCCAACAAACCAATCTGCCATAGCAGCAAGCTAGAGCTGGCCATACATATATGATAGTTGTTAGCTGAACCCTTGTTTGGTTGACAGCTATCTTGCCCAATCCCCCATACACATATGACAGATATCTCTCCTAATCCCCCATACACATATGACAGCTATCTTGCTCAATCCCCCATACACATATGACAGATATCTCTCCCAATCCCCCATACACATATGACAGATATCTCTCCCAATCCCCCATACACATATGACAGGTATCTCTCCCAATCCCCCATACACATATGACAGCTATCTCTCCCAATCCCCCATAGACATATGACAGCTATCTCTCCCAATCCCCCATACACATATGACAGCTATCTCTCCCAATCCCCCATACACATATGACAGCTATCTCGCCCAATCCTCCATACACATATGACAGCTATCTCGCCCAATCCTCCATACACATATCACAGCTATCTCGCCCAATTCCCCATACACATATCACAGCTATCTCGCCCAAACCCCCATACACATATGACAGATATCTCTCCCAATCCCCCATACACATATCATAGCTATCTCTCCCAATCCCCCATACACATATGACAGATATCTCTCCCAATCCCCCCATACACATATGACAGATATCTCTCCCAATCCCCCCATACACATATGACAGATATCTCTCCCAATCCCCCATACACATATGACAGCTATCTCGCCCAATCCCCCATACACATATGACAGATATCTCTCCCAATCCCCCCATACACATATGACAGCTATCTCACCCAATTCCCCATACACATATGACAGCTATCTCTCCCAATCCCCCATACATATGCATCTTTTGCTCTGCATGTACTTTTAATGTAGAGAATGTAGCAACACAGCCCCAGATATGTCTACCGGTGGATTATCTCCCTGAGGATGAAAGGATCCGGCAGATGAAATCCGATCTTTCTTTGATCCACATTTGCAGTCTGGAGATTTGGGAGGCCACTATTCATATAGGATAGTTGGCTTGTCCTACTGAAATCAGTGTTTTGGCCGACATCTATTTAATATATGATGAGCTTATTTCTTTGCCCCAGGGGACTAAAGGTCTAGCTATGACTATGTAAAAGCAGTATTGTTCCTCATGGCTTCCTTCTTTATTTACCCTTCATACAGCATTGCATGGATATGATATTAGCAGTTCTTCATTTAGACTGCACTTTTATAAGCTGCAAACTTTAGGTTTACTGCTTCTTTAAATTCGTGATTACGATCTGTTAAATCCGGAGGAGAAGGTTGATGGATTTTTTCTGGATATCCGATAAAGCTGCAGCCAGAAGCTTTTCCCCGGCTGTTAATAACCAGTTAATGTTAAAGAGTTCACTCAATGTTCGCTGCAGGTCCTCTGCTGGGTGTCACAAGATACGGTCACATTGGGATTTTGTACTTACTGCACATATGGCAATTTGGCCTCTTTACAGAGAAAGTCTTGACACTTGTGACTAGTATGGTTGCTCTATGGCAGCGAGGAAGGCTCCTGAGCCGCAATCAGAGCTGGCATTGCCTTACTGTGTCATTCATCCTGATTGTAGGTAATTATTTTCAATTTGGGCATAAGTGGTGGCAATGAGGAAAATTATAACTTTCTTCTGGGTGAGTTTAAAGGAAAGAAGAAGAAGACACAGTGCAGTAAGCTGTGACTCCAGAGACAGATATAACGCTGATGAATTTCTTCAATATATTTTTATACGGAAAATCACCAAGAACTTGATATTAATCATAAGTGCAAAGACTACCTGAGGCCGGAGGCAAAACCATCATTCAGTATTAGCACCCCTAGAGTCTGCCTCAAATATATTGCATTTCATGTTCCCAGAACGCTAAGGAAGTAGATTGCATTCTTAAAGTGGAAGAGGAAAGAAGAAATTCCAATGGAGAATTAAGTTTGTTTTTAGGGACAGTAAGCGCTACAGTATATACACCCTTACATTAAGAGCTACTAATACTGCATTTGACCTTAAGATATACAGTGGTACCTTGGTTTAAGAGTAACTTGGATTGAGAGCGTTTTGCAAGAAGAGCTCTCAGTGGGAGAAGGGCATAGTTTACATAGCGAGGTCTACAGCACTGTACTTACTGACCCAGCAAGTCTCCCTCAACTTCCAAATCATGTGTTTCCCATCTTCCCAATTCTTGTTATACTGTACCTGTTCTTACACTCAGCCATTCACACTGCTGCTATAATGTGCCTGCACTCACACTCAGCTATACACACTGCTGCTATACTGTACCTGCACTTACATTCAGCCATTCACACTGCTGCTATAATGTGCTTTCACTCACACTCAGCTATACACACTGCTGCTATAATGTGCCTGCACTAACACTCAGCCATTCACACTGCTGTATAGAAAGGTTTCTGTCCCTGTCCTTCTGCACAGCTCTGTGATTCTTACTTCCTGATTGGTCCATGCTGAACCCCCCCACCCATTCCCCATTCCCCATTGCTGTCATGTGACCACACAGACCTCTGACAGCAGTCCTGCTTCTCTATTCTAGCCTGTTGTACTAGGCTACTGCATTATGGGAATCTGCAGTTCCATCCTGTATCTACAAACTGCTGCAGTTTTTTTCTCATTCTTATGCACTTACTATAAATTATACACCACATGCTGACTGCTATACTGTACAGTAACTTATAATATGACATATTCAGCTGTTTCTAAATGTTTTTTTTTTTTTTTTCAATTGTTTTACATTTTATTCAGAATTGTGTGGATTTCAATGATTTCTTATGGGAAAATTTGCTTTGGTTTAAGAGTGGATTTGGATTACAAACATTGTCCTGGAACGAATTATGCTTGTAATCCAAGGCACCACTGTATAAGTAATTAGTCAGGTAGGGGACTGGGGTATTGGTACTAGATTCTAAGGAGAAGGTTAACGCCAACTAGCTACTTAGCCAGGCTGTTTGTACAGTTTGTGTCTATGGGGCAAAAGGTAACTAAGTTTTGCTATGTCTCTGTTTTAGATTATTAGTGATTGAAGGACAGCACAGTGATATTAAAGAATCATAGAGGTAACTTGTGGGGTTCCACTTTAATGGGGGTCCAGACCAGGTTACCTGCAGTGTTTGGAGGGAAGCTGAACAGGTCTCATCCTCCTTACAGGCCCTACATGTTTAGCTAGCAAGGAAGGAAACCAGACAAATGCAGGCTATAATCCCACCGGGGGAAAACTATAGGAGATGAAGGAGTAGCAATTGCGCCTGGACACCATTGCTAAAAGTTAAATCTAAAGGCCCTCTTACATGAAGTGATTATTGCGCAAAAAGTAGCTATATCGTTCGAATTTAAGCAATCTTTTCGTGTGTATAAAGGCACTGATCGAACAACTCATCTGTGTGGCATTGATCACATCTTTTAAACTGACCATAAAAACATTGTTGATCGTTCCTTAATCATTGGGTGTATGTAAAAGTTGTTTGTTTGGTTCCTTATTTAAAAAAAAAAAAAGAAGTTTGAGGGTTAAGCACTTAATAGTACAAATTCTGTTGGCTGAAGAGAATAATGAAAGAAAAAAAAAAGTCCAATTGCTTGACAGGGACTGGAAATACGTCTAGTGCAGCTTTTAACATTCACGAGTATCGGTGGAGAAAAAAAGTTCACATTCACAGAGACATGATCAGTGCGAAGATTTCAGCATATGCAAACTGTTCTATATTATATTATAAAGATTAAGATGGTCTGGACAGTCTAAGGGCCCTATTACAACAAACGATTATCAGCCGTACTTAGCTGATTGCGAGCGGGAAATGAGGAGGAAGGCTGCATCGATTTGACAGGTCGGTGCTCGCCTCCTCCTCAATATCGGGCCGCGTAATACAGCCCTAAGGTTATGGCTAATAGATCTGTTTAAGTTTATTAAGTGGAGTATGTTTATCTTATTTGATAGTATACTGGCAGATCAATATGCTCATGTATGCTGCCTTGTAGCTGAGCTGTGCCCATCAGTCCATTGGACTGAATGTAGTCTAACAGTGATAGTGTTCGGTCCATTTCCAAACATATAACGCAATTTATGAGACTCCAAAGCAAAGGCAACCATGATTCTGAGTCCTGCAAAATTATTGTAAATGCTCTAAAGTGGACTAAACCTAGTCACTAACAAACTACATTCAGTCCATTGACCTGAAAAGGCCATGGCCTGTGAATATGTCAGTATACTGTATGTCAGCATACCATTCTGCCAGTCTACTTCAAACATCCTTCACTTAATAAATATTCACAAATCGCATACAAACGAATCTCATTAAAACAGGCAAACTATACTACAATACAAGAGTAGTGATTTTTTTTTTTTTTTAAGTGTCAGTCAGCCTGTCAATAATTCAATTTCCACCATGGACAGTAGTGGGACTTCCTATAATGCACACCCAGCACCCGGTGACTTAAAGGGGTTATCCATCGCTACAAAAACATGGCCACTTTTCCCCCTCTCTTGTCTCCAGTTCAGGTGTGGTTTACAATTAAGCTCCATTTACTTCAATTTGAAACCCCACCCAATCTGGAGACAAGAGAAGGGGAAAAGTGGCCATGTTTTTGTAGCGCTGGATAAACCCTTTTATGTGTTAACCTAGCTATATAAACCATTTGTATATAAAGCCTACCAATTTAAAGCCTATATATTTGACGCCTATCCTGGGCCACTCTGAAACAAGTCAGAACACCCCCAAATGCCCACATAAACCCAGCCCCTTTATGGCCCACTTTATGTGCGATTTTCCCTAGAATATTAAGTATGACACTATAGCAGAGTAAATGGGGTTTAAAGACCTCTTTCCTTTTCAACATAAAAATCTGCTCCAGATTCAAAGACAGACACAAGATACAAATACAAGTAACATGAAGTCAACTAGATCATTAGTTCAGCCACCGGACACCATAGATGAAGTGCAGCCCCCCATCAATGACCTCATCCACCTGGTACAATAGGCATTGTATGTGAGTTTCCTCATTGATTTTCTATTGCGGTTAGCAGTGATGTATGAATTCATTAGCTTGAGAACACCGTCTCTTATCAATTAATTAATTCAGCGCAGCAAACTGCTATAGTAAATGAAGCGAGAAGTTCATGAGCGGAGCCTTAACCATAACCTGTTCCTGCATCTCCAAGTCACAGCATGCTAGTCGCTGATGCTCGGTAATATAAGGCAGCTCTCTCCTTAATCCTAATAATATGTGTTCATGGCTGCAGCCTTCTCTGCTGCTAGATTACATGTATCAGTTGCTGTTCCTAGTGTAGGGGATGAAATCCCTTCTTTCTTGCAAGATGAGTGCAGCAACATGTTCAAGGAGTACAAGTAAGTAGCCTGCACAGCATCTCTGGTATTAGTTTAAGGCAAGATGACATTACAGTGTGACTTCACATTGCATAAAGGAGCTTAGACATGGTATTACGTTGTGTCACATCCATCATATTTAGAATTTTTTACTTGAAGTGGATACATTAGACATAATTTACTGGAATGAGGGAAATCATCCCCCTACCAACATGCCCATGTCAGATTGAGCAGTGCTGTATAGCAATTAAAGAGATTAATTGAGAGTTTTTATAACTTCCATAGTATTCAATAGTTAAATATAATTGGCCAATAAACTGCTTAGACCACTTAGCCTAATGCACCGTACATTTACAGTTCCATAAATGTGCAGCACAGGGGTGGTGTGAGCTCAGGTGTCCATTATCTGCAGCAGGTATCATCGTCCTATTATAATGCATAATTTTCTGCAACAGTCGAGACTAGAAAATAACTCTTCTCCTGGCTATGTAACCCGTCAGATTGTATCATCAAAAGTGGTTAATGAGGAATAGTGCTGCTTTTGCCACCCCCTCGACCATTGGGTGTCCATGGCAGCTGGAGGTCTAAAGGAGGATACCAGATCTGTGCATGCAGGGGCGTAGCTAGGATTCATGAGGCCCCATAGCAAAAAACTGTATGGGCCCCCCTCCCCTACACACTAATATAAAATAAATAAATATATATATATATATATATATATATATATACTTATACTCGGTGATGTGGCCGAAAAAAAAAAAAAATCTCTTGTGGCCGGGGGCAGAATCCTATGGTTTAATACATAGGTACAGGAGCAGACTACCTTTTTCCTAACCCTTTATTTACTGCAGTGTGTAAGTGACCCAGTGTTCTCTTACATGCTGCAACACAAAAAAAGGGTTAATACAGAAGACAATTAGCTCTGATAACCCCCGACCTCTGCAGGAACTCAGAGAACAGAGGTCAGAGGTTATCAGAGTAGTCAGGCAGAGAGCTAATTGTCTTCTGTAGTAACCCTTTTATTGTTTTGCAGCATGTTAGAGAACATTGGGTCACTTACACACTGCAGTTAATAAGGGGTTAAGCAAAAGGACACAGGAGGCTCTTATTTTCCCTGGGCCCCCTCCCTCCACGGGCCCCATAGCAATCGCCTTCTCTGCCTCTATGGTAGCTACGCCACTGTGTGCATGCTTATTAGATTTTCCTGTCAGTTTTACGTTATTTTCACACACAGTTTTTGGTCCTGTCTTTTTATTCGCAAAAACAAACAAACCAACAAACAAAAAAAAGAACTGTAACTGTCTTTTACTTAAAGGGGTTGTCCAGCGAAAATCTTTTTTATTCAAATCAACTGATATCAGAAAGTTATATAGATTTGTGAATCTCAAGTTTTCTCATACTTATTAGCTGCTGTTTGTCATGCAACAAAATGTTTTTTTTTTTCAGTCTGACACAGTGAGGTTTTCAATAGGAATTCATAGAAAACCGAGACAAAGTTCCTGTCTCGGCCAGAGATGTCAACAGAGAGCACTGTGTCAGACTTAAAGGAGTTATCCAGCGCTCCAAAAACATGGCCACTTTCTTCCAGAGACAGCCCCACTCTTGTCTCCAGCTTGGGTGGGGTTTTGCTGCTCAGTTCCATTGACGGGAATGGAGCTTAATTGCAAACCACACCTGAACTGGAGACAAGATTTGTGTTGTCTCTAAATGAAAGTGGCCATGTTTTTGTAGCACTGGATAACCCCTTTAAAATAAAACATTTCCTGCATGACATACAGCAGTTGATAAGTATGGGAAGACTTGAGGTTTTTTAAAAGAAGTAAATTACAAGCTATATTCACACACTACAAAATCAGTTTGTGCTATATAGAGGGTTTTTTATGTGTATCTGGAGTTGTACAAAACTTCAGGCTGATTCACAGGTATATCAAAGAAATCCACAACTGTAACGACCTGTGCTGTTTAACTAACATTATTTATCCAACGCAATGAAGATTCTTAGTGTTTTTTTATCACCTCCACCAAAAACAGAATTAATCTATACATCCGATAGACCCCAAGATCATACCCAAACTATAACTTGTCCTATAAAAAAAACAAGCCCCCATAAGGCTCAGTTAACAGAAAATCTAAAAATGTATGTAGAAAAAAGGTTTCTAAGACTGTGTTAACTAACGATCAAAAGTACAAAATAAAAACAACAAAAACTGTGCTTTTACTGAGCAAAAGTAGATAAAGTTAAAATTTCCTTATACAGCATAATGGGGGACATTTATTAAGACTTAGATAAAGCGCGACCCCCTTTCCCCGGCCGGATTTATTAAGGGACGCAGACCTCTTATCAGTCTCTGCGCCTGGCGAAACAAATCTGCACCAACAAGCAGGCGTTAATCATGATAAATCTGGAGCTGGAAGAGACCATGCCTCTCTGGCTTGCCTGATGGGTGGGCAGGGAGGGACAAGGCGGGGAGGCATGGCCCGACTGGGAAAAGGGGTCGATTCTGTTGTGCAAAGGTTTCAAGAAAAATGCAGCCAAGTAAAAATGCTTTAAAATTGTTGTTCATACTAAAGGAACAATAGTATACTCTAGTATAGTATATTATAGGAATGTGCCGTTATTTGGAGGGAAAGGCATTCGTCTATTGATTATGACAATAATGATCATGAATATTTACGGCCGTTATTATCAATGGACAGACACCTTTTCCTGTAGGAACATAGCCTAATAGTTCATTTTTATCTATTAACAAAATGCTAATTGAATGAACAAAAGAGAAATCTAAATCACATGAATATATAGTGTGACCGCCCTGTGACCTCCTTAGTAGCATCAACTTGCACAGTTTTTGGAAGGAGCTCAGCAGGGAGGTTGTTCCAAACATCTTGGAGAACTAACCCCAGATCTTCTGTGAATGTAGGCTTCCTCTTCACACAGACTCAATGATGTTAGGATCAGCTCTCTGTCATCATTTCCAGTACTCCCTGTTCTTCTTTATGCTGAAGATAGTTCTTCATTAAATTGCCTCTATGCTTGCAGCCCTTGTCCTGCTGCATAAAAAACATTGAGCCATTACGAAGCCTCCCTGATGGTATTGCTTGATGGATAAGTATCTGCCTGTATTTAATTATTAATCCTGACCAAATAACCAACTTCATTTCTTCATTGCCCCAAAATGGTGCCAAAATGCACAACCCAAAGTCTCATGCAGGTACATTTAAGAAAAAAAAAAAAGTTATGGCTCTTAAAAAGAAAAGTTACTACATCCTCAAGGCCCAAAGCTCCACATCATGGGGCAGGTTTGAAAACTTTTAAAAATAGTAAAAGTTTTTTGTTGTTCATAGCAACCAATCGCAACTTTATAAACAGTAGACTCTGAAATAAAAACTGCTGTGATTGGCTGCTATGGACAAGAAGGAGGTTTTTTTTTTTTTAAAGATGTTTTTGAACCAAAGCCAGATGTGGATCCAGCAGGAAGAAGTATAAATCTTTCCCCGTGAACCACTCCTGGCTTTGGCTTACAAAAGAATGAATAAAAAACAGCAGTGTTTAAAAAGAAAAAATGCTGTGTGAAACCACTGGCTGGAAACTCAATTTTTAAAGGGTCATGTGGGGAGCAGAAAACGGCTCATGCCTCCACATGGATTCATCTATAGCAAGGGTGTCAAACTTGTGGCCCTCCAGCTATTGCAAAACTACAAATTTCTATCATGTCTGGACAGCTGAAGCCAAAGGTTTAGATCTCCAGGCATTATGAGAATTGTAGTTTTACAACAGCTGGAGGGCTGCAGTTTGACATCTGTGATCTATAAGGATGACATTTTTAACAAAGTTATCCCCTATACACAGGATAGACCTTACCCACCGTTTTGGCACCTCTGAAGCTCTGTTTTAAAGTGTTCCTGTCGTTACAAAAACTTTTAGTAAGACATAGAGACATGTCAGAAGTTTGGATCGGTCTGGGTTTGAGTTTTCAGACCCGTACCCATTGGGAGAAAAATTGGGGAGAGGACCGTGCCGCAGCGTGTCTTCACCCCACTCGTTCTCCCGATCGGTATGGGTCTGAACACTCATGTCTCTATGACATGTCAAAACTTTTTTTGTAATAACAGTGACTATATAGAATACATTGAACTACAGCTCCCACCATACCGCATGCCCCTTGCATCTCAGTATGCCTCTGCCCCTCCTCTATCTCAGTATGGGGTCCGTGCCATAAGGAAAGGGACAGCACATAGGCTGCAATGTAATTTCTTAGGCACAGCATACAAAGCATTGGTAGTGATTGGTGCTTTACATACACACAATCTCAACCAATGCTTTGGATTATATGAACATGGTCTCTGCCAGTGCCCCACTCTGCTATTGGAAAAGTCACAGCCCCACTGACCATCCCTAAACAGTGATGTCATTGAGTCACATGTCCTCCGACTCTGCAGTGGGCCAGGTTGGAAGTGCTATCCCGGCTCACTGCAGAGTCGAAGGACACATGATCCACATATGTGATGGGACGGGGGAGAAAGGAAGGAGCGAGATGGAGAGAAATCCATACAGCAGTTTTTCAGTGTCTTGAGAGGGTGAGTGCCATCTTAAAAAAAAAAAAAAAAAAAGTGTCATACACCATTAAGTTCTTCCTTTATATTTCCTGTTCCTTTTAAATATACTCCTGGCTGTGGCACAAAAAACTTCCCTATAAACTACCCTAACATCCGCCCCAGACCTCATAGAATTGTTGTCTGAATTCCAGTAAGAAAGGAAAAAACGGCATATTGGATATTATTAACATAAGAGATAGTCCTTCTACAAGACACTGCTGAACTTCTCTGCAGGCTCGATGACTAATAGTCGTATTGTGTATGCAGTGCTGGCAATCAACAGTAAAAATGGATCAATGCCTTTCAAAATGTGTTATCATGTAAAATGACATATAAAAAGACATAAAGACTTACACAATTACATATAATAATATATCATGGTTGTTTGCTGAGTATTTTATGAACTCCAAGAGCCCTGTAAACCAGGCACCATCCTTCTATATCCTGTGAGGACGGTAATAGTCTGTACGGTATGTGAGAGCGGCTTTATTGCTCATATTATTACTGTGAGCTGTTCAACAGAACAACTTCTGTATAGGGAAAAATCCCAGTGTCATTTCTCATAAGACAAAGAAGGTACAGTAGAACAACAATACTTATAGGGCTCACTGGTAAGCCAACCATAGTGTGAACTGTAGGCTGTTGAGCCAGTCACAACTACCATTTTATGATTTAAAAAAAAAATGTCAATGGTATGATAATGTGTTATAATGAAATCCTATGGAGGGAGGCCTCATAGGAATAGTAATTTATTATAAGAAATGAAACAATAAATTACTTGCTATATTGCAGCTAAGACGATGTTTGTGGCACTTACATCCCAAAACGTGGGAACTTAACCTAAGGGTACCTTGACATTATCTTGGCTGCTACTCTTATGTGCTGCAGGAACCTTTTATGTGGAAAGACCTCAGGAAAAAGTAGGCCTGCCCCCAATTTTTGTCAGCCCCCCCCCCCCCCTTCTTTAAATGGTACAGGTCAGTGGCCTTGTATACATCTGTTAAATGCATTGTTGTAGCTGGTGTGTGAGCTGTAGAGCAGTACATGGATTACACCAGTAGGGAACACCCAAACAGGACAATTCACTAGTGTTTTGTTTATTCCTATATTCTTTGCTCTTCACCCTGCGACTCTCCAGCTGTTGTAAGACTACAACTCCTAGCATTCTCTGACAGTTGCATTGGTACAACTGTCCAATTGGTGCTTTGCAACAGACGGTGTTATACGAAGTGTGAAAATAGCCTTACAAAGCAAACTGTAATTTTTTTTTACAGGTTTTCTATCCTAAAAACCAACCACTTCTAGAGATGGTCGGGTTCTAGTTTTTTCCTGCGAAAAATCTTCCAGATTTACATAGGGCATGCGCCACATTAATTAATTTGGCAAGAAAAAACAGACACAAACAACAGCATAATGGCTTAGTTAGGTGTAATATAAGAAGCCATTTTCATATCTGTATTGGGTCTGTATCTTGCCATTGTGGTGAGCTGTTGCATTTTTTGTGTGTCTGCAATTTCAGCCATAGCAACATGCTCTTGCCTAGTGTGAATGGTGAGTAGTAGATATTTGGAAGAAACTCCCAGCAGATGTGGTTGGTAAATCTAAAACTGAATGTAAACCTGCCTGGGATAAACATATATCGATCCTAAGATAATAAGAAAGTGAATACTAAAAGGGCCGACTAGATGGACCGAGTGGTCTTTTACTGCCGACAATCTTCTATGTGTCTTTGTTTCTTCTTATGACGCCAGCGGGGTATGAAACTCCTGAAAACACCATTGACTGCATTGCAATACATTTACAGTGTAGTCTACGGCACTTCCAGGAATTCCATCCTTTCCCTAAAGCAGAGGAGGATCAGGCACCTGCAGGATTCAGAGTTAGAGATTGATAATTATATGACCAAGGTGCCCACAATATGGGTTGTGGTCGCTCTGTCTAACAGTTTGTGGCAGAGGAACTGATAGCTACATTAAAGTGGTTTAGCTGTCTGCCAGTCAGTTTCTATCATATTAAGGGCCTTTTACAAGGGCCAATTGTTAAGTCGAATTTCAGCAATAATCTTCTTGTGTAAATGCGGCAATGAAAAGTTACTCATATGTCGTTGATGGCATCTTTTTAGCTGACCTCAAAATCATTGTTAATTGCTCGCAAGTTTTGTAGTGTAAACACTGGTTGTTCGGTCGCTCACAGGGATCAGTGTATATAACGATCATGTTAACAATCGTATTAACAATTTATCTTTTCGTCTAAACTTCTAAAAGAAAAGAACAAATCATTAGTTGTTGTTCGCTAAACAAGCCCTTTAACGATTTATCTGCACGTGTGAAAGGATCCTTAGTCCAAAATATTGATGGCTTTACATATGTGGTGTTTATAGGGGCGTTGTGGCTGATATAGGAAGATGACATATTTGCTTACATATTATAGATGGCACTTTTATAGCTGGATTTTTTTCCATGGGAAGTTCTTTTTCTGACGCCATTGTGGTGGTAGTGACTACCCTTGTGGTTTGTGGAATATAATTCGAAATTATGTCCGTTGGGAGCAATAATATAGACATATGTATTGATGTTATTGCTATGCTTGTATTATTACTGACGCGTTAACTGAGCTGAATAGTTGCAAAGAGTGTAGTAGGCAGAAAACAGTGGTGACTCTTGCCTCCCCCTGTGATCAATGACTTTTGACATACCTGATGACATGGTTCGGTAGCTGGAATCCTAACCAACCAATATATAGGGACCTATGCAGATGTCCTAAACACCAAATATCTAGATGTCATATGTAAAGATGAGCGAAGCAAGATAAGCATGGGTTCGTGCTGTCAATTCCTTTCGTTCAGCGAAGCAAATTCAAAGTGATTCATTTACCAAATTCGCTAAACATGGTGGGCGCACATGTTAGCTTATAGTACTGTCTTTTGGTGAAAGAAAGGGATTATCCATAATCCCTAGCGCCCATCCAATCAGCTGCAAACCCCACTGTGATGTCAGCAACCCCCCACTCTTGCCCTCTATATCAGGTGATTGGCCTCCTGGAGGCGGCCAGTCGGCTGTGTATAGTGCAGAGTAGGCTGCAGCAGGCAGTTAGAGCAGGGAGAGAAATACACAGAGATAGGGACAGAGAGAGAGAGAGGAGAGGATAGGAGGGTGGATTGTGGGTGGTTTTCTGTGGGAGCAGTGAAGCCTTTGTCCAGTATACCAAGTGACTGTTGTTCATTATACCAAGTCGCTGGGTGTGCATTATAAAAAGTCACTGGGTGTGCATTATAGGAAGTCGCTGGGTGTGCATTATATTAAAGGGGTTATCCAGCGCTACAAAAACATGGCCACTTTTCCCCTTTCTTGTCTCCAGATTGGGTGGGGTTTGGAACTCAGTTCCATTGAAGTAAATGGAGCTTAATTGCAAACCACACCTGACCTGGAGACAAATGAGGGGGAAAAGTGGCCATGTTTTTGAAGCGCTGGATAACCCCTTTAAGTCACTGGGTGCTGGGTGGGCATTATAGGAAGTCCCAGTGAACACAGTGTATATCTTAATACCTCACTGGGTACTCATTTACTAATGTCCACCGCTGTCCTGGGAAAAAATTGATATTATGCCGTTGATCCACCAACGTCCACTACTGTCCATGGTGGAAACTGAATTATTGACAGGCTGATTGACATTTTTTTTTTTTTTTAATCGCTACTCAGTTATAGTTCAACTATTGTAGTATAGTTTGCCTGTTTTAATGAGATTCGTTTGTATGCGATTTGTGCATATTCATGAATTTGTGCAAATGTTTGAGAACTTCACGAAGTGAATACCTGAGTGATTTGCTCATCTCTAATTGTAAAAAGAGGGTGGAAGGAGGAATGTCAGACAAATATCTGATTGACAGCTATCTTAAGTAACTTTCTAAAGTGAAGAGCACCTGTAGGTGCCATCCCAAGCGTCGTCTCCTTCTCAAGGTATCACATCCCTTCTCCCTAGATAAAATATCCTCTCCCAGGAGTCGCCTTCCTCCCTAGGTATAATCTATCCTTCCTTGCTCCCATATCTCAAGTATAAACCCCCCACCCATCAATCACTGGTTAACACCACACACTGGACTATATACTGAATCTTTTCCCCATATCTCTATTTGCACAGTGCTTCCTGCTATATAACATGCTGCTGGGAGATCACAGCATATCTGCACACATATGACCTTTTGCCAGCAGCTATAGTGTCTGACCCTATAAGCATGCATGCCAGAACACTGGCTGAGCATGCATATGCCTGAACATCGGCTGAGCATGCATATGCCTGAACACTGGCTGAGCATGCATATGCCTGAACACTGGCTGAGCATGCATATGCCTGAACACTGGCTGAGCATGCATATGCCTGAACACTGGCTGAGCATGCATATGCCTGAACACTGGCTGAGCATGCATATGCCTGAACACTGGCTGAGCATGCATATGCCTGAACACTGGCTGAGTATGCATATGCCTGAACACTGGCTGAGCATGCATATGCCTGAACACTGGCTGAGCATGCATATGCCTGAACACTGGCTGAGCATGCATATGCCTGAACATCGGCTGAGCATGCATATGCCTGAACACTGGCTGAGCATGCATGCCTGAACATCGGCTGAGCATGCATATGCCTGAACACTGGCTGAGCATGCATATGCCTGAACATCGGCTGAGCATGCATATGCCTGAACACTGGCTGAGCATGCATATGCCTGAACATCGGCTGAGCATGCATATGCCTGAACACTGGCTGAGCATGCATGCCTGAACATCGGCTGAGCATGCATGCAGTGGGGTAAACAAGGGATCTGAATGTGCAGTTCACAGTGAAAGTGTAGCCGGCATCCTGGTTTAATTTAATATAAGGCTTTTTGGTGGTCTATTTTAGCATGAAACTTTAATATTATCTCATTACTGCTCTCTGCTGGTGATATCAGGGTAAGATTCTTGTTTCTAGGCTGTGAAAGATATTCCTCCTATAATACTTAGTATATAGTACTTAAAATCAAATAGAATGTGAAATTAAAAATATATAATGATAATATGCGATGAAACTGCAGACAGTAGAATAGATAGGAAACTCATCTACCATGAATTACAGAGAATGAATTGGATGTGAGTGGAACACTATGAATGCACTGCTTTCTGTCTGTGCTTGTCAGAGTCACTTATGGTAAAATAGCATGAGAGAAAGATGTACTGGAGAGTGTAAGATCCTGCAAGGCTTAGAAGATCAGTTTACTTCTCAACAGATACTGCAGGCTACTGAAGTAATTATTTGCTTAAATTTGGCAGGTACTGTATTACAGCGAATGAATATACTGTATTTCAGGCTGTGCAGGTAATTCAGTCTATTGTACTCTGGTATCAGTTGCTTCAGGTTACAGTAAAAACGGCAATGGCATTTCTTCAATCTGCAGCTTTTCCAGCTCCAGGGGTAAAATAAAATAAAGTAGGATGAAAAAAATTTTGATTTGTGTAAAATCGGCAGAAAAATCCAAGAATGCAGATATTATTGTGGGTTCTAATTTCTCAGTCATGGGGAAAATTCACAATGCCGTCACATCTGCTTTACAGGTCAGTTTTCATACAATTCGTGTAAATGAAACTTCTTTAGATCTCATCTACAATGTTGGTACAGTATTAGGCCACGACCACACACAATTTTTTTTGTCCGCTTGACAGTGTTTTTTATGACTTTATTTTGCATGTTATTTTGAAATAACGAATGTTGTTTGGCTACAAAATAGCGGCTGCAATGTCATGGTCTGGCTGAGTGATTGCCCCAGTCACTAAGAGATTGCCCTGATACTGTTTGAACCTTTAGACTGTGTCAGTACACTAGCGCAAACAGTATCGGAACTGCCGACATAATAATTAATCATGATGCGGGGAACTCCAAAGTTCCACTCTGCAGGACACCGTCCACGTACAGATGGAACTCTACGGACATGGGCATTAGCCCTTATTGGTTTTTTTCCCCCACAAAGTCTTTAACTTTAAGGTAAACTTATTAAAACCAGAGATTCTGAACCTGACAATTCCCCCCTCTGACCAGTCAGATTTTCAACACCTCGCCACCTTTCATTGGACCCCTCAGTCTGTCAAATACATAAGAGTTAAAGCTTCCAAGCTCCAGACAGACCTATATCAGCTAAATTACATTCCTTTACTCACCTCCTATCTCTAACCTGTTAAAAGAATATGATATACCACTGATCACCTGGCTAAGGAGAAAAAAATATAATAAAAACATAAATAATACCGAAAATCCTGTATTACCTTACAGATGGTCCCAATCAAGTTACCCACTACATATTTTCAATCTATTAGAAGCCTCTTCTCTCACTTCTTATGGAAAGAAAAGAGACCAGGCACTGCCCACACTATGCTCACAGAAAAATAAGGAAGGTATAGGACTACTTGATGTGGCAATCTACTACAATGCAATCTACTTAAACCAATGGTTGGACCTTGCTTTTCCACTAGCCCCCAACCATCCCCCTCTCAAGATCCCACTCACACACTTTCACCCCCATTACCTCTAAAGAACTTGTGGATGCAACAGGCCTCCAACCTATAAGGCCTCTTCAGTCACCCTGAAGCTTCTGGGTACCCTTCATGGTTGGAAGGACCTAGCATCAAGTCTGATCCCCTCACCCTTTCCAATCATGCCAGCCTCGCTACTCCCATGGTTGATGATAAATCCTGCTCCCACCTACCTGCCCATGTGGTCACGACTAGACCAGACAACTATTTCAGCACTTCTTACAGATACATCTGAGGAAAACAAGGAAAAACTCTGCAAAGCACTAGGACCACCCAATCTGTTCTTTCTCATATTAACAATTGTCTTTCCAAATTACCATCCAATAATCCTCTTTCTATGCAGCCCACTGACTTTGAAAAGCTGGGCTCCCTACCCTCTTTCAAGCAAATGTCTCTTCTTTGTACCATCTTCCTATAACTTCCTCACATTGATCCAGACAGGGTTTTCTTGTCTCCTGGGAAAAGTAGTGGCACATCTCTCTCTCAGACGCAGAAATGTACACGATTTTAGACAACTCTCATGGATTGTCTAGATGTGTCCTCCTGCAGGAGAACCGCCACAAAGTACTGATGGGATAGTACAAAAGGCCTGAGTGGTTATTCACCTATAAATTATGCCCAACTGACAAATATTGGATATGCTTGATAAATAGGGTGAACCAAATCTGTCACTTTGAGTAATGTCCATCTGGTCGACCAGGACCCATGACATATTGGAGAAAACCTTGTGTCCTTGGCTGAAGTCAGAGTATTTCACATTTTGGACTCCGTAAATAGCTACTCCTCCCATTAGCCTGGCTGCTTCTTCCACACCTCTGCCATCTGATGTCGCAAATGTTCCTGATTTATAGGGGCAATGGGTAACCCTGCTGCCCCCTTCTTCCCCATTCCTCCCTCTCCTTTTCTCTGTTTCTCTCCCCTTATGCACTATATTTACCACGCTCCTCTCTATCCCATTCCTCAACCACCCATCATTTTTACTTTATATGACTGATATTCTCGCTTGTTTTACGAGTTGTGTTTTGGTTTTACTCGAGTTATACCCACTACATGATGACACACTGTTATTGTACCTTTTAAATCAATGTGCTCAAATTGTTGTCCTCTTTTTGCCTATTGACTTATTTTGATGGCTTGTTACTGAATTTATCAGCTATATTTTGATGTTACATTAATTTTAATAAAAAAGGAAATGATAGGGAAATTAGATTTTGGAGCTAGTATCATATGCTCTTTACTTTATCTAGATAGCAACACTGTGGTGTAAAATATGCACCATGCACTTACTGATGTGAATTTCCCATCCTTTGTTAACTGACAGCTAGCAGTCTAAGAAGATGCAGAAGTGAATAGTACCAGCTGCCTGATGCTTTGACTCCCACACATTCTTCTTGGGTGTCTGAGAGTGTGACTGCTGATAGCTGAGCTCAAAGCCCTGTCTTTAAATACACACACTTTAGAAAAGAATTGACATGATGCAAGATACTACAAGTGCTGGTTCTGCAAGAATTGGGTACAATGCCGATTTAATGGAAATAGACATGGCATGGAGAAAGTGCAGAAGCTATTCAATGCATGTAGAACCAGAGTCTGATATATATATATATATATATATATATATATATATATATATATATATATATATGGGGCTATTTTCCTAGTAATACCACAGTATTGTCATAAAGTTTAAAGATAATATTGCCATATTATTCATAAATGATACCACTACATGATGCCTCTCTGGTTTGCTAAAGGTGAACTCTGGACGGGACCCTTTTTTTTCCCATTATGCTTAGGAAGGGGGTGGGTGAAAACAAAAAACATCCACCTACCTCCTTGGCTCCAGCGTTGATCTCCACAGTCCACTGCTTCGGTCCCCGGCAGCTTCCTGGTGGTGAGAAGTGACCTGGGATGTGATGTGGCAGGCCCGCTTAGTAATTCAGCCACAGAGACAGCACACCACTACAGTCACTGAATGGCTGAGCGGGCCTGCCATGTTACGTCCCAGGTCGCTTCTCGCCACGAGGAGGAGGACTGGGGACCAACTACTGGAGCCGCAGACTGCAGGTATCAGAGCCGGAGTAGGGGAGGTAAGTGGATGTTTTTGTTTTGACCCACCATCCCTCAGGCCTATTGAAAAAAAAGGGCCAGAGTTCTTTTTAATAGGTCATATAACTCTGTTTTATGGTTCTCTGAATAAGGATCTATATTTAAGGATTAGAGATGAGCAAACCTCGAGCATGCTTGAGTCCATCCGAACCTGATCATTTGGCATTTGATTAGCGGGGGTTGCTGATGTTAGATAAAGCTCTAAGGTTGTCTGGAAAACATGGATACAGCCAATGACTATATCCATGTTTTCCATATATCCTTAGGGCTTTATCCAACTTCAGCAGCCACCGCTAATCAAATGCCGAACGATCGATTTCGGATGGACCCAAGCATGCTCGAGGTTCGCTCATCTCTATTAAGGATCTATAATTGAAATAATTTAAAGGGTTGTCCAAAAAGGACCAAATTACATGGTTTACTTAACGCAATAAATAAAGGGAATCTGTCACTACTTTATTGTTGCATAAACTAGCCTTCTAGCTTCTGATACACTGTTTGTTTCTGCCTATACACTATATATATATATATATATATATATATATATATATTACAGAATAGATAGACATCTGGCAATCAGAAGCCGATGGGCAGAGGGAGCTGGTGCTCATGAATATTGAGGACTGCTCTTCCTTTAGGGTACAAACCCACTTGACGTATTTGCTGTGTGAATCAGTCTTAAAAATAAGCAGGCAAAACGCAGGTTAGCTTTATACAATTGTTCTGCGTTAAAATACGCAATTGCGTATTTTTGAAGCGTGAAGCTACATGCGTTTTTCACACAGGTTGTTAACAACTGATGCTTTGCATCAGTTGCAACAAGCTTCACGCTTCAAAAATACGCAATTGCGTATTTTAACGCAGAACAATTGTATAAAGCAAACCTGCGTTTTGCCTGCTTATTTTTAAGACTGATTCACGCAGCAAATACGTCAAGTGGGTTTGTACCCTAAAAGTGTACCTGTAAAATTTAATGAAAAAAACTGTTGTGTTAGCAGTTGTGGTCTGGTTTATAAGCATGCAATAAGAAAGAAAACATCTGGCTCTGGCTCTAGCCAGCACCTGTAGCCAGCAGGTACACTTTAAGGTAATGTAGTATCAAGGGAAACCAATTGTGTTATTAAAATTGGTTATGACAAATACAACTTAGCTGCATTTGAGTATAATATATATATATATATATAGTATAGTACAATCATCTATGAAATATGAAGCACGTCCACTGTTCCTTTAAATACATAGATTTTCTAGTACAGTGCTCGAAGCTTGCGCCCCTCATTTTAGGATTTACAATGGTTTCAGGGCAGAACAACTGATGAGAACTCAGCAAAGTACTTCCTTGCCTAAAGTAATACATAGTATAAATCTTTTTTGATTAATCCCCAAAATGGCTCCTAACATTATGCTAGGAGTTTCAGTGCTCTCTTTAAAATCCATTTAGTCTTTGTGCAACAGCATGGCAAGGAATAGCAATATAGGCCAACTCTATAAATCAGACATGTCTAGCTAAAGTCAATCATCCAAAAGTAACTCTGCAGTCATTCCCTGGTAATAAGGTCCCTCGCCTACACATAGCAATACCCACAGTTTGGCTGGTGATGTCGGCCAATTCACCACTAGGGGCAGCAATAAGTAAACCAAACACAGCAGCAACAAACTATTCATGATAGTCATTGTATGGAAATGTTTGTGTTAAATCGTATTATCCTCATCCAAGGTCTGCAGTGCATTAGTCCTGACTTTATCTAGACTCTCATGTTGTTTCTGTTCATGGAAGGACATGTATTCAGATCACTGTTGAGTGCTAAATGTTTTTCAGACAGTCACAATATGATAATTTCATGTCAGTGACTCATTTTGATAAACTCACAATGCTAATCATAGATTGATACAAGTGATGCATGTGATGGATAGAGGCCAGAGTAACTTGGTTTAAGAGCTCACAGTTTTTCAAAATTGTGACTTGGTTTAAGAGCATTGCTTTGGTTTAAGAGCTCCCTGTACTGGATGGGAGCGCGAGTTGGGGAGGGGCATGGTCTGCATGGCGGGGTCTACAGCTCTGTACTCTGACCCAGGAAATCTCTCTCACCCTCCAAATCATTGCAGATCTACTTCAGGCTGGGGCTTGCATCAGGGGACAGGACTGTGGAGGTAATCTCTCCATAGCTGTAACCCCTCTCTCCCTGGACAGAGAGTGCTTCATGTATGTGCCCACATCTGCCCTGCTCATTCCTTCATGCTCCCTGCAGTCTCTGTCAGCCCTTGTGTTTCCCATCCTCTCATTTACTGTACAGTAACTTATAATATCACATATTCTGCTGTTTCTGAATGTTTGTTTCATTATTATTGTTATATGCTATTCAGAATAATAAATCCTTATTTTTGGGGTGTGGAACCAATTTTCTGCATTTCTATGATTTCTTATGGGAAAATATGCTTTGGTTTAACCCCTTAACGACATCGGGCGTAAATTTACGCCCTGATGCCGGTAAGGGAGTCCAGAGCGGGGCCGCGCGGCGACCCCGCTCTGAACCGCGGCGGTCCCGGGTGCCGCGTGTAGCCCGGGACCGTAGGTATTAGCGGGCACGGTCCGATCGCCGTGCCCGCTAATACATTAATCAGATGCAGCTGTCAAACATGACAGCTGCATCCGATTACCGGATTCAGCCGTTCCCTGGTGTCTAGTGGAGGAGATCGCTCCCCCGGGATGTTATCCCGGAGGAGGGATCTCCGTTTCTGAAGCCGGCCGGGGACCGCTCCAAGATGGCGCCGTCCCCGGCTCGGCACTCGTTTACTTCCGGCTGCAGCAGCCGGAAGTAAACGAGTGCCGATCTCATGGATCTCTGCAGCATAGATATCTATGAGAGATCAAAGCACTTACACTAGAAGTCCCCCAGGGGGGCTTCTAGTATAAGTGTAAAAGTAAAAAAAAAAGTGTTGTTAATAGTAAAAAAGCCCCCTCCCCTAATAAAAGTCTGAATCACCCCCCTTTTCCCAGGTTATAAATAAAAGTAAATAAATAAATAAACAAACATGTTTGCTATCGCCGCGTGCATAATCGCCCAAACTATTAATTAATCACATTCCTGATATCGCACGGTAAACGGCGTCAGCGCAAAAAAAAATCCCAAAGTGCAAAATTGCGCATTTTTGGTCGCATCAAATCCAGAAAAATTGTAATAAAAAACGATCAAAAAGTCGTATATGCACAATCAAGGTACCGATAGAAAGATCACATCATGGCGCAAAAAATGACACCTCACACAGCCCCATAGACCAAAGGATAAAAGCGCTATAACCCTGGGAATGGAGCGATTTTAAGTGACGTATGTTTGTTGACAATGGTTTAAATTTTTTACAGGCCATCAGATACAATATAAGTTATACATGTTACATATCGTTTTAATCGTAACGACTTGAGGAACGACTTCAGTTTTACCCCAGGGCAAATGGCGTAAAAACACATTTCCTCCAAATAAACAAAATGCTTTTTTTTTTCAATTTCACCACACTTTGAATTTTTTTCTGGTTTCGCAGTGTACTTTATGCAAAAATTCTGCCTGTTATTGCCATGTACAATTAGTGACGCAAAAAATAAGGGCTCATGTGGGTTTCTAGGTGGAAAAATGCAAGTGCTATGGCCTTTTAAGCACAAGGAGGAAAAAACTAAAACGCAAAAATCGAAATTGGCTCTGTCCTTAAAGGGTTAAGAGTGGATATGGGTTAAAAGCACGGTCCCAGAACGAATTATGCTTGTAATCCAGGGCACCACTGTATTTTTTTTTTTTACATAAAGTTGGACAGCTGGGGAATTGACCACTGTGGGGCAGAAATCCCTGCAATTTGGTAAAATATATATAACCATATTTAGCCATATAATACTCAGCCATGTGGGATCAGAGCAGGAGATGCTCTTTGTAAATGGTCCTCCATCTGCCCTCTAAAAGAAGATGGAAAAGAAAAGGAGAATTGGAGTAAAGAACCACTTATAACCAGGTGTGGTGACTATGACATCTGCAAGGTGTTGTAAAAGGGAGCTAGTGGGTGGTACAGTACCCTAGCGGCATATTTAACAGGGCTGAGTGGTACACCAGCTCTACTAGGGTTCCAACACACACTCCAAGAATAGAAGCAGTTAACCCTTTCCTACCAGGCGTTGGCAGGTGACATCTAGCACAAGGAGTCTGGGGAAAACTGAACCATGTTTACTTGAGAGTTCTTTAGGGTGAAATACACAGGAATAAAGGCAATACGCAATTCTTGTTCATGAGGCAAGTTTAGCTTGGGAGCGAGTTTGTGAGGTAGTTCCCCTTTAAGTAATAACACTTCTGCTTTTAGCAGGTCTCTTGGACTCTGCTGTAGAGGGTCTTGACAAGTTTGGCTTGGTTGCATTTACTTATTTCCTCGCTGACCTTGCTGTGTGTAGCTGCACCTCTAGTATTTTAGTAATTTATGCTTAAGCAGACCGAAACACAGGAAAACAGGATCAGCAGTACAGAAGGTACAAGGTAGAGGTACTGGCCAGCGGCCAGGCCCCTGGAAGATGTTCTGGATACAGCTGGGATACTTTCCACAGGAACAACTGGTACATGACAGAACTATACGGGACTGAACTACTAAGCTCCACAGGCCTGCTCCAACCCCCCTTTTATGCTACAGGGAGTGTGTTCCCATTGGTGGAGAGAGACCTGAGGTAACTGGACAGGTGATTGGCTGAGAGGAATGTAGAAACTGAGCTTAGTCCCTAATAGGCCTAGGAGAGAGGAGGAAACCTGAGACAATCCGCTCTTCAAGCAGGTGGCAGACAAATTACGTGCAGGAAATAATATGTACAGTTAAAGTTTAGCAGTCCTTCAGCATATGCTTGCTGTCAGTGAATGGAATGCATGGTCAGACACATAGAAATGCAGTTTTTACATCCTTCATTACACACATTACCTTACAGTACCATTACCACACATATCACCATAGAATAAATGTAAGTACAGTGCCACCCTACACTCACATACTTCTTCAGCATCACAGTTGTGCGACAATACATGAACATATATGAATCCTTTTCCTAGACAGTCTATTTGATGGTGATTTTATCTTAAAGGGGTTGTCTAGGACGCAAAAGGCGACGGAAGCCTTCTGCTCCCCTTTGCTCAGTTTCTGTGACTCCACATTGTGCAACTATTGGACATCACATGCGGGTTTAGTTTAGCTGCCACAAAATGATCAAGAAATATACCTACCCCCTCTACTCTTTTTTACATAATCTTTTTTTTTAAAGAATATGTAGGACCTAATAGGAGTCCTAACAAGGCAGACACATGGGCCTTTATTAGACTACTGGTTGCAGTGACAACCCCACTGCACTCCCTGATCGAGTTGATTAGATTGATTGTTATTGATTGTTATTGATTGTGGAATCAAAGTAAAAAACAGCTTTTAAACAGGAAAAAAAGTTATCTTCTACTACAGCAGCTGCAACAGAGCGTCAGCCATAGTAACCAGCTGACACTTACTCCATATGGAGCAGTATTAGCTCCTGAGCCTGCTCCATACATATCCTCTAGACAAATGTCAGACTAATAGGAAGGATGTAAGAAAGACGTTAAGAAGGGAGGAAGGGCACACAACTATTATTCCTTAATTGGCCAAATAGATGGGGATTTCAGTATGAGATATTGAGCATTTCAGATCATTACAAAGGTTCAATAATAAAGACATTACCAAGAGAGCAAAGGCTTTATTTTTCCGCAGTCCTTCTGTTTCTACATAAAGGAAAGAATCACAACCCTACTGCACGCTGCACCAGAAGCACAGAGAGTGGTCTTAGAAAGGCGCACCCACATATGTAATGGCTGCATAATTTGTCAGCTCTGTTGGTGCTTCCAATGGTTGGCATGATCCTATAGAAGGTTTTGTTTGTTTGTTTTTTTTTTTTTTCAAAATTACAAAATTTCCTGTGTAGGTATAATTTGAGGTTAAGAAACATTATGGCCGCCAGCAGATCCAGAAGATTCAGATCCATTCACTTTTTTCACATTTTGCACTTCTCTGTTCTTCCCATACTTCTCAGCTGCTATATGTCCTACAGGAAATGTTGTTTTCTTTTCAGTCTGATACAGACATCTCTGTCGGAGACAGCACTGTCCAGAACAGGGAAGGTTTTCTGTAGGGATTTGCTACTGCTCTGGACAGTTTCTGTCTTGGACAGAGATGTCCACAGGAAGCACTGTCTATAACACAAATCTATATAACTTTATGAAACCAACTGATTTGAAAGAAAAAGTTTTTCGCTGGATAACCCCTTTACGGGTCATAGCATAGGGTCTGAATTAGTAAGGAGTTTGACAGATTCAGAGGAACTTGAAAAAAAAAAGACTGGTTCGTGTACTCAGCCTTGATCCAAACTTCAAAACTTTGGGGCCCAAAAAGGCATACAATTTGTACACTGAACTTAATAACAATACAGTATGCAGTGAGCTTCTCCTAAGAGTAACTTCAGACTGGCAGGCAGAGTTATAACTCTAGTTATTTATTGTAACATTTGTGACACAATTTTGAATGTTGATTCCAAAATTGACATGTGTTAGAAAGTGGAAGTTCAAAATTTTTTTAAAGGTGTTGTCTCCTTACAGGCAACCTCTTTAATATGAAAGCAGCCATTCAGATTAAATGATTTACTTATTTAGGGCTTATTCACTTGTCCCTTATTTATGGACGGCGAAGCCATGTAGTGGAGTGTTTTCCTGCCTGGCATGATATATAAATATCATGCTGGGAGCGGGGATACTGTTTAAATCTCAACAGCACTATAATGAATTTTGCGGCTCTATCACTACTGTGCCGCGGAGATTCAAACAGTTTCCCCTCTCCTGGAATGATATTGATACATCATGCCGGCCGGGGAAACACTCCACTACAGGGCTTCCCTGTCTGTAGCATCCGTAAAATACGAGATGTGGGAATAAGCCCTTACTCTTCAATAATCCTTACTGGGCAATGGTAATATTAACGGTAGTATTACATGTGGCCTTTCAAATGGATGGCTGGGTCTTAGTGACTTTGGGGGAGATTTATGAAAGGGTGTAAATATACACTTGGTGTAAACTGCCCACAGCAACCAATCACAGCTCCACTTATATTTTACCAGAGCTGAAAGCTGAGCTGTGATTGGTTGCTGTGGGTATTTTACACCATGTGTACACCCTTTCCTAAATCTCCCCCTTTATGTTTCAGCTCATTGTATTGATCCCAAATAATGGATCTTCCGTATAATGCACATATATCCTACTAGGGCTTATGGAAAGTGGTTATCATGATGAATGTTTAGTGATATTATATTTCTTTCCAGCATTTTTTGGCAACTTCAGTCATAAATACAGTCAGAGTTACCCTGTATGGAGGCTCCATACAGTAGACTGTACAAAGTACAGGAGACTAATAGCAATCTCATAGCCCTGGCAGCATGCTCCTTCACACTGATGCATTATTGAACCAGCCTCATAGGCAATATCTGCTCTCTCTAAAGCATAAAGCACACAGCCAGTGGACAGATTCAGTTCATCTTAAACTCATTAACTATTTCACATATTTCATTTCATTCCATAACCTGGCTGCCAAAAAATCCTCAATATAGTGAAATTCTTCAACCATTTACTGGCTGTTCAAGGATTATATCAACGGAATTGCAGTTACAGATGCCACATTGATGATAATTGCTCTTTCAAACTTACCTTACCATTTAGCCAAAAAAAAATCCATATACATAGGCACTCACCTATATACTGTAGAGCAATAGATTGTTGTTCATCCTGCACCTCCTGACACATAACTATAAGTACTGTACAATGTCAAGATTACAGACCTGAAAACAATTGGATGCCGACGTATACTTGAGAGCAGTGGGTGCCATTCATTTTGTTGGCCCAAACAGAGTCACTTACTAACTCCATTTTGCCTGTATACCATAAATTAATGGGACTTAATAAAACATTTCTGTTAGTTTATAAGATCCGAATGGAGTCATTAGGTCTCTCCGACACAGTATACACAGTATGCAGCAGACTGTGGGAGTATAAATTTGCTTTAAGTGAAGCCGGGAAGCCAGTGCTGGGGTTCTTTTTATTAACCGCGGCCCTGTTCCCGCATACAGCACTGTTCTATTCCTGGGCTGAAGCACAGGAGGCGGACCGACTAACCTGGGCTAACTTGCCTCCTGTGCTTCAGCCCAAGCCGGTGCCTGGGAATAGAATAGCGCAGTATAAAGGAACAGGGCTGTGGTTCAAAGAAAGGACCGTGGCACCGGCTTCTCTACACCGGTGCTATTCTATTGATATGCTACACTTAAAGCGAAGGTACCTGATGGTACATTTGCTTCAAATTATTCATTTTTGTTAAAACATCTTCAAATGATAGACCAATCATGGTATGTTTGGCTTATGAGAACCCTGGGGATCAACTGTAGTACAGCCACAAATGTTCAAATCTAGTGTTGAGTGGACCTGTTAAACTGTTCAGATTTGGCAACGTTCTCTGAAACATAGCTGTCAGGAGAAGATTTATCAAACTGGTGTAAAGTAGAATTGTCTTAGTTGCCCCTAGCAGTCAATCAGATTCCATTTTTCTCCCCCTTAGTGTTTGATTTCCTGCAGCTGCACACATTGGGTGCCACCCAAAGAAGTCTTGGAAAACATGGGCACAGCCATAAGCTGTATCCATGTTTTCCTTGCATCCAACTTGTGCAGCTATGGAGCATCAAACGCTGAGCGTTCTGTTTCAAAGAACGTTGCCAAATCCGAACAATTTCACAGGTCCACTCAACGCTATTCAACTTACTTGTAGTGCTACCACAGGGGAAATTAAGCATTACACAATTGTGTTTTTAGATTAAAAGGCCACCCTCCAGAGCTGGATCCTCCTCGGCAAGCCCTATTTTGTATCTGATTCCCACTATATACAATAGATGATGGTCCACAACAGGGAACTCCCTTCTAGTTACTGAATACTAAATTGGATAATTGAAAAAAAAAAAAATATATATATATATATATGCATGTCAATTCAGATTTGTGTACCTTTCAGGCTTAATGGAAAGTTGGGTGACCAACCCAATGGCTTACTGTGAGGCCCTATGCAGATGGCTGTAATGCAGCTGCGTTTTTGTATATGTAATTCCACCATTTAGTAAGTTCCTTCATGTGAATTTTAGGGTTCAGCATAATATACTTCCAGGTGATTTTTCAAGAATGTGTTCTTTAAATCTGAATTTTGTCAACAGACATTATAGCAGATGAATTGTGAATATTGTCAATTCCAAGGCCCATGGTTATTGTCTGAAACCTCATTGCTCATAGTTTGTGCGTTATATTAATTTTACTTACACAGTATTCCGATGATACATGTAGAAAGATAGGTATTTCAATTTCCAACCAGTGATTACAATTTTCATTAGACTCTGCTTTGATGAGTCTTCTTTGTTTTATTGCACATGCAGCAGCAGATAAGAAGTTCAGTGTATATACCCATGCTGTGTTCTGCTTTCTGAATACATTATATTTCTTCAGATCACATCATAACTGGAAAAAATCCTACCGTCTGAGATACATTGCTGTTTATGCTCTTAGGGATGAATCAGTATTATAGCAAATGAGGAGAATGCAATCAAAGTTTTTCATGAATGTATAATTATGGACCATATCTTAAAGACACAGGCACTTCTTCTGTATATCGTGAATGTACGAGAAACCTCTTTGCCATCAAACAAGTAAGATCACATTGGAACAGCATTATCCTGGGTAATCCTATTTCTTTGTCCTTATATATCCTGGGCAAATCTCATTATATGAAGGACCCATAGACGTTGGCCAATACATGGACACCCCTATTGATTTCAATTCAGATTCTATGGTTTCTGATAAAGGAGAAATGATCACTCAGCAATAGAAGCTAAGGGTTCTAGAATTTTTTATCATTAGAATACCAGTAGTCCAAGAAATTTACCATCTGTTCAACATTACGTTTTACCCGCCATGATGTAAATATACTAATGACATAATTGAGAGTATATCTGAAAAAGCAAAGAAATAATCTAATAGTGTTTGTTGTATGCTAGCTAGATGTCGAGTATTCAGTGAGAGCATAGGATGTGGCAGTCGAGCCTGTGCACTTTCACGTTTTGTGGGACTGAACACCACTCCATTTATAAGGGGGGGGATCCTGTGGAACTTAAGGGTGTTGGCCACTCTAAAGTAAGATTGTTCAGTGTATAGTATTAGTAAGTGCACTCACTGCACTTGCTGACAGCAGTTCCCATAGAGCCTCATAGAGCTAAACCAGACTCCCCTCCTCCAGGCTGTGCTGTCCTGCTCTGTGGTGAGTCTGTCCATAAGATGGCTGACATGGAGGAGCATGTGACCATGCCCCACCCCCCAGTGTCCACCACTGAGTCTGTACATGCCTATGGAGTACACTGGAGGCAGGGCATGGTCACACACTCCTCCATGTCGACCATCTTATGGACACACTCACCACAGAGAAGGGAAGTCTGGTTTTAGCTCTGTGAGGTACACAAGGAGCTGCTGTCAGTAAGGGCTGTGAGTACACTTACTAACAATGTACATTGAATTATTTTGCTATAAAGTGGCCAACCCCTTTAAGAAAACCCCTTTAACATCGCTACTGGTGCCAGTGGTGCCTTGTGCCCATTGCAGGTGCCCCACTGAGCCAACTAGGCTCTACAAAAGCTTTGCAAAGTATATTACAAGTTCATCTATGGACTGATGTGCAGGGTCCAACAAAATAAGAAACACTCTTTGTAATCTTTTTGTACTTGGAAAGGGACCCAACTAAAGATATCATGACTTATATGTCCTATTAGGGTATTTAAATGTTTGTTTTAATAAGAAAACACCTTTAGGGTACAAACCCACACACCGTATACACAGCAGATACGCAACAAATACGCAGCAAATACGCAGCAGATTTGTTGGTACAGATTTGATGCTGTGTTCAGTTATTTAGATATAATCTGCTGCGTTTTTGCTGCGTATTTGCTGCGTGTTTGCTGCGTATTTGCTGCGTATCGCAGCAGTAAATACGCTGCTTATACGGTGTGTGGGTTTATACCCTTATGGTGCGTTCACACCTACAGGATCTGCAGCTGATTTTCTGCAGCAGATTTCATTTAAATAACTGAACACAGCATCAAATCTGCTGCAGATCTGCTGCAGATCCTGTAGGTGTGAACGCACCATTAAGTACCATATGAGTGGAATTAAAATTATTGATCTAGCTTGATAGAATATACTGAAGGTTTTATGTGGTATTTTGAGAGTCATATACTGTTCCCTGCCTCTTGAAGTTGAAAAGCAGCAATACCTTTACAGTAATACGATTCCTTGGACAATAACATTGTTGTCATATTCAGTGGAAGCAATACAAATTAGATCAGCAAAATCATTGTGACAACTTAGAGGGATAAAACAGTTTAGCTACCCGCAGGATCAATGCTATCTGTAGAATACTTGATGGAGTCTTTGTGAAATAAACTAATTTACCCATAGCTAGAATATTTCACGTGCGCTGCTAGAATAAAACGGCCGCATTTAACCCTGAGACCCCCAGCAAGAAAAACAATCTAAACAACAGATTGCTTTGTGCTCAGCAATGAGTTATTATTCAGCTAGAAAGTGCCTGATAATTGGAGGTGTGTGGTCTGTGTGATCCTTTTTGTGATCCTTTTTGTGAACTCCGTGTTCTTATCCCTCTGAGTGCTGTCAAGATTGAAAGAGCTCTGTAAATTATATATTGCCTGGATACACCTGGCATCTTTATGTAGCAAGTATGGAGATAAATTAGGGTTCATTATAATGCTGGGAGCGTGAGCCATTGTGGTACGATGCACAAATCAGCCATTACATTAAAACCACTTAGAGGTGAAGTGAAAAACATTTAGTGACAATGGCTTCTCTCAGCATTTGGATAGATTAGTCAGCAAGTGAACAGTTAGTTTGGAAAGCTGATGTGTTAGAAGAAGTTAAAATTGGCAAGTTTAAGGATTTCGGCGCCTGGGTCACAGTATCTCCAAACAGTAGGTCTTGTGGATTACAAAGAGTTGCAACAGGGCCATGGACACCCAAGGCTCAGTGATGCATGTGGGAAGAATTGGTGTCAAAACATGCAGTGCATTGCAGCTTGTGCAGTATAGTCACAGACAATTCAGAGTATGGCCACCTTAAAAGAATATGGGTACAACGTATGATCTTCTATGTTCCAAACATGCATCAGCTTTAACATGCCGTAAGGGGCAGACAAAGCCTTGAGTATATCATAACATGCAGGCACCATCTCATTTTCCGCTTATGCAGGATGTGGTTATCAGCACCTTTAAAAGATTTCCGTTATCCCTGTTCAACAAGTCATAGACTTTTTCAGACACCTATAAACAGTCCAGAGCCAAAATGTTTCAGGGAAGAAGAAGAAAATGTCATCTCACCTCTGCAAAGTATTAAACATTAAAAATAATAATAAAACATTGGATTCATATTTCATCCATCTCCTTCTTTCTAAAACTTACTGAATGTCAGCTTGAGAGAGTAGAGTGTAGAGAGTATGACGTACCCTGTTACCATGAAGAAACATTGGTCTGCATAGAAGCTGCATTACAACTATTTTTATTTTTGTAGTGATTCATTTTTATATGGAAAAAGTGGTAAAAAATGGTTGATGATGGTGGAGTTAGTCTTTAAGTTCATACCACACAGTGGCATAGCTACCATAGAGGCAGACCATGCAACTGCTATGGGGCCCTATGCGGCAGGGGCCCCTCCAGCGAGACGTGGTCTACCTCCATGTTAGCTATGGCTCACAGCCAGTAGTGGATTATAATAGGGGCGTTTTGGGCAGCAGCCCGGGGCCCTGAGCTCCTGGGGGGCCCATGACCACCCAAAAAGACTTATACTTTCAATGGTGTACTGTCTCCTGGCTACACTTCTGCCATGATTTGCAAAAAAATCACTGTTTTTTTATGGCAATTTTGCACAAATCAGGACATCATGACATTATCTATCCTGTACTATGAACGCCAGGCTAGTGCTTCCATAGTTACAGTGGGGTGGGGGGGCCCAGGCTTGGTGAACAGCCCGGGGCCTATGGTAAAGTTAATCCGCCCCTGCTCACAGCACCCACTGGCTCCGTGCCCTGCCAGTATCTCTGTACCCCCCCAATACTGTTTTGACCCTGTGCAGTCCCTTCTCCCAGCTCCCTGGCGCACCAGTGACGTCAGTTGTGTGCTAGGAATCCGGCAGAAAGGGGTGCCGCGGGACTGCGTCGGTTCATGTGGGTATGGGGTGAGGGTCATACAGGATTCATGAGGCCCTGTACAGTTCCTTGCTATGGGTCCCCATAAGTCCTAGCTACGCCCCTGATACAACACATTGTTACTGTATAATCCAGATTACCACAATTTTGTTAGAAATTCACAGTCAACCATTCATTCAAGACTTTCCTACATCAAGAGTAGATTAAAGGGCTTGTTCATGCGAAGTTTTGTACAAAGGCTTAGGTTGGCCTAAAAATAATTTTGCCTACCCTGATTCCCTGATCCTGCTTATGCTCTCACATACAGAAATGCTATCTCAGTCATTAGCTCTGTGGCTAGCCACTTTTGGGTGTGCTGCAATTCCTGCATGGCATAATGAAAGCTAGAAGCCCTACTCAGCAAGTTTTGGGAAGTGTTGGGGCAGAAGACCTACATGGGGTAGGTGTTGCGGAAAATAACTTCTATGCACAAAAATATTGTGGGTACATGGGGTATACCTTTTTTATTATATTGCAAATTTCTCCTGCCTTATATTTGTGTCATACTGTATTATGGCTTATGATTCTTATGCAATGCCAAGGTACCAGAAATATCTTTTATTTCACTGGAAATGTCATAGGAAACTTAAGAAATCAACAACCTACTAATAAAAGTATGTCAGCGTCTTAAATCATGTCGAATCACAGAGTTATTTTTGAGGTTGGCATTTTTAGTTACGCTCATCGACTCAGGCTGCACTCCATGTTTTTGGACAGAAGATATTTGTTTGGTAGATTTTTTTTTCCAACCATCTGGAAGCTCAGTATCCAAATGCATCTCGTAATACTTTGTGTATACATAACATTAAATAATCCACAGTGGAAGCCAAGATGCTAGATCACCCGTTACTGTTTAACGGGAATTAATGTTTATTTAAGTGGTAGTAACGATTCCGTAGGCCATTGTATGATGAACCGTAAATTATGTTAGTGCTGACAAACCATTGTCCATTAGGCAGAGTTGCTGAGCTAATTTTGGATCGTATGCTATAGTGCTTTTATTATGCACAGGGGTAAATTCATTCCCTAGGCAAACTTAGAAAGAGCTATAGTCATGATGAACGGACAAATTTTTTTGCAGACAAAAAGCTGAATGAACTGCTTTCATACAAAGTTGCACTTCACAGTCGTAGGAAATTCCACTGTCCAGATATTACATTCCCTTGTCTCATTGGGACACTGGTGTTTAGGGACAGTTTTACAGGATAGCACATCATTATAGGCTATAATGCCAACCAGAGATGAGCAAATCTCTTGAAATAAGTTTTAATTTAAGTTCAACGACTGGTTCACATTCAGGCACACCCAGGCTAGGATGATCAATCTGCACCCAATCCACCCAATATTAACTGAGAGGCATCAGGGATCAGTGTACAGGGGCAGGAACTCCTGTCCCTGCACCTGTGCACTAGGCAGCCAAGCATACATGTATGTCTTGCCGCTCACTTAATGTCACAAGCTGCATGCCTCCCATCTTTGACTGAGTGCAAAGAGGGACATAGACACGCCCCAGCCAAACACACATGCCCAAGACACGTCCCCTAACCACACCCAACAGTGCATTGTATTGCTGCTTATGTCCAGGCAGCCCAGCTGACCAGTTTGGCATGCAGGGTATCCCTCACCACTATACGTACAGGAGCAGGGACATGCCTTTGACACAGATCCTTGCTCCTTGTAGATCCCTATGGATCTAGACAAATCCAATTTAAAAAAAAGTCTGACTAAATTTAATAAATATAGAATAAATTCACTCATCTGCAATTTCATTCTTATTGAACCAAAAGGCCACTGCCATTATATCAGCATTAATCATCATTGACTGGATCTAAGTTGCAAGTACCAAGTACCAGTACAGATCTTGCATTGCCTTCCACAATCTTCAAGTAATTCCCTTTACTAAAATTGGATTTATATAACTGTCAGCAACTCTCTAGTGTTGATAGCACCCAATGACAATAACCCAATCTACCAATCTAACGTCAGCTCGAGGGGGAATCAAAGGCTCAGCATATTTTCTTTTAACAATCATGTTCTGTGCTTTACAAAATACAAACTTACTGCTGGTAGAACTTGGAGATAACTGGGGGTTGGTGGTGAAGACCCATGGACAATCCCTTGTGTAGCCTCACACTGCCGCCTCCAGTAGAAAATTGACTATATGCACAAATGAAATCTCCACAGACTATTGCCTTGCTGGACAAAAGCCTTATATCAGAACTCCATAAACCGAGGCTCAGGAAGTATATTAACAATTGAGCTGTATGCACATTATTTCAGGTGAAAGTAAGCAAAAAAACCACAAACTTTTATGTATCTGTAAGTGATGTTAAATATAAATGCACATTACAAAAAAATACATGCAATAAATAATAAATATAATAAAATTTTTCAACATTTCCATTTTCAAAATTCTGTTATAGGTTTCAATTACAGAGAATAAAAGTGAAATGATACATAAAACTGAGGGTTAGAGCAACCTGTAGCCTCAGGTAATTGCATCAGTCGATGTGTCCTTGAGTCCTTGGCAACTTCCATCGAGCTAATAAAACATCTATTCCTACACTGTTCCATGGATTGCGCTGTGTTTTGTTCTATCACAAAGTAAAATGTTCAAGGCTCTTCCCAAAATTTATTCCAGCTGTAAAATTGCATTAGTGTATCTGCGGCCTGCCACCCATCATCTCTGCCAGGGACATATTCCGGCTCATCATCTGTCAATTCTAATTAATGTTTGCTTTTCTGATGCAACATTTAATGTGATGTCAGGATATTAATTATTGCTGAAACACAACAATCTACTATTACAAGCAGTGGGGAGTGAGCACAGACATCAGGGGGGTGCTGTGTCAGAACTCTCTAGTAACTCATCATAGATCACCCCCATGTCTCTGTAATGATCCTCCAAAATTTGTATCCATGAAAAAAAATGTCAGCATAAAGTTTTAAAGTGGCAATGACTTCTCTTACTGGGCTCATTTACAGTTGATATGCTCACCCCTCCATAGAGACAGAAACCATCTTCTGCTCCGATCTGTTTCTATGACGTCTCTCACTGTTAGGGTCCTTTTACATGGATAGAATGTGCGTTCCTAGAGATGCTTGTTTACCCGATAATCAGTCCATGTAAAAGACCCAGCAATCAGCCGATGATCAGCAAGTTCAATAGCTAATTGAATCTTTTCTGCGGCCATATTATTGTAATTGGTTAAACAGGGGATGTGTGACCGATAATACATTTGAATGGCATGAACTATTCAGAAGACAGGCCACATGATTTGTTGAATCTGGTGAAGGCTTTGCCAATGAGTGCTAAACTTGCTGATTGGCACTCTTTTGCAGCCTTAAAGGGGTACTCCAGAGCAACAAAAAAAAAAGGACAGAGGTGGTAGCAGAGAGCACTGTGTCAGACTAGAAAGAATACACCACTTCCTGCAGGACATACAGCAACTGATAAGTATAAATTAGAAGTAATTTACAAATCTGTAAAACTTTCTAGGACCAGGTGGTTTGAAAACATTTTTCTCCAGAGTACCCCTTTAACTAAAGCAGTGTAAAAGGACTCCCAGACTCCCAATGGAGCCCAATGTCTATTCAGGATGTAAGGGGACCTCTCCCTCATCTACCCAGCCCTAAGGCCTTGCCAACAATAGACCCAAGCAAGGCGATAATTTGCCCGATCGCACGATTGACGATTTTGAATGAACAATGGTTTTTTTTATAACGATCAGCGTTTAGCTGGAACGATACATCGTACGGAAAAATCGTTTTGCGATCGCTTAAGCCTATCTCACACATAGGGAAAATCGTTGAAAGACTGTTTACACTGAACGATCTGTGATTTTTTTTGCGAACGATCAACGATGATTTGAGAACATGTTGAAAGATCAAAATAAACGATTTCTCGCTCGTCGCTTGATCGTTCGCTGTGTTTACATGTACGATTATCGTTCAAATTCGATCGTTATCGTGCAAATTCGAACTATAAATCATTCCGTGTAAGAAGACCATTAGTCTTCTTGAACTAGCAACCAACAGTGACAGAAGTTTGGGACGTGCAGCTGACAAATTCACTTTAATAGGCAGAAGTAGTATTTTGGCAGACATAGGTAGAAATTTCTTGATGCCTGAATGGGACAAAATCCCCTCAGCCACATAAGAAAACATCAGTTTTATCAAGAACACATGTTTGGTTTTGGATCCTGCTATAGATTTTATTATTGGCAAGTTAGTTAAACCACTGCCAGCAAGTAATATTGTATATCCCCTGCAGTGGTTTACTTTCTAAAACGGATGATAAATGGGTTATCTTATCTTCATGAAACACGTTGGTGAGGATTTATAAAAGGGCATGAATGTAGTTGCTGCATCAAGGGTAAAAAGCATAAAAAAACATAGTAAATCTGGTGTAGGCTATGTACCCCCTCCACGTGTTTTGTGTTGTTTAATGGAACACTGTATATTGTATTGGCAATATATTTCAATAAATTCTCTTTATTTTTCAGTATCACTCTCTGCGGCTAGCCCTGCATACTTTAGAGGATTTACACTCATTGCACTGAAGGAAGGCAAAGATGGGGAAAAAGAAGAAGATCATGCCGGGTCTTTTCAGGTGAGAAATTCAAGTTGTCTCAAATGTCTCTTGACAGTCAGGGCTCGTCCTATTTTCAGTCAATCATAAGTGCCTCGGGCTACACTGCAAGATGCACTTTACATTTTATACACCGCTTCAGTTCAGTGGAAGAAAATATTAAATGAGAGATTGTTACATTGCAGTGCAGTCTTATCTTTCCCAGGTCGTCACTTAACCCAGTTTCGGGACATTCATTTACATTATTTGGCATAGCATTGCTCTTAGTATGCCTTTTTTATGCCAAAATCTATAGGAAATTATGTTCAATTTTTTTTTTTTCTTATTACGAGGTATTTTTTCAAAAACTAAAAAGCCCAAGTTGGTCTCCATACGCATCATGATTTTGGAACATGTAAGAGGTATACACATACTTTGGAATACCTTCCAAAAAATGTAAACATATATTGTGGCAAAAGCAGACCACGCTTTTGAGTTCCACAGACTCTCAGGAAATGGACTGAACGTATTCATTAGTGGACCACATTTGGTAGAGCTGTGTGAAGACTAATTTGGAAGACTAAAATGGAACACAATGTAGCTTTCATTGATACTAGAGATGAGTGAAGCAAATGCAGTAAAGCAAGATTCACTGCGATTCGGGCCGTCAATTTGCTTTGTTCTGTAAAGTAAATTCATTCATCAAGGAAACAAAATGGCGTTTGCACACGCTGTTTGGAGCATCAATGGGCAGGAGAATGGGATTAACCATAATCCCTAGCACCTGTCCAATCAGCTGCAGGCCCCTCTTTGATGTCAGCATCTCCCCTTCCCCCTCTATATAAGGAGGTTTGGTACCAGAGGTGGCCAGTCAGCTGTGTGCGGAGGAGAGAGCAAGATGGCAGAAGGCAGTTAGAGCAGAGCAGGGAGAGACTAACTGAGCGATTTATGGACAGAGAGGAGTGGATAAGAGGGCTCATTGTGGGTGATTTTGTGTTGTAGCTGTTAACCAAGTGTCCAGATTACCAAGTAACTGGGAGCCTATAGAAATTCACTGGGACCAATGAAGACACAGTCCTTATTATTCACTCATTGGGCACTGTACATTCCTGTAAACTCCTATTGAGTTATACCAATTTACTGGGATCAGTGAACTGAGTGTGCACCTTACATATTCAGTGGTCACACTCCACTGTCCTCCCATTCCTCCAAAAGATCCTGTGAGTACCCTTTTACAACAACAGGCATTAACAAATTTGTCATTCTGTAATAGTCCCAGTACTGTAGCTACTATAGTTTCGCTGTTTTATTGAAATTCAATAAGATTCAATTCACGAATATTAACAAATTTGACCCAAAATTTGCAAACCTTGCGAAACAAATTTCCGTCTGATTCGCTCATCTCAAATTTTTACCATTTTGGGGTTCATGACTTTTTGATCACTAAGATATTGATGCTAAGATCGTTATGGTTATGATTTTTGTACAATGTTTCTTATTTTTTAATATTCTATTAAAACTTTTTTTAACATTTTGATATAGTCCCATGAGGGGACTTGAAAATGATGATGATGGTATTTAGGTCACAGTTCCAGGTTCAGAGTTGTATCTGATTCCATCAATTACAGCAGGAGCCTGGCTTTGTGTACTAGCCACACTCCTGTTACATGTTTTTATACCAAAAGCATGATGAGGCTAATTACCATAAAACACAATTACTTTATTATAAAATATACAAGTGAAAGTGTACAGGTTAGCAGGTAATAAAAATCTGTTTACATTTATTTTCCTCTACGGTGAGTATCTTACAACCAGTCATTGTATTTACTTGCACACAGGTTAATTCCTCTCTTTTACTGTCACCCACAATGGGAGTAGTAGTACCAGCCCATTAACACAAAGATGCCCTCCTGAGGAAGCCAATCACGCGAAACGTGTGTTGAGGGGGATCTGGTGGCAGAGGTGCACAGCAGCAAGATAGATGGGTGAGTGATTGGGTCGCCATATTATGGATATGCATTTGTGTTAATGGGCTGGTTCTACTACTCCCATTGTGGGTGACAGTAATAGAGAGGAATTATTCTGTGTGCAAGTGAATAAAGGACTGGTTGTAAGATACTCACCGCATTTGAATTTTGGTGTTTTTCTTGTATATTTTATAATAAAGTCATTGGGGGACATTTATTAAACTAATTGCGCCTGTTTTTAGTCTAATATATCCAGTTTGCGCTCAAAATAAATCTAATATGAATTTATGAAGCTTTTTTAGACAAAACTATCCAAATTAGATGCGACTTTTTGAATTAGATTTTTTGTTGTTAATTAGATCGAAAGTGCGCTGGAATTCTTATTTAGCTAAATTTATTAACTGCTTAATTTTTTTAAAAAGTCGCATATATTGGCGCATCCCTACGTCTGCTCCGAACCAGGTGAATTTATTAGACTAATTAAAAGACCATTATTTTTAAGACACATTTACTATGCTATTAGACAATTTACATACATTTGACTAAACACATTAGATTGGAAATTATGCCAAAACATCTTTGACAAAATTGTGTTTTTAGATTTGTTAGTAAATATCCCCCATTGTTTTTAATGGTAACTAGCCTCATCATGCTTTTGGTATAAAATCTATGTTGTAGAGGTGTTGATGTTCGTTCACACTACGTATATTTCAGTCAGTATTGCAACCAAAACAAGGAGTGGATTAAAAACACAGAAAGGCTCTGTCCACAAAATGTTAAAATTGAGTGGATGGCCGCCATATAACAGTAAATAACTGCCATTATTTCAATATAACAGCCGTTGTTCTAAAATAACAGCAAATATTTGCCATTAAATGGCGGCCATCCACTCAATTTGAACATTGTGTGAACAGATCCTTTCTGTGTTTTCAATCCACTCCTGGTTTTGGTTGCAATATGAGGACCACAATACTGACTGAAATATACTTATACTGACTGAAATATATGTAGTGTGAACGCAGCCTGAGGCTGGGTTCACACTACGTATATTTCAGTCAGTATTGTGGTCCTCATATTGCAACCAAAACCAGGAGTGGATTAAAAACACAGAAAGGCTCTGTCCACACAATGTTGAAATTGAGTGGATGGCCGCCATATAACAGTAAATAACTGCCATTATTTCAATATAACAGCCGTTGTTCTAAAATAACAGCAAATATTTGCCATTATATGGCGACCATCCACTCAATTTCAACATTGTGTGAACAGATCCTTTCTGTGTTTTTAATTCACTCCTGGTTTTGATTGCAATATGAGGACCACAATACTGACTGAAATATACCCACTAAACTGTATGCCCAGTGGCTCAATAAACTGTGTACAACTGTGTACAAACAGCGAGAAGTTCTATGTAGAATTCTCTATGATAAAAATGCAGCACAGAATATTGCACCTAAACCCAATGTAGTGTTAAAAAGTGCATACTTAGTTTAAGCTCAACTTTATAAGCTTGGATAATATACTTAAATGTGGAAAGCATATAAAGTTCATCATCCCCTAAGGAGAATGCACTAGAACTGGAGCTAAGCTGTCTAAGCGGATAATGGATGCAGATTGCCTACTGAGTTTGTCTGTGTCGTGCAGAAGATTTCCCATAAAATAATTCATGGATCTTCCACAGCATTAGACATAGAATTTGAGAAAAGAGATGAACTCTAAAGCAAAGATCCATCTGGGCCCCCATTGTGGAGTTGGCTTTTGCCCCCAAAAGCACTTTAAGCAACTACACAAAAGGATGATGGTCCACCTTTGGGTTAAAAAATTAAATTCCCAAATTTGAAAATGTACAAGTATTTGTCTTCAGTGCATCTGAACAAAATAAAGAAAAAAAAAATTATTTTATATATATATATATATATATATATATATATATTTATTTATTTATTTTTTAGTTATTGGGGATTCCATTAAGGTAATACGCCATAGACTCCCCTTTAGTTAGGATCATGCTTTTCCAAGATTACCAAGGCCTCTTCATTCTTCCGGAGTAAACTATTTCTCACCACAAATAAACCACAAGACCATCGTTGACGTGTTGTTTTAAAGATCGGAAGTTATTGAAAGAATTCTTTGGCAGGATTGAGTTTTCTTCAAAAAGAACTAAAATGGGGAAAAGTAAAAGCTATAGTATTAAAAGGCCTGAAGCTACAGAACTTACTGGAAAGACAGGGAAAATAAACTTTTCCAACATCTGGACACTTCTAATTATGTGAAAATGTAAATCAGTATATATATGTATGTTTTTATATTTATATATTTATTTATTTATATATATATATATATATATATATATATATATATATACACACACACACACACACACACACAGTGGTACCTTGGTTTAAGAGTAACTTGGATTAAGAGCATTTTGGTTTAAGAGCTCACAGTTTTTCAAAATTGTGACTTGGTTTAAGAGCATTGCTTTGGTTTAAGGGCTCCCTGTACTGGATGGGAGGGGGAGTGGGGGAGGGGCATGGTCTGCATAGTGGGGTCTAGAGCACTGTACTCTGACCCAGGAAGTCTCCCTCACCTACCAAATCATAGCAGATCTACTTCAGGCTGGGGATTACATCAGGGGACAGGGCTGTGGAGGTAATCTCTTCATAGCTGTAACCCCTCTCTTCCCCGGACAGAGAGTGCTGCATGTATGGACCCACATCTGCCCTGCTCATTCCTTCATGCTCCCTGTAGTCCCTGTCAGCCCTTGTGTTTCCCATCCTCTCCATTCCTGCTATAATGTGCCTGCACTCACACTCAGCTATTAACTTTGCTGCTATAATATGCCTGCACTCACACTCAGCCATTGTGGGGATCTGCAGTTCCATCCTGTATCTACAAACTGATGCTGTTTTTTCAGGTTTCAGAATAAAAAAATCATTATTTTTGGGATGGGGAACCAATTGTCTGCATTTCAGTGATTTCTTATGGGAAGTTTTGCTTTGTTTTAAGAGTGGATTTGGATTACAAGCACAGTCCCGGAACAAATTATGCTCATAATCCAAGGCACCACACACACACACACACACACACACACACACACACACACACACACACACACACACACACACACACACTTTTTAGCTACATTTTAAGAAGGACATAATACCAAATATGTTTATTTATTAGTTTTTACATATTTTATTTGTAAATTGGGATGTGATCTTAACTTATTTGGGGAGGGGCTTTGTTATATATTTTTAAGTACTCCTAGAGAACTATTACATGCAATTAATCAATTGCTTGTAGTGGTCAATGCTATGCCATTGTAGGCAGACTGTATGAGAAGATCACCAATCTGACCACACAGAGGCCAGTATTGTACATTCTGCAGTGAGGGATATCAATTGGGACCCTCTATATGACACTACTGTCACTAATATTTAAACACCTTGATTGTATAAGGGGTGAATGGTAGGGGTGTCAGAGTGATCACTGCTGCCCATCATTGGCTCTCTATGAAGCAAGCTTAGCCCCTGGGCTTAATAGTGAACCGGACACTTAAGGAGTTAAAGGAGAGTTCCCATGAAATAAAAAAAACAGAAAGGCAGGGGTGTGTGGAATCCTAATAAACAAAGTGTAGTTACTTATCCTCTTGCCCCGTAGTGCTGCTCCCGGGTCTCACTAACAGCCACCAGCCTCCTGCACCTCTTCCAGCTGAAACATCACGTACCTGATTGATGGATTACCTGCTCAGCCAACCAGTAACTGGGGCTGGACATTGCCCTAGTCACTGACTGGTAAATACCTACCTCCTCTTGCTCCCATTCTACCATCTGGTGCACTGGTGAGTAGTTACACTTTGTTCACACTTGTGTTGCTTGGCAGCCCCATTCTCTGCCGGCGGTGCCTGCGGGGTGTGGGGGGCCCATGCGGTTTGGTCCTGTGACAGTGGGGTTGCATGGCCATTCTGTGCCCCCCCCCCCTCCCCTGTTGGCGTTTTCTTGGCGGGGTTGGCGGAAACAGTTTTTAGAGTAGGGAGCCAGAAGACCTGCACGCTGTACATGACGCAATAGGGTTTGATCAAATTATATACCAACATTCTGGCGTTGTTTTTTAAATGTAGCCGAGAGGCATTAGTATCAGCCATGGGTGTGAGGTGCAGCCGCTTCTTTTTCTTAATTTTTGCACTTTCTTTATTAAATTCCCACACCTCCCCCACACCCCACCTGCCTTTTTTGTTTTATTTCATGGGAGTTCTTTGAAGTTGAGAAGGAGAGATATTATATGCTGTATACTTTTTGACAAAACAGTGCCATATCTTTACACAGGTTTACGCAATATTGCAATTTATATCAATTTGCCTTAAAGGAGCTGATCGCAACATCTGATATAACATTAATGAACAAGTGTCGTACTGACAACACACCTGCCATGTTTATCTGTACAAATCATTTCAAAAGCAGACTCAGCTACCTTTAACTACCAAACTCTCATATGCCATAAATAACATTGAAATAAAGTTACATGGTTAAGTAGTTTGAAAAGCCAAATTTCCAAAAAGTCAAACCAGAGGATGGAAGAGGTTTTCACTGTTCCACCTGCAGCCCAAATACATGTGTGTCACCATTTATCTCTGTGTTCTGTATTATTTATCCTGCTGCACTACATGCTGTATACTTGTTAAGGCTAGGTTCACACTCTGTATCTGTGCGGCTGTATTGCGGGCGGTAAATCATCGGCCGGATTTTTCCGGTTCATGCGTACGCTGGAAAGTATACGATATACGGCTGCACAGTGCACACTATGTATGAATCTACGGCCTGATCGTAAACGGACCCGTAAAAAATGAACAAGACCATTGTTTGCGGCTGGAAATGCGGCCGTGGATTGACAGGCGGTTCGTACGGAGTACTTCAAAAATAGCCGGCAATGATGCCGAATGCCGATGCCTCTAATAGTTAATATATTAAATTAATAAAACACATTTTCTTTGTAATAAAGTCCCTTTCGTTGTTCAATAATTTCATTCTAACGAATCCATCATTGTGCAATTAAATATACTGTTAAAATAAATATATATATAAATAAATATATATTTATATATATATTTATTTTTTGACAGTATATTTAATTGCACAATGATGGATTCGTTTAAATTAAATTATTGAACAACGAAACTGATTTTATTTAAACGAAAATGTGTTTTATTAATTAAATATTAATTAGTACAGGAAGCTCCAGTAAGCCGTTAATTCATATTGCCGGCAATAGAGCATTCTGTACTAATCATCACTTTACTTTAATTAAAACATCAAATGTTTCTTCTAATTATGTTATCACAATAGCATTATTAGAAGAAACATTTAGAATTATATGTGTGCTCAGCTGATTGGCTGATCGGCTGAGCGTACATATAATTAGCGGGTCCGCAGCACAGTGACTTCATTGTGCTGCAGACCAGCGAAGAGGACACATCGGGGTGAGTATAGAGCTCTCCCCACCCCCTGCCCAGCACTGCACCCCTCCCAGCAAGGAAGGGGGGTCACTTAACCCCTTCCTTGCTGGGATGGGTGCAGTCTGACATCAGTCTGGCCCCCAAAGGGTTAAGGGGGATGCAATACATCCTCCCTTAACCCCTTGGGGGACAGACTGTAAGCAGCGATCTGTAAAGATGCTGCATACTGTTAGGTGCACAACACCGCTCACAATAATAGGTGTTGTGCTCCTGTTTGTGTGTTTTTTGTGTGTTTCTCCCTTTTTGTTTTTTAGATATCGGTATCCTGTGGATTACGTCGGATTACGTGGACTACGTCGATGACCAGCGGTTGTTTGTTGTTTTTTTTTTTTTATAAAATGGTCAATGAGGGGTGTGGGGGTGTTTTTATTTGAATAAAAAAATTTTTTTAACTTTTGTTTTGTCTTTATTTCTTTACTTTATAGACTTAGTAGTGGAAGCCGTCTAATAGACGGAATCCATTACTAAGTCGGGGCCTTGTGTTAGCCGGTATAAAATGGCTAACACTAACCCCCCATTATGACCCCAGTACCCAATGCCACCAGGGGTACTGGGAAGAGCCGGGTGCCAGTGGTCCCGGAGCGTCAAAATTGGCGCTCCTGGACCGGGCGGCAGCAGGCTGGTAAGAATTAGGCTGGGGAGGGCCTAAAACAATGGCTCTTCCCACCCTGGTGTTACCAGGCTGCTGTCGTTTGGTTTTTAACCCGGCTGGTTATAAAAATAGGGGGGACCCTATGCGGTTTTTTTTAATTATTTATTTATTTAAAAAAAAACCCGCATAGGGTCCCCCCTATTTTTATAACCAGCCGGGTTAAAAACCAAACTACAGCAGCCTGGTAACACCAGGGTGGGAAGAGCCATTGTTTTAGGCCCTCCCCAGCCTAAATCTTACCAGCCTGCTGCCGCCCGGTCCAGGAGCACCAATTTTGACGCTCCGGGACCACTGGCACCCGGCTCTTCCCAGTACCCCTGGTGGCATTGGGTACTGGGGTAATAATGGGGGGTTAGTGTTAGCCATTTTATACCGGCTAACACTAGGCCCCGACTTTGTAATGGATTCCGTCTATTAGACGGCTTCCACTACTAAGTCTATAAAGTAAAGAAATAAAGACAAGACACAAGTGAATTTTTTTTATTATTCAAATAAAAACACCCCCACACCCCTCATTGACCATTTTATAAAAAAAAAAAACAACAAACAACCGCTGGTCATCGACGTAGTCCATGGAATCCGACGTAATCCACAGGATACCGATATCTGAAAAACAAAAAGAGAGAAACACAAAAAACACACAAACAGGAGCACAACACCCATCATTGTGAGCGGTGTTGTGCTCCTTACAGTATGCAGCATCTTTACAGATCACTGCTTACAGTCTGGCCCCCAAGGGGTTAAGGGAGGATGTATTGCATCCCCCTTAACCCCTTGGGGGCCAGACTGATGTCAGACTGCACCCATCCCAGCAAGGAAGGGGTTAAGTGACCCCCCTTCCTTGCTGGGATGGGTGCAGTGCTGGGGAGGGGGTGGGGAGAGCTTTATACTCACCCCGATGTGTCCTCTTCGCTGGTCCGCAGCACAATGAAGTCTCTGTGCTGCGGACCGGCTCTTTATATGTGCGCTCAGCCGATCAGCCAATCAGTTGAGCGCACATATAATTCTAAATGTTTCTTCTAATAATGCTATTGTGATAACATAATTAGAAGAAACATTTGATGTTTTAATTAAAGTAAAGTGGTGATTAGTACAGAATGCTCTATTGCCGGCAATATGAATTAACGGCTTACTGGAGCTTCCTGTACTAATTAATATTTAATTAATAAAACACATTTTCGTTTAAATAAAATCAGTTTCGTTGTTCAATAATTTAATTGAAACGAATCCATCATTGTGCAATTAAATATACTGTCAAAAATTTATATATATATATATATAAATATACATTTATGTATATATATATTTATTTTAACAGTATATTTAATTGCAAAATGATGGAATCGTTTAAATTTAATTATTGAACAATGAAAGGGACTTTATTACAACGTTAATGTGTTTTATTAATTCAATATATTAACCATGGGAGGCATCGGCATCGGCATACTGCAGAGGATCGCAAACCCGGTAATAGCGATTCCTGTAAACTGTTTCCCTGCTTTCCCAGATGCATCCAGAGGTGTTTGCATCACTTTCTTAAGATTTTATTTGTTATTTTCAGTTGAACCAGATTTCCAAGTAAATGACCGTATGTTTTCAGCCGCATGTCTATTTTTTCCCACGGCCGTAGTTTCAGCCGCACATTTACAGCCGCATAAAAAATACAGCCGCACACATACATAGTGTGAACATAGCCTAAATGTCTAAAATATCAAACTTAGCCCATGATAACATCTCAATAACAGTTCTATTACATTGTATTTACATCCGTTAACATGATTGTACGTGGATACCTGTACCTGTGGCATCCTATGAGGGCTTCATAGGCCTTTAGGTTGGCAGTGGAACTTTAGCTCTAGCACAGGCAGAAATGTTACCACAGCTTTATAATGTGGCCCTGCTTTGTATTTCACTGAAGTTGGAAACATGTAGAAGTATCTTTTCTTCTATGAGCCTTTTAATACAATCTTTAAAGACTGAGCAAATGAACTAGGGGAAAAATATGTTTGTTTAGTTGGCAGAAAGCACTAGTATCCAAGGTGGGAGGCAATAGACAAATTGATTAATGGTTTAGCTAAATCACAGAAAAGCACAAAGGTGCAGAAAATACAATTTAATACCAAAAGTTCAAAACAATACAATTAGGTCACACTAATCCGATGGTACAATAGAGGATTAATGGCAAAGAAGTAACCTCGGCAGGAAAAATAGAGTCATTATTTCTGATGGATTGTAACTCTGAAACACTGCAGGCAGAACCTGGGGGATGTTGGGTTGTGTATTGTGCTTAACAGCAAAAAGGAGAATTCTGAATTCTAAACCTAAAATGAGTCTATTATAGGTTGTCTATAGGTAGGCCTATGTTCTCCTAGTGTTTGGGATCTTGAAAATGACTTAACCATAGTCTTGTTTACCAGTATTAACAGATACACTCATCTTCTATTAAAAGAGCTGTTTAGTATTAGAAAATCATAGATGCTTTTGTACAAAAACAGTGCTATACCTGTTTATAGGTGGTGTGATATTAGATTCCAGCCCGCATGTTAAAGGAAAGTTGGTCCATTTTCAAAAAAGGGCAGGGGGGAATGTAATAATGAGTGTCCCATCCCAGTCACTGACGTGTAAGCACCGGAGATCCCAAAGCCCGGCAGGGGTCTTGAAGTGGCGATCGAGGGCTGAAGAGGCATGGGGAGAGGTGAGTTAATACTGTTTGTTACTTGCAAGGTACAACCTATGCACAGGTGTAGAAGAAAGCAATGTGTTTTTAAAATCTTGTGCAACCATTTAAAAACCAAAGCTATTTTTCTTTAAAACTAAAAACTCTAGATGTTATGAAGCACATATCTAAAATATGTCAACATGGTCTTTAACCCTTAGAGGACCGGGCCAATTTAAATGTTTGCGTTTTCGTTTTTCCCTCCTTGTGCTTAAAAGGCCATAGCACTTGCATTTTTTCACCTAGAAACCCACATGAGCCCTTATTTTTTGTGCCACTATTTTTACTTTGCAATGACAGGCTAAATTTTTTCATAAAGTACATTGCGAAACCAGAAAAAAATTCAATGTGTGGTGAAATTGGGAAAAAAAAACAACGCATTTGTTTAAATTATTATTTTTTTTCGTTTTTACGCCGTTCACCCTGGGGTAAAACTGACTTGTTATATATGTTTCTCAAGTTGTTATGATTACAACGATATGTAACATGTATAACTTTTATTGTTTTTGATGGCTTCTAAAAAATTCAAACCATTGTTAACAAATATATGTTCCTTAAAATCGCTCTATTCCCAGGCTTATAGCGCTTTTATACTTTGGTCTATGGGGCTGTGTGAGGTGTCATTTTTTGCGCCATAATGTGTTCTTTCTATCGGTACCTTGATTTCACATATGCGACTTTTTGATCGCATTTTATTACAAAATTTCTGCATTTTAAGCGACCAAAAATGTGCAATTTTGCACTTTGGGATTTTTTTGCGCTTACGCTATTTACCGTGCGAGATCAGGAATGTGATAAATTAATAGATTTTTATTGATAATAACACTTTTTTTTTTTTTTTACACTTATACTAGAGGCCCCCCTGGGGGACTTCTTGTATAAGTACACTGATCTCTCATACAGATTTATGCTGCATAGGGGGCATGCAAAAATATTTGTATCTTGTAGTGGCCAATGTGCATTAACCGATGATTCTCAAGGGTTGTAGCTGCCAGATCATAAATAATAAAAATCTACATAGAACAAACTCTTTTAATAGAACGTTAATTTACAGAACTCAGCTCTGTCACATCTCTAAAATCCTTGCAAATTCTTTTGCAGTACAGTTGCACTGCCTTAATATCTTTTTCAAGTATGCCTATTTAGAAGAACGTGACACATGCATATATCATAGACTTTTATGTACCCTGAACAGCTGGAAGATAACACCATCATTAACATATATCTTGAGTTCTCATTAGATGCAATATTTCCATGTTACTAACTGTTACAGGACAATAAAATTAATGTTTATCTGGCAAATGATTATGTAAATGATGTTTGATGCCCTTTCTTTCATAATTGAATCTTTGAGTCCATTGCAATCTTCCCATCTGTGCAGTCCATGGCCTTTGCTTATCTGCTCTCACGGTCTTGGGCATTCCATCCTATGTTGAGTTTAGCTTGTGTATATACGATGATATGAGTGTGTTAAGGGTCACTGTTCTTGCTCTTCCTCTAAGAATCTCTAGGAATTGTTAAGATTCTTTGCACGGTTTCCTGTGACCTTACATAACATATTTTTTTTTCTCTTCGAACATCTATGTAAAATGGAACATGTTGTGCTTCTAAATTAGGAATAAACTCTATTTCGTACATGAATAATGTTACTGTAATTAAATACTAAGGTTATGATCACATCCGTACAAAGTTCACATTGTACAGCCTAATAAAAGAGGTGATTATTGTAAATTTCCCTGTAAAAATGTAGATGATTTGTGATACTATTATAGCGACATCTAGACCACAATGTGTGGCTTGCAAGGTAATCTTGTCTACTAAGTAGAGAAATCAGCAGGGGATCCCCACTTTTTATCATCGTTGTTTTAAGGTACAACAATATGTTTTGATTTATTTCTTAGTGTATCTTTATAACAGTCAATGGTCTGTTTTCTGATGTAAAGCTCCAAATGCTGGCATGGACAAAGAGTTAGCCACAAAGAGTTAGGCAGTGGTTTGCCATTGCTTTAGCCACTTATTGGCTAAACAGGTATTTCCATGTGTTAAAAGGAACACCGGGAAGCTCTGATCAGCAAGGACCAGATGCTATTCCATAGAAGTTTACAATTAAAGGAAAAGTCCAGCAAGTTGACAAATAAAGAAGTTCTACTTACTGATCCCTGTGCCCTCGCAGCGGTGCATTACTTCTCCCCGCCCGCCTCTTGAATCTCCTGGTCATGGAATACCATGACCTGGGCTCAGCAATGCCAATTCAGCCAGTCAGTGATTGGGGCAGGACAGTGCAGCAGTCACTGACTGGCCCTTCCTAATGGGTTGTGATGACACTGTAGGGGCATGGGACATGTAAGGGCCATATTACACAGAGCGATTATCGGCTGAATAGGCCAGACTTGACCGAATATCACTCAATGTAATAGAGACAATGATCAACCAATTAAACGATTGTTTCTTTAGGCCCAGACCTAAAAACATTGGCCGCATAATGCACATTGTTATGTGTAATAGTGATGCGCGGACCACAACTGACGATTGCCCAAACAGTAAATTTTTCACCTGTCCATGTTTCTTGCCAGTGATTGGCTAAGCGGCCAGGCCGCTCTGAAGCCACAGCATGCAGGGCCAGGATGCATACAGAGTGAAGAAAAAGACCGGGAGTGTAAACAGGTGAAATATGTACTGTTTGGGCAAAGGCTGCACGCCGGACATTGCTAATGATGTCCTGCAGCTCTAGCTAAATGATTATCGGGCCGTGTAATAGGCCCAATAAACAAGTGCCGATCTAGCAGATTGGCAATCGTTTACATTATTAATTGGGCCTTCATCGGCCAGTGTAATAGGACCCTAAGTAAAGCTTCTTTATTATGTTCCCACACCCCCTGCCTTCAGTTGTTGTGTCATTTTGGCTGAAGTTTCCCTTTTAATGGTGCGTTCACACCTACAGGATCTGCAGCTGATTTTCTGCAGCAGATTTCATTTAAATAACTGAACACAGCATCAAATCTGCTGCAGATCTGCTGCAGATCCTGTAGGTGTGAACGCACCCTAACACAAATTATCCAACAAGAAGAGTTGGAAGTTTACTGACAGGATCACTCATCAGTAACAGAACTGCAGGGTGCTTACTCCCAAGCACCCACTGTGATCAGCTGTTCAGTTCCGCAGTACACAATTAACAGAGTTTACGTCTGTTCATTGTGTAGCGGTGACAATGCGCAACTGCAGCTTAACTCCTATACATTTGAACGGAAGCTGAGCTGCAGTTACACATTTGCAGATGCCGATATCCCACCAAGTAAATTTTGTCCAAAATCCCCTTATAACTACAAACAATATTCTTAATGGAAACCTTTTTAATTTTCTTGCATAATGGAAACCTTTTTAATTTTCTTGCATAATGACCCTTTTATTCTTTTTAATATCCTCTTGTCTACATCAAACTGCATCCTTTCATCTCACAGTCTCATAAGAGACAATAGGGTCCTATTAAATGGGGTGATTTAAGGCTGCCAGGGCCAGTCACCATATTGATTGGCCAAAAAAATCAACGGCCATTGGCAGCACATGTCCCTGTGTGAGAAGGGAGGTGTGTTCTACAACTGAGAGCAGCAAAGGGGAAAACATGCAGCCCTCCTTGCACAATGCTTGAACCATGTAAAGACTCTCTAAATATCAGCACTTGTTTACAACAAATATTTGCATACAGCCTATGGCTAGGTTCACACTATGTAAAAACAATGGCCGTATGTCATAACAACGGCCGTAGTCATAAAATATGGATGTTGTTTTTACATAGTGTGAACCTAGCCTATTGTGGAATTCTGAGATAGACAAGCGTCCCCTGTTTAGGACCTGCCCTCCTTATACAGACAACTCATTGATTTGAACAAAAATTGCCTAATGCTTGATTTCCCATGTGTTGGTGCTGCAAAGATATTAAATTCTTCTATCTAATGGCGGGTAGCCTGAACATTAGGGATGCTTTGTGATCAGATTATTGTAGAAGCACATTCACACTAGTAAGAATTGACCATATTGGAGAACCTTTTTAAGGTTGCACCATCAAACTAATTGATACAGGACTACTTTTGACAAAGGGTTAGTAATGGCAATGGCCATAACGTGGAAAGTAAGTAGAAAAAAATCACATCATGTGTTTAGCTCCAAATTCAACCAGCCTCCCAATGATCTCACTGTCCGCTGAACAGAGAACATTTTGAAGCACAGGGGTCAATATTTCATTGGATGAAGTTTTCAGTCTTTGGGATTTAACAGCAGGCTTGGAGTAACACTGTAATTTATTTCAGCAGCTAACATCTTGAACCAGAACTTGCCACTAGATGATCTGAATCCTGCAAAATGTGAAAACTTTTTTCTTTCTGAAGGAATATGACTGCTTTTAAAAAATAAAAAAGTGTGTATGTATGAATGGGCAGAATCCTGGGTTCCAATGCAGATTTGGTAAAGACCTCCACCTTGTGTCTTTTTTATGTTACAGAAGGTCCCAGGCATCCAAACTTAGGGCCCTATTACACTTTTATTTTTAAATAAAAGTCATTTTTAAATGATTAACAACTAACAATAAACTATTTAAAATGACCGTTTTGGCTAATGACCTTAAATCGTTCACCCTATTACACAAAACGATACTCGTTACTACGAATAGTTCTTGTGATCGTCCTGTCCTTGCTGATGCTTCGCTTTAGCGCTATTACACCTACAGATCATTAAACATGATTGTTCAAGCAGGTGGGGCGAATACCTTTTTTCTAAAGTATCACGCATCTTGTTTCTCTGGTGGAAAGGCGTGTAGTCTTTAAAGAAACACATGTGGCCAAATGTGGCCTTTTTTTGCCTTTTTTAGTGCAGAATATATCAATTTTTTATTTATTTATTTTTTTATATATTATATGAACACATATCTTCGAATATGTTCGTAATCAAGCTTTAAATAGTAAGGATTCAAAATTTTAGTAAAAATCTCGCCTGGTTCAACAACCACCATTCCTATTCGGCGCCCAAAAATTTCAAATAAACATGTCAGGAATCTGCAGTAGCCTTGTCTGAAGTGGGCCTGGTGTTTGGCTTTTGTGTCCCACCCCCGATTGCTTCTCAGCTTCCGGACATGCAGGAGTTAAGCTAAGAAGCTTCTGGGCCTGATTTTACACCTGTCTGGTCTCTGTGATTGACTGGTTTCTCTGCCTGTCTGCAGCCTGGAGAATCAGAGCGCCGGTCCAATGAGGATTCGGACCGGGCTCTTGCTCAGTATATAGCAAAGCAAAGGCAGAGTTCCAGTGCTGGTTAATTAGGTTCACTCCTGGTCCCAGCTCCACTTGTCCTACTCCTGCTAACCCCGTCCTATTCATTCTGCCTGACGTACCCGTGTTCTGACCTCCGCTTGACTTTTGACTATACTGTTGTGTTGCTGATTTTGTACTTCGTTGTCCGTGTGGTTTGACCTGGCTTGTTCCATTACTGTTTATTGTGTTCGTCTGTCTGTACTGTTCTGTGTGTTCACTTACGTAGCGTAGGGAACGTCTTCGTGGTTGTCCGCGACCGCCTAGGGTCGACTGAGGCAAGTAGGCAGGTGACAGTGGGTGGGTTCAGATCTAGGGCCCACTGTCTCTTGTCTTGTCTACACCTGCCAGTCCTGACAAAACACACATGGCCAAATGCGGCCTTTCTTCGTCTTTTTCGTACAGAATATATCCATTTGTTTGGTCATTTTTTTTTTACATTTTACAACATTATATGAACACATGTCTTCAAATATGTTTAGTCAACATAGTAGCATCCGCCAAAGTGTCAAATTTTATATACAAACTAGAGATGAGCAAACCTCGAGCATGCTCGAGTCGATCCGAACCCGATCTTTCGGCATTTGATTAGCGGTGGAATTATGTGGAAATCATGGATATAGTCATTGGCTGTATCCATGTTTTCCAGCCAACATTAGAGCTTTATCCAACTTCAGCAGCCCCAGCTAATCAAATACCGAACGTTCGGGTTCGGATCGACTCGAACCCGAACCCGATTCGCTCATCTCTAATACAAACTCATACAAATAAACATCCGATAATGTTCACTATATACACATGGGGGGAGATTTTTTTTAAACATGGTAAAAAGTAAAGCTGGCTCAGTTGCCCATAGCAACCAATCAGATTCCATCTTTCATTTTCAAGAGTCTGTGAGGAATAAAAAGTGGAATCTTATTGGTTGCTAGGGGCAACTGAGCCAGTTTTACTTTATATCATGTCTATGTATGTGCACAATAGCTTTTAAAGACAAGTATACAGTCCTTTATACTTGACAAAGACTCCAGCAGGGGTTGAAATGTTATACCTATGTAGATTGGTGTCCAATTATCTTTGCAAGGTTATTTCTGGATGCTGTTGGACTTCTTTTAGACAAGTATACGATCCCTGTCAATCAATGTCTTGAACCAATAGAATTTGCACTAGGACATCAATGAAACCCTCCCTTTTTTGTTATAACAATTAGGGTAAATTCACACAAGCAGTTCGCCGGGAGTCTCACGCATGAAATCTGCAGCTAATCCGGAATACACATATTAAAAATAATAAGAATAATACATGTATTGTGGATTAGCTGCGGATTAGCTGTGGATTTCGTGCGTTAGACTTCCGGCGGATCTGCCCGTGTGAATTTACCCTCATGGAACAACCGAATGACGTGTTATTACACCCAACACCCAACAACAATAAAAATAGGTCCAGGCCTCAAGAAGCAATCGACAATTTCTCGTTTGTTGTTTAAACGTTGACTGCTATTACATGGGATGATTGTCGTTTAAAAAAGAACGAAGTAACGATTTTTTAAAATGATATTTGCTGTGTGTAATGGGGCCCTTAGTGTTGCTACTACCTCTGCACTTCTATAGCTACACACCTGTAAATGGGGAGATTTATTGTATATTGACTCTCAGAAGTATAGGCATACATTTTCTGTATGCAAAATGATTGTCTTTGGACTGTGACTTTCATAAAATAATAGTAATAATAATAATAATAATAACAACAACAACTAATCAATGGCTATGGCGGCTCTTCTACCTGACAGACAGGAATCATGTCTATTTTGGATTGCTTGTTTTCCCTATGTAACTTTCAGCAATAAATAATATTGTACTAGACTGATGGTTTACAATCTGAGACCTGGTTCTGCATGAAGCCCATGATAGCTTTTTGTACAGTCCCCAACCATCAAGACACAAGCATGTTTATCTGTGTCCCAATGATTCAGAAAGACAAAGCTGTCAAAATATATCATTCTGATGCACAGAATTATGTCATTATTAGATGACATGTGTTACCATGCCTCTAGGGAAAAATAGCTCTGTACCTACAGTGTCCGATCCAAGACACTGTAGAATGCACATGAAAGTACAAAAAAGGCCCCATGGACCCCTATGGCTCTGTAAAAACTGAGCATTAACATGGACATGTGCACGAAGCTTTAGGAATGAACAATATTTTGCTTGACTGATTTTTACAGAAAACGACTCAGGCCAAATTTCATCTTTCTTCCCAGGTCATCCACAGATGAGAAACTGTTCAGACATGAATGAGCAAGATTTAACTGGCAACCTTATGTATATAAATAGCATTTATAGTCATCTAAGGGAACCAAAGCCCTCAGACATTTCAGATGATATACATCTTCAGGCCCATTCAGAAAACATTTATTCTGTAAGAGCTCCAACACAAATATTTGTACATATTATTACATGTTTTACTGGCCTCCATTGTGTGGACAATTTATTTGCCCAAATATGAAATACAGTGCCAAGAACTTTCCACTCATAGCACCTTTAGAAAACAGCTGATTCTGAAAAGTTGCAATCAGCTTCATCCATTTCTTGCAAATGCCGTCATTCCAGCCGTAGTGATTGAAGAGTGAACGAGCTTCATTAAAGCCCATATAGTGTTATAACTCACATTGACAGGGATTGTATTCATAAGACAAGCTCTGAGGATTCATTACCAAAATATAAAAATTTCTTTATGCTAGTAAATATGAATTTAGAGCAGCAAGGTTTTTTAATTGTGTTTTAACTGTCCAAAGATATTGGCATCCATCTTGTTACTGCAGGCACAGTATTTTTTTTCGTATAAAGCAAGGAAAGCAGCCATAATGGTTATCATCTTAAGGGTAGAAACACACATACATTATCCACAACAGATTTTACGCTGCGAGTTCGCTGCGAAATCCCAGATACCATCATTGTAATTTTCAATGAGATTACATACTCAGAGCAGGATGACAAGTATCTAAATGCCAGCCCCCTTAACCCACTGCCGCTGGAAACATCCTTTACCTGATCCATGCTCCGGCTGCATCTTAGGCTTCCGGCTCCCAGAGGTCCCACCCAGCCAATCAGTGACTATGGTGGGGCTGTGCACTGATTGGCTGAGCAGGACCTACGGTAGCCAGAAGTCTTAGATGTAGCCGGAACGTGGATCAGGTAAAGGATGTCCCCGTGGACAAGGGTTAAGGGAGACAGTATTTACATACTCACAGCGGGATGACAATTCTACTGCGAGTATGGAATCACATTGAAAATGGCAGTGATGGTATCTGCAGTGGATTTCACTGCAAACTCTGTCTGAAATCTGCTGCGGATACTGTATATGTGAATTTAGCCTTAAATTATCTTTCAGAAACTCATCATCACCACGTGTAATCAATAAAAAAAATGACAATTTGCTGAGAATCCAGTCTTCCACTCGGATTTGGCATTTGATTACCAGTGACTGAAGAAGTTGGATACAGCCCTAGGAAGTCCTTGACAACCAGGTTTTCCAGGTAGCCTTAGGGCGTCATCCAACTTCTTTAGTCACAAGTAATCAAATGCCGCACAAATATCAAGACGAACCCAAGCATGCTCGAGGTTCACGCATCTCTAAAAATTCTGTTAATGACTTGTAATTAACTCTAGTTTTCTAAGTTTAAAATTTTATACTATTACAGACATGCTTTTCATTGTGGCAAAACATATCAGGTGCTCAAGACAGCCAATGTCTTGCTGAAACTGTGATGTTCCATCCCTAGTGACCAGGGGCGTAGCTAAAGGCTGATGGGCCCTGGTGCAAAATGTTAGCTTGGGGCCCCCCCCCATCTCACCCGATCAGGCAAAGTCATATCTAACGTTATATCCAATTACTCTAATGTGCCACCATGTTCTAATGCACTTCCACTGCCTCCACCTCATGTACTGCCCTACTGCCCCCTATAATTAATGGACTGTACAGTGTCATTGTCTAATCATTGCATTCCAATCTTTGACTCTACAGCTGAAAAACTACAACTCTCATCATGAACTGCCAGTTGGATATGATGGGGGTTGTAGTGCTGCAACCTGAAGAGCCACATGCTGCAAAACTACAACTCCCATAATAAACTGTCAGCAGGGCACGATGAAGTTTGAACTTCTGCAACCTGGAGAAATCACCTGATATCACCTGCAGTCCTATGTAACACCATATAACACAGTGGTATCTCTGAGTACAGATAATGTAGTAGATTTCACCTGCAGTCCTATGTAACAGCACATATAACACAGTGATATCTCTGAGTATAGATCATGTAGTAGATGTCACCTGCAGTCCTATGTAATAGCACCGATAACACAGTGATATCCCTCTGAGTACAGATAATGTAGTAGTCACCTGCAGTCCTATGTAACAGCACAGATAACACAGTGATATCCCTCTGAGTACAGATAATGTAGATTTCACCTGCAGTCCTATGTAACACCAGAGATAACACAGTGATATCTCTGAGTACAGATAATGTAGATGTCACCTGCAGTCCTATGTAACACCACAGATAACACAGTGATATCTCTGAGTACAGATAATGTAGTAGCTGTCACCTCGGGGCACCCCTACTAAATGATGTTCTACAAAATAAGAAAAGTGTCATACAGTGACTGACAGGTGACGTCTTCTTTGATCTGAGGCGTCACTTTCCCTTTTCCTCTCCATCCGGCCCAGACCTCCATGATGATTCCTTCCAGATACGTTTCATCTTTTCAGAACCTGCGAGACAAACAATTTAGGCTCCGCACATTTCTAGCTACTTCCTTTCCTTTCTCCCCCCTGTAGGCTCCCATAGTAACTGCACTGTGTGGGATGCCCCCTGTATGTAGGATCCCCTGCTGTGCCCCCTGTATGTAGGATTCCCTGCTGTGCCCCTATGAGCTAATAATGCCCCCAGAGATGCCCCCATGAGCTAATAATGCCCCCAGAGATGCCCCATGAGCTAATAATGCCCTCAGAGATGCCCCCATGAGCTAATGATGCCCCCAGAGGTGCCCCCATGAACTAATAATGCCCCCAGAGGTCCCCCCATATACTAATAATGCCCCCAGAGATGCCCCCATGAGCTAATAATGCCCCCAGAGGTGCCCCCATGAACTAATAATGCCCCCAGAGGTGCCCCCTATGAACTAATAATGCCCCCAGAGGTGCCCCCATATACTAATAATGCCCCCTGAGGTTTCCCCATGAACTAATATTGCCCCCAGAGGTACCCCCCATGAACTAATAATGCCCCCAGAGGTGCCCCCATGAGCTAATAATGCCCCCAGATGTGCCCCCATGAGCTAATAATGCCCCCAGAGGTTCCCTCATATACTAATAATGCCTCCAGAGGTGCCCCCATATACTAATAATGCCCCCAGAGGTGCCCCCCATGAACTAATAATGCCCCCAGAGGTGCCCCCATGAACTAATAATGCCCCCAGAGGTGCCCGCATGAGCTAATAATGCCCCCAGAGGTGCCCCCATGAACTGATAATGCCCCCAGAGGTTCCCCCATATACTAACAATGCCCCCAGAGGTGCCCCCCATGAACTAATAATGCCCCCAGAGGTGCCCCCATGAACTAATAATGCCCCCAGAGGTGCAACCATGAGCTAATAATGCCCCCTGCTCTGCCCCTAAAAAAACAAACATCATACTCACCTAATCCGCGCTGTGGCTGCAGGCAGCAGCTCTTCCTCCTCTTCGGGTTCCATCTTGCGAGCCGCAGGGATGGGACTTCCGGCAGGCGTGATGACGTCACATCATCACGCCTGCCGGAGAGGTCACGTCCCGGCGTCCCATAGGTTGCTGGTAAGAAGTGCCGGCAGCCTATGGGAGGGAATACAGGAGTAGGACGCTGACAGGTCCTGCTCCTGTATTCTGATTGCTTTAATGTTCCGCCTGCTCACTGTGCGGGCGGAACATCAAAGCGATCAGTGCATCCCGAGAAGCTGCGCGGCCGCAGCTTCTCAGGATGCTCAGAGACAAGTGGCAAGGGGGGCCGTGCGGGCCCCCCAAGCGTAGGGGCCCGGTCGCCGTGGCTAGTGACATCACTTATGAATTATTATTCCCACACATTTGATGTACATGTGCATAAGATGTCAGACAAGGAGTACAGAGCTAAGCTGGCTCCATGCACAGAAAGTGACAACTGTATATTTCAGCTGATCAGTGATTCCATTCCTGTCCATTTATCCTCTTAGATGCCATAGGATCTAAACCATTACAACAAGGAATGCCCCCAGGTCTGCCATGTTACTACAGCTATTACACCTTGCCAAAGGGGTGCTAGTAGAATTGCTCACAGAATACTTCAATGCATAGTATTACCATGTATTCTACGAGCAATCGAATCCCCTAGTAGACAAGTTCCATAGTAGGCACCCGCGCCAATCCATTTGCACTACACAGGGAACAGGGCCAGAACCAGTTTGTCTCCGTTTACTGTGTAGCGTGGGTAACCTGTACCTACAGTTTGCCTCTGTTCACTGTGTAGTGTGGGCAACAACATCGCCACCTGCATTTTTATTAAACAAGTCCTCATATGGCTACGCAACAAAAGAATTAAAGTTATGCTGCTTGGAAAGCAGTTATAACAAAATAAAAACACCACTGAAAATCCTGCTTTTTTGATGATTTAACTGATGCTGCAAACTCTACAAATTGTCATTATAGGAAACGCTTACAAATTATACAGACATTACAAAGTTTGCTGTACTATAGTTGGATACTGTGTACACTGTGGTTATCTGATGTATATACTGTAATGACCTTTTAAGCAGAAGTAATGTACAACTTTTCAGTGGTACGGGCAGGACATTAAGCCAATAATTAGTATGTGACGTTCCAGCATTTGCTGTAAATGACTTTGCAGCTGCTACTGAGCCAAATTTCCAGGGAGAGTCCACTATCCAGATGTTGCCTGTTTTCCCAGTGACTGTAACCTTTAACCTCCTTGCTGAGAAGAGATCTCAGAAGTACAAGATAATGCATGCTTAGCACAGCCCCTATGAGGGATTTAATATTCTCACAATCTGCCATCGCCAGATTCACCTAAATCCCAAGCCTCTGTTTCCAGAAATAAAACTCTGTTCATGTCATTAAACAATTAACTGGAACAGCATAGTGGTCTCATGGTTTACATAAATGATTGTGTTCTTAGAACGTTAAATATTTACCAGGCATGCCAACCCTGCCCATCCATTCATGGGAATTTACAGTTGTCTCGAGGCAAAAACACAGCCCTATCTATTATGGTCTGAAAAGTGCAGTAGCACCATGGCCTGGATATTGCAGCAATAACGCTTCTATATAAAACCCAGTAAAGAGTAGCTTCACACATACTGTATCACAGAAGATTTGATCTAAATAACTGAACACAACATCAAATCTGCCTCATCAAATCTGCTGCTGATCCTGTACGTGTGAACGCACCCTTAGGCTATGTTCACACGTCGTATGAGACCGGCTGTTCCGTGACCCCGGCCGGGTCACGGAACGCCCGATCTCTGGCCGGATCATCTCGGACGGTACTTAAGTACCGGCCGGATGATCTTTCAGGCCGCAGAGCTCTGATGCGGGCGCATCAGCGCGCCCGCATCAGAGCTTCCCATAACACACAGTGAAGCGAGCGGCCGGAGCCGCTCGCTTCACTGTGTGAACTGACAGGGCTTTCTGCGACGGAATTCACTGAATTCCAGCCGCAGAAAACTGACATGTCAGGTATCTGCGGCCCTGTATGGGATCCCGGCCGGAGCGTATATGATGTGTATACGCTAAGGCCGGGATCCCATTGAAAGTAAGGCATTGTTCCACCACGCCAAAAGTACGGCCGTTGTTGCCATCGGCAATAACGGCCGTACTTTTTCGTAGTGTGAACTTAGCCTTAGGCTATGTTCACATTTTGTAAGACACCGGCCGTTCCGTGATCCGGCTGGGTCACAGAACGTCCGGTGTCTGAGAAGATCATCCCGGTCAGTACTGCAGGATGATCTTTAGCGCCGCTAAATTCTCATGCGGGCACGCACACTCTATTGTGAGCACTGACAGGGTTTTCTGCGGCTGCAGAAAACTGACATGTCAGTTTCTTGCGGCACTGCTAGCGATTTTGGCCAGAGTGTATACTATGTGAATACACTCTGGCCGGGTTTCCATTGAAGGCAGCACTAAATAAACTACGTAGTAATCACGGCCATTGTTGCAAATCGGCAACAGCGGCGGTGATAACTATGTAGTTTATGTTGTGTGAACATGCGTTGTATGAATCGCACGTACATGATCTGCAGCAGATTTGATGGTGCAGATTTGAAGCTGCAGATTCAAAGCAAATCAATTCTGGGCCATCAAATCTGTTGCGGATCTGCTGCAGATCCTGTAATCCTGTAATCCTCCACGGGCCGAGCAGGGCCCGATCAACGATGTAAACGAGCGGCGATCTGCTAGATCGCTGCTCGTTTACTGGGCCTATTCCACGGCCCGATGATTGTTGAGCGAGGGCTGCAAGGACATCGTTACCGATGTCCTTGCAGCCCTTGCAGCATCATACATTACCTGTCAGGTCTTCTCTGCGCTGTCTTCATCCCCGGGTCCCGCACGCTCTATCTTCCGAATGGCCGGTCAGCTGACAGGCCACACTCAGCCAATCACAGGCCGCGGCGGTCACAGCCTGTGATTGGCTGAGCGCTCCGTCAGCTGACTGGCCATTCGGATGATAGAGCGCGCGGGACCCGGGGATGAAGACAGCGCAGAGAAGAAAACCTGACAGGTAATGTATGATGCTGCGCTTCTGAAATCGTCGGTCGCCTGACGCGCACCGCTATTCATCTGTAGCGATGCGCGGTGGGGGAACGATGATTATAGGTCTGGCCCTAAATGAACGATCAGCCGATGACACCGAACAATAATCGGCGGAATTGGGGCCAAATGGGGCCGATTCGGACGATTATCATTACTATGGAATAGGGCCCTTAATGTGTATTTCCTCACCTGTGCATTGGGAAGACTCACAGCTCTAATTATGTCACCTGTGTGTGCAGTGTGGAGAGTCTCCCATTCATTTCTATGGGGTGGTATTCCCCATTCCCCTCCTCTTCTGTATATCTGGCAAGGATAAGACCTTTGCTTTAACCTTTCTGGGCACCCAATGTGTCTGCATGCCAAATTTGGGGTCAAACGGGTCAGGCATTCGGAAGTTTATAGAGGACAGACAGACAGACAGACAGACATTTTTATTATATATTTATTTATTTTTTTATTTGGTAATGCATTGCTTTAAAAAAAAGTTTTATTACAAAGCAATATTAATGGAGTTATTAAAGGGGTTTCCAGCCTGGACCCCCTTTTTTTTATTTGCAATGTCTGAGGAGGGGTCAGATTAAAACAATTACTTCCAGTTACCTCTCTGGCTCCAACGCTGCTGCATGCATTCCCCTACTCTGGTTTCCGGCTGGGTTCTGACACCAGCCAGTCAGTGGCAGAGTCAGTGGCACACTTGTCCTCAGGTTTTATGTGGTATGGCAGCTGGTATTACAGCTCTATTCACGTCAATGGAAATAAGCTGCAATATCACAAACAAGAACAGGACAAGAATTGCACTGTTTCTGGAAGAAAGCAGATATGTTTTTCTACTCCTGGATAACACCTTTAAATAAGGTGAACACCGAACAGGACTAGGAAAAGGCTAAGGTCCTGATTTACTGCAATATAAGTCAACCTGGTCTGTTGGCAAGGGCGTAACTGTAGAAGACATACAGTAGCAGCTGCTATGGGGCCCACTGCAACAGAGGGCCTCATGGCCGGCTCCTGCAATACACTGGGGCCCCTTAGCCATCATCATTTGCAGCACCAGGCAGTCAAGCGAGCCTGCCAGGATGTGCAAATGTCCCTTTAACTGCAAGCACTCCTAATGAGCGCTTGCAGTTATGTAGTTATGACAATACTTGTTTGCTTAGTGGTCAGTCGGGAAGGGGCCCAATCAAAAGTTTGCTATGGGGCCCAGCCATTTCTAGTTACACCCCTGTCTGTTTGGTAATACTGGTCATGCCAGTCATGACGTCATGCGTCAGATCCAACATGCTATGATTTCTGCTTCCTGTGACAGAACAGGAAAAGTAAATGGCAATGTAAGTTATTTTTTTTGGCTAACAGAATATTAGGACGTGTTATAACTAGAATATGAAATATTTGGATTTCTACATGTTATATGAATGATTGACAAAGAGGGGTTCTGTCTTTTAGACCACCCACTACTAGAAACCTTTGGTAGACTCAGTATATCCTTGTATTGTATGTATACTTCTGTAATGTCACATGTATTACTTAGCAGCAAGTTTCTCTGACAAAATCAACTGTTGGGAGTCTTACGGTCAGGCCTAATATCTATTGCTATTTTGATGGGACCAGCCCACAAATTAGTGGACATCCATTGTCATGCACTTTTCCAGTTGACTTTCTTACATGTATCTATGATATATTTTAGTAGGCGGTCCCCTTTAAAAAATCATTGAAATACTAACATTCACACAATACTATAAGCTCAGTGATGGTATAAGTAACAATATAAGGCTATGTTCACACTACGTAAAAGTACGGCCGTTGTTGCTGATGGCAACAACAGCCGTACTTTTGCCGCGGTGGAACAATACCTTACTTTCAATGGGATCCCGGCCGGAGCATATACACATGGTACATCGTACATGGGATCCCATACGGGGCAGCAAATAACTGACATGTCAGTTTTCTGCGGCCGGAATTTAGTGAATTCCAGCCGCAGAAAGACCTGTCAGTTCACACAGTGAAAAGAGCGGCTCTGGACGCTTGCTTCACTGTGCGCTATTGGATGCTCTGTTGATGGCGCACGCTGATGCGCCTGCATCAGAGCTCTGCGGCCAGAAAGATTATCCAGCCGGTACTTAAGTACCGGCCAAGATGATCCGAACAGAGACCGGCCGTTCCGTGACCAGTCCGGGGTCACGGAACGTCCGGTCTCTTACGTAGTGTGAACATGGCCTAATGGTAAATTCTTATAGAAATGTATAATCTCTAGCTCCACTGGCTGGCTATGTTCACACCGTCTTTTCCTGACAGTTTGATGCCAAATATTGGCTGTCATTATGAAATAACGGCTGTTATTTGGCGGCAAACAGTCAGAAAAAGACGGTGTGTAAACATACAGTAGCCACACCATGAAATAAATACAAGACTAAATAGTGATAATATTAGCATGGATCCACTTATCATTTACTCCTCCTTATAAATACTTCTTATAAAAACTGAATTACCAACTACACATGTAAACATTTAGAGATGTCTGTTTGGAATATGGAGAGAATAAGAAAATGATCATTTCAGCTGTCAGGTTCAGTTCAAAATCACAATCACTCTTTCTACAGATGAGCAAAACGTGTCGACAAAGTTCGTGCGTCTAAAAATCTCTGAGCTCCGTGACTGGTGAGTCAATCAGATCTCGACAAGTTCTCTGTAAAAAAAAATGTGTGAGCACAATTATCTCTGTAAAAAAACAACTTTAATTGTTCTTCCTATGTAGACAGTATTCCTAAAGGAGGAGGCCCTAACACTAGGGAGTCCATCTTTAATATCTATTGTGGACATGTCACGGGAAAAGTGCTCGAGGGGGTGTACATCTCACCCAGGTTAATACGGAGTGTGAGATGGTAAGTCCAGGAGGCATCTGTGCTCAGCAGTGTTATGCTGCTGAGCTATTATTTATTATTGCCGGGCCTGGACTTACATGGAATGGCAGATAGGTTTTGGTAGTGGGATTTGCCATTCCCTCCCCCCGATCCAGGTCAGGTTTTGGGGTCAGGTGTCTCTGGCCCTAATCAAGCCTGACAGAGAAAAGCCCTGCAGAGGATCCTTGGTTTGCTCTCAGACAGGAGTGAACAGCCTGCATGGTGTGTTCGCTGGGAGCTGGGGCTTATGCACACCCTGCAATATTACCTGCCAAGTGAAGTGCCAGAGAGGTAACCTGCTGTATTAGTAAGCGCCCAGATGGGCAGGACTTTTTGTTTTGTTTATTCTCACTGCACGGTGTTGCTGTATTTATGTTGCTGGACCGTTTATGCTACAAATAAACACCCAAAGCTGTTTTATGAGCCCAAGTTTGCTGCCTGAACTGTGTCCAAACACACCATCCCCCGGGAAGATCCCTACAATTGGTGCTGCGGAGCGGGCAAAACGGTTGCTAGGGGCAACGGTGTGCATCAACTTGGCTACAGCTGCTTATGTCTTGGGTGAAGGCTGCTGCTTCACTCCAAAAACAGCCAAGCAACATGGAGGAGATGATGAAGCAGTTAATGCAAGTGAGTCTGCAACAGCAACAAGCTCTGACAGACGCTAACCTGCGCCATGAACAGGCTCTGGCAGATGCTAATCTGCGCCACGAACAAGCGATGGCCCAACAACAGAGACTTATTGAGCACCTGATAGCAAAGCAAGAGGCGTCTGCAGGTGCTAATCCCCAGCTGGTGGCAGCAGCCGCGCCAGAGAATTTGTCTGTGAAAAGAGCCGTGCAGCGTGCGCTGCAAAAGATGACTGCTGATGACGATATTGAGGCCTACTTAACTGTCTTTGAGCGGGTGGCTGAGAGAGAGAAGTTACCATCCACTGAGTGGGCAGAAGTGATTGCGCCTTATTTAACAGGCGAACCTCAAAAGGCCTATTATGACCTCAGTGAGCAAGAGGTCAAAGACTATCCTCGGCTAAAAGCAGAGATACTCGCCCGACTAGGAGTTACTGCTGCTGTCCGTGCCCGGAGGGTCCGCAACTGGAGCTACAGTCTGGACAAGTCAGCGAGGTCCCAGATGTACGACCTGATCCATTTGGCAAGAAAGTGGTTGGAGCCAGACACCTCTACTCCTGCCCAGATCCTAGAGAGGGTCGTGATGGATCACTACCTCCGTGCCCTTCCTGCTGATCTACAACGCTGGGTGGGACAAGGCGACCCTAGGAGTGCCGACGAACTCGTCAGCCTTGTGGAGAGGTTCCAGGCGACCGAGGACTACCTCCGTGATGTTCCTGCAGCACCGTCACCTCCCCGGAGTGCCAGATCTGTGCCATCATCTGGTAAGAGACTTCCATCTATTGGGGGAGTGTGGAGGGGTGCTGATAGAGGGAAGAGCGCTCAGGAGGTAACTCAGGGGCAAAAGACTGGTGATGGTCCCCGGTGGCTAAGTGGCCCTAAAAAGGACTCCCTGCCAAGGAGACCAGGCCCTATCCAGTGCTGGAGATGCCATGAGACGGGACATATGTCTGCCCATTGCCCTCTTACCACTGAGCCCATGGAATGTGACGCTAGCCGGCGTCAGTCTCTATTTGTGGAGCCGTCTTTTGTTGCAGTCACTGGACTAGAGACTGAACCACAAGTCTGCAACATTACTGTAAATGACTTCCCTGTTAAGGCGTTGCTGGACTCAGGAAGCCTTGTCACCCTGGTGCATGCCAGCCTGGTGGCTGGGGACTTTGTGCCAAAAAGACATATGAGTGTGGTATGCATACATGGTGATACAAAGGTTTACCCTATAGTACTGGCTAATGTCGGGACTGAACTAGGCACGGTACAACATGAAGTGGGTGTGGTTAAAAACCTTATGCATAATGTGATATTGGGGCGTGATTTTCCTTTGTTCTGGGCTCTATGGGGAAAACAACAATCCCCTGAAAGGAGTGAGGAGACCCCTAAGTCTATTGCATTACCCACGGTAAATGGTAAAGATGTACAGGAGGAATATGATGCTTTTCCTTTGCAGGTCCTGGCTGGTGAGGAAGAGGCTCCTCCCACTGCGCAAAATGTTCCAGACCTAGAGGTGTCTAGGGATAATTTTGGTACTGCACAATTACAGGACCCCACTCTCAAAAATGCTAGAGAGCAGGTCACTGTTATGAATGGGGTACCTCAGGAGCCAGAAGCTGAGAAAAAATTTCCACATTTTTCTATGACTAATGATCTCTTATATAGAGTCACTAGGATTAATGATGAGGTGGTGGAACAGCTTCTGGTGCCTAAGTCGTACCGGCGTCAGGTACTCGACATGGCCCATAATCATGTCCTTGGGGGCCACTTGGGGACAGATAAAACGCAGGAGAGAGTCCTCCAGAGGTTTTATTGGCCTGCGATTTATGCTGACATAAAAAAATACTGTGAGTCGTGCCCCACATGTCAGCTTAGCGCTCCAGTGTCGCATTTTCGCAGTCCTTTGGTTCCACTCCCCATCATAGAGGTACCTTTTGACCGGATCGCAATGGACTTGGTGGGCCCCATTGTAAAGTCGGCTAGGGGACACCAGTACATTCTAGTTGTATTAAGACTACGCGACCCGCTATCCTGAGGCTGTACCCCTAAGAAACACTGCCTCTAAAACAATTGCACGGGAATTGTTTTATATGTTTTACAGGGTGGGGATCCCCAAGGAAATCTTGACCGACCAAGGTACCCCATTTGTGTCAAAGGTAATGAAAGAGCTATGCAAACTGTTTAAAATCTCACACCTTCGTACCTCTGTATATCACCCACAGACAGACGGGTTAGTGGAGAGGTTTAATAAAACCCTGAAACATATGTTAAAGAAAGTAGTGGAAAAAGATGGTCGGGATTGGGATCACTTACTACCTTACCTGATGTTTTCTATTAGGGAAGTACCCCAATCATCCACAGGGTTCTCTCCCTTCGAATTAGTCTATGGTCGTCACCCTAGGGGTTTGTTGGATATAGCGAAAGAGACATGGGAAAGTGAGTCCACCCCATACAAGAGTGTTATAGAGCATGTAGCACAAATGCAGGACCGTATAGCCACTGTAATGCCCCTAGTAAGGTAACACCTCCAGAAGGCGCAAGAGGGCCAAAGCAGAATTTACAATCGTTCTGCAAGAATCAGGACATTTAGCCCAGGTGACCGGGTACTCATTCTTGTTCCCACGGTAGAAAGCAAATTCTTAGCAAAGTGGCAGGGTCCCTATGAAATTGTAGAGAAGATCAGTGAGGTCAACTACAAGGTACACCAACCAGGTAGAAGGAAGCCTTTCCAAGTTTATCACATAAACTTGATCAAGCCCTGGAAAGACAGGGAATCCTTGGTGGCGACAAAGCCTGTTGGTCATCTGTCACCACCAATCCCTCCGGTCAGGATTGGTGACACCCTATCAGTATCCCAGAAGCAGGAAGGTAAGGAGTTCCTGCAGAGAAATAAAGACAAGTTTTCTGACCTACCAGGGCGTACGCATCTCATTAGTCATCATATTGAAACTGAGCCTAGAAGCAGAGTAAACCTGAAGCCCTATAGGATACCAGAAGCACGGAGGGAGGCGGTATCATCCGAGGTAAAACGTATGCTTGACCTAGGAGTCATTGAGGTGTCCCAGAGCGAGTGGTCCAGCCCGATTGTGTTAATCCCAAAGCCCAATGGAACTTGGAGGTTCTGTAATGACTTTAGAAAGTTAAATGAGATCTCCAAGTTCGATGCCTACCCCATGCCCAGGGTAGATGAGTTGATAGAAAGGATGGGTAATGCCAGGTACATAACTACCCTCGATCTCACTAAGGGCTACTGGCAGATCCCACTCACTCCTAAGGCTAGAGAGAAGACTGCATTCTCCACCCCTGATGGGCTCTTCCAATACGTAGTGATGCCATTCGGGTTACATGGAGCCCCTGCCACTTTTCAGAGGTTGATGGACTTGATTCTGCGACCACATCGTGATTACTCCGCTGCCTACCTCGATGATGTGGTCATTTTTAGCCCTGATTGGGAAAGTCACCTCTGTAAGGTCCAGGCGGTGTTAGATGCCATAAGTGATGCAGGGTTAACCATCAATGCAGAGAAGTGTGCACTAGCCTTAGAGGAGGCCAAATACTTGGGCTACATTATTGGGAGGGGGTTAGTGAAACCACAACTAAATAAAATTGAGGCAATACAGAATTGGCCTCAACCCCTCACAAAGAAACAGGTCAGAGCTTTCCTGGGTATTACGGGCTATTACCGGAGGTTTGTGCCGAATTTTGCTTCAGTTGCAGCCCCACTAACTGACCTGACAAAGGGTGCAAAGTCCGCAATGGTGACATGGACTCCAGAGGCTGAGAAAGCTTTTCAAAGCCTTAAGTCTGCCTTGTGCCAACAGCCTGTGCTAGTTACCCCTGACTTTAGGCGAGAGTTTCTAGTACAGACAGATGCCTCTAACACAGGGTTAGGTGCCGTCCTCTCACAGGTCGTGAATGGCGAGGAGCACCCGGTGATGTACTTGAGTAGGAAGCTATCCCCGGCCGAGAAAAACTACGCCATTGTGGAGCGAGAGTGTCTGGCAGTGAAGTGGGCCCTAGAGTCCCTGAGGTACTACTTGCTAGGCAGGAAATTCAGGTTAGTGACAGACCATGCCCCCCTAACATGGATGAAGCTAAACAAGGAGAAAAACGCAAGGGTGACTAGGTGGTTTTTGTCCCTACAAAACTTTAATTTTACTGTGGAACACCGGCCAGGGAAATTACAGGCAAATGCGGACGCCCTATCAAGGGTACACTGCCTGTGGGGACAATACGCTCAGCCCTCCGGTCTGAAAAAGAGGGGGGGGATATGTGGACATGTCACGGGAAAAGTGCTCGAGGGGGTGTACATCTCACCCAGGTTAATACGGAGTGTGAGATGGTAAGTCCAGGAGGCATCTGTGCTCAGCAGTGTTATGCTGCTGAGCTATTATTTAATATTGCCGGGCCTGGACTTACATGGAATGGCAGATAGGTTTTGGTAGTGGGATTTGCCATTCCCTCCCCCCGATCCAGGTCAGGTTTTGGGGTCAGGTGTCTCTGGCCCTAATCAAGCCTGACAGAGAAAAGCCCTGCAGAGGATCCTTGGTTTGCTCTCAGACAGGAGTGAACAGCCTGCATGGTGTGTTCGCTGGGAGCTGGGGCTTATGCACACCCTGCAATATTACCTGCCAAGTGAAGTGCCAGAGAGGTAACCTGCTGTATTAGTAAGCGCCCAGACAGGCAGGACTTTTTGTTTTGTTTATTCTCACTGCACGGTGTTGCTGTATTTATGTTGCTGGACCGTTTATGCTACAAATAAACACCCAAAGCTGTTTTATGAGCCCAAGTTTGCTGCCTGAACTGTGTCCAAACACACCATCCCCCGGGAAGATCCCTACACTATATGTCCAAATAGGACATAGGGAAAAGATGTTATCCTCATGAGACAACTAGGTAAAGGCACAATATATATAGCATGCTCGAGTCCGACTGTTCGGCATTTGAATACTGGTGGCTTAAGAAGTTGGATACAGTAATAGGGAGTCTGGGAAAACTTACATACAGCCTATGCCGAATGGCTGTATCCATGTTTATCATGACTCCCTAGGGCTTCATCCAACTTCTTCAGCCACCAGTATTCAAATGTCGGACAGTCTGACTCAAGCATGCTCCAGTTGAACTCATCTCTTTCTTGCTGAAAGTGTTGTTTCCCTGCAGCACAACCAAAGAAGATGCAAAGTATTACACAGTGTGTGCTCTTACATTTTTTACATTCCCTTTTTTATATTCTTGTATTATAATTCTTGAGATTCATTGTAGATTCCCTATGGACTGATGTGTAGCTTTGCCATGGACCTTTACAGAGATGGTTTTAATTCTGTCTGGTATATAGACTTTGTTTCATTTACTGTTCCCAGATGCAATGTATTCTGCAGCTGAGCATGTCAATGTATGGAAAGTTACAACATATCCCAAGCTCCTAAGAATCGTTCTGCTGGGCCATATTGTGGGAAAGTTCTGCTTATTGGTTTTGTATGACAACGTTTTGCCTTTTCATTCTCTCCGGGATTTTGCCAATTTGGCAAGCAGAGATTATAATAAAAGTAATCCTAAATAAACAGCACAGAGAGATGGATTGTAGGGCTTTTTATTGAACCGGTCTGGATGGAAAACCCAGCTAACAGAATGTATTAACATCTCTAAACAAGAAAGGCTTTCAGAATAATGTTTTAGCTGGCTCTGCTATACAAATGTAGTGGACTTCAGTGCTGCAACTCTGCAGAATGATGCTGTGTTTTTTTTTATTATATATTTTTAATCATTTTTATACAGCCTAATCACACATGGAGCGCACAGGAGAAATCCTGCTGGGAAAATATAACATACTTCAAAGAGCAGAACATTGACTATACGGTGATAGGACTGTGGATTCTCGACACAAAATGTTTGACCTTGTTGAGGGTTTAACCTCAGAGACCTTTACAGATCCTGAAAATTGTGGGTTTTCTTTGGCCCGCCACCTGATGTGTACAGAACCAAAGCTCAGCTCATTAGCATAGAGCAAATGACTTTTTTGGAAGTTGTTTTTTTAAACCAGACCTGGGTATTGTATGGTCTACAGGCCACATTCGGCCCGCTTACTAGCTCTGATTGGACCGTCCCATGAGCTTCGGTGCTGTGAGTGTCAGCAGCACTCTGAACATTACGTTTAATAGAGGATTCATGGGGGCCCCCCTAAACATAATGTTCATAATGGAGAGGCCGTCAGGGCAGATAAGGAAGCTGGGGGGGGGGGGGTATTATTTATAACTATATTGTGGCAGTTAATAGTGCCCAAGCCTGTTGACAAGTTTATTTTAAGACCTGGTTTGCTGTCAGTTCATATTTTGGTGAGTCACTTTCCCCCCTCCTATATAAGACCTAAAAAGTGACCTTAAAGGGGAAATCCGGGCAAAATAATTTTAAGATATGTTATTGCCCAACAAAAATTATAAAAATTACTAAGAGACACTTATATGAAAAACACACTTTTCCCTGCACATACTATAGCATGGCGTGTTCAGGTCTCTATAAAGTTGGTGATGTCACGTTACATAAACTGACGACACCTGCTGCAGCGGTGGGACAGACTGAAGCAGCAGGAGTCGGCAGTTTATGTGACGTGACATCACCAACTTTACAGAGACCTGAACACGCCATGCTGTAGCAATTGCAGGGAAAATGCACTATAGGTGAGTTTCCCATAATAATTGTCTATTAGTAATGTTCATAACTTTTGTTGGGCAATAACATATATTAAAATTATTTTGCCCAGATTTCCCCTTTAACAAATTCCACATCACATAATTATATGTGTGGAAGTCTTCATCATGGCCTACTCACTACAAAGAATTAGTTGTGTGGCACTTGTAGAAGCCATGTTAGCAGGTGAAACTCAGTCAGTCTGAAGGAGAAGGTGAATTATATTTGAGGCACTTTAATCTCATCAGGGATTTGGTTGACTTGTTTGGGTTGTTGTGAGCACATTGGCCAGCACTGTTATGGTATTGCTGTGGCTGTTACAATTCATTAAAAAAATTATTGATTGCAATGGGTTTCGCTAATTCTGACACTTTAGTCTTATAAAGTATAACGGGGGCTAAAGTTCTGGAATTAGTGAGCAAAGGATGACCCTGCACCCTCTCTCCCAGGATGTATCTTTGTATCCCAGCAGGTGTCACTGACATATCAAAAGTTATTGATAATGACAGTGACTCTTTAATCTATAAAGATGGAAAAAAGACAGCACTTCCATTCATTCATGACTTGCTCAAGACTTTCTCAAGCATAGACATTAGACAAATGTGTGAATGTGTGAATGTGTGAGGTCTGTAGAAGCTTAGTAAAGCGAAACAGCTGTCACCTGTTATCATCATGAAGTGTTGGCATCTTACCTGCTAAAGAAAATATGCTTGCCATTTGTGGACGAATAAACAAGCACTGAATTTTTGCATGTATACAGTGGTGAGTGCCGCTTCATTTCTATCCTTCTACAAATGTGTGAATACCATGGTTTAAATAAAAGTGCAGGTGGTTACATTACTCATTACAGTCATGATCTGGGGTATTTAGTGTGCCTCTTTATTTTCCTTAGGTGTCATATACCTCATATCCTAGACTCTGTCCATATGATTGGTTCTCTGCTGCGCTGCAGGTCATAGGATGCGGTTTTGACATAAGGCTAATGTAATGTATGCACCTAACAATAAACTGTGGTCCAGCATTATAGATACAAGATGCTTGCAGAGCTATTTTCTAATTGATTTGCCCAACTGTGTTGAAACAAGGAATAGTCCAGCAGTGTATTCTTTATTTGTAGATACAGACAGCAGTTTACAACCGACAGACAGATACATTGCTAGCATTTATATTGCATCTTATGTTCTTACTTACAATAAATAGATGTCATTTATTTTCCTTCCCCTGTCCCTATCATGACCACTTTGTTTTTTCATATACTGTACTCGCACTTGATACACTTATTTTGTTTGCTTAATACACATGTTCCTATGCTTACCTGAGACCTATTCCTACACCACTGGCACAGTTATACTTCATTTTTTCACCTGTGCATTATATGAGCAATTCCTTAATGTATTTTATACACTTGCTTATAAATGGACACATTTTTGATCGTGTGATGGATTATTACATCTTTGATCTCATTGATTTCATGAGCTTTAGTGATATACTTGTACACTGTATGCCCCTATTTTATGGATGTGTACACTATAATTTTGATTGATTTGAATTGTGGACACATGATTATAATGATTAATGTAATCAATTAATTAAACTATGACATTGGCATATTTGTCTATGCTCGAGATTAGCTCTTTAGTGGAAATATTATCGTATTTGTGGTCTGAATAAAGTCACAATTTGCTAACTATAACTATTATGGAGTCCATATTGTAGGCTCTTTAGGGTTCTGTGCTCCTTTGCTGGCCATGTTGCTAGATTCCTGACCTTGTGAGTCCATGCACATCATTATTTTGTGTTCCTATTTATTAACATCCAGGAGAATTTTCCAGAAAAGATATTGCCAATTTAATCATGCTAACAAAGCTTTGATGGACCCATCATAACTCCCAAAATCCCCCCCCCCCCAAAAAAAAAAACAAAAAAACACATTTTGCCATAATAACATTACAAAACTAGTAAAAGCTAAAATGTGAGAAAACAACCTTGCCATATAAACAAAGCAAACATAAATTAAAACAGAATCCATCATCCTCTCAGCACAGGCTAGAGCGCTCTTAAAATGAGCGATTGATATTCTCGGCTACGGTAACTTAATAAAATATTAGTGGTTCTATAAATCACCAAAGGGGACGTAGATTGTCACATTTTGGAAGAGATCCTGAGCACAAACCGCTGTTCTATAGTTTCACCTCTTAGAGCCGTAACTAAAGATTTATAAAACCCTCAGGCAAACTAATCCTTTTCCTTGCTGCCCTCCCTTCGTTCGCTGTGGTTTTAATGCTTGCCATAATGACTCCTCCTTGGGATATGAACACAAGCCAGAACGTAATACACACCATTACAGACAATTTGAAGAAAAAAAAAGATCCTGTTTAAAAGGCAAGTCCCTGCACACTAGGCTTCCATGTGGAAATGGCTGCGGGTAATAGCCTATTTGATTCTAATGCCTCTCTACATATTTATGAGGAGCTCATTTGCGGATGTCATTTGATATTTTTCATACAATCAGTATACAGAACATCATGATGAGGATGCCGGTTTTCATAGTGCCCATACCAATGCTCATATATTACCATATGATTTGGAGAGAGATGCCATGCTTTTTACAGTATAATTCAACCTTTTACAGATGTAATAGACTGGCAAATGAGGCAAAAAATTACATGGGATTATTAGTCTCCGACATCTGGACCAATTGCTCTGATAAAGACCATAAGATCATCAAATTCAGCAATATGCTAGTTAACATTTTTTCCAAACCTGACCAGGGAACTTCTGCAATACAGTTCTCCATGTAAAGTTAAAGACAGCAGATTGAACGTAAAAATGTAGCGGAGCTAAATTTGTCACTTTTTTGGGGGGCTATATTCTTTGGACAATATAAAATTAACAGGATATTCTCATCTATAGAATATTCCATAATGGTCTGATAAACCAATCTTTAGAACAGATCACTGACGACCTTGTCCTACCTGGGTGTGATGAGGTGGCTGAGATTTTGAAAGTGTTGCCCATTTACTTGTCTTATGGAAGAAGCATAGAACAGTTTGTCCGGCTGCTTTGGTAATCTTGGCAATGATTCTTTGACATAGCTTTCTTCAAAAATCAGCCTCACACCTTTTATTTGGTGGTCTTTATTGAAGTGAATAGCACTGTATTAACACAAACACAACCCGTTGACATGTTTGATGATATTTTTGTTAGGAAGCAGCCATGTTTCACTAAGACAACCCCTTTCTATATCTATATGCTCTACAGATCTCATAGACTGTAGGTGTCCATAGATCCACTAAGAATCTCGTTTCAGTTGGGGCAGTCCTGGCGACTCCATGTATAACATAGCCGGCTTAACTACTGTCATATTCTTTAGATAAACTCCTTTAAGTGGTTATACAACACTCAACTCAACAGAACAGGGTGCATCTGACAGCCGTGTTGAATGCTGCTAGTGCTGGATACAATAGAATGAGGAACCTGTAAGCAAGCTTTTTTGTCCAGCCTTGTCACAGTTGTCACGGGCATGAGGGGTCCCCCAGGTGTTCTCTAACCACAGTATTGGCTGTAGCAGGTCTGCTGTGGTGTGCAGTAAAGGACTGGTAAAGTATAGAGGATGATGGTAGGTGCGAAAAATGGGCACCAGATTAACAGTGATATAAATTGCTCCTTTACTTTTGTTCAACACTTGCAACAGAAGAATGCAGGTATCTTCCCAATACAGTACCGATTTTAGCTCTGTCGTACATTTCTTAATTTTATACAACACATACAGCACTTACTTTATGTTGGCTTCTTAGCCAAACAAAAAAAGGTTAATTTGCCCATAATCCCTTGTAAAAGTCTTCTCCAAAGGAGCACAAGCCGCTTCATTGGTTGGCTCCCAACAGGATACACCTGTTACTTGTAGTCAGTTCCTATATGTTTCTACAGTTCCCAGCTGGGGGATGTAGTACTTGGTAGCCTCACTAGCCACAGCTGCTTGACCAGATTTTGTGAGAAGCTTTCACGTTCTGCATACAACAAGGCTCTTATATTCTCTCTGTATTTTCCTTGTTGACTACTTTGTTCTCAGTTCTCTTGACCAGTATATTTGAGATAAGTTCTGTAAACTTCTTAAGCTTAATGGCCGGGATCCCATAAACAGCAATCCAACGCATATTCTCGTAATAATCACTGCCATTGTACTACGGCTGTGATTTTACGAAAATAGCAGATAAGGCAATGTTTCAATCCGCATAAAGTACGGCCTTTGTTGCCGATGGCAACACCGGCCGTACTTTTACGTAGTGTGAACATAGCCTTTAGGTGCTAGTGCTGGAGTTACATGTCCAACAGGAGGAGGACACTATATTATACTAAGATTTATGAAACTAAAAAAATATTGCTTTTTCTTTCAGAGTGCCACTCCTTTCTGCCATAGTGCCACTCTTGGCTATGTTTGGTATAATAGCTCGGTTAATAGAATGAGATTGACCTGCAATACCATAGCCCATAGCCCATGAATAACTGTTATGTATAATAAATAATATATAACAATAGTAGTATAGAAAGTAACAAACACTATGTTGTGTTTAGTAAAGGCTAAGGATGAGCGAAACGAACCGTAACGAACCAGATTCGTTACGAACTTTGCAAAAAGTTTGGTTCGTCACCGAACCGAACTTTGAGAAAGTTCGTAACGAATCTGGTTAAAATAACAATAACAAATAAAATCAAAGACATCTTTAAAAAGTGATGCAAACACCTCTGGAATGCATCTGGGAAAGCAGGGAAACAGTATTAGAGGAATCGGCATTACGGGGTTAGCGATCCTCTGCAGTAATGCCGACTCCCCTAATGGTTAATATATTTAGTTAATAGAACGTATTTTCGTTGTAATAAAGTCACTTTCGTTGTTCAATAATTTAATTAAAACGATTCCATCATTGTTCAATTAAATATACTGTTAAAATAAATATATATATATAAATAAATGTATACTTATATATATATATATTTTTTTTACAGTATATTTAATTGCACAAGTATGGATTTGTTTAAATTAAACTATTGAACAACAAAATTAATTTTATTACAATGAAAATGTGTTTTATTAATTAAATATTAATTATTACAGGAAGCTCTATTAAGCCATTAATTCATATTGCCGGTAATAGAGCAAACTGTAATAATTAATACTTTACTTTAATTAAAACATCAAATGTTTCTTCTAATTATGCAATCACAATAGCATTATTAGAAGAAACATTTTGAATCATATGTGCGCTCAGCTGATCAGCTGATCGACTCAGCGCACATATAATTAGCGGGTCCGCAGTACAGTGACTTCATTGTGCTGCGGACCAGCGAAGAGGACACATGGGGGTGAGTATACAGCTCTCCCCACCCCCTCCCCTGCACTGCACCCATCCCAGCAGGGAAGGGGGGTCACTTAACCCCTTCCTTGCTGGGATGGGTGCAGTCTGACATCAGTCTGGCCCCCAAAGGGTTAAGGGGAATGCAATGCATCCTCCTTTAACCCCTTGGGGGCCAAAATGTAAGCAGCGATCTGTAAAGATGCTGCATACTGTAAGGAGCACAACACCGCTCACAATGATGGGTGTTGTGCTCTCGTTTGTGTGTTTTTTGTGTGTTTCTCCCTTTTTGTTTTTACGACGGATTCGGTGGACTACGATGATGACCAGCGGCTGTTTTTTTGTTTTTTTTTATAAAATGGTCAATGAGGTGTGGGGGTGTTTTTATTTGAATAAAAAAAAATTCACTTGTGTCTTGTCTTTATTTCTTTACTTTATAGACTTAGTAGTGGAAGCCGTCTAATAGACGGAATCCATTACGAAGTCGGGGCACCCGGCTCTTCCCAGTACCCCTGGTGGCATTGGGTACTGGGTTAATAATGGGGGGGGTTAGTGTTAGCCATTTTATACCGGCTAACACTAGGCCCCGACTTAGTAATGGATTCCGTCTATTAGACGGCTTCCACTACTAAGTCTATAAAGTAAAGAAATAAAGACAAGACACGAGTGAAATTTTTTTTTATTCAAATAAAAACACCCCCACACCCCTCATTGACCATTTTATTTAAAAAAAAATTAAAACAACCGCTGGTCATCGTCGTAGTCCACCGAATCTGACATAATCCACTGGATACCGATATCTGAAAAACAAAAAGGGAGAAACAAAGAAAAAACACACAAACAGGAGCAACACCCAACCCAACACCAAAAATAATTGTGAGCGGTGTTGTGCTCCTTACAGTATGCAGCATCTTTCCAGATCGCTGCTTACATTCTGGCCCCCAAGGGGTTAAGGGAGGATGCATTGCATCCCCCTTAACCCCTTGGGGGCCAGACTGATGTCAGACTGCACCCATCCCAGCAAGGAAGGGGTTAAGTGACCCCCCCCTTCCTTGCTGGGATGGGCGCAGTTCTGGGGAGGGGGTGGGGAGAGCTGTATACTCACCCCCATGTGTCCTCTTCGCTGGTCCGCAGCACAATGAAGTCACTGTGCTGCGGACCCGCTAATTATATGTGCGCTGAGCGCACATATGATTCAAAATGTTTCTTCTAATAATGCTATTGTGATTGCATAATTAGAAGAAACATTTCATGTTTTAATTAAAATAAAGTATTAATTATTACAGTTTGCTCTATTACCGGATATATGAATTAACGGCTTAATAGAGCTTCCTGTAATAATTAATATTTAATTAATAAAACACATTTTCGTTGTAATAAAATTAATTTTGTTGTTCAATAATTTAATTTAAACAAATCCATACTTGTGCAATTAAATATACTGTAAAAAAATAAATATATATATATATAAAAATAGATTTATTTATATATATATTTATTTTAACAGTATATTTAATTGCACAATGATGGAATCGTTTTAATTAAATTATTGAACAACGAAAGTGACTTTATTACAACGAAAATACGTTCTATTAATTAAATATATTAACCATTAGGGGAGTCGGCACGGCATCATTGCCGATTTGCCGGCTATTTTTTTTTTCCACTATTTTTGCACTTTGATTTTTTCTACTTTTTTCATTGTAATACCAACTGCAACCACACGAAACTATACCCTATCACACTCCCACTATTGTAGCTGCAATTATTCAGCCGTTATTGCAAGGTTACTTTTCGGTTTGTTCGTCAGAACCAGAACTTTAGGAAAGTTTGGGGATCGAACCGAACCAAACTTTTCAAAAGTTCGCTCATCCCTATCAAAGGCCTCAAGAGGATGGAGCACGATATAGGGATTCTAAGAACACCAAAAATAGTATCTTTGTGTTATACTCTTCCCCCTCAGGCGCTGCAATAGCTGTAACACAGTGTAGGAGTGTTCCTATGTATATATATGCGCCACATAACAATCATAATATTGCTTAAGTTTAGGCTTTCAGAGAATATTTTGGAACTGTTTCCTACTGCAGCTTGGGTCAGTGTCATCCAAGTAATTAATAGAAATGAAAGTTATTAAGTTAAGCAAATAATTGTAGAATTCTCATTCTGTTGCTACTTTTGATAAATTTCTGAGAACACCTGCCGCTTACAAGTAAATATCTAATTATAGGGTAATTTTTTGCAATGTAAATAAATTATTGCCTGGAAAATGGAATAAAAAGCTGTGTTTTCTACCCTCTTATGATCCATATGCTCAATATTTTACATAGTCTTCCAAAATGGAAATTCTAGTGATAAATTTACAAAACTGAATCATGAAAATGTCATTTTTGAAAGTGACACACTGACAACCTTCATAAAAATACAGATTTCACATTGTTGTAGCATCCTCTGAACATATTGGAGAAGGAGTGAATGCCTGAGAATTCTATTCTCTATTGATTTGGTCACTGGTTAGTAATGAGGAACACAGTGGACTCCAGGAGCTACAACTATTTCTCTGGTTTGGCATAAAAGATTTTTTTCTAGTCTACGGCATACCTGACATCTGGAGTGGATCATTAAGTAATTGTTCTACACTATCATTAACCGTATTGTACCATTTATATATTGAGGTGGTTAGAAGGCTGAACTACTTCTCCTGCTTTGTTAGGCTGGGTTCACACTGTGTTTTTGCAATCCGTTCATCATATCCGTTTGAAATTGGTTACTTTTAACAGACAGAAAAACAAAGTCAACACTATTTTTGTGTCTGTTAAAAAAAAAAAAATCCATTTCGATCCGTCCCCCCCCCCTCCCTTTTTTATAATAGAAGTAAACCCAACCTTATCGGATTTTCCTGCAGCTACCACTAGGGTGAGCTTACTACATAGAGCAGGGGTGTCAAATTTCTGGTCCTCCAACTGTTGAAAAACTTCAATTCCTATCATCAAAGCTTTGGCTGTCCAGGTATGTTGGTAATTGTAGTTTTGCAACAGTTGGCGGACAACAGTTTGACACCTGTGGCATAGAGATTTTCACACTTCCCAATAAATTAAATAGTAGCTGTATAAACTCAAATGCCCTAGGCTCCCTACTAGGCAGGTTTTTATCATTTTATGAATTGTCTTATTGTATCTATATAAGCCCTTTCATTTTGGGTCCTATGACTTCTATGTTTGCACCTGGTTATTAAATATACCATAATTCAAATAAGAATGGCAAATGGTGATGAAAGTAGTGTAATCCCTATACTAGAGTACTATGTCTATAACAGTCAGCAAGAGATTAAACGCAATTTTTATTGAGGTGAGCAGAATATACCCATTAACATGTACAGCAATAATAGCAGTGGACTTCCCACAATTATATATAGATATATTGTTACTGGTCACTGATAATCCAGTCTACTGTCTGTATGGAATTAATCACAAATCTTAATTTGCAGATAATAGATGATGAAGATACTCAATTCATGAGCAACTGCCCTGTAGCAGTCACAGAAAGTACGCCAAGGCGAAGAACAAGGATACAAGTCTTCTGGACAGCTCCCGCTATTGGTACAGGCTGTGTAATACTCAAGTGAGTATTATTTATTTATTGTATGATGATAAGTCCTAAAACTGTCAAATATACTCTACATTATGTGCTCACTATTTTGAAACAGTCTGTACAGTATCTGCATTGGTTTTCAGCATCCATAACCAAGAGGTCTGCCATTTCTGCGGTCACTTTCCCATAAGGTCTTATTGCATCACTGATTCTAAGCTTCATCCTCTTGTTCTTAACTGGGATTATTGGAAGTTAGTATGATTTCTTGGACAGATTGGACTATATAAGCCATTTCCCCCTTGTAAAATAAGAGTTAGGGTACTATTGCACGGAGCGATTTTTCGACGATTAACAATAAATGAACTCTAACAACCGCTATGGCAAATGACCTGAAATTATTCACCCAATTACACGGAACGATGTTCGTTACATATGACCGTTATTGAATTCATCCTGTCATCGCCACTGCGTTTGCCGCTACTGCAAACGACCGAATGACGTCTTATTACAAGCGAACGATTTGCAAACGATCAACGATAAAAATAGGTCTAAATTCTATTAAACAACCAATGATTTCTCGTTGGTTATTTAATCGTTAGGCTAGGTTCACGATTTTGTAATCAATTTTACTGTATCCGTTTTGGAAAATGTACAGAAAAACGTGGTCAACCACATTTCTGTGTACGTTACAAAATGTAAAAAAAAAACGCATCCGTATTGACCCATTTTTTAATGATGTAAGTCAATCGAAAACTGATCAAAAACTGATCAAAATGTATGGCATACAACAGCATCCGTTTTTACCATACGTTTTTTTTTTCCACATAGAGTGTATACATCAAACGGATAGCAAAATCATGATGCGAACCTAGCATTAGATTATCAATCAGCCTAAGAGATCCAACAGTCTTGTTTCTTAAAGTTCATAAACCAAGTAGCCCCAAGTGGGATTGACTAATTTCTATGCCTGATAACTAATAATGCAGAATTTCACAATACGTTATGAGGGATAGAAAACTGGATATGAAAATGGTCATTGAAGCCACGTCTGGTCTCCAGATGTTCATCAGAAATAGCATCCTCTATTCATTTTGCACTCACTTGTTAGCGGCAGCCATTTGTTTTCTATGGGTCCCTAGAATTAATAGTATGTGTTTATACTTGCACGCAATAAAACCCTACAACGGCACCATCCTCTGTCTCTTGCCTTAAGCAAATGAAAAGCACTGTTAATGCACATGTCAGACAGCTGGATGGCATTTCCCAGTCTGGAGCAGCTGTCTCCATGCGCCTGCTTTATTTCACAAACAGATGTTTAATAGGACTTTGCTGATATTGTCAGATATTCAGAGAACAGAGAAGAGGAATAATCAGAATATTCATGATTACTCCTCTTTTAAATCATAAATCAAAGTGACAAATGACAACATCAAAAGTCCTTTGTTTTTTCCGTTTGGCTGCAATCTCCATAATTTCTTCCATGTGGTTTACAATTTGCCTGCCTAGAGTCAGAAGTTTTGCAATAAACCTGACTGGGACAAAATAACTAAAATCTGTCTCTGAAGCATTTAGCAACTTCTCTTTGCCTGTTTGTCACTCAAGCCTCCACCCTCTCTATAAACTTCTATGGGCAGCATGTAACCTTATCTCCTGCTGAGTTGATCATCCCTAAAAATAGAATTTTAGCAGTTTTTCAGAGTAACTGATGAGTTAACTGATAAGTAGAAAAAGAAGCTTTTTACACTCATAATATATTTCAATAATTTTATGTCTGCTTGAACAATTGATTTTTACAAAGTTAGTGGCCATTTAAATCTATTATAGATTTTGCATATTATTATTATTTTGGAATCCTGCAATTGTTCAATCATGGGCTTGTAATTTTTAATAATTTATTTTTAAATCAACATCCTCAGCTGATCCGGAGGAGTAACTTGTATTGTGCAGGGCTTGTTTCCACTTATGCAGCTCCCAACATATTTACCATCTGGCCTGCAGGTGCCATATCAAAAAACATTGCATGCAGGTTTTTTTGACTGAGCGAATGCATGTTGAAGGATTTCCATTTGTGCAGATGAGCAACAGATGAGACAGATGAGACTTATGCTACGTTTACACGGAACGATAATTCGCCCGAAATGTGTTACAAGGTGGTAATTTAAATACCAGTTGCTAATAGAGGGGGTCCAGTCCCAAGTAGGAGACACCCCCCCCCCCCCCCCCCCGCCAGCACCACCAATAGGCATATATCTTCACAAGTCACCTCTCGCTAAATGTTTTTCAACATGTTTCCAATAAAATTTTAACTTGTTGCCAAGGGAATGCTACAGTACATCAGCCAACAAGGAATCGATGTTTGTTCCCACACAATGTTTTATTTATGCCTCCTAATTATTAAATAGAATTTACCGATATTTAAGTAGATGGTTAGATATAACACTCCACAATATATCTGGAAACAGACTGGAAATTACACTGATTAACAGCAGATCAGATGATTATGTTATGGAGCTGAGTAGCGTACTTGCTGTAGAATGGTTCTAAATGGAATAAAAGAACTTGTCGCACCCCATAATTATACTGAATGTAATCATCTAATGGATAAAGAGATTATTATTATCACAGGTACGGGAAATGATTATCATATTTTCAGAATCATTCTAAGAAAATATAATTAACATAAAATTACTTTTCATTGGGAAATGCTCCTGGAACCATTTGAAGGCCAACGGGTTCATGGTGTAGAGTAAGACTCATTAAACTCTTGTACATCCTTAGATACTGAGAAGTGGAGGAAATAATTCCACCGATTGTACATCTGGCACCTGGGGGACTTCTGGTTAGGATGGCACAGGTGTATGTATGAATGGCTTCAGGGGTGTAACTGCAGCCATAACAGCTGTGCCAAAACAAATGCCCATCTGCCACATAGAAAGACACCTATATTATAAGATAGACACTCTATATAGGATGACTCCTTGTTGACTTTGTTTACCATAGTGGCAGTATACTATGTTATATGGTATGTGCACCTAAACTTGCCACTCAGAGTAAAGCCCCTATTACACAGGGCAATCTTTATAAGCAAGCGAGCGCTGACCAGTCAGGTCAGTGTTCGCTTGCTCCTCGTTCCCCGCTCGAGTCGTAAGAGGGGATGAGTTGTCTTTTATTGCATGAATCGATCATCAGCCATAATGGTCGTTAATCAGCCAAATACGGCCGATAATTGCATTGTGTAAAAGCGCCTTAAGTCAAGTCAGGCTGAGCGGATTTGAAATGTCACGTCTCAAGCCCGCATCAGACACCAGGAAGCAGCCAGACAGCGGGGACCAGGAGCGCCGCAATACTGGACCCGCCGCTGGAACCGAAGAGGTGAGTGGACGTCATTGCCCTCAGCCACCTTCTCCCCGGCCATACAGAAAAAAAATCCCCCAGGCGGAGTACCCTTTTAAGGTGTGAACTACAGTAAGGCCCTATACTTGGAGCATTAATATGGTAAAGTGCACAAGCCTTTGTTAGTATTATAATATTGTTATGTCTACCTATAACTAACTGATAATAATCCTATGATACTGCACTTGTTAACAACATAAAATACTTATTCAAAACCCGATGCTAATTGTAGACATTCAGCAAATATCTTGGAAAGTAGAATCATCTGGGAAAGGGTTTGGCTGCAGTTTTTTTGGAAAAAAAAATCCTTAAATTCTTCAAGATGTTCATTTTGTCCTCTGTTTTCCACAATTGCTCATCATTTCCTTGTATATTGCAAAGCTTGTTAGTATTGATTACAGCAAATTGTAGCATCATTGTTTTCTTCACTTTTGATACTTTTTGGTGCTGATATCTTTTCTATACCAATGAATTTTCATTTTATGGTAAAATAAAGAGTGTTATCAACCCCTGACCCTATGTACCATATGTTTGCAGCACAGCAGCTTTAAGGATTATTGGAGTTGGTTTTAACAGCAGTCAGCTGTGGTCGATGATTGCTCCATCTAGAACAATTGCTACTGCAAAAGAGGAGCCCATGGCGCCTCATTGAAGAGTCTCAAAACACAGGACTAGCCGGGAAGGACCCAGCCAAGGGGCAGCTCCTGTTAGGAAACCACCAAATCCACCATATTAAGTGGCCCTATAAGTCATTGTAATGACAAGGGATAAAACAAGGCCAATAGTGGCCACAACTTTGGACAGTTTGTCATCAACCACTTCTTCATGGCTTCCGTTATAGCCTACTTTTTGGGTAGCTTCACACGTACCGTATCGCAGCTGATTTTCTGCTGCGCATCTGCAGCAGATTTGGCTAAATGAATGAACACAGCATCAAATCTGCACCATCAAACATGCTGCGGATCTGCAGCAGATCCGCAGCTGATTTTACAGTGCGGATTTAACGCTGTGTTCATTCATTCAGTCAAATCTGCTGCGGATGCGCAGCAGAAAATCAGCTGCGATACGGTACGTGTGAAGCTACCCTAAAATAGTATTCCAATTTGTATACATTAATATGAGCAGGCCCGGACTGGTAATCTGGCAAGGCAGGCAAATGCCAGCTGGGCTGGCCAGATCACCAGTCCCTGGGGCGCCCGGGCTGCATAATGGGGGAGGGGGGGAATCACCGCTGCCACCGCAGTTCCTGACGAGCTCCTTCAATCCAGCGGCCCCTCGTTGAATGGAGAAGCACGTCAAGAGCGGGCCAGCCGGGCCGAGGTGAGAGGGTTGTGGTGGTGAGAGGGGGCTGCAGTGGTGTGTCTCCGCCCCGCCTGTGGTGGCGTGTCTCCCCCCCAAGTGCCGAGGGCCGCAGACGTGCCACACGCAGGCACGTCTGCAACCACCTCCACCAGGCCCCCAGCGGTGATGTCACTTCCCTGACGCGCCGCTGAGGACCTGGAGGAGAGAGAGGAGAGTGGCCGCCGCCACGCTGCTGCAGCAGGAAGAAGATGCTGTGCACCGAAGATCCAGAGGAAGAAGCTGCTGGGAAAGAGGTGAGGTGAGAATGTTTTTTTTTTTTTTTTTTTTAACCCCGTCACATGTGGCCACACAGGGAGGGCATGCAGGGGGGCTATTCTATATTGGAGGGGGATGTAGGGGGCTATTCTATATGGGAGGGGGATGTAGGGGGCTATTGTATATTGGAGGGGGATGCAGGGAAGGCTATTCTATATGGGAGGGGGATGTAGGGGAGCTATTCTATATGGGAGGGGGATGTAGGAGCTATTGTATATTGGAGGGGGGTGCATGGGGGCCATTCTATATGAGGGGGATGTAGGGAGCTATTGTATATTAAAGGGGGATGCAGGGGGGGGCTATTCTATATGGGAGGGATGCAGGGGGGCTATTCTATATGGGAGCGGGATGCAGGGGGGCTATTCTATATGGGAGGGGGATGCAGGGGGCTATTCTATATGGGAGCGGGATGCAGGGAGGCTATTCTATATGGGAGGGGGATGCAGGGGGGCTATTCTATATGGGAGCGGGATGCAGGGGGCTATTCTATATGGGAGGGGGATGCAGGGGGGCTATTCTATATGGGAGGGGGATGCAGGGGGGCTATTCTATATGGGAGGGGGATGCAGGGGGCTATTCTATATGTGAGTGGGATGCAGATGGGCTATTCTATATGGGAGGGGGATGCAGAGGGGCTTTTCTATATGGGGGGGAATGCAGGGTGCTATTCTATATGAGGGGGATGCAGGGGGGCTGTTCTATATGGGAGTGGGATTCAGGGGGGCTATTCTATATGGAGGGATGCAGGGGGGCTATTCTATATGGGGCGATGCAGGGGGGCTATTTTATAGGCGCTGAGGACCTGGAGGAGAGAGAGGAGAGTGGCCGCCACCACGCTGCTGCAGCAGGAAGAAGATGCTGTGCACCGAAGATCCAGAGGAAGAAGCTGCTGGGAAAGAGGTGAGGTGAGAATGTTTTTTTTTTTTTTTTTTTTTAACCCCTTCACATGTGGCCACACAGGGAGGGCATGCAGGGGGGCTATTCTATATTGGAGGGGGATGTAGGGGGCTATTCTATATGGGAGGGGGATGTAGGGGGCTATTGTATATTGGAGGGGGATGCAGGGAAGGCTATTCTATATGGGAGGGGGATGTAGGGGGGCTATTCTATATGGGAGGGGGATGTAGGAGCTATTGTATATTGGAGGGGGGTGCATGGGGGCCATTCTATATGAGGGGGATGTAGGGAGCTATTGTATATTAAAGGGGGATGCAGGGGGGGGGGACTATTCTATATGGGAGGGATGCAGGGGGGCTATTCTATATGGGAGCGGGATGCAGGGGGGCTATTCTATATGGGAGGGGGATGCAGGGGGGCTATTCTATATGGGAGCGGGATGCAGGGGGCTATTCTATATGGGAGGGGGATGCAGGGGGGCTATTCTATATGGGAGGGGGATGCAGGGGGGCTATTCTATATGGGAGGGGGATGCAGGGGGCTATTCTATATGTGAGTGGGATGCAGATGGGCTATTCTATATGGGAGGGGGATGCAGGGGGGCTTTTCTATATGGGGGGGAATGCAGGGTGCTATTCTATATGAGGGGGATGCAGGGGGGCTGTTCTATATGGGAGTGGGATTCAGGGGGGCTATTCTATATGGAGGGATGCAGGGGGGCTATTCTATATGGGGCGATGCAGGGGGGCTATTTTATATGGGAGGGGGATGTAGGGGGCTATTGTATATTGGAGGGGGATGCAGGAGGGGCTATTCTATATAGGAGGGGGATGTAGGGGGGCTATTCTATATTGGAGGGCGATGCAGGGGGGCTATTCTATATGGGAGGGGGATGTAGGGGGCTATTGTATATTGGAGGGGGATGCAGGGGGGGCTATTCTATATGGGGGATGCAGGGGGGCTATTCTATATGGGAGTGGGATGCAGGGGGGCTCTTCTATATGGGAGGGGGATGCAAGGGGGCTATTCTATATAGGAGGGGCATGCAGGGAGGCTATTCTATATGGGAGGGGGATGCAGGGGGGCTATTCTATATGGGATGGGGATGCAGAGGGGCTGTTCTATATGGGGGGAATGCAGGGGGCTATTCTATATGAGGGGGATGCAGGGGGGCTATTCTATATTGGAGGGGGATTCAGGGGGGCCATTCTATATGAGGGGGATGTAGGGGGCTATTGTATATTGGAGGGGGATGCAGGGGGGCTATTCTATATGGGGGGGATGCAGGGGGGCTATTCTATATGGGAGTGGGATGCAGGGGGGCTCTTCTATATGGGAGGGGGATGCAAGGGGGCTATTCTATATAGGAGGCGGATGCAGGGAGGCTATTCTATATGGGAGGGGGATGCAGGGGGGCTATTCTATATGGGAGGGGGATGCAGGGGGGCTGTTTTATATGGGGGGAATGCAGGGGGCTATTCTATATGAGAGGAGATGCAGGGGGGCTGTTCGATATGGGAGGGGGATACAGGGGGGCTATTCTATATGGGGGAAGCAGGGGGGGGCTATTCTATATGAGGGGGGATGCAGGGTGGCTATTCTATATGGGAGGGGGATGCAGGGGAGCTAGTCTATGTGGGGGGATGCAGGGGGGGGCCTATTCTATATGCGGGAATGTACGGGGGGGTTATATAGGGGGGATGTACAGCAGGGGGGGCTATTCTCTTTGGGGGGATGTATAGATGAGGATGTTGCTGGAGCAAGTAGCCTAAAATGTCTGTCTGGCAGATCCCGTGGAGATGAGTCATGGCCAGAGAAGCCTTCATGATGGCCAGAGCCAGATGGAGAAGAAAAGGAAAAGTGGACATCTCTTCATGCAGAGAAGACGCCTACTGTGAGTGACAGGATGTAATTGCACTATAATCACTTATAAGGTCTGCAGAACCTTTATAAAGCTGGGATCTACCTCAGTATTAGGGGTGTCAAACCCGTCCCTCCAGGTGTTGCAAAACTACAATTCTCATCATGCTTTAGCTGTCCAGTCATGATGGGATTTGTAGTTCTGTAACAGCTGGAGGGCTGGAGTGTGACACCTGTGTTCTATTGTCACTGTTCTGAGAGAATATTGGTCTTTATATAGTAGCTTTTATTTGGTGCCAGTATAGTGGTATTATCCAGTCACCGTATGGTGAGAGTAGTGGGCATGGTGTGATGGTATAGTGGTATTATCCAGTCACCGTATGGTGAGAGTAGTGGGCATGGTGTTATTGTATAGTGGTATTATCCAGTCACCGTATGGTGAGAGTAGTGGGCATGGTGTGATGGTATAGTGGTATTATCCAGTCACCGTATGGTGAGAGTAGTGGGCATAGTGTGATGGTATAGTGGTATTATCCAGTCACTGTATGGTGACAGTAGTGGGCATGGTGTGATGGTATTACTCGTATTATTGGTCATATTAGTGTTTTATATAGTGGATTGTATTCAGTCACAGTATAGCGATATTAGTCATTATGTGGTGGTAATGGCAGTGCTCATGGTGTGGTGATATTATTTGTTACTTATATACTGTAAGTATATTGGTAGGAATATTGGTAGGTTTGCTTAGTGACAGTATGGCAGTAATGTGTACAGTATGGGGATAATATTTGCTTACAGGTGTTATTAACTGTGACAGTGTTATCATGCACAGAAAATTCTTACCTGTTACCATTATATACTTATACTTGAGATAGATAGATAGATAGATAGATAGATAGATAGATAGATAGATAGATAGATACTATAGATAGATAGATTCTTTTGATAGATAGATAGATAGATAGATAGATAGATAGATAGATAGATAGATAGAGGAGATAGATAGATAGATAGATAGATAGATAGATAGATAGATAGATAGATAGATAGATAGATAGATAGATAGGAGATAGATATATAGATACTGTAGATAGATAGGAGATAGATAGATCTCCAGTAGGAAATAGCTATCTAGCAGTTCATTATGTAGCTTTGATTACACATGAGATCATAACCAGACACATTGTAATAATAAATAATTATAATAAATAATATATATAAATAATAAAATAAAAAATAATAAATAATAATAAAAAAAAAACAACTAATAATTAAAACCTTACTACTTATACCGCCATTATATGGGGTGCAGACCTAGTCAGGATAAAAGTGATTTAAAAATATAGTAGCTTTTGTCCAAAAACAGCACCACCCTGTCCTCAGACTGTGTATGGTTATTACAACTTGGCTCCAAATTACTTCAATGGAACTGAGCTGCAATACCTCACACAAACTGAAGAAGAGTGTGGCGCTGTTTCTGGAAGAAGGTGGCCATGTTTTTCTCCTATAAAGGGAATCTATGAGGTCCATACCAGGTCTAGGGTTGTAGATCTCAGCAGACAGGTGTGAGGGAGATATCACTGACAGGACCTTTAGTCCAGTGTAAACTTATATAAATGTTCTTTTCATTTCCAACTAAAGTTTCACATAAAGTTTCACAACAGCAGCCGCAGCAGCACCACCCTATATGTCCATCAGTCAGAGCAGGAAGGGGCGGGGGCAGAAGATGCTGCTGTGACTCCACCTCTGTGACACTTCAGCTGGTAATGAAAAGATGTTTATAGAATTATAGAGGTTTACACTGGACTAAAGATCCAGTCCCTGACCTGTACGCTGGGATCTACAGCTCTGTACCTGGTATAGACCCCACAGGTTCCCTTTACGGGCACGTTCATACCTAATCCAATGCGGATTTGATGCTTCTGATTTAATCAGTTGAAATGAATACATAAATATGCCGCATCAAATCCACAGCAGATTATGTTATATCATTACTTTTAGGTGTTGGTGGTGGGGTTCACATGTTTAAGGGAGTAGTGGGGACATGGCTAAATGAAGCAGAATTTGCTACAGCACGTATTTTACACCGCTATCCATGATATGGTATGTGGGCTGCTGGGGTTTGATTGCCAGGGCTGGTTTTAAGTCCCAGTCCGGCCCAGAATATGAGGCTGGTGGTGGGTAAAAATCGATTGAAAATCTGTGGGTAATGTCCCCTCTACAGCTGCTTTTCTCCTCTATATGATCCCTCCATCTTCTGTCTCCAGCCTGCTTCTGAGATGAGTGCTCGGTGGAGAATCTGCGGAGGAGTATATGGTGGAGCTGCGGGGACCTGCATGGGAGGCACATGTAGGTTTTTATTCTTCTTTTGCCCACTCACGACCACCAAATAAAGGGTTTGTCCAGGCTTAGAAAAACATCTAGAAACAGCAAAATTTTTATCCCCACTTTGGATGTGGTTTTGCAGCTCAGTTCCATTGAAATGAATGGAGCTGAAATGTAATACCACACACAACATGGTGTGGTGGGGTTTTTTCAAAAGAGTTACTGTGTTTTTTCTCTCTAATCCTAGATAACCCCTTTAATTCATGCCCAACTCAGGGACTAAGTAAACTGTAATAGGGGTTCAGCAGTTTGACAGTGTTTAAACAAAACCCCCAAATGTTGTATTCTTTTTATCAATTCTACCCCACAAATTATTATTTTTTTGTCCTGCATTGCACCTTATAGTAAGACAAATGCTGTCATTAAAAAGTAGAGGTGAGGAGAAAAACATAAAAACATTAAAAGGAGCATGTTAGCCTGTATGGAACTATAATATGGTTGTGTGTATCAGCCATAACCCTCAGATCAGCTAGATATTGTGGGCTTGGCCTCTTCAGGTATACATTTTTTTTCTTTTTGCTTGCTAGTGTTAATATGAGGATACTACTATTTATGGTTTTGAATGCTTGCTGGGAAGTGAAATGGGTTGCAGCACATTTCTTGTTATGTACTGATCTCTTGGCCCCTGGGAAAAAAACAAGCCAAGCTTTATTTATCACATATTTAGGCACTTCAAGATGAGCATATGGTTGGATCCATATAATGTTTCAGTATTTTTAGACTTTTTCAGCTTGCTAGGTATTTATGCATAAATGTGGGTTTTTATAGATTATATACTTCAAAATGGTATTGCCATTATATGACTTATAGGCTTAATGATACTTGGAATTATAGATGCCTACCCGCATGAAATGTCTCTTTCCCTACATAATGAGAGGATTATAGAAATTGTTTTTGCTCTCATAAAGTAAATGCATTTTATTTATGATGATCAGTGATACAGTATTTCAGTTGCAGCAATCTCACACCTGAGCGTTCTTTACATCCTTAGCTCTACATTATGAAAGTGCTCTCGGGTGTTTGGAAATGGGCTTTTTTTTTTTTTTAGAACAGACAAAATGAGGATGGCTTAAGCGATCGCAGACAAAAATGTCAGGATTTAGAGAGTTTTATATTATGTTCCTTTAATGACTTATAAGGTTGTCTTAAAATGACAATAAGCCAGATTCTGCACTGATTAAATAATTGTGTTTATATTTCACACTGCTTTATTACATCGTACCTGACATTTCAATGTATTCAAATCTGCAAGGTTCTGTTACATTAACCCTTCTGAGTGGTAATGAGGTGATTTTAATGTGCTCTCTCTCTCACTTTAAGAGTTCCCTCCATGGTGCACAGCTATTTCTCATTCTCTCCATTTAATAGGGCTACACCAAAGGCTGTTTGCTAGCAGTACACACATGGGCACTTACTTTCCTTTATTTCTCTTGCCAATCAAGGAACCCTTCTGCTATGATATGACATAGTGCTGAACTGTACCAGCTGGCACTGTGCTGGACTACTGATTTACATATTACAGTACTAGAAGACATGTGAAGAAAGAAGGGGTTACTGATCCACTAGTTTAGCAAGAAGATATGCGAGCAGAAGGAAAAAGCAGCAATAATAATGGCACTGAGAACTGAACTGCTAACTGCTTCTAAGAAGCTACAGAGAGACTGTGTGTGTGTGTGTTTGTGTGTGTGTATGTGCGCATGTGTGTGTTGGGGGGGGGGGGGGGGGTTACACTGCAGCACTGAAAACATCAGGCAGTAGGTACACTAGTATTTAAGATGCACCTGTCCTGAGATTTATGGGTGGTGACAGATGAAAATGGAACATTGTGGATCAGCGGCAGCAGGAAACGGGTAGTGGGCAGCAGATTGCAGGAAAGGGAGACATCTGGTGGACAGGCGTTTAGAGCTGTTTTTGGGGGAAATAATTAGTAATTTGTGTTACATAAGTGATTTCCAAATACATTAGTAATTAAATAGGCCATGAAATGGAGGGAAGTAGTTTAAAGGGAGCCTTTAAAACTTTTCTGCAGAGCCATGACTTGGGGTTCTGCACAAGGGAAGCAAAACACATCCATGGCCCCTACCCTAGTTAATATATGGGATCCCAGTTATTATATGTTTACAATTACAGAGGCACATCCTGCCCCCACTCTGCAGACTGTTTAAGTCTGGAAGAAACTACAGTCCTCCAACTGTTGCAATTCCCATGATTCCTGGACAGGAAAAAGCAAGTTTTCAGACTTTAAACTTAGCAATCAGAATAAATCCTTGAATTTGCAAAATCTAGTAACTTTTAGGCTATGTTCACACTACGTATAAGACCAGCAGAACAGCCGGTCACAGAAAAGATCATCCCACTCCTGCCGTACCGGCCGGATGATCTTTAGCACCGCTTAGTTCTGATGCGGGCACATCCATGCGTTCCCGCATCAAAACTCTCCACTGCACACTATAGAGTGAGCGGCCAGAGTGTGAACATAGCCTTAAGATGTAATGTTATTACAATACAGAAATACATCCCCTTTGAATTCTTATATTAAGTTCACCATGACCACATTCTCTGGCAGAGAGTTCAATAGTCTCAATGCTTGTACAGTAAATAATCCCCCTCTATGTTTATGTACCGTTGAAAAATTCTTCCTTTTAGTTGTAGAAAATCCTCTTTGTTGTGGAGTATGGTAAATATATTATTGACTTATTTAATGTTTTAATAAAGAACGTTGTGTCCAGTATTTTTGCTACTCAGGTGTCTGTTGTTTTTTTTTATCTGTTTAGGTAATAGGCATAGCAGTAGGTATGGCAGATAATCCCATGGCTAAACATTATTGTCTAATTTCACTCTGACCTTGGATTACAAAAATAAGGTATATTATGCTATGGTTTTAGAACAAGTAGAACGATACCAACATTAATATTTTTGGCTGACCCACTTATCCAGCTAAATCCATATTTTTTGGAAACATGATAACCAAGAAATATGCAGCCAATGCTTGAGGGTTCATTATATAATGCTGGCAGTACAAACTAGGAATATTTCCTTGTTTTTCTCTGATGATTACAGTGAAATAAATGAAAAGACTAGGTGGGTAGGAAGGCTTACCATTAATTAATAAAGATTTCCCATCAGCTCCCCCTTGAAAGCTCTAATGTATTGTCAATGACATTTAGATGGAATGTCACTGTAGCTCAAAGGAAATTAGTCCGGTAATGGTGGCGACCAACAGAGCTCATTAGTGAAGATAATAATGTTCCTCGCACTTTACCCACCGGATGAACCACTTGTCTGAAATGACTGTTTTGTTGATCACATTAAGAGTGGACACAAGGATGAATCACAGTATAAGTTATCTATTTTTTTCCTTGCCAACAACATCTTTATCTATGCACATAATTTAACATGGACATTCAGAAGTAAACTTGAAATAATGAGCCACCTAAGTCCTTGTGCATTATCACATGGCAACAAACCATAGTTGGTGCATTGGAGAGATCACCATGCAAGATGGAATGATAATCCTCTTATTTTACAGCCTAAAGGTAAAGATCTCATTCTAATCCATTGTGCCGTTTTGTTGTAGTATATAAAACAGGTAAATGTGCTCATCTGGTGCACTGGGGGTGTTCGCTGGCCCATCCACCCATCGGCTTTTTCTGTACCATCTACTTGTGCATGTATGCATAAAGTAGTGATGTCTTTTTACCTCAGCCCAGGATCCAGCACTTGCGGAATGCAGCTCTTTTTTAACATGTTTACTAAGCAAAAGTTTTGGCACACCATGTTGTTTTGCAAGTTGCATACCCTTTTTGTTAGTCCATGCCCGCTTTACCACCCCCTCTTCGAGCATGCAAAAAAAATGTGGTGGAAGCTAGGATACTCTTAAGGCACCCGTGTGGCACTAATCGTTTTTGGGGGAGCAAGACTTAAAGGGACTCTGTACCCACAATCTGCCCCCCAAAAACCACTTGTACCTTCGGATAGCTGCATTTAATCCAAGATCTGTTCTGGGGTTCGTTCGGCAGGTGATGCTGTTATTGTCCTAAAAAACAACTTTTAAACTTGCAGCCCTGTGTCAAATTGACGTCGCCTAGAGTACCCACGCCCTAGGATTGCAACGCCTTTCCATCACTTCTCCCCGCCCTTCTCACCATAAGGAATGCCCCGGCAGGATTTCTCCTATTCATCGCCTTTGTGAACACTGAACAGGTGTTGGATCGTTAAGGCACCTGTGCAGTGTTCAGTGAGGTGATGAATAGGAGAAATGTTGCCCAGGGGCGTTCCTAGGGCATAGATACTCTAGGCCACGCCAATTTGCCACAGGGCTGCAAGTTTAAAAGTTGTTTTTTAGGACAATAACTGTATCACCTGCCGTGCGAACCCAGGACAGATCTTGGATTAAAAACAGCTATCTGATGGTACAAGCAGTTTGGGGGGGTCAGACTGTGGGTACAGAGTCGCTTTAAAGCATTCTGTTATGTGGAGGACATTCTGCTGTCCAAAAAACATTTTTAATACAGATCCCTATTTCAACCTCCACTGACTTATATGAGGATATAAAGTTCCTTAAAAGGCAATTTGTCAGTCTATTAAACACATTTTCACAGTTGCTCATCTTCACCAAATATTTTCTGTACGCATTTTCCTGGTGACCTTTCGGAGTCTATTGCAGAATTATATGTTATTTGGACACTCAAATGCTGGTTGGAATGCCCTTTGATGATTGCAGATTAGCTGTTAGTAATTGTAGGTCTGTGGTGGAAAACAGTAGCAAGTGTTGTATTTCCCTGCAGTGCCCCCACCGTGTAAAAGAAGCATTGCACATTTCCCATTAAAGTTGGGTATTCATGTAATAGATGGACCTGTTGAATTCTGCTTTTTATTCACACACTGTTCTGACTCATAAATAAGGGTTTTCCTTAACCTGGAAGGCAAAACAGTTCAATAAACTGTTTTTGTTTCTAAGCAATGCACATAGCACCTGGGGCATATTGCTGCCATCTTCCATTAAAAGAGAAGTCCGGCGAAATTTATTTATTTAGGTATTGTCTTTCCCCCAAAAGTCATACAAATCAACAATATACAGTACACTTATTACGGGAAATGCTTATAAAGTGCTTTTTTCCCGGCACTTACTACTGCATCAAGGTTTTACTTCCTGGATAAAATGGTGATGTCACGACCCAACTCCCAGAGCTGTGCGGGCTGTGGCTGCTGAAGAGGATGCTCAGTGTCCCTCCAGTGCCCTGTGTCCCTCAGTGTCCCCCTGCCATTATCCTCTCCAGCAGCCATAGCCCGCACAGCTCTGGGAGTCGCTTCATGACATCACCATTTTATCAAGGAAGTGAAGCCTTGATGCAGTAGTAAGTGCAGTGAAAAAAAGCACTTTATAAGCATTTATTTAAGCATAATAAGTGTATATTGGTAATCTGTATAACTTTTTGGGGGGCAATGCAATACTTTCATAAAAATTTTTTGCCGGACTTCTCCTTTAAATATGCTTCTGCCATGTTATTTGAAACTAGGTGTTCTAAACCTCTAATATTTTCTATTAGTAATGATCACACATAAAAATCTATGGTACAGAAGGGAACAGTCATTTACTTCTAAGTATAATAAGGGAAAATTAACTTTCATCCCCAGCAACACAGCTACAGTAAGTACATAACTTGTCAGTAACTGTATATAGTGGCACCTCTGCATTATATGTATTGATGGTACTAGAGTACTGAGTGCCTATTTTTAATCAGTGAATGTGAAGAGGTTTCATCACGCTACCCCGAACTCGGTGAATAAGGCTCCCTAGAAAATGGAAAGCTCTTGTCAAACTGTTTGATTTAGACTTCCAGTCTAATTATGAAATTGAGATTTCTTTTCACTTCAGCTTGAAAGATTTAATAACTTCTCCACATCCACAATTTCAAGCAAATCCCAGAGTGTTAGTCCTCAGTGGAAACTGCAAAACAACAGTAAGTGCTTCGGGGCTCATGCATTTTCTATCTTCTCTAAAGATGCTGCGATAAAATAAAAAGTCAAATAAAATGACAAGGATGTATCAGCCCATACAGAATTGAGATCGAAGCGGTAACCTGCTTATTACTTATTAAACCTTACATCCATAGATTACTGTAGATGGTGACTGAAGGGGGAGAGGGGTGTTAGCTGTATGAGAATTAAGCCAACACCCTTTAATTCCTCCATGTCCATAATACGTATATATATATATATATATATATATATATATATATATATGTTCTTACTGCACATGCCCTGTGCAGTAGGAACATATATATATATATATATATATATATATATATATATACGTTCCTAGACTGAAGGGGCTTTAAATCTTTGCAGGACCGCTCTAATGATTAACCCCCTTAAACACTGTGATCACTGCATTCAGGTAGTCAGTGACAGGATAAGGACAGATTGGGACCCCCGTTAACTTGTACCGACAGGCGGAGGTAAGCCACTTACCTCCATCCTGTCGGATCGTCCATCTGTTCATAGAGTCTGCTCTCAGGGAGACTCTATGAACAGATAGCCAACAATACTGATGAATGCTTTGCTATGGCAAAGCATTCATCAGTACATGCATTTAGAGCATAAGGGACCTCAGGGACTGTGTAAAAGAAAAAGTAAAAAAAAAAAGTATTTTTAAAAATCCCCAATAAAATGCCCTAATAAAAATTTATATTACCCCCTTTCCCATTATACAAACAAACAAACAAATACATTATATATCATAGCGTGCGGAATTGTCTGATCTTTTAAAATATAACAATATTGTTCCAGCACGGTGAAAAGTGTAAATGAAAAAGTGAAGAAAAAAACACCAGGATTGCTGATTTTTTTTTTAAATAATATAATAGAAAAAAATAATAAAATACAAAAAAATTTCTTCCACCAATATAAAACCCATTAAAAACTAGAGATTGTGGCACAAAAAATGACCCCCCAACCAGCCCTGTAGGTTGAAACATAAAAGCGTTATGGCTCTTAGAAGACGGGGAGGAATATAACTTCAATTTGACCCGGACATCCGTGCACCAATGACCTTGGCCATGAAGGGTTTAAAGATGTAAGGTCCAGTAGGCTAGAGTCACATTTAAGCTATTATTTTTTGTTTTCAGTTCCATCACAAGAACAACAAACAGAATATAACTGAACCTCTTACATCCCAGACATTTACCGGTAGACCCCACTGACTATTGGAATCATTTGGGTTCCCATCATGGTGTCCAGTGGTTTAATTGACAAAAAAGAGCTATATGGTGCATCACCTTTAATTTTTTTGACAAAGCCTGCAATGGAAGCACCTAACTGAGCAAATGTGAACATAGTCCTAAGTTTCTTGTATGTAATATTTCCATCCAGTATATCAGTACCTCTAACTTAAAAAAAATATCAAGGTTTCAATCGACCTGTGGATAAGAAATTTTAAAATATAGATGGAAACCAACCAAAATAAACTTTTAATCTTCTTATATTGGTCATTTGAAATGACAGAAAATCTGAGCTGCGGGATATTTTCTATTGAAAACTTGTGCTTTATTTGATCTTCGAATGCTATATTATGACATTTCTGAGGGCTTTAAGGAAAACTTTCTTATGCTCACCCAAACTATTTTTCCTTACCTCTCGACAGTCCTCATACCATAAAGAAATTCATGTAATTTATATTTCTTTTTTTTTTCTTTTTTTAAAAGGATATTTTTTTCCCCCTTAAATTTTGCTGCTATATTTTCCTGAAGTCAAAGAAGAAATCGTTTCATATCACTGGTTACACAAATGACATATAACCTCTATCCACAGTTTGCTCTCTGCCGATGAAAGGCTTTAAATCAAACGGAATGTTCTCTTTCATCTTCCAAAAGGAGTTACCTAATGCCACCTGGACGGGGATCACAGTTGAGAAATTTAAAGAGAGAATAAATATGAGAGAAGAGCTATAGAAAGGGCAACTCAAATTGGAAATAGTGATCCTCCCGGGCAGGCTAACAATAGGAATGTTCTATAAGGCATGAACCACTCACACCAGAGAAATAGCTAACTGGTAATTCTCATGTCATGTCCTCTTGGTTCTCATTTTTCTGCATGGCTTATGTGAAATTGTGTGAAGGGATGGGAAATGTGTATTCATCTATGCTCTGTCTTACCGCTTTTACCTTCATGCATAGCTCCTCAAAGTTTACTGGTGATTCATGAGGGTTACGTCTGAGTTTATGGTCACTGGAAAAGTAAGAGGGGTGAAACTATCTTGATACCATTCCCATTTTGGTTTTTATCTTGTAATGCATTAAGGGCTAAATGGGTACATGCTAAAATAACAGATGCTAAAATTTAGACTTGGAGGAATAGAAGGATGTTGTTGTTTTTTTTTAAGTAATTATTTATTTGTTGTAGCGTTCCTTATAATGAAGCTGTCATGACATATTAAAAAAAAGAAAGAACCTCAGTAAATAGATAGTTAATGCTTGCCTTATTTATGCTGTCAGTTTAATTTTGCAGCTGCTGTGGTACATTTAGTGCCCCATTGTGCTGACCATGCTTTGCATTTCACTCTACGCTGGGGGGCGGGCCCTTAGATCAGTTAGTTCACTCATCTACAGCATCGCATAGGGGCGTGTACAGGGGTGTGCATGGCACTAGAAAATCAGCATTCATCTTCACTGGGCCAGTCTATGCAGAGCAGAGGGACAACTGACACCACTTCCTGCATTTGGTCTCTTTTTGCCATTACTTAAGACAAAATCACCTTAGTGACATAGCCTAACTGAAGTTTTCCAGTAAGTTAGACACCTAGTGGCTGATTTTCTAGCATTGTATTTAATATTGAAAACAGGCAAAAAAATTAATTAAGTAAATTACAAAGATGTAGTATATCAACCCTCTGCTGATTTAACATTATTTTTTGATAATGACAGGGCCCGATTCTATGTAGAACCTGTTAATCCAAAGGTCTCATAATCCAATAATCAATAGACAGTAAAGAGTATTAGTTATTAGAATTATTATTGGTGCTCATTCTGGATTAAAAAGGGCTGTCTGGCAACTTTAATAGTGGCCAGTTTGGGCAAAAAAAGTATATATATATAAGCACAAAAGAAAGCAGGACCTGTTATGACTCTCTGCCACTGTGGTTCTGATCTCTAAAGATCTATACGTCATGGTGTTCTCTCAAAATGTACCTGCTTAGCCAGGTCAGCAAGTAACTGGCTAAGTAGGCACTCCTTTGTGTCAATACCTCATCAGTAGTGATGAGTGAGTACTAAAATGCTCAGGTGCTCATTACTCGAACCGAATATCTCCCGATATTCGAGTAACGAACCCCATTGAATTCAATGGGAGACTCTAGCATTTTTTATGGGGACTCAGGTTCGGTAGAAGGAAGGTCGTGTGTCAACCTCAGAAATTGATAGAAACACAACGGAAATGGACAGGAAACAGCAGGGGCAGCATTAATGCATGCCTATGAGGCTGCCTAATGGCACCATTATGCCTAATTCTGTGCAACAGCCTGGTTAAAACAGAGGTAGGCATATGGACCACCCAAAAACTCAGCCTGACACAGCATGGCAGTGAGAACACAGGGAACCATTAAACAGAGGTAACATATCATAAACCACCCAAAAATTCAGCCTGACACAGCATGGCGGTGAGAACAGAGAGAACAAGGTAGAAGCGGTAGCCAGTTAGCCTTCCAAAAATTATACCAGACCTAGCATGGCATTGAGCACACAGAGAATCCTTAAAAGTGAGTGAGGAAGCACATGAGCCTCCCAAAAATTAGGGCAGAAGCAGCATGGCATTGAGCACCCAGAGAACCATTACAAGTGAGTGAGGAAGCAAGTGAGCCTCCCAAAAACTAGGCCAGACACAGCAGGGCCTTAAACACACAGAGAACCATTACAAGTGAGTGAGGAAGCTAGTGAGGCTCCCCAAAACTAGGCCAGACAGTGCAGGGCCTTGAACACACAGAGAACCATTACAAGTAAGTGAGAAAGCTAGTGAGGCTCCCCAAAACTAGACCAGACACTGCAGGCCCTTGAACACACAGAGAACCATTACAAGTGAGTGAGGAAGCTAGTGAGGCTCCCCAAAACTAGGCCAGACAGTGCAGGGCCTTGAACACACAGAGAGCCATTACAAGTGAGTGAGGAAGCTAGTGAGGCTCCCCAAGACTGGGCCAGACAGAGCATGGCAGTGAGGACACAGAGAACCTTTACAAGTGAGTGAGGAATCAAGTGAGCCCACGCAAAAATTGGAGTGAGTCCAGGGGCTGCTATATGTAGTGGACATGAACCCGGGTGCTGACAGCTAACTGGCTAGGCCTGCTGTCAGTCACCACTTGATGCCTCTCGACCGGGGGTGGTGAGGCCACGGCTAGACAAAAAATAAAAACAGCTGGCCAGTTGGCGGGGGCGCGATCGGCGGGCCCCCGGCTACCAGTCCCGCTCCTTCGCAGACGTAGTGTGACGTCAGAGCATGGCAGTGTGGACACAGAGAACCATTAGAAGTGAGTGAAGAAGCAAATGAGCCTCCCGATAATTAGGCCAGACCCTGCATGGCGGAAGAAGACTTGGCAGTTGGCTGATAATTGTAGGAAGAGGAGGAGGAGGAGATACCAAGAATCTTCATGTTCAGCAGCTTTCCCCGGGTGGACAGTTGAATTCAGGTGAAATCCAGGCTTTGTTCATTTTTTTTTTTATAAACGTCAGCCTGTTAGCGCTGTCAGTGGACAGGCGGGTGCGCTTATCAGTGATGATGGCACCAGCTGCACTGAAGACTCGCTCTGACACCACGCTAGCAGCAGGGCAGGCCAGCACCTCCAAGGCGTAAAGCGCCAGTTGGGGCCATGTATCCAGCTTTGAAACCCAGTAGTTGTAGGTAGCAGAGTGATCGGGAAGGACGGTAGTATGGTCAGCAAGGTACTCCCTCACCATCTTCCTGAAGGCTTCCCCCTACTCTTTCTAGACTGGGGACGGTTGACATAATCTTGCTGGGGTGCCATGAAACTGTGAAAGGCCTTGGAGAGTGTTCCCCTGCCCCTTTACAAGCTGCCTGCTCCACCGCTCCTCTCCCCCGCTCTTTGGCCCTCAGAACTATGTCCTCTGGCGCTAGTGGTGTCAGATGGGAAGTACATTTTCGGCTTCTGCACCAGGGCCTGTTTATCTTGATTCACTCTCATACTGCGTTCCTCAGCAGGAATGATAGTGGAAAAGTTCGGTTTCTACCAAGGGTCCAGGAGAGTGAACACTCAGTAATCTGTGTTGTCCAAAACCAGTAGTCAACATGGATGCCAGTTAGGGCCCAGCAGTAAGGCCCAGCAGTAGTCAACATGGATGCCAGTTAAGGCCCAGCAGTAGTCAAAATGGATGCCAGTTAAGGCCCAGCAGTAGTCAACATGGATGCAAGTTAAGGCCCAGCAGTAGTCAACATGGATGCCAGTTAATGCCAAGCAGTAGTCAACATGGATCTCAGTCAAGGCCCAGCAGCAGTCAACATGGATGCCAGTTAAGGCCCAGCAACAAGGATGCAAAGGCAGGCACACCAGTAGTCAACATGGATGCCAGTTAAGGCCCAGCAGTAGTCAAAATGGATACCAGTTAAGGCCCAGCAGTAGTCAACATAGATGCCAGTTAAGGCCCAGCAACAAGGATGCAAGGGCAGGCCCAGCAGTAGTCAACGTGGATGCCAGTTAAGTCCCAGCAGTAGTCAACATGGATGCCAGTTAAGGCCCAGCAGTAGTCACCATGGATGCCAGTTAAGGCCCAGCAGTAGTCAACATGGATGTCAGTTAAGGCCCAGCAACAAGGATGCAAGGGCAGGCACACCAGTTGTCAACATGGATGCCAGTTAAGGCACACCAGTAGTCAACATGGATGCCAGTTAAGGCCCAGCAGTAGTCAACATGGATGTCAGTTAAGGACCAGCAGTAGTCAACATGGATGCCAGTTAAGGCCCAGCTGTAGTCAACATAGAGGCAAAAGCAGGCACACCAGTAGTCAACATGGATGCCAGTTAAGGCCCAGCAGTAGTCAACATGGATTCCTGTTAAGGCACACCAGTAGTCAACATGGATGCCAGTTAAGGCCCAGCAGTAGTCAACATGAATTCCAGTTAAGGCCCAGCAGTAGTCAACATGGATGCCAGTTAAGGCCCAGCAGTAGCCAACATAGATGTCAGTTAAGGCCCAGCAGATGTCAACATGAATGCCAGATAAGGCCCAGTAACAAGGATGCAAGGGCAGGCCCAGCAGTACTCAACATGGATGCCAGTTAAGGCCAAGCAGTAGCCAACATGGAGGCAAGGACAGAAACACCATTAGTCAACATGGATGCCAGTTAAGGCCAAGCAGTGGCCAACATGGAGGCAAGGGCAGGCACACCAGTAGTCAGCAGTAGTCAACATGAATGGCAGTTGACTTGCGGAAATACGCTTAGATGTGGTGCACCTTGTTGAGTAAGTCAACCACATTGGGGTAAGTTTTAAGGAACTGCAGCAACACTAGGTTCAAGACGTGGGCCAGGCATGGTACATGTGTGAGACTGCCGAGTTGCAGAGACGCCACCACCGCCCCTTGTCACACGCAACCAAGCTCACTGCTAATTACACACGAACCCGGGATGCCAGTTAAGGCCCAGCAACAAGGATGCAAGGGCAGGCCCAGCAGTAGTCAACGTGGATGCCAGTTAAGTCCCAGCAGTAGTCAACATGGATGCCAGTTAAGGCCCAGCAGTAGTCAACATGGATGCCAGTTAAGGCCCAGCTGTAGTCAACATGGATGTCAGTTAAGGCCCAGCAACAAGGATGCAAGGGCAGGCCCAGCAGTAGTCAACATGGATGCCAGTTAAGGCCCAGCAGTAGCCAACATGGAGGCAAGAGCAGGCACACCAGTAGTCAACATTGATGCCAGTTAAAGCCCAGCAGTAGTCAACATGGATTCCAGTTAAGGCCTAACAGTAGTCAACATGGATGCCATTTAAGGCCCAGCAGTAGCCAACATAGAGGCAAGGGCAGGCACACCAGTAGTCAACATGGATGCCAGTTAAGGCCCAGCAGTAGTCAACATGGATGCCAGTTAAGGCCCAGCAGTAGCCAACATAGATGTCAGTTAAGGCCTAGCAGAAGTCAACATGAATGCCAGATAAGGCCCAGTAACAAGGATGCAAGGGCAGGCCCAGCAGTAGTCAACATGGATGCCAGTTAAGTCCCAGCTGTAGTCAACATAGAGGCAAAAGCAGGCACACCAGTAGTTAACATGGATGCCAGTTAAGGCCCAGCAGTAGTCAACATGGATTCCTGTTAAGGCACACCAGTAGTCAACATGGATGCCAGTTAAGGCCCAGCAGTAGTCAACATGAATTCCAGTTAAGGCCCAGCAGTAGTCAACATGGATGCCAGTTAAGGCCCAGCAGTAGCCAACATAGATGTCAGTTAAGGCCCAGCAGATGTCAACATGAATGCCAGATAAGGCCCAGTAACAAGGATGCAAGGGCAGGCCCAGCAGTACTCAACATGGATGCCAGTTAAGGCCAAGAAGTAGCCAACATGGAGGCAAGGACAGAAACACCATTAGTCAACATGGATGCCAGTTAAGGCCAAGCAGTGGCCAACATGGAGGCAAGGGCAGGCACACCAGTAGTCAGCAGTAGTCAACATGAATGGCAGTTGACTTGCGGAAATACGCTTAGATGTGGTGCACCTTGTTGAGTAAGTCAACCACATTGGGGTAAGTTTTAAGGAACTGCAGCAACACTAGGTTCAAGACGTGGGCCAGGCATGGTACATGTGTGAGACTGCCGAGTTGCAGAGACGCCACCACCGCCCCTTGTCACACGCAACCAAGCTCACTGCTAATTACACACGAACCCGGGATGCCAGTTAAGGCCCAGCAACAAGGATGCAAGGGCAGGCCCAGCAGTAGTCAACGTGGATGCCAGTTAAGTCCCAGCAGTAGTCAACATGGATGCCAGTTAAGGCCCAGCAGTAGTCAACATGGATGCCAGTTAAGGCCCAGCTGTAGTCAACATGGATGTCAGTTAAGGCCCAGCAACAAGGATGCAAGGGCAGGCCCAGCAGTAGTCAACATGGATGCCAGTTAAGGCCCAGCAGTAGCCAACATGGAGGCAAGAGCAGGCACACCAGTAGTCAACATTGATGCCAGTTAAAGCCCAGCAGTAGTCAACATGGATTCCAGTTAAGGCCTAACAGTAGTCAACATGGATGCCAGTTAAGGCCCAGCAGTAGCCAACATAGAGGCAAGGGCAGGCACACCAGTAGTCAACATGGATGCCAGTTAAGGCCCAGCAGTAGTCAACATGGATGCCAGTTAAGGCCCAGCAGTAGCCAACATAGATGTCAGTTAAGGCCTAGCAGAAGTCAACATGAATGCCAGATAAGGCCCAGTAACAAGGATGCAAGGGCAGGCCCAGCAGTAGTCAACATGGATGCCAGTTAAGGCCAAGCAGTAGCCAACATGGAGGCAAGGGCAGAAACACCATTAGTCAACATGGATGCCAGTTAAGGCCAAACAGTGGCCAACATGGAGGCAAGGGCAGGCACACCAGTAGTCAGCATTAGTCAACATGGATGGCAGTTGACTTGTGGAAATACGCAGAGATGCGGTGCACCTTGTTGAGTAAGTCAGCCACATTGGGGTAAGTTTTAAAGAACCGCAGCAACATTAGGTTGAAGATGTGGGCCAGGCATGGTACATGTGTGAGGCTGCCGAGTTGCAGAGCCGCCACCACTGCCCCTTGTCACACGCAACCAAGCTCACTGCTAATTACACACAAACCCAGGCTACCAGTTAAGGCCCAGCAGAAGCCAACAAGGAGGCAAGGGCAGGCACACCAGTAGTCTACATGGATGCCAATTAAGACCCAGCAACAATGAGGCAAGGGCAGGCACACCAATAGTCTACATGGTTGCCAGTTAAGGCCCTACAACAACGAGGCAAGGACAGGCACACTTGTAGTCAACATGGATGCCAGTAAAGGCCCAGCAGTAGCCAACATGGAGGCAAGGGACAGTTGCTGCAGGGACAGTTGAACGCTGCACTTGGACACCTTGCTGGAGGGTGTGGAGCATAGTGGAGGTGAAGGGGTGCCTGTAGGGTGGGAGGCACTTGTGCCTGGGGCCTGGGCGGGGGGACTGACAGAGCCAGCGCGTGACACAGGGGAAGGAGCAGGGGTGCGACTTGCAGTCACTGAACGGCCTTGCTTCCACTGAATGGGGTGTTTAGCACTCATATGCCTGCGCATGCTGGTAGTGGTTAGGCTGGTAGTGGTGGCTCCCCTGCTAATCCTGGCGTGGCACACGTTGCACACTACAGTCCATCGGTCATCCGCAGTTTCTTCAAAAAACCTCCAGACTTCGGAACATCTAGCCCTGGCCACGGGAGTTTGACTACGTGAAACAGTTGCTGATCTACTCGCTCTGCCCCTGCCTCTCCCTCTGCCCACCCCTCTTCCTCTTCCAACCAGTCCGGTGGGTGAACTTGCCTCCCCCTCAGAAGCACGGCCTTTACTAGGCTTATCCACCCAGCTCAGGTCAGTCACCTCGTCCTCATCCACCAGCTCCTCACTCTCCTCCTCACTTTGACTTGCATCCATGACAACAACCTCACTGTCTGACAACCGGGTCTCATCGTCATCATCAGACACCTCTTCCCCACTCTCATCACCCACTGACTGCGTGAGCTGCATAGTTTCGGCATCAGGACAGATCGACTGCTCCGGTTGCTCTGACTCAGGGAAGGGTCATGAAAACAGTTCCTGGGAGCATGGTGGTGGATCTGAATCCCTTCTTTCCCTGGAGGGGCCAGGCTGTGGGGAAGGAGGCTGAGCTAATGGAGCAAAGGTTCCACTCCCTTGGGTAGTGTGGGCGGACTGCGTTGAAGACTGGGTGGTGGATAAGTTACTGGACACATTATCCGCTATCCACATGATCACCTGTTCACACTGCTGCGGTTTCAATAACGGTCTACCTTGAGACCCCTTAAGTTGGTCAAAGAAGCTAGGGAGTGGACGTCTGTGGTGTGCCACTGCTACCTCCTCAACAGGTGCTGCTGTGTCACCCTGCCCTGAAACACGGCCTCCAGCAACCACATCACTTGGAACCCCACGCCCTCGACCCTCGACCCTTACCCCTGGACACTGCACAGTATGGAACAGAGATAGGCCTTGCGTATGAAATACAGATATCTGGAAAAATATTTGTAGTAACCAATGGTTTGGTGGGGCTGCACGGTGCAATCTGGTATGGGCACCAACTGTATACACTTTCTGTCACCCCAATATAATGAGCAGTGAAGTTCTATGCAGGATGCACTACAAATCCCAACAATACAGTGTAGTACACAATAGTTTAGGGGGTGCTATCTGGTATGGGCACCAACTGTACACACTTTCTGTCACCCCAATACAATGAGCAGTGAAGTTCTATGCAGGATGCACTACAAATCCCAGCAATACAGTGTAGTACACACTAGTTTAGGGGGTGCTATCTGGTATAGGCACCAACTGTACACACTTTCTGTCACCCCAATACAATGAGCAGTAAAGTTCTATGCAGGATGCACTACAAATACCAGCAATACCGTGTAGTGCACACTAGTTTAGGGGGTGCTATCTGGTATGGGCACCAACTGTACACACTTTCTGTCACCCCAATACAATGAGCAGTAAAGTTCTATGCAGGATGCACTACAAATACCAGCAATACCGTGTAGTGCACACTAGTTTAGGGGGTGCTATCTGGTATGGGCACCAACTGTACACACTTCCTGTCACCCCAATACAATGAGCAGTGAAGTTCTATGCAGGATGCACTACAAATCCCAGCAATACAGTGTAGTACACACTAGTTTAGGGGGTGCTATCTGGTATGGGCACCAACTGTACACACTTTCTGTCACTCCAATACAATGAGCAGTGAAGTTCTATGCAGGATGCACTACAAATCCCAGCAATACAGTGTAGTACACACTAGTTTAGGGGGTGCTATCTGGTATGGGCACCAACTGTACACACTTTCTGTCACCCCAATACAATGAGCAGTGAAGTTCTATGCAGGATGCACTACAAATCCCAGCAATACAGTGTAGTACACACTAGTTTAGGGGGTGCTATCTGGTATGGGCACCAACTGTATACACTTTCTGTCACTCCAATACAATGAGCAGTGAAGTTCTATGCAGGATGCACTACAAATCCCAGCAATACAGTGTAGTACACCAGGACCACCAGCCCCAAAATCAAAAAGGAGTACACTGAGCACTTCTTAGGGGTGTGTATGCAACACCTAATGTCCTCTTTCTGCCAGCAGCCGGTCACCACAGTGTGCTGGTTAAATCGCGGTAGCAGCACTGCAACTCCCAGCCAGCAGTCTCTTGTAATAGTATTAATAAAAGCTTTTAGCCCTGAAAGGGGCTGTTTGTTTATCACCTTGCCTCCGCAGCCTGTTTTGTCCTTAATGACCAGGCTCATTTTTCAAAATCTGACCTATCTCACTTTATGCGCTTATAGCTCAGTGATGCTTTAATGTATGCTAGTGATTCTGAAATAGTTTTTTCGTCACATATGGCACTTAATATTAGTGGCAAAATTCGGTCACTACTTTTTGTGTTTTTTGTGAAAAACATCAAAATATCATGAAAAATTAGGAAATTTAGCATTTTATGAACTTCTGAAATTCTCTGCTTCTAAAAAAGAAAGTCATAGCACATAAATTAGTTACTAAATCACATTACCAATATGTCCTCTTTATTCTGGCATAATTTGGTAAACATATTTTACTTTTTTAGGGTGTTATGGGGCTTAGAAATTTATTAGCAAATTATCACATTTTGTGAAAGTTTCCAAAACTGATTTTTTTAGGGACCAGTTCTTTTTTTAAATGGATTTAGAAGTCTGGTATCCTGAAAACCCCCATAACTGACCCCATTTAAGAAAATAGACACCTTAAAGAATTAATCTAGGGTTATAATGAGCATTTTAACCCTACAGAGGCCGGAGGAAAGTATTCACAATTAGGCCGTAAAAAAATCGAAAATGAAAATTTTCAAATAATATATACGTTTAGATTAAAGTTTCTCATTTTCAAAAGGAACATGAGAAAAAAAGCATGCCAACATCTGTAAAGCAGGTTCTCCTGAATACAATGGTACCTCATATGTGGGCGTAAACCACTGTATGGGCACACAGCCGGACTCAGAAGGGAAGGAGCGCCAATTAGCTTTTTTAATGCAGATTTTGCTGAAGAAATTTCTGAGCGCCAGGTGCGTTTGCAGTGCCCCTGTAGTGTCCGCAGAACAGAATCCCCCCAAAAGTCACCCCATTTTCGAAAGTACACCACTCAAAGAATTCATCTTGGGTAGGATGAGCATTTTGACCAGACAGGTATTAGAGGAAAGTATTCAAAATTAGACAGTAAAAATGAAAAACACAAATTTTTCCAATAATATGTTCGTTTAGTTTGAAATTTCCCAATTTCACAAGGAACAAGAGAAAAAAATACCACAAAATTTGTAACGCAGGTTCTCCTGAATACAACAGTACCCCATATTTGGGCATAAACCACTGTATGGGCAAACAGCTGGGCTCAGAAGGAAAGGAGCACCAATTATCTTTTTTAATGCAGATTTTGCTGAAGAAGTTTCTGAGCGCCAGGTGCGTTTGCAGCACCCCTGTAGTGTCCGCAGAAGAGAACCCCCCCCCAAAAGTCACCCCATTTTGGAAAGTGCACCCCTTTAAAGAATTCATCTTGGGGTGTGGTGACAATTTTGACCCCACAGGTATTAGAGGAAAGTATTTAAAATTAGACAGTAAAAATGAAAAACTCAAATTTTTCCAATAATATGTTCGTTTAGTTAGAAATTTCTCAATTTCACAAGGAACATGAGAGAATCCGCACCCCAAAATTTGTAATGCAGGTTCTCCTGAGTACAACGGTACCCCATATGTGGGCATAAACCACTGTATGGGCACACAGCCGGGCTCAGAAGGAAGGGAGCGCCAATTAGCATTTTCAGTTCAGATTTTGCTGAAGTAGTTTTTGAGCGCCAGGTGCGTTTGCAGTGCCCCTGTAGTGTCCGCAGAATAGAACCCCCCCTAAAGTCACCCCATTTTGGAAAGTGCACCCCTCAAAGAATTCATCTTGGGGTGTGGTGACCATTTTGACCCCACAGGTATTAGAGGAAAGTATTCAAAATAAGACAGTAAAATTGAAAAACTCGAATTTTTCCAATAATATGTTCGTTTAGTTTGAAATTTCTCAATTTCACTAGGAACAGGGGAAAAGCTGCATACCAAAATCTGTAACGCAGGTTCTCCTGAGTAGAACGGTACCCCATATGTGGGCATAAACCACTGTATGGGCACCCAGCCGGGCTCAGAAGGGAAGGAGCGCCAATTAGCATTTTCAGTGCAGATTTTTCCGAAGAAGTTTCTGAGCGCCAGGTGCATTTGCAGCGCCCCTGTAGTGTTCTCAGAAGAGAACCCCCCCAAAAGTCACCCCATTTAGGAAAGTACACCCCTCAAAGAACTCATCTTGGGGTGCAGTAAGCGGTTTGACCCCACAGGTATTAGAGGAAAGTATTCAAAATAAGACAATAAAAATGAAAAACTCGAATTTTTCCAATAATATGTTCGTTTAGTTTAAAATTTCTCAATTTCACGAGGAATGGGAGAAAAAACATACCCCAAAATTTGTAACGCAGTAAAACGGTACCCCGTACGTGGGCATAAACCACTGTATGGGCACACAGCAGGGCTTAGAAGGAAGGGAGCGCCAATTTGCTGGAGCAAAACCCCAGCTAGTAATAGTTATTAGAATAGCGCAGTTACTAAAATACAATAAAAAATTAGATTACAGGTAATGTGGGGTGGTCACGGGCAAACTGGGGTGGTCACGGGCAAACTAGGGTGGTTACCGGCAACCTGGGGTGGTTATGGGCAACCTGGGAGGGTTCGGGCAACCTGGGGTGGTTACATACCATCTGGGGTGGTTACGGGCAACGTGGGGTGGTTACGGATAAACTGAAGTGCTTATAGGTAATCTGGGATGGGTACCTGTAATTTGGGGTGGTTACAGGCAATCTGGCATGGTTACGGGCAATCTGGAGAGGGTCACTGGCAATTTGGGGTGGTCGGAGGCAACGTGCGGTGGTCGAGGGCAACGTGCGGTGGTCAGAGGCAATCTGGGGGGAATTAAGTGTGATTAGGGGCAACCTGGGGGGGTTACAGACAATCTATGGTGGTTACGGGCAAGATGGGGTGGTTACAGACAATCTGCAGTGGTTACGGGCAACATGGGGTGGTTACAGACAATCTGGGGTGGTTACGGATAAACTGAAGTGCTTATAGGTAATCAGGGGTGGGTACATGTAATTTTTGGTGGTTACGGCAATCTGGTGTGGTTACGGGCAATCTGGAGGGGGTCACTGGCAACGTGTGTGAGTTAGAGGCAACGTGCGGTGGTTAGAGGCAACGTGCGGTGGTTAGAGGCAACGTGCGGTGGTCAGAGGCAACGTGCTGTTTTCACATGCAATCTGGGGGGTTACGGGCATTCAGGGCTGATTACAGACCATCTGGAGGGGTTCACTGGCAATTCGGGGTGGTTACGGTCAACATGTGGTGGTTACAGGCAACGTGCGGTGGTTACGGACAATGTGCGGTGGTTATAGGCAACGTGCAGTGGTTATGGGCAACGTGCGGTGGTTATAGGCAACTTGCGGTGGTTATGGGCAACGTGCGGTGGTTAGAGGCAACGTGCGGTGGTTATGGGCAACGTGCGGTGGTTATGGGCAGCGTGCGGTGTTTATGGGCAACGTGCGGTGGTTATGGGCAACGTGCAGTGGTTATGGGCAACGTGCGGTTATTACGTGCAATCTGGCGTGATTACGGGCAACCTGGGGTGGATACGGGCAGGCAACCTGATGCGGATATGGGCAACCTGCGGTGGTTACGGGTAACCTGGGGGGGTTAGGGGTAATCTGGGAGTAAACTGCAATTATTACTATAATAAAAAGTGTGTGTTTTATTTTTTTGTATGTTTTTCACTTTTTGTACTTTATACATTCATTTTCACTATATTACTATGATTACTGTGATATTTTCTATCACAGTAATCATAGTTCAGTGACAGAGACCAAATTGGTCTCTGTCACTTAAAATTTTCCGAGATAACTGATTCTGGAGCGCATGCGCACTTCAGAATCAGCCTGGACGCCGAGGAGGACAGACCTCCCTGGAACAGGTAATGTATATGGGGAAGGGGGGTGACTGGGGGACGGGGGTGACTGGGGGGGTGTGGGGCGACACTGTATCACTTTTTATCCCGTCACCAATGATTTATGGTGACAGGGGATAAAAAGTGTTTTTTTGCACTGGGAACAGGCGATCAGCGGTATATAGTATATACCGCTGATCGCCTTCTCCGGGACACCACGGGGGGGGGGTCCCCCGATCACTTTGATCATTTATTCATTTCCATCCCTGCGAATGGGATGGGGGCGGCCATCTTGGATGTGATGGCTGCCCGGGGAGGGGAGGGATAGTGATCGCCCACTAGGGGGGCTGATCTGGGGTCTGGGGGATACATTTTCATCTCCCCCCACCATGGATTCACGATGGGGGGAGATGTAAGGCAGCGGCGGTAATGCCCAGTACCGGCGGATTTCTGCTATTACCAAGGACAAGGGGAGGGGGCCGGGGGACATAAATGTAGTGGCGGTGGGGGGAGGCAACGTTCTGCAGCCTCCCCCCGGTGTATCGTTTCCAAAATAGGGTCTCTAGGGGTTTCCAGTATACAAGCCTCCTAAATCAACTTAAAAAAAAGAACTGATCCCTAAAAAAAAAATCAGTTTTGGAAATTTCATGAAATTTTGATAATTTGCTGATACATTTCTAAGCCCCGTAACACCTTAAAAAAGTGAAATATGTTTACGAAATGAAGCCAGAATAAAGAGGAAATATTGATAATGTGTCTTACTAACTAAGTTTTGTCATGTGACTTTCTTTTTTTAGAAGCAAAGAATTTCAAAGGAAGTGCAAATTTTTCTAATTTTTCATATTTTGATGTTTTTCACAAAAAACACACAAGACAGTGACCAAATTTTGCCACTAACATAAAGTACCATATGTTACGAAAAAACTATCTCACAATCGCTAGCATATGTTAAAGCATCACTGAGCGCATAAAGGGAGACAGGTCAGATTTTGAAAATTTTGCCTGGTCATTAAGGCTCAAATAGGCTTGGTCTCTAAGGGGTTAAAAGGCTTTTATAGTAGTATGATAGTATTTTATCACCAAGGCTGCAAGTCACAGTTTCCTTCCTAGTGTCACTGTATTGGTAAACAGGAAAACAGGACTATTAATTTAATGTGGCTAATTTATGTGTGGCTTTTCATGGCAGATTCCATGTTCAGAACTGGTGGGTCACTTCTTGTTTTCAAAATTGAAGGGTAAAATGTCATATCCACCTTATAAAGTTCTAAAGCTCCAATGTGGCTCCAATAATAATTTCCAAAGACATTAAACCTCTGAGATTGGTGGAGGTCACCCCTTATAATCACCCATACCATGGGTAGGGAACATAATTTGATGTTGGGGTAACCTCTTTAACACCTTTCTGCTCCAGAACATACTTCAATGTCCTGGTGATCAGGTGGTCTCAGAAGAGAGCCCACCTGATTGGTGATTGGCTAGTGGTGGCACCAGTATTGGCAGTTTAGCCCTGTAAATGTCACAACACTTATAGGGTTGACATGGGGAAAGGGCACCCATTGGTAATGCTGTAAAGCAATTGTAGGGTTTAAATAGTTGCTTCAGCAGCTACAGGCCAAATCATGGCTTCCAGGCCTGTCATAGATGGATGTCTGTGAGGCCCAGCCACAGGCAGGCTCTTGCAGGCTAACATTCAATGCATTATTGACAATTATACTATGCTGTAGTACAGATGTTCTGCAGGGCATTTCATAATGTTTTATTTAATATTACAATTTTATGTTGGCTCACATTCATAGCCATCTTGGGCCACTTGGACACATCTGAAAAATGTAAATGCTATGGCACTTAGACAGTAGGTATGAGAAAAAAAAACACTTCGACAATACCAAAATAGAGAAAAGAATTATGCCAAAGATTATTCTAGAGTCAGGTTTGCCCAAGCATATGCCAATAGAAGCTGTAATGGTTCCCCGATACACATCTGTTTAAAAGTTGCAGTATTTACCCCTCCGGTCTCCAGTACTTCACCATTTCCCTGAGTGTGTAGAAGCAAGTGTTGCAACTTGTCACTGTGTAGTGGTCTGCAATGAAATTAAATGTTCTGCGAAAAACTTTGGTGAGAGTACTGGCAGGATTGCTGGGGGGGGGGAGTAGGCATGGTAGAAGGACTGTGATGAAGAGCAGAGAAAAAGTGATGCATTCTGGGACTTGTAGTAGTACTCAGCAGCTGCTTAACCAGAGAGGACCGCCACAAAATACAGGGCTATGACAGAAGTTTACTCATATCTATTTATTAACGGTTTGATGCAAATCTCAGGATAAGCACAAACAATAAAAAAAAATTATTTTTCATGTACTTATTTTGTGGGAATTGTCCTCTTCAAATTCTCTAAATCTTATCTAAAGATTTCTCTCTTTCTGACCTTCAGGTAAATATGTGAAATTATAGATTTTTCCATCAGCCCCATACATATGGAAATTAAGACATCAATTCCAGCCCAGTTAATTGTTGTTTGGGGGCGACATGTGAGAGTTTGCCGTAAAACATGAAAGTGTGTTATTTTCTCCCTTTTTATAAAATGTCTATTAATAAATAATCTTGACTTCTAGTGCTGTTTCAGGATAAAGTGAATGTGCCATTTAGAATTTGATTGCCATATTAATAATTCTGTGTCATAAAAAATGAGTGGTAAATTATTTAGGAGAAATTTGAAAGGTTAAGTAAAGGCCCATAAACATTAAAGTGTTTTTATGTGCTGGGCACAGTGTATTTTTGAGAGATATAAAGTCATTTTGGTTGAAGAGCTGTGCAGTGTGAGGAAGATTTATGAGGATGTCCCAGTCAAATGGCTTTCTTGTGTATATTGCTGTTCTGAAAACTGATCTTCCATTCTTATCAATTAGATGGCCGCAACAGCAATTCCTCCAAAGCTACTACGTGTAATCTTCTCTGGGCCAGGTGCTCAGCCTGGATAGCGTAACACATTGTTTTATGATACATTCACATAGTGAGTGACACAGTATTTTACCTTGTCGCACATGTAGGAGCCAAAGGACCACATAGCTAAACCACATGAATTTGTACTAAAAATGTGCACAGTTGGACTGGGCCATTAGGCATGTTTGAAAGTACCCCGATTCACTGTAAATTGTACTTTCTGTAGATCCACTGTGATCAATAACTTTTGGCATGCCTGTTCACTGTTTATTAGATCACAGCTAAGGGACTGAGCCAGTGGATGTCAAGGCTTGAATTTGCTGGTGGATTGTGGAATAAACAGGGAGACATATGTTGGGCAATCTATAATGATCAGTTGAGAGACTTCATTGGAGTTCTCTTCTATCTTTTGTCTGCCATTGCGTAACCCCCTTGATCAAAGTTCTTAATGCCCATGCAGGTAACCAAAAAGTTGACTATAATGTGTGACCATATCTGTGTTCTTGTATCTTGTTTCTTCTTTCTACTTTATCTATCCTTCTTAAAGGCGTGTCAAGGCTTAGAAAAAACATGGCTGATTTCTTCCAGAAACATCACCTCCTCTGTCCTCAGTTTGGGTTTGGTTTTGCAGCTTATTTCCATTGAAGTGAATAGAGCTGGGTTGTACCACACACAACCAGAGGACGGGTTTGATGCTGTTTTTGCTAGAAAGTAGCTGTGCTTTGTCCAATCTTGGATAACCCCCATTAACCCTACTTATGCCTCTAGAATTCAATGGACCTCTCTGGTGGACTATGTAAACAAAAGTATGCAATGATATTAAATCTCACCAGTAGCAAATGTGTATCCCCTGTTATAAGTTCAGTGATTTCAGTCATTCTGTTCTGTTTCACTTGTAGAGCAAGCATTGTACAGAAGAAGATAATTTATTTCCAAGATGAAGGCTCACTTACAAAAAGAATGTGTGAGCAAGGTGAGAATATTTCTTACAGATTTTTTAAACAGTGGCATTTTAATAATTTTTGAGTTGTGCTATAATTTGTTACGCACGTATGGCAGCTTAAGGAAATGTTTGCCATCTTTTTGGACTACCGTAATTTTGATGGCAAAAGATGGTGGCTTAATATATATCTAATATGTTGTGGGTTGCACCAATTATTTAGCTTTAACCATTTTGTAAATTCAAATTAACATTATTCATAGAAAACATAAAACTGATCTTAAAAGAGTTATGCAGTTTTTATTTCATTAGGTAGTCATAATGCATATGACTTTTTTTTTCCTCAGATGCGGCATTTGATGCAGGAAACGAAAAGGCAATCCCAGATTGTTGTGCATGTGGAACTGCTAAATACAGATTGACATTCTATGGAAACTGGTCAGAGAAGTCACATCCAAAAGACTATCCAAGTAAGTTTATCTATATTCTGTTACTTTAAGGGTTTTGTTTTTTTTTTTTGACAAATTTTTGTTAAATAAACAAACACATATTTACCTTTCCTTATTACCCCTCGGCTCCTGCTCAACATCTTCCATTCCCAGCTCCGGCTCTGCCAGCTTCCAATGATGTCCTGGCTCCTGCTACGAGAACTTATGGTTCTTGCTGCACTCTTGTTCTTTCAGCTTCTGCTGACATCCTGCTCTCTGCTCAGTCAATCACAGAGAGGGGTGTCATCAGGAGCTGGTTACAGCCAGGACCAGAAGATCTGGCAGCGGGGGAGAAAGGGAGGTAGGTATGCACCCTTTTATTGTTTTACTGCATTGGGAGACAGTACACAAAATAATATATTTTCCTTGAAAATGTTGTGGTGAATTTAGTTCCTGATCGAAGGTGGTGGCGAAACTCTAGAAAAGCAATCATACCCACGCCCTGGTGTAGCATTTCGGCCACATAAGAAGACCAATATTACAAATGACTTTTGGTAGATGAGGGCCTTGTTAAACATTTTGCATTGAGGCCCAGAGGTATACCTTTTGATCCTAGCTGATGTTTAAAAAAAATATTCTGAGCATCAGACAGAAAGCCACAACAATATCTACTTCCAAAGGACTGTTTGATCTCTTTCAGTTGTTTTCTAGAACAAACAAACTCTTGTATGATGTATTCTGTTGAGCTACAGAAATGGTCCCAATGGGTCGTCTGTCAGCCAAGGGCGCTGCTCATTGAAATATCCATCCATGTAATTACTTCAACTGAGTTCTACTCTCGAAAATATGATTCATTGTTGCCTGTAACAGTTTTGACCTTCCATTCTTAGGAAGGCAAAGGAAACTCTTTAATGAAATGTTTTATCTGTAGACTTCAATATTGGATGACAGAATCATTTTCCACCGACTTTTTTTTTTTATTGGCCTTTTCTTTCAAATCACCAATTACACACAGGCCCTATATATAAAGAAATCTACTGCTGGGAACAGGCTGACAGCAATTTTTTTTTTATGAAAGAAATTTATTTAAAAGTACGATAAGGGTTTTGACAATAAAGGTACATTAAGCTGTCAAAGACAATATTGCACCAAAAAAGCACGATTTAATAATCTTACATTCACGGTGTTGTAAGATGGCAGAATAAAGCCAACACAAAGTATGTGTAACGGCAGCATTATTTTCTGATCTCTTTTACCTTGTTGTTTTCTTGTGTTTAAAGGGGATCCAATTTTTTTTAGCCCCACTAATTTTCTCAATAAACTAAAGATAAATAATTTAAAGGGCCCCTGTTGTCGAGCAAATGTTTTGATATCCCAGATGAATGTCAACAGTTTTAGCCAGATCAGGATCTGAGAGAAATGGGGAGAAGCAACTGGATTAAAAAGACTCCATAGGATTTTCGGGAGTCAAGAATGAAGTGCATATCCACATTTTCTCTCTCCTCATTCTAATGATCAGACCCTGACTGATTCACGTTTTACACAGACGTGTTTCCTGAATAAATTTGTCTGAATGTTACCCTCTTGAAAGCATAATACAATATCAACAAAAGAAATTTGGACTGGATCATACTGATATGTAAATCTGCGGTTAACATATTTCTGGTATAAAATCCTAGTCCACATGTCCCCCCGCTCCATATTAGAAGTAGGTCATCAATATACCTACCATACCAGGTGATAAATTCCTGGTATGGATTGAAAGGACTTTTTATACACAAGTCAAAATTCACAGATAATTTGTGGTGTTGGTTTCCACATTACATCTATTCAATACTATTTGTTTCATATACCATGTCGTTGAACTATGCAGACCATCCACAAATAATTGCAAATGTTTTCTCCGGTTACAATAATAAGAATCACCATATGCATATGAAAAAGTAGTTTGGAATATGAAGGAAACTAACGGTGCCTTTACACAGAGAGATTTATCTTACAGATTTCTGAACCCAAAGCCAGGAATGGATTTGAAAAGAGGAGAAATCTCAGTCTTTCCTTTATGACCAGTTTTCTGTTTATAGTCTGTTCCTGGCTTTGGCTTCAAAGATCTGTCAGATAAATCTGTCTGTGTAAACGCACCCTAAAAGCAAACAATTAAGACTTTGGTGGGACGTTACCACACTATCAATGTATGGACAAACAGATAGTAGGCCTCAGATTGAAGAAGCCTCTCAACACAGCTGAGGGACAGGAATATGTGAGTGAGTGGAATGAGGCTCTGATGGCATGTTCCTTTAAGTTAAAGGCGTTATCCAGCGCTACAAAAACATGGCCACTTTCCCTCTACTGTTGTCTCCAGTTTGGGTGGGGTTTTGAAACTCAGTTCCATTGAAGTAAATGGAGCTTAATTGCAAACTGCACCTGAACTGGAGACAACAGTAGGGGGAAAAGTGGCCATGTTTTTGTAGTGCTGGATAACCCCTTTAATGTCCATAGGAATTGCCGAACAGGAAAAGAAACTTGCAGATTTGGACAATTCTATATCCATATTAGATGCCACTTTAAAACAAAATGATACTATGGTGGAATTAAAAGAACCAATGGAAAGAAGCAATACAATTCTCATGGAATTAGGCTGGGTTCACACTATGTTTTTGCAATCAGTTTTTTTCATCAGTTTTTTTGCAAAAAAAAAAAAAAAAAACCTGATGCGTTTGTGTGCAAAGACCACAGCTATCCCTCGGGTTGCAGCCACCAACAGTGGGTAGAAGCATGCAGAAGTGTGTCTCAAAGGAGATCACAGGAACCAAAGGAAAACCCATAGGAGGGTCAGCACAGGTGAACGTCCAGGAGACTAACAAAATCACAGTTGTTGCATCACACACAGTTAATTCTCCAACTGTGAATTTGCTGGTCTCCTGGACGCTCACCTGCGATTACCCTCCTACGGGTTTTTTTATTGGTTCCTGTGATCTTTGAGACACACTTCTGCATGTTTTATAATGGGGAATATACGTGTATAATGCCATGTATTCTTTCTGCTCTGAAATCGCTTCTTTTATCAGTAGACAAAGGTACCCAGTTGGTGCTTTATGGCAGTTAGGCACTCTATCCAACTGGGAGATAAAGCCTAACTGCAACTATCCATATAGGAGAGATGACCCAAGTGCCATGAAACCCTGCCTAGGTGCCACTGTCCATCGATAAAATTAAGCAATTTTAAAACAAAAAGAAGACATGGGCAAATGTTATGCAGGTATATATTGAATGTGCAGCATCTAAGCTTGTGGATAGTGCAGAGAACTGCAAATAGAGAAAGGCAGGAGACAATATCACTTTAAAGTTTTGTTAAATAACACTTTCAACTAAAAAAGGTAGTACTTACCTTTTAAACTCCCCAGTGTTCTTGAACTGTCAGTTTCCTAGCCGACTGCTGGTGTTCGTTATCTCTGCTACACCGATAATGTGTCTTCTTGACATATGACTGTGGTGGCCAGACTCTTTATTGATATCATTGCGAAGACCAGTTATTGGTTTCCATGGTAATGTGCCAAGACGACAAATCATCACAGCATGGGAATGGCCTGGAGTTTATAAGCAAGTGCAACTTTTTTTGCACTTTTACCTAGAGATGAGTGAAGCGAATCTTGCAAATCTCGCTGTTAATTTACTTCATTGTGCGAAGCAAATTCTATGCGATTCGTTAACAAATTGACTTGACCCTTGAGAAAGTCTTGTGACAGAGACGGAACGCGTGGGGTTTCTCGGACCCTGACATGGACTCCCCCCTGGTGATATTTGATTTATTTATTTGCCTCCCATATCTTTCCCTACCCCTTTTTTGTTATTATTTGTTGTTTTGTGTCCATAGAGTTTAGTCATTTATACAGACATCATTGCTCATACTCTGACATTTTTACACCATGTTTGTTGCGAGTCAATATCATTAGCCATAGGGGGATCATAATATTTATACATGTGGGTATGTCCTGGTTCCATGTCCATTTAACATGGACCTGTGTATGCTGTGGTTTTAATTGATTTTATTATGTATGTTTTTCACTTTGTAGTTTTTGTGTACTAATAAAATCTGTATCATTTTTCACTTTCACATACAGTCTATTCCATCATTTTTTCTGGGGATGTGCCACCCCTGTATGTGTGACATGGCTTTTTCTTTGTTTGTTGATTTTTTTTTTTAACAAATTGACTAAACATGATGACCGGAATGGTAGATGCACATATTTAGTTACAGTACTGTCACTTTGCGGGAGCAAGGGATTATTTATAATCCCTTGCAACTGTCTAATCACTTGCAAGCCCCATTGTGATGTCAGCATCTCCCCCTCACCCTGTATATAGTGTGAGCTACTTCCTAGAGGCAGGCTGTGTGTGCAGAGGACAGTAGGATCACAGCGGGAATTTACTACAAGGAGGTGAGAGAAATAGGGAGTGATTGGGACAGAGAGGAGAGGATAGCAGGGTACATTGTAAGTAGTTGTGGGTGCTGTGAAGCCAGTGTCTGCTAAAATCAGTCTGAGGGGGCTGTTAAGGCAGTGTCCACTCAAACCAGTCAGTGGGTGCTGTTAAAGGGGTTGTCCGGCGATAAAAAATTATTCACAGAATAACACACATTACAAAGTTATACAACTTTGTAATGTATGTTATGTCTGTGAATGGCCCCCTTCCCCGTGTCCCACCACCCCCACCCGTGTACCCGGAAGTGTGGTGCGCTATACATTACCTGTCACGTGCCGACCATGGTCTCCGATCCTCAGCAGTGACGTCTTCTTCGGGAGGCCAGCGGATCTTCCCGAGTGCCGGCCGCCCTCTGCAGCGTCATCCGAAGCTCAGCCGCGATTGGCTGAGCATAACTGTGCTCAGCCAATCGCGGCTGAGCGGCTGATGACGCGGCCACGTCATCAGCTGCTCAGCCGCGATTGGCTGAGCACAGTTATGCTCAGCCAATCGCGGCTGAGCTTCGGATGATGCTGCAGAGGGCGGCCGGCACTCGGGAAGATCCGCTGGCCTCCCGAAGAATACGTCACTGCTGACGATCGGAGACCGTGGACGACACGAGATGCGGTGAGTATAATGCACCACACTTCCGGGTCTAGCGTGGGTGGGGGGGAAACACGGGGAAGGGGGCCATTCACAGAGATAACATACATTACAAAGTTGTATAACTTTGTAATGTGTGTTATTCTGTGAATAATTTTTTATCGCCTGACAACCCCTTTAAGGCAGTGTCCAGTCAAACCAACCTGTAAGTGCTGTTAAGCAGATGATGCGTGATGTCTGCCGATTGCTCGTACCTTTCAAGTAAACCACTCTGTTGGTCAGCCGCAATGAGTACGGTGTAAATGACTTCGCCCTCCTGCTTCACGTCATGGAGACCTTAATGAGTAACATCATTGCCGAGGGGAGCAATATAATGGTAATCTGAGGCGGGAGATGGATGAATTGATGGTGGAGGAGGAGGAGGGGGTATATGGCCAGGTGTTCCATACACCAATGAGCAGCATCTCTAGCCTGGAAACACCAGAGCAGATGGACGCCACATGCTTATTGAAATGTTTGCCCTGCAACATGCGTTTAAAGGACATGCATAGGAGAAATGAGTACTGGCTGGCAATCCTGATTTACCCTTGGTATTTTTTTACACTGACGGACAGGGAAGCCAAACTTAAACTCTATCAGGAGCTACTGTGCATTCGTTTGGGTGAGGCCTATCAGCAACAACACCAGACTGCAACGCCAAAGTCATGAGGACATTGGACACTCTACAACAACGATAGGTAGTGGATGCATGAGGTGCAGCAGTAGGCACAGTAGCCACTTGAGCCTTCAGTCTATAATAAGTGACTTCCTCAAGCCACTAAAGGAAGAAAACTGACAGCCCTTGCCCCTAAATATTTCCAGCCCAGTAAAATTCTGGGCAGAAAAGCTAGACATCTGGTCGCAGCTGGCAGTTTGCTCTTGTCATGTCCAGCCAGCAGAGTTTCATTGGAGAGGGTGTACAGTGTGGCAGGGGCCCAAGAGGACCAAACTGTCTTGCCATAGTGTGGAGAGGCTCACATTCCTCAAGATAAATCAAGCCAGGATAGGACCGGATTTCACCACCCCGATGCCTGATGATTGAAACATCAGCCGTCAGTTAGCACTTGTGCCAGTCTCTATCTAAGTAAAGTCCCCAATAAAATATTCACCCGCCCTAAGTATTTTACCAAGTAATTTTACCCCATACACCAAAAATTAATAGGAAAATCCCGTAGCAAATACCTATATTCAATTTAGATATATTTAAACAATTTAGTGCCCATGCCAAAATATTTCCAACACAGCTATATTATCTACATCAGTATAATAAGACAATTTACGACCCATGCCCCAAGAACAGGATTATCCAGACACAAATCCTCATAACTATGGCTCACAAAAAGGACATTTCCTTTCTCGCTAACCATAGCCATGGTGTTTAAACCCTGGCACTTGTGCTGAGGAATCTTACCATTTCTGTCCCATTTTTCCAGACACACATGGTAACTGGACAATAACTGTTCTTGGGGTTTTTAAGATTCCACAAGGGTACTCAGAGCTTGTGCGATGCTTCCTGATTGGGTACTTGTTATGTGACGTTTTAATGGCTCTTGTGGTTTCTTGGGTGGTTTAAAGCTATAGAAAGGTTTCTTGATGGGGTATATATAACAGAGGAATATGTCCTCTAAACGTGATATTAGAGTTTAGAAACTTCTAAAGTAACTACCAACAGCTATCTGTTACTGAAAGGCAGGTTACCTTGACTTATTTATTGTGCATTTATCAATAGTTGTTTTTTGTTTTTTGCTGTCTAAAACCCTCAACGGATGCGCAGCTATATTTCAGCCACCTTTCAGTACTATGGGAAGGTCGGATAATACAAAGTTCAGTGTACAACTACTCACTTCAACACTTAAGCTGCGTATTTCCAAAACTCTACATAATACTGACCGGCATAAATATCTGCTGATGACTTTATGCAGCAGCCCTGGAGCAACATGTGAGTGCACCATGAGGGTGAGGTTTTTTGGGAGTGAACAAAATGAGGGTGAGAGAGTCACTCCCATACCCCATGTGGGAGGATTTGCTCAGTAGAGTGCAGGATTGCAGTGTGAACAGCAGTCAACAGGCTCAAACGAATGAAGTCCAAGTACAGGCTTTGCCTGCGTTTATTATCCAATACAAGAAAACAAATAAACAGCCTTGGCTTTAGGCATAACACAAAATAAACTCTGCTTGTCCAGCACTAACTAAACAGAAGATGGCCCTGTCTATACGCTACGACTAGCTGCAGTCGCACGAACATAACATTGTATACAGTCCAGTATTTACCTTGGTCAGGTATATGGTTTCTCCTGAGGCTGCAGCCTTCCAGCACACTCAGCTGCACCCGGCCTCTCTCTGTCCATGGCTCTGCAAAACTTTATGAAGATGCTGATGATCCAGCCTCAGCACCTGTGGTGCCTGACACCAAAACAATATCTGGAGTGGAGGAAGTGGAATGGACAGCCCCACTACCAAGCCTGCCACCCATCCCTAAAAACCAGGCCCAAACACATTTTATCAATACATCCCCAGCAACTACCTTTGCTGGAGATCCCCTCACATCCCTGGTTTTTCCATGTCTCAGATAGTGAGACATGAACTTCCCTCAGTCCTAGTAGGTGTAATAGCTGAACACAGGCGAAACATAGCGACCATCCAGGATTAACCCCTTCAGTGTCTCACACCCATCAGAGGTATCCCCCTTCCCAGGGGACAGCTTAAACATCCCAAGAGATGTATGCATGGGTTGCTACTTCCAATTTGTTGAATCAATAACCCAGTGCTTAATATGTGTGGATGTCTTGGGAAAAAGCCAGAGGCCCAGATTCAGCAAGATTCAGCAGATTCAGATATTTTAACACATTATTTGAACCATTTTTTCTTTTTTTTTTTTTTTTTTAGAAAATACAGTAAAGTGGAAACATTTTCTTCAACTTTAGGTTGTTGTAATATTTGCCACTTTTTTTTATTTTTTTTTACAATCAGTGTAAACCCTTCTTGAATCTGGGCTTTTCTCAGTTCTATTCTCCATCATATCGTAGGCACTTTTGTGGGTGGGGTTTTCCACTCTATTTAAGTGTATCCCCATTGACAAGGTGCTTATTTCCAGTAAACTTTTCACAGAAATTACAGTAATTTTGCGTGACATTCTTGTATATTTTAAAGAAAAAAGGAGGCCCATTACAGTTACCACCATCACACCATCAACTATCTGTGCCAGGCCTCTCAGGGTCAAAGAGAGACCGAGTGTTGCCACTGCCATCCCCAGGTGTCTGTTCTAGGCCCCTCAAGGTTGAAGAGAGTCTAAGTGGTGCCTCTGCCACCTCCTAGTGTCTGTTCTAGTCCCCTCAGGGTCGAAGAGAGTCTGAGTGCTGCCCCTGCTACAGCCCCGTAGGTGAAAAAAAAAGCATTTTAACAGTCACAATAGGACTATTTTAATCATACCTATTTGCAAAAAAATAACTTTTTACTATTAAAAAAATTATAAAACATTAAAGGGGTAGTGTGGTGCTAAACAATTATTCACAAAATAACACACATTACAAAGTTATACAACTTTGTAATGTATGTTATGTATGTGGATGGCCCCCTTCCCCTTGTTTCCACCCACCCACGCCAGACCCGGGTGTGATCACAAAACATAAAATTAAAAATTGTTGCAGTCGTTAAAGGTATTTTAGGGGTTAAATGCGGTAATACCGATCAAAAAATTTTATAAAAAATTTAAGCTGACGCCTTTTTCTCTTTTTTTTTCACAGTATGAGCATAGCCTTAAAGCGTAACTGTCATTTTTTTTTTTTTTTTACAGAAATCAGTAGTATACTCTATAATAGGTTTTATTAGGCAAAAAAGCCTCTTTCTGTACTCAAAAAGCAATCTCCCAGCCTCCCCCCCTCACTTCTTATCTGTGCATTATCAGGCAAATCCGTCTTACAGAAAAGCCAGTGAAGACCAGTTCTGCTGTGTCCATTATATCCCTATGAAGGGGGGAGGGGCCGAGGGAGATGAGAGAGCAGAAAGAGGAGACATGAAGGTCAGCTGTTTGTAGACTGTCTGGGCATCTAAAACGCTTGATTCAGGGGTCAGAGAGGTCAGTACTTATCTAGATACTTGCTGAGAGAAGATTGCAGGGTGTCATGCTGTGCAGGACTCCTCTGTGCTCACTCACTCCTTTCAGCCCCTCCTCTCTCCATAGCCACATAATGGACACAGAAATCCTGCCTCATCTGAAGAGTGGGGGGACCTAGGAAAACAGCTTTTTCAGTACAGAAGGAAACTCTTTTGGTATATAAAACCTGTTAGAGTTTCTTTAAATTGCTTGTACTATAGATATTTATTGTTTTCAGTAAAATTACCCTGAAATGAAATTTACGCTTTAAGCCCCTCTTACATGGGGCAATGTGGAGAGCAAGTGAATGCCAACCTGTCAGGACAGCGCTCGCTTGCTGCTCGCTCCCTTGGCAGCGGCCAGCACAGCCCAGACAGCCAATAGGAGACAGCAGCGGTTTGCTGCCACCACTCCTTTTACACGGGGTGATGGCAGCAGATTGTTGCCAGGCCGATTGTTAGCGTTTGTTAGCGCCTGTGGAAACACAAAAATCAGCCGAAATTGTGCATGTCGGCTAATCGTTGTCTTCTATTACACAGAGCGATTATCGGTGGTAACGGACAATAATCGCTTCGTATAATAGGGCCTTTATTGTGAATCCAAATTAAAATGGAAAATTTAAGAGATTAAAGTGACTTCAAGACCTAGTCAACAGTACTGGACTAGCTATGGCCAGAGAGAGATCCTGTGAACATAAACAACTTTGTGATAAAAGCGGTCACAAGAAGATATCACGAATTGTTTTGACAAGCAGACAGTGTACAGTCAAGTATCTTACAGTATCAAAGAACACACGTCTTGTCGATCCTTAGCATAGATGGGCTATAATAGCAGATAACAAGTTTGAGTGTCACTGCTGTTTAATGAAAACAGACGCCAGTGAGCAAAAAAACACCAAAAATTGAGCATTAGAAAAAAGATTACCTGATCAGATGAGTCCAAGGCTCTATAGCACCATGCAGAAGTTAGCACAAGCAGCATAATTCCATTATGCCTTTCTGTCAACTGTTCAGGCTGGTGAAGGTGGAATAATGGTGCTGGGATCGTCTAATTTGCAAACTTTGGATCCTCTGATAGCTGTGGATAGATGTGGCCAACCAAGCATCTCTTTTTATGGTGGCTGTTTAACTTAAAATCTCACACATACTTATCTTAATATATCCCTGTCCTTAGATTTCATCTTGTCTTATATTGTCTCCCCCATTGTTTGGTCTAAAGTAGTAAACAAAGAATGCTAAGCCCCTTCCCTTTAGTTCAGTCATCTTCTAACATAAAATTGAAGGGATGAAAACGAAAACAAACCTGTTGTTATCAGCACAATATTACCAAACGTTAAGGAAACACTATGGTGGGGATTTTTTTTAAACCTTATAGAGATGAACAAAGTTTGATGAATATTCCCAGATGGGTTGTTTTCCAAGTCCCTTTCAACATTTATGACTTTAGCTTCAATGACTGAATCAGCACCTAAGTCTACAATGTAAGCTGTAGAGCACTGCAGAATTCTGGCATGCAAGTAGGGTTCCAAGCCACAGCTGAACACAGCAGATTTGTTCAGTCTTTTAAATCTAATATGTTTGCGAAATTAATAATTAATAATCAGTCTTGAAATCTGAGTAAAGGTCTTTCTGTACAATGATGCAATCCGAATATTTGTATACGCTAGTTAGTAATTTTTTTTTGCTTTGTCGTTTAAAGGAAGAATATATTTTCTTTTGCTGTCCTGATAAGTTCTCTTTTTTTTTTTTTATTATTTATGGCTCCTGTTGGGAAATTAAAAAGTTTTCATAGATGAACTAGTACTCAAAAAGGGACGTTTATGTAGACTGGCATTCTTGCATGCCAGTCTTAAATTAGGCCCTGCCCCCAATTGCTACATAGTGAAACTGGTCTGACCTGAGCAGGTGTAGATTTCTGCCACGATTTCTGCCAGGCGTAAATTATAGTATATCTGGTGCGGGAGGAGGCCACACATCCTCCCCGCCTTGCTGTGTCCTCCTGCCCACTTATCTTGCGAGTGGGGGATATGGCTGGTGTACACCAGAGAGAAGAGGTGAATATGCACCTTCTCCCTGGTGTACCCCAGTGGCGCAGTCTTCATAAATGTCCCCCAAAAGTGTGGAGATTTTTCACTGTTATATTCAAGTCTTACCAAATAAAAAATAGTCAACGAAATACTCAAAACATCTCTAAGTAGGAGGATTTTTAAACCTATCACTTATTTTTAGGAATTATTTCCTATGGTTAATTATTAAACTTATTCGATATACAGTGGTAACTTGGTTTAAGAGTAACTTGGTTTGAGAGCATTTTGCAAGAAGAGGTCACAGTTTTTCAAAATTGTGACTTGGTTTAAGAGCATTGCTTTGGTTTAAGAGCTCCCTGTACTGGGTGGGAGGGGGGTTGGAGGAGAGGCATGGTCTGCATAGCGCAGTCTACAGCACTATACTCTGACCCGGGAAGTCTCCCTCACCTTCCAAATCATAGCAGATCCACTTCAGGCTGGGGTTTGCATCAGGGGGCAGGATCTCTTCATAGCTGTAAGCCCTCTCTCCCCAGACAGAAAGTGCTGCATGTATGTGCCTACATCTGTCCTGCTCATGCCTTCACTTTCCCTGCAGTCTCTGTCAGCCCTTGGATTTCCCATCCTCTTCATTATTTTTGGGGTATGCAACCAATTGTCTGCATTTTAATGATTTCTTATGGAAAAATTTGCTTTGCTTTTAGAGTTGATTTGGACTATAAGCACGGTCCCGGAACTAATTATGCTCGTAATCCAAGGCACCACTGTATTAATGATACGCTTTGACTGAAGATGTTCTATGTTATCCTATACCAAGTTAGCAGAAAATTCTGAAAATTGTAAGGTTGGGCCTCTAGGGATTGGAGCAGTTTTTTTCAGTACAGCCAAACCATATTCAATTTTCATCTGTAAAATTTAGAGGCCAAGTTCACACTGTGAACTCTATTTGGTGTTCCTTTAAGCCATTGTGGAACAATGTTTGCAGTGTGGCAGGACCGTTATCCTGCCAAAGAGTTCATTGCTATCAAAGAACATTGCTGCCATGAAGCAACACAATTGCCCATACAATGTTAAGGTATGTGATACACAGCAATGTCCACCCAAAGTATCCTAGCAGAACATCGCCCAGATCATCATGCTGCCTCTACTGTGTTGTCTTCATCTCATAGTGCATCCAGAGGCCATTTATTCTCCAGGTAAACAATGCACAGGCACCCAGTGGCCAACATAATGTAAAAAAGATGTGATTTAACAGCATCTTATTTTGCTCCGTGGTCCATTTCTGATGCTTACGTACCGTTTGTAGCTATTTTGGGAGGTCAGTATGTGCCCTTTTACGCATTAAACCAATGTCCTGTTAGTTCTGACACCTACCATATCCAGAAGTAACTTTTCAGCATTTTGTGGTGCAGTAGCTTTTTTGCAGGATTCAATCAGGTAGGCAAGTCTTCATTTTTCACATACAGTGGTTTGCAATAAATTGGAATATCAACAAAAAGTATTTTTTTTTTCTGTAATTCAATTCAAAAAGTGACCTTATATATTCTATAGAATCATTACATACAGAGTGAACTTTTTTAAGCGTTTATTTATGTTAAAGTTGATGATTATGGATAACAGACAAGAAAAACCCAAAAGTCAGTATTTCATAAAATTAAAATAATTAACCCAAAACACCTGCAGTGGCTTCCTAAGTGTTATAAAAGGTCTCTTATTCTGGTTAAGTATGTAACACAATCATGGGGAAGACTGCTGACTTGACAGATATCCAGAAGGCAGTCATTCACACACTCCACAAGGACGGTAAGCCACAAAAGTTCATTGCTAAAGAAGCCAGCTGTTCTCAGAGTGCTGTATCAAAGCATATTAATGAAAAGTTGAGTGGAAGGAAAAAGTGTGGTAGAAAAAAGTGCACAAGTAACCGGGAGAACTGCAGTCTTAACATGATTGTAACGAAAATGGCATTCAAAAATTTTGGAGCGATTCACAAAGAGTGTAGTGCTGCTGGAGTCAGTTCTTCAAAAGCCACCACACACAGACGTCTGCAGGACATAGGCTACAAGTGTTGCATTCCATGTGTCAAGCCACTTCTGACCAATAAACAACGCCAGAAGTGTCTTATCAGGGCCAAGGAAAAGAAGAACTGGACTGTTTAACAATGGTCCAAGGTGCTGTTTAAAATAAATTTTCAATTTTATTCAGAAATTAAGGTCCCAGAGTCTGGAGGAAGAGTGGAGAGGCACACAATCCAAGCTGCTTGAGGTCTAGTGTGAAGTTTCCACAATCAGTGATGGTTTGGGGAGCCATGTCATCTGCTGGTGTAGGGTCACTGTGTTTCATCAACACCAAAGTCAACGCTGCCGTCTACCAGGACATTTTAGAGCACTTCATGCTTCCCTGTGCTGAAAAGATTTCTGGAGATGGAATTTTCATCTTCCAGTAGGATTTGGAACCTGTCCATACTGCCAAAAGTACCAATACCTGGTTTACTAACCACAGCATCACTGTGCTTGATTGGCCAGTAATTTATGAGGTATTGTCAGGAGGAAGATGAAAGACACCAGACCCAACAATGCAGACGAGCTGAAGACCGCTATCAAAGCAACATGGGCTTCAATAACACCTCTGCAGTGCCATCAGCTGATCGCCTCCATGCCACACCACATTGATGCCGTCATTCATACAAAAGGTGCCCCAACCAAGTATTGAGGGCATTTACTGTAAAGACTTATCATTTGGTCAACATTTCTGTGTTAAAAACATTTTTTTTTTCAGTTGGTTTTATATAATATTCTAATTTTCTGAAATACTGACTTATGGGTTTTTCCTGGCTGTAATCCATAATCATTAACTTTAACAGAAATAAACGCTTGAAAAAGTTCACTCTGCATGTAATGACTCTATAGAATATATGAGGTCACTTTTTGAATTGAATTACTGGAAAAAAAAAATCTTTTTGTTGATATTTCTAATTTATTGCAAAACACTGTATATTGGTCTTGAATTACCATAACCTTTTTGCAGGTTCACTGGGCATTCCTTTGCCCCCCCCCCCCCTTTGTTAAGTAATAACCACTGTATGTCAGGAACACCACTCTCCCCCAAGACCTACCATTTTGGAGATCATCTCATTGAGCCATCACAATTTAAATGCTTGTCAAAGTTTGCTTCACCTGTCAGTGGGGTTAATGTTATAGCTAATCAGTGAATTATATTTCTTTGATACAGTTGCTACAAATATAGTACATAACCAGTTTTCTACTTTATCTTCTATAACAAAAGCCTATATCAGGATCGGTTAGACCTTTGTGTCCATGTTAATTGGGGAATGGAGTCTGTGCAAGCTGCATACTCAGTTCCTATTGCTAGGTACAGAAGAGAACAAAACAGGCAGCAGTTGCTGAGGGGCTTTGAATAATAACTCGGAGGATGTGCTCAGCAAATGTTGTTTATCATTGAAACCTTTCTTATACTTGTTTCTGCTGCCTTTCACGTACCTACCTTGCAATGCGCAGGCTGATAATCGCTGGGTGCCTGGAGTGCTCTTTGTTCTCGGAATCTCTTCCATTGTGTACATAGAACATATGTTTTGTTCAATAGGATTCTAGTCTGAGACTAACGAACAATGCACTTCCAAGTCCAACTGCTAATGGTGTTTATCGGTCTTCATTACCGGTGGTACAATATCTAGCACACTTACATATTGTGCAACGATTATGCACCAGAAGCCGGAGAGGACAGACATAGACATAGTGCTGTGCGCCTCTCATTATACTTGCCTGTGGCACATAAGCCTTATTATACCCAATATTCATCTTATGCCTTCTCATAGATAAATATCCATGCCCACAGCTATAAAAAAAGCAGTACAGGTACTGAAAATGGTAATTACAAAACCTTCCTTTCGTGGCAACTTGAGGAAAATGATAAATCCTAAATGTTGGCATATTGCACTATTTCATACTGAAATACACTACTGTGAGTATAGAGCTAATGAACCTCATAAACAACATGTATAAAACCAATAGATCCAGGTATGCCTGAAATTAACCTTGGCATTCTTCTTATTTTTCTTTCTGGCACTTAACACACATAGAAGTCTTAGTAGCCTTAGATATTGTTAGTTTAGCTGACCCTTTAGAACTAATTTGGATGGCCCTGAATATGGAAGTCACTATGAAAGATCCCTTTTGTAACTAGTAGTCAATTTCTTTCCCTGAATACAAGCAAAAAATGTAAAAAAATAAAAATTTAAAAATGCCCTGAATATTTCCTATACTATTATGCAAGAGTGTTTTAGTTTAACCAAATATAAATAAATTCATGGTCTTCTCCAGGTGTGCCTTATTATTCCAGCGGTAAGCAAGCACAATTAAATTCATCTGTGAGTAGATTTGGGGATACCTGGAATTCACCACCCCCAAACAAGTGGTATTCTCATCATATATGGAGACAAAATCAAATTTTTTGAAAGCGCATTTTTAGTTATAGGTTAACGCCACCGAGCTGTTCATGTTTCTTTTCTCCTGAGTGAGCAGCATTAATATGAAGCAAACTTTACCCCCTTAAGGAAATGGGTAATAGTGATTCTCAGAGTATAGTGTGATACTACATGTCCTGTGCTGCTCTTCACCCCGGCCAGTTTTCCATAGATTTTTGGTCTCAACATACAATATTTTCAACATACAATGGTCGTCCTGGAACCAATTAATATTGTATATTAAGGGACCACTGTATATGTGTATATAGTTATGATCGGCTGTATGGGATGCCATGTGAACAATTTCCCAAAAGTAGACAAAAGGATAAATTCTTAAAGAGAATCTGTCACCAAGATAATGCTATGTAATCTATAGGCATTATGTTATACAGTAGAAAGAATTGGTAGGTAGTGCACAAACCGTATAGAATAATGGCCGTAAAATTAATGAACATGCTCATTATTTACCACCTTCCATTGCAAAATACAGCCTTTTATTTTTTTTTCTCACCTATTCAGGCATTGTTTCATTTTCACTCATAGTTACGATCGTATTTTTGATTTTTAGTTTTATTTTACTGTGTGTGAACTTAAAATTATTTGATGAAAATGAGCTTTTTTATAGAATTATGGGGGAGCTATATCAAACATGGTGTAAAGTGAAACTGGCTCAGTTTCCCCTAGCAACCAATCAGATTCCACTTTTTATTTTACAAAGATTCTGTTATGAGTATAATATGATTGGTTGCTAAGGACAACTGAGCCAGTTTCCCCTTACACCATATTTGATAAAGCTCCCCATATGTCTTTTTTTTTTTTTTTTTAATAAGATCTGCTGCTATTTCACCTTCATAATATACATAGATTACAACCCTCTCCAAAGACCTAAGGGCCTAACTCAATTATACTCATAACCACCTGGGATCCACCTGGGATAACCACTCCATTTCTCAATTAGACGTCCTGACTTTATGAAGCTTGTCCTTGTCCACCTCTAAAGATGGCAAAAACAAAATTATTTCTACTTCTCAACCCCAAAATACTGCCTATTATGTATAAAAGTTTATGGGTCTAAGAAATTTATAATGGTCTATGTAGAGCTAGAAGTTCATTCTTATCCTTTAGCTTTAGTAAAAATGTTCTTCACTCCTTTGTAGTTTGCTATAATCCGTTACACTATTACTCCTGAATGAGTATCTTTTACAATGACAAAGGGATCTATAAGGTAACAAAGCCTAAAGTCGAATATCTAAAACTTTGCCGAGTATGCCAAATATATTCCAAGATTTTAATTCACAATGACACAAAGGAAAGGTTCATCTTTTCACATTTAGCCTACAGCATCTTACTATCTTACTGGCGCTCCAAATATTCCCATTTTTTCGAGAGGTAATGAAGTAGATCATAGAATGTCATTTATGTGTTAAATCACTTGTAGTACTGGAACAGTTTATTATTAGGAGAGATGAGCGTGGCGTTGCAGAGGTAGCAGCTGTAAAGATGGCTCTTATGTTGTGCCAGGTTAAGAAAATTAATGTCTTTGCAGATGAGATGAAAGCAGGGAATCTGAAGTTTTTTTTTTTTGTTTTGTTTTGGCTTCCTGAAAGAAAATCATTTGGCTGCAAGGAAGATCAACAGACCCAAAACTTGATGTTTATGAAAAAAAAGGATCCATAGGAAGCTGTTTTTAGCAGATCCGCAGCTTCAGAAGATTTGGGATGATTAGTTAATAGCGTCTTACTATGCATGCTTTTATGAGATAACAGCGATTTCTCATATCCTGGCCACTGCTGCGGAATGCCAGCTGTTTTATCACAGTCACACCATCCCATTCCCCATGTGCCCATGCAGTCACAGCACTGTAACTGGCTCCCAGTGCTGTTTATTTGTGGGACACGATAGGAAGGGGTTAATTAAACTAGCAGCATGAAGTAGATTCATGCCCTGTTGATAAATACTGTCATACTGCGCCATACTTTGCCAGTTTGACAACGTTTCTGACACTTTTCCATTTAGATAAATGAGTGTTGTTCAGTGAAAGGTAAAGTCCTAACTTCTTGTTCCAACAAATTTGTGTCAGACGTAGTCCTGCGAGGGCTTCAAAAGTATAATGGTAATGCTAGAAAAGAAGGTAAATCTGCCCCACTTTGCCATATTTGTAGTGCAAAACATTGGCATAAAGTACTACAGCCCTGAGTACCAAGAGTCAGTGATATGATATTGTGCACCTATTGTGGCGTCCCAGCACAGGGTGCTGTCTATTGCACCTGAGAAAGTAACTCCCTCAGGTGGAAGATGGTGTGCTATTGTGTTTTCCCCACTAGGTGTCACCACTGTCTGTATTTAACCTTATGCACAGCTGAGGGAACTTCAAGGTTAACTATATTGTATGTCACATGTATGGACCAGTCACAGGTGCAGGTGCTTTCTCTCTTATGCTGTCCTATCCTATCCTCTCTCTCTCCACACACTTACAGCTTCCACTACTCACAGAAGGGTTTAGTTAGCCCCTGTAGGAGGAGTTAGTTCTTGGCAGGAGGAAGTGAGGAGTTCTGGTGTAGCAAACCAACTGGTCTCTGCTGAGGTTAAGCCAGGGCCTGGCTTTGGCCAGGTTTCCTGACAGGACAGACAGCAACTAAAGTCTTCTCTATGCAAGCAATTCTAACTATGCAGTGCTAAACGTCCTCCAGGGGAGAGAAGCCAAACAGGAATTCATCTTGCCCATGCCAGGAACCTCTCTAAAAAGTGCAGGGCAGTTACCTGAAGCCATAGGAACTGACCCAAGTGGGACAAAGCTATGGTACGTCTACATATCCCACTGCGCAGTGCAGGACGACTAGGAAACCCTGGAAGTCTGCTTCCCCCAGATAACTGACGGCTGGGGCTCATACTACTCACCTAGGACGGGTAGCCGGCAACTAGTGGGCATAAGGCGGTCAACAAGTTATCCTTGAGTTTGTATTGCACTACGGTTACCTCCAGTAAACTGTTCTATTTTTGCTAGACGCATTGGACTCTGGCTTCCTCCTTGTGCACCTGCACCTACACACACCTGTACACTCGGGTTACCTCTAGAGATGAGAGAACCTCGAGCATGCTCGAGTCTATCCGAACCTGAGCATTCGGCATAGCGGGGGTTGCTGAAGTTGGATAAAGCTCTTAAGCTGTCTGGAAAACATTAATACATGGATATGTTTTCCACATAGCCTTAGGGCTTTATCCAAGTTCAGCAGCCCCCACTATGCCGAATGCTCGGGTTTGGATAGACTCGAGCATGCTCGAGGTTCGCTCATCTCTAGTTACCTTTTCTGTACTGTGGTGCTGCCATTCCAACTGTCCGGGGTGGGTCCAACACCACTCCAGGCTACCGTGACAAGTTCCCAAGTGACCCTAGGCCCACTCAGCTATTACACCACCGTACCAGATGACCCTGCGCCGCCAGCATAGCCGAGCACGGCCACCACACTATTCATAATAAAGTCCTGGAAAACCCCTATAAGGCAGAAATATTATTAAATATATATTTTTTTAATTATTTAAGGAAAGCTATAATACTGTATTTAAGGCTATACATAAAGAAAACAAAGCCCCAGGGGTAGGCATAACCTATGCCACCTTTCCATGTTACTTTATTATGTCTGTGGAAAGTTGACACAGTAGAAATGGAGGTTAAAGCAAAATTGGGTTTAAGTCCCCTCTTAAAAAAAAATCTAGAATTTTCCTCTGTGGGTCATACAGCCCTATTTATAACTTGAGTAAAAAAAAACAATGCATGGGATAATTTGTTGGTATCACATTTACTTTTTATAGATGTAAAACTTTCTTAAAATAAGTTTCTTAAAATCGGTAACAGCCTTCAGCTCCCATGGTTCATTTATGTTATGATGTCTTCTTATCTGGTAGAGGGGTCTTTGGACCCATACAGACACCTCGGCCCGAGTGATCCCCTGGCACCATGCCTTTTTATTCTCATCCTTTAAATTCATACAGTAAATCATTTTGCCATTAACCATTCTAGGTCAACAAAATATTGTCTTGATTTATTTTTTTCCCCTTCATACAGAAGATCTGCATAATTTTACATTTAGATGAATTCCCCCGTTGTGCTTGTGTCTTTCATCTCTCGCTAAATACATTTAGTTGACATTAGAAAAAAAAATGTTTTTGTTTCCATCTCTACAGGGAGAGCCAATCACTGGTCTGCAATTATTGGCGGTTCACACTCTAAGGAATATGTTCTGTGGGAATATGGAGGATATGCTAGTGAAGGGGTGAAACAAGTAGCAGAATTGGGTTCCCCAGTCAAGATGGAAGAAGAGATACGGCAAAAGGTAAGCACTCCAGTCCATGTAACGACCCGATCTTGAAGATGTATTGTATTAGTATCCTTAAACACAGATCATTGACATTTATAAGTGCTGATCAATGGGAGGTGAGCAGATGCGGGAACAATCGTCCATCCCCTGTTTATTTAAAAAAAAGTGTTTTTAGTGCTACATATAAGAACAAGACAAAAGGTAGAAAGAAGGGGACACGCCAAAATACTTTTTGCTGTATCATCACCGGAACCTGGGTCTGGTACCACGAGGCTGTGCACCCTATCTGAGCCTTGATCCACCCAGTGCCGTTCTGCGATCTGTATTTGCTGTTATAAGAACATAGTGATGACTATAATATTATCTATGACTATAATGCTATTTTAACCTCTTAACGACGTATGACGGGTATACCCGTCATGCGGCCATTAAGAGTAAACAGAGAGGGCTCCCGGCGTGAGCCCTCTCTGCAGCGCGCGGTTCCCCGGTTGCTAAGTGCAGCCAGGGACCGCGTGTATTAGCCGGCGCGGCCGATCGCCGCGGCCGGCTAATTAACAATTCAAATGCCGCTGTCAAAGCTGACAGCTGCATTTGAACAGTGAATGTGGCCCCTCTCCCTGGTGTCTAGTGGGAGATCTCCCTCACGTGATGCGATCGCGGCAGGGAGATCCGTTGTACTGACGCTGTTCCCGGCTCGGCAATCTATTTAGATGGTCTGCAGCAGACCATTATAATAGAGCCATGATCTGATGGATCATTGCTCTATTATATACACAGGATTGATCTCAATGGGAGATCAGTTCTGTGTATATAGAAGTCCCCCAGGGGGCTTCATATTACTGTAAGTATAAGTAAAAAAAAGTGTTTTTATTAATAAAAAATCCCCTCCCCTAATAAAAGTCTGAATCACCCCCCTTTTCCCATTTTATAAATAAAAATAAATAAATAAATAAACAAACAAACATGTTTAGTATCGCCGCATGCGTAATCGCCCGAACTATTAATTAATCACATTACTGATCTCGCACGGTAAATGGCGTAAGCGCAAAAAAATCCCAAAGTGCAAAATTGTGCATTTTCGGTCGCATCAAATCCAGAAAAATTGTAATAAAAAGCGATCAAAAAGTCGCATATGCGCAATCAAGGTACCTATAGAAAGTAAACATCATGGCGCAAAAAATGACACCTCACTCAGCCCCATAGGCCAAAGGATAAAAGCGCTATAAGCCTGGGAATAGAGCGATTTTAAGGAACGTATATTTGTTAACAATGGTTTTAATTTTTTACAGGCCATCAGATACAATAAAAGTTATACATGTTATATATTGTTTTAATCATAATGACTTTAGGAACATATATAACAACTAAGTTTTTCCATAGGACACACGGCGTAAAAATGAAGCCCCCCCCAAAGAAAAATAATTGCGTTTTTTTTTTCAATTTCACTGCGCATATAATTTTTTTTCTGGTTTCGCAGCATATTTTATGGAAAAATTCAGCCTGTCCTTGCAAAGTACAATTAGTGACGCAAAAAATAAGGGCTCATGTGGGTCTGTAGGTGTAAAATGGAAGTGCTATGGCCTTTTAAGCACATGGAGGAAAAAACGAAAACGCAAAAACGAAAGTTAGCACGGTCCTTAAAGGGTTAAAGCCGCACTGGCTTCATTTTCAAGTGTCATGTATGACACTTGAAAAAGAAGCCATTACGGCTTTAAAATACATTGGGGGAGATTTATCAAACATGGTGTAAAGAGAAACTGTCTCAGTTGCCCCTAGCAACCAATATGATTCCACTTTTCATTCCTCACAGACTCTTTGGAAAATGAAAGGAGGAATCTGATTGGTTGCTAGGTGCAACTGAGACAGTTTCACTTTACACCATGTTTGATAAATCTCCCCCTATGTGTCTAAATAAAAACTTTTAATAGTATTAGAATCATCGCCTGTACTGTACTGTACTGTACTTCCAAGACAAAATCGGGTCGGAAAAAGAGGCTTGAAAGACTCCTCAGACAGAGCCTTTAAAGGGGTATTCTATCATTTGAATGTGATGGCATATCCTTAAGGTATATCATTTTATAATCAATGATAGGTTGACCCCTGGGACCCCTATGTTGCCATCTGGGTGGCCAGTGTCACGGCCGCGGCGGCGTCCCGTGTTCCGGGCCACCGCCGCGACCTCCTCCTGCCCCATGCAGCCGCCGGGGTCCTTGTGCAGGGACCCGCGCTGCTGCTAGTTCGGCCCCTGGGGGCGCCTCACCTCTCCTCCGCTCCTGTCACTCACTGTGCCGGCCGGCGCGCGCGTTCCCGCCTCCTAGGGCGCGCGCGTGCCGGCTGTCTCAGATTTAAAGGGGCAGTGCGCTCCTAATTGGTCCACATGTCAATCACTCCCCTATAAGTTCCAGCTCTGCCCCCTTTCAGGTATTGGAGCCTCTACTTGCTTCCCATAGCATTTGGCCCAGCTCCCTGTTGTTCCTGACCTTAGTCCTTGTCCCTTGTTCCTGTCTTCAGTCCTTGTCCCTAGTCCTTGCCCGCTGCCTTCCCATTGTTTCTGAGTCCTGTCCGCCACCTGCGGTCACGTCTACAGTCCTCTGCCGGCACTATCTCCTGCCTACTGCTCCTGCCACGCCTCGCCCTCCGTCACTAGCAACCAAGCCAGGGGTAGCGACCTGGGGGTCGCCTGCCGCAGCAAGTCCATCCCGCCTTGCGGCGGGCTCTGGTGAAAACCAGCGGCCCCTTAGACTCCGCTACCTGGTGAGGTTAGTGCCATCGCTGGTGACGGTCCAGTGTATCCACTACTCCAGGCGTTACAGCCAGGAGTTGTTATGCAGTACAAAAACATCAGCGCCATGCTCTCTTCAATCCCAAAATTCAGACCTCCATTAATCATAAACTAATGGCATATCCTGCCATTATTTTATTAGATGGGAATAACACTTTAACTTTTTAAAAACCAAATACATATTGGTTCCCTTTAATTAGTTAAACACTAAACTTATAACCTACTTTCTTCCCTACAGTATAATCGACACTAAAAGCTGCCTGAATCACTTACAGACGTAGCTACTGTATGTTACTCCCCCTAGGCTTTTTCCATCTTACCCAACGCTATAAATATGTTTGTTTGTACCTGAAGGCAGTGATTATCTATAGAGTACGTAGCTCTCCATAATAGACTGTTATAAGTGATTCTGATTCTGCAAGGAACGCGGGAGAAACCAATTGCACTTCTATGCTGGTAATTGGCGCTTTTAGTAAAGCAAAATCTGTTTGTGAATGTAAAAGGCTCCTGTTGTTAGAAAACAAGGCGTGTACAGTGTACAAAGCGCACATCCTGAACAAGATGGACTCTGCCATAAAAAGCACCATTTCTTTATCATTTTGTTTCTGAAAGTCCTACAATTAGAGCCAAAAATGGTTCTAAAAGGCTGCTATAATGGAAGGTGTACTACACAAGCCATTGACTGAGCTGTTGGGCAAGAAAAAAAACATTAGGGTGTATTCGCACATCAGTTCAAGTGTTTCCATGGCAGAAATCCAAGTCCGACACTTTAATTTCTGCTGTGGACGTGCACTCTACAGATCCTACTACAGATCCTGAAGGATTAGTCCCGATGACATGAGTGGGAACAATCTATGGGTTGTCTACACAGAAAACTTTGCAGAAAATTTTTTCGGCGATTAACAATTAACAATAAATGATCTAAAACGACCACTATGACAAACGATCTTAAATCATTCTCCTTATTATACAGTACAATGATGGTTACTTGCAGTCATTCTTGTGCTCGTCCTTTCCTGGCTGACCGAACAACGTGTTATTACTCTGAATGATGTTCAAACGATTTGTGAACAATTAACAATGAAAATAAGTCCAGATTCTATCAAACGATCAACGATTTCTTGTTGGTCATTAAATTGTTGCCTGCTATTACATGAAACATTTAACGTTTAAAGCCAAGCGATCCAACGATTTTTCGAACGATAATCATTTCGTGTAATACAGCCCTTAGTTTATGGCTTTATGCTATACCTCTACATGCCACTGACTTATTAATCAGGCATTGTTTAACATGGTCACTAACAGGAGTTACTGTATAAGGTATACCATAATACTCATCACTTTTTTTTTCAAAAATGTTAATTTCTAATTGTGATATCTACACAATGGAGGGTTTGTACAATTTTGGTATTTTATAATATAATAATATTTTATCCATGTAGTTAAAGGATATGTTCATACTACTAAACCTCCTTCAGCAGCTCTCTCAGATTTGACAGGACGAATAGCAGAATGTACTTTCTGTCAAATATAAGGAAACCCATTGGGGTTTGTTGGGTGCCATTGGTGTCTGCCACAAAAATCTGATGACGGTTCGAACAAAACTTCAACTATATAACATCCAAAAATACAAATAAAATATCTGCTAGTTCCCTTCAGACTGCGGTAACAAATAGTAAGCAGGTACTCTTCATATAACTGTGTCGTATGAAGCCGGCTGTCGTATAACGCCTTCTGGTTCTGTAGCTCTGCTGAGGCAGCATTTTTTGTGGAATACAAGAGAAAAATCTGTAAAACTCTTTAAAAAATTATGTCTGGTGGGTACTTAGACCGGTGATAGGAATGTTGGTCAGACATTTATGAATACAACATTTTTCATCTCTACAGGCAAAACCACTCACTTTGTTACTTGCTTTGCAAATTCAGCCATATGGGATAAATGGATGTTTGTGCGTACTGCGATTTGAAGATGGAACAGACTTTATAGTAAATGAAAGCGTATATTCCAGACATTGATTTTTTATTTTAGACCAAAGATGGCCTAGAAATTCTCAGTTCTTGGTTCAATTCACGTAGAAAAAATATGTGGCTATTGATTTAATGATATAACATAGCATCATAAGTTCAAATGCACAATGCTGAATTACATACTGACTATGAAAACTTTCTAAAATTTATTTTGACAATCCTGGCCTCTATATTAGAGGGGCTTCCTTCAGCTCCTGGATATATTATAGCAGTGTTGTAAAAGGTTACTGCTACAAATAAAATTCTGATAAAGAGATGCTTACAGAGGGGATATGGAAGCTCTTCCATCTATTTCTATTCAGAGGGTTTGGATTTCACACTAGGCCAAGTACTTCCAGTGCCTGTGCTGGTGCACTGGAGTGAAAAGAAGTGCTGTAATGGTGAACAATCCTGGTATTAAGAGGTGGGTGTTCTACATGTAGAGGAAATCTAGTCTACTGTCTTTGTTTAGGGTCCTCTAGAGTCCGTATTTATGCAGAGGCTAACTACGTAGGTTTAAACACCCGTAATGATCAGGCCTACTAGACATACTCATTTAATACTTTAATAGCCCCATTTATCTTTATGGTTTTCAACAATATACACTTTTTATGTAGACACTATGGGGATTTTTAGTACCACTGGTGTAAATAAAGCCTATAAAAGCTTCATCCCTATTTACCTGGCTGGATCTACTAAGTGGTGCACGCCTTTTTGTATAGCCAGCAGGACCTGCTCCTGTTGCCAACACAGGTGTAGATTTTTGCATGGTTTTATGCCTGTTTTCAGGTGTAAACCTCCTTCCTGCTTTGTTGCTTCCCTTGCCCACCCATTAGGCGAGGGGGGGGGGGGTGTTAAAGCTGGTGCACGCCATGGAGATTTTAAGAATCTCTGTCTTTTCCATGGCATACTTTCATAAATGAGTCCCTAAAATTCTTTTCTTTTTTTTAATGGTCTGCGGTAGAGATGAGCAAATTTGCCAAAAGTTCAGGTCTGCACAAACCCTGTGTTAGGACTCAGCCCATGCGTTTGGCTCGGTGTTCATAGCAACCAGAATGCTTCTCATGTTTTATCTATACTCTTCTCTGTTATTCCTTGTTGTAGCAGTGGCAAGTATTCTCTCCTTGGCTGATCAGCAAAGGTGTTGTGTGTGTTCACTGATTGTTGACTGGGAGCCGACTCACCAGTTAGCTGTCGGTATCTGGGCCCAGTTGCCAGTTGCCCACTGCAGCCTAGGGTAGAGTGCAGAAAGTAGGTAAGGACAGCTTATGTGGGCTCAGAATTAGGGACTGCACTGTCTGTGTCTTTTCATACCAGTTCCTGATAGTACTCCACTGTCTGTGTCCCCATGCCGGTTCCTGACACCTTGTCTGGAGAACATGGATACAGCCTGGAAAACGTGGAGGCAGCGGGATTTAAACGATTGTTCAGGGTTTTTTTTGCAAATTTTGGCAAGTTCACTCATTTCTAGTTTGTGGCTATTCATTTAGTTTTGAATATTACAAAAAATTCAGATGGTGTACCGTAAATTTGAGATATCTGATGAATTACTTCAAAAGGGGTATTCTGAGATGGGATACATATCCACTATTCACAGGATACTGCATACATGTCAAATTGTGGAGGATCCAAAAAATAGACAGTGAAGGGAGTGACAATACTCATGCTGGACTCGCTGCTCTATTCATTGCAAAGACTCAGGGCACTGTTCTGGGGATTGCAGAGGGGCATAGTGGTCAGATCCCCCACAGTCTAGCATTTATCCCCTATCCTATAAATCAGACCAGGGCATTGTATAGTCTGGGGGACACATTCTGACCATCCCACATCAGAATGTCTGTGCTGCTGAGTCAATAATAGGCTCAGAGTGTGCGCAGTACTCTGAACATTATGTTTACGCTGTACGGGATTTGTGGGGCCCCAAAAAGTAATGTTCAGAGTTCTGCTTACACAATGTATGCTGGTGTAGGGGGTTAGGGGTTGCTATTGGAGACAATGTGAGGGCCTAGTCCAAGGGCCAAGGGACCCACAACAACCTGGCAGGTTACCGACTATTGGAGGAGGTAGGTTACATTGTGTTTCAGAGATCAGGATTATACAATGATGTGAAAAATCAACTGCTTTTAATTCTGCTATTTATTACATGGTATAATTATTCAGTATAAGTCAACAGAACACAAAGCAATGCTCTACTGACTAAATGACACATCAGCAGTTAAAATAATATTTCCAATCTATACAGAAGCCTATAAAGCCCTGATAGGAACCTGCTGGCATCGAACCAGTCTGAATGAAAATCATTTTAAATGTCAAATCAAGTGTATTTTATGCATGTAACTTTGAGAACCAATTTACTGGAACTCTGATTGCATGATTATGGTTTGTCATTAACATCAGGAGTGAAAAACAGATAAACAAAAAAATTGCTAAATTTGAACACAACAATAGATGAATAAGAAATAGTGCGGCAACATCACGCTGTTCTGGAACGTTTAACTCTTTCATGAGTAGTGTTTTCTCACCTGTGTAGTTTGAGAGTGATTTTCTGTAACTTTAAATGGGATGAATACTTTTGCAAGTATTATTTGTACTGTAATAAAATGTTATCTAATGTGACCATTCTAACCAGTCCAAAGCTCCAATGAAAACTTTTAGGCCCCCCCATAGTAACAGACTACAAATAAACCCAGGTAGTCTGATTCTGGAGCCATTTTTCCTTTTGTTTGTAGACAGTTGTGGTACAGTCGCCTGCTGCCCAGTGTGAGTGAAAGTGGCAGGATGCGCTGTGTGTGCTGCATGCTCACTAGATACTTGAATGTATTAATGCACAAATATATACATATATACATTGATTGCAAGGGGCAGCTACAGGAGTCATAGTATGGAAGGTGGCAGGCAGACTCACAGAGGAATAGGCACTAGAGAGTATACATAGCATATGCAAATACAGTCAACAAGCACTGTACAGCTAAAAGGAATGGCACACACCCCAAGAACCTCTAAAGTACTCCATTACCAAAAAAAAAAAAAAAAAATTAACATTCTGGATGTTAACCTGTGCACGGATCTTATTCAACCATGCTTGATAAAAATCTCTTGCGTGCAGAGAGCCTAAGGGTCACTGGTAGAATTGACTCTGGGGGCCCATTCTAAAGTTTAATGCAATCTTTACCTGTTTTATCCTTTTTAAACCTTCAGGATGAAGCGATTTGTGTAGATACACTTCTAGTCTACTTTCCTCTGCAGCAGGATTAACACTTTTACACACAAATGTGCAAGTCTACTTCTAAAGCCTGATTTTTGGAAGAAATCTTGAGCGCCTGCAGCTAACAAATGTAAACACAGGGACATCAAATAAACTGTATGCAGATGGTGCCCTGATCAGAATCTGCAGTTCCAAGACTCAAAAGCAGGAATACTAATCACTGTGTTAAAATGATTTTTATTTAATCTTGTTATTGGTTATAGTTAGCATAGTGGTCTAGACGTCCAGGACCCTAGGCTGTAAGCAGTTGCCCCAGACTGACTTGGCATTGTAAATTGCCATTAAAATTTGAAATGTGCTTCTCTATATAATAATATTCAAAAAAAGGGCCCATGGAGCCCCAAAAGACAGGACTAGCCTGATATCCCTCCGGGGAGGACCCTGCCAAGGGGTGGCTCCCTCAAGGAAACTACCAAAACCACCATCTGGTTAATCCTGTGTTTCGAGACTCTTCAATGAGGCTCCACAGGCTCTTCTTTTGCATATTCATGTTTTTCAGTGGGCTATGCATCTAGGATTTCACTGCATTGAGCGCTTTCACTAGCAGCCGGCAGTGTTATCGTTTGGCTGGTCTCTCTGACATCAGCTATCTGTTTCTCTTATGGCTTTACTAGGCATTACTCCCACCTAATCAGAATCCTGCTCCACACTGATGAGGGGCAACACCCCGAAACAGCTGTATGTGGATGGTAACCTGGCCTTGGTTTTTCCCTTGTCATTACATTGACTTATAGGGCCACTTAATATGGTGGTTTGGGTAGTTTCCTTACAGGAGCCACCCCTTGGCTGGGTCCTACCCGGAGGGATATCTGGCTACTCCTGTGTTTCGAGACTCTTCAATGAGGCTCCACGGGCTCTTCTTTTGCATATTCATGTTTCCAAGGGGGCAATTCACCTAGGATTTCACTGCATTGACTGCTTTCACTAGCAGCAGGCAGTGTTATCCTTTGGCTGGTCTCCCTGAGATCAGCGATCTGTTTCTCTACATAATAATAATATAGTTCTGCACTATGAACAATAGGCAGACACTGTCAAAAATGGCAGCATGGGGGATATAGGTAAACCAAATGTGGTATGAAATGCTCAGCCTTTGTATGTGAACATTTTACTTTTGGCTCAGCAGTAATAAGTATATTTTAATATGTAATTGTCAGTAGGAATATCAAGATGACCTTGTGAGTCCTATCTATTTGGTCATGACTCCTAATTTAGGACCACAATTCAGTTTGACTAAGAGCAAAATTGCTTTTCAATAAAATCTTCAAAAGGAGCTATATATAAGGATTATAGTTACTACAAGTACTATACGGTACTATATAGATTGGGCCTAGGGGCTCATAGAGAAAGGGTCCCTAGCTTTTGTTACTTGCCATCTGGTTTCAAATATTCACATTTAAGAAGCATTTAGATGGGGCAAACATATCTTAGATTGGATATATATGGTAGCAAAGTAAGACTTTAGACAAAAGTTAAGATTGCACCAGGACTAACAGTCAAATTGGGCAGCCAGCAACACTTATTGGGTTGTAGTTAGGTGCTAGTTAAAAGAAGTAGATTCCTAATTTACCTTTTGTGGATTCATATATGTGTGAGCTTAAGATGAACAGCCCTCTAATAACTTGCAGATTTCCATAATTGAGACATCCTGTAATTAGTATATTGTTAGTAGACCCTTATTTTCAAAACACTTTGTTCAAAATGGACAACTCCTTTAAGGAACTGCAGACTGGATCACTATAACATTACTGGAGCTGCACAGGTTCATCATCTATGGCTATGTACAGTAGCTTGGGAAAACATTTTGGGGGTCTTTGTACCTTTGTAATTGTTGTCATCTTCTTAGGCTTTGGCTTAGAACAGTTTAGTTAATCACTTCATTGATTTCAAGCTTTGAAGACAGTACAGGAATGTGATTATTTTTATCCATACCTTTCTATTTATAAACCCATTGTTCTTAGGGTGTTTTATCTCTGTTATTCAATTTATCTTCATTACCTTCATTTTCATTCATTGCAATATGAAAGCAGTAAGATAAATGATCAGCTTTTTAATGATCTCTGTACACCTACTAGATAACCAATGTACTAACTCTCATAGGAATGTTCATATAGAACACTGTCCCCAACTCTAAGCGGAAATGATTAACTCAATTCCAATACTTCACTTGATCTAATTGGTCTGTTAGCTGTTAGTTGTTTTTGCTAAGAATTCCATTGTGTCTGTATAGATGATGACTGGAATTTCCACTGAATCAATCAATTTTAGGCTGGGTTCACACACAGTATTTTTGCTCAGTATTTTTGTCCTCATATTGCAACCAAAACCAGGAGTGGATGGAATACACAGAAAGGCTCTGTTCACACACTGTTAAAATTTTGTGGATTACCGTCATTTAATGCAAAATAAATATAAGTCAATAAAAGACAGCCATCCACTAAATTTTAACAATGTGTGAACAGAGCCTTTCTGTGTTTTCAATCCACTCCTGGTTTTGGTTGCAATATGAGGACTATAATACTGAGCAAGCATGCTGTGTGTGAACCCAGCCTTAGACCGGGTTCACACTACATTAAAAACACGTCCGTATTTCCTAACAATGGCCGTATTTGCGCAAACAACGGCCATTATTTTGCAAATAATGTCCGTTGTTTGCGCCTATACGGCCGTTGTTATGAAGTACGTAGTGTGAACATAGCCTTAAGCAGTATTTGACTGCCAACTGTTGGCCAATGACCTAGCAGAAGCCCTTCATTCTACCTGTATATTTCCCAATGCAAGATATTTATTAAATAATTTTGAAGCAGCCTATCAAGCTATTTCTTTTAAAAGTATAAAGTTTTTGAGTCCATGTTAAAAAGTAACTAGGGTTTTCTCAGCAGATTGGAGTGCAGTCATAGCTGTGACCGCAACCCAATCTTTGAGCGTCAGCTGCAACTGCACTGACATCTGGGTGGAGAAGCATTGTGATTGGTACCCTAAAACTTGATCAGATCTGTATCTTAGTCCTACAACCAAAGAGAACCAAGTAAATTAAAGTGACTCTGTACCCACAATCTGACCCCCTCAAACCACTTGTACCTTTGGATAGCTGCTTTAAATCCAAGATCTGTCCTGGGGTCCTTTTGGCAGGTGATGCAGTTTTTGTCCTAAAAAACAACTTTAAAACTTGCAGCCCCGTGTCCAAAGGGAGTATCTGTGCCCTAACTTTGCACCACCCCTCTGTCCCTCCTCCCCACCCTCTTCATCATTAGGAATGCCACTGGAACATTTACTCCTGTCTGAACTTTGCACAGGTGCTTAACGATCCAGCCCATGTGCCGTGCTAACACATCTGCCTGGAGCATTCCTAATGATGAGGAGGGTTGGGAGGAGGAACAGAGAGGTTGTGCCAGCCTAATGCATAAACAATCTAGGCCATGCCTGTTGGGCACAGGGCTGCCAGTTTAAAAGTTGTTTTTTAGGACAGATTGTGGGTACAGAGTCGCTTTAAATAGCTCATCATGAGAATACCTTAACACTAACGGTCAAATAATCCAGTTTTTATGTCCTGAAGCATATAAGTGGCAGCTTACCCCATACAATTCCATGTAATGACCAAGTTCTTGTTCAGAAGTACAAAGTGCATGTACACTTGGGCTGACTCCTGGTAGTGATTCAAGCAAAGTAAGAAGGTATTCAGCTCCATAAAAAGTTAATCTTTATTATAGATCCAATTTGATGTTTTAATTGGATCTAAAGTATAAGGCTATGTTCACACTACGTATGAGACAGGCCATTCCGTCACCCGGCCGGGTCACGGAACGGCCGGTCTCTGCCCGGATCATCCCGGCCATTACTTAAGTACCAGCCGGATCTTTCCGGCCGCAGGGTTCTGATGCGGGTGCATCAACACGCGCCCGCATCAGAACCTCCCACAGCACACAATGAAGCAAGCGGCGGAACATAGCCTAATAAAGATGAACTTTTTGAGGCGCTAAAGACCCCCTTACTTTGTTTGCATCCAGTTTTATGTATCATTGTTAAAACACAGTTCTGAAAATCTCTGGTTTAAGAAACCTTGGAGAACCCTTTAAGTTAAATATTTATACTAACTAGTGAACTTGTAAATTTGGATGAAATAATTTTGGCTTACTGAATTTAGGTTTAAAAACGAAAGATTGTTTAGGTTCCCTTTGAGTCACCAGGACAGATGTGACTTTTCAAGGAATGGACTCCACAAGACCATTAGGGCTCACAATCTAAATTCTCCTGTGTGTATATTTTGGATGTGGGAGGAAACTGTAGTACCTGGAGGAAACCCACGCAAATACAGAGAGAACATACAAACTGTTTGCAGAGGTTGCCCTTGGTGGCATTTGAACCCAGGATCCCAGTGCTGCAAGGCTACAGTGGTGCCCTTTTTCCAACAATGCTTAGCTAGATGATATGTGTAATATCGGCATAAATGCCAGGAATCAAAGATTCCTAGCAGAACACTGCAAAAAGCATCACATTGCCCCTGACAGCTTGCTTTTTTTCCCCATCATTATACTATCTCAGTTAAATGAAACTCACACACCAGGATGTCAATTGTAATCCATCAGACCAGGTCACCATCCTTAGTTATTTTGAGGTCCAGTTCATATGCCAACTGTAGATGCTTTAGGTTGTGAAAAAAGGGTTGAGCGTGACACCATTACATCCCAACAGGTTTACTATTTCTTTGTGAATTAATGTATTGTGTGACTATCCAAGATATCATTAAAGTGAACTGCTTTAAGTGGGCTTTGTTATCTTCCTCACCAATATTTTCTTGATATAATATAAGCCATGACGTTTGCCACAACCTTCAAACCACTTTGGTGGTATGTATCATAAAGAAGAGGGATGTCAAACAGGCCCTTTAGCTTTTGCAAAACTAAAAATCCCATCATGCCTAGACAGTTAAAGCTTTAGCTTTGGCTGCCCAGGCATGATGGGAGTTGTAGTTTTAAAACAGCTGGAGGGCCTGAGTTTGACACGTCTGATCAAGAACAAGGCGAGTAACATATATGGGCCAAAAGAAAAAACGGACTAAATATCCTAATCTAATATCCTATTAGCTTTCACATATATACTTCAGCTACTGCAATCTCTCTACTATTGTCTTCATACTATTTCAGAAAAAAAGAGAAGCTAGTCATCTGACTTTAGTCTGACCACCAGCCACCCCAGTGAATTAAACAAAAAACAAAAAAACCTATATTAGGGTCTCTGACCAATATTAACTAATAAGGGTTCAATTCATATACAACCAAAACAAACAACCCCTAGATAATCAGATAAAGAAATCACATGCCAAAAATATGATCAAAAATCCAAATCCTTTATTCATATATAAATCCCAAACCTATCCCATAAAAACTACATATACACATGAGACACTTAAAAACAGGGTGCAGGGGACCATACAAATATCCATAGCAAGATCACATTAAATTACACAAAGAAGGGGAAAAATAGAAGATTACATAAATAATGGGATTCCAAATGGCTCAATTCATATGCTTTAAAGTGCAATGTGCAAAAAATGTTATACCTAACTGGTACTGAGTTTGGAAACAGTATACATCATATGGCTGATATTGCCACCAAAAATTTTTTTTAAAACCTCAGACCACTGCCAAATACATGGAATCCCATATCCCCTTGTGATACGACCCCTGCACCTCACCCTCCAACGCGTTTCGTAGACCTTTCTCAAGGAGTGGTGAGATGTGCAGAGCTGGGCACGCTTATATATCTGGTGCAGTAGTACATTGGCCAATAACATACCGTGATTATGATTACCAGGCGCTCCGACGCCATGCCGCCCCCTTCCACCGAGACCACGCCTGCCACGAGGCCGCATCACAGAGGACGCACATGGTGCGCCGTCAGCGGTGCGAGCGTCGGACCGGAAGCTGTCACGGAGGAGGGGGCGCATGCGCACCGAAGCGCTCAATCGCGGCGGCCATTTTAAATAAGGGAAAGCTCCAGATATGCCCATAACATGTCACTCTAGATAACCACAGTAGTGTTCAGGTTATATCATTTGAATAGCATCTAATTCTAAAGATGCCATCCCCTTCATAAATTAACAAACAGCCTTTGTTTTAAAGCAGACCAAATAAGACCAGTGATAAGTGATGAAGTGTGAACTGTGTCATTTAAATGAGCATAATTGTGAACTGTGATGGTGGGTGATGTGAAAGATGATAAACATGAATATACAATCAACATGATTAAGACATATGAGTGACTACTAATACTGTAACAAATGAACTATAAGTTGTGTATAAATGATTAATGAATATATGATGAGTATATAATATATAATACAATAAGTATACAATACTCAATACTCAATAAAACGTGTATAAATGATTAACGAATATACAATACTAAAAAAAAAAAAAAACCTCAATGTCAGATGAATTGAACTAGTATCTATGTGCATCCACATATCAAAGTGGATGGATTTGTACACTAAAGAATTTTCAAACATGATGATAGTGACCAATATGTTAAGATATATAAAATATGAGTACAATGATTAAATGAAGTGCCTGATTACATAATTAACCCATAGCTGCACCAGGACGTTATTGAACGTCCTCGTGCCGCTATGGGAGTTCAGAGGGGGGTCGCGCGGCGACCACCCTCTGAACTGCCGCGATCCCGGGTGCCGCGAGTAGCCCGGGCTCGCGGCTATTAGCGGGCACGGTCCGATCGCCGTGCCCGCTAATTAAGTACTTAGAAGCAGCTGTCAAAGTTGACAGCTGCTTCTAAATACTTGCTAATCTCCATACCTGGTGGTCTAGTGGGGGGATCGCCCCCCTGCGGCGCGATTGCGGGGGGGCGATTCCCGCATCCATCCCGGGCCGGGGTCTGCGCCGTAATGGCGCTGATCCCGGCTCGGCATTCTATTGCTTTTGGCTGCAGCAGCCAAAAGTAATAGAACACCGATCTCATGGATTCATGCAGTATAACTATACTGCATGGATCTCTATGAGAGATCAGAGTACATATACTAGAAGTCCCCCAGGGGGGCTTCTAGTATATGTGTAAAGTAAAAGAAAAATGTATTTTTAATAACACAAAACCCCCTCCCCTAATAAAAGTCTGAATCACCCCCCTTTCCCCATTTTATAAATAAAAATAAATTAATTAATTAATAAACAAACATGTTTGCTATCGCCGCGTACGTAATCGCCCAAACTATTAATTAATCACATTCCTGATCTCACACGGTAAACGGCGTCAGCGCAAAAAAATCCCAAAGTGCAAAATTGCGCAATTTCTGTCGCATCAAATCCAGAATAATTGTAATAAAAAGCGATCAAAAAGTCATATATGCGCAATCAAGGTACTGATAGAAAGATCACATCATGGCGCAAAAAATGACACCTCACACAGACCCATAGACCAAAGGATAAAAGCGCTATAAGCCGGGGAATGGAGCCATTTTAAGTGACGTATATTTGTTAACAACGGTTTGAATTTTTTACAGGCCATCAGATACAATATAAGTTATACATGTTACATATCGTTTTAATCGTAACAACTTGAGGAACATGCATAACAAGTCAGTTTTACTCCAGGGTGAATGGCGTAAAAACACATTTCCCCCAAATAAAAGAAATGCGTTTTTTTTTTCAATTTCACCACACTTTGAATTTTTTTCTGGTTTCCCGGCACATTTTAGGCAAAAATTACATCTGCCATAGCAAAGTACAATTAGTTGCGCAAAAAATAAGGGCTCATTTGGGTCTCTAGGTGGAAAAATGCAGGCGCTATGGCCTTATATACACGAGGAGGGAAAAACGAAAACGCAAAAATGAAAACTGGCTGTGTCCCCTAAGGGTTAAGTGCATATAAGTGTCTGGGTGCCATAAAGTGCATGTGTGCATGAGTGTGGTATAGTAAAAAAAAAAATTGAAATCGTGATATAATTATTAAAAAGGAGTGGATAATATAAAGAAACTGTAAGAAAAATGAAATGTGTGAAGAATATAAAATATCATTACAAGGTGCAAATAGCAATATGTAGTCAAAAAAGTGCAGTGATAACAAAAAATACAAAAAAGTTTTTTCTCTATTGTGTAAAGTATGCAAAAAAAGGTGAGTGTGTCAAAAAAATAGAATAACATAATTGGAAGATGAACCCTGCTAGAAAAAAAGAGAAAAAGAAGAAAAAAGAAGAGAAGAAAAAAAAGAAAAGAAAAGAAACAGAGAAAGAAAAAGAAAAAAACAAAAGAACAAAAGCTGTATACATATTAAGGCTGGGTTCACACTATGTATATTTGAGGCTGTATTTGTGAGGCTGTATAGCAACCAAAACCAGGAGTGGATTGAAAACACAGAAAGGCTCTGTTCACATAATGTTGAAATTGAGTGGATGGCCGTCATTTAATGGCAAATTTTTGCTGTTATTTTAAAACAACGGCTGTTATATTGAAATAATGGCAGTTATTTACCGTTATATGACGGCCATCCACTCAATTTCAACATTGTGTGAACAGAGCCTTTCTGTGTTTTCAATCCACTCCTGGTTTTGGTTGCTATGAGGACCTGATTTGAGGACCAAATACTGCCTGAAGTATACAGTGTGTGAACCCAGCCTATAAAGAACATTGCCGGAGTCTCCCTATACTCTCTGCACTGTTGCAACCACCTGCTAGTAGAGGTAAGTAGCCCTGATAAACCGCAATGAGATCCTACGTACCCAACCAATATAACCCGCACCGCAAAGTAAAACCTAACCCATAAAAAACAATACTAGAAAATGACCCTGAGATGTATTTAAGTGTATAAATCCATACGTGCTAGCTTCACAGAAAACTTGAAAACGTCCATTGTTCATTCAGACCATCCGGAGAAATTGTTTTCAGCTTCGTAATCCATTTACATTCTCGCTGTGCCAACAGTTTTGCCATACCTCCCCCTCTGGATCCGAGACGTACATGGTCTATTCCTCGTACTGTCAATTCTTTCCATTGTCCTTTATGTTTCACACGGAAGTGATGGGCCAGTGGTTTGAGTTGTGGAATGGCAAAACTATCCTCCAATGGAGTGTTCATAGCTGCCTTGATGTCACGGATATGTTCTTGTGTTCTGACTCTCAGATCTCTTGTTGTCGGTCCAATATATATCAAATCAGATGGACAAGTGGCATAGTATATGACACCAGTAGTTCGGCAATCAATGCGGTGCACTATGCGAAATTCTCGTTCTTTCGTGGAATCAAAAAAACGGTCTGTTCTGATCACATGTGGACAAACGGAACATCTACCACATGGGAATGATCCCCACTTGGGGCCCCGTGTCTGAGAAATAAAATTAGATTTAGCAGGTATAAAATGACTCTGGACCAATTCGTCACGCAAAGACCGACTTCGCTTAGGTGTAATCAATGGTTGTGAGGACAAGACCTTTTTTAAATCAGGGTCATGTGACAAAATTGGCCAATGTTTTTTAAATACCTCAGTCATTTCTGCCCATCTCGTATGGTATCTGGTAATAAGCCGGATCGCTCCATCATTTGTCCATTTCTGATGTGGTATCAACAGATCCCGACGTGATGTTCTTGCTCTCAAAATTCCGGCATCAATATCTCTGGAACGATAACCTCGTTGTTGAAACCTTATTTCCATCTCTCTGGATTCTTTTTTGAACTCTTCCTCCAAATCACAGATCCTACGTGGCCGCAGAAATTGACCAGTGGGTATGGCTTTGACCACGTGTCTTGGATATGATGACTTGGCATGTAGGAGAGAGTTAGTACTGGTACTATTGCGATGAATCTTCGTATGTAATAGGCCATGATTGTCTGCAAAAATATGCAAATCAAGGAAGTCGATGCAGTCTTGTTTAATGACATATGTTCATTTGATATTCAAGGCGTTATTATTGAGGTTTTGAATAAACCTTTCAAGGCCTTGTTTAGTCCCTTGCCACAAAAACAATATATCATCGATAAAACGCATCCACATAATTACCTGTCCATACGATGTGGTGTCATAGGTCAGTACATTTTCCTTTTCCCAGTGGCCCAAAAATAAATTAGCATACGATGGTGCGCAAGTCGCGACCATGGCCACACCCCTTATTTGCAAAAAATATCTGTCCCTGAAAAGGAAAAAATTATGATGAAGAACGAACTCTAGCAATATCAACAACAAATCCGTCAATTTGGAATCCAAGCCACTGTTAACAAGAAAGAACCTACATGCCTTCAAACCCTGCTGATGATCTATGCATGTATATAGGCTCTCCACATCACAAGAGACCATGTATACATCTCTCTCCAATCCAACTCCCTCCAGTCTTTGCAATACTTCACTTGAATCCCTAATGTATGACGGTAAGTCCTGTACACAGGGTTTCAAATAATAATAAATCAAATAAATAATAATCAAGAAAGCGGCAAACTGGTTCGCAAAGTCCCCCTCTACCGGAGACAATTGGTCTACCTGGTGGATTTAGAATGTTTTTATGGATCTTCGGTAGAAGGTATAGGGTTGGGATTATTGGATACTCAACCACCAATCCATCATGCACTTTTTTTTAAATTATGCCTTCTCTAAGGGCGCATCCCAAAATGTCACATAACCGTTTTTTGAACACGGTTAGAGGGTTCTCAGTAAGTTTTCTGTAGCAGTTGCGATCACCCAACTGTCTGTTGGCTTCTGCCTCTTACATATCACAAGGCCATACCACAATGTTCCCCCCTTTGTCCGCAGGTTTGTAAATAACATCCTTCATGTTTTTTAGTTGTTTCAAGGCTATTCGTTGTTCACTTGACAAATTGTCATAACGTCTATTTTCAGGTATCTTTCTTAGATCCTGTACCACCATTTTGACAAAAAGCTCTACTGGTGAGCTTAAATTCAAGGGAGGAAACATTGTGGATTTCTTTTCAATAAAATCAGGAAACTTACCCCCATCTGTGTTTTCCTGTTCCAACAGCAGTTCTTCTAATAAGCGGAGTACCTCCAATTCCTCCTGTTCTGTAAAAATAGAGGATGCAGGTTGTTTTGAAAAATGTTTTTTTAATAACAGTTTGCGAGCAAACAAAAAGACATCCTTAATTGCTTCAAAGCTGTCAAAATGGGATGCTGGGCTAAAAGTAAGTCCCAAAGATAAAACAGATAGTTGTGCAGGTGTAAGTGCATGGTGCGATAGATTAATTACCTTCATCTTGTTATCCATCCTTTGTTCACCATCACCTGATATTCTCTCCTTCCGCTTCATGTTTGTTCTCCTTACATCTCTCCTGGGCCACTGACCACTCGTCACACTTGCTTGTGAATTGGTAGATGCATTACTTTGTATAGACATCACCAAATTAGATCTTGACAATGTTTTCTGTTGTTTCCACCTATACACCCTATTTTGGTCACTCGTATCCCTCTGAAACTTGCTTGCCTTTCGCTGTTGGAATTCTCTCTCCCATTTGAGAAAAGACCCATTTGAGAAAAGATTGATTTCCTGTTGGTACTGATTGATAGAATCTGTGTTCATGGATTGTTGCATTTTTTCTTGAATGGTACTGATTTGTGTCTCCAGAGTATCAAGATTTTTCTGGTCATAGCCAATCAGTAGCTCCAGAAATGTTTTAGAGCATGTATTACATGCTTCCTCCCATTTATTACACAATACATTATCATCTACTGGGAATGAGGGAAAGACCGATATTCGCAAGCCACGGGGTATCAAATTTTGAACCAGTGAATTATTGGCCTGATAGGGGGTCAGTTTGACAGTAAGTACTTCTTCCATGTGCACCGATCCAGATGAGCAAAGATGGTGTACCGATTAGGACGGAGTACCTGATGAAAAATAAGTTTTGCAATCAATTTAGCAACTTTCTTTAGCATTTTTGGTCATCAGAAGGTTATTATTAGGCTTCATGCACACGGAACAAAAGTGGAAGAATTCCGCCGCGGAATGCCGCCAGCCTCCCTGTCATAATGACAGTCTATGGAAAGCTCGCCCGCCTTCTCTCTCCGCGCTGAAGAATGACTGTCATTATGACAGAAAGGTTGGTGGCATTCTGTGGCGGAATTCTGCCACTTTTGCTCCGTGTGCACTTTGCCTTATAAGAGAAAAAAAAAGCTGTGGTGTTTTACTAAATATGAAATGGAGTGGAAATAGAAAACTTAGCTTACAAAATGAAGCCTACATGGGCTCAGATATTGAGTGACAGATGACAAAACTGTTTAATTAGGCCTACATATTGCAGCAATGGCTCATACAGTCAGAGAGCATTATACCACTGAATCCATAGATTTCGGCGCAGATCTTTTAGTAAAAAAGTTTGAAAGTAGGTCATGGAGACTGATATATCAGAACCTGCTTTAATAAATTCTCAAAATCTAGGACATCTAACTGTTGCACTCAAGTGTCCGAATGCCAGGCTGAGTCTGGCTCTCAGCCTTCCCATAAAACTAGACACCTGACTAGCTATCATGAGCAGAGCACCTGTGTCAAACAGATGGATTAGAGTAATTACCACAGTGGCATGTGCCATTACTGTGGACACATTGGGGACTCCAGTTGATCGTATAGCCTTAATGACTGAGCCTTAAGCCTTGAGATGCGTTCCAGAGAATGATAAAATGAGTTGCCAATTTTGTTGGCCTGCTCTGATCAGACTCAGCACTAATCCAAAAATACCACCATATGAACACCAGAAAAAAGCTCAGCAACAGAGTTTAACAAAAATCAAAGTGTCATATGAAGCTTTACTGATTAAAAACACTTTCTAATGGAATGAAAATATCGGTTGATTAACTCTCGAAGACGACCAGTGCCTTTTTGGACACCTCAAAGTGGTATTTCGGGAAAAAATTACTTTTCGCCTAGCCACAAGCGGGGTCTGACCCCTAGACACCGCCAGCTCTGTAGATAGGGAAAAAGTTAATTTTTACCGGAATACCCCTATAAGTTCAGATCAGATCACCACAACATCTTTTCATACATGAACAACACAGAAAGAGGATCCTCTCTGGGGACTATTGACCAAATCGAAGAGACACAACTACAGATGAGCGCAACTGGAGCATGCTTGAGTGTGATTGTTCTGCATTTGAATACTGGTGGCTAGAGAGGTCCTGGAAAACATGGATACAGCTATAGGCATGTTTGAATTGTGCTCATCTCTAGTCACAACCAATGAATATCTATTGCTCTTCTAAGGGTTATTCCAGTAAATGTGGATCAAGGATTGTATTCTGTGAAAAACTTTAGCAAGAGCGGATCGTTTCAAGATGCTCACTCAAAACTAATGATTGTACCTTTAGGTACATCGCTGCTATTTTTTACCTTTATCGATCACTGCCAGTGTTTTACCAAGCACCGGTCCACTCTGGAGCACTAGGGGCAGGCCCATCGCCCCCCCCCATGCGGCGATATCCCTTCCCCTCTGTGACGCAGCTCTATTGATTTTGATGGAGCCACGTCACAGAGGGGAGGGGGTTTCGTCACACTAGGGCTCGGCAGACCTGCCCCTAGTGCTGTGGGGCGGGCCAGTGCTTGGGAAAAGACTGGCGCCGAGCGCGGGAACCATCTGGCAATTCCACGCCACCAGGATCACGGTGCCGATCGATTAAGGTAAAAAAAATAGCAGTGATGTACTAGATAGTACATTTGCTTTAAGGACCTATTTAAGCCAAATTCCATCTATATACCTTAAATTAATCTTGCATTCTACTGGCTTTCTACTGTACTTGAAATAACATAAGAAAATTGTACCCATTACTGATTTGCTGAACCTATTAGTAGCATTGATTTTTTTTCCTATAGAGATAAGGTTATTAAGATTATAAGAGTTCCCCATCACTAAAATATCCAGCTCATAATCTTTTTATTCCTTTTCAGCATCTAATAAGATGAAAACTATTTTAACACTATTTGGTGTCACTTTTCCAGGCCCATTAGAATAAAATTGAAGTATTTGTGAAGATAGCCGAGCCGGTTGAAATTACTTTTTAGTCTGATGTGCGAGGCTTTGATAGCGTACTTTGTGCCAGAATTCAATTTTTGAATGAGAAGCGGCATGTTAATTAGAATCTTTAAGAAGAGAAATACACTTTTATCATGCCCTGGGAACTGGCCATTTGAGTTAAATCCCAAATCACATGATTTCACATGAGATTTACTGGAAAGCTCAGCATTGTATAAATTAAAGGGGTATTCCCATCTTGTAAAGTAATGGCAAATTGCTAGCATATGCTGTCACTTTGTATTTCAAATTATTGACAGTACTTTCAAAGTAATGGTAATCTTTTTAGTCTTTTTTCTGAGTTCTTTTGTCTCCTTCTCTCCCTACTAAACTGCTAAAGGTATGTCTTGAGTCTAGAAAAACTATTCACTCACTTAGGGATCAGTTTATATGCTACCCGTAAAAAATTATGTAGAGGGGAGGAGAAAGAAAATGTTCCAACAGAGTGAGACAGCAGCAGAGAGACACAGAGATATACTGCTGAAATATACAGTGAGTGTTATATCTTACTGCAGTGCTGGATTCAGAGCTTGCATTCCTCAATACTGCTCTGTAAGGTCTTCCATGCTCCTGCTTCTGAATATGTGATACAAGGCTACAGGGTAGCAGGATTCCTTCTGTGTGCATTATATGGGAGACAATGTAGCAATTAGTCTCCACCAAGTCGAGAACAAGAAAACTGGTGAAAATGTCACATAAAAGTTGTATAATGGGCATAAATAACAAGTTAGAGTTAGAGTGAGAGTAGAGTCAGAGTAAGAGTGACTTATTGTAAACATTTACATGAATGAAAAAAAAAAAAGACTTCATATTCTATCAGTTAAAGTGTACCTGTAAGTGTAGTAATTATTATTATTTTCTTAGCATGGGAAATAAGGCACTTCCAGTGTTTACGCTCTTTTTTCTCCAGAGTCTAAACACAGGAAGTCCCATGTTTCCTAGACCACATGTATTAGGTTGAAAGGAATAGAAAGGCTCCATAGGGTGATATCATCAGGCAATAAAATGAACAAGGGGAGCACAAATTGTTATGCTCACCTTTTGATGTTGTACAAAGAGTACAACACCTTGTAGCGCTATCAGTGAAGATACTAAGGATATCCGCAGCAGCCAGGCCAAACGTACGGTCTAGGATCTTGGGCCACGAGATCCCAGAGTCCAAATGGATAGGAGTGTGTCACAGCCTCGTAGTTTACCGGGGATGAGGAATAGAGGACTTGATTTGTCGCTGGACGGTATTTAACACAATTATTTAGGATGTCAGTTATTTATTGTCTGATAAAAAACAACGCGTTTCAAGGTTTGTACCTCTTTTTCAAGTTAAAAGAGACATATATCTCTTTTAACTTAAAAAAGACGTACAGACCTCGAAACGCATTGTTTTTATGAGATAATAAATAACTGACATCTTAAATAATCGTGTTGAATATCGTCCAGCGCCGAATGAAGTCCTCCATACCTCATCCCCGGTAAACTCCAAGGTTGTGACACACTCCTATACATATGTTACCTAGGCCATCTGAGCGCCCACAGAGAAGGCAGTCATTTGATTGATGGACACATTGACTGGTATACAAAAAAAAAAAAAAAAAGAATGTAAATTTCAAACTTGCCTTATATTACATATAATGTTCACTTAGATTTTGAAAGTTACAATGACATTTGATAATTAATAACTCTGATGACCCATACTGTACATCTGTATATCTCTAGCCTTGGAATCAATTCCCTGTAGAGAAGGTTTTCTCCCCTAAACAGAGTGACTAAAACAAAACACAAACAGAAGGGCGCTTCCTGGTGCAATATAGTCAAAAACTTAAAATAAATGAGCAATAGAGATACCCAACGAGGGCAGACTATACACTCACCTACTAGGGTTGTGCAATTAGGCACAACGCTAGTAATCGCATAAGATGAATCACCGCAGCACACTGGAGGGACCACAACGAACTTTGAGTGGAAATGACCAGGAATTGTTAACTGCCAGGGCCCAGCAGAAAACAGGTTGTCCTTTCACGAGTAGGGCGCAGGTGTTCAAATACTGGCACTCTTATAGCTGAACCGCATCAGGTTCTTAACGCGGTGCTAACAAACGAGTGCCATCCTTGTATTATCATAAAGAACAAAAGTCATTTATTTTGGCAACGCGTTTCTGCCCTCTAATCTAGGAGGGCCTTTCTCAAGCGAGTGACATCTTCTTCGGGCGGCCGGCGAACAGTTTAGACTGTCCCGAATGCTGGCCGCCCTCTGCAGCGTCATCCGATGCTCAGCCGCGATTGTTGTGACTCAGCGACTCGGCCGTCCATCCGAAGATGACGTTTGGCACAAGATGGCGGACGGCCCTCGACACGGATCAGGTAATGTATAATGCACAAACACTTCCGGGTACACGGGTGGGGGTGGGGGGACACACGGGAAACGGGGCGATTCACAGACATAACATACATTACAAAGTTGTATAACTTTCTAATGTGTGTTATTCTGGGAATAATTTCTGCCACTACCCCTTTAAGGATGCACCCCTGACGCATGCTATGGAAAAGATGCAGATTTGTGCCTATTCCATGGCATAAGCCAGACGTAAACCTGCTCGCCAAGATGTTGAGAAGGTATGGCTTCTTCCTGCACCTAAATTATCATGGGTTACACCTGGAAACAGGTGTAAACCATGGCAGCAATCCACACCTGTTTTGGAGCAGATGTTAATTTCTGTGCTAACCCTGCGAGAGGCGGAGGTCCAGCTGGATTTGCTATAAGACGTGCGTCTCTAAGTAAATTCGGCAGGGGATTTTAAGGGAAGGGTTTTATTTAAGTACGAGTGCGCCGATCTTAATAAATGTCCCCCAGAGTTCCAACAGGCTCTTAATATAAAACAGTAAGGATTCTAGTGCACGTTTCATAGAACTGCCATACATTAATGTCATTATATCATAATCATACTATCAGTTTCCACTTGCTAAGTAAGAAAATGGTTCTAAAAGACTTTGAAGTCTTACAATGGATGAGCAGACAATGAAGACAATTTCATCAGACATATGAAGAGATGAATGAAAGTTTATGGAAAGGCATTTATGATGTTTCTGTGCCTACAAAGCCGTATCCCCAAAAGTCTTCCTTTGTTGATCATCAAGCTGCCAGCTTTAATGTGAAAAACATTTTTCAAGTGTCTCTTCCTGATTGTTCACTTGCAGAGTGCCAGAGGGGTTTGTAAAAACAGTTCTCAGGACTGTGGTGAAATGCTCACTGGCACTGAACAGTTTCTGCAGCTTCCTAAGTGAATTAACAAATTAATCTCCATTAAACAAATGTCAGAGATGTTGTGCTTTTTATGTTGTCAAGTCTTCTATGTTTAGAACTAGAATGAGAATGATCTGTTATTGTAGAAAGCAAACCAAGAGCCCACAGCTGCAACTGAATGCACCCACTTGCTAGCAACCTTCCTGTTACAACTGTTATGCTTCTGAAACCTATGCTATCTATAACTACCCTTCCAAGAGTTCATTATTTTTTTTTTTTTATTACTATTTTTACAAAAGTTATGGTAATTGAGACGACTCCAGTGATTTTTCTACCCCCGGTAATTAAAACACATTACAAAGTTATATAACTTTGTAATGTGCTTTAATTAGCGTTCTGCCCCCTTTTCCTATCAAGCCCCCGCCATCTTCTGTCAATGATGTCTTCACAGTGGGCCGGCCTCTCTGTGAGATGTCAGCAGATGAATGACAGCTTGTTTAGCTCCGATTGGCTGAGCAAGCTGTCAGTCATCTGATGCTCTCCACCCCCCTGGGAGACGTCAGGACATGACTCACAGCTTGCTCAGCTCTGACTGAGCAAGCTGTCAGGCATCTGACGCTGCCAGACGAAGAAGAAGAAAGTGCCGTGAGAAGCCACCACTGACGGGAGCTCTTGGGACCCGCGATTGGCAGGAAATTTGAACAGAGCCCGACCCATCGGAGTTTCTTTTTAAAGAGGAACTCCGGATAAGAAAAACTTGCTTTCTGTTAAAAGTACATTAAAAGTTATATAGATGTGTCTATACAATGTATTACCGTATCTGTACAGTTCTGCCACACTGGTAGCTGATAGAAATCCAGGAAGTGAAAAAAAAGGCCCCTGTGCCAATTCACATTGTCTCCTGCTCCTGCTGCTATCCCCCCTAGGAGACAAATCTTACATGCCTCTGTCTCACTGTGTGTGTTTGCTGATGATGCATACAGGGGGCAGGGTGTGATGTCACAGGAGGCTTGGCTGGATAACCCAATCCCCTGACTGATTCACCATCTCTGACCGAACAGAAGCAGGTGTTGCTCTAATTTTACTGATTGTAATGGGTGGGGCCTGTGATGGTCAGCTGAGGGGAAGCATTGCATTCTGGGAAATGCCAAACCAGGAAGCACAGAAACACAAAGCAGAGCAAAAAAAAAAATGGATTTTTGGTAGTTTCAAAACTGGAATAGACAAGTAAGTAATGCTTCTGCAGAAGTTTCATTTTTTTAACCTCTACCTGGAGTTCCCCTTTAATATTCCTAGTCTCCTATTATAGTAGAAAAAAAGTTCCTGCTGCAACCACTTGCCTAAAGGCTCTTTTACATGGGCCGATTATCAGCAGGAAGCTAGAAACTCTCCTTTGGCCGATAATTGGTCCATGGGAAGGTTACGGTGATCAGCCAAGGAGTGGGAAAATGCCTGCTCATTGGCTGATGGCATCTTTCGCATGGCTTCAAAATTTAGTCGACAGCAATACATTTAAAGGGGAACTCCGGATAAGGAAAACATGTTTTCTATTAAAAGTACATTAAAAGTTATATAGATATGTCTATGTAATGTATTACCCTATCTGTACAGTTCTGCCACACTGGTAGCTGTTTGAAATCCAGGAAGTGAAGAAAAATGGCTTCTGTGTCAATTCACATTGTCTCCTGCTCCTTCTGCTCTCCCACCTTAGGAGACAAATATTCCATGTCTCTGTCTCACATTGTGTCTGTTTGCTGAGATCAGGCTGATGATGCAGACAGGGGGCAGGGCGTGATCTCTCCCTGAGTGATTCACCATCTCTGACCGGCCAGAAGCAGCTGCTGCACTGATTTCACTGATTGTGCAGAAGTGTGCAGTGAAATTAGGGCTGTATTCACACATGTTGGAGTGTCATTACAGTTCTGCAGCATATTCCCAAAAATGATGCAGTAACACAAGTAAATGATGCTAAACAGCAGAAAGGATCAGAGCCTTATTGTGGGGCTCAACTTCAGAGATAAAAGATGCTTGACCATAATATGTGCATGGAAATGAAAAGGAAAAAAAAAATCTAAAAGTTCTTTACTTTATTCCAATATCAGCATTACAGGTAGAGAATACAGCATGCTGTGTGGGTGGGACAACAATGAAATGATAGAGTACAGCAAATTATTCAGTAACACAATGAAACTGTAATGTGTGAACATAGCCTGGATGTTCTGCAACAGATTTGGGCAGAGAATGGGCAGGATGGAGGACTGTGATGAACAACTGAGGGAAAGCATTGCATTCTGGAACCAATACTGCATTCTGGGAACTGATCAACCAGGAAGTACAGAAACACAAAACAGAACAAACCCCGCAAAACAAATGGATTTTTGGCAGTTTCAAAACTGGGATAGATAGGTAAGTAATGCTATATGCTGAAATTTCATTTTTTTTAACCTCTACCTGGAGTTCCCCTTTATAGCTTTCAGTCGACAGGAATATATTTAATTGGCCCGGCGACGTGATTATTCATGCCTTCTAAGTGTAGTGGAAATGAGCACCAAGCTTGCAGATGCTTTTCTTGCATCCTTGCATGGCCAATATTGGACTTATAAAGGGTCCCTAAAGGTGGCCATGCACCATCAATTTATTTGATCAACAGTTATCACTTTTGGTCTCCCAATACACATGTAGGTTCAGCACTAGAGAGAATAGAGAAAAGCTACTGCCAAACATTGTTTTACCTTTTAGAGAACAAAATGGGTGGGCAATTGAAATTCAACATGCTCAATTCTTCTCTTCCGTTACATCATTAGTCCGGGAAGAGTCGGGAGGCTTCCATACACATTGGTCAAAAGTTGACTGAACCTGCAAGCTTCAACAAGACTGGTCAACTGTCTAAAGTGTACGGGGACTGCAAGACAGATGAGATTACATAAACTGTGTCTTAGAGTGTTACATGCTATACACAGGCCCTTATACATTTTACACTGTTGGTTATCAGTATAGAGTATATAGGGGCAATGATTGGGAGTCCAGTGGATGACAAATTAAATAGTATTTTTAATGGTTTGCAGCCTGGGGTTTTTAGGGTTTTGGTGATCAGCCAATATGGAAATCAAATGTATGAAGTGGATGGTCAAACCACAGAGGAAAAATAGACCCTTTCAGGATCAGCCAAAGAAGAACCAGTCTTTAGATATTCACCAAAGTCTTCTTTTATTTTTATTATTATTATTAATAAAAAAAAGACTTTATTGGAAATCTAAAGCTTTATTTTAACTTGGCTGTGCCAGAAAACATTGCTTTTCCTTGGGGTTTACCCATCTTCTTCCATACATCTGATTATCTCAGCTGACTCTTCAACTTCTTCGGGTCCTAATAGATTTCACTATAGTTGTTTCCATTAACATTGCAAGACGGAACAAAGGAATAAAATAATTGTGGTCTCTTGTGCTGCCTGTTTACATCCTGGTCGATAACTATCCTTAGATTCTGCTGTGTCCATATACACACAAAAGAGCTTCTCTGCCTCCCCCTTAGCAGACCAATTCGGCCAGATGTTTTATCTAGCTCCAGTGCTGCATCCATGCGGTAGAAGGTTTGAAAGCAATCATCAGTGTGTGTTTACCATCAAGCAAGGGCTAATTGAATTGTATTCTTGGTATCTGATTTCCGAGTAAGTAAAACAAGCATTTATCTTGAAAGCATAGAGCAATGCTCTGCCAAAAATGGCATTTGTTGCATCAGAGACTCCAGCTTGTTTAAGCTCATTGTTTAAATCTGATACACATAGCATTTTACTTAACATTTTTATCCTTAGGGGAAAAAATAATAATTTGTATCAAAGGATACAAATGATTAAAAATGTCAAATGTTGACCTAAGAACCTCAGTGGCTCACCAGGTATAGATTAAATAAAGGAACATTAAATGTAGTAAGTAGAAAAGAAATAAATCTCAGAAATTCAGTTCTTAACATCCTCTTGCCAGGAGCCGGCGCCTGCTGTCATGCTCTGCTCCTGATTCGCATAGACAACAGTGGCGGAGTGCGCCGCTGTCTGCCAGGACGTGCCGATGGCATCCCTAGCAACTGGCCTGGACGGTTGCTGGGGGCGCGACAACGGCGGCCCTACTTATTGCTGGGGCCACACTGCTCCCTGGCCGGGCATTCAGCTGATATGTGTTACTAGTATTTCTGACTGGCAGGTGCAACTGCCAGTCAGCTCTAGGTCATGTGAGGAGGCTGGAGTTCCTGTCCGATTCAGGTTTTCGGCCAGGACTGCAGTTATGTTAAGTATCTGTCTATTCCTGTCACTCATTGCCTGCTATAGAGCCTCCTAGTGTGTAACTAAGCTAGCTACTGCATCTTGATTCTGGTTGATTTTCCTGGTATGCTGATTCCTGGCCTTTACCCCTTGACTATTCTCCTGTGTTCTGATCTTGTACTGCGATGACCGTTAGTGACTGACCTGGCTGGTGGACCCTGCCCTGCATTGTTTTTTGTATAGTCTTTTCTCTTTATTTGTGTTGCACCTTATCCAGAGTAGTTTCCAGTCATCAGGTTGGAGTTGGACTGTTAAGGAGCCAACAACTCCAAAAGGCAGGGACAGTTTGGCGGGTTCAGGGGGGTGGGGGGGATCGGTTGAAGTAATCCACTGGAAGTTATCCGCATGAATTTCCTAGTGTGCACATACCCTTGGGACAGCTGCCAATATAGGGAGAGCAGATGCAGGAGTTTCAACTGGGCTTGAAATCTGTGATATAAGAATTTACTAGTATTATAAATGCCCTCTGGAACATGGGATCAGGTTGTAACACTCATGACAATGCTTTTCCCCTAGTTAAAAAAAGGATCAACCATTTCAATATTAATATCCAATATTGCTGAAGGATGTTTCTCCCAAGAGCATACCATAGGGCTGTCTACATACTGCTTTATACTACAATTTACATTCAATGTGGATGCAGTGGCAACCCACATTATTTTTTTTATTATTTGGCTCTGGTCCTACTGGTGACAGATCTGATTGAGACGTTTCTAGATTTTCACCATCCTTTGATAAAAGAACCACTAGTCTTGAGGAGCTGAATAACTGAATAACTTTGTTAAAGAGCTGAATCAATCTGGTATGATAGAACTGGAAGTGCTCTAAAATGAGATCCCCATGTAAATCACTTACAGGCATGAATAGAAAACAATGGGTCATTTCTATGGCAGATTAATACAACAGACATGAACTGTCCTCTTGAAATGTATGCAAATTGCTCAGATTAATTATGGGAACTAAATTGGACAAATTCTAATTCAACAGTCTTTAACGAAAAATGTTTAGCATTAAGACGGCACTGAATAATAATTAGCGTTTAATTTAGTGGAACATCAACAGCATAATAAATCCATTGTTCAATATATTATTTATACTTTTTTTCTTATTGTTTGAAATTTGTAAAACACAATTAATAACGTACAGTGCAGAGATTCAGTTTTGCTTACACAGCAAATTTACAGCACAGCATCATCATATGTTCAATCTTTCACCTTATTAACTATATGAAGTCAGCAAATGTTTCAGCCAGGGTCTGACTGGCCCACCAAGGCCTCCTTCTGCATCCGCCTCTGCTATAATAATGGAGTCCAAAGGTCCAGCAGAAAACTCAATTCAGAACTCATTTTGGAGGAAATTTCTAGGATCAGGGCCGGCATCAGCACAGGGCTTACCCGGCCAAGTGTCGGGGCCCACAGCACCTCTAGGGGCTCAGAGAGGGAGATGGGCCCTGCGCTCTAATGTTTAGCCTGCTGAGGGTAATGCAGTATGACCGGGTTGAACATCAGATGACATAGGAGATGGAGTAGGACCTGCACAAAGAGAGAAAAGGGTGAAGGCCTGGATGCCATGACCTGAAGGTCCTCAACCTTACAGTGGGGAGAGCAGCCAGAGAGAAAGAGGGAGAAGACTGAGCTTTAAAAGCTGTGTGTCAGTGTCAATCAGACATTGTCAGTCAGTCAGTGTCAGTAAGTCATAGTCAGTGTCTGTGTCAATAATGTGCGTTAGTGGTGTCTTAAGTGATTGCGCATAGTTTGTGGGTGATGGGTGCATAGTGGATGGGTGAGGGGTCTGCTGAGGCTCTGGTGCCGAGGGCCCGCAAAAACCTGGAGCTGGCTATGTATAAGATCTTTTTATAATGCGTTTACTTACGAATGGCAGATTACGGTGCCAGTAAAAAGAAATGTGTACACATGAAAATATGAGTATTTTTCAGGTCAGATAATGATTAGATTATATAGATGATATAGCCACTAGAACCAATTACATTCCTTATCCTAAAGAGGCACTGTTACTACAATCAACTTCTAAATCAATTCAGTCCTGTTAAAAAAAAAAAAAATTTTAATTTATTATACATGAATTAAATTTTTTTCTTTGCTTGCTCCAGAAAAAAACCCTAAAAACTCGAAAATGTGTCAAAAGATTCAAGACAAAGCAGCAGAACTGTGGGTGGGCTTAGTTATGTGGGTGGGCTTAGTTATGTAGCCGGGCTTTGTTATGTGGATGGGCTTAGTTATGTGGGCAGGCTTGCAGAAATGGACATTGGGTGTGTGCCATATCAGCAAAGGGAACGCCCATTCAATTTTTGAAAGCTGCTGGAGAGACTGCTAGGGAAAGGAGGCTATTACCAGGACCCAGAGAGGCAGAATTTTAAAATAACCCACCAGCAAGGATGCAGGTGGTATGTACGACACGTCTGCATTTTTTTTTTTTTTTTCATTACCTAATGACAGTTACTCTTTAAGGAAATGGTACCATGGTTATATTAGGCAGCAAATGAGCAGTAAGCTCTTAGCAAAGGTTCTGAGCAAACTATGACTAGGACCAAATAATAATGGCTAGACAAATAAGCCAGAAAATCTCCAAAATGGCAACTCTTGTAGGGTGTTCAAGGTATGCATTAGTTTTGCTTACCAAAAGCAGTGCAAATAAAGACATCAGGTAAAACAATTACATGGTCATGGGCACTAATGGTTTACAGATATGCATAAGGAATAAAGTCTAGCCCATCTAGTCTGATCCCACAGAAGATGTTTTAGCAAAAATTGCTGAAAACTTGAATGGTGGCTAGGATAGAAAGATGTCAGATAACACAGGACATGACAGGTTGTTTGTATTTGTAGCTGCCACAGGCACATGGGCATCTGAAGTGGAGAATGGATTAACATTACAGATGGCCTGGTATGATAAACTCTGTTCACTTTTGCAGCTTGTGGACAATCAGGTTAATGTGCGCCTCTTACCCAGGGATATGCATTAGGAATAAGGCATGCTAGCAGATCTTGTACCAAGTATGACCCTTTTTGGCAGCACCATAGTTGCAGCACCTCTTGTTCAGAAATAGTTTGAAGGATGTTGACTTGGCATGTGCTGTAAAAGTAAGTCCAACCCATGGGAGGCACACCTTACAATTTACAAAACTAAGAAGATCTATTAGTAAAATATTTTTGCAGGTACATCTTTAGAGGTCTTGTAGAGGTCATGCTGGTGGCACAGTGACCTTACACATTAGGCAAGTAGATTTTTTTGTGGTTGATTGTGTATATTATCTAGTCATTATGACTTCCTTGACCATTTCTCTTATCAGCAACCTTGCAAACCACCTTGCATATTCCCTGACTACAGACAAACCTCAAAGTCTAATCCTACATCTTCATAACATATATTTTGTAATGTAAAAAGGGGTTGTTTGACTCCCAATATTTTACCTTGAGATATTACTATTCAATAACTATTTGTCCTCAATTGTAAGTTTGAATGCTTTTTTTCTAGACTGTAATACCAACCATTATCGAAAGTCTTGTCATACAATATCATAATATTTAGCTTCCATAGTAAGCCCTGGATACAAATAAGCTTTCGAGTGTCAGTTTTCTGCCGTTTCAACAAGACACGTAGCACTTAGTAAGTACTTTGCCAACCTGCCTGTATAATTTTTATTTCATCTTTTACTGACAATTCATAAAACTGTAATAAGTGACACCAATTTCAGTGTCACAGTTTTATGTCAAGTGTTAAGAATGTTTGTGCTGGTCCAATAAAATAAAACAAAAACATAAAGTGGCCTATGTGGTGATTAGTTTTCTTTGTTCTCCCTTAACTAGAGATGAGCGAACCTCGAGAATGCTCGAGTCCATCCGAACTTTCGGCATTTGATTAGCGGTGGGTGCTGAAGTTGGATAAAGCCCTAAGGCTATGTGGAAAACATGGATATAGTCATTGGCTGTATCCATGTTTTTCAGACAACCTTAGAGCTTTATCCAAGTTCAGCAGCCCTCACTAATCAAATGCCGAAAGTTCGGATTTCGGATGAACTCGAACCCGAACCCGCTTCGCTCATCTCTACCCTTAACCCATTATTTTTTATATAAAATGTGGACATGGATGACACTAGACAGAGATAGTATTGTGCAGCTGCTGCTGAGAGTTGGGGGCTTGCCATGCACATTACATTGTCATCCCATCTTGCCAAAATCGAAGGATTCAGTCAACATTAATATAAGGTCTGTTGGCAGCTTTACAATGCTAGCCTGTCAAAATTAAGGTTTGCAGTGACCTTACTTGAACCCCACTGAGATGGTAGAATTAAAGCAACTTTAATGTCCTTATCTATGAGCTTATCTTTCACTATTTGAACCGTGATTTTGTAAAATTAAACAAGATAGTATTAAATGTTGTAGTTTAATATTTTCAGTTTTAGAGATTTGTAACCATATTTGGGCAGCCAACATCACCAGTCAGCTCCATAGTGTGTACTGGGGGGCTGGAGTTTCAGCCCCAATCACGTCCTGGGTCTGGGACTCTGGCTTCCATAAAACTAGTACCCCCACCATGCTTCCTTGCCTGCGATAGAGCCTGCTTGTTAGAGTAAATAAGCTAGCGTTTGTATCCTGATTGTATTTCTAGGTTTTCCTGATTTCTGGCTTGACCTCTAACGATTCTCCTGACTTCTGATTTTATACTGCACCGAGCGATTATTACTGACCCAGCTTATTTACCCTGAAACTGTTGTGTTTGTCTTGTCTGCATTTCTGTGTTACACTTTAACAGGTTAGGGACCGTTGCCCAGTTACCCCCTGCCGCCTAGGGAAGTTGCGGTAATATCTCCCTTAAGAACAAAAGATTCTGTCACTTAAAATACAACTAACCAATTTTTAGTTACTAAGTGCCATTAGAAAAGGCTAAAAAGAGGGCTTAAAAAGAGTTAGAAAATCTCCATGCACATTGGATAGACAGCCTGCCCTGCTGAAATTGGAACATATGAAATGTATTGCCAGTGAAAAGATCTATATCTATTACAGCAATTCAAGTGCTAGTTTTAGTTAGAATAGTTTAAGTAGACATTTTCACCTTTTTGATAAATATTAGGATATTTGACCTAGGTGTTATTCTACATCCTTCAATAATTTAAACAACATAATCTAAGAAATGTATTCCTTGTAACAATGAGAATGATTGTATGATGATTTCTCCCATGCCTTATCTGCTCACACCTTATCGGCTAGACTGGAAGGATCCAAAAAACAGCTATTACTTGCAGTGCTGCCATTGCATTCAGAGGGTAACCTTTAAGGTCATCTCAATAACAGATGAGTATAGCATGCCAGGTTGTCTCCAGGGGTACATTAGTAGGTGTGATAGAGATGTGTTTATTTGCCTTGTACTTACATTGTACTGTTGAACTGAACATGAAATACAATTGTGATGTCTTACTTTGTCATGGAAATTAATGGTCAGCATCTGCATCTGCAAGTACAAGCTTTTTCCATTCACTTATTAGCCAAGAACTATAAGACTTGCTGAAGTTTTACAAAACAAATTCTGGTAAGGTTTGTAAACTAAATGGAACTTAGGTAAAAGTTTTTGTATTTTCCTAGAGATAAGTCAAAAGTTTTAGATTTGTTGTCACAGTGTAGAGTCCACTACCTACTTGTCTGAGCCCTTTTTTCACTCCTTTCCTAACCTGTTATTCCATTACCTCTCCAATTTATTACCCACTATAAAAAAACAAGCTCATTTGTTGCCCTACTTGCCAACCCTTTAACATCAGGATATTTGGATCCTGTCTGGAACCGTCCATAACAGTCCTGAAAGTCCACTTTTGAATATGGTTTGCATAAACCTTGCCCCTTTTGTTGTTTGGTTTCTGGGATTATCCTGGCAAAAATGAGACTGTTGGCAAGCATGTGTTGCTTCTTAGGTGCACTATACATGTGGGGTTTTTTTTCTTCTTTTTTTAGTTTTTTACAGTATATTGTGTGCTGACTGACTCCTCTATCATGCATCATGAGCACAGATTTAATAACAAATATAAGAAAAGGCAAATCAGTTCACTTATCTCTAATGATTGGAATTTGCATTTTAGGCGTAGATTTTTAAAGAGCCAAATCATCATTTGTTGCAAATAAAGCACCTGTCTCATCGATTCTACCATCTCTGTCTTTTTGTGGAAGAGCTACAGAATGTATGTCTGATACACCTCAAATTAAAGAGGTATTCCCGTATATACTGTATGCTAAAATTTTTCATATGTTACTGGGGGGCACAGTAATAATAAAAAAGATAAATGATACTCACCTATCTGCACATCTACCGTTCCAGCAACTTAATTTCTGGGAATTATTGACACTCTAATGTTTATGGACACCTTCCTACAGTCCCTTAAGGGCTCATTTCAGGGACAATGAGAATCAAGCATACTGAATTCCAGGGTTGCTCATCCCCCCTCTCATTATTGTCATGTTTCTTATGATGGATATAGTGCATCTTGGGATGGCCAACAGTTTTAATCTGGCTAAACTGAGCCCTAGTGTTTATATTTAATTTCCACAAGAAGGTGCTGTAGAGTATCCCAAAGTCATAGTCCCCATAGTAGTCATCAGGTGGCTCCTAGATGTTAGAGCAACAAAAGAACGCATGCCAAGAGGACAAGAATAGAGTATGTCCACATGACAAAAGAAAGGCTAGGGCCAGGTGTCAGAACCAGGAACAGGAATACAGCTACACTATTCTACTAGGTTGTAGTATAGTCAGGAGTATAATATAGTGGTAGAGTGCAGTCGGCACTGCCGGCGGTAATAGCAATATGGGACTGGCTGCCAGAATTCAGACCTGCAATAGCTTGTGCTAGGGGTGCTCCCAGGTGAGAGACAGATAGAGTATGCAATACAAATTTAGAAAGGAGAGACTGGGGCACTCACCCAAAAGTTCCAAGCTTAAAGTCTTTTAATCCGACATCAATCCAAAGGTGAGGGAGGACAGGTGGACTGGCAGGCGCTTACACCCCCGGGATGACGTTTCACGCCCACTCAGCGCTTCTTCCTGCCGGGAAAAAAAATAGTCAGGAGTATGCTATGGTCAGGATCAAGTAGAAGCCACATACAATCAAACAATATAAAAGTTACTCAGGAACAGACTGTACATTTAAGCACCTAATGCATGCGTTGACTATCTTATATGGCAACTGGTTTCAGTGTTCATATAATCAATCCATAAAATACTGAAATAACATTGTTGTAAGGTGTTAATGTGTTGATTGCTGATCAATCAATAAACTCGGCAATGTAGCTAGATCCAGTACAGCTGCCTCTTTATAGGTTTGGGGCACAAAGTGCAGGATTGGGGGATCAAACCCCAGGTTCCCAGGTTATCCAGTCCACTGACAACCCTTCCAGTAAGGATCAGGGAAGTGCCTTTTATGACTATACAAGTACTGTGGTTCTAAGGCAGGCCTGGCTGTCAGGGGGTAAGTTGCTGACAAAGGTATCTGGCATATTTTCCAACCCTATTGAAATAAGGATGCACTTTTGATAGAAAGAAATAGCTGTCAAATATACACGACCAGCTGTACAGAAACAGCCACACATAGTAGCGGTAGAATGTGCTATAGTAAAACATAAAACCATTTATAATAGAGCTGGTTACTAACTGCTTTAACACCTTGTTTCCAGGATTAGAGTTTCTCCCAGCAGTCTCGCACCTCCTCCTCATCATCAAAGCTTCGCTCATTATGGCTTATTCACAGCTCAGCCTTACCCTTCCCTTGTTCTGAGCATGGACATTCTTGGTACTTTGTAACAACTTCTCTGAAACTCACCAGGTGTTCTATGACTCACCTACTTTATAGTTCTTTTTTACTTCAAAGTGATCCCTACAAGTAATGCACATAGACCATCATGTATAACACAGAATTGCAACAGATTGCAAGAGTAATTCCTTATAATGAAAACCATTTAAGACTTTTTCCTCCTGAGAAATTCATTTAAGTCACCTCCAGGAGATCCATTAAATTTTGCATCTGAAGTTTGTCACACAGGGTAACGATTTCTATCATTAAAAGTAATGTGTCACCTTTTCTTAAACCTGGCACATTTTCCCCATGTAGAAAGGAAGAGATATACCTTTTGCCTACTTATTCTGTTACCATACTGTAAAGATGTATTCTCAATTGGCGTAGTAATATCCTATCCACTGTATCCACAGGATAGGGCATAACTAAAGCCCTTATTACACGAGACCATCAGCGGAAGCAAACAAGCGACGGCCTGTCAGGTCAGCGCTCGCTTGCTCCTCGTTCCCCGCTTGCTGCCGGCGGTATTACATGTGTTGATAACAAGCAGGTAAGTGTGAGGGGCCGGGGAGAGTTGCACGAGGATCCCATAGGAGATAGTGACTGTCTCCTATTACACGGAGTGTCCCCAGCAAATTGTTGCTATCATTATCATTAGTCTTTCAACATATTGAAAGACAACGATGAGCCAACTTTGTGCATGTGGTCTGATTGTTGCCTTTTATTACACGAAGCGATTATCAGCCATAATGGCTGAAAATCGGCCATATACATCCGATAATCGCTGACCCTGTAATCTCATATATGGGGAATCTCAAAATCCCCGCAGAATGAAGTTGCTGGCCACACATGCCTGTAACTGCTCCGTTATTTCTCTATGGTGCCACTAAGGAGAACCAAATACAGCGCTGTGTGAAACCAGCCGTATAGCATTCATAATAAATTGCTTCTCACTACAAGGGATTATTATTTTAGTATTATTTAGTATGCGGCAAGTTCTTACGATGGCTACAAGAAGAGTGAATTTTATCATTGGACCCTTTGTTTATATATTGCACTTGCAATTCTATATTTAAAACTGAGGCTGCATCCAAACAAGAGGTCACAAATACATTTATAGCCAAAAAATGTGGTTGATGCTCTCTCTTGTTTCTTCTCCCAGGCAACAACTAACCAGTAACAGGATCAGTATAGAGCAGATGACTGGCACTCATTTGTAAAGATTTCTTCAGCTTTGTAGAATATACAAAATTGCACTCTCACATTGGCATGTTTTAGCTGTGCCTAAGCCATTCTCAAACGTAAGATCTCATGTTTGAGAAAGGATCGGGAAGAACCAAAATGTCTCAACGTACGTGAACATCTTTGTGTATGCTACTAAAATGAAAGGCGTACTTTAGCAAAATTAGTTTTCTTTCAAATCAACTGGTTTCAGAATTTAGGGTGCCTTCACACCTACCGTATCGCAGTAGAAAATCCGCTGCGGATCCGCAGCGAATCCACAGCAGATTTAACTAAATGAATGAACACAGCATTAAATACGCACTGTCAAATCCGCTGCGGAACCGCAGCAGATTTGTAAGTGCGGATTTAATGCTGTGTTCATTCATTTAGTTAAATCCGCAGCGGATTTTCTACTGCGATACGGTAGGTGTGAAGGCACCCTTATACAGATTTGTAATTTACTTCTATCTAAAAATGTCAAGTCTCCCAGTACATATCAGCTGCTCTATGTCTGGCAGGAGGTGGGGTTTACTTTCCAATCTAAGGGCGGGTTCAGACTACGGAATTCTCACGGATAATTTCCATGGAATTCCGTCACCTGTATGCGCTCACGGCCGCACGCCTTTCCGCTGGCTCCATAGACACCATTCTATGGGCCAGCTGAATCTGCATTCCGCTGAAAGAATTGTCACGTCAACTATTTTGGCGGAATGCGGAATCAGCCGGCCCATAGAATGGTGTCTATGGAGCCAGCGGAAAGGCGTGCGGTCATGAGCGCGTACAGGCTATGGAATTCCACGGAATTTATCCAGGAGAATTCCCTAGTCTGAACCCACCCTTAGGGTATTAGCACACTGCTTAAAACAGACGGAAACGTAATCGTACATCCGCCCGTGCATAGAATGGAGTCTATGACACGGGCAAAGACATGCGTCCGGATTACGCGACAGAGTTTCTGTCACTTTTCAGCAGTGTGCACATATCCTGTCACCGTGCTGCTGTCCTTGATAGCAACTGTCCAGCACAGTAACAAATACCCATAGAAAACCTTACCTTATATTAGACAATCGGGTGAAGGAGGATTTATTAAGACTGATGTACTATTAGAACTTGCCCCCATTCACCCGTCAAATTTACTAAGAGACACACAGTAAATCCGGACCTGCACTTGGCGTATGCGGGCGCAGAAATCTGAGCCAGGTGTAAATTAGGTGTTGGAGGAGACCATGCTTCCTCCCTGCTGGCATACATCAGGAAAAAGGTAAAAATCTGTGGCTTCTCTGTGACGTACACCAGGGGCACAAGTATGATAAATGTCGCCCTTGGTGTCTGCCTCAAGTCAGGTTTTTATCTGACTCTGGAAATCTTTGAACGATAATCGCTATGTGTAATTCAGCCTTTAGAGATGTTATCCAGGTACTAGGAAACACCCTCCAAGTGCACCTCTGCTTCTGACTAATAGAGATATGGCTAAGCATCCACATCTTGATTTTTAAAATGAAAAGTCTGAGAAACTCCCTCATCAATAACCACAGTAGGAAACTACTGTACATTAATTGTTGGTGTTAATAATAACGCTTATTAAAAAGTAGCGATATGTAAAGTTCTTATTGAATTTTCATTCCAGCAAATCCCTCTTCGGCTAATTGGTGCCACTTACAATTCTTGCTTTGCTAGTGAAATCTTCTGGATCTAATTTCCTCAGCATTTTTATGAAGGTGTGATGCATATATTAATGCTAAATACTGCCTGGCCCAGGAAACAGCAAACCTTCTTCTTTGCGATGCACTGAATTTCTTAACAGATCAATGCTAAATAAATACTTCCCAAATGAATACAATGCAATGTTTCCAGTAAAAATAGGAAGAAGAAATGTGCTATGCTAGTTATTCCAAATCACGACACAGATGGTCTTTTGTATATTGTTCTTATTGGTTCCTAATGGGCGCACACTAATATAGTGAGGCATGAATTCATAAGCCTCAGCAGGAACCCCCATAGTGGAAACATCTGAAAGTCTTTAAATCACCTGTGTGATGTTAACACATGTAAGAAGGCGGGAAAAGAACACCAGTGAACTGTATAAGAACCCTTTGAACTGGCAGGTGCCCTCCTTATGAGAAACATAGTTTAATGCAATACTGAGAAATGTTTTGCTGCTGTATCTGGGCAGTTTAGTAACATGGTGGTAAGGAAGTTCTGGAGCAGCAGAGACATTAGCAAGAGGAGACTTCTGGGGCATCAAAAGTGAAGTAGGTGAAGCTGTGGCCACAAAGAAATGAAGTGTGCTATACACTGTCCATCCGTGTGGAGCAAGGTAGTGATGACACCTACTCAGTGGGAGGGTAGCCTAAGAGATATCTGAAGACAGAGGGTAACTTGACCAGGAGACAGGCAGGGGGGGATTAACTTCACCATAGGCCCCGGGCTGTTTACCAAGCCTGGGCCCCCATCCTACTGTAAGTATAGCAGCATTAGCGTGTTGTTCATACTACAGGATAGATAATATCATGATGCATTAATTTGTGCAAATTCTTGGTAAAAAAGCAGCAATTTTTTTGCAAATCATGGCAGAACTGTAGCCAGGAGACAAGACACCACTGAAAGTACAAGTGTGTTTGGGTGGCCATGGGCCTCCCATGAGCTCAGGTCCCAGGGCTACCACCCGAAACAGATCTGTTATGATCCACTACTGGAGACAGGTGTGTACCATCTAAGAGTAAGTGGTTCTGAAGCAATGCAGAGACTGAACAATGTTATCACTGAAGCAGGGTCATTTAAGAGAGACAGTATTATATTGTGCTTCGGGTGCTGGGGTCTAGCATTATAATGATATATTGAACCCTTGACTCAGGGTTCAGAGTAGAGACTGAAAACCACCAGACCCCTGAATAAGTATCTGCAAGTGCCGGAGCGGCACGGATACTAATAGACTCCAGCACGTTCCTCTACTACTAAACCCCTCATCTACTATACTGTTGCTACTACTACACCCCTTATTTACTATACTTCTCCTGCTACTACACCCCTCATCCACTATACCCCTACTTCCATGGATGCACAGAGAGGGTCCAAAATTATATGGGGCACAGAGGAGGGTCGTCCACTATATGGGGGGCACAGAGGGGCCTTGTCTACTATATGGGGGGCAAAAAAGGGGCTTGTCTACTATTTTGGGATCACAGAGGAAGCTTGTCTACTAAATGGTGTGCACAGAGTTATCTTCATTGGGGGCACTGTTACTGTGTGAAGGAATACACTTGCTGACTCAAATACTATATCTAAGGCTGTCTGTAAGAATAAAAAATTAAAACCATGCATAATGTTAAAAAAAATTTGATTTAATTATTTGGCCATATTGTCCAGGCCTACGTCTGAGTATTGTAGAAATATGTAGAAGACGGCACTTCCGTGGCGGTGGTGCTCGAGGTGAGAAAAATGTTCAGATATTTGGAAGAGCCCGGCACTCACCAAGTAAATTATGCTTCTTTATTGTAATGTAGCAAACATATGGTACAAGGACGCGTTTCGGCCAAGCATGGCCTTCATCAGTTTAGGGGTGTACCTAATCTGATGAAGGCCATGCTTGGCCGAAACGCGTCCTTGTACCATATGTTTGCTACACTACAATAAAGAAGCATAATTTACTTGGTGAGTGCCAGGCTCTTCCTAATATCTGTAGGTCTGAGTAGTAACCACCAATCATAAGGATTTGTATGTATACTTCCCGTAGCCACCAAGTTTAAAGTACCTCATGTGCATTAGGGTCCAAGTCAGGAAGTAAAGGCCCTATTTCACCAAGTGATTATCGGCCGCATTTGGCTGATTATTGGCCGTTACGTCAGACAATCACTTTGTGCAATAGCTCCTATTAAAAGGCAACTATCAGCCAGCATGCACGATGTCGGCTGATTCTTGTTTTTCAACTTGTTAAAAAAAATTTTAGAAAGATAACGACGGTCTGCTGGTCATCGCCCTATGTAATAGGAGTGGTGGCAGCAGACCGCCACTATACCTATGAGCTCCCTGGATGATATAAAGATCATCTAGGGAGCCACTCCCGCAGCTCCCCGCTCCCCCCACTCTTACCTGCCCACAGGGCAAGCAAGGGCTGATCTGACAGGTGGGCGCTCCAGATTGGCCCGTGTAATAGGGCCTTAAAGGGGTAGTGCGGCATTTAACATTTATTCACTAAATAAAACACATTACAAAGTTATACAGCTTTGTAATGTGTGTTATTTAAGTAAATGGCCCCCTTCTCCGTGTTCCCCTCACCCTGTGTTCTCCCCACCCCATAAGTGTGGTGTATTATTCTTACTCCATTGCTGTCGACCCCGGCCGTCATCTTGGGTCGACGATGTTATGCTCAGCCTATCACGGCTGAGCAGCTGATGACATGGCAGAGGGGGGACGGCATGAGGGACGACTGGAGTAGTATAATGCACCGCACTTCCGGGGTGGGGGGAACACGGGGAAGGGGGCCATTCACTTACACTTACATTCACACAATGTGTGTTATTTAGTGAATAAATGTTAAACGCCACACTACCCCTTTAAGGACTGGGTCTGATCTGATAGTTAATATACCCATTGCCTTCCAGGAATGTGATTTTGGGTACTGAGTGGTTGACAGCAAGGGGCCTTATAAGGTCTTCTAGGCTGCCATTTTTGTACACTATGTCTTGCCAGAGTGCAGCAGGATTTTGGTCTCCATATATTGCAAAACAGCTATATTATAGTGTACAGTATTTCACTAGTGACAATGATCCCTAGGGGTCAGGTACCACAGTGAACAAATAAATGAACATATAATTTACCCTGTGAATGCTATAAAAACAAATAGTAACAAACAATGGAGTAGTTACTTTTTCCCACTGCATTCAAATATGTTAACGTTTTCCCAATATGTTACATGATACAGTGAATAATAGCATCAAAAAATACAACTTGCCTCACAAAAAACAAGCCCTTATATTGGTATGTGGGTTATGGCTCTCGGAAGGTAAAGATAACAAAAGCATAAGGGTTTTACTACAAATGACTGTCTGACATAGAAGTACATAATGAGGCAATAAAGCATTTTGTTAAGTCTTTATTCATTTCAGAGTTAAAAGGATGTATTTAGTATAGAAAGGCTGACTCTTGTTGTACCGCAATCCAAATAGGTCACAACACACCAGGTTCTACTGTTTAAAGGGATGTGCTTTCCTCCTTCAAAACATAAAGCATAAATAAAAAAAAAAGTTTCTGGGTTATTTTAGTTTTACAAAGATTCCTGCGCTTGGCATAAATACAGTCCCCGCAGTGCCTCTTGGATAACAATGTCTCCTGGGTACAGCTACATTTATGCACTTTGATAGTTTATGTGGCAATTATCCCTCCTCTGAGCATTTGGGAATAAAAAAAAATACATATATAATGGCTGCAGCAATATGGTGGTCTAAACAACGCTGCCTCTGTGTGAGATTACTGTCATCGATGAAATGTTGCTTCTTCCTGCCTGAAAATAACTTAAATGGGCTAAGAGCACTCTATTATAGGCGAAGCCCAACACTGACGCTTTTTGCATTTTTTCTTCTTAAATTATCATCAATTGAATCTCTTGATACATGATTCGGTTTCACAGTGATATGGCAATTACGGCATGATGTATGCAATCATCCTAAATCTGATGAGATGCACTTGAAGCCTAAACCCTTAGTATTTTTATATCATATCTGAGATATACAAACCAGTTAATGAAAGCTGGCGTGAAGACGAGACGTGTACCAAGGCTTGTGTACTGCAACTGCAATTTGGTCTAGGTGTCATCTAGGGAAGGAGGACATATCCCATCTGTAGTTTCGTCAGCTGCAATGTGGTACTGGGGGCAATGAGTTCAAACATTAGAATAGTCTAATACAATAATGATGTTGAAATTGCTATAGACAATCTTCTGCTGCATACTGAGAGGGACATTTATGAAGTGTCGCATACTCATATACTGGTCTTAAATTAGGCCCCACCCCCAACTGCCCCGCCGGATTCAGAGGCGCATGCCCCTTTTTGAAAGTGGCTTGACTGAAGCCTGTCATTGCCAATTACGGGCGGCCGGAGGCAGTGAGCGGGGCTTCCTTTTGAAGCCCCGCAGCTTAAAAGGAACACTGCCTGAGACGTGGCCCGGCGAGTGGACGGCGGTAAGCAGGGGCGGCGATGGAGGGGGGGGGGGGTCAACGGTGAGCAGCCAGAAACTGTTAGAGGCCAGGGCTGCTGTCATTTTAGTTAAGTTAAACTTAAAGTGATACTGTCACCCCCTTTTTGCATTCTGACTTCTCTACACAGATGTAATGGGTAAATTTAGTGGTTTTCATACCATATTTTATATCATACGTCATGCTGCTTGTTCGAGTAAAAAGGGATCTTTTATTAACTTCAGATTGGGCTAAGTGGCCCCACCCCTTCATGACGTCATCGGCGCATAAGTGCCGCCCCCTCGATGACCATTGGAACAGGCTGGCCCACAAAGGACCCTCTAGGTTGGCCCACCTATGGTTGTCGAGGGGGCGGGGCCTATGTGTCAATGACGTCAAGGAGGTGCAGGGCCAACAATGGCACTGTGGGCGGGGCTAAGTGGCGCTAATGGTGTGAAGCCCCACCCACTTAGCACAATCTGCAGTTGATAAAAGATCACTTTTTACTTGAACAAGCAGTATGACATATGATACAAAATAAGGTATGAAAACTTCTGTGCAGAGAAGTAAGCATGAAAAAAGGGGGTGACAGTATCACTTTAACTTAAATAACAGCGAGAGGGAAGATTATGCCGCCCCCTCCAGGACCACACAATCTTCCGCCTGGGGTGGAATACTCATTCTGCCTCATGGCAGAATCAGCCCTGCTCCTGAGGTAAATCATGGTAAATCTGGTGCGGGAGAAGGCAACACCTCCTCCAGTCCTTGCCGCAGCCACCCTGCCCGGCCATTGGGCAAAGGGGGGATATGGCTGGCATACGCCGGACAGAAGGGGCAAATATGCGCCTTCTATCTGACGTACGCCAGTCATGTGGCTTTCATAAATGTCCCCCTGAATGTTTATCTGCAAATCATAAATCCATTCTGAACCAGCAGAGCTGCAACATAAAGCATGGGGGAAAGAGCAGAAGTCATGAGCGAACATGTTTGTAAATGTTCCTTTGCTTGTACAAACATGACGCTAATTGTTCGTGTTCGCCGATCATGAACAATTTGTTCGATGTTCGTAATGGTTAGAACAATCATTTTTGAACATATTCGAACATGCAAATGTTTATGCAATGCAACTGTGTATTTCTTTGCACCTGATAATCTGTACGCATGTGCGTAGACCAAAGCGTACACTTCTACTGGGCTCTCCCATTAACAACCTACATTACCTATTCACAGAATAGGTAATAAATGTATGATTACTGGGGCTACAATGTCCTGGATCACAAGAATGGGAGACTCATTGAAACAGAACACTAAATCAAAAGCATTGTAGTGGATTTACTACTCAAGTCTATTAGGTAAGCTTCATAGCCATTATGAAAATTGTCAGGCCCCCCAGGTATCCAGCTTGCTATTATCTGTCTGTGTTATAAAGCATATAGCATGTAAAATGGTCGGCCCTCGCACATGTTCACTTCATCAAATTTGGCACTCTTCGAAAAAAGTTTGGACATGCCTGGTTTAGGAGGATGTTGGATCAGCTCTAAGGTATATCTTCCAGTTAAACAATTAATCAGAAATATGGAGATGCAATTCTGGACTCATATACTAAGATGGGGCCTTACCGTAACTCCATAAGTCTATGAGATCATATATCATTTTTAAAGATGAGCAAAGCGAATCCGGAAAATTATAATTTGCTGTGAATCGGGTTGGCAATTCACTCTGTCCTGCGAAGTGAATTCCCGCCAATTCATTAAGGAAAATTGTAAAAAAAAAAAATGGTGGCCGCACATGGTGTCTGCAGTGTCACTGGGTGGGAGAAAGGGATTAACCATAATCTCTAGCGCCTGTCTAATCAGCTGGGAGAGACTATATAGGGAAAGAGAGGAAAGGACAGAAGTGCTGATTGTGAATGATTGTTTGTTGTACTTGCCAACCAAGTGTCCAGTTTACCAAGTAACTGAAAGCCTATAGGTATTTACTGGGACCAGTGAAGACACAGTCCATATTATTTACTCAATGGGCACTGTAAACTCCTGTTGAGTTATACCAATTTACTGGGATCAGTGAAGGGAGCGTACACCTTACATAATCAGTGGTTGCACTCCTACTGTGTTAAACAAATTTAGTTTCATTACTGAACTGAGTGTGTGCTTTACTTAATCAGTTCTAGCACTCCACTCTTGCTGTGTTATATAAATCGGGTTTCATTAGATTGGATGATTGGTTGACTGACATTTTTTTTAAATTGTGATTTTTCAATTTTTGACACTTTTACAAGAACGTGCGTTAACAAATTCACTTTTCTGTAACAGTCCCAGTACTGTAGTTACTATAGTTTGGCCTTTTTTTGTGTGGACTCCATATAATTTAACAGACAAAAATCATGCTATGTTTCATCGGACACTATATTACAAAACTATACAGTCCAAAAAGCATTATTTTTCTGGCAGACTCATCTACGTAAGTTAGCACTGTACAGTGACATAATATAGACGCACTTGAAGTGTTTGCATTGTGGTCATCACTTATTTCTCTTGGCAAATATGAATATGATATTTATTTTATGGGTATGGTTTATTTGTTTCAAGCACATTTTCAGATCCCCACAGAGAAACTTATTGAAGAAATTACTTAAGTTCAGATAGAACACACTAAGAAAACAACCAGGCTGATCCTGAGATGTTCCCATTATGTTGAATGATTATGAGTCAAAATACCAAAATTACATTTAATACTTGTCTTACTAAACCCTTCCCTGTAAAATGTTGGTAGCCCAAGAGGCAGCTAAGTGCCATAGTTGTCCGAGGAAGGTCTGCATAAAGCGCACAGTGCAGAACAAGTCAATGCTCCAAGCAGCTATTAACTCATGTAGTCTTACGCTATAAACACAGATTGCACATTACTTCTGCATTTCAGCTATTTTAAGCTGCCTATAATATGTTTTCAAGACTGTTCCATATCCTCCGGAGCATGTGTGCCTTGGTTTAGAAAACTTGGAAAGATTTATCAAAGCACAGACAGAATAAGCAGACTTTTGACTATTATATTGTAACCTTGGGGCTTGCAGTATAGATATACAAACATACCAAGCACATCTCTTCTTTGGTGTTACCGATCATAGATGACAGTTTACCTGCAGTATTATGCAAAACCAGACATAAACATCATGTGGCAAAATCTACTTTACTATATGTTATAGGAAACCTGTCACCAAGACAATGCTATCTAATCTATTGTCATCATGTTATAGAGCGGGAAGAACTGAGCATATAGATATATATCTCTTTGTGGGAAAACATTCAGTATAACTTGTAACACGTTGACGGTGTCACTTAGTGGACTGGACTCTTTAGCATGGAAAGATCAGAGATTTCAATCAATTAATTACACTGAATCTTTTTCCATAAAGATTTATCACTCCTTTCAGTTCCTTCTGCTCTATAATATGATGCCGATAGCATAGGTAGCATGTTCTTATTGACGGGTTCCCTTTAAAAGGGTACTCTGGTTAGGAAAGAGCAATTGCTGTTCAATCACTAAGCTTGTTTGTATTAGGTTTCTATTTCATGAATTGGGTCATTTGTCTGTGTCACAAGCTGATTTCTTAAGCTGCTGAAAATACTCACTGCCTGATCTACTCTGTCTCCACTCCTCTGTCCTCCCCCTCCCCTCTGAGACTGAGGACATGTGATCTCCGTCTCTTCTGTGTGACAGGCAATCTGTAGCGCATCTTCTGTAACTGACTCACACCTATGAGTGATCATCCCACCAAATCAGAAACAGAAGGAGCCAGTGATTAGTGGGTACCAGGCAGTTGGCTCTGAGGTGCAGTATATACTTTTTGTGCATTTTTTTAATGGGATCACTGGAGGTTTTTTTTTTTTTGCAGAAATCAATAGTCCAGGCGATTTTAAGAAACTTTGTAATTGGGTTTATTAGCCAAATATGACATTATCTGCATTTAACCTCTTAAGGACCCATGACGTACCGGCACGTCATGGATCACTGTCACTTAAGGACCCATGACGTACCGGTACGTCCGCCCTTTAAACGGGCGCCGCGGCCGGCCAGGGTCCCGATCGGGGGAGATAGCCTGCTATAATACATAGCAGGCCATCTCTCCCTGTTGGCATGGAGGGTTGTTAACCCCCCCATGCCGACGATCGCCGCTATTGGCTGATAAGCCCATAGCGGCGATCGGAACCTTTCCGGGCCATCGGTGGCCCGATGACCCGGAAAAAAATGGCGGTCGGTGCTGTCCGAGGACGGCACCGACCGCCATTACTGTAAAAAGTAATGGTGGTCACGGTACCACCGTCCCGATCGCCGTGAACGGCCGGCCAGCCGGCCGGCCGTTCACGGCGATCAAAGTTCCCACAAGTAATAAATACCTGCTCCGGACCCCTCAGCTAGGTAGCTGAGGGGTCCAGAGCAGGTATTTGTACATTACTCACCTGTCCCGGGGTCCTGATCGGCGTCTTCCGGGTTCCCGGCGTCCTCTTCATCTTGTCGGGACTTCGGCTTCTTCCGTGAGTCCCGATCGGCTTTTTCCGGCTCCAGCGTCGTCTTTTTTCGTATTTTTCCGGCTCCAGCGTCGTCTATTTTCAGATCTTGCGCTCTGCTGCCCCCTAGCGGCTGATAAGTGTAATACACGTATCAGCCACTACAGGGATGTTCAGAATGTAGTAAAAAAAAAATTTTTTTTCCCAATTTTTTTTTTTCTATTTTCCGCACCCTATCGCCGCTGAGTGTTGATCAGCATCGCACGAAAGTGCGCTGCTAATCAGCAACTCCTCCTTTTTGGCGTAGGGTGTTTTTTTTTCTATATTCTACTGCCACGGTCTGCTGATAAGTGCCGAACATAAGTGCGGCATTTATCAGCAACACCATTTTTGGCGTAGGTTTTTTTTGTATACTTACTGTAAAAAACACGTAAAAAAACACTACATTACACCACACTACATTGAATAAAGTTTTACACTACACCACTACATACCCTATATACCAATCCCCATATAAAGATGGCCCCCAGGGTGTTTTCGGTATCGGACGCATACGTTATTATTGCCTCCGACACCGAAACAGCCAGTGAGGATGAATGGGGGGTCCTTTGTTCCTCCATTCATCCTCATCCTCCTCATCATCCAGTGACGTGTCTGGGAGTAGCGTAGCGTACGCTGCCCCCCAGACACGTCTTTTCTGCCAGTACCGTCCCAATAAGAGATCACGGTATGGTGTGAAATTCTACAAACTCTGTGAGAGTACCTCAGGGTACACTTACAGATTTAGGGTACGTGCACACTGCGGAATGGCGAAGGATAACCCTTCGTGCATTCCGCAGCTGGCACCCGCCGGCGGACTGATGCAGGGGCGCGTCTCCGCCCGTGTCATAGACTCTATCCTATGCACGGGCGGATTCCATCATCCGTCATTCCATCAACACGTTGGACGCAGAGCGGAATCCGCCCGTGCATAGAATGGAGTCTACGACACGGACGGAGACGTGCGCCTGCATCAGTCCGCCGGCGGGTGCCAACTGCGGAATGCACAAAGGGTTATCCTTCGCGATTCCGCAGTGTGCACGTACCCTTAGAGTGTATGAAGGAAGGGACACTCGAATCCAGCCCCCAGATGCCCACTCCCCCCCCCCATCCTCGGAGTTAGTGGGGACATCGTCCGGGAACTGATCTTCCCACTGCTGGATAAAGGTTACCACCTGTACGGGATAACTTTTATACCAGCACCCCCTCCTCTGGTCTCTCGCTGCCTGAGCTACTGTAGCTTGCGGCACGATCCGAACATATCAGAAGTAGTAATAGAGCCCTAATATTTAGCAGCCATGGAGCGGACCCATCGCTTCTGGATATGAAGGACCCCGTATCGCACCAGGACAACATTTTCCAGGTGACGTCCCCCACACTGGAGAAAGGGAGACCCCAGAAGAAGTGCAGAGTGTGGGGTAACAGGGGGATCAGGAAGGACAACATTTTCCAGTGTGACACCTGTCCTGATCCCCCCGGCCTCTGCATACTGGATCGCTCCAAGGTGCACCACACGTCATTGAGGTTCTACATTATCTAAATTCTGTCCCTTATTCCTATTTCAGGGGTCACGTTGATCCAGGGATTATTCTGATCGCCATTATGGAGTCGGGAAGGAATTTTTCCCCTGTGATGAGGCTACTGTCGTCTGCCTCACAAGGGGTTTTTGCCTTCCTCTGGATCAACACAGGTTGAATTTGATGGACACCTGTCATTTTCAACCTTATAAACTAATAATTGGCCTAATACCCCCAAATAAATTAGAATTGTCCCTTTTCCACAGCTAAGTAGGTATGGCCGCCATTCCCATTAGAGGATGCCATGATGCAATTACAAAGCCTCTGTGCGGCCAGGACAGTAGAAACCCCCCACAAGTGACCCCATTCTGGAAACTACACCCCATAAGGAATCTAACAAGTGGGGCAGCGGGTATATGGCCCCCTGGTGACGGCCACATTTGGGACGTGAAAATGAAAAAAATGGTATTTTTTATTTTCACGCACATGTTCTACACATGTGCCCATCACTAGTGGGGTCCATATGCTCACTGCACCCCTTGTTAGATTCCTTATGGGTTGTAGTTTCCAGAATTGGGTCACTTGTGGGGGGTTTCTACTGTTCTGGCAGCACAGGAGCTTTGTAATTGCGACATGGCCTCCATCCCCCATTCCAGCCTCTAAATGGCGCTCTGTCCTTTTGGTGACTTGCCCTGTGCCCATATGGCAAATTATGTCCACATGTGGGGTATTTTCGTACTCAGGGGAAACTACCCTACACGTTTTGTGTTCATTTTCTTTTTTAACCCCTTGTGGAAATGGAAAAAAATCAAGGCTAGACCAACATTTAGTGTAATTTTTTTTTTAATTTTTACTCTAAATCATTGATCTTGTCTTGATTTTTTCATTTTCACAAGGGGTTAAAAGATAAAAAAAACTACAATGTGTAGAGCAATTTCCCCTGAGTACGGAAATACCCCACATGTGGACATAAAACACCATGCGGGTGCAGGGTAAGCCTCCAAAGGGAAGGTGCGCCATTTGGTTTTTGAAGGCTGGATTTGGATGGAATGGATTTCGAGGGGCCATGTTGCATTCAAAAGGCCCCTGTGTTGCCAAGACAGTTAAACCCCCCATAAGTGACCCTATTATGGAAACTACACCCCTCAAGGAATGTAACAAGGGGTGTAGTCAGCATATGGACCCCACTGGTGACGGGCACAAATGTGGAACAATGTGGCGTGAAAATGAAATATTAAATTTTTTTCACTATAATGTTGGTCTAGCCTTGAATTTATCATTTTCACAAGGGGTTAAAAGTGAAAAAAAAAACACAAAATGTGTAGAGCAATTTCCCCCGAGTCTGTAAATACCCCACATGTGGACATAAAGCGCCATGTGGGCGCAGGGCAAGCCTCTGAAGGGAAGGAGGAAGGATTTTAGAGGTTGGATTTGGCTAGAATGGATGATGAACGCCATGTCGCATTTACAGAGCCCTTGTGCTGCCAAAACACTGTAAACCCCCCACAAGTGACCCCATTCTGGAAACTACACCCCTCAAGGAATCTAACAAGGGGTGCAGTGAGGATATGGACCCCTGGATGACGGGCACATTTGTGCCATGAAAGTGAAAAAAATTAAAATTTTCACTTTCACGTCACATTTTTCCACATTTGTGCCCGTCACCAGTGGGGTCCATATGCTCACTGCACCCCTTGTTAGAGTCCTTGAGGGGTGTAGTTTCCAGAATGGGGTCACTTGTGGGGGGTTTCCAGTTTCTTGGCAGCACGAGGGCTCTGTAAATGCGACATGGCCCTTGAAATCCATTCCAGTGAAATCCAGCTTCCAAAAGCCAATTGGCGCTCCTTCCCTTTGGAGGCTCGTCCTGCGCCCGCTTGGCACTTTATGTCCACATGTGGGGTATTTCCGTACTCGGGAGAAACTGCGCTACATGTTTTGTTTTTTTTTTTTCCTTTTATCCCTTTGTGAAAATGAAAAATTGAAGGCTAGAACAACATTTTAGTGTAAAAAATACTTTAGTCTTTTTTCAAGCCATATTGTTTGGAAAATCTGTGAAGCACCTGTGGGGTCCAGATGCTCACCGCACCCCTTGTTACATTCCTTGAGGGGTGTAGTTTTCTAAATGGTGTCCCTTTAGGGGTGTTTTTTAGGTTTTGGCACCCCAGAGCCTCTGCCAACCTGAAGTGGTACAGTCAAAAATGACCAAAAATAACGGAGCCATTGAAATTCACTAGGCGCTCCCTTATATCTGAGGCTTGTGGTTGCGTCAAATAGCGCAATAGGGTCACATATGGGGTATTTCTATAAACTGCAGAAACGGGGCAATCAATATTGGGGTGCATTTCTCTGGTAATAGGTTTATAATTATGAAAAATATTGGATTACAATAAAATCTCTGCACAGAAAATTAAAATTTTCAAATTTCTTACACACTTAGCTTTTATTTCTGTGACTCCCCTAAAGGGTTAAAACACTTTCTGGATATGCTTTTGCAGAGATTAGGGGGTGCAGTTTCTGAAATGGGGTGCTTCGTGGGGCTTTCTAACACACAGTCCCCTCAAATACACTTTAAACCTGAACAGTTCCCTAAAAATATCTGATTTTGAAATTTTACAGAAAATTTGGAAATTTGCTGCTAATGTTTTAAGCTTCCTATTGTCTAAAAAAAATGAAATATAGTTTAATAAATGCCGCCAACATAAAGTAGACATGTTGCTAATGCTATTCAATATATAATTTATGTGGTATAACCACTTTCTGTATAAGCAGAAAAGTTTTAAAGTTGGAAAAATGCATTTTTTCACAATTTTTCACGCTATTTTGGGTTTTTTCATAAAGATTCGTTATAAGTATCGACTCCAATTTACAAGAAATGTGAAGTACAATATGTCACGAGAAAACAATCTCAGCCGGATAGGTAAAAGCATCCCGAAGTTATTAATGAATAAAGTGACACTGGTCAAATTCATAAAATTTGCTCCGGTCCTTAAGGCCATTTCAGGCCCGGTCCTTAAGGGGTTAAAAAGCCTTTTCCCAGGTCCCCCCCTCCTTCCTCTTTTCCATTCACTGCAAAAAAATCAGGAAATTGTGACTTGTTGCATCAGACACAACCCTGTCTGTTCTAGGGAGAGGAAAGGGGGGGGAGGGAGTTAGACGGCAGTAGAAAGCAGATAACAGAGGATTACAGGCACGGGGCTGGGTAAACTCTGTAATCAGAGCTCAGAGAGGTCAGTGGTGACTGTCAGAGGATATAGAGGGTGATGTATTTGTAGATTAACTCTTTGTTGTCCTGTTTTGGTCTTTTATTTAGCTCTCTCCATAGAAGAACAATGAAGACAGGGGGGAGGGCTTCAAACTGCTTTATCATGATAAAAATGCATTTTTCGTTTCTTAAAATCGTTTCTTCAAAATTAAGTTTCTTAAAATTGCCTGGACTATTGATATCTGCAAAAAAAAATTTTCCTGACAGTGACACTTTAAACCCTTAGGGACAAAGCCTATTTGAGCCTTAAAGGGGTTATCCAGCACTACACAAACATGGCCACTTTCCCCATACTGTTGTCTCCACTTTGAGTGGGGTTTTGAAACTCACTTCCATTGAAGTAAAGGGAGCTTAATTGCAAACCACACCTGAACTGGAGACAACAGTAGGGCAAAAAGTGGCCATGTTTTTGTAGCACTGGATAACCCCTTTAATGACCAGGCTAATTTTTCAAAATCTGACCTGTCTCACTTTATGCGCTTATAGCTCAGTGATGCTTTAACATATGCTAGCAATTCTAAGATTTTTTTTTTTTGTAACATATGGTACTTTATATTACTGGCAAAATTTAGTCACTATCTTTGGTGTTTTTTGTGAAAAACATTAAAATATCATGAAAAATTTGCACTTTACAAACTTTGAAATTCTCTGCTTCTAAAAAAAGAAAGTCATATCACATAAATTAGTTACTAGGTCACATTACCAATATGTCCTCTTTATTCTGGCATAATTTCGTAAACATATTTTACTTTTCTTGGGTGTTACGGGGCTTAGAAATGTATCAGCAAATTACCAATTTTTCATGAAATTTCCAAAACTAATTTTTTTAGAGACCAGTTCTTTTTTTAAGTGTGTTTAGGAGGCTTTTATACTTGAAACCCCCATAAATGACCCCATTTTGGAAACTACACACCCTAAGGAATTATTCTTGGTGTGTAGTGAGCATTTTGACCCCACAGGTATTAGAGGAAAGTATTCAAAGTTAGACAGTAAAAATGAAAAACTAGAATTTTTCCAATAATATGTCTGTTTAGTTTGACATTTCTCAACTTCACAAGGAAAGGGAGAGAAAACGCACCCTAAAATCTGTAACACAGGTTCTCCTGAGTACAACGGTACCCCATATGTGGGCATAAACCACTGTATAGGCACACAGCAGGGCTCAGAAGGGAAGGAGCGCCAATTAGCATTTGCAGTGCAGATTTTTCTGAAGAAGTTTCTGAGCACCAGGTGCGTTTGCAGAGCCCCTGTAGTGTCCGCAGAAGAGAACCCCCCCAAAAGTCACCCCATTTTGGAAAGTGCACCCCTCAAAGAAGTCATCTTGGGGTGCAGTGAGCATTTTGACCCCACAGGTATTAGAGGAAAGTATTCATAATTAGACAGTAAAAATGAAAAACTTGAATTTTTCCAATAATATGTTTGTTTTGTTTAAAATTTCTCAACTTCACAAGGAAAGGGAGAAAGCGCACCCCAAAATCTGTAATGCAGGCTCTCCAGAGTACAATGGTACCCCATATGTGGGCATAAACCACTGTATGGGCACACTCCGGGCTCAGAAGGGAAGGAGCGCCAATTAGCATTTGCAGTGCAGATTTTTCTGAAGAAGTTTCCAAGCGCCAGGTGCATTTGCAGAGCCCCTGTAGTGTCTGCAGAAGAGAAACCCCCCCAAAAGTAGCCCCATTTTGGAAAGTGCACCCCTCAAAGAAGTCATCTTAGGGTGCAGTGAGCATTTTGACCCCACATGTATTAGAGGAACGGATTCAAAATTAGAAAGTAAAAATGAAAAAAATTATTTTTTCAATAATATGTTTGTTTAGTTTAAAATTTCTCAATTTCACGAGAAACAGGAGAGAAAATGCACTGCACAATTTGTAAAGCAGGTTCTCCTGAGTACAAAGGTGCCTCATATTTTAATGTTATTAAAATAGCGCAGTTGCTATATGGGGTGGTGATGGGCAATCTGGGGTGGTACGAGCAGTCTGTGGCAATCTGGGGTGTTTATGGGCAATCTGGGGGTGTTTACTGGCTATCTGGGTTGGTTACGGGCAATCTGGGGTGGTTACAGGCAATCTGGGGTTGTTAACTGGCTATCTAGGGATGTTTACTGGCTATCTGGGGGTGTTTACTGGCTATCTGGGGGTGTTTACTGGCTATCTGGGGTGGTAACGGACAGTCTGAGGGTGTTTACTGACTATCTAGGGGTGTTTACTGGCTATATGGGGTGATAACGGACAATCTGGGAGTGTTTACTGGCTATATGGGGTGGTAACGGGCAATCTGGGGGTGTTTACTGGCTATCTGGGGTGGTAATGGGCAATCGGGGGGGTCACAGGCAAACTAGGGTGGTGATGGGCAATCTGGGGGAGGAGTGACAGGCAATCTGGGGTGGGTATGGGCAATCTAGGGTGGTTACCGGCAATCTGGGGGTGTTTACTGGCTATCTGGGGTCGTTACAGGCAGCCAATGATTTTTGGTGACAGGGGACAAAAAGTGTCGGCAGCATTTGGAACAAGTGATATATACCGCTGATCACTTGTACCAGGACCACATCGGCTAGTCTCTGATCATTGCCCCATGCTGTCCGCCACCTCTGGTGGTGGAGAGAATGAGAGTTTGATCTTTTTTAAGGGTACAAACACACTTGCTGTATCCGCAGCGAGTTTCTGGCTGCATATTCGCAGCGAGACTCGCTGAGGATCCCGGCCATGTGTACTCAAAGGCAGACAAACTCAGAGCAGGGATGTACATCCCTGCTGCAAGTTGGTCCGCAGCTCGCCCCTTTAACTCCCCGGCCGCCGGAGACTATACGTCACCTGATCCTGGCTACGGGGCTCCCAACGTCTTCACGGCCCGTTCAAGCAATCAGTGCTGCGGTGGGGCAGCGCACTGATTGACCGAGCGGGAACTGTCGGAATCAGCGAAGGACCAGGTGATGTATAGTCGGGACCAGGTGATGTATAGTCTCCGGCGGCCGGGGGGTTAATGGGTCGGCCTTTGGACAAAATCGCAGCAGGGATGTACATCCCTGCTGCGAGTTTGTCTGCCATTGAGTACACAGGGCCGGGATCATCAGCGAGTCTTGCTGCGAATATGCAGCGAGAAACTCGCTGCGGATACAGCAAGTGTGTTTATACCCCAAGGAATTAATCACTGTGAACACTTAGGTTATTCCGGGGGGGCGGGGGGGTACATGTATTCATCTCCTCTCACTGTGGATTAACAGTGAGAGGAGATGAAAGCATGCAGTGCCCGTTACCGGTGGCCGCCATTATACTGGTAATAACAGCGATCGTCGGTGCGGGGACTGGCTGGGACTGACCCCACATTCTGCCCCAACTTCTCAGCCACCTCCGACAGCATTACCGGCACTGCTGCACTATTCTCTGCCATCGCCATAAAGAGCTGATGGCAGCAGAATAGAGCCCATTAGTGATCGCCGTAAAAATTCATATCGGCGGTCACTCATAACATAATACATGTATTCTCTGGGTCACTACAATTACGGCTATACCACATTTGTTAAAGAAGATTGATAAAATACAGCTATTCTGGTACTGTTTTTTTATTTATTTTTTTACAGCGTGTGTTGTGCGATATAATTATTGATATCGTTTTATATATTGGGTCATTACGGACGTAGCAATACCAAATATGTATATGATTTGTGTTTTTGATCACTTTTATGTAATGGTTTATTGCATATGGGGAATGTAATGCATTTTTATTATGGGGGGCTGGAGGGATTGTGTTTGGTGCACTTTTTTTTACTTTTTTACACTAGTGTACATTACTGTAAACTAGTGTAACACTTTCATCACTAATACAATACACTGTACTGCTTCTGCAGTACATTAGGCCCCCCGAGGTTACCATGGAGACTTCAAGGAAACCGAACGGCGCCACGGGACCTCCAATCATGTAAGTGGACCTGCGGCGCCGTCCGGTACACACTTTGCTTTGACAGCGGCATTTAAAGGGTTAAACTCCGGGCAGTTACAGGAGGGGGTCAGCTGTCATACTGACAGATGATCCCCTGCACTGCCGCCGCCGGGCGGCAATTCATTCCGGTGCGTACGCTGTTAAAAGGTGTACGCATCGGAATAAAGCCCATTAGTAGCCGTCGTGAAAAGGCAGCACGGCGGTCACTAAGGGGTTAAGGATCTCATGACCTCACCTTCAAGACTGACTCCGTGCAACCAGCTGATGATTGGGGAGTCTAGGTGTGTAAAGGAAAGCAGGAGCAGCTCTAATGGAATTGACTCTATTTACTACTCCATTAAGGCCGGGTTCACACCCAGCTGGGTCACAGAACGGCCGGTACTGCAGTATTGGCTGGATGAACTTCATTTATGTTGAATTGGGATGTGAGCACACATGTGTGTACCCGCATCCCAATTCACCATTGCACACAGTGTGACCAGAGCCATACTCTCCTTTGCGTGAAATGACAGGTCTGTGCAGCCGCTATTCAGTTTTTCGTGCAGCCGGTTGGAATCCCGGCCGGAGTGTATACTATGGGGGACATTTATTAAGTCCAACGTTTTTTAAGGCCGGGCTTACAATTGTCCCCCCAGCTCCGGAGCTCAGAGGATTTATGTAGAGGCGCATTACCTCTAGGGAAACTAGGGATGAGCGAACTTTTGAAAAGTTCGGCTCGATCCGGCGAACTTTCGTGAAGTCCGGATTGGTCCGAACCGAAAACGAACCTTGCTCTAACGGCTGAATAATTGCATCTACAATAGTGGGAGTGTGATAGGGTATAGTTTTGTTTAGTTGCAGTTGATATTACAATGAAAAAAGTGTGGGGGAGGAGGAAAGTGCAAAAATAATGAGAAAAAAAAAATTAATTATAGAAATAATAATAAAATATAGTAAATAAAAGTACCAAAATAGTGACAAAAAATATTGAAAAAAAAAGTTTACAAGGAGGATGCGGCAGCACTTGATTGCACCCAGGCCAGTATTGTTGAGAAGAGACAAGTTGAGCAGCAGGAGGAGGCAGCAGTTGATTGCTCGCCTCTCAGGCCAGTATTGTTGAGAAGAGACAAGTCGAGGAACAGGTGGAGACAGCAGTAGATTGCTCGCCTCTCAGGCCAGTATTGTTGAGAAGAGACAAGTTGATCAGCAGGAGGAGGCAGCAGTTGATCGATTCCAGGCCAGTATTATAGAGGAGAGGCTATTTGAGGAGGAGGCAGCAGTTGATCGATTCCAGGCCAGTATAATTAAAAAAAGACTACTTGAAGAGCAGGAGGAGGCAGCAGTTGATTGATTCCAGGCCAGTATTATTAATTCAGGCACGATTCATCTTCACAAAAGTCAGCATCTCAACACTGTGGCAAGAGAGCCTCGTTCTTTACGGTGTTACGATGTTACCCACTGATTACTCTCTCTGACGCCACACTACTAGCTGGGCAGGACAGCAGAGCCAAGGAAAACTCCAGTTTCTCTGCCAGCAGAGCAGTTGATTAACTCTAGGCCAGTATTACTAGACGGGGTTGACAGCAACCAGCAGAGCACAAATGGACAGCTTTTGTGGGGCGTTGACTTAGCATCACCTAGAACAGCTTATCACAAACAAACTTTTTTTTTTTTTTTTTGAAGTTTTTTTAAACATTTTTGCTTGCGGCTATACGCGGTTAACGGCACCCAGCAGAGCAGCAACGTCTAGCGTCTCCTCTCTGTCACGGAACAGTAGCTGATTCAATGCTACGTGTCCTGAGTGACTCTTCTCACTTTTCTCTCCCTATTTCTTTTTTTTTATCTCCCTATCTCTCCCTAGATATCACAATTTTTTAGTTATATGCCTATCTATCCCTCTCTCTACCTAACTCTTGATTTCTCAGCCTCTTTCACTATGTATGGGCTTATCAAGCTTTCCCTGGATCTTGCAATTTTTTTTTTATCTTCCTCTCTCCTGCTTCTCTCACAAACAATATATACTCCTTCCCTATCTCTCCCTGTACTTATCCAGTTTGGATATGTAATCTATGTGTTTTCCCTCTCTGCCTAACGTACACCTCCTCTCTTTCTGCAGTCTAGACACACAATGAGAAAGAGCATGGACGCTCAGGCACTTCCTGTTCCTGTAGTGATGTCACACACCTTGATATTCACATAATAACAGGATAAAAGGGATTATAGGAGTAATAATTCCTTATATCCTCTTCCATTCTGTGAAAACAATACAGTTGTGCGACGCCGTTGCGATCTTAATGAACTTCGTAACGAACTTGTTGAAAGTTCGTAATGAATCTGGTTCGTAACGGTTCGGTTCGCTCATCCCTAATTGAAACCTTCACCAGCTCAGAACTGGCTTAGGTTTCACTATCATTTTTCCCCTATAAATGCAGCGCACGCAGAGGCCGTGCCCCCTCTCTGTGCTGCCACACCCCCCATAACGCCCCCTTTCCGCCCCAATGGCGCAGGAGGCGCAGATGAGCCCAATGCAAATAAAATATTTGAAAATAGACTGTTTGCGAATATTTTTACGCCGATCTGGCCCATCTAGCCTAAAAAAGGCATTTTAGCCATTTAATAAATTTCGCCTTATGTCTATACACTCAGGCCGGGATTCCCTCTGACTTCTATGCAACATATCTTTTGTAATAATCACAGCGGTTGTTGCAAATTGCGACAACAGACTAATACAAAAAACAAATTGTGTGAACATAGCTTAACAGTTTTTTGCAAACAATTTTGGTGCTGCTGGTGCTGAGACACCCTCTGATCACCCTGTATGTCTGTCTTTTCAAGGAGAGCTGAGCAGACACAGAGGGACTCTTCTGCCCATCAATTAGCTACTGTTAGGTCTTAACCCCCTCAAACCCCACCAACAGAAACTTCGGACTCTAATTACTTACAATTAGGGATGGTCCGAACCGAGTTCAGTTCGGGTTCGTACGAACCCGAACCCTCGGTAATGATTTCCGCTGTCTGCCTGCTCAGTGGAGTGGGCGGATCCAGTGGGAGGACCGCCTGGAAAACTGGGATACAGCCATAGCCATAGGCTGTATCCCAGTTTTCCAGGCGTTACTCCCGCTGGATCCGCCCGCTCCACGGAGCAGGCAGACAGCAGGAATCTGTTGCCGGGCGTTCGTGTTCATACGAACCCGAACCTCGGCAGGTTCGGACCATCCCTACTTACAATCAGATAAAAATCAGCAAAACTTTGTTTCCCTATTTATTGTCTTATATAATACAAGCTGGTCTGTTTGTTGTTTAATAGCTAAAGGAAAGCTAAGAGGTTTCTAAGTGCAGAGGTTTTTACTAATAATGAAACGATGAGAAGTCGGATGGTGACCTTCATCTCCACTGAGAGAAAATCATTACTAAGAGCTGAAATATGCTTTTAGGAATGAGGATGAAGCTGCAAGTCCACTACTGGTCTGGGAGATTGTTATTGCTTTGTTTATTCATTATCCTTGGATCTGGTATAATTACAATTTAATGTACCACTATGTGCGATCACGGTGGTAGCCATGGTGACAGATATCACCATCTTTTAGAATACTCTCTTCTGCATTAGTAGTAAGAAGCACTCTAAGACACTCCCTTCACTGTACAAAGGAGATAAATGAGTGAAGTACATGATAATGGGGACCTCCATGGGCCATTAAAATTGAAGCATAAAGTTCCCCTACTATGATAAGAATAGAGTTTGTGTGTGTCCACTCTATTCAGTGCCAATGGCAATGACAGGTGAGTAAAGAGAGATTTACAGCTTTAGAACTTTGGAGGTGTCACACAGATGTGTCAAAAGTTTTTGATTTGTAGGGGTCTCAGTGCTGAGACCATCCGACCAAGATAGAAGCTTGTGGCTGTGCTCTTCACTCCCCAGCTCGCTGCACATTCCCACTCATTGTAGGAAAAGGCTCTATTGTAAGGATGTTGAGCCCATCTTCTGCAATGAGTTGGATTAAGCGACAGGTTGGGAGTGAAGGGAATACACACTTGCTTCTCCTAGCTATAGCTTCAGATTGGTGGGGGTCTCAGCCTCTGACTTTTCTAGGTGAAATTTTAATGTTTTTTTTCCTAATTACCTCCAAAGAAAAAATGCTGAAATTATGTAGCCAAAAAATCAATCTTTGTTGAATACAATATTAAAAACAATTCGTTTTTTTTTTTTTTTTTTAAAGAAAGACCAACATTAAAGAACAGTGGCTATCCCGGAGGAGGTATGATGTTATACTATACTATTATTGTACATGCCGTGTCCCTGACCGGCTTAACGTACCATGACATAGGCAAACAGTTAAAGTGCTAGTGCAAAATTGTCAGTAATCTTAGTGCATCAAGTCATACATCTTATCACAAGTTGCCTAAAACAATCCCTGACCCCAATGATCTTAGAGACACAGCATAAATACCTATCAAGTAACTTCCATATATGTCCTCCGGGACACCCGACGCGCGTTTCGTAGTCTTCGTCCAGGGGATGAACAACACAGGACTAATTGTATCTTCACGGATGACAGTGCTCCAGCAAATTGAGGTTGCATCAATAGGGAATGGCTGCTGGAGACTGATGTACCTCCCTAGGTTACTGTGTAGAGACTCACAACTCTGTACCCCAGAACCTCAATGACCTCCAAGGCCACCCTTCAAGAAGAGTTGGCTGCCATGTCTCAGCAGACAATAAGTGGCTTGTGAACAGCAGGAGACGTTGTTGTCAATTGATGCTCAAGGGCACATGACAAGTTATTAAAACATTGATATATTTTGTTGGGCTATACACACTACTCTTGTTGGCTTTTGTTCAATAAATAGTTTGAGATGAGGAAATCACCATTGCATGCTTCTACATGCATGCCCTACTTTCGTTAAATAATATCACTGTAGCATGAACTTTTTAAGTTTTCCATAGGTTTCCGCAAGCCAAATATTTCTAACTTTTTGTAAATAGTGTGTACATTAAAGCCTTCCATGGGAGGCCCCCTAACCTCCAATGGAAGGCCAAAATGTCTTATGAACAGGGTTCTACATGTGCTCTGCAGATGTATGGAGGTACATGGAGTCAGAAAGTTTGGACTTTGCTTCAAAAAAAGAAATAATCCCATTGCACATATGTATTACGCATAGTTTAAAAAAAAAGTGGTACGCGTAAAATACAAAGCTTATGGGTGTTCAATTATAACTTTTCTGAACAACTTGATGGCTGTATGGAGTTGTTTTACAGCCATAAATTGCAGTTTTCATTATTATCTCACAGTTTTACAGCTCAAGCACATTGAGAAATCGTACCATTATGTCTAAGTCCTTGCTAAAATTCATCTAAAGACGATATAATCTAGAAAGTTTAGTTGAAAGAGAAAAACATATCAGTGTTTGTGCACCTGGCGGCTTGTTTTATCGTTGATGCTGAAATAAATTCATTTTGTTTAAATCTAATATTTTGCCATTTTCCACTTCCCACCATCAGGCACTTTGGCAGCTTGCACTTAAATTATAAAACCTGGGCAGGTGAGAAAATGGCACTCATCAAATTCGGAGAGTTTTGACATTTTCTAAAATAAACCTTTTTTTAAAAAAATACACAGTGAAGTCATTGCTGAAAGGGCAATATCAATCAGGGCTTGAATTTCAAGCCGTCGCAGAATACATAATGCTGCCAAGAAGCGAGAGCGTGACTGCGATTATTTATTTAATTCCTCTTAGTCATAGAATGGTTAATAGTTATATGTAAAATACCAACTTAGAATAGCAAAATATAGAAAATATACTTATAGCTTACCTGTCGCTTCAGGCAACATGTCAGAATAGGCTGTCATGTGTGTGAATATGAGGAGGATATCTATAGCTAGCCATTATATAACCTGTATATGACAGGTATATGGCATTTTTCATCAGATGCTTGCTCCAGAGTCCCTATTTTCAGTTGTCCATGATCTAATAGGGGAGCCTTACCTTAATGGTGTCTCCCATACACTTCATATGCAAAAGACTGGAGCATGTTCTTCCATTTCTTTACATAGTACATACCAAGAAGCTGCAGTAGCCTGGAAGACTGAACCGCATAAAAGGTTCAAATCTAATCTAATACAGTAAACTTGTGTACTCTTTGTAACTTGTCTTTGGTAATCAAACATTACCCCTCATATCTCCTGCTTCATCCCTCCCTTCTCCATAGGCTTGAAGAGCATATACTGTGATATCTCATTAAAGTGCTAATCAATTTTGTATAGATAGTAGAAAATTTAGCTGTATTTTAGTCTAATTTAAATTTTTTTGTTGGAAGGGAGCCTAATAAGAGGATAAAAAAGATTTTTTTCTCAGTTAAGATTTATTACAAAGTTTCTTACATTCACAGGTGCTATTGGATTATGAAGTTTGTTGAAATGGCAGTGACTATTTAATTAGTTTGCTATGCATCAATTACTAGTTTACTTATTTTTTTTTTTTTAGGTTTCATGTCTAGGTACTATAAAGTCATAAAGCACCCATACAAGTCTTGGAGGTACATCAAGTCAGAGTTCGTACAAAAATGACAACAAAAAAATTCCATATCTCTTAGTCCCCATAACTCACATCATAGATACTGCGACCCTATAGAACTATCCCTTCTACAACAAAGAGTGACCAAGTCAAAAGCATGGTTCCAATCGAGTGCAGTGGAGCATGACTCAGATTACAGAGGCACATGGTACAGATGGTAGTTTAAACAAAAGACTGACATTTAACCTAAATAAAGAGTGGACATACTGTAGTTGCCCAGAAGAGGTGACTAGCTAGGGCTGAAGCGTGGGTCTTGTGGGTTGCTGTATGTTCTCCCTTTATGGTTTCAGACACCATGGGGGGGATTTACGAAGAGCGGCGTACAAGTACGCCGGCCTTATATTAGGCCTCGGCCCTCTTTTCCCCGGCAGGATTCACTAAGAGGCACCTGAATCTGCGCCCGGCATACTAAATCTTCGAGCTTCCAGCAGGTGCAGATTTTGATCTTGATTTATGCCTGCAAGCAGGCGTAAATCATGATAAATGAGGTGCAGGAGGAGGCCACGCCTCCTCCCTGCCTTATCACACACCCCGCAAGCTCCCCCAGCCCGCCCATTGGCGAGTGGGGCGTACAGGAGGCGTACCCCAGGGAGAAGGGGTGAATCTGCATGCTCTCCCTGGCGTACGCCTCGGGTGTATGATTCATAAATGCCCCCCCATATCTTTGAATACAAATACTGCATTAGCTAAATATTTTCTAAAAAAATATTAAACATGAACAAATAAAAACAGAAAGTTTAGCTGCAGTTTAATCTGGGAATGTTGCCCTTTCCAAGTTGTATAAATTACTTTTAGATTACAAACTGTTCCTACTTTACATTGTAATTTGAAAGCTATAAATCTTTATAGATTTCTGGACCGAGTCTCTAGCTGTGTTATTGTGTCATTAGGTTGTTAGGCTGTCTAAGCTTTCCAAGGCAGTGTACATAGAGCCAGGACCTCACTGGTGGATGGAACAATTTCCTGGCGAACGCTCTACTGGTGTGGGTGGAACATGTCATATTGTACAACACTGCATGTGCCTTGTGTACTAATAACTCACTAGGAGGACCAAAAAAAGCAAAAAAAAAAAAAAAAAAAAACACAAAGGCAAAGGCAAAAAGAAAAATCCAGTTGTGTCTGTAAAATGTAAAGTCTACCATGCGAGGATTTCCTATATGTTCTGCTTGCTTTAATATGTGTTCTGAATGTAAAGGTTAATTTGCTTAAGTGCTTTATGATTGCCTTATTAATTCTCAAAATAGTTTTGAAATGTGCTATTTGTAGATAATGACCCGTATATATGTATGTGGAAAATGATGACTACTTGCATATTATGAATCGAGGGGTTCATAGAGGTTCTGGCAGTCATCCGTGGTGTGTTTTTAATATATCCATTGGGAATGACCAACAAAATGAAAGCTAATCACATTACCCTCACATACATTCTTAAGATGGCCTCTTCAGGTCTTTGGCCTACCTAATGTTCTGATGTGATTAATATTGTAATTTGGTTTGGAGTATGGTAATTTCCCATTTATTATCATCTTGTGGCACTAGTATTGTAATTAAAGGGCAGGTTCACATACTGTACTCAGGTTATGTTATAGCAATGAGCAAACAGGAATGGGAAGGATATATATTTATTTTTTGCCTTTTGGGTGTCAAGGTAAAAAAAAAAAAAAAAAACACAGAGAAATAAATAACATACCAAGAAATGAATCCTTATATGTGTGAATGTACTGACGATATGTTAAGTAATTACAAAATTAAGAGGAAAGGATAAGTTTATAAAGAAAAACTGTCCAATTGAAATGAGGCATCTGTTGGGCCACCTTTGGCCTGGATACAAGATGAGATACAGTTAGGCAGGGATCTTATAGGGATATTCTGAGCTACAAAAGTTTTATTATTTTATAGATAATACAAAAGTAAGCAATTTTGCCCATATTTTTCATGAGTAAAATTGCTTACTTTAGCATTTTGGCTTTATTCTCTTCCCCTGTAGTTGAAAGCTCGTTACCTAGGTTATAGACCACCACTCTCCACTCTGTGAGTGTTAGCTGGCTGCTGACACCCTGGGTCAAGAGCTGGTAAGTATGTATTCTCCCTCTGAGGTCACACACATCTCCAGAGCTTCTAGATCAGCAGTTCCCAACCGGGGTGCCGCGGGATCCCGGTGGGAAATGCGACACTGTCCCTTTAATATCCCTAGAAGCTGCGGCCACGCAGCTTCTAGGGATATACCGATCGGTTTGATGTTCTGCCCGGTCACACAGTGAGCAGGCGGAACATTCAATTGAGAAGAATGTAGGAGCAGGACCTGTCAGCGTCCTGCTCCGACATTCACTCCCATAGGCCGCTGGCACTTCAGGCCAGCAGCCTATGGGACTCCAGGATGTGACCTCTGCGGCAGATGTCATCCTGCCTGCCAGAGGTCCCGTCCCCACGGCTCACAAGATGGAGCCCGAAGAGAAGAAGAGCAGCCACACAGCTGTTTGTTTTTTTATGTATAGGTGGGGGCACGGCATGCAGGGGCCATTTATACTGAGGGGGCAGCATGGGGGAGAGGCAGAGCAGGGAGAGGGCACAGCATGGTCATTATTATTATATTGGGGGGTACACCATGGGCATTATTACTATTTGGGGAATACAGCAGAAGGAATTATTACTATACTAAGGGGCACAGCATGGGCATTATTACTATATGGAGGGCAAAGCATGGGCATTATTACTATATGGGGAATACAGCAGGAAGCATTATTACTATACTGTATTTATATTGTGTTGAACATTATTTGGTAGGGGTGCCCCGAGCTAAATTTTTTTTTACCAGTTGGGAGCCATGAGAGGTGACACCTACAGGGTGTCCTGCCCATATCACTACAATGGGTGACTGACTGTAATATGCAATGGCTCCCTAGATCACCACACCAGTAGTAGGGCGCATGCGCTTTGCTCAAGATAATGGCAGGATTGAAGCCATGAGGTCTCCTTACCCAAACCTTACCATCTTTGGACCCCAAGCAGAACCTATATTCATTGCTAAAGATAATGATTCTAGTCTGTAGATGTCCAGGTTTCTCAATAACTTTAGTGTTAATGCAGGACACACAGTGGGCCCTCAAGTAACACCACCTAACAGCTTGGTCAGAATGTGCATAATTTTTGTCCCAGGTCCTTTTTACTACGTGATCTGTTCACTTCACTTCTCTCTTCTGTTCCTTTTTTTTCAGTGAGGGCAATCTACAATATTCTTATATTATACATTTACAAGTGTAATGACAGTTTCAGTGGGACATTTATAAACTTTTGAATGTTCATGCATACCAAATATTATGCTGCTATATTTCAAGGGAGTATTTGTCTTATAGCAAGAGGCCAGATGTTCAAGGGCCACTGCCACTTTATAGATAACAATGTGTAAATGGCCGGAACAGACGAAGATTGAGCTTAATATTCTACTTCTATTTTCGAAGTTTTGTCACTATAATTTCATGCAAAAAAAGACTTTTCCACTTGCCTTATCACATTAAAAATAATGAATACAAATGATGCGGCATACTATTAGCATCACAGTGGTAGAATGTATCTCAGCCCTGCTCGCCATCTGTTAGAGCTGTCTGCTTTTGCAAATTTTTGCATTGAAGGCAAAAGGCAGTAGATATAATTGAAGTATTTTCATGAAATCTGTAAACATACAACTTTGCGTTTTGTTTGCTTGAAATAATAGTTTGTAATGTATTTAATCATTCCTGCAGAGATATTCAACCTGAATAATAAGGTCAATGATTCAGATTGTGTCATTGTCAGATATACGAGAAATTTTTGTTGTTCATTTTTAATAGCTTAGACTTTTTTCCACATTATTACTGTATATAGGAATTATTTTCAGCCTAATATGTCATATACAGTGCATAGTGGCTCAGTGGTTAGCACTGTTGTCTTGTTAAATAGTACAGATGAAAAAAGACACATGTCCATCAAGTTCAACAAAGAGGTATGGATGTTGGGTAGATTCTATACATATGAATTTATGCTATTTTGTTCTAAGAAATTGTCTAAGGCCATGTCCACAAAACGTAAGTTCCGCAGTAATCACGGCCGTTGTTGCAACAGCCATGATTACTACGGAACTTACGTTGTGCTGCAGGCTGAGGGAATCCCAGCCGGAGTGTATACACATAGTATACACTCTGGCCAGGATCCCTAGCGACGCAGCGAGAAACATGAATAGCAATAAATAGCGGCCTCAGAAAACACCGGCTGCACACTCTGTTGTGTGCAGTGGGGAGTTCTGATGCGGGCAGGCACGGATGCGCCCGCATCAGAACTCATCGGCGCTAAAGATCACCCGGCCAATACTGTAGTACTGGCCGGCATGATCTTTTCTGAGACCAGCCGTTCCGTGACCCGGACAGTCTCAAACAGCTTCTGAACATAGCCTTACCTTATTTGAAGCCCCCTACTTTTGCAAAAAAAGTGCATGGATTTATTAGGTTCTGCCATGCTTTAATGGGTTTGCCCTAGATTCTCTGGTTTCCTCTTAAACTGACCAATGTGAAAGTAAAAAAAACAAAAAAAGAAACCCAGACTGTGAGTCACATTTTACCCTCTCTCACCAGGCTTATAATGTGAGTATGGCTTAGAATCTGGAGTAATTTACACCACACTGTTAAACTATTTGTGCAAACAGTTTTCAATAATGCACCAAATTTTCAAAAGTCCACAGACCATATGCCATGTTTAAAATGCCGTACATGGAAAAACACAACAGATGCATTGAAAAATTCAAACAAACCACTTTTTGATTATTTCCCCAGTATTCTTTTGATTTTCGCTCTATATTCTCTATATTCTGACTGCTACCAATATATGCTACCCACTTTTTGTTCTGCTACCCATATATTCAGTTTTTTTTATATCTTTATGGTCTTGGCTGTTCCTTTATATTGCATGTTCCTCCTCCTTGCTGTTCCTTCACTTTTCTGGTTCCATTTCCACATGATTGTTCCTGTTCCCTCACTTTTCTGGCTCTATATCAGTCATGATTATGACTGCTTTCAGATTTTTTACTCTACCTACTTCATGATTTTAACAGTTTACTAACATTTCTGTTTCTATCACCTTCATGTTTCTAGCTGTTCCTTCACGTTTCTTGCTCTAATATGTCAGATTTTCAGCTGTTTCCTAACTACTCTGGCTCTATTTCTCGTGGTCCTGAAAGTACAGTTTTAGCTTTGCTTCACCTCATGGTTCACCTTACAATTCTGAGACTGTTCCATCATTGTTCTATTCTGTGACCATGTTCTCTCCCTGTTCTACTCTTCTTCCCTCTTGGTCCCCTCACTGACTCTTTTATCACATGGTTTCCATGTGGTTCTTGTTGCTCTCTGACTTCTCTGCCTCTTTCCCCACATAATTTTAGATGCCTTATTGTAATTCCTCGTGCTTCTAGTGGTTCTATTGGTTCTCTTTTCTCCACATGCTATGAATTCTCCATTGTGTTCCACTTCCATTTACCAGTTTGACCTCATGGTCCTTTTTCTGTCATTGTTTTGGCTCTGTCTCCTTATGCTTCTGACTTTATGCTTGTTGTACACTGTTATATTTTCTTATTTTTCTGGCCATCTTCTAAATTCAGCTTTTTCTTATTCAAAAGATTTATTGAAGTGAAAAATATCTCGGGTACAGAAAACAAAAAAGGGGGGATGGTAACATGGTACAAAGGGGATTCAGAGAGAGACATACGAACGTAGTAAGGCTGCTCTTGGTACAACAATTAAACTATTCAAATGAGAACAGTACAAATACTTTTTTTTACTTGACGGCCTTAACCATAAGCCTGGGAAAATAAGACGCACAGATCTCTGCATCAAAATGTTTAAACATAAGATAAGGGGGAGAAGGGAAAGGGAGGTGATGCCAATGCAGTCCTCTGGAAGCGTTAAAAGGGAACCAATCCGCAATTGTGCAGATATGGTTCCCAGAATCATAGTATAGAGCTACTGTGCAGCTCGTGGCACATACCAGCTGCAGCAGTAGCTTTAGTAAGGAGAAAAAGTATTTTTATTCTGCCACTAATGGGTCTCTCTGCCTGTCAATCATCCCCGCACTGCACGCCAACAGGCAGAGAAAGGTGACTAAATACAAGCGGATTCCGACCCAGATAACTAGTTGCCCAGCAGAATAAAAGTACTTTTTCTCTTTACTAAAGCTGCTGCTGCAACCAGAGCTGGTACGTGCCGCAAGCTGGACAGTAGCTCTATACTATGATTCTGGGAACCATATCAGCTCAATTGTGCTGATTGGTTCCCTTTAAGGGAAAAGAGGTAACTTTATTTATAAAGAGATATAGACAAATGACCCAGGTAGAGTCATCAAACCCCAAGGCTTCGATATTCGGGTTGTAAACTCTGGTTCTATTTTCTCATATTTCTTTCATAGTTTTCTTTTATTTTACTATGTTCCTGTCTCTACTTCTCTTTGCTTCTTTTATTCAACATTTTCCTTAAATCTATTAAATGAATAGTTCTAAATTATGGGACAACTTAAAAGATCTTAAAGGTGTATTCTGCCCAGACCATTTCCAATTAATTACTTTCAAAGCCACTAGTTTTATTCACCAACCCCCCTGAGTTTTTCCAATACTTTCCCCGATGTTTTCACTGCATCCTTTGCTTCGTTACAAACTTTTGTAATCCAGGGACTCTTCTGAATATGGTGCCGGTTGGGAAACTACTAAACTTCTGGCATACGATCCAGGTAGAGAAATAATACACATTTCCCACTGATCATGCCACAACACCACTGTCAGTGGGTCACGTGTCTCTGTCTCTGCAGTGGTCAAGGTTTTAAACGCTAACTCTACCCACTGGGGAGACATGCGATCCATGTCTCAGATGGAAGGGGGGGAAAGAGCAAGGAGCGAGACGGAGAAATCTCCATGCAGCAGCTCTTGTCTTAAGGGGTGAGTGCCATAGAAAAGCTCAGGAACAGAACGGAAGCTGTAATTTTAACTTATAGCACACATATAAAGCCTGCTGCTTAACCTCCTTAAGGACATATGCCGTACCCGTACGGCATATGTCCACAAGAGGTGTTCAGAGAGGGGCCGCGCCGCGACCCCTCTCTGAACTGCCGCAATCCCGACTGCTATCTGCAGCACGGGACCGCGACTATTAGTGGGAGTGGGCCGATCGCCGCTCCCGCTAATTAACACCGTTAGATGCAGCTGTCAAACATGACAGCTGCATCTAACAGTGTTATTTGCAGCCCATCCCTGGTGTCTACTGGCGGTATCCCCCCCCCCCCCCCCGGGGTTCCCTTGGTCTTTCCGGGCCGGGCCTCAGTGTCAGAATGATGCTGATCCTGGCTCTGTATTCTATTGCAATGGTCTGCAGCAGACCAAAGCAATAGAGCACCGATCTCATGGATCGATGCTGCATAATACAGCTATGCTGATCTCTATTGGAGATCAATGTAGTTGTATTAGAAGTCCCCCAAAGACTTATAATTACTGTATAAGTAAAAAAAAAAAAAAAGTGTTTTCATTAATAAAAAAAACCTCCCCTAAAAAAAAGTCTGAATCACCCCCTTTTCCCATTTTATAAATAAAAATAACTAAATAAACATGTTTGGTATCGCCGTGTGTGTAATCGCACAAACTTTTATTTATCACATTCCTGATCTCGCATGGTAAACGGCGTAATCGCAAAGACCCGCTAAAGTGCAAAAATTGTGCATTTCACAAAAATGAAAATTGGCTCCTTCTTTAAGAGGTTAAAATGGTGTAAAAAAGATTTGGGGTGGAATACCATTTTAGGCTATGTTCACACTACGTAAAAGTACTGCCGTTGTTGCCATTGGCAACAAGGGCTGTACTTTGTGCAGGGTGGACAATGCCTCTACTTCAATGGGATCCTGGCCGGAGTGTATACGGAGTGTATAACTGAATTGCGGCCGCAGAAAGCTCTGTCAGTTCACACAATGAAGCGAGCGGCTCCGGCCACTTGCTTCATTGTGTCCTTTGTGAAGTTCTGATGCATGCGCCGCTGATGTGCCCGCATCAGAACCCTGCGGCCCGAAAGAACATTCGGCCTGTACTTAAGTACCGGCGGGGATGATCCAGGCAGAGACCGGCCGTTCCGTGACCCAGCCAGGTCACGGAACGGTCGGTCTCTTACAAAGTGTGAACATAGCCTTAAAGTGTTAGTTTTCATCAACAAAAATCAGGCTTAGAGTTTGTGCCAGATTTAGGAAATATACTGAAATAATCATAACATATAATAATAAAAAGTCTAAGCAGTGCTCAGAGGCGCTAGAGCTTCTCTCCATTACAAAATCGTTCTTACGCAGCCACTAATGAAACCAATTAAAAAGTTGAAAAACTTTAATAATACATAAAGTACCCTGGAGCCAAGTTTGATGTGATGAACTATAACAGATTATCACGTATTTCAGCATGTCAGCATTCTTGAGTCTCATATAACTAAGTAATTAAAGTATCCAACACTGGTTTGCGGTCGTGTGAGCCGGCTGTGGATAGATTTGTTGCGTAACGAGTAATTATTTTGATGCAAATTATCTGACACAAAAGAAACACACTTTCAGTAAAGATGCCAAGTTTCTAATGTTTCAGCTTAAGTACTTCCGATTACATTTTATTATTGCCATGGGAGAATAATAAAATCATTGTTCTTTGTGAGTATATTAAGCAACCTTGAGGGGATTTTAGCAGTCAAATCATCCAGTTGTCTGCTGAGTACAGTGACAGCCAAATATTTATACTGTTGAGTTACATGTATAATGCAATAAGAAAAACCATTACTGATCTACCTGAACTACCTTTAACACTCAAATTCTCAGCGCAATTCACCCGTGGGAGCTCCTTTGACTACAGTTTGGCTCTTTTGTCCATGTACTCTGCTGTCCTTAAACTTTGGTGTAAGGTGATTAAAAAGGTAACAGTTGGTTGGGGTATGAATGCCAAGATCCTCCACAGATCAAAACTTTTGATATGTCTCTAGGACATCCACACTTTAAGAGTTATTGCCATCTTATAAGGACATGGCACTGTCCCATATATCCCTAGAACATGCACTCACATGATTAGTGGATTTCCAACTTCTAGGACCGCTACCAATCCTGAAAAGAATAGACTCAGTGATGTTGCCCTTTCAAAGTTTTTCCTGCATGGTAGTACCCCAGCCATACACTGTAGCATAGAACTGCAATGCAACTACATTCAAGTGAATGGAGTTCACTGCAGTTCCCTGCAAAGCCAGAGGTGCCGCTGTGCAGGAAAGTGCTTGAAATCAACACTGCAGCTTCTTCATTCTTAGGATATGAGTGTCTTAGAGGTTGGACCCCATTGGTATGGTAGGGGTCGTTATATTGCAATGGACGTTCATCAGTAAATTCTGGCTGAACAGCTCCTTCTTTTCATTTAAATCCTTCTCAGATATAGCTGTAATATATATTTTATGCTTTTATAAAAAGGTAATGGAAATGTAGACAACAATCATTTCAGATAAACAAATTAATTCATCATCAGTTGACAATAGAAATTTCCATCCAACATTTTGACACATTTCAATTTTTTTTGTCTTACAAATATTCCCTATTTATGATGTGATATTCATCATGTTTCCTACCATTATATAGCGTCAGTGTTCCCTATTGGATGCACCAAATTAGATTCAGAGTTTTAAATAGTACACATTGACATTCAAGGATGAATAATTTTCCCTAATCTGGTTGATTTTATGCTGAACGTTTTTGTGAAGTTTCAGCAGTATTTGGTGACTTTCAGTTTCTTTGAAAAATTGGTATGATATAAAAAAAGCTGACAGTGGTGTTTTTTTATGATACCTAGTTTGTAAAATGCATAAACATATTAATAACCTTCCTCAGAGCAAACTTTGTGTGTGTAGTTTGCCAAACAACAGTATATGAGTCTATGAGTCAGAACTAGCATTTTTTCTTAAATACAGTTGTCAAAAGTAAAGCAATGTAGATAATGGATTATAAAAATTATTTTATGGTGCGTTCACACCTACAGGATCTGCAGCTGATTTTCTGCATCAGATTTCATTTAAATAACTGAACACAGCATCAAATCTGCTGCAGATCTGCTGAAGATCCTGTAGGTGTGAACGCACCCTTAAGATATATTTTTTTCTTTTCTTATTTCTTTATCTTTTTTTTTTTTAACTAAAGAAAGGTTGAATTGCCGACAAGGGTACTAGAGGATTCTTCTCACTGAGCCAATGGCTGACATACTCGGTGGCACATGTCATACTTTGGAAAATCATCACCTTGATACCTCCAACCAATATCTCATGACATGAATTGAATGCTTCCATTCTACAATGCCAACTTAGTGGTAAATTCAACTAGAAGACTGGAAACTACATAAACACCAGAGTAACAGGCATAGCGACTACTTTGGGGCTTATAATTAGGCAGACCCACCTTCATCATTGGCATGGACAATACCCATGGGACTTTAGTGCATTATCTTTATTCTGCAGTATCAGTTTCACATTATTAGGCTATGTTCATTGAATAGCGGCTGCACAACTGTGACAGTGCACACAATGAAGGGTGCAGCTCTGGCCGCATACTTTCCATCTGTGTGCAATAGTCAATTGGGATGCAGGGGCACACAGATACACCCGCATCCCAATTCAATAGAAATGAAGTTTATCCCAGCTGGTACTGCAGTAGTACCAGCCCGGATAAACTTCACTGACAACAGCCGTTCTGTGACACAGTGTGAATGTGGCTTTAGGGTGTGACATCACATGTAACACAAAATGTCAACAAAAAATTAGCAAAATATTAACATTCTTGATCAATAGTTTACAATAACCATCAGAATGGAGAAAAAACAGCAATTCCGATCTACTTGTGTTAATCCTTGTAAACCAATTTAACCTTCCACCATAACTGCTTGACCCGAGGGCACTACCTTTTGGATACTATACCTAGCATTATGTCTGTACACAGAAGTGTGTCTAAGCTTTTTAAGTAATAGTCAATTAAAAGCTACAAAAAGTGTTGCAGAGTGCAGAATATTACTGAACTGAAGTCAGAAATCATTGCATCCAGTACATACTACATACAGTAGAGCTTGGAGACAACAGTCCAAGGTGCTCTTATATTGACCGTTATCAGACACATAGGCAATTTCCAATAATAGACCCGTGTAAAAGAACTAGCGATCAGCTGATAAACTAGTCATTTAAATTATTATTAATGGCGGAACCCTGCCCTGTCTCAACAGGTGATAAGCAGTCAACAATGATAAATTTAAAAAGTCCCTTGCTAATCTAGTGATCATTCATAAACTCCAGCTGCACTATTTAATGAGTCTACTGGGCTTGGTGGCGATCACCAAGATCTGTGTTTGTTATCTGGAGCCTTTTGCCATTGCTAAAAAGACCTTTAATTGACCCTTGTTACTATATGAGGGTTTCCCACACAAATTGAGGATAAAATAATATGTTATATTTATCCTGAGGTATGATAATCATGTTTTCCAATTCCATTGTAGGCTTTGTCATCAAACAATAAGATTTCCTTTAAGTCAACTGCATTTTGCACCTTACCTCATTGATCTGGGGTCACAAAAGTTATCAACAAACCTATTATTTGATAGTGACTGTAATTTTACTGTGTGCATGGACAGATAGTGTTTTGGAATCACACTGTAAATATAAATCCAATTTGGAATGAAGTTTTCATTTTGTATATGACCTGGCAGCGAGCAGCTCTTCCATTCCAATCATTCTGGGAGTAAGAAATGAGTTGTTGAATGTTCCTAATGTAGCTTGTTTGTTTAGAAAGATATTAAATATTGCTCACCAAATGGCTTCATCTGCAAATTAATTTTGTCATCATAACGTTAAATGTTATCGCTGAAATAACAAACAGTTCAATATGGCATAGTGCCTGTCTATGCCTATAAAATTACAATCTGATATGCCCAAAAATTTGCTCATAATAGAGATGTGTACATCACAAAAGGTACTTGTGTATGCACTCAAGAAAAGGTACTCAAGAAAACCACTAATGGACCCCATTAATATGTGGCCCCAGGTGGGCAAAACACGTCGCCTGCCTCCATGGTACTCTGGTACTAGCTACTACCTTCCCCCCGACAGTTAATGTGCCTCGGCATGGCAGCCGCTGGCACTATATTGCACCCTCTCCCCAGGTATAATGACTGTGCTTCAGCGCAGGACTAACAGGAAAGTGACACTGACATTTGGGGTACAGGATATTAATGAGGGTGACAGGAATAAGAGACTATCTTCTCTTTGTCAATCATCTAAAAAATGTGCCAAATTTCATATTCCTGCAAAAAAATATCTCAGAAAGGGGTTCATTAGACCATTGAGCCAAGAGTGTCTCTTTGATCTCTACTGGTCTATATACTTTACTATACTGCTGATAAACAAGAGGACTACATTATTCCATCCTGTAAAATAACATGTCCAATGAGACCCTATTAGTGACAGAGTATTTTATATAACAGTTCCTGGTGGCAGATCAGGTGATTGGCTCGGCCATTCTAGCAGCTTTATTTTCTTTCTTTGAAACCAGTTAAAAGTTTTCTTAGCTGTATGTTTGGGGACATTTAATCACAGGGACTCCAATACTACCCCCCTCCATTGTGATCTTTACAATTATGTACTTTCCTATCTTCAGCAGCTTCCATAGACAATAAATGGAAAGGTTGTGCAAATAGGTGATGATTTCTCCATTTCAACAGGAACCCTTTTCTCAAGATCACAGGGAGCCCCAACAGTCAGAACGCCACAATCAGTTAGGCATTAAAGTAATGCAGACATTGAGTAATTCTTCAATTTCATAAACATGTCAACATTCTGGGCTGAGTTGTGAAATAAGTACTTGTAAAGTGGTAAATACGGTGTATTATTCAAGAATGTGTCTGGCCGTATGAAATATCTCCTCTGACGCGTGCAGCTGGGTGTCAAGCAGAAGTGTGGAATGGAAAATAAACAATAAACTTGGCGGCAGAGTTAGAGATGTTCCACTTAACAGATGCTTCCACAGTAAATGAGGCAGAGAGCACTACATATGCAATGTACTGTGGAGCAATGACTTGGAGGTTCCTGCAGTCTACAATTATGTGCTAAATAGCAAAACACTTGATAAATCTGCTTCCGAAAGGGACTTGGACATATTGGTGGAAATTAAACTTAGCTTTAGTGATTAGCTCCAGATAGTGGCTGCCAAGGCTAATATTATCATGGGAGCCATCAAAGAGGCTTAAATGCACATGACAAGAACACAAACACACATATGGAATATTGTGTACAGTTTTGAGTACCTGTACATAGGAAGGACATGACTGAAGTAGCAAGGGTGCAGAGGTGAACAACCAAGATAATCAATGGGTTGGTTACCGGACCAAGAAAGATTTTCAAAATTGGGATTATTGAGTTTGGGGGGAAAAAAAGGAAAATAAATAAAGAATGGACAATACAGAAATTGTCTTACTGATCTTTTACACTTAGACCTGGAACCATGACAAGGAGACATGCTCTACATCTGGAGGAAAAAATATTTCACCATCATCACAGATGAGGATTCTTAACTGTAAGGGCAGTGAGACTGGAACTCTTTGCCGCATGATGTTCTGATGGCTGAAAGAATTTCAAGGAGGATGGGCTGGATACCCTCCCTCAAAAAAAAAACAAGTATAGTTTAGTAAAGGCCCTATTACGCAAAGCAATTATCGGCCGATTTTGGCCACTATGGACGATAATTGTCTCATGTAATAGAAGACAATGATTAGCCAACATGCATGATGTTATCTGATCATTGTACTTCAGTGTCTTTCGATATGTTGAAAGACCAACTATCTAAATAGCAGCAATCTTCTCTGTTGCTCCGTGCAATAGGAGCGGTGGCAGCAGACCGCCGCTACCTTCTATGGGCTGCCCGGATGATCCAGTGATCACCCAGGTAGACCCCCCTCAGCTCCCCGCGCCCCCACCTGCTTTTACCTTCTTGCTGTCGGTGTGTGTTATATCACTGGCAGTGAGTGGGGAACGAGGAGCAAGCGAACGCTGACCTGACAGGTTGGCGCTCGCTTGCTCCTCTAAATCGCCCCGTGTAATAGGGGCCTAAGTTATTGTTGGAAGATTTCTGTAGATAGGAGGTTGATTCAGGGACTTATTCTGATTTTCCCCCTGCTACTGAGAAATTGGCATCTGTCTGATAAGGTTTTTTTTTGCCTTTTTCTGCATCAACACAGTAGCATTGTAGGTTGGACTTACTGTTTTTTCCAACCTCATCAACTATATAACATCTTGGGACTCCATATTTAAGATGTGCAGCTAATAAGTCCCCAGTTAATCCATTCACATGGTCCAAGTAAATTCTAGTAAGTCTAGAATTCCAGTCACAAAAAAATCCCAAGTGTGTACTTTCATCAAAAAGGTATATTTGTCTGTGTGTTCAACACTTGTTGGTTTTCAGTATCATAAAAAGATTGCAAATCAGCTAAGAGTCTAACTTCAGGAACCCCAAAGAAAAGGCAAAAGTTGCCCAGCCATGGTTCTTCTTGTAGTATTCCATGCCATCTACATAAATGAATGGATGACCATGGCCAAGGCCACTTTTTAGCATCTCTCGGCTCTAGCTTAGAAGGGAGTCCCAAGAGGAGTATACTCCTTTATGAAGTTCTTATCCCCAATAAGGTATATGGGAAAAAAATGTCTGAAGAAAAAGTCCATTAAACAAAACCTGAACCTAAAAGTGAATGATAATATTAAATAGATTTTTTTTCCTAACAATTTTAATATTTTTTTTTGTACATTTATAAAGTATATGCTTAGCTCAGCAATATTATAGACCAAGATCATCTCTCACAAATCAGTGCTTTGACGTGTTAAACCATTCACATGGTCCAAGGTTTATTTTATCCCTTGTGTGTCTTGTAATGTTTGTTTTATACTTGCTTAAGGTTTTTTTTGGCCCTTCAGAGAGATTCTGCTCTGTTTATTTTGTCATCTGGGAAAATCTGTGATATTAGAAACAGCCTTAATCTGTTCTGAAATGCATTACGGGCAGTGTGCCAAACCAGCATACTTTTTGCTAGATATTTAGACTGATAACTTGGGGAGACATCCATATAATAAAGGAAATATAGAGTCACCATTGTGTGGATTTTGAAACAATGTAGAAAAGTCTAGAATTTTATGTACATTAAATCCGGGGGGTGGGGGCTGTTAGGAAGACAGAGAGGCTGGAGAAAGTTAAAAGAAGTTAGTTCCTAAAGGATATACAGTATACAATGAATGGAGTGTTGTATCTATTAGCCGAAGATGTAAACGTACAAAGGTCCCTCATATTAATTGTGGTGTTGCATTCTTCCTTCACAGAGCATATCCCTGACTATAATACCTTAACAAGAATAACATCACCCTTACGCAATATAAATAAATTGCCTCAACCAAACCATGCACAAAAGATAAAAGTCAGCCAAACCCACTGATATCCATCTGATGCGATCATCCGGCTATCTATCCCCAACCAGTCATCAATCCCCCCATCCCCCTGAAGCTGTGGAAGCTCATGAGTGTCAGTTCCACTCCGTCATCCTGCCTCTCCCTTCGGAGATGGAGGACATGTAATGTCCTTACTCTTCTATAGATATAGCTGTAATACGTCTCACATGGTTCATGGGAGCACCAGGACAAGAGACAGAAAAAAAAAAACAGAATCTCCTATGGTATAGCAGCAGTGACAATATTTTAGTGGAGAGTGGTGTGTGCCTAGCTGGATGACATTCGGGACATTGCACACCGGGAAATGTAGTTTGCTGGGTGCATACCATTACAGAAAACTAGGAACAGATCTTCAGATCTTTGCATTAGAGGGACAAAAAAACTGTAGGAATGGTACAAAAAAAAAATAGCAACGTCCCATATTTATGACTGCACAAAAATAATAAGAACATTTTAAAAAGTGTATCTTATCTTTTTTAGGGGTACATTTAGAATTAGTAAAATAGAAGCAAATTATATTATAATTAAATGATAATATACTAATCTATATGATTACCTGAAAGTAGGGTATGGTAAGGGCAGACAAAAATATACAACCTATTTTCTGGCTAGGTTCTGGCTTTTCAAGGCTAGGTTCACACTGCGTTTTTGAAATCCGTTTTTTTCATCCGTTTTTTGACTTCCATTGTAAAAAAACGGATCAAAACGGATCCGTTTTTTTTTAACGGACACAAAAGTAGTGTCAGCTACGTTTTTGTGTCCGTCAAAAAAACGGATACGTTTTTTTTTACAATGGAAGTCAATAAAAAAGCGGATCATAACGGATGCACACAAATGCATCAGTTTTAAACGGATTGCAAAAACGCAGTGTGAACCTAGCCTAACTGATATCATCAGTATAATTGCATTATTTACTATATGTTAAAAAGTAATATAACCATCACATTAGTAAGATCAAACTTAAAGCGACTCTGTACCCACAATCTGACCCCCCAAACCACTTGTACCTTAAGATAGCTGCTTTTAATCCAAGATCTGTCCTGGGATCCGTTTGGCAGGTGATGCAGTTATTGTGCTAAAAAAACAACTTTTAAACTTGCAGCCCGTGCCCTACGGGAGTATCTGTGCCCTAACTTTGCACCACCCCTCCGTCCCTCCTCTCCACCCTTTTCATCATTAGGAATGCCACTGGAACATTTTCTCCATGCTGAACATTTGCACAGGTGTCTTAACGATGTGTCGGGCTAAACAGGTGGGGAATAGTAGGCAATCTGCCTGGAGCATTCCTAATGATGAGGAGGATGGGGAGGAGGGACAGAGAGGGTGTGCCAGCCTAATGCATACACAATGTAGGCCACTCCCGTAGGGCACGGGGCTGCCAGTTTAAAAGTTGTTTTTTAGCTCAATAACTGCATCCCCTGCCAAACGGACCGCAGGACAGATCTTGGATTAAAAGCAGCTATCTGAAGGTACAAGTGTTTTTTTTTTTGTTTTTTTTTGGGTGGAGGGGGTGTCAGATTGTGGGTACAGAGTCGCATTAAGGGTCATCTACAGTATATGCTTATTTTGGAAGTGTTGGAATAAAACATGGCTAAATAGTAGGATTTCGTTTCTGAAAGCCAGATAATGATATATCATCTATTTATCTTAGTGTGACTATGACTAACATGTGTTAGAAATGTTTATAAAGGTTGCTATTTTAGATACATGGCACCTACTGTGCACTTTCCCTTGGCTTATCCCTAATTTTCCGCCATTACACAGGTTAATTTGCCATGAGAAAGATTAAAAGGGTTTTCCGGGATAAAATTACATTTACTATGCTGCCAGGGCTGCGGGTAAGATGTTAGTTACATATACTTACCTGTAATATTCCACCACCGCTGCTGGGCTCTGGGCTGCCAGCCCTCTGCCGCTGTCAATGGTTTCAAAACATCCAGTGACACGCCGTACTAACCGGAAATGTAAGCTCAGCATAGTCTCTATACTGGCTATAATGAGCTTCCATTTCTGGTGGGAATGGCATGAGATAGGATGTTTAAAACCACTGGCAGCAACAGAAACCGCTGACAGCACCTAGCAGTGTCATTGGAACAGGGCGCTAACATCTTCCTCACAGCCTCAGCAGCATAGTTAAATGTAATTTTATCCTGGAAAACCCCTGTAAACTTGATGGAATAATCCTTCATTTGGGGAATTAAATTTCTTTATAAAAGTCATTTAACAAACAGCTTTTTTGGATATTTTTAAGCAGCTTTTTTTTTCTTTTTGCCAAGTTCAGGAGTGGATTCAAAAGGAATGGGAGATAAAAAGATGGGACTTATACTTCTCTTTCTTCCTGAATCTACTTAGTTGGTTCTTAAAATGCATCAAAAACTGCAGTGGCCTTTTTCTTAAAAATGCTATGTGAAACCATGGTTAGATGGAGATAAATATAAGCATATTGGGGTCGATTTATCAAACTGTTGAAAGTAGAACTGGTACAGTTTCCCCTAGCAACCAATCAGATTCCACCTTTCATTCCTCACAGATTCTTTCAAAAATGAAAAGTGGAATCTGATTGGCTGCTAGGGGCAACTAAGACAATTCTACTTTACATTTGTTAAATTTCCCACCTTGTTTTTATAACTCCCAAGGGTCTGAAACATTTACCCCTATAGACTATGTAAAAATGGTGAAATACCAGAATACATATTTTTTTCTATATAAACAAGCTTTTATATGAAAAGTTTTTTACTAAATGCATACTTGCCCCAATTTTGGGGGAACAATTCCATAAACTGGACCTCAAAACCCAGTCTACAAGTGAAAACTTTTGAAATTCCTGTTTTAAATAATGGGGCAGGGTTTAAAGAGGACCTGTTGACCCCCCAAAATGAGTTGTTACAATCACAAAGCTTTTTACAGTTTCTTGATCTGCCCTCCTTTTCCAGAAATATGCAGCTTTGTACTCACAATGAAAATATAAGGCAAAATAATGGTCACTGTTGCAAAACAAGGGGAAAAAAATGGCTGTTTTTGCAAAACAGTGGGTATTATTTGCACTTATTTTAATATTGTGGAAAAATAGCCTTATAGTTCTATGGTTCTATAGTCCTTTTTTGCAGGCCCTTGGGCGTCAGAGATTTAGCAGGCCCCTCATCCATCTCCTATGCACAATCACTCGAGACACCACTTACATACACAAACACACAATACTGACACACATGCTTACTGACACAGACACTTAAAGGGGTTCTACAATGCTACAAAACATGGCCACTTTCTTTCAGAGACAACACGACTCTTGTTTCCGGTTCAGGTGTGGTTTGCAATTAAGCTCCATTCACTTCAATGGAACTGAGCAGCAAAAGCTGGAGACAAGAGTGGGGCTGTCTCTTGAGGAAAGTGGCCATGTTTTTATAGCGCTAGATAACCTCTTTAAAGACATACACATGACTGACTGACACAAAATACTGACTGACACTTACTGACTGACACATTACTGACTGACGCATACACTTTACTGACCGACACAAACACAATACTGTTTGACTAACATTATTGACTGACACACACACTAAAGGCCCCATTCCACGGAACGATTATCGTCCGTATTCAGGCAATATCGGCCATTACGGCCGATAATTGTCCCGTCGAATAAAAGGCAACAATCAGCCGTCATCGTTCATGTCGGCTGATTGTTGCGTCGTTTGTCTTTCAAACATGTTGAAAGACAAACGACCAGGATAGTAGCGTAACTTAAACACATTACTGACTGACACACACACACACACACCACTTACAGCTCCCTCTTCTCCCTCTTCCTCCCTGTCAGGCTGATCTCCACACTGTAGTATTGAGGACCTGCGGGTCATGTGATCAGGTCCTTTGTCCCTCTCTCTCTCTGCAGGACACTCACAGGTCCTGCTCTTTCTCTATCTTCTGATGTTTAGCCTGCTCATCATGCACTACAGTAAAAAGGCTGAACGTCAGAACTCCGGGCTCCCCTCCCTCTCTGGGCCCCTCGGGGCGCTGGGGCCCTGGCACTTGCCCTGCTTGAGTTCTAACAAGTGAGATGTAAAAAAAAAAAAGTGTTACACATTTATCATTAATTCAGGGCAAAAAAAATAATAAAAATAACACAAATCTACAGCAATTTATGATAAAATGCATGTTGTGCTCCGTGGTAATTGCAAGCCCCAACCCCTTAAGTGCTGCATGGTGAGACCAAACCTCAAAGAGAATAGCAGCAGTGGGGGAGTGTTGACACAGACAATAATAATAATAATAATAATAATAATAATAATAATAAAAAATTACTCCCTGTAAACCCTTTTAGGGCTTAAGGCAAGAAAAGAGAAAGACTATGATAGCATATAAGAAGTTGAAAGGAAGATTTTTTTTGTGTTCTTATGCTTCATCTCCTTCTTCGTCCTATTTTCTTTGTCATCAGGCATGTCATCAGCTTTGAAAAGCCTGATGACATGTCAAAGGTTATTTTTAATGACAGATACTCTTTAATATTCTAACTCTTTTCTCCATCTTCTACTTCTATAGCTTCTACCTTTGTTTCATTTTTTAACATTATTTTACATATTTGCACACTTTCAAGTCTATCACAAATAATTCCTGAGTTGGTTTTTCACAGTTTGCTTTGTGTAGAAATAAAAATGACTAAGAAAAGAAAAAAGCTAAGCGTTTAATTCCTTTGAATAACTGAGGTGCTGAATAGGAAGCTGCACCTCTAGTTTTGATAGCGGGAGTAATTAGCTGATAGTGAGCTGCTGGGAAATTCTGATTTATCTTTAGGCAGAATAACAATAATCTTTTAGGCATTCAGTAATGCCCCCTGGCTTTAGATGTACAAAAAAATTATTTCAATTGAGGGTGACCTGTTCTAAGCACAAAAAGGCTAGCTCGCAAACTTATTCTTACAGTCTGAGCAATGTGCCTAGTGTTTAGAACCTGAGTCCTTTGTCCTATTACACAGAGCGATAATCGGCCTAATTCGGCCGATTTTCACTCCATGTAATTAGAGACAACGATTAGCCGTTGAAACAGCCCAGACCTAAAATCATCGCCCAGGGACCACTGATTTCTATGTGTAATAACGATAATATCACCTGTCCACTCTCCTGGTCTTCTCCTGCCCACTGTTTCCTCCCCGATCATGCGCGCTGCAGCTTCAGAGCGGCCTGTTTCAGCCGACAGGCCATTCAGCCAATCACTGGCCTCAGTGGTCCCGGACAGTGATTGGCTGAAGCTGGAAGCACGGTGCCAGGGAGGAAACATAGCGCAGGACTATCTAACTAACTATGTTCATGCAGCGCTTGCTAAACTATTATCAGGCCGTGTAATAGGCCCAGTAAATGAGCATCAATCTAGCAGATCATTGCTTGTTTACAGTATTGATCAGGCCGCCATCGGTCTGTGTAATAGGACCCTAAGTCTTGTTAAAAGGGCAATCATTGACTTATAAGGTAGCTATCTCCAATAGGTGGCACCAGAGAGATGATCTTTTAACATTTACTTTACAACCCAGAAAACCTATAACTTGCTCTTTCTTTCCCAGCACTCATAGTCCTCAAGGTCCTCATCATCAGTGCAATTTTCATCTGTATGTTCAATATGCCCGAAAGGGGTGTGGCTTATTGAATTCTGGATGTCACCTTGGACTGGTGGTAGTGGTTGGGTAGATGAGTGGTGTGGTCGCTTGGCCCGCAGTGTATTCAATTATAGAACATAAAGCATGACAGAAAGTCAAATACTTGCATTTACTGTCTATCCATGCATAAATAACCAGTTTGGTCCATTCTGCTACTAACTTTTAAGACTTTTCTGTTGCATAAATTATCACTCCCCTTCACTCATTGTCCTTTGAAATATCCATCTGGTTCCAGGATTCTAGAAATAGAATGTAATAACATTCACCCTTGTGTGTATTCGTACCTTGGAGTGTTTGTGGCTGTGAATAGTAAGCTGTATTTTATGCTAATTGCTGTTTGAATGTCTGCCAAGGTGTGTGGGTATGCCTATATGCCATACATCACTTTAACATTTACAAAGTGGCATCAAGAAACATTTATTCTTCACCTTTTCTCAAAACTTATGGTAACTAAAACTTTTTAGATCCATTTCAGGAGATTTATTTTGTTATAGCCTTAGGAATACAATAAAGGAACTACTTATTTTCTTTACAAGATTGAGTACCGTAAATGAAAATTTTATTTAAATTTTCATAAAATCTACTAGTTCCAGGCCTGGAACTTAAATTTTGCTCATCCTTGAAGTTTGTTCATCTTCTTAATCTATACTTAAAATGCATTAAATCCCTGCTTTGGCCACTGATTGGCTTAGATGGGTCACTACTGTGGCCACTGATTGGCTGAGGCAGGTCCCTATTAGAGATGAGCGAACCGGACGAGGTTTAGGTTCGTATGAACCTGGTTCGGCTTCTGATTCCCGCTGTCTGCCCGCTCCGTGGAGAGGAAGAATACAACCTTGAGGACTGCCTGGAAAACTGGGATACAGCCATAGCCATAGGCTGTATCCCAGTTTTTCAAGTGGTCCTCAGGCTGTATCCACCCTTTCCACTGAGCGGGCAGACAGCGGGAATCAGAAGCCCAGAGTTCAGGTTCATACAAACCCGAACCTCGACTGGTTCGCTCATCTCTAGTCACTATTGTGCCAATGATTAGCTGAGGCAGGTCACTACTGTAATCACTGATTAGCTTAAGAAGCTCAAAACTGTGGCCACTGATTGGCTGAGGCAGGTCAATACTGTGGCCACTGATTGGCAGATCAGGCATTCTCTGTGTGTTGAGACATCCCCAAGAAGAACTGATCAACAAAGACTGGGGATTGGCTAAGTAACCCTCCCTTATTTATTAGGCACACAACCCCTTTGACAACCCCTTTAAAATACTGTATGCAAAATATAAAAACATAAAGCGGGAGATTTATCTAAGGGTGTAAAATATACACTGGTGTAAACTGCCCACAGTAACCAATCACAGTTCAGCTTTTAGCTCTGGTAAAATGAAAGCTGAGCTGTGATTGGTTGCTGTGTGCAGTTTACACCAGTCTGTATTTTGCATCCTTTGATAAATCTAGGCCATAGTCTTTTTAAACTGGATAGAAAAAAAAAACTAACAAAATAAAAATAAAAAATTTCAATTAGTATCCTCTGCAGTGGACTCAATCGCTCTTACATAGATCTTAGTCCGGTAAAACAAAAATTATTTGGAGATACAAATGTTAAGCATTATCACCCCATGTACGAGACATATAGAACTGCCAAGTGAATCTTCAGAGAGCGCTGTTCGACGACATTTATGATCTCATTTTAAGGAAACATCTGTTAGAGAATGATAAGCAATAACATTTTATGTCTTGCAGAATGTAACGATTTTTCTCTCTTGACAAAATGAGCTGCTAGACCTTTACTCTCAGAAAAAAAATACAATTAATGAAAACATTTTGCAGGTTACAATTAATACTATGGCTTATTAATTACATTCAAGTCATTTATTACTATAGTAAAAAGGTAAAAGCAGTTTCATTATTTACTTTCTTCTTCTTTTTTTTATAAAATAAAAAATAAACATAAGTAGAATAAAAATCAACTGTATCCTAAGCAACTACAATTTCCATAATAAAATGGCTGTATTGTTAAGAGCAAGCAGCATGGGATAGGTTATTTAGAAGCATCAATGGGACATAATTGTTTAGAATTGGCTAAAACCAACTCAATTTTACATTTAATGCTTCAGTAATGTCTAGGAAGACATATTACTGGACCATTTTCTTCTCAATGTAATGGTATATAGTGCAAATAGGTTTCTGAGCCCTGTGGGGAAAAGTCCTTGATATCCACATATGTATTACTAAAGTAGCATTTTAACAGAGTCTAAAAAGTCTTTAGACTGAATCACTGGCACTGCCGCAGTGTGAACATTTTCTGTACATCTTCATAGTACATCTTTGCTATGTTTTTGCGTCTGTCACAGTTGGGCTATGATCAAACAACTGTTTTTCCCTCTCCATTTTTGAAAAGAAAACATTATGTCTGTCATTTAGCGGTTTGGCCGCCCATCAGTACAATGATGGCTGCTGGTACATTATTCAAGTTTAGGTGGACTAATTGGCCTTTGGTTGTGTCTTTAATTGAAAAGTCTATTGAATTTAACAGTAAAACAGTGGAAGGACAGTGAAAAAAGAAAAACTGTGCATGAACAACTAAAAAATAACGTCCGCTGTTTGCAAAACATGTCCGAAAAAAATTGTCATGATCATTATTTTGACGTTCGCACTGACAAACATCCGTTATTTTATTAAAGGAGGGCGTTTTAGGTGCACTGATAAAATAGGGGATCTCACTAATCATGTGTGCTATACAACTCTTATGTAAAGGTCCGGAACAATTTTATAACATTGCATAAGAAATAATTGTCTCCATTCCCCTTTAAATGTCAGGTCACACAGGATCAAAACTTGCATGCAAACACAACACTCATAACATTTCCTGGCTGTAAAGAGCCAAGTATTAGACTTTAATTGCCTTAGTCTTGTAAGAAATAAAGCAGCAATTATCTTGTCGGGCGGACTATCTATTTAAGGAAGGTCAAGGGAAATAGTACAAGGACATCAGTTGCACTTGCAGAACACAATGCAGCATATCCTTGTTATGCTAGCCCAATACAGGGTGAAAACCCAATTCAGAACTTCTGTTTTAGTTGTAATTAAACATTTTCAAATGCAGATAAGATGTAAAGTCAAAAATTGATCCACCATAAAAAAGATATCGACATGAAAGATTCTTAGAACAGGCTATTAGCATGCTTACTGGGATCTGATTCTAAAGTCTGTGTGTATATGTCTAGTATGGTATTGAAGCTTAGCCCATGTACTGTATATTCTACTGATCTGTGGAGGTTCAGGGGTCAGACCCCAACCAATCACACACTGATAGCATATCAATAGATCTATTAAAGGAGAGTTCCCACCAAAATTAAAAATCTCAGACAGGCAGGCGTGTGTGGGAACATAATAAAGAAAGTATACATACCTGTCCATATTCCATCACACCACTCTCACTCGCCACTGTCAGCTGCTGGATATCATTCTCTGCCAGCAGCCGGATACGTCACATACCCAGTTCCTCCAGCTGCAATGTCATGGTCTGGCTGAGGGATTGCCTGCTCAGCCTGTCAGTGACTGCAGTGATGTTCTGCCCCAGTCACTGATTGGCTGAGCGGGCAGTCCATCAGGGGGGTATGTGATGTTGCAGCTAGAGGAGCTGCAAAAGACCAGTGGCTGGCAGGAATTGGTAAGTCAGCGCTGCAAGGGGTTTTTAATTTTCTCCTTTAACAGCCTTTAGGAGGCGCTCGAGCCTCCCATTGACTCCCATTATGACACGGAGGCCAGTTTTGGAGGCCAAATGATTTACCTGATTTGGTCTACATCTCCTGCTGATTGCTGAATATGGATGCAATTTCCCTCCTATTAATCACTGACAACAGTATAAGGAACATAAGAATCACTTGTTATGTTTCTTACCAGCTATGTCCATTGACTGGATAACCAGGCCAGGTCCCCAGGTCCTAGAGGCTTCTGGAGACCTGGAACCGGTGTGGAGGACCTTCTCCCCCGTTGTTTTGAGAAAAGAAGTCTGTGCACTTTAATTTATTTTATTTTTTTATCCTCTCTTTCCAGATGTTCTTTATGCACTGTATACAATCTGATAATCTTCAAAATATTATAATTTAGCACAGAGGGATGCCCAATTAAACAAATTTTGTTGTAGCAATAAAAAAAAAACTAAATTTAGGCCATGTTCACATGGTGTAAGAGAGCGGCTGTTCCGTGAGCCAGCCAGGTCACGGAGCGGTCGGTCTCTAAAAAGATCATCCCAGCCAGTACTGCAGTACCGGCCGGAAGATCTTTCGGCCCGCAGAGTTCTGATGCGGGCGCATCCATGCGTGCCTGCATCAAAACTCCCCAGTGCCCGCTATGAACCTTGCGGCCGGAGCCGCTCGCTTCATAGTGTGCACTGACATGGGTTTCTACGGCCGCTTTTCACTTAATAGTGGCCACAGTTGTTTTTTGCGGCGCAGCTAGGGGTCCTGGTAGCAGTGTATACTATGTGTTTACACTCCGGCCAGGATCCCATAGACACCCGGCCAGCGTAATTTCTCGTATTAACTACGGCCATTGTTGTAATCTGCAACAACGGCCATAGAAATACAAAAAAAAAAAAACGTTCTGTGAACATAGCCTTAAGACGTACTTTAAGATTCTTTAGTAACTAACTTTTCAGCCTCAGTTGACCGAGATAAAAATGATAAACTTTTTTGGCAATTGTAATGTCATTTCTCAAGTGTATTATCACCTATACTTCGAGGTCAGCTTGGAACTTCGGATCTCTAGCTTCAAACTTACCTCTAGGTATATGAAAAAAATATTTCTGCACTACCCTGCAAAGCTTTTTTGATTACTGTTAATGGTGGCTGTCAAAAGCAATGTGAGAGGTAGCAATGCACTTCTTATTAAATTGTCACCCAAGGCAAGGTCCTCACCTTTCCACACATTCAGCATAACTCATAATGCAATGCTATACAGTAAACGATGATGGGGAAAGTATCTTATGTTCTCCGTGCCAGCATTTTTTTTTTATTAATATAGAAGCAAATAACTTTTGGATAGAACATTTTTGCTGAAGGGAAAGTAGTCAGTGTTAAGATTTGTATTAGGTTCATAGATCAGGGGAATCAGCGTCCAATGGAGGAAATGTCTGGTGGGTCCAACCAATTCTAAAGTAAAGAGGTAACAGAGTTATGTATAACACAATTACCTTAGTTCCTTCCAGGGTGCTGTAGGGTAACAAGTGGGTAACAAGTCTCCTTGGAGAGACCACCACTAGGCTGGTATGAGGAGTCTTAAAGGAAAGGCAATGCTTCATGGGAAACAGAAGTAAAGAAGTCTGCTCACTTTTGTCATCCATTGGGGTAGCATTCCTGTAACCCAAGTCTCCAGGTCCCCATGCACCTTATACTCAGTATAGGCTCTCCCAACCAACCACCAACAACTTGATGGAAAATATTGCCTGACCCTTTTGTTCTGGGAGAGAAAAGCCAGTCAGAGCTCTCTGACTGCTGCTTTCCTTCTCCTACCCATAGGGAACACAGGATCACTCGGCATTCCTGTTTTTGGGGAGGTCAGGTGGCGGATGGGTGAGGTGACTGACGGCTGAATGGTCTTTTGACAGTTGGTTTTTGAAGGTTCATGGCCATCTTTAACCTCTTAAAGAGCCTTGAAACATGACATGGTAGAGCCTAGAATTCTTTCAGTTGGCTACAGCTATAGAACCTTAGTCAATCTAATATATAAGAAAACAGCTAGGCAGTCCATACTTGCCAGAAGTCTTGATTTTGGCAGGAAAATACTAAATTCAAAAGGGGAAGAATTCATGTAATTCCTATCCAAAAAGTCTGGTAATTATGAGAGATTTTCTGAGCATTCTTAGGGGTGCAGATTAAATTTCCCAAATTTAAATGTTGGCAAATATGAAACCCCACCAACATCTTCTCCAGATGCTACATGATAATTAGTTGTGTAAGAAAGGTGGAAGGGGTAGTATATAATCACTCGAAATCTTCCTTGCGTGCGCAGAAGAGGATGTAAAAGTGGAGTAAGTAAAACTTTTTCAATTTTGTCAATGGACATGGACATCAGATTATAGCCCGGAAGCAATAACAATGTAATATATAGGCAGACTTCCAAGCATTCCGCTCATATCTCCCACATAGAGAACCGGGACTTGACAAGCTGGACATTTATTATCTAAGCCTATTGTTTCTCTAGAAATAAGTGATGACACTACAGTACCTGGCAGCTGGTCCTCTTCCATTCCCCCACAGAAATAACAAGTGTATTTGGCTCAACCGTGCATGCATAGTAATGGAGAAGTCAAGCTGATAAATATCAGGTATAGCATTGTTTATTGCCAGCTTGACAGAAGAGATATCATTTTCTATATCACAGTTCCAGATTCCAAAGTAACTCTTTGATAATCACTTTTTATTGGTTACATTCATATAATACCTTCCCTACCTGGGTCTAGATTCTGAAAATGTGATTGTTATTGACAATTGATGATAGAAAAAATGATGTGCAGTCACAGGGTCTGAGAGTAAAGTATCTGACAACTATTCTTTCTTTTTCCAGGGCGATGAAGTGTTAACAGTCGTCAAAGCCAAAGCGCAGTGGCCAGCCTGGCAACCCTTGAATGTGTAAGTGTGAAAAGACAGATGTTTCTGCTGAACTCTAAGCTCTTCCTAATTTCAATCCTGACAAGTGTTATACCTGCTACATCCCAGAGGTAAAGTGATAAACTGAGTAACACGGAGGCAGCTCGCACTGACAAATCTACTGCTAACATTCACATCAGGTTTTTTAGTTCTGGAAATGGTGAAAATTGCCCAATCTATACTGCAGTTTGGACAATGAATTACTCTCTGCGGGACACAGAATAAGCCTACGCTGTTTGTCAAATGCAATATACAGTATATACATATATATATACAGTATATATATATATATATATATATATATATATATACATTTATTATGGTGCATATTATTTTGCATTAGGGGTGAAGAGGGGGCCGAACAGGAGGCACGGGCTCTGTATCAGCTCAATTTAACATTTTTAACGCTCTGAGCTGCTGTAGCTTTCACTATGTGCGCACACTGGTGTGCAAGGATTTATGCAGAGGTATTGCGCCTCTACATAAATCTGTGGAGCAGCGGCACAGCTGGGGACAATTGTAAGTCCGATGCAAAAAAAAGCTGGACTTCTGTCAGCACCAGGGCCGGGCCATACCTGAGGTGCTGGCAGTGTGCTGTAGCAGGCAGTCCCCTAGGGAGCATGTTAGCTTTTGGTAATTTTTCTGTGGAGTAAGTTATGCACAGGTCTCCTACTGCAATGAAGAGTCAAAGAGGAGTTCTGGCTCAGCATTTGTGCCCCACTCTGGTACACCTCATCTCTCCTTCCTCCTCCCTCTCCTTCATGAATAATCTCTGCTGCTTGGCCTTCTGCTCACTCAGCTGTCAGTCAGTGTCTCTAATTGCAGACCAGTCCTCTGCCTAAAAGAAACATTCAGATATAGTTGAAATGCCTAGCCAAATGTGTTGGAGCCATGGTCTAGGGGGAAATCACCTGGGTAGAGACCAAAGTTGGTCCTTGGTTTGATTCCCTTTATGAAAATGAAATATATATTTATTTTTCTCATTATTGTATAAAAAAACCTGAATTTGAAAACAAATTTAGACCTGATTGGGAATACTTTGCACTCTCAAAAATGATATGATAATAAGGAAAAAGAAAAAGTATATAACTATATCTAATTTTCATCAGAGGAAATTCCATCAGGTGATTTACCCCTAGACGACAGCTGCAACACATTTGGGAAATTCATCCATCTGAGTGTTTCTTTCAGACACAGGGGGATATTTATCAAGACTTGAGACTTTAGTTGGCTATACTTACTGTCAATAACAATTGTATAGATATCTGTCTCATATATTTGTTTTCATATAACTCATATAGTTAAGACTGTGGAGAATGAAAACGTATGCTTTAAAAGTGATTGTTTATTTACTGTGTAAACGGTACATAAAGCATAAGGTCTCGTGTTGTACCAATAGCTCAGTCCAATAATCCAAATAGTCATACTTGTATCATTCATGGAAAACAACAAGTCCTGTAATGCACATCAACACATCAGCTACAATCTCCCATATTCAGGGGAATATGCTGTATGGCTGGGTTCACACTACGTATATTTCAGTTAGTATTGTAGTCCTCATATTGCAACCAAAACCAGGAGTGGATTAAAACACAGAAAGGATCTGTTCACACAATGTTGAAATTGAGTGGATGGCTGCTATATAACAGTAAATAACTGCCATTATTTCAATATAACAGCCGTTGTTTTAAAATAACAGCAAATATTTGCCATTAAATGGCGACCATCCACTCAATTTCAACATTGTGTGAACAGATCCTTTCTGTGTTTTTAATCCACTCCTGGTTTTGGTTGCAATATGAGGACCACAATACTGACTGAAATATACGTAGTGTGAACCCAGCCATATAGGTGCGAAGCAGAGAGGTTCTTCTTCGCTCCCCTGAATGACCACCAACAGTTAATAGTGGAGATAAGGGGTCGGGTGTGCCCAACCCCTTTATTCTGGGAGCGATAAGCCACAGTCAGAGCTGGTTGTGGCTTATTCCTCCTCTCTCCATAGAAAATACAGGAATGCTTGGCTGCCCCGTGTGTTCCTGTGTATGGGGAGGACGGCTGACGGATGGGAAAGATGGTGTATGGCAACCTTTATAAGGTGCAAAAATGTGGCCAATCCTCAAAGGAACTTTACTATTAAATTAATGTGGTATTTATTAAAAATCAATTCATATAAAAATTGTTAAAATGGGCTTAAAAAAATCAATTCATGTATTGACACAATGTACTAACACACTTCATGAACGAACATAATAGAACTTAGTGAAATAAAAAAACATAAGAATAATGATATATGATGTTGATGATTAACGCTGGGCCCAGGTTACTAAACACCGGAATGTGTTGGGCAGACGTCACTCAATGTCTCTATTGTAAGTTTAAAACACTGTTAATGTCTTTGTAAAAAGTAAAAAAGTAATAGCAATATTGTAGAAAGAATGTTGGTGTGTTACACCTCTCACCAGATAACTGTGATGTCGTGCTGTCCACAGAGGTAATTTGCAACTTGTATTACGTCTGGGCAAGCTGTTCACAGGGGTGATTTGTGACTTGCAGTGCACCGGAGAGCTCTCAGCTTTATCGTGGAGTGTGCGTCTTAGGCAGGTCTGTGCAGGGCCATGACGGCTTATAAGGTATTGTTGCTGGATCGTATCACGGGGTTGTTCCTGCTTACGACCGCTGTGAGTTCAGAATAGCAGCTGTACTAGAGTTGTGATAGAGCGCTGTTAGATTCAAAGTTGCGCGGGAAGCGGCCTGTCAATCACCTTGACGTTATAGATGTTCTTGCCAGCAGCTTTGGCCAAAGGTGTAAAATAGCGGTAATGATTCTGGGGAGGTGTTTTATTAATATCAAATGATATATATTATGCTAAACGCGTTTCAAGGCAAACCAGGGCCTTTTCCTCAATAGCTAAATTTATAGTAACCTTTATAAGGTGGCCATCCCAGTGATCAGCTGTTACCCATGGGTCCAGCTTTTCAAACGCCACATATAGCTGTTATAATGGGGGCCTTTTACATTATGCCTCACTGTGGGAACGATAGGACCCACCCCCTTGACAATATTTGTTGCCCGAGTAAAGACGTTTTTTTATGAAAATAAAAAAAAACAGAGACAGGCAACAAAAGGTATGTTTAAAACTTTTTTTTATTGATATCTATTCAGTGGAGCCAAAAGCTGGCTAGGAAGTCTGGGGGTAAAAGTGTTGGTTTAAGACTACTAATAGCTCACCATTCCACGTCCTGTAACTCAGGACTAGGGACTAGAGATGAGCGAACCTCGAGCAGGCTCGAGTCCATCCGAACCCAAGCATTCGGCATAGCGGGGGCTGCTGAAGTTGGATAAAGCTCTAAGGTTGTCTGGAAAACATTAATACATGGATATGTTTTCCACATAGCCTTAGGGCTTTATCCAAGTTCAGCAGCTCCCGCTATGCTGAATGCTCGGGTTCGGATGGACTCGAGCATGCTCGAGGTTCGCTCATCTCTACTCGGGACACAGAGCTCCTCTCTCCAATTATTCTTATGTGTTATAGAGAGAAATATTTTGCCCATATTTATTATCTATAAATATAACATTGAAGTTTTAAACAGAATAGTCCCTCATTTTTGTTTTCTTCCCATTCTTCCTGCTATATATTACTGACTACCCTGACATTTGGAAACACTTTGCTACAGTACATTGCTCATCACCTTTAAGTCTTTTACAGTAATGACTCCCAACCCACTTTTGACTTGCGTTTGACATTTAATTTCCTTTATACCATCATCCTGCCTCTTGGTCACCGTGGCTCGAATGCAACATTCTCTATGTCTCTGGGTATCAATTTAAAAAAGCTCAGGAAATCCGTCTCTTGCTTCACAATCCTGCAATCCTCACCCATGCCTGTGGTCGTCTTGGCTTGTTTCCTAATTCTCTATTTAGGATGTGGTCTTCTAAGGAAACTTTTATTCTCCTCTTCAAAGTTCCCTCAAAAACAGTTCAACTGAGCTCCAGAGTTCCTTTTAAGAACTTTTCTCTTTGATTCCTGACCTGTAGGAAAGTGTTGAAAATAAACCAAGTTAAACTTGCCTGTTATTTTTTTTTTTTTTTATTTGCTCGCTAAATATAAAGTTTAAACAGAAATAGCCATTAAAACCCCATTAGTTCTGCAAGGCCATTTTCTCTGCTCGTTTTCTTTTACAAAAACACATTATTAATAAGAGCAAAGGTTGTTAATTTAGGTTAATAACATTTCACTCATACGATTCATTAAGATGCCAAAGTGACCTAGTTTGAAACCGCACTGCCTCGCTTTTCAATGAATGTTTTTCTATCCACAGAACCAATTGATAAAAGTGTTAATCATGAAAGGACAAATTAGACTGCAAATTGTTGTTTTGCTCAATTAATTAGGCCTTACTATTCATCTAAGAACTTGAAGGAGAATAAAAAGAAGTGTAGAAGGTATGTTTAGATCTCAATTTCTATAGATCAAACCGTCCGAGGAAAAAGAAATTTCAATAACAAAAAAGATGTAATGCCACGGGTGTTGTTTGGAGATATAGTCTGATCTAGCCACTGCCGATGCCGCAGTTGGTGTTTGGAGATTGTAGAAAGGAAAGCCAGAAAAGACTTTCTTCTGACTTCAACCTTTTTTTATCCGCTCAGTGGTGATTCACAGAATATTGTGATTTAATTAAATACATCTGAAATGTGAAGTTGTGAACTCAGCAGGAGAGAAGGCATTTTGGTTTTCAAAAAGTTGGATTTTTTTTTAAAACAAATGAAAATATTGAAATGCTAAGAAGCAATGACATAAAAACCGGAAAATAAGCATAGAATTTTATGTAGGGACACTGTAGAAGGTTTAAAGAATACCCAATGCATTTATTCATTAAAATACTGTATATATATATATATATATATATATATATATATATATATATATATATATAATAATAATATACTGTAGTTACAATAATGGTATGTTACATAGAACGATTGTTGGCAGAAAAAGAGAAAGACCACTGGGTCCATCTAGTCTGCCCTTTTAGTATTTTCCTTAAGTCTTTTAAGGCCATATTACACTACATGATTTTTGGCCGTGTTTGGCCGATATCAGCCGTTACCGCCCATAATCAGCTAGCGTAATTGAAGACAACGATCAGCCGACATGAACGATGTCGGCTGATTGTTGCTGTTGTTTGTCTTTGAACATGTTGAAAGACAAACAACCAAAATAGCAACGATCTGCTGCCGTCACTCTGTGGAATAGGAGCGGCTCTGCTTAAACTTAAAGTGCCAGTGCATCCCTAATTGGGTGTGCACATAATTACCTGCCTACAAAGCTGCACCTGTGCTAAGATTCCCTGTTGGAGCCTCTACATGCTTTCCATTAGTGTGTGGCCCAGCTCTCGTTTATAATTCCTGTACATTCCTGCCCGTGTATCCTGTCCGTATGTTCCTGCCTGTGCATCCTGCCCAATGGGTCCCGCCATTCCTGGTTTCTGCCATCTGACTCAGTTCCAGCCGAGCCTCCTGCTGAGTTCCAGCCTTTCTGCCTACTCGTCTCAAGCCAGGAGTAGTGACCTGGGGGTCGCCTGCCGCAGCAAGCCCATCCCGCCTTGCGGCGGGCACTGGTGAAGACCAGCTGCCCCTTAATCTCCACTTCCTTGTGCAGCTTACATCATCGCTAGTGGTGGCACAGCGGATCCACAACACTGAGCGTTACAGTCAGGGATTAAGTCTAATTTTCTCTATCAGCTCTTTATGGGGAACTGTATGAAAGGCTTTGCTGAAGTCCAGATAGGTGATATCCACAGCATCACTTTCATCCAGCACTTCTGTGACATAATCAAAGAAATCAATGAGATTATTTTGACATGATCGGCCCGCAGTAAAGCCATGCTGGTTTGGATCCATCAAATTGTTGATTCTTAGGTGATCCATTATCTTCTTTTTTTAGAAGAGTTTCCATCATTTTACTACTAGAAATATTAAGCTCACTGGCCTGTAGTTACTGGGTTCTTCTCTACTCCCCTTTTTGTGGATGTGTATACATTGGCTCTCCTCCAGTCAACAAGAACATCTCTTGTTAGGAGGGATTGGTTATACAGATCTGTCAGGAGGGCAGCAATCACAGATTCAAGTTCTTTAACCCCTTAACGACAAAGGGCGTATATTTACACCCTATTGCCGTTAAGGGGTTTCAGAAGGGGGCTGCGTGGCGACCCCGCTCTGAACCGCTGCGATCCTGGGTACCGCGTGTAGCCCGGGACCGCAGCTAATCAGGCAATCAGATGCAGCTGTCAAAGTTGACAGCTGCATCCAATTACCAGATGCAGCACTTCCCTGGGGTCTAGTGGCGGAGATCGCTCCCCAGGGACGTTGTCCCGGAGGAGCGATCTCCGTGTTTATTACCTGCCGGGGTCTCCGCCAAGATGGCGCTGACCCCCGACCTCGTCACTCTTTTGTTTGAAAAAATTGTAATAAAAAGCGATCAAAAAGTTGCATATGCGCAATCAAGGTACCGATAGAAAGTAAACATCATGGCGCAAAAAATTACACCTCACACAGCCCCATAGACCAAAGGATAAAAGCGCTATAAGCCTGGGAATGGAGCGATTTTAACCCCTTAAGGTCCAAGCCAATTTTCGTTTTTGCGCTTTTGCTTTTTCCATTTTATGTTTAAAAGTCCATAGCGCTTGCATTTTTTCACCTAGAGACGTATATGAGCGCTTATTTTTTGCGAAACCAATTGTACTTTGCAATTACAGGCATAATTTTTCCATAAAATATGTTGTGAAACCGGAAAAAAATCATTTGCGCTGTCAAATTGAAAAAAAAACTAATTTGTTTTGATTTCGGGGAGTTTTGCATTTACGCCGTTCGCCCTATGGTAAAACTGACTTGTTATGCATGTTCCTCAAGTCGTTACGATTACTATGATATATAACATGTATAACTTATATTGTATCGGATGGCCTGTAAAAAATTCAAACCATTGTTAACAAATATATGTCACTTAAAATCGCTCCATTCCCAGGCTTATAGTGCTTTTATCCTTTGGTCTATGGGGCTGTGTAAGGTGTCAGTTTTTGCGCCATGATGCGTTCTTTCTACCGGTACCTTGATTGCGCATATACGACTTTTTGATCGCTTTTTATTACATTTTTTCTGGATTTGATGCGACCAAAAATGCGCAATTTTGCACTTTGGGATTTTTTTTGCGCTTACGCCGTTTACCGTGCGAGATCAGGAATGTGATTAATTAATAGTTCGGGCGATTACGCGCGCGGCGATACTAAATATGTTTATTTATTTATTTATTTATTAATTTATATTTATAAAATGGGAAAAGGGGGGTGATTTGGACTTTTATTAGGGGAGGGGATTTTTTATTAATAAAAACACTTTTTTACTTTTTTTTTTACATACACTAGAAGCCCCCCTGGGGGGCTTGTATATACACAGCATTGATCTCTATGAGAGATCATTGCTGTGTATATACACAGCAAAGATCCATCAGATCGGTCATAGATTGCTATGGCCTGCTGCAGGCCATAGCAATCTATTGCCGAGCCGGGATCAGCGTCATTCCGACGCTGAGGCCCGGCACGGCCAGAAGAACGGATCTCCCCCCCGTGATCGCATCGCGGGGGGGAGATCCGACCCACTAGACACCAGGGATGTGATGTCTGAAGCCCTTCAATGCAGCTGTCAGGTTTGACAGCTGCATTGAAGTGCTTAATTAGCCGGCGCCGCAACGGGACCCGCGCCGGCTAACAGAGGCACTGCCCGGCTGCACGTGTCAGCCGGGATCAGCGCCGTTCAGAGCGGGGTCCCGGCGGAACCCCGCTCTGAACACCCCCCGCGGCGCCATGACGTATTAGATACGTCATGGGTCGCTAAGGGGTTAAGGAACATATATTTGTTAACAATGGTTTGAATTTTTTACAGGCCATCAGATAAAAGAAAACTTATACATGTTATATATAGTTTTAATTGTAATGACTTGAAGAACATACATAACAAGTCAGTTTTACCCCAGGCCCAATGGCGTAAAAACAAATACCCCCAAAATAAACAAAATGCTTTTTTTTTTTATTTCACCACACATTTATTTTTTTCTGGTTTCGCAGTGTACTTTATGAAAAAATTCAGCATGTCATTGCAAAGTACAATTAGTAGGGCAAAAAATAAGGGCTCATGTGGGTCTCTAGGTGGAAAAATGCAAGTGCTATGGCCTTTTAAGCACAAGAAGGAAAAAACAAAAACGCAAAAATGGAAATTGGCTCCGTCTTTAAGGGGTTAAAAACCCTGGGGTGGACACCATCTGGACCCATCGCCTTATTTAACTTCAAACAAGCAAGTTCCTCTGCAACTTCAGACTCTGAAAACTTTGGGGCTAAATCCATATAGCTGGAGGTAATGCTGTGTTCAACCATCCTGTGATTGTGAAGGCCTCCTTCTGTAAACACGGAATGGAAGTATTTATTCAAATAGTCAGCAACCACCTTATCTCCGCCAATAAACATAATTCTCTGCCATTACTTATTTAAGTAATGATGCAGCTATTCTTCTTCCTGTCACTTATATACCTAAATAAGGTTTTATTCCCCTCCACAGATTTTGCCATTTTTTTCTCTTTTGAGGCTTTATAAGCATTTATAACCTACTTTGCCCCCTTCAGCGGCTGTAGGGGAGTCCCGCCTCTGGTCCCTACGCTGGTAAGGTGTGACACAAAAAAGACAGAAAAACGAAAACAATAAGGAGAGGTAAACAGTTCTGATCAATAACAGTGGGCAGCTAAGGTACAAAAACAGAGGAAGTCGGGTAGTCAAGGTCAAGCAAAAATGGCCAGGTCAGGCGGCAAAACAGAGAAGTCAGAGAACGAGCAAAGGATCAGAAGAACTACAAGTAACAGCAAGGACGCGCTTAGCCTAGCTGGAACACTAATAGCCAGCGTCTGTCTGCTTGGCTTTCACACTATTTATGGAGGATCAGAGACTCAGCAGCTGATTGGACCTGCCCCTGATCCTCCACACAGCTCACCTGCACAGCAGCAGGTTAACCCTGAAGCTGCCAAGGCATAACAAGCAAGATGGATGAGGCTGAACAAACCTAAAATAGAACTGTGTTCAGACAGGGTTCTGAAACTCCACAGAAACACCAACTCAGCGTCTTCTCGGACGCACAGCCTGAACCGAGGAGTGCCAGTGCACAGTCCTTACAATTTGTTTTTGAAACCTAATTGTGGCTCCCAGTATTCAGTTACCCCCAAGACTTACAGTAGATCTGTAAAGTATGACAAAAATGCTTTTGGAAAGAAAACCATACAAGAACATTATGGTACCAGCAGGTAGCAAGAACCGGAGCTTACCTTAAGTTGTCTGGAATCAAAGATAATAGAATGAATGTTGACATAAACTAAGGATATGATGGCAGTTAAAAATTAAGTAGAAGGTAAAAAAAAAACAAAGAAAAGAATACAAGGAATGATGCTAACTGTCCATAATCTTTCCCTAGACTAATCTTTCCCTAGTACCACTTACAGAAACAACAAAATGGTTCTAGGATATAAAGAAACAATGCTGAGCATCAGCTGAAAAACTGAAACTTGCAAGACAAACTGAGCAAATACGCAGCAACATTCAAATACAAATACAAGAATACATAAAGTTTAACTAAGAAATACCTGAGAAAGTAGGAATAAGGACACTGACTATAGAACTACAGAAATACAATGACCTTTAAGTAAAAACAGTAGGAACTACTTTCCAGTCAAGATAGCTGATCCAGAGCAATGGAACAGCTGTGAAATGGTTGCACTGCAAATGTTCTGAACCAATAGTGGACAGGAGAAGATTTATGGGTATGAACACTGGCCTTTTAAGAAACTAAGCAGGAACAAACGCACCTTATGCATTGACAGAGGAACACAGCCTCTCCGAGGTGTCCTGCAGGCAGCCAGCATGCCATCTTACCATTGGAGTAACAATTTCTTTAATTGACTCCAGTTAGTTAGTTGGCCCATTAGTAGGACAATAATTAGAACAGTCCTTTACATGTAATCTTGTAAACAGTGAAATAAAATGTAATAATTGGTTTAGGAAAATGAGCTCCCACACCCACGGGTCCTCAGTGCAAGAGTACTTATATGTCTTTCCCAGAAAAAAGTTATGTCAGTAACTCCCATACAATATAACAGAGCAAGAGGCGTTGATGCATCTTCCCCTTCTCTTAGCTTCTGCATACAAGCAACCTGTACTGTAAAACAGGCATCAAGAAAACTGCATTCTTCCAATGGTGAAGCCCACTTTAGGCTATGTTTACACTATGAAAAAGTACGGCCGTTGTTGCCATCGGCCGTTGTGGAACAATGCCTATTGTTCTATGGGATCCCGGCCAAAACATATACACATTGTATACGCTCCGGCCGGAATCCCTTGCGGCGCCGCAAAGGACTGACATGTTTGTTTTTTTGCGGCCGCAATTCAGTGAATTGCAGCCGTATGAAACCCTGTCAGTTCACACAATGAAGCAAGCGGCTCCGGCCGCTTGCTTCATTGTGTCCTATGGGGAGTACTAATGCGGGCGTGAATCAGAACATTACGGCCATAAAGATCATCCGGCCGGTACTGCAGTACAGGCCGGGATGATCTTTGCAGAGACCGGCCGTTCCGTGACCCGGCTGGGATCTTACATAATGTGAACATAGCCTGACTCTGTAGGCCAAGCCCTGCATGTCCATCAAACTCCAAAGTACCCTAGGTCACATCTTCTTGACACTCTCTTGGTTCAAATAAAAGCATTTTTAGCAAGATAAACACACATACAGTACATGGCTTTGCAATGTATGGAATAAAAGTTCTTAGGGTTTTTTGTAATGTATGTTACAGTGCCTTTGAGTCAGTGAGCTTTTTTTTTTTTTTTTTTTAATTGAAATTTTAAGAATTTTTTAAGGCTGGCCTGAGAACTAGGCCGGAAGAAACAGACAAATAATAATAACTAAGGAAGAGCATTTTTGGGTAGTCACACTCGCTCATTCTGCTAATAGTGATTTCCTTACACACCCATCCTTACACCTCTTTGTCGGGTGTTGAAATTCAGTATGCCTGATGCCTGATCATCTATCGGCGGACAGCTGGCACACCCCCATAAGATAGTTGGCAGTAGTTGACAAAACCTGTGGGTTCAGCAGATTTTGCTCTTATGTGTATGGGCACCTTTAGTGGCAATAACCGTAATAATGTCATTTGACTAAATTCCAGTGTAAATCTAAGCTAACAAGTAATAACATTGGTAATTACCACAGAGAAAATAAAACTGAATTGACACTGGCATCAAAACTTATCCGGTCCAGTAGCCAGCGCCGACTGCCAACGGTAACTGGCAGCTGTGGCCGCAATATTATTTTGTTGTCCTCTACATCCTTATTTTATTGTAGTCAGCGACTTTATTATTTACCTTTAGTTCTTGCTTATATTAACACATTACTGAGTGTTTTATTCTTTTGTGCAGCCCTTTGTGCTAGCTGAAATGCGCAGTCAACCAAGAGGGTCTGTATACTGGATTATTTTTCAGGTGTATGTTTATTCGGTTTCATAGAATCATAGGTAGACATATTTTTGTTTCCATGGCAACAGATCTGCGTTCCAAGGTTTCTGCTTTTGCCCTTATCAGGTAACAGACAGCTGAGATGTATCCAGAGCTGAAACTGTCTTTTGATGTTGTCGAAAATTGAACATTTTTACCCCCCGGATTAGCAGAAAAAAAAAGACAGAATGTTACATCTGAGGAGAGAGGCGCTAGAAATATGTTAAGGGAACTTGTCAGCAGTTTAATGTCTTCAGTGTTTTCTTTACTTATTACTTTTGATCAGGAAATCCATAGCTGGGATGTTTTGAAGTGAAGCTGATCACACAATGCCCCCTGCTGGGACCCCCAGTCTTCAGCTGTGATCTATAGGAAATCTATGGCCATTCACCCGTCCACAAAATACTATCCATGTACGCACAGTATTCTGCGGATCAGACCTCAGAGCTTTTGGTATCATCATTCTACTTTACATAGGCAAAATATCTTCCTACAAAAACAACAAAAATGTCATCACATTCCAAGATCTATAGCTTTCTTATGGATGGATTGTCGGGCCAGACTGAACATTAGTGAGCGCACTGCTAATAATTTCTGTGGCCTTTCAAGGACATAGTACTGTATTTTGTTCTCTAAGTGTCCCCACATAGTATAATGCTCCCTAAGTGCCACACGCAGTATATTGCCTCCTTTGTAGGGCCCCTACACAGTAAAGCACCACTATACAAGGAACACATAATTCCATCACACCACTACTGCCATTGCTACCACATAGTGACTGGATAATATCACCATACTGGTACTGAATAAAAAAACACTATAACAGACCAACATACCACAGCTACATAAGGGACAAATAACTGTGCCACACAATGGCCACATGTTGACTGAATACCGCCATACTTATAATGAATAAGGCCATGTTCACATCATGTAAGAGACCAGCCGTTCTGTGACCCGACCGAGTCACGGAGGGGCCGGTCTCTGCTAAGGTCATCCCGGCGGGTACTGCAGTACCGGCCAGATGATCTTTATGGCTATAGAGTTCTGATGCGGGCGCATCGGCGCATGCCCGCATCAGAAATTTCCATAGCACACTGTGAAGCAAGTGCACTGACATGGTTTCCTACGGCCGCTATTCAATGAATAGCGGCCGCAGAAAACTGACATGTCGGTTCTTTGCAGCGTCGCTTGGGATCCCATGGGATACTATGTGTATACGCTCCGGCCAGGGACCTATAGAAGGACATGCAGTGTAGGTATGCGTACAAAGTAAAGCTGTTGTTGCCGATTGCAACAACGGCCGTACTTTTCTGCTGTGTGAACATAGCCTCAAACTGTACACAGACCAATATCCCACATACAAAACATTAATATCATGGTGATCCCAGCTCTACACAGGCTCTGCAGACAGTATAAGAGATTACATTGCAGTTATATTTAATGACTCTTTCCTTTTCTTCTCTATCTGGCTAAGTTTTCAAGCCAGGGCTCGTCTCCGTAGAGTCTGGCAGACAAATATCTTAGGCGCTACTATTTTCCAGCTTTTTTATTACCTTTTCCCTACCCTCAGTACCCTGGATAAAGCTTCCTGTATGTAATTAAGTCCTGGTCCCAATCAAGTGGATGCCTGCAGTAGTTACCCCCCCCCCCCCCAATTAAGTTAATCCCCCAATTCAGTAGATGCCCTAGCAAGTAATTATCCCCCCACATACACACAGTTAGAAGATGGCCCCAGCTGGTAGTTGACTCGGCAATTAGGGGAGTTCCTGCTCCTGTATGTACATTATGTAGTCTGCAACACAATGTACGTAGATGAGCAGGGATTTCAGTTTACCACCGAACTCCCTGCTCCTATACAATAGTGAGCGGTGATGTGTACAGGTTGCACAAGCCTGCCAGCAGTAATAGGCCAAGATGAAGCTTTATCTCCTCACTTGCAGAGATCAGGGACATCACTCAAGCCAGTGTGCTGCTGTTCACCTGATCTATAAGGTACTGGGGGCTGTTTATAGCGCTCTGGGGTGGTGACAGGTCCTCTTTAAAGGAAAATAATGATAACGAGCTAACATTAAAAAATTCGTAAAAAAAAAAATCAGACCCCAACAATTTAGTGCTGTTAATGTTTTGCCCAAAAATTATGATTTTAATTGGGCACTTCAAGGAAAGCCTCTAGTGCATTTACTCCTGTAATACACTCCCCGTCTTTCAGAGAGATCAAGTGTCTGACAGATGGAGCAGCACTTATAACAAAGATGAATATGTTCTAATTAATTCTGATGAAGCCACAGTCATGTTTTCATCACTGCGAGCAGAACATATGCAGATGGCATTTATTGTAGATGAACGGCACCTAATTATGTAATTCTAAATCTGCATCCTTACTTGCATCGTAGCATTCTGCACAATTATACAATATATTTAGAATTCTTTTGATATCACAAACCCAGCAGTGATTTTAGAGATCATTCTTAGTGCCTGTAGAGCACTCCCTACTATTGCAGAACTTCCCCCGGTCAAAATCTAGGTCATATCTTTGAATGGAATTTTGTGAAAATTACATACCGGTATATGTGATAAAAATCCACCCGTTCCTGAAGAAGATTTTTAGTTAGAGATGACTGCAACCCATCTGACACATGTGAACCTACCCTTTTATGAATCATGTGTCCCAGATTATTTTGAGAAAAATACTGGATGCAGCATTGGATATGATCAGAGTATTACCCACAAGGTTAGTATAGGTTGAAGAAACCTTTTTTAATATGTCCTGCTAGATATATGAACATATGGACATTTTATAGGAGTAGTATTGAGCAGAAATGTCAAACTGCTTGGGTTCGGTAACATTCTCCCAACTTGAACCCTCGCATTTGATTCCATGTGGCTGCAGAACCCTACGGAGTCCTGGAAAACATGAATACAGCTGCAGGTTATGTCCCCACTTTGTGAGACACCGGCATTACCGGCTAAGATGATCTTCTCAGACACTGCCCGTTCCATGACCCAGCCTGTTCACGGAACGGGCAGTGTCTGAGAAGATCATCTTAGCCGGTAATGCAGTACCAGCTGGATGATCTTTACTGCGGCTGAATTCGGATGCATCCATGTGCGCCCGCATCTGAATTCCCCGCTGCTCACAATGGAGCGTGCTCTATTGTGTGCATTGACAGGTTCTCTGCGGCCGCTATTCAGTAAATACTGGCCGCAGAAAACTGACGTCAATTTCTTGTGGCACCGCTAGGGATCCCGGCGGGAGAGTATACTATGTGCAGCACCACGTAAGTACCGTAGTAATCGCATCCGTGATCACTATGGTACTTTCGTAGTGTGAACATAGCCATAAGCTGTATCCATCTTTCTTGGCAGCCCTAGGGTGGCATCCAACTTCTGCAGCTGCAGGGAATCAAATGCTAAGCGTTAGGGTTGGGAGAGTACATTGCAGAACCCAAGCAGTTTGACAGGTCAGCTCAACAATATATAGGAGTATCCCTCACTCCATTAGCCAGAGTAGAGAACTCAGCTGTTGTAACTTCTTCGGACCTGGCCTGATTATTTATTACATGGTCCTCCATTCTCTTCAAAGGCTTACATGTCGTACTATATGTCCTCTGGAATTGACTAATTTCCTCCTCCATATAGCTGGCTCAGGCCTGTTACAGTATAAGGCTATGTTCACACAATGTAAAACTACGGCCGTAGTTCTCGCCGCAGAACTACGGCCGTAGTTTTGCGTTGTGGAACAATGCCTTATGTGCAATGGGATCCTGACCGGAAAAAACTTACAGGTCAGTTTTCTGCTGCCGGAATTCAGTGAATTCCGGCCGCAGAAAGCCCTGTCAGTGCACACAGTGAAGCGAGCGGCTCTGGCCGCTCGCTTCACTGTGTGCTATGGGAAGCTCTGATGCGGGCGCACGCTGATGCGCCCGCATCAGAGCTCCGCGGCCGGATGGATCATCCGGCCAGTACTTAAGTACTGGCCGCGATGATCCGGGCTAAGACCAGCCGTTCCGCGACCCGGCCTGGGTCACGAAACGGCCGGTTGTTCACGTAATGTGAACATAGCCTCAAAATGGGTTTTCTTGGTGACACAACTACTTTAAATATCTAAATGCAAGCTGTAAAATCATATACAATCATAAAAACAATAATAAAAAGTTGAAACCACAGTTGACTCCAAAAACTTGCAGCAAGTATTGCTATCATATGTCTGTTTAAAAAAAAAAAAAAAAGAAAAAAACTAGAACCTTGTGGTTTTCCCCTGTTAACTCCTATGACTGATTCTATTACTTTGTCTTGTAATGTGCAACAAAGCCCAGGGGATACAAAAGAGTTGAAACAAACCTTTGAAAATGAAGCCCTATTTAGGAATAAATAGTTTATAACCGAGTGGGACACGTTGGCTGCTCAGACCATTGCATGCATTTTTAATATGTTACCTCAGGGCAAGGTTTATGGGCTCTGTGGCTAAAGAGTCAGTGGGAAGATTAGAGCTGGGATTAATTGCTCGGGCATGGAAGAATTTTGTATGTTTTGTAAAAGTAATTATTTGTTAAGAGTGACTCTTGTCTTTATTGGCTCCAGATATTCTCATCACAGAGGCAAAGTACAATTGTATTGATCTATTGCTGCAAATGGTGAGACGGGGCCCTTCCTGTCTGCTGTCATTGCTGCTTGAATTCACTTCATGTTCAGACTTTACTGTCTAAGTAGATTTCAGAAAAGCAGAGGACTGAAGCATTCATTTCTTTGGAAAAAGACACAATTCCAGAGATAAAAACAAAAACAAAACAAGTTTATGAGTTACTTCTATGATAAAGTCTTAAAGGGGCCATCCCATCTAATAAAGTAATGTATTTTTGTTAGAATTGCAATGCCTGGGGGTCATATCAATTACAGTTATGCAGTAGTGGTGGAGAACTGTATTCTTCATGTACAGCATTACCTAGTTACCTGGCTGTACAGAAAACTGAAACTGGTTCTGTTCGTGGTAATTTGGCATGCTGCAGTACCCTTCATAGCTGTGGCCAGTGCTTTTTATGCAGGGGAAATGTGAATGGGATGTAATGCTAAGCCAGAACTGCTTCCTCTTCAAACTCTTTGGGGACCCCAGAGGTTGAATCCCCAATGATCACAAGAATTAAAGGGACTCCTGAGCTTGTTAGGGGTGTCAAGATTTTTTGGGGGGTCTTGTGGTTCCCTACAAAGTGGGTAACTGAGGTGCTGTGCAGAGAAGACAGTGTAGGGGAACACAACACCAACACTGCATCACCTACATTAGCAAAATATTGGTGGCCTAAATAATGGATCCCCACTTATAGTAATGTGAGGCATATAATAGTCATTTGCAATGATTTTATGAGATCGGAATATCCCTTTAACAATGGACACTCTAAGTCTCGTTTCAAAATGTCCATCGAATTAAGAGCACAAGAATATTTAAATAGTTTGGGTAGCTATTAGTGATACAAAGTGGAACTCATAACCAGTAACCGATGGACCAACCACCAATAGACCGCCATGTGTCGACTAAAATTTATTACAGAGAATAAAGTATAATATGCAGTATTTTGTACCTTTCTCCTATTAACACTTAGAACTTGGAAGTATAATATGGCTGCATAGTCACAGCTATAGGTTGTTTGATGCCATCATTGTGACATCTAAAAGCTGTGCTGGACTTGTGCCAAAGTCTTTCAACTTCATTGCGCTAATGAGAGTTTAATAACATCCACTTTACATTGGAAGGGTGACAAATGATGAAAGAAGAGACTGTTACCTTTGCACACCCTTCGCAAGTACAAAATGTTCTACTATAATCTACATTAGATTTGCCTACGGACATAAGTAGGCTGTAGATTCATTGCACTGCAATGAGCGTCTTTTTAATTTATTTCTTGGCCTCCATAAATATTTGTCCCCTGCTGTGTAATTAAAGTTTTGTCCATGTTCCTTGACATTTTTCTTCTATTTTTTTTTTCACATTATCCATAATGGTAGTCCACTAACTAAATTAACTAAATTAAACTGCATCTATTTATAGCAAGGACAGGTCTGCTATTTATTATGTATTATGTCTTGTCAATTTTAAAAACTTTAAGCAAAGTATGTTCCATATATATATATATATATATATATATATATATATATATATATATAGTTACTGTAAATATTTGGCTATTCATATACCATGACATATACAGAATAGAGGGGGCCCATAGTAAATGTAAAAGTGGACCTGTCAGTAGTGAAAAATTAGGCCATAGTTAGGGCCCTATTACACGGAGCGAAAATCAGCTGAATTGGGCCGATACGGACGATTATTGCCCTGTGTAATAGAAACAACAATGAACCAATGAAATGATCATCAGCTGATTGTTGGTTTAGATTTGGACCGAAAATCTTTGGGGGACGACCGTGCAGGAGAGAAGACTGGGAGCGGGGAGAGGTAAGGTATCTTGTGTGGGTAAGAGCTGCATGGACATTGCTAGCAATGCATCTCTTGCTGCCCAATTATCGAGCTGTCTAATAGGTCCAGTAAATAAAGCACTGATCTAGCAGATTAGCGCTCATTTTCTAAAATGATCGGACCGCAATCGGCCCGTGTAATATGACCTTTAGATAAGGCTTCTAATCAGCAATGGGCATACCGTTTTTTTTATCTCCAGGGTTAGCCAGCCCCTATTTACTGGCCCTTTTCTCACTTGGACAAGCCTTAACACTGCCTTTTTGAATTAGTTTCACTATATCCATTTCGGTCAATTTAATTTTACGTGATTTGATCAGTTGGTCCTTGTGTACGTTAGAAAACAATTTGGTAAAACAATGTATCAGTTTCAATCCTTTTTTAATAAAGTGATTCAATGGAAATCGGTTCCTGCGGTATGGCACACAATAGCATCCATTTTTACTATTTGTTATTGCATCCATTTTTTTTCTTTAAATCCATTATACGTTAAACAGACAGCAAAAACACAGTGAGGACCTATCCTAAAAGGCGGTAATAAAGTGCTACTGTCATTTGCAATAACTTTTGACATGTCATCAGATCGCATCAGGTGCTCTTCCTAACAGTCTATGAAGCAAAAGAGTTGAAAATGGTGTGGGAGTGAGTGGTGTTGTTGTGCACTCTCCAAAGCGGGATCTTGGGATTGCAGCAGGTCTCTGCAATTTGAGAGCTGGTAAATCCTGTAACTTTTTACATATCCAATGACAGTAATGCTTTAAGAGCAGCTGTGCTGGCTAACCCTGGACTTAGCTGTGTTGCAGGAAACTCTCTAATTTCAGTCTTATATCTTGGCACTGAAGAGGACTATGGAGATTAAAAAGTCCAGAATCTGAATAAAAAGCCATATCTAGCCATGGGTTTATTTGCACCCCTCTTTACTCACTTCAAAATGGGCCCACTATAGAGCCTGGGTTTTGCCTTCCTAAAATAGAAGGATATAACTTTACACATTATGTGATTTGGGGGCCATATATAATGGCTTATCATTATCTCTGTGACACATAAACAGTATACATGTGTATTGGGTTCTGAAGGAATAGCTGTCAGATGAATGAAGGCCTTATTCTTCCTTCATAGCTTTTCCATGGCACATAAGCCTTTTTCTCACTCCTCTTTTGCAGACACTGCAGTTTTTTTTTTTAACCAAAGGAATTCTGTAGGGTTACTTATTTTCCTCCAAACAGCATAGGAGGAATAGGATCAATCTATGTACGCCGAGCTCAATGCATAAACGCATATGTTCAAATACCAGACTGGGGAAGAAATATAATCTGCATGATTTTTACTGATAAATGAGTGGTGGCAGATTTGGAGGCTTACTATATTTAGACATTTGGAGGCTTACTATATTTAGCCATTTCTCTAGGGTATTTTATGATGTGTATAATAAAGGATACTAAGAACAACAGAACAGTTCTGTGGATGAAAACATTTTGTTAGTCGTTACATCAGGCCTCTTTGTTACTATCTATGGCAATATTGCCCAGTGAATGAGTTGCAAATGAGAGACATCAAAGGAGAATTTCCAGGCTCTATCTAGATGACTGTAAGAAAAGGAACCCCCACCCCCATTATAGCAGTGATGTGCATAGGAGCATCTCAAACCCATAGCATCTCAGACCTTGAAGTGGATGGAGTAGAGCAGATGTAGACTACATCAGTTTCAAGTCTTGCCAGCCAAGAACAGGAATCCAAACTTTGTAAAAACAAAAAACAAAAACTGAGGACAGAAATATACAGCATGATTTAAAAGACCTCCTTTTTATAGCATAAAGCAGATGGGGGTAGTATCCAAACTGAAAGCATTGTCATGATACCCAAATAATGGGAACACAGTTAACTTTATGTGTACATTGTTACACAGTAACATACTTAAATGATACTTAAAAAATTTGAGAAAGTTTATTATTGCTCTTCGTTTCATCTTGTTTTTGTCTTGTACAGGAGAGCTGCTCCATCTGCTGAGTTCTCAGTGGACAGGAGTCGACATCTGATGTCTTTCTTGGCTATGTTGGGTCCAAGCCCAGACTGGAATGTTGGACTCTCTGCTGAGGATCTCTGCACCAAAGACTGTGGCTGGGTCCAAAGAGTCATCCAGGATCTAATCCCATGGGATGCAGGCACTGACAGCGGGGTCACGTATGAGGTATTTTCTTGTGCTGTAGTTTTGTAGTTGCATTTTCCATTTTTGATTCCAAGAAGAACATTCTTTTAGGGCTTTTCATTCAAGAATTTTTGTCTTGTAGCAGTCTCTAAACTATCCAGAAATATTTCTCAATAGAGAATAATTGTGTATACTACTTATATATATAAATGTGTTTCTTAAAAACAACACCCTCTTGGTCTTTAAATTGGTCAATGATTGTACAGGTCCTAAATATGTAGTTAGGGGTAGTGCGGCGCTCAGAAATTATTCACAGAATAACACACATTACAAAGTTATACAACTTTGTAATGTATGTTATGTCTGTGAATCGCCTCGTTCCCCGTGTCCCACCACCCCCACCCGTGTACCCGGAAGTGTTGGTGCATTATACATTACCTGATCCATGTCGAGGGCCATCCGCCATCTTGTGCCAAACGTCATCTTCGGATGGACGGCCGAGTCGCTGCCGCCCGTCCCCCCTCCGCCGCGTCACAACTGTGCTCACCCGCGATTGGCTGAGCACAGTTATGCTCAGCCAATCGCGGCTGAGCATCGGATGACGCTGCAGAGGGCGGCCGGCATTCGGGACAGTCGGAGCTGTTCGCCGGCCGCCCGAAGAAGACGTCACTCGCTGAGGATCAGAGACGCTTTTCGGCATGTTACAGGTGAGTATAGCGCATCACACCTCCGGGTAAACGGGTCGGGGTGGTGGGACATGGAGAAGGGGGCCATTCACAGACATAACATACATTACAAAGTTGTATAACTTTGTAATGTGTGTTAGTCTGTGAATAATTTTTACCGCCGCACTACCCCTTTAATATCTTATCACTCAAGTCCTACATGGAGAAGCCAGGGAGGAAGTTTGATGTCTAAACTTCTAATATATTTCACTTGGCTTCTTTCTATATTATTAGTTACTAGTTGCTCATTATACGCTATCACAGCCATGAGCTTCACTGTTCCTCTTTTCACCTCATACTATAAAATATCTACATAAAGTCCATTTTGAGCATTCTCCAATCACAGGATGGTATTGACTCTAACTTTGACATCACCCCATGGTCCATTTTGTGGCAAACGATACCTGATCCTGATACCTGATCGCAGATCCTCCTATTGTAAATATTTCTTAGAAAGTTGGGAGGTCTTAAAACTGTTTATTAAACAATGTTGTTACAAGATTCATATTGCTGCCATTGGATGAAGGTAATGGCCAAGACACAGTGTGGCTGTAAGCTCTGATCAACTGTTATTTTGAGCCTATTACATGGCTCGGTTTTTGGGCCAGCATAAATGATCGCTGTATCTTTTCTTTATCCTTGGGAAAACCACCTTGTAAAATCCCTAGTGACATTCCAAGCCTCTGTTCACACATTGAAGCAAATGAAAGCTGCCTTAATGAGTTATTAGACTTCATTTTGGTTTATGAAGATGAACTCAGGGCAGTATCAGGGCAAAGTTGGGCAATTATTGTGGTCTAAGGCGGGGTTGACAGCATGCTTTTGCTGTCCATTGAACATCTCTGTTTTATGGGGGGAAAAAACGGATGCAAAAATGGATGCAATTGTGTGCATCCGTTTGGATCCATTTTTCCATTGACTTCCATTATTAAAAAATAAATAAATAAATGGATGAAAATTGATCCATTTTTTGTTTTTGTTTTGTTCAGCATACACAAAAACATGGTTGATCTCATTATTCTGTACGTTAGGCTGGGTTCCCACTGCATTTTTGCAGTCCGTTTAAAGCATTCGTCTTTAATTAGATAATTTTAATGTACAGAAAAATGTGGTCAACCACGTTTTTGTGTGCACTAAAAAAAAAAAAAACAACAACAAAAATTCATCGGCTTCGATGAGTTTTTGTATACTGGAAGTCAATGGAAAAAAATGGATACACGCAATTGCATCAGTTTTTGCATCTGCCCCCCCCCCCATTTCATGGATATGTTAAACGGACTGCAAGAACGCAGTGTGAACCCAGCCTAACTCTTCTGTGACACATCATGTTAAAAGTATTGACCATGTTGAATTTCAACATCATTTATTTTATTTTTTTTATCTCAAGCCACTGTCAAAGGTGTCCCTTTCCTCATTGAGTACACATGCATGTTTGATCAAACCATTGGGGGAGCCAATAGGAATAGCTGCTAGCTGAATGAGCATTTGACAGCTATTGAAAATATATGGCCTCCATTACTTGTGTACAATTTTCATAGCACAAATTAAGCTTTTGTTATTCTTTTTTCTTCTATAGATTTTCCATTATCACAGCAACAGAAATCACTCAGTGTGTAACCAGAGTAACAAATCTAGGTCATCTCCAGCAGATACAGATGAATTTATTGCATGCGTATTTAGTTAAACTCAAGTAGTTTTTAGACAGGAGACTGACATAGAATTGTGATTCATTAGTAAATAGCTTGTCAAACAGTGTTTAGATAGCTCCTCTTAATACTTATCTCGTGATTGTGGCAGCATTACCATTTAGAATGTTACATGAAAGCAGAATTATTTAAGAAGGTCCAGCTCTGTGCAGCTTATTTCCATTCACATTAAGTCAACCATTTCTTCTAAGGAATACATTAGTGGAGGTCAGTAAACAGATATTTCCAGAAGAGCATTCAAGACATAGATGCAAGAAACGTACAAAGTATAAGGTGGCACAATAATATTTTTAAGAACATTCTGTTAGTGTTTTCTATTAGATTTCTTCTTCTTTTTCTTCTTTTTTTTGTTAAATGAAAAAAATAGATTTATGCTAGTGAAATCATGGCTATGGATCAGATAAAGAATATGTGCTGTGTAGCCACACGCTTGTCATCAACTGCTTAAAATGAACCTGTCACTAGGAGCTAAAAAAAAAAAAAAAAGAAAAGAAAAAAAAGAAGATAAAAAACACTAAAGGCGTACTTGGATTCATGATATGGTGATGTTCAGTTTTTTCTTATGTTGTATGGATTCATGTAAAGCAGAAACTACATTGACATGTATCACAATCAACTGAGGTCTGTGATATACGTAAACAATTCAGGGAGCTCTGCTAAAGCATCCTTTAAATAGTTATTGTCGCTTCAACATACGGTACATAAATCAATAATGGGAACAATTATAGGAGACTGTATAATGTATACCGTCAGGAAAGAAATATCCCATTGTCAGGTGTTTTTCTGCTCTCCCTCTCTTTTAAAGTGACTCTGTACCCACAATCTGACCCCCCCCCCCCCCAAACCGCTTGTACCTTCGGATTGCTGCTTTTAATCCAAGATGTGTCCTGGGGTCTGTTCTGCAGCTGATGCAGTTATTGTCATAAAAAGCAACATTTAAATTTGCAGCCCCGTGCCCTGTGGCCGTGGCTTAACTTGTGTATGCAATAGCCTGGCACCACCTCTCCGTCCCTCCTCATCATTAGGGAATGCTCCACGCAGTTTGCCTACTATTCGTCAGCTGTGTCAGCCCAGCACATGGGCTGGATCGTTAAGGCACCTGTGCAATGTTCAGACAGGAGACAATCTGCCTGGAGCATTTCTAATGATGAGGAGGGTGGGGAGGAGGGATGGAGGTGTGGTGCCAGCCTAATGCATACACAAGCTAAGACACAGCCATAGGGCAAGGGGCTGCAAGTTTAAAAGTATTTTTTTATGACAATAACTGCATCACTTGCCGAACGGACCACAGGACAGATCTGGGATTAAAAGAAGCTATCCGAAGGTACAAGCGGTTTGGGGAGGGAAGATTGTGGGTACAGAGTCGTCTTAAACCTATTCTTCACTCTGAAAAACAACACAAATCTGTCCTGAGGTGTTAATTAAACTAGCAGGTCACAAAGTGATCAGGTTACATGCTGCTCATGAAAAGCTATGGAAAGGTGAGGGGAAAAAGAAAGAGGAGGTGACATAGCTAGAGAGGTAAAGAAGCAAAGAGACTTCCGAAAGACTGTAGGAGAATGCAGTGAGTATTAGGTCTCATCCAAGGGTTTGAGACACAGTTTAGACTGTTGAGTACTGCTCTGTAATGTCATTCATGCTCTTGCTTCTGAGGGTGTGCTATAAAAAGGGAAGCTGGATGCAACACTATGTTCGTATGCAGTGTAGGGAGACATCATGGCAGCTAGTCTCCACCAACTAGCTCAGGGGAAACCTAAAAACAGACCTGCAGGCTGCAGAGGAGCAGTTCTATAAAAATTAATGTCACAAGCAAGTTATATAATGGCTAGAAATAGCTCTACTACTCATGTATACACGCACTTTATCTTATCTTCAAATGCTATGTTAAATGACAGGTACACATAGACAATCTATTATCAAAAATATCCCATTGTTTCTCTATATTAACTATAGCAGTGTGCATATCCCATAGTTATCATAGACAGGATTACAGTAAACAGTAAAAAAAAAAATTTTTTAAATAAGTCTATGTACCCATTAGGTAAAAATCAGAGCAAATAGTGTCCGTTGTTCCAAAACAACGGCCAATATTAATGTTTATGATCATTAATTATGGACATTGTTTTACAACAACAGCCATTATTTGTCCTTATTTTTACATAGCGGGACATAGGCTAAAACTGAAGGCAAGATTACACCATTGACAGTAGGTAATAGGTCACTCCATACACAGTGACCTTTCAATATGTCATGGAGCATACCCACAACACTCTCCTACAGACATCAATAGGGTTCTTCTATCCAAGTGCCTGCTGTAAAGCAAAGGTCTGTGGTCAGATGGCTAAAGAAAACAAATTAATGATAATGTTATCTATTATAGTTGCAGGGAACAATTACATCCAGCTATTTCATATAAAGCCCATTTAGTTCAATGGTATGCATAATTATCTTCTTAATGTATTTTCCATATTTATTAATACTATTCTATTATCAACTGCCCCATTACCTAAATTAAATGTAGTTTATTTGGCCGTATTGGAGCGAAATGTGAGCCAATATATTGAGTCACTTAGCAATAAGCCAGACTAATTGTATTTTAGCATCATAACTAAATCTAGTGTCCAAGAGCATGGCGGTGCTTTGTTCTGTGCATGCTGTAGAAGCATTTATGTGATGTGTGAATTAGGTTATTTTTGCATGTGCTGTGTGTAGACCATTGTGACTAGTGATACCTTCCAAGGGTACAATTATCTGGGGTTTGGGGGTTACAGCTGTACATGAGCTCCGGAGCCTGAGGGGTCCTAAAAGATCCCTCTATCAAACATGCCAAGCCAGTTCTATAACTTTATCTATATTTGTGGGCCCCTTTATACATTTTGGGATCATTGCGCTCACTTGGAGTGCAGGAAGTTTTTTAATTGAGTTATTTCATTTTTGCTGTCGGCTGCTTGTGCTTTCCACATAGTTACAGTAAGCTGCATTTTCCTTTACTGCATTACAATTTACTGTCACCTGGAGGGCAAAGACTTTTTATAACTTTGTGTTTACCTGTGACATCACTATGTACATTATCCCTCTATTGTGAATTTACTGTATGCATTCTCCCTGCCATGTGATATCACTGTGTACATTTGCACTGCACTTAGCCCCATATTATGACATTACTGAATGTCATGGACGGCGCCACGACCTGTACCACAAGCTGCGCCCGCCCCCGCTCTCCCTGTGCCCGCCATGTCCCTGATGCAGGTCCACCTGCACTCTGTCCCCCACCCAGCTAAGTAACTTATCAAGCCAGACTCCTGCTCTAGCTCCTTTCTGCTTTTCATGTTATAAACTCAATTGCTGCTATTGCTGGAAAGGGATTCCATTTAACCTTCTGCTATGGGGCCCCATGTTTATGTTCCTGATCTACCTGCATGTCCTAGTCCTAGTGAACTTCTCCTTTAAATCAAATAAATCTATAAAAACATGATAGTAAAGCCAGTGTTAAAATTTTCTGATTTTGTGCCCTTAGTCTTCTCCTAATGACATTATTATATATGCCATCTCTAATGTTATTACAGTTTTTTACTTTTATTATAACTAGAGAAGAGCGAACCTCGAGCACGCTCGAGTCGATCTGAACCCAATCATTCGGCATTTGATTAGCGGGGGTTGCTGAAGTTGCATAAAGCCCTAAGGCTATGTGGAAATCATGGATATAGTCATTGGCTGTATCCATGTTTTCCAGACAACCTTAGAGCTTTATCCAAGTTCAGCAGCCCCAGCTAATCAAATACCGAACGTTCGGGTTCAGATCGACTCGAACCCGAACCCGGTTCACTCATCTCTAATTATAATATTTCTTTCTTAAAAAAAAAAAAAAAGACTGAAGAAAAATCAGCCCAGAGGATCTCCCAGGTAGTTTGTTGATCTGTCCCCTCAGGGCCAATGACATGTCTAACTTGTCATTTTAGTGATACAGATGACGAATATAAACTCATGTTTTACTGTCGCTTACAAAAAATCGTGGAAATATATCTCTGAAACAGTCTAAAGCACTGTTCAGAAACATATGCTGAAGATCCCTGACTGTGCCCAGGAACACATAAAAGGGGAAAAAAGGTGTTATTTTTAGCAGGGTTCTCTCATCCATAACCCTATTAGATAATTCGGTGTTAACAGTAGGTAGTCCTCCATTAAAAACTCTCGTCTAATTGGCAAATAGAAGCAGCTACAAATAACATCTCTTGCATCAGAGAACCCAGCACATTTGTGAATAACATGGCCGGCTCATAGGTTTCAATAGTTTCTATGTAATCCTTTTAATAGCACTCCATGGGAATTGAGCCCTTGCTGCCAGATTTTTCCACCTATTACTTGATAGTGACTGCCCCCAATGGAGTTTATTACAATGTGCCAATGGCATTAACTCTTGAGCACAAATTAGTTGTTTTTTCCTCCAGAATGTAAGTGGTATGTTCATTATTTCTGTGATTGTCTTAGTTCACACTGTTGGGGGTCTTTATCATCTCTATCCACATTATCAGTTTAATTCACATAAGCCAGCAGTGATGTGATTACCGATTTACCCCATTATACTAATGCTTTTATATCTTTACATGTACATTAATATTGGACACCAGTGGCCTATGTAAAACATAAAACCATTTAAGCAATTGCTGCATGTATTTAAGAACACAAGGGGAGGTATTGACTCTCATTGAAGAGACCAGTAGTTGCATATTTTTTCCCCATGGTGCATTGCCTGAAAAATACATAGTGATCTCTTCAATGAGGTTCAGTACTGCCCCCCACCAGATAAATCTAAAAGTCCTTTTTACACATGCCGATTAGTTGCCAAATGAACGGTCGTGAGCACATTCGTTTCTGATAAGAAAGGATGTTCCTACACAGTGTAGTTTTGTTAAAGGGAACCAATCAGCATGCTTGTGCTGATATGGTTCCCAGCTGCACACTAAAAATCGACAGCTCCCCGAGCATACTAGTCACGTCTGCAGCAGTAACTTTACATCAGGAAAAAGGTGTTTTATTCCGGCCTTTCACCAGGTTGACCCCATATCACTTTTGTGGATAAAGATCCCTAACAGGAATGAACCACTACTCCATATGAGGACCCCAGTCTATCCCTGTCTATGTACATTCCTAAAGGCACTATTACATGAAGTGATTATTGGCCGTATCAGGCCGATTATCGGCCATTACAGACGATAATCAATTTGTGTAATAAAAGCCATGTCAGATAATCATTGTCTTTCAACGTCTTTTAACATGTTGAAAGACTTAATGACTATGATAGCAAGGATTTGCTGCCATCGCTCACCTCCCCGCGCCCTCCCCCCCGCACTTATGTGTACGCGTGTACTAGCGCAGACAGCGAGTGGGGAACAAGGAGAAAGCGAGCACTGATCTGACAGGTCGGCGCTCGCTTGCTCCCAGTGACAGTGTACCTGTCGTTATAACTTTTAAAATCTAAATCAACAGTAGATGTTATATAAAACAAGTTTGCCATATACACTCATTATTTTATTTTTTTTGTTATCATGCTGTAAAACAAAGCTATACTTACCAGAAATCCAGGTCCAGTCTCCTGAAGGCAGATTTTCTGACTTGTGCTGGTAGAAAAAAACCAGACTAAACACAGGAATTCCGGCCAGTACAGAGAGTCACATGACTGCCTTCTCTCTGTGAGCGCTCAGATGACCTGGGATACACAGACCTTCCTGTTTTCTGACTGTTTCCTTTTTTTTTTTTTTTTTAGAAAAAAAAAAGTCAGAAAACAGGAAATGCCATGTTTTCCAATGATAACTAAAAAATAAATAATGAATATAAATTGCAATCTTGCTTTATATCACATCTACTGCTGATTTAGATTTTGTAAGCTATAACAACAGTGACACTTTAAGATGAAGAGACAGATAATTACTGTAACTATCAACAACTAACTTACAACTATATTCCTCTTGACTTCATTCCCATGGGATAGTACCAACCTAGCTTAAAGGGCTTGTCCAGAATTACAATAACTTAGCTTGTTTCTTTCAGAAATAGCATCATTTTTATGCTCAGTATTGCAGCACAGCTTCATCAAAGTAAATGGAGGTGTTGTAATACCACACATAACCTAATGACAGGTGTGACGCTGCATCTGGAATAAAGTAGGTTTATTTTTCTAATGCTGGAGCTGGGAAGGATTTATCAGGTAATGCTTCTTTTGTTCCTTAATCACATTTCCCCCCTTTCGGTCAAGTTTTTCCACAACTCAGAAAACCTCTTCAACTTTCTAAGCAGGAGATTTGGTGCTGTGTATCAGATAAACAGTTTTTTATGCCATAAAGATATAACAAGACATCGATCAGCACAGAATTTTGAGGCAATTTAGATTATTTTGGACTTCACAGTGTCTTAGCTGCTGGGCACCATAGCAGCTGCTACATCTCCGACCGTGGTAGTTAAACCCATGCCGAGACCCGTACAGTACTGCAGATGTAAAGCATATCATTCTCCTACATTGCTAAAGTTTCATTTTACTTGTGCGCACCGAGGACACTGCGTAAAACAGAACATAAATTGAGAATATTCTATTGATTTTCTGCTCTATGTAAAAGCTGGGATTACAAATTAAAATCAATGCACAATATCAGACACACTCTCTATCCCTTCCTGCAGAAACCTTTGCCTGAAATGAACTCTTTTTCAGAATTGAAGATAAAAATGGATCTCCGCATTCTGCATCTTTTTTTTTTTCTTAAAAAAGCAAAAATGTGCATAGATATTCTTAAGTAGCAAGTGTTAAGTCAGAGAAACCGATCCTTCAATGTGCATAGTGAATTACTGACACAATCCCCATATAAATTCACAGCTTTGAAGAAACATAACTTTACGCTGATTGTTAAGGACCTATTCTTATATGTGTGTACAGAAAATGGTCTGTTAATGTCTTGTACTGATCTACAAATTTCCTTATTTTTTGCTGCGCTGTAGTCATATATTTTAGAGTCCCTTCAGACAAGCTGGTAGCATGATGTGATTATACCGCCACCTAAAGGACGGTCTTATCATTACAAATTCTTCAGAAACGTGGTGAATATTTCAAGCCAGGATTCAAATCTATATCGCTGGTTTACATGCTAAGGAATACTGTGGGATAACTGGGTCCTGACAGGGACTTTATTGGTCCAAAAATAGTCTACTAATGAATACATTAGTTTTTTTCCTGAATGTACATTTTTTATGCTGCTTTTGAGTCCTGCAAAACAGAAGTATATATTCATGAAACAAGCTGAACATAGTTGGTAGGTTAGATTTGGACCATTAATGGGTCTGCAGTGCTATACCTTAGCATACCTATCTGCTAGCAGGATTTCACTGCATTGAGCGCTTTCACTAGCAGCCGGCAGTATTGTTGTTTGGCTGGTCTCCCTGAGATCAGCGATCTGTTTCTCTTATGGCTTTACTAGGCATTGCTCCCACCTAGCCAGAATCCTGCTCCACACTGATGAGGGGCAACACCCTGAAACAGCTTTATTTGTTTTTCCCTTGTCATTACATTGACTTATAGGGCCACTTAATATGGTGGTTTTGGTGGTTTCCTTACAGGAGTCACCCCTCGGCTGAGTCCTTCCCGAAGGGATATCTGGCTAGTCCTGTGTTTTGAGACTCTTCAATGAGGTTCCACAGGCTCTTCTTTTGCTAGTAATACTGACACTCTCCTGCTGATTCAAAACTACAACTCCCATCATATAATAACAGCTAAGAGCTGTCACAGCATTGTAAAAGTTGTAGATCTGCAACAGCTGGAGAGCCGCAGGCTGGATCACTAGAGGCTTGGGATAGATGAATCACATCTATACAGAGTTCTTTTGAGTAATATATGTTTTCTGTGTTCTCATTATATCTAGTCACCTAACAAGCCTACGATACCACAAGATAAAATCCGTCCATTGACCAGTTTGGACCACCCACAGAGCCCATATTATGATCCAGAAGGAGGCCCTATTATTCCAGTTGCTAGAGTTGTTATTGAGCGAATTGCCAGAAAGGTAAGTAACACTAAAAAGCATGTGCATAACCAATAAGGGCTTAAAGTGTCACTGTCGTTAAAAATTTTTATTGCAGAAATCAATAGTACAGGCGATTTTAAGAAACTTTGTAATTGGGTTTATTAGCCGAAAAAATAATTTTTATCATAAAAAAGCAGTTTGAAGCTCTCCCTTTGTCTTTATGATTTTCCTATGGAGAGAGAAAGTAGAGGCAGCAAAACAGGACAACAAAGAGTTAAAGGGGCACTTTTTCACTGGGACCGGGGAGGAGGTGGCCGAGGGAAAAGACATCCACTCACCTCCCAGGTTCCAGCAGCAGGTCCCGCATCGCGCCGCTCCGGTGCCCATTTCCCGGACGCTTCCTGGTGTCTCACGTGGGCCCGAGACGTGACGTCTCAGGTCCACTCAGCCATTCAGTGAAGGAGGCGGGATCCGTTTCAAGTTCGCTCAGATCCCGCCTCCTTCAATGAGACGGCTGAGTGGACCTGAGACGTCACATCTAAGGCTAAGTACACATAATGTAAAATTCATTAAACAACTGCCATAGTCGCAGTTTTGCAACCACGGTCTTTATTTAATAAATTTGCCAATTGCTTTAATTGCTATGGAATTTTGGATGGAGTTTATACACTCTGTATACACTCCGGCCAGGATTCTATGAGGCAGCAAAAAAACTGACATGTCAGTTTTGTGCATTGACTATTCATTGAATAGCAGCTGCACAAAACTGACAGTGCAGACAATGTAAAGTACGGCTCTGGCTGTACTTTACATTGTCTACTATGGGTAATTGGAATGTGGGCACACCAGAATGTGCCTGCATTCCACTAAAAAATAATTTAAGTTCATCCAGCTGGTACTGCAGTACCAGCCGGAACAAACTTCACAGACAGCGGCCGTTCTGACACAGAACGGCCGTTGTCATACACTGTGTGAACCCAGCCTAAACGTGTATTGAAAGTGTACACACTTATGCATATAAGATGTTAAATGTCAGATCACGGGGGGTCCACTGGGACCCCCTAAAATCTTAAAAATGAGATCCCAAGTTTTGTTTTGTCACCCCTTCATTCATTGTCTATGGAGCTACCAAAGATAGCCAATACTGTTTTTGGCTAATTTAAGCAACTCCTGTGGATAGGTGACAAGTTTTTTTTAATTTGTAATACCTTTTAATGTGAAGAAGAACATAAGGCTAAGTGAACATGTCAAGGATCTGATGTGGCTGTCCATCAATGCAGATTGCAGGACATCCACAAGAATAATGAGGATGTTTATTGTTCAACCCTACATAGTTGGGTGCGATGACATACAGTATACTGACCTCGAAGCCTATGAGCAGGTGATTAGCATACAGCACATACAACCATAATAAAGATGCTATTAACATTTATAGAGACATGTTTAGAAAGGTATTTACATACATTATAAGGCAATAGGTTCTTTGGGGGGGCTTGAAGCTGATGACAGGTCCCCTTTAATGATCCACTCTATTGTGGGACATAGCAGGGCGTTGTTTGATGAATGTATACTGAGAAATACTCAACCTTATCACACTGAAAACTCTGTCTCTCATTAGTAAGAAGCTGATCAGTGATTGGAGCAGCGGCACACTCTCTACACTCCATTAATTATGTCTTGTGTCTTACAGGGAGAACAATGCAATATAGTCCCCGACAACGTGGATGACATCGTAGCTGATCTTGTCACTGAAGAAAAAGAAGAAGGTAAAAATATCATGTGTGCGACCAATAAAAGTTAACATTTCTTTGGCTCAGCGATGAATCCTGACAGACTATTGTAGGCACCAGAAAAACAACCTTCAAAAATAAAAATGCTACAAAAATAGATGTCATTAACCGGAAGAAATGTAAAGAATAATCCACATGTCTTCTTGGTGGGTAGCTTTAGAGAATTCTATGGGAATTAAAGGGAATTACAACCCCCCCCCCCTCCCAACTAAATATTTTATTCTTCGTGTGATGCCATAACCCTGTTCTTGGGCTAGGTCTTTGGCCTAAGACTTCTTCCTGCCCTTCTTTACAGATTTCTGTCTGACAGCTTCTCCTCTGAGTTTCCCCATACATATGCACATTTATCTCTGGCAAGCTTGCGTGTGATTCTAATGGGGAGAGACGGGAAAGCTGCAGTCAGACAATTCTAGCAGCAGCTTAGGAATCCAGTGTTGAAATCCAGAAATTCAGTATTCAAAAAGTCGACCAGCCTGACAAATATCAATGAGCTGACCTTTTTGTTCAATGTTTATGGAGGCCTTTACTTATGAAGGAAAGAAAAACTGTTGTCACCATACTGTGGTATGATGTGTAGCATGGTGGCTCAGTTTTTAGTATTGTAGCCTCGCAACGCTGGGGTCTCGGGTTCAAGGGGAACTGCAAGGAGTATGTATGTACTCTTCATGTTTGTGTGGGTTTCCTCCCACACCCAAAATCTATGTTAAGTCCTGCAGAATCAGTTTGTACTATAAAAAGAAAGAATTATTATTAAAAAATATATATATATATATTATACTCTAAAACCAAACTGGTCACTGTGTTACCCAACATTCGACATGGCATCTTCATAATATTTTACAGGTAGCAAATGACCACAGTTAGTGACAAGCAATTACCACATTTGTGTGTCTCGTGTAAAATGTTCATGTGGATTTTCGTTTACACACTATTTTCAAGAATAATGGGCACATACTCAGCACAAATGCTCTACATGTTTGTATTGGTTCTTCACTTGCTCCCTGTACCAGGGCCAGACTGGGACTGAAAATTAGCCCTGGCATTTCAGAGCACACAGGCCCACTCTCCGTGTGGTGAAAAGTCACAAGAAGATGTTGTGAGTGCTGCATGGCTACATGTTGTATCATCACGGCCACGACTGGAATAACAGATAATAACACAGTAAAAGGGGTCAGAAGCTTCTGTCTCTGTACTGTGTAGCTGAGCTGCAGTTACTGGTCGTCACCACTACACAGTGTACAGAGACAGACCTTTTCCAGCCCCGGTAACCGTGCTGAGTTTAACACCACCACCACCTACTGACTAATACCACCACCTACTGATTAATACCACCACATACTGACTAATACCACCACCTACTGATTAATACCACCACATACTGACTAATACCTCCGCATTTTGACTAATACCACCACATTCTGACTGTCACCGCATACTGACTAATACCACTGCATACTGACTAATACTACCGCATGCTGACTAATGTCACCGCATACTGATTAATACCACCGCATACTGACTAATACCACCACATAACATCCACTGTACACAGATCACTATCACCTCATACAGTCATATAGAGGTGGACGCAGCTCCACACAGGATCTGTACACTATATACATTACAGTGCAGTTATATCCGGTGACTCACAAGGGATGTCTTCTCTGATCAGAGTTCTTCTCTTTTCATTTTCTTCTTCTTCTGCCCTGGGCCATTATGAGAACTTCTCCAAGCCCCAAATCCACAGAATCTGCCAGAAAGACATATTAGGCTCCTCACTCTGGCACAATCCTCATCTCTCTACAAACTGCACATCTGTATTGGCCCCTTTACACCCTTGTTTAGTGGTTATGCTGACACTATGTTGTGCCCCTTATAGTATATATCCCCCCTTATAAATGCCCCCCCTATGTTGTCCCCTTATAGATGTCCTCTCTCACTATGTTGTCCCCTTATAGATGGCCCGTCTCTCCCTATATTGTCCCCTTATAGCTGTCCCCCTCTCCCCCTATATTGTCCCCATATAGTCCCCCTCTCCCCCTATGTTGTCCCCCTCTCCCCTATGTTGTCCCCTTATAGTCCCCCTCTTCCCCTATGTTGTCCCCTTATAGGCCCCCTCTCTCCTATGTTGTCTCCTTATAGGCCCTCTCACCTTATGTTGCCCCCTATAGATGGCCCCTTCTCTCCCCCCTCCCTTATAGATGGCCCCCTCTTCTCTCCCCGCCCCTTATAGATGGACCCCTCTCCCCCTATGTTGCCCCTTCTCCCCCTATCTCTCACCCCTCCCTAATAGATGGCCCCTTCTCCTCTCCCCCTTATAGATGGCCCCTTCTCCTCTCCCCCCCTCATAGATGGCCCCTTCTCCTCCCTCTCCCTCATAGATGGCCCCTTCTCTCCCACCTCACTTATAGATGGCTCCTTCTCCTCTCCCTGTTATAGATGGCCCCTTCTCCTCTCCCCCTTATAGATGGCCCCTTCTCTCCCCCCTCCCTTATAGATCGCCCCTTCTTCTCTGCTTCCTTATAGATTGCCCCTTCTCTCCCCCTCCCTTATAAATGGCCCCTTCTCCTCTCCCCCATCTTATAGATGGCCCCTTCTCCTCTCCCACCATCTTATAGATGGCCCCTTCTCTCCTCTTTCCCTTACAGATGGCCCCTTTTCCTCTCCACCCTTATAGATAGCCCCTTCTCTCCCCCTCCCTTATAGATGGCCCCTTCTCCTCCCCCTCCCCGTCTTATAGATTGCCCCTTTTCTCCCCCTCCCTTATAGATGGCCCCTTCTCTCCCCCTCCCTTATAGATGGCCCCTTTCCCCCTCCCCTCCCTTATAGATGCCCCCCTCTCTCCCCCCTCCCTTATAGACAGCCCCTTCACTCCCTGGCCCCTCCGGACACCCACCCCCACCCCCTGTACACAGCAGATAAAATAAAAATAAAAAAAACACGCTTGACAACCCGTCCCTCTCTTCTTCTTCCGCCTCCTTCTGGCCCCCGGATGATACGCGGCTGCCAGGGGTGTCCTGTCCTTTCCCCCGGCAGCAAGTGCATCAGAGAGCTCCCTTTGCACCGGGGCTGGGACTTTCGGCACAGGGAGCATCTCTTACGTGCGCTCCCTGTACTGGAAATCCCGGCTATAGCTGCACATAGAGCTCTAGAGCTCTATGATGTGCATACTGCTGGGAATAGGACGAGACACCCCGTCCTATTATAGGCCCCTCTCCCCCTATATTTCCCCCCTTATAGATGGCCCCCCTCTACCCCAATGTTGCCCCCTTATAGATGGCACCCTCTCCTCCTATGTTGCCCATTCTCCCCCTATGTTGTCCCCCTATAGATGGCCCCTTCTCTCTCCCCTCCCTTATAGATGGCCCCCTCGCGTCTCCCCGCCACTTAAAGATGGACCCCTCTTCCCCTATGTTACTCCTTTCTTCCCCTATGTTGTCCCCCCATAGATGGCCCCCTCTTCCCCTATGTTGCCCCCCTTATAGATGGCCCACTTCTACCCCTATGTTGCCCCCCCTTATAGATGGCGCCCTCTCACCTTATGTTGCCCCCTATAGATGGCCCCTTCTCTCCCCCCTCCCTTATAGATGGCCCCCTCTTCTCTCCCCGCCCCTTATAGATGGACCCCTCTCCCCCTATGTTGCCCCTTCTCCCCCTATCTCTCACCCCTCCCTAATAGATGGCCCCTTCTCCTCTCCCCCTTATAGATGGACCCCTCTCCCCCTATGTTGCCCCTTCTCCCCCTATCTCTCACCCCTCCCTAATAGATGGCCCCTTCTCCTCTCCCCCTTATAGATGGCCCCTTCTCCTCTCCCCTCCTCATAGATGGCCCCTTCTCCTTCCTCTCCCTCATAGATGGCCCCTTCTCTCCCACCTCACTTATAGATGGCTCCTTCTCCTCTCCCTGTTATAGATGGCCCCTTCTCCTCTCCCCCTTATAGATGGCCCCTTCTCTCCCCCCCTCCCTTATAGATCGCCCCTTCTTCTCTGCTTCCTTATAGATTGCCCCTTCTCTCCCCTCCCTTATAAATGGCCCCTTCTCCTCTCCCCCATCTTATAGATGCCCCCTTCTCCTCTCCCACCATCTTATAGATGGCCCCTTCTCTCCTCTTTCCCTTACAGATGGCCCCTTTTCCTCTCCACCCTTATAGATAGCCCCTTCTCTCCCCCTCCCTTATAGATGGCCCCTTCTCCTCCCCCCTCCCCGTCTTATAGATTGCCCCTTTTCTCCCCCCTCCCTTATAGATGGCCCCTTCTCTCCCCCTCCCTTATAGATGGCCCCTTTCCCCCTCCCCTCCCTTATAGATGCCCCCTCTCTCCCCCCTCCCTTATAGACAGCCCCTTCGCTCCCTGGCCCCTCCAGACACCCACCCCCACCCCCTGTACACAGCAGATAAAATAAAAATAAAAAAAACTCGCTTGACAACCCGTCCCTCTCTTCTTCTTCCGCCTCCTTCTGGCCCCCCGATGATACGCGGCTGCCAGGGGTGTCCTGTCCTTTCCCCCGGCAGCACGTGCATCAGAGAGCTCCCTGTGCACCGGGGCTGGGACTTTCGGCACAGGGAGCATCTCTTACGTGCGCTCCCTGTACTGGAAATCCCGGCCATAGCTGCACATAGAGCTCTATGATGTGCATGCTGCTGGGAATAGGACGGGACACCCCCGGCAGCCGCGCATCAGCTGGGGGCTGACTGGAGCGTTGTGGGCCGGCTGATCCCGTCCTTCTCCTGGCCCAGTGACTCCTTTTTCCTACGGTAGGGGAAAGGAGTCACCAGGTCACAAGGAGCACGGCCACCGGCCCTTCTGGCATTTGCCAGAAGTGCCCTATGGCCAGTCCGGCCCTGCCCTGTACACTGTCATATGGTTCACACACTCATTCCCCCATCTGGACAGACTCCATACACACTTCATACACTATACATGTGTTCCATATACCAACATATACACCATGTTTAAGCCCCACCAGCGCCACAAGGAACACCCACATTGAAGCAAGCCTCACCTATTTCTCATTGATCTTGGACTTGGTCTTGATCTTGGACCCATTGCACGTAAGGTTATGTATACATAACATTTGTGATGTTTGTTTAGCTTGTATACCAGGGGCATACACAGTAAGCTTATCAGTTCCCAGCTAGTTTACAATTTCCGTATAATAAATTGTAAATTTCATCAGCCCCTTCCCTTCAAGCAACATTCCCTGGCATAACCTCTTAATGTTATTTTACATGCATCTATTTGTAATATATTATTTTTGTGGTAGGAACATTGAATCTGTCTTCCCAAGGTGCGTGTAAGATAAATGCCCCAATCTAGAAGCCGCCCCTATCAGCATTGCTGTATCTCTAATGGTTAAAATGAAATAAATCTGCCCTGATTCCGAAGTGAGACGATGACAAGAATTGATTGCGATTATGCAAAAGGAATGTTTTGTTTGTCTTAAAATCATACTGCCGCTTCTCCTCCTCGCAATCACTCATCTGCGCTGCCACCACAAAAGAGCAAAGGAAAAATTACTTCTTTATTTGCCAGTCACTGCCCTCAAGTGGCCCTTGTAAGATCTGCAAGATGTATGATTAAAGGGCTCATTTATCAAGCTCGGCAGGGCACACAAAAGGCAGGAAAATGGCACTTGATGGATTTTTACTTTTTGGGGATTTTGAAGTGATTTATCAGAATGCATTGTGCTGCCCTCAAAAAGTATTTTTCTTCTCTATCTGCTGCTGACTTAAATTACCTCAATATATTCAATGTGTTGTAGTCCCAGCTCTGTGGGCAATGCAAAGTTTTTAACAGATAAATCAGCCCTGTGACAGGATCTAAGCTATCAAATCCAGTTCTATGATAGTAAAGGATTGATAAATACAGAATACAATGTTTTTGAATGAACCAGGTCACCTGGGAGTTATCTGGCAATAATAAATATAAAAAAAAAAATCATAGTAAATGGGGCTATATTTCAAGATGAATAGGAGCCTAAGGGTATGGGCACACTATGGAATTCTTGCGATTAACATCCCACAGATTCCATCGCTCGCCCCTGCACACTCCTGCTTAACTCTTCGCCCGTCCCATCTGCCCAAAAAATTGACATGTTAGTTTTTTGGAGAGACAAGCGGGAGCGCATGGGGGCAAGCAGTGAAATCCACAGGATGTTATCCGTAAGAATTCCATAGTGTGCACATACCCTAACTGTCTAATAGGAGCCAAGCTGTATACAGCTAATACGAGCCAAGATGTGTACAGCAAATAAGTGGCACATTGCTTTTCTAGTGCTGTTGCCACTTCAGTAAATAGGTGGGATCCTTTAGACAGACAAAAGATGTATGCCTCCAATGTCTATTAGGCTACTGAATTAAATGATGACCTGGTTTAATAACATAGTCACACAATACTCAGCTGGGAGGTATTTATGCTATGTGTGGCCAGCCAGTTGTTGTAATGTGAATTGCAGTCTAGTAAGAGTTTTGGTAGCATGTCATGAGAAACGCAGTAAGCCCTCATTATTAGATTGTCTTGGGTCCGACTCCCAGCACAACCGCTAGTCAACTTTTTGAAGGGGCCATGACATTTGTGGGAGTGCTACAACCTTTGAAGGGCAAAGTACAGGCCTGCAGCGTTGTCCTGTTTACTTGAATAAGGCAGTGCCTAGTACTGTGACCACAAATAGTATGATGATAAAATGACATGTAGGAGTAATAAAGGGGCTGCCACACCCTTCATCGACCCTTCATACAGCTGATCATCAGGAGTGACAGAATTCGGACCCCCGCCAGTCTAATCTTGATGACCTGAAGAAATCTGCAGAAAAGATCCAATGGACACATCCTTAGAGTCTTACATAATACTGTCCCCCACATTCATGACAGAACTATCTAAATGTTCTACCTATAAAATGATATTTAGTGCCTGATACCTAAGCCGAAGCTGTCTGAATGGGGTCAAGAAGATGTTTTTTTTTAATTATCTTTTTCTTTTGTTTTTTTAGATGACACCCCAGAGACATGCATCTATTCCAACTGGTCTCCTTGGTCTGCTTGCAGTTCTGCTACGTGTGAGAAAGGCAAAAGAATGAGACAGCGTATGCTGAAGGCACAGCTAGATCTCAGCGTTCCTTGTCCAGACACACAGGACTTTGAACCTTGTATGGGACCAGGATGCAGTGATGATGGTAACTTAGAGCTCAAAAGAATTCTATGAAAGGTTATGTCAGTTTAAATTCCTGTGACCATTGGGACAATTTTCTTCCAGATGTCTATATTCATGGTTGTTTTTTAAATATTGCAATCCCATGTCTGGGACTTTCATTATACCATAACCATTAATAACCATAACTGTCTCATAATATTGACTCGTGTCAAAAGATGTCATTGGTGGAGGTTTGTGTCTATGGTATGAAAGTCAATGGAAATATTCTAATATTTGACTTAGACTTAGACATCACCATCAACGTAAAGAGTCCCTGTCTCCTTAGTTGATCCAAAAGATCCCTCCACCAAGTCTGATTGTTTGGGCCTCTGTTACAGAATTTGCATTGGGACTCATGGTACTTTTTTAAACAAGCCAAAGTTGCATATTTTGTGCAAACATTAGTATAGAAAACTCCTGCTCTCCCTTGGCCACCAGTTTCGTTTTGATTTCTTTTAGATGCGTCCACATGTATGATGTCAGAGTGGATTATGTGGTCACCGTGTAGTGCTACCTGTGGCATGGGAATGAGATCCAGGGAACGTTATGTAAAGCAATTCCCAGAGGATGGATCTATTTGCAAAGTTCCAACAGAAGAAACAGAGAAGTGTATAGTCAATGAGGAATGTGGTAAGTCATATTTCAATATACATATTATGCTATTTACTAGTGATGAGCAAACATCCCGATGTTCGGTTCAGATCCCAAACATATAAGAAATTGATTGTGATCAGTTCATGTTCGTCGAACATTCATGAACAAATAACGAATATACAGTACAGCGTACACTTCGGTCTACCCACATGCGCACAGATTATCAGGTGCAAGCGTAAATTACGCCGCTGTGTACAGATTTTCTACGTTTTGGTCTAGAGTTACATTCACAAGTTCAAATATGTTAGAAAATTATTGTTATAACCGTTCCAATCATTGAACAAATTATTCTTGATAGGCGAACAGGAACAATTAGCGTCATGTTCGTACGAACATACGAACAATTACTAACACGTTTGCTCATCACTACTATTCACAAGGGTTTTCCTAAATAGAAATTCCTTTATAATATAACGAGTTAATCAAAGATTCTAATTGGAAAGATAATTATTCAATTTAGAAGACAAATGAAAGAGGTTATTCCATAAAAATTATGGTGTGTATTTCAACAACCAATGGGGACAAAAATTTTCCTATCATTCACATGCTACGGACAGAACCTTTTTAGATCTTGAACTTACCAGTGTACCAAATCATATTGTTATCACTAAGGCCCATAGAAAGCTGTTTGACATAAGACACAACTGTAGTACCACCGACAGTTTTGTACAGGAGTGTGGTGTGAGCTGAGATAGGCTACGATCGAGAGTTTACCCTGAATGGACTCTCAGTAGAGCACATAGTAGGGTTAATAAAAGGGACAGGTAGGATTTAATTCAGTGTCATGAAAAAAAGAACCGTAATGAACGACCAGCGAAGTCCACATTTGTGACTAAATACTGTATACTCCACAATTAATTCTCATCAAACAAATGTTAACATGCAATTTGTATATTCTGCAGGGAGATACTATTCTCAATGAAGTTTTGAGACTTGGCAGTGATATAATTCCCAATGTCAATATACTCTTCCTTGTAAAAAGTTCAGCAATAGTGGGCGATCCAAAGAGTTTGAGATAAAGATGTTTCTCAATTGCAATACCATCTTCTATATGTACGTGAGGATGAGGATTGTCAAACATATCTATGACATTAGACAGACAAGCACTAGGAGTCCATCAGAAGCCTCACCGCATTTTATTGCGAAACACAGCGGATCTACAGAATACTTACGTGCACATGATATAGACAGAGAGAGTTTTAGTGCCATCTAGGGGTGGAGACAGATGGTGTAGGTTGCAGGAGCATGAAGCTCTATGAATCTGCACTCACTTCTGCTGGTGGAGTCACTGTGTACATACGCTTCTTATGCTTTACTGATCCTAAATTATATTAAGGATCAGGCAATTAGCAATGAAGGACAGGGGGCAGTTCTGAAGCTAAGGAATTATGAATACAGCTCTGAACTACTACCTATGCTATAACTCAGGAACAATATGGGATAAATAATGCAATATATTTACAAGGAGGCCAATATCTAATCCAAATGATCAATCAAAGCTATTTCCTATAGGTAAATAGTTTTGATTACATCAAAATATATTGTACATTTTTTCTTTGCTTTATATTATTCACTGCACAGAGCCAAGCAGCTGTATCGTAACAGAGTGGGGTGAGTGGGAGGAATGCAGCGCCACCTGTGGTATGGGGATGAAAAAGCGACACAGAATGATCAAGATGACTCCGGCAGATGGGTCCATGTGTAAAGCAGAGACTTCTGAAGTGGAAAAGTGTATGATGCCTGAATGTCGTAAGTACAAACCATATTACTATTAAATCCATTGTCAAACTGGTTACTCTACACATTTTTTTTAAGGTTTGGTTCCCGTCAAAGTGGATCAGACGGAGCAAGAACCTATCAAGTTAAATTTTAGCAAAGGCATAGACACCTTAAAGACAGGCTCTGTGGCTACCATCTCAGTTTTTCTCTACAGGGGAAATGTATTGTCTGCAAACAGGGTCATGGAAATGCTATGGAGGGGAACATTGAAAAATCTGATTGATTGGAAAACACTGTGCCATAAAGGGGGGCATTTAATCTTTGCTATGAGACCACTTTCTTCTATGTATACCACTGACTGTAAGGAAATCAAAGCACCATAAAAATGTTTTAGTCAAATGCAAGAAGGAAAATCCATTTTCTAACTTGTATTGTGCTGTAATGACGCCACATCAAAGCCTTCTTTAAATGTACTTATGTTCATGTGAAGCCATTTGGGGGATGCCCCGATGAATATCTCCTCTCTGCAGGCTTTTCGCGACTCTCTTAATATCTGTTATAGACCATTTACTGTTCTTTTGTGGCCTCGGTCTGACCAGTCTAAGTGATCTCAATACGTTTCATCACAAAGTTTTTCATAGTGCCCTTTACAAACCACAGTGAATCATTATTACTAGCTTATGAAAAGATTCGAAAATGGCCCATTATCCTCGTGTTCTACAGAATGATGTATCAAACAAGTTGGCAGTGTAGTTAACTGGGAATATAAAAATTCATACAATGATGCTATTTCTGTGCTTAAAAGGTAAACACAAAATCATTGCCTATTATTGACGGAATCATTAAATGAAATGTAAGCACTATACTATACTATAAGGCGGGGGTCCCCAGCAGTGGCTCAGGGGCTGTCTGCTAGATTGGAAAAGCTTTATAGCAAACAGCTGACACACATTCCTACAGTCCAAGGCATTTACTGATGTCATTACGTGGCTGCAGCTCCGTTATACTGTGTTCTGATGATAGTACATGGTAACGCCATTTCCCTACTGATTTTGTGTATACCTGTTCTCCTGGCTTTGATCATTTAACTGAGCAGGAGTTTAAACTTTTGTCTGCTGATTTTGTTTGTGTTCTCTCCTGGCTTCTCACCTTCAGACTCAGGGGTGTAACTAGAAAGGCGTAGGCCCCATAGCAAACTTTTCATTGAGCCCCCATCCCACTGTGGGTAATCCCCCTGTTTGTTAGCTCTCTGCCCTGTAGACAGTATATGTTAGTGTCCTCTAAAATAAACATCACCCCTAGTATCCTACCCCTCAGTGCATAGTGTCCCCCATGGTAGGCATTTCCCTTGGTAGTATGAAGACAGATTAGAAGGCCCAGTGTATTGCAGGGATAGGCCTTATTCCCATATTCCGTGTTTCGGGGACAACACAGACGTTGAAGGCCTATAGTGAAATCCCCCCTGCCCCATTTCCAATATGATGCTAGAAGTGGGTAAATTTTTCCTCTGACTGCTGACTTGGTCCTGACAGGTTCACCTGGTGCTGACCCAGGTTGTGCTGACTCATGGTGCGTTTACACGAAACGATTATCGTACAAATTTGCGCGATAACGATCTAATTCGAACGATAATCGTACGTGTAAACGCAGCGAACGATCATACGACGAACGATACATCGCGCATTTTGATCTTTCAACATGTTATCAAATCGTCGTTCGTCATTCGCAAAAAATTCACAAATCGTTCCGTGTGAACAGTCGTTCGCCGATTTAACCAATGTGTGAGATAGGCTTAAGCATTCGCAATACGATCGCAAAACGAATTTTCCGTACGATATATCGTACCGTCTAAATGCTGCTCGTTATGAAAAAAAAAAAACGTTACTCCGACATCGTTAATCGTACGATCGGGCCAATTATCGTTACGTGTAAACGCAGCATCAGGCTAGACAATCATTCTATTCCCTGGCAGGGTTCCTGGGATTACTAAAGTTTTATTATACTATGAATCTGAATTACTCTTTGACTAAGTTATAGCTCCACATCTGCTAAAATGGCTGCCACTTGCCACCATGGTGTCCTATAAACTGTGAACATAACACAGTTTACTATAAAATTGATGTTATTTAGATATATATGTCTGTTTGTTTTTGGTGTACATACAATGTGCTGTTAAAAGGCATTTAGAGTAAAGCAATTGGACATTGAGATAAATGTAGCGAGTACTATGTATAAGAGTAGATATTCTACTGTCCAGGTTTTGTTTTGTTTTAGTATTTTTTATTCTTACCTGTATCCCACAGATACTATTCCATGTATGTTATCACCATGGTCTGAATGGAGTGACTGCAGTGTGACATGCGGCAAGGGAACCAGAACACGACAAAGGATGTTAAAATCACCAGCTGAACTTGGAGACTGCAATGAAGAGCTAAAACAAGTGGAAAAATGCATGCTCCCAGAATGTCGTATGTATAAAAAGAAAAGCTTTGTAAATGGTTGAGATCATTTTAATTTGTTACACGGTTCTGAATGAAAAAATGTTATATTGAGCCACACTATTAGACACCTTAATTTTATATAAAAGGCCAAGCTCATGATTTTCAGCTTCCCAACAGCATATAATATTTCCAATAAATAATTAATATGGTACATGTGAAAATTACATGACCTCTACCTCAGATTCCTATCCCCTAAGACTTTATCCAGGATAATCATGTGTCGGAAAAAGTAAATAGCTGTAAAAGAGTGTCTCTTGCTCTGCTGAACTTGACCTATACTTAATTCTGTGCCTGTTAGTTCCTCTCTTCTGTAAGCGCCCCTAATGTCCATTGTCTTCCTGGGTGTGTGTTTGCCTTCTAGTGTCCGCTGTCCTTCCTTCTGTACATGCCCCTAGTGTCCTCTGTCCTACCTTTTGTAGTGATCCCTAGTGTCCACTGCCTTCCCATATGTGTGTGCCCTATAATATCCACTGTCCTCCCTTCTTTATATGCCCCTAGTATCTGCTGTCCACCTTCCTGTACATGCCTTCTGTTATACTGAGCAGACAGTCACAGAATACATAATAACTAGTACAACCAGAGACAATAATGTCATAAATGACATGTAGAAAGGGTGAAAAGGGGTTCTCACACTCCTGTTTAGCATCCACCACTTTGTCTCCATGCCCATCCCCCCCATTCCTCACAGACTCTCTATGCTGTCCTCACGCTGCACATGTGCTGGATCGTTGAGACACGTGCAGTGTTCAGATAAGTGATGAATAGGAGAAAACCTGCCTGGGGCATTCCTAATGATGAAGAGGGTGGTAAGGAAGGATGGAGAGGTGTCACAGGCCTAGGGCAAAGACACTGTAGGCCATGACAATTTGACACAGGGCTGCAAGTTTAAGGGTAGCTTCACATGTACCGTATCGCAGTGGATTTGATGGTGTGGATCTGCAGCATATCCGTAGCAGATCTGATCTAAATACCTGAACACAGCATCAAATTTGCACCATACAATCCGCTGCAGATCCTGTACGTGTAAACACACCCTGAAAGTTGTTTTTTTTAGGACAATAACTGCATCACCTGCTGAAAAAAAAAACAAGACAGATCTTGGATTAAAAGCAGCTATCTGATGGTATAAGTGGTTTGGGGAGGGGGGGGGAGGTATTGTGGGTACAGAGTCACTCTGATATAAGCTTTATTCTAATAGGACACACAAAAAGTAATAGTTTTTAGTGAATGATGTCCTATTTTGAAGAAGTCTATTAAATGCTCTCTCTAGCTGTGATATTTCTCTGTTAGTATCTAACATCTACTTTACCTTCCAGCTATCAACTGTGAACTGACTGAATGGTCTCACTGGTCAGAATGTAACAAGTCATGTGGAAAAGGACATATGATCCGAACAAGAATGATCACATTGGAGCCACAGTTTGGAGGTGGCCTCTGTCCAGAAACCGTACAACGTAAAAAATGCAGAGTTCGAAAGTGCCAAAAAAATAACGGTGCTGAAAAGAGACGTCTTAAAGATGCCCGAGAGAAGAGGAGAAGTGAAAGGACGAATGAAGATACAGATGGTGAACAGTTTCCAGGTACATTAGAATGTTGTCCAGGTCTTACTTAATCATGAAAAGCGATGAGGCTGATAGTGCCCCCTCCCCTGATTGGCTGTGTATATATATAGTAATATTTCTGGTAACTAGTGGCATGGCAGGTAACCATGAGTCCCCTGGTAAAATTTACAACCATGCTCATAACATAAGAGCAGAGACTGAGGGCAATCAGAAGAATTTATGAGAATTTCAAGCAGGCACTGAGAAATACATATTGGTGTAGCTCTAGCTTGTAGTGCAGTGTCAGCGATCAGTTGAAGTCTGGGAAATTGCCAGATCCTCAGATGATCGCATCTTTTGACCATGCTTTAAAATGTGTCACTATCTGCCTGTGTAAATAAAAGGTATAAGTGTGACCGATAATGATTAAGGAAAACTGACAGCACAAATATGTATATATTAGTGCTGTCAGTTTCCAGATTGCAAGCTATGTCTTCTTACCATCAGCACTGCTTGTAATCCAACATCCTGTTTCCTGCCCCAGCCGTTTTTGTATCTTCAGGACGGGGGACTGGAGAGCTGGATGTTGAATCTCAAGCAATGTAGATGGTAAGTGTACACTGCTTGTATTCTGGAAACTGAGAGCATAAATATATACAATACATATCGGTGCTGTCAGTTTTCAGGGCTGCACAAATGATACAAGGATTGTTTGTACAGCCCTGCTACTTGATTTGTTGTGCCAGGTAAAGGCACTGCAAACATATTCCTATCTCAGTCTATTTTGGCCACCAGCGACTGACAAACCCTTGCATGTAAAAGCTGATTTGTGCTTAAAACGAATGTACTACCAGGTGCACTGCTGCTATTTTTTTAACCTAAATCAATCAGTGCTGGCATGTGAGTGAGGGTGCATGTATGTATGTATGTATGTATGTATGCATGCATGTATGTGTGAGTGAGGTTGCATGTATGAGTGAGTGAGGGTGCATGTATGTATGTATGTACAGTATGTATGTATGTATGTATGTGTGAATGAGGGTCCATGTATGTATGTGTGAGTGAGGGTGCATGTATGAGTAAGTGAGGGTGCATGTATGTATGTATGTATGTATGTATGTATGTATGTGTGTGTGTGTGTGTATGTGTGTAAGTGAGGGTGCATGTATGTATGTGTGTGTTAGTGAGGGTCCATGTATGTATGTATTTTTTTTTTTTTTTGGGGGGGGGGGGGTGATTTGCCTTCTTTGCCTAGGGCACCAGAACTCCTTGTCCCGGACCTGGAGAACCCCTTTAACTATGGTATGAGCAACTCACTAAGTCTAGCCTGAGTTCCTATCTATATGAAAGGTTATTTTTTAACAACATCAGATAGTAAGTATAAGAAGCACTTCCCATTATTGAATTCTGAACACATCCAAATATCATCATTGCCTGTTCATAACAACCGATTACCAAGGGTTTTAGAAGCCAGACCTGAAACAGTCAGGCAATGTCTTGCTAATACAGTCGAAATAGCTAGTTATGGTAGTTATGGTAACTGTCTACCATTACGAGGACATAGCGTGAAGTTACTGGGCCCCTATGCAAAATATGTAGTGCAGCCTCACTTATATTCTATTTGAAATTTTGGATTCTTTGCATTTGTGCCTTTGACCTCCATCGAGCACCAGAGTAGGCACCTCTGCACAACTAATGTTAATGAAATTGTAACACTACTACTTTTACTTTCAGTTTGCAAAATGAAGCCATGGACAGCGTGGACAGAATGCACCAAATTTTGTGGTGGTGGCATTCAGGAGAGGTTCATGACAGTGAAGAAGAGGTTCAAAAGTTCTCAGTTCACCAGCTGTAAAGACAAGAAGGAAATCCGAGCTTGTAACGTCCATCCATGTTAGCAAACACCTCACATGGGATACTCCCTAAGTTACTTGGAAAGTCAATCTTTATTAGATTTTTTATCATAGAATATATACAGTGCTTTTCATTTTGCAATGTACTTTGCTTACTATTCTTGCAGGTGCAAGAACTATATTTTCTAAATATTCACATGTAATAATAACTGAATCATCTGGTTAGATCAATAAATAATATCTTACATCTTGGTTGTTTAGCGAGAGAATATGACTCTGGACAATGTATCTTCCTAATTTCATCACGAACTATGATCTTAACAGTATGACATGCATGCAAGAAACAACACAACCCATAGGACAATCCGTTACCACCCCATGTCGTTTTCCACACTGCTAGACCAAACAGAAGGATACCAGAGATGGTCAATAGCAGATATCCAGCTGTACATCTGCAGTGTAAGAACAGGTTCATCTGGATGACTCCAAGCATGTTTGGTTACAAGTCATTCTAGATTATTTACCCCATGATGTATTATGTTGAATCTACAAAATTAAAATTGTCATTCGTTCATGTTAAAGAGCTAAACACACACAAGTATTTTTTTTTTTAAATGCAGTAAATAAAAAAAAGGTGTAGTTATTTTTGGATTTTATTTTTTAAACATTTGTGTTTAATTCTATTCTGTAGGTTAAAGGGGCCATCTGGTTTAGTAAACTCATTTTTAAGCATTAGTCCGTTTTGAATGAGGGGGTCTCCTACTCAAGACCCTCATAGCCAGTGCAGAAAGCAGAAAGATTGCCTAACCTCTGGAGGACCCAAAGTGATACAGTACACAGTCTGAATAGGTTCCTTGTCATGCATTATTAGCCCTGTGGTGGCGCTGTAAGGAAACAATTGGCTGTTAACAAGGTGAGGAAATATCAGAAGTAGGCAAGTTTGCTAAATTAATGTGTTTGCAAAAATATTCAACTTGATGAGTCCTACAAGTATAGATATGATACTGGCGCAATTCTGTTTTTTATATACTGTACAGTGTATGGTCATAGCTATGAAGGACTACATGAAGAACCACTCTAGTGTAACCATTCCAATACTTGATTATGGAAAATCCCCCCAAATTGTTGCTTGTTGGCATTAAATTCAATGTTAAATAAAAAAAGGAACAGGAGGCACATATAAAGATTCAAGTGCACACCAAAATAATGGAAAATATATAAGAAAATCTTTATTGACAGTTTAAAACACAGAAGGTTAAAAACATCTAAATACATGGCATGACAAGCAACACCCTGCAATATGGGGTTTGCACCCCACCAGACCGGGATAACTAATATGTCCAAAGCAGAGACCGGGTGTGTGAAGTACAAACAATGTAGAATAAACAAAGAAAATGCACATCAAGGGCCAGTTCACACTGAGCAAAACCACCGGAATTCCACTAAGGAACTCTAACTTACTAACTTACTAATAAAAATGTCTGCTTATACTGAGCCTAGGAGTTCTGTGGGTGGTCTCACTCAATGATTGACAGCCCTCACTGTATGAGCATGCATACATAGTAGCCAAGCACAGATTAGAATTAATCACTGGACTCATACGTGTTAAAAAATAGTAATTTAAATAAATAAAGCTATACTGAATGTTTTTCCCCCAAAGTATATATCTATTTGCTCAGCATCTCCTCCTCTATAACAAACCGACATAAAGCTTCATCATAGTCAACTACAAAATATAGAGTGATAATACATGCTAAAGGTTTAGTGTCTGTGGTTCTTAACAAAGTTATATATCCCTTCTTCATGCCTTGCGGGCAGATCAGTTTTAAAGGGAAACTATCAGCAGGTTGATGCATACTGTATTATTGCAGTCGTGTATCTCATTTTTTCCAGCACTGGTCTTTCTTTAGTCGGTCCCACCAGTTTCAATTTACATACTATTAAAGAAAAAAGTTACAATTCCTATCTTTTATTTGTCACATCTTTTAAATTCTGCTCATTAATATTCCCTGACTCCCTGCTCTTATTCCCTGACTATGAGAATGACTGGAAATGCCATCACATGACATCATGCTGTGGAAGCAACTCGTCATTAAAACTTCAACTTCAACTCCAAAAAGTTTACAGCTCTTAGCTGCATTATTAATCGTTTCCAAGGCAGTTGACATTAAAGTCCGACAAAATTTTTTATTAAAGTATTGTTTTGCCCCTAAAAGTTATACAAATCACCAATATACACTTATTACTGTAAATGCACATAAAGTGCTTTTTTTTCCTGCACTTACTAATGCATCAATTCTTCACTTCCTGGATAACATGGTGATGTCACGACCCGACTCCCAGAGCTGTTCGGGCTGTGGCTGCTGGAGAGGATGATGGCAGAGGGACACTGAGGAACACAGGAGGGACACTGAGCATCCCCCTGCTATCATCCAGTAGTATGCAGTAGTAAGTGCAGGGAAAATATATTGGTGATTTGTAGAACTTTTGGGGGGGAATTTAATACTTTAATAAAAATTTCCGCTGGACTTTTATCCTTCTCAAGTTGTATATACTAAATGTAAACAAAAAATGCAGTGTGAACTTGATTAAGTTTGTTAAAAAAGAAATCATAACAGGAGATGAGCGAACCGGGTTCGGGTTTGAGTCGATCCGAACCCGAACGTTTAGTATTTGATTAGCTGGGGCTGCTGAACTTGGATAAAGCTCTAAGGTTGTCTGGAAAACATGGATACAGCCAATAACTATATCCATGTTTTCCACATAGCCTTAGGGCTTTATCCAAGTTCAGCAGCCACCGCTAATCAAATGCCGAAAGTTCGGGTTCGGATCGACTCGAGCATGCTCGAGGTTCGCTCATCTCTAGTTCTAACCCATTAAAATAAGTATTGCAACCAATCTAAGTTGAACCAAGTCTATGGACCCAAAAGTAGCCACATAGTCTACCTCTATGATATGAGCATCGCACCCAAAAAAACCACAATCTCACCATTTTTCTCCTTAATTGGAAATGTCGCTTTAAAAAAATATTTTATATGTCCTAGATAGAGATGAGCGAACCAGGTTTGGGTTCGAGTCCATCCGAACCCGAACGATCGGCATTTGATTAGCGGTGGCTGCTGACCTTGAATAAAGCCCTAAGGCTATGTGGAAAACATGGATATAGTCATTGGCTGTATCCATGTTTTCCAGACAACCTTAGAGCTTTATCCAAGTTCAGCAGCCCCCACTAATCAAATGCCGATCATTCGGGTTCAGATGGACTCGAACCCGAACCCGGTTCGCTCATCTCTAGTCCTAGAGATTTACCAAATAACAAGTGTCTAACTGCACTAGAATGTCAGTCTAGTGAGGCATAGTTAGAACAGAAGGCCAGAGAACATAGCATAAAAGAATTCCAACAGCATCCATTTGTGTAAATCCTTGGTGAAGTTTATTCAGAAAGCCATATACATGTAAGCAAAATCAAAACTTCTGACATAAACATAGAACATAAAATAAAGTACAAGGTTTGACAGCATCCAAGGTAGTAAAATCACTTTATGACTTTATAGCATATTTGTGGTTCAGTTCAATGTATCTACCCAAAAGGGTCTTTTTCAACTCTTTTGATTCAAAACATTGCACAGTACTCAGCTATTCGACATTATACTATGAAACATTGAATTCATGTCCGTAGAACATGTCGAATGTTTTTTTTTTTTTAAGTGAGAGTTTAGTTGCAAGTTTAGGGCAATTTTCCAATTTTATTTATAAATAAAAATTGGGCGCACACACACACACCACAATTTTGTATATTCCATATCTATGGCAAGAATAATACAGTATGGAAATTAACCTTGCATCACTCTGGACAATGACAAGTAAAAAGGAAGATGTGAGAATGGGGCTGAATTGCAAACAGAGCCCATGCACAAGAGATGTACTGTTTCTGGGCAAAAAAAAAATCTATGTTTCTTCAGTCATAAAAACCCTTTCATTTATTCATGGTAGTAAAATGCAATGATTATTTATTTGGCCCATGTGTAAAATAACTTTAAATGTGCTATTTTATCCAATTCCTTTTCAATTAAGGGTGTTATCCTCAGATTACAGCTTAGCATCTATGATCGAAATATCTCATTGGTAGGATTCCTACTGATCATGAGAACAGGGGTCACGTGATCAACTGTCCTTCCACGTGCCAGTGATTAATAGAAATCCCAGCCACTGGACTCCTAATAAACAGATTATCACATATATATATTATTTTACCACTGATGCTATGGCCATGTGATGACATGGGGGTTTAACAAATATACATGCAGCTCTTCTGGTACACCAGCAGAAGAGATATATACAGTAATTTTTGCTCCGTTACAATTTCTATTTATCATTTCTACATAAACTTAGTAATATTTATGTTGAAAATATATACATTATTATTGTTCATCAAGCATATATGGGGTAGGACTGAGTGAAGTTGTATATGAGTTCATTAAAGGGAAACTATCAGCAGGTTTGCACATAGGAAGCCGTTAAACTGCATCTGTTGTTCATTCTGACGCTAATCTTCTTATTCTTCTGTGTGGCGCCAGTGTACGTCCCACCTGCCGACTTGTACATCTACAACTACAACTACTGCATTTATGAAACTGCTGATAGTTTCCCTTTAAACACATATTTTTGACAAAAAAGTTTAAGTTTCTAATTGGATGTAGATTATATTTATTACAACTAACAAAATGTATACGACTGACAAAAATCTCAACTGATTAGAAAAAGTCCTCTTTTTTTTTTACTGTTTTCATGAAGGTTTTACGAAGTGGAGAGCCATTTTTTCCCTATATTATTTATGCAAGTATTTCACTATATATGCAGCTGTAAACTTACGTTTTTAGGCTATGTTCACACTACGGATGAGACCGGCCGTTTCGTGACTCCGGCCGGGTCACGAAACAGCCGGTCTCAGCCCGGATCATCACGGCCGGTACTTAAGTACCGGCCGGATGATCTTTCCTCCTTGGAGCTCTGATGCGGGCGCATTAGCACGCGCCCGAATCAGAGCTTCCCATAGCCCACAGCCGCTCGCTTCACTGTGTGAACTGCCAGGTCCTTCTGCGGACGGAATTCATTGAATTCCGTCCGCAAATATTGGACCTGTCAGATGTTCCGGCGCCGCATGGGAACAGAGCGTATACGATGTGTGTACGCTCCGGCCGGGATCCCATAGCAAACAATGCTATGTTCCACCCCGCAAATCTATGGCTGTAGTTCTGCGGCGAGAATTACGGCCGTAGATTTACGTAGTGTGAACATAGCCTGAAATCTGAATTTTAAGGTTGGACAAATAAAAATTTGTAACTTTCTTATTTTAAAGCAATTTGCATAGAAAAGGAGACAAATTGTATAAATTAGGTATTAGTAGGAGGGTTCACAAACTTTAGATTGTATTATATGAAAAGCAACTCATTTACATGATCAACACCAATAAAGACATTAATATATTGATAGACAAAAATGTATTATAAGATTTATCTTGTGAGGGTTTTATGTGTTTTTTCCATCATGCAAAATACAGGCTTTTTTATTTTTACAATTTTTTTTTTTTACAATTTTTCTTTTCTCCATTGCAAATCATGCTGTTGTGTGAGTCTAATGGTTCTTATAACTGGTCAATAGAAGCCTATAATAATTTGCATTATGTATGGCTGAGTCAAAAAAAACTTGTATGTGCCTCTTAAGAATGTTGATTTTTTAGTTCTCAATTTTTTTCCCGTTTTTTGTCATTTTGCTGTGGAATTTTTGATAAATCTGTCATAAGTATATTTCCTACTAAAGTCTTGTGTATTGTTTTCTAGTTGTATGTCTAACACACTCTAATTTTGAAATAAAATACATCTTTACAAGAAAATCTATTTTTTCTTTGAGCACCATGTAATTCTTTCTTTTTTGTTATTAATATTATTTTTTCTATATACTCATTCTATATATTTCAAAAATTGCTACCATGTACCAGTAATAAAGGAGACGCATAAAGGGCCCATTCTAGTGCCATATGCATTAGCAGTTTCTGAGGCTGTAACCACAGTAGGTTCATTACTTAACTATTGGTAGAAAGTAATACCCTCACGATTCGATCATATCATCCATATACATTATACTAAGCTTCTACGAGTGTACTTATCACTGACAGTCAAACAGCTCCCAGGTCTGTCCAGTAACAGTGTCCTTTGGTGTACACCTTGAATCATACAGATATACAGTATAAGGCTATATTCACACAACATCAAAAATAGAGAAAAGGCAGACGCTTTTGCACTTTAAAATTACGTTAATTTTTGCCGTGATGTAACTGACTGCAATGCTATGTATTGAAGTCAATGGAAAGACAGACTTCCAATGCACACAATGTATTGAACAACGGACATTGTCTCCACGGACGTCAAAATAATGATCATGACAATTATTTTCTGACGTCTTTTGCAAACAGCGGACGTTTTTTATTAGTTGATCACACACAGTTTTTCTTTTGCCACCGTTCTTTCTCTGTTTTTACTATTAAATTCAATGGACATTTCAATTAAGCCACACCCAAGGGCCAATTAGTCCACCTAACTAGAATAACCAACATAAAACATTGTGTGAACATAGCCTAATAGTACGTGTGTTTAAAAAAATAAGTATTAAAAATGTAAGGGCTGTCTTGGTAGGTAAATTTATATGCAAATGGAAAGTGCATGTTTTTTTTTCTTTCCTTCTTTTTCCCCGCACAAATACATAAAAACTCTCCTGTTGGGATAACCCCCTTAATATAACAAAATAAGATTTTTTTTAGCTATATCATTAGGTAACTCCCTACGCAAAACCCCTATCATAAAGCTTTGGCATCAAGGCTGTATAGGAAATAAAAAGGATAAAAAAGACAAAAATTATAGTATTGCTTTGTTTTATGCATTCCTTTATTATAAATAAAATTCATATAAATTGTGTGCTATGGTATGTGTACCTGCTAATATACAGGTCCTGTTGATAGATGAGTGTTGAAAGGAAAAAAAAAAGTCTCGGGATTATGGGGGGTTTGTTTATTTATTTATTTTTAATTCTATGTATTCTGAAATATTTTAGACTTATGCCAGGCTTAAACCAGAACCATCAGAATTTGAATCCTACTGTCTGCTTGCTCTGTGGGGAAGGTGAAGATAGCATAAGTTCCGCCTAGAAAATATGGATAAAGGTCATGGTCTGTATCCCTGTTTTCCAGCTAAGACTCGGGCTGTCTCGACCTTCTCAACGGATCGGGAAGACAGCGGGATTCAAAAGCCGATGGTTCAAGTTCATACGAACCCGAGCCTCAGCCCGACTTGCTCATCTCTAGTTATGAGTAATCTGGTTGGTAAAGGGCCAGAGACCATTATTGCCTTGAAGGCCCAGACAATTTTGGTCTGCCTCATGTAAAAGGTACAGCTGTCCTGAATTATGCTCTGAAGTCTGGAAATGCAGTGATTCATTACAACACAGGCTATAAATAAAAGCACAGTAAGTATGTGAGTTGCCCCTGTATGTAGGATTCCCCTGTTGTGCGTCCAAATAGGTATAAAGTCCCTATGTCTCCAAATAGTAGTAATGTCTCCCGCTGTGCCTCCATATAGTAATAATGTCCCTGGCTGTGCCCTCCATATAGCAATAATTTCCCCCCTAATCTTATACTGTGTGCAGATGTGCTGTGTGTGGGTTAGCAGCACCTGCGGCAAGGAAAAGTACTTGCGCCCCCAATGCCTCTAGCACTGTAATTAACGCTTTAGTGGTGCTCGTGTAGCTGGAGTTAACCCCCCAGTGATGCACCTGGCAGCTGTAGTCCAACCCCCCCAGTGATGCCCCTGATGGCTGTAGTCAACCCCTAATGGTGTGCTGATAGCTGTAGTTCTCCCCCCCATCCCCTGTGGTGTGCCGATAGCTGTAGTTCTCCCCCCCCAATCCCCTTTGGTGTGCTGATAGCTGTAGTTCCCCCCCCCCAATCCCCTGTGGTGTGCTGATAGCTGTAGTCCCCCCCCCCCAATCCCTTGTGGTGTGCTGATAGCTGTAGTTCTCCCCCTCAATCCCCTGTGGTATGCTGATAGCTGTAGTCCCCCCCCCCAATCCCCTGTGGTGTGCTGATAGCTGTAGTTCTCCCCCTCAATCCCCTGTGGTATGCTGATAACTGTAGTCCCCCCCCCAATCCCCTGTGGTGTGCTGATAGCTGTAGTTCTCTCCCCCCCCCAATCCCCTGTGGTGTGCTGATAACTGTAGTCCCCCCCCCCCAATCCCCTGTGGTGTGCTGATAGCTGTAGTTCTCTCCCCCCCCCCCCCCAATCCCCTGTGGTGTGCTGATAGCTGTAGTAAAAAAAAAAAAAAAAAAAACAACACTTCACTTACCTTTTGTTGCTCCAGAGCTGGCCGAGCCCTCTGCCATCTTCTGCAGTGCATGTCTTCTCCGGCAGGCGGCGCACGATGAAATGACGTAATCGCGCACAGCCCGCCACAGAGAGGAGACGTGCGTCGCCTCACAGGAGCTCACAGGCACAGCGCTCTCCTGTGTCTAGCGGGAACCGGACACAGGAGAACGCTGTGTGCGCAGGCCGCATCAGATGTCGGGAGCCTGATGCGGCTCGTGGGAGTTTCCTCACCCCAACCCTGCCATAGATGCACCAGTCTGAACCCGGAACTCTGCTTCTGGGTTCGGGCTGGTGGGGCCCCAAAATGGTGGGGGACCTGGGTGCTCTCTCTTTAATTCGCCCTGCCAGTAGGCAGGGAATACTAGGAATACAAATAAACAGCCCTTTTAAGGGCTTCAAGGGGGCGTGGCCTGCAGCCGACTCGCATGGACGTCTGATTCTGAGCTCCGGCCTCACAGCGTCTACAAAGCGACATAGACCGCACATCCCCACGCAAAAACCACCCGACTGGAGAGGGGAAGGACTGCTGACAGCATCGGGATGCAGCGGGGCGAAAAAGATGGGGGGAAAACCCCTAAATCGAGCGAAACTCGGCACCCGGCAGGGAAACAAGATGGCGCCGGCTCCCGGATCAAAGACGGAGCTCCGGCACACGCAGCCACCAAGAAGCAGCAGCCTGCCTTCTTCAAAACCTCGCAAAGAAACACTGGGAATAAAAGTGTTAACAAACACGAGGTCTCTCCTACATCAGGAATCAAAGGTACACTTTTATTAAACAAATTCTCTGCTTTGGCGGGCACTAGCAGCAGAACGGAGGAAGAGGGGGAGGGACTAACTCCACAGCACAGCTCTGCAGCAGACAGGGAGAACAAGCGTCCCCATGACAAGCCCTATGGGCACAACTCGTCCTCTGATGATTCTCCCTCATCACAGAGCCCTGTGAAACAAAAACACAAGCCCTCTAATGATGTTATAGCTGATTCAGATCAAGACAGTGACAATGATGATTGCTTTGATGCTATACCAGCTAACGAATCACCAACCACGAACATGTCAATCAAACAAATGCTTTCTGCTATGAGAGACTCACTTGAACGCAAAATAGAAAAGCTCAATGGCCCTATACACTCAGCGATCCAAGACTTTGGACAACGTATAGACCATATTGAGCACAAGATGGATGACTTTTCTACGTCACACAATACGCTTACTGAGGCACATCAAGCACTAGAAACCGAGGTCCAGCAATTAAAATCTAAAGTGACAGACATGGAGGACCGTACAAGGAGGAATAACCTCAAATTTAGAGGCATTCCAGAAGCAATTGCTCCCTATGAACTGACACATTTTGTTCAACGGTTTCTTAAAGAAATGCTCCCAGATAGCACCCACAGAGACCTGATAATTGATAGGGCACACAGAGTCCCCCGCCCAAGACACTTATCATCAGATGTTCCACGAGATACTCTAGTGAGAGTACATTTCTTTCACATTAAAGAATCCTTCCTTGCAGCATGTAGAAAGAAAGAAGCAATACCAGAGAAATACAAAGATATATCAGTCTTCGCGGATTTTTCAGCAGCTACCTTACAATGGAGAAGATCACTGGGCCCCATTACATCTACACTTCGAGAGGAAAACATTATATACAAATGGGGGTACCCCAACCGCCTCTTAATTACAAGAAATGGATCCACATCCACTGTCTTCCAGTTAAAAGATGGCCTTCAATTGCTGGAGTCTTGGGACTTAGTTGCAGCATCATCTACCACCTCAACTAACCCCGGCCCTCTCCCACAGAGACTGCGACGTGACTGGCAATCCACCCCTAAACGCTAAGGTCATTCCACCGCCTAACATCAGAGGCCTGACATGACCTGAGTTTGTTTTAGTTCTCGCTCCAAGTCGAGTCGGTATTGGCTGAACTTTTCCACCCCTGGAAATAGAGAGCTAACCGGATGTTAGCTATTTTTCTTTTTCTTTTGTTTTTTGTGCCCCAACAAGGCACTTTTGTGTTTTTTTTTTGTTCATTTTGTGTTTGACATGTTGACATTTTGTTTTGCAGGCCTAGACTGGCAGACTACTGTAGCCAATGAAGTGACTCACATGTGTCGTCCTTTGGTGCATGGTACATCCCCAAAACAACATATCTATGGTAACTATAGATTCCTTCCCATAGCAACCTCCCCCACAAATCAATATGGTAATTAATTTTATATCATATAATGTAAGAGGTCTTAATTCCCCAATAAGGAGAAACTACTTGTGGTCTGAAGCCAAAAAACTTAATGGTGATGTCCTCTGTGTTCAAGAAACACACTTACTATCAAATGACGCATATAGAGTTAAAAATCTAGCATACCCAACTATTGTTCACTCACACTACAAAGCCAAAAATAGAGGAGTTTTGATCGCTTTTAGGAACACAGTTGCTCTCACTATCCATAGCCAAATATGCGACCCAGCGGGTAGATACATTCTGTTGGTATGCACCCTTAACAACGCTGCATTCACAATACTCAACGTATATGCCCCTAATGAAAAACAACTACCCTTTATTAGAAAAGTTCATAACCTACTGACTAAACACCAAAAAGGTCATGTGATCATATGCGGCGATTTCAATATAGTTCCAGATTTAAAAAGAGACTCTACATCCAGATCCACTAGAAATCTGCCTTCACTGGACAATTTTCTATGGGAACACGAAATCTATGATACATGGCGCGCTCTTCATGGGAATGAACTAGACTATACTTATTATTCCCAAGCGCATAACACCTATTCCAGGATTGATCTAGTGCTGGCTGATTTACCAACTTCCATGTGTATCACTAAAATTAATATTGAAACTAGAACGTGGTCAGACCACTGCCCAGTAACCTTCTCCATGTCCGAACAAACTAACACTCCAAAAACATTCCTCTGGAGATGTAACACCTTTCTAATCTCCCACTCCAAACATAAAGCCGAAGTTGAAAAAACTCTTAAAGAATATTTCATGCATAACGCCACAGGAGAGGTCAGGCCAGAGGTGGTTTGGAACGCCCACAAAGCTGTAGTTCGTGGCACCTTAATTAAATTAGGTTCAAAAGTCAAAAAAGAAAAAATGAAAACTATAACATCTCTCCTAGCGGACATAAAACGGCTGGAGATAGACCATAAACGCATACAATCTCACTCAGCCACAATGGAACTGAAAGCTTTACGTTCCAAACTACGTGCAACCATGGTAGCAGACTACGAATATAAATTTAGAAAACTTAAACGCATGTACTATTCACAAAGCAACAAAGCAGGTAAACTACTTGCACAAAGATTGAAAACACATCATACTAAGACGAGAATCCCCTTCCTAATTGACCCAACTTCCAAAAGTAAATTAATCACACCAAACGCCATAGCTGAATGTTTCCAAAAATTCTACACCCAATTATACAACCTGCGCGATGACCCTACCACCCCACAACCATCCTCAGACCAAATAGAGGCCTTTCTTGACTCCATGCAACTACCAAAAATCACCCCTGAACACCTAACACTACTCAACGCCCCTTTCTCCATACAAGAAGTGGAACAAATAGTCAAATCTTTGCCAGCACACAAGTCCCCTGGTCCTGATGGACTTACAAATTTATATTATCAATCCTTTTTCTCCTGTCTAGCCCCACACCTTTTAACCTTTTTCCAAACAATTAGGGACACAGGGAAATTCCCTGATGAAAATCAACGTGCCATAATAGTCACACTCCCCAAACCAGGCAAACCCACAGATGACCCTAAACAATATAGACCAATCTCACTACTAAATTGCGACCTAAAAATATATGCAAAATTACTAGCTAATAGGTTAGCAGATGTGTTGCCTGCCATCATTAACAGCGACCAATCTGGCTTCATCAAATCCCGTCAAGCATACGAAAATACAAGAAGGGTTGTGAGTGTGGTACACCACATATTTACAAAGAAAATTCCGGCAGTTTTAGTAGCCCTTGATGCTGAGAAAGCATTTGATAGAATAGCCTGGTCATATGCTTTTGCTGTTTTACGCCGCATAGGCCTTTCTGGCGATTTCTATAAGTGTGTGACTGCATTGTACTCTAACCCTTCTGCACAAATATTCACCAACGGTGCCTTGTCCTCTTCCTTTCCAATTACAAATGGGACAAGGCAAGGGTGCCCCCTTTCCCCTTTAATATTCATCCTTTCCATTGAACCCCTTGCACAACTCTTCCGCTCTGATGCCATGGTTGAGGGGGTCGACGTTGGAGGAGGCAAGCACACACTGTCACTATATGCTGACGATATCATCCTCATGCTTAGTAAACCTGCTTCATCCTTAAAGAGAGCCCTGCAAATTCTCCAAAAATTTGGCACTGTATCCTACTATAAATTAAATGCTTCAAAATCCGAAGTGCTGCCCATCAATGTTTCTCCTGCTGAACTATCTAAGATGAAATCGTCTTTCCAACTAGATTGGAGGGAGGATTCCATCAAGTATCTAGGCACAAAAATTACCAAAGATCCAAAATTACTATTCTCAAGCAACTATCCCCCCCTACTGGCCGAACTTAACCAACTAGCATCCCAAATGTCCAAGATCGAAACGTCCTGGATTGGCAGAGTAGCCGCTTTCAAAATGCTCCTGTTACCAAAGTTATTATACTTGTACCAGACCATGCCCATCTTCATACCCCAACACTTTTTTAAATCTATCCGAAAGCTCATTTCACAATATACATGGGCCGGGAAACCACCACGTATCGCCCAAAAAATTCTTATAAAACCAACATGTATGGGAGGCCTAGGCCTACCTGACCCATACCTATACTACCAAGCAACACTTATGAAACAACTTCAATCCTGGTGGACTAACTCTACTGACAAACCCTGGGTTCTGACTGAACGCAACATCAGTGGCACTGACCTAAAAGACCTCCTTATATCTCATATATGGAAAAGCCCACACCCTACCCCATCTTTATCCCCTCCAATGAAAGCGAGTATTAAATGCTGGACACTATGTCATGAGACACACGGTTCTCCATGTACCCTGACATCGTCTAAAATTCCCCTGTTGTCCCTTAAAGCTTTAATGCCTGCTTCGTCACAATCATACCTTCAAAATTGGCATGACAGAGGTGTCGTATCGGTGTCCCAACTATTCTCAGATGGTTTGATGCGGGACTTCTCCTCCCTCCAAACTATATACTCGATTCCAAAACAGGAATTTTTCCTATTTCTCCAGCTGCGACACCTTCTGACATCCCCTCCTCAACAACCAGTCAAATGGAATAAAACATTAATATCCCACCTGGATAGACCACTTAGAGGCCTTAAACCACTCTATAACCACATAGGAGGGTTTGACATGTTTGTTAAAGACGCTCCAATTTCCAAATGGGAAAACATGCTAGGAATGTCATACTCAACTTCCGAATGGAAACAGGCATTTCATTGGTCATTAAAATCTGTCATCAGCGCACAACAACGAGAAAACGCTCTCAAATGCCGACTACATTGGTACTTTACGCCACAACGTTTGCACACTATTTACCCAGCGATATCCGCCAATTGCTGGCGCAAATGTGGAAACGTAGGTACCCTGCTACATATACTATGGGACTGTCCATATCTAAAATTATTCTGGCATCAGATTTCAGATATTATATCTGAAATATTGCACAACAAGATTCAACTCACCCCAGCAATGGCAATCCTGGCACTAAACCTTTCTTGCATACCCCCCAAAGACAGACCCCTAACATGTAAAATTTTGACCTTGGCCCGACTGCTGATAACGAGGAAATGGAAATCTCGTGCACCACCACTAGCTTCTGAGGTCCTATCGGAAATACGCCAGATATATCTAATGGAAAAACATATTGCCTACGGCAGGGGAACATATCCTACCTTTATGAAACAATGGCAATCCTGGGAATCAAGTAAATACCATGCACCATCGGACACCTGACACAACAACTCTATAGTTATTTCTTATTGATCACTTCCACATTATACTGTTTGCCTGCAAACCATTAGAAGGTTGCTTTCCTTCTTCCTTTTTCTTTTTACTGGTTGTTTGTTGTTATGTTGATACTAAGGTTATATTAATTGTACAGCTTGAAAGACCTTTTAATTACAACTACTCTTACAAGGCCTATCAGGAATATGAACCCTCTACCTGGTTAACCCTCACTACTCCCCATGGCCTTGCAATACATGTAAGGTGATAACCTTAATAGACTTTCCAACTACGCATACCCCACAGATTTCCATATGAGCTGTACACATTTCTAATCATTTAATTTGTATACCTATATTGTATACCTATATTTTATATGTATAACCTGATGTATGCTTTGAAAATTTATATAAGAAAAAATCCTAAATAAAAACTTCTTTGAAACGTTAAGGGCTTCAAATAGTTTTTTAATAGTATTACTACAGACTGCTGGCTGGGACTTGCAGTGCTACTACCACGATTTCAGCAGCACACTGTGGTGATTGGCTGCTGGCAGAAAGGGGACATTAGGTGTTGCATACAGACCCCCTAAGAAGTGCTCAGTGTAATCTTTTTTTTATTTTGGGGCTGGTGGTGCTGCTGTACTACATAGTATTGCTGGGATTTGTAGTACACCTGCATAGAACTTCACTGCTCTTTGGTAGGGGGTGTCAGAGAGTGTGTATAGGTCCAGCCACTACCAGATTGTATCACACACACACACACACCCAAAACTAGTGGGTACTACATTGTATTGCTGGGATCTGTAGTACACCTGCATAGAACTTCACTGCTCATTGGAAAGGGCTGTCACAGAGTGTGTATAGGTCCAGCCACTACCAGATTGTATTGCACAGCCCCCCCAAAACTAGTGGGTACTACATTGTATTGCTGGGATTTGTACTACACCTGCATAGAACTTCACTGCTCATTGGAAGGGGGTATCACAGAGTGTGTATAGGTCCAGCCACTACCAGATTGTATCGCACAGCCCCCCAAAACTAGTGGGTACTACATTGTATTGCTGGGATTTGTAGTACACCTGCATAGAACTGCATTGCTCATTTTAAGGGGTATCACAGAGTGTGTATAGGTCCAGCCACTACCAGATTGTATCACACAGCCCCCAAAACTAGTGGGTACTACATTGTATTGCTGGGATTTGTAGTACACCTGCATAGAACTTCACTGCTCATTTGAAGGGGTATCACAAAGTGTGTATAGGTCCAGCCACTACCAGATTGTATCACACAGCCCCCAAAACTAGTGGGTACTACATTGTATTGCTGGGATTTGTACTACACCTGCATAGAACTTCACTGCTCATTTGAAGGGGTATCACAGAGTGTGTATAGGTCCAGCCACTACCAGATTGTATCACACAGCCCCCAAAACTAGTGGGTACTACATTGTATTGCTGGGATTTGTAGTACACCTGCATAGAACTTCACTGCTCATTGGAAGGGCCTGCATAGAACTTCACTGCTCATTGGAAGGGGGTGTCAGAGAGTGTGTACAGGTCTAGCCACTACCACATTTTATAGCACAGCCGCCCAAAACTAGTGGGTACTACACTGTATTGCTGGGATTTGTAGTACACCTGCATAGAACTTCACTGCTCATTGAAAGGGGGTATCACAGAGTGTGTATAGGTGCAGCCACTACTGGATTGTATCGCACAGCCCCCAAAACTAGTGGGTACTACATTGTATGATGGGATTTGTAGTACACCTGCATAGAACTTCACTGCTCATTTGAAGGGGTATCACAGAGTGTGTATAGGTCCAGCCACTACCAGATTGTATCACACAGCCCCCAAAACTAGTGGGTACTACATTGTATTGCTGGGATTTGTAGTACACCTGCATAGAACTTCACTGCTCATTGGAAGGGGGTGTCACAGAGTGTGTATAGGTCCAGCCACTACCGGATTGTATCGCACAGCCCCCCAAAACTAGTGTGTGCTACATTGTATTGCTGGGATTTGTAGTACACCTGCATAGAACTTCACTGCTCATTGGAAGGGGGTGTTAGAGAGTGTGTACAGGTCCAGCCACTACCAGATTTTACCGCACAGCCCCCCAAAACTAGTGGGTACTACACTGTATTGCTGAGATTTGTAGTACACCTGCATAGAACTTCACTGCTCATTGAAAGGGGGTATCACAGAGTGTGTATAGGTGCAGCCACTACTGGATTGTATTCCACAGACCCCCAAAACTAGTTACATAGTTACATAGTTAACTATGTAACTAGTTTTGGGGGTCTGTGGGATACAATCCAGTAGTGGCTGCACCTAAACACACTCTGTGATACCCCCTTTCAATTAGAAGTATTTTTCCTGATTTCTGTTTTTCATACGCAAGGCCTATCTAAGTTCACAACTGCTTGCACAGAGTAAAGGTGATGTCACAGAGTGTGTATAGGTCTAGCCACTACTTGATTGTATTCCATAGACCCCCAAAACTAGTGGGACCACAAGTATTTTTCCTGATTTCTGTATTTCATACGCAAGGTCTATCTGAGTTCACAACTGTTGCACAGAGAAAAGGTGGTGTCACAGAGTGTGTATAGGTGCAGCCACTAGCGGATTGTATCCCACAGCTACCAAGATTTTAGCAGCACACTGTGGTGATCGGCTGCTGGCTGAAAGGGGACAGTAGGTGTTGCATGCAGACCCCTAAGAAGTCCTCAGTACTATTATATAGTATATACCACCATCTTTCACAGGGCAATTAGCAGTGAGCTTTGATGTGACTGCACTGCATGGATGTGCCCGCATCAGAACTCAGTGGGCCGAAAGATCATCCAGCAGGTACTGCAGCCGGCCGGGATGATCTTTGCAGACAATGGCCTCTCTGTGACCCGGTCAGGTAATGGACCGGCCAGTCTCTTACGCTATGTGAACATGGTCTAAGGGTGAGAAGAAGGACTGCAGCCTCCTTTATGAATGTTACACCGATAGGACTTCAGACATCAAACCTCCACTTCAAACAACATAGGTGGTATCTGGCACTGGTCACACTGGTGATGGATTCAACAAGCAGTAGAGTGCTTCTCGATTAATAAGATGCCTGAATCTATTATGTTTAATCGCTGGTATATGTTCCAGGATAGTTAAAATTAAATTACTAAGATCATTATTATATTTAAAAAAAATGTGTTTTGACTCACCATGTAACAGATAGGCATTTCAGATATTTGCCCAATGTTTGTTAATGCGGGACCGCACGGTCTATATTGAAGTTTACAGTGGCATTCCAACATATATATTACAAAACTAGTGGAACAATCATGCTCAATGAATAAGAAAACTTTCACCAGTTACATTAGAAGAGAAATGGGATTTAAGTATTTTACAAATCCAAGAGCAGCACATACATACACATTCTAGCATTGAGCAAATACAGCTTTTTTTGTCTCGTGCTAGGCCATGTGAGGTTTAGGTCTAGTTCAACATACATTTTTTCACCAGTGAGGTAAACACAATCCAGGAACTTTCAGCAGCCTCGTCTGCCCTTTAAAGGGGTTATCCAGTGCTACAAAAACATGGCCACTTTTGCACCACTCTTCTCTCCAGATTGGGTGGGGTTTAAAACTCACTTCCATTGAAGTAAATGAAGCTTAATTGCAAACCACACCTGAACTGGAGACAACAGTGGTGCAAAAGTGGCCATGTGCAGTGCCCCAGAAAAGGCTGTCTGTTTCTCACTTTAAGTTTACTTTTATTACTATAGCCATGCCTGTCCTGGAAACTATATGCACTGCAACTGTTTCCTGTGTAGTCCCTATTACTCCCAGGTTCATGTGTATCTTGTGTGTATAACTCTGTGCAGTGGTATGCAAAGGCTGGTGATCACGTGACCGTGCCCCGTGACCATGGTTCCTCCAATGGCCGTCTAGCTTTGGCCAGGGGTACCATGTGACTTCCCCTTGCTGCGCAGTTCCGGCCTCTGCTCCCAAGCAAGGAGGTGGTGTGTGTGTGTCCCTCTTCACCTTGAGAAGAGTGGACTCGGTGCTCTGCTGTAGCTGTTCCTGGCTGTCCGCCTGCTCAAGTGCCTGGAGTATCCTCTCATCTGGGTGTCGTTCCTGCTATCTCCTCATCAACTCAAGATATTCACTGCAAGTACTCTAATCCACCCAGCCTCTCTATTCCTCTATCACTACTACTCCCATCATCTGGCACGCTTCACCTCAGCCTATGCAGCACCACCTTTGCTCTGTCTGTTCAAACCTGCTATATAACCAGTTGCATCCGGAAGAGACTGTTGCTACCAGTTACCTCAGTTACAATAGACTTGTAACCACCGCTGTTACTGAACCCTGGCATTGGTGTCCCTTATCTGGTGCCCCGACTAGGTACAGCGAAGAATCTCATGCCCAGTATCCCGCATAGTACCGCAGACCGGCCTACAGCTGTGCCACCCTCGTGCCAGAACCGTGACCAGGGCCGATTCTGGGGTCTCCGCCGCCTGAGGCAAACCGCAGGCGGCCGCCCCCTCACTAGCTCCTGACCCCCCCCCAGACCACAATGCGTACCCGGCACCCCCGTATACAAAGAACACCCCCCCCGCCCCCCTGCTCGCGCTCCAGCTCTGCATCCGCTCACCTGTCCTGCCGCAGCACTCCCGCCGCCAAAGCTCACCGCTGTCCCCTGCCGCGCTCCCGCGCCGTCAGTCAGCGGCTGTCATCGCCGCCATCCGCCGCCAACGATAACCGCTGTCCTAGCTCATCGCGGCCCCCGCTGACCCCGGGCACTCACGACTTGCTGGAGGACCATGAAAGCTGCTGACTTGACAGCGCGGCAGGGGACATCGGTGAGCGTTGGTGGCGGGACCGGACGGCTGCCGCAGGACAAGTGAGCGGCTGCAGGGCGGCTATCTGCCGCCCCCTGCATGGCCGCAGAATCTGCCGCCTAAAGCGGAATACTCATTCCGCCTCATGGCAGAAGCGGCCCTGACCGTGACAACTCTATACCCTGCAGCTGCCCCGGGTTCTGCCTGCTAGTAACACCTGCATTGCGGAGTGGCCCCCACATGTGGCTCGCACATGTCTTTGTAGCACTGGATAACCCCTTAAAAGCATGATCCTGAGAAAAAGTGGTGAAGCATGAGTCAGGATTTATTATTTACCACAAGGGATCTTAGCCACCTGACGGCAATAACACCAGATTAGTGATACACTGTCAGCAGCAGTACCTCTTCACGTGGATAATTTTTTCTAGATCTCTAGGATTGGGAGTTTAAGAGACTGTATTGTAATAGGTTGAAAGTATTTCAAGTCTCTCAGTATAAAATATCCATTGCTCCTCCTTCTCAACAACATCTACACCATCTTGGGAGCCCAGCAATCCACCAGCCAGTCACATTATCAGGATGCCCCCGGAAGGAAACATCCACTAAACCTACATCACTGGAGCCTCTCTGACAGGGACAGAGACAGTAACAGGATTTTTTCTTATGCAAGCAACTAACACAGTTATGCAGTGCTAAGCTCTCCTTAGGGGAGAGAAGCCACCTAGGATAACCCTAACCCATGCCAGGAACCTTTATAAAATGTGCAGGGCAGTTTCCTGACACTAGAGGAACTGACCCCAGCAGGACAAAGCTACCAGAGTAAAGGTCTACTTATCCTATTAATCTCAGAAACCTGCTACACCCAGATAACCGTTGGCTGGGGCTCGTGCTACCCACCTAGGATTGGTTTTATGCACCTAGGGGGCAGAAGGCAGTCAGACTATAGTCTATACATGAGTACGAGTATCATTTATCTCTTCTTATCTACACTCCTGTTACGGCAGAGCACATATTCTACATCAGGCAGGGCTCCTCTGGCAACTATCCTCTTCATTCTATGCAAAGCACCTTTTTCAACAAAGTACTTACTTCTACAAAGCACCTACTACTACAAAGCACTGGTTCTACTCTACTGTCAGCAACTACTTTCCCAGTGTCAAGATTGCCAATAACTGTATTCTGTGTACTGTTTACCTTCAACCTTGTTAAGTAAAGTGTTCTATTTTTATACTAAACAAACGGGACTCTGCCTCATCTATCTGCACCTGTACCCACACACAACACCATTTATCTTAGTTTTTTTTCCCCTTTCTCTGGGTGGCAGCACTGACATCCCAGTTGGGACTACTACCCCTCCAGGTTACCGTGACAAGTGCCCAGGGGACCCTCAACACTCCCGGAGGTTACCGACCATTTGGAGACAACAAACCGGTCAGATACCAGCATCACACCTGTATATCACAGAACTGGCGTCACGAGTAACATCACAGCACTGGCCAAGTACCACACCTTAATATCATCATGCTAGCTGCACTGGATTTTTCATGCCTCATTTGCCGTTGATTTCTTATAAGGAGCCGGAATGGGTCAGGGAGACAATATCTACCTGCTTCATTGTAAAAAGCAGCATCAACTTGGGAATAAAGGGAATTTCCCCTGGATTTCTGAGCTAGTGATTCCACTCTCAGGCTCCCGCCCTTAGGAGCAAGAACGACAGAAGAGCATGGGAAGCTGTAGTGGTCATGGACCCCAGGGAGTCTGGAAGTGTGAGTCTGGAATTATTAGTCTTCAGAAAAGGACCATCTTGAATATGAGCACTGGTTGGGCTTAAAATAGCCTTCCCCTAAAACTCCAAGACAGAGAGCATTCCCATATGGTGAGAACACTGAGTACTGGAACCACAAGTTTGTTTCTTTGAGTGTGTATCAGACTGTGGTGCACACTACAAGATGAGGTTTCCTCCAGATCTGTAGACTGTGAACTACGACTAAGTAGGTCCAAGGCTCTAATGACAAAACCCTAAGCTCTGGGTGCAGACAGCACAAATATTGCAACCAACTGTGTGGAACATAGAAATATGTTAGAACTGTTATACATGACACCATTGTCTGTTTATTGTGCAACTGCCAAGCCAAGGTGCCTCTTCTTAAGCAATACAAGAAAAGTTGTTGGGTGGACTGGAGTTGGTTCCAGCCATAGTTGAGAACATGGACTTATTTGCAGTTTAATGCAAATTTGTAAAAGTCATTTTGTTACACTATATAAAAAGGGGAAAAACCTGTACACATGACTAAACTTGTACTTCTTTTTTTACCTACTAACAATCAGAGGCCGATCTCCTTCCATGATGTAGTCATTGGTATTGGTGCTAAGAGAAAAAAAAACACCTTTAACACCAATTACATACACACCTTATTTCTTCATTCCTGGTACTTATGTAATGCTAGCATATTCTGCTGCACTGTACCCATTACCCATATGGAGCTACTGTCATCACCCCAATTGGGCTCACAGTTTAGGTTTCCTTTACCATATAAGTTTGAAATTGACCATTGGACCACACATTCAGCCACGGCACAGGACTCCCAAAAGAACTCCAAGGACCTCACAAGTATCTTTCTTGGACGTTTGTTCAAACTAGGCTTAAAAATGAGTGACGTGTTTCGTTGGGGGACTGACACCTTTATCACGCTCCTATATACAATAACATAAATTACTCAATAATACACAGATAGTTCCACCCAAGAGCAGACAAACATGCTCTATATAACTAAGAAATTACAGTACATATAATGAATAATAACCTCATCATGCAACACTGAACCAAACTGAATGGCATAGACATTCAGATTACAGATAGCCTTGACTTGGTTAGCCAATATCAGGTCAGTTATAACATGTCAATAAAAGTACAAAAATTTTTAACATCCAATCTGACCTCGACTGTGTTTCAGACTATGTGATCTATCTTCTTGAGTGTGAGTGTGGCCTCCAGTATGTTGGGAGGCCAACAAAAACCGGCCGCAGATTCAACACGAATCCTCATTTCACCAAACTCAGTGTGTCGAGGCACCTACTTGAATTTCACCACGGTGACTTCAGCTGTATTAAATTGACACCCATAGAACAGGTCCCAATGATGGAGGCCAATAGATAAAAACGGCTAATAGACGAGAAGCCTTTTGGATATTTAAGCCTAAAACACTTATGACAGAAGACCTAAATGAAGCACTAGAATCTAGAATATGAGTGTTTATTGTACTGTTGGACATTGGGCATATGTTAGAAATTTGTTTTGTTTTTTTAAATATTTTTTTTTATAGATTTCTTTTATGTAGTGTACTATTTTCAGTGCATCTTACATTGTTTTTTTTAATCATGTACTTACCAGCATTATTTTATCAATGTATAATGAGGTAGTCACAATTCATTTACATACATCATGCTGTATGGGCAGCAACAATTCATTTGGATGTACATGTACAGAGAATGAATTTTATTCAGTAAGCTTCACTTCAGCAGGCCACTATTATATTCCAGCAGGCCATTTAATTTTTTATATTTACTTCAGAGGTAAAGATATTTTAACTGCATACATCATCCATATAATTTATATACACATTTTATAATCTTATATTTTCACACATCTCACTTGCAGCAAATTCTATCAACATTGCAGCAAATTCTATCAACATTCCAGCTGGCCATCCAATGTAAATACATATACATTCCTCCACATTCTACCCCTGCCCGCTATAGGGCCTGGTCCTGAGAGGGTTAAGAGCTCCTGATGTGAGTCAGGTGATGTGAGTCAGGTGATGTCAGGGGAAGTGATGTCATGGGGCTGCTGCTGCTGCTGCTGTCAGAGCAGGACTTGGCGTTTTGCAGTGGGGAGGTAAGTTGCTGGCATATTGCTACATGTGGTTTACAACTGATCTGACACACAGCATTTTTGGTATTTATTATGTTTAGTATGTTATAGCTGATAAGACACTTAGGAACTGACAACTGAGTTATATATGTGTATTAAGGCTACTTAATTGGTTTCTCTTTTGGACATCTAGGGGGAGATTTATCAAATGGTGTAAAATTTAGACTGGTACAAACTGGCCACAGCACCCAATTACAGCTCTGGTGAAAGGAAAGAAGAGCTGTGATTGGTCGCTGTGGCCAGTTTCACCAGTCTTAATTTTACACCCTTTGATAAATCTCCCCCCTAGTGTACATTGTGTTATTGTATATAGGAGCTTGATAAAGGTGTCAGTCCGACACCAAAACGCGCCGCTCATTTTTAAGCCTAGAGTGAATAAACGTCCAAGAAAGATACACGTGAGGTCTTTGGAGTTCTCTTGGGAGTCCTGCGCTGTGGCTGTGTGTATGCTAGAAATGGTCAATTCCAAACTGCATTTTCGTGCATAAGGAAAGGTGCCGGGAGCAAAGAACCAGAGGCCAGGCAGCGGACTGATTTAGCATAAACTCCTGGATTTAGCATGAACGTGCTGATATATTTTCTATAAATTTTTATACCTCTCTGCATGTGTCTTAGGGGCCAGATACCCACGGATAAATATTTCTGACATGTCACTGTGACTGCAAAAAAAGTTATCTATGTCTCTATATATTTCATTGTATTCTGAAATAGTACCACTAGATGGCAGTAGAAACTAAAATATAAGCAATTCTACATAAATGTGCCCAAACTTACTATGCACTTGGGAAGGATAAATTGTATCTTTTCCTGCTGGGTCCTCACCAACTAGAACTGGGTGAAGCATAGGCCTCACCACTGATTGTAGCCTATGACAATATATTATCAGTAACCTCAATTTATCTCAAAATATATCTTCCAAACGTAGCAGAAGCTGAAAATTAGGAGTCAGGGTGCCAAACATTGTTGCAACCATTGAAAACCCTGTGTCTCTCTATAGTGTACGTCTGTCAGCATCGCTTTCCCAGCTCCTCCTGTCCAACAGCTGAAAGATACCTGAACACTAAGGGCACCTCAGATAAAGTAATTCTGTATTGTATAACTTTATATTTTAAGGAAAATTAAGAACACTAAATAAACTGTCTATCTATTGCAGCTTAAAGAAAATACAGATGGTGCAGTACTAATGAAGGTGTGTGGCAATACAGGAGAGAAAAGAGCGCTGCACCTCACACCTATGGCTGACACTAGTGCCTCTCGGCTGCATAAAAAACATCAGAATTTTGTGTATGAATTGATCAAGCCACACTGCCCCATGTACCGCGTGCAGGTATCTGATACACATGGGTCCCTACACTAAGTCCACACTGTGCCGGTCAGTGACCACCACCCCCGCAGGCGTGCACAGTCAGGGAAGGGGGGCAATGGAACGGCCCTGCGACCCCCATATCACAGGGCCAGACCCAAAAATGCCACGCCAGAACCCGGCCAGCACCGCCGGCGGAGAAGGTCGCCCCCAAGCAGCACAAGTCTGGATGAAGTATTGCGCTCACCATAGCTACTGCAGATAGAATGGGACAAACAGGAGGGATTAAAAGCACGTGCACTCAGGTGTCTCCTGCTGATTGCGGTCATGAGTCTTACCAGGACGAGTGCAAAACACAAAGAAAGAAAGAAAGAAAGAAAGAAAGAAAGAAAGAAAGAAAGAAAGAAAGAAAGAAAGAAAGAAAGAAAGAAAGAAAAATGCAATACAGGAGAAAAAAAAGCGCTGCACCTCACACCTACGGCTGACACTAGTGCCTCTCGGCTGCATAAAAAACATCAGAATTTTGTGTATGAATTGCCGAGAGGCACTGGTGTAAGCCATAGGTGTGAGGTGCAGCGCTCTTTTCTCTCCTGTATTGCATCTCCTATCTATCTATCTATCTATCTATCTATACTGAGATAGTCAGAAACTTTTAGTATCACTTCCTTTTTATTTTTGATTATAATCACTGAAGAATGGGAAGTTGTAAAATATACCTTTTATTTCTTTTCATTTAAAATGTGCCAAGAAAAAATGCATATTCATAAAGAAAAAACAAAACACAAAAATATCCTCAATAAGAGGCAAATCAAAAAAACAACAAAAGTTCAAATGTGCTTAAGACTCTTCACGGCCAACATCTCGCTGCCACTAAATTGTTATAAGCTCTCACTTAGTGTCTTTATTGCATCACTATTATTGCACTTATATGATTGTATTATTCCACTAGTAGTTATTGCACTTTTTTTGTTTTCATTTATTGCACATAACCACTTTTTTTATTATTGCAACTATTCAATACGGTGCATAGTCCATCTCTTATGCCTTGCATGATTAGTACTTCTAAAAAAATGCAGACATTCCACAAAAATAAAGAATTAAAAAGACTTCCCTTTTTGTTTTCATTGGGGTCCATTCAGATTGTTCTGTTGGTAGCCCTACGCGTTTCCTTAGCGATAAATCCTCAGGGGCTCGTTTCGCTTACTTCTTGATGGAATTGCTTACATGTGAACAGCTCTGATGTTGGCCGCACACTAACTCCTGTCTTCCAGCCTCCTTTTATACTGTCCATGATCCAACCCTCCTTTTGATGGACGCAGTCCTCAACCAATCAGAGGTCACACACCGCACTCGTCAGTGTGGACACACCTGGGAGAGGATCTTGTTACGTCCGGGGTCCCGGTCATGTGACTGTCACGTGTTCTTTGTCATGTGATTTCACCCTGGAACGCATTATGCGTTCCAAGTTCCGCTTACGACTTCCATGTCTTTTTTGGAGTTTGATATGATTAGTAATGAGGTAAGGTATTTCTGATATTCTACATGATTAGAAACAAGATGATTCACATTATTACACAGCACTTCCAAAATCCATCATTAATGTATATAGTGTTTGGTATATCGGAGCTCTCCTATACAGATCTCACTTAAAACACATATATGATATAAAATCATTCAGGCCTTCTGGTTTGACTGTATTTAGTCTAAAAGTCCATTGGGCTTCTTTTTGCAACAACAGTTTATTGAAGTTTCCTAAACGTCTCGTCCGCTCAATCACTTCCAGTACCTGACACTTCAGACCATCCACTTTTCCACCATGTTCTTCTGTGAAGTGTAGTGCAACTGGCGTTTCTCTTTTGTTTTTTATGTCACCAATGTGCTCACTCAGCCTTTTCCTTAGAGATCTGAATGTCTTCCCCACATACCCCTTTGGACATGGGCATGTGAGTAAATAGACTACTCCTTCAGTTGAGCAATTAGCAAAGTTTTTCATTGCAAAAGTTTCACCCGTCGAAGTGCTTGAGAATGTTTTACTCTGACTGACAAATTTACACATAGTGCAGTGTCCGCACTTCAAGGTTCCTTTCACTTTTTCTTCATTTCTTCTTCTTTTTTCTTCATTATCTTTTGCAGGTAGATAACTGTGAACCAGCCTGTCTCTTATATTTCTCCCTCTCCTGTACGTTATCTGCGGATACTCAGGGATGAGGTGAGAAATTATTCTGTCAGATTTTAGTAGTGGCCAGTATCTTGCCAGTATCTGTCTGACCTGAACCGATTTTTCATCATACGTTCCCACAATTCTTATAGCTGCCTCCTGATTTCTTTCTTCCTTCCTTTTGGATGACAGCAACTCATTTCTATCCTTAGCTCCTTCCAATATGCTGTACGTAGCCCTTTTTTGGGGTACCCCCTCCTAAGTAATCTGTTTTTTAGCTCCCCTGCCTTTTCTTTGAACTCAGCCACCGTGGAGCAGTTACGCCTTACGCGCAAATACTGCCCCACCGGTATGCCAGTCTTCAGAGACTTGGGGTGACAGCTGTCCCATTGAAGTATGGAGTTCGTGGCCGTTTCCTTTCTGTAGACCGTGCTTAGGAGGGCTCCTCCTTCACCAATCCATATTTTCAAGTCCAGGAAAATCACCTCTTTTTCACTAATAGTTTGGGTGAATCTTAATCCCAGTTGATTAACGTTAAGTCGTTCCACGAATTGAGTGAATTTCTCCGCTGTGGACGTCAAATTATTAGGATGTCGTCTATAAACCTTAACCAAAGGCCTATATGACATGACCATTCCAGCATTTCCTCTCCGAAGACAACCCGATCCTCCCAGCAGCCAAGGTACAGATTTGCATAAGTGGGGGCACACGGGCTCCCCATAGCTGTACCCCGCTGCTGGTGGAACAGTTCGTCTCTGAAGAGGAAATAATTGCTGGTAAGTATAAAGTCCAATAGTTCACAGACAAACTCATTATGGGCCATGTATTGCGTGCCTCTAGAACTCAGGAAAAACTGGACAGCTTGCTTTCCCCCTTCGTGTGGGATGGAGGAGTACAATGCCTCAACATCCAGTGAGGCCAGAAATACTCCTCCATCAACTTGTACTCCCTCTATTCTCTTGAGTACATCGGTAGTGTCCCTCACATAAGAAGGCAATGATTCCACAAACGGTCTCAGTATAACATCCACATACTGGCTTGCATTCTGGGTGACATTGTCTATCCCCGCCACTATGGGACGTCCTCTCAGGGGGGGGTACCCTTTATGAATTTTTGGAATGCTATAAAAGCTTGCAATTCTGGGGTTATCGCATCTCAGGTATTTATATTCATTTTCATCAATCAGTTTTTTATATTTAGCCTGGTCTAATATAGAAATGAGTTTTTCTTTATACATGGCTGTAGGATCAGATTTTAGATGTTTATAACAATTTTTATCTTTTAACAGATTGAGGCACATAGCGTCATATTCCTCCCTGGTCATCAACACAATATTGCCCCCTTTGTCCGAGGGCTTGATGACCAGGGAGGAATCACGCTCTAATGTCACAAGAGCCTCCCTTTCAGCCACAGTCAGATTTTGTGTTTTCACAGTTTTTTCTTCAAGTTCTCTTAGTTCTTTTGTTACCACCTCCACAAACGCATCAATGTAACCGTAGTCACCAATTGGTGGTGTTTTTACATTTGTGGGTTTGAGATTAGTAAAGGGACCTTCGCCTTCTTGTCTGTTAGCAGAATCCGTTAACTCCATCATATCTCTGTATACATTTATGTCTTCCTCAGCCAAGCCAAGTTCCAAACTCATTTTATTATTTTTTACTTCAAAGTATCTCTTCCATTTTAGATTCCTCGAGAACATATTAAGATCTTTAACCCACATGAAGGCGTTATATTTATTTGTGGGAACAAAGGATAATCCTTTGGCAAGTACTTGCATTTCTGTGTCTGTCAATGTCTTAGTTGTTAGATTTATTATCTGTAATGAGTCTGTGCTTTTTTGTTGTTGTTTTATTATTTGCGTTCCCTCAGAACATAATGGGACATCGATGGAGTTCCTTCTAAAAAACCCCGTCCCCTTCCTCTACCACGGCCCCGAGGTCGACCTCTTCCAGCACCTCTTCCTCTTATATCTATCTATCTATCTAATGTGAAATAGTCTGCAGCACTCCCAATGGTACGTGCAAAAAGTGGTTTATTCCATCAAAACAATAAATTCACAACATGTGAGTAAATGCGGCGTGTGCAAACGCATTTGCACACGCCGCATTTACTCACATGTTGTGAATTTATTGTTTTGATGGAATAAACCACTTTTTGCACGTACCATTGGGAGTGCTGCAGACTATTTCACATTGGATTTATCAGCCCTTGGTCAAGGCAATCTGCTGGCACCAGTATAACAGGACTTTGTGCTGTGCTGCTTGATTATACTATCTGTATCTATCTATCTATCTATCTATCTATCTATCTATCTATCTATCTATCTATCTATTTTCCTAAATTCTTTTAATACTCCATTCACAAACTAGAACAATAATAAATCAGTTGTAATTCCAACTACTACCAGCAGAGTGCACTGTGAGATGAAGGATACTCTTTAATCACTTTATAGGAACATAAAAGAAGAGATAAGAGGAGATTGAGTAGATAATGTAAACATATGACCAAATGCTTCGGTTTTTTACATTTCTTTATCAGATGTTTAGCGCTAGTAGATAACCAAGTCCTGTTGTAACATTTAGATGCTTTATACAAGTTGGACCCATTAACCTCAGACGTGTACTGTATAATAAGTCCAGTATAAGGTAATGCAGTGCATGTACTGTTTACTCACTTTTTAAAGGTTATTCAAGATTCTAAATGACCCCTTTTAAATATTCATCCTCTCAAGACTGGATGGTAGGAAGCACAGCTGTATCTGTACATGTGAAATACTTGTACAGATTTCGGTACACATTGAGGCTAGGTTCACATAACGTTTTTTTTTTTTAAAGAACGGACGCAGATTGCAATGGCCCTAGCGTCTGTTCTCTACTGCAGAAGTGGCATTGCATTGAAGTCAATGCAATGCCGCCCGCTGTGTTCACACATTGTTATTCTAACGCCCGTTCTTCACTGAACAGCGTCCGGAAACATCAGCTGTTCACACAATGCAATGTGCAGCGGCGGCCATACATTGCATTGAAGTGAATGGCTAATTGATTTGCGGGTGCCCGCAAATCAATTATGAAAAAAGAACGTTCCTGCAGCCGATACAGAGGTATCGGCTGCAGGAACGGCTGAGTGCAGCCCGGCGGCCAGCTGTTTAACAGCTGTTAAACGATGTGAGAACATAGCCTGAGGGTGCGTTCACACGTAATCGATCCGCAGCGGATTTCTCGCTGCCAATTCGCAATTCCCTGCCCTGTACACTTATGGGCAGACAAACTCGTAGCGGGATGGAGATCCCGCTGTGAGTATGTCAGCAGCCCGCCCTATTAACCCCCCCACCGCCGGAGCATATACATTACCTTCTCCACGCTGTGGCTTGCTTCAGGGGTTCCCGACACGTCCTGCTCGGCCAATCAGTGCGCTGCCCCGCCGCAGCGCACTGATTGGCTGAGAGGGACGTGAAGACGCCGGGAGCCCCGAAGCAAGCCATAGCGGGGAGCAGGTGATGTATACACTCCGGCGGCAGGGGGATTAACAGGGCAACTAAAACTTAACCTTTATTCTTATCAATAAAGCCCATTAGTATGGACACTACAGCGATACCAGCCACGTTCATCATAGTGGAGCAGAGTCCATCATGACCACGGACATCAGTTATCTTTCCTCTATTGGGTCTCCTGACGATTTAAGGAAATGAATCGCGTTGAGACCACTTCTGTAGGGGGACAGATGAGTATATATCTATGTTACATCTGCCTCTCTTATTAGTTATTTAGTCCATTTTTTGCCAGCAGCGAAGTGTACACGCAGCCCCAATCACCAAGATATCACGGGTGAGCCCGGGCTGTCTGGAAGCGGGGCCTGGAGAGCATATTAGGCTGCACAATCTCTGGGACACGGCAGTTTACCGTATCAGTGAGAACTGTGATTTATTTGTGTATATCTGAGAATCATGATCTATTTGTCTATCATTGATAATCGCGGTTAATTTGTCTAGCCTGAGGTGACTGCAGGTGTACCCTTCCAGTGTCGGACTGAGTATTCCCCCCTTTGGAGTGGATAACTATAGGACATCATTGGTAGCCACTACATGTATGGGAGCTATCAGCGATACTGGATAAGGGTATTCAGCAATGTACTGTGCTGTAATTAATGCATGTTTATTATCTATTTATACCTAGGATTTTGGGAATATAACTGCCTAATCAACGGCTTACAGTACATATCGAGTAACATCTAGGTACACATATATCACACTGGGGTACTCTAAGATATCTATCCCTACAGCGTCACTATCTGAATCGTGATTAATTGACTGGGTACTGCATCACTAAGTGCGTATGCATTATCAGAGACATAAAAGTCTGCCACTTTTTGTTACATCAGGTGGCAGACTGGTTGAGGATGTTTATTAATAACATCGGTTGTGTGCTATATACCTAGTATAGGAATTCTACCTCACTAGTACACACAGCCAGATAGGATACTTGGCCTAGTGAGATAGTTCCCTTCAGAATTAGCAGGTTATACTAGGAGCCAGGGATTAGGTTCCTGTGCGGGGCCGTACTTTTAAGGGAGAGCAAAGGACTTATAGCCTAGGGCAATACAGACCCCTTTATCTACGTCTACTTATCGTGTTCCGAGCGTAGGTACATTGCCTCTTCTATTATCTAGTGCTGGCAAAGTGGCTTTTTTTACTAAGCGTTCATCTGGGTTTGATGACGCTACTTTGTATTTTGTAATTATCACTGTGTATATTGTTTAGGTAAGGGATTTTTTATTGATAAGAATAAAGGTTAAGTTTTAGTTTTAGTCTGTGATCCTATTGGTTTAAGCTAGACGATTTATCCTTTTCTGTGAATTCTTGGATTAACAGGGCAGCTGCTGACATACTCACAGCGGGATGTCGAGTTTACAGGGCCGGGATCCGCAGCGGATCTCGCTGTAAATTTGCAGCGAGATATCCACTGCGGATCCGTTAGGTGTGAACACACCCTGATGGAGATTTTTCAAACATGGTGTAAAGTAGAATTGGCTTAGTTGCCTCTAGCAACCAATCAGATTCCACCTCTCATTTTCCAAAGAATCTGTGATGAATGAAAGGTGGAATCTGATTGGTTGCTAGGGGCAACTGAGCCAATTCTACTTTACACCAGTTTGATAAATCTCCCCCATTGTTTTCAATTTGTACATACAACGTTTTTGTAGCCATACCTGAGCTAATTTTATTGCTGAGCTAATTCTACACTTTACAGATACCGTGAGATCCCCAACTGTCCGGACAGACGGCAATAAAGAGGGCGGCACATTTTCTTTCCAGCAGAGCTAGTCTAATACAAAAATGTTTCAGGATTGCATTGATCCCTTTCTCAAGCATCTCACCTGGTAAGACAGTTGAGAAAGGGATCGGTGCAATCCAGAAATGGGTCTTGTCGTTTTTTTAATAAAATTTTTTTAGTACTTAATTTTGCCTTGCTTATTTTTACCTGGGTCTGCACCCATTGGACCCAGTTGGGGAGAGTAGGATTTTTGTTGCAGTCTACTTTAAGGGCACCAATGACCCTACTTAATAACTTTACTCCTGTGCTTAACCACCATGCCCGCCAATAGATGACGTTACCATTATGACATCCTTAAGACTAACCAATTCCAAAGCTCAGCCTGTTCACCACCATGAGGTTTAACATCCTCTGTGTGTTAAAATGAGTCCACCACAAGTCCAGTTAAAAGGGTTATCCAGTGCTACAAAAACATTAGCCACTTTTCCCCTGCTCTTGTCTCCAGTTCAGGTGTGGTTTGCAATTAAGCTCCATTTACTTCAATCGAATTGAGTTCCAAACCCCACCCAATCTGGAGACAAGAGAGGGGAAAAGTGGCCATGTTTTTTTTAGCGCTGAATAACCCCTTTAACCCCTTGCCGCAAAATGACGTTTGGGGAACGTCATGTAAAGTAGGTAGTTAATGCAACATGACGTTCCCCAAACGTCATGTTGTTCCTGCCTCCCCCCGCTGTCTGTAAGTGAGATCGGGCAGCGGGAGGAGGCAGTATCACACCACATACTCCCGCTGCCTCTGCCCGGAGGGGAGCCGCGCTCCCCCCAGGCAGTTAACCCCATAAACGCCGCGGTCGATGCGACCGCAGCGTCTATGGGGGAGATGTGATGTTTGCCGCCGATCGGGCGGCGGGAGGAGGCTGCAGCACGTTGCCTCCTCCCGCCGCCACTGTCACTGTGTCCCCCGGCCCCCCTTCCCCTGCCGCCGGTACCGGAGATCGCCGCTATCAACGTTATAACGGCAATCTCCGGTACCGGCGCCGCCGACAGCTTTCATCTCCCCCCACCGTGAATCCACGGTGGGGGGAGATGAAAATGTAATAATCAGACCCCAGATCAGCCCCCCTAGTGCCCCGATCACTAACCCGCTCCCTCCCCGGGCGGCCATCAGATCCAAGATGGCCGCCCCCATCCCTGCGAACAAACGATGTTTGTTCGCAGGGATGGAAATGAAAAAATTATCAAAGCCCCATGCTCTCCGCCACCAGAGGTAGCGGAGAGCATGGGGCAGTGATCGGGGACCCCCCTGTGGGGTCCCGGAACAGGCGATCGGCGGTATATACTATATACCGCTGATCGCCTGTTCCCAGTGCTGCCAGCACTTTTTATCCCCTGTCACCATAAATCATTGGTGACAGGGGATACAAAGTCTTACAGTGTCGCCCCCCAAGTTGCCCCCCACCCCCCCAGTCACCCCCGTCCCCCAGTCACCCGCCCTTCCCCATATACTCACTGGATCCACGGAGCTCCTTCCTCTTCGGTGTCCTGGCTGGTTATGAAGTGCGCATGCGCTCCACAACCAGCCAGCTCTGAAAATTTAAAGTGACAGAGACCAATTTGGTCTCTGTCACTGAACTATGATTACTGTGATAGAAAATATCACAGTAATCATAGTAATACAGTGAAAATGAATGTATAAAGTACAAAAAGTGACAAACATACAAAAAAATAAAACACACACTTTTTAGTAATAATTGCAGTTTACTCCCAAATTACCCCTAACCCCCCCAGATTACCCGTAACCACCGCACGTTGCCCATAACCGCCCCAGGTTGTCCGTAATCACGCCAGATTGCACGTAACCACCGCACGTTGCCCGTAACAACCGCACATTGCACGTAACCACCGCACATTGCCCGTAACCACCGCACGTTGCCCGTAACCACCGCACGTTGCCTGTAATCACACCAGGTTGCCTGTAATCACACCAGATTACCCGTAACCACGCCAGATTACACTTAACCACCGCACGTTGCCCGTAACCACCGCATGTTGCCCGTAACCACCGCACGTTGCCCGTAACCACCGCACGTTGCCCGTAATCACGCCAGATTGCACGTAACCACCGCACGTTGCCCTTAACCGCCCCAGGTTGCCCGTAATCACACCAGATTACCCGTAACCACCGCACGTTGCCCCTAACCGCCCCAGGTTGCCCGTAATCACACCAGATTACCCGTAACCACCGCACGTTGCCCCTAACCGCCCCAGGTTGCCCGTAATCACACAAGATTACCCGTAACCACCGCACGTTGCCCCTAACTGCCCCAGGTTGCCCGTAATCACGCCAGATTACACGTAACCACCGCACATTGCCCGTAACCACCGCACGTTGCCCGTAACCACCGCACGTTGCCTGTAATCACACCAGGTTGCCTGTAATCACACCAGATTACCCGTAACCACGCCAGATTACACTTAACCACCGCACGTTGCCCGTAACCACCGCATGTTGCCCGTAACCACCGCACGTTGCCCGTAACCACCGCACGTTGCCCGTAATCACGCCAGATTGCACGTAACCACCGCACGTTGGCCCTTAACCGCCCCAGGTTGCCCGTAATCACACCAGATTACCCGTAACCACCGCACGTTGCCCCTAACCGCCCCAGGTTGCCCATAATCACACCAGATTACCCGTAACCACCGCACGTTGCCCCTAACCGCCCCAGGTTGCCCTTAATCACGCCAGATTACACGTAACCACCGTACGTTGCCACTGACCGCCGCACGTTGCCACTGACCGCCGCACGTTGCCACTGACCTCCGCACATTGCCACTGACCGCCACACATTGGCACTGACCACCGCAAGTTGCCTCTAACCACCGCACACTGCCTCTAACCACCCCAAATTGCCAAAGACCCCCTCCAGATTGCCGTAACCAACCCAAATTACATATAAGCACTTCAGTTTATCCGTAACCAACCCAGATTGTCCGTAACCACCCCACGTTGGCCGTAACCACAGCAGGTTACCTGTAACCACCCCAGATTGTCTGTAACCACCGCAGATTACCCGTAACCACCCCACATTACCTGTAATCTAATTTTTTTATTGTATTTTAGTAACTGCGCTATTCTAATAACTGTTTCTAGCTGCGGTTTTGCTCCAGCAAATTGGCGCTCCCTTCCTTCTGAGCCCCTCTGTGTGCCCATACAGGGGTTTATGCCCACATATGGGGTACCGTTCTACTCAGGAGAACCTGCGTTACAGATTTTGGGGTACATTTTCTCTCCTGTTCCTCGTGAAATGTAGAAATTTCCAACTAAAGGAACATATTATTGGAAAAATTCGAGTTTTTCATTTTTACTGTCTACTTTTGAATACTTTCCTCTAATACCTGTGGGGTCAAAATGCTCACCACACCCCAAGATGAATTCTTTGAGGGGTGTACTTTCCAAAATGGGGTGACTTATGGCGGGATTTTACTCCGCTGGCACTACAGGGGCTCTGCAAATGCACCTGGCGCTCAGAAACGTCTTCAGCAAAATCTGCACTGAAAAAGCTAATTGGCGCTCCCTTCCTTCTGATCCCTGCTGTGTGCCCATAGAGTGGTTTATGCCCACATATGGGGTACCGTTCTACTCACGAGAACCTGCGTTATAAATTTTTGGGTACATTTTTTCTCCTGTTCCTCGTGAAATTGAGAAATTTCAAACTAAACAAACATATTATTGGAAAAATTCGAGTTTTTCTTTTTTACTCTCTACTTTTAAATACTTTCCTCTAATACCTGTTGGGTCAAAATGGTGACCACACCCCAAGATGAATTCTTTGAGGGGTGTACTTTCCTAAATGGGGTGACTTTTGGGGGGGTTCTATTCTGCTGACACTACAGGGGCGCTGCAAACGCACCTGGCGCTCAGAAACTTCTTCGGAAAAATCTGCACTAAAAATGTTAATTGGCGCTCCTTCCCTTCTGAGCCCCGCTGTGTGGCCATACAGTGGTTTATGCCCACATATGGGGTACCGTTCTACTCAGGAGAACCTGCGTTACAGATTTGGGCATGCAGCTTCTTCCCTGTTCCTAGTGAAATTGAGAAATTTCAAACTAAACGAACATATTATTGGAAAAATTCGAGTTTTTCAATTTTACTGTCTTATTTTGAATACTTTCCTCTAATACCTGTGGGGTCAAAATGGTCACCACACCCCAAGATAAATTCTTCAAGGGGTGTACTTTCCAAAATGGGGTGACTTTTGGGGGGGTTCTCTTCTGAGGACACTACAGGGGCACTACAAACGCACCTGGCGCTCAGAAACTACTTCAGCAAAATCTGAACTGAAAATGCTAATTGGCGCTCCTTTCCTTCTGAGACCCGCTGTGTGCCCATACAGTGGTTTATGCCCACATATGGGGTACCGTTGTACTCAGGAGAACCTGTGTTACAAATTTTGGGGTGCGGATTTTCTCATGTTCCTTGTGAAATTGAGAAATTTAAAACTAAACAAACATATTATTGGAAAAATTCAAGTTTTTCATTTTTACTGTCTAATTTTAAATACTTTCCTCTAATACCTGTGGGGTCAAAATGGTCACCACACCCCAAAATTAATTCTTTGAGGGGTGTACTTTCCAAAATGGGGTGACTTTTTGGGGGTTTCTCTTCTGCGGACACTACAGGGGCACTGCAAACGCACCTGGCACTCAGAAACTTCTTCAGCAAAATCTGCATTAAAAAAGCTAATTGGCGCTCCTTCCCTTCTGAGACCGGCTGTGTGCCCATACAGTGGTTACACCCACATATGGGGTACCGTTTTATTCAGGAGAACCTGCGTTACAAGTTTTGGCATGCTTTTTTTTTCTCATGTTCCTTTTGAAAATGAGAAACTTTAATCTAAACGTATATATTATTTGCAAATTAAAATTTTCGATTTTTTTACGGCCTAATTGTGAATACTTTCCTCCAGCCCCTGTAGGGTTAAGATGCTCATTATACCCCTAGATTAATTCTTTAAGGTGTCTAGTTTCCAAAATGGAGTCACTTATGGGGGTTTCCAGTATACAAGCCTTCTAAATACATTTTAAAAAAGAACTGGTCCCTAAAAAAAATCCGTTTTGGAAATTTTCACAAAATGTGATAATTTGCTAATAAATTTCTAAGCCCCATAACACCCTAAAAAAGTAAAATATGTTTCCCAAATTATGCCAGAATAAAGAGGAAATATTGGTGATTTAGCAACTAATTTATGTACTATGACTTCCTTTTTTAGAAGCAGAGAATTTCAGAAGTTCATAAAATGCAAAATTTTCAAATTTTTCATGATATTTTGATGTTTTTCGCAAAAAATACACAAAGTAGTAACCAAATTTTGCTACTATTATAAAGTGTCATATGTGATGAAAAAACAGTCTCAGAATCGCTAGCATACGTTAAAGCATCACTGAGCTATAAGCGCATAAAGTGAGACAGGTCAGATTTTGAAAAATGAGCCTGATCATTAAGGCCAAAACAGACTTTAGAGGCAAGGGGTTAATAAAATATATATACAAAAATTTTTAATTGTATGATTTTTTTTAATTTATTACAATTTTTATTTCATCCTCCAGCACTCAGGGGAGGACACCCCCTCCCCCGTGGGGGAAACCTCTAGGGAACCATGGCTAAAGGATTGTGCTTCACTTGGGTTTACAAGGTTAATGCCAAACTGTAACTATTCAAATAAAAATAAAATCAATATTGTCATCACATATATGATACCATTTACAAACAGATAAAATTTACAATAATAATTGCATTATTACACTTGTATAAAGAGAATTAGTTGTAAAGATGGGAGAGGGCAGGAGGGAAATGTTTTTCTCCAGATCTTCTTGTGTGAGAGAGAGAAAGATAGACAAGACATGAGGTTATATCTATTCCTAAACCACACCCTCCTCATTCATAGCAATAAAAAAGGCTTATACTTCTAACTCTTAAATCAGAACCACCTGTGCTTAAATGTATAGCATTATACAGACAAAACAGCAGGAGCTGTAGGGCCCTCCTCACAAAGTCATTGCCCCCTTTACTTAGGGCTCCGGAGGAGTCTTATCTATTGCTCTGCTAGGATGGGTTCACATTGAGGAAATCTCGTGATTTCCTCGTGATTGATGAACTCTGCGGAACTCCGCCAGCTGTATGCGCTCACAGACGTGCGCCTTTCCACCGGCTCCATAGACACCATTCTATGGGCTGGCTGATTCCGCATTCCGTCAAAAGAATTGACATCTCAGTGGGATCTATCAGAACAATGCCCAGTATATATATTATTAAGTGTTTGCATGGCCATATTCTGATCCATGGCATCCACAGTGTTAAACTGTCAGAATCAGAGTAAAGTCTGATCCCAACAGTTGCCAGCTAGTGTTGGTTTTAATTTACAGCTAGCACCCATACCATAAGTGTATTTTAGACACCCTCACAAAGATTGCAACCCCCACCATACTGCATTAAATTTATGCAAGATGGGGGTTGTAATACATCATTCTAATCTATAATCTACTGACATTATAACTGACACTTGGTATTACAATTACTAATATCTCTAGTTGTTAGTCTAGCTGCAGGTGCTGTTCCCTTGTGTAACCGTATCAGCAGTGGCGGTCTTTGGCACCAAGCACCCCAAGTGATCGCTTGGGGCCCCCAACATCCAGAGGGGCCCCCACGCCCCGCTCTTGTGCTTAATACCGTTGGACAGGGCCACTGCCCCGCTCGCTGCTGCCATCTGAACTGTAACTATGAGCGCTTATAGTTACATGCTGCAGCACTGACAGGGCGGGAGACATTGGCCCCCTTCCTGTCAGACACTCTTGTGGCCGCAGGAAGGGTTTTCCCTGTGGTCACAAGTGGCAGCTTTGTCCTTGTGGTGCCGGTGCTCCAGTGACATCACTGGAGCATCGGCGCCAGGACAAGGGGAGTGCGGCCTCTTGTGATCGCAGGGAAAACTCTTCCTGCCGCCACAAGAGTGAAGAGAAGAGGAGATGCCCGGACCCAGGTGAGTATAAGTGTTTGTTTTATTGTGTTATATACTATATGGGAGGGGGAGCACACAGGGGTCTGTTTAACTGGGGAGCGCACATTGGAGATCTATATAAATGGGGGGAGCACACAGGGGGGCTATATAACAGGGGGAGCACACAGCGGGGCTATAGACTACTGGGGCTTCACAGAGGGGTCTATATACTACTGGGGGCAGCACACAGGGGGTCTATATACTACTTGGGGCAGCAGAATGGGGTCTATATACAACTTGGAGAGCACACAGGAGGTCTATATCCAAGTGGGGGAGCACACAGGGGGGCTATATACTACTGGAGGAGCACACAGGGGTCTATATACTACTGGTGGGGCACACAGGGGGTCTATATACTACTGGGGGAACATACAGGGGGTCTATATACTACTTGTGAGGCACACAGGTGGTCTATATATAACTGGGGGAGCACACAAGGGGTCTATATAATACTGGTGGGGCACACAGGGGGTCTTTATACTACTGGGGGAACCACACAGGGTTTATATACTACTGGAGGAGCACACAGTGGTCTATATCCAAGTGGGGGAGCACACAGGGGGGCTATATACTACTGGGGGAGCACACAGTGGTCTATATCCAAGTGGGGGATCACACAGGGGGGCTATTTACTACTGGGGGAGCACACAGGGGTCTATATACTACTGGTGGGGCACACAGGGGGTCTATATACTACTGGGGGAACATACAGGGGGTCTATATACTACTTGTGAGGCACACAGGTGGTCTATATATAACTGGGGGAGCACACAAGGGGTCTATATAATACTGGTGGGGCACACAGGGGGTCTTTATACTACTGGGGTAACCACAGAGGGGGTTTATATACTACTGGAGGAGCACACAGTGGCCTATATCCAAGTGGGGGAGCACACAGTGGTCTATATCCAAGTGGGGGAGCACACAGGAGGTCTATATCCAAGTGGGGAAGCACACAGGGGGGCTAAATACCCCTGAGGGAGCACACAGGGGGCCTATATACTAGTCAGGGATCACACAGGGGGTATATACAACTGGGGGCAGCACACAGGGGGTCTATATACAACTGGGGGTCTATATACAACTGGGGCAGCACACAGGAAGTCTATATACTTCTGGGGGAGCACACGGGGGGGGCTATATATAACTGGGGGAACACACAGGGGTCTATATACTACTGGGGGAAGCAAACAAGGTCTATATACTACTGGGGGCAGGACGCAAGGGGTATATACTATTGGGGGCAGCACACAAGGAGTATATATTACTGGCGGTAGCGCACAAGAGGTATATACTACTGGGGGCAACACACAGCGGTCTATTGTTTTGGAACGCACGTCGAGGGGGGGGGCCCAGACATAACTTCGCTTGGGGCCCCAGAAATGCCAAGACCGCCCCTGCGTATCAGTATATACAGATGGACCCAAAGTGGCAGTGGGCACACGTTTTTGTATTGTATACACAAGAATATTTAACTGTTCCTGACTTAGGGGAATGCGAAACAGAACAGATGATCTTGTGGGCCATATAAGACATTCCCTACTCTTGGTCTAAGGCATCTCTCTATCCATGCAGCATCCTCTTCTGTAGTAATGTTGGTTTTGGATCCTGATCACGAACATTAAAAAAATTATCGTGATCGGTTCGGTTTGTGTTCGCCGAACATTCATGAACAAATAAAGAACATACAGTAGAAGCGTACGTTTTGGTGAATACAGATTATCAGGTGCAAAGCATAACATACGTAATAGCGGGCCAATTACGAGGTGCATATCATTACCTTTTATTCGTCCGTGCATATATATGCAATGACATGCATGCGTGTATCACGCTATATACAATGCTTGGCCGCAGCTTACAGTCAGCAAGTCAAGATGTCCCAGTGAGCCTCCCCTTTTGGCCTTGGAGAACTCAAATACATTGTGAAGATAATTGACAGGATGGACTATGATGGACGCCTGGTCTCTACAGTGCTAAAATGCTTGATTATGTCACCCTCCCTACACTTTCACTACAATTTCACAATGTTTTAAGCCTAATGGTCCTTTTAGACGGAGCGATAATTCGCCCGATCGTACGATTAACGATTTTGAATGAACAATGTGTTTTGTATAACGCTCAGCGTTTAGACGGAACGATACATCGTATGGAAAATTCGTTTTGCGATCGCTTAAGCCTATCTCACACATAGGTGAAATCGTTGAAAGACGGTTTACATGGAACGATCTGCAATTTGTTTGCGAACGATCAACGACGATTTGAGAACATGTTGAAAGATCAAAATGAACGATTTCTCGCTCGTCGCTTGATCGGTTAGTGTTTACACGGAACGATTATCGCTCAAATACGATCGTTATCGTGCAAATTCGAACGATAATCGTTCCGCCTAAAAGGACCATTACTCGGTCAGCTCTCCCTTCCTACACTGACTAACTATAACTGTGAATATTGCCTCTTAACTCAATTCAGATGCTGTCCCTGCTCGTTTCACTCTCCCTACTGAACCGCACCGTGTTTTTTCAGCATATACGTAACATACGTAATTACACAAATTGCATAGCCAATCGAACTAATTCGAGTAGTAAAGATGGTTACTACATTACCTGATATGCCCTTCCTTCCCCACACGTTCGTTGGCGCTTTCAAATTAATGGGAGGAAACTTACGCAGTTGCATACATGGCAAGATAAACGTTCGCATTTTCGAATATGTTTGAAAATTATCGTTATAACCATTGCTATCATCAAACAAAGTGTTAGTGATCGGGGAGCACAAACAATTAGTGGCATGTTTGTACGAACATATGAACTCTTACAAACATGCTCACTCATCACTACTGATAAGGAGCAAGAACCTGGAAACAGCTATATGATTAGTGATCCTTGCTTAAGTACCAATAAATAGCTTTATTTGCAAGCTTTGACTGTAGAGAGGTTTAAGGCAGAGCATCCCTTTAATTGCTAGGTAGCAATAGTATAGAACTAGTATGAGGCGTGTCTCCATAGAGAAGCCAACAGCTGAGCATTATACGGACAGCAAATGCATCTCCAATAATAAATCGACTAAATTACTGTTTTTCAATATTCTGTATTGCAAATAAAAGCGAGCCGTGCGGTGCATGTGTCAGGGCTGCGTATAATTAGATGGCGGTGCCACCAATCAGTTTGCAGCCTACTCATTAGAAGCTGTCACACAGGTCTAGACAGCAGAGCCGGGATTCTGGGGTTGACGCCATGAATGACATCTGTGATAAAATAAACCATTTCAGAGTCAGAGATTTCTCGATCTGCCTACATTGCCGGTGGTTATTATTTCAGGGACAGAAGCCCAGATACTGTGCCTCCTCTGTGTGCTGTGTGTGATTACTGTATCTTGTCTCTAGTGAATGGGTTAAAATAGAAGCCTATTTATAGGAGCCCAGCAGGTTTCATGTACAGTATTGGCAGAGCACTTACCAAGGCCACATCTGTACATATTGCACTGAATGTATAATGAAGCCTCTCGCCATCAATCAAATAATGAGTATTTGCAGGATGCTTGGGCAGTTCCAGCTCTCTATTTCCTCTGCTCTATCTGATTCTAGCTCCCCCACCCACCATCATTTTGAAAGAATGGGATTTGTTTACAGGAGAGGCCTTTGTCCGGCTTCCTGTGCTTTTTACATCTCCACTAGAAAGATCAGATCTGCCTTGTGCTGTTTTGACTGATTAAAAGAAAAGGTTTAAATATATATATATATATATATATATATATATATGTATATATATATATATATATATATATATATATATTACCCCCCCATAGGGGGTTATGCACAGGTAGATAGATAGATAGATAGATAGATAGATATCTCACAAGTTGGACTAGATAGATAGATAGATAGATAGATAGATAGATAGATAGATAGATAGATAGATAGATATTCATCCATCATAACCCTGAGACCTGAGAAAGGACTCATGGGCATGGCGATGCCAAGAACATAGCCCTTGTATTGCAGCAAATAAAGTACCCATGGATCCATATTACAGACTCATAAGTATTATGTAGACATGAGCGAACTAAACTTCCCAAACCGAGATTCGTTCCTAACTTTGCAAAAACAATTTGGTTTCATGCCGAACTGAACTCTCTGAAAAGTTCCTCATGCACATTGTACATTACATTATATCACATCAAAAGCACGGATGCAAGGAGTTATCCATAATCCCTTGCAGCGGCCACCCTTTGCGATGTCACACTTCTTCCTTCAGTATAAATGTAGGAGGGCATTGTCAGACTGCCATTCAGCTTCTGATCAGTGAACTGAACACTCACACATTGTAGAGGAAGAGATAGGAAAAGGGAGAGAGAGGCTGGGAGAGAGAAGGTTGATTAGGTAGAGATAGTAGAAAGTTTGAGAAAAGTAGTATTTGGAGTCTATGGCACAGGCAGAGATGCCCGCAGCCGCCAAAGCCCACGAGTGCGAGCTGCTGAATCTACAAGAGGTTTTACGCCCGGATTTCGTAGTGTGCAGGTACTCTAAAGGCCCTATTCCACGGGCCGACTGACAGCAGCAAATGAGCGCTATTAGCGCTCGTTTGCTCCTCGTTCCCACTCGCTGCTGCAGCTATTCCACGCGGCAGCAGCGAGCGGGTGAGTCTGGGGGGGGGGGGGCGCGGGGAGCTGCGGGAGGGCTGCCCGGGGGATCGCTGATCGAGCGTCTGCTGCCGAAGCTCCTATTTCACGGAGCGACGGCAGCAGATCGTTGCTGTATTAGTCGTCTTTCAGCATGTTTGAAAGACAAACGATGCAAAGATCAGCCGAATACGTCCGATAATCGTTCCATGGAATAGGGCCTTAAGAGAGGATGATAGCAGAGGGATGCACAGTGTCCCTCCAGAACCCTGTGTCCCTCAGTATCCACCTGCCATCATACTTTCCAGCAGCCACAGCCTGCACAGCTCTGGGAGTCGGGTCGTGACATCACCATTTTATCCAGGAAGTGAAGCCTTGATGCAGTAGTAAGTGCAGGGAAAAAAAGCACTTTATAAGCATTTCCCATAATAAGTGTATATTTGTAATTTGTATAACTTTTGGGAGGCAATGCAATACTTTAATAAAAAGTTTCGCTAGACTTCTCCTTTAAGGTTTGGTTCGGATGAACCCGAACTTTGTGGCAAAGTCTGGTGAACCGAACTTTTGAAAAGTTTGTTTATCTCATAGTATTATGTAAACAGGTGGTAAAGTATAAGGGGTAGCCTTAGTGTTCAAGGGGGCCAAATGGCCTCTTGAAAAGATACTGGTCTCATAAATGGTACATGGTAGGTGTCAGCCTTGTTATGGCTTTTGTATCATACCTCCGGATGACAATTTTTAGATACAAATTTGAGTGGTTGTATAGATGTATGGATATTGGTGAAGCCAAGGCCTATCCCAAACCATTTTTGAAGTGTGAATTGTCACAGTAATCTGAATGTTTTTGACAATTTAAGTCAGAAAGGATTATTATACCACATTGTCACTTTCTCTGCTGTTGATTCTAGAAGGTGATATTCTGGCCATCTGCCATGAAGCAGGCATTAAAGATGTGACTCATATACCTCACGTAGCAAGTAGCAGGACTGCCTGAGCCAAATGAATGTAACAGTTCTGTTGAGTGAATAACATTGCTTTATTGAACAGATTTAGTCTGAGTCGGGGGAGTTGACTTGAAGCTGAACATAAAATACACATATTTGGGAGGATAAACACAAAGCACTTAATGGATTTGGAAAAATTCTCATTTGTAACTTCAAGCCATTGCTAAGTAAGAACAGATGGACACATTTATGAGACGGTCTGTGTTCATAATGAAAATGTCTACTTTTCTGTCTGTTCAGATTGGCCACCAACCATTGAATCACATCACCTTATATTATATGTAATGCGCTATCTTATAAGAACTTTGGGGGAAATTTATCAAACATGGTGGTGTAAAGTGAAACTGGTTCAGTTGCCCTAGCGACCAATCAGATTCCACCTTTAATTTTCCAAAGAGTCTGTGAGGAATGAAAAGTGGAATCTGATTGGTTGTGTAGAAGACTGGAGTGCTTTCAGGGTCCTGTACAGTTCCGTCACGGTCCCAGAAAAATAAAATAAAGTCGTTCTTACCTTGTGCCCAAAGGAGCAACACAGGTAAAGGGCAGTAGAGGAGATGTACACTACCGTTCAAAAGTTTGGGGTCACCCAAACAATTTAGTGTTTTCCATGAAAAGTCACACTTCTTCACCACCATACGTTGTGAAATGAATAGAAATAGAGTCAAGACATTGACAAGGTTAGAAATAATGATTTGTATTTTAAATAACATTGTTTATACATCAAACTTTGCTTTCGTCAAAGAATCCTCCTTTTGCAGCAATTACAGCATTGCACACCTTTGGCATTCTAGCTATTAATCTGTTGAGGTAAGCTGGAGAAATTGCACCCCACGCTTCTAGAAGCAGCTCCCACAAGTTTGATTGGTTGGATAGGCACTTCTGGCGTACCATACGGTCAAGCTGCTCCCACAACAGCTCAATGGGGTTCAGATCTGGTGACTGCGCTGACCACTCCATTACCGGTAGAATACCAGCTGCCTGCTTCTGCTGTAAATAGTTCTTGCAAAATTTGAAGGTGTGTTTAGGGTCATTGTCCTGTTGTAGGATGAAATTGGCTCCAATCAAGCGCTGTCCACTGGGTATGGCATGGCGTTGCAAAATTGAGTGATAGCCTTCCTTATTTAGAATCCCTTTTACCCTGTACAAATCTCCCACCTTACCAGCACCAAAGCAACCCCAGACCATCACATTACCTCCACCATGCTTAATAGATGGCGTCAGGCATTCTTCCAGCATCTTTTAATTTGTTCTGCGTCTCACAAACGTTCTTTTTTGTGATCCAAACACCTCAAACTTGGATTCATCCGTCCACAACACTTTTTCCCAGTTTTCCTCTGTCCAATGTCTGTGTTCTTTTGCCCATCTTAATCTTTTTCTTTTATTGGCTAGTCTGAGATATGGCTTTTTCTTTGCCACTCTGCCCTGAATCCCAAAATCCTGCAGCTGGCTCTTCACTGTAGATGTTGACACTGGTGTTTTGCGGGTACTATTTAATGAAGATGCCAGTTGGGGACCTGGGAGGCATCTGTTTCTCAAACTAGAGACTCTAATGTGCTTATCTTCTTGCTTAGTTGTGCAACGCGGCCTCCCACTTCTTTTTCTACTCTGGTTAGAGCCTGTTTGTGCTGTCCTCTGAATTCTGAAGGGAGTAGTACACACCGTTGTAGGAAATCTTCAATTTCTTAGCAATTTCTCGCATGGAATAGCCTTCATTTCTAAGAACAAGAATAGACTGTCGAGTTTCAGATGAAAGTTCTCTTTTTCTGGCCATTTTGAGCGTTTAATTGACCCCACAAATGTGATGCTCCAGAAACTCAATCTGCTCAAAGGAAGGTCAGTTTTGTAGCTTCTGTAACAAGCTAGACTGTTTTCAGATGTGTGATCTTGATTGCACAAGGGTTTTCTAATCATCAATTAGCCTTCTGAGCCAATGAGCAAACACATTGTACCATTAGAACACTGGAGTGATAGTTGCGGAAATGGGCCTCTATACACCTATGTAGATATTGCACCAAAAACAAGACATTTGCAGCTAGAATAGTCATTTACCACATTAGCAATGTATAAAGTTTATTTTTTTAAAGTTAGGACTAGTTTAAAGTTATCTTCATTGAAAAGTACAGTGCTTTTCCTTAAAAAATAAGGACATTTCAGTGTGACCCCCAAACTTTTGAACGGTAGTGTAATATCACACTGTATTGTAGAGAGGAGATACTAGACAGCCAATCACTGCATGCACTCCAGTAATACTGGGGTTTTATCAGCAAAATTGACACTTTTATTGGTCGATCATCTACTTATTCACATGTTCCACAGATCCGGACTGTTTGTAGCATTGTATGTTGAGACTGGTCACAAGTTACGATGGTTCAAAAAGGAACATTGTATGTTGAAAATATTGTATCCTGAGGCCATTGTAAGTTGAGGGACCACTGTACTGTATAATTACTTCTTGACTTACAAATTTTAACAAGGAGTGGGGAAAAATAACAATTCTGCCAATGTTTTTTTGTTTTTTTTAATCCTTTTGCTTTTTGACATCCAGCACACTGCTGTTTAAATAATTAATATTCTATTTTTCTAGATGTTCCTGTATATACCATTGCAGTTTTTTAAATGTTATTCATTTTAAAGGGATTATTATTATTATTATTTTTTTTTTTAGAAAAACTAGGGAACCAGAATTTGTGATCACATTACACACATTGTGTAGTCAGGTGTTTTATTAGTGATGAGCGAGTACTAAAATGCTCGGGTGCTCATTACTCGAGCCTAGTATTTCCCGATACTTGAGTGCTCGTTTCGAGTAACGAACCCCATTGAAGTCAATGGGAGACTCGAGCATTTTTTGAGGGGACTCAAGTTCGGTAGAGAGAAGGTCGTGTGAAAACCTGTTAACCTCAGAAATTGAGGGAAACACAACGGAAATGGACAGGAAACAGCAGGGGCAGCATGTATGCATGCCTCTGAGGCTGCCTAATGGCTCCATTATGCCTGGTTAAAATCAGCCTGGTTAAAACAGAGGTAGGCATAGGGACCACCCAAAAACTCAGCCTGACACAGCATGGCATTGAGAACACAGGGAACCATTAAAACAGAAGTAGCTTATCATGAACCACCAAAAAATTCAGCCTGACACCGCATAGCGGTGAGGACAGAGTGAACAAGGTAGAAGCGGTAGCCAGTCAGCCTTCCAAAAATTATACCAGACCTAGCATGACAGTGAGCTCACAGATAACCATTAAAAGTAAGTGAGGAAGAAAGTGAGCCTCCCCAAAATTAGGCCAAACACTGCATGGCATTGAGCACACAGAGAACTGCCAGGATCAGCAGTAGCCAACATGGAGGCCAGGCAGGAGCAACAGTAACCAACATGGAGGCCAGGCAGGAGCAACAGTAGTTAACATGGAGGCCAGGCAGGATCAGCAGTAGCCAACATGGAGGCAAGGGCAGGCACACCAGTAGTCAGCAGTAGTCAACATGGATGCCAGTTAAGGCCCAGCAGTAGCCAACATGGAGGCAAGGGCAGCACGGTGGCTCAGTGGTTAGCACTGTAGCCTTGCAGCGCTGGAGTCCTGGGTTTAAAGACGACCAAGGACAACATCTGCAAAAAGTTTGTATGTTCTCTCCATGTTTGTGTGGATTTCCTCCGGGTACTCCGGTTTCCTCCCACGCCCAAAAACATACAGATAGGTGAAGCGCTGCGGAATCTGTGTGCCCTATACAAATAATAAAATGAAAAAATAAAAAACAAGGGCAGGCAGAGCAGTAGTCAACATGGATGCCAGTTAAGGCCCAGCAGTAGTCAACATGGATGCCAGTAAAGGCCCAGCAATAGTCAACATGGATGCCAGTTAAGGCCCAGCAAAAAGGAGGCAAGGGCAGGCCCAGCAGTAGTAGTCAACATGGATGCCAGTAAAGGCCCAGCAATAGTCAACATTTGATGCCAGTTAAGGCCCAGCAAAAAGGAGGCAAGGGCAGGCCCAGCAATAGTCAACATGGATGCCAGTTAAGGGCCAGCAAAAAGGAGGCAAGGGCAGGCACACTTAGTGAGGCTCCCTAAAAACTAGGCTAGACACTGCAGGGCCTTGAACACACAGAGAGACATTTCAAGTGAGTGAGGAAGCTAGTGAGGCTCCCCAAAACTAGGCCAGACACAGCATGGCATTCAGCACACAGAGAGCCATTACAAGTGAGTGAGGAAGCTAGTGAGGCTCCCCCAAACTAGGTCAGACAGTGCAGGGCCTTGAACACACAGAGAACCATTACAAGTGAGTGAGGAAGCTGGTGAGCCTCCCAAAAATTAGGCCAGACAAAGAGAGCCATTACAAGTGAGTCCACCCAAAAATTGGACTGAGTCCAGGGGCTGGGATATGTAGTGGACATGAACCCGGGTGCTGACAGCTAACTGGCTAGGCCAGTTGTCAGTCAGCACTCACCATCAAGGGTGCACTTGATGCCTCTCGACCGGGGGTGGTGAGGCCCGTGCCACGGCTAGACAAAAAAAATAAAATAAAACAGCTGGCTGGTTGGCAGGGGTGCGATTGGCGGGCCCCCTGCAACCAGTCTGCTCCTCCGCAGACGTAGTGTGACGTCAGAGCATGGCATTAAGGACACAGAGAACAATACAGTCTGCTTAAGAGGCCACGGAATTTGATTAAATACACTTTCAATCATTTAAGAGACGGCAAGTGCGGTAGCCTGTGTATTAAAAAGACCTGGTCAATCCTGCCTTCAAAAAGGCTACTATAAGATCCAAAGAAGGAAAGAAGCTACTAGTAAAAGGCCTGGTCAATCCTGCCTTCAAAACGGCTAAAACATGCAAGGAAGGTAGAAGGTGCTGATCAGCAGTTTGAGCACTGCCTGGTAGCGCTTACCCACGGCAGTGCTGCTGCGCCTAAAAGTAAAATAGCCGTATTATGGCCAGATTTAGCCTCACACGCTCATGCAGTTGTGCGTGATAGGCATCTCTTTGGAGGTAGGGACGAAGAATAACAATACAGTCTTCTTAAGAGGCCCCAAGCTAAAAAATGAAAGGACAGCAGAGAATCCCCGCAAGTTCACATCCATAGGTCATATGGTTTGAAATGGATAACACAAGGATGCTAAATTAGGATTCACCATTATCACTGTCTGTTCCTTTGAACAGTGAAAATTGCACTTTAATTGAAGTCGATTTGATTTTAAAATTTAAATTGAAGGTTAGAAAAAAAAAAAAAGTGGCCATTACTGGCAAGGGCAGGCACTCCAGTAGTCTACATGGGTGCCAGTTAAGGCCCAGCAACAACGAGGCAAGGGCAGGCACACCAGTAGTCTACATGGGTGCCAGTTAAGGCCCAGCAACAACGAGGCAAGGGCAGGCACACCAGTAGGCTACATGGGTGCCAGTTAAGGCCCAGCAGTAGCCAACAAGTAGCCAACAACCCCCAGCACCCTTTTGATTTTCAATTTGACTGCACAATGTGACTCACCACCTCTCCCCCCACCGCTCTTTTGATTTTGAATTTGACTTTCATCCTTGAGGATCTGGCAATTGTCTTATGCAAAGGGATCATCACTTGAGGGGTAGTGTACTACAAATCCCAGAAATACAGTGTAGTACCCACTAGTTTAGGGGGGGCTGTATGGTACAATCTGGTATTGGCCGGAACTATACACGCACGCTGTGACACCCCCTTATAATGAGCACTACACACTAGTTTGGGGGGGCTTGACGGTGCTATCTGGTATGGGCAACAACTGTACACACTTTGTCACCCCAATACAATAAGCAGTGAAGTAAGTTCTATGCAGGATGCACTACATATCCCAGCTATATAGTGCAGTACACACTAGTTTAGGGGGGGCTTGATGGTGCTATCTGGTATAGGCAACAACTGTACACACTTTGTCACCCCAATACAATGAACAGTGAAGTAAGTTCTATGTGAGATGCACTACAACTCCCAGCTATACAGTGCAGTACACCAGGACCACCAGCCCCAAAATCAAAAAGGAGTACACTGAGTACTTCTTAGGGGTGTGTATGCAACACCTAATGTCCCCTTTCTGCCAGCAGCCGGTCACCAAAGTGTGCTGGTTAAATCTCGGTAGCAGCACTGCAACTCCCAGCCAGCAGTCTGTAGTAATAGTATTAATAAAAGCTTTTAAGCCCTGAAAAGGGCTGTTTGTTTATATTGCTAGTATATACCCTGCCTACTGGAATGCTAAATCCTACACTGACACTCTCCCTGACCAGCAGCAGCTCTGTCCCTGATCTCTCACAGCATGTGTCTGAAGCGAGCACTACCGGCGCAGAGTTTTATATGGCAGGGTCATCTGATCTGGCCAACCAATCGCTGCTTTCGACATGTATGGGTCCCACTTCATCGCAGGATGTACCAAAGAGTCTCCTGCATGTTTATTGGCTGCGAAAAAGCGAGCAAACTTACAGGAAACGGATGATGAGATTTCCTCGAGTATCGCAAGATGCTCGTCCGAGTAACAAGTACCCTAATACTCGATCGAGTACCAAGCTCGGACGAGCACGTTCGCTAATCTCTCGTGTTTATATAATGCTTTTAAAATTTATATATTCACAAACTTCAGATTTATTGCAGAAATAAGCATTCATCCAGATTATTTTGGGTGAAGCACATGTATTTCTGAAACTTTCATTAAAGGGAATTGAACAGTGGCAGAATCTATTTAACAAATCCCTGTGTAAATTAATCAAAATAATGTAGGGAAAACCAACCCTGCCACGTATATGCTTCCTGTGAAGTATCATCTGGCAGTCTCTGTTGATGTTAGTCTATGGACACATGATTGGTGTCTGTGCTAATATCTGGGGGGGGGGGGGAGAATCTTTTATCTTTGAAGGACTGATGTACTGATGAGTTGGTTATTTATTTACCCAGCACAGGTATTGCCTGCTTTGTTTTTGTTATTTGATTCAATAGGCTGTTTGTGTAATTGCAGTGGCCTGGGGTGCTAAGGCGTTATGCAGCAGGTGGGCGTTTGGTGATTTGTAGCTGGTTCACTTGTCACGGTTGCCAGGAGTGGTGATACCCTCGGACACACGGGCATTGGCACTTGTAAAGGTAGCACAGTTGTGAGGGTGCAGGTGCGTTGACAAAAAAATAAACAACAGCACAAAGTCCAGCGCTTAATCAAAGGTGACTTTTACTAATGCACTTCAGTGCAATATAATCGATATAATGCAGAAATTGACAGGTGCAGGTGACAATAGTGTGTGAGATAGTGTCTAAAAAAGTACTGAGTAGAAGTAGAGGTGTAGCTTCACATAAAGAAAGTACAGAGATCGTCTTGGGGTCCTTGTCCAAGGTAGAAGTGTACTCTACCGGGATTAGGGTAGAGAATAGTACTCAGTGTGAAGGAGAAAATAGTTGTACTTGCGTATATAACAGACCGCCTTCCGCCCAACCAGATCAGGAAGTGCAAAGTTGGGTAGTAAGAGCTACAATTGGGCATAGGAGACTCCTCAAGACCTTCCATGATAGCCGTGCATGATCAGTAAGATACTTCAGCTTGTGCTCTTTGTCTTACTGCTGATCAGTCCCTTGACTTCTTAAGACTGTCCTGACAAAACTGGGGAAGGATTCCTGTTAAGAAAAGGTTTTCTCTAGAGCATGGCTACCCCTCCTGTGGGTTTAGCACTGTATCTTTGCAAGAGTCTCTTTCATAGAAAAAATCTTTTTCTTTGTTACTTGGTCCCCGACAAGGGCTTACTGAAGCGGGAACTCTCTAGCTTTCGTGTTTTGTCTCCCATAAACCAAACAAAAAGACCTCCCACCAGGAACTAATTAACCTTATATAGGAGTGACTGGGTCTAACTTTCTATTAATGGGACTGTGTAAGAAAAAAAGAGAAAAGTGTGAGTGGCTGAAAGCTGTGTGAGGTACCTGCACCTGTGATTGGTTAGAAACAGTAAATGTAGAAAGCATAGTTAACCCGTATTTTTCAGCTGTGAGAGTGAGACACAAAGTGGTGAAAATTCAAAAGGCAACTTCATCACCTTGTGTGACTTCTGACAGAGTTACCTTTACCTTGGTGACATAAAAATTAGTGGATCACCCATATGGGACACTACACACTCCCCTACCAAGGTGTAACACCTAGGGGAAAGTAACTACAGAAAATGAGCACAGCATAGCTTACATCATATGACATTATAAAACTGTATAAAAATGCATATAAAAGTGCAGAAGGCAATAATGAAATTGTCCATATTGCAATAACTTAGGCTATATACTAGGCAATGGTGAGATCATCGATAGTATGCTGAAACAACTGAAAACAACTGGATGCATCATTCAATATACACCCTTGTTGGTGCTATGATGTCAGTCCATATACGTCACAAAAGCAGTGAAGGCAGAGTAAGACGTCTTCTTCCTCACAGAAAGGAGGGAGAAGGAAGGGGAAAGTTCACTTCAGAGCTGTGTCGGGTTCTTCACTGGGGAAACACAGAACCTTTGCAACAAGATGGCCAATTGGGGCCAAGTCTTAGCAATGCAGTATCAGTTGCATAGTAGCTTGCTCACAGCTTGGTTAGCTGCCAGGTTGCAGCAGGCTGCTTCTTTCTGGGTTGTGCAGGTAACAGATGCCTTGGACCTCTACATTTGCAAAATGTTCGTGTTCGTGTCCATATAAAAATCCTGAAGCACCCCAAACCCTCTTTCTCTGTCAAATGAGAGGACAGTGGCTCTCCACCTATCCAGAAGGCTGTCACCTGCACAGGGCTTCTTCGGGCGCCGGATAAATTCTCCATCACACCAGGACTGTTTCAGCAGCTTCCTCCACTTCTTCAAAGGAAGTGTAGTTATAACTGGCCTCATCTTCATCAGGGCCATAGAATCCATAAAAATCCGAGTCATACACCCACATGGCATGCGGTGGAGCATACACCCAAGGTATGCAATCAGACATGCAGCCACTGGGTCCAGGGCTGTATCAGAAGTTGCTGGGCTGGATGCCATCAATATCCAATAAGGCTTTGGCCATAGCTGTCATCACATGCTGCTCCCAAATCGCCATCTTGCAAGCATGAGAGGAAAGTTCATCACTTCAGGTAGGTGGGACAATCAGCTGAAGTCAAAAGTCTATGGGAGAGGGCTCTCCCAAGATGGATGCTTTCTGTGACATCAATGGACGTGTGCAGCAGACTCAGGGGCTCCACTGGAAAAACTATAGAGTTCTGTAGTTTCTGTGGGCAGCAGTGGGGCGTAACTTGCAACTATCGACGGAAACACAGTACTTTTTACCAGGCTTGTGCGGGCGATCTGTTAACCCATTGATGAGCAGTCTGACAGCTTATGGCGCAGCTCGTGTAGCAGTTATAAAGAACATCTCTTGCTCTGGAGGACTTGTTTTGTCAGGCTATGTACAGAAAACCCATTAATTTAAAGTAGGCACTGTGTAATACTTAATTTACCCTGTGGTGGTGCTGTAGAGACTTTTAAAGCTTACTGCTAGATTTCCCTTCAGATAATAAATGATTGCTAGCGGTCCTATTAAGCTTGCCAATATGTAGTCAGTCTCCGCAATTTATTTCCCAGGTTTTTGTTCATAGAGTATTACAAGCGTTTGGCTAGGAGATTGCTACACAAACATTGCTGTATTAGATTAGAATAAATGCAAGGCTCTGTTTCTTCTCCTCTTTCTCCATACAGCCTGTCTCCCACAATGGAAATTAGAACTTAAATTGTATTTGGGAACACAGAAGTAAATCCCTTTGGCATCACTGTATAGGTATTACTCATACTAGGAACGAGTTCTTGTCAGCTCATTTATTTTTTTAATGTAAAATAAAGAGAAAAGCAAGAAAGGCATTTAGGAGACAGGTCTGTTCTGCTTGCACTCTTACATATTTAGTATTGTTAAAAAAAAAAGACAATCAAGTATTGTAGTATTGTTAAAAAAAATGTCTATCAAGTTCAACCAAGGAGCGAAGAAGGTGGATGATGGGAACATTTATCAGTTCCATCTGCGAGACAGGTAAATAAGATATAATGAAAGATGTAGACACATAAATAATTTGGAGGACAAAGCTATAGAAGAACATTTTTTCAGAGTATCAGGGGTGGACTGACCATTTGGGCAATGTCAAGGACTAGAACACTGTTTAAGTGTATGTTCAGGGCCTAATGCATGAACTAAGTGCCGCTCAAATAAATTTTTTATAAAGCAAATCAAGTGGATCAAGGTTATAGTAGTTGGTTAGTGGCTCTGCGGTCTACATTATAGCTAAAAACGGGCTTATGAATGCAATGCACTTATATTACATTTATGTTTGGAAAAAGTTAAACAATTGTTGCCCAACATAAAGCCCTGTAACGTGCAACAAACAGCAAAGTTTAGTTCATATGCAAATCTATTTTTGTTTGCACCCTATTAAAGTCGATACCATTGTTCATACCCATTAAATTGATATGTCAATATAAGCCATTTACAGGATATCCCCAGGTTATGTTATAAATGTCAGAAAAATGTGACACCTCCAAACCCTGACCTATTTTCAGTACAGGGCCTCCAATCCACATAATAGAATAATAGATGTTTTACTTTTTCTGTAATTTCCATAGATGTGACTAGCATAATACCACTGCCAGTTACACTGTTTCCATAACTTTTAAGTTAGGGTGCATTCATATAACTGAGCCTTTGACAGGATAGTGCCGTATCCGAGCATGGGCAGACACAACTCCATAGACTTGGCGCAATGTAGTCAACTAGTGACTAAGTAGAGAAGTAAAATTTCCAATTGTACTTTGCAATGACGGGCATTATTTTTCCATAACATATGCTGCGAAACGGGAAAAAAAATCATTTGTGCTGTCAAATTGAAAAAAAAAAGTTTTGCATTTACGCCGTTCGCCCTATGGTAAAACTGACTGGTTATGCATGTTCATCAAGTCGTTACGATTACAATGATATCTAACATGTATAACTTTTATATTATGTGTTGGCTTGTAAAAAATTAAAACCATTGTTAACAGATATATGTTCCTTAAAATCGCTCTATTCCCAGGCTTATAGCACTTTTATCCTTTGGTATATGGGTCTGTGTGAAGTGCAATTTTTTGCGCCATGATGCGTTCTTTCTATCAGTACCTTGATTGCGCATATACGATTTTTTGATCACTTTTTATTACATTTTTTCTGGATTTGATGCGACCAAAAATGCGCAATTTTGCACTTTGAATTTTTTTGTGCTTACGCCGTTTACCGTATGAGATCAGAAATGTGATTAATTAATAGTTCGGGCGATTACGCGCGCGGCGATACCAAACATGTTTGTTTATTTGTTTATTTGTTTATTTATTTATTTATTTATTTATATTTATAAAATTGGAAAAGGGGGGTGATTTGGACTTTTAATAGGGGAGAGGATTTTTATTAATAAAAAAAATTTTTTTTCTTTTATTTTTACTTTAACTAGAAGTCCCCCTGGGGGACTTGTATATAAACAGCACTGATCTCTCATAGTGATCAATGCTGTGTATATACACAGCAAAGATCGATGAGATCGGTCATAGATTGCTATGGCCTACTGCAGGCCATAGCAATCTATTGCCGAGCTGGGATCAGCGTCATTCCGATCTCCCGCGATGCAATCCGTGGGAGATCCGTCCCACTAGACACCAGGGACGTGAGGTCTGAAGCCTCTAAGTGCAGCTGTCAGGTTTGAAAGCTGCACTAAGAGGCTTAATTAGCCGGTGCGGCAACGGGACCCGCGCCGGCTAATAGAGGCACTGCCCGGCTGCACATGTCTGCACTGCCCGGCGGGACCCGCTCTGAACACCCCCCGCGGCACCATGACGTATCAGATACGTCATGGGTCGCTAAGGGGTTAAAGAAGTTACTTGGTGGGAGAAGGTGTAATGTCAGTTCTACTCAGATTCTCATGGAAGAAGGACACACAGAGCAAACTTCCCTGCTGTAGCCAAGCCAGAACCTGGCTCTGCCAGTGACCGTTGTCTGGGACAAGTTCAATGTAGAGTGTTCACTGAATTTGTTAAGACATGTGTGTATGCAGATGCAGTCAGAGCCAACCAGTTCTTTCAGTACTTATCCTATATCTACTATGCAGTGCTAGACACTACAAAGGAGAAAGGTCGGGGATCATCCTAGTCCACACCGAGAACCACTCTACAAAGTGCAGGGCAGTATCCTGATACACAAGAGGAACTAGTCTGGATAGGACATAGCAACCAGAGGGTCTACAAATCCTATCTCGCAGTGCAGGTAACCAGAAAGACTCGGACACTTAGCTTCACCCAGGTAACCATGACTGAGGCAAACATGTATAGGTTTAGAAAATGACCCAAGCATGATCATTAGAAGAGATAAGCGAAGCGAATCTGACGAATTCAGATTTGCAGCAAATCCCATGTTTAATTTGCCTCATTGCGATTCGCGAATTCGCCAGATTCTCTTCACAAATTGTTAAACACGGCGGCCACTATAGTGACCGCACATGTTAGCTTATACTTACACAGTTACGAATATTACACAGTTGTGTACATCACGAGATAAACATTTGCACGTTTGAAAATGATTGTTAAAACCACCAACAAATTGTTTGTATCTGTGAATACGAACATTTACGAACATGTTGCTCGCCACTATTTTTAATGAAATTTGTTTGTATGCAATTCGGGAATATTCGCGAATTGCATACAAACAAATTTCATTAAAAATAGTGGCGAGCAACATGTTCGTAAATATACCTGCTTCAAAAGGCACAATTGTAGTGTGAACGTTGCCTTGCAGAAACAGTGTAGCTTCTGGTGCTTTGCTGTTTATATAACGCCCTTCATTATCTACTAGAGTCACAGAAACGGAAAAGATGCACGCTCAGTCGTTGTCCTTACCATTTCTGGTGACCACATCCAGATGAGGTCAAGAAAGCCCTGTTGTAGATATCTAGAGATAGGAGCAGGTCACTAGAGGTGGAATTTATGGAATATCCTATGAATAAGCCATAAATATCAGAAATTAGAATAATCCTTCAAGGTTTTGTCAGCAAATCCTATCATTTGCAGCTGCATGAGAACAATCTACTGTGTACACCATGCATGAGGGGACACCCAGTAGATCTTGAACTGACCACTAACCAGGAAGTGCAGTTTAACCAAGGAGCGGGTCACAGGAAGGTTAGTATAGAAGGCTGTTATGGAAGTTACAGGCTGGAAAACCCCTTTAAGAAATGAATCAGGAAAAGATTTTGGGACTGATTATGACATGATGAGAAAAAGTGGATAATCACTTTAAAAAATATTGCTTTGTTCAACCATAAGAATACTTATAATAATACTCACATACAGCAGAACTATCTCTCAGCCTCGAATGCAGCAGTGGTGTCAGGTCCTGTACATGTGTCACTTTATGACTCACAATCTCCTTTATACTCTTTGCTTGGTTAATATTTTATGTGTATCACGTGGTCAGCCTCTGGCAGATCAAACTTCATTTAAGAAAAGCATAAAGCCTCACATTTATATAGATATATATGACTTTTTCCCTGGAATTCTTCTTTTTTCAGCTTTTTGCATTTCTTTGTTGAACCTCCTTTTTTTAGCATTCATTATTCATTTTCTCGGTTGACTGCCATCACGGTACATTTTTCTTTATCCTACCATAACAGTGGGATTATGATCTATAATGAAATCAAGCTGAGTGAACTGAGTCGCCCATGCTACAAAAATGGGGCTTTGTAAAATATTTATATGTTAGAGGATATTTCACAACGGGTATCGGAGATGTTATCTTTGCATATTACTATTGCTGTATTGATTCAAAGGCTTGACTTGCATTCTTGTGTTATACATGTAAACGGAAATATTTAGGAATTGCAAATAAGATTGGTTTAAAGTTGCCTACTGCTCGATCTGACTAAAATGAACCCCTAGTAGGGATAAGGCATATTAGTTCTCATGAACTAAGAATGCTCTGTTTTGCTGCAGGGAAAACCACTTAAAGGACAACTCCGGCGGGACCCCCCCCCCAAAAAAAAACACAGACACACACAGACACCATACTCAACATCCCTCCGGCGACGATCGCCACTCCATTCGCCCGCCGTCCACCTCACCGTCACCTGCGTCCGCCGTCCAGCGATGTCTCCTTCTTCCGGGTCCATGAGAGAGAAAAGGCTGCCAGCGCGCTTGCGCACCGGCAGCCTTTTCATTGGCTGGAGCGCATCACATGGCTTCCAGCAAGCTCAGCCAATCAGGGCTGAGCAAGCTGGAAGCCATGTGATGCGCTCCAGCCAATGAAAAGGCTGCTGGTGCGCATGTGCACCAGCAGCCTTTTCTCTCCCATTCACTCTCAATGAAGACGCCGAAGAGGAAGAAGACCCGGACCGCCCCCCAGCTCTGACGTCACTCGACACCAGAGAAGAGGACCGTGACGACCGTAATAGGTAATGTATATATTCTTTAACTTCCGGGGTCGGGGGTCGGAAAGTGGGGGAAGGGGGCCAGACCGGGTATTTAACCACATTACAAAGTTATATAACTTTGTAATGTGTGTTAAATAAGCCAAAAAATTTTTTCGCCGGAGTTGTCCTTTAATATTAGCTGTATACATTTCTATGAAAAGAGCTCCCCATAGTGGTAGTCACAGTAGGAAAGGATTTTATAATTTCACTCCAGGCAGACACAGACTGCATAGAGCCCCTGTGCAAAAAAATGTACCTGCCCCCCCCCCCCCCCCATAACCAGGGCTGGCATTAGAGGAGGGTAAACTTGGCAATAGCTTCTGGATAACCGGAATTAAGGGAGGATAGAGGATCTGCTGGGAGGCGCTGGGAGTGGTTTGTTTTTATTTTTCATTTTTCTTATAGGGGATGCTGCATGAGGGGGGGGGGGGGGGTTCCACTATATGGGAATGCTGCACATGGGTCACAGTATGTATAATTATTATAAGTCATTACAGGCATAATTATATAAAACAACCCATATCCTATATGACAATGCATGATTATATAAATCGATATATGCACAATATGATGAATATGAATACTGTACCAAGGATATTGAAAATGCTGGGGGATTACAAAGTACAAAGCACAATACATAACAATATCATCACTGATCTCATATAGTGCATGTGCGTATGTAAACAATAATTAACCCTCAGGGGACATGGCCAGTTTTAGCCTTTATGACACGGCCAAATATTTCAAATGACGTGTCACTTTAAGCATCAATAACTTTGGAATGCTTTTACCAATCCTTGTGATTCCAAGATTGTTTTTTTTTGTTACATATCCTACTTTCTGTTAGTGGTAAATTTGGGCTTATAGCTTTAGAAATTTTTTTTGTAAAAAAAACCCAAATGTTGAGATTTTTTTTTAAAAAAAGCATTTCTCTACATTTGAAAGTCTCTGCCAATAAAGGAAATAGTAATACTACATAAAATATTTATTAATTCATATCTATAACATGTCTACTTTATAATAACAGCATTTGGTGAACATCTTTTTAAGTTTTTAGGATGTTAGAGGCTGTAAATGTTTAGTAGCAATTTTAAAATTTTTCATAAATTCTTTAAGAGCCAGTTCAGTTTGGGAGTATATTTTAGAGGCTTGTATACTAGAAACCCCCAAAATTCACCTTTTTTTTTTTTTTTTAAATCTTCACCCTTTCAAGAATTCAAGTTGACATTCATACAGGTTTTTTTTTTAACCCTTTAGGCATTTCACATCGGAAGCAGGTCAGTTATAGTACGTCCTTGAAATGATATATATGAAGATTCTGCACATGGGGGGGGGCTATGCATAGGGATGCTGCATGTGGGAGGGCTATATATGGGGATGCTGCACATGGGGAGCTATAATATATAGGGATGCTGCACATGGGGGGGGGTACTATATAGGGATGCTGCACATGAAGGGGCCTTTACTATATGGGGAAGCTGCACATGGAGAGGGGTTATAATATAAAGGGATGCTGCATATTGGAGGCTATTTTATTTGGGGATGCTGCACATGGGACGGCTTAAATATAAGGGGATACTGCACAGAGGAAGCCTATACTATAGGGGATGCTGCATACGGGGGGCCTTTACTACACTCAAACACTCAAATAACACATCCTAGATCTGAATGAATGAAATATTCTCCTCGAATACTTTGTTTTGTACTACATTGAATGTGCTGACAACAAAATCACACAAAAATAATCAATAAAAATCACATTTATTAACCAATGGAGGCCTGGATTTGAAGTCACACACAAAATTAAAGTGGAAAAACACACTACAGGCTAATCACTTCCCAGTACCTATGCTTTCTGGCTGATGTTTTGGTCACTTTTGAATGTTGGTGGTGCTTTCACACTTGTCTCTACAACCCACACAAGTGGCTCAGGTAGTGCAGCTCATCCAGGATGGCACATCAATGAGAGCTGTGGCAAGAAGGTTTGCTGTGTCTGTAAGCGTAGTGTCCAGAGGCTGGAAGCAGTACTAGGAGACAGGCCAGTACACCAGAAGATGGGGAGGAGACCGTGGAAAAACAACATCCTAGCAGCAGGCTCAATACCTCCACCTTTGTGCAAAGAGGGACAGGAGGAACAGTGCCAGAGCCCTGCAAAAGGACCTCTAGCAGGCCACAAATGTGCATGTGTCTGCACAAACAGTTAAAAACTGACTCCATGAGGGTGGTGAATACAGAAATATCAACTGCACACCAATTGCCATCAATTTTTATGTTTTTATTTTATGTACTTAAAAGATTTTTTTTGAGTTTCCAACACAGGTAGCAATGATTTAACATAAGTTTTGGTGTACGTTTTGGTGACTTACGACCTTTATCAACATGGTATACTGTGCATAAGAGTTATAGGAGACACTGTGTGTGGGAACTGCATAGGAGTAAGTGATGGCGGCCGGAGCCATGAGGGTGGTATGAGGGTCTGACGTCCACAGATGATGGGGGTTGTGCTCACAACCCAACACTATGCAGGACGCTTGGTTATTGCCAGAGACTACCATGATTGGCAAATTTGCCACTGGCGCACTGTGCTCTTCACAGATGAAAGCAGGTTCACACTGAGCACATGTGACAGTCTGGAGATACCGTGGAGAGTAATCTGCTGCCTGCAACATCCTTCAGTATGAACGGTTTGGCAGTGGGTCAGTAATGGGGTTGGTTGCCATTTCTTTGTAGAGCCGCACAGCCCTCCATCTGCTCGCCAGAGGTAGCCTGACTGCCATTAGGTCTAAAGATGAAATCCTTAGATCCCTAGTGAGGCCATGTGCTGGTGCGGTTGGCCTTGGATTCCTCCTAATGCAGGACAATGCTTGACCTCATGTGGCTGAAGTGTGTCAGCAGTTCTTGCAAGATGAAGGCTCTAAAGCTATGGACTGGCCCGCCCACTCCCCAGATCTGAATCCGATTAAGCACATCTGGGACATCATGTCTCGCTCCATCCACCAACGTCACATTGCAGAACAGACTGTCCAGGAGTTGGTGGATGTTTTAGTCCAGGTCTGGAAGAAGATTCCTCAGGAGACCATCCACCACCTCATCAGGAGCATGCCCAGGTGTTGTAGGGAGGTCATATAGGCACACAAAGGCCCCACACAATACTGAGCCTCATTTTGACTTTGTTTAAGGACATTACATCTAAGTTGGATCAGCCTGGAGTGTGTTTTTACACTTTAATTTTGTGTGTGACTCCAAATCCATGCCTCTATTGGTTAATACATTGATTTTTCTGTGATTTTGTTCTCAACACATTCAACTGGATTTCTAATAAAGTATTAAGTTTGAATATTTCTATTGGAGTGCTGGAACCACATTTTTGTATTCTTTGTCCCTATGGAATGATGGATGGCCACCGTCGGGACCGTGCACCCTCCTTATTCAAATGAACTGCAACTGACCAAAATTAGAATGTATAATACCACCAATCAGCCGCATTCGGCTGATTACACTGTCTGTCATGCTTCTTGGTCAGGTGAATGGGGTCACATTCCGATCTACAGGCGACTGTGCCTAAGCAGTTGCCAAAATTTTTTTTAGACTGTGTGGTTGTGCGGTCATGGCCAGTCATGGTTCAGTCGCAATGTGACCCCATTTACTTGTATAAGTGAAGGGGTCACGTGAAACAGTGGTTCCTGGTTATCTGACTGGGTGTAGCCATGTAGCCCCAGCCTCACTGTGGACCCAGTAGCAAGTGAGGACAATGCTAATCCAGTATGGTACTACTTTAATCACATAGAGTACCAGATTAACTGTATTTTCATTAAGTACTTGATTAATGAAATTTTATATTTATTGCAGTTTCTTCTTCCATATTTCTTTGTAATTATTTTTTTGCTCCCTATACCAGAAGATGCTTTGTAACAAAAATTCAAAGACACGTTTAGGAACATTGAAAGAACCAACATAGGCACATTGAGGAAAGAACAAAACAATTGTGAAGAAGCTAGAGAAGATGCGATATAAAAGATTCACCTGCTCCCCACATTCATCATTCAGAACAGAAAGCCTGGCTTCTAGGGATTTCAGAAGGTTCTCCAGCTAGTACAGTACATTATTGTCATATACAAAATAGAGCGAGACAAAGCATCATACATTCAGTGTTGTTAACCTTGAAAGAGCCTGAAAGGAAAATATTATTATGTTCAGCCAGAACAGAGAAATGAAAATTATATTCTGCTGCCTGGGATCAGGTGTTCTAATACTGTCTCCTTGATCATTTCAACCCAGTATAAAATATGGTTCCTTGAACCCCGTGATAAGAGGGTCATGTCTTTTTTTTTGTTGATACATTGTTAGTGTTATACCGTTCTATGCTGAATCCTCTGAAATTAAATGTTCTGATCAAAGGTTCTCATAATAAATTGACGGCATAGCTTCAACCAAACTTTCTAAAAAAAAAAAAACTGTTAAAAATGTGTAAATATTGGAACTGAAAATAAGATAAAAAAAATACTTCAAAGTAGAAACAATGTAGATGAATCCTGATGCTTGTTTACACCTTTAGGCTATGTTCACACTACGTGTGAGTCCGGCCGTAGTGCGAACCGCGAATATACGCACGTAGTTTTGAGGTTGATGCGTTCGCTTGAAAGTATACAATATACGCCCGCACAATGAGCTTACGGCCGGATCATATGCGGCGCCGTGAAAAATGAACAAGACCATTGTTTGAGGACGGAAATGTTCCAACTCACGGCGTATGTTTGCGGTTCGCCCGTATGTTCGCAATCCGCCCGTAGTTTCAGCCGCACATGTACGGCGGCATACGAAATGCGGCCGGACTCATATGTAGTGTGAACATAGCCTTAGAGTATATATAATATACACTATATGTATAAGGGGGTAAAAGAATGTTACACACAGACCCCTTTGGGGCTGACAGGTGAATGCTTGCTAAGATTATATCTTTGAACCTTTGTGCCTCTTATAGATGAAAAGTTTGTAGCCCTGAGAATATTGTGTTTTACCATTTTGTTCAGGGGTGGACACAGACTGCAGAGGGCCCCTGTGCAAAAAATGTGTTTGGGCCCTTAAAACCTATTTCTCCACCTTTCTGCCCTAAAGGTGCACACATATGTACGCCCCGGAATATGTCCTGGTTGCGCGGGAGGGCCCTACAGTGCAGCACAGATGCCAGCCCCCACTAAAGGACTGTACTGTAGTCTGTGCAGGCCCCAGTGTGGAACTAAGGTACCTGTGACCAACCAATAGAACTGATCATTGGGCACCCAAATAAAAAACCCGTCAGAAGCAACATGCTGACCTGGTCCCATCTAGGACTGATGTATCTGTGACCTCGGAATAACAATAACCACAACTCTCAGAATGCCTTACACTTATGAAGCTCTCAGAGAATGCTGGGAATTGTAGTTTCCGAGGGGACAACCCCTTAACTTGTCTACCTATTTGTACTTCAAATCCCACTACATGCTGAGGGCTGCAGACTGCAGTAAATGCTGGGAGTTGTAGTGTTTGCAGCTGTTGTACTTGGAGGGTCCTGGGTTCATTGTACACTGGATGCTGTGTGGGGGATGAGAGTATATAGCTTAGAGTGTGGAAGTGAACCCAGAGCAGCACTAATAGGGGATAGAACAAATGGGCCCTTAATCATTGTTAGGGCACAGGTGGGATGCAGGTACTGTATGTGCCTGCACAAGTTTGATACATGTACTGTATGTGGCTGCACAGGTGAGATACATGTACTGTATGTGGCTGCACAGGTGGGATACATGTACTGTATATGGCTGCACAGGTAAGATACATGTACTGTATGTGGCTGCACAGGTGGGATACATGTACTGTATGTGACTGCTCAGGTGGGATACATGTACTGTATGTGGATGCTTAGGGGGTAGATGAAAGAGAAAAACTACCATGCTGCAGGGAGGAGGGGGCACAGTTATTGGCTAAAAAGTAGTGATGAGCGAATAGTGAGATATTGGAATATTCGATATTCATACGAATATCCCGCGAATATTCGATCGAATATTCAATCCCATTAAAGTCTATGGGAACAAATATTCGATTAGTTAAAAACATCTATTTGACTATTTGGAGGGTAAAACCGGAAGCTGGGGGATTTGAACTCTTATTGAATATTTTTTGAATATTCGAATATCTCACTATTCGATCGAATATCTATTCGATCGAACAGTATTCGCTCATCACTACTAAAAAGGCATAAACTTCCAATCAAAGGGTGGTGGTGGTGAGCTGCACTTTCTCTTACACAGTCCACCCTCTATCTTACAGCTTACAGCAGCCTGACTGACACACTCTCTAGCAGACACACAGCACATCTAACTTCTATTTGTAGTTAAATGTGCAGTGCATCTCGGCCTGTCGGAGCGCCCCCCCAGCTGGCTGCACAGCGCAAGCACACAAGTCGCACACCCTAAAGGTCGGCCCTGGTCCCAACCGGGCATAGCATCCAGTGACTAAGTGGGCCCCACTACAGACACGTGACATGCTGAGCTGGCACTTTAGAGTCTTACCCTTGCGGCCCCTCTATTGGCCTGGCCCCCTGTGCAGCTGAACAGGCTGCACAAGTGATATGTCCGTCTCTGATTTTGTTGCTGTATATATATTACAGTGTTGGCTGTGATACAGAAGCACACAACTGGACACCATGGGGCTTTAGGTAGTAGCAGGGGCTAGCATTGCAAGCCAGCTGTGTAACTAAGATTGGTGACAGTGTAACATGACCATTCCATGAGTCTATGGGCACCCAGTAAAAATGGTGATTTCCTGCCAAAAGTGATTAGTTGAGGTTGTAGTAATATGTTGGAGTGTGCAGCATGTGATTAGTGACAAGTGAGCATTTGTGATCAATATAACAAGCTACCACTGATACAGTGATGTTTCCTACCAGCAAAAATAGGGTCACTTCATGGGGTTTCCTTTATAATTTGTTAGACATCTGCAGTTGTGGGACAGCCATGTGTAAAACACCACCATATTCTTTACAGTTTGTATGGCTACTATTTATGACCAAATGGAAAGATGACTTTGTTATCACACTTTCTCTTAACAGATAGCATCACTTTTGCAGAAGGGAACCACCAAGAAATTATCTTCTATCCAAATTTTGCAGAAAGTCTATTATATACCCACCATTATTTATAGGCTTTACAAAGCCTGACTTGTTATGCCCAGACATTGGTAATATGTTGCTCATTTGGTGGACCTGCCCTATAACTTCAATATTCTGCAACTCACTGTTGAATATCTTAACATTTTGCTTACTAAACCTTTTTTTTAAAACAACCTTGTGTCTTCCTGTCTCTCTTCTTGGGGATATGCTCGCATCAACTAATTTTAGTCAACGTAAACCCATACAATACTTAGAAGCAGCAGAATGCATCTTAATAAGTTTCACATCTCCTCTTGAGAACTTGCTGCCAGGAGCGTGGCGGTTCAGAGTGGGGTCATGGCACGACCCCCTGTGAACCCCCCCCCCCCCCCTAGTGGCGCCATGACATACCAAATACGTCATGGGACGCCAATGAGTTAAAAACAAAGAAACTATGCAAATCTTTCCATTTTAGTTTTGCTCTGTCAGTTCCACCTCTAATTTTGGTTGAAGATTGAAGGAAATACTATGTGTGAACATAGATTTAGGGTGTTTTTTATATTTAGAAAACAGCATAATAATTAGACTGCCGTCCATTCAATATGGGACAATATATACAGTATATATATATATAAAATCGAATATCTGTACCGTAAATTGCAATTTTGGCTCTGCAGCATTCATTGTTTCTGAAAAACACTTTTAACATTTCTAAGAATAAAATGTTTACTACATCCTTAAAAGAATACCTTAAGGGTTATAGTTTCTAAAATGTGGACACTACAGCGCGGTTTCCACGTTACTGCAAGCTTGAATGCAGTGCCCCAGTGAAATTATTTTGGGGACTATGGATGAGTGTAATTTATTTTGCAAGTGTCTGGGATGTGTCTACTGAGTTGCACTGTTTTATGGTGTTTTATACTGTTTACATAGTTTTAACCGTGCCAGGCATGAGGGAGGTTAATCCAGACACACAGCTGGGGGCCTTTCAGAGGGGAGGGGAGAACATGCTCTGGTCTAGCCTTTATACTGATGAGAAAAGCCATAGAGTGAGGACGGTTTGGGACAACATCTGCTCCTGCTTAACTTCTAGTCTTGGGACAACACTTATTCCTACTAAGAATTACAAGGCAAGAAATACGTAGGCAAGTTGCAGCTTTGTCCTGCTGGGGTGAGAACCAAACTCAGGTATACTGCCCTGTATCTTGTCCCTGGCATGGACAAGGTGATGCTCAGATGACGTCTTTTCCTCCTGAAGGGTCTAGCACTGCATGCTAGTGTTGGCTACTTGCATACAAAAGAAATCTGTTTGAGCCTCTTGGTCCGTGACAAGGGTCCTGGCCTAAGCAAGGCCCTGGCTTCACTGCAGCAGGAAGTGTCTTTGTCTGACTAGAGAACTCACCCCCACCAGGAACTAATCTCCTTTTATAGGGGCAACTAATCTCCTAGTGATTAATGGGGCTGTGTGGTGTAAACAGAGGAGAAAGAGGATAGGTAGACAAATGAGGGAAAACAGGCCTGCACCTGTGATTGGGAGAAAACACACATATGACAAACAGCAATTAACCCTATACCTCCTTCAACTGTGCGGGATACAAGAACACAAAAACATAGTAGTGACCTCTAGCGGTGGAATACACAAGTACACTAGGCTATATCCCACTGTGGGAATGTGAAAAGAGTTACTTTGCCCAGGTGCAATAAATACTTAGTAACACACCTGTGCTAGGACACTACGTAAGCTCTATACCCACTGTGATTATTAACATGGGGACTTTAAAGCTCAGCCACTCCACAAGTCTCCCTGCACTGTACCATCTACATTCCCTTTGGGCTCCCTTCCCACGGAAGCATTGTACAAATGTGACATGAACCCTAAAAATTATACCCTGAAAATCTGGGATAAAAAAACAGGTGCTCAAAACCACAAATGGGGTGTTGATATGACTGGAATAAATAAACTGACAATTTCCTTTTCTTTTAAATTTCTTGTGAGAAGAAAAGAAAAAAAAAGATAAAACTACATATTTCCAAAATATTTTCTGGAGCTTGTGTAGATATTTCACCTGTCATATTGACCATATTATATTAAAGATGGAGTCCCATGTAAATGAAGCTTGTTACAAAGCAGGAGGAGTTGGTATATAGTTTTTCAGAAACATTTCCAGGATAACTTGTTATTTTGTAATGTAAATCTCTGCTCATCTGGACTGCGTAATTAAGTAGGTGGTCCTACTCAGTGATTGACAGCTCACTCTACATAGACAGCTATACACAGAACTTTGTGAAAAAAAAGATGCTTTTCCTTTGAAACATAAAGCCACAGAGCAGGAGCTATTTGTATTTGCACAACCCAATGTATCATTCAACATTCTTTATACATATTGTAAATGAAAGGATAAGAAATGCAATTATCACATACACCTACATACATGTTCTCCAAACCCGACTACATTTCAGTAACACACGTCTAACGTTCAGAGCTTAATGGTGCGTTCACACCTACAGGATCTGCAGCTGATTTTCTGCAGCAGATTTCATTTAAATAACTGAACACAGCATCAAATCTGCTGCAGATCTGCTGCAGATCCTGTAGGTGTGAACGCACCCTAAGGAATCTTCTGCAAATATCTATCCTGGATAACCCGGTAAAAAACCAAAAGACATTTCTGGTTCAGACGTATTAAAATAATTATGGAGTCATTTGCATTCCTGCATCATCTTCCTAGAAAGCGTACATGCAGACCATCACTCAGAGTTCCTCGGCAGTGAATATCTGCTATCTACATGCTATACATAATCATTAACATTAAACCCTGTGTTCTACCTAACTACAGTGTTCATCTATTATTCTGTTACTTAAATCCAGGATCATTCAATTTGCCTCACAGCTTCGGTTCATTGTATCCATGGCAACAGAATCTTTGCAATAGACCGACAGAAAAAAAAAGTTGCTTCTATCTCTATGAAGCAGAGTTTACTATTTCTTATTGAATCTATTGTATCTGTAGGTACCATTAAAGGGAAAGACCCAAAGAAAATGGAGTCCTCTAATTATTATTCATTAGAAATCCTTTACTCCATAGTGAATAATAATATATTGTGTTACAAAGAAATAGCAGTCTTTTCTAAGGGTGACATATGCAGATCTTCTTTCTTTTGTGACAATCTGGATGTGTCACTGACATTAATGTAAAATGCTGGCACTATGAATAGAAACACACTAAAGTACTACCTCTTTACAACTAAACTATGTTATAAACTAGGTATCAGACCAAAAAGAAAGGGTGATAACCCAAAGACAAAAAGTGCAGGACCAAATATAAGAAAATGTATTATCTTTCCTTTATTAGAATATATAGAAACAAAGATTTACAAAACAATATTAAAATGTTGTACAGGAGCTAAAACGTATCCAGATCCCCAAAGGAACAGGTGGCATAAATATAGTTACATAGTAAACCTCAAAAGGAAATGTATGAAATCAATTTATACTAATGGAGCACTGGGCATTGGGCATATATCTAACCAGATGATAACACTCAATATGATACAAAATGTATATAAGACAAATGTCAAAAAGACGATTACCCACAAGCCTTGTCCTTAGTGCACCAACCACCAAACCACTCACCCTTTAACTCACTGTATACTAGGTATGTTACAATGTGGCATAGAGGTCGAGATGTTAAAGGGGTTGGCCACTTTATAATGAATTAGTTTGGTGTACAGTATTATTTAGAGTAGTCACTGCACTTACTGACAGCTCCCTGTATACCCCATAGAGCTAAAATCAGACTCCCCTCATCGAGGCTGTGCTGTTCTGTGGTGATTCTGTCCATAAAATTGCCTAGCATGGAGAAGCATGTTACTATGCCCTACCCTCTGTGTACTCCTTAGACATATACCGGCTCAGTGGTGGACACTGCGGGGGGGGGTCATGGTCACATGCTTCTCCATGTCATCCATCTTATGGACAAACTCACCACAGAGCAGGGCAGCACAGCCTGGAGGAGGGCAGTCTGATTTTAGCTCTATGAGGTACACAGGGAACTGCTGTCAGCAAGTGCTGTGGATACACTAACTAATACTGTACACTGAACTATTTTACTATAAAGTGACCAACCTCTATCCTATATTATATTTAGATAGGGAACCTCACATGACCTTTTTAATGCTATGTCCACATAAAAGAGGTTTTCCCAGTACCTTGATATTGATGGCTCTTACTCAGCTTCGATGTACCCCTCATTGTTTACCAGTAGATATGAGCGCAACTCCAGCATGCTCGAGTTTTATTGTTTAGCATTTGATTACTGGTCAAAGGGGGCAACCCCTTTTTACTCTTTGGAAAATTCTATCACTTTTGTTCTTATGCTCTGAATTTACTATTGACCCCCACTTAATGGCTTAGACCACAAAAGAATGTAGAAATACCCCTTCACTGCCTTTGACCACCAGTGTTTTTTTTTTTTTTTCACTACCAAAGACAACCAAAAATTCGAAAACTACCAGAAAAGTGCTTGAATAATGGCGAGCAAATATGCCCTACTGTGCTTGTAATCTATTCATGGACAGGGTACCTTGGTGCTTGTATACCTACAGTCTTCCTTCCATGATATATTATTTAGACTTTCAATTTCTTACCTCTTTGTGTTTTGACATTGCAGCAAGACCTGTGGAGAGGGGATCCCAGACTATCCATAAAAATCATTTCTACAGCCAATCAAGTCTAGGCACCTGCATGGCTTGTTGTTATAGTATATAAGCCCATGACATAATACATAAGCCCATGTCCAAGATCTGTGGAAATCTGTAATGAGTGCCATTGAGGTTGGCATTGTGTTCCTGAGAGCTCTTGTAAAGCATTGATGCCGTGAGCTTTCAGATGGCTCCCATAGCAGCCGCCACTTCTGCCTAGTCCTAATCCTGATCCTACACAAAACCAACTTGTTTTATAAATCTCCTCTAATTTATTCCTGCCAACAGTATTGCACATTTAACATTCTCACAGCTAGACAGAAACCCGGATAAATCAGCGATTTAATGAACTGAAATACTTTGATGTTTGTCTTTTGCATGGGCGAGTACTTTAAGCAATAAATTACAATTATGTAAATATTAACGCCCTAAGGGGAGAAATGGCTTTTTCAAAATGATTAAAATATATAGGACAATTCAATTTGTCGACGACAATGACTGAGTCTTATAAATTTTCATATGTTTTTTATTATGGGGAATGCAGAAATCCCTAATATAATTCATTATCAAAATTTGTTGAAAGAGTTACTCTAAAGAATTTTTGACATTTGTTTTTACTAAGCTGAGTACTCAGCATAGTCAACATGTAGAATGATACATTTATTTTTAATGAACTGTTCCATTTTTGGTAGTTTTGCTGGAATTGGATTGTCTCTTAAATAATAAGGCAATAGAATAATACATTTTAATTAAACACAATTAATGTGAATTGGTTTAATGCTTATTTGTCATATCCTAGTTAATTTCCATGTCATTGTCCCTGTCTTAATACATAAGAAATGTCCACTCAGCCAGTCACAGACTAGTAATTGGGAAGATATTTATTTGTATGAAGATAGGGCGAAGATCAAGATACCGCTGAAACAGTACAGCCTTTCATACAGCCTTACATAAATATAATACCACCATATAGTATTTAAATAATACATCCATACAATAGTTAAACAATTCTACTAGTTTGTGCCCATACAACAAGCTATGTTTTTTAACATATAGGAGTAAAAGTCATTAACATTCAAATAATAGTGGAATCCCTTGTTCCTCTATTCACTTCAATGGAACTAAGTTACAAAACCACAACTAAACTGAGGACAAGAAGGTTACTATTTCTAAAAGGAGGAGTTTAGATACGGGTCGTGTCACGAACCTACTCTGAAGCATGTTGCTTCCGGCTGCTATCGTGATGCCCCGGGGACCGCGGGCTTCAGACAGCGCAGCTGTTCGCCATGCCGAGCTAATTAGCAATTTATATGCAGTTGTTAAAGCTGACAGCTGCATTTAAATGACTATAAACAAGCTATCCCTAGCGTCTCCCCCCCCCCCCCCCCCCCGTGTTGCAATCCCGGAGGGGCGATCCCTGCTCCTTAACTGTCTGGGCCACATGCTTAATTAATTGCTCATTGTAATTAAGCACTGATCTCATTGATCAACGCAGTGTGTATATATATATATATATATATATATATATATATATATATATAATACTGCCTTGATCTCTATGAGAGATCAGTGTAGTAATAATAAAAGTCCCCCAAGTGAAAAAAAAAAAGGTTTTCCTTAATAAAAAATCCCCCTGCATTATAAGTAGAGATGAGCGAACCGGGTTCGGGTTCAAGTCTATCTGAACCCGAACATTCGGCATTTGATTAGCGGTGGCTGCTGAACTTGGATAAAGCTCTAAGGTTATCTGGAAAACATGGATACAGCCAATGAGGATATCCATGATTTCCACATAGTCCTAGGGCTTTATCCAACTTCAGCAGCCACCGCTAATCAAATGCCAAAAGTACGGGTTCGGATTGACTCGAGCATGCTCTAGGTTCGCTCATCTCTAATTATAAGTCATAGAACAATTTTAAACACATTTAGTTTTTTTGCGTTTTTTACAAGTTGCATATTGTAATCGTACAGATTTAGGAAACATAGATTACATGTCAGTTATACCATAGGGCGAACAGCGCAAACACAACCCCCCTAATAAATAAAAAAAAAATGTTTTTTTTTTTCTATTTTACAATGCAAATTTTTTTTTTCTGGTTTTGAAGCATATATTAGACTATTAGGGCACTAAATGGGGCATTATCAAAGGGTACAGAAGTTGACCTAAAAAGTCTGGAGCCACTGTAGAGAATCTAAAATTGGAACACAGAATGAAGTGTGGGAGCACATAGTAAATTATATAAGTTTATATATAGATATTAATAGGGTGCCAGAAAAGAGAGGAACCCAAGATGTTTGTCTAGTAGATTCACAAAAGATGAGCCCCGGCAGGTTCAATTTCTAAAGCTCAACATTTTCCTCAGGGCCCATAGGACTTTATGCCAATGTGAGGGTGTTTAGCCAGTAAGACCAAGGTATGACTGCTGCTTCACAGATCACATGCCCGGGATATAGGTCATAACTTGATTTCTGGGGGTTTATCTACTATTAACTCACTGACTGCAACAATGGGGAACTCAATCCCAGACCCTCAGATGGATGTGCTGGCAAAGAGAATTGTATGGAGCACTAGCTAAGAATTACATATTATTACATTATATGTTTATGAGATTGAAAACAAATTCAAGCGTGTTCACACCTTTACCTATCATATACAACTGGTCCTTGCTTTACAGGTTACTATATCAATGAATAAATTTGTGTATCAGGCAGAAGAGAAAAGTATTCTTCACACGGTAAGAAATACAACAAGATATATGTGCAAAGTAAAACCCCACATAGTCCTTCCACATAATGTTCATTTTTCACCAGTATCAAATAACAATAATGGCTACAAAGTAATAAAATAAAGTGGATGCATCCTGTCTGAGATATAGATGAAAATACATATGTGAATTATCATGCCCTGATGCAGCGCTGTTATGAATTATGTTTTCTTTGTACATTTAAAATTAGATTTGAGAACAGATGTGAAGGCTTAGAGGCTTAATTTTGAATTGTGCCTCCATTAACATAGCCTTGGATGCCCCATCACTGTTTACTACTGAAGAGGATTCTTTTGCTTTAACTGGATTTCAGTTCCATTAAAATGCAATGATGAGAGTGTAGTAAATGTATTTTTGCCTGGATATACAGCACTGCAAATGCTGATGAAAGTCAGATGTAATGTATCAAAGGAATCACTGCTTCACAGCCATTAACGCCCTGTATACTGGTCAGATAAGAATGGTGGTATATTAGAAACTGCATGAAGCACACCAGCCCCCAACACACCACCTCCTAGCGAAAACAAATAAAAAAAAGGCCTCAAAATGGTATAAACTGCTCAAAAATAGTGCAAACTGCTTTATAAATGCTGAAAAAAAATATACACCATGCACAAAAATAGAAGAATCTAACACACTAATCAATGTTCCCTCTAAGCTTTAGCCACTGTTAAGCGGAATGGAAAGATAGCAGGGCAATGTTCAAGCAAAGTTGGGCTCATTGGGACATACCCGGGACAGTGTTAGCAACTATGCATGTTGTTTCTATGTATTCTGGGGGTGCGGTTGGAGCGCACTGAGATCCGTTTGGGCTATGGAGAAAACACCAACCTGGGAGGCGGAGGATACTTAGATGTCATGACTAAGCCCTGTATCTCCCTCTAGGTATTACTGAGAAAACTAACAAACCATACTTCCCTCCCTCCCATGCAGCCCCCCAGCATTCCGTCCACTTCCCTGCTCTGCAAGGGACGTGACATTGCCCCAGGTGCCCCTGGGCTGGGGAAAGAGCAGCCTCTTGTGGCCATAAGACATAATACTCTGACGCTGGCTTTGCCAGCCACTGCTCAGAGATCCCCTTAGAGGATGAGCAAGCGGCTTTAAGCTGCATGGCCACGTGCCTTAAAGGGAAACTGTTCCTATCTTCCTATAGTGCATGGGTGCTGAGGAGGAAGGTAAGTTTTACAGTTTATTCCTTATGCTATTGGTGCACTTGTGTGTGTGTGTGTGGGGGGGGGGGGGAGATAGCGTCCCCACTGCACTGACCAACCCCAGTCTGCCCACTCTGCTTATATTCATTAGGAGGGGCCCAGCAGGACGGATCGGTGCACTGGGGACGTTTCTTCCAATCCCTAGTACATGAAAATGCCTCATTAGCATAGCAAATAAATTGCTAATATTATGAAAATGGTGCAGAGAATGAAGGTAGGAAATTTAGCTTTACCCCCAGTGTCTCATGCACTATAGGGACATATCAGCAAGATTCTTCTTAGGTTCCATTTAATGGCCATAATTTTACTGAAGGCTAAACTGTTATTGCTGTTATAAATGACAGGCACTTGACAAAACTGAATCCAACACCAATGTGGAGTCTTAGTAGAATTAGCTTTAAAAAGAATAATTATGACAAAACAGTTAAAAAATGACAAGTGTAAATTCACCAATATGGGTCTAAGGGCAGATGGCAAATGAGGCTCTGCTTACAGATGGCATATGTCTTCTAGATATTCATTGCAAGGGCAGTAGCAAGAATATGCAGCAATATACAGTAAAAGGAACACAAATTAGACTCTACAGAAAAGTTATTCAGAAAGAGTTTAAATTTATTTTCCCTGCTCCATGGTGACTTGTTACATGCGGTTGCATGAAATCTCTCAGCAAATTCACACCTAATTCTAAAGTGCGATTTAGTGCAAGAAATATTCTGCAAGATATGGGTAAAATCTTGCAAAATATTACATGTTATTTCACGTTGTTGTGAAGGAAAATGTGCCATTCTAGGGTTCTATTAAATGGTACAGTATGTACAAATGGGATTTTATAGATAAAGTGGAGCAACAGCTCGGTCACAGTCACTCTGTCTGTATACCTGCAGCCTAATATTACTCTTCCTCTCTCACACTGCAGTATAAGGGTATGTGCACACTATAGAATTTGTTCCAAGTTCCACCTGTCCAATAGACTCAATGATATTCTGAAGCTCATTCCGTCATCTGTACAAAGAATTAACATGTCGATTCTTTGGGCGGATGGTGAAATGAGCTTCAGAATATCATTGAGTCTATGGGACAGTTGAAATCGCTGCTTGAAATGACCACCCAAATTCTTTAGTGTGCACATACCCTAAGGGCACCTTCAGTGACCATGGTACTTCATTAGTTCTTCTTAAAGATACACAGAGGCCTTACAATTCCATTTGATATTCTGAATATTTTATTTATACCACTCTCATATTAATGAAATTATAGTGAAATAAAAAGATATTGTTTTTATTTCACTGGCTGCCTCTCTCTGACAAGTGTAAAAAAAGGACCACCATAATTCAAGTCTCCCCCTACTATTATGTGATGAATACAGCCTGCCGCTCAAATAAACTAATAACATTGAGCACTAACTTCAATTGTAGTTTGAGAAGCACATTCAAAGAGGTTCTTAAAGGGGAACTAACAGCAGGTTAGAAGACTCTAACCTGCTGTTATATTCCCATAGAGCATAGAGGACTGAGGATGAAGGCAATTTATTTTTTTATTGGCAATTTTTTTTTTTTTTTTTTTTACTTTAGTCAATATGCAAATTATGCAGTTTGGAGCACTGGGGTGAAACTACTGCCCCCAGTGCACCGATCTTCCCTACCGGCTCTCCTCATGAATCTAGAGGTAGAGCTCTGCAGTGACATCACTGCAGCATTGTTCATTGCAGAGCACCAGATGAATATTCAAGAGAAGGAGAGAGCTAGCATGGTGGATCAGTGCAATGAAGGCAATATTCCCACCCCCAGTGCTCAAAACCACTCATTTTCCATATTGGATAAAGCCAAGATTTACTGAAAATGAAGCTGAGGAGGAAGGTGAGAAAATTACCTTTATCTTCAGCGTCCCCAGTGCTACGGGAACATAACAGCAGGTTAAAGTTTTCTGAGCTGCTCTTAGTTTCCCTTTAAAGGATAGCTTGAGGTATGCTTTAAGAGGTGTTAAAACTATAAACACTCTTATCTTATCTACAGATTGAAGAGGGAAGAGTTTCTTATTGCAGGAGGTATGAGCAGCGCAGTCAGTGTACGTCACACTTCCTGCGCAGGGAACAGGACAGAAAACACACGGAGGCCGGGAATGGGCCCCAGGTGAGTTAACTGTTTACTTTTTTATAGTGGTCGCCCCATACGGTAGGGATGCGGCCATTTTTGAGCCCCCTCACCGTATGGGGCGACCATGCCCGGTCTATAAAACGACCCCCGACTTTTAAGAAGAATTTTCGGGGTTAAAAAGTTGTCTTATACGCCGGAATATACAGTGTATATACTGTATATATACTGTGTATATATATATATATATATATATATATATATATATATACTGTATATATATGTATATATATATATATATCAAAAAGTAGTAAAGCGTTATCCCAGGTCGATATAAAGTATAGATGCTTGTTGTCCCCACTTATTAAAGTAAAGCAGTATTGTATAGAAGTGGAATAAGTGGTGGACACAACACTGGAAGTAGCAGTGTATCAAAAATATTTTTTTGGTGAAAGGTAATTTTCCATATAAACAGTGAGAATTAAATATATACAGTGGGAATTAATATACAAAATATACCCATGATGAGCGTTAGAGATGTGCGATGCACACTGAGGTGGGTCTAGTCTAGATAGGCTAATTCACCCTACCTTACTCTTAGGGAGTATATATATATATAGAGAGAGAGAGAGAGAGAGAGAGAGAGAGAGAGAGAGAGAGAAAAACAATAATTACGTTTCCCTGTTAATTTTTGGCAGGGGCACCATTCTGATAGCAAAGTGAAACAATAAAGCATTGTAATCCTCTGTCATTCTTTCAGTCTGATTGACCAAGAGTTGTTTGCTCACTTTGCAGACAAAGTTCAGACAAGCCCTTATGCGTGTTTCATAGTTATAGTATAGAGAACTGTAACCCCGGCTATTTCATCATTTTAAGACTTCATTTTAGGCTTAATGGTGAAACATCACATTTAATCAATTGCAGCAGCCAATTACTCTGCTCCCTTTAGTATAATTTAAGCTCACCTCTTTCCTGCAGCATTGTCTCCTGTGTCCATACAATGATTTGTTCTAGGTAAACATACTAAATCACACTTTGCTAAGACTTTCCAATCACTTGGGTTCTAGTTTACTTATGTGTTTTGTTAGCATTTTTTCTATTTTTTCCTGTAGCTGTGAATGCCGTCTTCTAGGACTATCCAAGTTGATGAAAACTATTTATCATTTCAAGTTGTAAAGTGCAAAACATCTTCTTTCAGCAAGGGCTCCATGATGACTTTCACCCATGTGGCTCTAATGCTGCCTTAAAACATTAACAGCATTTATATAAACTTTTGACATATTGTTCAGAGATGTCAAAACTTTTCTCATACAGTTCTCACAAAGTTTCAATTCTGAGAACTGCCGCAATAGTGAGCTATAGCCAGGGGAAGCAAATGGCAAGTCAACCACCAGAGCCGGCCTTAGGGTAGATGGCGCCCTGTGCAAAACCGTCTTCTGGCGCCCCCCCCACACACTATATATATGTATTCACATACAGGGCAGAGCTGCTGCTGTCCCTGTGGCTGTGCTGTTTCTGAAGCAAAGTAGCTGTTCTTTTCCACTTTTAGACAACCCTATTACAGGAGTTATCCAGAATTCAAAAAAACATGGCTACTATCTTTCATAAACCGCTCCATCCCAGTCCTCAGGTTGTGTGTGGTATTACGACGCAGTTCCATTGATGTGAATAGAGACAAACTGTAATACCACATACAACTACAAAATAATAATACATTAACATAAGACAATACTCAACACAAGACTCACAGAGGGCGTCTTCTCTGCATAAATTGTAGGTGATAGTTTTGCAGGCACTTTTTCTTTTCTTCTGGTTTAGACCATCATGGAGACTTCTGCTGACACCTCATCTTCGCAGAATCACATTAGGCTCCTCTGTGCTGCAGCACCATCATCATCTCTATACAAATCCTCATCTGTATCACTTCACACAGTAACAGAGACCCCCTCTGTGCCCCCATATAAGCAGTGTGCCCAATACATGCCTACAAATAGTAGTCAGGCCCCCTCTGTGCCCGTATATAAGCAGTTTGCCCAATACATGCCTCCAAATAGTAGTCAGGCCCCCTCTGTGCCCCTATATAAGCAGTATGCCCAATACATGCCTCCAAATAGTAGTCAGGCCCCCTCTGTGCCCCTATATAAGCAGTATGCCCAATACATGCCTCCAAATAGTAGTCATGCCCCCACTGTGCCCCCATATAAGCAGTACGCCCAATACATGCCCCCAAATAGTATTCAGGACCCCTCTGTGCCCCCTTATAATGCACCAGCACACTTATTTGTCACTTGAGCACTAGAATGTCAGAGCAAGAGCGATCTCCTGAGATAGATCATAGAGAGGGAATTGGCAGTATCAGAAAAGGGAGAAGGAAAGAAGGGCAGGGAGAAGATGGAAATAAGGGAAAATTTGGGGAAAGATGGAAAATGGGGGTTAGCTATCAAAAACCATAGGAGAGAGATGAGAGGAGGGGGATGAGGAGGGTGGGCAGAGAGCTGTACAAAGAGGAAAGACTGGCTGGGAGTAGCTGCAGATAGGTAGGTGTAGGTAGATGCAGGTAGGTAGTTTTAGGTAGCTGTAGGTAGCTGTAGGTAGGTAGTTGTAGGTAGCTGTAGGTAGTTATAGGTAGCTGTGGGTAGGTAGTTATAGGTAGGTAGCTGTAGGTAGTTGTGGGTAGCTGTAGGTAGGTAGTTGACACCCCCTCCCCTCTCATCCCCTGTCATCTCTTGATGTAGGCACTGACAAACACATATACAAAAAAAACAGACACTTTAACTCACCGGGCTCCCCGCCGCGCGTCTCCTCTCCTCAGCTCAGCGGACGTCGCTCCAGTGACGTCACTCGGCCATCGGGACGCTGTCGATCAGCAATAGAGGCGTAGAGGCAGAGAGAGGCAGCTCTGCATACTTATCTTTGGTTTAGAAAGGAACGCTGTATGTCTGCAGGAGCGTGGTTAGAAACCACTGTAAGAGCAGGGTGTCGGGCGGCCAGCTGGGGTAGCGATCGGCAGGGCCGGTTTTAGACTAGATGTGGCCCTGGGCAAAGTTAAAGGTGGGGCCCCAAATGCTGAAATTTTAGCAACAATTTAAGGTCCCTATACATGTTACTCTTTTGTTGGTGGTACCTTTTGCTCCTGGTGGGTTCGGCCATCAGTGTAAGGTGTATGGGGCTCTCTGGACAGTCCTCTGACAGATGATATCAGTGGACATAGGGGATCGAGCTTGATGGAAAATCAATGCCCAACCTCTTTGTTCTAAGAGAGATAAGCCACCATCAGATCTGTATGGCTATGGCTTTACCCTCTCATAGAAAACATAGGAAAACTCAGATGTGCCAAATTTCTGTGTATGGGGAGGACGGGACCAGATGGGAGAGATAATTGTGAGCTGAAGGATTGTTCAGCCAGCAGTTATTGGAAGCATACGGCCACTTTTAAGGCCGTATTACACTGCCTGATATTCTGCAGAAGTGAGCGCCAATCTGGTAGAATGGAGCTTGCTTAGAGAGCCTACTACAGCAAAAGCTATGGAGGAGATTTTTTCAAACTGGTGTAAAGAAGAATTGGCTCAGTTGCCCCTAGCAACCAATCAGATTCCACCTACTTAGAATCTGAGTAATGAAAGGTGGAATCTGATTGGTTGCTAGGGGCAACTGAGCCAGTTTCACTTTACACCATGTTTGATAAATCTCCCCCTATGTGTATATATACAGTATATCATTAGTGATGTGTGTGCAATCCTTGCTGTATATAGTAAACAATAAAGATATATATACTACCTGATCACGTTCCCTGGTGTCCTCAGGCCATGTCTGTGATATATACTACCTGATCATGTTCCCCGGTGTCCTCAGGCCTTGTCTGTGATATATACTACCTGATCATGTTCCCCGGTGTCCTCAGGCCTTGTCTGTGATATATACTACCTGATCATGTTCCCCGGTGTCCTCAGGCCTTGTCTGTGATATATACTACCTGATCATGTTCCCCAGTGTCCTCACAGAGCGATAGCGTCCTGATTCGGACAATTTTCGCTCCATGTATTAGGGCCCTTACTCAGTTCAGAAGTTTACATGCCTGGACTGCCGCTACATGTCAGGACTACCGCTACATGCCGGGACCGCCGCTACATTTTGGGACTGCCCCTACATGTCGGGACCGCCGCTACATTCTGGGACTGCCGCTACATGCCAGGACTGCCGCTAAATGCCAGGACTGCCGCTAAATGCCAGGAATGCCGCTAAATGCCAGGACTGACCCTACATGCCAGGACTGCCGCTAAATGTCAGGACTGTTGCTAGTGGTGTAAATGCTAGTGGTGTAAATACAAGAACTATTTATATGAATTGCTTTAAAAGAATAAATTTAAAAAAATCACTATAATCAGGACCAAATATTACCTCCATACCGTTATTGAAGAAAACACACTATATATAGGCCAATATTACCACCATAAAAGTGACCGCCCCATAATGACTCTATATACACTATATACAGACCAATATTACCGCCATAGAGTGACCACCGCATAATGACTCTATATACAGACCAATATTACCACTATAGACTGACCACTGTATAATAAATGACTCTATATACACTATATACAGACCAATATTACCGCTATAGACTGACCACTGTATAATAAATGACTGTATATACACTGTATACAGACCAATATTATGTGGCTGTCACCCTATGGCTGTACTATTGGTCTGTATATAGTATATATAGAGTCATTATGTGGCAGTCAATCTGTGGCAGTAATGACTCTATATATACGCTATATACAGACCAATATTATTGCCATAGGCTGACCCCTGTATAATGACTTTATATACACTCTATATACAGACCAATATTACCGCCATAGAGTGACCACTGCATAATGACTCTATATACAGACCAATATTACTGCCATAGACTGACCCCTGTATAATGACTCTATATACACTGTATGCAGACCAATATTATGTGGCGATCACTCTATGGCTGTACTATATATACTGTACTGTGGCTGTACTGTATATAGTGTCATTATGTGGTAGTCAATCTATGGCAATAATGACTCTATATATAAGCTATATACAGACCAATATTAATGCCAAAGAGTGACCACTGCATAATGACACTATATACAGACCAATATTACCGCCATAGAGTGACCACTGCATAATGACTCTATATACAGACCAAAATTACTGCCATAGACTGACCCCTGTATAATGACTCTATATACACACTATATACAGACCAATATTATGTGGCGATCACTCTACGGTTGTACTATTGGTCTGTATATAGTGTGTATATAGAGTCATTATGTGGTGGTCACTGTATGGCGGTAATATTGGTCTGTATATAGTGTCATTATGTGGTAGTCAATCTATGGCAGTAATGAGTGTATATATATACGCTATATACAGACCAATATTAATGCCAAAGAGTGACCACTGCATAATGACACTATATACAGACCAATATTACCACCATACAGTGACCACCACCTAAGGACTGAATACCATCTTATTTTTTTCTCAATAAAATACACCGTATTGCCTTAGTGATGTCATCATGCACTATACATAGGAGCTGCAGCAATTACATAGGACTGATGAGGCCGGAGAATGGCTGCAGCTCCTATATACAGTCTATTCACCTCAACACTTGGAGTCAGCAGTGCTTATACACACACACCATTATATATATATATATATATATATATATATATATATATATATATATATATATATATATACACACACACACACTCACCCATGAAAACACATTATACAGATACAAACCATCCAGTCCATACACTATACACAGGACATGTAACACACACTACATTCATGCATTATACACCTACATTCATACACACTACATATACAGTATACTTACTCCCTCTAGCATGCTGGTTGTAGTGGTGAATCCCCCTCATGTTCCTTGCAGCAGCAGCAGTAGCAGGCTGTCATCCTCACCCGGCAGCCCTCTCCTCCATCGTCCCGACAGCTCCACACCAGAGCAGGAAGTCACGTGCAGTGAGAGGAGCTGGAGGGAGGGGGAGGGGGAGCAGACACCGAGCCCAGCGTCCTGCAGCCTCTGCGTGGCCCCTGATAGCAGCAGCCAGGGATCACTGCCAGACGCTGCAGGACCCTGTCTGTGCTCTCCTCTCCACTGAAACTGCGGTAGGGGGCCCCTGGGGGATGGGGGCCCTGGGCATTTGCCCTGCTTGCCCCCCCCTAACGCCGGCCCTGGCGATCGGGGCGGACAGACATACACTACATGCATTATGTGACAGTGTGCTGTGTATGTCTGTCCTCCCCGATCGCTCCCCCAGCTGGCCCCCCAGCACCATGCTCCTGCAGTGGTTTCTAATGGCGCTCCTGCAGACATACAGCGTTCCTTTCTACACCAAAGATAAGTATGCAGAGCAGCCTCTCTCTGCCTGGGTGCCTCTATGGTTGATCAGTGAGATATGACCGCTTGGACCCCCTGCCAATCATGAGAATGGAGCAGCACGTGAATGGGGGAGCAGTGAATGGGGGAGCAGCACGCATGTTTAGCCTCAACTCCATCCACTCTTTATGAAAGCGCTGCGATCAGCAGTCTTCTGAAGTCTCTTAGGGCCCTTGCACACTGAGTAGAAGAGGCTGAAATTCTCCTCGAAATTCTGCCTGTCCTATTTCTCCAATGGGATTTCTCTTGCGCCATTCCTTTCACTCAGGGGACAAAGGATCTTCATTCTCAAGATCACTGAAGGTTGCAGTAGTTGGACCCCTAAAAATCAGAGTTTTTACCTGTCCAATGAATAATTGATAACTTTTAATCTTGGGATAGCACCTTTGAGCTGGCCATACACTTAGGTACAGTAAATGTCAGTTGAACACACAGATTTTAGCAGGACCACCCATCCTCTAATGTCTATTGTGGCCTCTTGACTTCCAATGCTGACAAATAGAAGATTTTTTAAAATTTTAACTTCAGTTGAAACACAAAAACAACCATGTATAGGTATAGTGGGTGATCTGGAGAAATTGCTGTGGGCTAAACTCTTGTCTAGCTGTCTAATGTGTTTAGCTAGCTTTACATTTATGGTGGTTATAGTATATTACTTTAGCACCGATGCATCACTGCTAGGATTATTAGGATTTTTGAACAAATAGGTCACGTTGGAAGAGATGTGGAAGCCTGAAGCTAGTCCTAGGGCCTAATATGATATTGGGGCACAGAGTTGGACCTACCCACTATATGAGGACACAGAGAGGCCAATACAAATGTGTAGTTTGTATAGAGATTATGGTACATGAGTGAGGCTTCTAAAGTGCTTGTCTGACAGATTCTGCAGAGACCAGTCATAGCTGGGTGATATCTGTCTTTGGGCAGTGGATTTTATCCAGTATCAGAGTTGCGGCATTAGTCAGGATGTGGTGGTAATATGTGTCCCTTGTAAACTGGTACCATTGGTATTATTGGTCTTAGTATACATGATTTGGGCAGTAACAGTATTGAGGTAATATGCACAGTGATAATATCTTTATGTACTGGTATTTGGTAGCTCTATGACTATTGTATTTAAGTATGCAGTGTTATCATGCATGTAGTAGTGTGTTAATCATTTTAATATAGATAAGTAAGGTAGCTGAAAGGTGAACCCCAGGATTGATTTATGCTGGTTTTCCAGTTCGATACTGGGTTTAGACAAAGGGTCAGGTGAGTTTCTGACAGCGATTTTTTAAAATCCTTTCATCCACATGTATTTTAATGTAACAAAATTATCTTACCATTTCATGTGCAAATCTTCCTTACGGAACTATATGCCTTCATATGTACAGTTTGATCCTGCATACATTCATTGCTATTTTCCATTGTAACAACTGGAGTCACAGATCCGCACCAGGGAGCAAAGTCTAAGGGGCCACTGATCTTCACCAGTACCCACCACAAGTCGGGATGGACTTGCTGCGGCAGGTGACCCCCACGTAGCTACCCCTGGCTTGGCTTGCTAGTGGTAGTGGGCGAGGTGCAGCTGGAGACAGGTAGGAAAGCAGGCGGAACAAAGGAGGACTCACAGCTGCAAGTGGGATAGCAGTCACAGGCAGGAACCATAGACAGCTGGAACCAGGAATGGCAGGAACCATGGACAGGAATCACAGGAGAGCTGGGACCACGTGCTAGGAAGCATGCATAGGCTCCAACATATGGGTCAGGAAGGTGCCCGGATTTATACGGGATTGTTGAGTGCACTTAATCAATTAGCGACATGCCGTCCCTTTAAATCTGCAAGAGGCGGCATGCATACACCCTAGGAGGTGGGTACACCCGCTGGACAGAGCAGGACACAGCAGGAGCGTGACCAGGTGAGTCGCCCAGCGGGGCCAAAGAGACAGCAGTGCACATGGGCTCCGGCGTCTGCTAGAGAATGCTGGCAGGGAGAGCGTGTGCGGCGGTGGCCCGGGACATGGGTCGCTGCCGCAGCCATAGCGTCCGTCTAACACCTTTTCTCATCCACAGCCTCTAGGGTTTAAAAAAAAAAAATGGTTGCAAAGTGGCTTTGCTGAAATGAGTGTCAGGGCCTTTCTTTAAGAGCAATGGTGGTAGTACCAGCCCTTGGACACCCACTAGTATATCCTTCTAAAATACTAAGATAGAAAAATAACATTAACGTACAGTATGGTAGTAAATCTTTAACAGCAAGTAACCAACTAGAAACTAGTTGTATGAATTTAAAGTACCATTTTTCAGAAATCAATAGTACAAGTGAATTTAAGAAACTCTGTAATAGGTTTTATTAAGCAAAACAGTTTCCTCTTTTATTCAAATGCTCTATGGAGAGGGGAGGGGTCGAGGGGGTGATTGAGCACGGAGAAGAGAAAAGGCAGCCCTACAAAACGCTACATCCTGCAATCTTCTTTCACAAAGTTTCCAGATAAGCAATGACCTTTCTTACCTGTGAATAGGGATGGTCCGAACCCTACAAGGTTCGGGTTCGTATGAACCCGAACGCTCGGCATCAGATTCCCGCTGTCTGCCCGCTCCGTGGAGCGGGCGGACACAGCGGGAGGACCGCCTGGAAAACTGGGATACAGCCTATGGCTAAGTCTGTATCCCAGTTTTCCAGGCGGTCCTCCCGCTGGATCCGCCCGCTGCACGGAGCGGGGAAACAGCGGGAATCATTACCGAGAGTTTGGGTTCGTACGAACCCGAACCGAACTCGGTTCGGACCATCCCTACCTGTGAATATAGCGTTTTCTGTGCCCAGACAGTCTTCAAACTGTACAGCTGCTCTTCCTCCCTTCATAGGTTATAATGGACTCAGCAAACACTTTGTTCCTCTGTAATGAAGACAGCTTTGCCTGAAAATGCACAAATAAAAAGTGTACACAGTGCAGAAAGAGGCTTTTTGATTTCTGTAACAACAACAACAACGTTACACTTTAAGCATATACTCCATAGGGCATAAACAGGGGAGGGCGAAGGGCATCATCAAATGTAAAATAGGCCCTGGATGAGAGTCCTTTCTTTGGGACTCTCATCCAATCTCAGGTGGTTGTTAAACATGCATGACTCTCTAGTAAATGAATGAAGCTACATAAACAATCAAATATATGTCCTCAGATCATAACCAGTGTCGGACTGGGCCACCGGAGGATCTTGGAGGTGCAGGAGGATAAAGGAGGTAGTAGTAGTATGATGATGGAGCTGCAGGAGGATGAAAGAGATAGTAGTATGATGATGGAGGAGTAGGAGGATGAAGGGGGTAGTAGTATGATGATGGAGGAGTAGGAGTATGAAGGAGGTAGTAGTATAATGATGGAGCTGCAGGAGGATGAAAGGGTTAGTAGTAGTATGATGATGGAGGAGTAGGAGGATGAAGGGGGTAGTAGTATGATGATGGAGCTGCAGAAGGATGAAGGAGGTAGTAGTATAATGATGGAGCTGCAGGAGGATGAAAGGGGTAGTAGTGTGATGATCAGTAGCGGATTATAATAGGGGCGTTTCGGGCGGTAGCCCGGGGCCCTGAGCTCCTGGGGGGGCCCATGACCACCCAAAAAGACTTATACTTTCAGTGGTGTACTGTCTCCTGGCTACATTTCCGCCATGATTTGCAAAAATCACAGGTTTTTTTATGGCAATTTTGCACAAATCAGGACATCATGACATTATCTGTCCTGTACTATGAACGCCAGGCTAGTGCTGCCATAGTTACAGTGGGGTGGGGGGGCCCAGGCTTGGTGAACAGCCCGGGGCCTATGGTAAAGTTAATCCACCCCTGGTGATGGAGGAGCAGGAGGATGAAAGAGGTAGTAGCATGATGATGGAGGAGCAGGAGGATGAAGGGGGGTAGTATGATCTTGGAGGTGCAGGAGGATGAAGGAGGTAGTAGTATGATGATGGAGCTGCAGGAGGATGAAGGAGGTAGTAGTAGTATGATGATGGAGGAGCAGGAGGATGAAGGGGGTAGTAGTGTGATGATGGAGGAGCAGGAGATTAAAGGAGATAGTAGCATGATGATGGAGGAGCAGGAGGATGAAGGAGGGTAGTAGTATGATGATGGAGGAGCAGGAGGATGAAGGGAGGTAGTAGTATGATGATGGAGGGGCAGGAAAATGAAGCGAGTAGTATGATGATGGAGGGGCAGGAGAATACAGAGGGTAGTAGTATGATGATGGAGGGGCCAACGGAGGATCTTGGAGGTGCAGGAGGATAAAGGAGGTAGTAGTAGTATGATGATGGAGCTGCAGGAGAATGAAGGAGATAGTAGTATGATGATGGAGGAGTAGGAGGATGAAGGGGGTAGTAGTATGATGATGGAGGAGTAGGAGTATGAAGGAGGTAGTAGTATAATGATGGAGCTGCAGGAGGATGAAAGGGTTAGTAGTAGTATGATGATGGAGCTGCAGGAGGATGAAAGGGTTAGTAGTAGTATGATGATGGAGGAGCAGGAGGATGAAGGGGGTAGTAGTGTGATGATGGAGGAGCAGGAGGATGAAGGAGGTAGTAGTATGATGATGGAGGAGCAGGAGGATGAAGGGGGGTAGTAGTATGATGATGGAGGGGCAGGAAAATGAAGCGAGTAGTATGATGATGGAGGGGCAGGGGAATACAGAAGGTAGTAGTATGATGATGGAGGGGCAGGAGAATTTATTGTTCTTTGTGTACTGGATTTGGTCAGTAACAGTGTGATGGTATGTTGATAGGTACAGTATGGGATATATATATATATATATATATATATATATATATATATATATATATATATATATATAATTAGTGCTGTTCTGGGGTCACTTCCACACACTGAGCCCCCACATAACTACAGTATGTATTCTGATCTCCCACAAAGCATTCAGTGTACAATGTACCTAAGACCCTCCAACTACAACAGCTGCAGGCACTACAACTCCCAGCATTTACTTATAAGCTATGTTCACACAACGTAAAAGTACGGCTGTTGTTGCCATCGGCAACAATGGCTATACTTTTGCGGGGTGGAACAATGCCTTCTTTTCAATGGGATCCCGGCCGGAGCATATACGCATCGTATACGCTCTGGCCGGGATCCCGTGCGGGGCCGCAAATAACTGACATGTCAGTTTTCTGCAGCCGCAATTCATTGAATTGCGGACATAGGAAACCCTGTCAGTTCACACAATGAAGCAAGCGACTCCGGCAGCTTGCTTCATTGTGTGTTATGGGAAACTCTGAGGCATCAGAACTCTGCGGCCGGGTACTTAAGTACCGGCCGGGATGATCCGGGCAGAGACCGGCCGTTCCGTGACCCGGCCAGGGTCACAGAACGGCCGGTTGTTCACGTTCTGTGAACATAGCCATAGTCTACATCCCTCAGGATACACTTGGAGTTGTAGTACATATGAGCTGCCACTGTAGAAAGATATAGTGCTGGACCTTCAGGGCTGATGGATAACAGATTACAGCCACCAGAAGCTTCTGCACAACAGTCAATTGTTAAAGGTTTGTTCTCTCTGAAACTAAGACTCCCAACATACCCTTCAATAAAGCTTCAAAAGTGTAGGGTATTTTGAGAGTTATAGTTTGACTGAAAACATGTCATAGACAAGGGAGTTGTTGCAGATTCAGATGAATCCAGGATAGGGCTGGGTCAGCATGTTGTGTCTCACTGGTTCTATATTGGTGGGCCCCAAGGATCATTTCCTCTGGTGGGCCCCAGGTATCCCAGTCCGACACTGATCATAACCCCTTCACGTTTTGACAATGTGCACCATTTTCACTCTATACACATGATGTAAATTCTGGATTTTTAGAATACTGCATCTCCTAGGAGACACATGGACCTGAATCAATATACAGAACACAAGAGGAGCTCTAAGCATAGGAGTTGCATTTGTACATTTACTTTGAAACCCACCTAATTGCTAGGATTCTACTTTGCAAAGTTCTGAGTGCATTATTCATACAGTATATGTTATGTTTTAAGTCTCTTTAAGTCTTTGTATACTGTATAATAAAAGTGCAATACTCCAAAAATTGCTACAATATATTAAAAAACTATTCCTGTTTTCCATTGATAGGTCTCTTTTCTATGTGCCAACCATGATCCATGAAAAATAGGTAAAGCTTGTTTCCAATCAAGAAGCTTTGAACCATCTGCAACCTGGTTTTCCTTCCAAGCGTGTCAGTAATACCCTGGCCTGGCACTAGAATGCATGATATTTAATCAAAGCCATTGCATGAATTACAGTAGATAAGTCAGTATGAGTGAGTGAATAACAGTAAATAAGATAAACTATATTTATACAAATGGAGTATAGCTTATTGTAATCAACAAATGATTTAGTCAATATAGGAACAAAATTAGTGTGTAATACACCAGCAGTTTATAGTTACAGTTAAAATACGCAAATCTGGTTGCATTGCGGGTGCTTGATGGTCCTCAAACCCACATTTTACATACTTTCCAGTTTTAGCAATGACACCCTATTTACTTAATAGCAAACACTGACATGTATTAAAAACAAGATTAAAGGGGTTGTTCTGGCTAAGACAGTTCCATTAAAGCGAATGGAGATGAATTGCAATACCACAGACAACCTGGGAACAGGTTTGGTGCTGATTTTGGCAAGTAAATAGCCATGCTTTATCCGATCCTGGATAATCGCTTTAAGGCCTTTTTTACACAACTCTAAGAACTTTGCCGACTAAAAAAATACAGAAATGTAGTCTACATTGTTCTTTCGCAAAATATATGTTTTAAATCTATACTTGCAGATCCACAAAATAAAAAAGGGAAGTGTACTTAACAAAAATGGGTTGCTTAGAATGATATCACAACCCAGCGAAACGATACAAAACTACAGACAGCTCTACCTACTTGGAGTCAACTATACAGGTACCTACTGGGAGCAACTTTCCGTAGAGGGGGACAACTCTGTACCTACTGGGGCAACTATACCTACTTGGTGACGACTCTCTACCTACTGGGGGTACATCTACCTACCTGCAGGCAACTATATCTTCTGGGGGGACTTTAATCCCACTGGAGGCAGATATACTGTATCTACAAGGGCTACTCTTTACTTACTGAGGGGCACCTATCTACCTACTGCAGGCACCTACCTACCAATGAGTGACAGGGGTAACGGGGGCAAGAATATTGTGCATTCACAAGACCAATGTTCATGATTGGAATATTGCCAAGAATATTCTATTGCTTCTCTCAGCTTGTCTTCTTTACATATTGTATTGTGGTGTCATCTGGGATCTGTGGGATCCTACTAGACAGGAACGTCTTCACTCCTCAAATATATCAATAAGCCTTGGGCACATATAATCCTGTCACCAGCTTGCTGGTTGCCCTTCATTGGATCCCTTTGGTAACTACTATCCACTATATACTGAGAACACCCCATAAGACCTGCTGTTTTAAAGATGTTCTGACCCAGTCATCTGGCCATCACAATTTGTCATAGTTGTCACAACTTTTCCTGCTTCCTTTATAACAACAACTTCAAGAATTAACTATTCTTTTGCTGCCACTATTTGACAATCATCATAAGGCAATCAATATTATTCCCTTCAGTTGTCGGTGGTTTTAATTTATTGGCTGATTGGTGTATAAACTGCCCCCTTTAAATTGCAGTGTTTTCTACTACTTCAGATGTGCTCTTTGACAATTCATTCCACTTCAACATTTTCTCTTATAGGATATTCTAGCACTGAAATTGCAGTGGTGGAGTCTGAAAAAGTGTCATCTCGATATTAATCAGGACGAATTGAAGAATTATTTAATTGACCATGATTGTGCCAGGTTATGTGACTTCCTGTGACAGCTTAGACATTAAACAAGAGTGGCATGGCTTGTCATAGCAGCTCAGCAATAATTATGACATCTTTCCTGTCCACCTTGCTTGCTGCTTAAATGTTTCAACATGGGAAAAAAGAAAAAAAAATTAAGAAACAAGACTTAAATCAAGTGTACAGGAAAATAATGTTATTTGAGTATTGTATGAAAGGGGAATTTTAATCTTTCTTCAACACATTTGTAACAAAACAAAAAATTAAACAATATTCCAAATAGTCTTGGTTAAAAATACATACTACTGCTCTGTGTCTCCATGGACACAGACTACAAACAAACCTAATATAGTCTGATCCTGGAGTGATTCTATTTCTTCTTCATATTGATTTGTATTCTGGAGAGAATTACTAGGGAGGCTCACAGCCAGACTGTATGATAGATCTTTTTTTTCTGGGGTAGGGGCTTCAAACTTCTGTGGTCCAACATGGTTGAGCATATGACTTTTTAGCCCCCCCCCCCCTCCACCATCTCTTCATTTATTACAAATTTTATAGGAACTAACTAACCCCATGCCATGCTCATCTAAAGCTTAAAAGTAGACATGGCTGCAATAGCAATTTACTTAAAGGGAACCTGTCACCCGGAATTGCATAGCAGAGCCCGCCCTCCCCCCCTCCCCCTGATGGAGCTCGGATACTTACCCTTTGCTGCAAGTCCTGCTCCTGGACCCGGTCCCCAGACAGAGATATCAGTGCCGGAAGGTGAGCACGCGCTGTATGCTAATTACCAGAGATGAGTCTGATGCCCGTAGAGAATGACTGGAGCCGTCATTCTCTATGGGTGTCGGACTCATCTCTGGAGCGCCTGCGTAGGGCTGCCGACAGCGATATCTCTGTCCCAGGACCGGGTCCAGGAGCGGAACTTGCAGCAAAGGGTAAGTATCCGGGGCTCCACCGGGGGGTCGGGCGGGCTCTGCGCTGTAATGCCGGGTGACAGGTTCCCTTTAAATTGAGGCACCCTAGTATAACACTGAGTCTGAGTTTTAGCTAGTGATGAGTGAACATGTTCGTATGTTCGAACGAAACAATTTGTTTGATGATTGGAATGGTTATAACGATCAATTTCGAACATATTCAAACTTGCGAATGTATGCAACTGCGTAGTTTACACTTTGCACCTGATAATCTGTACGCATGTGCATAGATCTGTAGATGCTTCTACTGTATGTTCGTTATTTGTTCATGAACGCTTGGAAAACACAAACACTAACACAAACCAATTATTTTTTTTTTTTTATGTTCGTGTTCGGGATCCAAACCGAACATCAGGATGTTCGCTCATTACTAGGTTCAACTACCGGTATTAGAAAGGAAAGCCCAAGCATAAAACCATACCTAAAAAATGTACATTACAGCATATTACCTTCGACGGATTTTGCTTAAAGTAGGAGTGAGTCCCATCTAAAGAAAGAAGGGAAACCTTTCTTTTTTAATTCTCTAGTGATCCATTTTTCATGTTACTATATATAGCACTCAGCATTGTTCTTTGTGATATGAATAATTACCATCGCCATATGACATGCATACATTTTTAATTGTTGATGAAAATTGTGTTTCTTCATTGCAAACTACCAACTGTGTTGCCTTTTTACATCAAGGAAATGTCTAAAGTATTTCCGCTTTGTATGCTATATCCTTTAAATAATGTTATATTATTTAGCTATGTGTATTGTTGCCTGAGGCCCCAATTGTAACAATATCATTGTTTTCTTCGGTTAATGAGGTCATGTGGTCTGAAACATCAATAATACAATACATTACTTAGTCAAGCATCATTTATGCGTATCTGTAAGTAGCTCTGTTGGAGTTTTTTTATTAGCGAGTTGTCTCTAATTGTTTTTCATTCATTTCTAATAAAGGATCCAATTAACACTGAAAAACACCCAGATGTGATGTCTTTCTCATTCTCTTCACTTATCTATTGTTCTGATGGATTATTTCCTGGTGGAACAGATTTAAAAAATTCAAATTTTTTGTCTAACAACAAGAAATGAGCTGCAATGACATATAACAATTATCTGTTGCAATCCCTGCCAATCTAGCAGTGGCGCTCCAATGGTCCTATTTTCTGTCTATTTTCCTGGAGTGATAGGCTATGTTCATACTACATTTTTCCTCTCATTTAAAATTACGTCCATCAATTCGCTGTTAGGCCGCCCTTCAGTACAATGACAGCTGTTGGTACATTATTCTAGTTCAGGTAAACTAATTGGCCTCTGGGTGTGTCTTTAATGGAAAAGTCTATTGATTTTTTTAGTAAAGACAGTGAAAAGACGGTGAAAAAAGAAAAAAATAGTTTTTTTTCGATGCACAAAAGCTAAGTTTTAATGGCTCATTGATTCAAATGGGAGAAGCATCCAAGTCACTTATTAAGACAGTTTTTGTTTGTTCCAGGCAATAACCTATAGCTGCACCAGGACTTTACTGAACGTCCTCGTGCCGCCATGGGAGTTCAGAGGGGGGTCGCGCGGCGACCCCCCTCTGAACTGCCGCGATCCCGGGTGCCGCGTGTAGCCTGGGATCGCGGCTATTAGCGGGCACGGTCCGATCGCCGTGCCCGCTAATTAAGTACTTAGAAGCAGCTGTCAAAGTTGACAGCTGCTTCTAAATACTTGCTCATCTCAATACGCGATTGCGGGGGGCGATCCCCACATCCATGCCGGGTCGGGGTCTGCGCCATAATGGTGCTGATCCTGGCTCGGCATTCTATTGCTTTCGGCTGCAGCAGCCAAAAGCAATAGAACACTGATCTCATGGATTCATGCAGTATAACTATACTGCATGGATTTCTATGAGAGATCAGAGTGCATATACTAGAAGTCCCCCAGGGGGGCTTCTAGTATATGTGTAAAGTAAAAGAAAAATGTATTTTTAATAACACAAAATCCCCTCCCCTAATAAAATTGTGAATCAACCCCCTTTCCCCATTTTATAAAAAAATTAAATAAATAAACAAACAAGTTTGCTATCGCCGCGTGCGTAATCGCCCGAACTATTAATTAATCACATTCCTGATCTCACACGGTAAACGGTGTAAGCGCAAACAAATCCCAAAGTGCAAAATTGCACATTTTTAATCGCATCAAATCCAGAATAATTGTAATAAAAAGTGATCAAAAAGTCGTATATGCGCAATCAAGGTACCGATAGAAAGATCACATCATGGCGCAAAAAATGACACCTTACACAGCCCCATAGACCAAAGGATAAAAGCGCTATAAGCCTGGGAATCGAGCGATTTTAAGGAACATATATTTTCTTTAAAAGGTTTTAATTTTTTACAAGCCATCAAATCAAATAAAAGTTATACATGTTACATTTAGTTGTAATCGTAACAACTTAAGGAACATATATAACAAGTCAGTTTTACCCTAGGGCGAACGGAGTAAAAACAAAACCCGCCCACCCCCCCACCCCCCCAAATTAAAAAAAAAAAAAAAACATTTTTTTTTTTCAATTTCACCACACATATAATTTTTTTCTGGTTTCACGGCACATTTTAGGCAAAAATTACATCTGCCATAGCAAAGTACAATTAGTTGGCAAAAAATAAGGGCTCATTTGGGTCTCTAGGTGGAAAAATGCAGGCGCTATGGCCTTATATACACAAGGAGGAAAAAATGAAAGCGCAAAAATTAAAACTGTCTGTGTCCCCTAAGGGTTAAAGAGCATTTTTGTGGCAAAATCCATGAACACAAAACACATCAAGAAACACACCAGAAAAGGGTGTGAACAAACCCTTAGAGTATTACTGTGGAAATCAGTAAGTAGTAGTAACAGTGATCTCAGTGACCTCACAGGGCCAAAGACAGACAGGAGTAAGGTTTATTTTGACCTTACTTGCTCTGTAACAGATTTGGCCATAAATAGTCACAGTGTAAATGACCCCACAGGGCCTAGGACATGAGGTAGAATCTGGCGACCCAGCAGCACTCTTTGATCCAGTGGGGCCTAGAACAGCCAGTTCATGTTTGAAGCATTAGCAGAAGCAGCAGTCTCTTCAACAAAGTAGGGCCTAGAACAGCCAGTAAAAGGATCCCGCAGATTGCTGGCTACAGGTTTAGCTTAGCCAATCCAGGACTGCATGCTGGCTGCTCAAATAATAACAACTAGCTCTTACAGGTAGCTGCACCCTGTTGCCACACCTGTTGCTAACACCACCAGCAGGGCTTGATTAAAGGGAGGGCACCAGGGGCACGTGCCCCGGGGCTCCCACTACTTGGGGGCCCCCACCAGCCTGAACCCGGAAGCAGGGTTCCGAGTTCAGGCTGGTGGATCTGTAGTTATCTACAGAAACCCCCAGCGGAGCCCAACCGGTGGGGGGGGGGTGTTGGGGCCATGGAGCTGGTAGGGGTTGGGTGGGATGATTAGTGCCCCAAGTCCATGTCCCTGGTGGAACGTGCAGGCTGTGTGTGATGAAATGACGTCATCACGTGGCCCGCAGGAGAAGATGTGCGCCGCTCTGCCACACAGGAGAGCCCCGGAGATCAGAGCTCTCTCACCTGCTTCTCCTGGATGTGGCTGAACCCGTCCCCCTCCAGGAGAAACCTGCTCTAATGCTTCTACTTTGTGGGTGCTCTTTACTGCTTCAGCTAGTGTATGTGATTGGGAACTGAAGATGGGACCTAGACTTCCAAGTCCTGATTCTGCCCATGATTCATAACTGCATATGCTAGCTGTAGTGGAGAAGAGCAGATTCTCACATTGAGTTATTAACACAATAACAATGTGAGAACACACCTTGACACTCACCCCCCCCCCCCCCCACACACTCCTGTCTCTAGGCCTGGCATCTTCCTCAATTGCTGAGCCATACAGCCAGGAGTGAGAGGGGTTCATGCTAAGTCCCCAACAGTAAGCAGCCATCTGTATAAATCACTAAATAGTTGTTGTTGTTTTTTTTTGGGGGGGGGATGAGGGGCCTCCACCAACCTTAATCCGGCCCTCACCTCCGGCATGACCACATGTGCCTCCGCCTCTCCCACCTTTTATTAGTTCTGCCACTGGTCATACCCTGAGAAGGGTCAGATTTTGGACATATTGAATTTTTTAATAGGAAAATAAACCTGACAGTTGCCTTACAGGATTAAATAAAACCAGGGTAGTTGAATGACTGCCGTATAATCACAGTTTTTATGTGCCAGGCACGGTTTTAAGAAAGCACTGAAGATGACACCTGACTGGTGATTCAAAGGCTTAAATTAAATCGGGAGAATTGAATGACTGACGTATAATCTAGTTTACATTTTACATGGAGCACTAAATATGTCACCTGACTGGTGATTCTAAGGTGTAAATGAAATTTGCAGTGGTGGATGACTGACGTATATTCATCATTAAAAGCGCTCAAATCAGCCAGGAGAGCTATGCACACCACATGGTGATACACTCTACAATGGATAAACACTGCGATGGAGACAGCACCTCATGTGAAGCTTCCCCTGGATTTACATATCTCTAACTGGTCGCTGCTGTTCTCATCTTTGATTTGTTGTTTCTCTATACTGTGTCTGCATTCAGTTTACTGATCAGGAGTTGAATGGGGGGCTGACAGCGTGCTCCTGCATATATATGACGTTGCAAGGTCATGTGCTGCATTGGCCGTCTGCAAGTGAACATGGATAATCCCTTGGACCCGTCCTTTTAATGTTATGTAATGTATAATGTGCGGCCATAATTTTTACAAACTTATTTTTTCAGTTCGCTCATCCTTACCATTCACCATATGAAATAACAGATTGGACCTGTCCTATTTAGATGAATGACAAATGCTTCTGGGTATATTCAACATAAACACAATTTTTTTTTTTTTTTTGCAGACCCACTCAGCCATTCATTGGCTGTAATGCTGTTGCATCTACGCTGCTGAATGGCTTAGCGAGCCTGCCACGTCCCATCTCAAGACCAGGAAGCGTCCGAACACCAAGGAAACTGTGTACCTTTTTTCACCCACTCCTTCCCCGGGCATTGCTAAAAAAGAGGTCATGGACAGAATACCCAGAATAAGATGACTACAAATAATGATTATTACTTGCAGCCTTCTTTTGCCATCAAAATGAAAGTTGTCTAAAATACGTCTGCATGAGAAACGTTTGTGAAAATAGCCTTACAAGGAAAACTACTGTCGTTTGCAGTACTCTTTTTCATTTACTATCCTTTTGCCTAGAGGTTGTGTATGGTATTGCAGTTCAATTAAAGGAGAACTCCACTGCAGGCAGGGGTGCGAGAATATTATAAAGAATGTGTACTTACCCATCCCTCCGTAGAGCCACTCCCCTGGCTCCCACTGCTGCAACATCCCAACCTGAGCTTAGGGATGCCACTTAGCCAGTCACTGATCGGCTGAGTGGGTACTTTCCCCTGAGTCGTGATGTACCAAGAAGCCGTGAGAAAACGGAATTTGACAGCTGTCAGAGAGGTGGTCATGTGAAACTACAGGGGAACAGGTAAGTATACATTCTTGTTTCTGCACGACCCTGTCTGCAGTGGATTTATATCTGTGGCCGGACTTCTCCTTTAAAATAGTATTGAGCTGCAAAACCAGATACAGGCTATAGACAAGCTGTTTCTCAAATAAAGTAGACCCTTTAAAAGCATAAAGCCATTAGTCTTGGTATTTGTGAAAAGTCATTAAAAATCTCATTAGTTGTTAATTATGTTATAGCTAAATTATCATTACTTGCTCAAGCTTTAGATTTTCTTTAAACATTTTTTACTAAGGTTATTGCACAGAATCAAATTAGAAAACATATCTGTGTGACCTCATAAATACGTATTCTGCTGTCATGAGGGATAGCATTCACAATCAGTTTCTTTGGATAAGAAAATAAAGGAGCTATAATGGGGCTGGGAGATGAAAAAGCCCACAATTATTGTTTGTCACTTTTTGTACGCTAAAATTAAGATAATTCAATGAATCAATACATTTAGTGCATTTGTGATTTTTTTTTTTTAAATCACCTGAGCTTCCTGGTGCCAGGCACTTCCTGCAGCAAACTCCCACCACTTCAACCACACTACATGGACTGGCTCACATGATCCCCCCCCCTTCCCCCCCAATTTGTGCCGATTCTCACAGTACAGTGAGGCTATGTTCACACTATGTTTAACAGCATCCATTGCTGTTAATGCTGTCAATCTGCTGGCCGGCTGGCTGCATTTAGGACATTCCTGCAGCCGATACCTCTGTATCGGCTGCAGGAATGCTTTTTATTACTATTGTTTCGCGGGCACCGTCGTGTTTGCCCGTAATTAGCCATTCACTTCAATGTAATGTGTGGCTGTCGCCACACATTACATTGTGTGAACAGTGTCCACAATTAGGAAGGTACATTATTTTAACGTCTGTTCTAAAGAATGGGCTTTAACATAATACGTTGTAGATGAAACCTGGTGCATTGCATAGAATTCAATGCAATGCCGCCCCTGCAGTAAAGAACGAACACTGATTCCATTGCAATATATAAAATATTACGTTGTGTGAACATAGGTTCACAGTGCATACACTACAGTCAAGGAATTTATGTCTGCTTATGTGATATCACCCATGATGATGTACAATGGCATGAAAAACACCAAGCCTAGATCATGTGCTGGATGCACAGTATGTTTAGCTTGTTGCCGGCAGAGAGGTTAAGATCACATGACTGCTGTGTGAATAGGCAGAATAATGAATATAATAAAGAGACTGTCATTTACAAATGTGTTTAACATTTCCATTTATATTGATTGAAAAAAGTTAGTCCTGGAAAATCCCTTAATCTGAATGGCTAAAGTGTAGTGCTTTATTTCCCCTGCAGTGAAATGTGCATCTAACCACAGCAATAATAGCAGATTGTTGGATTGTTTACAATCACCGGATAGGTTTTATTTCAAAATTAGGTGAAAAAGACAATCCCTTTAATACTCATTGATGTGACATTTGAACCCCAAAGATGTAATTTTGAGCCTCAAAGAAAACAGGTCCCCATCTTCCCCTGGAACCAAGTGCTAATGCAGCAGCTCCTGTATCTACCTGTATTTCAGTATTGTGATAATGAATATTTGCCATATGTTTTGCCATGAATTTAACTTCATGAATTTAATTTCAGTGAGCAAGAGCCCCTGTTGTTTGCCTTTAAGTAATAAATGCAGCTAGTTTTTAATAATTTAGTTTCAGGAAAATAGTCTCATTTATGAAATCGCCTGTTTTTTGACAAATGATTACCTATGTGACCTGGCACAGTAGAAATTTTTAATCTCCTCGGAGCGTGATCATCTGTGTAATGCTGCAATTTAATCTCATTGTGAACACTTAATGGGATTAATCACCTTCATAGAGTGAAATGGCCCAGATGATAAATCATGAATTTCTAAAGCTTTTCTCTGGAGTTTCTTTAATTTTCTTTACCCTAACATTCAATTAATCTTTACATTTAGACGATAATTTCATATCTTAGCATGCAGAATACTACTTGTTGGGAGATGTGTGAGTAAGATGAAGTACGATCATTTATAATTTATCTGAGCTTTGTGCTTTGTGACTAGGTAAATGGCATAAAGTGCATGTTATGGCCAATAGCTATCAAATATAATAATATATCTTAATGATCTGTTTTGCTTTCTTTGGTTTACTTGTAACTGTATTTCCTTCTGGTGTACAGAATTCTGTGGCTAACTGAGGGATCCTGACTACAAGCAGCCCACTCTGTAGTCAGGCTTTACAGAAACATTACTTTTGTTTTCCACACACAGGGATCACCAATTTGTTTTATTCTATTAATTTATTTCTTTTGTTACAAACACTATGGTAAACTGCATGATTATTATGGCAACCCTTAGACTAATTTCACAACGTTTTTTTTTTCAGCTTTGTTTAAAATGACGATTTATTTTGAGTCTAAAATAACGGACGTTATTTAGCAGCCTGGCCTTCCCTTCCTGGCTGCTGGTACATTAGTCTAATTTGGGTTACTAATTGCCCTTTTGGTGTGGCTTAATTGAAAAGTCCATTAAATTTAATAGTAAAAACGGAGAAAGAACGGTGACAAAAGAAAAACTGTATGTGAACAACTAATAAAAAAAGTCTGCTGTTTGCAAAAGATGCCCAAAAATAACGATCATGTTCATTATTTTGACGTCTGCGGTATAATGTTCGTTATTCAATGCATTGTGTGCTTTGGACGTCTGTCTTCCCATTGACCTTAATGCAGTGCCATTGAAGTCAGGTAAAAACAGACATTTTTAAAATATCAAAATCAGACGCCTTTTCTCTATTTTTGATGTGGTGTGAACATAGCCTTAGGGTATCAGGGGTTGTAAGGGACTGTTGACCTGCTATGTGCTGCCGCCTAGGGCAGTCGAGGAAATTAGGCAGGGAAAGCGGGCGGGTGTCAGTGCCAGGGCTTCACCTGTCTCTTGTCATCCAGAACCCTAGTCCTAACATAGGGAATGCAGGAGAAGAAAACTTGTGGACCTATAAACCTGTCGCCAGTCAATAATAGCGTTGCTCTTGTTACATGATGGCTTCCCCAAGATTATCCCGCAGTCAGAACAATAAAAGATACTGGCAACTTTTTAAAGTAGTAGAACAATTATATATTTTGGTATTTGGTATTAAATATAAGGGAGTATAAAAGAGCAACTATGATATTCTCAAAAATCACTGGATCAGTAACGGTTTTAATAAAAAACAAAAAAAATCAATATAGGACTGTCAGTAGCACACATCGATAAAAGCAATGAAAGTTGTCTTCCTTGTAAATATCGTGATTTGATGAGAGATTGGGTGTTTTCAATTCTGACAAAACCTCCATTCCCTGTCTTCATAAAGATTTATTTTCTGACTGCATTCTATGGTAAAGGACTGTTTACTGTGTAGGTGAACACTAGCCTAAAACAGTCATGTCGCTTCTTACTGATTCGAAAAATTTGGCTGCAGATTGGTGCTTCAGAACTTGCTGTAATTTCCTGCCAAGTTAAAATGAGAAGTGTCCAGTAAGAAAGATATCTATATCATCAGTAGTGGGTGCACATGAGACGCAACAGTGCATTGTTTCCCTTATTGGCAGCCTGTTTGATGACATGATGTCACTATGACAACAAGATATAATGAGCGAACCAAACTTCACAAACTGAGATTAGTTACCAATTAAGCAAAAAGTTTGGTTAGTTTCAAGCCCATTACAGTTCGTAATGAGTGTGTAAAGATAGCGGCTGCACATTTTATTACACATAGAAAACAAGAGGCTATGCTTACCTGTCTGCGCTCCCTTGGTGTCCTCCTGTGGGTCTCCGGAGTCCCCTGCTGATCGCTACCGCCTCCAGCCTAGTTAGCCAATCACTGACTGAAAGAAGACAGCGCTCTGGCCAGTGATTAGCTGAGTCACTCACATGAGTCACGCTGCTGACAACTCAAACTTTTTCTCAAAATTTGGTGAGCCCTCCCGAAACGAACTTTTAAAAGCTCGCTCTTCTCTAGTTCTCTGCTTTGTTAATTGTGCATGTCCAGCCACATGGGACATCTCTCCTCCAGAACCTTAAAGAGAGACTGCTCCAATATTTCAGGGCTTATTAATTATAATTTTTTTTGTTAAATTTCCTTGAATTTTGTTGAATTAAAGCAGCAGATACCTAGGTCTCCACACCTCTCGTTATCTTGTGTTAACCTTATAGTGGTGTCTCAGGAACCAGCATCCAGGTACACTTTTTGGACTTGAATCCATATGGACCATAAAAGTTACATACTGCAGTGATGTCAATACGTTATATTATTGCTTAAAGTGACACTGTCACCCCCTTTTTGCATTATGACTTCTCTACACAGGTATAAAAGGGTAAATTTTGCAGTTTTCATACTTTATTTTAGATTGTACCTCATGGTGCTTGTTCCAGTAAAAAGTGATCTTTTATCATCTGCAAATTGTGCTATCTGGACGGGGCTTCACGGCCGAAGCGCCACTGAGCCCTGGTCACAACGCCACTGTTGGCCCTACCCCCGTCACATCTATGGCGCATAGGCCCCGCCCGTCGATGGCGATTGGAACAGACCAGGCTAAAGGTCTAGGTCCCATGCCCTCTAGGTCAGCTAAGGGGGCAGGACCATGCAGCATTGACATCCAATGGTGCCAATGGTGGTGTTGTGGGCGGAGCCAAGTGGTGCTTTGGCCATGAAGCCCTGCCCAGATAGCACAATCAACAGATTATAAAAAAAACATTTACTGGAACAAGCACCATGACCTATGATATAAAATAAGGTATGAAAACTGCAAAATTTGCCCTTTATACCTGTGTCATAATGCAAAAAGGGGGTGACGGTGTCACTTTAAGAACAAGTACATGATAGTCCCATCCAGTGCGGTACATCTGTAGGTATACAGAAAGAAAAGGTTGCTGAAATGATGGCATAGCATATATTTTCTCTTCCACAACTTTGCAAAGGCAACACTGAAAAATAGCATCGCACCCTTTTTATGCTAACAAAATATGGAATAGATCTTTGAATTATTAGGTTCTGTGGTTTGTGCATAGAAATTTCACATGGTATTTTTCTTGACAGCTGATACAAAGAGTCATTCTAGTGCAGTCATATGCACAGCTTAACCAATACCAAGAACTGTCTTGTTTTCAACATAAATCAGATGCATCGTTTATCTTCCTCAAAGGATTTCATCATGAAGATAGACAGGAAAAAGAAGCCAGACTTGGACATTGAAGATAAAGCATGTAGCAAGCCAACAGCACCAAAAACATTTGTGTTGCTCTGTTAAGATAACAATCATTTATAGAGGAAATAGTACAGTATAGTCACAATAACAGGCAAATCTATTCCAGACAAGAGATGACCAATCCTCATACAATAATGCACACCTCACCAGACCTGGCCTTAAAAGTCTCATAAAATGCGCTGATTATCTGCCCAATCTGCTCCCTTGCTGGCTGATCGCTCACTTTTGACATGTCAAAAAATGATGTGCCATGAGCTATACATCATCACATGTAATGAGAAATGTATGTTTGATTAACGCTAGGGCAACATGAACAATCCAGCAATTGTTTGTCCAGACGTGACCGCATTATTATCTAGCAATGTAACCCTTAAGGACCAATGACGTACAGGTACGCCAGTGGAGCTGAGCTCACTTCATAACACGTGGGGACCGGTTACTATCAGCAGCTGGGTCCTCATTGTTAATGACGTGCTGCCATGATCGTGTGGCAGCCCGCTATTAACCCCTGCAGTGCCGCAAACAGACAGTGACAGGAGCTTCACTCCTGTCACTGTCCGATCGGGACCCCTTTTATGTAATGTGGGGGTTCCGATCATTGTAATTGACTGCTGAAGGTCTCTTAACTTACTGAAGAAGGTATATAAACTAAAAGCTATATAAACATGCACATCACTGTAGTCAGACTGACCTATAGAATAATGTTATCATGTTGGTTTTACCATAAAGTGCATTCCGTAAACATGAAACACCCCAAAATTTGCGGAATTGTCTTTTCCCCCCAATTTTACCCCATAAATGATATTTTGGGGATATTGTCATTAATTTAAAGGTAGATTTAAAGGTGCCATTACAAAGTACACCTGTTCTTTAAAAAAACAAGCCCTCACATGGTCCTGTAGATGCAAAAATAAAAGTGGTATAGCTCTTAGAAGACAAGGAGGAAAAAACGAAAATGCTATATTGAAAATTGGCGCAGTCCTTATAGTCATTTTGGGCTCCGTCCTTAAGAGGTTAATAGTCTCTGTAAACGAGAGATTTTACAGCATGGCTTGGACGGTCTGATATGACCTAAAGTCCATAAGAACATCCGAAAGGAAGATGAAAATGGACAGTACTTGAATAAAATAATCCCTTTGTTAAAAATGAGCAAAGTTTCAGCTTAAATACAACACTTCAGTTTGGATTTCCTGTGTGTAAACAGGAAAGGAGTCAGGCCAGTGAGAATCTTACTTTTATAGCAGTCCATGCCCATGTAAAAACATTATTTCAGACAACCTCTTTTAATACATAAGTCCATTTTTTGCTGGAGTTTCTTTCTAAAAATCTTTTTATGATATTTCAGTAACATCAATGACTATTGTAGAAATGCTGAAAAGTCTTTGAAATGTTGAAAATCTCGAATTCTTCTGCCTTATCAGCTATATACTATAATATTATTATGCTGATGGCCCATTTCTTAGTCAACAATCTACTTGCTTTCGATACAAGGCATTTTTACACTAGTTTTTCCATAGGCACTTTTTCATCTATCTCTTCTTCTTGCCCTTTGCAGGAACTTTTTAACATCTGATAATTTTTTTTATACTTGTTCTTGACTTTAAGGCCTTGGAAGAAACTAAGAATTAATCTTTTATGAATTTCACAGTAGAAGGCCAATGGATGCCAATGATAGCTGTGCAGCAAGAGGATTTAGAAGAATCATTTCACATTGCTTCAGGGATAAAACCTTCTTTATACTGTTCACAGCTGGTTCATATCTGTACATCTAAAACATTTCTTGTTCAGTACATGCTTATTAATTTATAGGCTGATAACCAGCACTGTATATTTCTCAATTTACAGGATAGTAGTGGTTTTCTGTGTAATTCATCCATAGTAATTCATTTTCCACATACAAGGCAACATTGATTGCTTAATAAAGATGTGTTACATTTCTTACCGGAATTTTGAATCTAATGATGTGCTACATTAAAGTCTATGGAAAAAAAAAACTGTTTTGTACACATTGAAAAAAGTTTTTATTTTTTCTTTACAGTGTGTGCACAAAGATTTTTCCATAGACTTTAATTTAGCACATTATTAGAAAACAAACACCTTAATAACCTTAATCTCAATAAGTACAAGTAACTATTAACTTTAACAATAGGATTCGCAACACAAGATCTCCAGAATTGGGCCAAAAAAAAAACAACAACAGCGTTGTCGTGAACAGTACCAAGAATTATCTAGAGAACAATTAGCTGGAGAAGAAGACGAGAATATAGCCGTAAAAGAAGTCATGGGTCCAACTGCTAGTACAGGTAAAGAATTGTCATAGCACGGTAACCAGATGAGGTAAACTGGTAAAAGAGAAGTGAGGAGTGAACTCACCCCTCCCCATACTGCTTTCAGTTTTGACAACCACATTTAACAATTACCTGGCAGAGTGTGGTCAGGCATGAAGCAGACAGAACCCCAGAACCCACTCCATAAACCACGAACGTCCCTATGACAATCTTGTATATCATGTTGGCCTAAAGGGTTAAACACACAGTGTGAACCAGTTCCACATTTATATCTCAGATTAGAAACATAAATTGCATAGTTTCCAATAAAAAAAAAAAATTCAGCCATGTCTAATAATTATGCTGTGATCAAGGTCAAGACATGGTTGAAACGCAACTAGCATTTTTTATTGGAAACAATGCAATTTTTGTAAAATGAAGGTCTTTGTGAAATGTAAGGTCTTTGTGAAATAAAATCTTGGAATTTTTCTTTAGGAACCTGTTGGATTTTGTTTCCTTGTTTCTATTCACTTGTGCCCAGCGGTCTGTGGGTTTGCATACTTTACAGTTCCTAGCTTCATCGCTTGGGAGGACACTAGAGTGCTTTTACACCTTTTGGTGTCTTAGGCTGGATCCACACTACATTTTTTGTTCTATTTAAAGAACAAGAAAAATAAAACAGATGAAAAAATGTATGCATTTGCGTGCATCCATTTTCACCAGTTTTTATTATAAAAAGAAAAGGATCGACCATGTGGTCGACCACGTTTTTGTGTATGTTAAAAAAAGCTGATGCATTTTGATCCCTTTTTTTATACACTCAAATACAACCTAGACCAATAATAGTGGCTATCTCTAAAATGGCAAGTGAAGCAGCATACTCAACAGACACAGACCAAATTCCAACCTTGAGATTGATGTGGGAAATGTGGTTCTCAAATATGACAACCTAATTCAGCATTATCCAGGGCCGTATTTACCACTAGACACCCGTGGTCCGGTGCCTAGGGCAGCACCTTGCAGGGTGGCAGCACCAGGGAGCAGGGGGACAGAAAAAACTATTTTTTTTTGTTCTTGTTTTTATTTTTTTAGTTTCTCTCCTCCCGTTCAGACTTGCCAGTAAATCTGGTGTCTTTTCCAGGGGGTGGGGGGTATGGTGGTATTGGTCAGGTCTGGTATCGCCAATAGGTGAGTGAAGATGGGGCGTCTTCAGGTTTAGTGCCTAGGGCAGCAGCAGCTGTTAATACAGCCCTGGCGTTATCTTAAAACAACATTTATTGATGTCCAATGGTATAATATAAGTTAAGGAGCAAACCCCTTACTCAGGTAAAGGACAAATCTTATAATACTTCACAAAACAAACAACCCAACTGAATATCATAATATTCTGCACCAAAAAACCCTCATAATTGACACCTGTAAGAAACAAAACACATATGTGAAACTAGGAATACAAATAATATATTTGCAGGTGTTATCCACTAAAATGTTAAGGTTTCTCACCCCAAAGAGCTGTTTCTATATACAGTGGTACCTCTTTTCTCAATCACAATCCATTATGTCAGGCTGGTTGAGAACCGAGTAGTTTGAAAACTGAGAAGTTATTTCCCATAATAAGGAATATAAATATGTTTAATTGGTTCCACACTTCACCAATAGATAACTACTGTACCTGTATGTTTCATTACAAAATTTACAATTTAAATACTACAGTACTGTTCTGTACAAGTAAAACAAAATAGTGCTCACAGGGACTCTCACTCTTTATCTCTTGTGAAACGTGTCAATAAAAAGATATTTAAGTCTGTACCAAGCTCAATTGGAGGAATTTAATCCTATACAATATAAAAAAATGATCATAATATATAAAGGCAAGTATTTATATCTAACAAATGATGATAAAACAATATAGAAATGATATAAAACAGACTTAAAACTTGTAAAAATGGGCTTCACATAATTAAAGATGTATTCCAGCAAACATTTTTTGCATTGCTTAATAGCCCTCCCAGAGCTTAATATATTGCTCAAAGCAAGTGTTCTGAGCTGTTTTGGGGCTATTCCTCCTCACTAACCCCTTTTCAACACAAAAAGGAGCTAAAAAGGTCCACTCTGTCTCCTAGCCCCCACTTTCCGAGACATGGATCACGTCCTCGTTCTCTTCAATAGGTTTGATTAGCAATTATAACCCTGGACACAAAAGAGCCCGAAGTGGAAGATATGTGACCCACTGTTAGCTTTGTCACATCACCTTCAGTGGGCCATGCCTAAGCATCTCCCCCCCTGTCAACCACTGGTACCCAGTGTGAACAGGTAGTAGAGCAGCCGGTTGCGAAAGATGAAGTGCTGTCCCTCCTCCTCGGTCAGGAAATTTGGTACGTTATGCAGGTATCAACTCTGCTACATCGATTGGGATAATCAGCTCTGCTACATTAAGTGGGTATCAGCTCTGCTACATCATGTTGGGTTTAGCTCTGCTACATCATGTTGGGTTAAGTTCTGTTAGATCATGTGGGTATCAGCTCTGCTACGGCGGGCTGGTATAAGAACGAACCAGTAAGGCAGAAGCACTACATGATGAGAAATGTAGTCTTCCAGCTGGCACCATGCTGCATATTGACCAACTTTTATAAAAAACTGTAAATCAGGAACGGCGGTAGCTAAAAACAGATGGTTTAAAATACTCAGGGGGACTTGGTGAGTAAGGTTTCGGAACATTTCATTTTTTTAGCTCTTGGGCGAAATACTCCTTTAAGCTCAAATAAAAACTAATATTAGCATAACTGCTTCCCATATTCATATGACACATACTATGTAGCTGTCTAAAAATGATTAAAACTACACATATGTATAAATGTGAGGGGCACTATTTAGTGCATATTTTATTCATTTTAATCTCTGCAGTACTAAACTATATGTTCCCCCTGGTGTCCTTTTTTTGTTTCTCTATCCCTAGCATTGCCACACATGTATAAAAATATGAAAATTATACAAATACATTTACATACACAATCATAGATGTGCTATTCTATGGGTCACAAACTATGTTCTGTAGCCTCCTTTAACCCCTTAAGGTCAAAGCCAATTTTCATTTTTGCACTTTTGCTTTTTCCACTTTATGTTTAAAAGGCCATAGCACTTGCATTTTTTCACCTAGAGCCCTTATTTTTGCGACACCAATTGTACTTTGCAATGACAGACTTTATTTTCCCATAAAATATGCTGCAAAAACTTGTTATGTACTGTATTTTCCTCAAGTTGTTACGATTACAACGATATGTAACATGTATAAGAGAGATGAGCGAACCTTGAGCATGCTCGACTCCATCCGAACCCAAACGTTCAGCATTTGATTAGCGGTGGCTGCTGAAGTTGGATAAAGCCCTAAAGCTAGGTGGAAAACATGGATATAGTCATTGGCTGTATCCATATTTTCCAGACAACCTTAGAGCTTTATCCAAGTTCAGCAGCCACCGCTAATCAAATGCCGAACGTTTGGGTTCGGATGGACTCGAACCCGAACCCGGTTCGCTTATCTCTAATGTATAACTTTTATTTTATGTGATGGCTTGTAAAAAAATTCAAACCTTTGTTAACAAATATATGTTCCTTAAAATCGCTCTATTCCCATGCTTATAACGCTTTTATCCTTCGGTCTATGGGCCTGTGTGAGGTGTCATTTTTTTGCGCCATGATGCATTCTTTCTATGGGTACCTTGATTGCGCATATGCAACTTTTTGATCACTTTTTATTACATTTTTTCTGGATTTAATGCAACCAAAAATGCGCAATTTTGCACTTTGCAATTTTTTGGCGCTGACACAGTTTACCGTGCAAGATCAGGAATGTGATAATTTAATAGTTTGGGCGATTTGACAGCTGCGATTTGACAGCTGCATTTAGAGGCTTAATTAGCCAGCGCGGCAACGGGACCCGCACCGGCTAATAGAGGCGCTCCCCGGCTGCACATATCAGCTGGGAGCGACGCCGTTCAGAGCGGGGTCCCGGCGGGAACCCTCTCTGAACTCCCCCCCGCGGCACCATGACGTATCAGATACGTCTTGGGTCGCTAAGGGTTTAACCTTGCTGAATAGAGACTTTTTAACTTATAAATCCAGTACATTTTTTTTTAAAGGTTTGTATAAAAACTATAAATCTTCACTATAGGGATGACAAAAAAAATTAAAAAAATTACACTGATGTTTAGTTTTACCATGTCTTGAGAAGCTATGGAAACCTTTTGATACATTGAAATGATGATTGCTGATCCGAGTCTGGAGTTTCATAGATGTATGTCTATCATACTCTAAGTTACAAGAACATTGTAATGCATAAATTACAAAGTTCAAACTCAATTAATAAACATTTTAATACAACTCTTACCTGTTACTGCACTCTTTATAGTATTAAAACTATGTTGGAGGCTCAAAATAGCATTTGCATTTAGGCTGTCCACACCAAAATCTATCAACAATATTCTGATTGGGATTTAAGTTTTTTTTTTATGATATTAGAGAAAAGTGTACTAGGTGCTACAATACTCTTTATATTACGTGCCCTTACATAGATGATTTTTGGGGTAATAGTTGTTTTTTCAACAAGGGATGACAAAGATATTTCATCTTTTACATTGGAAGGTCATCAATATATTGTTTATACCATTTGGTTTGATTTTGCCATCTTTCTTGGTAAGATATAAGGTTTCTTCAACTAAACCAGCATAAAGGTTGGCAAAGCTTGGGGCAAACCTTATATCCATAGCGTCGCCCTTTATCTATATGGAAACCTGTGAACCAAAGCAAAACAGTTTGCGTGTTAATATTAATTCTATCCCCTTTAAGGATGAATTCCCTTTAATAGTACTGGCATATCCTCTGGTTGAGCACCCACCAGGTGACCTGGCTGAACTTACTGCTTTACATCCTTTATGGTCTTAGGGGTCTGTAAAGACCGGACCTGTGGTAAGCGTGCTTTATACTCTTCCGACTGGTGAAGCGCACACATAGCCATAAGTACACTCCTATGGAATGTCAAAAATAACATTTACACTTTGACAAGCTGAGCATGCATGTGTAAGGAGAGGATAGGGAGACAGTTATCTTGTATGTATAGCCAACTTTAGAATCTGCCCATTAATTAGGCCACAACTATAGTAAAGTTTTTAGTTTTTGCCAGACCTGATGAAGCGCATGACCGCATAAAAACGTTTGTCTGATTGCACCCGCCCCTCCACCTTCCCCCTTCCTTGCTCAAGTTTGCAGTGTGGATACAATAAAGACTTCATCGGCTTACCTGTGGTGAGTGACCGCCTCTGTTTACTCTGCACTCTGATTTGGTTTCTATGTTTGCTGGCAAGGAGCACCTCCACTAGCCTAGTCCTACACACTGTTAGCGGTTTGTTTCTGCTAGTCCTGATTGCACCAGTCGTTTTTGGTTCATTGCAGTGCCGGCCATCTGTCTTTTTGCCCAAAGTTTTTAGAATGCTTATCTTTCCATTTGTAAGTAAAGAGAACATTGACGTGCACTTCCTCCAGCATATAGCCCATCTGGGTTCTCTGTATGTTGGCTGTATACAAGAAACATGAATCAAATCATGTTTGTTCATAGCGTTAAAATTAAACTTTCAACAAAAATTATTTCTCATTTAACAGCCACAAATAAAAAGCCAAATATGTCATTCAGTAATCTTTCAACTTTATTTTTTTGAAACTTAAAGGGAGTAGAATTCGTCTACATTAAAGCTACCCACATTTCTGAAGTCTTTCTGAATTCCTAATGTCTTCCCTAAAGCGTCTTTGCTTTTACCATCCAGCAGTTGAAGCCATTTTCTTTATGTTGGTTTCAGACAGCTGTTAACATTGGCCCAGTTCTTAGCAGAATAGAGGGTTTTCTCAGAACCGCATTTCTTATTCATTTAGACAATTTGAATAATTGATGTTTTTTAAAACTGTGAAAGATAACATGAAAATGTAAGCTTACAGCGTTTCAGAACATAGATTTGGAGTTATTGCTCACAGTAAATATTAGAATAGTCAATACATTTGTTTATAAAGATGTTAAAAGAGACATCAGAAGAGCGGCCATTGTACTGGCCTAATATACAGTATGAGTAGACATAAATACATTCGGAGGAAGCTCCTTCATTCCCTATGCTTATAATACAATGAAGAAGCATTTCCCCAGATTTCTGTAAGATTTCTTTGTAAGATTACCTTTGTAAGATAGTCTGTAATATATGGATGATATAAGGTGCGCATGTCAGCTATATTTAAAAAAAATAAAAACAGCCTTTTCTATTGATGTGGAAAGCTTTGTGTTATATTTTTCTTTCATACTTTCATACTTCTCCCCTCCCCTCTCCACCCCCAGCCGCTACTGCAGTCTTTGACATACCACATTCTTTTTGTGGGATATTTTCCAATGGGTTGTCACATATAAGAGTAAAGCTGCTGTTTCCATATCTCCTCACTATTGTCAGCACTAGGTTGTCTGGTTAACTGGTAGTACTGGTTGACGCAAGGGCTGGTGGCCGATTTTAAAAGGATTCCTGCAATTACGGCCCTAGCCAATATCGCCATGTATTTTGACTCTTTTATTGACTTCTTATTCTGAATCTGACATTGACATCAGCCTGGTTTCTCAGTTTCACTCCTGCCTCAACCTTTTGATTGTTCTTCAAGTACCTGTTTGTCAACAACTGGTATTGACCTCTTGCTCTATTCTGCTGGCCTAGAGCATCCTGACCTTTCTGCTGGCATTGTCCTTTGTCTTCACTCCTGACAATGCCAATGCTACATTGAAACTATGTCACCAATTGGTGACCTAAGGCCTAGGGGTGCAACCTAGGAATTTGACAGAGAAAGTTTATACCTCTTTGCATGGTTTAAGAGTGAAGAATAGTAAGTTTCCTCAGATTTCATATCCCATTTTAGCCAGATCCAAATTGATTGTGCCTTAGATGGTCCAAAGTACAGTGGTGCCTTGGATTACAAGCATAATTTGTTCCAGGACCGTGCTTATAATCCATATCTACTCTTAAACCAAAGCAAATTTTCCCATAAGAAATCATAGAAATGCAGACAATTGGTTCCACACCCCATCAATAATGATTTATTATTCTAAATAACATGTAAAACAAATAAAATAAACATTCAGAAACAGCAGAATATGTGATATTATAAGTTACTGTACAGTATAGGAGAGGATGGGAAACACAAGGGCGGACAGAGACTGCAGGGAGCATAAAGGAATGATGACAGGGTCGGGACAAGGAGTTTTGGTGCCCTAGGCAGAGAAGGCAAATGGCGCCCCCCCCCCCTCCCTACACACACAGGTCATGCTGGGAGCTGTAGTTCTACCCTAGTAACACAGGTGAATGCTGGGGGCTGTAGTTCTACCTCAGCCACACAGGTCATGCTGGGAGTTGTTCTCCTACCTCAGCCACACAGGTCATGCTGAGAGTTGTTGTCCTACCTCAGTCATACAGGTCATGCTGGGAGTGGTTGTCCTACCTCAGTCATACAGGTCATGCTGGGAGTTGTCCTACCTCAGTCATACAAGTCATGCTGGGAGTTGTTGTCCTACCTCTGTCATACAGGTCATGCTGGGAGTTGTTGTCCTACCTCAGTCATACAGGTCATGCTGGGAGTTGTTGTCCTACCTCAGTCATACAGGTCATGCTGGGAGTTGTTGTCCTACCTCTGTCATACAGGTCATGCTGGGAGTTGCACTAACACACACACACACACACACACATACTGCAGGAGGACACTGAGGATGTTTCTGAGGATGCCGATCAGTCTCCTCATCGTTCTCTGTCGGGAGGGGGGGCGGGGGTTGGGGCATCTGCCATTACACTTGTCCCTGCACTTCTCCCCTCTCCTGATTGGCTCCAGAGGTCATGTGACATTAATTAGAAGCTTTTCTTCTGCTCTGGAGCCAAGCAGAAGAGAGGAGGAGCAGCGCAGGTCCTGCCGTTGCGGAGCTGGAGCAGAGTGGAGAAGGGATGCTGCTGTGTGAGGTGGGGGGATTTTTACGTGGAGCTACATTGCGCCCCCTGTAATTCACCAGGAGATGGCGCCCTAGGCCATCGCCTACCCTGGCCTACCCTTTGTCCCGGCCCTGGCAGGGCAGCTGTAGGCACATACAAGCAGCACTCTCTGTCCGGGTGAGAGGGGTTACAGCTATGAAGAGATTATTTCTATATTTTTTCTATAAAGCATATGGATAGGGCTTGTAATAGGCTAGTCACTAGGACACTACCACATGGGCGGGGAGCCACCCAAAAGACTACCTGTCCGTCTCTGCCTGCCACAGTATACAGCTTCTGCTGCAGTCGTGGCTGGTACGTTCTGCAGGCTGCTCAGGAGCTGTATACAGTGCTCCAGGGAACCACATCAGCCTAACTGGACTGATTTGTTCCCTTTAATACATATGTCAAGACAGGGTTTAAAGGGAACCTGTCACCCCCCGTACCGGGGTGACAGGCTCCCGACCCCCCGTTAGAGCCCCATATACTTACCTAATCCCGCCGGGTCCCGCTTCTGGAGGTGGTCGGGTCCCGGAGATCTCAGCCGCTGCAGCCCGGCGCGCGCACTGAGAGATGAGTCCAACACCCATAGAGAATGACAGGAGAGTCCAGCGCTCCGTCATTCTCTATGAGCGTTGGACTCATCTCTCAGCGCGCGCCGGGCTGCAGCGGCTGAGATCTCCGTCACCCGACCGAATCCAGAAGCGGGACCCGGCGGGATTAGGTAAGTATAGGGGGCTCTAACGGGGGGTCGGGAGCCTGTCACCCCGGCACGGGGGGTGACAGGTTCCCTTTAAGGAGTGAGCTCCAATCTTAACCACAGCCTCTGCTCCTGTCTTTTTACCAATTTTGTTCTAGGAGTACTGGCAAAAAATATGAAAAAAAAGTACAATAAACAGGTTGAATGCTAGTGAGCTACAGAATGACAATGAAAGGCACAGAAAAGAGACACAAGTAAGATTTAACGAGTGTCTGGATGCAGCCCCCAAAACTATTTGGTGCAGCTTCATGGCACTCCTATTGGCCCGTATAAGGGCCCTATTACACCAACAGATTATCTGACAGATTTTTTTTTAACCAAAACCAGGAATGGACTATAAAAAGAGAACAGGTAACAGATTATCTGTTGGTGTAATAGGGCTTTAACACATGCCCTGCCCAGAATTGCTGTTCGCTTGTCACTCCAGAAGCCTCTAGCAGAATGTTTCCCTGGGTGTGGTCGCAAGCCTGGAGAATTCCTAGCTGCAGAGAATTCCTTCCTGCAAGGAATCACAGGTACTAAAGCCCCTATTCCACGGGGCGATGCAAAGGAGCAAACGAGCGCTGTCATCGCTCGTTGGCTCCTTGTTCCCCGATCGCTGCCGCCGCTATTCCGCGTGGCAGCAGCAAGCAGGTGAGTCCGGGGGTGGGGCAGGGGAGCTGCGGGGGGGCTACCCAGGTGATCGCTAGATCGTCCGGGCAGCCCATAGAGGATAGCGGCGGTCTGCTACAGCCGCTCCTTTTCCATTACAGTCATTTGTTTTTCAACATGCTTGAAAGACAAACGACTGCACGATCAGCCGACATGAACATTGTCGGCAGATCGTTGGTTTGTATTCCACAAGACGATTATAGGCTGTGACAGCCGATAATCGCTCCGAGGAATAGCGCCTACGGCTGGCCAGGTAAGTGAGTTCTGACAGCATATTTATATAAATGTATATTTACACATCCATAATTTAACATATAGGTATCTTTTGAACAACTTGCAATGATACGTCTCATTTCCCATTGTGTTATTATGATGTCCCTACTTTCATGCCACCTTGTAAGCTTGTAACTCATTTGATAAAAAGAACAGAAAGAAAACACAAAAAATTAATCTGCAACTAAGCATTACATGATAAAAAAACAAATTGGTTCACAAAGCATTTCTGGCCCTTGGGCAGCAAAAGGATTATTGCCTCATCATTAGGAAAGCTTCCTGTTTGAAGGTACAGCTAATGTCCTTATTATTTCAATGTTTACCTAATGATGAGCCTGTGGAGATTAGATAGGGTTGAGAATTCAATTAACCATGGGCTGAAATGAATTTATTGCCGCTTTGCATGATTCTTGCACTAACTAAACTTCTGTATGTAGAAAGGTATAATGCATAGTGAAAAAATTACACATGACAAAGACTTTCTTGAATTGTAGGTTAGTCTTGTAGTCAACAAGTTGTGAGTTGTGTTATATGCAGGTAACCCCTCTCAAGGTCTTACCAGGGCCGATTCTGGGGTTTCTGCCGCCTGAGGCAAACCTCAGGCGGCCGCCCCCTGACAACCCCCCCGCCGCCGTCGCCGCCGCCGTAACCGAATCACCCGCGCCTGCACCCCCCGCACCCCCCCCCCCCCGCCGTAACCGAATCACCCGCGCCTGCACCCCCCGCACCCCCCCCCCCCCCCGCCGTAACCGAATCACCCGCGCCTGAACGCCCCGCACCCCCCCTGCAGCCACTCACCTGTCCTGCAGCAGCCGTCCCGTCCCGCTCACCGCTGTCTCCCGACACTGCAGCCGCTCACCTGTCCTGCCGCAGCCGTCCCGTCCCACCGCTGTTCCTTTCCGCGCTCCAGTGCTGTCAGTCAGCAGCTGTCATCGCCCTCCAGAGAGTCGTGAGTGCCTGGGGTCAGCGGGGGCATCGCGGCCCCCGCTGACCACGGGCACTCACGACTCGCTGGAGGGCGATGACAGCTGCTGACTGACGGCGCGGGACAGCGGTAAGCGTTGGCGGCGGGACCGGACGGCTGCGGCAGGACAGGTGAGCGGCTGCAGGCGCAGGGCTGCTGTCTGCCGCCCCCTGCAGGGGCGCAGAATCTGCCGCCTGAGGCGGAATACTCATTCCGCCTCATGGCAGAAACGGCCCTGGGTCTTACTATCCACTATCCATAGTCCTCATATCCAGGCCACGTTCAGACTCTGTAAGACAGCGGTTGTTCTGTGACACTGCAGTACCGGATGAACATCACTTCTTTTGAATTGGAATACGGGCACATTCGGGTGTGCCTGCATTCCAATTAACAATAGTAGACAGTGTAAAGTGCCGTACTTTACATTGTCTGCACAGTCAGTTTTGTGCAGCCTTTATTCAATGAATAGCGGACGCAAAAAATTTGCATGTCAGTTTTCTGTGCAGCCACATGGAATCCCGGCCGGAGTGTATACAGTGTGTATACACTCTGAACTGTATTCCATAGGAAACAATGTGAATTTGCCCTTTCAATTGCAATCTTCAACACTAGCCGTTACTTATTACAAATATACAGCATGTGAATGAAGCCTAAAGCTTCACTGATCTCAGTGGGACCAGATGACCATTTAAAGCAGGGGTGGGGAACCTTTTCCATGTCGAGGGCCGGTCGGGCATTTATAAAATCATTCGAGGGCCGCATACCATGCGCAGCAGGGTAGCGTGGGTTTGCAGCACCCGGGGCAAGGCAAAGTATTGTTCCCCTAATGCCCCTGCTATTGTAGTTAACCCTCTGTGATGCCCCTTGTACCTGATGTGAATCCTTAGTGGAACCCTGTAGCCTGAGTTAACCCCCCAGTCATGTCCCTGTTAGCCTAATTACCCCCCCCCCCCCTCACACCCAATGATGCCTCTGGTAGGCCTAGTTAATCCCCCCAGTCATGTCCCTGCTAGCCTAGTTAATCCCCCCAGTTATGTCCCTGCTAGCCTAGTTAATACCCCCAGTCATGTCCCTGGTAGCCTAGTTAAGCCCCTCTGTGATGTCCGTGGTAGCCTAGTTTAGCCCCTCAGTCATGTCCCTGGTAGCCTAGATAACCCCCCAGTCATGTCCCTGGTAGCCTAGTCAGCCCCCCGTCATGTCCCTGGTAGCCTAGTTAACCCCCCAGTCATGTCCCTGGTAGCATAGTTAACCCCCCAGTCATGTCCCTGGTAGCCTAGTTAACCCCCCAGTCATGTCCCTGGTAGCCTAGTTAAGCCCCTCAGTCATGTCCCTGGTGGCCTTCTTAACCCCCTCAGTCATGTCCCTGGTGGCCTTCTTAACCCCATCAGTCATGTCCCTGGTGGCCTAGTTAACCCCTCAGTCATGTCCCTGGTGGCCTAGTTAACCCCCCAGTCATGTACCTGGTGGCCCAGTTAACCCCCCAGTCATGTCCCTGGTGGCCTTCTTAACCCCCTCAGTCATGTCCCTGGTGGCCTAGTTAACCCCCCAGTCATGTCCCTGGTGGCCTTCTTAACCCCCTCAGTCATGTCCCTGGTGGCCTTCTTAACCTCCCAGTCAGGTCCCTGGTGGCCTTCTTAACCTCCCAGTCAGGTCCCTGGTGGCCTTCTTAACCTCCCAGTCAGGTCCCTGGTGGCCTTCTTAACCTCCCAGTCAGGTCCCTGGTGGCCTTCTTAACCTCTCAGTCAGGTCCCAGGTGGCCTTCTTAACCCCCCAGTCAGGTCCCTGGTGGCCTTCTTAACCTCCCAGTCAGGTCCCTGGTGGCCTTCTTAACCCCCCATCCCCCCCAGTCATGTCCCTGGTGGCCTAGTTAATCCCCAGTGCCTGCCCCAAATAAAAAAAAAATAAACATCCCACTCACCTTTCCTCCGCTCCCACGCTCCCTCCGCTCTTCTCCCTCCTCTCTTCTGTGCCGGTCTTCTCCTGCAGGTGGCGCGCGGTGAAATGACGTCATCGCGCGCGGCCCGCAGGAGTCACAAGACGTGCGCCGCTCTGTTGGGGAAGGAGCCGGCACAGACACAGGAAGATGCTGTGTATGCCGGCTCCTGCCTCACCACCGCGGCGCACATAACAGGAGAGCCGCAAACCGCAGAAGACGTGTGCCGCTGTGGAGGAGAAGGAGCCGGCATACACAGCGTCCTCCTGTGTCTGGTAACTGTCACAGACACAGGAGGAAGCTGTGAATGCCGGCTCCTTCTCCTCCAGAGCAGCGCATGTCACAGGGGTGCCGCGGGCCGCATCCGGAGGTGTCAGGGGCCAGATGCGGCCCGCGGGCCGGAGGTTCCCCACCCCTGATTTAAAGGGAACCTGTCATCACATTCATGCTGCCCAAGTCATCAGGTGGTCCCCCATTGGCTTCTGGCTGTTCCACTGGCCTTAACTAGGACATTTAAACACATGACCATGCTCCTACTTTAGTGCCCTTTAGTGTCCTTCACAGCCTGTATATTTCCAAAGATGACTATTATAGCATATTATGGATGAGGTTTAAAATGTAGCATGCTAAGTAGGGCAGAAGAAGATGGGTGAGGGGCTTCTAATATCTTCTTTTAAAGCGTAAATGTCATTTCAGGGTCATTTTTCTGAAATTAATAAATATCAATAGTACAAGCGATTTTAAGAAAACTCTGTAATAGGTTTTATTTACCAAAAGAGTTTCCTTCTGGGCTAAAAAAGTTGTTTTCCTACTTCCCCCTCACTTCAAAAAAAGCAGGAAATAATGGACACAGCAGAACCTGTCTTCACTGGCTTCTCTGTAATGGTGCGTTTACACAGACAGATTTATCTGACAGATTTTGGAAGCCAAAACCAGGAGCAGATTATAAACTGGAAACAGGTGATAAAGGTAAGACTGAGATTTCTACTGTTTTCAAATCCATTCCTGGCTTTGGCATCCAAAATCTGTCAGATAAATCTGCCTGTGTGAACGCAGCATTTTGAAGACTGATTTGCCTGATAATGCACAGTTAAGTGAGGGGGGGGGGAGGCTGGGAGATTTCTTTTTGAGTACAGAAAGAGGCTTTTGTGCCTAATAAAACCTATTATAGATTTTCTCAAAATCGCCTATGCTACTGTTTTCTGCGATAAAAAATATGTCAGTTACACTTTAAGCTTAAGCTGGGTTCACACACTGTATACTTCAGGCAGTATTTGGTCCTCAAGTCAGGTCCTCATAGCAACCAAAACCAGGAGTGGATTAAAAGCACAGAAAGGATCTGTTCACCTAATGTTGTAATTGAGTGGATGGCCGTCATTTAATGGCCAATATTTGCTGTTATCTTATGCTGTTGTATTGAAATAATGGCCGTTATTTACCATTATATGACGGCCATCCACTCAATTTCAACATTGTGTGAACAGATCCTTTCTGTGTTTTTAATCCACTCCTGGTCTTGGTTGCTATGAGGACCTAACATGAGGACCAAATACTGCCTGAAATATACTGTGTGTGAACCCAGCCTAAGAGGTTAACCCCTTTAAGTTTCCCCTACCTTTATCTTAAAATATATAGATTGGTATGTACTATAACTTCATCAAAGTGCAATCTCCATTCATACAGTATGCATGTAAAAACCTTGATCCATGAAATGATCACCTAATATAACCATGTTGTTTACTTCAACAGATGCATTGTAACATATGCATTAATTCAAATAAATAAGTGTACATTATCAACATATTTAATGTTAATAATAATGTTTTTTCATTCATGTGTTAAAAAAAATTGGTGAACCCTTTCGAAATATTCAATGGCAAGGATGGCGTTCACATTTTTCATTGACACAGAATTCTACACATATTCTATCTTTTCAGCACTTAAAAAATGGTTTTATTGAATACAACACATTACAATTGTTGCCTTCAAGCTGTCCTGTGTTATCTGAATATATCTAAAAGCCTGATTGGATGCCTGACTGTCGATTGTGACCGCCGGGCATCCATGACAACAAAGCCTCACCTACTGTGCCATGCAGGAGATGAAGCAGATAGCACCTTGGGGGTAAGGGTTTATATCAGTACAGTATACAAGAGAAAAATAATACAGACAATACCACTGCCATTACTATTATACTGTTAGTGAATAAATCCCTACATTATACCAATATCCCCATATAGGATGACCTATTAGTAGATACCAGTAGCCTGTGCTCTTGTATAGTAGTTAGGTTCCTGTGTGCCCTTGTATAGTTGTTAGGTCTCCTTTGTGCCCCATATAGTAATTAGGCCCCCTCTGTGCCCCCATATAGAAGCTAGGTCACTCTTTGCAGGTAAACCTCCAGTAGGTAGTTTTCCTTATGTAGGCATCCACTTTGTAGCAGTTAGCCTTCCAAGTAATAGTATTCTTTATAGAGATAATCCCTCTATAAGTAATCCTCCATGTAGGTAATCACCCCGCAGTAAGACCCCTGTAGATAATGCTGCTTGTAGGTAACCCCCCCCCCCCCCCCATGAAAGCCCCCCCATGTAGGTTCCCCCTTCTCTATAATAAAAAAAAGATATCTGCAAAAGATGGGGAAAAAATGATCACATTGATCCTATGCAGTCTTCTCTTTCTCTCCACTCTGCCAGTGCATGAGTAATGTCACTTGAGCATAATGTTGCCTGTGACCACAAGCGTGGTTGGTGGGGCAGGAAGCCAATTTCCTTTTTGCCCTGTCAAAGGGGTGCATTTAATGGTAACAAAAAATTGCAGTTAAAGGGCTAAGCCCACCACCCAGGGGGCCTAGGAACAGGAGTCCCCAACACTTGCCCAGGCTCACTGGGTGCTTAAGCTATCCCTACTGCTCAATTTAAGGCATGTGACCAAATAATCCATGGCACGGTATTAGCCCCCCAGTCTAATACTCTCCCTAGATGGGAGAAGAGGCACTTGTTTACAGCACACTTCAGTTCAATACATTTGAATTTCCTGATCTAACTGAGTGAACCTTGATCTCAATATCTCAGTATACTCAGTATAATAATGTGAAATTTTTCGGCTATCTAGAGTTAAAAGCCTAATAACTTTTTTTTTCTGTAAAATAACAAATGCTTCTTTAATTTACAAATGTAGAGTTACCATAGTATCCATATACTGAAAAGAATCAGTTAACTATAAAATCACCTTTTTTTAAATTAGAAATCTGATATTTATAACATAATTATCCCTAACTCTCTCTAGCCTACAATTATGAAGTGAAATTGTATTATGTTGTGTTGTTCTGCTTCAGAAGTATAAGGATATGTGGATTATTTAATAATAATCCAATGTTACAGAACTCAGCAGTTATTTCTCACTTGCATACTGTTAAAGAATGTCGATCCAGCAAGCAGAGCAGGGAGGAGAGAATCCTAAAAATAAATCTAATTACAAGATGTAAGAAATAATTAAAATTTAGAAAAAAAAATGTTTTGTAATTGGGTAAAGACTCAAATGACTACAGTGAATAATAGCTGCAGTGATTGCATCTGTCTCTTAATAGGAGAAGAGAAGAGTTTAGAAACATTGAGATTCCAGCTTAATCAAAAATTCCATTGTGTTTCTTTATGAAGTATTTTAAAAGTTCTATATATCCCCTTTTAAGATCTTACCGTCCATAATCCTCAAAGCTATAGCTGGACAAAGATTAGATTAATGTCAGTTAATGCACTGATCTCAGTGGGAACAACTGACAATTTAAAGGGAACTTGTCATCGCCAGTGGCTTCTTCTTCCCCACTAACTTTGATTAAGACATCTCCAAATCCAAAGAGGAAAACATTGATCAATCAATGATGGTGAAATAGAGAGAAACTGCCAGGGACTCCCCTTTAATTTGTGTGTGGACCTTCTAACTTTGCCCTGCAGATGTCAGAGGTGAGAGGTAAGTTTTTATTCTGAGGGGAGATAAGCTGTCACCAAAGGAATATGACAGCAGCTTCCTCCCCTCTATTTATTCTTAACAGATGCACACTTGGCTGAGCCAAGTGTGCACCATATGGCCATTATAATGACCTTGAAAGAGCCAAGGTCTTTAAGAATCATAATAACAAAGTTCTTTGCATGCTTCATTAAAGGGTTATCCAGCACCAGGGAAATCCACATGTGATGGCCCATGCATACAACACTTGAGGAACAGTGTCCCTACTTTGGCAGGGAAGGGAAAGAGCAAGTACACATGGTTCAACCATTCTTAGGCCGAAGTATGCACCAGATGAAGGTCACACACTAGACTCCTTTACTTTAGACAGGATTCAGTATATATGCATTACCATGGTCAAATGTTCTGGGGAACACCAAAGCCTCTCTGACTTCAGTACACAGGAACACACGGCCAACAATCCCCTAAAAAATTTTTTTTTAAAAAAGAACTGCCACCTCGGCTCTCTGTTCTTTGTTTAAATGTCCCCTTTTCTGGTCAGTCTGGCAGGAGGGGTCCACATAATCTATTGCTCTAAACAGCCCCTTTCAAGGTGACGACTATTCAGCATGCTGAGCAGGACAGCAAAACAGAGGGGAAAAGCCTCTTATATGAGGGCTATGGGGCACACAGAGAGGACTTGTGAGGTCACACCCTTTCCGATGCAGTACACTGATTATTTTACTAAAAAGTGACCAACCCCTTTAAGTTTCCCCTACTCCCATTCTCAAATTATATTAAACTATGAAAGGATCACCTCATATAACCATGTTGTTTACTCCAAGAGAGCATTGTAACATATGCATTCAGTCAAATAAATATGCGTACAATAATGCGTCTTTCATTCCTCCATTGAAAAAATGTGTGCACCCATTAGAAACAGTCAACGGCCATGACATTCTTGCCACCCAAATTTCAGGTTACATGAATAGCGTACACGTATTTAATTGACAGAATTCTACACACAGTTTCTATTTATTCGGCACTTGAAAAAAAAAATGGTTTTATTGAACTCAACACATTACAATGTCTTATAGAAGCAGTTGTCCTTCATGCTTAGAGGTAAATAATTGAAGTAAAGGACAATGGAGATAATGGAAATCGTGTAGTTTGTGATCAGGAGTTAAAAAAAAAAAAGAAAAATGTTTTGCTGAGACTCGCTTAGAAATTATGCTTGTTGTATAGTAGCAGTAGAAATGATCAGGTTAGAGGCAGAGATAGCCTTAGGTGTACTACAATTTGTCCCTTTGTCATTCATTCTTTGAGAGGCCCAGGAATTGTGAAGCAACTGTGGATCCAGCTTTTTCCCGCACCCATGGAGGAAAAGTGCGGAGGGGTGCTGAGTTAGGCTATATGCACACGGAGTAATTCTTACTGAAAAATTGCGGAATTCATCGCTCGTCCCTGCATGCTCCCATTTCCCTCTCCACTGGCTCCATTGTATGCTTGGGTGGATTCTTTTGTCCGACCAAAGAAATGACATGTCAGTTCTTTGGGCGGACAGCGAAATCCGGCAGAGCATAGAATTTAACCCAATTGAGCCGGCGGAGAGGGGAGCAGGAGCACGCGGGGACGAGCGGTGAATTCCGCACAGAGTTTTCAGCGACAATTACTCCGTGTGCATATACCCTTAGAAGGCAGCAGGCTGAGAAGCAGACTGCAGGGATAATAAAGAGATTCGCTTAGTTAATTATGTAAACTCGCTCATCTCTACTTATCAACAATGGTGTTGTAAAAAAAAAAACTGGCAATATAACAAAACAAAGAAATAGGTTTCATTGGCATTAAATCTGCAGTATCACCTGTAGTGACCCAGCCAGTCTGTTTAACATTGGGCATAAAACAGAAGTGCGCAGAAATGATTTATCTATAGTTATAGCTGCTGTATTGGCTGCAAAGGCCTTGCCCACAAGCTCCTGATGTTAGCATGCATTTGACCATTTTGTGTGGCTAGTAAACATTGTCCTGCAATGGGCTCTGTGTTGTGTTGTTTATTTTAAGGTTTTATACCTCCCACATCTCATCCTGTGTTTTCTGTGGTTAACAAGTGGTTACTAGGCTGTGTGGTGTCATTGTCACAACATGCTCTGATCATCGTGAAGTTGTATTTTCATAATTCAGATGGCAATATATAATCTACAGTACATAAGAACACCATAATGCAGTTTATTTTTCTCTGGCTGGGACAATTGGCACATAGATGGGTTAGTGCAATGCAACACCTAATTGGTGTGAGCATTATAGACTGGTCTGCTATTTACCACTTGGCGACGGTCTTTTTGTGCAATACCATTTTATTACATACAGCACTACCATTACATTGGGTTTACAGTATTATTATAGTTCATGTTTATTGTCTGTTGCTATATAGGGGCTCTAGGTGCAATATTATTGGATGTACAGTATACACTGTATACGCATATTTGTTGCTAGATGTTAAAGAAGTTTTTGAACTCATCTATTGTTGTCCTATGTCCGGCTACTATATAGTTCCCTTTGTAACTATAGGGTGGTTATACATTTGATGATTTATGTGATTGGCACTGTCCCTTATGTTAGTTAGAGACCCTGGCTCATCCCAAATTTTATTTTGTCTATATTAATTTGTCTGTATATATAGTCTTCTCTACCAAAACTTTCTCATGAATGTGGCAAATACTTGGGGTGGTTTCATGCAAAATTTTCCTTTGGATCCTGGCACTTTCTAGTTATGTCCCTGGTAAGCAGTACTGCTTGTTAGTATTGTTGTCCCCACTTGCCTTCAGCTGGAGCTGGTACTAGATCTTTTTTTTAAATAGCAGGGATCATCCTACTATTTTCTCCTATTAGATTGGCATGGTTGCTATGCAATATTCTCACAATATGGATCAACTGTATGGATCATTTAGCTTAGTGCTCATTTGGAGTTGCTGATAGGGCAGCCTCTGTTTTAATATCCCTGGCTTTTGCAGTGTTGTGTGGATTATAATGTATGCGCTCAGCACCTTTGAACCAAGTATTTCTTGTGTTTCTACAGTACCTTATTCTAGCCTAGTTTCATTCCTAGTCAGTCCAATTGGCTCTTGGTTCATTCTTGTGTAGTTTTTGTATCTTGTAGTTTCTAAACAACCTTGTTTTTTTTTTTTTTTTTTGTTTTTTTATTTCTAACCCTATAGTCCTCCTGTTGTTTGTGTTAGGGTCAGCATTGTAGATCAGGGTTATCCTAATAGATATTTTCTGGGGCTGTTTCAGTGCTGTCTAGTAATCTCTTGAAAGATTCAGAGAAAGCTACTTTGGTTTAGTCTTTTAGCTTGTTTCTCCTCATCATCTGTCTGTTTCATTTCCTGACGGTAATTTCCATTATTTGTATGTGCCATCCTCTATTACATTACCATGTCATCTAATGGTGAGTTTTTAACAGAGTAAATAAACGTCTCGGCACTACTATCCCAGAGCAGCCGCACCATGTGAACACATAGGTGGTGCTCTGTCATGCCATATAGTCTATACAATATCCAAAAAGCAACAAAGTCTCTGTAATGATGAGGCACTCACCACTCCATGACTTTCAATAAGCGCACGATTTATTCATTTCATAGCAGGTCACAATCGACACAGACAAGTAAACTGGGTGACAGCCTGTTTCGCACACTAGTTATATCCTTCCAGCATGTAAGGAAGAACGTAACTAGCGTGCGCCCAGTTCACTCGTCAGCGTCTATTGTGACCTGCTATGAGATGAATAAATCGTGTGCTTATTGAAATTCACAGAGTGGTGAATGGTGAGTTTTTTTTTATTGCTGCTTTTATTAATGCATGCATTTACATACTTGTCCTTGTGGCTGTCTGATTTGACCCTGCTGTAAGTTCTGGGGGCATCTGAGTACTGGGAGCCATTGTTAGGACCTAGGGATTGGGACTGCTATAGTTTGAGACATATACTGCTATCTTTTGACCAGTCATGAAAGGAACACAATATTGTCTCAGAGCCTGGAGGTGCACTGGAGGAACCTTTGGTGAGTCTGTCCACCCCTGGTATTGGCTAACATGTTGTATTGTACCTCTTATTGGCATCCAAAGCTTCACTTATGTTGCCAGGTTTGTTTGTTTTTTTACTAAACAAAGGAACATTATTGGAGGGGTGCTGATTTTTCTTTACATCTTTTTATTCACTGCATACAATTATTTTTAACAAAACCCCTTTGTTAAACTATTAAATTAAACAATACGAGACGTTACGACTTCATTTATGATAAATTCTCCCTTGGAAGATTAGTCTGTATTGGCCTAGAAAAGACACAAAGGAATCACAACTAATTAAGGAATTACCATAACATTGTTACAAAAGCTTTACCATTGTTAGGTTTCCGTTCTGAACCGCTCCATGTTAATTGGGCTTTCGCTGGTCAAGATAATTGCAGAGTTGAAAATATTGCTTTCTAGTTATTGAAGTCAGTAGAGTATGTCAACATTGAGAGCCAGCTATAAATAGCATTCTTTATAAATAAATTAAATATAGATACACATACATATTCAGTATTCTGCTTCAAAAAGAAAATCAAAGAGATCATCTTTAAATGTACAGATTTCAGCTGGAACCTATTTATAAAAACTAGTACAGGCAAAAATTAGACGTTTAGCCTAAAGCAACCAGCCTTATTCCACTCGTTATTTTTTTTCACTGCAAGTTTGGCAATTAAAGTGGTTGTCTCAAATAGAGAAACCCATCAATCAGCTTCTCTGGCCCCTGGGGGTTCTGAAGTTATTACAGGGAGAATCTGCATTTGCCCATTCATTTAAATTTATGAATGGTTTATCATGTAACGCATGGATGTGTCCATGACGCCAGAGTAGGTGCTTCTCTTATGGAGTAATAAGTCAATGAAGAAAACCATTGGGACAATCAGGCTATTGAAAAATTTTGCAATATTCTCAGCTTCATAAAGTGGGAAAATAAGATGCTTAGTTTCTAATAAAGTTGCTTGACTATGAAGAATTATATGCAGAAAAGGAAACACAAGTAACAAACATACAGTGGTAATATACATACAGTAGTTAAAAAGGTTGAATGAAGACAAGAGTCCATCAGGTTCAACCTAGAGAAACCCTACTGTGTTGATCCAGGGAAAGGCAAAAACCCTTATGAGGCAGATGACAATTGCCCATCACAGGGAGAAAATTCCTTCCAGTGGCACTTACCACCAGATTAAATCAGGCTTTTTGTAAGGCCATGTTTTTATGCCCTGATATTATCTATGGTCTCATGCTACACTTAGAAACATAGAAACAAAGAAACATAGAAGATTGTCGGCAGAAAAAGACCACTGGGTCCATCTAGTCTGCCCTTTTAGCATTTTCTTTCTTTTTATCTTAGGATAGATATATATTTATTCCAGGCATGTTTAAATTCTGTTCTTGTAGATTTACCAACCACCTCTGCTGGAAGTTTGTTCCAGGTATCTACTACTCTTTCAGTAAAATAATATTTTCTCACATTGCTTCTGATCTTTCCCCCAACTAACCTCTCACTGTGTCCTCTTGTTCTTGAGCTAAGTTTTTTACTAAAAACACTCCCCTCTTGAACCTTATTTAGTCATTTAACATACTTAAAGGTTTCAATCATGTCCCCCCTTTCCCTTCTTTCCTCCAGACTATACAGATTCAAATCCTTAAGTCTTTCCTGATATGGTTTATGCCTCACACCCTCTACTATTTTTGTAGCCCTTCTTTGGACCCGTTCTATTTTATCAATGTTCTTTTTTAGGTGAGGTCTCCAGAACTGGACACAGTATTCCAGATGTGGCCTCACCAGAGCTCTATACAGCGGGATCACAATCTCCTTCTTCCTACTGGTTATACCTCTAGCTATACACCCCAGCATACCATTTGCTTTCCCCACCGCCTGGTTTCACTAGTGACTCATTTTAAGGCTGTCAGAAATCCCTACCCTTAAATCCTTCTCTTCTGAAGTCTTTTCCAACACAGTACTGCCGATGTGATACTCGAATAGAGGATTCCTCCTTCCCAAGTGCATTATTTACATTTAGAAATGTTGAACTTCAATTTTCACAGTTTGGACCACTTATCTAGCAAAGCTAAATCATTTTCCATATTACTGACACCTCCAGGAATATCAACCCTATTGAACACTTTTGTGTCGTCAGCAAACAGACAAACTTTACCTACCAAACCTTCTCCTATGTCACTTACAAACATATTAAAAAGAATAGGACCCAGAACAGACCCTTGTGGCACACCATTTGTAACCAGTCTCTGCTCGGAATATTCACCATTAACAACAACCCTCTGATATCTATCCTTCAGCCAACCACAAATCCACTGAACTATCCAGGGATTAAGTCCAATTTTCTTCAACTTCTCTATCAGCTCTTTATGGGGAACTGTATCAAAAGCTTTGCTGAAGTCCAAATAGGCGACATCCACAGCACCACCTTCATCCAGCACTTTTGTGACATAATCAAAGAAATCAATGAGATTGGTCTGACATGATCGGCCCTCAGTGAAGCCATGTTGGTTTGGATCCATCAAATTGTTGATTCTTAGGTGATTTATTATCTTCTTTTTTTAGAAGAGTTTCCATCATTTTCACTGATACAGATGTTAAGCTCACTGGCCTGTAGTTACTGGGCTCTTCTCTACTCCCCTTCTTGTGGATTGGCATAACATTGGCCGTTTTCCAATCATCGGGGACATCTCCTGTTAGCAAGGATTGGTTATACAGATCTGTCAGGGGGGCAACAATTACAGATCCAAGTTCTTTAAGAACCCTTGGATGGACGCCATCTGGACCCATCGCCTTATTCAGCTTTAAACGTGCAAGTTCCTCTGCAACTTCAGCTTCTGAAAATACTGGAGCTGAACCCATATAGCTGGAGGCAATGCTGTGTCCAGTCATCCTGTGATTGTGAAGGCCTCCTTCTGAAAACACTGAGCACAAGTAACTTTTCAAATAGTCAGCGACCGCCTTATCCCCATCAATAAACGTATTCTCCCCATTACTTATTTTAGTAATGCTGCAGCCATTCTTCTTCTTCTTCCTGTCACTTATATATCTGAAGAAGGTTTTATTCCCCGCAGTAACAGATTTTGCCATTTCTTCTTCTTTTGAGGCTTTAGCAGCATTTATAATCTGCTTTGCCTCCTTCTGTATAATTTTGTACGTCTCTCTGTCAGCTTCATTTCCAGTCTCCTTATACTTCCTATACACTGCCTTTTTTCCCTTTACAATGGCCTTAACTTCTCTAGTAAACCATAATGGATTTTTTTTCCTTTTACTTTTGCTAACTTCTCGTACATGTAGTCTAGTTGCCTTTAATATGGCATTTTTTAATCCTGCCCACAGAGTGCTCGCTCCCGATGTTTTATCCCACCCTCTTAATTCTTTATCTAAATACTCCCCCATTTTCTTAAAATCTGTCTTCCTAAAATCCAATACTCTTGTTGTAGTATGAGATTAGACGCAGTCAATTTTTACGTCAAACCATAAACACTGGTGGTCACTGGAACCCAGGGGCGTAGCTAGGGGTTCAGTCTAGGGGGGGCGAGCAAGTCTGAGTGGGCCCCCAACCAATTAAGTTACCCATAGCGAACCTCAGCAGACGACACTGCTTTCCAAATAATAAAGGAAATATTCTACTACATTACTCATAGAGAACAGGGATTAAGAGCAGTGTAAAAGGCTTTCTACTTTTCACATATATGGCCATGTAAAATGTAAAGGGGTTATGCAAGATAAGAGAACCATAGCTGCTTTGTTCCAGAAACAGCACCACAGCAACAGAAACATTTTAGACTCCTTGATCCAGGATCATCCTCATGTCTATACAAACTCCCGTAGTGTAGCCCCCTTTATGCAACCTCTATACAGTATAGGCCCCTCTGTAGTGTTGCCCCTCTATGTGCAGTATAGGCCCCTCTGTAGTGTTGCCCCCCCTATGTGCAGTATAGGCCCCTCTGTAGTGTTGCCCCCCTATGTGCAGTATAGGCCCCTCTGTAGTGTTGCCCCCCTATGTGCAGTATAGGTCCCTCTGTAGTACACCACCCCTTCCCCCAGTAGGCCTTCTCTGGGCAGTAAAGGGAAAGCATTTACAGGATGTAGAGGATGCTGGAAAAGCTGGGTGACCTCCATCATACTAAGTATTAGATGCTGGAAAAGCTGGGTGACCTCCATCATACTGAGTATTAGATGCTGGGAAAGCTGGGTGACCCCTTTATACTGAGTACAAGATGCTGGAAATGACCAACATCATAAGGGGTGTAGTAGTGGAGGTATAGTGGATAAGGGGTGTAGTAGTGGAGGTGTAGTGGATAAGGGGTGTAGTAGTGGAGGTATAGTAGATAAGGGGTGTAGTAGTGGAGGTATACTGGATAAGGGGTGTAGTAGTGGAGGTATAGTGGATAAGGGTTGTAGTAATACTACAGGTAGATATGAGGGGTTTAGTAGTGAAGGTATAGTGGATAAGGGGTGTAGTAGTACAGGTATAGAAGAGGGGTGACTGAGGGGGAAACGGGTGACACTGAGGGGGACTGGGGGAACACTGAGGGGGACTGGGGGGCACTGAGGTGACTGGCGGGACACTGAGGTGACACTGAGGGGGACTGGGGTGACATTGAGGGGTACTGGGGGAACACTGAGGGGGACTGGGGGGGGACTGGGGGGACTGGGGGGACACTGAGGGAGACTCAGGGAACACTGAGGTGACTGGGGTGATGCTGAGGGGGACTGGGGTGACGCTGAAGGGGACTGGGGTGACACTGAGGGGTACTGGGGTGACACTGAGGGGGACTGGGGTGGCACTGAGGGGGACTGGGGTGGCACTGAGGGGGACTGGGGTGACACTGAGGGAGACGGGTGACACTGAGGGGGACTGGGGTGGCACTGAGAAGACTGTGGTGACACTGAGGGTGACTGGGGGAACACTGAGGTGACTGGGGGGCACTGAGGGGGACTGGGGGGGCACTGAGGGGGACTGGGGCAGCTGGGGGTGATTGGAGCAGGAGGGCACATACACCTCCTCCTCTCACGTCCACACACACATTCTCCTCCCGGCCAGACATGGAGCTCCCCGGTCTCTGGAGGAGGCGGCAGGGACTACAGGAGAAGGTGATCGCATCACTGCGGGTCCTGGAGCTGTACAGCGGGATCGGGGGGCTGCACTGAACCCCCCGATCCCGCTGTACAGCTCCATGACCCACAGCGACCTGATCACCTTCTCCTGTAGTCCCTGCGGCCTCCTCCAGAAACCGGGGAGCTCCATGTCTGGCCGGGAGGAGAGCAGGACGCTCAGCGGAAGGGGCGGGGGCAGGTCAGCTGCAGCACCGTTAAGTGGCTGGAGGCCGCCGACACCGCACCTCCCCTCTGCAGCCTGCCTACCCAACATCGTTCCTCCACTCAACCCTCTCCAGCGTGCCTGTGTCCTAATACTAAATCTAGAATGTTCTCTCCTCTGGTTGGTGACTTTACAAGCTGTTTTAGATATGACCCTGTAAGGGTCTCCATTATATTCTTGCTTTTACATGTAATTGGAGAAGGGATATTCCAATCCACATCTGGCATGTTGAAGTCACCCATAACTACAATGTCCCCCTTTAATGACATTTTAATAATTTCATCTATCAGCATGTTATCATAGTCCTCACTTTGCCCCGGAGGCCTATAGATAACACCGATTCTAATAACAGATCCCTCTTTGGACTGCATGCAAACCCAGAGAGTCTCCAGCTCTTTATATGTATTTTGGATATCCCTTCCTTGATTTATACTGTACATATGACTCTCCTGTAGTCTATGTAGTATAAGATTTATAGACAGTCCTGCTTCAAGTTATGCCCCCTGGTAACATATAAATATAGTCATTGATGTTATTTCATGTTTTTGGTTACTCAAAAGTTGTAATAACAGATTTTTCTACATTATTTTCACCTTCACATTCCAATAATTGTTTAAAAAAATAAGTAACAAGTAGAACTACAAAGAAATGTCCACATAATGTTGATGTTAAGATGAGCATAGTATGGCAATGAATGGGCTAAATGGCTTCTAGTGTTGGTGGGTTCAACACCTTAGGCCAGGGATGGGGAACCTCAGGCTTTTTTAGCTATTGCAAAACTACAGTTCCCATCAAACCTGGTCAAAGAGCTTTAGCTGTCAGGGAATGATGACAATTGTAGTCTTATAACAGCTGGAGGGTCTAAGGTTCCCCATCCCTGCTTTAAACCTATCCCTGCATATTAGTGCTCTTGTCTGAATTATCATCTTGTTGTTTAAAGGGGTTGTCAACTTTGGATAATCCCATTGCTTTAGGAGGATAAGCAATATACTTATGGCATAGTGTGCTACATTTACTGCACTCTAATCTAATTACACAATTTTCAATCAAAGTGCAGTCCATGTAATGTATAGTCATTCTGCGAACTATAGAGACATTCTCTTTGTGGCCACATTCAACTCTAAAAAATAGAAGAGAATCCTAAACAAGACACCCCTCTAATTACCCAGAATGCTTTAAAAGTGTAATAGAAAATGGGTTTTCTAAGTCAGGCATCCCCCGATTTCAGTATGAGAATGTAAACCACTGCTGCTAAGTTGGCTCTGGGCTAACATGCTTATCTTTGTGACCATTTCTTTTCAAAATGAGAATTAGTCTTCAATACTTTGTGTTTTCTCTGGTGAGAAAAAAAAATAGATCCGCTGACTTTGTAAAGTAGTTTTATCCATTAAGTTTTATTATACCTTTCAGCGGAACAAGTAATGAGAGGAGAGGATATAAAGAGCTATTTTCAGAGTTACAACTAATGTTGTTGATGTCACTTTAATTTACAGTCTTCTTGAAGCTACTGAGATGTTTGTGAGGAGTGTAATCACCAGATCTACTAGGAGCTGTTAAGGGAAACTAATGCTTCTGCGCTGGATTACTTACCACTAATACTGGCTGAAAAGCCTATACCATTATTTTATGACCTGGATGCTGGTACCCTGAGCTCGAATAATTCTCTATTAAATGCAAGGAGCTGGTGTAATTTATTGCTGAGGTGTTTAGGCTCCAAAAAGGGAAAGTTATGTTACCTTGTAAAATTTTATGCCCTACATAAAGCTAGATTTGTGGAATAGAGTAATTGTGTCCAACAATTTTGTATTTAACTCACATTTTTTGGCGTATAAAAAGTATAACAATTTCTTTCTCTTCATATATTATGCAGGACATATTCCACAGTGCTGTATAGAGCCTGTCATTACTAGGGTTGATCGAACCTTGGGAAATCCTAGGTTTGATTGAACTCGAACATTCACGAACCTGCCGCATTTGATTGATGATGCCTTCCCGATCCGCGGGGAAGGAGGATACAGCCCGGGGACCACCTGTAATTCCAGGATTAAGCCTAGGTAATAGGCTTAAAGGGGTACTCCGGTGAAAAAAAATTAACAATGAAAGGGTTAGGTAAAGTTATATAACATTGCAATATACTTACCTAATGGATTCCTGCAGCTTGGTCTTCTTTTTGGTCCCAGCTCCTCCCCACAGGAAGTTGAAAACCTGAGGTCCTCCTCTTGACTGTCGACCCCCGTTTTCCGCCGCCATTTTGTGACAATGCGTCACTAACCGACCTTCTCTCTCTCCTGCATATGCCTGTCATTCACGGTCAGTCCGTGTCTTCCTGCTTTCCTCTGATTGGTCTGCAGTTGCAGCCAATCAGAGCCCTCCCTGTGCACTTGCTCCAATCGGAGAAACTGTTCTGTGTATGCGCAGATCACACAGCGGCTGCTCATGCAGAGGTGGCAGCTGGGAGCCTGGCATTGCTGCAGAGAGTTTCTGCTCAATGCCACCAGTAAAACCACCTCTCACATTACCCCTCTCTTGATGTGATCCTCTCCATCCGGCATAGGGCAGAGTAACCATGTCAGCGTGTGGGCCATAGGGGACAATGAGAGGAGCTGCAGACAGTTCTTCCTGCTCTTCTCTCATTGTCCCCTACGGTCCACACGCTGACATGGTTACTCTGCCCTATGCCGGACGGGGAGTATCACATCAAGAGAGGGGGCCGTGTGAGAGGTGGCTTCTATGACCGCACTGTTCCCCAGTAAAGCCGCCTCTCACATGGCCCCCGCCTTGATGTGATCCTCTCCTGTCCGCATGTGCAGCATAGGGCAGAGAGACAGTGTGCAGGAGACTCTCCTTTGATTGACTGCACTGCCCCCGGTAAGCAATCAGAGGAGAGTGTTCTGCACACTGTCTCTCTGCTCTATGCTGCACATGCCGACAGGAGAGGATCACATCAAGCAGGGGGCCATGTGAGAGGCGGCTTCTATGATCGCACTGTCCCCTGGAAAAGCCCCCATCATCAAAGGCCCCCTGTAGCAGTAGCTTGAACCATATAAAAGTAAACCTGGCTGAAGCTGCCGAGGTTTACTATACCCAGCACTGAGCAGTATCACTGTGTGCTGGCAGTGCCACTTTAAATGGCCGTCTTAAGAAGCTGCGGACCCACCTCCTTCCCCCTGAGTGCGTGTGAGGAAGTTATTAGAGCAGCAGTCGGGACTACAAGGAGGAGGGAGGGACGATACTGTGCAAACCCTGAGCACACACTGAGACAGTCAGCCCTTTGCTATCCACATCGGCCTGCTGAGGTAACCCTTTAAAGACTGCACCTAGCTGGATATCACAAGGAGTAAGTACAGTACTGTATGTGTACAATGTGCAGTGGTATGTGTGGTGTGTAATGTATGTGTGATGTTATCTGTACTGTTCTATGTATGTGTGGTGTGTAATGTATGTGTGATGTTATCTGTACTGTTCTATGTATGTGTGGTGTGTAATGTATGTGTGATGTTATCTGTACTGTTCTATGTATGTGTGGTGTGTAATGTATGTGTGATGTTATCTGTACTGTTCTATGTATGTGTGGTGTGTAATGTATGTGTGATGTTATCTGTCTGTATTGTTCTATGTATGTGTGGTGTGTAATGTATGTGTGATATCTGTACTGTTCTATGTATGTGTGGTGTGTAATGTATGTGTGATGTTATCTGTTTGTATTGTTCTATGTATGTGTAGTGTATTGTATTGTTCAATGTATGTGATTTACTTACTGTGTACTGTATATTATATTGTGTTTTATATATACTGTATGTAAGAGCATATCTGTCTAGCTGACTGACAATTTATCTCTTTCTATTTTTCTATCTATCTGATTATCTATTTATCTATCTGTATTGCACATACTCAGCAACATTCCAAATTCAGTGAAGTAAATGAGTGAATTTTTTCCATCCAAACGTCGCATTTTATGCTGCACTTATCTATTGTTTGTTGTTTGCAAGTTCAATGGAATAAATTTACACTTTTACTTAATTAAATTTGGAATGCTGCGGACTATCTGCAATATAGATATCCCAAACCTGTGGCTGTGATATGTGCTGGCACCAACCTACGAACTGGGAGCCGTGCTGCTTTACTATCTATTGTATTTATCTATCTGGCTATTTATCCATGTATACAGTACGATTGGAACCCCACAGTGTCCCAATCAGACAGTGACAGGAGCACAGTTGCAAGGGTTACTGGCGGGCTGCTGCACGATCACATAAGGCAGCCGGTCCCTACGTGCTATGAAGTGAGTTCTGCTTCTGAGCTCACTTCATAGCGCTGCTGGACCCACTGACGTTTTAAAAAATATATATATATATGTTCATATTATTGTGATTTCTCGCAATGTTTCAACATGGAATATCAGTGGGTTATTTATTCGCATGCTGTGATGGTTGTCTCCCATACTGTATACATATGCATAGCTAGAAGCCCCATCTTAATTAATATTGTGGCAATGGTACAACATGGGAGTTGTAGTTCTGCAACATAGACTACTCAAGGTTGCAGAACTGCAACTACCAGTCAAGCAACCAGGAAAACTACTACTCCCATTAAGTATTGTCCCCACAACATGATCATAGGAGTTGTAGTTCTGCAACTTGAATTTCTCCTGGTTGCATAAATACAAGACCCATGCTAAAGTGACGATGGTAACAAATGGGAGTTGTAGTTTTTCAAGTTAGAGAGGTCCAGGTTGCAGAACTAAAACTCCCATCTGGTACCATCATCACACAATGAGGATGGGACTTTTAGTCATGCAACCAGTAGAAATCCAAGTTGGAATACTACAACTCCATACAACATTGTAATGGGAGTTGTAGTTCTACAATTAGGAGCACTCCTAGTAGCATAAATACAACTTCAGGCTATGTTCCCGCCTAGTAAGAGACCGGCTGTTCCGTGACCCGGCTGGGTCACGGAACAGCCAGTCTCTGCAAAGATTATCCCGGCTGGTACTAAAGTACCGCCCGGATGATCTTTCCTGCCACTGAATTCTGACGTGGGCGCATCCGTGTGTGCCCACATCAGAATTCCCACTGCACATAGTGTGCACTGACATGGTTTCCTGCGGCCGCTATTCAATGAATAGTGGCTGCAGAAAACTAACATGTCAGTTGTTTGCGGCGCCGCTAGGGAACCCGGCCGGAGTGTATACTATGTGTATACGCTCCGGCCAGGATTTCATAGAGGCAAGGTAAAGCATATTTTTGTATTGATACGGAAATATACGTTGTGTGAACATTGCCTCAATCATGTTATGTCACCAGGGCATACTGGGAGTTGTAAGAGAGCTAATATCAGACTCTCCTCCTCCAGGCTGTGCTGTCCTGCTCTGTGGTGAGTCTGTCCATAAGATGGACGACATGGAAGAGTATGTGACCAGGCCCCACCCCCAGTGGGGCTCCATGACCTCACATTTTTTGGCGTATAAAAAGTATAACAATTTCTTTCTCTTCATATATTATGCAGGACATATTCCACAGTGCTGTATAGAGCCTGTCATTACTAGGGTTGATCGAACCTTGGGAAATCCTAGGTTTGATTGAACTCGAACATTCACGAACCTGCCGCATTTGATTGATGATGCCTTCCCGATCCGCGGGGAAGGAGGATACAGCCCGGGGACCACCTGTAATTCCAGGATTAAGCCTAGGTAATAGGCTTAAAGGGGTACTCCGGTGAAAAAAAATTAACAATGAAAGGGTTAGGTAAAGTTATATAACATTGCAATATACTTACCTAATGGATTCCTGCAGCTTGGTCTTCTTTTTGGTCCCAGCTCCTCCCCACAGGAAGTTGAAAACCTGAGGTCCTCCTCTTGACTGTCGACCCCCGTTTTCCGCCGCCATTTTGTGACAATGCGTCACTAACCGACCTTCTCTCTCTCCTGCATATGCCTGTCATTCACGGTCAGTCCGTGTCTTCCTGCTTTCCTCTGATTGGTCTGCAGTTGCAGCCAATCAGAGCCCTCCCTGTGCACTTGCTCCAATCGGAGAAACTGTTCTGTGTATGCGCAGATCACACAGCGGCTGCTCATGCAGAGGTGGCAGCTGGGAGCCTGGCATTGCTGCAGAGAGTTTCTGCTCAATGCCACCAGTAAAACCACCTCTCACATTACCCCTCTCTTGATGTGATCCTCTCCATCCGGCATAGGGCAGAGTAACCATGTCAGCGTGTGGGCCATAGGGGACAATGAGAGGAGCTGCAGACAGTTCTTCCTGCTCTTCTCTCATTGTCCCCTACGGTCCACACGCTGACATGGTTACTCTGCCCTATGCCGGACGGGGAGTATCACATCAAGAGAGGGGGCCGTGTGAGAGGTGGCTTCTATGACCGCACTGTTCCCCAGTAAAGCCGCCTCTCACATGGCCCCCGCCTTGATGTGATCCTCTCCTGTCCGCATGTGCAGCATAGGGCAGAGAGACAGTGTGCAGGAGACTCTCCTTTGATTGACTGCACTGCCCCCGGTAAGCAATCAGAGGAGAGTGTTCTGCACACTGTCTCTCTGCTCTATGCTGCACATGCCGACAGGAGAGGATCACATCAAGCAGGGGGCCATGTGAGAGGCGGCTTCTATGATCGCACTGTCCCCTGGAAAAGCCCCCATCATCAAAGGCCCCCTGTAGCAGTAGCTTGAACCATATAAAAGTAAACCTGGCTGAAGCTGCCGAGGTTTACTATACCCAGCACTGAGCAGTATCACTGTGTGCTGGCAGTGCCACTTTAAATGGCCGTCTTAAGAAGCTGCGGACCCACCTCCTTCCCCCTGAGTGCGTGTGAGGAAGTTATTAGAGCAGCAGTCGGGACTACAAGGAGGAGGGAGGGACGATACTGTGCAAACCCTGAGCACACACTGAGACAGTCAGCCCTTTGCTATCCACATCGGCCTGCTGAGGTAACCCTTTAAAGACTGCACCTAGCTGGATATCACAAGGAGTAAGTACAGTACTGTATGTGTACAATGTGCAGTGGTATGTGTGGTGTGTAATGTATGTGTGATGTTATCTGTACTGTTCTATGTATGTGTGGTGTGTAATGTATGTGTGATGTTATCTGTACTGTTCTATGTATGTGTGGTGTGTAATGTATGTGTGATGTTATCTGTACTGTTCTATGTATGTGTGGTGTGTAATGTATGTGTGATGTTATCTGTACTGTTCTATGTATGTGTGGTGTGTAATGTATGTGTGATGTTATCTGTCTGTATTGTTCTATGTATGTGTGGTGTGTAATGTATGTGTGATATCTGTACTGTTCTATGTATGTGTGGTGTGTAATGTATGTGTGATGTTATCTGTTTGTATTGTTCTATGTATGTGTAGTGTATTGTATTGTTCAATGTATGTGATTTACTTACTGTGTACTGTATATTATATTGTGTTTTATATATACTGTATGTAAGAGCATATCTGTCTAGCTGACTGACAATTTATCTCTTTCTATTTTTCTATCTATCTGATTATCTATTTATCTATCTGTATTGCACATACTCAGCAACATTCCAAATTCAGTGAAGTAAATGAGTGAATTTTTTCCATCCAAACGTCGCATTTTATGCTGCACTTATCTATTGTTTGTTGTTTGCAAGTTCAATGGAATAAATTTACACTTTTACTTAATTAAATTTGGAATGCTGCGGACTATCTGCAATATAGATATCCCAAACCTGTGGCTGTGATATGTGCTGGCACCAACCTACGAACTGGGAGCCGTGCTGCTTTACTATCTATTGTATTTATCTATCTGGCTATTTATCCATGTATACAGTACGATTGGAACCCCACAGTGTCCCAATCAGACAGTGACAGGAGCACAGTTGCAAGGGTTACTGGCGGGCTGCTGCACGATCACATAAGGCAGCCGGTCCCTACGTGCTATGAAGTGAGTTCTGCTTCTGAGCTCACTTCATAGCGCTGCTGGACCCACTGACGTTTTAAAAAATATATATATATATGTTCATATTATTGTGATTTCTCGCAATGTTTCAACATGGAATATCAGTGGGTTATTTATTCGCATGCTGTGATGGTTGTCTCCCATACTGTATACATATGCATAGCTAGAAGCCCCATCTTAATTAATATTGTGGCAATGGTACAACATGGGAGTTGTAGTTCTGCAACATAGACTACTCAAGGTTGCAGAACTGCAACTACCAGTCAAGCAACCAGGAAAACTACTACTCCCATTAAGTATTGTCCCCACAACATGATCATAGGAGTTGTAGTTCTGCAACTTGAATTTCTCCTGGTTGCATAAATACAAGACCCATGCTAAAGTGACGATGGTAACAAATGGGAGTTGTAGTTTTTCAAGTTAGAGAGGTCCAGGTTGCAGAACTAAAACTCCCATCTGGTACCATCATCACACAATGAGGATGGGACTTTTAGTCATGCAACCAGTAGAAATCCAAGTTGGAATACTACAACTCCATACAACATTGTAATGGGAGTTGTAGTTCTACAATTAGGAGCACTCCTAGTAGCATAAATACAACTTCAGGCTATGTTCCCGCCTAGTAAGAGACCGGCTGTTCCGTGACCCGGCTGGGTCACGGAACAGCCAGTCTCTGCAAAGATTATCCCGGCTGGTACTAAAGTACCGCCCGGATGATCTTTCCTGCCACTGAATTCTGACGTGGGCGCATCCGTGTGTGCCCACATCAGAATTCCCACTGCACATAGTGTGCACTGACATGGTTTCCTGCGGCCGCTATTCAATGAATAGTGGCTGCAGAAAACTAACATGTCAGTTGTTTGCGGCGCCGCTAGGGAACCCGGCCGGAGTGTATACTATGTGTATACGCTCCGGCCAGGATTTCATAGAGGCAAGGTAAAGCATATTTTTGTATTGATACGGAAATATACGTTGTGTGAACATTGCCTCAATCATGTTATGTCACCAGGGCATACTGGGAGTTGTAAGAGAGCTAATATCAGACTCTCCTCCTCCAGGCTGTGCTGTCCTGCTCTGTGGTGAGTCTGTCCATAAGATGGACGACATGGAAGAGTATGTGACCAGGCCCCACCCCCAGTGTCCACCACTGAGCCTGTATATGTCTATGGAGGACACAGTGGACATGGCATGGTCACATGCCCCTCCATGTCGGCCATTTTATGGACAGAAACAAAACAGAGCATGGCAGCCCAGCCTGGAGGAGGGGAGTCTGATTTTAGCTCTATGAGGTACACAGGGAGCTGCTGTCTGTATATACAGTGAGTACACTTACTAATACTTTGTACTGACCTATTTTACTATAAAGTGGCCAGCCTCTTTAGGGTAGCTTCACACGTACCGACTTGCAGCGTTAATAACGCTCCCAGTCAGCTAGGTCCTGGCAGATCACTTTCATTACATACACACAGCGGTCTGAACGACCGCTGCGTGTATGCAATTCTGCTGGCCGCTTGGCCCCTTCAGCTGCTCCTGGCGCCTGCTCTGTATACATTACCTGTCCTCGCTGCACGGGGTCCCGGCGTACTGCTCTCCCGCCCGGCCAATAAGTGTGTTGCCCTGCCGCAGCCACTGATTGGCCGGGCAGGAGAGCAGTACGCCGGGACCCCGTGCAGCGAGGACAGGTAATGCATGCAGAGCGGCGCCGGGCGCAGCTGAAGGGGTTAAGCGGCTGGCAGAATTACATACACGCAGTGGTCGTTCAGACCGCTGTGTGTATGTAATGAAAGTGATCTGCCAGGACCTAGCCGACTGGGAGCGTTATTAACGCTGCGAGTCGGTACGTGTGAAGCTACCCTTTGAGGACCAGGCCCAAAATGACCCAGTGGACCGCGCAAATTTTGATCTTAGTGTTTTCGTTTTTCCCTCCTCCCCTTCTAAGTGCTTATTTGTTACAGGAATAGTTGTACTGTGTAATGGCGTCTTTCATTCTCCCATAACATGTATGATGGAATTCCAAATATATTATTTATGAAGATATAAATAGGTGAAATCGTAAAAAAGAATGCAATATGGTAACGTTTGGGGGGTTCCTGTGTCTACGTAATGCACTATATGGTAACAGCGACATGATACTATTACTCTATAGGTCAGTCCGAACACAACCATATGCAGGTTACACAGATTCTCTAATGTTATATATTTTTTTTATGAAATCCTTTTTTTTGGCAATTAAATATTAATAAAATGGGCCTATTGTGACGCTTATAACGGTTTTATTTTTTCACCTACGGGGCTTTATGGGGTGTAATTTTTTCCGCCATGATCTCTAGTTTTTATTAATACCATATTTGTGAAGATCAGACGTTTTGATCACTTTTTAGTGATTTTTTTTAATATATAATGTAACATAAAATCGGTAATCTGCGCACTTTTTCCCCTCTTTTCGTGTACGCCGTTTACCGATCACAATGACGCTTGTTATATTTTAATAGATGGGACAATTACGCACGCTACGGTATATTATATGTTTATCTATTTATTCATTTTTATATGTTTTATTTATATAATGGGAAAGGGGGGTGATTTCAACTTTTATTGGGGGAGCGGCTTTGGGGTAGTGTAATAGTGTTTTGAACTTTTTTTTTTTTTACACATTTGAAGTCCCTTTGGGGGACTTTTACATACAGTACTTTGATTTTTACACTGATCATTGCTATGCCATAGGCATAGCATTGATCAGTGTTATCGGCGCTCTGCTCATTGAGCCAGCCTGTGCAGGCTCAGTGCAGCAGATCGCCGATCGGACCGCACAGAGGCAGGTGAGAGACCTCCGGCGGTCCGTTTCAACGATCGTCCCGATCGGTAAGTGACAGGGGACTCCCCCTGTCACTTACACTTAAACGCCGCGGTCGCGATTGCGGCGTTTAAGGGGTTAATGACACGCGGCAGCGCGATCGCTGCAGCGTGTCATTACCGGTGAGGTCCCGACTGCTGATTGCAGCCGGCCCCCACCTGCTATGAAGCGCGCTCCGCTCCGGAGCGCGCTTCATAGCGGGAGAAACACCCAGGACGTAGAGTTATGTCATGGGTCGTCTGGGGACAGACTTCCATGACGTAACCCTACGTCCAGGGTCATCTAGGGGTTAAAGGGGTTATCCAGCGCTACAAAAACATGGCCACTTTCCCCCTACTGTTGTCTCCAGTTTGGGTGGGGTTTTGAAACTCAGTTCCATTGAAGTAAATGGAGCTTAATTGCAAACCGCACCTGAACTGGAGACAACAGTAGGAGGAAAAGTGGCCATGTTTTTGTAGCGCTGGATAACTCCTTTAATGACACTTACTACAGATATAAAATGTTTTATTCATTTTGGTATGATCACCGGAGTACATGCAAAAATAAATCAATAAATTTATCTTGAGATCTTGTAAATTCTGCAGATTTTTTAAACACTAGACAAGAGTAGGTAGATAGATAGATAGATAGATAGATAGATAGATAGATAGATAGATAGATAGGAGATAGATAGAGATAGATAGATAGGAGATAGATAGATATGAGATACATACGTAGATAGAATACCAGTATCTCGGCGGCTCTGTAGGTGTGGGAAATTTCACTACATGCTTCCCCGTCAGCCCCTTTGTGACTCTCCATCTAGTGTGGCTCCTCAGATTGTGGAGCCATGGTGACATTACATGATGGGAGTTGTAGTTATGCTACCAGGAGATCTAAAGGTGGCTGAACTGCAACTCCCATCTTGTAATGTCACCACAAGATGCAGATGGGGCTTTTAGTTATGCAACCAGGAGAGATCAAAGTTGGAAAACTACAATTCCCATATAGAGTATTGTCCCTACATCAGAATAATGGGAGTTGAAGTTTTGCAACTTGGATTTCTCCTGGCTGCATCACTACAATTCCTATCCTCATATTGTGGTGACGGTGCCAGATGGGAGTTGTAGTTCTTCAACCGTGAGCACTGCAAGTTGAATAACTACTAGACCCATCATTGTGTTGTGGTAACAGTACAATATGGGAGTTGTAGTTGAGCAACTTGGAGCTCTCCTGGTTGCATAACTACAAGCTCCATCCTCATGGTGTGGTGATTGTACATAATGGTAGCTGGAGTTATGCAACCAGGAAAACTACAGGTGGCAGAACTTTAACTCCCATCTTGTAGTGCCATCATAACATAAGGATGGGAGTTGTAGTTGTGCATACCTGGTTGCATACCTACAAGCCCCATCGACATGTTTTGGTGATGGTACATGATGGTAGCTGTAGTTATGCAACCAGAAGAGCTCCAGGTGGCAGAACTTCAACTCCCATCTTGTAGTGTCATCACAACATGAGGATGGGAGTTGAAGTTGTGCAACTTGGAGCTCTTCTGGTTTCATACCTACAAGTCCCATCCTCATCTTGTGGTGATGGTACATGGTGGGAGTTGTACTTCTGCCACCTGAAGCTCTTCTAGTTGCATAACTACTACTCCCATCATGTAATGTCACCAGGTCATACTGGGATTTGTAGCTATTCAACATCTACAGGAGCCACAACAAATGGAGAGTCACAGAGGGGGTGACAACGAAGCCAATAGTGAAATACCCCTCCCCTATTACAGAGTCTCCAAGATGCACGGGGGAGGGGGGGGGGCTGAGGATTCGCGGGGGTGGGAAGGTTGCTGAGGTAGAACGATAGTGGAGGTGAGCGCAACAATTCCTGCATAGTAAAACTACAGATATGTATTTACAACATGACCATGTCAGCAGGGTTTTTCCTGTGAGGACAATCTTTAGGGTACAAACACACACGGCATATACGCTGCGTATTTACTGCTGCGATACGCAGCAGATTAGATGTAAATAACTGAACACAGTATCAAATCTGCTGCGTATCTGCTGCGTATCTGCTGTGTGTGTTTGTACCCTTACACACAAAGTATGTTGCTTAGCAACAGGATTGGCAGTTGGTTATCAGGTAGGGCAGTGAGGAGAAACACATGGGACCATAGAGAGGCCAGGGAACTCCTAGAGCGCCTTGACAGCGAGAGGGGAATATAGAGAGTCAGACTGGAGCGCATGCCCTGGAGATGTTGATGAAACAGGAAGCAGATACGTTTTTGATCGAATCAACGTAGGTACATGGGGACTACAAAGGGGAGTTAAAAAAAAAAATAACACAACAAGACAATGTAATGACACACCCTACACATGTATGAATAAATTAGTTTTTTTTCCATGATCACCGGAGTACTCCTTTAATCCCAGAATTCTAGGGCAGTCTCCTCCTTACCTACGGATGGGGAAGGCTTCAGCAATCAAATGCGGTAGATTTGTGAATGTTCAAGTTCGATCAAACCTAGGATTTCCCAAGGTTCGATCAACCCTAGTAATGACAGGCTCTATACAGCACTGTGGAATATGTCCTGCATAAGCTTGATCAACTCTAGTCATTACCAACATTGGTAAATTGCCCGATAGCTTGCAACCTAAATTCCAAACTAACTTTGAAGTGCAGAAGGAAAATGGAGTACCTAGGGAAGACCTATGCAAACACATAGAGGACTTACAAACTCCCTGTTGATGTTGTCCTTGATGGCATTTGAACATTGGTAGTATGCAGTGTCCTGGTACCATTACCCAAGCTACTTCAGTATAAAGTTGTTGTGTGGCTGGAGAATCCTTTGTCAAATGTATCTGGCGATTGTCCTCTAATACTCTGCCATTGCTGAATACACTAAGGTATTAACTCCTCAGCCATATGGCTATATACGTTCCTGCTGCAAATACCCTGTGCAGCAGGAAAGTTTATAAACGTTAATATAAAGGGGTTCAAATGCGTCAGGGCCGTTTCAATGTGATCGGCCCAACACACATTACTCTCCCCATGGCATAGCATTTATCACTATATGCATTCAGAGAATTTCATATATAAGTCCCCTAAGGGAAGTATATATGCAACACAAAATGTGTAAAAAAAAATTAAAATAAAAAAAGTTTTGGAACATATTTTAAAAAAATTATTAAAATTGCCCCAATAAAGATTTATTACAAATACAAATATAAAAAGAAACATAAAAAGTAAAAATATTACATATTGTAGCATTCAGAATTATCTGATCTATTAAAATATAACAATATTGTTCCTGCACGGTTAACGGCGTCAATGAAAAGTGAAAAAAAAACACACCAGAAATGTAGATTTTTTTTTAAAATAAAAAAAAATTAAAAGCGCTATGGCTCTTAGTCTCTGGACATTCGAGCATCAATGACCTTCGGTCATGAAGGGGTTAACCCCTTGCCGCAAAATGACATTCCATGAACTTCATTTAAAGCAGGTAGTTCCTGCAACTATCAGATTTCTCTGCCTCCCTACGCTGTCCCTAGCAGCCATTGAGCATCGGGAGGAGGCTGTCTCACACAGCCTTCTCCCGTTAACACTGCCCAGAGGGGAGCTGCAATCCCCCCAGGCAGTTAACTTAATAGGTGCCGCGGTCCATGGGACCGCAGCGTTTATGGGGAATCTGGAGGGAGATCCGCTCCCTCCGACCCCCCCTTTACCCCTCGTAAACACAACGTGTAGTAAACGGCGTACAAAAAATGATGAAAAACTGCTGCTAAATTGTGTTTTTATTCGTACCATCTCATAAAAAAGTAAATGTAAAATTATCAGGGTGTTACATGTCCCCCAGAATGGTACCAATGGAAATGTCAACAAATATTTTGGCACCGCAAGGCCTCTGTGACATGGTATAATGGCAAAAAAAAAAAACTGAAATAAAAAAAGGCCAAAAGAGGCTGCGGAGGCAAGGGATTAAGGATGTGCAAGGGTTAATATGGTGAGGAACTACACCCTCAGCTGCCCTGGACTACTCTAACCATCATCCTTATGGGAACCACGGTTATAGCAGTGTGTTTGTGTGTTTTTTGTTGCAGCTGAAATGGAATCACTGGACAGAAAAATACCCACAGGCTTATTCAGTTTCCTAACCATTATGGGGAACATTCTACTTCCCTAGAGACAAGGGATGGCAAGGAGGACCCATATACAGTCCAATATTTATATGCATAGTGTTACTATCCTACTTTTACTAGGTCTCCAGCAGTATAATAGAGCTGTTATATAATCCCTCTTCTCTATGTTACACCCTCTAATGGAGCTTCCAGTGTAAGAAGGAGAGTTTCTGTTTGTTTCACCTTTTCATTCAGTGCAGTCTTGACAAGAGCTTGTGAGGTATGCAGGAGGTTTTTACTCTTCTGCCAAGGGCTGACTCAGGAAACCCTTACTTGGCTTGGTATACACTCAATACACTATAAGTAATATACTCACAGAGAGAAGTACCATGGAATCATGAACCAATTTATTAATTTGAAAAATCATTTCTGGGTCAGTATGAGTAGACAGGTAACACTGGCCAACAATGTTTCAAAAGTTGTTTGGTTCCAAAATAAAATTAGCCAGTTCTTAATGATTTTTATGTGCTGAATTCAAATATCACAAGTAAAAATGTTAATTGGCTCTAGTTTCTATGATATGGAAGAGTTCTCATGTTACTGTTTTGTGAATTGTGTAGAATACAGTATAATAGCCGACATATTCATTACTTCTGCAATCATAAGGAAGCAAGTTTACTGTTCATAAACTTTTGAAATATATTCATAGGAAACTTAGTTCTATTTGAAATCAACTACAATTTACAGGCATATCTAAGAATTTTTACAAATTAATTATGTTTATTGAACTCTGGAATGTAGGTCCTTATTCAATGGCTTCTCGGTGCATTTACACATGTCTTTTGTATTCATACATGGGATTGTCTCTGATAACTGTCCAACAGTAATCTGCAAGCATTCATGGGTTCCATTGAGGCTAGGTTCACACTGCGTTTTTGCAATCCGTTTTTTTCATCCGTTTTTTTGCAAAAAACGGATGAAAAAAATGGATGCATTTGTGTGCATCTGTTTTGATCCATTTTTCCATTGACTTCCATTGTAAAAAAAAAAACGGATCCGTTTTTTTTAACGGACACGAAAACGTGGCTGACACTACTTTTGTGTCTGTCCAAAAAACGGATCTGTTTTGATCCGTTTTTTTTTTTTATAATGGAAGTCAATGGAAGAACGGATGCACACAAATGCATACTTTTTTTCATCCGTTTTTTGCAAAAGAAAACGGATTTCAAAAACGCAGTGTGAACCTAGCCTTACCCTGATACCTTTTTTCCATATTGGTCATTCTAAGATGATGCAATATACCAGTTGATGATGCAATACTGATGATGCAAACTTTTCCCAGTATTGTATCACAGGCTGTAAGAAATATAGAAAGTATGTCAATATCTTGAAAATTAGAGCCAATTTCAAAATTTTTAACATCATTTTCGATTTCAGCACCCCAAAATTAGTTGAGATCAACTGTTTTCATGACGGAACCTTTTTGGCCATTGACCAGTGTAATTGTATACTCTATGTGACATAAACTTACAGTAAGTGCGAAATAAAGAACTCTCCCCCTGAAAGTGGAACACTTCAATAACAGGAGGTGGGGGGTTCAGTTACAGTTCTGCATAGTGACCTCAGCAATAGTGAAATTCCAGCCCTCATGGCACAGTGTTCAAGTGGTCATGTTTTGAGGATTTCCTTAGTATTTTGCAGGTGATATAATTATAGTCAGTGCATCTGGTATTATCACAGGTGTTCTCCGTATGGCATATCTTCAAAACATTACCTGTTGGTGGGCAATGAGGACTGAAATTGAGTAGCACTGCTCTAGACTCTAAGAAGTGACTCCTATCACATACAGTTACTGCACACCTTCTCCCGACCTGCCAGCATATACAAGCAAACTACAATTACAGTATATGCAGTAAACAACAGGTCAAATAAATGTGTATACATTGCGGCCCAGTTGCTGCGGATGTTGGCATGCTTTAGAAATCATAGGTGCACTTAATAACAAAAGGACTTGCAGCTTGAACAATCCATGAGGTAACAACTCTTGTGAACAGAACAGATTACAACAGGATATAAGCTGTGAGTATAATATCACTACAGTCACTCTCACCAATGACCAACTATCAGTCTTACGAAAAGGTTTATCCTTCACAATAGTACCTACAGTGAATAAAAGACGTGAACCTCTTTGAGGAAACTGGTCCTCCACAAGATGTTCAGAAAATGATCCGAGAATGATACAGGGGAAGGAAGTAGAACCTTTATCTGCTCTAATTGATCTTCAAACTGAAGGTAAAGGAAATGTGAGACCCCATCATCCCCAATTTTCTGACTGTAAACCTAAATCCACATTGACTACACCTTTAAGCCAATATTAAAATGTGGAGACCTTTGTACATATGGGGACTTAAGAGATTGAGAAAATGACACCTAAAAGAGACTTACAGTACGTGTAAACCCGACAAACCCGAAAAAAATGGCACTCAAACAACTTGAAGACAATTCTGGAATAGTGATAAAGCCATCTGACAAAGGTGGAAACGTTGTGATTATGACAAAGGAGGAGTATAAAGAGAGAGTCTTATGTACAGTCCAAGCCAACTGAAAGCTATGTGGCAGAACTCAAAACTAAACTGCTACAAGCCAAGGACGATAACCTCATCTCATTAGATGAGTTCAAATTTTTGTTCAATTCCGTACCTACTGTACAATTGCAACGTTCTATGCCTTGCCAAAAATTAAGAAGACCAGTCGCCCTGTGCTTGGTAGACCTTTAGTATACGGTAATGAAAATCTTACCCAAAATATTAGTGTATACGTAGATGGCTTCCTACAGCTTTCATTACCACCTTGCCATCAAACATAAAGGATACTAAAGACATCAGGCTTCAGGAGGTCACGTTTCCCACACACACTTTTATAGCTAATTTGAATGTGGAATCTCTTTATACTAATATCTGTCACAAGCCAGGTGTTAGGACTTCTGTACGTAAAAAATGCTCAGGTAGGTTGCTTAGGGGTACGCCGGTGGTGTCCATAGCAGCCAGACTGCTTCTTGTTTTCTGTTTTGCCATTCCTTGATGTAGCAGTGGCCAGGGTGTTAACCCCCCCCCTCCCCCCCGGTACACAATTCTCATTGCACAATGAATTTTTACTAGCACTACTACGTTTACTACTTACACATTTTCTTTTTGACCGCCACTTTTAAGGCCCTATTCCACCATTTGCCAGGGCCAGGGCGACCCCATGGAATGAATTGTTGAACTCCAACAAAACTTGTAAAACACAGTCCTCAACCAAAATAATTCGATGCATTGGCACTTTCAATCAGAGTAACTCCCAGATCAAAGGCATTCTGAATAAATTTTGGCTGACCCAGATTTAGAAAAAGTTATTAGCCCATACTCAACAATAACATATTGCAGAGGACACAACCTCAGAGAGTACCTTGTTAGGAGCCATTACAGCGAACAGAGACCACAGGGATGGCTTAAATCTTCTTTCACTGCATCCTATCTATGTGGGAGATGCAGCTTCTGCAAACTGGCCAAAGTCAAATCCTTTAACAATCCCTTGGATGGTAAAAACCATGACATACGAGATTGCATTAACTCAGTCGACTGGCATAGTGTATGTGATCTAATGCACATGCCCCCAAATGTACATGGGAAAGATGTTACAACAACTGCACCATAAGATTTCTCATCACATATGCAATATCAACACAGATATCAAGATATCTGTGGCTAGACATGTAAGGGAAGCACACAGGGCTCCCCACAAGCTTTACAATTTTGGGGTCTATCAAAACCAAAGTTAGGTCCACGTAAAGGAATGGATTTGAAAAGAGGAGAAATCTCAGTCTTTTCTTTATTACTTGTTCTCTGTTTTTAGTCCATTCCTGGCTTTGGCTAAAGAAAATCTGTCAGATAATCTGTAGGTGAATAGGGCCCTAAGGTGGTGCAACTTCTTAGGCCGTAATATAAAGTCCAATTATCCAATAGAAAGAAGAAACAGGCACTCTCCAAACTGTGTGTAGTCATCTTTTATTCCATACAAAAACTTGGGATACAAATGGCAGTGAGTATGGTGTCAGTGTTCCCAGCTATGCACATTTCGTGCTAGATTAGCACTTTGTCAGGCTGTAGTGTCACACCCATAAATAAAAAAAAATGAAAGAAATTGGTTGAACTGTACAGCTTTATATACAAACTTGCACTTCCTTTGTAAATGTTACAGTATTTGCAATATAAGAATAAATGTGACCAATCCCCACCCAAAAATGTTTATGGAGTATGGTAACATTTAAGTGGGTTATAATGGATGAAATTTAACTCATGTGGGGAGTGTGTAGATTTAGTAAGAGGTTTCTGTTCTTAACCATCAAGCCTAGCTATAGTTGAAGGAAATATTCTAATACTGGTTTCACACAGCTTCAAATTTTCGCAAAAAACATTATTTGAGCAAAAATGCTGCCAGATGTTACACAATGTTAGCCAACAGAATTTTTTGAAATGCCACACATACTTGGCTTTTTTTTTTTTTTTTTTTTTGTGGCGTTTTTCTCTCCTTTCTGTTTTGTTTTTTTAGCTCTGTGTTGGTTTATCAAAAACGGAGAACGCTGAGCGTTTGGCATTTTTTTCTGCAAACTGTGGCATGTCTCTCCCTTGGAGATTCCATGGAGTTTCTTCTGTTCATCTTAAAAACGCTACTCCTGGAAGCAAACAAAAACACCAAAGGCAAAAAAAGAAAGCCATTTACACGTAAAGTCAAAAACACCAGGAAATACGCCAAACAAATTTTTGGAGGCCAGAAAAACGCCACACAAAAGCTGTGTGTGTGTTAAGCTACATAACAGAAATTTAGCCTTTGAAGCAACACTCCACAACTCTCTAACTAAACAATTATACTGCGATAAGAAACTGTCTCTAAAAAGCCCGGTTCCTTGGCTGCTTTCAATCCTCTTCTTCAGCTGTCTTTATATCTTATGTAATCTTCTGTGTAGATTTTATCTGTGAGATCTGAAGACGAGACAAAATTCCTCTAGAAACAACTGTCCTCGGGATGAAAGCACGTGACAGGCTCTCTAGTATGTTGGATTCGTTCAGTTTGTCAGAACAATTTCTTCTTTTGTAAGAGAATGTCTTTGGCTATGAAGGATCTCAGTTACTTACAACCCTGGAAAGCATTTTCAATTAATATTTTATTGAAATGCATTGTCAGAGTTTGACATAATCATGTTGCTTCAATACAGCCTTAGATAAACATGTGTTTTCAGTTTTGATATGTAATTTATTTTTAAAGGAGCTTGTCTGGTTCAGATACCTATTTTCAAACACATTGTATAGGTTTTAAGTTAAAGGGATTGTGCCACACCTATTTTCCTTTAAACAGCTCAGTATAGTTGTACAACAATAAAAGAAGTTATACCCCTCTTTCCAATCTTTTTCGGATTCTTGCTGGGTCCCACTGTTTTATGTACATTCTGGCCCTTCTCAACACAGACATGTGACTGATGCAGCTAATAGCTGGTTGTGGCGGGTGACCACCAAGGATTGGCTGCAGCAGTCACATGTCTGTGTCAAGAGTGGCTTCAAGGAAGAGTTTGTTAAGACTTGAGAAATGTCAGAAAAGTAGTAGGTATTACTGTATGTCATGTCTCTTATTATTAATCTCTAATCATTTAGGCTCATTGTAAAGCCTTAACATGTACCACTGTGTACCATAAGGTGACAAATGCCATTCATTGGACCCCCATGTTAAGAAAATATATACAGTAGCACATTGTATAACCATTTTTTTTTTACTCTACTCTTTCCTATGCAATATAAAATAAATTTATGCTGATTTATATTTGTACAGGAAAAACAATAGGATACTCTGTAGTGGTCTATTGACCCTTTCGATATATAGGCTAAATATGCATACAGTACATCCTTATTAAAAAAAAGTCACAAATAACGCTTCCTGCAAATATTAGTTTTATAGACCTACTGTAACACCATTTACAGTACCTTCCAGTATATAAATATATGCATATAGGGGGCAATTTATGTAAACATGGTGTAAAGTGAAACTGGCTCAGTTGCCCCTAGCAACCAATCAGATTCCACCTTTCATTTTCCAAAGAGTCTGTGAGGAATGAAAGGTGGAATCTGATTGGTTGCTAGGGGCAACTGAGCCAGTTTCACTTCACACCATGTTTGATAAATCTCCCCCATGGAGTCCATTTTTATCCTTGTAATTCAGGCACATATAGCAAAGCTGCACACAGAGGACCTTCAGTTCAGTAGTATGGAATCATGGGGATTCTGTGTGCTGATATAGATGATTGACTCTGCTATGTCTGTATTTTATCATGACTTCACTATTCCTAATCATCATAAATACAGTGTATTTTCCAGAGATATATTTACAGTCCACCAAATGCCCTGTACAACTAGTTAGTAAATTCCCTGATGCAAGTAATCCATTTCTGAGCCAACTAAAGAAGTTACTTCTGAGGAGCATTTATTGTTAGACCTTTAATGAGCCGCTTCTAAATCACAGTATACACCACTGACTGGCAATTCGCTTTCCTGAGCAATGCACAAGACATAATAGAGTCTCCAGGGAAACTTTGCTCTTCCCTGTTTGAACCACAGGATGACAGCTACGCTTGGTGTAAAAATGGGGCTGTAGCTGCTTCATGCTTTCTTTGAGATAATGGATACTTTTTTTTATTTATCGACAGACAATCTGACTCTGAAATTGATTTCAGACGACCAATCCATGGGCATTGATCCATTGGTTTATAATGATTCTAAAGAACTTGATTGATAGATGTGGCCGACTGTTCCCAGCATAGATATAAAATAGTGAAGAGGCTCTCATGCTTTGCAGCTGCATGCTGATCTGTCAGGTGGTGAGCATCAGTATATATAGTATATGACTGCTTGTAATGATGAATAATGTAATACTTGTACTCTGCAACTGGATGGTGTCATTATTAATGGTTTCACCCACTGGCTAATGGGTCTACTTTAAAATTAACCCTTTAAATTACGGTGGCATGTAGATTAAAGTCTGCCTATCAATTCAAAACTACTTTAAAAACCTCCAAGGTGTTATCAGATTAACCTTTCAGAGTGATTCAAGGTAATTTTAGTATATCTTATTGCTGTTATTGAGCTATTTCTCATTCTCTCTATTTCAAGGGGCAAGGCCAAAGCTGGGCTGTTTACCTGTAGAAGACAGACTGGGCTTCCTCTGTTCACACAGGGAATCCCGCCAGCCTCCTCTTCTCTCCACGCTAAAGAATGGAAGGCTGGCAGAATTCCGGGGCCAGTTTTGCTCCATGTGAACGGAGCCTTACATCTCTGGCACAGTGCACATCCCTCTCTGCTATGCCATAGTAAGTGCACTGGACAGGCTGCACTGTGCTAGGCTAATAATTTTTACAGTACATATATATATATTAAATTATATATATATTATTAAATTAAATAACTAGTAGTATCACATATGCTGGGGGTATAATTTATACAGTACACTAATATGAATTACATGCACTGGCTATGTGCGGTGCATTGTAAGCAGAAATGAAATAAACAACAGCAGACAAAGGGTTACAATAAGTCCTGCTGATAAGAACTTTCTCAGGGTTTCTCTCTTCCCTTCCAATCTGCCTCATGCACACAATACATGCTATACATAACTCCCACTTTCTTTTCCCATCTTGCTACTGTTGTTACTAGAGACAGATTTCCCCTGACCACAAGTAGTGGACAGAAGATTTCAGGGAAGGGAGATACATAGGGGGAGACTTTTCCCAATAATTGTTTGAAAATTGATTTACAAATATGTTAGGAATTGTATAGTCTATAAAATGGAGGGAAGTTGTTTAAAACAACAGTGACCATTTAAGTATTTTTTATTGATAGTGGTCTCGATGTTATGGCTCTTATAACAGCAGTCAAAGTGTGGTGTCCTACCATGGGTGTCGCTATTATATACACCCTTCGCAAAAGTCTGTACTCTTCACCCACTCAGAGCATAAGGTAGATATGCTGGGAGGAAGGAAGTCACATGGGTGGAGGAATTGCATGTGGCTTTTTCGTATTGGACATTGTGGAGGAAGGTTGCAAGCTAGATAGCTCTCCACAGTGGTCCCATCGGGTCCCTGGCCCTCTGCCAGGTTCCTGTACCCTCAAGGGTCAGTATTAGCTAGAACCTCCTGTGGGTAGGAAGCAAGACAGGACTCAGCTAGCAGTTTTCTTATCAGTGATACTACACAGCACTATGCACTGTTAAAGCCGTTCTAAGAGAGTACAAGTCAGTGAAAAGCTCAACCCACGCCGTGGACTAGGAGAATAACAGAGCAGGACAGTATCCACTAAAGCCAAAGAGCTAGGAACTGATCTAGATAGAGCAAAGTTGCGCAAAGCCTATGAACTCTATCTCGCAGCACGGGTGTCAGCAGGAAATCCTCAGCATTCCGCTCATCCCAGGTAACAAGGTCTGGGGCCTGTGTCAATACACACAGGTGTTCTTTTCTTCTTCTTCTTCTTCTAAACAGTGTTCTACCTCATCCTCCAACACCCCGGCAGAGCACAGTACTACTTGGGTTGAGACTCTCACAATATCCTCCTCTCTGCTATTTTACTTCTCTGTATTACTCAGTACACTACTTAGTTGGCACAACAGCATTCTATACTGCATCCCTACTACAGTTTTGGTTGCTATATTGTCAAGTATTCATCTAGAACCATAGTCAAGTGTGTTATCAAGTGTTTACTCAAGAGAAAACTATATTATTAAGTGAAAGCTGTGTAACTTGCTGCATGCACCAAGTACCTTTCCAAGTAATCAATAGATTATTTAAGTTAAAGAGACTCTGTGATTTTTCGCTTTCTACCGACACAGTACACCACCGAACCTTGGGACTCTTCCCCTTTCTGTGGGTGGTGGTTCCGATAGTCCAGGAGGGTCACTAAACTACTCTGGCCATCCGTGATCACATTAAACCAAGGGACCATATAGCAGCCCGGCAGGACACCGACCACAGGGGAAAAAGGTACAATCAGCCTTGTAAAATAAAAGCAGGCGTGCAATCACACCTGTGTGCCTACCCAGCTCTGAAGTAACACCCCAAGGTTTGGCTATATCTCTACCAACCACCTCCGGCATGGAGTCACACTTCACCATCTGGCAAGTGACCAGTCGCTCCTCCGATATAGCATCACCCCAGGGGCACACTACAAAAGAATACAAATAATAACATATTGGGGGAGATTTATCAAACATGGTGTCAGGAATGTGACTTTGCGCTCCTCGGTCCGTGCTGGGCGACCGAGGAAGAGCTGAGCCTCTGGTTGTTTTTTGTTTGCAGTTCTGTCTGAATGCTGTCTTAGTTTCCCAGCCATACCCGCATTGCCTGTTACATTCTGGCAGTGCAGGGGTTACTCCTTATAGGACCTGTCCAGCTGAGCTGGGTGCTGGGATCTGGGCTGATCCAATCAAGTGCTGGACCCAGTCCCTGATTCCAGATAAAAAGCAGCAGACTCTTCATTTCCCTGCTGGCTATTGAGTGTTACTCAGCTAAGCGCTTCATCTCTCCTGGTTCTGTTACTTCTGTTGCCTGACCTATTGCTTGATCTCCCAACCTGCTTTGTCTGCTGCCTGCCCTGACCTCCTTGCCTGTCTCTGACTCTTCTTCTGCCTTACGTTTTTGTACCTCGCTGACCGCCGTTGCTGACCCGGACCGTAGACTTTGTATTATTGTGTTTGTTTCGTCTGTCTTGTTTTGAGTATCACCTGGTGTAGGACAGGGACTGACACCGTGGTTGTCCACGGCCGTTTAGGGCCGTTGAGGCAAGTAGGTAGGGTCAGAAAGTGGGTTCTAGTGGTTAGGGCTCACTGTCTTGTCCTGTTCCCTACCTATGTCCAGCGCACGCATTTGTGACAGAATAGCCAGCCCAAAAGAAGATTTTTGGGTCACCTGCATCATGGACCCTATGAACACGCTGGTGACCCAGATGCAGGGTCTGAATTTGTCGGTTCAGAACCTTGCTGAGCGTGTGCAGGAACAAGAGTCCTTTCCTAGGCAGATGTCTCTGACCCCCCCCCCCCCAGGCTCCTGAACCCCCAGTGCAGCTCCCTGAGAAATTTAAGGAGGACAGGAAAAATTTCCGGACCTTTCGGGAGGGGTGCAGATTATTTTTTTGGCTACGTCCCTGCTCCTCCGGAGATGAGGCCCAGAGGGTGGGCATTATTATGTCCCTCCTGCAGGGCCCACCCCAAGAATGGGCATTCTCACTACCTTCTGACTCCCCTGATTTGATGACCGTTGACAGATTTTTTTCAGCCTTGGGCCTTCTGTATGATGACCCAGACCGAGCAGCAGAGGCAGAGCGCTAATTGACTACACTCAGACAGGGTAAGAGACCAGTGGAAGAATACTGTGACTTTAGGCAGTGGTGTGTACCCTCTGCTTGGAATGACCCAGCTCTGCGTTTCCAGTTTCGTGCGGGCCTGTCTGACCAACTGAAGGACTTTTTAGTAGCCTATCCTAATCCTGAGACTCTGGAGGAAACTATGACCTTAGCCATACGGGTAGATAGGCGTATGCGGGACAGACGAAAAGAGAGAGAGACATCTAAATTCCCTTCTGGTTCATGTCCTTTGACCTTACCTCCTAAACCTTTTTCTTCCTCTCCTGTGTCCCCTCCGCAAGACGAACCTATGCAGATCGGGTCAACTGACACCAAGGCCAGACGTGCATATCGCCTCCAGAACCATCTGTGTCCCTACTGTGGCAAAGCGGGGCATCAAGTACGACAATGTACCGCTAGACCTGGTTCACCGCCGGAAAACTTCAGCGCCTAAATGATTATCGAGCGGGTCATTCAGGTGCATAGGTAACCTTCGACAAGAAAAAGAAGTTGTTGTTGCCTATTTCTTTGACTTTGGGAAATAAATTTATCTCTGGATATGCCCAGGTTGACTCTGGGGCTTCTGCTAACTTTATTAATACTGCTTTCTGGCCTGGTCTGGGGGCATGTCCGCTTCAGCTTAAATGTCCGTTGAATGTGACTGGAGCGGACTCTGCCCCTTTTGCTCAGGGTAATATAATGATACATTACCCCCCATCTTGAGGTAAAGGTGGGATCAGTTCATTTTGAAAAGCTTGACTTTTTGCTTATGGAAAATTTGTCTGCTGATATTATTCTGGCGTTACCCTGGTTGGACCAGCATAACCCCGTGTTTGACTGGCCCAACAGGGAACTGGTTCGATGGGGACCAGAGTGTGGTCCTCATTGTATTTCTTTGTCGCTTGCTGAATGTTCTTCTGATGATGGGGAGATTCCGGAGTTTCTGCTTGATTATGCTGATGTGTTTGATGAGAGATCGGTGGATGGATTACCTCCCCATCGTCCCTATGAATGTACTATTGACTTGATATCAGGGTCTAAGTACCCTAAGGGTAGAATATTTAATTTGTCCTGTCCGAAAAGAGAGGCTATGCGAGATTATATCAAGGATAGCTTGCGTAAAGGTCACATCCGTCCCTTCTCTTCTCCCATGGGGTCGGGATTCTTCTTTGTGGGTAAAAAAGACGGTGGTCTATGCCCCTGTATTTATTATCGAGAATTGAATAAGATCACCGTGAAAAAATCAACACCCTCTGCCTCTCATTCCAGACTTGTTTAACCAAATTGTGGGAGCCAAATGGTTCTCTAAAATTGATTTGCGGGGCGCATACAACCTAATAAGAGTAAAGGAGGGAGACGAGTGGAAGACTGCCTTTAATACTTCTGAGGGACATTTCGAATACCTCGTTATGCCCTTTGGATTATGTAATGCTCCGGCAGTCTTCCAACATTTTGTTAATGACGTGTTCCATGAACATCTGGGTCGTTTTTTGGTGGTATATCTAGATGATATTTTGATATTTTCTCCTGATTGGTGCTCTCATGTTCAGCATGTTCGTACTGTGTTAGAATTGCTAAGGCAAAATCACCTCTGCGTCAAGCTGTCAAAATGCCAGTTTGGGATACAGGAGGTCTCATTCTTAGGGTATAAGATCACCTCCAACTCATTTTGTATGGATCCCCTTAAAGTGACAGCCATTGAAAATTGGGAGCGACCCAGTAGCCTTAAGGCCCTACAAAGGTTCCTGGGATTCGCCAATTACTATAGAAAGTTCATCAAGGGTTTTTGTGTTATTGCTAAACCATTAACTGATCTAACCAAAAAGGGGGCAGACCTGGTTAATTGGAGTCTTGAGGCTATCCTGGCATTTGACAAGCTTAAGAGGTGTTTTGCGGAAGCTCCTGTGTTAACTCAGCCTGACTTTGAACAATCCTTTATCATTGAAGTTGACGCATCTGAGGTTGGGGTAGGAGCAGTTCTCTCACAAGGTTCAGAGACCCTCACCAACCTCAGACCCATAGCCTACTTTTCTAGGAAGTTCTCCAAAGCCGAAAGCAACTATGACATAGGTAACAGGGAACTTCTGGCCATTAAATTAGCCTTTGATGAATGGAGACATTTTCTGGAAGGGGCTAAACATAGAATTAAGGTGTTAGCAGATCATAAGAATCTGATATATTTGGATAAAGCCAAACGTCTCACTCCTCGTCAGGCCAGATGGGCTTTGTTCTTTACACTATTTAATTTTTTTATTTCTTTTCAACCTGGGTCTAAAAATGTTAAAGCTGACGCCTTATCGCGCAGCTTTGACATCGACACGGTTCCCAGGGAGCAACCAGAGACCATCCTGTCACCTGGGGTGGTAGTGGCCACTTTGTAACCTAATCTGGCAGCTCGGATTGCGGAATCTCAGTCTCTGGCTCCCTGGAACACTCCTAAATCCAAACAGTTTGTTCCTCCAAACTTTCGCCTTAAGGTTTTGGAGGAGGTTCATAATTCTGTGTTGGCTGGTCACCCGGGAATTGCAGGTACTACGTACTTACTCTCACGACATTATTGGTGGCCTTCATGGGCAAGAGATGTCAAATCATTTGTCAACGCCTGTGAAACTTGTGCCAGATCAAAGGTTCTGCGTAGACTACCTTAAGGTCTCCTCCATCCCCTTCCGGTGCCTACCAGACCTTGGACTCATATTTCTATGGATTTTATTACCAATTTGCCACCCTCTAAGGGTAAAACAGTCATTTGGGTGGTTGTTGACAGATTTTCTAAGATGTGTCACCTTATTCCCCTGCGTATGCTCCCTAATGCTCGTACCTTGGCTACATTGTTCATAAACCATATCTTACGTTTGCATGGTGTTTCAGAAAATGTAGTTTCTGACAGGGGGGTACAATTTATTTCCAGATTTTGGAGAGAATTTTGTGGTCGGCTGGGCATCTCATTATCCTTTTCGTTGGCTTTTGACCCACAATCTAATGGCCAGACAGAAAGGGTGAACCAATCTCTGGGACAATTTTTGAGGTGTTTTGTTGCAGGGACCCAAGATAAATGGAGAGAGTTTCTATCCTTAGCGGAATTCGCTCTAAATAATCGTGAAAATCAGTCACTCAAGATGTCGCCATTTTATTGTAATTATGGCTTTAATCCCAGATATTCTTCTGTACATGCGTCAGAGTCCGTAAACCCTTCGGCCGAAGGTATCTATTCTAAACTGTGCACAGTTTGGGCCCAAGCTCTTCAGAACTTGGTCAAAGCCCAAGAGACAGCTAAGAAACAGGCGAACAAAAGACACATATCTGGCCCAGATTACGGGATAGGAGAAAAGGTATGGCTCTCAACTAAGAACTTGAAATTGAAGGTTCCCTTTGGTAAACTAGCACCCAAGTACATTGGTCCGTACGTTATCACAGAGATCAATAATCCTGTTTCATTCAGATTACGATTACCTGGGTCTATGAGAATTCACAATGTATTTCATAAGTCTCTTCTCAAAAAATATGTTAATCCTGTGCTTCCTTCAGTCCTCCCTGCTCCTCTGGTCATCCAGGGGGAGCTGGAGTTTAAAGTGGACAGGATATTGGACTCTCGTCAAATTCAGAATTCCGTCCAATATCTTGTCGAGTGGAAGGGATATGGTCCTGAAGAAAATACGTGGGTTGCCAGTAAGGATATACATGCCCCACGTCTCATCCGGAAGTTTCATGACCATAACCCCCTTTAAACCGGGTCCTTTAAATGAGGCCCCTCATAAGAATGTCAGGAATGTGACTTTGCGCTCCTCGGTCCGTGCTGGGCGACCGAGGAAGAGCTGAGCCTCTGGTTGTTTTTTGTTTGCAGTTCTGTCTGAATGCTGTCTTAGTTTCCCAGCCACACCCGCATTGCCTGTTACACTCTGGCAGTGCAGGGGTTACTCCTTATAAGACCTGTCCAGCTGAGCTGGGTGCTGCGATCAGGGCTGATCCAATCAAGTGCTGGACCCAGTCCCTGATTCCAGATAAAAAGCAGCAGGCTCTTCATTTCCCTGCTGGCTATTGAGTGTTACTCAGCTAAGCGCTTCAGCTCTCCTGGTTCTGTTACTTCTGTTGCCTGACCTATTGCTTGATCTCCCAACCTGCTTTGTGTGCTGCCTGCCCTGACCTCCTTGCCTGTCCCTGACTCTTCTTCTGCCTTACGTTTTTGTACCTCGCTGACCGCCGTTGCTGACCCGGACCGTAAACTTTGCATTATTGTGTTTGTTTCGTCTGTCTTGTTTTGTGTATCACCTGATGTAGGACAGGGACTGACACTGTGGTTGTCCATGGCCGTTTAGGGCCGATAAGGCAAGTAGGTAGGGTCAGAAGGTGGGTTCTAGTGGTTAGGGCTCACTGTCTTGTCCTGTTCCCTACCTACGTCCAGCGCATTTGTGACACATGGTGTAAAGTGAAACTGGCTCAGTTGCCCCTAGCAACCAATCAGATTCAACCTTTCATTCCTCACAGACACTTGGGTAAATGAAAGGTGGAATCTGATTGGTTGCTAGGGGCAACTGAGCCAGTTCTACTTTACAACATGTTTGATAAATCTCCCACATTGACTATATAATTCCAGGCCCAGGACTAAATTCTAAAAGTTACAAAACCAACACCACAAAATACACAGATAGATAGATAAATAGATTACATAATTACTCTGACAGGAGCATACTCTACTACCGCTTGTCCTTATGGTGGAGGGTGTTGTTATGCATATGAATTTTGCCATGTCCTACCTAAAGTGGGGGGATGGGCAGGTTCTAAGTGCCAACAATAAGCTAGAACAAGACAATTTTAAACCTGAACCTTTGCCTAAAAGAAGCAAAACGGAGGCATAGCTCATAAAGCTATGCAGAGTATAGTTTATCTTCTTGTGTATAGTATTAGACTGAAGTAATAATGGTGAATGTCTGAATATCATCTTAGAGGCATGGGTGATGTAATAGCTATTTCTTAACAATTACATGCATTTGTCAACCCTTTTTAATGTACAATGATGAGATGAAAAGCAGAACCTCTTACAACTAATACCTGAACTCTGGTATGTGTTTAGCAACATAGATTGGTATTTAGCAACATAGATAGTCTGGATCTATGTTGCACAATAAAAGAGATGGTATTAGATTTAGATTTTAAAAAATTGCTTATGTCAGCAAGCTGTCCATGAGCTGCTTATGGCATTATTTAAAGTATACCTGTTTCAAAAGAGAGACACCTAGAGGAAAAGACTTTAGAGACTTTTCAGGGGTAAAATGAAGTGATTTAATAAATGAAGTAATTTACACTAATTTAACAAATCAAATATGCGGTACAGAGCCGCTTTAACCAGAGGGCACATGGTGCACGTGCACCGGGCCCACTAGTTAAAGGGCCCCCCCCGAGCAGGTCGGCTTGACAAAGGGAACTGCTGCTCTTGAAACGTCACGTACTTTTCATGGAAGTTGGACTTCTACTCCCACCTGGGAAGTGTGTCCTGATGGCTATAAGCTGAACAAGGACGCATGCTAAGAGACTCTGCTACCGTTTGCCGCTGGGTGATGTAAAATTTAAGTGACTTTATTCATTACGAGACATGCAATTGTCCTTGAAAAATATGAATGAAAAAAATGAAGTCATAAGCAATTGAAAATCACAAATTGGTGTGGCGTGTGTTCATTTTTTGCCTTATAGGGTACTATTAGGGTACACAGATAAAAAATAAAATGCACTCCTCCTGAGAACCTGACAGACCACCCCATTATAAGTTACAGGGTTCTGTAAGCACTGGGTATCCATTGTTTGAAAATTTAGCAGAACATTAGGGGGGGGGAATTATGAAGACAAGCTTACTCGTACATTGGTCTTAACTTAGGCCCTGCCCCCTTTTTCCTGGCCAAATTGACTAAGAGCAGGCATAAACTATGGTAGATGAGGCGTCTGAGAAGGCCGCGCCTCCTTCCCACCTTGCCACGATTCCTGAGCCCCCCCTCAGGGATACAGCAGGCATACCCCTGGGAGAAGGGGCATACGCCTCAGACAGGATCTTCATAAATGTCCCCCTTTGTGTTTAGTTATAAATAAAAGCCACAATGCAAAGTGAGCAGAGCCCAATGTGGGTCATACATAGTATTCATAGGTCCCCAAGGTCAGACCTCCTGTGATCTTTAGAACAGGGACCAAAAGTTTCCATCATTATGAAGCAGTAGTGCACATATAGTATGCGACCACCTCTTCATTCTTCCTTGATAGGGGATTAACCCCATTAGTTTAGGGAAATCGACCGATTTCAGAACCTGTTTAACATCTTACATGTATGAGGGCCTCTCAACTCTCAGATGTTAGATTGCAACATGCACAATTTCTATTCTGAGGGCAGATAAGCTGAAGGTATACAGTAGGTGTCTGTCACAACTCAATCCCAACTCCCCCTTGAGGACACAAACCAAATGTGCATGGGTATGGGGTGTTGAAAATTTGGCCTACAGCTAACCTAACTTACAGCACATAGATCTTTTTTAGAGGCCAGTTCAGCCACAGATTATCTTTAATTATGCATAACACAGCGGTGGTGTCGTTCCTCTGACAGGAAATGTATTCATACCCTGCTCTATATTCCAGAAAGAATACTTTGTGTAATTGTCTATAAAGAAAAATACTGAGAGGACTTCATGCAGTCTTGTTTCATTTCTGACAGCAACACTTCCCAGATTCACAAGGGAATATCCGAGCACCGCTTGAAGTTGTTTACCACAGAACAAATCTGTGTGTACACAAGACAAAGTAAGTGAATTATCCAATGCCTTAGTGTAATCACCTTTCTTACCAGATGGCAGAGAATAAAGATAACATTATGTTAAGGTTAAAATAAAAGATAATTTGATTGCAGCTCTATGAGGATACAATTTATAGCTGCCTCAGATCTCTCAATGAGCCAGACTGAAAACACTGCCTCAAACCAAAAAACAGCAATTTAATTTAGACACCGAGGAGAATTCCGTCATTTCCCCAGCTCTCATTCGCTGGCAGAGCATTATCCAATCTGTGATTTTTTTCCTTATATTCCAGAAGCTACAAACCTTCAAGGGCAAATGTCAGTATATCAAAAGGATATTGTAATCATAAAGAATATACATGCTCTTTTACAGGGAAGCATTTCTAGCTATTTGTTTTTTCAAGTTTTTGTAAAACGTTAAAAATATGGCCAAATAGGTCCAAAATACTCTGCTGAATGATTTCTTAATATTTATTTGTAGTTGACAAAGCTTAGATTTTTTTTTTTAGTGTTGAATGTTAAAAAGATTAATCTAGCCTGCTGATAGATGTTTATTGCGCAGCAAGCGCCAAGGATGAAAGTATGTCTCTTACCTTCATCTTTAGCGGCGTTCTGGTGCACTTAGCCATTCACTCCACAGTCCGGTAAGACTGACTAGAGTAGGGACGCTATTAGGAGCACTGCCATGCCCCTTAGCGATGATTCTGCCCTTCCCTGGCCATCCCATTCTATTGATAAACATTATAGGGGGCAGGTGGTTGAGGGCGAATCGGCACTGTGAGAGAGGGGCAGGGCTCCTAACAGCATCCCAGTGATCCAAACAGTCTAATCAGACCATTAAGTAAACTTCTAAGTGCAGAGGATGAAGATAAGAGCCATACCTTCATCCTCGGTGGCTCCTGCGCAGTAGGGAGCTATCAGCAGGTTAGATTTGTCTAACCTGCTGATAGTTCACCTTTAAAGCTCCTGCATTGACATTAACTTGTCTCAGAAATCTATGCCAGCTCTGATCAGGGGGAAGATTTTTGTCATGAGTTATACTTGATTTACACATGCATCATGGTAAATTGGGCAGAAGAGGAGGCCACGTTCCTCCTTTGCCTTGAAACCCTCTCTACACACTGATTAGACTGGTTTGCACAAAAATATGCAACTTTTAATCAATGTACAGTGATGGTTAATGACAATGTAAGAGTGGTGGTCAGTGACAACGAGCTGTCAACAAGAAGAGGAAGAAAGATGGCATATCAGGAGAAAGAGGCAAGTTTGCTAAATGAATGTATTGCAAAAAATTTTTTAACTTGGTGAGCCTTACAAGTTTAAGTATATTGGTTAAAAGTATAACTTTAGGCTATGTTCACACTACGTAAAATAACGGCCGTTGTTTTCAACGGCCGTTATTTTGAGGCCAAAACAACGGCTGTAGAATTACTATTGTACGGGTTAGTCGGGAAACTATGGCCGTTGTTTAATTTTGATTCCTAGCATGATTATAAACGGGATGAGACAGGTCATTTACTTTAAATACTGCGCCCAGCCCGAGAAACGACTCAGAAATGTTTTTACATCAAAATCAAGTTTAATTCGGCAGATATAAGTTTAACGTTCGCGGCCGCATTGAAATCCACGGCCGTTGTTGCAGAAATAATTGTCATTTTTCACGGGGCCGTATAAACATTGGTCGTTATCTCATACGTAGTATGAATTCAACGGCCGTAGTTACATTGCATTGCAGTCATTATAGGGAACCTCAAAACAACGGCCGTAGTTTTGCAGCGCGGACAACGGCCGTTATTTTACGTAGTGTGAACATAGCCTTAGGCGGTCTCTGGCCGGATCATCTCGGCCTGTACTTTCCGGGCGCAGAACTCTGATGCAGGCACATCAGCGCGCGCCCGCATCAGAGCTTATCATAGCCGGAGCCGCTCGCTTCACTGTGTGAACTGACAGGTCTTTCTGTGGCCAGAATTCACTGAATTCCGGCCGCAGAAAACTAACCTGTCAGTTTTGTTCCGGCGCCCTAAGAGCTCCCGGCCGGAGCATGTACAATGTGTGTACGCTCATAGGGAATTGTTCCACAACGCAAAACTACGGCCGTAGTTCTGCGGCGAGAACTACAGCCGTAGTTTTATGTTGTGTGAACATAGCCTTAGGGTGCATTCACACCTACAGGATCCGCAGCAGATCTGCAGCAGATCCACAGCAGATTTGATGGTGCAGATTTGGTGCTGTGTTCAGTTATTTAAATGAAATCTGCTGAGGATCTGCTGTAGATCCGCAGCAGAAAATAAGCTGCGGATCCGGTAAGTGTGAACGTACCCTTAGGTAGATGGGCAGTGCTTCAAGCGGCCTTACCGGACACACAATTAAATTAATACTGCATCGGAACAGTGCCCAGGATGAAGGTAAAATGTATTGTCCCATTACAGTTGTTCTACTAAGCTTTATTCCACCTGTAAAAAGGTAACTCTGTCAGGTGTCACACTTCTTGTTCTCAGTGCAGAGCTGAAGGGGACAACTGTGTGTTCTTCGCTATTTTCTGTTCACCAATCACTAGCATGGGTGCCTTACACCTCACCTCTTACAGCACTTTCCTCACCAATAGGCGGTCAGTCCTGGTTACCCCTATTTAGGAGAGTTAGTTCCTAGTGGCAGGGTCGCTTCTAGTCAGTAGTTGGAGAGAGATAGAAGTTTGTTGGATTTCATGAGAGAACTACTATGCAGTGCTAAACCCAAAGGTGGGGTAACTGTCACCTGAGTTCCACCTTGTCACACCACAGATTCCTATACTAGTCAATCCAAAGAAAAGATTCCTTCACATACAACGTATGTTTTGTATATTGCATATTGAAGCGGCGGTGATTTATGCAAAACATTTGTTGTGTGAACATAGCCTTATATTGCAAACCTTATATACCCACCAAGATAACTCACTGCACATGACTTACTTCATGAGCTACACGCTGCAGACGTCGAAGTAGGAAGTGGCCATAATAATGTGACTTGACTGTGTAGTTGTACTACTGTTTTCAGCTTGTGAAATCAGGAAAATCACAAGAATCTCACATGGTTAAATCCTTAACCAGTATGTGCATAGCAGACCCATGAGAAATATAACATTATTTATGTCAGTATACAGGCAACAGATACTGTTTAAGTCATTTTTATAGTTTCTATGGAAACTGGTGCCCAGCATATTCAGGGGCGCAACTAGACTTTGTGCTGCCTAAGGCAAGAAGTTTGAAGCCATCCCTCCCCCCAAAAAGGAGTACTTGTAAAAAATAAAATAAAAGTACAGTATATAACATATATATATTCCCCCACACACACTGGTATTGCAAAGATGCAAAAACAGAGCTATACGTGGCACCTTTGTGGCGCATACAAAACAAACAAAAAGTACAGTTAAAAGAGCACAACATGGGCCAGGTAATTCCAACCCATGTCCTCTTTATCTACTGGCTGTCGGTCAAATTAAGTCAGCGGATGCGATCAGATATAGAGGTGGTAAATATGAACACATAGGGGGAAAGTTATCAAACTAAAAAGTTGTATTTTTTGGCATAAAATGGCCAGATGTGAATTAACTTATTCGCCAATGGCGGTTTTGCGAATAAAATATTCGCATCCACCTTCACCAGTGGGGAGGGGAGGGGGCGGAATGGGGGGGGGGTGCAGACTCTGGGTATGCTTCATTTATAATTTTTCGCTACAAAAAATGAGCTGGCGTAGGTTTCAAAATTTTCGAACGGAGAGGCTCCGTGCAATTGGGATTTATGTAGAGACAATGCGCCTCTACATAAATCCCCTGAGCTCCGGAGCTGCGGGGACATTTTTAAGTCCGGCGTAAAAAATGCCGGACTTTATAAATGTCCCCCATAGGCTGTATTTGCCTGAACTTTCACCATGCTGGGGAAGCCCTCTGGGCTTTTGTGCCTCATTTACATATTAACAAAAAGCCTTATTAAAAGATTATATGCTGGACTATGGAGTTAAAAAAAAAAAAAAAAGGAAAGGATACCTGAAATCCTGACGAAAAGTCTTATCAGGCCATTGGCTTTATTACACATCTGATTTTCTGCTAAAGGGTCCCCTTTGAAGTGGTGGTAAAATTAAGGTAAAATTGTTCAGTGTACAATATTAGTAAGTGTACTCACTGTATATGCTGACAGCAGCTCCCTGTGTACCTCATACAGCTAAAATCTGACTTCCCTCCTCCAGGCTGTGCTGCCCTGCTTTGTGGGTTTGATGACATTCCTATATATATAGTATACTGTATAGTATTTGGCCTTTCTGTGCCACCTGTATAGTATTAGCCCCCTTTGTGCCACCTGTATAGTATTAGGCCTCATCTGTGTCTCCTGTATGGGGTATTATCCCCCCTCTGTGTCCCTTTATATTATTAGGCCTCCTCTGTACCTTCCATATAGTATTAGCCCCTCTCTCATATTAGTATAGTATAGTATAGTATAGTAGTATAGTGTGTTGGATACAGTTTGTGTGCCATATACTCCAGTCCCGGGTTTCCCACATTGGGTGTACCTTGTAGTTAGTGCCGGCCGGAACTCTCACCATACGTATAGTAGTATAGTATTTTGACTTTCTCTTATGCCTATATTACTCACCTGTATGTTTTTCTCCCCTCTGTGCCTCCTTTATACTTCTACTGCACTATATGCCTTCTTATAGCATAAGGCATACTCTGTGTATAGCATTAGCCACCTTTATGCTGCCTGCATAGCATTAGGCCTCCTCTGTTCTCCCTGTATAGTATTAGGCCCCCTCTGTAGTATTAAGCCCCTCTATGCCTCCATAAATATTAGACCCTCTTTGTGCCCCCTTACATAGTCCAGGGCCCCATCTATGAAATAAAGCCCCTCTGTGCTCTATGTATAGAATTAGGCACCATCTTTCCTGATAAGTTTCTCTGCTCTACTCATCAGGAACCCCATCAATGTCAGTCTATACTCAGTCAGTCTACATGATAGGCTGCATGAAGGAGCATCATCAGTGGCAGCCTGCAGGTGATGAACAGTGCAGGTTAAGTGATCAGTATTCAGACATCAGGACGCACCAGGGTCATCTTGTTGGCCATTCCGACACTGCATGTACATGTGCGATTTAATGCACTTTTCCATAAATAATAGCATAAATTATTCACTATATACTGTAACACTGCAGACTAGTACAACAGGAAACTGCTATGATTTATCCATTGCCTAATTTTGCCTATAGCCATTTTGTTTTTCTGTAAAGCAAAATACGACAGATTAAATTCAACTGCAAAGTACAGAGGACTTAGTAAACATAGTTTTACATAGTATGAAAAGATATAATTTACAGTAAGTGGTAAGGTCTTAGATCAGGGAAGGGGAAACTGCAACCCTCCAGCTGGAGCAAAGCTACAATTCCCACTCTGCCTGGATAACCAAAGCATTGGCTCTGGCTTTCGAGAAAAATGGGAATTGTAGTTTCGCAACAGCTGAAAAGGTGCAGGTTCTCCTGTAGTGTCTATGATGGATGGATCATAATGCTGCAATATACTATATTTAGCAAAATCATCACATGGATGTATAAATAAGGTTGCCATGCATATATTTTGTTTAAGGAAAAACTCATACCATATAATAGATAATGCACTGCATTCAGTACTAATAAATAATGCTGCCATATAGAGTACAAAGAAATATCACCATATGTGTATATAAATAAAATCATAATGTAGAACTAATGAATAAAGGTCCCTTTAAAATAAAAGACTTTAAACCCATCATTGCTTTGAGCATCTGAGGAATAATCTTTGCATTAATTGTTTAGCGTCATTGTTGCCTAGAGACAGCTCTTGGAAGAGCCGAGAACTTGGCAGCAATGCATTCACTTTTATCAGTCATACCTCTGATCATTTTTACAGCAACATGATCAACATCAACAATAAACAATTGTTTTATAGTCAATTGCCGGTCTTCTTGTTGATTTACGCTGCCCAATTATTATTGCTTGTAAACAAACAGATGATAACAGATAGTTTGCCAGTGTGCACTAGGAAATATTATTTTAGGTAATTCCAGTCTATTAGAGCTGTATTTACAGCTCATGCTGCCCATTGCACCTAAACTGCCCCCCCCCAATTCTGAGGGTCCCCTCCACAGATATTTCTTATTCTCACTACGTTTTTATTGGGCAGGACCAAGGCTGGACTGTTTGCCTGTGGTAGACAAACAGTTACGCTTGTGATACAGTATTTCTGTCTCATCACAACACAGCACACACTCCTCTCTACTATGCCATAAGATGGTGCTAGTGGATGTGCACTGGGCTGAACAGGCACTGTGCGGGTGATGAAGTATACACTTTGCCCTCCTTACTGCCATGAGATTTGTTAAAGGTTTTTGAGTCTTTATGTGTATATATATATATATATATATATATATATATATATATATGTGTGTGTACAAAGCCTAAAATTATTAAAAATTATTTAGCCTTAGTACAATGTTTACACATTTAGGCTATCCACCTTGCTTACAACATATGGCGAATAGCCGAATCACCTTTGCTGCCTTCGATGGATTCTGAACACGAACATTTGGTGCACCTTGAGTAGTTGGTCGGTTTGAGTGGCTCCTACATTTGTTGCTGCAGGGGTAGAAGAAGCTCCACTTTAAAGAGAACCAATCACAGATAAATGTTTTTTTTTTATTATTATTCCTTAATTCAAATTAAATTACTTTTGTATTAACATTTGAAAATATAATTAATTAATTTTCTGGCACTTTTTTAATTTATTCACATTTTCCTTCACGGTCACATGCCACCTCTTTTCAAAAGAGTCTGTGCGTGACAGGAAACTTCCGGCATGCAGAGCGGCAGGAAGGGCTCCCATGAGCCTTTGCCCGCTGCTCTATGAAAACATGTCTAAGCGTCCTTACTAGTTTATTTGTGAAGATACAGACTGCCTTTGCAGTCTGTAACTTATACTTTACCTAATCCTTTGTAGCGGTGTAGTATGGCCAGGGTGCCACCATCTTGATTACATCACTTGTGTTCGTGCGCTGGAACGCAGCGCTGGAATGCACCGCTGGAACGCAAGTGACGTCATCAAGATGGGGGTGACCGGCCATACTACACTGCTACAAAGGAGTACGTAAAGTATAACATACAGACTGCATCTTCAGGAATAGACCTATATAGGGAGAAATAAACTTTTATAATAGGGACAATTAAATTTAGATGATAGGTTCTCTTTAAGAGATGGATTGGATTATCTGACAGACCTCTCAGCTGGTGGGGAAACACTCCATAGCTTTATTGCTAATGCCAATTACATTACAAGACAGGCTACAATCAGGCAATTATCAGCCAAGTAGATCGATATTACACCATGAAATAAGGCCAGTGATCAGCACACAGCCAACACACAGCCAATCGCATTGTTTCACTTGCTTAAAAACCATCTCTTGTCAGCCACATATCACCCTGTGTAATAGGGGAAGTACAGCCAAAGGATAGTGAAAGCAGAGGGACACACAAATGATCCAGGGATTGTTTGTGTAGCCCACACCCCATGGTTTTCAAGCCTTGCAATAGGCACCTTTTAACAAACACCAATCTACAAGATCAGCAATCATTTAATCTCAAAAAACAACACTGAGTTGCAGTGTTCATTTTAGAATCTGTGAAAGAGCATGATTAGACCCAATGCACATTATAGTTTTTAATCTGTTGGTATTAATAGATGGGGGTCATTTTAAGAAATCACCTTGTCGTGTGACGTTATATGTGCACCTGGTACAAGGGGTGTAGACCATCTAGTTATAAAATGGCTATTCATTTGTACTGCAGTAAGCCATGATTAAGGGTGCAGAAACACGTTGGCGTTAATCCGGGGGTTGAATACGTATGTTGTCACCGTGGTGTATTCATGAGATGAAAATAAAGCTGGAAAAGTGCTTCAATTTTGCTGAATCCATTGCAATTTTGTTCCTGTTGTTGTTGTTACACATATTGGAGGGAGGATCCATGCGGAAAGTGATCAGAGCGGTAAGCTGGACTTTTTTCTTTCTCTGTATGACTCATTTAATCTGCGCATCAAACCCTTAGGGCCATAATACACAGCCCGATATTTAGGAGCAAGCAAGTGTCGACTTGTCAGGTCAGTGCTCGCTTGCTCCTCATTCCCCGCTTGCTATATGTGCTATTACACAGACATCGTGCAAGAAGGAGCGTGAGTGCTGCAGGGAACAGCAGGGTGGGCTGCTCTAAAGATTGTTCGGGTGACCCATAGAAGAGAGTGGCAGTCTGTTGCCGCTGTTCCTGTCGCATGGGGCAACGGCCAGCAGATTGTCGCTATTTTGATCTTTTTTTTTTAAACATGCTTTAAGACAACGATCAGCTGACGTTGTGCATGTCAGCTGATTGTTGCCTTTTAGCATGACCTATTACACTAAACGATTATCAGCTGGAACGGACGGTAATTGGCCAAGTTCAGATGATAATTGTTTGATGTAATGGTGCGTTTACACAGGCAGATTTATCTGACAGATTTTTTAAGCCAAAGCCAGGAACAGACCATAAACAGGGAACGGGTCAAAAAGGAAAGATTGAGATTTCTCCTTTTTTCAAATCCTGGTTTTGGCTTCCAAAATCTGTCAGATAAATCTGCCTGTGTAAACGCACCATAATAGTACTCAGTCATCTCCAAGCAAGGCCTGGATAGTCACAAGTAGGTGATGACTTTAGGAATTGTTTTTGCTTTGGTGTTGTGTGCTAGGATACCCTAGCTGCAGACATGAGCAACCTCTAGACTGTGCAGGCTGTAACTCAGAAAGCAGAAAGCATGGCAGCAGCACAGCCTGTTCCAAAAAGGAGTTACCCAGATGCTACAGCCCCAAAATGCAATACAATTTTTAATTAGGGTTATTTTGCATAAAGAGAGCAAATGAAGAAGAAGAGAAATTATGCCAAGTATGGAAAAAATAGACTTGGTCTACAGATCCAATTCACTGGAAGTGGGTTCTTAAAGAAAAACTAAAAGCAGTCTAGAGACAAATATGATGCATATTTTTCTTTTTGGAATATTATCAAAATGCTGGAGGTTGTGGCCCTATGCTGTAAGCCAGTGTTCCCAAATGGCTCTCGAGCTTCCAGAATGCCCTGAAAGGCTGCAGCTGTCAAGGCATGTTGGAGGTTGTAGCCTTGCAACAGCCAGAGGGTGACAGGTTGGAGACCACTGCAGTAAGTGGTTACATTACTTATATTTTAGCCTTTGTTATGACACACATAGCAATACTAAACATGTGAAAGTTTCAGTTTGGTGATATTCTCCCCAGTGAGTTGTTAACTGCATTATTAATCCACAAGCAATTTAAAAGCATAACTGTCTCTCATTGCTATGCGGAAACTGCCCATGGCATTTCATAGTCTCCATTAATTATAATCTGTTAATTGGAATACAACCAATTAGTTTCTAGGAACATGAATGTACATAGAATAATAAACTGCCATTTTTGTTCTCATTATATCACAATGGGCAAGACAGTGTTGAGAAGTAGTTATTGTTGTGCTATTTAAAGGGCTAATTGCACTTTTATTTGCTCCAATGTATCCGACATTAATAAACAGTCTATTATCTTACTATTGTGTGAATACACATTCTATGTACACCTGTGTGTCCCCATAATGGCTCTTTGGCCAGAATCTATTTGTGAAGGCTGATAATGCAGTTGTACCTAACCATTCACCTTCAATAGACAATAATTACGATACGATAGCTATCCCTAATAAGCTTCCAATATACATGGACATACTCAATTGTTAATGTAGAGAGAGGAGTAAGCCACTGCCAAACATGGCGGCTTAATTTTCCTGAGAAGAAAATGTAGCAACCAGTGCCAGACAGCTGCTGCCAAGGCAACTATGATCATAGGGTGCATCAAAAGGGACATAGATGCACATGACGAAAACCTAGTTCTACCACTTTACAATTCTCTAGGTAGACCACATGTGGAATATTGGGGGAGATTTATTAAGACCGGCATACTCATACAGCGGTCCTAAATAAAGCCCCGTCTACGATTATTCTGGCAGATTTACTAAGTGGAGCACACCTATCCTAATAACTAAATATAACTATATCAGGGGTCAATACAGATATCTCTGACATAAGCTATTTACACCCAACATTGTGTCTAAATTTTGCCTGACTGGATGAACAATGCAGGGTAAGATACAGGACTTAACATAACATAACATGTTCCATAAAAAATTGCTGGTTTCGTTTGACTCTTTAGTAGAAAGTCGGTTTTACTGCTGCTCATCTATACTCATGTATAACACTTCTCCATGTGGGTATTGTAGTTAATAGGGAGCATACAATATAAGATTAATATTGATGCCAAAAATTGAACACTGAGCTTTGCAGATTTACAGAAAATACCAGGCTGTAGCGGGTCAAACAGATCCTACTTCATTTTGGATTATCCAAGATCCCCAGCTGTGCTGAAACATAGAAAACGTCAAAAGACCTTAAGAACCTACGTGCGGCTGGCTCAGTTATCGCAGCAAGGAATAGAGCAATTTAGGGCTTTTACTATCCGCTGAAACTCAGGCTGATGTAGTCATTAGATGGATTAGGGCATAATACTCTGGGTTAGTTAAACAATACAGAAATACAGGAAGGTGAAGAAAAATCTCAGAGTTCATTCATGCTGACTCTCCATAGAGTTCAAGCAAAAACAGCACAGTGGTGTACAGCCATGGTAGCATTTAACCACTGATCTCTTGTGTGTTTCCTTAGGCTTCATTAAACCTCACTTTGTAATATGTAGTTCATGATTCAGAGAGGATTGTTAGCATTTATACATATTTTAAAAGCATGATATGAGAAGGTTCCTTCCACTTTACTTCTATCTTCTTTTTTACCACCAGGGGTGTATGCAGGATTTTCTAAGGACGGTATGGGGAGGATTACAAAAAAATTCCACACCATGATCACATATTATCACCATACTGTTACTCAATAATAAAAAAAAAAATAATAATAAAAAGACTATTCAAAGACCAATATCCCCCCAAACAATGCCCATACAGTGATATGGTCACTGAATTGGTCACTTTCCTTTTCTACATGTCAGCTTGTTCCAGACGAACACAAAAATTTCTTCCAAGCATGACCTCCCAGGTACCCCCCCCCCCTCCCCGACTTCCCTTACTAAAGTTACAGTTCTAAGACAAGATTGCACGCTTCACATTGCAAGTAACTTTATAAAAGACTAAATGGGGAGGGGCAGTAATAATGCCCCTAGGTGTTCTACACACTAAGTGAATTGGGGGCGAGATTGGTAGTAGAGCCCTAATATATAGGTAGTTCACTCTAGTGGGTAGACAGGTCCCTCAGTATGTAGTTTCCCCAATTAGTTAGGTGCCACCAGTAGCCAGCTTCCTAAGTATAGTGGTATCCCAGTAGGTATTTTCCTCAGTATATTGGTGCCCCAGTAGGAAGTTTGCCCAACATATAGATAACCCCCCACCCCATCCCCGCAGACAGGCATTTTTCCCAGTATATATGATCCCAAATTATGAATAAAGGTTTAAAGACACCAGAAGTTGGGGCAAACACAATAGTGACCATGCTATTGTTGCACATAATGAATGTACAGTATGTTTCAATTCCACATGATAAAATTCAAACACAAGACAAATACACAACACATTTCTCCTACAAGATCTCAGAGACAGACAACCACTCAGCACTATGCGGCCAAGACAGCATCAAAATTCAGAACTGATGCTAGATTTCAAACATAAAGGCAGTATCTAATATATATATATATATATATATATTTATATATCCTGTCCTTAAGTGTGTGATAAATAAAATAACTTCAATAAGCATGAAAAATCAAAGGAAAGGTGCAGCCATCTCAGTAAAGTCAAATGTCCACAGGGTCTTTAAGGTCTCAGTACATGGATCTGGCATGGCCCTTTGAGGAAGCCAGAACTGGAGTCCAAAGAGTTTAGGAGAAAACTGTATTTTTTTCCCCATAAACAATCAAAATATAACACAGCATAATGCTGTGACATGTCCTCCATGTCACAGCATTATAGTCATGGAATTTTATTTTAGTATGACACCCCTGTCTCTCAGGGGAGTTTAGGGACATATGTATGCAAACAATACTGAACCATTTAAAATTCAATACAGTTTTGTACTGACCACAAAATTGTGGTTCATAGTACGTATGTCTATCTATCTATCTATCTATCTATCTATCTATCTATCTATCTATCTATCCAAACCTATATAGGAGGCAGGGGACCCCCCAACTGAGGTGACTGATGCTTATCACATTCAGACAGGCTGTCAAACCCAGACAGTGCACATATGCAGTCACCAATCTATTTATCGTATACCTGGATGCAGCACCTGTTGGCTGACTGGGTGGATAGAGGACCCTGTTTTTCTTGGCTGCCACGGTTTTGTGACCAGTTTTGATACTGGTCATGAGAAATGGTTTCTTTTCTTAATAGTTAGCAGTATACTACCAGAGGCACTTCATCCAAGAGGCCACTTGAAGTGGTGGCCTCCGTTGTCACCACCTGCTGTGACATGGGGGTGGCATGGCCAGCATCAGCACCACTTGTCCTTATAAGGAGCGCCATACAGTTAAATGCGAAGGATTGACAGGATGAGGAACCATAAACTCCCTGCTCTGCAAATCACGCTTTTTAATTACACAAAAAGATGACCTACAAGGGGGAATGCCTACATTGGCGTTACATACTGCTGAAATACCTACAGGGAAATGCATACATAGGGGGATGCTTACTGGGGGATTACCTTCAGGGGGGATGCCTACTTTGAGGGGCAACTACAGGGGGGAAGCCTACATAGGCTACCTAAAGTGGAATTACTTATGAGGGAATGGGGGTAGGGGGCTGCCTATTGGTGAATAACCTATAGGGGGAATGATTGCCTACATGGGGGGGCTACCTACAAGGGGAATACTTACAGTGCTGCCTACAAAGGGACTACCTACACCAGGGATATTATTTACAGGAGGGCCAACTACCACAGAGACTACCTACATGGTGGATAAATACATGGGTGGACTACTGACAGAGGGCATAAGCTTTACTAGTGGGGGCCTCATTGGGAGGCAAAGGGGCTTTAATAATATTTGGTGGTTCAGAAGGGCCTTAATATTATATGGGGGTGGCACAGAGGGTACCTACTCACTATATGTGCTGGAGCATGGAACCTATAATGTTTCTATGGCAGATTTTGAAGAAATAAGTTTAGGTCCATGCCAGATGGAAAATAAAATAAAAAAAAGTGAATGAGTCCTATCAGAGACAACACCGCTTGGATAAAAGTCACTGTCATCATTTATACAGTTGGCAGAGAATGTATAGCACTGGCACCTAAAAATATATGGTCACTGTACAGGGGGATATTGTCTGTGAATAGAATAGGATTTGAAAAAGTTTGAAATACTAGCCTATATGAACATCTGAACGTGTCAACCTAACAGTGGTCATATGGAGGTTGTTATGGATGTGTTATGAAGAATGTCATTGGATTGCCAGTTGTCGAAATACCATACACATTTATTTATATAACCTGCTCTATAAAACTAATTATACTTTTTTGATCTACAAAAGGCTGGAAATAATCTTTAAAATAAAAAATAAAAAAATCAAACCAGTAGAATCTAATATATCGTAGAAAATAAGAAGGGTTTGAGTATAATGTCAAGTAATAGCAAAATCATTATGAGCTCCTCGTGGCATGAAAGGAATAGAAAGATTGTCTTAGCAACAGAAGTGGTGAGCCTATCTTCAATCCACTTACATTAGTGACATAAGCATGGCCACGATAATATCAGAACATAAAAGCAACATCTGAATGAGAAGAGGCAGTAACTTCTTGTTGCAGGTAACGATTAAGGGCTCCATTAAGGGCACTGAGCATAACCTAAATTAAACATTGGACCCCACAAAGCAGATAACATGAATTGTGGGGATGCAACTAACATTCTTCACCTACAGAAGCTACCATATGATTTCCTTTTCTTTGATTAACTTATTCTTTTAGTGTTTCTGGTGGTCACTTGTCAAAAAAATGAAAAGAACAAGCTCACTAGTTCTTGAATTTTGAGCATGCAGTTGCATCCTCAACAGAAATGCACTGTGATCCCATGGGGCACTGTGCCCCATAAGGCAAAAAAATGTAATGTAAGTGTACTCACATCCCTTACTGACAGCAACTCCCTCTATACCCCAGAGAGCTAAAATCAGGCCCCTCTCCTCCAGGCTAGGCTGTCCTGCTCTGTGGTAAATCTGTCCATAAGATGACTGACATGCAGAAGCATGTGACCATGCCCCACCCCTAGTATCCAACACTGAGCCTCTGCCTATGGTGGACACTGGAGGGCGGGGCAAAGAGCAGGGTAGCACAGCCTGGGGGAGGGGAGCCTGATTTTAGCTCTGAGAGGTACACAGGGAGCTGCTGCTGTCAATAAGGGCAGTGAGTACACTTACTAAGGCTATGTTCACACTACTTAAGAGACCGACCGTTCCGTAACCTGGACGGGTCACGGAATGTCCGGTCTTTGAAAATATCATCCCGGACGAAACTGCAGTATCGGACGGATGATCTTTAGCGCTGATTAGTTCTGATGCGGGCGTATCCATGCGCGCCAGCTTCAGAACTCCCCACAGCACACTATGGAGCGTGCGGCCAGAGCTGCTCGCTCCATAGTGTGTACTGACAGGCTTTTCTGCAGACGCTATTCACTGAATAGTGGCCACAGAAAACTGAAATGTCAGTTTTCTACAGCGCCGCTAGGGATCCCGTTTGAAGTGTATACTATGTGTATACACTCCGGCCAGGATTCCTTCAGAAGGCAGCACTACGTAAGGTCTGTGGGAATCACGGCCGTTGTAACAACGGCCGTGATTCCCACAGAACATACGTTGTGTGAACATAGCCTAATACTGTACACTGAGCAATTTTACTATGAAAGGCCAACCCCTTTAAGGAAAAGTGCCTTGTCTGAAACACTTTGGTTTGCATTATATGATGCTAGAAGCAATGGTAGAGTATGAAATGCAATTTTTAAAATGCTTTTCTAATAAACTATTAAATTCTTTTTTGCTGGATCACAGTGCTTTTCTATTGTGGTCTCCATCTCAAACTTTCTTAAAGTATCTACAAATACATGGAATATTTACACAATGTATACCATTTTCTTAAGGCTCCCGTGATGATTACTGTCTCATATGATCCCTCACTATACCTAAAATCCCACAGACAGCACTGACAATAACTTTTACCTCCAAAAACAAAATGATTGGACAGTTGTACCCCAACAGTTCCTTCCCTGCCCTGACATCATCTGGAGGGAGAATCGGGAAGTCTCTATACACATTAAATGGTTGGCAGGTCCCACCAAAGAAGGCTGACTTTTGACTTATGAAGTAAATCTGACTTTGAAGTAAATCTGTACCCACCTACAAACCCCCAAACCACAGGTACCATTGGTTAGCTGGCATTAAGTCATTTTACTTACGGGGGTTGACATTGGTCCTGGTGTGCTTTCTTTGGGGTAATAAAAAAAAACCCTGTCTTAGGCCGGCAACGCCTCTTGGGTCTTCCTCTCCACCCACCTTGTTCTTAGCACTGCCACAAGGCAGGATGTCTCCTCTGAAACAGTGATCGCTATGGTGCATGCACAAAATTTAAACAGTGCTTCAGAGGGAAAAAAAAACAGGTTTATTGTCAGTCAATTGGACTAGTTCAACATTGGACAAATATGACTTTGTTTAGACAAAGCAGGATTGCCTAAAGCAATATTATAATGTCAAGATGGCAGGAAAAATTTTAAAAAATGGACTCACTTGCTGCCCGTCCCCCAACATTTTTTTTTTTTCTGGAGATTGTATTCCTGCTACACAAAACGTCCTGTTATCCACCCTGACAAACAGAAAATGCCTACACAACAAATTAACGGCTAACAATGCTCCTTGACAAAGGTGGATGCCGAAACGTGCGTTGGAGCACGCGGCCGCTGAGACTGTACATAGGTATTGACATATCTATATATATTTATATATAAAGCATTAGGTTTCAGCTTATTTTGTACTTAATTTGTTTGCACTAGGCACTTTATTCTGATTTGTGATCTTGTGATATATTACATGCAGTAGCTAATATCTTGCATAGGCAGCTATACTATTTATTACATATTGTTTACTATTCATCCTGCTCTATGATATTTACATCTATTGTTTGTCCCATGCCATTCATTTTATCGGTGCTGACTCTTCTTTCTGTTGTTTTGTTCTTTATGTATGGTTTGATATAATAAAGATTTAGTAAATTGGTACTTTAGTACTTTGGCATTTTTTGTAAATAGGTGTTGCAAGATATATTGGCCTATAGCTACATACAGACACGTGTGTTCTAATTCTAATACAGTACATACAGACTATCGATCCACCTAGCAAGTTCAGATATTTATTATTGCACGATATAATGTGTGTTTTCTTCATCAATTAATGGCTATGAACAACCCCTTTAAAGTGATCAGACACATTAGATGTGAACCCTACAATTTTTGTTTTATCAGCCAACATGTGTACAGGGGTGTCCAAATATCTGACAAAAGAAGGAACAGGCTGTTGGATTGCAACATATCCTCAGGAGAGATAAGCTGTCACTAGAGTGGTATGGCAGAAGTTTAAAACCATCTTCCTAATCAGAACACACAAATGATCGACCAAGCTGATTATGCCTGGGTATGAGGGAGTTGTTAAAGGGGTTATCCAGCGCTACAAAAACATGGCCACTTTTCCCCCTACTGTTGTCTCCAGTTCAGGTGCAGTTTGTAATTAAGCTCTATTTACTTCAATGGAACTGAGTTTCAAAACCACACCCAATCTGCAGACAACAGTAGGGGGAAAGTGGCCATGTTTTTGTAGCGCTGGATAACCCCTTTAAAAATAGTTGTTGGCCGCATGAGCCAGTGGCCACCTGGTTTCTAAAGTGGGTGGTCAGCTTTAGGTTGTGCTATGGTAACAGGACATAACTACAGCGGGATCCAGAAAAAGACAACTTTAAGAGTGGATCCTATAGGTTCAATTTGTAAATGATGTAAAGGGTTAACATCACAGAAAACAAGAATTTGTACTGTGTATAAAACTAGCCCTACTTTTCTTTTTTCTCAGGATGGCAATAAAGCACACTTTAACAGTCTTTGTAGAGTCCTATAGAAATCCTAAAGACACACAATGGGCTCCCTCAAGAGAAAATCTCGGATCAATGAAAAGTTTAATAGAAACAAGTAAGACATTTTACTTAGTACTTGTGAAACATCTTAGAACATATTTTCATTGTCACCTCAATCACCCAGCAAATCCAATTCTAAAAATTAGTAGTAAAGAGAAAATGAACAGTATCATGGCTTCTTCTAGTATTACCATGTTATAGATTAAGGTTGTCAAGCCAACAGCGCATAACCAAATTGTATAAATGAAAAATATGCCATGTAGAAATCAGTTACGGAGATACTGAACACCTGTAGCTATGTAGTCGTGCCTATGAGCTAATTCCCATGTCATATGGTAGTGTATAAATATCAGGAAAATGTTTGTTTTCATAGATGATTCCATTTATAAACCAGCTGCTCAGTACAGAGCATGAGACAAGCCTTACTTTGCTTCTCCTCCCCCATGCATTGTCTATATGTTTTTTTTTCCACCACCACCATCATAGCCCTCTATGGATTCACCTCTCAGCATTCATATACAAATTCATTTAGACATGTACAGCTTTGAGTTGGTAACAAAGAGAAATTTCTGCACCATAGACAATGTTATATAATTTCAGGATAGGGTTGTCTTATGGACTATTCTATGGTCTTTTTAGGGGAAAGTTTCATTTAGTCCACCTGCCTAATATTATGTATAGTAGTGCTTAAAGTTTTCAAAATTTTCAATATTTCTGCATAATTATGGTTTAAAATTATACATTTATACAAATCGTAAAAAAGGTAGAGGACCAAACTAAACAAATGAGTCAAAAATACTAGATTTGATTATTTATTTATTGAGGAAAATGTACCACATATCTGTCAATGGCAAAATGTGTAGCGATAACAGCATCTAAACATTTTCTGTAACTATTAATCAGTCCTACACATTAGCTTGGTGAAATTCTAGATCATTCTTCTGTATAAAACAGCTTCCACTGTTATGTTGGGTAGGTTTCCTCCCATACACTGCCAGCGTCAGGCCCTTCCACAACATTCCTGTTGGATTAAGGTAAGGACTTTCTCTTGGCCATTCCCAAATATTAAAGCGGATGTCTTAGCATGTTTCTATACAATAAAAAGAGCCTTTGTCCCTGAATATGATTGTTACAAACACCTTTGTTATGTAAACTGACCCCACTGTTGCTGAGATATGGGTAAAAAAGCCATTAAAGCCCACAGGGTGTTCCCTGGGCTGCACAAAGCAAGGTTCAGTTTATTCTATGTAAAAGAAAGTCCCTAACCTGTAACCAATCTTCGGCACAGCTGCAGATCAAATAAAGGTATGTCATATTCATTGCCTCAAAACCTATGGAGATGCCTTGATTACACACAGTGGGGCTGAAAAGAGGAGAGCAAAGTGTGTTTGTGAAAGAGGGGTGTTATAATACAGCGACAGAGGTGAACAATGCTGGGCTTTTGCAGCTCAGGGAAAAACCCTGTGGGTTTTATGTGCTCATTTACAAACACACACAAAAAAAACTGATATGTCTGCAATAGTTGAGTTGATTTACTTATTAAATTCATAGATACTGTACAGTAAAATAGTTTAATTACAGCTGCATGAAGACCTTTATACCACAGCTGCTGGAATATGGGTACTGGAACATTGCATACATACAGCACAGGTATGTAGCAAAGGGTACATTGTAGACTAGATTAACAATGAATAACTGTTTACATAGTGCTAGGGGATTCAGTAGAAACTATTATGCGTGTGACCCATGCCTATAAATGACCAACATTGACAGTAAAGGGGTTATCCAGTGCTAAAAAATGCCACTTTCTTCCAGACACAGCACCACTCTTGTCTCCAGTTCAGGTGTGGATTGCAATTAAGCTCCATTCACTTCAATGGAACTGACTTACAAAACATGCACCCAAACTGGAGACAAGAGTGGTGCTGTCTCTAGAAGAAAGGGGGCATGTTTTTGTAGCACTGGATAACTCCTTAACTTCTACTATTAAACATGCAAGAAAATGTGATGATCATGGTGGACTATCCATAAAGCATGTGACACCCCTGTATATCTGCATAAGAGTAGTCTTTCGGCAGATGTAAAATCCATTCCCACACATTCAGGCCATGATCACAGAACAGCCGGTGTTACTGAAAATCATCTTCACTTCTGCTGATCTTCACTTCTGCTGAATTTGGATGCAGGCGCACATGTGCGCGCCCGCATCTGAATTCCCTGCTGCACACAATGGAGCATGCGGCCAGAGCCAGGTTCTCTGTGGCCGCTATTCAATGAATAGCAGCAGCAGAAAACTGCGTGTCTGTTTGCGATCCCGGCCGGAATGTATACTATGTGTATATGCTCCAGCAGGGATTCCATAGATGGCAGCACAAGCCGATTTGCAACAACGGCTGTGATTAATATGACACTAACTGAGTCAGTAACAATTCCACAAGGTAACATTTGTGATTATTTGAGGAGATTGGCCACATAAACCTGTGCAAGATGTTTCCAACATGAACCAGGGGTTTTCATCTTTAACTTCACTACAAAAAGATAAAAAGTTTTGAAAGCCTATTGGGTAACCTTCTGTCTGAAAGCTCATGCATTGTTCATTGTTTCCAGACCTCTCTGTTCTTACTCCTTTATATCGTCCTGTGCACAGAACCACGCTGCTGCTCTTAGCTATCAATCCAATTTCAATTGGCAATTTCAAAGTAAAGATTCGAAAGTGAAAGCAAACATCTTACCGCTTGCTGTAGGCGAAACCACTGCTTTCCCCGGCACCAGTTCTTTTATTCATGATTCCCTTTTTGTTTTGACTTTCCTTTGAAGTTTCTCACAGGCAAGTCATGTACAGGAAGTTTTAGAGGTCTGCTTTTTGGAATAATGAGTAAAACAAATAATAATTATTAAATGGAGAATGGTAAAAGATGTCAAGGAGGAACTGTAATAAGGCACAATTTCACAGCATGTGGCATGTTAAAGGGATAGTGCCATCACAGCTAATAGTTACACATGTATGGCTTGTCAAGTTAAATATTTTTGCTAATGTTTAATTTATCAAATGTGCCTCCTTCTCCTTATATGCTGCTCTTTCCCTCCTATTGCTCACAGTTCACTTTTTGGGTAATAGACCACCACTCTGCTGCATAGTAAGACATGGAGGGGGCATAACCTCCACCCACACCATGATGGCTATAATCTGCACTTGGAGATTGGGAGGCATGCAATAAATCTAGTATGGGGCATAGACTGGACTTTATAAGTCCCCTCATAGTGTGTGTGTGTGCGTATATATATATATATATATATATATATATATATATATATAGTATAATATATGTAAAAATGTATACCATAACAGAGTTAATAGAAAAAATGTTCTTCTCTGATACATTGTTTCTGTTTGTGAATAAACTTTTAGAGATGGGGAGGAGAAGATAAGGCAGGGCGTGCTCAGCAGAAGGCATTGAGAGTCAGTGTTTGGTGACGAATCAGATACTATATAAATCCACTTGCCTAATAATGTAGGCTGTCCCGGTGCCGTCAAAACAACCCAGAGAGGTTAGGACAAGACCTACCATTTTGGAAATGCTCTAACCTAGTAATTTAACCTTTACAATTTGCCCTTCTCAGAGTCATTCAGATCCTTATGTAGTGTTCCAGTGCCCATTTCACAGCTGCTGAGTACATAATGTATGCTGTCATAGGCTATGTTCACACGGCTTGTGAGACCGGCCGTTCCGTGCTTAAGTACCGGCCGGGTGATCTTTCCGGGCGCGGAGCTCTGATGTGGCTCTTCACTGTGGGCTATGGGAAGCTCTGATGCGGGCGCACGCTGATGCGCCCGCATCAGAGCTTCCCATAGCCCACAGTGAAGCAAGCGGCCGGAGCCGCTCGCTTCACTGTGTGAACTGACAGGTCTTTCTGCGGCCGGAATTCACTGAATTCCGGCCGCAGAAAACTGACATGTCAGTTTTTTCTGGCACAGCATGGGATCCCGGCCGGCGCGTTTATGATGCGTGTATGCTCCGGCCGGGATCCCATTGCAAATAAGGCTATGTTCAACTCCTCAAAACTACGGCCGTAGTTCTGCGGCGAGAACTACGGCCATAGTTTTACGTAGTGTGAACATAGCCTAAGGCTGTATCCATGTTTTTCAGGACTCCCTGCAGCTGCATCCAACTTCTTCTGCCGCAGTGAGTCTAATGCTGAGTATTCAGACTTGGAGAATGTTGCCGAACCCAAACATTTCGGCCTGTCCACTACAATAGTAGTCACTACTAGAGATGATCACAGCTCAAACATGCTTGGGTCCGATCATTTGTCATTTGAATACCGGTGGCTAAGGAACTTGGATGCAGCCCTAGGGGGTCTAGTCACTACACTTACACTTGTACATTTTTCCTGCTGTAAACACATTAACTTTTAGAACTAACTGTTCATTTCCTGCCTACTATATTCCACCCCTTGGTAGTTAATCAATGCTTTTCAATTCACCTGTCACTGGTTGTAATATTCTGGCTGATCAGTGTGCAGTATACATGTTGCAACCTGCCATACTCATATAATCTAATGGAGATGATTCAATTATGGTAAAATAACTTAATGTATCTTACTTCATTTATTAAGAAAAGGCAAATTGTCAGTGTGAACAAATTAGTCTGTAATTATATAAATTACTACAATCTTCCTGAGACTAAAATACATTTTTTCATCTTTCTTATAGGAAGAGTAAAACTAGATGTTTTCCTTTCAAGCTGTGTGAGAATTGTTAAAGGTTTGCTCAAGTATGGTGGTTGCTACCAGCATCAGCAGACTGCCTATTGTAATATTTGCTGTATGGTCTTGCCGCCTCTATGTAATTCCCCGGGGACTCGGGGTAAACACATAGTTGGCTATAATTTGTCAATGGATCTATTATTGAGAGATTCTCTTGTGTGGTGACTTGGAACTCTGGTGTGGGACACTTTTAAGAAGAATCAGATTACCATGATATTTTTGCGAGCGAGCGAGCAAGTCTGTAAGTATTGAACAACCAGGCTCATGATGGTACACAGTGAACCAAGCCTCTGCTATGTACTGATAAGGGGCAACAACACCAACTCTTTACTGACAGTAGATTTCAGGGGTGAGAAGGATAGGGTAATTGACTTCCACTATAACTTATCCTACTACTCTTAGGGTAGTATGCAAAAAAAATTCCTAAAACATATGTATCACCCAAAAACTTTATCCAAACAATATGTCAATTAGCAAAGACACATTCCCCACATTGTGGGACTGTTACACAGGCAAGAAATGCTGCAAATTTCCGGCAGCAGATACTATGTTATCACTTCCACAGCTATGTAGCTAAGTGCACCACATATGGCCACAACCTAAAAAAACAAGAATGCACGCACAATAGTAATAAAAAATGTAGTGGGAAATTATTGTATAACTGTAAACCACTACAAATCTACTTTGCGGTTGATTTGCATTGTCCAAAACAGATCCACTCAGCTGAACCCGAACATTCAGCATTTGACTCCTGGTGGCTGGAGAAGTTGAATGCAGCTTTAGGCCTTGTTCACTTGCTGAAAATTCTTAATAAATAACAGCCGTTGTTGCAGATTGTTGTTGTTGCGGACGCTATTAATTGAGAAGGCGAATTTACATTGTTTCCCATGCAATTCCAGGCGGAGTGTACACATGCGGCCGCACAAAAAATTGACATGTCAATTTTTTGCATCCACTATTCATTGAATAGTAGCCACATGAAATTGACTGTGCTGACAATGTAAAGTGCGGCTCTGGTAGTACTGGCCATACCGGCAGTACCAGCCAGGGTGAACTTTAAAGACAGCCATGTCACAGAACGGCCGCTGTCTTACAGCATCTGAACATGGCCTCAGGGAGTAAGTGGAAAACATGAATACAACCATAAGTCATGTTCACATAGTGTATTAAGACATTAAAAAAATGGCCATTGTTGTCTTTAAAAAATTAATATCATTGCTATTGTACACACAGTGTATTGAACAATGGCCATTGTTCAATACGGGCGTGGAATTGACCTGTCAATTTCCTACAAATTTCTTCCCCCAGTGTGGGAAAAAGATTCACGCTCATTGACATTGCTGGTACTGTAATATACTGTGAATTTTTTTCAAAAAGCTCTGGCGACGGTGACTGTCATCATTGTAATATCCTGGCAGAATTTGGCTAGCAAGCCACCAGACTTCTTACTGACACAAAGAAAAATGAATAGCTTTGGCTGTCCAGGCGTGATGGAAACAGTAGTTTTGCAACAGCTGGAGGGCTGAACATTCTCCATCCCTATTTCAAGAGCAGGTATTTTCTTCCTGACAATAAATGCATGTAGAATTTTGGAACACATTACTTATGATACTAACTACAATTTTTCAGTGAAACACTGTATACAGTATATGAATAATTAGGAACCATACTCTGTTGAGTGCAATTATAATATTAAAGCAAAAAGTAATCATCAGCCATGAGTAATTTAAACATACACTTGTATCTATATAGTACATCATAATAGGGTAGTATCTGTCACTTTAATATTCTCCCTCTGCTGGAAAATAATAGGTACTGCACATGAAAATTATTTGATACTACATAGATGTTCCTTGTGTAGTAAGACCTCTACCAGATGATACAAATGGGATTGTGTAGGTGTGTTGCGAGTGCACTACTTGGTTAGCACCTCTATAACAGATATTTATATACAATAATAGTAGGCTCTCTAGCAAACCCCTTGTGGCAAATTGTGTAAATAATGATGAATAGTGATAAAATTGATAACTGTTTACTAGAATGTTACACACGTATATATAGTCTGCATAAATGTTGTAACATACAGTATATACACAAATAAATGGTAAAGATGTCACCTTCTTCAAATGATGAAAATGCCACTTATAAAATACAATAAAAATTGTAATACTTTTAGAACATTTTTAGAATATTTTCAGGGTATATATGTTTTTTATTTTTATTGTATTTTATTATAAGTGGCATTTTCATCATTTAAAGAAGGTAAAATATTTACCATTAATTTGTGTATATATGTTACAACATTTATGCAGACTATATATACATGTGTAACATTCTAGTAAACAATTATGAATTTTATCACTATTCATCATTATTTACACAATTTGCCACAAGGGGTTTGTATATAGATGTGTCCTCCTTGCTTAACTCTCTAAAAGCAATATACAGTATTCTGAGATGTATGGCGTGAGACTAGCAGCTTTTTACAACAACAAGATTTTGTGACATGAAATTCTTCAAATCTAAAAAAAAAGTTGCTCAGGCTTATTGATACAAGTTTAGACCAATTTTAGTTGGATTACTTTAGGCCAAACAGAGCATCATCGCAATTAGGCCAGACTTACATACCACAGCCCATTTATGATAAGCTCCAGGTACACATTCAGGCTGCGTTCACACTACGTATATTTCAGTCAGTATATGTATATTTCAGTCAGTATATTTCAGTCAGTATTGCAACCAAAACCAGGAGTGGATTAAAAACACAGAAAGGCTCTGTTCACACAATGTTGAAATTGAGTGGATGCAACCTAAAGGACGCAGCCTAAATGAGGGGCACTGTCTAGTGGTGAGCGAACATCGGAAAAATGTCCGAGTGCAGCCATTTGGTCAAATGCAAACGCACAGCATTACACTCCCAGCATTTGGAGAAGTTAAATGCCGCCTTAGGGTCAATTCTGGTCAATTTGGGGGCAAAGTTTTGTCACATCAGCCTAAGTTAATCTTGAGCATTGGGTCTATATGTGGACATCCAGTGCATATTACATAAATAAAGCCTTTTCAGTCTTCTGGTAGCATGTTTTGATACGGTGTGGAATTAAGTTTGCTGAGAAATTGCAATCCTTAGATTGTAAAGGAAATTTAAAGGTGGACACATCTGCACATACATACCTATGCAAAAACTATACATTTGTGTCTGGATTGTTAAAATGACCTGTAAAACTTTCCAGCCTTTGTCCATAGACTTCAATGCATCTTTCATTTAAAACGATGTCCACTGTTGTTTTGAGTGCCAAATAACGGTAATTTTTTATATATGTTGTGTTAACATAGCCTTAGTCCGTTGTTTTCAATTAAAACAATGGCCCTTCTTGTCATACAGAAATGTGTGTGCTACAGCCGTGGAAATATTTGAATATAATTTTCAATGGTTGTTTCAGTGACACTCACTAACATGGCTGTTGTTTTTGAGTGCCAAACAATGGCCGTTGTTCGTACATTGTGTGAACACAGCCTTAAAATATCATGATGCTGGTTGATTAGCATTCATCTTCACTGGGTCAAGTGACATCACTTTCTGCATTTAGTCTCTTTTTCTGTTCTTACAAAAGACCAAATGGCCTTAATGCTGGAACCTCGACTGCAGCTTTCCAGTAAGGGAGACACCCAGTGGCCGAATTAATAGTATTTGATATAGAAAACAGGCCACAATGATAACCACCCACTAAGGGTGGAATATATATATATATATATATATATATATATATATATATATATATATATATATATATATATGAGAGTCTGATTCAAGCAGCTCAAGTTACAGTCTCAAATCCACAGATTAAAAACTGCTGAAACCTATTGCTTCTGTTTAGGATTCTGGGTAGTAACATGATATACTCATTCAATAGATCAAATGATGTCACATGGTTGCAGCAGCTAGTATGGTATACAAGTGGTTAATTATAGGATGGTCTTGCAGGTGCAATGTCATAGTTCCATGTTATGACATAATCTATGGGTAAACCTGCATACTTTACCCACAATGCCACCACTGAGGAGGTTGAGCATTGCACAGAGCCCTTTTAAATTATTGGGTTGCTTGTGTAATAAGGTCTTTCAGGGCAATAGATCCACTTTGTAACTTTACAATAAAAAAAGGCCACTCCTCACTCCCTCCAGCTCCCACCGCCCCTTTATTAACTTACAAATTTCCTATATGAATATGAACCTTTTCTAAACTGTAAAATGCCTTTAAGGAATATTAAACGTGAAATTGTCTGCTGTTACCATTCACACGTTGCTTCTGTATATCAGGGGTCTTCAATGTGATAGTTTTCCAGTATAGAATTTTCCCATAATTCAAGGATCTCACACTTCATATATTTTCAGTTCTGAGAATTTACAGCAGTGGTCTCCAACCTGTTGCTATCCATCTGTCTTGAAACTATCACTAGGGCATGCTGGGACTAGTAGTTTCACGCCAGATGGAGACGGCTATTCTCAGAACTGTAAATCTAATAGATCCAGTAATGATTACAAAAGCAGGGATTTTCTGATCTCTCCTTAAGTATATTTACAGAATTAATGCAAATTCCACCTCCTTCCAGCCTGTAGGGGCTTCTTACAGGACACAATAGATTGCATTTATCTGCACAACCTTGATTTTAGCCAGCTATCCAGTTCAGCACCACTGATTTGGACAGCTCCTATCCAGTGCTAAGTCTATGGAGGCTGAATGAGCATTGTGGGTGGCTGGGTCTAGTGCACAGTTCTCCAAGTTGTGGCTCTCCAACTGATTCAAAACTACAACTCCCAACATGCTGCCAAGGCATTCTGGGAATTGTACTTTTACAACTGATTGCTGCCACAAATTGGGGATCACTGGTCTACTGAAATGTGCAGATTCACAGCATCTACAGAACCTCATGTAACATAGTTAATAATGTTGAAAGAAGATAAGAGTCCATCAGGTTCAACCTAGGGAAACCCTACTTCGTAGATCCAGAGGAAGGGGGAAAAAACCCTATGAGGAAGATGACATTTGCCCCATCACAGCATATGATTAACTATATACTAAAGGGTAATTTTAAAATTTTAAATAAATATAAAAATGGTTATTTGTCTACTACAAATCCAGTACATTGCTGATTACTGAAGTGCCCATAGAAGATAGTGGTAGTAGGAAGTGCTATACAAGCAGGCAGCTTCTAGTGCACAGCTCCCACACCCCTCCTCCTCTTCACATCAGTCTTTGTCAGCTCTCAGCAACACATCCTGCGAACTAGCTGCTACCACACAGAACACAGGGAGCCAGAGAATGGCAGTGCTGGGGGCTGTTACTTGCATCCTCACTAATCTGCAAACCTCTTCTACCTACAATGTAAAACTTGGAGATAATAGGAGGAACATCTCAGAAGTCTAAGGGGACTTGCATTGCAGTTGGCTTCTAAGATTGCATCTGTCTCTTTACTCCTGTGTTTTGTTTGCTGTAGAAAACACACTTTAAAGGATTTTCGGTAAATCTGCTAGGATGGGAGGGGGAAGATGAGCAGAGCAGGCAGCAGAGACTTTCTTCTTCTTCATCTTAGCAGCATGAGAGGAGGAGCTGGTCCCTTCTGCAAAGTGAGAAAGGTGAACTGGTTTGCTGAGGTCTGAGGAAAGGCTTGCACATCGAAAGCTGTGTTCGGTCCATCTCTGTAGGGGGGACACCATCTGGATGTGATCTGAGAAGAGTTGAGTTCTTAGGGAGCTCTGGGGGATAGGTGTAAAGAGAGCAGCTGAGTGTTTCAGTTCAATGGGGTGTGAGCTCAAGGGAGTCAAGTGCAGGAGTGTTAATTCTAGGGAGCACCAGGAGTTCATAGGAGGTAGGGCTGGGGATAGATTTGCACAAGATTCTGAATAAGAATAGTTGTTCTGGGTGGGATTTTTGTGCAGTCTTCTAGGAGAAGAACTTCAGCTGGGTGTGATCTTAGTAAAGCACTGGGTGTGAGCAGTGATCTCAGGAGACTACAGACAGCCAGGCTGTGAACTAAAGGCATCTTGCCCTCTCTGCCAACCTAGGTGGAGAGGGGTAGGGAGAGATCTAGCAGAGCATCAAGCTCCTGGGTTTACAAGGATGGTGGTAGGAAATGCCTGGAGACAGGGAGCAGGACATCTGCATGAAGGCACTCACATTGGTGGCGGACCTGTGCAGTAGTGGGATTGTAGAGAACGAGAACTGCTTGGACTTCATCTACTACCGGATAGACAGAGCCAGACCTCGTCTAAATGACTCAGGTAAACTTCAAGCTTGATTATATTAAGTCAAGAAACCTCTGTTGCACTAGCACTGTCTTTGTAATCCAGACTGAGAACTTAAGGAACTACAAGTTCCAGCATGATTTGCACTGGAATTCAACTTTTGGAGAGACACAATCATCTTGATAATCTTCTCTCTGTATATAAGTGTATGTCTCTTGATCATGGTTATCAGCGAAGGATAGCTACCTTGTGTTTTGCTGTTTGCTGGATGAGGATCCATTCCAGGATCTCAGACATCACGTTATGTGCATTAACTAATTGTTTTGTGTTTAGGAATAATCCAGGCATATTGGAAATGAGAAAAAAAAAATCCTTTTTGCAAATCTGCTGGACAGATCTGTGCAGTGTATGAAGCCAAATTAAGCATAGAAAGCATATCATCATTATTACATTGTAGAGATATGATTTTGCGTACATGTGAATAGTTATCATAGGGTGGATAACAATTTTTCAGCTTGTGGGTTATGGGAAGGAGTAGGATTTATTACTGTAAATCTAAGGTTTCCAATCTGTGATTCCCCAGCTGTTACATAACTACAAGCCCCAGCAGGCTGTCAGACTATGTTGAGAATTGTAATTTTGTAATAGCTGGGCTATCAAAGTATTCTTGAAGTTACATTTTTGCAACACCTTGGGGCATGCTGGGATATGTAGTATTGCAACAGCGGGTGTGTCAAGATATATTGGGGGCTGTAATTTTTCAACAGCTTGGAGCAAGCTGGTAGTTAAAGTTTTGCATCAGCTGGAGCGTCAAAGCATGCTGGGAGTTGTAGTCTTGCAGAGTTAAAGTTCTGTTACAAGTGGAGAACCACAAGTTTTAGACTAAATGGAGCACTTTGTCAATAAAGTTGCACTGCCCATATTAACCATTTCAATTGTGAAAACTTTGTAGGCACAGTGTCAGTGTATGTCTACAGAGAAAACCATACAAGCATTTTTAATGATTGTCCTCTAAATCAAGATGTCATAACAGCATGGGAAATTATATAGTTTTTTTTTTGTTATATTGTTTTATATTAAAGAGGTAAACAAGATGATCATGTGGTTTACAGCTGCTGGAACCTACAGCAATTATCTGTGATCCATGGGGGAATCTGGCAGCCAGAGTTTTTTCTCTGTAGCACCACCACAGGGGAAGTGGTGCATTACATAGTTACCATTTAAAGGGGACCTGCCGGCAAGAAAATCATTAGGAAACTGCTAAAGTAGTTTTATGGTGATTATCGCACAATCAGTAATGATACCTGAATATTGGTCCACCGTGGTTTTTATACCCAAAAAATAAACTTTCATTACCTGTGTCAAGAGGCATGACCATGGCTCTGAAATTTTGTCGCTTTCTCTTCCCCTCCATTTTTTATTGACAGGCATCTTGAATGAGGTGCATGCTCAGTGAATCATTAAAGCTGCCGCTGTGAGTGAGATAGGGAGCTCACGGCATGTGTACCTGTTTTTGGGTGTACAAGACACGAGGGACTGCGCAACAGCGCAGTTTCATAACAGTTTTCCTGCAGACTGGTTCCCATGGAAGTGCCAAAACCATCATCGCAAGCATTGCACCTTGTAGCTGATCTCTGCTCTAATAAAGGTCCCAACACAATGCCCTACTAGGGTATTGACAAGGATAAAATGGCCTGGATCACGCCAGCTACAAAATTGGCAAAAATGAGTGCAGATGACATCAGAGGTAGGTATCACACCAGTCAAACAGTGTCAGGTCAAACAACTAAATTTATTAAAAGTCGCAAGCTCATCCAAAAGACAACTACCATCTCTCTTTTCATGGCCCAGATCACACCCACCTCCAGGTCAGAGGTTAGCTAGATAACATGACCACCATATACACACAATGCAAACAAGATTCAAAACATCAATAAATATAAATGAATAAATAGATACAAACAAGTACATTAATATCACTGCACAGAATATATTAATAGAACATATATTTACCTGAACAGAAGCCTATTGGTGACCACCGGGACACCTCTGCGTCTACATTTGCCCACTGCCCTATCCTTGTTCTCAATATGCAAGAGTGACCAGTTTGCTCACCACCCCATCACTTTTACACCACTAGTCCGAGAAGTTGGCAGATCTCCTCAAGCATGTAGCTCCCATTTCTTTTGCCCATAGGAAGAGCTCATGTGCTTGAAATCCCACAAGCTATCGCACCACTATAGGTAAATGTGTACACCTAACATAGCCAGTAACGGCAGCTACAAATCACTATACATGTTCAATAAATTAATTTAATCCATCCAGAACAAGAATCTGGATCTTATAAATCCTGAAGGTATTCTCTACAGTTCAGGAGGGACGATCTATCCACAGATCTAAAGAAATTTAGTTGTTTGATCTTACACTGTGTTTGAAGATTAGTGTAATACTTACCTCTAATGTCATCTGCGCTCATTTGTGGTTCACAGGAATTTCGTAGCTGGCATAATCCAGGCCAGTGTATCCTTGTCTGTCTTGGTTCTTTACCTCGATGGTCCCTGGAAAGCAGCAGTGACTCCTTGTTCCTTTGAGCTCTGTTGTAGTGTTGTGCCTATACAGTGGTACCTCGGTTCTCGAACTTAATTGGTTCCGGAAGGCAGTTTGAGAACCAAGCAGTTTGAAAACCGAGCAGTGTTTTCCCATAGGAAATAATGTAAATGTGATTAATTGGTTCCAGCAGCCACCAATAATTACCTACAATACTCATTTATTACACTGATAAGTGCTCAGTATAATCACTACAGTACAGGACAGAACAGCACTATACTGTACAGGACATTAAACATAAGAAATGTTCATCAGAACCAGCAATTATAGTACAGTAGTCACCAACTCCTCACCCATTCTTTACTGTATAGGGTCCCCCCCATCCAAGCACTGTAATGTATGGGAGATGGTGGTGCACTGCCTGTACTACTACTGCACTGTATATGCACTCCAGCAGTCTTATACAGCACTGTACTGTATGTGAAACCTCACCAGTGCTTAACCCGCCAGGTACAACCCACCATCCTCGCTCGCAAAAACGTTCAAAAAACTTTCAAAAACCGACCAAAGTTCGAATTCCAAACACTACTTTTGGCTAAATTTTCGTTCGAAAACCGAGGTATTACTATATATATATATATATATATATATATATATATATATATATATATAACCACACAAGGTGAGTATGTGTGCATATTACACCAGGTAGCACCCCCACCCCTCTCTTTCTCTAATAGGGTATTGAAAATTGGTTTTCTAAACCAGAAAACACAAGATTATTACACCCACTACAAGATAAGCAGAGATAGGCCTTTGCTGCAATTATCTTCTGTGATGGACAAGTTAATGTCTTTCTGTGTCCATTTACCTGTGGAACAATTCCAGGACATTTCTGCATTAAATTTGCTGTGTGTTCAACCGGGTAATATCCACGTCAGACCTGAATCCCATTGATTTCCATGTGAAATCCATGTTGCAGCTCATATGATAAAGAGTATTGTACCACGGATTAATAAGGTGACTTGTTGAAACAAATTCTGTGTGGATTCTGCAGGGAAAACTCACACAGATTGCCACACATGGATTAGCCCACTGAATGGGGTTAATCCACAAGGGAATCTACATGGTATCACATTGCAAAACTGTAGCAGAAATTCAAAAGTCATCTTTGGATTTGAGACACAGGGATTTATGAAAACCCTGAGATAGGTTTGTTGGAGGTTTTTATAATTTCTATTGAGATCAGTGGAGTGGGACAATGTAACACCCTTCTTTGTGTGGGTGTAATATTCTCAACAATTTCACACATGTGGGATTTGCTTGTATTGAAAAAAGTAAACATGAAAACTTAATATGAAACCAAAAAGTTGTCAATCAAAATAGTGCCAAAATTATACCATTCCGCGTCAGTGCTGCAGCGTGTGTTTGATTGGCAATTTCATAGAGAGACAAAGCAATGGGTGGGTATAGAAGTTTTTTTAGTCCACCCTCAATTACACAAATTACCATGGGTTTCACGGGTAGATAGGTCAAAGAATATGAAATCTTTTTTCTTTTTTTTTTCTCTTTTTTTTCCAGATAAGGTTTTTTCTTTATGGGATAGATTCACTGAAAGTAATAAAATAGTCACAGTAGATGGGCCTTTAACCCCTCTTTTTCAAAACCTTTCTTTCCTCCTGCTTTATCAGAGGCTAAGTTTATGGGATGGGACAGAGAGGATGACATTAGATCTTATCACATATTGGGTAGGAAACCACTGTCAAGTATTGAGACTTTGCGTGTACAGGCTCCGGGGGTTTCTATCCCCTGGTTTGCTTATATTCAATTATCTTCTTACGTTAACACTTCAAAATTTAAATGTTCACCTAGGGCTGAACCCACAGCAATCAGAAAGGTTATTTATTCAAAAGGAATTCCCTACACATACACTTTCATTTTTGTATTCTGTGTTATTGGAATCTGACACACGAGGATATCCTCCCTATGTTGGTTCCTGGGAAAGGGAGTTGCAGGTTTCCATTGCCGAGGAGGATTGGGTTAAGGTGTTTGGTTTTACCCGTAGGATGTCCACTGCTTGTATCGCACAAGATGGTATAGGTGTCCTGCCCTATTACATTCAATCTATCCGGATGTACCAGAGGTATGTTGGCGCTGTGGAGCAGGAAGGGGGACAATTCTTCATATTTAGTGCGATTGCCCATTAATCCAGTCATTTTGGAATAAGATCTTTGACGTGTCTGACAGGGTCACACAATGTCCCATAGAAAGGTCCCCTAAGGTTGCCTTGTTATCTATTATTCCTGGGTCTTGGATCTCTATAAAGAATGGGTTGTTGTGGTATTTTCTAGTGGCCGCCCGAACAGATATTCCCAGGAGATGGAAAAGCAAAGATCCCCCTACAGTTGTAGTACTGTAGCTTTTCAACAAGACAGCATACCAGGCTGATGGTAGCCACTGGTGGATTTGTAAGACATCGGTGGGGTTTAATTTTCCACTTTCCATAGTCATTTCCAGACATATTCTGATGACTTACTTCTTCCTATCACTTTGTTACTTTTGCATTGTTGGTAAAAACTATTATCCTAGAAGCAGCACAGGGGCCTGTGGTTGGGTGTTCTTTCACAGATGCTACAGAGTATGTAACCTCAGATCAGTCAAATGCTGATCCCCTCTGGTCCAGCACCCAAAGTCCCCACCAAACAGCTAATTTTGCCAGGGAAAACAATGGCAGCCTTTCAGACAAATAGATATCCTGGTAATACACCAGAGTCCACCAGAGTCCACCAGAATACTCAGTGACTGGTTCACTCACCTTCACTTCTGCTCCTATGTGTTTAGTCTCAGACACTCTCCTTATAAATTAGAAGCTCTTGCGAGCAGTACCCTTACTTTGACTTGAGGGTTAAATATTTATCTCTGTATAAGTATTCTCAGAATTATAAACTACTCTATGTAAATGCCATATATGATGTCTAAGTTTCCTGACAGGGCATATGGACATCTTCTTTAAACAAAAAGTTGATTTATTTTATACTATTTTAAAATTGTAGTCCAATTTAGGAATTGCTGTGATTTACAAATTAAGAAATGTGTTGACTGTCTAAACTGCAAAAAATATGAGGTCTATAAATTACCTATTTATTGTGCATCATGTCATTGTGATACCTCCTCCACACAGATATGGGGCTATACTTAGGGTCTACTTACACAGAAAGATTATCTGACAGATTATCTGCTAAAGATTTGAAGCCAAAGCCAGGAGTGGATTTGAAAAGAGGAAAAATCTCAGGCTTTCCTTTTTGACCTGATCTCTGTTTATAGTCTATTTCTGGCTTTGGCTTCAAATCTTTGCAGATAATCTGTCAGATAATCTTTTTGTGTAAATGGACCCTAAGACAGTGCTTTATTCCTTTAGAGCACAAGACAAGGATGTATACCAGCATTTGATTAGGAGTGGCTAAAGAACTTAGCTGCAACCCTAGGGCTGCATGGAAAACATAAATACAGCCATAGACTTCAGCAACCATAATCAAATCTTGCACAGTAGGGTTTGGCGGACCCAATCATGCTTGAGTTGCGCTAATTAGAGATGAGTCCATGGCTGTATCCATGTTTTCTTGGCAGCATTAGGGCTGCATCAGACTTTTTCAGCCACCGGTATTTAAATGCCGAGCAATCCATTTTGAGCATGATCAAGTCGTGCTCATCTCTAGCAATGACCAGATGGGTGATTCTTCCTTATGGAAGAAATTCTGGTTAGCTGACAATCCCTAGTCATGTTTTAAGACTCTTTATGGGGGTATGTCCATCTCCAGTAGTTAAATAGTTAACTGGTTAACGAATATAACATTTTTACAGCAGAAAAACCTGGTGTAGAGGCATTTATTGAGAAATTTATTGTAGAGGCCCAGCGCAAAAAGGCCACACTTAATAAATGTCCCCCTGTATCTATATATATGTCAGCCAGACCACTGCTTTTAGAGCAGAGTGGTGGTCAATAACCTAGACAATGAGTTGACAACAATGGAAGAGATAGAGAAAAATCAGGAAAAGGAGGCAAGTTTGGTAAAATGAATGTGTTTGCATAAATATTTAACGTAACAAGCTCTAAAAGTTTAACCTTACTAGCTGAGGTATGAATACCCCCTTCAAATTGGTTGAGCATTGACTTACAGGACTCTAATAGGTGGTAATAAAAAACTAGGAGGACAGCTACTTTGCATACCTTTTTTTTTCTACCAAGGAAGGAATTTCCTGGCCTATGAGACTCCCTATGCCGGCTTGGCGGTCTCCACAAGATTTATTACCACCTGAGACCTTTGTTGCTAAGCAACAGCCCCCTGCATAGAAAAAAGTGAGGCTAAAAATATATATTCATTATTCATAATGACTGAATAAACTAATTACAATGGGGATGGGGGGTCCTCTAAAACTTAACAACACAGAAATGCTTTTTTATTTATTTATTTTTTAAATAAGAAAAAGGTAGCACATGCATCTTATGGGCTCATATATCTCAGCACTATGGTATTCGAATATAAAACAGATCAAATTGTATTTGTAGGTTTATTGACCCAGGGATGTATCCTATTTACACACTCCAACTTTTTTTTCTAGTAGACAGCGGTAATTGTCTATTATTCACATGTTGAGGATGCATTCAATTTTGGGATCAATGTTATCAATAGTGTTCTTGTTCACTGCTATTTGATCTGCATTTAGTACAAGCATTGATGGTCCTGAAGCTTAAACCATTGCATGTGCATTAGGCTTACACTTAAATTCTCTGAGCATCAGATGTCTCAGTCCTTGGGTCGGATGTCACCAGATGACCCGGTTTAATCAGTAACTGGAATACGTCAAGTTAGAAAAAAATAACCATTTAGCTGCCTATTATACTGAAGACAACAACAATGTTACACACAGCAGAAATTACACACAGAGATAAGGCGGCCACTGACTATTTGAATAGCTACTTCTGCTCAGTGTTTTCAGAAAAAGGCTTTCACAATCACAGGATGGTTGGACACAGCATTGGCTCCAGTTGTATGGGTTTGGCCCCAGTGTTTTTAGAGGCTGAAGTTGCACAGGAACTTGTCTGTTTGAAGTTAAATAACCCAATAGGTCCAGATAGTGTCCAATCCAGGGTTCTTAAAGAACTCGGATCTGTGATTGCTGCCCCTCTGACAGATCTGTACAACCAATCCCCATTCCTAACAGGAAATGTTCCTGATGATTGGAGAACAGCCAATGTTATACCAATCCACAAGAAGAGGAGTAGAGAAGCAAATACAGGCCAGTGAGCCTGACATCTCATGGATCCAAACCAGCATGGCTTTACTGCAACCCGATTATGTCAGACTAATGTCACTGATTTCTTTGATTATGTCACTTAATCCCTGCATAGTTCAGTGGATTTGTGGTTGGTTGAAGGATAGATATCAGAGGGTTGTTGTTAATGTTGTATATTCTGAGCAGAGACTGGTTACAAGTGGTGTGCCACAAGGGTCTGTTCTGGGTCCTATTTTTGTGTGTGAGAGACATAGGAGAAGGTTTGGTAGGTAAAGTTTGTCTGTTTGCTGACGACACAAAAGTGTGCAATAGGGTTGATATTCCTGGAGGTGTCAGTAATATGGAAAATGATTTAGCTTTGCTAAATAAGTGGTCCAAACATTGGAAAATGTAAAATAATGCACTTGGGGAGGAGGAATCCTCTATCCGTGTATCATATCAGCAGTTCTGTGTTGGCAAAGACTTCGGAAGAGAAGGATTTAGTCACCAGTGCAACCAGGTGGTAGGGAAAGCAAGTCGTATGCTGGGCTGTATATAATGATATGCTCGGCTGTATAGCTAAAGGTATAACCAGTAGGAAGAGGGAGATTGTGATCCCGCTGTATAGAGCTCTAGTGAGACCACATCTGGAATTCTGTGTCCAGTTCTGGAGACCTCACCTAAAAAGGGATATTGATAAAATGCAACGGGTCCAAAGACGAGCTACAAAAATGGTGGAGAGTTTAAGACATAAAACATATCAGGAAATACTTAAAGGGGTTGTCCAGGATATTTTACTAAACTAGCATTGCATTGACCTCTGTGGGTGTTGCATATTCTACATACACTTCTATTTTTTATTTAGAGTGTTTACTGTGTTCTCAGGCTTAGTCACATGACCACTCTGCCTGTGTTTTTTTTACTTCCTGTGATGTCACGTTCCATTTCTGTTTCCTGTTCCTGCCAGTGAGGGAACAGGGAGTCATCAGGTGGGTGGGGTAATGCATCCACATGCATTTAGCCACACCCCTAACATGTAACTAACATCTGAGCCCAGAAGAAACTGCAGCAGTAAGGACAGCTTGACAGACTACAATCTCTGTACAGCACTGCAGCATAGGTTGGAGCTATAAATGGTAAATAAAGGAACTATGGGGGTGATTTATCAAAACTTGTGCAGAGAAACAGGGAAACAGTTGCCCATAGCAACCAGTCAGATTCTAGGTTTTATTTTCTAAGGCCTTTTTAAAAATGAAAGAAGCAATTTGATTGGTTGCTATGGGTAACTGCTCCTCTGCACAGGCCTTGCTAAATCTTCCCCTATATTGTTACTATTGTAGTGTAAATATGTATAGTGTTAGGACAGAGCTGCTGCTGTGTGTAATATGGAGAGGAGAGAGGCTGTCACTATTCCATCTATTTCATGCTGAGGTAACCGAATCCTGCCTCATTGAGACCCCACCCACCAGTAGGATGGCTACTGTAGTGTATATGTAATCCAGGACTACAACTCCTAACATGTACATGTGTGCTGGGGTTTGTAGTCCTGCAACAGATAAAATGTGAAAAAACTAGTTGATTTGATAGCATAAGTAACTGGCAGACTCTGAGCTTGCAGAGCTGTGATGTCACTGCTGACCCCTGTGACCTGGAAGTTATTTATGTAAACAAACAGTCCAAAAAAGTCCAAAAAGCAGCAACAGAGGAGAATGCCCAGGGCCACAGAGGCAAAAAAGGTTAGAGGAAGCCACTAAGGGAAAGGGACAGCTTACAAATTATTCACATTTCCAATAAGAAAAAAATGTTGGACAACCTCTTTAAGGATTTGAATCTGTATAGTCTGGAGGAAAAAAGGGAAAGGGGACATGATTGAAACCTTTAAGTATGTAAAAGGACTAAATAGAATTCAGTAGGGAAGTGTCTTAGTAAAAAATTGAACACAAGAACAAGAGGACACAGTGAGAGGTTGGTTGAGGGAAAGATCAGAAGTAACATGAGAAAATATTACTTTACTGAAAGAGTAGTAGATGCTTGGAACAAACTACTAGCAGATGTGGTTGGTAAATCTACAATATCAGAGATTAAACCTGCCTGGGATAAACATACATCTGTCCTAAGATAAAGAAAAAATGGAAATACTAAAAAGGGCAGGCTAGATGGACCCAACTGTCTTTTTCTGCCAACAATATTCTATGTTTCTATGAAATATAAAAGTTAAACTGATAATTGAAGAACTCTAGGATCTCTTTTCACAAGGGTGGATTCACATGCTGCAGATATATATATATTTTTTTTTTTGCACAACTGTCTATAACTATGCAATTCCTCTGGATGAAGGTACCAAGGTTATATATAAGGGTACGGCAGTAGCTCAAAAAGCACATTTAGCTCCAAAAGCTTCACCAGGGGATCCTCTGATGAAGAATCTGAAATGAAACACATGTTGGAAGCAGGTGGCTGTTGTAGTCTTTTCTTAATTTACCTGGTACTTCATTATTTATTTATTCTTTTTATACATTGATAACTATATTGGTATTTTGGCATTTTTTAATTCCTCTATTTTGTTTTGTACACTGATTAACCCCTTAACGACATCGGGCGTAAACTTACGCCCTCGCGCCCTGGTACTTGGCGCATCAGGGCGTAAATTTACGCCCGATGTTTCCCCGATCGCTGCGTGTTTGCACACAGCGATCGGGGAAGATGGCCTGCTATAAATCATAGCAGGTCATCTTAGCTTCACGGCACGGGGGGTGGTTAACACCCCCCGTGCTTACGATCGCCGCTATAGGCTGATCAATTCAGATCAGCCAATAGTGGCGATCGGAACCTTTCCGGGTCATCGGCGACCCGATGACCCGGAAAAAAATGGCGATTGGTGCTGTCCGAGGACGGCACCGACCGCCATTGCCACGGCGATCGGGCCGGTGGCACGGCGATCAGAGTCCCACAAAATAGTAAATACCTGCCCTGGACCCCTCAGCTAGGTAGCCGAGGGGTCCAGAGCAGGTATTTGTACATTACTCACCTGTCCCGGGCTCCTGATCGGCGTCTTCCGGGTTCGCGGCGTCCTCGTCTTCGTTCGGGTCTTCGGCTTCCTCCGTGACATCACGTTCGGCTTCTCTCGGCTATTTTCGGCTCCAGCGTCGGCCTTTTCCGTATTTTGCGCTCTGCTGCCCTCTAGCGGCTGATATGTGTAATACACTTATCAGCAGCTACAGGGATGTTCAGAATGTAGAAATGTTTTTTTTTTTTTTTCAAATTTTCCGCACCCTATCGCCGCTGAGTGTTGATCAGCATTGCATGAAAGTGCGCTGCTAATCAGCAACTCCTCCTTTTTGGCGTAGGGTGTTTTTTTTCTATATTCTACTGCCACGGTCTGCTGATAAGTGCCGCACATAAGTGCGGCATTTATCAGCAACTCCTTTGTTGGCGTAGTTTTTTTTTTTATACTTACTGTAAAAAAACACGTAAAAAACACTACATTACACCACACTACATTGAATAAAGTTTGACACTACACCACTACATACCCCATATACTAGTCCCCGTATAAAGATGGCCCCCAGGGTGTTTTCGGCGTCAGAGGGATACGTTATTATTGCCTCCGACACCGAAACAGCCAGTGAGGATGAATGGGGGGATCCTTCTTTCCTCCATTCATCCTCATCATCCTCATCATCCAGTGACGTGTCTGGGGGTAGCGTAGCGTACGCTGCCCCCCAGACACGTCTTTTCCACCAGTACCGTCCCAATAAGAGATCACGGTATGGCGTGAAATTCTACAAACTCTGTGAGCGTACCTCAGGGTACTCTTACAGATTTAGGCTGCGTTCACACTACGTATATTTCAGTCTGTATATGTATATTTCAGTAAGTATATTTCAGACAGTATTGCAACCAAAACCAGGAGTGGATTAAAAACACAGAAAGGATCTGTTCACACAATGTTGAAATTGAGTGGATGGCCGCCATATAACAGTAAATAACGGCCATTATTTCAATACAACAGCCATTGTTTTAAAATACCAGCAAATATTTGCCATTAAATGACGGCCATCCACTCAATTTCAACATTGTGTGAACATAGCCTTTCTGTGCATTTAATCCACTCCTGGTTTTGGTTGCAATATGAGGACCACAATACTGACTGAAATATAAGTAGTGTGAACCCAGCTTAGGGTACGTGCACACTGCGGAATGGCGAAGGATAACCCTCCGTGCATTCCGCAGCTGGCACCCGCCGGTGGACTGATGCGGGCGCATGTCTCCACCCGTGTCATAGACTCCATGTTATGCACAGGCGGATTCCATCGTCCGTCCAAAGAATGAATACGTTGGACGGAGAGCGGAATCCGCCCGTGCATAGAATGGAGTCTATGACACGGATGGAGACGTGCACCTGCATCAGTCCGCCGGCGGGTGCCAACTGCGGAATGCACGAAGGGTTATCTGTTGCGATTCCGCAGTGTGCACGTACCCTTAGAGTGTATGTAGGAAGGGACACCCGAATCCAGCCCCAGATGCCCCCAGATGCCCCCCCATCCTCGGAACAAGTAGGAAGATCGTCCGGGAACTGATCTTCCCACTGCTGGATAAAGGTCACCACCACCTGTACGGGGATAACTTTTATACCAGCTCCCCCTCTTCTGGTCCCTCGCTGCCCGAGCTACTGTAGCTTGCGGCACGATCCGAACATATCAGAAGTAGTAATAGAGTCCTAATATTTAGCAGCCATGGAGCGGACCCAGCGCTTCTGGATATGAAGGACCCCGTATCGCATCAGGACAACATTTTCCAGGTGACGTCCCCCACACTGGAAAACAGGAGACCCCAGAAGAAGTGCAGAGTGTGGGGTAACAGGAGGATCAGGAAGGACGCCATTTTCCAGTGTGACACCTGTCCTGATCCCCCCGGCCTCTGCATACTGGATCGCTCCAAGGCGCACCACACGTCATCGGAGTTCTACATTATCTAAATTCTGTCCCTTATTTCTATTTCAGGGGTCACGTTGATCCAGGGATTATTCTGATCGCCATTATGGAGTCGGAAGGAATTTTCCCCTGTGATGAGGCTACTGTCGTCTGCCTCACGAGGGTTTTTTGCCTTCCTCTGGATCAACACAGGTTGAATTTGATGGACACCTGTCATTTTCAACCTTATAAACTAATAATTGCCCTAATACCCCCAAATAAATTAGAATTGTCCCTTTTCCCCAGCTAAGTAGGTATGGCCGCCATTCCCATTAGAGGATGCCATGATGCAATTACAAAGCCTCTGTGCGGCCAGGACAGTAGAAACCCCCCACAAGTGACCCCATTCTGGAAACTACACCCCATAAGGAATCTAACAAGGGGGGCAGCGGGGATATGGCCCCCTGGTGACGGCCACATTTGGGACGTGAAAATGAAAAAAATGGTATTTTTTATTTTCTCGGCACATGTTCTACGTAAGTGCCCGTCACCAGTGGGGTCCATATGCTCACTGCACCCCTTGTTAGATTCCTTATGGGGTGTAGTTTCCAGAATGTGGTCACTTGTCGGGGGTTTCTACTGACCTGGCAGCACAGGAGCTTTGTAATTGCGACATGGCCTCCATCCTCCATTCCAGCCTCTAAATGGCGCTCTGTCCCTTTGGTGGCTTGCCCTGTGCCCATATAGCACATTATGCCCACATGTGGGGTATTTACGTACTCAGGGGAAACTACCCTACACGTTTTGTGTTCATTTTCTTTTTTAACCCCTTGTGGAAATGGAAAAAAATCAAGGCTAGACCAACATTTAGTGTAATTTTTGTAAAATTTTTACTCTAAATCATTAATCTTGTCATGATTTTTTCATTTTCACAAGGGGTTAAAAGATAAAAAAAAAAACATTTAATGTGTAGCGCAATTTCCACTGAGCACGGAAATACCCCACATATGGACATGAAGCGCCATGCGGGTGCAGGGTAAGCCTCCAAAGAGAAGGAGCGCCATTTCGTTTTTGAAGGCTGGATTTGGATGGAATGGATTTCGAGGGGCCATGTTGCATTCAAAAGGCCTCTGTGTTGGAAACCCCCCACAAGTGACCCCATTATGGAAACTGCACCCCTCAAGGAATGTAACAAGGGGTGTAGTGAGCATATGGACCCCACTGGTGACGGACACAAATGTGGAACAATGTGGCGTGAAAATGAAATATTAAATTTTTTACACTATAATGTTGGTTTAGCCTTGAATTTATCATTTTCACAAGGGGTTAAAAGAGGAAAAAAAAACAAAATGTGTAGAGCAATTTCCCCCGAGTCCGTAAATACCCCACATGTGGACATAAAGCGCCATGTGGGCGCAGGGCAAGCCTCCAAAGGGAAGGAGCGCCATTTGGATTTTGGAGGTTGGATTTGGCTAGAATGGATGATGAACGCCATGTCGCATTTACAGAGCCCTCGTGCTGCCAAAACACTGGAAACCCCCCACAAGTGACCCCATTCTGGAAACTGCACCCCTCAGGGAATCTAACAAGGGGTGCAGTGAGGATATGGACCCCTTGATGACGGGCACATTTGTGCCATGAAAGTGAAAAAATGAAATTTTTCCCTTTCACGTCACATTGTTCCACATTTGTGCCCGTCACCAGTGGGGTCCATATGCTCACTGAACCCCTTGTTAGATTCCTTGAGGGGTGTAGTTTCCAGAATGGAGTCACTTGTGGGGGGTTTCCAGTGTCTTGGCAGCACGAGGGCTCTGTAAATGCGACATGGCCCTTGAAATCCTTTTCAGTGAAATTCAGCTTCCAAAAGCCAATTGGCGCTCCTTCCCTTTGGAGGCTCGTCCTGCGCCCCCTTGGCACTTTATCGCCACATGTGGGGTATTTCCGTACTCGGGAGAAACTGCGCTACACATTTTTTGTCTTTTTTTCCCTCTTATCCCTTTAAGAAAATGAAAAATTGAAGGCTAGAACAACATTTTAGTGTAAAAAAAAAACATTTTTCTTTTTTCAAGCCATATTGTTCTGAAAATCTGTGAAGCACCTGTGGGGTCCAGATGCTCACCGCACCCCTTGTTACATTCCTTGAGGGTTGTAGTTTTCTAAATGGTGTCCCTTTAGGGGTGTTTTTTAGGTTTTGGCACCCCAGAGCCTCTGCCAACCTGAAGTGGTACAGTCAAAAATGACCAAATATAACGGAGGCGTTGAAATTCACTAGGCGCTCCCTTATATCTGAGGCTTGTGGTTGCGTCAAATAGCGCAATAGGGCCACATATGGGGTATTTCTATAAACTGCAGAAACGGGGCAATCAATATTGGGGTGCATTTCTCTGGTAATAGGTTTATAATTATGAAAAATATTGGATTACAATAAAATCTCTGCACAGAAAATTAAAATTTTCAAATTTCTTACACACTTGGCTTTTATTTCTGTGACTCCCCTAAAGGGTTAAAACACTTTCTGGATATGCTTTTGCAGAGTGTGGGGGGTGCAGTTTCTGAAATGGGGTGCTTTGTGGGGCTTTCTAACATACAGGCCCCTCAAATACACTTTAAACCTGAACAGGTCCCTAAAAATATCTGATTTTGAAATTTTACTGAAAATTTGGAAATTTGCTGCTAATGTTTTAAGCTCCCTATTGTCTAAAAAAAATGAAAGATAGTTTAATAAATGCCGCCAACATAAAGTAGACATGTTGCTAATGCTATTTAATATATAATTTATGTGGTATAACCACTTTCTGTATACGCAAAAAAGTTTCAAAGTTGGAAAAATGCATTTTTTCACATTTTTTCACATTATTTGGGTTTTTTTCATAACGATTTGTTATGAGTATCGACTCCAATTTACCAGAAATGTAAAGTACAATATGTCACGAGAAAACAATCTCAGAATCAGCCGGATAGGTAAAAGCATCACGAAGTTATTAATGAATAAAATGACACTGGTCATATTCATAAAATTTGTCTCTGTCATTAAGGCCATTTCAGGCTCTGTCCTTAAGGGGTTAAAGCTGCAATATGAGCTTTGCCGCTGGTGTAGGTGGTCTTTCTTTCCCATGTACATGTGATATACGCTCTATTTTCCTCAGGCCCCAGTATCCCTACCTTCTTTCTTTTTCCTTCCCATTTATGTATCTTTAGCAAAGTTGGTTTTATTACGCACACAGAGGGTGCTACCTCTAAAAGGGATTGTTTGGATATGTAAAAAACATTGCAGTAATATAAGGCTTTTTTGTAAGTATGTCACAGCCATATTCTGTATGTAACATGGAAGATAAACAGTTCAATTGCACTAAACTTACAGTAGTAGGGAGAATAATGCTATAAGTTCAGTTCAGTTAAACTACTGACAGTGAAGGGGAGGGGCTGATATCAGATGTAGAATAGGGAAAAATTAAATATTGGTGCAATATGCCCTAAAACACAGTTGTCAAATTTGAGGTTTTTCAGCTGTTGCAAAACTTCAATTCTCATCAAGCCTGGACACAGCCAAAGCTTTAGCCTTGGCTGTCCAGGCATGATGGGAATTGTAGTCACGCAACAACTGGAGAACCGCGAGTTTGGTATCCCTACCCTTAAAGATCCTTACTTTATTGCAAAGATTTCCAATGAGATTATTAACAGCTAAACTGTTTTGCTTTCTGCAAGAGAACAAATTTATATATCTATATCTCTATTTCATTGGCTTAATACTCATCTAAGTCCTGTGATTGAAGAATATAAAATTTTATATCGAGATCATCAGGAGCATTGGCTGGATTAGGACATATCCTATTTAGTTAATACAGAGGGTCCCCATGCATTAGCCTCATCTATAAAACGAGTGGAGATTGGCTAAAAGGAGCATCTCTTGCTTTGACTACTGTCCATCATTATACAGACAGTCATTGATTGGAATGGCCTCAACTTGTCCCAGGGCGCTTCATAAATAGTCGTAATAGAAGTAGGATTTTTCCTTCACATTGCAACAATGAAACTTGCAATAATAAAATAATTGGTAATTCAGTTGTCTGTTTATTAGTACATGAAGAGTCACAGAAGTATAGAACAATATAAAATTATATTAGATGATAGATAGATAGATAGATAGATAGATAGATAGATAGATAGATAAGATGGAAAATGGATGCTTAATTTTCCCTAGAAAGGCTCTTTAGGGAAATTGAACACTTGCTGCAAAGTTCATTTATAAATTAATGCACATTATTGGGGGTTTCAGGAAGTGTTAGCAGCTTTTTAATAGGGAAAGTAACTAAAACTACAATCCATATAATTTCCAATATAATTGCAAACTTCAATCATAAAAAATACTCTGCTCTACTCTGTCATCCACTATGAGGTAATAAGTATTATGGGGCATTGTTAGATAATAGAAGAAGTGCCCAGATTTAGTATTAACAACCCAAATAGAAGTACCATGTAAAGCATGGTTTTCTTTTCTAGAGACTAGCAGACATCCAATAAAATCAATGGAAGGCCATTGATTGCAGATGGTACAGTACCATGTAATGCGCTGTTTCCAGTTAGACAGCTGTTCCTCTAGCATTAGCAGTGGATCCTTGGGGACCAATTGCACCTTACATGATCAATCTTACTCCGGATTGGGAATACAGCATTCTCCAAAGGCTTCTACTGAATTATCATTACATTCCTATTACTAAAAAAAGCACATTTTCTAAAACAAAACAACATTAAAATATTACCTAAAAGGGGCCTGTTCCATGGTATCATCTTCCCTGACATGTCTGCTGTAAAAAAAAACTAAAAAAAAAACTTGCATTTTCATAATAAACCAATGGAGGAACATTTTTACCTGCAGTGTGAACGCTGCCTTGTGCTGTCCCTCTGTTTCCCTCCTGGAACTGTATGACTAAATAAACAGTTACAATCCCCTTTGTCAAAAGGGCATTTTCTATATTGTCTAATACTGTCCAATGACTAACACAGATTCCTAGGTAAAGATACTTCTATCCCTATCCTCCTTTTAGATGGACTTATTTTAGATAACAACTGGAGAGAGGTAAAGCTGCGTGAACTTTGGAAAAGTTTTGGTTTGTCTGGTTCATGAAATTTTTGGTCGAAGTTCAGTTCAGTTCTAAACTAACTGGGTTTTTCAAAAAGACCCTCATGTTTAAAGGGGTAGTTCACAAAAAAAGTTCTTAAAAATCAACTGCTACCATAAAGTGCCAGAAATTTGTAAATTAGTTCTATTATAAAATCTCAAGTCTTCCAGTACTTATCAGCTGCTGTATGTTCTGCAGGAAGTGGTGTATTCTCTTCAGTCTTACACAGTGCCCTCTGCTGTCACTTCTGTCCATGTCAGGAACTGTCCAGAGAAGTAGCAAATCCCCAAAGAAAACCTCTCATGCTCCCCAGACTGGAAAGAATACATCACCTCCTGCAGGATATACAGCAGCTGACAATTACTGAAAGACTTCTTTTTTAATAGAAGTAACTTTCTGGCACCAGTCGATTTGAAAGAAAAATGTTTTGGTGAACTAGCCCTTTAACAGTGTTTTACACTCCAAATAGCCTGCAACACATCTGATGCACTGGTGATGAGACAATGAGATAAGAATCAGCTGCCTGTTGGTAGGTAATAGTCACTTACAGCAGTCCAGCTGCACTGCACTCTCTGATGCTGTACACACTGGGGGATTACAGGCTGAAAATAACCACTGCCAAGACCACTGCCAACTTATATATAACCTGTGACATCACCCCTATGTGCCTCCTGATTGGCTTTGTGGCATTCCTGTCGGAGCCAGGCATTGTGGTCACGTGATCTCTCATTCATCTTCCTCTTCATGTGATCTCCATTCATTTTCAGTTTCTTGCTTTGTTAGGGCATGTGTACACTAGGCAATTTGCATGGACTCCGCTTGAAGTTCCTCCTGTCCCATTGCCTCAATGATATTCTGAAGCTCAACCCATTGTCCGCCCAAAAATTGCATGCCAATTTTTTTAGGCAGATGGCGGATTGAGCTTCAGAATATCTTTGAGTCAATGGGACCAACGAGACTTCAAGCGGAGGCCGGAGTGTGGGCTACACTTAAAAAATTTCTGGGCAAATTCCATAGTGTGCACATACCCTAACTTAGCTGGAGTAATTTTGCCTTAGTTCGCTGCAGCAACCTGGCACAAGTCCCACTTCAGCTTGAATCTGAGTTCGACCGTAAAGTTCAGGTAGAACTGCGATTTGGGCCTCCCAGTTCACTTATCTCAAGTGAAAAGGTGTCAACCTCACACACATTTACATCACCTAGATTTGCAAATCCTTTTCCATTTAGGGATTTGAAGTCAATCTCACCCAATCAGTCCCTGATTTTCCCACTCTGTATCCAGCTCTACATTGCATTAGAGCAATATGCAGGGATTCAGGAGTATGGGCTTTTACAAACAACCTGAAATCATTTACCATAATACATGGACCGATAGTCGTTACGATCACAAATGATCATTTGTATGCTTTAGTATATAAATGATCGTTCAACGAACAAACAAAAGAATTAGCGAACAATCATTTTATGATCAGCTCAAAACATTCAATCAAGGACATATGGGCGACTTTTTGTTAGCCGTTTTACCGTTGCCTGTTATGAATAGAGCCCGGGATCGGCACGTGACCCACGGCTCTATTCATTCCTATGAAGCGTCGGAAAGAGTTGAGTACAGCGCTCTTCCAGCATCCTTGGCTCTTTCTGTCGCTCCATAGGATTGAATAGAGCCTCGGGTGACGTGGGTCCGATATCCAGATTGCTGGGGGGTTCAGGGGTTAGACCCATAGAGGTGGCGTAGGTTTTAGTATAATTTTCTTCATGGAAAAATCATATATGCGGCACAGGCAGAGGCCGCACCCCCTTTGCTTGCAGCCGCACCCCCCATAACGCCCCATCTCTGCCCCACTGGGGAAGGTGGGGCAAATGCGAAAAAAAATATTCACAAAGATACCATTTGCGAATATTTTTACGCCGATTTGCCCCATCTGCACCTAAAAAAGGCATTTACGCATACATGTCCCCCATAGTGATCTCCAACTTTTCCCCTATTCTATGGATAGGGGAAAAGTCCATTTTCCCCGCAAATACCCCTTTCAGTTGGAAAAATACAACAACTTTTTGCATGATAATCTTTCTGTGTAATAGGGCCTTAGGACCATGAATGATTTCTGTCTTTAACATAACCAGACTAGTGTCATATAAACAGGGCAACGAAAAGATTATTCAGCAATCTGCTAGCAAAGACAATTCTTCTTCAGCACTAAACACTGTGCTATCTGCAGACAATGTTTAATCAGGTAAGATGTGGAGCTAAAATTGGCACCAGGAATATGCACAGTGCACATTCTGCAGTTCATTATTAAAAACCTGTCAAGTCAGACATTCTCTTCCCCTTTCACTACTAATCCCGAACATGATTCTCCATCATTTATCTTACCTCTGCCGGAAAATGAATGACATTCTGTACAACCTCAGTATTACAGAGAGAAAACTGAGACTGACAAGCCTTCAGACTGACCCAATGCATCATTACACTGCTCTGTTTCTATCACTGTGTATGTATGTTAGCTGGAGAATATTAGTCAGCCTGGAATAGTGGATACAAGATAGAAAGGATTTTAAGAAACACTCCATGCAAAACCATAAGGATGTGTTACAGTACAGTATAAGGACTCGTTCACACTAAGAAAAATCGGCGTAATTCTGTGGCGGAGCTCTCAGCCTTGAAATCCCGTCTGCCTCAGTGTCAAAGAGTGTCTCTATGGGTGGGCTTGCGCGCCCCTGCTTCCTCTGCCTCCTCCGCTCTTCGCTCAAAGAATTGACATGTCGGAGAGCCGCAGAGAGTGGAGGCGCATGAGTCCACCCATAGAGACACTCTTTGACACTGAAACAGGTGGTGGAGAGCTCGGCCGTGGAATTCCGATGATCTTACTCAATCCAGGGCCACAAAAACATTCTTAAAGGGAACCTGTCACCCCCCGTGCCGGGGTGACAGGCTCCCGACCACTTGCTACAGCCCCCTATACTCACCTGATCCCGCCGGGTCCCGCTTCTGGATCCGGTCGGGTCACGGAGATCTCAGCCGCTGCAGCCCGGCGCACGCGCTGAGAGATGAGTCCAACGCTCATAGAGAATGACGGAGAGTCCAGCGCTCAGCGCGCGCGAGCCGGGCTGCAGCGGCTGATATCTCCGTGACCCGACCGGATCCAGAAGCGGGACCCGGCAGGATCAGGTGAGTATAGGGGGCTGTAGCGGGGGTCGGGAGCCTGTCACCCTGGCACGGGGGTGACAGGTTCCCTTTAAATTAATAATTGGGATAGCTCACACCAATATCAAAATGTACAATAGGGTGCAGCTAAGTGTCCATATTACCAATTGTCACAAAACAGAGAAAGAAAGCTGGACACTATATTTAAAGTGCACACCATTAAAATGAAATGTAAAAAAAATCGATTTTTATTAAGACATGATCCAAATAACAAGAAACACCAAAACAGACATGAATAAAAACAAGTAAAACATAGGTGTATGGTAACCTAAGTGAAAGGATATGGTAATCCTTCACTTCACCAGGACATTAAACAATAATCTTACTTCACATGATCCAATGCATGTAAAAAAATGATTGGCGTGGGATGTAATAACAATCTACCTCCAGAAAATAATTAAATACACCGAATTAAAGCAAAATAATCATAGTCAATAAATAGACACTTATACAAATAAAGTGCTAATAGTGCTTGTAAAGCTTTACAAATACTAGAGAAAACCCTGTAAACACCAAAATATTGCACAGAAGGAGAAAAAAATGCCAAACCATTTGCATAGAAAAAAGTATATAGTCACCCTACGGTCATGGGAGCTAATAGCCTGGTGTGGACCCAATGCGTGTCATCACACACAATGACTTTGTGGGGGTCCACAAAAACATGGCTACTTTGTTCCAGAGGCAGCACCACTCTAGTCTCCAGTTCAAATGTGGTTTTCAATTAAACTCCATTCACTTCAATGGAACTGAGTTACAAAATCTGTACCCAAACTGGAGACAAGACAGGGGCTATCTCTAAGAAGACAGTGGCCATGTTTTTGTAGCGCTCGATAACCCCTTTAACTGCAACAGGAGAGCAACTCCATATGGCTGTAGAATGGTATGTCCTAAGCTGCTATAGGCTTCCTTCCATAGTGTTATCTCCTTGCCAGATGCAGTAAGTGAGGTACACACACCCAGCCGTCCATATGATGTAAAAGTATAAGTGTGATTCATTTGATTTAAATGGTGACATCATGTGTTGTGACCTTTTGATCATAGCTAGTAGTAAGTTTTCCATGAAATGAAGTAGAAACAGTAGATGCTCTGTCAGATAAGTCGAGACAGACTAGCCTTAACTACCCATAAGCATCAATGAGTCTTGGGCATCCATGAACTTCCAGTTCACCTACAGTATAGTAGTTCTTTGGATACTGTGACCATAAAAGTCAGTGCTGTTCTACTGCACCTCCACATGCCCCCAATTTCACTACAGTAACATAGAGAGGCATATTGCAGGGGCATACTACCCAAGGAACATTGTTTTTTAAAAGTAATATTTTGGAGGTCCCATAAGGTAACACACAGTGCCTCCATACACATGGCTTTCTGGCCTGTGTGACACCTTACAGTAATATTACTATTAAATACCTGTTATTATTACCTTCATGAAGATTTAATGCACTAAGTATATCATCATTATAATAATAACAGTCAAGAAATGATCTGAATAAAGACAAAAACGCTAAAGTTCAGCTCGGATTTATTTCCTTGGGGTTTTAATCACATATTGAGGAGAATTATACAGCTGTTGTAGCATGTCTGCCTTTAATTCAGGTCATGGTTATATTTGCAGAGTCTTAAAGACAAGAGTTATTAGTGAAGATTACTACAATGTTTGGTCTCCAGATGGTGAAGTATCCAGAGCTCCGTGTTGATAAGTATTGTTACATGAAGAGATGACATATACATTATTGATGGCTGGCATAGTTTCTGTTATTCCCTATAGTTCTATATAAAGTATTTCTTCCATAAGCTTCAGTATTCAGAGTCTCATACAACATAACACATTTCTCAGGTAACTACAGTCCAGTTAGCTTGATGTATCTTTCTTGCAGTCAGAGCATCTTTTCCTGATGCAGAGCAGGAAATCTGACTTATACATTGAATTCAAGGGAAAAAATAAAATAAATTTTATATATATATATATATATATATATATATATATATATATATATATATATTATAGTAAACTTCTAAAGTACTGACTGCAAAAAAGCAAAACAGTACCACCCCCTGTCCTCAGGTTGTGTGTGGTATTGCAATTCAGCTCCATTAACTTGAACTTAGCAGCAAAACCACACCCAAACTGAGGACAAGAGTGGTGCATGTCTCAGATGTAAGCATTGCAAAACAGCATCAGCCTTCTTCTGGAACAAAGCAGCTATGGTTCCCTTTCTGCATAACCCCTTTAAATTTTACACGGCCATATATGTGAAAAGTAGAAAGCCTTTTACACTGCTCTCAATCCCTGTTCTCTATGAATATTGTAGAAGAATATTTCATTTATTATTTGGAAAGCAGTGTTGTCTGCTGAGGTTCCCTATGGGTAACTTAATTGGTTGGGGGCCCACTCAGACTTGCTCGCCCCCCCCCCCTAGACTGAACCCCTAGCTACGCCCCTGGATGTAGGGGAATAGTTTGGAGGGGTTGATATGAGGCAAGTGAGGATTTATCTGTGCCAAAGTATTAAGATACAGGCCAACAGAAGTAAATTGAATCATTGGGCTCCTAAGTTTTTCCTAGGTACTATAGAAGATATAGTGGGTAAATGTAACCACACTTGGCCTCCTTAGCCTCTATTTGTTCCCTTACTGTGAATAATATACTGCCTTCTTTATCCCACCTCTGTAGCTTTTAAAGTGCTACCTCATGGCCTATATTGATGCATGGTCACATATTGATCTGAAAAGCCTCAAGAGACCCAGAAAGAACCTACTTACAGGAACACTTTTTCTCCTTCTGTGATATAATTGTCCTGTGTTTCATTGAGGTTTTTCTATTTGCTTCATCTAGATCAATAGATATATTTAGATATATACAAGTCAATTGAGTTAACATAAGGATTTATTTTCTCAACTGTGCTTCATAGACTAGAACTAGAATTAGCCTGGAGTAAATCAAGTGTGTGTCTACTGACCTTATATTTAGGTGAAGAATCAGAGTAAACATAAATAACCTACAGTCACAATATTGGGGTGTCTAACCCCTTGAATCCCTATAGTTCTGTTTCTGTGATTGTAAATGGAGCCTTGCCTCAAGCTCTTAAAGCTGGTGAGGAAATGCGATGATATCCGAGCATCTGCTGAAATGATGGTGAGGAGCGTCAGGGATATGATGAATGCAGACAGATGGAGAACAATGTTAACAATTGTTTTATCACCTTCTTCTCAGTCTTAAAATAGACCTTATCTGTGAAGAACAGAATTAAATTCTCACCACAGACATGGATGTAGTGCAGAGAGCCACGTGCCTGAGACACGTACCACAGTCCACATCCTAAGCAGTCTGCTGCATCATCCGTCATATCCATATTTGCACACTTAGAAAACACTGACTTTTATTGAGTCATTAATCCAATGTAAAGTAATCAGTGTATTCCTAGGGGGATAATGTATCCATTTAATGGGAACTGCTCTTGTGAGAAAATGATTGACCTGATTATGTATGGAAATTATTCTGGTGATCGGGAAAGCAATGGTCTAATCGCTTACGCCTAATAATGTATGCAGCTTTCCTATTGTACATTAGGGGGTGATTAGAAGGACTTTACTAAGGATGGTTAGACACCATGTAAAATATAGTAAAAATTAGTAGAGGAAGCTTGACCTGAATGAAGGTTTTATTTTTATGCACAGTTATATGGTCTTTGTAATGGCTTGTGTTCATTTATGCGTAGAACAACGTGTCCAGAATTAGTGGTGAGATGAATCTTCATCTCAAAAACATCTCCAGAATCCGCCCTTTTCTCACCACTGACACCGCTCAGACTCTGGCTGTCGCCCTGATCCATTCCTGTCTTGACTACTGTAACTCCCTACTAATTGGTCTTCCTCTCTCTAAGCTCTCCCCTCTCCAGCCTATCCTTAACGCAGCAGCCAGGCTCATCTTCCTCTCCAGCCGCTATACCGATGTCTCCCCTCTGTGCCAGTCACTGCACTGGTTACCCATTAAATCCAGAATCCACTTCAAGCTCCTCACCCTCACCCCATAAAGCTCTCCACAACTCTGTTCCTCCATACATCTCCTCCCTCATCTCCACCTATCATCCTTCCCGTGCTCTACGCTCTGCAAATGATCTAACCTTAACATCTTCCATTATCAGAACCTCTCATTCCTACCACCAAGACTTCTCTTGTGCTGCACCAGTTCTCTGGAATGCCCTACCTTAAGACATCAGACTCATACTCAATATTCACAGTTTCAAGCGTGCCCTGAAGACTCATCTCTTCAGGCTCGCTTATAACGTTCCCTAAACTTGTTTCCCCCTTCTGTTTCCCTCGCTCTATCTCTGACGGTTCCTGCACTCTATGGGGGACATTTATTAAGTCCGACGTTTTTTACGCCAGACTTAAAAATGTCCCCGCATCTCCGGCGCTACGAGGATTTATGTAGAGGCGGACTGCCTCTACATAAATCCTGTGCGCTCCGGTGCGCACAGCCAAAAACCTACGCCAGCTGAGGGCTGGAGTAGGTTTTCGGCGTATCTTTAAGAGAAAAAAATGCTGAATCGCGCAGACTATGAGTCCGCTCCCCCGTTCCGCCCCCAACACACCCCTCCCCGCCCCCCTGGCGTACCCGCCGGAAAGAGCCGATTTGCGAATATTTTATTTGCAAAACGGACGATATGTGGATAAAATAATCGTAAATCGGCTCTTTCCGCCGAAAAAAAAAGATACGCCACATGATACATGTCCCCCTATATGTTTACTTGCAATCAGACATTGACGTTGTTACTGGCTCATCCTGTATTTCCAACTATGTACAATGGCTGGACCATGGACAAATGAAGCACTTATGCCTGGTGTCAGCCAAGTCTGTAAGCTCCAACGAGCAGGTCTCGTTTATACTTTGTATTTTTATGTTGTTTTTATTTATTATAATTATTTAACTGTGTATTATGTATCTCTGTACTGTATGCATAGAAAAAAAGCGCTGCGGAGTCTGTTGTCGCTATACAAATAAAATTATTATTATTATCTTAGGTGAGATTTCCTAAAGTGGTTATCTAACAATGAAACCTATTTTCATCTGTCTTATAACTGAACATAGATTGGTAAATAAAGGTATATTATTACCTTTCTGTGGTTTTCATGTTTTTTTTGTTTTTTGTTTTTTTTTGCTGTCTGCTCTGTTTTCTTTAAAAGCGTAACTTACTGTTTATTGTACATATTGTAATGGACAGCCTGCCCCTACTGGGAATTCAGACAATGCTACTTCCCTTCCACTGTGTAGGAGGCTCCTTTGGGTATATTCAACAAGGTTATAGTCAAGAAGGTATAGTGCGAGGGAGATGGGGCTGAATTCACAGCTAGAGTGTACGAGAAGAACAGGAAATCTGTTACAATATGTACATTAGACAGGAAGCTGGGCTAATAAGGGCAGCAGAGCTGATAGCTTGCATCGGAAGTAGAAGGAAAGCATGAAAGATCCCAGAAAGGTGGTAAAATAACCCGACAGATATATGACAATTTATTAAATAGATTTTATAATTGGAAAACCCTTTTAAGTTATTCTTTATATTACAAGGGTATTTTTAAACATTACTCCATAAAACTTACCAACATTTTTTCCCAAATCACAGGACATTTTATGATCCTCCCATTCCAATAAGGAATGTTCCAAAATATCTGGACAGTCAGGACTGTGGGCAGCTACTTACCATAGGCTTAGATCTGCTTACTATGGAAATCGTATAAGGCTTTAAGTAGCAAACCTGAGTGCTACTTTACTACTACTTAATTTTCACTACAATAAATCTCCTTGGTAGTTTGTTGAGTTTTAGGAGTTTGTCTCAGAAACTGTTCTGAATTCATTGTAGATGCGGGGGGTCTAAAATGTGGATCTTTAGGCTATGCTCCCACATTGGATACAATAAGCAGAAAAAATGGGCTTAGTTCATGAAAATACAAATAATTTTTATTATATATATTAGGTACCAATACATAAAAAAGCTTTTTCCAATACTAAATGAAGTTAAAAAGTATGACCACAATAAAATTAAGTATAAAACAGGTGTCTGTAATGAAATATATTAACCACCACGGTTTTTCTATATAGGAATATGTACATATAAGGTGCTTTAAGTCTCGCAATGCTCTAATACTGCCTCCGTTCCAATAAACACATAGGCTGCAAAGACCAAATGGCCATTATAACTTTTTAGAACATATTGCACCTACCCATAATGTCAGACACCGCACAAGCCGTTCCATGCTCCCACATTGTATTTTTCTCTGCTACATGAATGTCTTTTAGGGGGGGCTGACATTTTGAGGCCACTATTTTATGATGACAGTTGTTATTTGTAAAAGCATAAGCATCATTATGAAATAACAGCCCTTGTTTGGCCTCAGAATGACAACCATCCTAAAAGACAGCCGTCAAATGAGCAAAAAAGGATGGTGTGGGAACATAGCCTTTCTCTACTAAAGGGGTAATCATCATGTTTAGATTGAACTGATCTTGTTTTTTAGTATATATGGAGTAGAGATGAGCGAGCTGAGCAGCTACTGAACTGAACTTTTTGCAAGGTTTGGACAGGTTCTGGAATTGCGGACGCACATCGCAAGAAACAAAAAAAATAAGTTATTCTCACTTATCAGTGCTCCACTGGTGTCTTCTTCTGGCTCTCCAGCCCATCCCATAGTTTTCTCCAGTGATGGCCCTCTCAGCCAATCACAGGCTGACTGGGACAGGACAGCACTTTGGCCTGCGTTTAGCTGAGCGGCTTGGCTAGAGACATAAGTGACAGCCCGCTCAGCCAATCACAGGCCCAACCCAGTCTGCTTGTGATTGGCTGAGCTGGCCCTCACCGGAGAAGACAATGGGACGGGAACAGAGATGAAGGATCTGGGAGCACAGACATTTAAGAATGAGCGATAACCATCCTTTACATTAAAGTTAGCCGAACCTGCCAAGTCCAACTTTTAACAAGTTCGCTCATCTCTAAGATGGAGCAAAGACAAAACCATATCTTCATATTTGTGTTGAATCAGTAAGGGTATATTTAATGAGGATTCTATGTGTAAATCCACTTAATATTTGCATTCCACTGATTTTACTAGGAATTTACACCATAGATCATAAGGCACAGAACTCTTCTCACACACATTTGAAATGCTTTGCTGAAAGCAAAATGTCACCCCTTGATGCCATAAACATATTAGCAACACCAAATGAGGCCAATCCACACGTAAATCTGAGAACTTGATACAGAAATCCAAAGGTGTACCTCAACAGCCTCAGCAACATGGCCAATGTTTTTGTTCATTTATAATGGACACATTCTATTCTGAAAAGTTTTAATATGACTTAGTCTAACAAGTTTTTATTTTGACAGAATATGTAAATGCAGATATGTTCCACTATTTTTCTTAACCCACAGTCTTTCAGTCTTCAGAATAGAAGTATGATAGAACATACATATAATTAACTAAGTATTAAAAAGCAAATAGCAGATTAAGATGTAAATAAATGCTTTCCCCTAGAGTTCAGCATCTAGCCATCGACACCACTAAATCAACTGACAGCCTTGCGAACAGTAATATCATTTTATACCAGACAACTTAATTAGAAAAAGCATATGATGTTAAAAGGGCAAATTCACTATTAAATATGAGGTATCTTTTTCTGGGGTAAGTCAAAATTACCCATTACTTATTCTGTCTCCATGAGTGATAGAGGGCTCGGAAAGAGAGCACAGTAATCTGGAGCAACTCAAGCAAGCTAATGACCTGGATAAAGTGGCTATTATCTTCTAATACTGCTCTGGCTTCATAGAAGGTGTCATAAGACTACTCTTTCTGCATATAGTTTTTACATCATTCACACTCATAAAAATATTAACTTTATCAAAGTTGAATCAAATAAAGCAATGGCAACTTTTTATTATTCCGAGTAAGTGATCTATTGATATTGGACTACCATACTAATCTATAACTCCCTCTTACAATTTAAGATTGTAAATCCTAATCTGGTATATGTAATCTATAGTACTGTTCAATATGCAGACGCAGGCCATTATGAGCACTGATCTACCAGATAGGCACTCTTTTAATAAGCCTTTTACTTGGTTTAATGATTCTGCAGACAGGGCTGTACTAATGATCTCCCCTTCAATTACATAATTTAAGCCCCCCATCCCCTGTTTACACAGGGATATGTACAGGCAACAAACAATGATTTTTAGGGCCACACAAACCCAGCAACCAATTTGACCATGCGACCAATAGTTGTCTTGTGTTGCGTGAATGGCCCATAGTCATTCTATTTTAGTCAGTTTCTTGATGGGACTTTTCAACCTGCTTGACTTCTTTCTGTAATCATAGTTTTATTAAATGATAGACTTGACAAACATAATAATTTAGGGGCAGACTAAAGCTGACAATACATTTAGGATAGCTGTCAGCTAAACACACAGCCAACTGGTTTTTGAAAAATATTCATCACTTTTCTTCTTTTTTTTTTTTTTTTTTTTTTAGTTTCTCAAAATAAAGTAGTACCTCTTTTACCCAAGACAACATCTTTAAAGGGGTTGGTCACTTTTTAAACATATTAACCCATTCACAGTTATTCAAAAAGGGGTTAATACTTAGCCCTATGGTGCCTTTAGAAATTCCTCCGATCTTCCCCTTCAGGCATGGTGCTCCAGCCCTATAATACAATGTGGGCATCCCCGCTTTGCTCCTCCTCCATCCCCCGGAAGTCAGTTCATGGAGATCCATGTGATCCATCAGCCCGTCCACTGCCTCCCAGCATCCACTGCGCGCACGGCATTCGGCGCCTGCGCAGTGGTCTCCCGTCCCCCTGTGTTCAAGTATCCTTTTATGTCTATTACAAAGCACAACAGAACGGGAGAGCACTGCGCAGGCGCTGGATGCAGAGTGCACAGTGCTCTCTCCCCCTGCCTCTCACCCATTGTGTTGCGGTATTTAGTATATGTGCCATTATTGTTTGACACAGGGGAACGGGAGAGCACTGTGCAGGCCCCGAATGCCGATCGCACAGTGCCCTCTCCACCTGGTCTCCCTCGCTCTCATCACTTCCCTAATCACCACTCTACTGCAGCCCCCGACAACGAGCACCTCCACGGCGCCACAGTCCGTCCCCTGCACATCCGGGAGAGCACTGTGCAGGCGCCGATCACACAGTGCTCTCTCCTCCTGGCCCCCCGCACTCTTATCACTATCCGAATTGCTGCTCTGCTGCCGTCACCCCCAGCCCCGAGCACCACCGCGTCCCAGGCTGCCCCTTTCCGTCCCGCTCAGTCCAGGACTGAGACGCCATGGAGGGGTTGTGGCTGGGGGTGATAGCAGCAGAGCGGCAATTAGGATAGTGATAAGAGCACGGGGGGGGGGGGGCCAGGAGGAGAGAGCACTGTGCGATCGGCACCTGCACAATGCTCCCTGGACGTGCAGGGGGCGGACTGGGGCGCTGTGGAGGTGCACGGGGCTGGGGGTGACAGCAGCAGAGCATAGATTTTCTTTTAAATCAACTGGTGTCAGAAAGTGCCAGAAATTTGTAATTTACTCCTATTAAAAATCTCCAGTCTTCCTGTACATATCAGCTACTGTATGTCCTGCAGGAAGTGGTATATTCTCTCCAGTAGGACACAATGTTCTCTGCTGCCACCTCTGTCCATGACAGGAACTGTCCAGTGTAGTAGCAAATTCCCATAGAAAACCTCTCCTGCTATCCAGACTAGAAAAAATATGCCACTTCCTGCAGGACACACGGCAGCTAATAAGTACTGCAAGACTTGAGATTTCTTAATAGGAGTAAATTACAAATGTCTGGCACTTTCTGACACAGCTGAATTGAAAGATTTATTTTTTTCCTAGAGTAATCCTTTAAGGGCCTGTTCCTTTATTTCTGTGTCCCAATATGTAGTAGAGCAAGTGTTGGTGGTGAAGAAATGACTTAGGTAAGTAGGTAAGGGGTAAAGCTGGCTTTCCCTTTTTCTTTGTAGTACCCATAGGGGGAGATTTATCAAAGGGTGTAAAATTTAGACTGGTGCAAACTGCCCACAGCAACCAATCACAGCTCCTCTTTCCTTTCAGCACTGCCTAAAGCTGAGCTGTGATTGGTTGCTGTGCGTAGTTTGCACCAGTCTAAATTTTACACCCTTTGATAAATCTGCCCCATAGAGTCCAGTGTATTAGTTTTATGCAGCATCTTTTCACTTACAGTACTTACAGGCAGGGGCGTAGCTAGGGGTTCAGCCTAGGGGGGGGGGGGACGCGAGTGAGTCTCAGTGGGCCCCCAACCGATTATGTTACTCATGGGGAACCTCAGTAGATGATAATGCTTTCCAAATAATAAATGGTATTTTCTACTCCATTATTCATAGTGAACAGGGACTGAGAAAAGTGGAAAAGACTTTCTACATTTCACATATACAGTATCATGACATTGTAAAAATTAAAGGGGCTATCAAGCTTTGCAAAAACATAGCTGCCTTTTTCCAGAAACAGCGCCACTGCAAAGCTTGGATGTGGTCGTTCAGCTCAGTTCAACTAAAATAGGATGGAACCAAGTTGTAATACCACAAACAACATAGAGGAAGCTATTGCGCTGTTTCTGTCTTATTAGCCATCCATCCATTCTTCTATCTCTTTGTCTCATATCTATCTGTCTAATATCTAATGGGCAGCACAATAGCTGATGGTCAATGACCAAATTACCAACACCCGAAGGGGATACAAATGCTGGGTAATAACAATAAATAGTCCTTTAAACCCTTATGAATAAGCACACTCACACCTCTAGAGTAATTAGAGAACACTGAATGAAAGCTAGAGTCAACCCACTTTCTATGTATGCTGTTCAGGGACTCATGTGTCAGATGGGTCTCCTGGAGGCAAACAATAGCTGGCAAATATCCATTTATAGCATTAAAAATGGCCACTCTCTTTTCTCTACTCGCCAACCCCCGCACATTCCACGTCACAATTCTAAACCGCCCCATCCAACAACCTTTCTTTCTTCATACCTCACACCTATGAAGCGAATGTACCCAGGCAGAAAAAAACAACAAAAAAAAAGAGAAAGAAAGGAAAGAAGAGAAAAAAAAACTAAAGATTGACCCCCCACTAAACATACACCCCCCTCCCCCCCCTCCCCCCCCCCCCCTCTCCCCCCCCATCCCCACCCCCTACTTGGCTAGACTTCACCGCTAGGCTCGGCCCACACCCCTTACTAGGTCAATCCCTCCCCCCCCCCCAACCGACGCACCAGGCCCAACAATAGCTATGTTCTATTGCTACTCTAACTACAAACCCTTAGACTCAAGCCATTTATCTAGTTCGCCAGGGTCCGTAAAGAAATGAGTTCTGTCTCCGTGGATAATTTTCATTTTCGCTGGAAACAACAGGGAATATCCTATCCCGGCATCCCTCAATCTTTTTTTAACCCCGACAAAACTTGTTCTCAATTTATTCGTGGTATATGAGAAGTCTGGGTAGATTGCGATCTTATTTCCCCCATAACTCAAATCCCCCCTTTTTCGACTAAATGCCAGGATCTTGTCTCTATCACCATAAAATAACAATTTAGCCAGAATCGGTCTAGGATTGGTTCCGGTGGGGTACGGGCGGAACGGAACCCTGTGTGCTCTCTCTATCCCAAAAAACTTTGATAGAGTACCAATCTCACAGACCGACAGCAGCCAATTGTAAATGAAAGACACACAATCTTCCCCCTCAGCTTTTTCCGGGAAGCCTACCAATTTGATATTAGCTCTTCTCTGTCTATCCTCCATATCTAGAATTTTTTTTTGGTTCTGTTCCACTATCTTTTTTAGATCTTGCACTTCTTTTTTAATATTATTCAGTGTATCTTCCACTTGTGATATTCTATTCTCTGCCTCTCCCATCCTTTCTCTCATCTTACTTAGTTCATTCTTGATAATGGACACATCAGCACCAATACTACCTGTCTGAGCCAAAACCTCCTTCACTGATTGGTCTAGTTTCTGGATCATGGAAACAATAGCCCTCATATGTTCCACGTCTCCAGAAACTGATCCGGCCATACTCTCCCCGGACACCAACTGAGGATCACCTCCCTCCATATTCTCTTCCATTATTTCATGGCTTGATATATACAATTCGGGGGGTGGCGCTACAGATTTTTCCTTCATTATTGGGGACTGCAGGAATCTATCCAGTTTCTGACCACTCGTTTTGGCAGAACCCCCTACCCCCTGTAACCCTCCACCCCCAGATCTACGTGGATTAGGATCCTCTTTGGACTTTTTAGGAGGCATGGTCACTGTGCTCACCCTTTTACCAGTAACAAAATATTTTTAGATCACACTCTGTACCATATATATGTAGCCCCTCCAGTACAATTATACTGTTAATCTACTTTATATGTCCATTTAATGTTCAGTTCAACCACCGGACACTCAAAATGTAAAAGGAGATGGTTATAGTGTCTTGACAGTACTTCTGGCAGACCTCCAACAACTAGTTCCACTCGGTATACATGAGCTCCTTGAGTTCTCGTGCTAGAATCTTGCCCCTTGGGGTTAGTTGCTCTCAGGCACACCAGGTTAGGACCCTACAGACCAAGCGGCAGGCTCTTTAAATCACATAGAAACAATATCACTTTAGGCCCAGATGGTTAGAGTCTTACAATCCTATGTGATCAGTAAGTGTCCCACAGGCACGCCGGGTTAGCACCATACAGACCAAGCTGTAGGCTCTTTAGATCACATAGACACAATATCACTTTAGGCCCAGATGGTTAGAGTCTTGCAATCCTATGTGATCAGTAAGTACCCCACAGGCACACCGGGTTAGCACCATACAGACCAAGCGGCAGACTCTTTAAGTCACATAGAAACAATATCGCTTTAGGCCCAGATGGTTAGAGTCTTGCAATCCTATGAGATCAATAAATGTCCCCCAGGCCCCTAAGGCTAGTTAGTTTTCAGTCATATGGGGGCAATAGCAGTCAAGATAGCAGAAGATATAGCCTTCTGAGGTATTATGGCTTAGGCAGAGATCAAAGAATGGCCTGAGTGCCTTCCCCCTCCCCCATAGGATAGCTCCACACACTGCAGGTATTGGACTCACTAACAGAGCCCTTACTCCTTCACCCCGCAGCACAAACAACCTGCAGCAGCTGCCACTGGTCCTGCCGAGCCCCCTCAGAAATCTCTCACCCAGCACCGGACTCTTCCTTGTAAGTCTGCAAACGAAGCTTCCTGCGGGCTCCACATGGTCCTCCTTGCTCCACACCGGCACCCGCGCCCGCTCCTGTGTCGCCGGACACCGTGAACGCTGCCTGGCTGCTTCCCCTCGTCCTGGACCACATCCGATCCCCGCACACTCACATGAGGGTCCCCGTCACTCCGTGTCCCGGCCTCTGGCGTGGCGAGCCCAGCTAGTGCCGCTCTGCGCCCCAGCAACGCATCCCTGATCCGTCGGTCAGATGGAAGGGGGAGGGAGCGGACGCTACGTGCTCACGTCCGCTCACGTGACCCCATCCCCTGTGCTCATCCCTGTGCCCTGTGGGAGATATGTAATCATACATTTGGTTTGTGAGGATGTTGAGCTTCTCCTTTGTGCCGTCTATTTTCCCCCACCATTTTCAAGGAAACTGTTTTTGGAAATAGACGGGATAATGGACAAAATGGCGGAGTGTCCGAAGTTATGGCTGGGGGACTTTAATGAAATATTAGATGGTGAAAGGGATAGAAGTTATGTGGGAGAAAGACCAAGTAGAAGGGGAAGTTCACAGCTGGCGAAGATTTGCACAGAATTAAATTGGTACGATATTTGGCGGATCAAAAATGGGGATAGAGAGGAGTATTCATGTGTAAATAAATCACATAAATGTATGTCCAGGATAGATCTGGCATTGGGCGATGAACGGATGCTAGAGCTTACCAAGAGAGTCAAGTTTGGGCGTAGGGGTTTTTCTGACCATACCCCGATGATGATAGAGCTAGGGAATAAAGAAGAGGGTCCGGGTAGGCCGTTTAGGCTCAATGCCTCCTGGTTGAAAGTTATAGATCTAGAGTGGTTAGGCAGCATAGAGGAATTCTTTCATTTTAATAAAGGGACAGCAGAGAGTATAGTAGTGTGGGATGCCATGAAGGCAACGTTGAGGGGGCTTCTATTCCAGAAAATAGTATACAAGAAAAGAGAAGTAAGGGAGAAAGAAAGGAGACAGTATGTAGCTATAGAAACAGCGGAAAGAATTTATAAGGAGAATACCTCCCAGGAGAACTGGAGTATTTGGGTAAAGGAGCAGGAACAACTAGAGAAAGTCCTCCTGGAAAAGAATGCCGCCAGACAGATGTTTATAAAAGCTAGAGGAGGAGTGGAAGGGGAACGTCCAGGGAGAATGTTGGCGAGATTAGTGGAGAGTAATAGGGGATCGACAAGGATAGCCTCACTGGAGTGGCAGGGACGGCAAGCCTTTACAACTAGGGAGATCTTAGATATTTTTGTACAGTATTATGAGTCTATCTATACCTCAGAGGGGAGTTATAGGCCAGAGGAGTTGGAGGAGTATTTGGGGAACATCTCTTTACCTAGTCTAGAAGTGGATGAGAGGGAGGTGCTGGATACACCATTCACGTTGGAAGAACTGAAGAAGGCATTGGGGGAGATGGGGGTCGGTAGGGCTCCGGGCTCGGATGGTTTGCCAGCGGAAGTCTATAAAGTGGCTGGAGAGAGGTTGTTGGTTGAGCTACTGGATGTTCTAAATGGGGCATGGCAGAGTGGGAGACTGCCAGACTCCATGAAAGAGGCTGTAATTATTGTATTACCAAAAGATGGGAAGGAATCTAGGGGCCCGGAGTCATACAGACCCATCTCCCTCATCAATGTGGACGCGAAACTGGCTACTAAAATATTAACTAATAGACTGAAAGTTGTGATAGGGAAACTTATAAACAGAGATCAGTCAGGATTTATCCCTGGTAGGGGGGTTTACTACAACATCAGGAGAGCTTTTAGTAATATTCAGGAGGGGCGGAAGGACCCGGGGGGTAAGGCTATTCTTACCCTCGACGCATCAAAAGCCTTCGATAGGGTAGAATGGCCTTATTTATGGAGAGTCATGAGGAAAATGGGAATAGGAGAAAGATTCATTAGTTGTGTTAGACTATTCTATTCGGAACCCAGGGCTAGGGTAATGGTTAATGGGCAGGTCTCTGACCCTTTTCAGCTATCTAGAGGTACGAGACAGGGGTGTCCCCTGTCCCCCCTCTTGTTCGCCATAGCAATGGAGCCGCTCGCCGAGTACATTAGATGTTCTGGGAACGTTCGGGGCTTTGAGCACTCGTCGGGAACGGAAAAGATTGCATTATTTGCGGATGATGTGATGCTGTTCCTGGGGAGTGCTAGGTCCTCACTAAGAGAGGTAATGGAGGTAATTAGGATCTATGGGAGTTACTCGGGGTTCGCCATAAACTGGAGTAAGTCCTCACTTATGATGCTGGGGGCCAGTGATGGGGGGGACTATGGGCAGGTGAGGGTCTGTGCCCCGGGGGCTTCCATAAAGTACCTAGGTATAGCACTCTCACCTGATCTATATGACTATAATAGACATAATTGGCTCCCCCTAATTAGGAAGATACAGGGGAAAATTAGACTATGGGAGCGGTTTCCTCTTAGTATGGCCGACAGAGTGGGTCTAGTAAAAATGATAGTGTTGCCACAGGCCCTGTATGTCCTGGCCAATAGTCCAGTATGGCTGGGGAAGAAGGCTTTTAGAGAGATAAGGGGTCTATGTAATGAGCTAATCTGGAGAAGGAAAATCCCGAGGGTAAAATACGAGTTCCTAACGAAAAAATGGGAGGAAGGGGGCTTTAATCTTCCTAATTTTGAATTATACTTTCTCGCGGCACAATTGTTGTACATTGTGAAGTGGAAGGAGTATGACTTTTGGGGCAAGTGGCAAGCTTTGACCGATATATGTGGTCCAGATTTACCAGCATTGTTAGAAGCTGGGAGGATCATGATAAAAAATGACCCCCTAAATGACTTATATAATAAAGTATGGTCACACTGTAAAAAGATAGTGGGTGTGGATAAGAGTAATCAATTCACGCCTTTGTGGTTTAATGTGCACTTGGCCCCGTTTAACAAATTCCATGACTGGTTATTTTGGGCAAAACAGGGGGTTATAAAGATAGAACATATGTTTGATCCAATTGGTAATTTAAAATCCCTGGAAGTCTTGTCAGCAGAATGGGGCCTTAGTAAGGGGGATACTCTACGGTACTATCAACTTAAACACATGGAGAGAGGGGTTAATGAGAAAGAATTCTTGGTGGTAGAGGATTTTTTTTTACTTAATGATAATATAATGAAATCAGCTAAGGGCACGGTTGGGAAAATTTATAAGATGTTAATTCATACTGCAAATGCAAAACTGGAGGAGAAATTTAGATTCAGTTGGGAAGAAGATATGGGGACTAGTGAAATAGATTGGGGAAGTGTGCTGGGCAATATAAAAGAGGTTAGTTTGAGAATGAACCATAGAGTTTCACAGATTTTTATAATTAGAAGGTTACACTTTACACCAGTTAAGCTGTTTAAGATGAAAATTAGAAACACGGATCTGTGTGATAGATGTAAAGGGGATAGGGGGGATGTAATTCACCTGATGTGGAGATGTCCCAAACTAAGAAGATACTGGGAAGAAATATTTGGTCAAATTAAAAATAGACTCAGGGTGGAGTTGAAGTTCTGTCCAGAAACTGCACTTCTTGGGGATATGGGAGGGATAGTGGTCACGAGGGTGAAAAAATGTATAGTCAGTAGAGTATTGTTCGCTGCTAGGCTCTGTATATTAAGGAAGTGGATATCCCCGACCTTACCAACGTTGGAGGATTGGAATAGAGAGATAAAGAGTTTAAAATTGATGGATTATGTAAAAGCCCTACAACTTAAGAAGATGGAGGAATACGAAAACCTATGGTCAAAATGGTAGAAAGGGATAAGGAGGTAATATAGCCAGGCAGAGGGGGGGGGGGGGGGGTTTGTCTGTTTTTGTTTTTGTTTTTTTTTGTTTTTTGCTTCTGGGGTAGGTTGGGGGGGGGGGGATAATAAATTGGTAAAAATTTAGGATATGTTTAGAAGTTGGGGCGAATCTAGAAGGAGTTTAATTTGGAGATGGTGTAAGGAGGGGCAGACCTGGCGGGGCTGGTAGTAGGATAGTATATGGAGAAGGGTGAGTGTTAAGGGGTGGGACGCCTTCCCTCTCAGTAATAGAATGAAGTAGGTGGGATGGGACGGGTTTGGGGCGAGGAGGGGCGACGGCCGCGCCAGATGGTGGTCGAGAGTAGGTGAACAAAGGAGTGACTGTGAGTAAAGGAGACGCCATAGAGAGAATAATGAGTAATAATTGTTTTTGCGCAGCAGGGATATATAAACAAAGGAAAATGTAAAATGCATAACAATAAATATATATATGGTAGTGTGTAAGGATGACTTCCGGGGGGGGTTGGCGTCCCAAGGTGTTGAGAGAGGATAAAGGGGGGGGGGGGGGAAGGGTAAAAGTAATGGTATTAATAATAGTAGCTTTTACTAATAGGAGAATAAGGAGTGCTATGCCATGCTGTGCCAGGTCTGTCCTTCTCCAAGTGTAAATTGTGGAAATAGGGATTATTTGGGGTAGGGTTGGGGGGCGTGTGCTTATTTCATTTGATGTGTTAAGGTCTATGTTGGGTCTGTTATTTTGTTATGGGGAGGATAAGAGGGGTAACCCTAAATTTGGCTGGAATAGATCTGCCGGGCTAGGACCAATTTGTGGGTAGTATAACCCTGACGTTTAAAGACTACCTCTTGTGAAAAGGTCCGTAAGTCTTTTCGTCTTGGCTTTCTCTTTTTTTTATGATGTTTTGTTATATGGTGTAATATTTAATAAAATTTTGAAATTAAAAAAAAAAAAAAAATAACAATAAATAGTCCCATGCAGTTCAAGGCAACTATACTAAGTCTTCTATATGCAGATAAGCCAGACTACGGCAACATAACACAATGGAATAATTACTTTATTAATCCATAGAAACAATACATGACAATACATTAAAATGTAGGAGAATCAGCACCTATTATCCTGGTGTACAGGGTATATGAGAGCAGCCAATTTATGCCTCCATGTAGTATTTAGACCAAATTTTAGCCCTCATATAGTTCACAGGGTCCCTCTATGCTCTCATATAGTGAAAAGGCCACAATCTATACCCTAACATAGTAGATTACCCTCCCCCCCTTGTTCCTCCACATAGAAGATAGACCCTCCCTGTGTGCTCCCCCATATAGTAGTCAGGCCCCTCTGTACTTTCATGTTGAAATTCAGTTTCTCTGTGCATCCATATGGCAGTTAGGTTGTCTGTGCCCCAATATAGTTATAATCTGTGCAGGGAATCCCCCCCCCCCCCCAAAAAGGTAGTATCCTCCATATAGCCATCCCCTCCAGCACCATCTCATGTAGATAATCCCCCTGGTATGTATTCCCCATGCAGCCACCCCCTTTCCCAGCAGTAATCTCCCTGGTAATCCTCCTGGTGGTTAGGCACCCCCACCCTCAGCACCCCCACCACCATCACCACCACTGTGAGTAGACTGTACCTCCAGATTAGGTACCCCCTTTTCAGTTAGCCAGCACATCCAATACCCCAACCCTCATAGATAACATCCTTCCCAGGAGTTATCCCCACCCACCCACCTAGGTCTCCTCCTATATAACTAAGGAAAAAAAGCCATACTTACCTGCTGTGTGGTTGCACTACTGTGGTGTTCTCATATTAACTATCTCCCTACTCTCTGAGCGCGCAAGCTCTTCTCACCTTGTCAATCATCCTGCTGCATTCAACTGTATGTTCTCCTTGCATACAAGTGCATACAGCTAAATGGTCAGACACAACATTTGGTAGCCATGTGGGCCCCCCAGGAGCACTGGTTACTGGCCAGGGGCCACCTACAGCCAATAGACATTTGTGAAGTCTGTCTGCAAAAGCAATAGCTTTTGTGGACAGCATCAACTTACCAAATCTTCAGTGGGCCCCCTGCCTGTGGGGGCCCGGGAGCTGCCGCCCCCTCTGCCCCCACCAAATTACGCTACTGCTTACAGTATATGGTTAATGAACTTCCTGAAACATTCTCTGCTAGAAAATGAAACAAATGCATGAAAATGAAAAGACGAGCCATAGCTGATGTATTAATTTACTTCAAGCTCACCCGTCCTGTCCTGCACACACACAGACACATTTACAGTAAGGCACAGTGATGTGCTCTGACATGCCATCCCAAACACTGACACAGAATGACACAATGATGAAGTTTTTATGACTTCTGTACCATTAGGGATTACTAGATAGTGAGAGTATAAGGCTTCAAAATCACAGCATGCATAATAACAATTGTCACTGAGTTCTGTGTCCACCAGCAAGAAGAGGCAGGAAAAACCTCCATACATGTCACTGTATGGTTTCTGTGGAGAATGGTTCATTCAAGCGTTAAATGCACTTTTATCTTTGTTTTTATAAGGTGTTTTCTAGCCATTATGGTAGGGTGTTAGCTGTCTTTCAACTAGAGCAATGATTCTGTTTGCTGTTGTTGCCCTATTTATCAATACCCTGGCTTATTGGCACCTCCATGGCCCTCAGCATCAGATCATGTTACCCATCAGATCACCCTCACCTCTGTGACATGGTGGCCAGTTCATATAGATTAAAATGAGGAGAACTGCATATGAGCAGCCATATCTTCATTCAGCCGCTACCTAGATATGGCTACCTTTTCAACTTGTGGGTCTCCTTTTCCCAATAGGTAGGGATCCTGGTAGGATTCCTCATCTACAAGGAATCCTCTATACATTATTAGGAAGCCTCCTTATTAGTGGTCAATTTACAGTAGTGTGAACTCATGGAGCCCATTACCCATCAGATCCTCTAGGTGCATCTCTGTGACATGGTGGCCAGCTCATATAGATTAAAATGAAGAGAACTGCATATGAGCAGCCATATCTCCATTCAGCCGCTACCTGGATATGAATACCTCTTCATCTTGTAAATTGGGGTCCTGGAAGGATTCCTCACCTAAAAGGAATGCTGTATACATTATAAGAAACCCCCCTTTTTAGTGGCCAGCATACAGCAGCACATTACCCATCAGATCCTCTAGGTGTACTGTACCTCTGTGATGTGGTGGCTAGCTCATATAGATTACTCTTCAACTTGCAAATTGGTAGTCTCCTTTTCCCAATAGGTAGGGGTCCTGGGAGGATTCCGCACCTATAAGGCATCCTTTACATGTCTCTAAAGGAAACATGGCCAGTGTACAGTCGTGTGAACCAAATTTATTTTGTAGATTGTGCCAAAATATGGAGCAAATGGCATGTGGTAAATGTATTCTATGCGATAGACAATTTCTAGTTTACTGGGCAGCAATTTACTTTGTGGTTAATTGACACATAAAGGTGTTGTATAAAAAAAAAAAAATCTGCTTTCTTTTCCAGAAACAGTGCCAGTGTTATCTATAAGCCACATCTAGGAATGCAGAAATAACCATAGACAAGAGAGACACTGTTTCTGTAATAAAAGTTCTATTTATGAACCAGAATTTGCCGGGCACATTTTTTTTAGATTTGTTATTTTATTTATTTAAGTTATTATTTGCACAATTAAAAAAATCGCAAAAACAGGTGCAGGCCTACATCTGCTCAGTAGCAGGTGTAGTCACCTGAAGACTATGTTCAGTCCATTAATGCCAATGGACATGCGATTGTATGCCTCAAATATGTTGGGATAATTTTATTTTATTTTTTTATTGTAAATGAGGTAGTAGAACATTGGTTAAATGTAAATGCTTTGTAAACATGTACCATTGTTGCTAGGATATACAGTAAACTTCAATTAACTGTTTGAATCTTCAGCACAGGATTACAGGTCACCTCAAACATGCATGTATATTAGTGCCGTTTACCTTGGATGGGACTAGGCCCAATTGTTGTTATGGTAACATTCAGAATAGTCTATTAATGAAAGACGCATTTTGTGTCCTATTGTTGTCAGATAATGCTGGTTCATTTGGACAAGGAAAAGCCATCTGTTCAGGATACATATACAATATCATGATATAACTGAAAATATATATTGCATGCAAATGATAAATGATATAAATGTAAATATAACAGGCAGGTATACAAAAAAAAAGTATCACTTGTGTTTATCGGCAGGAGCATGGACCAACACCAATTTACATATTACATCTTAGGGTAGGTTAACACTGAACACACCCGTCCATTTTTAAATGGTTACTTTTAACGTACACAATAACATGGTCAACCACCATTTTTGTGAATGCTAAAAATTATTTTTAAAAACATCCATTTTGTTCTTTTTTTTAATAACAGGAGTCAATGGAAAAACATATCCAAAATTATGCACACAATTGCATGCCTTTTGCATCCTTTTTTTCCCCATTAAAGGGATACCTTAAACAAACTCCAAAAACACAGTAGGAGCCTACTCCATTTTTTCCGCTTCCTTTGAACCAGATCTAGCTGTATAAACCCATTAACTTTATCACTGTGTGCTACCCTCCAAACTCTAGGAACTTCCCCTAGGTGCCCTCATGATCTCACTTATTAAATTTGTCACTTCTCTTCTTCCTCCTCCTCCTCCACCTGTCCGCAGCTTTTAGAAAATGGAATTCTTCAGATGACAACACCCCCAAAAAATAAAAACAAAAAGGGGAAAAAACAGTAAAGGTAAAAACACATTTGAAATCTGTGACCCATATCCTAAAGCCTGATAGAAGTGAAAAATAAAAAAAAGAATTTAAGAACACCTATTTACCTAGTGTACTATGGAAGCTATGACTGAATCAGTGCTTTTTTGTACATTGGAGGTCTCTTACAAACCTGCAGTTCGGAGTCATTTTCAAGAGATGTACTTTATTTGTAGCCAGTGAACCATGCGTGAATTTCCCTTGGTAAAATAACATACACAGCAAGTAGTGTAAATTTATAGAGGGCCAGGTTAGGGAAAAAGGTTTTCCCTTGACCATGGTAGAAATAGATATGTAATGACTTGCTGAAGCTTACAGTATATTTGCTTCTAAGAGGCTGATATCAGTGAATACTGATACATGTGTTGCTCCATTGCATTCAAAATAACAGGAAATTCAAAAAAATAAAGCCAGTAGTTTTTAGTAAGATTCTTCTACATTTTTTTACAGTTTTTGCACAGTCCTATGTGTTTCCATGGTAACAGACGGCAAACAAAACCTGTGTAGTCTGATGATGTAGGTAGTATTCTAACCTCCATCTGCTATATGCATTAGCAAGAAATCAAGGTAGTATTACATGGATCAGACCCTATAGACGTTATAGGGATTGTTTATAGTCTGTAACCATGGACATGGTCTCCATGGCTAACAACTATAGGTGCACACACAGCACGCACATACACAGCATCAAATTGAGTCACAGGTCATGTTTAGAGAGGAATAAACCAAACCTGTAGAACCCTGGTTTTGTGCAAGGTAAAAGGGTATTCCAGGCACTCATATTTTGATATATTGCTGGGGTTTCACGGAAAATAATATACTACTAATTTTCATCTACCATGCTTCCTCAGGGTACACCTGTCACGTCTTTGAGTCCATCTGAGTGCTCTGGTCACTACTTCTTAGATGGGCTTGTCTTGGCACTAACAGCCCAGTCAGCCAATAACTGGTGCTATTCCACTTCAGCCAGTATGTTACTATCTACTCGGATGTGGCAACCAGAACATTCAGCAGGGGACCGCAAGACATGACAGAAATAATTTTTAGACTTTTTTAATTTTAAAAAGCATAAAAAATGTGCTAGTACACTGTGAGGTTAGTTTCTGGATAGATATCAATAAAATAATTCATAACATACCTTTTCTGCCTGTGTCTGTGTTTTTATTTTCATTGAAATTTGACTTTATTTGGGTCATGAACAGTGAACAGTGAGGAGGAGCCTATCATTCCCTGTGCCTGACCATCCCTATGCCTCACTGTGCTGTATGCCCAGTGCGTACCACTGATTATGCAAAGAAGCAAACATGCAGCAAAGTAAGAATTAACAGAGTCCAGGAAACTATAAGCTCCACCTCTTTGACACTAAAAAAAAACAACAACTTTTTTTTAAGAAAATAAAAACACTAGCATAGACAACAAAGGCTGAATGCTTTTATTGATATTTTATCCAGGGGTGCCACAAGCTCAGCAGGCAGTCAGACTATATGCAACAAACCTGACAGAACATGTGAATTAGGCCTTATAGGGCTCTTAGGGCTCTCACATTTTCTGGAAACCTTTGCTGAAATTTAGTGAACCTGTTTAACCAAACTTTTGAAAAGTTTGCTTATCTTTGGTCATGTTCACATAATAACAATTTAGTAAGTGGTGTACATCAGGATACCAGCAGAACATATACTGTGGAAGGCTCATTTACTATAATAGAGCAGACTTAGTATAATGAGTCACTTTGTCAAAATGTTTTGGAATGTATATGTTCAGGAAATGGATTGAAGCACTGTAGTCTGTGAATGGGTAAGCTATGTTACATTGGCATACCTTTTTCCTGGCACTCAAATGCACACAAGTACTTTACCTTCCTAATGTAAACATAGTGTTAAAAGTAGACAAACACATTTTACTTGAAATTCAGTGTAATGGGGATTATTTTTATACTTGATAAGCCTGTATCCCTCATTTACACCTATACAAACCTTTTCTTTGCTAGTGCCTATAAGTCAGCATTCCTAATTTTAGCTCCATAAACTGTAAAGTTTCACATTAAAGCCAAATCAGATCAATTAAGCAGTACCCATCCGGATATAATGAGAGGAGGGTCTTAAATGCTCTGCTGTTTGCGATAAAAAACATTGTAATATTAACAGATTTTAAGATTGTATTCCATTTTCTTGCTGTACTACAAACAGACTGGACACTCTTCCTGTCTGTGGATAGTGAGCTCTATTTGCATTGATTGAAATCTGCTATATTTCAGCTTCTTTTCATATCTCATAAAGATTAGGAACGTGTAGTTCTGCAATGTTCCCTTCTTTAATCTGGTTAAATTACATAATTGTATTGGCCTTTTCTTATCAAATTGGACATAATCTTATCTGCACAAATATCCTACTCTTCAGAAGCAGTGGAGCCCAATGCAAGACCATTTCCATTCTTAAAAATATTATGTGTGTGGATAGTGAAAGTTAAAATCTCCCCCGTCATTGTCTCTCCAGGTACAAGCTTTTATCATCTCCTCTCACCATTCTTTCTTCTGTACTAGCCTGTAAAAAATCCATTATAGAACCTGCGACGCTTAATAAAGGAAAGTCTAGACAGTGATGATAACAATATGGCGAGCTTATTCTTCCTCCTAAACTTTAGACATGATGGTTTATAATACTAGAAACAGAGCTAAAGAAAATATTTTCTATCATATACAGTATAATGCCCTTGCTCACCTTTTTGTAACTGCTTGAGTGAACTTTGTTGAGTAATTTGAGGTTAGATTACCTAACCTCACTAGCCATGGCACTGTTCTGTCTTGTTTATTGATTTGCTAAGTGGACACCGGGGAGCATGGAGGGGTAAAATAATGCTTTATTATTGTCTATACACACAGCAAGGACTACATGGACATCGCTAATGATGTCCGTGCAGCCCTCTTGCTGCACGATCTTTAATCCGTGTTATAGGCTCAGTAAGCCAACCTAGCAGATTGGCGCCCATTTACACTACGCATCAGGCAAAGTAATATGGCCCTTAGTAAGGGGCTTATTTCATCAAAAAGTTCAATTGTGCCCTAAATAGCTTAAAGGGAGTGCTCCAGATGGTGTTGAGAGGGAGGAGAGGGTGTTGGGAGGGAGGAGCATGACACAAAAAAGGAAATAACACCATAGAGAGGACCCTTGTTTCATGCCCTGCCCTGCACTAAATATAAGCTTATCATGAAGCACTTCTTTAGAGGAAACGTTTCATCAGACCAATTATTACTCAGATTTCTATATGAAACATATTTTTTTTTAAATGTTTTATTTTAAAAAATTTTTTATAACAGTCCTATTCATATAAAACTTTTATAATAGTCCAGTAGTCTATCAGGCCTCTAGAGATGGCACAATAGGCTGACATTGTCATGTAGCTCACTTGTCAGCTTTGCTGTATAGGCTTGGACAGTGTCAAAAGCCCTCTCACTCTCATTAGAGGGCAGCCAGCTATGCTGGGGAATCTCTAACACACTAATCTTGTCCTTTTGTCCTTTTGCTGATATGTGATAGTACATTGTAAAAATAAAGGTATAGAATAGCATATTAGACTATGTTATTTCATCCTTCTGGATCCTGTAAAAAAATATGTATTTTATTTTGACAAAGTGGCCTATAAATGATGGATAGCTCGGTATGGCTTATGCCACAGGCATTCATTAAAAATATACATTAAGAGCTTTTGAATAACTTTTGGTGATGTACATGTTAAATAAATAAAAGCTTCTGGGTGACAGATGCCTAACAGTGGCATACATCACCTATATGCTATAATGGCATCCCTCATATAGACACAGTATATCATGATTCCAAATCTCATGACATATTCATTGAATGGGCACCATAATAACCCATGTATGATGTGTGCCTCTCTTAGGTATCTTAGGCATTTAACATATCCGTCACCCATATGCTAGGCAATGTATATCTCATGAGTTCTTGACTAGCTTTTTATGATGTATACATTAAATGGATTTCATTATAGCAAATGGAAAACAGGTGCCTCCGTTTAAGGTATACATGTGTAAAAAATAAAAAAAAAACATGATGTGACAGCTGTGTAGGCTCTGTATGCAGCTCCCATGCCACATCCTGGTCTTTTGTAAGGGTCAAATAATATCTAGGGACAATGTTAAGGCCATCAAATTCAATTCACAGGGGAACAAATAGCTACAACATTTTTAAAAATGTATAAAAGCAATCTATCACCTCTGTAGACTGACATCTAAGTCATAAAACTAAAGTGACATTTTTGATACATTCCCTTTAAGTCTTGGCCGAATTATCTCGTAAAAATCTAATTAAGAATAAAGTGTGCATCTTTATAAATGTCGACTTTAATATTTTCTTACCAGAGAGCTGCAGCTTATTCTACCACATGCCGTCACCACTGACATATACAGTCCAGGTAATTGGTGAGAGGATGAATTTACACATCACTAGTTACCATGGCAATACAGCCATGAATCCATCATCCAATGACAATTTCTTGGTGTTACTTGGTGCCATTTTGTTTATTCCCTATAAAGACATCCTATCAATGTCAACAAAGCAAGACAAAATGAAAACTGAGCGACAAATTTCTGTCTTATGAAGTTTAACTTCTTCCCATCCACCCCTTATAAAATGGAGTAATGGATTCCCTGCCAGAACAATTCTACATAAAATAGCGCAATATCTCCCAGATTATCATCCATGTACTGTGTCTGCACCTAAAGCTGGTCATACAAATATTATACCTGTGGGCTGAATGCTCAATCAGCTAATACCTATATCTCCTGATCCCCCATAAACATGAAGAGTGTTCACATGTTTGCACTGGAAGGGGGACTGATGCCAGACATCTCTGACGGCAGCTTATCTCCACCAGAACAATGAATCAAGCAGTTTATATTACAATGACAGATCCTTCTCTCTCCCGACATCATTTGATGGAGGATTATCAGGAAGGTCTGTACACATTACATGGTAATATGATCCAGCCTAAATAAGCAACTAAATCAAGTGAATAATAGGTATGTGGGCCCTCAGGCTAGGACTGCAAATTGCAAACATGTCCAAAGTCACAATGTAGCCCTAGCCTAAGGGGGAGGGACATACATAATGATCTTTGTTTCCAGTGCTATAGTGACAGCATACAAAACTCTCTACCTGGGACCCCCTCCTGAACCCACAGTGAAGCCAGATGTGTTCTCCTTGCCCAATCATCCTGAAGTTTCTTGCTGCAAACATCTTCTTCACCTAAGTGAACAATATATGTGGTAAAATGAAAGATGCCGTTCAAAAAGTAATATTTTTATAAACATCAGCTGTAGACTAAGCCCCCAGAATTAACTCCACTGGGTCTTGGAATCCCTATTTGACACAGCTTTTAAAGTGTACCTGTTGTTATAAAAAAAAACCCGTACTGATTGGGAGATAGAGAAGGGAGAGGACCACAGATGCAGCGCGAGTTTAAAAAAAAGAGTCGAGCTCCAAAAGAGCTTTTTTTAAAATTCAGAGCGGAGAGTGAACGCACTGCAGAGTGTCTTCTCCCTGTTCTGTCTCCCTATCGGTACAGGTCTGAGCATTCAGACCCAGACTGATCAAGTATAACGACAGGTACACTTTAAAGAACAATGCTTCTGTTTTGCCAAGGCACCTTACATTGGCCTTCAATCACCTTACAGTGCCTACAATCCCATAGCTCCCCCCTGCAGGCTCAGCGCAGTTAGCTACATTGTGAAGGACACCTTGCCTACATCACCCTACCTAAATTTATGGAGGTATTTCCTCAAGGTAGCTTCACTTACCATATTGCAGTGGATTTTCTTCTTGCGGATCAGAAAATCAGCTGTGATTTGGTACGTGTGAAGCTACCCTAAAACTCTTTTTTCCTGCAGAAAAATCCAGGCAGATCTGAGGTGTAGCTCTACCATGCACTTTGCTATAAATGTTTTACACTGAGTAGGAACACTTGTAAGATTCTTGTGAAGATACAAAAGCTCTTTAAAGGAAATGTAATCAATAGAGAACTTCCTGGCCTTGACCACAGAGAAAGATTTAAGACTGTGATATGCTGCTTTCCATGCAGCCACTATGCAGAAAGCTGGCATGAAATTTGTGTAGTGCTAGAGAAAGGAACAATGATGATGTACCTAGTAGCGGATGCTGTACATGGCAATCAATTGCTTGTTAAATAATATTATTTGGAATGATGCACTTGCCTAAGGCTATTATGCTTTCCATATGATTCAACATTCGCTCTTGTTATATTCTGTACCCAGTCAATGTTAGTGATTTAGAAACCAGGTAGCTATTGTCTTTATAAACCTGCACTATACAGTCGGAGGAATTCACAAATACGAGACCTACCCACCTATCTTCAGCTAATGCTCCCATTTCATAAGGATAGCCACTTACAGCTCGCAAATAGATAAATGCAGCAAAACCAATCATGTGCTGTCATTCTTCATGCTTTAAGCCATAGCCCACTATTTGACCAAAGACAGATCTATATCATGATGGTAGACATCATTGTGAGTGCAGCCGTTACCAAGGTAGACCCAACAGCAGATGTGTTTCCTGTCAATAGTAACACAACTGAGGTCATAGGTAACCCAACTTAGAATTATACTGAATTGCCAACTTACCTCTTGGTCAATAGTCTATATTTGAGACAGCAAAAAGTGTGAATATGCAGCCTGGATATGTGGTCAGGGCTCATAGATTATTGCATAACAGCTGACAAGGCATAAGCTCCGCAGTACACCAGCTCTGCATACTCATATGTTCCAAATGCCTCAGTTGTCTCTCCAAATGCACTCTAAGTAAGCATGGTCACTACCTCAGGCCTCTTTGTAACTTATGAAAGTCTGTGGAGCCTCATTTAAGAGTCTCGGAACACAGGACTAGTCAGATAGGGCAACTTAATATGGTGGTTTCTCTACAGGAGCCACCCCTTGGCTTGGCCCTTCCCAGAGGGATATCTGGCCAGTCCTGTGTTTTGAGACTCTCAAATGAGGTTCCACAGGCTCTTTTTTTTGCAAATTCATATATTCCAGGGAGCAATGCACCTAGGATTTTACTGTATTAAGTGCTTTAGTCGGCAACCGACAGTGTTATCTTTGGCTGGTTTCCCTGAGATCAGTGATCTGTTTCACTTATCAAAGTCAGACTTCACTGCATAGCCCAAACAGCAGTATCTCAGGTCAAGACTTGGACAACACAAAACATCACTCCAACCCAATAGCCATTTTCCAGCAGGTCCAAGCCCCTCTGTCCTGGAGGCAGCTTATAGACAATGTTTTAACACCTGACACCGCAGTAGATCCACTGATAACTTCTCTGGCCTCTCTATAGGTGAGGGAGACTCCTTCTCCTCCCATGCACAATTACGATACTGGCTGCAGCCTTTCCATTTGCATCCTTTTATGGAACCTTAATGGCTTCACAAGCTGCGTCCCACCGCCTTCTGCAGCAAAGCCTCACTGCAGGCAGGGAATGCCTGCACACCCTGCAGCTACTATTAGTTTCCCAAAATGGTGTCTGTCAACACCTTTAATACTGAGTCCCCCTTCTTTTCTAAGTGGGTGGCAGTGCCGCTCATATCGTTGGTGAAGCCAGGCAGTGAGGAGCAGGAACACCTTTTTAATCTAACAGGTGCAACCGTACTGAACAAATGGGGGGGCGAAAGCATGGCACCATGCACTTTGTCTTCCCTGTACCTAACAGCTACAAGGTATCCACGACTGAAGTTTCCTGCCAACATGTTGCTAATAGTGATGAGCGAATAGTGAGATATCCGAATATTCGATATTTGTACGAATATCCCACGAATATTCGAATATTCGATCGAATATTCGATCCCATTAAAGTCTATGGGAACAAGTATTCAATTAGTGAGAAACATCTATTTGACCATTTCGATGGTAAAACCGGAGGCTGGGGAATTTGAACGCTTATCGAATATTTGTCGACTATTCGTGGGATATTTGTACGAATATCGAATATTCAAATATCTCACTATTCGATCGAACAGTATTCGCTCATCACTAGTTGCTAATAGACACAAATACTGCAGCAAAAGACAATATCATATTTACCCAGTACAAAGAATAAAGTGTGCAACATACCATGTATTCAAAGGGGCCTTGTCAACGTCAATATAGCAAATCCCCCTTGTCCCAAGGGGTTCTAGCTCAGTTCATAGTTACCCTATTTTATCCTTCTTACAAATCTTGTGATGAATACAAGTCTAGAAATTTACAAAATTACAAAGCTGGAAATTTAGAAATCTTTTCCCCTCTTGCTTTTGTCTTGGTAGTTGAGCCGAAGTCTGATTCAGACAAAATAAAATAAAGACAGGACATAGTCAGACAGCAACGTTTAAGTACATTCACATAGTAGACGATAATGGTTGCTTGAAAGTGCAGCGAATTAACTGTAAGTGAAACATGTTAAGCTGATTCAACAGAGCAGCGATGCGTGTGAAAGAATTCAGGATACATCAATAATTAGATTCTGTGGAGGTTGAAACCCACTTCTGAGACTTCAGAATCTTCCTTTTTCCACTTCAGCTCCACTTAATAATACACAGGATTTTTTCTACCAATGATATATTTTTTCACAGCTATTAAATTATATAATGTGCATCCTGTGGATCCCTCAGGCACTGTTAATAGTCTTTGGCAACTATGACAACACAATGAACTCTTCAGATACTCATTTAACTGTGAAATCTTTGTATAATGGCAATGGTCAGCTCTATATGTATCAGAGACAGTCTGCGCTGCCGCTATGGGTCTCCTGAAGGGAGAGGAACCATTGTAGTCTTGTCCCGATTCGAGATGCTGTACAGATATGAGAATCTCCGAACCAGCATAGTAAGGAGTGTCATCATGCCAAGCACCTGCTGCAAGGGCCTTGCTTTTTATTGTGGTTATAGGAAACCCCCTTGGTTATGTACAGCACTAAGGGTGGTAGAGATTTGTGGGGACTGAACATTTTTGAAAGGCTTCCAAGCATATACATTACTGGCTCATTGGTCAGTTTTGACATGTACTGTTAATGTGGAACAGAAATTGCCCTGCTAGTTCCTCTGGTCTACTTGGGTTAGGTTCTTGGCTCCTCCCCCCCCCCCCCCCCCCCTCACCTTATCACACTGTAAAGTTCGGTTCACGTTAGCATGTTGGCAGGTATAAGAAATCCAGTCAGGAAGGTTGACAAAGAACAAGGTCACAGACTGCTTTTTTGGCCATCAAAGGGCAATGGTTTTGCTAGTTGGAGCATGTCCCTCCACAGTCTGACACTGTGAGCACTGATGGTATACTGTCAGATGATGCAGCACCACCCCAAATTGGTAACAACGAGTTGGTTATTCAGTCACAGATTGCTATGAAGGATAACAGAGGAACGGCCAATCACAGCGCTTTAAGGAAAGATGTTCGGGAATGTTTTTTATGGGCACTGCATTAAACAGATGAGCCAGGAATGGTGACAGGTCCCCTTCAAGTTTTTTCCAATGTACTGGTAAGGTATGTAATTTTGTCAAAGGATCAAAGATTATACAGATTCAAGACAGCTTAAGCCCATGGGAAAGAAATCATTTTTGCATATTACCAAGACTTTGCAGTGGCTATATATATTATAATTATTGGCTAACCATTTAATAAACCTTATCGATGGATTTGATTTGTTTGGTTTGAAGTTTTGATCTTATTGGGTATCAAAATAGTTTGGTGTTATATTTGCAGCTGTCATGAAAGTCCTAGAGTGATGCTGTCTTCCAAACTAGGTAAATAAAGTAATGGGTATTGATATCAAGTAATAATTGTGTGGGGGGTTCTCACGCACAACACTGTTTTTCACCAATTAGTGCAATAAGGCCCACCTCCTTTTCTTTATGATATTGGGAAAACCTATTAAAAGCACACTGTATCTCTAGTATTCCAGGTATTATATAACTGAGACCACAGTGAATACAAGATGAATAACTAGCTTTGACTCATCATGTCATACCTTCTGTTCCTCTTATTCTAGATGTTTCAGTGAGCTTGCTGTCTCTTTTGGTAACAGCCTGTGGACTTGCCCTCTTTGGTGTATCACTTTTTGTTTCATGGAAACTTTGCTGGATTCCTTGGCGAGAACGTGGCTTGAAAGGAAGTAAAGAACATGAGCATCTGAACTATGCTGACAGTGACACAAATGAGCATGACTACAGCGATAACTATTTGGGGCAGCCCCCTTTATTTCCAGAGTCATCCATGAAGATCAGCCATACATCTCCCGATATTCCATTGGAAGCCAAGACTGCCAACAAGGAAAACTGTGTTCACAATGTTCGGATGCACAGACAAATCACAGAACCAACCTCATCAGCTCGGTCAGTGTCTATAACTTTTTTCTTTCTATTAATCTATATGATTGATCCATCCTTTAAGAAAGCCCCTAAACTAAAAAATACAAGTACTTATGGGGGCCATAGTAGGGCCTTTTACAACCTTTGAGGTATATGGAGCTGATATATGGCACCAATAGAAGTAAATGGGTCTTTGCTGTACCTCTGCATGCCTCAGATTTCATACTGAGCTTTAATTATTCTGCTGAATTTATATGAATGTTGACAAATAAATCATTACATGCTCCATCAAGTGCTGTATAATTGAGATTCTCTCCAATAATACATCCCATGCAGAAGCACCATGTGGTTGTACACAGAAGTCTTACAACCATGTAGTAGAAAATCACAGGAACTCCTTGTTGCTCTCTATGTGTATGGAGCCCAATATAATTGCATTAAATTAAATAAAACAGCATTTACATGGATGATCTAGAGTAGATACCATGACGTCAATTAAACCTACTAATTAAATTTCATATGTGAATTAATTTCATTTCCTTGCAGCTCACTCAAGTGTTTAGGCTAATGCAGTATTTCTCCCAGCTCACATTTGCATCCAGTGACTTTTAGGTGTCAATATACTGTAGGTAAAACCTTCCCAGCTGAGGATAGCATATTCCTTTAAATGTATGACTTCCAGGCATCAATACTGTTTTAATCCCACATTCTCCACATAGCCTTCCATCACTGAGGAGATTGTGAGCTTCTAAAATATATGAATAAATGAGGAGGCTGGATCTATATGCATTAAAGTCTATGTACTGCTAAGGCATGTAGGTCTCAAAAGCAAAAAATTACATTTTTACTTCTATAGGAGAGTATCATTTATAATTTTACAGTATTAGGCTATGTTTACATAATGTATATTTATGTATATATATGTATATTTATGTATATATATATATATATGTACAAGAATATATGTTGCATTGTTGTCTATGGGATCCCAGCCAGAGCGTATACACATGGTATACGCTTCGGACGGAATCCCTAGTGGCACCGCAAACAACTGACATGTCAGTTTTCTGCAGCCGCTATTCATTGAATAGCGGCTGTAGAAAACCATGTCAGTGCACACTATGGAGCGAGCGGCTCTGGCCGCTTGCTCCATAGTGTGCTGTGGGGAGTTCTGATGTGGGTGCGCATTGATGCGCCCGCATCAGAACTCTGTAGCCATAAAGATCATCCGACCAGTACTGCAGTACCGCCTGGGATGATCTTTTCAGAGACCGGCCATTCCATGACCCGGCCGGGTCACGAAACCACCGGTCTCTTACATTGTGTGCACATAGCCTTCACCTTTCAGCTTCATAATACATGGACATAGGGACTCTGTGTGCAACTATATAGGTATGTGCTTTGCCATGTGCATAAGGACCAAAAAAAGGTTTTCCTCTTTGGTAACCACTCTAAATTGCACTATATGAAAGTAGTCAAGGAAACTAAATGAGTCAAGAATGGTTATCCAGCCCCAACCCATTATTAGAGGGGTATTTCTATCTTGATGTGTTATTCCCTTTCCATAGCATAGGGAATAATGAGGTGGTCAGTGAGGGTCTGGTCAATGTGTCTCTGAACATTGCACACCAGCACCAGAAATGTTTAGTGGCCCCTCAAAGAATGACTGGAGTGCTGGTTACACACAGAGTGGTCAGACCTTATCCTATCCCTAGCATATGGGGTCAGTGCACTACTCACACCCACTGGTACTACATTGATCCCATGCACTGCATCAAAACCCAAAAAGTACTGCCTAAGCTTGAATAATTGTGGACGTGTGTTGCTAAGGCAAGTGTTGGTAAAAAAAACACAGCCGTTAGCATTATCCATGTTAAAAATGGATGTCGTCATCTAAAGTGACTTCCACATCAGACTCTATTGTTTTACGTCCACGTTCATCAAAACCTGAAGTTGAGAATGGTGGTGCACCATAACAGACCTTTGCTACAAATTATAACACCCTTATTATAGGGTGCATTAAAATATAAAAAATGCTACCAAGTTTAGCAATGTGTTAAACAGCTGTTTTTACTAGTCTTATGAGAGAAAGAATTACAAAACATCTGACTGGAGCCTCTAACTGAATTTCAATGAGAATTTCCGCTACAGGCGACACATAGCTATAAAATTTGTTGAAGGGATAAACCAAGGAAAATTGCTTTACAGAGAGGGGAAAGGAATCGTTTTAAAGTGCAAGAGGTGTGTGATAAATGGATTAGATGGGATGAAGCCATTACACAACCTAGTAAATCTGTCAATTAGCAGACATGGCTGATTCTTGTAGAGAAGACCTTGTTCTTAAAAATAGCAGGTTCTCTATGACTTCTTCAATGGGAATGATCCCTATCACTGTGCATAATTTATATAAATGCACTGAAATGAATGCAGGAATCCTTGAGTTTGACTTTTTAGAGCATCTGCTGTACATTCAGTGCTCAAGAAACGTGGCCTTCACAGAGATGGACAGATCCAAACCGGACACATTAAAACAAGACCTTGTAATTATGGGACCATACAGGGCCCCAATGCAGAAATAGTAATTGGCCCTTCACAGTCTAAAAATTAATATGATAAGCCTTGGAAAGAAGGGGAGATTGCCCGCCTTGCCTAAAACACCCTTGTTCATATGACTTCCTCATACCACTTTGTCATTGACCATTTACAACAGCAGTGGGGAACCTTTTCCCTGTTAAGGGCCATTCAGGCATTTACAAAATCATTTGAGGGCAATACACTACACGGTCACTGCAATGTTATACAGTGCCCTGCAGTGGTGTAGCATTGGTTGGCAGTACTTGGGGCAAGGGGAAGTATTGTGCCCCTGATGCCCCTGCTATTGTAGTTAACCCCCAGTGATGCCCCTGGTAGCTAATGTTACCCCCTAGTGATGCTCTGGTAGCCAGAGTTAATCCCTAGTGATGCTCCTGGAGGTCATAGTTAACCATCAGTGATGCCCCAGGTAGATGTTTTTTAACCCTCAGTGATGACCCTGGGAGTCGTAGTTAACCCCCAGGGATGGAAAAGGCGTTTGTTTGAGAGTGTTGGTCCTCTCTAAGAAGATGGACTATGAAGAAAAAGCATATGCACAAAAAGGTAGCACATCAAGAATTTTTTTTTTATTTAAATAGCCTTACAATACACAAAATATATACAAAACAGGAGCAGTAAACCTAGGGAGACAAGCTCTAAATGCCACTCAACATTAAAAACACTAAAATGTCATCCTTGGTCCGGCTGGCGTCCCAGCCCGGACTCAACACCCTACCTGACCCCGGACACAGCACATAATTAAAATGCAAGAAAAAAATCCCCAAAACTATTACAAAAATAATGGGTAATGCAGAGACTAATAATGAAAATGAACATCCTGAGGAAGCCGGGTAGGGCGAAACACGTGGGGTGTGTTTGCTGCTCCCACCTGACCAATCCTTTCAGCTGCTGCACCGCACATGGTGGTATTGTTTTCAGTACACTTTTCATTTTTATTATTAGTCACTGCATTACCCATTATTTTTGTAATAGTTTTGGGGATTTTTTCTTGCATTTTAATTATGCCGGACCAAGGATGACATTTTAGTGTTTTTAATGTTGAGTCCTTCTGTGTTTCTTATATGCATTGGTTTAGCACTCAGATTATAGGGTGGTGCTCACTATACAGCACTCTCTGGTTTGGCATACTTTCTAAGAAGATGGTCAATATGCATAGCATGATGAAACTTAAAAACTATCAAAAGTAATCTGCTTTGGGTAAAGAGAACCTTCTAATCTTATAAAAGAAGTGGCCCTTTAGTAAGTTTTTGCAGTGCATACATATCTAGAAACTATTTCTGTCAACCAGTCTACTGTTCTTTATACAAAAAGCTTAGGAACTAGAAACCTACTTTTTTTGAGAGAGAGGTGCTACATGAACTATATATAAAATCTTGCGGCTGTCTCCATTGCAGTTAGCAAAGTTCAGCCTTTATAGCATCATTTAAAATTCTGACTGAGACCCCATTCTCTTTTCTTTTGCTATCATAAGATGTGAGCACACCTCAATTACCATATATTAACATCAGACATAAATTCATTCTTGACTCAAGACTTTTACTTTATAGAGAAGGTTGACTTTCGTTGCCTTTCAGAGCATCACTACTATACTGTATGACTGACACTTTGAGTACAGTTCACTGGGTTAGAAAACACTAATGAAGGCATGCTGGCCAAGAATAACTTGGCACAAGAGAGCCATGAGAAAATAAACTCTACCCTGAGATGTTCAGCTCGGTGACCAGAAGGAAAGATTACTGGTGATCATGGATTTGTTATTCTTCTGATGAGCCCTTTTGTACCTTTAAGGTGTCTTGCTGCAAAAGATCTATGGATCTGAATAGTGAGCTATAGTAGGCCAATCCAATCCTAGATCTCAATGGCAAATCATCACTTTAAAGTGATACTGTCACCCCCCTTACACTATGTATGGTTCTGTGTGGTGGACATGTCACCTACGCAGGACTTCATGGCAGTTGGGCCCCCTCTCCCGAGAGCAGAGGGGCCCAACTGCTGTGAAGCTCAGCCTGGGTGACACTGTCCACCGATGAAATTAAAGGGGTACTCCAGCACTGATAAAAAACAATCAATCAATCAATCAATCAATCAATCAATCATGAACATAGTCTTTACATTTACCATCCATCCTGAGTCTGTCCCTGGTTTGGGCTTTCCCATGATTTGTCTCCTGTGATATCTAACTGACTCTGTAAAATGGTTAGGTGGCTTACAGCTTGTTTAGCCAATCAGAGCTGAGCAACCTGTGTCATCTGACAAAGGGAGGCTGGCTTAACAGGGCTTAGACCCGCATCCCTCTTGATGATGTCACTGTCACAAAATGGCTGCCGCAGAAAAGCCTGGGGTCATCAGTCATTAGGTAAGAATGAGTTTACTTCACTTCCTGGTGGGGGGCTGAGGGGGGAAAAGATAGGGAAGAGGTCAGATAGGTGATTAAAGCATATGGCAAAGTTATATAACTTTGTAATGAGTTTCAATTACTGGGAAAAAGCTGTTCACCGGAGTACCCCTTTAAGCTATTTTAGGGTAGAAATAAGACCCAGACAAGTTTTATATGGGGATATAATGTGCAGTATCTAAGCTTGTGAATGGTGTGAAGAATTGCACAGAGGAAGGGGGGGGGGGGGTGAAAATATCACTTTCATACCTGTTATAGCTCATCCCTTAACACATACACATGCATAACATATACACATGCAAACAGAACACCATTTAAAGTTAATGGGTATTAATGTGTTCTATTACTTCAGGCTGCAAGGAAAGAAGACAATGGGTAGTTTTCAAACTGTATACCAGTGTGACACAGAGTGCAGCCAGTGCTTTGACCCATTACCCCAAGCTTTCCATTCAGGCAGATTGAAGAGATTGGGAAGGTGGGGGCAGCCTTGGTTGGACCCATTCCATAACTGAATGGTTAACAAGCAAGAGGGTGAGCAATAGGTTCTAGGTTCATGGAACAAGTATAGGGCAAGTGTTCAATCACCGTAATATGGAGATCATCTTTTTGCTATAAGGCCCCTTCTTTTCTGTGTAGTGAACCACTGCAATAAAACTTACATTCATGATAAATTTGATGACTTAATCAACCTTTTGTATTTTTTTTATCTACACTTGAGATTTGACACATACATAATAACAATACTTTTTTCACTTCTTTCTTAAGACATAATTCCATCAGAAGACAGCTGAACCTCTCCAATCCTGATTTCAACATCCAGCAGTTTCAGAAACAGGAACAACTAACAGGAATTGGTCGTATCAAACCAGAACTTTACAAACAAAGATCTGTGGAGACCGATGATGGTCGAAAAAATAATAGCAAATCTTGTGGGAAACTCAATTTTATCATTAAATATGACTGTGATTTGGAAAAACTTATAGTAAAGATTCATAAGGCAGTTGGCCTGCCAGCAAAGGATTTCTCTGGAACATCAGATCCTTATGTGAAGATTTATTTGCTTCCCGATCGAAAAACAAAGCACCAGACTAAAGTCCATCGGAAGACACTAAATCCGGTGTTTGATGAAGTTTTTTTATTTCCTGTCCCATATAATGAGTTACCCACCAGAAAACTACACTTTTCTGTTTATGATTTTGACCGTTTCTCAAGGCATGATGTCATTGGACAGGTCATAGTGGATAATTTTTTAGATTTGGCAGATTTTCCCAGGGAAAGTAACATCTGGAGGGACATTGAACACGTCACCAATGTGAGTATTAAATTCACAAAAATGTCCAGCCCTTTTTGTCATTTACTTATCTCACCCCATCTGTCTCTCTTATAAGTTTCTCTTATCACCTCTTACCCTCAATATGCAAAAAGTGGAGGCTTCTGCATTAGTCTTTTGGTGCTCATGCAAAAATGTTTAATTTCTATCTTACATGGTTTTCTAAGTGTCTTGGTCTTAGTGTCCCTTTGTCTTAAAAGGGTATTCCAGGAGAAATTGACTTTTCCCCTATCCACAGCATTGGGGAAAAATAGGATTCGCAGGCGGGTCTGACCTCTGTATCACCACAAAGCAAGGCAGCCCAGCCTGGAGGAGGAGAGTCTGATTTTTAGCTCTATGAGGTACACAGGAAGCTGCTGTCAGTAAGTGCATTGAGTACAATTACTAATACTGAAGGATGAACGATTTTACTATAAAGTGGCCCACCTCTAGCACACCGTTCACAGAGGCATATACTGCCTTTAATATGTTGCAGCAGCCCTTAATGCAGAGGGACAGCCGCCATACTTACTGGGGACGAGATACAAGGTGTGGATGCATGGCCATGAATTGAGGGGTAAAGGACTGCTCCTTCAATACTGAATGGCCACATTACCAAACTGGTTAAAAAAAAATGTTGAATCATAGTCTTCCAATACTTATCGGCTGCTGTATGTCCTGAGGGAAATGGTGTTTTATTTTTCAGTCTGACACATTGATCTCTGCTGCCACCTCTGTCCGAGACAGGAACTGTCCAAAGCAGGAGATGTTTTCTATGGGGATTTGCTGCTGCTCTGGACAGTTCTATCTCAAACAGAGATGTCAGCAAAGAGCACTTCCTGCAGGACATGCAACATCTGATAACTATGAGAGGACTGGAGATTTTTAAACAGAAGTAAATTACAAATCTATATGACTTTCTGAAACCAGTTGATCTGAAAGGAAAATATTTTCACTGGATAACACCTTCAAGGCCCTCACCTGCTGATTCCCTCTATACTTGCATCCAATGCTGCATTAATTTGAGAAACTACAGTTTTGTGGGTTTTTATGCATTGCTGCCCATTGCCCAGATGGTTATGTTTTAAATAGAAGTAGACCTTTGATGTCTGTTTTTCCTCACTTCAGTAACATGTCAGTGATGCTGAGACCTAGACAATATTCTTCAAATGACATTTAGTTGTAGAATTTCTCTGTATTATGTTAATCTGAGCCTTCACTTATTAATATGTGTTCTCCTTCTATGAGGATACCTGGACTGCCATTCACGCAGGTTTACGCAGGCTCAACTTCCCAAGAGTATGTGTTAGTTTGCCTGCTTTCCATCATCGTTGTTACATTGGCTGTCTACTCTGCTTTCTGGTATCTTTGAATAATAATAATAGGGGTAGGACCATGGGTCACATTACATGCAAGACCGCAGTGGCTTATTTTACTGCCACCTTAAAGGGTTTGCCTACTTTGGATAATTTCCTTTTGTTAAACCGCTACAGAGTTTACTGCTGCTGTGACATCCAGTGATCAGATGTAATCTGTCAGTGAACTAAGCAGGAAATGCTTAATTTTCCTTCAGCGCCACCACAGGGGAAAGGGAGCATTACACTACTTCCAGTAAGATGTCTGAGCAAGGTCCTGCAGGGTCCTTCATCATGAGGAATGCTCTTTTTTGGCACCCTCTTCCCAGCAGATGACAATTCTGGGCAAAGTAGCCCCCACCCCACTGGACTATTTAGAATAAGGTTTCTGAAGCAAACATCCCCTTTAAGTATTATACTACCGAGAAGGAAATGTAAGTGGCAAATCCTCTGAGCATTACATAATCACTTGGAGATATCAGTCTTTTTAACCCCTTGGTATAGTAACAGAATGCAATTTTATCTGTAGTTTAGGCTAGTGAGAATTAGATATTCATGGCATGATCTGTACTTGTAGTGATCAAACATTGCCTCTGTAAGATGTCTTGTGCATACAGTACAAGCCCTAACATATCAATTTTACCCCTCAGAAAGAAAATAATTTGTTGAGTATATGTTGCGTTAAAAGCAAGGATTTTCCAGACAGGCAAAGGTTATGAGAGACATTTTGCTTGACAGATTAAATAGATGTAGTCTTCCTATTGATGTGCCTATACATTATCAGGCATGCAGTATTTATTAACAGTATTCTGTGCTAGATTTATGGGTAGTAATAGACAGCTCTGCCATTCTAATAGCTTCCAAGACAAATCTGGGTCACTCCACCTCTTGTCTAAAAATCCAGTAAGCTCTTAATAGTGTTTGTGCTATCACAGAAGTGTATACAAATGAAAAGCATTGATGGATTTGCCGGGCACTGCTTAGCTTGTCTCCCTTGCTCATCCAGTGATGCTTCAATGCTTTCATGTATAATGGCTGGTTTTCACAGTGCTAAATCTTACACTGAATTATAATGTATAAGTGAGAGGACTATTACAAATCAAATCTGAATGTAGAAGGAAGAATGTTCAGTGTAGGAAAATAGTGCCTAAATACCTAAACATTGTAATAATAGGAGAGCAGATACATAGAAAGAGGGGCAAAGGGCCCCAGGGCCCCTTATAAAATCCTTGTGCCATTTATGGATTTAGTCATAGTAGGGTCGGAATAAGGAAAATAAAGTAGACGACAGAAACTCTGATCCACAAAATCCTGGACAGGCATACACTTGTTTTTTCAGACTAATATTACTGATAATATTGCTATACAGTGAACACAGAGAGGGGGGGGGGGTATGAAGACCGTCCCTGCCCCATTTTCCACAGCCGAATTCACTAAGAGCCGTGAATCATGATAACTGAGGTGCTAGAGGACGCCACACCTACTCCCCGCCTTGCTGCCCCCCCCCCCCCAAAAAAAAAGCAGTTTGAAGCTCTCCCCCCTGTCTTCATGATTTTCTATGGAGAGGGGAGGGTGGAGGGAGAGGAGGCACCAGAACAGGACAACAAAGCGTTAATTTACAGCTACATCACCAGGCTCTCTCCTCTGACAGTCAGCACTGATCTCTCTGACCTCTGAATATGGCTTTCATGCAGCTCCCGCTGTGTAATCCTTTGTTCTCTGCTCTCTGCTGCTGACTAATCTCCCTCCTTCCTCCTCCCCCCTCCCCTCTTCAAAGAACAGACAGGGGGATGTACGATGCAACAAGACATGATTTCCTGATAATGAGCAGTGAATGGAAAAGAGGAGGGGGGGGGGGGAATGGGGAAACTCTTTCTGGATGTAGATAATGGCATATTATCCCAATAAACTCTTTGGCCATGGCTTACATTGTGTATGCATTAGGCTGGCACAACCTCTCTGTCCCTCCTCCCCACCCTCCTCATCATTAGGAATGCTCCAGGCAGATTGCCTTCTATTCATCAGCTGTGAGAGGACGGCACATGGGCTGGATTGTTAAGGCATCTGTGTAGTTTTCGCTGCAGAGGAATAGGAAAAATGGTGAATAGGGTGGGGAGGAGGGACACAGAGGTTGTGCTAGCCTAATGCATACACAATGTTAGCCACGCCCAGGGCACGGGGCTGGCAGTTTAAAAGTTGTTTTTTATGACAATAACTGCATCACCTGCCGAACAGACCCCAGGACAGATCTTGAATTAAAAGCAGCTATCTGAAGGTACAAGCGGTTTGGGGGGGGGGTCAGATTGTGGGTACTGAGTCGCTTTTAAGCCCATGCCCACGATCTATAGATACACACACAAATTTAGACTCCAGACAAGGCCCCTAAATAAATTCAAATCCAAGACCAGACCCCAGTATTAAACAGGACAAGACCTAGTTGAAATTCAGACTCTGAACCAGGTAAATCTCCCAAATTAATTTGAATCATAGACAATACTCTAATCTTAGTCCAGATCACTAAAATTCAGACTCCACACCAGACGCCAAAATAAATACAACCTCAGATTAGACCCCCCCCCAAATCAGACTCAAACTGCACCAAAAATAAAGGAAATACCAGGCCCTAAATAATGTAGACCATCATTGTTTTTTTGGCAAGTATCTGTGGGATATGACAAGGTAGACTAGCTTCTGCTTCCCAGGGTCATCAGTGAACATTTTAGCACTTATAACCTTGTAGCCACCTCACTCTCTTTCTTTAAACAACTTTCGGTATGTAAAAACCCCCAGAAGACCTTTGGCTTTAGAGACTAAACCAGTCATCTAGCCATCAGAGTGTAGCCCTTGTTACAAAGATCTATATGTTTGCCAATTTTCAACCTTCTAACGCATGAACTTCAAGATCTATTGACATGCTGTCTACTATATCTTTTTACCTGTCATTGGTTTCATAGATAATAGACAGTAAATATGTGTTTTCATGTACTGGACTATGTTCAACCCTATCATTTCTTTATGTTTTCTACAAGGTCAAATGGAGTACTGCCCTCCTTACATCCTACCAGGAATTATTTCTGCACTAGATGATACATTAAGAGATGTCAGAATGATAGCTATATCATATGATGTGAAAAAATCATGCATAGGCAAAATAGGACATTGACTGATTTAATTACCTTTTATTACATCAGCTCACGTAATCAATAGGATGTACAAAAATACACTCGGCATCTAGTGGATTTTTCTTATGTTACTGATAGGATGTAATGCAGATGAATAGCACTGATCATAGCTCATACTCAGAACTTCTCGTCTAGCTGTGGTTCACTAAAGATGTGAATGGTTAGTGTAGGAGTCTATTTTCAGGTATCTTTTAGTCATATAATATTTGATCATATATTTAGTCATATAATATTTGTCCTATTTTTTTTTAGTTAATTGTATATTTTTTGCCAAAATAGATACAGTATTACATGGATTAGTATACAGTATTCCTGCTGTAATCAAAGATATCTGTGACCAATTAGGTGTCCAGTTATCAAAAATCCATATAATGTTTTTTAACCCCTTAAAGGGGACATATTAGCAGGTTACACAAATCCAACTTGCTTATAGCTCCCTAGTGGGCAATGGGCACTGAGGATGAAGATATGTCTCTTACCTTCATCCTTTACGCCATTCCTGTGCTGTATGCTGTGAAATCCTTTGCCAGGTAAATCATTAAGAGCACTGGGGATGGGGCTGGGGTGCTGTTAGCTGTTAAATCCTCTGCCCGGAAAACAGTTAAGAGGACTGAGGGTGGGGCTTCTGCCCCCAAGCACCGATCCTAAGGCCACATTCACACAGTGTATATTGCTGTTAAACAATGACCGTTGTTGCAGCTTGCAACAACAGCCGTTGTTAAATAACAGCAATAAATTACATTGTAATGTATGGAACACCGGTTGTGGTGTATACACACTGTATAGACAAAATAGACAATGTAAACTATGGCTCCTGACCGTACTTTACATTGTATGCTATGGCTAACTGGAAAGCAGGCACACCTGAATCTGCCCGCATTCCAGTTAAAATGAAGTGATGTTTAAGTAATGTTGGCCGAGTGAATATCACAGACAGTGGCCGTTCTGTGACACGGCGGTGTCACACAACGACTGCTGTTTTGCCATGTGTGAAAATGGCCTAAAAAAACCTTTTTATTATAAATTTTTGTTTACCACAAGTTTTAGATTTTAGCATTAGTTCTTTTTTTTCAACAAAAAATCTGTTATTCTGAACACATTAACAAACAGTTGGACACTGCAGGTTGTTTTTGGATAAAGATTTTCCGTGCAGCAGTCTGTATGGAATAAAGTAAACTTTTTGATAAATCCCTAGATTCAGAGATTTGGTTCTTACAGCTGTATTTAGGGACTGAAAAGGGGATAGTCAGTGGGAGCAGAGGAGTTTTTCCATATTGATGCGTCTTGTCTCTATGAAAGGCTAATACAGGTCTGAGCTCCTACTGTCGGCTGCACTTGCGAACAAATGATCCACATCTCCGAGGTCTTGTGATGCATGCTAACTGGAGATGAGCCAGGCTTCCCATGGTTCCTGATTGCCTTCAATTTTGCAGCAGACAGAAAAATACATTTTTTCAGCTGTTTGGTTCGCCACAGGGTAAAAACTGTATAAAGAACACTGCACCAAGGAACTTAGAATGACTTGTACATTTTAACTAAAGTATAGTAGTTATTTCCTATCCATCGTTCACTGTTACACTACACACTATTCTAGAGAGATAAATGTTATTGAAAGGCAGAAACAGCATCAAAGAATTAGGATAAAGTTGGATGTTATTCTCTAATTATTCTGTCCTTGGAAACATTAAATCCATATCTTCAGGCTTCTTACCCTTAAATGGCCCTTCATACTCTCCTTATCTTTCTTTCTCTTCAGACATATCACTTGTTGTTAAGACTAGCATAATGTAAGGAAGGTAGGAAGACACTGATACAAGGAGGGTGTCACATCCATAGGGGAACAGTAAGCTGTAACGGAACCTAGCAAACTATCCCTGCCTACTTGTATGTACTTTCCTAGGTGTCAGACCCCCAACTCGGCAACAGTCCCTATATTGTTACATGCAGGGAGAGAGGTCAACAGTCCACTACAGCAACAACCGGGAACATAAAAGCCACAACCGGGACCAGCCATGGATTGGGATCTATGTAAATTAAAGGACAATTCAAGTCCACAAGACCTGTAGATGTTCGCACATAGCAGCTTTATTTTCTGACTCAGAAATTAAAGGTCCGCTTAAATTTCTGCAACAGCTGGTAAAAATGTACTGTGATGAAGCTGTTGGATTGCTAGCCTGCAGAACTATGTTTCACTATGTTTATAGTAGCAGTCTTTCCGAGCAATGTCTGTGCATACCCAGATGCCCCTAGGACTTGTAGTAGGGAAGAATAGAAAGAACCTGTGGTAACCATGAAAGAAACACCTATAAGTATCATATGTCAGAAGAAAAGTTAAATAACTACTCACAGGGTTGATTTCAGAAGGGAGAAAGATTGTAACAACTGCAGAATGAGCAGTATTTATAAAGATTGCACTACTTACAGGAGAAGTCCGGCCAACATTTTTATTAAAGTATTGTATTGCCCCCTAAAAGTTATGCAAATCTCCAATATACACTTATTACGGGAAATGCACATAGAGTGCTTTTTTAACTTCACTTACTACTGCATCAAGGCTTCACTTCCTGGATAACATGGTGATGTCACAACCTGCTGGCTGCTGGAGAGGATGATGGCAGGGGGATGCTCAGTGTCCCTCCAGTGCCCTGTGTCCCTCAGTGTTCCCCTGCCATCATCCTCTCGAGCAGCCACAGCCTGCACAGCTCTGGGAGTCGGGTTGTGACATCACCATGTTATCCAGGAAGTGAAGCCTTGATGCAGTAGTAAGTGCAGGGAAAAAAGCACTTTATAAGCATTTCCTGTAATAAGTGTATATTGGTGATTTGTATAACTTTTGGGGGACAATACAATACTTTAATAAAAATTTTGCTGGACTTCTAAAAAGAAACAAGAAACGAAAAAGAGTAAATAATTAACATGTACAACAGGACAACACAAACCTATACAAACAGACAGGAGAGGCCAGAAAACTAAATAAAAAGCTAGCTAAATAAAAGAAAACAAAGAATAAAATTACATAGCAGGTATCATGGTCCCTTAAATGCTCTCAGAAACATCAAGGTTGCCATCAGGTCATAAGACTGGAAACATAAGAAGCTTGCCCACTATGCATCTTCAACGAATCCCAGGGATTGATACTCCACAAAGAAAGTCAGAATAAAAAGCAAATCAGTAGAAGTTGATAGAATATATATTGCTTTTTACATGGTAACTCATGCGGAGAAAGCTTATGAAAAAGTGCTATGCTGATGAATTGTTCAGTAGGTCAGATTGAAATTTAACCTCTTGAGAAGCCACGGAATAAAAGAACTTATAAATTAAACACATTAATTCCTAAGAATTCTAGCAGTATCTAATGTAGAAGAAACCATGACCAGAGGCATTAGAAAAGTCTTTCTCACAATACAGAGCTTTCTACATTTACCAATGATGGCTAATCAGCTGACTTCCTTTCTGCTTTTCGCTCTAATGTTGTGGTTTTTAATGTTATTCTGTATACTTGCACTGGTGACTGGGGAATTCATTGAGGCTTTTTGAATTTACTGAGCAGGAAATGACCTCTGGGCATTTAGTTCTTTCAAACAAAACCTTTAAAGTTTTAGTGGTACCAGCTTTTCATCTTGTTTACAGGTGACATTTCTAATCTTTTGGCATTCCTCAAATTTCAAAAACATCACTTTTATCCATGGTTGGTTCCAGGTATGTTTCTTGCTTTAGGCAACAGTCATAGTAGGCCTCCCCACTATTGACTAGACAATTGTAGAGTGGATATATGCAGATCTAAGTGATCTAAGTGATCCTAGAATCTGCCCAGCTTGCTTGGTGATCAGAAACTCGCCATCTTTGGTATCAAACAGTGGTGCCAAATTTATTAAAGGGTTGGCCACTTTATAGTAAAATTTTTCAGTGTACAGTATAAGTGTACTCACTGTGTATAATGACAGCAGCTCCCTGTGTACCTCACAGACCTAAAATCAGACTCCCCTCCTTCAGGCTGTGCTGCCCTGCTCTGTGGTGAGTCTGTCCATAAGACCATATCCCATCCCCTGTGTCCTTCATAGACATATACAGGCTCAGTGGTGGAGACAGGGGGCGGGGCATGGTCACATGCTCCTCCATGATGGCCATCTTATGGACAGATTTCCCACAGAGCAGGACAGCACAGCCTGGAGGAGGGGAGCCTTATTTAAGCTCTATGAGGCACAATGGGAGCTGCTGTCAGTAAGTGCTGTGAGTACAATTACTAATACTATACACTGAACTAATTTACTATAAAGGCCAACCCCTTTGACCAATTTTGAAAGTGACCTACATGATATTTGAACTTCCAAAAAGTAAAAGAATGGAGAGGGCACTCACCATAAAAATCTTCTTTATTCAGTCCGAAATATAAAATTCTGGGAGTGTCTGATGATGCGCGCATGCGCGCGTGTAACGGCTGTCACACCCTTTCTGTGATTGTATGGCGTCCCCGCCGACTGCTACACACTCTGCATGAATTTTATATTTCGGACTGAATAAAGAAGATTTTTATGGTGAGTGCCCTCTCCATTCTTTTACTTTTTGGAAGTTCGTATTGTGCCTTGCAATTTCTGAGAGGTGCACCCCTGTTCTAAGGTGCTCATAAGGTGTTGTTCCGTAGGTACCGTTACTATTTGTTTTGCCGATTGTTCGGAGTGGTTAGCTGCCGGCCTGCTGTCTCTCTTGCTTTGATCACTACATGATATTTGGTGACTTATTTTCAAGCAGTGCAATTAGCTCTTCTCTAGGAGGAACATTACCTTGTATTAACCAAACTATTAACCAGACCACAAAAGGATGAGACACCCATTTGAATATCTCTAAATTAGGGTTCTCATTTGGTTAGGATGAGATGGTTTTTAGCCTTTACATATAAACATGATTATTACTAGAAACTTGGACAGCATTGCACATAACTGTAAACCCCCTTTAACACTGACCTTATGGCTTCCTCTATGTTGAACCTGTGATGAGATTACTGTTATAGCTGGGATGAGCTCTGCTGCATATATAGGTCGCCTATGACCATGCAGGGATATCTATTCATTTATTGTTGGGATTTAAAGGTCTTGGTGTGCAGCTGGCTGAACTTTCCTTAAAGAGAAAATGGAAAGTGATTTGGGAATGAGCTGACACCAAGAGAAGTAGAATTTATAGCTACAATATTTGATATTGACAAATCCACCGTAGGGAACCCTGCAGGAGTGTCACATCTGAGCATCACCAGCGGGTGTTTCTATGGCGACCAAAGGTTAGGCTCTTCTGTGTGTCGGGAAAAATAAAAGATGCACAGATATAACTTATAAATAGTTCTGTGTGATTGTTACGTTATATTTAATACATCAATCATAAGACCCTACAAAGAGCAATACAGTAATTTATAATTCACTCAATGATCAGCCCCATCGCATATTTGATGAAACGGGGAAATGTGATCATTTTCTACACTGTATTTATTGCAGAGGAATCAATCATGGTGATGACTTGTAGCTGACAGAGTTCTGCTAAATTACACAAAAACTGCAAGGATTTGGTAACAGCAACAGACGGGGTATTTATCCGGTTTTGTTAATAGGCTATTAATATCTGATCTACATTAAGATGCCTGGCATAGTTGGTGTCAGCATTCAATCTGCTAATAAAATAATGGGAATGAAGTATTTTCCCTCTTTTAGTGCATTTTTAAGCATTCTAATTTTTGAATGTAATAATATTATATACATATTATCAAGATGTAAGACTATTTGCTTTGTTTTAGTGAATGGGGGTCTTGGAGACTGGCCCCTCGTTGAGAGAAAAGTCTAACGTTTAGGTTGACTTAAAGGAAAAGTCCAGCGAAATTAAAAACTATAGGGTAGGTAGGGGGTGGAGGGAACATAATTAAAAAAGTATCCTTACCGGTCCTGTGCCCTCACAATGCCAATAGGCTGCTGGACCCCCCGCCAGATGTCATTTTCTGCCAGCTTCAGGGTACATCATGATTCTGCGGGAAAGGGCAGGAAATAGATGTTCCACCCCAGTCACTGACTGGCTGAGCGGGGCATCCATCAGCCTGGTGATGTTGCAGGAGATACCAGCAGGGGGTCTGGGAGTAGGATGTAGCACTGAGGGGGCACGGGGGACCTAGAAGTATACTTTATTATGTTACCCCTACCCTCTGCCCACACTGATTTTTTTTTTTTTTTTTTTGCTAGACTTCTCCTTTAGGGTGCGTTCACACCTACAGGATCTGCAGCAGATCTGCAGCAGATTTGATGCTGTGTTCAGTTATTTAAATGAAATCTGCTGCAGAAAATCAGCTGCAGATCCTGTAGGTGTGAACGCACCATTAAAAGGAACCTGCCACATTGGAAATTTAATGTAATCTGTAGACATAATGTTATAGAGAAGAAGAAGATGAGCAGATTGTTATACACCTTTGTGTGGAAAGTAGAATTTGTCATATATTCCTGTAAATCTCTGCTCATTCTGGGATAAGTAGTCATGTGATCGCCCCTTCTATTGATTGACAGCTGTCTGGGTATAAATTAGTTTATAGAGAGCTGTCAGTCACTGAATAGGATCGCCCACTTCACTACTTATCTCAAAATGAGCAGAGATTTGCAAGCATAAATGACAAGTTATTCTAAAACATTTCCCTTAAAACTGTAGGTCAGTCTGTTTAACTCCAGTTCGATAACATATTGCCTGCAGATTAGATTGTATTTTTATTGTAACATGTTGCCTTTAAACTGCGCAAACACATTGGATAAAGAACCTCACAGATACATGCCTTTACACATGCCATCCCATGACGATGCCCTTGCAAATGTAGATAAATAATAATAATAATAATAATAATAATAATTTAAACTATTAACTACAATAGTATAAGATTTATAGCAGTTACAATGAGTTACACTATAGGCCTATACCAGTCTGAATACACACATCTGAATAGCACAGGTCTGTAAAATGGCATGAGGTCTCTGGAGAAAGTTTTAGGATAGACCCTATTGAATTTTTAGACCTTCCAAGTATATAATTTGGCTCCAGTTGGTCCTCAGATTCCTCTTCCTATTTTTATTGTTTTGTAAAACTGTCTCATCCACCGAAGTTTGTCATTATATGCAGACAGTGTCAGAATGACTTGTAGAAGGTACACACTGACCCATTAGGCCACTTATTTACCATAGCTACCCTAGCAACTAGCTGAAGGGTTTTATAATATGAAATTTCAGTCAAAGTGATGAAATTCATACTTTTCTGCTGCTAGAAAGGCACGCAAAGCTTTACAAGGACCTGCAGTAGCGGGAAGGCGGGGAGGGGGGTTGTTGAATTTTTCTTCAAGGTGTGGAAAACAGCAATCAGTTGCTGGGTAAATCCTCTCAGGCGGATGAGTAATTCACCTTGTTGTGCTAGATGAACATTAACAGAACATTGATCATTGCCTCTATACCATACACCAGTCAGAAGAGTCTAACAAATGAACCATAATACTACCTACAGCAGCATACAATAGCAGTAAGTAATCAACCATTGCCTACTATTCTACACTATCTTTGGGTGAAGATTATTATTATTATTATTATTATTAGCATTATTATTATTATTATTATTATTATTATTATTAGCATTATTAGCATTATTATAGCATTGATAAAATGTAACATTTCAGGCTGCCCTTTACATAATAAATATTCCTCCCAATAATATGTAGACCAAAGGTAACTTAAATAGGCTGGGATCTATTATCTATGACGGCCACCAACTTTTAAGTGCCATTTATAAAGATGGTGTCTTCCTCTTAAGTATTCTTAGGCACCATTCATGGTCTACGAGTGACTATGTTATTCTGCAAAAGCTATAGCTGCACCACTGATGTAGCCTTTTAAAGCCAGTCTATTAGATCTCCTATCAGAAAGTACCATATGATAAAGGGCAAAATGGTAAACTTTGAGCTATATAGATTTCTGTGTTTGGATTTTTGGAGTATTTTTAGTGTTTGAAAGCTATCCAGACTCATAGGGGGAGATTTTTCAAAGAGGTGTAAAGTAGAACTGGCTCAGTTGCCCCTAGCAACCAATCAGATCCAGCTTTTCATGCTTCACAGATTCTTTGGTAAATGGAAGGTGGAATCTGATTGGTTGCTAGGGGCAACTGAGCCAACTCTACTTTACACCAGTTTTATAAATGTCGCCCATAGAGTCCTCCTTCTCCCACCCACACACACAGTTTACAATGTACAAGCTCATGCAAGAAAAAGTGTCAATAACTTCATGTGGGCGGAGAGAAAGGAGCCACATGCTTTTTGGGGTTTTTTTGTTTTTTTTTTGGTCAATGCAAAAAAAGTATATTTTTTATATTACATTATAGCCTCTGGTACCTTGACTTTAATGGTGTTTTTACATTTTTGCTGCACTCCCGGCTTATACTATTTGTCTGATTATGAGATTTTTTTCCCACAATTATCAGATAGGGTTGGAACTTTATAGGAAAAAGAGGTGTTAATGCCTGGCTAAGAAGATGTGATCAAGAGACTGTAGTGGGAATCGTGTTCTGGGGTGTGAATATGAATCTTCTAATCACACCCCTCAGTCCAGCATTCACAACCCATTGTAATGTTGAACGGGAACAATCAGCAGGTTAGACAAAGTTTCTGTCCATCTGACAATTAAGTGAAAAGTTCACATAGTCAACCAAATAGTAAAACCTCTCAGGATATTGAGAAGAGTAAAGAGTTTTTTTGCACTGACCATGGCTTCTCTATAAGGAGAAATTATCTTTTATATCTGGAAAACCCTTTTTGTCTCACTTTTCATGTCATGTTTGCTATAGTTTAAAATAATCTTAAAACCTTACATTTTTGTAACTGACCATCTAGCCCCACTAGACTTGACACAACTTGATATGTTAAGATCTTTTCTTAGCAGTCATCTTATTATCATTTCAGACAAGATTAACGTTGATGTTAATACCGCTGTTATAAAGCTGAAAATAAATAACACAGAATTCGACAACTCGTGATCGGACCTCCTTCCCCTCCCCCTCTCTCCATGCACCAGGGACTCTGCACAGGACACAGAGCATGCCCACAGCACTTTCCTATAAAAAAATCTTCAGTAGACACCAGTTTCATCTTGTCCATGTGGCTGCTGTAAAGCATCTCTCTAAATTACCATCAACAGAGATGAGGCAAGATGGCTGCCCCCATAATCCATGGTCCACTCTCCGGCTGCATCTGAGGCTTCCGGCTTCCATAGGTCCTGTGCAGCCAATCAGTGACTGCGGTGGGGACGTGCACTGACTGGCTACACGGGACCTACGGGAGCTAGGAGCCTCAGATGCAGCCAGACAGATGCACACAGACCAGGTAAAGCACACAGGGACAGTGGGCGGGGACTAGTCCAGGGTTCACTGTCCATGTCCACCCCATCCCTTCCCTGACTGTTCCTTCTACACTATAAAACATGCTACTAGATAAATTGGTGACTTTAGAGTGTGTAAGTTGTGTCTTCAGGTCTTGATTAGTCATGATTCTACACAAGCCATGATATAGATGATACACTCATTATATTGTAACCTACTTACACTGAGTGCATAAAGCAACGGAAACCTGGTGGAAGGAAATGGACCTGTGAACAGAGCTTTAGATTGTGAACCCTCGTTGGGTTTATAAGGCCAATATTGAAAAATGGTTTCCTGAGCCCAACAGATAAAATAATTCATCCTCCATTTATACACATTCATGTGCCTGATAAACTTTGATGCATATGGACATAACATCATTAAAATCTAATCAGTTATATAATGAAAGGGGTCATAAATCTGCTGAACCGCTGCCAATGATGGCAAAAGCTGCACCAGGGAGTGGAGTTTAAGGGGCTGCGCCCACCGCAAGGTGGGATGGACCAGGGCCGTCTTAACAGCATTACGGGCCCCTGGGCAGAGGTGCGATTTGGCCCCCAGCCCCCCCTGGCCGCCACCATCAAACCCCCCCCCCCCATCTATGCAACCCCGTCCCTAGCCAGTACAATTACGTACAATAAAAAATACAAATTATTGTTAACATAAACTTTAATTCACAAAACAGTCTCTCAGCAGCACAGCACACATACCCCAGCACACATAGCATACCCCAGCACACATACCCCAGCACACATAACATACCCCAGCACACATACCCCAGCATACATAACATACCCCAGCACACATAGCATACCCCAGCACACATACCCCAGCACACATAACATACCCCAGCACACATAACATACCCCAGCACACATACCCCATTACACATAGCATAGCACAGCACACATACCCCATTACACATAGCATAGCACAGCACACATACCCCAGCACACATAGCATAGCACAGCACACATACCCCAGCACACATAGCATAGCACAGCACACATACCCCAGCACATATAGCATAGCACAGCACACATACCCCAGCACACATAGCATAGCACAGCACACATACCCCAGCACAGCACACATACCCCATTACACATAGCATACCCCAGCGCACATACCCCAGTGCACATACCCCATTACACACAGCACAGCACACATACCCCATTACACACAGCACAGCACACATACCCCATTACACAAAGCACAGCACACATACCCCATTACACACAGCACAGCACACATACCCCATTACACACAGCACAGCACACATACCCCATTACACTGCACACACTCCTTACTTCATAGCACAGCACACATACTCCATTACACATAGCACAGCACACATACCCCATTACACACAGCACACAAAACCCATTACACACAGCACACAAAGCCCATTACACACAGCATACATACCCCATTACCCACAGCACACATATTCCATTACACATAGCACAGCACACATACCCCATTACACACAGCACACATACCCCATTACACACAGCACACATACCCCATTACACACAGCATACATACCCCATTACACACAGCACACATATTCCATTACACATAGCACAGCACACATACCCCATTACACACAGCACACATACCCCATTACACACAGCACACATACCCCATTACACACAGCACACATATTCCATTACACATAGCACAGCACGCATATTCCATTACACATAGCACACATATTCCATTACACATAGCACAGCACACAAAGCCCATTACACACAGCACACATACCCCATTACACACAGCACACATACCCCATTACACACAGCACACATATTCCATTACACATAGAACAGCACACATACCCCATTACACATAGCACAGCACACATACTCCATTACACACAGCACACATACCCCATTACACACAGCACACATATTCCATTACACATAGCACAGCACACATACCCCATTACACATAGCACAGCACACATACCCCATTACACATAGCACAGCACACATACCCTATTACACATAGCACAGCACACATACTCCATTACACACAGCACACATACCCCATTACACACAGCACACATATTCCATTACACATAGCACAGCACACATACCCCATTACACATAGCACAGCACACATACCCCATTACACATAGCACAGCACACATACCCTATTACACATAGCACAGCACACATATCCCATTACACACAGCACACATTCCCCATTACACACAGCACACATACCCCATTACACACAGCACACATACCCCATTACACACAGCACACACTCCTTACTTCATAGCACAGCACACTCAGCAGAGAACACTTACCCCATCGCATACTCAAGAACACTCCCACTCTGATGCTCTATCCCGGGTGAGGGCTCGGGGGGAGGGGTTGTTCTACTGCGTCCTCCGAGGGGGGGGAGGGGAGTGCAGGCCACTCTACTGCCCGGGTGGGGGAGAGCAGACTCCAGCAGCTGTGCACATGCACTGCACAGGTCCTGTGTTTCGGGGCTAGGAGCTCGGGAGGCGGCTGTGAGGCCACCAAACTCCAGCTGCTCACTTAGGCACCGAGGAAATTTCAGAGCGTGTGTGCGTACCTCAATGTAGCCAGCCGCAGCCTGCTTGCTTTAATTGATTAGGGGACGTTTGGCTGCAGAGATCTTTATAAGCAGCCCCAGGCCCCTGTTTAAAAACCTTGCCTGGCAGGGAGCAGCGGCCGCAGCTGGCCCCTCTCCTCCTCGGGGCCCCGGCTGCACATGCGATAGGTCTGCCACTGGGGCAGGGGCCCCCTAGGATGCAAGGGCCCCCGGGCAGCCGCCTACCATGCCCAATGGGTAAGACGGCCCTGGGATGGACATCCTGCGACAGGCAACCCCCAGGTCGCTAACCCTGGCTTGGCTTTCTAGCGGAGGCAGACGAGGTGCAGCTGGAGACAGGTGAGCAGGCAAGAGCGCAGCAGGACTCACGGCAGGAACTAGAATTGGGACCACAGACAGCAGTCATGGGAGGAAACCACAGGAAGGAACAATAGCCGGGAATCACAGGCAGGAATCACGGGCAGGAATCACAAAGAAAGGAAAAAAAGCTGGGACCACAATGCTAAGGGTAGCAAATGCAGAGGCTCATGGTCAGGACAGAGGCAGGAATTTATAGAGCAGTGCTTACTGTAATTCTCCAATTAAGGACGTACAGTATTGACCCTTTAAATTTTAGCGAGTCGGAGCACACACGCCATAGGAGGCAGGGAGCCGTGCGCCAGCGACAAAGAGTGAGAACCGGAGCGTGAAGCTCAACTGTTATGTCAGAGCCTCGGCCACTGGAGGATACTCTGGTAGTCCAGTCCAGAGTCCTTGTACAGAGAGGCAGAATGTAGAATGGAACAGGCAGAAAATTATTTTAAAAAATACCAACTTGCAGCATAGAGAAAAAAATCCTAGGTTTGTCACGACTTGGGAAGTTTCTTAGCACCTGATAGCTAAAATTAACTGTAGACATCGTCATTCACACATCCAACTTGAAATTTACTACTTTTGTGCTAATGAATGTATTGAAATGTTCACACTTGCTTTTAGCACGATTTTCTCTTAGTGAGTCCTCTAAAAATTGTTTACCAGTCACTTATGTTGCATTCACTCATCTCCCATTCATCTTTTTAATACTTAACCCCTTTGTTACCAGAATATTTTGCTCCCTGACCACCACTCTGCTCTAAAAGCAGTGGTCTGGAGGATGTATATATATATATATATATATATATATATATATATATGTGTGTGTGTGTGTGTATGTTATTAATGTATATTATACATTATATACACACTATCTTGCTATACGTCTACATTATAGATATATATACACCAGGCAGATCACTGTATTTAGAGCACTGTGTTTACCGAAGTGGTGTTCGGTAGCCTAGCTAACGTGCTGTCAACAAATTGGAGGGAAAGAGGAGCCTATCAGGAGGAGTCAAGTTTGGTAAATGGATGTACAGTATTTGCAAAAATATTTAACTTGATAAGACCTATAAGTATAACTATCATGGCAGAGATTGGAATACCCTCTAATCTCCAATCTCTACTACATCTGTATAATTACATTTAGTGACCACGCATTTGCTTTCAATGCTTGGGAAGTGTTCAGAAATGGAAAAATCCTTTAACACCTAAGTGGACAGTGCTAGACTGAACATTTCTTTTCTGCATTTATCGAGTGATGATATTTGAAAAGATGAAGCCTTTGATCAGAGAAAATGTCTTCCTGGTGAAGAAATAACTGGAAAAGATGTTACCTTTGAATGGAACATTATTATACTAGAGCTGGATGCCTAATGGCAGCTTTGAGATTAGAGAGATTCTACCACATCATAAATTATGCACTAACAAACCTAATTCTGTGGCCATGTATGATTCATCAAACATGCAGAATTTGTGCACATACGTTTTGCAGCAGGATAGTATAGCTACAAAACAAAGGGACAATCTGAGTTTGACAATTCTGAAAAAAGGTTATATTCAAACATTAGTTATTTATGGTTCAGAGTAAGAAATATTAGTACACTTCCTTTAAAGAGGACTTGTTACCTCTTCTGGCATGACAGTTTGGGGCACATTTATCATTTTGCACCCTGGAGTACACCATGTATGCCCCACTTGCCCGATAGGAAGGAAGTGGGTGGGGCAAGGACTCCTTCCAAACCTGATTTATCTCCGGAGCAGGTGTACATTTCTGCTGCATATACTAAAGGTCGGAAAAAAAGAAAGAAAAAACGTCCCACCAACTTGCAACTGCCTCCTGTCAGAGTCTATACTCCAAAGTGTACACCTGTTTACACTCAAGGAAATGAAAAAAACAAAACAAAAGGAGCGTTGAGAAGACTGCAATGATTGTAGGTACTATATAAGCAATTTATAAGATAACAAACAATAAATACATATAAAAACAATAATAGCGATAATGGTAAAAAAAACTTCTAAAACTCTATAATCGGGGAATAACCTGAAATCAGCATAAATGTCCCAAGATGAATTACTGTGATCGTTAGCTGGTCATCTAATGTGCTGTCAACGCAGATCTTACAGTTCGTTACGCTATCTGGCCAGATAGGTAGTTAGTATTCACAAAATCTAGTCCGTGAGAGCGAAGCAACCAGATTGAGTAGTAATCAGCGTATGGTCTTTCAAACGCCGTGCCGTGGCCACAGCATGTGATATCCGCCTCGTCAACCTATCACACAATCGGGATCATGGCTAACACTGAAGGGTTTTTTCAGATGTGGTAGATGTAGTAGCTGTAGAACTACTAGCTTTCCGAAGTGCACTAAGACAGTTAAATCAGCTACAAATTATTTTTTTTATTACCCATAAAAGAACTATTAACCTGTAATATCCAATCAGTTATTTATATTATAACTTGCCCTTATGGCAAGCAGTATATTGGAAGGACAATCAGGCCTCTCAAAATAAGAATAGCAGAACATATTAGAAATATTAGAATTGGCTTTGAGAACCAGTCATTATCTGCACATTTCAAAAAAAAAGCCATAACCAAGATCCAACAGGCCTGTCATTCTCTGCTCTCTTTACAGTCAAAAGAAATTGGCGAGGTGGCAATCATATCATGAAAATGTCCCAATCAGAATCCAAGACTATCTATGAATTCCAGTCATTGGTCCCTCATTGCCTTAATTCAGACCTTGAGATTTTTGGTTTCTTGTAAAGAATTTTATTGCATTTTGTCTATTCCAGGATAGATGACACATCATGTGTCAGGCTGATTAACAGCACCATGATGTGCCCTCTTTTGGATTACCCTATTTTATGAGATTTATTGTTAATTGCATCAATATTAATGATTCTAGCAAATTATGGTTTTGAACCATATTCACACAGTATGCGTCTTTGATGCGTTTTATATGCGTTTTCCTTGCCTTTTGTGTCCTAGACTATTCCCTTCTCAATATATGAGTTTCTATATGATTATAGATCATTATCTTTGTAATTAGATTATTTTTGTGTTGTAATTTTTATTGTTATAATTATATTTATTTGTTTATACGTATTAACCTTAAGATGTGAGCTTTAGTTGAACAGACAGGATCTGGGTTTTAGAACATACCGAAGACCCAGGCCAAAATCATCCATTTACTTTTTCTTTTTTCACCACTATAAATTGTCTCCTTTAAGAGTGGATTAACCATTTCGCTACTGAGGATGGAAAGAGACTTTCCGAAACGCGTCTAGCATAGTACAATTTGGTGGACAACTACCCCCATCATATATTCATCCAACCTATTTTAACTGCGATCTTGCTACGGCTCTGCTGGGAGTTCTTCTATGTCCAAGAGAGTTCAATCACCTGTACACGGCGGATAACACGTGCTGTGGCCACGGCACTGAGTTTGAAAGACCATACGCTGATTACTACTCAATCTGGTTGCTTCGCTCTCACGGACTAGACTTTGTGAATACTAGCTATCTATCTGGCCAGATAGCGTAACGAACTGTAAGATCTGCGTTGACAGCACATTAGATGACCAGCTAACGATCACAGAAATTCATCTTGGGACATTTATGCTGATTTCAGGTTATTCCCCGATTATAGAGTTTTAGAAGGTTTTTTCCCATTATCGCTATTATTGTTTTTTATATGTATTTATTGTTTGTTATCTTATAAATTGCTTATATAGTACCTACAGTCATTGCATTCTTTTCCACGCTCCTTTTGTTTTTGTTTCATATACTAAAGGTCCTATTCCATGGGCCGACTGTAGGAGCAAACGAGCACTGTCAGAGCTCATTTGCTCCTTATTCCCTGCTCACAGCTGTCGCTATTCCACGCGTCGGCAGTGAGCGGGTGACTCCAGGGGGAGGGGCGCGGAGCTGCAGGGGGGCTGCCCGGGTGATTGCTAGATCGTCTGGGCAGCCCATAGCATGCAGCAGCGTCTGCTGCCGACAATCGTATTCCACGGAGCGACGGCAGCAGATCGCTGCTATATGAGTCATTTGTCTTTCAAAATGTTGAAAAACAAACAACTGCAACGATCAGCCGACATGAACGATGTTGGATGACCGTTGCCTTCTATTACACGGGACGATTATCGGCCGAATATGGCCGATAATCGTTCTGTGGAATAGGGCCTTTAGAGGCATGCTCCTTAGTAAATTTGATGGAATAAATGAGGGCAGAGCTATGTTTAAGATAAGCATAAAATGCCCCCCTTAGTCATAATTTGGATATCCCTGTGTGCATTATGCCATCCTGCTGTTATTTCTGAATTCCACATTTGAAGGTTACTATTCCCCTTTGTCAAATGGGAGTATCACTACATAGTTTGACAATATCCAATTGCGCTATTACATGTGCCAACAGCGATAGGGTAAGTGTGGGGGGCGAAATGCAGTGGGATCGGCTCCTTGGATGATCTTTAGGAGATAGCGGCGGTCTGCTGCCATCACTTCTATTACACGGAGCGACGGCAGCAGATTGTTGCCATCGTTGTTGTTTGTCTTTCAACATGTTGATAGACATTGAAAAACAACGACCATCCAACGCCGTGCATGTTGGCTGATCGCTTCCTTTTATTACACTAAGCGATTATTAGCCATAATGGCCGATAATCGGCCAAATACCCCCGATAAGCGCTTCATGTAATAGGGCCTTAACACCTAATTGAGGATTTGCTAGTAGGGCGCTGCATATAGACTTTGAGCGACATTTTCTCTTCTAGAGAGGATTGGTGTATATTTTGTTCCAAAATCTTGTGACTGATTTATAAAAATTATTAAGTAAAAAGTTGCAAAAAAAATAGCAGAAAATGCAAAAATTGCTTAAGCATATTCACCTGGTACTGACCAGATGTAGGCCTGCGCCTGTTTGTGCGACCTTTTAAAAAGTGGCAAATGATAAATTGGGTGCTAATCCTGGATTATGCAAACTCTTTGGTAAATACTCAAAATAGGCAGATTAAAAAAGTCACATCTAAAAAATATTCCAAAAATGGGCGAAAAATCTAAATATTTGCCTAAAAATAGTGTAGGTGCAAAACCCTTATTAAATTTCCCCTAATGTTTTTTGAAACACAGTTCCTTAAAGTGGATGAGCCATGAAACAAAGTTGGTAAAATATATTTATAAAGGAGGACAGATGTGCTGATCTTAGTAAAGAAACGTATATCAGTGCAGTTTTCTTCCCATGGATTTATTCACTCCCTAGTTTCCTCTCTGAACTATAATCCTGCTGTTGCCATGCACCAGTACACACATCTTCCCGTAATCTTCTGTGCCTGCAGGCTCAGTAGAGACCAACTGCCAATACTTCCTGGAGATTAAACTGAGCATGCCTGGCCCATTTTAGTGGGTCGTAACCAAGGGCACCATGTCACCAAAACAATGTAGGCCCATGGGGGATTAGTGAGTCTATTGCTCTCAAAAAGTACAGTTTCAGAAATGCTTGTACACATGAAATATATTTAAATTCACCTAATGCATCAGTTCAGACCTACTTTTCTTGTTGACACAACACCTTGGATGCTTGTCACAGTGTCATATTGTGACTAGTGATCTAGTGATGGGGGTCTATGTTCACTTAGTAAGAAGACCATAATACAGTGGTACCTTGGTTTAAGAGTAACTTGGTTTAAGAGCATTGCTTTGGTTTAAGAGCTCCATGTTCTGGGTGGGAGCGCGAGTGGAGGAGGGGCATGGTCTGCATAGCGGGGTCTACAGCACTGTACTCTAACCCAGGAAGTCTCCCTCACCTTCCAAATCATAGCAGACCCACTTCAGGCTGGGGCTTACATCAGGGGACAGGACTGTGGGGGTAATCTCTCCATAGCTGTAACCCCACTCTCCCCAGACAGAGAGCGCTGCATGTATGTGCCCACATCTGCCCTGCTCATTCCTTCATGCTCCCTGCAGTCTCTCTCAGCTCTTGTGTTTCCCATCCTCTCAGTTACTGTACAGTAGTTTATGATATCACATATTCTGCTGTTTCTTAATCTTTGTTTCATCTGTTTTACATGTAATTCAAAAAATGAAATCATTATTTTTGGGGTGTGGAACCAATTGTCTGCACTTCTATGATTTCTTATGGGAAAATTTGCTTTGGTTTAAGAGCAGATTTGGATTACAAGCACTGTCCCGGAACGAATTATGCTCGTAATCCAAGGCACCACTGTAGTCTTTATTAAATATAAGTCTTGCTGACTTTTAGTCATGTCACTAAATACACCATTTTATCCCAAATAGTGAGTTTTGCTGTGGCTTTTGCAAACTTTCTGCAAAAGACTGGAAGGTAGATGAACAAGTCTTGATGCTTCAGTCTATTATGCTAAGTGATGGAAAGCGGACACCTCACATTAAGCCTGGGGGCTGTAAACAGTCTTGCTGATTTATTATAAGGGACAAATGTAATTTGACTGAGTAAAAGGCAGCACAGTAAGTCAAGGCTGTGCAATGGCTAAACAAGGAACGCACTGAGAAAAGCGACATGCCGCTATCCTGTGACTCTCTATAAGTGACAGGGAAGATTTCATCTACAAGCTCTCTGCCCCCCCAAGCACATGCCTTAGCGATTGTCAGTCACCTGCCATTTCTGTTGAGTTGTCTTAATCTCTCTTTGTGCACACAATATATAGGAAAGAAGGGTAAAAAAATAACAATTAGTAAGAATTATGTTAGCTGCTTATTTACTACTAAAATGGCCAAATCACCTTTAAAATAAAAGTGGTTTTAGGTGCCCATACACATAAGGGCCAAGTTGTCCCAAATCTCCAGTTTCAATGGGATCATCTAATTATCCTATGTGTATGGCGGTGTTCCAATTTTCAGATCATGTAGGAGGGAAAGTAAGCACACCTGCGTATTTGATGAGCATGCAAGCAGAGAATAGGAGGACCAGCTGTAGCCAAGAATTCATCTAACAGTTACATAAGGGATATGGCCACTTTTACATTTTCATGTGCTATGGAGTTCCACAATCATTGTAAACTGCAGGTTATTATTGTTGTTTAACCCTTTCCCACATGAGGACGTAACTGTACGTCCTCATGCGGGTGGGGGGTTGAGAGCAGGGCCGCGTGGCGACCCCGCTCTGAACAGCCGCGGTGCCGGGTGCTGCACGTAGCCCGGGGCCACGGCTATTAGCTATTAGTCTTCAGATGCAGCTGTAAAAGTTGACAGCTGCATCTAAAGAGTTCAGAGCAGCTCTTTCCTGGTGTCTAGTGGGGAGATCGCTCCCCCGTGACGTTGTCAAGGAGGAGCGATCTCCGTGACTGATGGCGGCCGGGGTCTGCGCCCTAATGGCGCTGATCCCGGCTTGGCATTCGGTTGCTTCCGGCTGCAGCAGCCGGAAGCAAACGAGTGCCAATTTCATTGATCAATGCTGCATATCTATGCAGCAAAGATATGAATGAGAGATCAGTGCACATATACTAGAAGTCCCCCAGGGGGGATTTTAGTATAAGTGTAAAAGTAAAAAATAAAGTGTCATTATTTATAAAAAAAAAAAAAAAAAAAGCCCCCTCCCCTAATAAAATTCAGAATCCCTTTTCCCATTTTATAAATAAAAATAAAAAAATAAACATGTTTGGTATCGCCGCGTGCGTAATCACTCAAAATATTAATTTATCACATTCCTGATCTCGTACGGTAAACGGCGCAAGCGCAAAAAAAATCCCAAAGTGCATAATTGCGCATTTTTGGTCGCATCAAATCCAGAAAAATTGTAATAAAAAGCGATCAAAAAGTCGCATATGCGCAGTCAAGGTATCGATAGAAAGAACACATCATGGAGCAAAAAATGACACCTCACTCAGCCCCATAGACCAAAGGATAAAAGCACAATAAGCCTGGGAATGGAGCAATTTTAAGGAACATATATTTGTTAACAATGGTTTGAATTTTTTACAGGCCATCAGATACAATATAAGTTATACATGTTACATATCGTTGTAATCGTAACGACTTGAGGAACATACATAACATGTCAGTTTTTCCATAGGACACACGGCGTAAAAACGAAGCCCCCCAAAGAAAAAGAATTGTGTTTTTTTTATCAATTTCACCGCACATATAATTTTTTTCTGATTTCGCAGCATATTTTATGCAAAAATTCAGCCTGTCATTGCAAAGTACAATTAGTGATGCAAAAAATAAGGGCTCATGTGGGCCTGTAGGTGTAAAAATGCAAGTACTATGGCCTTTTAAGCACAAGGAGGAAAAAAACGCAAAAACGAAAATTTGCCTGGTCCTGAAGGGGTTAAAGGGTTTGTCCAGGGTGCTTTTTTTCCCCCCAGATGTAGCGCCACCCTTGATTATGGGCTGTTTCTGATATTTCAACTTATTTCTATTCAATAATGTGTCATAGTCAGTCATATTATATGTTATCCCCTACAGCTATACAGCAGCCCAGAAGATACGGGACCCACTACCAGCTTAAAAGCTGTATCTTAATGTGTATTAGATTGTGTGTGATGAACTACTGAAGCAATAGTATTATTATGTATTATTTCTGCAATTTTTTTTTTACCTTTTTATATCAGGTTTTTAATGTGTTTTTATAGATAAATATATGTAGGTCACCAATCTCGGCATCAGGGACACAATACTAGATGTCATTTATTCAATCTTAAAATTCATTGTTAACCCAGTTCTCACATAAGTGAACCATAAAGTGGACAGGACACGTGTTTCCTTGACCTACAAACCTAAAGGGAACCTGTCACCCCCCGTGCCGGAGTGACAGGCTCCCAACCTCCCGTTAGAGCCCCCTATACTCACCTAATCCCGCCGGGTCCCGCTTCTTGAGGTGGTCGGGTGACAGAGATCTCAGCCGCTGCAGCCCGGCGCACGCGCTGAGAGATGAGTCCAACGCTCATAGAGAATGACAGAGCGCTGGACTCTCCTGTCATTCTCTATGAGCGTTGGACTCATCTCTCAGCGCGTGCGCCGGGCTGCAGCGGCTGAGATCTCCGTCACCCGACCACCTCCAGAAGCGGGACCCGGCGGGATTAGGTGAGTATAGGGGGCTCTAACTGGGGGTCGGGAGCCTGTCACCCCGGCACAGGGGGTGACAGGTTCCCTCTAAATCAACAGTTTGTCAATTTGTATGACTTCTTTCATGTGCTGGTTAAAAAGTCCTAACATTTTCATGAACACTAAATGGCCATTATCCAATCCTGATGTGATATAAAACATGCTGTACTTATAGCAACTGAATCATTACAGTGTTATATTATATGGGTGAAAAGGGGCAGGAAGACCATGTGACCATGTCGGAGTAGAGGTGTAGAAAGACAAATATCAACACCAGAAAGGGGACCCTATTCTAAATATTGTGTTGGAATCACCTTTCTGGGGATTAGTAAAAAAATACCAATTTTAGTGATTAATCATGAAATATTACACTTTAAGGCTGGGTTCACACTACGTATATTTCAGTCAGTATATGTATATTTCAGTCAGTATTGCAACCAAAACCAGGAGTGGATTAAAAACACAGAAAGGATCTGTTCACACAATGTTGAAATTGAGTGGATGGCCGCCATTTAATGGCAAATATTTGCTGTTTGTTTTGAGGATCCTGAAGTATTCAATAGTGTAACATATACTCTATCCAATTGTTATTTGAGATATAATAAGTATGGATGGCTCCCAAAATACACTCTTTTGGCCTTCATCTGACATTGACCCCAGAGGACACATTTAGTGTTACCTCAATATCTCGATATACATGTTAAAAAGAGTCAAAACAGAAAGTGAATGGGGCCTTGGTTTTAAAATGAAAAGTAATGTGTTTAGAACATGGATTTTTCAGTAAATTCTAGACATAAAACTCAAGGGCTGGAAAGAAGTTGTCACAAGGTTGTACAAAACCTAGATATAATTAGTTCAAGGACATGGAGACCCAGATTTCTGTACATTTTCAATGTGAGATACAACTTGACTTTACTAGACAGCCAGGCCAGTCAAACCAGCCTAATGATCTATGGGAAAGCTGTATGACATACCACTCTTCCTGACTATAACCCTCGGGACAATAAACTAACAATGGAAGACAAATTCTCTTGGACAGACTACTAAAATGACAAGAGATCCTGTAGAGGACCAATGACAGTCAGATTTTGACAATTTAGAAAGCAACATTACTATTGATTAGGAATAGGTAAAAAGGGGTGCTTCATGTCAGGCCCTACAGCCAATGATATAGCAATTATTTAAATTAAAATAATAACAGTATTAGACTTGCTGTTCAAATGGCATATTGAATATCTGAAATGTTTTTGTCTTTTGCCTATTAACATTACTTTAAGTATATTTGGACTGTTTGGTGTATTATCCAGATATTATAAGTGTAGTCATCAAGTGCACTAGATACAGGACAGTCTGACGCAGTGTCAGACTGGGGTACTTTGGTCCAATCAGAGCTGAGCAACCTGAGTCATCTGACAAAGGGAGGCTGGTCTAACAGGGGTGAGACCAGATTCCCTCTGCCTGGGGTCATCAGTCATTAGCTAAGAATGAGATTACTTTACCCTCCTCCCCTTCTAAGAGCTCCAGCACTTTCAGTTTTTTACCTACAAGGCCATGTAATGGCTTGTTTGTTACAGGAATAGTTGTACTGTGTAATGGCATCTTTCATTTTACCATAACATGCATGACGGAACCCCAAATATATTATTTATGAAGATATAAATAGGTAAAATCGTAAAAAAAGAATGCAATATGGTAACGTTTGGGGGGTTCCTGTGTCTACGTAATGCACTATATGGTAACAGCGACATGATACTATTACTCTATAGGTCAGTCCGAACACAACCATAGGCAGGTTACACAGATTCTCTAATGTTATATATATTTTTTTAATAAAATCCTTTTTTTGCCAATTAAATATTAATAAAATGGGCCTATTGTGAGGCTTATAACAGTTTTATTTTTTCACCTACGCCATGATCTCTAGTTTTTATTAATACCATTTTTGTGAAGATCGGACGTTTTGATCACTTTTTATTAATTTTTTTAATATATAATGTAACATAAAATCGGTAATCCGCGCACTTTTTTCCCTCTTTTCGTCTACGCAGTTATCCATTCGCAATGACACTTGTTATATTTTAATAGATCGGACAATTACGGATGCTACGGTATATTATATGTTTATTTATTTATTTATTTATTTATGTTTATATGTTTTATTTATATAATGGGAAATGGGGGTGATTTCAACTTTTATTGAGGGAGGGGTTTTGGGGTTGTGTTAGTGATTTTAACTTTTTTTTTTTTACACATTTGAAGTCCCTTTGGGACTTGTACATACATAACTTTCCTTTTTTACACTGATCATTGCTATGTTATCGGCGCTCTGCTCATTGAACCCGATCGGTAAGTGACAGGGGACCCCCCCTGTCACTTACACTTAAACGCCGCGGCCGCGGCATTTAAGGAGGTAATGTCACGCTGCAGCGCGATCACTGCAGTGTGTCATTAACAGTGAGCAGCAGCCGGCCCCCACTTGCTATGAAGCGTGCTCCGCTCTGGAGCGCGCTTCATAGCACAGGACATGCCAGTATGTCCAGGGTCGTCTGGGGACAGACTTCCAGGACGTATCTGTACGTCCTAGGTCGTCTAGGGGTTAAGTGAAGCAGGGGCACCCATCAACCTGACAGGAATTCCTTTTTTCTTGTAGTAAACTACCAGGTGCAGGATAGAATAAGACCTAATGTCTACCATGAAAGACATAGAAAGGTCATTAAAACATTGTCAGACTGACATATTAAAAGGTTTGATCAGCCAGGGTTTCAGTGCTGAGACCCCGAACAATTTCTGGTTCATTACTCACCTGTCATACTGCAAGTGAAAGGCTCAGCACCTATTGCAGGAGATGGGTTCCATTGTAGTGTCTAGAGCCCATTACTTGCAACATAACGGACTGACTAATGATCCAGCCATCAGTACAGTTTATATTATAAGACCAGTGATGACTGGTAACACTATATACAGCATGGGATCAGTAATAACCAGTAACAATATGTACAGTATACACTATGAGACCAGTGATAACCGCTAACACTATATACAGTATGCATCATGATATCAGTGATAACAGGAAACATTATATACTCCCAGCATTCAGTAATAACCCGTAACATAGTGTGTACTACAAGCAACCAGGGGGATAAGGTATACAGTGTCGGGGCAGGGGATATATACAGGGCTGGGGGGGAATTATATATTAACAGGGCTGGGAAAGGGGATATATACAGGACTAGGGGATGGGAAATACATAGTGCTGGGGGGAGAGGATATATACAGTGCTGGAAGGAGGGGTATATACAGGGCTGGGGGGAGGGGATATATACAGGGATGGAGGGAGGGGGGATACATACAGAGCTGGAGGAAGGGGGGGATACATACAGAGCTGGACGAAGGGGGGATACATACAAGACTGGAGGGAGGGGATACATACAGGGCTGGGGATATATACACTGCTGGGGGGGAGGGGGACTCTAAAGTTCTGGGGGGCTCTGGGGAGGGGGTCGCTATGTACTGTGGGGAAGGAGCATCTGATCAGTGTTGGGGTGTCACTGGTGGGATTAGATGACAGTAAGCAGACAACACACATCCTCTCACCTCTCACTGTGCTGCCGTCATCTCCTGCCTCCAGCCTTCCTGTGTCTGCACTTCCTGCTCTCTGCACTGTAGCCCCGTCCATACAGATAGCAGCACAGAGCCTTCCTGCTCTGTGCCCCCTCTGTGCTCTGTGCCCCCTCTGTGCTCTGTGCCCCCTGCACACATTATCACTGGTGTGACGTGCCCGGGGCTTGTCCTCTCTGAGGCCGTGCAGGGGGGACACATGGGGGCTCTGACAGGAAGGTTGGGAGGTGACAGGAGTGTCCTATGGCCTGTACTGAGCAGCAGCTTATGTTGGGCCTTGAGCTGCTAAACAGGAAGCCTCCTGTTCAGGGGCCACCAGGGGGGGGGGGGTTAGGGGAAGGGGCCACCAGGGGGTGGGAAAGGGGGAGGGGCCCATCAGGGGGGAGAAAGGGGAGGGGCCCACCAGAGGTTTCCCTGCCTCTCCGGTGGCCCAGTCCGAGTCTGGCTTGACCATCAATTATCTGTAGAACCTCTCTATTTTTTTTTTCTCTTACAGACTTATCATGTGCACTACATGGACAGTCAGTTAAATGTAGTTAGATACATGTAATTTCACCTGTGGGAGTGCTACAGGGAACTGAATACTTGCTTCTTGGTAGCCCTCACAGATTACAGCTGTTACAGAAGCGGGCGGCCTGTGTCCCATCCCCACCTCCTAGGGCGCACGCGTGATGGTTCTGTGAAATTTAAAGGGACAGTACGTCCCTAATTGGTTAACTGTGCTTAAAGGGGTTATCCAGCGCTACAAAAACATGGCCACTTTCCCCCTACTGTTGTCTCCAGTGTGGGTGGGGTTTTGAAACTCAGTTCCATTGAAGTAAATGGAGCTTAATTGCAAACCGCACCTGAACTGGAGACAACAGTAGGGGGAAAAGTGGCCATGTTTTTGTAGTGCTGGATAACCCCTTTAACACTTCCCTATAAATTCCGGCTTGCTTGGACACTAGTGTTGGAGCCTTTGCATGCTTCCGATAAGTGTGTGGTCCCAGCTCTCCTGTGGTTCCTGCTCGTGATTCTTGTCCCATCTATCTGTGGTTCTTGCCTGTGACTGCTGTCCTAGTACCAGCCGTGAGGCCTGCTCACCTGTTTCCAGCTGCACCTCGCCCGCCGCCACTAGCAAGCCAAGCCAGGGGTAGTGACCTGAGGTTCGCCTGACGCAGCAAGTCTATCCCCCTTGCTGTGAGCACTGGTGAAGACCAGCGGCCCCTTTTAGACTCTGCTCCGTGGTGCGGCTTACACCATCGCTAGTGGTGGTACAGCGGATCCACAACTCTAGTTGTGACAACGTCTTTGTTAGGGAACTAGAAACAGGACACCCTGTATATATGTGAAGTACTTCAGAATCAGTTGGTGCTATATACTGTAAGTGCAGGAATTATTATAAATTATTATTCAACTTATCAATACCCTTCTAAAAGGGTTGCAGTTAGGCTGGAAAAAAAAAAAAAAAATTAAAAATGTCACCAGTAAAACATGCCAATACAACTTATTCATTATTCATGTTTTCAAACTAGGTAAACAGCATGATGTACTTGACAAAAAAAGCTGACATAGTTGCTTTTCTAACTTATCCAAGTTTTGGCTCCCCACCCAAGATGCTGACAATTACACTACTACACATTGATGTTGTTAAGTTATCTATGTGTCATTCCAAAAGGTACTGTACGTTCTGTAATGTTTAAAGTTCCACTAAAGCTTTGTGTATGTTTTTCTGTGATGAATATTCCCATCCTGGCAACCCGACTGCAGTAATTTATGTATTCATTTTCTCATCTGTTACTGATTATGCTTAGAGCTGGCCATGGAGTGTGCGACCGATCCCACAGAGGGCATAATTTCTATCTACTGAAGGGAGCATCGGTGATGCAGCTGTCTATTAGTGCTGCTTAGAAACTATAAAAGAGGACTTCAAAGAGATCTATGTCCACAATAGTAATAAGGGTCTAGACTGTCATTTGTTTTCCTCTCTATTGACAACTAAGCAGTGGTTACCACCCCTTAACAATCCATAGACTGCTGAATTATTCAGGGCAACATCTATAAGGAGTTTGTATACTTTCTTCTAGTTGCCTTACATGTAGACTTAAAAATATATTACCACCTCTGAGATCCGAGGTGGGACTCACCCCAGAAGTGTGGTGCAGTATACATACTCAATTGCTGTTGACCCTGGCTGCCATCTTGGGTCGACGGAGCCGTCCAGACCACTCCAGCCCTCCCTCATGTAGCCCCCCCCCCCCTGCCGCTTCATCAGCTGCATAGCCGCGATTGGCTGAGCATAGTTATGCTCAGCCAAGATTGGAGTACCCCTTCAAGTCAGGCTACGTTCACACTACAGTTTTCTGTCTGTTTCACTGTTTCCATTTCAGTATGTTTAATTTTAAGTACATAAAAAAAACATTTGTGTATCAATACTTGTTTTTTATAATGTAAGTTAATGGAAAAGTCTGTTTTTACATCTGTTTTTTTATCAAAAAAGGTTGAAAAACTAATGAAAATTTTTTTGTGTGCATCCGTTTTGATCAGTTTTTCCATTGACCTCCGTTATAAAAAAAAAAACTGATCAAAACGAATCTTTTTTTTTTTTTTACACAAAAATGTAGTTAACCTCATTGTTGTGTCCATTAAAAAAAACTGAAGGGTTTTAAACCATTTTTTTTTTTAATAATCAAAGTCAATGGAAAAACTGATCAAAACGGATGCATTTGTTTTTTTTCATCCTTTTTTTTTTTTTTTTGCAATAAATGGATGAAAAAAACGTAGTGTGAACCCAGCCTTCCTTTTTTACTCTAGATATTGGCACTCGAATTATTGGTTATCAAAGAATTTCCATTGTAGACAATTGTAAGCAGCTGCCGTGCTGCTCCTTTCTGGGACACACCCTGGCTGCATCCTGCCTTATGGGCGATGTAGCCAGGATGATTCTGTATATTTCTAGTGTTAACATGGGTTAATTCTGCCTTGAACTAGTTGATTTAAGCCTGGTTAACGCCCGTGCATTTTCTGGAGTATATTCTACCAGCACCTAAATGGTTAACTCCTTTCCTTGCCGGTGATTGACAACCCTATCCCTATCCTCCTGTCTAGTTCATGTCTGTCTGCTCCAATTACCTCTAAGACTGGGTCATGGTTTCCTTTAAAACTTAGTCATTCACTGTGCCTGATGCCTGCTATAGGATATATTTAGTGTGCCTATATTCGCTTCCTACCCTGGGATTTACTATCCTGATTTATTGGTTACCTAACTTTAGCTTGTGTCCCTTACTATGTCTCCTGACTTTTTTGTATTTTTTTCCTGTTTTTTTTTTTTCCTCTGGTTTGCCTCATTGACTCTGTTTATTGCCTAGCAACTTTGTATTAGTATCTGGCTCTCCTGGTATACCCTAGCTTGCCTTGCTGACCACCCGCAAATGTGTTTATTTGTCCTTGTCTCCTTACTGTTTTGTATTTGTCTTGTTCCACCTTTTTTAGCGTAGGGGACGTCTCCAAGTTGTCCTGTGTTGCCTAGGACACATTGAGGCAAATAGGCAGGGACAGTGGGCATGCACTTGTCTTTGCTTTACCTGTGTATACCCTGACCTGTCCTGACAACAATATCGAAAAATTCATGTTGTGCAGTGGAGATATGTCAATCTTATGAAACTATTGAGACATGCTAAACTTTATTAACATGTTATTTAACATCCTATCAGAATCTACCTGGGGCACACCTCTTTGGCACTTCACTGCAGCATAAAACAGTATTTTTCTGTTTTTAGATAGTCAAATGAAAGGTAGTATGTGTATCCTTTGCCCCACAACATCCAACCAGGCAGTGGCGTAGCTATAGGGGTTGCAGCGGTCGCCATGGCACGGCCCCCCTTGCCACTTGTCTCTTTAAGCATCCTGAGAAGCTGCGGCCACGCAGCTTCTCGGGATGTACAAATCGCTTTGATGTTCCGCCCGCACAGTGAGCCGGCCGAACATTAAAGCAAGCAGAATGCAGGAGCAGGACCTGTCAGCGTCCTGCTCCTGCATTCCCTTCCATAGGCGGCCGGCACTTCATACCAGCAGCATATGGGACATGACCTCTCGCCGGGACATGACCTCTCTGGCAGGCGTGATGATGAGACTTCATCGAGCCTACCGGAGGTCCCGTCCCTGCGGCTCGCAAGATGGAGCCCGAAGAGGAGGAGAGCTGCTTCCTGCAGCCACACAGCTCGGATTAGGTGAGTAGGACGTTCGTTTTTTAGGGGAACCTCTGGGGGCATTATTAGTTCATGGGGGCCACCTCTTGGGGCATTATTAGCTCATGGGGGCCACCTATGGGGGCATTATTAGTTCATGGGGGGAACCTCTGGGGGCATTATTAGTTCATGGGGGGCACTTCTGGGGGCATTATTAGTTCAAAGGGGCACCTCTGGGGGCATTATTAGTTTATGGGGGCACCTCTGGGGGCATTATTAGTTCATAGGGGGCACCTCTGGGGGCATTATTAGTTCATGGGGGAATTTCTGGCGGCATAATTAGCTCATGGGGGCACCTCTTGGGGCATTATTAGCTCATGGGGGCACCTCTGGGGGCATTATTAGTTCATGGGGGAACCTCTGGGGGCATTATTAGTTCATAGGGGAAGCTCTGGGGGCATTATTAGTTCATGGGGGCACCTCTGTGGGCATTATTAGTTCATGGGGGCACCTCTGGGGGCATTATTAGTTAATGGGGGCACCTCTGGGGGCACTATTAGTTCATGATGGCACCTCTGGGGGCACTATTAGTTCATGTGGGAACCTCTGGGGGCATAATTAACTCATGGGGGCAGCTCTGGGGGCATTATTAGTTCATGGGGGCACCTCTAGGGGCATTATTAGTTAATTGGGGCAACTCTGGGGGCATTATTAGCTCATAAGGGACACCTCTGGGGAAATTTTTAGTTCATGGGGGAACCTCTGGGGGCATTATTAGTTCATAGGGGCACCTCTGGGGGCATTATTAGTTCATGGGGGCACCTCTGGGGGCATAATTAGTTCATGGGGACACCTCTGGGGGCATTATTAGTTCATGGGGGCACCTCTGGGGGCATTATTAGTTCATGGGGGCACCTTTGGGGGCATTATTAGCTCATGGGGGCACAGCAGGGGATCCTACATACAGGGGGCATCCCACATTCCTACCCGCTTTACTGCACATAACACCAAACAGCGCAGTTACTTTGGAAGCCTACAGGAGGGGGAAAGGAAAGGAAGTTGCTAGAAATGTGCGGAGCCTAAATTGTTTGTCTCGCAGGTTCTGAAAAGATGAAACATATCTGGAAGGAATCATCATGGAGGACTGGACAGGATGGAGCTAACAATCTACCACCTGGCTGGGCTATATCCCGACCAACCACTACATCAGCGGGGTCACACATCACCATCTGGCAAGTGACCGGTCGTCCATAACCAGGCTATACTACAGCCACCACCACAAAATAACACTTGTGTGACTCCTGCCGTTTACAACTAGATGATAGCATTACTATTGGCAGCCCTTGGCATGATGTGCAGCTTTCTTTTCTAACTATACATGTTTAAAGACCTGATTTGACCTTCCATGTGCAAGATAAATGTGTGGTTCTTGGAAATATAAATTTTTTTTTAGAATTCTACGGCACATTTTGTGGAGATTATGTAAAATCTCATATCCATTGGTTTTTTAAAATGTTTATAATGGGGTCTAGTAATTTCTAGTTCTAATCTGAATGGAATTGGCAGTCATTCTGATCTAAAGAGCATCATTTTTTCCCTTACGAGATGAATTAACATTTAAGATTCATTACTAACTGTTAATCGAAAGCCAACATATGAAATCATAAACCCCCTAAGAGTCTGTAACTGTTCCAGATCTCTACTTCAGATGTTCCATTCTCATTATGCCTAATGTTCTATTTCGGCTGCACCTATAATTTACCTGATGACAGGTCTGCATAATAACTGCACATGTTAATTATACCCCTAGTCGACATCTAGAAAAGAGCCATTGAAACACAATGAGCTTAATATTTTCCACAATAATATTATTCAGAATACTCTGTGAACAACAAGTAATATCTCTATACTGTAAGTTGTGTATTGCAGTTGCACAAATGTTAAATAGGAAAAAAGTGGAGAAAATTCTCTTAGGCCTTATTAACATGTTTAGTAATATTTTCTAGTCCTGAAACAACCCGCTAAAAATTACGGATTGGACATCCGTAGTACATCCATACTGCATCCGTATTTCCGTAAATCCGTTTTTACTACTGACTGCTTTATACAAGTTAATACAGTTGAGTAGGTAAAAAAAAAATAGCATCAGTTTGCCCAACCCCTAAAATAAGTCACATGATCACTTGTCAGCCTGTGGTTGCTTAGAAACAGAACCTTGTGACCTATGAGTCATCCGTATTTTTTTACGGGAATACTGAAATACGGATGCCAAACATGTTGCAATCCGTAAACAATCCGTAAACAATTGATTTCAATGAGAGGATCCGTAAAAAAAATCTGGGTCCGCACTATGACATGTCCTTTTTTTTTCAGCATTGATTTTCATCCGTTTCATCTACTGATAGTGTGAATAGACCAATAGACATCAATGTGCACTAACTCGGATATGGAAATACGGATCCGTAAATTACAGGACGTGTGAATATGGCCTTAAGGTAAATTTCTTACTGGAACCAGCAGGGTTTGCAGCTCTTTATTTAGAAAATTGGTTGGGGTCCAAGCTCTTGGACTCCACCAATAGGATCCTATATAATGTATCTATGACATCTTAGAATAGTGATTAGAGATGAGCGAACCTCGAGCATGCCCAAGTCGATCCAAACCCGAATGTTCGGCATTTGATTAGCGGTGGCTGCTGAAGTTGGATAAAGCCCTAAGGCTATGTGGAAAACATGGATATAGTCATTGGCTGTTTCCATGTTTTCCAGACAACCTTAGAGCTTTATCCAAGTTCAGCAGCCACCGCTAATCAAATGGCAAATGTTCGGGTTCGGATGGACTCAACCCGAACCCGGTTCGCTCATCTCTAATAGTGATACCTAAACTGTGGCTTTCCAACTGTTTAAGCAGCCACAGGTTGAGGATTCCTGTGCTAAAAGATCCTTTTTGGTTCTGTTTCCCCATCACCTTTAGGCTATGTTCACACTGCGTATGAATCCGTCGGTAGTGAGAACCGCGAATATACGCATGTAGTTTTGAGGTTGATGCGTTCACTTGAAAGTATACGATATACGCCTGCACAGTGCACACTACGTATGAGCTTACGGCCGGATCGTATACGGCGCCGTGAAAAATGAACAAGACCATTGTTTGAGGACGGAAATGTTGAAACTCACGGCCGTGGATTTCCATGCGGTCCCGTACAAAGTACTTATTTCAGCCAAATTGAACTTGATTTTTCGATCCAAAAGGTTCTGTGTGGTTTATGGGGCTGGGCTAAGATTTCCAAGTAAATGACCTGCCTCAGATCGCTTCGAAACAAGCTAGGGAAGCATAACTGTACTGCAGGCGTATGTTCGTGGTGCGCATCCGGCCACATGTCGATTTTTCCCACGCCTGTAGTTTCAGCCGCACATGTACGGCGGCGTAAGAACTGCGGACGGAATCGTACGCAGTGTGAACATAGCCTTACTGTGAAAAAGTGCGGGCCGTCTTAAAAAAAAACAAAGAAGTCACTCACCTTGTCAGTCTCCTGACACTTTTGGTCTAACCTTAACCTGGTCCTTGCTGGTCTCCAATTCCTGGTCCAATCTTGAAGTACAGGAAATGTCCACTTGCAAATTACTGGCTGAAATGGGTCAACCTTGCAGTCAATGACTGGCTGAGAGGGCATGTCAAGAATGTCCTAGGAACTGGAAATCAGTGGGGACCCAGTTTATATCGGAACCCAGTACCCCAGTCCACAGTAAGTCAGCATTGATCATACACTGTTGGCTTATTGTTAACTGCTTATTACTATAGGGTTTGCTAGACAAAAGCAGTAGGTGACCGAGATTGTAGCACACAATCCCTTAAAATTGAATAATTTTCTCTTACAGCTGCCATTAATAGAAAGTCAGAACACTGACACACATTGGATAGTGGACAGGTGCAAAATATGATTGCATAGTTGGCCTAGTGATTCAATGGCTGACAGAGCTAACAGGAGATGAAATGACAAGCGTTTGGGATGCAGAGTCAGATCCTCAATGATGAAGCATTAGTAAAATATCACAGTTATAAGTCATCAATGCGTCTCCTAAAATAACACTATTAATAGATACCCACTTTAAACATTTAGATGCAACACACAAAATAATACATGATAAAATACATCCTCATCCACCTCCAGCTTCATCCAGAGTTTATTGGAACATTTGTTTGCTTTCTGATTTGTGTTTGGTCCTCAGACACCAAACCTGACACATATCCCACAAGAACTTGTTAATGCTTGTGAAAAAAAAGAAAATCCATACAGATTCCTGGCAGCTGAAAATTAATTATGAACGATATGAAGTCCCTGTAGTCAGCATCCTGTAACCATGCAGCTGGAGACCAGCATCTAGAATGAACTAGTGCAGGTAACTCAATACTCTGCAGAACATGTGTATGTAGCTAGTAATTAATCTGTGTGGCTGCTATAGACTATATTACTACTTTACAATGTAAAAATTTGCACACCCATTTTCTTTACATATTAGGCATTTGCTTAAACCAAGCAGCAGAGTCCAAGAGATTATATGATTTTTCACTTTCTGCAAGAAGATGTGTGTTTTTCCAGCAGTAATCTCCAGGTTTCTGCTTCCAGAGTAGTCATGGGTAACAACAGCTGACTGTTGGTTTGTTTAGTGTCCTAATACTACTGTTCCAGCTACCATTTATTAACAAGTTATACACTTAAATTCCACTGGACATGCACCATCCTTTCTCAGCATAACACTAGCCTAATGTCCATTTAACCAAACTTTTAGTCCATAATAATACCTTATATACAAAAAAGGGACCAAATATAATGACAAAAAATCTTTATTAATCAATAACACTGCTCATAAAAAATATAAAAAAATATAAAAAACTACATTACATGGTGTTTTATGGCAATCCAGATAAACTGACACAGTGAGATGGGTAGCATAGGCTCAAACAGGCAACTGCTCCGAAAGTGCTCAGTGCAGTGTAAACATAGGTTATACACAGGGGGATGGGATAAGACCAAGTACAAGCTTCCCACAATGGGGACTCTCCTAACTTCCACCCAAGAGAACCATAAACCCTGTGAGCCCGTAATCAAATCACCACTCACCCATGTCAGCGTCTCCCCAACGTATGTTTCACGTTTGGCGCTTCCTCAGGGGGCGTGTCTACAAGCTGTCATGTGCCATTTAAATATGCTGTGAGATAGAGCGTCATTTCCGGGGGTATCGGCGCTTGTCCGAGAGAGAGGCAGGATATTGCATCATCTTCCGCTTCCGGCAGACAGCGTGGAACGCATATCCGCCGCGTGGACCGCAGGCGGACAACGCTTCTTGTCACCAGACTGGAAGACTCCCTTGCCAGCACATTGCAGACATGCGCACAACCGGAGCTGGGCTATATTAGATCTTAACCCCTATTCTACACCAATGGACTTGGTCTTAACCCTTCCCAGGTAATCGACCCAATAATGAATAACACAATAAATAAATGATTATAATAAAGTGCAATATATAAGACATAACTTCCCACATGTGAATTGATCAGTAATGATCATTAGACCGTATTACTAGTTTAAGTGCCTTGTGCATACTGCATTCACAATTGAATACCATATTAACAAATATTAAAGTGCAATAATTAATAAAGTGACCGTGCCAATGGTTACAAAGTGCAAGTGCATTTTGACCACTCATATGCATTTCTAACATCGTAAATGAAAAAATATAAAATCAATATGATTATTATAAGTGTTAGATGCCGTCAAGGCTAAAAAAATGTGCTAAATCAAAGAAAAAAACAAATAAAAAATTTAAGAACACACAAGGTGAGAAAAAATCATATAATAAAAATTAGTGATTTAATATCGGCCATTACAGTCCAAAGACATTTTATATAGTATATTTCAAATCCCAGCTCCAATCCTGATCTTGCTCATGATAGATGTCAGTCCCCTTTTCCTTCTCATAATAGATGTTATTCCTCTTTTATATATCACCATCACAAACTTCACTCTCCAGCATAAGTATGTAAATTTTAAAAACTAGAAAAAACAGACAAGAAAAGACACATTAAAAACTGATAATAAAAACTGATAACCCTCGATCACAAGAACGCAGAGAACCCACGTTGCTAATTTAGTCCATTCGGAACCAAGGTTCCTAATGTGGTGATCCACCTACATTCTTCCTGGGCAAGAACCCTCCTCACGTTGCCACCTCTGATGCCACAATGTATTTTATCAATCCCTTTCACTTGGAAGGTCTTGGGATTGCAATCATGAAATAATTTAAAGTGTCTGGGAATGATCTTTAGCTGTCCAGTATCTTCCATATCCTTTGCTGCCATTATATCTCGTACATGTTCCCTTATCCTGACTTTAAGTTCTCTGGATGTCAAACCAATATAAATCATGCCACAACCACACGTGGCATAATAAATAACGGCTGCTGCATGAAATATATTCTCTAATGGCATATTCTCTTTCTCCATTTGCAGATTTGAACGAGGATGCTCTAACTATGTTATTGCATGCTATGCAATCCCCACAAGGAAAGCACCCCACCCTGGGCTGGCCCCTAATGCCAAAAGGATTTGCTGGTTTCGCCACATAGTGGCTCCGAACCAGAAAATCCTTTAAATTTTTGGTCTTGCGTGCAGTCATTAAAGGGACATCTGAGATTTTGGCAGCCAAAACTGGATCAGTACTTAACACTCGCCAATGTTTTCGTATGGCCTCCCGCATCAATTCCCAGTTACAGTTGTAGGTGGAGATAAACCTAATCTGACCATCACTTTTTTTCTTTCTCTCCGTCATTTGTAGCATCGCTGATCTATTGGCATTTTTGGCTCGTTGGTACCCTTGTGCAATACTCCTTCTACTGTACCCCCTATTTTCAAATCATTGCGTCAGGTCACGGCATTGTATCTCAAAACGTTCTTCCGAGGAACAGATCCTTCTCATACGCAAAAATTGACCGGTCGGTACTGCCTTAATTGTAGCGGATGTATGGGATGAGGACGCATGCAATAATGCATTTACCGATGTGGTCTTTCTAAAAACATCAGTCTGTAACTGACCACATGCATCTTTCTCAACCAAGATGTCCAAAAATTCAATCCGCTCTGAATTATATTTATATGTCAACCTGATGTTCGCATCATTCCTGTTATGGCCCCTCATAAATTCTATCAGTTGTGACTCTGATCCTTGCCAAATGAACAGTACATCATCGATGTACCTCAGCCAGCACTGCACATGGGAAACCGTCTGCACCACCTCGCACTGGAAAACCCCCCTCTCCCAGTAACCTAGGAAGAGGTTGGCGTACGAAGGGGCACAGGCCGCCCCCATGGCAGTGCCGCGCTGCTGCAGGTAGAAGCTGTCACGGAACACAAAGAAATTGTGGGTTAATACAAACCTCAACAGTTCCAAAATCATTTATTAACAAGTTGTCATGTGGCTATGAATAACCTTATCTAACCTGCATGGGGTACTGTGAGGCAACTTGTATACTTTGTATACTACCATTATGATTGCACATGATGAAACATGGCGTGGTCCTCGGTGTGTAAGGCATAACCGAGACTGTGCTTTTTGCCCTAATTTTCTGTCTATTGTTTGTTTTGTTTGCCTTTGTCTGTGCCTAGTCTGAACACTGTTTTTATTCCTCTGTTCTGCTAATTGTGATCTGCCCCACCTGTGTCTGTTCTGCTGCGTTTTCTCTGGTCATGCTATGGTTAACCTGGTTTTCCCTCAGTGATTGACAGCTGGTCTCTCTGTTCCCTTTGCCTTCTGGACTGGGTACCTGGTCTCCTATTTAATGTCTCTGTGTCTGCCTTTACCTTGCCGGTTATTGAGCTTGTCTCTGCCTACTTCTGTGTCTTTTACTATTTACTCTGACCTTGCTTTGTTTTTAACTTCCCTTGTTTGCTACCAACCCTCACTTTTGCCTTTTTGACCTTGCATTTGGTTTCTGCTTTGTACTGTGCTGCCCGATTGCTGTTACCCGGACTGTTGGCTCTCCTCATTGTGTTTGTCTTGTATTGTGTTCCACCTGGCCAGTGCAGGGGCTGTCGCCCAGTTGCTCACTGCTGTTTAGAGCAGATTGCAGAAAGTAGCCAGTGACAGTGGGCGGGGCTTCAGTTTAGGGCTCATGGTCTGTGTCCCCTTCCTACTTTTAGAGCAACTAGTCCTAACAATTACATTGCATTCATTGCATACACAGGTGAACAGTAGTGTAAGGGAATAATCACACATTATCTGCACACGTAAATGTACCCTAAGGGTTAACATCTGCCAGTGTAACAGATGAGTGATGCTTTGGTCACATGACTTGCCAATATGGCTTCCCATAAAAATTTGTGTAAGGCACTGTGGAAAGTAGTCCCTTGTCCAACCCCTTAACCCAAAAGAGTGGACCAAAATCCACCAGTCTGAGTTTGGCTCAAGCCGGCAAACTGTGTGTATTGTCCTGCTCTTTTCCTGATGGTTAGATGATCAGTGACTTAACCAGTCAGTCCACTCCTAAGGGGTCATTCACACGTCTGTTGAATTCCGTCCGTGCACTGCAGACTGGACCTCGGAGCTCACAGCATCATGATTAATTATGATGTCAGGAGCTCCTAAACAGTTTGAGGGTATAAACCCACACACCGTATACGCAGCGTATTTACTGCTGTGATACGCAGCAAATACGCAGCAAATACGCAGCAGATTAGATCTAAATAACTGAACACAGCATCAAATCTGCTGCGTATTTGCTGCGTATTTGCTGCGTATACGGTGTGTGGGTTTGTACCCTAAGGGTAGCTTCACACATACCATATTGCAGCAGATTTGATGGTGCTGATCCATAGCGGATCCGCAGAAAATTTGATCTGCAGATCACCAGATTTGATGGTGCAGATTTGATGCTGTGTTCATTTATTTAATGAAATCTGCTGCGGATTGTGTACATGTAAAGCTGCATTAAAAGTTTTCCCTAGACGCGCACAAGAGTGTCCAAATGTCTCATTCCCGCACTTTGTATCACTGCAGAAACCTCATTGACAAAAGATTAGTAGTGTAATTGGGGCACATTAGTTTAGCAACACTACCCTGCCATGTGACACTCCAAAAGTACTGCAACATAACATTACCCCTTAGGCATCGCAAAGGTACCTGAGCAAAAGGTAGAATATTTGTCAGACAGCCTGAATTAAAGGCTGGTAGAGTTCTTGCAAAATGATGGTCTTGCAAGATGATCATACAGAAGGTCAGGGCGGAGGTCAAGAACAAGCTAAATCTTTTCAACAATAAGCAACAGTTAATGTGCATTGTAATGAAACCTATCGGAATCTGTTGCTCAGACATGAGTGTAGGAGGGGACATTAAATTGCAGGTATTGATGACATCACCATAAGAGAAGCCCATTTATAGGTACAGTGACATATGGTCCCAGAGCACTGACTTGACTCCAGCAACCATGTGTGACCAAGCTACACAGTAAGGCTGTGTTCACACATTGCCATTGTGTCATGGTTATGTCACAATTTTGCTGTGATATTCTAAAAATTGTGACATTTTTCCACGATTTCAAAAAAATACTGTGGCGCAACTGAACATGTGCCTGAACATACATTAGCCTGAAAGAAAGACTGACACAAAAAACATACAGCTGACATGTACCCAGGTGTTCTAGCAGCAGAAAAGAGGTGAGCATTGGCGAAAGGAATGGCGGCAGTGACAGGAGCAATACGAAAATTACTAAATTTAAAGTATTTGGTATGCGAATAATTAGCCTGCAGACCTACAGATGACTCAGGAAGCTGACTGCACAGAGTGAATGTGAGATTCCAATTGATTTCCAGACCATCACTTTAAGAAACAATTTTCAGTGTGATTGCCTTAAGTAGTTTTTATTGTGTTTACAGCAAACATTTCTATGTTGTGGTTTGCTTGCAAATCAAGAGGCATTTTCTTCCTAATTACACTCTCTGTGTGGTGTGTGGGGGCTGCGCAGACTTGGAACTGAACAAGGATGCAGATTGCCTTGCAATCACTTGTTTAAATCTAGTGGTTGAATTAGCGCAGCTGCCTCTAGCTGTACATCCTGGGAATTGCAGTGTAGCAACAGCTGGTGTGCTGCAGGTATTACTGTCTCAAAGCTGAATTTAGTATGTATTAGAGCAGCCACAGTCCTCACAGCGCATTGTATTGCCAAGAATGTAAGCCTTCATTCAGAAATTCTACTTTGATTTGCAGATTTTCTGGATTATTAAAGAAATGACTTCTAATAATCAGAGTTCATCATTCGTCATTTAACAGTAGTGCTATGAATGATGTATTTTTTTGACATATGACATCACATTTTTGAGCTACACCTGTTCTTGCTGAAACCACATCCCTTCAATATCTATCTATCTATCTATCTATCTATCTATCTATCTATCTATCTATCTATCTATCTATCTCTATATCTCCTCTTTGGACATGGCACATTTTAGAGTTCTTTTTGCCGCACTGTGCATAATAAATGTGTATAGATTGTTGTACACTGCATAATGAAACCAAAATTATGGCACAACAGGCATAGAAAATCTGGGCTTCTAAGCACACCTGTGCTGAGTAATGTCGAGTGAGCGTGCTTGGCTCAGCACCTCGTGCTGCTCAGGTGCTTGGTATACAAAAAGTTGTTTACAAAAAGGAGCCAATCAACAAGCTTTAGGGCTGCGGGATTGCATAATGCATTTCCACAGGCTTAAACCTATGGGGGAGGTTAAAATTATACTTTCAGCTCCAATCTTCTATCTTCACTTTTGCGACTCAGCCAATTGGTAACTGCAGCAGTGTCCCATCTCAGCTGATTGGCTGAGCAGGATAGTAAAGATAAAAGACCAGAGCGGTAAGTATAATCCCCCCACACTCACACACCCAACAGAGCACAGTCTGGCCCCCAGAGGGTTAACTTAAAGCACCCTAAGGTTTCAGATAACCAGGGACCCTCCGCTTTACCAAGCAGGGTATTAAACTGAAAATTGCTTGATTTAAGTAACGAACACTCAAGCATTTTTGTACTCCTTTAACACTACAGCTGAGCTATAACAAAAATGTTTGCATTTCATTATTAATCTAACAATTCCATCCAAGACTGTGTTGTCACTCTCACTACTCAGTTGCCATGAGTAAGTTGGAAGTCTGCATGGAAAATATTACACCTATCACCTATATCACTAAATGCCAGTATGGTAATTAATGTAAGCAAAGACATCATGGAGCCACCCAGGTTTTTATACAAGGCTAGGTGCACATCTGCGTTGGCTCTGTCATTGGAACAGAATAATAAAAAAAACAAAAGTAGATTTTCTAATAGAAAAAAACTCAAAGAGCATTGGCATCATCCCAGCTCTTCAGAATATAACAAAGATATAAATGTAGGGATCATCATTTGCTGTAGAGCACCTAAACTATGCAATGTTCATAGATTTCCATGCTATAAAGCTCCATTAATTTCAAGGGCTTGTACAGCTGTGGGACAGCTGTGAAGTCATGTAAGCATTCACATTACATAATACTTGTAGCAGAGCATGTTCACCTGTGCCATATCGATGTATTGTTTCTATTACAAGCTGCTGCATTTGGCCTTTGATGCAACGCTCTTCACATTTCCAGTCCTAATTGAGCATTGATCAATAAAACAAAAATTTTATACTTTCGACATGGGAAATTGCGGCTGCTTGCATGATGCAGGCGGTAAAAGTGAGAGGGTTGCACTTAAGTGGAACATAGGAATATTCAGCCAGAGAAACATTTCAGATTAATGTACTGGCCTCTCGCCAACCTCCCATTCAGACTATTTAAATTGAAATAAATTCTGTATAAAATGAGGAGGACTATAAGAGGTGCATTTAGAGGATGATAGTGTGAGCCAATAACTGCGTGCGTCATCTCAGCTGTCCCTTTTCTCAAAGGAATGTATTAAAATCATCAACACAGCCAGATAGAATAGTGAAAAGAGCAGATGTCCCTACTCAGCAGGTCAGCAGGAAAGTCATACAAATAAGCACATTCTTTGAAGTTCCCCAGATGAAACCTTAGACGAGTGTTGCCTTGTTTACGGCTGGGATTTTGGTTAAGAAAGTTGCACATTATTATACAATTTTTAATATTCTCTTCTTACTGCCTTTTAGATATTGCATGGGGATTTAGAATTACAAATGATCTTACTCCTTGAGCTAAATGGCTGGTACTATCTTTATTATTATTATTACAATTTATTTACTATTCAAGGCTCAACCTTAACAGGTCTGAAAGGTCTAGTAGAAGTTGAGCCTTATGGATCAGACCCTCTGTTGATTAGTTGAGTCAGGGTGACTTATGGTGCGTTTACACAGGCAGATTTATCTGACAGATTTTGGAAGCCAAAACCAGGAATGGATTTAAAAAGAGAAGAAATCTGTCTTTCCTTTATGACTCGTTTCCAGTTTAGGGTCTGTTTCTGGCTTTGGCTTCAAAAATCTGTCAGATAAATCTGCCTGTGTAAACGCACCATTAGGGCCTTATTACATGGAGTGATAATCACGGAATCTGCACGGAAAACCAGTTGCGGATTCCGTCGCCCATCCTGGCTCGCGGCGGCGCGCATCTCCTTTGTGCCATAGACATGGTCGGCGGACAATGATTTTAGGTCAAGATCTAAAGACACGATCACTGATGATTGATATAATCGGCTGATCGTTGTCTTTATTACACAGAGCGATGATCCGTGTGATAAGGCCCTAAGGAAGTATCCATGTTTTCCAGACCTCCCTAGGGCCGTATACAACTTTTGCAGCCACTGGTAATATAATGCAGATCGATCAGGCCCGGACGAACCTAAACTCACAGTTTGCTGATCTCTAATGTTTACCAAAGGTGACATATATTCAAAAGGCGTCTATTTAAAAAGATGTCTGTTATTGCTGTGATGTGATTGACTTCAAATCAATGCGTTGAAGTCAATGGAATGACGGACGTCCAAAGCACACAGTGTCTAAATTGATGGACGTTGTCTGTGCGGAAGTCAAAATAATGATCAAAGCTCAAAATGAGGGACATCATTTTTTCTTTTCAAAAACGGAGAGAAAAAAACGTTGTGTGAACATAGCCTTAAGGAGTATTTCCATAGTTCTTTAAAAAAAAAAAAAAACTACAAAGCAGGCAATGTATAGACACTGAAGATTGCAGCTTGTTAGCAGTTTTGTGCCATTTCTAATCATGTGCCGCAGTATGAGGCCATATCCACACAGTATTTTGGGCTGTTTTGTGTACCATAAAATGGCAATTTTACAGTTAAAAGTTCACGCTACATTAATTTTAAAGCCGTAAATGTTGTAAAGTTAATTGTCAAACCTTACAGTCTAAAATATAGCCGGTTTCACAGCTGTTTCTTTGTTAGTTTTTTTTGCTATATTTTGTCCAATAATAATGTTTTTATTTGTATAGTGCACACAGATTCCGCAGCACTTAACATATTTTTTGCCAATTATCTACTATCTGTATGTTTTGGGAGGAAACCGGGGGAAACCCACGCAAACACGGAGAGAACATACAAACTCTTTGCAGATGTTGCCCTTGGTGGGATTTAAACCCAAGACCCCACAGCGCTACAGGGCTACAGTGCTAACCACTGAACCACCATACCGCCCAATCAAAAATATTGTTTGAACTGATACAGTATTAAGTGGAAGGTCCAGTATAGACAAGAATAATGTAATGAAATCATTGTATGCATTATTCCTGTGCTGTGACAAAAGTGTTTATACTGGGGTGGGTCATAAATTTGTATTCCCATCTGAGCTTGTTATGTATCCACATGATAGAGGATAACAAACTGATCAATGAGTGTTCGACAGCCAGGGCACCCCCCAGTCTTGAGAACAGGGACCCAATTATACTGCAGTCAGGTGTAGTGCTGTTTTTACAAGAATTGTGGAAACCCCTTTAAATGTTTTGACTTTTATAATGGTGGGTAATTATGTTGTACAGGTAGTGTATTTGTACCATTCCATTGAAAAACAGAGCAAACTAAGAATATAGTTTTCATATGGTAGCACGTGGATTGTGCATAAGAATCTGGTCAAATCTAAATCTGTAGTATGGTCCTAGTTATTTGATTGTTGACAAACCCCTTAAAATGGTTAAAGTTCTGCCTATGGGGAATATATATAATATTTTCTGTTGCTTTTTGTTAGCTTATTTGCATTTAAATGTAGTATTCCAGTAATGTTTTCTTACATGTAGTATTATGTTCGTATATTGTTAGCTGCACAGATATTGTTTTAGTCATTCAAGGTGAAGCCTTAGGGCATCACGATCTGGGCTTCACCTTGGCAGTACTAGTCGGCTACATGTTGTATTTCTGAGTTCTAATTAATCAGTTGATGATACATTTATTTCCTGTGTTTATACAAGGTTATTCTGGGTATCGTAAACTTCAATATTTCCAGGGAAAATGTTCTGTGCCTGTTCTGCACTGCAGGATTTATTTGTTATTAAAGCCAATAATGAATCCACTAATTTGGCTTCATATCGGTATGACTAAATGTGTAATAATGTTAATTTTACCTATCTGAAAAATTACTTGCATACTCCAACATGCACAAAAGCAAATGTACCAGTAGTACATCGCTTTGTGGTTTGTTATATGAAAAAAACAGCGCCAGCACGGGGATGCACAGTCCTTTGTTTTGAACCACAGCCCACAGAATAAACCAATGCCGGGCTTGGGAACTAGGCTGCGGTTAAAAAAAATATAACTATATGCTTAACTAGACTTCCATAGCAACAAAACCAGGAATTTCTGTGTTCACTGTAAGTGTTGTTCGATTTGTAGTCACATTGCATCATAATTTGCAATTTTTTCTTTTTAAAAAGTCACAGTATGTAAATGATACGTAACCAAAGAATACCTTCATATAGGACATTAACGTAAGCATTTATTGGGATTTGTAAGAAAATTTGTAAAAGTTGTAAAACTTTGACAAACTCAGTTGTCGAAATTTTATAATGCAGTTTTTTGGTGTCAACTACACGTACTACATGTTTGGAGTACAAGAGCACAAAGGATTCCCTAAAGGATGACCCTATTGGGAGCAAGTCGCTTGCTACTAGAGTCTCTTTCTAATGTTTAAATAGCCTAATAGACTTTATTGGTGGAATGTCATGTGTAGGTAGATTTGTTTGTCCACATTCATTCAAGCATATGATCCAGTATTACATTTAGCTTTCCATGACTGTGTCAGGCAGCGACGTTGTCCATTCATACTGTATATTTTCATCAGCTTATTGATATTCTGGGTATGGTGCAGTATAAAGTAGAAAGCATGAACCTGATTTACAATTGATGGCATATTTTGAATACTTTATGATTTCCACACGGTTTATCACAGCAGTGCCCTGGTTATTAGGCTGGACCCCTAGAGGCTGCGAGACAGGTCTGCAGGAAAAGCATTTTTCATGGAAATTCTGCATAAACAGAAATCTGCCTTCTACACTGTCAGGTCATATTGTAATATTTACACAGAAAATTACTCAGATCCACTTTGAAGCCTGTGAAGTGGAATTCTCTTGGCAATCTCCATTTTATTTTATTTATTTATTTTCTGTCATAAGGATACTTTGCATTTCCATGGAAAAACAGGTATTTTTTCATTTTAAGGGATATTCCTGAGAGTTTTTTTTTTCTTTTCTACTGCCCTGAGCACAGTTAAATAGAAGAAAACATTTACTTATCCCTCCTACTCCATCAGCGCACCTGCTATCTCAGTTTCAGTACCCTATCACACAACACCTTCTTGTGTTTGTGTCACACAATGACCTTTCCACTCAGCTAACCAGTAGTCACAGCCTTGTCCCCCTGACTGGCTGAGCTGAAAGGTCTCTGTGCAACACAAACACAAGGAAGTGCTGGGAAACCAACCCTGACATTACAGGGGAGTAAGGGCGCACGTATTGTTTTTTTTTCCCTATTAGACTGTACCCTAAACACAGTTACATAGAAAAGAAAGACACTTGTGGAACTACCCCATAAGGGTGCATTAACACGTAACGGATTTGCAGTGGATTTCTCGCTGTGAATTTGCAGCGAAGTCCGCTGCGGATCCCTGCCCTGTACACTTATGGGCATCCCGCTGTGAGTATGTCTGCAGCCCTCTCTTTAACCTGCCCACCACCGGAGCATATACAGTACATCACCTTCTCCACGCTCTGGCTTGCTTCGGGGCTCCCAACACGTCCCAATCGGCCAATCAGTGCACTGCCCCGCCTCCGGGGGCCCCAAAGCAAGTCAGAGCACGGAGAAGGTGATGTATACGCTTCGGCGGCAAGGGGGTTAAAGGGGCGGGTTGCGGACATACTCACAGCAGGATGTCCATCCCGCTGCGAGTTTGTCTGCCCATATGTGTACAGGGCAGGGATATGCAGCAGATTTTGCAGCGAATTCGCAGCAAGAAATCCGCTGTGGATCCCTTATGTGTGAACACACCCTAAAGGGGTTATTTAGCTAAAAAAAAAAACATTAAATAGTTGACACCCAGCACCTGCACCAATCATCAGTTCAGCACCCACACTGCACATTTAATGGAATTTATTTCAGTTCACTGTGTAGCAGTGGCAATGTGTAACTGCAGCCTAGGTCCTACTTACATAAGCTGCAGTTACATATCTGCACCCCCATTGTCTGCACTCCATCAATCGGAGACTGATGAGGTATCCCTTTATTCATGTGCAACACTTAAAGGGAATGTGTCACTTTTTTTAAAAAAAATATATATATATTTATTATTATTTTTGTAATTTAATTAATATCTTTAAAAATAGGCTTTGATTTCTATTTTTGTGTTTTGTACAATTAACAATAATGTGCTGCACTGGGGGCTGCCATTTGCAATAGCATCTGTGTATGTCTCCCTGTCTGCTACAATGTAGCTGAGAGCTGACATGAGCAGCTCACAGCACACAAGGAGTAGAAGAGGGAGCCAGACACCATACTTGTCCAGCCCCCAGAGAAGGTGCACTCTGCCCAGCACTGACCTCAGCAGGTGGCTGTGCTCTCCCACTCCCTCTTCTCCTGCTCGGGCTGTGATTGATCTGAGTCCAGTAGGGGCTCAGCTCCATGCAAGAGATGGGGGGGGGGGATGCTCAAAGACTACAGTACTTCATGCTGGGACAGGGGGATCTCAGCCTGGGGAGATAGTGGATGGAGAAGGCAGAAAAGTGTCACACTGAAAGACAAAAACTGTCAGTATGTTAACCCCTTCCTTCCCAATGTCTGGACACTACCTTTGCCTACTACACTGTATCTGTATATATAATACAAGGCTAACATGATATAGATGGGTTTTATATATGACCTGGCTAGGGATGAGCGAACCGAACCGTTACGAACCAGATTCGTTAAGAACTTTGCAAAAAGTTCCAAAGTTCCAAACTTTCCAAAAGTCCGTTACTAAGTTCGTTAAAATCGCAACGGCGTCGCAAAACTGTATTGTTTTCACAGAATGGAAGAGGATATAAGGAATTATTACTCCTATAATCCCTTTTGTCCTGTTATTATGTGAATATCAAGGTGTGTGACGTCACTACAGGAACAGGAAGTGCCTGAGCGTCCATGCTCTTTCCCATTGTGTGTCTAGACTGCAGAGAGAGAGGAGTTAGGCAAAGAGGGAAAACACATACAGATGTAGCCAGGGTTAACATGATCCCTGAGGCAACAATTGTGTCAGGGAGCTGTGTTAAGTCAATTAGAGTGTCTAGTTAAATGCGTCATTGTGATCAAGTTAACACAGGCTACATCTGTAGATTACATATCCAAACAACTGGATAAGTACAGGGAGAGATAGAGAAGGAGTATATATTGTTTTCGAGAGAAGCAGGAGAGAGGAAGATAAAAAAAAAAAAATCGCAAGATCCAGGGAAAGCTTGATAAGCCCATACATAGTGAAAGCTGAGAAATCAAGAATTAGGTAGAGAGAGGGATAGATAGGCATCTAACTCAATAATTGTGATATCTAGGGAGAGATAGGGAGATAAAAAAAGAAATAGGGAGAGAAAAGTGAGAAGAGTCACTCAGGACACGTAGCATTGAACCACCTACTGTTCCGTGACAGAGAGGAGACGCTAGACGTTGCTGCTCTGCTGGGTGCCGTTAACCGCGTATAGCCGCAAGCAAAAAAGTTTAAAAAAACTCTGAAAAAAAAAAAAAAAGTTTGTTTGTGATCAGCTGTTCTAGGTGACACCCCACAAGTCAGCACCCCACAAAAGCTGTCCGTTTGTGCTCTGCTGGTTGCCGTCAACCCCGTCTAGCTGCCCGCAACCAAACATTTTTAAAAAAAACTTAAAAAAAAATAAAAAAAGTTTGTTTGTTTGTTTGTGATAAGCTGTTCTAGGTGACGCTAAGTCAGCACCCCACAAAAGCTGTCCGTTTGTGCTTTGCTGGTTGCCCTCACACCCGTTTAGCCACCCGCACTCAAAGTTAAATTTTTTTTTTTTTTTTTTTAAAGTTTGTTTGTTTGTGATCAGCTGTTCTAGGTGACGCTAAATCAGCGCCCCACAAAAGCTGTCCGTTTGTGCTCTGCTGGTTGCCGTCAACCCTGTCTAGCTGCCCGCAACCAAAAAATTTAAAGGGAACCTGTCACCCCCCGTGCCGGGGTGACAGGCTCCCGACCCCCTGTTAGAGCCCCCTATACTCACCTAATCGCGCCGGGTCCCGCTTCTGGATCCGGTCGGGTGACGGAGATCTCAGCTGCTGCAGCCCGGCGCGCGCGCTGAGAGATGAGTCCAACGCTCATAGAGAGTGACGGAGCGCTGGACTCTCCTGTCATTCTCTATGGGTGTTGGACTCATCTCTCAGCGCGCGCCGGGCTGCAGCGGCTGAGATCTTCATCACCCGAACACCTCCAGAAGCGGGACCCGGCGGGATTAGGTGAGTATAGGGGGGCTCTAACGGGGGGTCGGGAGCCTGTCACCCCGGCACGGGGGGTGACAGGTTCCCTTTAAAAAAAAAGTTAAAAAAAATAAAAAAAGTTTGTTTGTTTGTGATAAGCTGTTCTAGGTGACGCTAAGTCAGCACCCCACAAAAGCTGTCCGTTTGTGCTCTGCTGGTTGCCGTCACACCCGTTTAGCCACCCGCACTCAAAAAAGTTAAAAAAAAAAAGTTTGTTTGTTTGTGATCAGCTGTTCTAGGTGACGCTAAGTCAGCGCCCCACAAAAGCTGTCCGTTTGTGCTCTGCTGGTTGCCGTCAACCCTGTCTAGCTGCCCGCAACCAAAAAATAAAAAAAAAAATTCAAAAAAAAAAAAAAAAGTTTGTTTGTTTGTTTGTTTGTGATAAGCTGTTCTAGGTGACGCTAAGTCAGCACCCCACAAAAGCTGTCCGTTTGTGCTCTGCTGGTTGCTGTCAACCCTGTCTAGCTGCCCGCAACCAAAAAAAATTAAAAAATTTAAAAAAATAAATAAATAAAAAAATTTTGTTTGTTTGTGATCAGCTGTTCTAGGTGACGCTAAGTCAGCGCCCCAAAAAAGCTGTTCGTTTGTGCTCTGCTGGTTGCCGTCAACCCCGTCTAGCTGCCGGCAACCAAAAAGTTTTAAAAAAACTTCAAAAAAAAATAAAAAAGTTTTTTTGTTTGTTTGTGATCAGCTGTTCTAGGTGACGCTAAGTCAGCGCCCCACAAAAGCTGTCCGTTTGTGCTCTGCTGGTTGCCGTCATACCTTCTAGCCACCCGCACTCAAAAAAGTAAAAAAAAAAAAAAAAAAAAAGTTTGTTTGTTTGTTTGTTTGTGATAAGCTGTTTTAGTTGACACTAAGTCAGCGCCCCACAAAAGCTGTTCGTTTGTGCTCTGCTGGTTGCTGTCCACCCCGTCTAGCTGCCCGCAACCAAAAAAGTTTAAAAAAACTTCAAAAAGAATAAAAAAAGTTTGTTTGTTTGTCATAAGCTGTTCTAGGTGACGCTAAGTCAGCGCCCCACAAAAGCTGTCCGTTTGTGCTCTGCTGGTTGCCGTCAAACCCGTTTAGCCACCCGCAACCAAAAAAAGTTAAAAAATAAAAAATAAAAAATAACTGTTTTTTTGTGATAACCTGTACATTTCTGCTTTGCTGTGTGCCTCCAACCCACAAAGCAATAGTCACTGAAACTTTGTGCCTTCTGGCCAATAGAATATTTCTTTTTCAAAATTTACACCAACCAAACAACTATGTCCAAGCGTCCTACTTCCAGCACTTCCCAGGCAAGGACTGCACCGGCAGGCGGTGAGGGTAGGAGGAGTGGCAGCACCAGGCCCAGTGGCAGCCGGGGCAACAGGCGTGGCAGCAGGGTGCAGCTACCCCAGACGCCCACGGGTCATGTAAGAACCACACAGTCAGCGGTTCTAGATTGGCTTACCCAATCCTCCAGTTCCACTGCCCAAAGCTCCCAAACGAGGTCGGCTGGATCATCCGACACCACCCTTACATGGGACGGTCGGCGACAGGCCTGTGCCCCGTCCCCTATTATTAATATGCCACTAACCTTTGGGGCACCACCTGCCAGGGAACTCTTGGCAAACCTTGATTTGCCCTTGGAGTCTCTACCACTTTTTAGTGATGATGAGGAGGAGGAGGTAGTAGTCCCCCAAAGGCAGCAGGTGGAACGTGCAGAGGCTGCAGAGAAGGTGTTGGCTGTAAGCAGTCAACAGAGTCAGGGAGGGGCATCCAGTGCCACACCTGAGATCCTGTCCCAGCCCCTGGAGGAAAGTAGCAGTGGTGGTGATGATGATGTCGCTGATCGGACGTGGCGCCCTCAAGCAGCATTATCTTCGGCGTCATCAGGGTAGGAAACTGAGGTGCTAATGAAGCAGCAACATCCCACTGGTGCAAGGAAGCAAAGCACAAGAGGGAGGGAAGACAACCTACCAGGCAGACTTCATCAATACCTTTAAGCCTTGGTCCCAGCAGAGTCTCACTGCCATGTACACCCCTAATGAGGCAGCAATCCCTGACCGAGTCCATGGCCAAACGTCAGGTGTACTGCAGCAGCCATCCCATGGCACAGAAACTAACCGGACACCTGGTTAAGCTGCTGGTGCTTCAGTCCCTGCCATTTAATCTTGTGGACTCCCAGCCTTTCAGGGATTTTGTGGCGTGTGCGCACCCCAGATGGCGAGTCCCCAGCCGCCACTACTTCTCTAGCAAAGCTGTCCTATCACTGCACAGTTATGTGAAGAGAAAGGTTGGCGACTCATTGGGACTCTCGGTGTTCAAGAGAGTGCACCTGAGTGCTGATGTCTAGTCCTCTAATTATGGGCAAGGGCAGTACATGTCCGTAACTGCCCATTGGGTCATTATCCTCCCAGGAGACCATCAGGAAGTTGGCCCATTCTTGCCACTGTCACCTGCACAGTGCTTTAGTGCCCCCACCGTCAATTGTCTATTTGGAAACATACTGGGTGGAATCAAGACCTGCGGAAGCTGCCATCTCAACTTGTCTGTTTTTAACAATACTGGCCTGAGAGCCATCAACTGCTGCCTTCTTTTGCTCCTCAACTTTTCTGTTTTTAATAATACTGACATTGAATCAATCAACTGCTGCCTCCTCCTCCTCAGTTAGCCTCTCCTCGATAATACTGGCCTTGAATCAATGAACTGCTGCCTCATCCTCAAGTAGCCTCTTCTCGATAATACTGGCCTGGAATCGATCAACTGCTGCCTCATCCTCCTCAATTAGCCTCTCCTCGATAATACTGGCCTGGTATCAATCAACTGCTGCTTCCTCCTCCTCCTCCTCCTCAAGTAGCTTCTCCTCGATAATACTGGCCTTGAATCAATCAACTGCTGCCTCATCCTCCTCAATTAGCCTCTCCTCGATAATACTGGCCTTGAATCAATCAACTTCTGCCTCATCCTCCTCAATTAGCCTCTCCTCGATAATACTGGCCTGGAATCGATCAACTGCTGCCGTAGCCTCTCCTCAATAATACTGGCCTGGAATCGATCAATTGCTGCCTCCTCCTCCTCAAGTAGCCTCTCCTCAATAATACTGGCCTTGAATCGATCAACTGCTGCCTCATCCTCCTCAAGTAGCCTTTCCTCGATAATACTGGCCTGGAATCAATCAACTGCTGCCTCCTCCTCAAGTAGCCTCTCCTCAATAATACTGGCCTGGAATCGATCAACTGCTGCCTCCTCCTCCTCAAGTAGCCTCTCCTCGATAATACTGGCCTTGAATTAATCAACTGCTGCCTCCTCCTCAAGTAGCCTTTCCTCGATAATACTGGCCTTGAATCAATCAACTGCTGCCTCATCCTCCTCAAGTAGCCTTTCCTCGATAATACTGGCCTTGAATCGATCAACTGCTGCCTCGTCCTCCTCAAGTAGCCTCTCCTCGATAATACTAGCCTGGAATCGATCAACTGCTGCCTCCTCCTCCTCAAGTAGCCTCTCCTCAATAATACTAGCCTGCAATTGATCAACTGCTGCCTCCTCCTCAAGTAGCCTCTCCTCAATAATACTGGCCTTGAATCGATCAACTGCTGCCTCCTCCTCAATTAGCCTCTCCTCGATAATACTGACCTTTAATCGATCAACTGCTGCCTCCTCCTGCTCTTCAAGTAGTCTGCTTTTAATTATACTGGCCTGGAATCAATCAACTGCTGCCTCCTCCTCAAGTAGCCTCTCCTCAATAATACTGGCCTGTAATCGATCAATTGCTGCCTCCTCCTCCTCAAGTAGCCTCTCCTCGATAATACTAGCCTGGAATCGATCAACTGCTGCTTCCTCCTCAAGTAGCCTCTCCTCAATAATACTGGACTGGAATCAATCAACTGCTGCCTCCTCCTGCTGATCAACTTGTCTCTTCTCAACAATACTGGCCTGAGAGGCGAGCAATCTACTGCTGTCTCCTCCTGTTCCTGCACTTGTCTCTTCTCAACAATACTGGCCTGAGAGGCGAGCAATCAACCGCTGCCTCCTCCTGCTGCTCAACTTGTCTCTTCTCAACAATACTGGCCTGGGTGCAATCAAGTGCTGCCGCATCCTCCTTGTAAACTTTTTTTTTCAATATTTTTTGTCACTATTTTGGCACTTTTATTTACTATATTTTATTATTATTTCTATAATTTTTTTTTTCTCATTATTTTTGCACTTTTTTCCCCCACTTTTTTCATTGTAATATCAACTGCAACCAAACGAAACTATACCCTATCACACTCCACTATTGTAGCTGCAATTATTCAGCTGTAAGAGCAAGGTTCGTTTTCGGTTCGGTTCGGACCAATCCGAACTTCACGAAAGTTTGCCGGATCGAACCGAACCGAACTTTTCAAAAGTTTGCTTATCCCTAGACCTGGCAAAGTTTTCATTCCAACTCCCAGACAATTAGCAGCAGCTGAGGTGTAGTATGGGGTTCTGCAGCAGCTAAAGTGTGTGTTATGAGGTTCTGCAACAGCTGAGGTGTAGTATGGGGTTCTGCAGCAGCTGAGGTGTATTATGAGGTTCTGCAGCAGCTGAGGTGTAATATAGGGTTTTGTAGCAGCTGAGGTGTGGGGTATGAGGTTCTGCAGCAGCTGAGGTGAAGAATTGGGTTCTGCAGCAGCTGAGGTGTATGATGAGGTTCTGCGGCAGCTGAGGTTTGTAGTATAAAGTTCTGCAGCAGCTGAGGTGTAGTATGAGGTTCTGCAGCAGCTGAGGTTTATTATGAGGTTCTGCAGCAGCTAATGTGTGTGGTATGAGGTTCTGCAGCAGCTGACTTGTATTATGAGGTTCTGCAGCAGATAATGTGTGTGGTAAGAGGTTCTGCAGCAGCTGAGGTGTATGATGAGGTTCTGCAGCAGCTGAGGTGTGTAGTATGAAGTTCTGCAGTAGCTGAGGTGTATTGAGGTTTTGCAGCAGCTAAGGTGTGTAGTGACCCCCGGATGGTGTTATAGCAGTGGGACGGCCAGTCACTTGCTAGGTGTTGTGGTGTGACGCCACTTCTTATGGTGGATGTCCAATATAAAGCTGGACCTTAGGGATTTGTCACATGATGCCAGTACCTGTGGGCAAACAGGTGTGATGGCACGCCTGCTTTTAAGGTATAAGGCCGGTGGTACCCTTTTCCCCTGTGGTCGGTGTCCTGTCCTGCTGCTGGGTCCCTTGGGATTGTGTAGTCACAGATGACATAGTCACAGGTGGCCAGAGCGGTGTAATGACCCTCCAAAATAGTAGTAGGACCCGTCACCCACAGAAAGGGGAGATGTCCCAAGGTTGCGGAGTAAGTGCTGTGCAGGTGGTAATGAATAATTACAGACTTCGCTGATAATGTTGACTTGGTTTACTATCTGCATGTGTGCAACAGGTAATTCAGAAGTACTTGGATATATATACTTGACAAAGTTCCAATAAATACTGAGACGTAAAACCACCAGATCTGCTTGAAGTGCTGAGTAGGATGTAGTAGAGTTGATAAGGTTGTACTGAGTTGGTGTAGTAGAGAGGAGGGTGCCGTGAGACTCTCAACCAAAGTAGTAATGTGCTCTGCCAGGATGTTGGAGGGTATAGAAGAATACTTGTAGAAGATGAAGAATAAGACAACTTGTGCCTGCGTATTGACTTTCCTATAGTCTTTACACTGTCTTATACCCACTAAGCTTTGGCTGAACCGTACTAATAGGTGACAAAGACCTTGTTACCTGGCTCCAGACCTTGTAACCTGGGATGAGCAGAGTGCTGAGGATTTCCTGCTGACACTCGCGCTGTAAGATGGAGTTCATAGACTTTCCAGTCACTTTGCTCCACCCGGATCAGTTTCTAGCTTTTTGGCTCTTTAGTGGATACTGTCCTGCAGTGTGGTTACTCGTAATCCTAGGCGTGGGTTGAGATGATGTGTTGGCTAGTCCTCTCTTGAAGGGTTTAGCACTGCATCACTCAGGGTACAGGCACTTCAAGAAAGAAGTTTGTAAGAGGACACTGTCCTGCATCCTACCCATGTGGGGCACTGGCTAAGACTAGGACTTCTCTGTTGAGGGGATCTGGCAGAGGGCCAGGGCCCAGATAGAAACACGTCGGAGAGCTATCTGAGCTGCGTCCTTTCTCCACAGAAGCTCAACTTAGATTCCCCCTTCATCCAAGGGACTAACTTTCTATCCAGCGTGTAAGGTACGCTGTGGTTGGGTGGAAAGAGTGCAACAGAAGAGCAGAAATTGAAAAGGTGATAGGACAGAAGAAAGCAAAGATCCTACTGGTTCACAGAATCTGGTACACGCAAACACAATAACCTTTTTGAGACACTTCAGCCATGCAGCTACTCTGGCTGTAATAAGACCACAAAAGTACAGTCTTTTACGAAGGGTGTGAATAACAGTAACACCCCTAGTGGGACACCACAGGATGTATTGCAGCAGCTGAGGTGTGTATGATAATCGGCAACGGCAGCTGAGGTGTATAGCATGAGGTTCTACAGCTGAGGTATGTGGTATGGTCTGCAGCTACTGGAGCCTGAGCTGGGAGATGCATGACGACAGAGATCTGAGGGTAGTGGGAGCGCCTGGAGTAGTTGTCAGAAAACTCACTGTCAGAAGACCCACCTGTGTGTATGAGCTGACTGTATGAGCTGACTGTATGAGTGTGCATGGGTGATCTGTCTGTATGACTGGGCATGTATGAGCTGTCTGTATGACTGTGCATTTATGATTGTCTAAGTGTACATCAGGGAGGAACAAATTAATGGTAGTAGTGAAGTGCTTTGCTTTGCATGGCGGTCGGCTTGTCAGCTGGCTCCATTTGAGCTCTGGTCTGGGTGTCTGGAAAAGTGGGATACAGTCCTTGGTGAAGTTTTGCAGGACTGTGTCCAGATTTTTGATACATTTGGAGCAGAGCTGAGGTGTATTATGAAGTAGGCTGGGGACACGCTTGCTATATGTGTTCTGCTGTGCAGACAACAACAAAATGTCGCTGCTCCTTTCCCCTCTTTGTTCTCCTATGAAAAGAGGAGGGAGGTGATGATGTCACAGCAGTTGAGCAGAGACTGCTTCTTTTTTCAGCAGCTGTATTTCAGGTTACTTTTACCAGCAGTTTTCCTGCTGGAGCTCCCCCTGGTGGCCATAACTGGGAAATATGAAAAATTAGATTGTTAATTTTTCATATTTCTTTACATGTAAAAAAAAAAAACACATATAAATTACCAAAAAAAAAAAAAAAACGAATGCAATTTTAACACTTTACAATTGTTTTTTTTTTCTTTGTGACACATTCCCTTTAACCCCTAGGCGACCTAGGACGTACTAGTACGACCTGGAAGTCTGTCCCCAGACGACCCTGGACGTACCGGTACGTCCTGAGCTATGAAGCACGCTCCAGAGCGGAGTGCGATTCATAGCAGGTGGGGGCCGGCTGCAATTAGCAGCCGGCACCTCACCGTTAATGACATGCTGCAGCGGATCGCGCTGCAGCGTGACACTAACTCCTTAAACGCCGCGGGCGTTTTAGTGTAAGTGACAGGCGGAGTCCCCTGTCACTTACCGATCGGGACCCCCGCAGTGTGACTGCGGGCGTCCCGATCGGTAAAACGGACCGCCGCAGGTCTCTCACCTGCCTCCGTGCGGTCCGATCGGTGCTCTGGTCACTGAGCCTGCACAGCCAGGCTCAATAAGCAGATCGCCGATAACACTGATAAATGCTATGCCTATGGCATAGCAATGATCAGTGTACAAATCCAAGTAGTGTATGTAGAAGTCCCCCAAAGGGACTTCAAATGTGTAAAAAAAAAAAAAGTTAAAAACACCAACACACTACCCCAAAGCCCCTCCCCCAATAAAAGTCTAAATCACCCCCATTTCCCATTATATAAATAAAACATATAAAAATAAATAAATAAACATATAATATACCGTAGCGTGTGTAATTGTCCGATCTATTAAACTATAACAAGCGTCATTGCGAACGTTGAACGGCGTACACGAAAAGAGGGAAAAAAGTTCCCGGATTACCGATTTTATGTTACATTATATATAAAAAAAAAATAAAAAAAATGATCTAAACGTCCAATCTTCACAAATATGGTATTAATAAAAACTAGAGATCATGGCGAAAAAAATTACACCCCATACAGCTTGGAAGGTGAAAAAATAAAGCTGTTATAAGCGTCACAATAGGCCCATTTTATTAATATTTAATTGCCAAAAAAAAGGATTTTATTAAAAAAATATATATATATAACATTAGAGAATCTGTGTAAACCTGCATATGGTTGTGTTCGGGCTGACCTATAGAATAGTGGTAGACAAAGGAACCCCCCCAAAAGTTACCATATTGCATTCTTTTTTACGATTTCCCCTATTTATATCTTCATAAATAATATATTTTGGGTTCCATCATACATGTTATGGTAAAATGAAAGACGCCATTACAAAGTACAACTATTCCTGTAACAAACAAGCCATTACATGGCTCTGTAGATAGAAAACTGAAAGTGCTAGAGCTCTTAGAAGGGGAGGAGGGAAAAACGAAATGCAAAGATCAAAATTTGCGCGGTCCACTGGGTCATTTGGGGCCTGGTCCTCAAAGGGTTAAAGCGAATGTATCTGATAGTACTTTTCCTTTAAAGAGGACCAATCACCTAAATTTAACTGTCCCTGTTGTAAAAGTTCCTCTCTCCCTAAGTCTATCTCTGAAGATACAGACTGTCTTTACAGTCTGTATCTTTCTAATTTACCTAATCCATCCTAGCAGCGCAGTAAGGCCGGGCGCGGCCATCTTGATTATGTCCCTTGCGTTCCAATGGTGCGTTCCACCGTCGGACCGCAAGTGACGTCATCAAGATGGGGCCCGGCTTTACAGCACCGCTACAGAGGACTGGGTAAAGTATAAGATACAGACTGCAAAGGCAGTCTGTATCTTCATAAAGTGTATTCCTGAAGATACAGACTGCTTTTGCAGTCTGTATCTTATACTTTACCCAGTCCTCTGTAGCGGTGCAGTAAAGCCGGGCCCCATCTTGATGACGTCACTTGCGGTCCGACGGTGGAACGCACCATTGGAACGCAAGGGACATAATCAAGATGGCCGCGCTCGGCCTTACTGCGCCGCTAGGATGGATTAGGTAAAATATAAGATACAGACTGCAAAGGCAGTCTGTATCTTCAGAGATAAACTAAACTGTCAGTTAGGACATTCATACACAGTGATCTCGCACTGTATAGCGCGGGATCACTGTGTATTTACAGAGCCGCGGGCAAAGGCTCATGGGAGCCCTTCCCGCCGCTCGGCATGCCGGGAGTTTCCTGTCGCGCGCCGGCTCTTTTGAAAAGAGCCGGCGCGCGACAGTGAACGGAAATGCAAATATATTAAAAACCCGGCAAAAAAATTGATTAATTATATTTACAAAAATGTATTAAAAATTAAATGTTATTAAATGGAGCAATAAAAAAAAAACAACATTTGCCCGTGATTGGTTCTCTTTAAAGGTAAAGGTAATCTTTATTTAAGGATAATGCGTTTTGAAATCTACAACATCACAACATCTACAGTTTTTCCATTTGCTTCTGCTGATTCTCTGGTTGGTTTTTGCTGCTCCCCAGGTTAACAGTGTATTTGGGTCAATGTAGGAGTCGTGCCTGCTGCATGACCTCATCAGATAAGCAGAACCTGATCCCTTTACTTGATCTTACCTCTGCATCTCCAATTTAACTGTTTCAATATATTCCCTACTATCTATATACATATCTATTATGTATCCCGTGATGATATTGAGGTACACAACTATTAACTATAGACTCAAGTATACAGTTAAAAGTGACCCTGTCATCCCCTTTTTGCATTCTAACTTCTCTACACAGGTGTAAAGGGTAAATTTAGCTGTTTACATACCTTATTTTATATCATACATCATGGTGCTTGTTCAAGTAAAAAGTGATCTTTTATCATCTGCAGATTGTGTTAAGTGGACGGGGCTTCACGACAACAGCGCCACTTAGCCCCACCCACAGTGCCACCGTAGGCCCCTCCGTGACGTAATATGCACATAGTCCCTGCCCCCTCGAGGCCCATTTGAATAGGCTGGCCTAAAGGTCTAGCCCCCCCCCTCTAGGTCAGCCCATACCAATGGGTGCCGAGGGGGCAGGGCCTATGTACCGATGATGCCAATGAGGGGCAGGGCCTACGATGGTGTTGTGGGTGGAGCTAAGTTGTGCTGTTGCCGTAAAAAGCCCCATCCACTTAACACAATCTGCAGATGATAAAAGATCACTTTTTACTGGAACAAGCACCATGATGTATGATATAAAATAAGTTATAAAAACTGCTAAATTTACCCATTGCATCTGTGAAGAGAAATCAGAATGCCAAAAGGGGGTGACAGTGTCACTTTAAGTATCCGTCATTTATAGCAATTTTGCTCTCTTTCATAGCAGAGGAGCTCTGTCCTTTTAGTTTGCTTTGGCCTTATTAAAGGGGTATTCCACTGAAATATAATGTTTCATGTGTTGCTTCCCATGGCGAGATTAACAATTCATTTCATACTTAATATTATCTATTTAGTCTCCTTCTCCTAGTTTTCAGCTGCTGCTTTCTGCTTTCTGTGTGAGCTTTTCTCTTGTCTCTTCCTACCACCCCTCCCTTGTGAGACAGCTGATGTAAACAAGTCCTTGGCAGGCTTTATCTACAAAATTGTAGCTTCTTTGTAATGCAAGTCCTCCAGTCTTTCTTTCTGACACCAGTTGATTTGATAGAGAAAAAAATTGCCCAATTCCCCCTTTAATCTCATACAGTGGTGCTAATCCTGGCTAAATGCAGAAAAGAGTGCAATGTCACTTATTTTTCTGCACACAGATGGTCTGGTTGCAGCATTTACATACAGTACATTATCTATCATGCAATCCCTCTGTCCTATCTATCTTTCTAGTAACCATTTCACATGTATCCATCCTGAAAATGAATGTCAAAATTTGTCTAGCTCCCTTTTTTGACGGCTAGTGCATTACATAAAAACCCATGTAAACAACATTCTTTTTATGTCGAGGCAGAATACAGAACATATAAGTTGAAATTGATTTGGTGACTAGATTTCAATGGTTCTTTCCTGTAACTTTTTAGAATAAAGAATGAATAATAACAGAAAGATGATTTAACCTTTCAACACAGAAATAATGATGTTGAAGAAATGAGCTTCCGATTCTCCCTGTTCAATTTTATCCTTCAATAGAAAAGCATTTTGTTTTGCATTGTCCTCTGTTTTCTAAGGCAGCAACTTCTTCATGTGGAAAAAAGGTCTGTGAATTCTATTTAATTCTTAAATATTTGATTCTTTGTTTCCTAGGATAATGTTGACCTTGGTGACTTGATGTTCTCTCTCTGCTACCTCCCTACTGCTGGAAGACTTACCATCACTATTATAAAGGCAAGAAACCTTAAGGCTATGGATATCACAGGGGCTTCTGGTGAGTAAGCATGAGAAACTGTGTAAGGATGCGTTCCCTAGTAATAGATCCGCAGCATATTTCTCGTTGCGATAAAAAGTTTGAACAGTTTGAACTCTTCTTAGAGCAGGCCACCCACCAAACTAAGTTCATAAACTGTACTGAGAACTAAAGTTGTTCATCACCCTGCAGAGAATTAAGGTGGTTCAGGAACTCTACAGAGTACTACTAAGGTGGTTCAGAAATTCTACAAAGTACTAGTGTAGTTCAGACATTCAACAGAATATTAGGTGTTTTAGTTATGATAAAATATTGTTCAACAGTTCCAGTGGATTTAGTGGAGAAAAAAAAATGGTTGTTAAGAGCAATGACAAAAAACAAAAGGTGCAACAGCAACCCACAGGTGCGTGGGCCCTTGCACCTGTAGGTTGCTGTTGCACCTTTTGTTTTTTGTCTTGACTTAAGCCACAAGCAATGTGCAACCTGCAGTGTGAATAGAATCATAGATGTGCTGCCAAAATTTCCCTTTTTTTCTGTTAAGAGCAATGATGCATTTCACACTATAGAAAACCCTTAGTTTATGGCTGTGTTGCAACTCTGTTTTAATACTGAAAATAATCCTGCCCAAATGTGCCACTAATCAAGTTTGGAAATTTTCAAAACACCTCATATCCCAGAACAAAGAATATGATGGAGAGGAGTTGCAACACAGCCAAGAGTAAGGGTCTTCTATGGTCCGAAACACATTGGTGCTTCAAACAAAATATTTTAAACCAATGAAATAAAGATCACATTTTAAGGCTATGCTCACACTACGTAAAAGTACGGCCATTGTTGCCATCGGCAACAACGGCCGTACTTTTTACGGGTGAACAATACCTATTGTTCTATAGGATCCCGGCCGGAGCGTACACACATCGTATACGCTCCGGCTGGGATCCTGCACGTAGCCGCAAATAACTGACATGTCAGTTTTCTGCGGCTGCAATTCAATGAATTGCGGCCGTAGGAAACCCTGTCAGTTTACACAGTGAAGCGAGAGGCTCCGGCTGCTTGCTTCACTGTGTGCTACGGGAGGTTCTGATGCGGGCGCGTGCTGATACTTAAGTACCGGCCGGGATGATCCGGGCAGAGACCGGGCGTTTCATGACCCGGCCGGGTCATGAAACGGCCGGTCTCTTATGTAGTGTGAACATAGCCTAAATTTTATGTGTTTAGGTATTCTACAAATTACCAACATGGTTCCGGAGCGCTACACTGTACTAAGGTGGTTTAGGGACTCTATAGAGGTATGAGGTGGTTCAAGCACTCTACATAGTACTAAGGTGGTTCAGGCACTCTACAGAGGTCTGAGATGGTTCAAGCACTCTACACAGTACTAAGGCAGTTCAGGCACTCTACAGAGGTCTGAGGTGGTTCAAGCACTCTACACAGTACTAAGGCGGTTCAGGCTTTCTACAAAGGTCTGAGGTGGTCCAAGCACTCTACACAGTACTAAGGTGGCTTAGAACTTTCACAGAGTGCTATTGTAGATCAGTCATTGTACAGAGCTCAGAGGTACTTTAGTCATTCTACTGAGTACTAAAGTGGGTCAAACATGCTACATAGCTCTAAGTTGGTTTAGGCACTTTGTAGAGTAAAATGGTGATTTTCACACAATACAGAGATCTAAGTTAAATCAGACTCTCGATCTGAAACCTGTCAATCATTGAAAGGAGAAAGAGAGAAAAGAGGAGACTGGTGGTTACCTTGAACTTGAGATTATGGAGTTCACCTCATGATTTTGAAGCAGTGTCTAGTTTCATACTTTAATGTATTATGTGAGATCACCAATGGTATACTAGTTAATAAAAGTTTGAACTGTCATGAGAACAAAAAGTCTTTGTATTGTTTTTTATTAATTAGATGTATGTGGCATTATGCAGCTGTCTGACATCAATCATTTAAATAGCAAAATCTCATAAACAAGGAGTGCAAAATCTCATTCATATTCACTCATTTTAGGCTTATGTCTCTGTTTATTCTGTTTGATAAGATTTTGTAAATAATGTTCTTATAAATATGGAAAGAAAATTACTACAAATTACTTAACTTTAGTTTTATATCTTTATAACCCCCATAATGACTGTGTTCACCTTATCAACCAATTATGCCAATGCACCTATCGAAAAAAAAACTGTGCATAGGGGGGAATTTATGGAGACAGACGTACTTGTACGCTAATCCTAAATTAGGCCCTGACCCCTTTTCCATGGCCGCATTTACGCCTCGAGCAGGACTTTCATAAATGTCCCCCATGGTGTCTATAAAAATACCCTATAATGTTCTGTATACATCTTCTATGGCTATGTTCACACATATTTCTATCAGTCTTTTGGTCAGTCTTTTATCAACCAAAACCATTAGTGAGCTGAAAACACAGGAACTGTGCAAATCTTTCCATTATAATTTTAACCTGTCAGTTCCATTCCTGCTTTTGGTTGAAAAAAGACTGACAGAAATACTATGTGTGAACATAGCCCTAGGGCCCTATTACACAGAGGGATAATCTGCCGATCCGGACCACTATCACTCTGTGTAATAGAGAAAACGATCAGCCGATGACAGCGATCATTGGCTTATCGTTGGTTTAGGTTTGGACCTAAAATTATTGGGCGTTGACAGCGCATGGCTATGTGTAATAGTGATGCATGGCTAACAGCTGAGATTGCCCAAACACCTGACACCTTACCTCACCCCGCTCCCGGACTTCTCTCCTGTGTGCCACAGCGTTCCGGTGCAGGCCGGTCAGCCAAAGGCCACGGCGGTCCAGTCCTGTGATTGGCTGAGTGGCCTGTCTGCTGACAAGCTGCTAAGTCACTGCAGCTACCAGCACTGGAAGGCTGTGGAGCACAGGAGAGAAGACCAAAAGCGGAAGGAGGTAAGATATCAGGTGTATGGGCAAGGACTGCATGGACATCGCTAACAATGTCCATGCAGCCCTTACTGTCCGATTATAATCGGGCCGTCTAATAGGTCCAGTAAATGAGCGCTAAACTAGCAGATCGGAGCTCATTTACTGAAATGATCAACCGTAGTCGGCCTGTATAATGGGACCCTAAGTCTGTAACTACCCTACAAAACAAACTGTGTGTGGTGTGCCCCTGCAGTCATGTGTTCTCCTCTCTGCCCACTTTAATTGCCCACTTGCAGACATAGGAGAGAGGGGGCATATGGCTGCAGCATCAGACTACACTGGGTTTGTCTGTAGTCTGTAATCATGGAGTAACCATAGGTCTACAAAAAAAGTAAAAGCAAAACAGTATAATTTTTTAAAAATAAGCCTATGAATTGCTGTTTGTGTTCAGTGTGTTCTCTCTGAGCCCTAAAGATCATAAGAAATATGTGCAAAGGTAACATACGCCATACAGATTACCATGCTGACAGCTACTCAGTATGACTAACAGAGCATTTATCCCACATTTTTGTAGATCCCTATGTGAAGGTGTCAATAATGTGTGATGGGAGGAGGCTGAAGAAAAGGAAAACATCTACCAAGAGGAATACATTAAACCCTGTTTATAATGAAGCCATAGTATTTGATGTCCCACCTGAAAATATCGATCAGATCAGCCTCTTAATAGCTGTGATGGATTATGACCGGTGAGATATTACAATGAATTCTCAGCAGTTATAAATGCCCTCTGTATACTATAGTATAGATCCATGGAGCCATTTTACTTTTTGCTCTAAACTCCAAAACTGAATTCTGTGTTCTGTGTTTTACTGCGGGGCACGTGGATGGGAGAGGGGCAGCAACTAGTCAACTGGGTAGGGAGCCGCCCATGACTAGCCACGGCTCCCTGCCTGCACATTTATGTTCCATACATATGTTTCACATTGTGTAGCTGTTGTATATTGTAAATGTAATGTTTTAAAAGTTATATAGAATTAGAAAAAAGGCATTGCACATCATCACCAGTCACTTGAATCAAGATGCATTGTATTGTTCCTGGAATCCCTTTAACTAGCTTTGATACCAGCATACGTCTTTAGCATTACCCATCACAACTGTTTAAATGTCTTATGGATGTGAATTGTTTCAATGTATTTCATACAGAAAAAACATTATTTAACATTTTCACAGTGTAGGTCACAATGAGGTCATTGGGGTATGTCAAGTAGGCAACGAAGCAGAGAGCTTGGGTCGGGAACATTGGAGTGAAATGCTATCATATCCAAGAAAGCCCATCGCCCATTGGCATCCACTTGTGGAGGTAAGATTGGCACAAGCCTGCTTCTTGCTTCTCTTCTCTCTTAAGAATTATCTAACGTTTTGTTTCAATAAATACTAATTTTATCCACCTGTAAAAAGAAAAAGTACAAAAGTAACAAAGTACAATTTTCAGTATGATCACACTTTAAGGCCCAGTTCACACTGAGAAAAGTATTAGGAAGTCTTCCGTTTTTGCTATTTTTCAGATGTAATCCATGCTTCCTAGACTGAAATCACCTCTTAGGCCCAGTTCACACTGAGCAAAAACGGCGGAATTCCGCGGTGGAACTCTCCGCCGTATAATCCTGAGGTGCTCAGTGTCCTGCAATGAGCGAATGGGAGGGTGCACGCACGTCCGCTCCCGCCACTCTCTGCTCAAAGAATTGACATGTTAATTCTTTGAGTGGAGAGGGTAGGAAGCTGATGCGCGCTCGCCCTCCCATTCACTCACTGCAAGGCACGGAGCACAGCGGGATTCCGAGGCAGAGAGCTCCGCAGTGGAATTTTGCCATTTTTGCTCAATGTGAACTGGGCCTAAGAGGTGATTTTAGTCTAGAAAGCATGGACCCTATAACCCCTTGCCTCTGCAGCCTGGGGCAGGGGCAGCAGGAGGAGGTTGTGTGACACAGCCTCCTCCTGCTACCGAATCGCCGCTAGGGACAGCAAGGGAAGCAGGAACAGCATGACGTTCCTGGAACGTCATGTTGCAGGAACTACCTGCTTTAAATGACGTTCCGGGAACGTCATTTTGCGGCAAGGGGTTAAGTATGAAGAATAGATAAGTATTAGTAACACTGCCTATGATCTGGACCAGGAAACTGTATCTTAGCCTATGGTCAGTTTCCTTCTCTACAACATCTCCAGTATCATTGGTGCCTGGTCCACTAGTGAACCATATAAATGGGAAACAAGAGTTCCAATTTTGGGAAAATGCTGTTACATAGTTTGCAAAGATGGATTCATGCACATTGACATCAGTTTTGAATTGTCCCTATTTTTCATTCTAAAGCAATTAAAGGGGTTATCCAGTGCTACAAAAACATGGCCTCTTTCTTCCAGAGACAGCCCCCTCTTGTCTCCAGCTTGGGTGGGTTTTTGCTGCTCAGTTCAATTGAAGTGGATGGAGCCTAATTGCAAACCACACCTGAACTGGAGACAAGAGTCGTGTTGTCTCTGAAAGAAAGTGGCCATGTTTTTGTAGCAAGAAGGAGGAGAAGATCCACAGCGTCCAAAAAAAGTTTTGTTGTCTTTATTATGAGGCATATAAAAAGTTACAAAAGATAAAAACGTAGGCCTACATGTTTCGGGGAAACACCCCCCCTTGATCACGGCAGTCAAGGAGGTGTCTTTCCCCGAAACATGTAGGCCTACGTTTTTATCTTTTGTAACTTTTTATATGCCTCATAATAAAGCCAACAAAACTTTTTTTGGACGCTGTGGATCTTCTCCTCCTTCTTACTATTATCACCGGGTGCGGCCCGCTACTACTCCACTTGCTCCTGCCTGAACGTCCACCATCACACAACAAACCACCTATGGTGAGCTGAGTTTTTTCTTTGTTCATGATGTTTTTGTAGCACTGGATAACCTCTTTAAAAAGAACCTGTCACCGCGGACGCGGGCATAGAGCTGCCCGACCTACCGGTGCAGCCCCCAGAAATTTACCCTTTCCAGGGAGTCCCCCTCCCGGAGCCGGTCCCGGGACGAAGATATCAGCGCCTGAAGCCGTGCGTGCAAGCTGCAGAGATGAGTCCGATGCCCATAGAGAATGACGGCTCCATTCATTCTCTATGAGCATCGGACTCATCTCAGGTCATTTGCATACAGCGCGCGCACGGCTTCGGGCACTGATATCTTCATCCTGGGACCGGTTCCAGGAGCGGGACTCGCCGGAAAGGCTAAGTATCTGGGGGTTTCACCAGGGGGTTAGACGGGATCTGTGCCCGCATTCCCGGTGACAGGTTCCCTTTAAAGGGGGTCATCAGGCATTAGAAAATCATAGCTGCTCCCTCCAAAAGCAGTGTCACTATTGTACACAGTTTGTGTGTGGTATTGCAGCTCAGTTTCATTAAAGTGAATAGAGCAGACTTGTAATAACACACAAAACCTAAAGACAAGGCTGGCTTTCCTGGGTAACCCCTTTAATTGTGAACAATCCCTTTATCTTCGTCACTCTTGTCTCTCTCTCTGGTCAGCTGTCTGATGGGGACTCCAAATTATGGTAATTTCAGAATTCGTTTTTTCAAGGTATTCTGCACTTTTAGCAGCAGCTATGCCCAGCATTACAAGGTACTGCTAAAAGTTCAAAATGCTATGGTGATTATTGTATGGCTAGGCTACATAGTGATGTAGGCTGTGACAGCGTCATAGGACCAAAGATCGCCATGTTGCACTATGTGAATCACACTTTCAACATTCAAGGTCAGTGAATGGTCACTATATGACCCAGAAGTCACCATAACCCAACAGTCACAAGAAATCTATGCCAGATGCATTTGTTGGAACTGTTGCACATTTTGGGTAGCTGTGAGACTCCATGAACTTATCTGTGTTGCATTGCAGTCCATGCTGTGCATCATGGTGATCTTTCTTTGTGCAACCCCTGTTGCAGCCAGGGTTGCTCTGTAGTCCCAGCCTAACAAATGAAGGGGGCACAGCACTTGTTAGAGCTACACAGCCCCTTCAAGCAGATGACCAATGGTGATGTTGAGAGTAGGACCCATTTAATATTAATGGCCTAAGGATAAAGGAAAACCCCATTAAATGTGGAACATACTAGTAATTCAGTCCCACGCGTTTCACATTAACACAAATGAAAAGAAAATCAAGGGTGTCTGAGAATGAATAACTTTCACACCTTTTATAAGTTACAGATTCTGTTTATTGTGCAGCGATAATAAGATCTGCCTCTGCAATGTAACATTCTCTCCTCAGCTATTTTAGAATATCTCTCTTTAAGACATATGACTGCCGTTTGTACCCTTGTATTAGATCTTTAAGGATTCTACACCCCCACTAGTCAGATGATTATAGAGGTTGTGGTACATGGGCAAGTGCTGCAGTCTTTTTATTACAACACACAGGACACAGCTTGTATTGGCTTTGCCTGTTGCTATGCATAGCTCAGTCCTATTTACTGAGCACCAAACAAATGCAGTTACTGATATTGACAGAGTCACCTATTTTACTTAGAATTTCAATAATTTTTTGTGTGTTTTTTTTTCTTGATTTTTGTCATTACCACCAACATATAAAACAGTAGATAAAATTGTTCCATTGCAAGGCCTAATTGTCCAATTTGGGTGCACATACAGGACACCCAGCAACGTACCTCCAAGTAATAGGCCAAGGGCAGACAGGTGTGTAAAATGGTATAATACACTTACACATGTACTCAACATAGTCACTAATCATATGCCTGGATTCACACAAAAAATAGAACTACAGTAAGTACAAGACATTCGCCAGCCATAACTGAGGCTCCGTTGACTTTTTTGCATATTCATGTTTCCCAGGGGCCAATGCACCTAGAATTTCACTCTACTGAGCACTTTAACCGACAGCCGACAGTGTTTTCTTTGACTGGTCTCCCTGAGACCAGTGATCTGTTTGCTGTATAGCTTGCACTGGGCAGTACAGATGCTGAGGACGTCCATCCGACACCCAGAAAATTCTGTGTACAAGCCCTTTTTCTGATGGACAGGCATGGAACTTGCTGGGTGTTTTATGGTTTCATCTGCAAATGTATCGCCCAGCTTAAGCTGCAACTCTTCACGCCAATCTTTGCAGAACTATCAGGAGACCAATGCTGGAGGCCACCGCTCCGCAACTCTGGGCCACCAAAGTTAGTAATATTCACCCCCCACTGTCTAAGCCCACCAAAGAGTTTTTTCATGAATAATAATAATTATAATTATATATATATATGCGATGCCCTGGCCCCTAGGGGCCACTCCGCAGTGTAGATGGTGCTAACAGGCAGGAACCGGGGCAGCTGTAGGGTATAGGGTTGTCACGGTGAAGGCACGAGGGTGATACAGCTGAAAACCGGGCTCCTGACCATGCGGGGATACTGGGCATGCGATTCTTTGTTGTCCTTAGTCATGGCACCAATTATCACACCAATGCCAAGGTTCAGAAACAACGATTGTTGTATATTTATTGTAACGGTGGTAACTAGTAGCAACAGTCTCTCCGGATGCAACCGGGTATAAGGCAGACTTGAATAAAGCAGAGTAATGGGTGATGCTGCAATAGGCTGTGAGAGTAGCATGCTGAATGATAAGAGTGGTAGTGAAACTGAGGATGAGATGCTGGGTGGAATGAGACTTGAATGAAATACTTGCTGTTGATGATTAGAGAAGATGATGAGAGGAACTGAAGAATGACTGAAGAATCGACACCCAGATGAGAATCTTGAGACTTGAGACAGGAACACAGCCAGTGGACTGGAGCAGCAGAGCACACACAGGTCTCTCTCTTCGGGCGGGTTCACACTACGGAATTCTCGCGGACAATGTCCGCGGAATTCCGTCAGCTGTCCGCCCGCACATCTGGGCGCCTTTCCGCCGGCTCCATAGACACCATTCTATGGGCCGGCGTATTCCGCTATACGCTGAAAGAAGTGTCATGTCACTTCTTTCAGCGGATCGTGGAATACGCCGGCCCATAGAATGGTGTCTATGGAGCAGGCGGAAAAGCGCGTGCCCGTGCGGGCGGACAGCTGACGGAATTCCGCAGACATTGTCCGTGAGAATTCCGTAGTGTGAACCCGCCCTTAGCAGGGAGAGAGAACAGACACAGAACTTGTCCCCTGAAGGTGGAGAACAAGACTGAGGTAGAACAGGAAGTCACATGGTAACCCCAGCCAAAGCTCGATGACCATTGGAGTTACCATGGAAGCAGGGGCAGTCACGTGACATCCAGCCATTGCATCATCACACCACTAGGCATATACAGAGAAATATACATGAGAAGCACCACACCTGAACACTGGGGGGAGGGGCAACATAATACCTTTAGGCACTGATACCTGAATATACATACAAGAAATTAATGGAATAGCAGACCTGAATACTGCAGGGGGGTGACACAATACCCGCAGTTTGCAGTGGACCATAGCTTTCCAGAACAGAACCAGTCATAGTAAAAGTGTGAGGATAAGAGGGCTGTTCTGGGACACTGCATATATATATATATATATATATATATATATATATATATATATATATATAATTTTTTTTCTTCTTATCCAGCGATAATCCTATAGCATATACCTTATAAGCTGTATGGAGCTGGATATTGTTCTATTATTTTTACATGGATAAGCCCAGAGTGATGGATTGTAAACCTTAAATTACTATACACAGCCTGAAGCTGGTTTACAACGAAAAAATCAGTGACCCATTCTGGAGCATTCTGAATGTATTGTATAGAAAATATCTACGGTATATAAAAAAAAATCTCTTCCTATGTCTCACGAGACCTCAGCACTGTTCCAGCATTGAAAGCAAGCGGAGGGTGACTGCAAACTGTCACACTGTGTGCTAAATATTCCTTACAGTTTGCCATTCATGTTACAGTGACTAAACCCTGCAAATAGCAAATTCAGAAAGCTATTCTTAAGATCTGTTTAATATCAAAATAGATAAATGGAGATCATTTATACAAGAGATTAGTGTGGGATACCCAAATGATATATATGTATATGACCTGTACAATCAAAAAAATAAATGAATAAAATACCTTATCCCACAAACAATGCCAGTTTTAAATTGGCTGTACTGTATTGCAGCCCTTAGCCATTCAAGTGAAAGGGGCTGTGCTGCAGAACTCCATAGTAATCTGAAAGCTGTAGTATTAGATAGCAGTGCATTGGGTCCATCCTCATTTTCAACAGACACTATTAAAACCTGAATTTTTTTTTAGTTTAACATTATTTTTTTATTTCCTTGTGTTTGTTTAATAACCTAGAATGTTTGGTAAATGCTGCGTCAGTTTAAGAGCATCCCAGTGCAGTCCCAATGAGTAATGCTGGGTTCACACTTCATTTTTCCTATGCATTCAACGTATCCGTTCTTAATTGGTTACTTTTAACGGAAAGAAAAACGTAGTCAACACTATTTTTGTGTACGTTGAAAAAAAGGATCCGTTTTGATGCGTATTTTTATAATGGAAGTCAATGGAAAAATGGATCCAAACTGATGGCACACAATTGCATCCGTTTTTGCATCTGTTTTTTCCTTGAAACGTATATGTTAAACGGATAGGAAAAATGCAGTGTAAACCCAAACTAAACCTAATGTACCCCGCAAATGAGCGATTTTGTGAAGTACCTGAAATCATTCACCATAACACACAGCCCGTTAGTTACGATCATTATTTCGATTGTTTGTACGCTCTATACTATACAAACAAATGAATGATGAATACACTGAACAATTAGGGAAGGATTAGTAAACATTTAACAATGATTTTATGGTCTTCTCAAAAGATACTATCAACAATGTACAAACTAATTTTGGTTAGTCATGTGATCATTGCCTGCATATACACAGAAAGATTATTGCTTAAATTCCAACGATGTAACAATTTTTCAGACAATATTCTTTTCATGTAATAGAGCCCTAAAGCCTGCCAATTCAAGGCATTTTACAAAAGGAGAAGGGTAATGTAAAATCAATATCTCCATTTCTGACTAAGTCAAGAAATTGGGGCCTACAGAGCCTATAGAATCAAAGCCACAACTAATGTTGGGCCCTACTTAAAGTTGGCAGGGGCAGTTTATTTCTTCCTGGACAAATAGCTTTTTACACATATAGTGGTCAACTTATTTCCAACCTAGATTGCCCATCCTTTTACAGTTTCTAGATTAGAAGCTCTGATAACCCTGAGACAGGCAGGAAAGGAGCCGAACACCGATCCATCCTAATGTCCTCAATCTTTAGGAGAGGGATGGTTTTAATACAAATCTGATCTTCCACCATGGACTTCATAGCACTGACTTTGTATGCCAGGTCTACTTTCTGTATGCTGTATGTTCAAAAACTTGATAATATGCAGTTGTGAACAGATGACAGGTTCTCTCCCAGACAATTTATATCATAACCTTCAAAATCTGACAGATGGAAGGGAGCAGAATTAAATTAGGTTTTGATCTCCCATTGATGCCGGGCATAAATTGACCATCCAGTGTACAGGCTAATCAGCCGGACAACAAAACAAATGTCTTCAGAAAATGCAAGCAGTCCAAGGTAAATAGCAAGCTCAATCCATTGTCCCCGGCATTGTTCTGAGTGATTACGCCTCCACGATATAATTATATTGACAGCTGCTTTACCATCTTGGGAAAAGAAATGGCCTTTACTAGCTGGACTGACAGGCTTCATAAATGCAATTTTGTAGAAAAAAAAATTGATGATGAATTTAACTGGGTCAAATGTGAACTATGACCATTTTCAATAAAGGTTATGGTCCCACTAGATCAGTAGAACAATTATTAGAATGCAAAAGATTAAATCATGTAAGACATGTTCCTAAATGTAGCCTGAAAAAGACCATCTACAGGTCCTGTCAATCAACTGCATTATATATCTGCAGGAAATCCGTGTTCTGGAAGTTTTTTTTTTTCCATGCAAGGACATATGTATTATAGAGGCAGTCCATTTGGCAACTAAGTTACTCTTCCATCTCTCACTAGTCATTCTATTTTTAGAGTGTCAGGTAACCTTAATGGGACATATCAGTGTTTTTTGTATATCATATATTGCGGGACCTGCATAAAAATAGGGGAAAAAATATACTTACCTACTCCCCTGTCCCCCATAGTTACTTTAAAGGTCCCTTGACACTTGTCTCTTTTGCCTGATTCTGAGACGAATCTTCAGAGCTGGACCTGCTTGCTCGGCCAATAACTGGTTAAGAAAGGACGTTGCCCTGGCCAGTGATTGCCTGAGCGGGCAGGTCCTGCTCTGAAGTCTCATCTCGGAAGCCGCCAGAAGAAACATCAGGGGACAGGAAGGAACTGAATGAGAGCTGGGAAGAACCAGAGGAAGACTCCTATAAATGGGTAGTCAGGGATGTAAAATAATAATGCCTGGCTGGGGTCACTATAAAAAGAAAAAAGAAGTGATACTGCTCTCCCCTGCAGCTGCCAGTTGAGGGGTTTTCAATCCTCATCTGTCAATTTCACTGTGTCTTCCTTGTTTCCGTGACTTGCTAATCCCACAAGAACTACCCTCTTAGCCAATCACTATCTTTGGGCATTATAAAATTAAAAAAAAAAGTGATATTGACCTCCCATGAAGCAGCCATTTGGATTGCCTTCTCAGGAAGTGCCCAGTCAACCAGTCACTGGCTGTAGCAGTGTCCCACCCTGGTCAGGGATTGGCTAAATAGTGCAGTTCCTGTGTGAATAATACGTCAAAGGAGCAAGGAAGCAGAGTTGATTAGCACAGGCCGAGAACCATCCAAATGGTAGCTTTAGGGTGGTCATTAGCACTTTTTTATTCTACTACCCCCCAGGCATATTGAAAAAAAAAAATCCTCTTACTAGAGACCCACAACTTGGCTTCTTTAAATGACTCTCCCAAAGTAAACATTATATGTGAAATGCCTTTTCTTTAGTAACAAAAGGAAATCAATATTAATCTGTATTTTTTCATTCCCTAGTGGACTGCTCAAACTGCGGCAACCGGCAATGGATCTTGCAATTCTCTGAAGGGTCCACCATCTCCGTGAACACAGTGAAGGTCAAGCTTGTAATATGGAATATGAAGGAACGCTGGCTTCAGGCACTACCGCGTCCTCTCAAGTCAGAATAAAGAGTTTGGACACTAGAAGATTTAATAGGGGGCATATATGACATCTGGCGCCAGGATGAAGTTGCTGCAACCCATGGCAACCATATAGATCATAGCAGTCAGCTGTAGAAAACATAGAACAGAGCCATGATTTTTGCATCTTTTCTGGTGCACAGGTTTTCATAAATGTTCCTGAGTGTACGTTACTTGTTATTTTGTTCTTTTCATTCCTACCCATCTTTTCCTTTCCACTTAATGATGACATCACTAGATTTGGAATGTTTTTTCAATGGCATGCTGCTTAGTTCCACCTACATAACCTGCTCACATCATATCATTCTATGGCCCGTGTTGGTTTTCTAATAACATTGGTTCATCCACAGCTAACATTATTCTTTCCAGTCTTATAATTCAGTATGTTCTCTTCAGTATTATCATTGTTTTCATAATAGTAAAATTCGGCGTCCCCCTTGACTGATGTTTTTGTGGTGTCGGAGGAGGTTATGTACTAATAGGGATGTGGACATGCACAGTGTAATAAGAACCATCAAAGAGGATTTACAGCCATTTTTTGTTCCCCCTTACTGAAAATTATCCTGTTTTCCTTCAATTAGAATGCCATTTTGGCAAAGGTGACAAGACGTGCTTCAATACAGCAAGAGACAAACTATATCCGCCTTTAAGACCTCATGCTTATAATCATAATGTAGCTCTGTTTTGGTCCATGGGACTTCTAATGTACCAACAGAGCCTGTACAGCAGCACACAGGTGCTGTATGGCTATGTGCTAGGAAACCATACAGACTCCATGCACAAGGAAAATTTAAGGACAAATACACTCACCGGCCACTTTATTAGGTACACCATGCTAGTAACGGGTTGGACACCCTTTTACCTTCAGAACTGCCTCAATTCTTCGTGGCATAGATAGATAGAGATTTTGGTCCATATTGACATGATGGCATCACACAGTTGCTGCAGATTTGTCGGCTGCACATCCATGATGCGAATCTCCCGTTCCACCACATCCCAAAGATGCTCTATTGGATTGAGATCTGGTGACTGTGGAGGCCATTTGAGTACAGTGAACTCATTGTCATGTTCAAGTAGAAATCGAGACTCATCAGACCAGGCAACGTTTTTCCAATCTTCTACTTTCCAATTTCGATGAGCTTGTGCAAATTGTAGCCTCAGTTTCCTGTTCTTAGCTGAAAGGAGTGGCACCCGGTGTGGTCTTCTGCTGCTGTAGCCCATCTGCCTCAAAGTTCGACGTACTGTGCGTTCAGAGATGCTCTTCTGCCTACCTTGGTTGTAACGGTTGGCTATTTGAGTCACTGTTGCCTTTCTATCAGCTCGAACCAGTCTGCCCATTCTCCTCTGACCTCTGGCATCAACAAGGCATTTCCGCCCACAGAACTGCCGCTCACTGGATGTTTTTTCTTTTCGGACCATTCTCTGTAAACCCTAGAGATGGTTGTGCGTGAAAATCCCAGTAGATCAGCAGTTTCTGAAATACTAAGACCCTTCCCTTCTGGCACCAACAACCATGCCACGTTCAAAGGCACTCAAATCACCTTTCTTCCCCATACTGATGCTCGGTTTGAACTGCAGGAGATTGTCTTGACCATGTCTACATGCCTAAATGCATGCCGCCATGAGTTGCCGCCATGTGATTGACTGATTAGAAATTAAGTGGTAACATGCAGTTGGACAGGTGTACCTAATAAAGTGGCCGGTGAGTGTATATTGGCTTAACTAGTTTTCCAAAGTGAAATAAAATGCTATTATATCACTCACAACATTAGGCTATGTTCACACAACATATGTTTTGCATAAATCACGGCCATTGTTGCAATTTGCGATGTTCCATTTTATACAAACGCAACAAACGTTGTTGTGATTTATACAAAACATACGTTGTATTGGAATGCATGGAATCTCGGCCGGAGCGTATACACATAGGGGGACATGTATCAACGGGCGTACAGGGGTTTTTCGGCGGAAAGTGCCGATTTGCGCATTATTTTATTCGCAAATGGCCTATTTGCAAATAAAATATTTGCAAATCGGCACTTTCCGCTGGGTACGCCGGGGGGGGAGGGGGTGTGAAGGGGGCGGAATGGAGGGTGCGGAGTCCACGCGATTCACCATCCGTTCCGCCAAAAAATACGCTGAAAACCTACTCCTGTCCTCAGCTGGCATAGGTTTTCGGCCGTGCGCACCAGAGCGCACGGGATATATGTAGAGGCAGTCCACCTCTACATAAATCCCCGTAGCGCCAGAGATGCGGGGACATTTTTAAGTCCGGCGTAAAAAACGTCGAACTTAATAAATGTCCCCCATAGTATTCGCTCCAGCCGGGATTCTATCCAGCAGCACGAAAAACTGACATGTCAGTTTTCTGTGGCCGCTATTCATTGAATAGAGGCCACACAGAACATGTCAGTCCACACAATGGAGCGAGCAGCTCAGGTCACGCGCTCAATTGTGTGCAGCGTTGAATTGGGATGCGGGCGCACATGGTTGCCCCCGCATCCGGATTCACCAGAAGAGGAGACTGCAGTACTGGCCAGGATGATCTTCAGTAACACGGCCAGGTCACACAACAGTCAGTGTTATACGTAGTGTGAACCTGGCCTTACTGTATAAGCTGCAGGTAACTTGGCAGATTGCATGGCAAATTGTAGGATTGTGTGGTCAAATGAGGATTCTTGGCAAAATTTTCTATCCCCGTTTTTATCCAAATTACAAAATTTCAGATATTATAAAGTATGAATACATAACGAATTTACATTTTAAGCTTTATATTAAAATACTCTTAAAAAAACTTTAAAGGCAACCAATATAGACTAAAATTATAAGCTGTTTGAAGACTTAAGTGTTATCATAGTGACACTTAACATGACCCAATAAAGCATATTCACCTGACCCAATCTCCCTTTCCCCCAGTTCCTGTTTAAATATTTTTTTTTTTTTGTTTTCAACAAAACATAATAATGAAATCATAAGTTGCAGTATTGTCAAGTGTCTTGTGCTCTCTGCTTCTTCCTGCTTCCAGTGATATACTGACCTCACAGGAGCATACCTGCTTATCCAATCACTAGCTTCACTGGTGACCCACCTCATTTTGGCTGGTCCAAGAAATCATTGGAAGCAGAAATAAGCACAGAGTCAGGGGACCGGGAGGAAGTGGAACAGCAGTATGGATCAGGGCAGGTGACTATGCCTTATTCTTCATTTTTACAGCTAAAAAAGAAATAATAAAATTATGTATCTGGGGAACCACTTAAATAAACTAAAATCTTTTATATTCATAAGCTTGAAAGTAAGGGTCCTTTTACACACAGCTATATTCGCCCATCTGTGGCCACAAACAAGCGCCATCCAGCTAGATTGTCGCTTGCTTTCAGTGCCTTCCCAAGGCACAACTAATGCCGGGTAACAAAACAATTACTGTATTGTTAGTGTGGCCATTACCATTCATTAACCAAGAGAGATGTGCAACCGATAAAAAAAGATCCTCAGCTAATCATTGCCACTTTTACATGGGCCGATTATCTACCAAATTAGTGTTTCTAGGAACACTCATTGCTGATAACTGAGCTGTGTTAAAGGGCATTAGCAGGTCAATTCTAATTGGTTGCCATGAGCCCTTGTGTCTATATGACTCAAGGTTCTAGTGGAAATGTTATAGAAACATAGTAGGTCCTTCTATAGGAGGTCTGTAACCTTAACAATGGTCTCTCAGAATGAGAATAGATATTACGTGTTTCACATGAAAAGGGTTCTACATAGATGTTAGTAGGTCCTGTTTAAACAAACAATGGGTACCCCCACTGTGCAGGTCTGCTCCCTATTTATTCTTGGGAGAGTCTCAAGAATCTCTCGCATTGAAAGCTTGTCCTGATATGCTGTGTTGTAAATGGTGCATGTTTCATCCTCATATGAGATATGAAAGAAAATATAATGTACCGTCAAAGATTTTCCTAAATTTTATATAAAGTGTAAATCTTATAAACACAAGTCCTATGTCTGGTGTGTTATTTATAGAGAACTAGTATGTACAAATAAAACTGTTAATCTTATTCGGAAAAAAAAAGAAAAAGAAAGTATTATATGTTACAGCTCAGAGTTGTTTTGGGAAATTGCCAGTAAGGACCAGGATGTAAGACCCCTTCCTGCAAACTGTAAGGTGGCCCATTATATGCCGAGTAATATATTTCAATACACAATACACAGCCCAGCTTTTGTTGATCATGAGAAGAGGAGGTATTTATTGACAATGAGCTGCTGTTTGACCACTGGTGTGTGTATAAGGTTATTGTATACTCTCCCATCTGTGCAGAACCTCTATTAAGAGAGATGGGGGGGGCTTTACATCAATCATCATGTATAGTTGATAAAATGAGGTGTAGAGAAGACACAATTGGGGAACATCATAATCGCAGTACATTGACAGTTCTGTATAATCAGAATGGTCTTACATCACCGAATAATGTATACTATAGAGGCAGACCATGCGGCTGCTATAGTGGAGTTTTAAAAAAAAACGCATAGGGTCCCCCCTATTTTTATAACCAGCCGGGTTAAAAACCAAACGACAGCAGCCTGGTAACACCAGGGTGGGAAGAGCCATTGGTTTAGGCCCTCCCCAGCCTAAATATTACCAGCCTGCTGCCGCCCGGTCCAGGAGCGCCAATTTTGACGCTCCAGGACCACTGGCACCCGGCTCTTCCCAGTACCCCTGGTGGCATTGGGTACTGGGGTAATAATAGGGGGTTAGTGTTAGCCATTTTATACCGGCTAACACTAGGCCCCAACTTAGTAATGGATTCCGTCTATTAGACGGCTTCCACTACTAAGTCTAAAAAGTAAAGAAATAAAGACAAGACACAAGTTTAAAAATTTTTTTATTCAAATAAAAACACCCCCACACCCCTCATTGACCATTTTATTTAAAAAATTCAAAGAACAACCGCTGGTCATCGACGTAGTCCATGGAATCCGACGTAATCCCCAGGATACCGATATCTGAAAAACAAAAAGGGAGAAACACACAAAAAAACACAAACAGGAGCACAACACCCATCATTGTGAGCGGTGTTGTGCTCCTTACAGTATGCAGCATCTTTACAGATCGCTGCTTACAGTCTGACCCCCAAGGGGTTAAGGGAGGATGTATTGCATCCAGACTGATGTCAGACTGCACCCATCCCAGCAAGGAAGGGGTTAACTGACCCCCCCTTCCTTGCTGGGAGGGGTGCAGTGCCGGGGAGGGGGTGGGGAGAGCTCTATACTCACCCCGATGTGTCCTCTTCACTGGTCCGCAGCACAATGAAGTCACTGTACTGCGGACCGGCTTATTATATGTGCGCTCAGCCGAACAGAAAATCAGCTGAGCGCACATATAATTCTAAATGTTTCTTCTAATAATGTTATTGTCATAACATAATTAGAAGAAACATTTGATGTTTTGAGTAAAGTAAAGTGATGATTAGTACAGAATGCTCTATTGCCGGGAATATGAATTACCGGCTTATAGAGCTTCCTGTACTAATTAATATTTAATTAAGAAAACACATTTTCGTTTAAATAAATTCAGTTTCGTTGGTCAATAATTTAATTCTAACGAATCCATCATTGTGCAATTCAATATACTGTCAAAAAATAAATATATATATAAATATACATTTATTTATATATATATATTTATTTTAACAGTATATTTAATTGCAAAATGATGGAATCGTTTACATTTAATTATTGAACAATAAAAGGGACTTTATTAGACAGAAAATGTGTTTTATTAATTCAATATATTAACCATGAGAGACATCGGCTATAGTGCAGAGGATCGCAAACCCCGGTAATAGCAATTCATGTAAACTGTTTCCCTGCTTTCCCAGATGCATCCAGAGGTGTTTGCATCACTTTCTTAACATTTTATTTGTTATTTTTAGTTGAACCAGATTTCCAAGTAAATGACCGTATGTTTTGAGCCGCATGTCTATTTTTTCCCACGGCAGTAGTTTCACCCGCACATTTACAGCCGCATAAAAAATACAGCCGCACAGTTACAGCGTGTGAACCCAGCCTTAAGATAGTCCCTTTATATAAGAGCATTAAATGGAACCTGACAGCTATATTAAGGTTAAAGAAGCAGTTCACTTTTTTTTTTTTTTGCCCCCCCGGGTAGCCGCTGTCATGTATACTTACATAAGATGATCGGTGTCCCGTTCCCGTCGGTCAGTTCCGTCCCGCGGTGCCGTTCACATCGGGCGCGCGCTCACTTCCGCCGGCGCTGTGACTCCTTTTCTCTCCCTTGTCATTTGAACGCCGGAAGTCACGCGCTTCCATAGAGAATGCATGGAAGCGAGTGACTTCCGGCGTATAATCACTGGGCAGAGAAGAGGACTTGCAGCAGCCGGCGGAAGTGAGCGCGCGCCCGATGTGAACGGCACCGCGGGACGGAACTGACCGACGGGAACGGGACACCGATCATCTTATGTAAGTATACATGACAGCGGCTACCTGGGGGGGAGAGAAAAAAAAAAAGTGAACTGCTTCTTTAAAGCTCATGTCTCAAGGAGGCAGTGCTGAGCTGTTGCATGCACACCTCCTCCCTCCCTTACACCTCCTTCCCTTGACTGACTGACGTAAACACTTGGCTTCCAGCACTGAGCCCTGTATATCAATAAGTCCAGGCAGGGAGGGGTGGTGGAAGGAGGAGGTATGCATGCTATGGCTTGGCACCACCTTCTTGACACTCGAGCTCTGCTTAGTATGATGTAAAGCTGACAGATTCTCTTTAAAGGGGTTATCCAGCGCTACAAAAACATGGCCACTTTCCCCCTACTGTTGTCTCCAGTTTGGGTGGGGTTTTGAAACTCCATTGAAGTAAATGGAGCTTAATTGCAAACCGCACCTGAACTGGAGACAACAGTAGGGGGAAAAGTGGTCATGTTTTTGTAGCACTGGATAACCCCTTTAAGCTAGCAATCATCAAACTGAAATTCAAAAAATGTTTTAAAAGGCCCACATCTTGCATTGTCCTAAAGAGCAAGTTCGCTAATCACTAATCACATCCTATAGTACTATGTGCCCATGGCCATTTCATGTATCGTATTCTCCTCTATAAGGTTATGTTGTTCATTTTCACTGCTGATGAAGCCATATTGTTCTACAGCATATGAGGACCTTGCTGTTGGCTTTCAAGTTAAATGTGGTTGCTCTTATTTCTTTTATTTTTATTTTTTTCTTAAAACGACAAATGTAATAACTTCAAAAAAGATATCTCTGCCTCAATGTATTCAGACCGTGTCCTGGCAAACATCCCAAATATAGAACGTGAACATACATTGCACATTCTATCTATGTGTCAATTATAATGTGACACATTGCAGCAACCGTGAAATAGTATCCGATGACTGGAGAGTAGGGATAAGTATTCTGACAGCATGGAAACCTGTAAATGAATTGTATCCAGGGCCAGCGGCTCTTCATTATGTCATTCACAAGGAGATAATTATGGCTGCAGATCTTTCATGCGGTATTCGTTGTAGACAATGTTAATTGGAACCCACATGCGTGTGCTATACAGTGTCAGGAAATTCTAATGCTACGTTTAGTGACTTGAAAGGAATCGGTTGCCAGAACAAATCACCTTATACCAAGACACCTATAAGATAATAACACAAAGCAATTTATTCATCTAAAAAGCCCAACTAAAGTGCTGGTCTGGAGGCCAGAATGACATCTGCACCATATGGAAATAAACACAAATAGCAAATTCCCTCTAGGTTTGCTTCCAGAACGCTAGGTACTTGCAGTATCACACTACGTAAGTTCCGTGGGAATCACGGCCGTTGTTACAACAGCCGTGATTCTGACAGAACTCACATAGTGCTGCAGGCTGAAGGGATCCCAGCGGGAGTGTATACACGTGGTATACACTCTGGCCAGGATCCTTAGCGGTGCAGTAGAAAACTGACATGTCACACAGAAAACCTGGCCGGGATGATCTTTTCAGAGAACAGCCGTTCCATGACTATTTGGTAGTGTAAACATAGCCTCTCACATAAAGTGATCACAGGGTAAGTATCTGCTTTTCACCATATTGTGACTTTGCCTTCATCCCAGGTTGCAGCGTCAGACTTGGGCCACAAACACACAATGTCTTTATTTGGCAGTTTTTTGAATGGCCGTCATTTCACACCCAAATAACGTTTTTTATTTGAAAACAACGGACTTTATTTGGGTATGAAATGATGGCTATCCAAAAACACGGCTTTCAAATGGACAAAAAAAAGACGTTGCGTTGTGTGGTCTCGGGGATGAATTCTCTGTTTCCTGAAAACCCTTCTCATGGTGCTCACTGAGCATGATTCTAAGAGTTCATTCTTAGGGCAGATGCTGAAATCTGTCAAACCATAGGATGAAGCCAATGGGAGCAGCAGAGATGCGCACGGCCACTTGAGTCCGCAAGTGGTTGCAGAATCCGCAAAGGGTGTTCCATCGGGATTCCGTAGTGTGCACATACCCTCAGCATATAATTTGCACAATAGTTTCACAGGAGGGTCCGAATAATGGTTTTATTAACATTAAAACTATATGTTAAAATTGAAACCACAGGTCAAATAAAAGACACGTTTCAATGGTCTAACTGGTGTTGTTAAAGGTGTACACACAATCTGACCCCCTTCAATCCGCTTGTACCTTCAGATAGCTGCTCTTAATCCAAGATCTGTCCTGGGGTCCGTTCAGCAGGTGATGCAGTTATTGTCCTAAAAACAACTTTTAAACTTGCAGTCCTGTCCCCAACGGGCGTGGCTTAGAATATCTGTGCCCTAACTTAAAGATCCAGCCCATGTGCCAGGCTGACACAGGTGGGGCATAGGAGAAAATCTAATGATGAGGAGGGCAGGGAGGAGGGACAGAGAGGTTGTGTCAGCCTAATGCATACACAATCTAAGCCCCGACTGTTGGACACGGGGCTGCAAGTTTAAAGTTGCTTTTTAGGACAATAACTGCAACACCTGTCAAACGGACCCCAGGACAGATCTTAAAAGCAGCTATCCGAAGGTACAAGCGGTTTAGGGGGTCAGATTGTGGGTACAGAGTCGCTTTAAGTCAATAATTTGAGCTTTATATGTTATTGGGGCATGCGCAATGTGTAATCACGTAGGTGGCACAGGGACAAGCAGCCAATAACTGTATTGCAGAACTATAGCAAACAACATGCACATATGGACACCTTTGTTCTGATTTTTTTTTTTTTATTGTTGATTTGATTCCGGATTGCAAAATGTAACGTCTTCCTTTATAGTATACTTTAAAATTTCCCACCATTTTCATTAAAAAAAGATAAGATAATTTTTTTTCTCTCTCAGTGTTAGAGATAGCAGCATTAATGGATTTACAGACCAGCAAAGATTGTAGACAGAGTGGAGAGAAGCCTTGCATGGCAGCTCACAAAGGCTGGAGAAAAAGAGAAGGGCAGATACAAGGCATACACAAGAGAACCATACAGGCTGTGTACAAGTATAGGGAGAAAGCAGATAGCAGGCTGTAGATAAACCTTTTTAATGAAGACTTTTGGTTGGAGAAAATGTTTTTGCACCATAATAAGGGCAAGCAAAAATAAAGGGCCTATTACACAGGTCGTTTAGAGGAGCAAACGAGCGCTCTCAGTGCTCGTTTGCTCCTCGTTCCCCGTTCGCTGCCTCCGCTATTCAACGCGGCTGCAGCGAGCGGGTGAGTGCGGGAGGGGCGGCGGGGAGCTGCGGGGGGGCTGCCCGGGTGATCGCTGATCGTCCGGGCAGCCCATAGGATATAGCAGCGTCTGCTACCGACGCTCCTGTTCAACAGAGCGCCGGCAGCAGATCGCTGCTATATCAGTCGCTTGTTTTTCAACATGTTGAAAAACAAGCTAATGCAACAATCAGCCGACATAAACGATGTCGGCTGATCGTTGCACTCTATTCCACGGGACGATTATCGTCCGTAGCGGCCGATATCGGCCGAATACGGACGATAATCGTTCCGTGGAATAGGGCCTTTAGAAAGGACCACTAAACCTATAACATAAGTTGCCAGAGAAATAAGACAACACATTTGGCAGATAAAGCCTGACTTCTATATTTAAGGACAAAACTGACAAAAACATTTAGAACAAGTCTGTTAGTTCTTATAAGGTCTTCCATCAATATTCACAGCTGTAAACATTCCTAGTAACTTAGTAACTCTGTCTCGTTATAAGTCAACTCATACTTGTTGGTTTAGTGGTCATTTGGTCTGACAATGCTGCTATTAGAGCAGAATGTACATCGCAGCAATGTGAAGTGGAGAATGGGGAATGGTGAGAGATAGAAGTAAATTATCATGTAAAGGTGAATAATGTATGAGAATCTGCACTTAGCGAACATGTGCATTGATGAGAAGCTTCCATTCCCTTGCCAGATTATTCATCATTGTTACAGCCTGGCTTCATACACAGTATTCACTCATACCGCCATATAACAATGACTAATGTGTTACTGAAAGTAAGCAGCAACAGAAAGTCTACACAATCTAGCCACATATGTGTTTAATAGAAAAACACAATTCCTTAAAATTCTTGCACATATGTGTAAAACAAATCTCTGCTACCCTTTTGCAACACCAAAAAAATGATCTGTACGCCGCTGGTATTAAAGGGGCTATTGAGAAAAACATGTCTTCCAAAAACAGTACCACACTTATATTTGTATTACAACTCACATCAATGAAACTGGAGTGCAATACCACATACAAGGTGAGGTAGGTGAGGAGTTGGTGACTACTGTACTATAATTGCTGGTTCTGATGAACATTTCTTATATTTAATGTCCTATACAGTATAGTGCTGCTCTGTACTGTACTGTAGTGATTATACTGAGCACTTATCAGTGTAATAAATGAGTATTGTAGGTGATTATTGGTGGCTGCTGGAACCAATTAATCACATTTACATTATTTCCTATGGGAAGACACTGCTCGGTTTTCAAACTGCTTGGTTCTCAAACTGCCTTCCGGAACCAATTAAGTTTGAGAACCGAGGTACCACTGTATATATGTTGCAGTGAAATGATAGAATCAGGGATTTTATCAAATCCCGGGAAATGATGAAATGGCCAAGCCCTTTCATCATTTCCCTGAAGAAAGTCAGGGATTTAATCAAATCCCTGACCCTTTTTAGGGAAATGATGGAATGTAATTCTATCATGTCCCCTGCAACATACCTCCTGCTCCCCGCTTAGCTCTCCCCGTCCGCCTCGCTGATATAGGACTGCCGCTTATTAACCTCCTGCAACATGCAAAAGTGGATTATAATAGGTCTGTTTAAGGCGGTAGCCCGGGGCCCTAAGCTCCTGGGGGGCCCACAGCCACCCAAAAAGACTTATGCTTTCAGTGGTGTACTGTCTCCTGGCTACAGGTCTACCATGATTTGCAAATAATTGCTGCTTTTTTACAGCAATTTTGAACAAAAACGGGCATCATAACATTATCTATCCTGTACTTTTGAACACTATGCTAGTGCTGTCAAAGTTACAGTGGGGTAGGGGGCCCAAGCTTGGTCAACACCCCAGGGCCTATGGCAAAGTTAATTTGCCCCTGGTAACATGCCTCCTGTTCCACGCTCTGCTCCCCTGTCTGCCTCTGCCGCCATGCCTGTTGGGAGGTCCAGGGAGGAGTTCTGGCGCCATCTTGATCCTCCTCCACGTCCCGCTGCTACTGCTGCCATGGTGCCTGCTGCGGGGGGTGACAGGACACGCTCTCATGGGCCCTCCTGCTCCTGCTGCGTCTGCCTGGAGGTCCGATGCCTTCTTCGGCCTTCTGCTCCATGTCTACCCCCGTCAGCCGTGTGCCTTCCGAGAGGCCACCTCTATCTTGGGCCTCCTGCTCCCTGCTGCTGTACCTGGCCTTCGGTGAGTAACACAGGTTACTAGGGTTACTAAAATCCCGTCCGGACGGGACAGGAGGCGGACAGGGAGAGCAGAGCAAGGAGCAGGAAGCATGTTGCAGGGGAAATGATAGATAACCATCCCATCATTTTCCTGAAAGGGGTCAGGGATTTGATCAAATCCCTGGATTCTATCATTTCACTGCAACATATATAAGTACTTTACAAATCTGTATAACTTTCTCACGCCAGTTAAATTAAACTATTTTTTCTCTGGAGTACCCCTTTAATTTGTATAAGTAATATTTTTTTCTTCTACAAAAAAATGTAAGATCATTATTACTATTACTACTTGACTCCCTGCCTAGTTCCTCGAATGAGCTTTGATGAAAGTTTCTTGGAGAAATGTTACCGGATTAGCGAGTAGATTGTTTTATGGGATTGCTTTATGCAGGCTATATAAGCCAGGAGAAGAAACAGATGCATAATCCACATCATTTATTATTACAGCTCCTTTATAATTTACACTTCAGACTGTAATTATAACAGGCTGGAGTCCACTGAAATCTATCATTAGTGGAAACTGTTCATGTGTAAATGCTACCTACAGACAGAACTGGCAATTAAATCATTACCGCCCAATCACCGCCAGGCTGCATGAATCTCCGCCACACACAGTATTCTCTGAGCAAACACTGTGCGCTATTAAATGACACTAGGGGGAAACATTAGTGGTGCCATTGATTACTTTGGCGGCTCTCCCAAAGCCTTCTCCTAGTAGAAGTGAACTGTGTGGGCTGACAGTGACTGGCACTCTGAGACTGGCATAGGGTTGTAACTGTACGGGTGCATTGTGGGCATTGGGAAAACAAAAAGGCACTATGGCAGGTGATATATACCCGGGGGCAGAGATATTATGCCTATAACTAGGCAGATGTATCACAGGGGATCAATCCTATTGATACAGCTGGCACATCTATAGGCTCTATAGGAATAGCTGGCTTACGTTATGCCCATCTATGTATATAGCTGACATAGAAACAACTTAGTAACAATGTAAATCAGTGACCAAACTGCTCTTTTTTACTTCTGGTAATCATTTTAATTCCCACAGAATACATTATATTCTGTTCAACAGAACTTTTCCCATTTTTATTCCCCCAACACACATTACAGTCTGTTCATGAGAATTTTTTTTTTTTTTTTTACATTTGCCCTCTCCCTCAGAACGAGTTTAATAGATGTCTTTTATTCAATCAATACAAATAGGTGAAGGAGAAAGGAAGCAGTGCTACAGAACAAAAGTAACAATGGCACATTGTAACAAAGCTGAGCACCATTGTCAATGTCTAATCCATTCCCAGCCTTTTTCTTCTGTTTCCCAGAATGCTGTTCTCTATTAAAGCACACAAAAGAGCTAGGCTGGATATTAGTCTTCCTATTTCTTGTTTGATTTTCTATCCTGGATTCCTCTTCTAAAGAGAACATCTACAATACTTGTAATGTACTGTAGCTTTGCCTTCACCACAACTAGAAATCAATGCTGTCTGTACAGTTAAAGGAGATGTTAGGCTCTGTTCACATTTGCTATAGACAAAAAACCTCAATGCATTGCCAGGTCCATCACATGATGAACGCCAACAGTGCTTGATGGACGACCCCATTGACTTTTAATGGGGTCTGTCAGGGTCTTTCATTTTGAAGGGAAGAATAAAAATGCAAGTTGTGCTATCCTTCCTGTCAAACATGATGGAGCCTGCAATGCTGATGTGAATATAATCTGAAGCATGTTTTACACTCATCCTAAATGTATTGTAAAGAAGGTGGGTGCATAATATATTAGTATATGTAGAACCACAATTTACACCGCTAAAGGCATAATAACTCTCCAGCAAATGTGATATGATGAGAAATCCTGCATTATAATGTGTCACTTATTGAATTATTAACCCGTCTGATTTGGGAATAATCTATTGCGCCTAAAGCTGGCTCTACATTTCACATAGCTCTTCTGAATGAGCATTCGGCCAACAGCTCTCTCCCTGTCCCAACCTATACACATGCATGCTCAGCACGGCATATTTTCTGAGAGCGGAGAGGGGGAAAGGCTGCTTCCAGACACCTCTGGTGTGAACTTATTGCCCTCAGAACAAAAGGAAAGCCAACATACCGACCCCTCAACGTTTGCTGACTTTTATCTAATGTTTATGGCCGGTGCAAGCCATACTTTAAAAAGACTCCAGAAGCTTAGAGCTAGGATGCTCTTTCCTTATAATGGAAAGCAGGCCCAGACAGGCAATTTGGCACACCAGGCAAATGGCTAGTAGGCCGCCTAGGTTGCCAGACAGTGGGCCACCTTTTCCGCTGTACACTTGCATTGGCCCTCTGAAGTGTTTGAGAGACCAGCATGGCCAGTCACTGTGTATTTACTTTCAGTACAGTAGCACAAACATTTTATTATTCAACCTTTGCTGATACCCCATCCTGATTTCATGGGTGACTGCTGCTCTGTCCATACATGGCTTCCTGTTGAGGAGCATGTCACTCTGCGTCCTCTACTGTGCTTTCCCTCCATACTTGAGTGCAGTGTAAGGCTATGTTCACACAATGTCAAAAACAGAGAAAAGGCGGCTGCTTTTGCTATTTAAAATAACATCCCTTATGTCGCGATTTAAATGACTGCAATGCAGTGCATTGAAATCAATGAAAAGATGGACATCCAAGTGCACACAAAGTATTGAATGATGGAAGTAATTACCGCGGACATAAAAAAAAAAAATGATCATGACAATTATTTTCGGACGTCTTTTGCAAACGGTGGATGACCCCAAGATTCATAAAAAGGGTGATGAGGGAGCAAAGTAACGCCACTATCTGTTCTGGTTTGAAGATCTTGTCATCATAGGTTAAAGTCAGTTACATATACCACTGATAAAGCAGAATTCTTTGACATGAGTCTAAATGGAGTGATACATTTTGTTTATTACAGTATAAATGGATATGTATCCAGCCACTGGCTTTTTGCTAAATTTTAATTTTAGCAAATAAATCACTGGAAGGCATCTGCACCCCACACAGAAGTGATAAGCAGCATGTACAAATTGTGAATGTTCTTTTTTCTCTCTTTTACTTTTCGTTTTCTTAAAACTTTCAGCTTTCAACAGAGGTTCAAAACGGCTGAACTAAATTGAGTCGTGTGTTGAGGATCGAAACCAACTTATTAAGTAGAAACAAGATCTAAAAATTCTATTTGAAGTTAGCAGCAATTAAAGTGTGTGTTTTTTTTTCCAGCCGAAATGATCACCACAGTATGTAACGGACTGAAAACTATGTATTTCATAAAATGATATTGAAATGAACGTCTTTGATATGAAAATGAATAGTATGCAATGATAAATGGAAATGACTGGCAGGCTACAATTGGATACTAATTGGATACAAGGCAATTTAGCATGGCATGAAATTGAATTTGAAACAATGGAAATACAAGTTATATTTCAACAGGATGTGGACTTCCAATTTTCATATGTAAATATTAAAATAGATTGTGGAAGACAAATCACCATGTGCAGTGTTTTTTTTGTGTAGATGTTGATCTTTAGTAGGCACAGAGCAATAGTGTATACAGAACGATGCAGACCCCTTAACAACGTTAAAAATCGGTTCCCGCCAGTTATGGTGTCAGGAACATTAAAATTAAGGCCTGTTGTCTGTTTTTACATGCATACACTTACCATGACCCTTGGGCCAATTTCCCACTCACTGGTTTTCTAACAATGCATATCCTCTGGGGGGGGGGAGTCTTGCACAGGTTTTTACCATCCAGTAGGAATGGGATAGGACCGATCAGTAGCAGGCACCACATTTCCAGAGACTCTAGAGAAGCTGCATGGCTTACCATTGTAAACGTCACTGGCAGGGGGAGATGAATGTCTTCTAACACCAAGCTTTTTAGTATGGTGTAGTTCTTGAAACATTCCTGTGCAGTAGGAACGTGCAGTAGGGGTTTAAATGTGTGCAGTGCTGCTTTAAAGTGAGCAGCCCAGCTCACATTAATGTCCTAGGAGTTGGGCATAATGACAGGCAGCCTTGATCACACTGCTGCCTGTCATTAAACCTTAATCTACAGAAACCTTTAAGGGAGTCAATGACAGGAGAAGTACCTGTCAATGACTGCGGGGGTCCTGATTACTTTTTTTGATAGGCGGGGGTATAGTACATATTTCCGTCCTGTCAGATCGGTAATCTATGGAAAGATCGCAGATAATATTGTGTCAATGTTATACAATGGCATAGCATTGATCAGTATATGCAATCTAATGATTGCATATATGAGTCCCCTAAAAAAACGCAAAAAAAATATTGTTTTTAAAACATAGCAAAACCCCTACAATAAAAATTTGAATCACTCCCTTTTACTATTTTACAAACAACAATATGTAAAATAAATAAAGAGAGAAACATTTTGGGTATTGTAGCGTGCGGTATTGTCCAGTCTATTAAAATATAACAATATTGTTTCACAACAGTAACAGCATAAACAAAAAATTGGGGGGGGGGAGAAATGGGTATTTTATTATATATCAGAAATAAAAAAAAAAAAAATAAAAAGCAATCAAAAACTCATTTGCTTCAATATGATGCCAATGAAATCTATAGATTATGGTGGAAAAAATGAGCCCCCAACCAGCACCGTAGATGAAAAAAATAAAAGTGTTATGGCTCTTAGAAGGCGAGGAGGAGGACACTGCTTTATTGTGACCTGATTATCCGTGCATCAATGACATTTGGTCATGAAGGGGTTAAAGAGGATTTCTATTACATAAATTTTATTATGAAAACCATCCAGGTGCATGGCAGCTAACAAAGCCCCTCATGTGCATAAATGCTATGTTCATGTCAGGACCAGTCACACCAAACACGCAGAGACAGTAAACCCTAAGCTCAGCCCAGCCACTGTCCCTACCTACTTGCCACAATCTGCCCTAAAATGCCAGCGAGCAACTGGGTGGTGATCCCTAGCCTGGATAGGTGAAACAAAAGACAAGACAAGATGAACAATCACAATAAGAATAGTCAGCAATCCGTGTCACAACGGTCCGGCAGCAAAAGTACAAAATCGGATATAAAAGCATAGTCGAATAACAGGCAAAATTGTCAGGGGCAGGCGGCAAGCGAGGGAGGTCAAAGATACTAAGCAGGAGTCAGGAGAAACCAGAAAACAGAACACACAAGCAGGCAGAGACTAAGTCAATAACCGGCAATGAGCACACAGACTGGAGTTTGTTATATAGGAGGCCAGGGTTCTGGTCCAGAAGGTGATTGGAGGGACCAGCTGTCAATCAGTGAGGCAAAGGCAGGTTAACTGTTACATGACCAGAAGAAACTAAGCAGAACAAACACGGGTGGGGCATTGAAAACAATTAGCAGAACAGAAGGCATAAGACACAGTTCAGACAGAGCAGAAACAAAGGCAAACAAAACACAGAATAAATAGAAGATTATGGCCAAAAGCGCAGTCTTGGTCGTACCTTACACACCGAGGACTGCGCCCAAGTTGCATTCATGACAGTTCATTTCTCCCCTGTATCTTAATATGCTTCGCTTACTCACTACATTATGGAAGCAAAGACAGACATATAAAAGGTACATTATGTCACAGCTCCCTAACAGGTTCAGCAGTTTGTTACCTGAAATGCAGCTGATATATTCCCTTTAAATCTATGGAAATCTGGAAGAAGTTCACTATTTGCAGTTTGTAAAAATATAAAAAAAAATACTTAATCTTTTGAGTTATCTTGAATAAAGATTGTTATGTAATGTTTATTTAATAGATAAAATGTGGATTGCTTTGTTCTGGCTTTATATAAGTTAGAAAATCAATTACCGTGATCATTGTATTTGGCTGTACATAGGAACACCTTAACACATCACTCCAGCAAAGCGTGAAAGGCAGTGTTATTAACAACTGCTGTGAGAACTTCATTAATATAAAGATAAGCAAAGAAAACAAGGACAAGAGTTACAGGGTCCTGCATTTGCCCACCACTAATAAGCATGGTAGTTTTTGATTTAATAGATTGCTATATATTGTATTATTCTAATCAGGGGCAGATTATTACGAGGGGCCTGGGGCCTAAAGCCAATTGCCCCCATTATAGTCCACATTGTGTCTATACACTAAGCAGGAATCCTGGACACTTGCCCCATATTCCCAAGTGAGCAAGTGCCTATGCAGTGTCCCAGAGTGGGTGTGTCACTGCTATATGTGGTGTGTGTAGGTGAGTATTGAGGTGTTTTTATGCTCTGGGCTGAAGGATTGTAGTTTGCACTTCCACCACAAGGTCGCTATGCACTTTGTTCTATTTTAGCACAGCTGAAGGAAAAGTAACTCATGGGTTAATGTTATACTTGTATTCTCTCAAGTATTTTGCTGTATCCATTGATGTTTAGCTGTATGAGAACCAGTTCCTAAGCTGGGTACCTCACGTGTCCCTCCACTATTCCTTAAAGTGGTTATCTGATTAGTTAAAATTTATGTTAAACTATCCCTCCCCCCCTACATGTTGTTACCTTTTCTGTCCTCTTTCCTCAGTTTTGAGTATGCTGCTTTCTGCTAAAGATACAGAAAACAGTCCTCCCTTCCAAGACTGCTCAACTAGACAAGTCCCTATCTGCAACTTTGTAATGCAGAAGGGATTCACTACAGTGAGTTCTTTAGCACCTTCACTTCAGATTAACCCAGCATTAAAAAATTAAATTAAATTAAAAGAAGATACAATGTTGCAGATAAAGCCTGCCAGTGACTTGTTTACATCACCCCTCTCATAAGAGAGGAGGGGGAACAGAGAGAACAGCTCAGATAAAGTTTTTTGTATTTAGCAGAAAGCAGCAGCTCAAAACCCCAGGAGAGGGGATGATTGAACATATATTTTACTGAACCAGATAAACCCTTTAACCCATCACAGACTAAAAGTTAGTGAGTTCTAGTATTTTCCTGACCAATCAGAGAGCCCAGTGGAGCAGTGGCAGTGGCAGTGGAGCTTTGGGCCAGATTAAGTCAATGTATTTCAAGAGAAAGTATACCAGAAAGAGTGTTCCTGCCACAGAGTATCTTCGAAGGCCTGACCTGGAGGCAAGGACACACTTGTGGAGACCATTTATGAGAGACTATTCCTTATTTCTTCAAGCATCTTCACCCTAGCCATGTCCGGCTAGGGTGTAACACAGTGAGGCTCCAGTAGGCCAGGAAAACACGAAACTCTATTTATGCTGGGCAGCTATCCTTCTTCATTTCTTCTATCCTTCTTCTATCCTTCTTCCCTTTTCCTCTCCATCCTGTCCAGTCCTCCATGATGATTCCTTCCAGATATGTTTCATCTTTTCATAACCTGCGAGACAAACAATTTAGGCTCCGCACATTTCTAGCAACTTCCTTTCCTTTCTCCCTCCTGTAGGCTCCCAAAATAACTGCACTGTTTGGTGTTATGTGCAGTAAAGCGAGTAGGAAAGTGGGATGCCCCCTGTATGTAGGATCCCCTGCTGTGCCCCCATGAGGTAATAATGCCCCCAGAGGTGCCCCCATGGACTAATAATGCCCCCAGAGGTGCCCCCATGGACTAATAATGCCCCCAGAGGTTCCCCCATGAACTAATAATGCCCCCAGAGGTGCCCCTATGGACTAATAATGCCCCCAGAGGTGCCCCCATGAATTAATAATGCCCCCAGAGGTGGCCCCCATGAGCTAATAATGCCCCCAGAGGTTCCCCCATGAACAAATAATGCCCCCAGAGGTGCCCCTATGAACTAATAATGCCCCCAGAGGTTCCCCCATGAACTAATAATGCCCCCAGAGATGGCCCCCATGAACTAATAATTCCCCCAGAGGTGGCCCCATAAACTAATAATGCCCACAAAGGTGGCCCCATGAACTAATAATGCCCCCAGAGGTTCCCCCTATGAACTAATAATGCCCCCAGAGGTGCCCCCATGAACTAATAATGCCCCCAGAGGTGCCCCCATGAAATAATAATTCCCCCAGGGTTGCCCCAATGAGCTAATAATGCCCCCAGAGGTGCCCCCATGAACTAATGATGCCCCCAGAGGTGCCCCCATGAACTAATAATGCCCCCAGAGGTGCCCCCATGAACTAATAATGCCCCCAGGGTTGCCCCCATGAACTAATAATGCCCCCAGAGGTGCCCCCATGAACTAATAATGCCTCCAGAGGTGCCCCCATGAGCTAATAATGCCCCAAGAGGTGCCCCCATGAGCTAATAATGCCCCCAGAGGTGCCCCCATGAACTAATAATGCCTCCAGAGGTGCCCCCATGAGCTAATAATGCCCCCAGAGGTGCCTCCATGAACTAATAATGCCTCCAGAGGTGCCCCTAAAAAAACAAACATCCTACCCACCTAATCCGCGCTGTGCAGGCAGCAGCTCTCCTCCTCTTCTAGCTCCATCTTGTGAGCCGCAGGGACGGGACCTCCGGCAAGCGTGATGATGTCACATCATCAGGCCTGCCGGAGAGGTCACGTCCCGGCATCCCATAGGCTGCTGGTATGAAGTGCCAGCAGCCTATGGGAGGGAATGCAGGAGCAGGACGCTGACAGGTCCTGCTCCTGCATTCTGCTCGCTTTAATGTTCCGCCCGCTCACTATGCGGGCGGAACATCAAAGCAATCTGTGCATTCCGAGAAGCTGCGTGGCCGCATCTTCTCGGGATGCTTAAAGAGACAAGTGGCAAGGGGGGCCGTGCGGGCCCCCTAGCATAGGGGCCCGGTCGCCATGGCGATCGCTGCGACCCCTATAGCTACGCCACTGGGCACATACCATTCCTGGCCACTGTGATAAGTGCCTAAGCAGCACATTACTATCTGCCCTAGCTAACACTGCACCTATATTTGCTTATAAGCATATAAAGTTAAAAGCATTATTAGTAATTTTGTTTTGTGTATAGCAACAGTAAGGTGGTAGTATCAATCACTGAGTACTGGTAATGGCAGTAGTCATGGTGGATAATTTATTCCTTGTAAAATAGTATTATTGGTAATATTGGTCTTGGTATTCTGGATTTGGCCAGTTATACTATGACAGTAAGGGGATAATATTTGCTTTTTGTATAGTGTTATTATTTGGAGACTTTATGACTATTTTTAGGGCTATACAGTATTAATATATGTAGTCTTGGAGATATATATATAATACATATGTATGTGTTTGGTTTTTAAGGTTAACCCAAGTCTGCATTTCTCATACCCTGGGGCTCTGATACCTATAAATGCAGCATTGCATTTTTCTGTGTAGTTTATTAAACCCTAAGGCTACATAAGCATGGCCTGTAAATCATAAACCATGATTATTTTGCTAACATTAAATTTCCTAGGCACAATCCTAATAATATCAAAAGTTCCAAAGTAAAAAAAAAAAAAAAAAAAAAAATGCAAAGTGGCACTCACTATAAATTTCATAAGCTTTATTCTATTTTATGTTTCAAGCACTGGTGCAGAGAAGAATGTTCCGCCTTTCACCTGAGTTATCAGGCTACAGCTGTTTTGCTGTATTTCCTGCTTCCTCTGGCCTCAGGAAAGTTCTTCTCTGCACCAGTGCTTGAAATCAGCCAGATATACTGTGAGTCGTGATGTCAATTCGCTTTGTTTTACAAATCGAATTCACATCGATCTGTAACCAAACTCGCTAAGCATTGTAGATGCAATGGCGGCCGCACATACTAGCTTACAGTACTGTCACTGGGCTGGAGCAAAGGATTATCCATAAGCCCTTGCGCCCGTCCAATCACCCGCAAACCCTTCTGTGATGTCAGCACCTCCCCCTCACTCTCTATATAGGGTAAGCTACTTCCTGGAGGAAGACAGTCGGCTGTATGTGTAGTGGAGAGTAGGTTGCAGCAGGCAGTTAGAGAAATACAGAGAGATAGGGACAGAAAGGAGAGGATAGTTGGGTGGATTGTAGGTTGTGAGTTGATTGTGAGTGGTTTTCTGTGGGAGCTGTGCAGTCAGTTTCCAGTATACAAAGTTGCTGGGTGCTGGTTGTGCATTATAGCAAATTACTGGATGTACATTATCCAAAGTCACTGGGTGTGCATAACAAGTTACTGGATGTACATTATCCAAAGTCACTGGGTGTACATAACAAGTTACTGGATGTACATTATCCAAAGTCACTGGGTGTACATAACAAGTTACTGGATGTACATTATCCAAAGTCACTGGGTGTGCATAACAAGTTACTGGATGTACATTATCCAAAGTCACTGGGTGTGCATACCAAGTTACTGGGTACAGGTTGTGCATTATAGCAAGTCGCTGGGTGTACATTATACCAAATTACTGGGTGTGCATAATCATTGACTGGGTACTGGTTGTGCAATATAGCAAGTTGCTGGGAGCTGACAAGACATTTTGCATTACAATAAAAAAAAATATTTGGTTGATAATGCCACAAAAGTGCTGGGTGAAGGTGGTGCTCTGAATCTGGACTTCAGCAAAGCTTTTGATACAGTTCCCCATAAAGAGCTGATAGAGAAGTTGGAGAAAATTGGACTTAATCCCTGAATAGTTCAGTGGATTTGTGGTTGGCTGAAGGAGAGATATCAGAGGGTTGTTGTTAATGGTGTATATTCCGAGCAGAGACTGGTTACAAGTGGTGTGCCACAAGGGTCTGTTCTGGGTCCTATTCTTTTTAATATGTTTTTAAGTGACATAGGAGAAGGTTTGTTAGGTAAAGTTTGTCTGTTTGCTGACGACACAAAAGTGTGCAATAGGGTTGATATTCATGGAGGTGTCAGTAATATGGAAAATGATTTAGCTTTGCTAGATAAGTGGTCCAAACAGTGAAAATTGAAGTTCAACGTTTCCAAATGTAAAATAATGCACTTAGGAAGGAGGAATCCTCTATCCGAGTATCACATCGGCAGTACTGTGTTGGAAAACACTTCAGAAGAGAAGGATTTAGGGGTAGTGATTTCTGAAAGCCTTAAAATGAGTCACCAGTGCAACCAGGCGGTGGGGAAAGCAAATCGTATGCTGGGGTGTATAGCTAGAGGTACTGTATAACCAGTAGGAAGCAGGAGATTGTGATCCCGCTGTATAGAGCACTGGTGAGGCCACATCTGGAATACTGTGTCCAGTTCTGGAGACCTCACCTAAAAAAAGGACATTGATAAAATAGAACGGGTCCAAAGACGGGCTACAAAAATGGTGGAGGGTGTGAGGCATAAACCATATCAGGAAAGACTTAAAGATTTGAATCTGTATAGTCTGGAGGAAAGAAGGGAAAGGGGGGACATGATTGAAACCTGTAAGTATGTTAAAGGACTAAATAAGGTTCAGGAGGGAAGTATTTTTAGTAAAAAACTGAGCTCAAGAACAAGAGGACACAGTGAAAGGTTAGTTGGGGGAAAGATCAGAAGCAATGTAAGAAAATATTATTTTACTGAAAGAGTAGTAGATACCTGGAACAAACTTCCAGCAGAGGTGGTTGGTAAATCTACAATAACAGAAAAACACGCCTGGGATAAACATGCATCTATCCTAAGATAAAAAGAAAGAAAATACTAAAAGGGCAAACTAGATGGACCCAGTGGTCTTTTTCTGTCGATAATCTTCTATGTTTCTATGTATAATCTATATCATAAAAATCAAAGTCTGTCTGTCTGTCTGTCCTTCTGTCTGTCTGTCCTCTATAGACTTCCAAACGCCTGAACCGTTTGACCCCAAATTTGCCACACAGATACATTGGGTGCCCGGGAAGGTTATTGCGAAGGTCCCGTCCCCACCAGATGTACAGGAGGGGAGGGGGAGGGGGAAGAGCGGCGCCCCATAGAGATGAATGGGAAAATCTCCTCACTGCAAACACAGGTGATATAATTAGCTGCAGCAGACACGGCAGTTGGAGCCTTAGCAACCAATAGGATTACTGCTTTCATTTTCACAGGGAGCAATGGTTGCTAGGGAAGCTGCCTCACAACATCCACGGTAATAACTGGTAGACCCCCTACTCCATCTATACAGTACATGTATATACAGGACCCCATACTCCAACTATACAGTACATGTATATACAGGACCCCCTACTCCATCTATACTGTACATGTATACACAGGACCCCCTACTCCATCTATACATTACATGTATATACAGGGCCCCCTACTCCATCTATACAGTACATGTATATACAGGGCCCCCTACTCCATCTATACAGTACATGTATATACAGGACCCCCTACTCCATCTATACAGTACATGTATATACAGGACCCCCTACTCCATCTATACAGTACATGTATATACAGGACCCCCTACTCCATCTATACAGTACATGTATACACAGGGCCCCCTACTCCATCTATACAGTCAGGGCCGCCGATAGGGCAGTACAACCGGTACTGCCGTATGGGGCCCGGACCCTAAGAGACATGGGGGGGGCCCGGCGGCCCCCCTTGCCACCTGGGGGGGGGGGTTGTGCCGCTTCGGTCCGGTGAGCTTCCGGCACACGCTGCCTCTATCACTGGCCGGAAGCTCACAGCTGCAGCCCTGCGGTCCTTCTCTCCTGCTCGGCAGCGGCGCACGTGATGTCATCGCGCCGAGCAGGAGAGAAGTTCCTGGACCGCGGGGCTGCAGCTGTGAGCTTCCGGCCAGTGATAGAGGCAGCGTGTGCCGGAAGCTCACCGGACCAAAGCTGCATGGGAAGGGGGGACCTGCCTCACCTGCCTCTGCTCCCTCTGCTCCCCCGGCCGCTCCCTCTTCCCCCAGCCTCTCCTACTGTACCCCCCCCTCCAGCCTCTCCTCCTGTACCCCCCCTCCTGTACCCCCCCTCTAGCCTCTCCTCCTGCACCCCCCTTCCAGCCTCTCCTCCTGTACCCCCCCTCCAGCCTCTCCTCCTGTCCCCCCCCTCCAGCCTCTCCTCCTGTACCCCCCCTCCAGCCTCTCCTCCTGTACCCCCCTCCAGCCTCTCCTCCTGTACCCCCCCTCCAGCCTCTCCTCCTGTACCCCCCCTCCAGCCTCTCCTCTTGTACCCCCCCCCCGCCTCTCCTCCTGCACCCCCCCGCCTCTCCTCCTGCACCCCCCAGCCTCTCCTCCTGCAACCCCCAGCCTCTCCTCCTGCACCCCCCCGCCTCTCCTCCTGCACCCCCCAGCCTCTCCTCCTGCAACCCCCAGCCTCTCCTCCTGCACCCCCCAGCCTCTCCCCCAGCCTCTCCTCCTGCACCCCCCAGCCTCTCCTCCTGCACCCCCAGCCTCTCCTCCTGCACCCCACAGCCTCTCCCCCAGCCTCTTCTCCTGCACCCCCCAGCCTCTCCTCCTGCACCCCACAGCCTCACCCAGCCTCTTCTCCTGCACCCCTCAGCCTCTCCTCCTGCACCCCACAGCCTCTCCCACAGCCTCTTCTCCTGCACCCCTCAGCCTCTCCTCCTGCACCCCACAGCCTCTCCCACAGCCTCTTCTCCTGCACCCCCCAGCCTCTCCCCCAGCCTCTTCTCCTGCACCCCCAGCCTCTCCTCCAGCCTCTCCTCCTGCACCCCACAGCCTCTCCTCCTGCACCCCACAGCCTCTCCTCCTGCACCCCAAAGCCTCTCCTCCTGCACCCCACAACCTCTCCCCCTAGCCTACCCTCCTGCACCCCCAGCCTCTCCCCCAGCCTTTCCGTCAGCCCCCCCCCCAGCCTCTCTGTCAGCACCCCCCAGCCTCTCTGTCAGCACCCCCCAGCCTCTCTGTCAGCACCCCCTAGCCTCTCCACCAGCACCCCCAGCTGCTCTCCCTGCCCCCCAGCTGCTCCTCCTGCCCCCCATCTTCTCCCCCTGCCCCATCTGCTCCTCCGCCTGTCCCCCATCTTCTCCCCCTGCCACCCCAGCTGCCCAATCTTCTCCCTGCCACCCTAGCTGCCCCCTATCTGCTCCCCCTGCCTGCCACCCCAGCTGCTCCTCCTGCCCCGCATCTACTCCCCCTGCCACCCCAGCTGCTGCCCCCGAGCTGATCCCTCTGCCCCACATTGCTCCCTCTGCCCTCCCCAGCTGCTCCCCCTGCCCCTCTCACCCCAGCTGCTCCCCCTGCCCCCATCTACTACCCCTGCCCCTCTCACCCCAGCTGCTCCCCCTGCCCCCCATCTGCTCCTCTTCCTGCCCCCATCTACTCCCCCTGCCCCCAGCTGCTCCCTCTGCCTCCCCAGATTCTCCCCCTGCTACCCCTAGCTGCTCCCCCTCCCCGTCACCCCAGCTGCTCTCCTTCCCCCTGTCACCCCAGCTGCTCTCCTTCCCCCTGTCACCCCAGCGGCTTCCCCTGCCACCCCCAGCTGCCTCCCTTCCCCAGTCACCCCCAGCTGCCTGCTTGCAGACTAGTTGTGGTCGGAGAAGTCTTCTTGATTGCTGCGCCAGATGGAGAAGAAAGCAAGAAGCGACGGCAATCGGAGAAGACGTCACCTGTGAGTCATTAGTAACTGCACTGTAATCACTTCTATAGTGTGTAGAGCCTGTGTACCATTGGGGTCTAAATGGGTCAGTGTATTGTTTGCGGTAGTGTACTGACACAGCCCCGCGGTCACTACAGTACACTAGCGCAAACTTTTAAACTAGGACCCAACTACAACAGCCGCAGGCACTACAACTCCCAGCATATCCTGAGGGCTGCAGACTGTCAGTAAATGCTGGGAGTTGTAGTGCCTGCAGCTGTTGTAGTTGGGTCCTAGGTGCATTATACACTGGATGCTTTGTAGCATATAAGAATACATAGATCTGTGGGGGCTCAGTGCAGGGACGTGACCCCAGAACATCACTAATAGGGGATAGTGGTAGATGTTTTTGTTCTATCCCCTATTAGTGATGTTCTGGGGTCACTTCCCTGCACTGAGCCCCCACAGATCTTTGTATTCTTATATGCCACAAAGCATTCAGTGTATAGGACCCAACTACAACAGCTGCAGGCACTACAACTCCCAGCATGTACTGACAGTCTGCAGCCCTCAGAGTATGCTGGGAGTTGTAGTACAGTGTAGACAGATGTATTGCTGGACCTTCAGGGCTGATGGTTGTCACCCACAGATTGCAGCCACCAGGAGCCTCTGCACACAGTGATTTATTACAGGGTTGTCCTCTCAGAGACTACAACTCCCAGCATACCCTGAGAGCTGTATAAATGTAGGGATTTGTCACAAATACAGATGAATTCAGGAAAGGAGCGGGTCAGCATGTCGTGTCTCACTGGTTCTATATTGGTGGGCTCCAGGTACCCCAGTCCGACACTGGACAGAAGCGGCCCCCAAACTAAGACGTCCTCGGCCTCCTTCCTTCCTCCATCACATTTGTTTGATGAGAACAGCGGGCATCAAGCAGAGCGACACCCAAGTGCCAGGGTATATACCATGCATGTACAGTAATGGGGTGGGGGGGGGGGGGGCGCCTCAGCGTGCAAAGTGCCTAGGGCAGCATAAACTCTAAATACAGGCCTGGCTGCCGGCACTTCATACCAGCAGCCTATGGGAGGCCGGGCCGTGACCTCTCCGGCAGGCGTGATCATGTGACGTCATCACGCCTGCCGCAAGTCCCGTCCCTGCGGCTCGCAAGATGGAGCCCGAAGAGGAGGAAGAGCTGCTGCCTGCACAGCGCGGATTAGGTGAGTAGGATGTTTGTTTTTTTAGGGGCACCTCTGGGGGCATTATTAGTATGTGGGGGGCACCTCTGGGGGCATTATTAGTGTATGGGGGCACCTCTGGGGGCATTATTAGTATATGGGGGCACCTCTGGGGGCATTATTAGCATATGGGGGCACCTCTGGGGGCATTATTAGCATATGGGGGCACCTCTGGGGGCATTATTAGTTCATGGGGGGCACCTCTGGGGGCATTATTAGTATATAGGACACCTCTGGGGGCATTATTAGTATATGGGGGCACCTCTGGGGGCATTATTAGTATATGGGGGCACCTCTGGGGGCATTATTAGTATATGGGGGCACCTCTGGGGGCATTATTAGTATATGGGGGCACCTCTGGGGGCATTATTAGCTCATGGGGGCACCTCTGGGGGCATTATTAGTATATGGGGCACCTCTGGGGGCATTATTAGTATATGGGGGCACCTCTGGGGGCATTATTAGTGTATGGGGGCACCTCTGGGAGCATTATTAGTGTATGGGGGCACCTCTGGGGGCATTATTACTTCATGGGGGCACCTCCGGGGGCATTATTAGTATATGGGGGCACCTCTGAGGGCATTATTAGTATATGGGGGCACCTCTGGGGGCATTATTAGTTCATGGGGGGCACCTCTGGGGGCATTATTAGTATATGGGGGCACCTCTGGGGGCATTATTAGTATATGGGGGCACCTCTGGGGGCATTATTAGTGTATGGGGGCACCTCTGGGGGCAATATTAGTTCATGGGGGGCACCTCTGGGGGCATTATTAGTATATGGGGGCACCTCTGGGGGCATTATTAGTATATGGGGGCACCTCTGGGGGCATTATTAGTATATGGGGGCACCTCTGGGGGCATTATTAGTATATGGGGGCACCTCTGGGGGCATTATTAGCTCATGGGGGCACCTCTGGGGGCATTATTAGTGTATGGGGGCACCTCTGGGGGCATTATTAGTGTATGGGGGCACCTCTGGGGGCATTATTAGTATATGGGGGCACCTCTGGGGGCATTATTAGTGTATGGGGGCACCTCTGGGGCATTATTAGTGTATGGGGGTACCTCTGGGGGCATTATTAGTATATGGGGGCACCTCTGGGGGCATTATTAGTGTATGGGGGCACCTCTGGGGGCATTATTATTGGTGAACATATACAAATCAAACAGCCCCCCAGACCCTCGAAATTCAATAACCCCAAAGGGGGCATTGCCTAGTACTCAACAGCATTCTGAATACAGGGGAACCCCTACCCCACTCTTGTATAAGTTTTAGTCTCCATCATAATGAGCCCCGCTGGGCTTGTAGACACGCTATAAATTGTACGTTGCAAGGGTGAATATAATGCACTGCATACAGAGCACAAGAGACAGCTATACAAGTAAGTGTCTGTATGGTGACATTTAAATTGCACCTTGTTCACATTTAGTTTCTACAATTTTATAACTGTATAACAGAGGTTACATTTTAAGCCACTGGGAAAATGGGGTATATGAGCCAGTTCTCTAGAATTGATTGGAACCAAATTATACCTCCCAGCAAGGCGTGGGTCGAACACACTATTTTTTTATTTATTAATGTGGGGGGCCCAGACTTTGGTTGTATGGGGCCCCGAAATTCCTGATGGCGGCCCTGTATACAGTACATGTATATACAGGACCCCCTACTCCATCTATACAGTACATGTATATACAGGACCCCCTACTTCATCTATACAATACATGTATATACAGGACCCCCTACTCCATCTATACAGTACATGTATATACAGGGCCCCCTATTCCATCTATACAGTACATATATATATACAGGACCCCCTACTCCATCTATACAGTACAAATATATACAGGGCCCCCTACTCCATCTATACAGTACATGTATATACAGGACCCCCTACTCCATCTATACAGTACATGTATATACAGGACCCCCTACTCCATCTATACAGTACATGTATATACAGGACCCCCTACTCCAATTATACAGTACATGTATATACAGGGCCCCCTACTCCATCTATACAGTACATGTGTATACAGGACCCCCTACTCCAATTATACAGTACATGTATATACAGGGCCCCCTACTCCATCTATACAGTACATGTATATACAGGACCCCCTACTCCATCTATACAGTACATGTATATACAGGACCCCCTACTCCAACTATACAGTACATGTATATACAGGACCCCCTACTCCAACTATACAGTACATGTATATACAGGGCCCCCTACTCCATCTATACAGTACATGTACATACAGGACCCCCTACTCCATCTATACAGTACATGTATATACAGGGCCCCCTACTCAGCGTCGGACTGGCCCACCGGGGAGCCGGGGGATCCCCCGGTGGGCCCCACCCCCTCCTCCCTCTTGCAGGGCCCTTCCCCTAAGCCAGAGAGGGGCCTCCCGTTTGGAAGCTGCCTAGTGTCGGGAGCTCAAGGGGCCCCCTGCTGGCTCCCACACTGCTGGGGTGAGTTCAGCACGGCATCAGGGCCTGTTCTCTCTGTAATCATGGGCCCTCCCCTCCCCCTGCTCACCTGACTCCCTTACATCAGCTCTGGGCCTCAGCGCTGCCCTCTTCCTGCCTGTCACGAGAGCAGCAGCAGCAGCAGGGCCTCCTCCATCCCCCCTCCCCTCTGCAATCATGTGACTCTCCTGTTGCTATGTGTGCAGTCGGTGCACAGGAGATGGGGAGAGGCTGCAGGCTGCTGGGCCTGGCAGGGAGAAGAGAAGATGGAGACAAGAAGACTGAAGCCTCCTGCCCTGCTGAACATGTGAGTGTGAGTGTATATTCTTGTCTATCTGTCATCCGTGTGTGTCTGTACATGTGTCATGTGTTTATGCATGTGAGTAATATATATATATATATATATGTGTGTGTGTGTTTTCTATCATGTATATAGTGTATATTATGTAATGTAGTTCTATAGATGGTTTATATGTGTAATCTGCATGCTTTTGTATCTGTGTATCCATGTTGGTGAGTCTGTGTGTGTTAGTATGATTAGATGTATATATGTAAGGTGTGTTGTGTCTGCATGTTTGTGTATATATGTATACTGTATGTATGTCTGCAGTATGTCTATTTGTGTATATATGTATACTGTATGTATGTATGCAGTATGTCTGTGTATATATGTATACTGTATGTATGTGATGAGAAGTTCACACTTTGGAGGTCCAGTTGTGCCGGAGATCCGTGAGGCTTGGGCTCTGATCAGCTGAGGATTCTCACATCACAGATGATAGGTGTTGTAGTAGATATAACAGTAATACTTTAATCAATGGATGACGGGTTTCATCAGATGAGATCATCAGATCTATTGAGGATTCCCTTAGAAACGCCTCATCCATTGATTTAAATCTTACTCCTACGTCTAATACGACACCTATTATCTTTAATGTAAGAATCCTGAATCAGCTGATCAGCGCCCAAGCCTCAGGGATCTCGTGCACAACTGGGACCTCCAGAGTGTGAACTTCTTCTCAACTATTGTACCGACTCAGGAAAAAAGATATAAGCAGCAGACACAGACACAAGTGGGATAATGCCCCCCTCACCAGACTGCACCCCCTCTGGAGCAGCAGCAGCAGTATCAGTGATAGGTAGGATTATGCCCCCCTCATCTGACTGCACCCCTCCGGAGCAGCAGTATCAGTGATAGGTAGGATTATGCCCCCCCTCACCAGACTGCACCCCCTCCGGAGCAGCAGTATCAGTGATAGGTAGGATTATGCCCCCCCTCACCAGACTGCACCCCCTCCGGAGCAGCAGTATCAGTGATAGGTAGGATTATGCACCCCTCACCAGACTGCACCCCCTCCGGAGCAGCAGTAGTATCAGTGATAGGTAGGATTATGCACCCCTCATCTGACTGCACCCCTCCGGAGCAGTAGTATCAGTGATAGGTAGGATTATGCACCCCTCATCTGACTGCACCCCCTCCGGAGCAGCAGTATCAGTGATAGGTAGGATTATGCCCCCTAACCAGACTGCACCCCCTCCGGAGCAGTAGTATCAGTGATAGGTAGGATTATGCCCCCTAACCAGACTGCACCCCCTCCGGAGCAGTAGTATCAGTGATAGGTAGGATTATGCCCCCCCCTCACCAGACTGCACCCCCTCCGGAGCAGCAGCAGAGGCAGCACTAAAGTAGTAAAAATTCTTCGTTTTAGCTCTGAGAAAGGCAAAACATTGCACAAGAGGGAGTTAATAAAGTCACAAGATTTTTGACTACTTTGGTGCTATCTTCGCTGCTGAATTATTGTACCAAGTCTCCTGGTTCCGTTGAAAGGGCTGCAAGCGGCATCAAGGTGTGCAAACCACCGCTAAAGTGACTGGCGGTGTTGGGCTTGTAGCATGACCGCCCAAGGTGAGCAGCAAGTTTAGCCACTTACACACATTTGTTCTGCAGTAATACGCTATGTGCGCCGCATGGTGTTCTCTCTCTTCTACTAGTAGATGTATAAAATGGCAGATTACATCTTAAAGCCATGTTCACACAACATATGTTTTGCATAAATCTTAGCTGTTGTTGCAATTTGCAATAACAGCCGCGATTTATGCAAAACATACGTTGTATTGGAATGAATGGAATCCCAGATGGAGCGTATACACATAGTATACGCTCCAGCCGCACGAAAAACTGACATGTAATTTTTCTGCGGCCGTACAGACATGGCAGTTTACACAATGGAGTGTGCGGCTCCGGCCACACGCTCCATTGTGTGCAGTGGTGAATTCGGATGCGGGTGCACACTGGTGCACCTGCATCCGAATTCAGCAGAAATGAAGATCATCCGGCCAGTACTGCAGTACTATCCGGGATGATCTCCAGTAACACCGGCTGCTCTGTGACCCAGCTGCGTCACAAAACAGCCGGTGTTATATGTGGTGTGAACCCAGCCTAAATCTAGGTTCACACACAGTATTTTTGCTCAGTATTTTGCAACCAAAACCAGGAGTAGATTGAAAACACAGAAAGGCTATGTTCCCACACTGTAGAAATTTAGTGGATGGCCGCCATTTAATGGCAAATAATTGGCGTTATTTTAAATTTCAACAGCGTGTGAACAGAGCCTTTCTGTGTTTCAGATCCACTCCCGGTTTTGGTTACAAAAAAAATGACCAAACTACTGTGTGAACCTAGCTGTGTGACACCATGCTTACCGCTTTCTTTCCACTGGTGCACTCCTGCTGCTTCTACTGGTCCTGACTCGCTGACAGCCCGCTCAGCCAATCACTGCAATGACCTGCTGCAGCCATTGATTGTGAATATTTGCAGTCTTTAAAGTGTTAACTGTTATTTGAATGAACTTTTGACATATGAGAGGTTTAGCTTGGTCGGGGTCTCTCTGATAGTAACAGCCAGGTGAAGCATCACTCCCAGACCTTGTGCGCAGTCCGGCTGATTACAGGTCACTGTCTCCACTTTATTATATAAAGTTTGTTTCCTGTAATCAGCAGAACCCATAAGAAATACATGTTATTAAATGGCCCAGATTGCACCCGGGCTGCATAGACTTGGGCAGCGTGCGGTTATGGACGGTGCATTTATGGAGGCATACACGGATGTGTGCAAGAGCCTGGACTGTCATTATAAAAACTTTTGACATCATGCAGACGTGTAAAATGTTTCGATCAGTCGGGGGGGCAGTGCTGAGACCTCATCTGGGGGCTAGATCATCACTCCATCAGTCATGTTACACATGACGGGCCCATAGACTATAATGGAACCCATCTCCTATAATGAGTGCTCAGCCCCTCACTTGCATTATGATGGACTGAGTGACATTCTGGCCATTGTTGGGTGTCTCACCCCTGAGACAGATTAAACTTTTAATCACGTCTGTCTGACATTTTGTATTGACCTTAAAGGGGTACTCCAGTGAAAAATATTTTTTTAAACTAACTGGTGTGAGGAAGTTATACGAATTTATTTATTACTTCTAATTAAAAATCTCCAGTCTTCCCGTACTTATCAGCTGCTGTATGTCTTGCAGGAAGTGGTGTATTGTTTCCAGTCTGACACAGTGCTTTCTGCTGCCACCTCTCTCCATGTCAGGAACTGTCCAGAGCAGGAAAGGTTTTCTATGGGGATTTGCTGCTGCTCTGGACAGTTCCTGACATGGACAGAGGTGGCAGCAGAGAGCACTGTGTCAGATTAATAAGAATACACCACTTCCTGCAGGACATACAGTAGCTGATAAGTACTGAAAGACTGAATATTTTTAATTAGAAGTAATTTACTAATCTGTAACTTCTGACATCAGATTTAAAAAAATATATATATTTTTTTTTTTTACCAGAGTACCCCTTTAACACTTTAATGACCACTGATGTGCTTTTCATGATGGTCCTTTAAAGTCTTATTCCAGCCCAACAGCTTGTGGTGAGGCTAGAATAAACCGTCATGGGTCTCCTCTGCTGGAGATTGTAATAGAGGAGCAGACTAGATGGTCATTTTTTCCTTCATCTTCTGAGGCTGTGTTCACACACGACATTTTTTATGTGTTTTTACAGCAATATTGTTGGAATTTCATTAAAGTTTCTACATAAATGGTGCAGTTTTACCACAACTGCATAAATCAGTAACAACTGTATAAGTGACTGGTAGTGCACTAGCGTTGCTGGTCACATACACAGCTCTATGCAAAGTCGCTGTACTAACGTGAAAGGTTTGGCGCTGATTATGTCTTTATATGTTGGGTGGGCCCCAAGAATCAATTTCCCTGGTGGGCCAAGGTACCCCAGTCCGACACTGCCCCTACTCCATCTATACAGTACATATATACAGGACCCCCTACTCCATCTATACAGTACATATATACAGGACCCCCTACTCCATCTATACAGTACATATATACAGGACCCCCTACTCCATCTATACAGTACATGTATATACAGGGAACTACAGGTATACCAAACTGTGACTGGGTAACACTGCCACACCAGACCTGACCAATACCGCCATACTGTGACTGGATAACACCTCCAGACCTGACCAATACCGCCATACTGTGCTGGATAACACTGTCATACCAGACCTGACCAATACCGCCATACTGTGACTGGATAACACTGCCATACCAGACCTGACCAATACCGCCATACTGTGCTGGATAACACTGTCATACCAGACCTGACCAATACCACCATACTGTGCTGGATAACACTGTCATACCAGACCTGACCAATACCGCCATACTGTGACTGGATAGCACTGCCATACCAGACCTGACCAATACCGCCAAACTGTGACTGGGTAACACCGCCACACCAGACCTGACCAATACCGCCATACTGTGACTGGATAACACCATCATATCAGACCTGACCAATACCGCCATACTGTGACTGGATAACACCGCTATACCAGACCTGACCAATACCACCATACTGTGACTGGGTAACACTGTCATAACACACCTGACCAATACCACCATACTGTGACTGAATAACACTGCCATACCAGACCTGACCAATACCGCCATACTATGACTGGATAACACCGCCACACCAGACCTGACCAATACCGCCATACTGTGACTGGATAACACCATCATATCAGACCTGACCAATACCGCCATACTGTGACTGGATAACACCGCTATACCAGACCTGACCAATACCACCATACTGTGACTGGGTAACACTGTCATAACACACCTGACCAATACCACCATACTGTGACTGAATAACACTGCCATACCAGACCTGACCAATACCGCCATACTATGACTGGATAACACTGCCATCCCAGACCTGACCAATACTGCCATACTGTGACTGGATAACACTGCCATACCACACCTGACCAATACCGCCATACTGTGACTGGATAACACCACTATACCAGACTTGACCAATATCGACACACTGTGACTGAATAACACTGCCATACGGGTAAATACGACCCTGCAGGTATACAGGACACTACAGGTATACAGTACCCCAAAACTATACACTACAGGTGCACGGGACCTCCACAAACTATATACTACAGGTATACAGGACCCCAAACTTTACACTACAGGTATACAGGACCCCAAAACTATACACTACAGGTATACAGGACCTCCACCAACTATATACTTCAGGTACACAGGACCTCCACCAACTATATACTACAGGTATATAGGACCCCAAACTATACACTACAGGTATACAGGACCTCAAAACTATACACTACAGGTATACAGGACCTACACCAACTCTATAATACAGATATACAGCACCTTCACCAACTCTATACTACAGGTATACAGGACCCCAAAGCTATATACTACAGGTATACAGGAACTCCACCAACTATATACTTACTACAGGTATATAGGACCCCAAACTATACACTACAGGTATACAGGACCTCCACCAACTCTATACTACAGTTATACAGGACCCTCAAACTATGCACTACAGGTATACTGGACCCCCTAACTATATACTACAGGTATACAAAACCTCCACCAATTATACACTACAGGTATCCAGGACCCTCAAACTATAAACTACAGGTATACAAGACCTCCATTTACTATACATTACAGGTATACAGGACCCCCAAACTATACAGTACAGGTATACAGGACATTCATCAACTGTACACTGCAGGTATACAGGACCTCCCTCAACTATACACTACAGGTATACAGCCCCCCCAACTACACACTACAGGTATACAGGACCCCCCCAACTATACACTTTAGGTATACAGCCCCCCCAACTATGCACTACAGATATGGGAGACCCCTAAAAACTATACATTGTGGGTATACAGAACCCCTCCAACTATGCACTACAGGTATACACTAATTCCACTGATTAACTCAGATGAAACAATACCTTTAGCTTGGCCTCTTGGGCACCTTAGAACAAATCTAATTAACACACTGACACTTTATACCCGGGCAGCGCCGGGTACTTTTTCTAGTACTTCCTATACGCTGCCTTTTTTCCTTTTACAATGGCCTTAACCTCTCTGGTAAACCATAATGGATTCTTCTTCCTTTTACTTTTGCTAACTTCTCGTACATGTAGTCTAGTTGCCTTTAATATGGCATTTTTTAATTCTGCCCACTGAGTGCTCGCTCACAATGTTTTATCCCACCCTCTTAATTCTTTATCTAAATATTCCCCCATTTTCTTAAAATCTGTCTTCCTAAAATCCAATACTCTTGTTGTAGTATGGGATTGGACGCAGTCAGTTTGTATGTCGAACCATAAACACTGGTGGTCACTGGAACCTAAATTTTCTTCCACTTTAACTTCAGACACCCGATCCCCATTAGTAAATACTAAATCTAGAATGTTCTCTTTATACCCGGGCAGTGCCGGGTACATTTTCTAGTCTATATAATAAAAATCAAAGTCTGTCTGTCTGTCTGTCTGTCCCAAATAGACTTCCAAACGCCTGAACAGTTTGACCCCAAATTTGGCACACAGATACATTGGGTGCCCGGGAAGGTTTTAGCGAAGGTCCCGTCCCCGTCAGATGTACATGAGAGGAGGGGGAAGAGCGGCGCCCCATAGAGATGAATGGGAAAATCTCCTCACTGCACACACAGGTGATATAATTAGCTGCAGCAGACACAGCAGTTGGAGCCTTAGCAACCAATAGGATTACTGCTTTCATTTTCACAGGGAGCAATGGATGCTAGGGAAGCTGCCTCACAACATCCACAGAAATAACTGGTAGACCCCCTACTCCATCTATACAGTATATGTATACAAGACCCCCTACTCAATCTATACAGTACATGTATATACAGGACCCCCTACTCCATCTATACAGTACATGTATATACAGGGCACTACAGGACAGGTATACCAAACTGTGACTGGGTAACACTGCCACACCAGACCTGACCAATACCGCCATACTGTGCTGGATAACACCGCCATACCAGACCTGACCAATACCGCCATACTGTGCTGGATAACATTGTCATACCAGACCTGACCAATACCGCCATACTGTGACTTGATAACACTGCCATACCAGACCTGACCAATACCGCCATACTGTGCTGGATAACACTGTCATACCACACCTGACCAATACCACCATACCATGACTGGATAACACTATCATATCAGACCTGACCAATACTGCCATACTGTGACTGGATAACACCGCCATACCAGACCTGACCAATACGACCATACTGTGACGGGATAACACTGTCATAACACACCTGACCAATACCACCATACTATGACTGGAAAAAACTGCTATACCAGACCTGACCAATACCGCCATACTGTAACTGGATAACACTGTCATACCACACCTGACCAATACCGCCATACTGTGACTGGATAACACTGCCATACCAGACCTGACCAATACCGCCATACTGTGACTGGATAACACTGCCATACCACACCTGACCAATGCCTCCATGCTGTGACTAGATAACACCACTATATCAGACCTGACCAATACCACCACACTGTGACTGGAGAACACCGCCACACCAGACCTGACCAATACCGACATACTGTGACTGGATAACACTGCCGTACCAGACATGACCAATACCGACACACTGTGACTTAATAACACTGCCATACCAGAGCTGACCAATACCGCCATACTGTGACTGGATAACAGCGCTATACAAGACCTGACCAAAGATTTTCTGGCAAGTCTGAACGGGAGGGTACTGCCCCTCTGCAAGGTGCTACCCTATGCACCAGACCATGGGTGCCTAATGGTAAATACGACCCTGCAGGTATACAGGACACTACAGGTATACAGGACCCCAAAACTATACACTACAAGTGCATTGGACCTCCACCAACTATATACTACAGGTATACAGGACCCCAAACTTTACACTACAGGTATACAGGACCCCAAAACTATACACTACAGGTATACAGGACCTCCACCAACTATATACTTCAGGTATACAGGACCCCAAACTATACACTACAGGTATACAGGACCCCAAAACTGTACACTACAGGTATACAGGAACTCCACCAACTATATACTACAGGTATATAGGACCCCAAACTATACACTACAGGTATAAAGGACCTCAAAACTATACACTACAGGTATACAGGACCTACACCAACTCTATACTACAGGTATACAGCACCTTCACCAACACTTTACTACAGGTATACAGGACCCCAAAGCTATATACTACAGGTATACAGGAACTCCACCAACTATATACTACAGGTATATAGGACCCCAAACTATACACTACAGGTATACAGGACCTCCACCAACTCTATACTACAGTTATACAGGACCCTCAAACTATGCACTACAGGTATACAGGACCCCCCAACTATATACTACAGGTATACAAGACCTCCACCAATTATACACTACAGGTATCCAGGACCCTTAAACTATAAAACTACAGGTATACAAGACCTCCACCAACTATACATTACACGTATACAGCACCAACTATATACTACAGGTATACAGGACCCCCGAACTAAACAGTACAGGTATACTGGACCTTCACCAACTGTACACTGCAGGTATACAGGACCTCCCTCAACTATACACTACAGGTATACAGCCCCCCCCCAACTACACACTACAGGTATACAGGACCCGCCCAACTATACACTATAGGTATACAGCCCCCCCAACTATGCACTACAGATATGCAAGACTCCTAAAAACTATACATTGTGGGTATACAGAACCCCTCCAACTATGCACTACAGGTATACACTAATTGCACTGATTAACTTAGATGAAACAATACCTTTAGCTTGGTCTCCTGGGCACCTTAGAACAAATCTAATTAACACACTGACACTTTATACCCGGGCAGCGCCGGGTACTTTTTCTAGTACTTCCTATACGCTGCCTTTTTTCCTTTTACAATGGCCTTAACCTCTCTGGTAAACCATAATGGATTCTTCTTCCTTTTACTTTTGCTAACTTCTCGTACATGTAGTCTAGTTGCCTTTAATATGGCATTTTTTAATTCTGCCCACTGAGTGCTCGCTCACAATGTTTTATCCCACCCTCTTAATTCTTTATCTAAATATTCCCCCATTTTCTTAAAATCTGTCTTCCTAAAATCCAATACTCTTGTTGTAGTATGGGATTGGACGCAGTCAGTTTGTATGTCGAACCATAAACACTGGTGGTCACTGGAACCTAAATTTTCTTCCACTTTAACTTCAGACACCCGATCCCCATTAGTAAATACTAAATCTAGAATGTCCTCTCCTCTGGTTGGTAACTTCACTAGCTGTTTTAGAGATGCCCCTGTAAGGGCCTCCATTACATTCTTGCTTTTACATGTAAGTGCAGAAGGGATATTCCAATCCACATCCGGCATGTTGAAGTCACCCATAACTACATAACTTCATTTCCATTTTTTGGCAGTTGGCGAATTCAGCTCAACTGTCAGATTACAGTAATTTTACTTGACATGTTAAAAAAAATAGGTTCTGTGGGGGAGATTTATCAAACATGGGGTAAAGTGAAACTGGCTCTGTTGCCCCTAGCAACCAATCAGATTCCACCTTTCATTTTCCAAAGAGTCTGTGAGGAATGAAAGGTGGAATCTGATTTGTTGCTAGGGGCAACTGATCCAGTTCTACTTTACACCAGTTTGATAAATCTCCCCCTCAGTGTCTATTCATTGGGGGCTTTCTTTTTTTCTCATATATTTTAAAGAAAAAAGGAAAGTCCTGCTACAGATACCACCACAACTGCCTATGCTAGGTCCCTCAGGGTCAAAGAGCATCCGAATGCTGTCCATGACTCCTCCCGGTGTCTGTTCTAGTAGGTCCCTAGGGGTCAAAGAGAATCAGAGTGCTGCCGCTGCAACCTCCCGATGTCCGTTATAGGCCCTTCAGGGTCGAAGAGAGTCAGAGTGCTGCTGACGCCACGTCCAGGTGTCTGTGATAGGTCCCAATACACGCCTAATAAAAGGTAGTCCCTGGTGTTCCCCTCTGTACAGTGTGTTTTCAAGGACCAATTTACATGCGTTTCTTGTGTCTGAAAGGAAGTTTTTCCAGAGTTTTTCTTTAGAGTGCCTTCACACGTACAGTATTGCAGCAGATTTCATGCTACATGTTTCGCAGCAAAATCTGCTGTGTTACTCTGTAGTGTCATTCCCTATGGCTATCCCCTACTCCCTATCCCCTATCCTAGTGGAATGAAAATCGGTCCCTGGCTACCTGGCGTCCCGAAAGTGCGCTTTCCTGCTGTAGACACTGTTTGGCTGAGCGCAGGGGCGTAGCTAATGTCTCTTGGGCCCTGGTGCGAGAGGCCAACTTGGGCCCCCCCTCCTTTCACGACCAAGTGATGCTATTGGTGTATGTGTATATATATATATATATATATATATATATACACACCAAGACAGATATTACCAATAACACCAGCATATTGGAAGAGAAAGTATTATCACCGTACATATTACCGCCATACTGTTACCGACCAAATCCTGTATACTGAGACCAATATTAACAGCAATACCAGTATATAGGAAGGAAACATTTCCGCCACACCACAACCACTACCATCACCATCACCACCATATTGTTACTAACAAAATCCAGCATACAAAATCACCTCATCCAGTCATATAGAGGTGGCCCCAGCTCTACACAGGCTCTATACACCATATACATTACAGTGCAGTTATATCAGGTGACTCACAGGAGACGTCTTTTCTGATCGGAGTTCTTTCCTTTTCATTTTCTCCATCCGTCCTGGGCCATTATGAGAACTTCTCCGAGCCACGAATCCACAGAATCTGCCAGACAGACATATTAGTCTCCTCACTCTGGCACCATCCTCATCTATATACACACTGCACATCTGTATTGGCCCCTTTACACCCTCATTTAGTGGGTAGCCCTGACTCTATGTGACCCCCTAATAGTATATGCCCCCCTCTGTGTATTCCCTCTCCCCCTATGTTGCCCCCCCAAATAGATGACCCCTCTCCCCCCATGTTGCCCTCCTTATAGATGGCCTCCTCTCCCCCCACCCTCCCTTATAGATGGCCTCCTCTCCCCCCTCCATATAGATGGCCCCCTCTACCCCCTCCCTTATAGATGGCTCCCTCTCCCCCTCCTTATAGATGGCCCCCTCTACCCCTTCCCTTATAGATGGCCTCCTCTCCCCCTCCTTATAGATGGCCCCCTCTACCCCCTTCCTTTATAGATGGCCTCCTCTCCCCCTCCTTATAGATGGCCCCCTCTACCCCCTCCCTTATAGATGGCCTCCTCTCCCCCTCCTTATAGATGGCCCCCTCTACCCCCTCCCTTATAGATGGCCTCCTCTCCCCCTCCTTATAGATGGCCCCCTCTACCCCCTCCCTTATAGATGGCCCCCTCTCTCCTCACCCTCCCTTATAGATGGCCCCCTCTACCCCCTCCCTTATAGATGGCCCCCTCTCCCCCCACCCTCCCTTATAGATGGTCCCCTTCCCCCCCTACCTTATAGATGGTCCCCTTCCCCCCACCCTCATAGATGGCCCCATCTTTCCCCCCCACCCTCATAGATGGCCCCCTCTTTCCCCCCCACCCTCATAGATGGCCCCCTCTTTCCCCCCACCCTCATAGATGCCCCCCTCTTTCCCCCCACCCTCATAGATGGCCCCCTTTCCCCCCACCCTCATAGATGCCACCCTCTTTCCCCTCACCCTCATAGATGCCCCCCTCTTTCCCCCCACCCTCATAGATGCCCCCCCTCTTTCCCCCCACCCTCATAGATGCCCCCCTCTTTCCCCCACCCTCATAGATGCCCCCCTCTTTCCCCCCACCCTCATAGATGGTCCCCTCTTTCCCCTCACCCTCATAGATGCCCCCCCTCCTTCCCCCCACCCTCATAGATGCCCCCCTCCTTCCCCCCACCCTCATAGATGCCCCCCTCCTTCCCCCCACCCTCATAGATGCCCCCCTCCTTCCCCCCACCCTCATAGATGCCCCCCTCTTTCCCCCCACCCTCATAGATGCCCCCCTCTTTCCCCCCACCCTCATAGATGCCCCCCTCTTTCCTCCCACCCTCATAGATGGTCCCCTCTTTCCCCCCACCCTCATAGATGCCCCCCCTCCTTCCCCCCACCCTCATAGATGCCCCCCTCCTTCCGCCCACCCTCATAGATGCCCCCCTCTTTCCCCCCACCCTCATAGATGCCCCCCTCCTTCCCCCCCACCCTCATAGATGCCCCCCTCCTTCCCCCCACCCTCATAGATGCCCCCTCTTTCCCCCCACCCTCATAGATGGTCCCCTCCCCCCCCCCCTCCCGTGTGCAGGCTGATAAAAAACAAACCAAAACTTAACTCACCTGACAACGCGCTCCCACATCGATCCTCACTCCTCCTGGTCTGTCTCCGGCTGCTGCGCGGCTGCCGGGGGTGTCGCCTCTTATCCCCGGCAGCGCGCGCATCCCAGAGCTCCCTGCGAGCCGAAACCAGAAGTCAGGGCCCAAGGCGCGCAGGGAGCTCTGGGTGCGCGCGCTGCCGGGGATAAGACGCGACACCCCCGGCAGCCGCACAGCAGCCGGGGGAAGACGGAGCCGGACTCTTGTGACCGCAAGCAAAACAATGCTTGCGGTCACAAGAGTGACTGATCGGGAGGGCCTTCGTGGCGGGCCTGGTCACGGCAGCGACCGCCGCGACCGCGGTAGCCACGCCACTGGCTGAGCGGGACACCAGGTAGCCGGGAGCTGGAGAAGTAATGTATTGCCTGGCAGCGGTGGGATAAATGGGCAGGGGCTCTTACAGAATGTAGAGCCATGAGAAATGACACTCCAGAGTATTGTAGAAGATTTCGATGTGTAACTCACAGCGTGAAATCTGTTGCCATAGTGTACGTGTGAAGGCACTCTCAAAGGAGAAGCAACAAAGTGGGGCAAAAAAATTATTTTAGGCTTGGGGTGAGGGAACATAAAAGTTATATTCACCTTTCCAGGTGCCCATGCAGCACTGGGTTGGGATGTACCCGGAAACAGGGAGAAGAGGACATCCAGCGGGATATGGAAGCCCAGAGATGCATCTCAGCCTGGGCACAGGGATAGATGAGCATATTGTAAGGTGGAATAAATCTGAGCCACTAAAAAAAATCCAAGAAAAAATCTGTAAAAATAGCAGTTGGTGAGGTGAAGGTGGATTGATAAGTTCTACATTCTATACATATGCACTTGTCTTAGCCTGTTTTGAAGCCCTCCACAGCTGTGACCAGATCCTGGGGTAGACTGTTCCACAGATTCACTGTTCTCATGGTAAAGAATAATAATTGACAATAACCTCCTGCTATCCTGCCACTCCGTCCCGCTGTTTGAGTCCTCGGGCCCACCCTGCCAATCAGCTGGACACGAATGCAGGTGATGATTAGCTGGTCTGAGCAAAAATCTGCATACAGGCGCATAACGGGAATACATACTTACCGCAAGATTACAAAAACATGGCAGCATTTTTCCAAAATAGCACCAGACGCAGGGCTAGACTGGAACTAAAAAGTAGCTCTGTGGCCAGATGTTTGCTGAGAGTCACTAGGGGAAAAAAATTAAATGCTATATGCACATAGTGTATTTCTTACAGAGAGCTTAGTCATTTCTGATCTCTTCACTGTCCCATGCAAAAAACAGATGATAGCTATAAGCTCCAGCAAAACATTGTCAAAAAGTAGAATTTGTTTAAAGTGTCTCGGTCGTTATAACGTTCAAAATCTAAATTAACAGCAGATGTGATATAAATCAAGTTTGCAGTTTACATTCATTATTTTATTTTTAGAGGCGTTGCATTTAATAAATCACCTTATGGTTAAGAAGTGCATTTACATGTTACTCCATCCAGTACACTTGCACACTAACAATCTGGTTTACCCGAGCACCAGCGCCGGTCCAAAAGGAGATTTTCCCGGTTCTATAGCCCTGTCTGGATCAGCCCATCCTGTTCTACACACCCTTTTTTTGGTGCTCCTATCCTAGCTGCGGTGATACCATTCTCAAATGCTCCATAGAGTTGTGTCTCATAGCACAACTCGATCAGGCGAGTGAGTTTCATTACATAGAACTCACCTATACACTACCTGGGTAATACACAAGAAAGCACCCCTTTTCTTTTTTTTTTCTATTTTCTATTCCTTTTTCTATTTTTCTATTTTATTTTTTGTTTTGGAAAACATGGCACTACCTGTGTTTAGACTTTTTTTTTTTTTTTGAGTATACACTGGAAGTCCCATGTTTCCCAGGTCATCTGAGCGCTCACAAGAGAAGGCAGTCATGTGATTGATGGATACATTGGGCCGTGCCACTCTATACTGGACTTTCTGTGTTTAGTCTATTTTTTTCAACCAACACAAGACTAAAAATTTCTTAATTTTTCTCATTAAAAATAATTTTTTAGCTATTGGATGTGCATACTTTATATCTTTCTCAGGCTTTTTTCTTGTATTGTGGTTCTGTATACAGTATTTTCTGCCGGTAGAGGAGCTGCTGTGACCAACGCACAGGTGAGTTACTGGTTTATTGTTTTTCTGGTCGGGCCACACAAATGGGGGGATTGGCTACTATGTGGGACGCTATATGGGGGATTGGCCACTATATGGGGGGATTGGCTACTATGTGGGGCACTATATGTGGGATAGGCTACTATGTGGGGCACTATATGGCGGATTGGATACTATGTGGGGCATATATGGGGGTATTAGCTACTATGTGGGCACTATATGGGGCATTCGGTACTATGTGAGGCGCTATATGGGGGATTGGCTACTATGTGGGGCATATATGGGGGCATTGGCTACTATGTGGGCACTATATGGGGCATTGGCTACTATGTGGGGCACTCTATGGGGGGTTGGCTACTATGTGGGGCACTCTATGGGGGGTTGGCTACTATGTGGGGCACTATATGGGGATTGGCTACTATGTGGGGCACTATATGGGGATTGGCTACTATGCGGGGCATATATGAGAGCATTGGCTACTATGTGGGGCACTATATGGGGATTGGCTACTATGTGGGGCACTATATGGGAATTGGCTACTATGTGGGGCACTATATGGGGGGATTGGCTACTATGTGGGGCACTATACGGGGGATTGGCTACTATGTGGGGCACTATATGGGGGATTGGCTACTATGTGGGGCACTATATGGGGGCATTGGCTACTATGTGGGGCACTATATGGGGATTGGCTACTATGTGGGGCACTATATGGGGGCATTGGCTACTATGTGGGGCACTATATGGGGATTGGCTACTATGTGGGGCACTATATGAGGCATTGGATACTATGTGGGGCACTATATGGGGGCATTGGATACTATGTGGGGCACTATATGAGGCATTGGATACTATGTGGGGCACTATATGAGGCATTGGATACTATGTGGGGCACTATATGGGGGCATTGGATACTATGTGGGGCACTATACGGGGGGATTGGCCACTATGTAGGGCACTATATGGGGGATTGGATACTATGTGGGGCACTATATGGGGGATTGGATACTATGTGTGGCACTATATAGGGGGATGGGATACTATGTGGGCACTATAATGGGGGATTGGATACTATATAGGGCATTTTTGGGGGGATTGGATACTGTATAGGGAACTATAATTAGGATTGGATACTATATCGGGCACTATTCAGTCAGCAGCATGTAGTGACTGTAGGGGAGTTGCTATGGAGGGTTGCTATGGGGGCGTGGCTATGGAGGGTCACTATGGGGGCGTGGCTATGGGGACCGCGGCGCACATGTCCCTCTTTGCTCTTTGCAAAAGTTGGGAGGTATGAGTGTGCATCTCCAATTTTTGGTGTCTAAGACTAAGAAGCTGCCTTCAAGAGACTGGACCTGGATTTCTAGTAAGTTCAGCTTTGTTTTACAGCATGCTAACTTATTAAAAAAATTATAAATGTAAAGTGCAAACTTGCTTTATTTCACACCTACAGTTGATTGAGATTATAACGACAGTGACTTTATTTTTGGTTTAACCCTAAAGGCACTGCTATGCTTTAGTAGGGGTAATTGGAGTGCAGGGTAGAAAATTGATATTCAGAGCATAGAGTGTATTGTAACCCCCCCATATTATTCTATGGCTCAATTACTTTTAACAATAGCTGACTGGTCTTTTTTATATACTGAATTTCTATCCAGTTTACATTCTTTTCCCACAATTTGATTGGCACAACACAATAAAAGATTCATGCCAGCTTTCTTGAGGAAATTGATATTACCTGCTTCATTGGGCCTTAATATGACGGAGAAATATGTCCTGTACACGTGTATCCTTCTTTATGTTCACAACAACACTCCAATTATTTATGTCGAGTAATTCATTCTCAAACGAGCACAATATGTTCGTCCTTCCTTCTGTCAGCAATCCAGACACTTAGAAATGACAAGCTTTATAACTCCTTTTACCCTGAAATAGCTCATGAATTATTAACATGACCTAGAAAACATGATAATCAAATGCTAAAAAAAAGTCACTTGAGAGTATTTGTGCATATTTCATATGTCCTCATTCTCCACATACTGTATATATCTAGTAAACTCAGTAGATATATGTGTCAGGAGAATTTGACAATTTTGGACAAAACTTTGTTAAAGGTAGTTCAGTGTACAGTATAAGTGTACTCCCTGTATATACTGACAGCAGCTCCTGTGTACCTCAAGAGCTATAATCAGACTCCCCTCCTCCAGGCTGCCCTGCTCTTTGGGGATTCTGCCCATAAGTTAGCAGAGCATTGGGGAAGCATGTGACCATGCCCGATTACCAGTGTCTACAACTAATCCTGTGTATCTCTAGGGAGGACACTGAAGGGTGGAGCATGGTCACATGCTCCTCCATGTTGGCCATCTTATGGAAAGACTTCCCACAGAGCAGGGCAGCACAGCTTGGAGGAGGGGAGTCTGAATTTAGCTCTATAAGGTGCACAGGGAGCTGCAGTCAATAAGTGCTGTGAGTACACCTAATAACAGTGTACACTTGAACCCCTTCAATCGTTTATTTTCAGAAATCAATATTACAGGAAATTTTAAGAACATTTGTAATTGGGTCTATTAGCTGAAAAATGAATTTTTATCATGAAAAAGCAGCTTGAAGCTCTCTCCCCTGTCTTCATTGTTCTCCTATGGGGAGAGGGAAATGAGACACCAAAACAGGACAACAAAGAGTTAATTTAAAGCTACATCTCTCTCTCCTCTGATGTCACCACTGACCTATCTGACCTCTGAATAGCACACTGAATAGCTCCCCCATTGTGTAATCCTTTGTTCTCTGCTCTCTGCTGCTGACATTTCTCCTCCTTCTCTCCTTCCCCCTCCCCTCTCCATAGCACAGACAGGATCCATCCGGTTGAGATTTCCTGATTCTGAGCAGTGGATGAAAGAAAGGAGAGGAGGGGGGGACCTGGGAAAAGTCTTTTTAAATGCAGATAATGGCATATTTGCCTAATAAACCCAATTACAAAGTTTCTTAAAATCGCTTGGACTATTAATTTCTACAAAAAAAAAAAAAAAAAAAAAAACGACAGTGACTCTTTAAATAGTTAGTAGTAGTTAGTGAAGGAAAGTCACCACAGTGTTGTGGTGACTTTCCTTCACTAGATAGATAGATAGATAGATAGATAGATAGATAGATAGATAGATAGGAGATAGATAGATAGGAGATAGATAGATAGATAGATAGATAGATAGATAGATAGATAGATAGAGTAGATAGATAGATAGATAGATATTACATAGTTTATTCCATCAAACAGCAAGTGTAGAATACTGCTGTCACTGAACAGTGGACTCGGAGATGCCTTAGAGAGCACCAGGGAAGCGCAGACAGGTAGGAACTGTTTGGGCAATCGTCGGCTGCGCATCACTAGTACACATACCAATGCACTGTCGCTAGTCGATGATTTTAGGTCTAGGCCTAAAGAAACGATCAGCTGATGATAGTTTCATCAGCAAATCGTTGTGTCTATTACACGGAGCGATAATCGGCCAAATTGGGCCAATTCGGGCACTTACCGCTCTGTGTAAAAGGGCCATAAGTACTGTTTCTTTTTCACACGATACTTCTAGGCTCACACCTAGAAACACATTATTACCATCTAGAGGAAGACAAGGAAATTCATTCACATGAATAACAATGTGTGATGTAGTTCCAAATAGCTAGCCAGTCTTACAAGATTACAAGTGACAGCAACCATGAATTTCTATCCAATCAGGTCTGAATTCTCGCTTTTAAATTTAAAACTAAATTATGGATGGTCATATTTTATTAATCAGCCTTTCTGAAAAACTCCCTCCATTAAAATAGCAAATAATCTCCTTGGAGATAGAAGCTTTCATGGCTTAAATATTCAATCTCTATACACGTTCCATCAGAAGAAAGTGGCCATAAAGATTCACAAAGCATGTTTTACATAAAAACTTTTCAATGTGTTTGGTGCCCTAGAGGAAAAGAAACATAATGGGGCACAGAGTAGAATGTAGCCAATCCTGACGGTCTTTTGAGGCCTAAAAGTGCATGTTGGGTAAAGAACAGAACAGCATTCAAAGTAGCAATGATTTTGACAATACCACTCATATAGTGTCCCCATTTCAATAATGTGGTTTCCAGACCAATTTGCTAGTCAGCTATATCAACACCGTCAAGACATTTCTAGGCATTGGTCATTGAAAGCCCAGCATAAATGGAGTATAATTCTTATGTAGCATATATTCATGCCCAGAACCAGCAAAAGTAGATCCAAACTTATCGTACATTGCTAGACTACCATGTGATTTTTTATGATTTCTGTAGTCCCGCTTAGTGATTGACATCTATCTCTGTGTATGTAAGCCTGTCCACCAGACTTATTAGCACAAAGCAAACTGGGACCAAGGAATTTAAAATATACAAAATCTTTTTCATTAAAAAGTATCAAAGTAGTTATGTTCCAGCTACCATTCATCAACAGTTGTTGTGTGGCTGTGAACAATTGTTTTCCAACCTCTATGGAGTATCGTGAGTTTACCTGGGAAACTGTCTTTGCAAAAGATTGCATTCACAAGGGTTAATATTTGCAAATGCCTTGTAAGGATGAATTATGCCCTTTTCCCAGCTAAGCTTTTTATGCAAAATTCTCTGTAACAGATACGGGAGGAGTCCCTCTTCCAACTGCCTTTCTCAATAGCAGTGGACCCAAACCAGAGAGTTTGGCTTGTTCCAGAGCCGCATGTCTGGCAGCAATGCTCCCACTGGGTAGACCAGTTGTAAAGTAAAGTGGGCTACTCTTAGGTATAATCCTGCTCTCAAACTTGTCAAAATCAAAACTGCTACAAACAAGTCACTGTCCTGTTCTATTTGAGACGGTGAGGATAAATTTTTTCGCGTTTTCTGCATACAGTAATCATTTCTGAGGCCTATGGTTGGAGAAAGTGCTGGATGTCATTGAAATTTTCCTGCATGTACCTGCAGTGTCTAAAAGCCATTTGCCACTGCTAGGTCTCTATTCATGTCAGTCTACGCTGAGGTATATAGTATTGGGTTTCTAATGCTTCCCTAAGGTAGCTGCAGTATTATGTTTTGACCACAAGATGCAGCCACCTAGCTTCCTCTATTCACTGCCAGTACACTGAAAGCAATGGGGGTTACATGAGAAGTCCAGAGATTTATAAAATCAGGCATCCAGAAGGGACAGGTGCAGTTGTGATGATGCCACGACTCGTGGGGGGGAGGCCTGTCACAACTGATGGGCTGGTCTCTCAGCCAATCAGTGACTGGTGTGGCGTCACTGACTGGCTGAGGGCCAGTTTATAAGCCAGGTTGTGAATCGTCAGCGCCGGAGATCCCAGAGCCCAAGGTCGATTCCACCGCTTACCGCAGGCACAGGGAGAGGTAATTCCATTCTTTTAATCACTGTCCCCCCTGCCCCTGCTGACAGCCTGACCAATGGGGGATTAGTCCCAGCTCCTTATGTAAAAAAGACCCTTAGTTAGTTCCTAGGTGTAACCAGGTACCCAAGTGCTTAACACTGTTATCTTTCTGCAAGAGACTTACTGCTGGTATGGCCTGCTAAACCTTAACAGGGGGAACTACCACTAAAAGGGTAACCCAACCTGTCTACGTCTGGGGTGACCAGTGCCCTTCAAGTTTCTTCAGGAAGTTCTTTAGCTACTCAGGACTATCCCCAGCATGTTTGTTAAGTTTGCTAGTCTGCTGAAATACCCCACTGACCTTTGCTTGATCTGCTTGGGTAATCTTGAGTATTAGCTCTACCCGGACATATCTACCTGTTCTTGGACCTGGCACTCAGTGATCTCTTCTAGCATTAGGCAGTTCTCTTTCATACTGTGTGTACGTGTTGTCATCTACAAACAGACCCATAAGAGTCACTCTGACAGAGCTTTGCTGTACCTAGACAGGTCCCTCCTGGTGCCCCCCTAGCCTCTACTTCAAGTCACCTAACTAAAAGCCACCAAGGGACTTTCCTATTCAAGTGTCTATATTTAAAGCCCAGCACTGCTAAGTAATCATGACCAGTATTCAAAGGAAAATCTATTCTTGAGCGAATAAAAAACGCTTTATGTTGCACTGTACTGTGACTTTAAGAATTTTGCAAGTGAAGCTGTTCCACTGTTTAAGTAACCGCAATTCCAAGCTTATTCAAACAAACCACACCACAATGGACACCAGGAACTACACCTATACCTCCAAAGGACGTTTATTGGGACCCAAGGAAGGAGGGCATATACCATTACGAGCACTATGACAAGTGCCGCCATGGTACCGCAACACCTGCCCTTGCAAGTTCCACCAGGGTTACCATATACCCCTACAGGTGTCTCGTGACAGACTAGAGTTCATGAGTAAAAGTACAGTAAATCCAATCTGTGCATATCCTGAACAATACATGATAAAGTAAATGGGACTGTGCAACATCTGTATCCTGCATCTGTATTAATCCTTCCATGTACACATGCCAATAGAGAAGTTAATCCAAATATTAATCTGTGCTAATGGCTGTAACATTTCATCCTGTGCTGTAGTGACTTTACTATATCAGGATTTGCACAGATCTAGTAAATTGTTTATGTTGCTTCAAGGAATCGTAGTATCCAGAAGTCTCATTCCTGCTGTTCAATTAATAGCGCCCGCACAAAACTGACATGTCAGTTTTTCGTGTGGCCGGCCGTGGTTTATAAAAAACATACGTTGTGTGAACATGGCAAAAAGATGGACAATTTTAAGGGGTACTCCGGAAACAAAAACATTGGGGGAAATTTAACAAGTGCTTTGCACCTATTTTTAGGTGAATAATTGTATTTTTCGCCCAGTTTTGGTCTAAATTCTATTTATGAACCAGTAATCAACAGTCGAATATTTTTTAGATGCAACTTTTTTTTTATCTGCCTGTTTTGAGCATTCATCACAAAAAGTTCGCATTATCTGGGATTAGCACCCAATTTATCATTTGCAACTTTTTAAAAAGTCGCACAAACAGGTGCAGGCCTACATCTGGTGAGTACCAGGTGAATATGCTTGCACAATTTTTGCGACTTTTTGTGCAACTTTTTACTTAGATACATTCACTATGGCAGCGCTACATGTTAATAAATCAGTCACAAGATATTGGAACAAAATACACACTAATCCTCATTAGAATTTTTGCACACATTAGACTCCTTAGTAAATGTCCTTTATTTTAAATCAACTGCTACCAGAAACTTATACAGATACAGTTGTAAACCACTTTTATTAAAAAAAATTTAGCCCTCTAATACTTATCAGCTGCTGTATAACTTGCGGGAAGGTGTTGTCTTTCCATGCTGGCATGGTGCTCTGCAACCTGACACAGACAGAGGTGGCAGCAAAAATCACAGTCAGACTAGAAAAATACACAATTTCCTGCAGGGCATACAGCAGCTTGAGTAGTTGATTTTTTTTTTTTTTATGGAAGTTATTTACAAATCTGTATCACTTTCTGGCACCAGTTGATTTGAAAACATTTTACCCTAGATTACCCCTTTAACATGCCAGAAACTACCTAGCATAGTAGACTGGCAATGGATAGTGGATTTGGGCCCCTTTATTCCACCCCTATTGTGGTCTTCATTACCTTTTTAATGATGCCACTAGGGTCAGTCATGACCGTACTGTTCATTAAGCTAATGATTTCTGTCTAATCATATTGTTCCTAGATGTAACTGTAGAGACTATTTCACCTATAAAGGACTTCTTTCATTTTACTTATTAATAACCAATTAAATTAACTTTTAACTAGGTCACCTCAAGAATACACATAGGCGAGATAATGAACATGTTACAAAGCACTCGATAAATAGAGCACTGGTTTATTACAGGGACCGGCCTGCTCTATTTAAGAGTGAGACAAGTCATATATAAACTTATGTATAGTTTGTGTTAATTGAGATACAAAGGGGTGTAGTGGTTACATGGGTAGCAAGGCCAATGGGCTTTGGTATCTGAAGAGATAATACCAGTGTATTGTCCCATTGCTTCCATTAATGTATGTAGTATTGGATGGCTTTAGTGATATGACAATGTTGTATAATATCTCAGTACTGTAAGCTGTTAATATTTACTGAACCCTTTTACATTTGTATACGCTGTGCTATGTGATTTTGGTATATTTTATTAGAATTTTCTAAGACCCATGGGTGGAGGCCTCTAGCTTAGCTTCCCTCATGGCAGATTACTGGCTTTCCAGTTAGTCAGCAATATAACTAGTTAAGTCTTGTCTGTACAATGTAGTTACCTGCCATCACTTATGCTTTGCACAAGCCAGCGTTAGAGTAGTGGGATGAGGAGAAGGTCTGCCTTGCTTCTCCTCTGTAGTAAGTCTTCTGGATACTTCATTAGGGTATGTGCACACTGCTGAAAAGTGACAGAAACTCAGTTGTGTAATCAGCTGCTCGCGGACTGCGGCGGGCTTGCGCGTCTCCGCCCGTGTCATAGACTCCATTCTATGCACGGGAGGATTCCTTCCTCCGTCCAAAGAATGAACTTGATCATTGTGCACATACCTTAAGGGAATGGACCAGCCTCACATGCGGCCACTATATCACAGTGGCCCAACATTAACCTACAGCCTTTATGCACCAGGAAGAACCAGCATCATTTCACTCTACCTGGGGGCACTAAGAGAATCTCATGGATTTCAGGGGACGCTATACCACCATATTTATAGTATGGATGCACTTCGATGTGCGTCAATCCTCCAATCTAGAATCTGGTCTGCTACACCAGATTCTAGATTGGAGATATGCCCACAGGAAACCTCCAGCATATAACACACCCCAGTCAGGCCCCCAGCATATTATAGATCCCAGTATGAGGCCCCAGCATATTACACACCCCAATATCAGGCCCCCAGCATATTACACACCCCTGAATCAGGCCCCCAGCATATTACAAACCCCAGTATCAGGCCCCCAGCATATTACACAGCCCAGTATCAGGCCCCTAGCATATTACACACCCCAGTATCAGACCTTCAGCATATTACAGGTATTTTATAGGCCTCCCTCCGTGCCCTCACATAGTAATAAGCCCCCCTTTAGTGTATAAGCTCCCTCTGCACCACAATAGAAAAGACAACATTGCTCTAATATAGTACTTAGGTGACTCATGTTCTGCATCAGTAATTTCACTAATGCGGCAGGAGCTGGAAAGAGAGAGCACCCACTTGTGGCTGGAGGTAGAATACTGCCTGTAGCCACAAGACATACTGTCAGAGAGAGGAGTCAATTTTTCCTCCCTCTTTCAGTGCACTACTGTGTTTAATAATAAGCACTCATTAGGGGGGGATGGTTAAAGTCACGGGGGAGGGCTTCCTGGGACATACCTAGGACATAATTTTGCTTAAAAATCGTGACAGTCCCGGTAAAACCAGGACTGTCGGCAACTATGCAATTGGTGGAAGAACTCCTTTAATGAATTGCCCCTACTGCTATTTATTCACAGTAAAAAATAATGCTGGAAAAATCTACAGTAAAACTGGATTGGTTTCTCTAGTTGATAGCTAGTTTTTTCCTGTAGTTATCACTATGGGAACACATCACATTAAATATATATTTTACAGCTCCCACTGATCTCAATACATGTATAACAGTTAGCACCTGTTAAGGTTGGTTGCAGGCGGCCAAAATTTAAAAATATGTTGTATGAAGGGAAGCCGGGGATTTTAAATTGTGAAACCCTATAAAGCATGGGTATCAAACTGGCTCTCCAGCTGTTTCACAGCTAGAATTCCCAGTATGTCTGTATAGCCAATATCCAACGGCTGGAGGGCTGATGGCAGTGGCGTAACTAGAAATGGCTGGGCCCCATAGCAAACATTTGATTGGGCCCCTTCCCGACTGACCACAAAGCCTTGAAGTGTAGTCAAGACTAGAGATGAGCGAACCTGCCGAGGTTCGGATTCCTATGAACCTGAACTCTCGGCTTCTGACTGCCGCTGTCTGCCGACTCCGTGTAGAGGGTGGATACAGCTGGAGGACCTCCTGGAAAACTGGGATACAGCCTATGGCTATGGCTGTATCCCAGTTTTCCAGACGGTCCTCTGGCTGTATCCACCCTCTCCATGGAGCGGGCAGACAGCGGCAGTCAGAAGCCGAGAGTTCAGGTTTATACGAACCCGAACCTCAGCAGGTTCGCTCATCTCTAGTCATGACTACAGTGTTTCAGTTAAAGGGACATGTGCAGATCGCGGGGGGACCGCTTGGCCAACCCGTGCTGCAAAATGATGACAGCTCAGGGGGCCCAGTGTATTGCAGGAGCAGGCCATGGGGCCCCCTGATGCAGAGGGCCCCAGAGCAGCCGCTATGGCTGCCACAGTGGTAGTTACACCCCTGACCGATGGTTTGACACCCCTGCTATAAAGGTATGCTGTAAAAATTTACTTCCTGTTTCCTGTAATGTGTTGTTCTAAACAAAACTGTCCGATAGGGGTAAGTAAATATGTTTTTGTATAGCGTCCTGATCCTGATTTCTAGGACTAGAGTACCCCTTTAATTTTACTTTTGTACTATGTGGGCCTATGATTTCTGTGTAGGCCCCTGCAAAGCAGAACCCCGGCTGTAAAATGGCAATTCATGATCAGTGCATAATATTTTTGTAATGTAAGAAAGAAATCATTTCGCACTTCATTTATGCTAGAAAAGGTCAATGGCCTCTCCTCTGTCTGCATGGAGAGTGTTCTTAAAATGTAATTTTATGTGTCTATTCGAACAGGAATATACAGTTAATCTCCCTGCCTTTCTGGCAGACACAGTGAAATAGGTCTGCAAGCAAATATAATGAGTTCCACTGAGCTTGATGAGAGGCCGATAAAGAAATATGGGTGGTGGTAACCTGCAGCTCTCAGTTGGAAGTAGAACTTTGCATTCTAATGTGAAGCGCTGAGATCTGCAGCTTTTGTGACTATTTTATAACATTTCACAGTTTAGCTCAAAGGCATAAAAAGGTGGTGGAGCTTTATATAAACTTTGGTATATATCCATTTTGTATGGATTGCGACTTACTCTCTGCAGGCCCTGGAAATATAACAGGTGGTTAGATACCTCTGTAAGTTTAGCTCTCATAATGCTTTGCATTCCCTGTAACGGGAAACCAGAAGGGGTTTGATTTTATTTTTGGGTGTGAATAGAGCATAAAATAGAATGTAAATATATATAAAAATATATAAAGTAGATGTGAATGGTGGCAAGTATTAAAGGGGTACTCCAGAGGGGAAAAAAATCTTTCAAATCAACTGCTATCAGAAAGTTATACAGATTTGTAATTTACTTCTATTTAAAAATCTCAAGTCATTCAGTACTTATCAGCTGCTGTATGTCCTGCAGGAAGTGATGTTTTCTTTCCAGTCTGACACGGTGCTCTTTGTTGCCACCTCTGTCTATAACAGGAACTTTCCAGAGCAGGAGAGGTTTTCTATGGGGATTTGCTACTGCTTTGGGCACCTCATTTCATATACAGTAGGTGGCAGCAGAGATCACTGTGTAAGACTGGAAAGAATACACTACTTCCTGCAGGACATCTGGCAGCTGATAAGTACTGGAAGAGTAGAAGTTAGAATAACAAATTCACAAGATTCTGGCACAAATTAAACTAAACAACAGTGGTTGTAAACAAATTAAGTTAACTTTTAGACTATCTGGTCTATCACACAGCATGAGTCACTTTAATCAGTATTGCACATTCTAAGGCCGGGTTCACACTATGTATGACAACTTAGTTTTTAATGTTTAAGGTTACACCACTGTTGGCCATTACCTCTGCCAAGAAGGTACAGGAGCTTCAAGCTCTTGGATCAGCTCACCCTTTTGATGATAAAGTCATCCTCAGATTCCTTCCTGGATTTCTTCCCAAGGTAGCTTCTTTCGAGAATATAAATCAGCCTTTGATGGTTCCAGTCTTTGCTCATGCAGATCCACATCAGGATGATGTAAATCTTTCCTTTTTGGGTGTTTCCAGAGCTGTCAAGTTGCAGTTGGACAGAGTGAAATCATTTCGTAAAGAAGAAAATCTTCTTGTCTTGTTTTCTGGGAAGAATAAGGCGAAGAATGCCTCCAAGCCATAAGTTTCTAGGTGGATCTGCGATGCCATTGGTCTGTGCTACACTACAGCTGAACGTGCGCCTCCTGAATTTATGAAAGCACACTCTACAAGGGCCGTTGCTACTAGCTGGGCTGAACGATCTTTGGTACCTCTGGAGAGCATTTGTCAATCTGCAACCTTGATTCCATGTTTTCTGCTAGGACGGTCTTCGCTAGGTCCATTCTAAGTGTTGCTGTGCAGGATAGCCCTCCTATTCGGCATAGTACTTGCTAGTTCCCCATATGTTGTGATGCCAATGGGATGTAAGGGAAGATAAAATTATTAAGTTAATTTGTTTTCCCTAAGGTCCATTGGCATCACAAGACTCCCTCCCAGTGTATTGTATTTCTGGTTTACTAGACTGTGGAGGTTGGAAGGCGGGCTCCATTTATACTTCCTGTAGGAGGGGAATAAAGTTTTTTAGTTAATAACTTCATTAAAAATTCCTTATTCCCAGTGGCTCGCAAGAGCGATAATACCCCATATGTTGTGATGCCAATGGGTCTTAGGGAAAACAAATTAACTTAATAATTTTAGCTTCCTATCTAGATTATAAAATGGCTTTTAGAAAAACTTGTAACTCAGGAATGACAGCAGCTAAAAAGACAGGAGACAGTTCAAAATACTCAGGGGGACATGGTGAGTAAGACCAGCTAGCATTTCATTTTTTCGCTCTGGATAACCCCTTTAAGTCATGTTGCATTTTATTTATAAAGCATAACACATCAGTTAGAATACATTTTCTTACTGAAATAACGAAAAAGAAAAAAATGTTATTATATATCTGCCTGGACAATTATTTCAAATTATTTAATTTTTAACCATTTATTTGGCTAGCGCAATGGATCCAATGAGAATTGTGATGAACATAGCTGAGGGACATAGTAAAATGATGTTATTTTATCAAACTCACCTTAATTTACCCCAATCTCTCTGGTATGTTTTGGTTGTAGATTGCACTGGTTTAGTATACAGGTATATAAGACCTATCTTTTGATGACATCATGATTAACCAGGATGATAAAAGTCCTCCATAAATGATAGCAGCCTTGTTATCCTTTCATCTGTTTCGTATAGCTGTAGGCAATTTGTCATTCTTGAGTCTGTCCAGTAGCGAGCTTTGTAGATAGGTCTCATATATTTCTCTTCACCTTTGTATTGTATAAAACACTACCAGCTTATTACTTTTTTTCTACTCCTCCAATGATGCCTGCAATTCATTTTTTTATCCTCAGCACATAAAACAATATGACACTGGCTAGACATCACTTATTTCCTGCTTTCCACAATCACCATCTGTGCTAATACCGCTTCCGCCATGAGCATCATTACATACTGATATTCCTAAGACGTTCCGAAATAAATAGAGGGTTTCAACACAATGTTTGAGAGTTTCAAAGAGTTGCTCTTAAAGGGGATGTCCTTCAAAAATACAAAAAAATAAATTATTAGGAAACCAGTCCTCAATAGCTATCAGTAAAAACACTCAATCAACCAACAGGTATTCCAACCAACTTACCAATACATTTGCATGCTTGGTTTGGCCTCAATGAGGACAGCTTATCTCCCTTGAGAACAAAGGATTGGGCATTAAAATAGGTCATTAACCAGTCCCAAAATCAGCAGGTGTGACCAATGTTAATCTATGAATGTATGGCAAGTTTAAAAGTAAGGGTGCGTTTACACAGAAAGATTTATCTGACAGATTTTGGAAGCCAAAGCCAGGAATGGATTTGAAAAGAGGATAGATCCCAGTCTTTCCTTTATAACCTGATCCCTGTTTATAGTCTGTTCCTGGTTCCTGGTACGAACCGCGAACATACGCCTACAGTACAGTTATGTTTCCCTAGCTTGTTTCGAAGCGATGTGAGGCAGGTCATTTACTTGGAAATCTTCGCCCAGCCCCGTAAACCACACAGAACCTTTTGGATCGAAAAATCAAGTTCAATTTGGCTGAAATAAGTACTTCGTACAGGACTGCATGGAAATCCACAGGCCGTGAGTTTCAACATTTCCGCCCTCAAACAATGGTCTTGTTCATTTTTCACGGCGCCATATACGATCCGGCCGTAAGCTCATACGTAGTGTGCACTGTGCGAGCGTATATCGTATACTTTCAAGCGAACGCATCAACCTCAAAACTACGTGTGTATATTCGCGGTTCGCACTACAGACGGATTCATACGCAGTGTGAACATAGCCTTAGGGTGCGTTTACACAGAAAGATTTATCTGACAGATTTTGGAAGCCAAAGCCAAGAATGGATTTGAAAAGAGGATAGATCCCAGTCTTTCCTTTATGACCTGATCCCTGTTTATAGTCTGTTCCTGGTTTTGGCTTTAAAGATCTGTCAGATAAATCTGTCTGTGTAAACGCAGCATTAGGGTATGTGATCACACTACGGATTTGGGGAGGAAATTTCAATTGACATTTCATTTCTTTTGGCGGATGGCGGATTGAGCTTCAGAATATCACTGAGTCTGTGGGACAGTCGGAACTTCAAGCGGAGACCGCTGCATGGACTCTGCTTGAAATTTCTACCCCAATTCCGTAGTATGCACATAAGGCCCTATTACACAAAACGATTATCAGGCACATTTGGCTGATATCGGCCGATAATCGTTCAGTGTAATAGAAGGCAACAATGATCGTTGCAGTTGTTTCTCTTTTGACATGTTGAAAGACAAATGACTATGATAGCAGCAATCGCTCTGTGGAATAGGAGCGGCGACATTAACATTGTGACATTGACATTAATCACACCTGCTGATTTTGGGACTGGTTAAAAACTAGTGATGAGCGAGTACTAAAATGCTCGGGTGCTCGTTACTCGAAACGAATATCTCCCGATACTCGAGTGCTCGTTTCGAGTAACGAAATCCATTGAAGTCAATGGGAAACTCGAGCATTTTTGCAGGAGACTCAAGTTTGGTAGAGGGAAGGTCGTGTGAAAACCTGTTAACCTCAGAAATTGATGGAAACACAACGGAAATGGACAGGAAACAGCAGGGGCAGCATGTATGCATGCCTCTGAGCCTGCCTAATGGCATCATTATGCCTAATTCTGTGCAACAGCCTGGTTAAAACAGAGGTAGGCATATGAACCACCCAAAAACAGCATGGCAGTGAGAACACAGGGAATAGAGATGAGCGAACCGGGTTTGGGTTTGAGTCCATCCGAACCCGAACTTTTGGCATTTGATTAGCTGGGGCTGCTGAACTTGGATAAAGCTCTAAGGTTGTCTGGAAAACATGGATATAGCCAATGACTATACCCATGTGTTCCACATAGCCTCAGGGCTTTATCCAACTTCAGCAGCCACCGCTAATCAAATGCCGAAAGTTCGGGTTCGGATGGACTCGAGCATTCTCGAGGTTCGCTCATCTCTAACAGGGAAGCATTAAAACAGAGGTAGCATATCATGAACCAGCCAAAAATTCAGCCTGACACAGCATGGCGGAGAGAACAGAGTGAACAAGGTAGAAGCGGTAGCCAGTCAGCCTTCCAAAATTATACCAGACCTAGCATGGCAGTGAGCACACAAAGAAACATTAAAAGTGAGTGAGGAAGCAAGTGAGCCTTCCAAAAATTATACCAGACACAGCATGGCAGTGAGCACACAGAGAACCATTAAGAAAAATTAATAAAAAATTAACTTAAAAAAGTACAATATATCTATACATGGTGCCTTAGTAAGGGGTGGTGTGGTACATTATAGTGCAAACGGGGGGGGGGGGGGAAGCACACATCCTTCTAAACTATCAAAGTGGTAAAAGTGAACCCGAACTGTGCAATCAAACAACAACCAATGAAAAGTGAGATATGTGCAGAACGTTAAACTTTTACAATGTGAACTATGAACTGAAAACAGTCACCAAACAATAGTGACATCCCATTCCCTAGTTAACTAATGTGATGAGCAAAGCTAGATAGATTTCTCTCTCATAGTGTGCAAACAATATGTATATATCCCAAGAAATAAAACTGAAGGGTAACTATCATTTCCAAATTTCTGACATGTCACCAAACTTTTTAGGGTCCAAGTGCTGACCCTAACCCTACTTGCTGAAAGGAAGGGGCAGAGGGCCCTCAGCAGAGTGCGGCATCTGTTCCTTCCTGATCATCTCTTCCCGGATAGACAAACAGAAACAAAAAGGTGACGACCTGACCACCTCTGCCCTATTTTGGCAACTGTTGGGGGTAAGAGGCTGACATGTCAATATGAAAGTTATAGTCACCTCAATCGTTCTATAAAGTGATAGTTACCCTCGCCTTTAAGGCACAAACAGCATTAACAAACTATTAACTGTGACGGTGTGTATCCTAAACGTCATTTTTGTCAACTCCATTTCCTCACTCTCCTCCTCACTTTGAGTTGCATCCATGACAAAAACCTCACTGTCTGACAACCGGGTCTCATCGTCATCATCAGACACCTCTTCCAACCCCGCTTGCAAGTCCCCACTCTCATCACCCACTGACTGCGTGAGCTGCATAGTTTGGGCATCAGGACAGATCGACTGCTCCGGTTGCTCTGACTCAAAGAAGGGTCCAGAAAAGAGTTCCTGGGAGCATGGTGGTGGATCTGAATCCCTTCTTTCCCTGGAGGGGCCAGGCTGTGGGGAAGGAGGCTGAGCTAATGGAGCAAGGGTTCCACTCCCTTGGGTAGCGTGGATGGACTGCGTGGAAGACTGGGTGGTGGATAAGTTACTGGACACATTATCAGCTATCCACGTGATCACCTGTTCAAACTGCTGCGGTTTCAATATCGGTCTACCTTGAGACCCCGTAAGTTGGGCAAAGAAGCTAGGGAGTGGACGTCTGCGGTGTGTCATTGCTACCTCCTCAACAGGTGCTGCTGTGTCACCCTGCCCTGAACCACGGCCTCCGGCAACGGCATCACTTGGGACCCCACACCCATGCCCTCATCCTCGACCCCTTACCCCATTTTCTGGGCACTGCACAGTATGGAACTTAGATAGTCCTACAGAAATCAGGAAAAATACTTGTGCCCCCACAAGTTTGGGGGGGCTGTACGGTACAGTCTGGTAGTGGCTGGACCTATACACACTCTGTGACACCCCATTACAATGAGCAGTGGTATGCAGTGCTATGCAGGTGTACTACAAACCCCAGCAATACAGTGTAGTACCCACGAGTTTTGGGGGGGCTGTATGGTACAATCTGGCCTGGTCAGCTGTCAGTCACCATCAAGGATACACCTGATGCCTCTCGACCGGGGTGGTGAGGCCCCGGCCACGGCTAGACAAAAAAAAAAACAGCTGGCTGGTTGGCGGGGGCACGATCGACGGGCCCTCGGCAACCAGTCCCGTTCCTCCGCAGACGTAGTGTGACGTCAGAGCATGGACACAGAGAGGACACAGAGAAGCATTAGAAGTGAGTGAGGAAGCAATTGAGCCTCCCAATAATTAGGCCAGACACTGCATGGTGGAAGAAGACTTGGCTGTAGGCTGAGAATTGAAGGAAGGGAAGGAAGGGAGAGGAGGAGGAGTAGAGGAAACAACAAGAGTTTTTATGTTGAGCTGCTTTCCCCGGATGGACAGTTGAATTCAGGTGAAATCCAGGCTTTGTTCATTTTTATTAACATCAGCCTGTCAGCGTTGTCAGTTGACAGGCGGGTGCGCTTATCAGTGATGATGGCACCAGCTGCACTGAAGACACGCTCTGACAACACGCTAGCGGCAGGGCAGCCCAGCACCTCAAAGGCGTAAAGTTTGGGCTACGTATCCAGCTTTGCAACCCAGTAGTTGTAGGTAGAGTGATCGGGAAGGACGTTGGTATGGTCAGTAAGGTACTCCCTCACCATTTTCCTGAAGGCTTCCCCCCTACTCTGTCTAGACTGGGGACGGTTTACATAGTCTTGCTGGGGCGCCATGAAACTGTCAAAAGGCCTTGGAGAGTGTTCCCCTGCCCCTTGACAAGCTGCCTGCTCCACCTCTCCTCTCTTACAGCTCTTTGGCCCACAGAACTACGTACTCTAGCGCTAGTGGTGTTAGATGGGAAGTACATTTTCAGCTTCTGCACCAGGGCCTGTTGATATTGATTCACTCTCATACTGCATTCCTCGGCAGGAATGACAGTGGAAAAGTTCGGTTTGTACCGAGGGTCCAGAAGGGTGAACACCCAGTAATCTGTGTTGTTCAAAACCAGTACTCAACATGGATGCCAGTTAAGGCCCAGCAACAAGGAGGCAAGGGCAGGCACACCAGTAGTCAACATGGATGCCAGTTAAGGACCAGCAGTAGCCAACAAGGAGGCAAGGGCAGGCACACCAGTAGTCAACATGGATGTCTGTTAAGGCCCACCAACAAGGAGGCAAGGGCAGGCACACCAGTAGTCAACATGGATGCCAGTTAAGGCCCAGAAACAAGGAGGCAAGGGCAGGCACACCAGTAGTAAACATGGATGCCAGTTAAGGCCCAGCAACAAGGAGGCAAGGGCAGGCACACCAGTAGTCAACATGGATGCCAGTTAAGGCCCAGCAACAAGGAGGCAAGGGCAGGCACACCAGTAGTCAACATGGATGCCAGTTAAGGCCTAGCAACAAGGAGGCAAGGGCAGGCACACCAGTAGTCAACATGGATGCCAGTTAAGGCCCAGAAACAAGGAGGCAAGGGCAGGCACACCAGTAGTAAACATGGATGCCAGTTAAGGCCCAGCAACAAGGAGGCAAGGGCAGGCACACCAGTAGTCAACATGGATGCCAGTTAAGGCCCAGCAACAAGGAGGCAAGGGCAGGCACACCAGTAGTCAACATGGATGCCAGTTAAGGCCTAGCAACAAGGAGGCAAGGGCAGGCACACCAGTAGTCAACATGGATGCAAGTTGAGGCCCAGAAACAAGGAGGCAAGGGCAGGCACACCAGTAGTCAACATGGATGCAAGTAAAGGCCCCGCAACAAGGAGGCAAAGGCAGGCACACCAGTAGTCAACATGGATGCCAGTTAAGGCCAGGCAACAAGGAGGCAAGGGCAGGCACACCAGTAGTCAACATGGATGCCAGTTAAGGCCCAGCAACAAGGAGGCAAGGGCAGGCACACCAGTAGTCAACATGGATGCAAGTTAAGGCCCAGCAACAAGGAGGCAAAGGCAGGCACACCAGTAGTCAACATGGATGCCAGTTAAGGCCAGGCAACAAGGAGGCAAGGGCAGGCACACCAGTAGTCAACATGGATGCCAGTTAAGGTCCAGCAACAAGGAGGCAAGGGCAGGCCCACCAGTAGCCAACATGGATGCCAGTTAAGGCCCAGCAACAAGGATGCAAGGGAAGGCACACCAGTAGTCAACATGGATGCCAGTGAAGGCCCAGCAGTAGCCAACAAATAGCCTTCTACCCCCAGTTTCCTTTCGATTTTCAATTTGACGGTAGCAGTTGGGGTAACATTCCCTGCATAATGTAACTACTCACTTCTACCACCACCACCCTTTCAGTTTTCAATTTGACTGCAGCAGTTGGGGTAACATTCCCTCCATAATGTGACTCGCCACCTCTCATCCCACTGCTGTTTTGATTTTGAATTTGACTTTGATCCTTGAGGATCTGGCAATTGTCTCATGCAAAGGGATCATCACTTGAGGGGTTGTGTACTACAAATCCCAGCAATACAGTGTAGTACCCACTAGTTTAGGGGGGCTGTACGGTACAATCTGGTAGTGGCTGGACCTAGACACACTCTCTGACACCCCCTTACAATGAGCAGTGAAGTTTTATGCAGGTGTACTACAAATCCCAGCAATACAGTGTAGTACCCACTAGTTTAAGGGGAGCTGTACGGTACAATCTGGTAGTGTCTGGACCTAGACACACGCTGTGATACCCCCTTACAATGAGCAGTGAAGTTTTATGCAGGTGTACTACAAATCCCAGCAATACAGTGTAGTACCCACTAGTTTTGGGGGGCTGTACAGTACAATCTGGTAGTGGCTGGACCTAGACACACTCTGTGATGCCCTCTTAAAATAAGCAGTGAAGTTTTATGCAGGTATACTGCAAATCCCAGCAATACAGTGTAGTACCCACTAGTTTAGGGGGGGCTGTACGGTACAATATGGTAGTGGCTGGACCTAGACACATGCTGTGATACCCCCTTACAATGAGCAGTGAAGGTTTATGCAGGTGTACTACAAATGCCAGCAATACAGTGTAGTGCCCACTAGTTTAGGGGGGACTGTACGTACAATCGGGTAGTGGCTGGACCTAGACACGCTGTGATACCCCCTTACAATGAGCAGTGAAGTTTTATGCAGGTGTTTCCTACAAATCCCAGCAATACAGTGTAGTACCCACTTGTTTAGGGGGGGCTGTACGGTACAACCGGGTAGTGGCTGGACCTAGACACACTGTGATACCACCTTATAATGAGCAGTGAAGTTTTATGCAGGTGTACTTCAAATCCCAGCAATACAATGTAGTACCCACTAGTTTAGGGGGGGCTATACGGTACAATCTGGTAGTGGCTGGACCTAGACACACGCTGTGATACCCCCTTACATTGAGCAGTGAAGTTTTATGCAGGTGTACTTCAAATCCCAGCAATACAGTGTAGTACCCACTAGTTTAGGGGGGGGGGGGGGGGGGCTGTACAGTACAATGTGGTAGTGGCTGGACCTAGATACACACTCGTTACAATCTGTACGTTACAATCTGATAGTCACAAGCCAAAAAGACAGAAATGGCTGCACATCACACCCATGGCTGACACGAAAGCTTATTCAGCTACATTTAAAACCAACATCAGAACTTAGTATATAATTTGGCCAAACCATATTGCCTCATGTACCACGTGCTGGTCTTCTGATACACATGAGTCCCTAACCAAAAAACATCACTGTGCCGGTCAGTGACCACAATCTCCGCAAAACGTGCGCAAGCAGAGAAGGGGGGCCACAGCATGGCCCTGCAACCCCATTGTCACAGGACCAGACCCTAAAGGGCCCCCCTGGACCCCGCAGGCGCCACCGGCGGAAAAAGTGGACGCCAAGCAACACAAGTGTGAACAAGCTCTTACCTCTCTCTCCATTCCTCTGCAGGTAGAATGGGAGAATACTAGGAGATCCTCCCCTTATGTACACAGGTGCTTCCTGCTAATTTCGATCACATGGGTCTTACAAAGCACGAGTGCTAGCCACAATGAAAAAAGGGACAGAATACATAAAATATGCACAAGCCAAAAAGACAGAAATGGCTGCACATAGCACCCATGGCTGACACGAAAGCTTATTCAGCTACATTTAAAACCAACATCAGAACTTAGTATATAATTTGGCCAAACCATATTGCCTCATGTACCAGGTGCAGGTCTTCTGATACACATGAGTCCCTAACAGGGGCGGGCTGGGCCGGGGGGCAGGGTGGCATCTGCCCCCCGGGCCGTTCTTCCCCACTTCATTAAAGGGCCGCACAGCTGTCACTCACTGACAGCTGGTTGATGGTGTCAGGGCCGCCCTGCAGCTTCTTGCCTCCCCAGCGCTCTTTTCTCTGTCACCTAAGAGCGCTGAGAGTTCAGGCTGTATTGCGGGCCGCCGCTGAAGCTCCGCCCTCTCCACGCCGTCAAACCCCGCCCCCTCAGCAGACTCCTATACTTTTAACTAAAGCCTATGAGGCTTATAGTTAAAAGTAAACTGCTGCACCTTCTCCCTCCGGCCACTAGAGGCCGCTCTGTCCCCCCAGCTGCCACTAATACAGCCTGGATAGAGGAGCCGGAAAATAGAGAAGATGGTGGTCTGCAGGGAGCCAGGTAACATCTGTACAGGGGAGACCTACAGAGCAATCCCTGCAGCCCCTCTATCCCTCCACACACACAGCATCCCCTGCAGCCCCCCATCCCCACACAGCATCCCCTGCAGCCCCCCATCCCCACACAGCATCCCCTGCAGCCCCCCATCCCCACACAGCATTTCCTGCAGCCCCCCATCCCCACACAGCATCCCCTGCAGCCCCCCATCCCCACACAGCATCCCCTGCAGCCCCCCATCCTCACACACACAGCATCCCCTGCAGCCCCCCATCCCCACACACACAGCATCCCCTGCAGCCCCCCATCCCCACACACACAGCATCCCCTGCAGCCCCTCTATCCCTCCACACACACAGCATCCCCTGCAGCCCCCCATCCCCACACAGCATCCCCTGCAGCCCCCCATCCCCACACACACAGCAGCCCCCCATCCCCACACACACAGCATCCCCTGCAGCCCCCCTATCCCCACACACACAGCATCCCCTGCAGCCCCCCTATCCCCCACACACACAGCATCCCCTGCAGACCCCCCCCCCTATCCCCAAACACAGCATCCCCTGCAGACCCCCATCCCCACACACACAGCATCCCCTGCAGACCCCCCCCCTATCCCCAAACACAGCATCCCCTGCAGACCCCCATCCCCCACACACAGCATCCCCTGTAGCCCCCCCATCCCCCCCCCACACAGCATCCCCTGCAGACCCCCATCCCTACACACACACAGCATCCCCTGCAGCCCCCCCTATCCCCAAAAACACAGCATCCCCTGCAGACCCCCCTATCTCCAAACACAGCATCCCCTGCAGACCCCCCCCATCCCATCCCCAAACACAGCATCCCCTGTAGCCCCCCCATCCCCCCACACACAGCATCCCCTGCAGACCCCCATCCCCACCCACACAGCATCCCATGCAGCCCCCCCATCCCCCCCACACACAGCATCCCCTGTAGCCCCCCCATCCCCCCCACACAGCATCTCCTGCAGACCCCCATCCCCACACACACAGCATCCCCTGCAGACCCCTCCATCCCCCCCCCACAGCATCTCTTGCAGACCCCCCATCCCCCCACACACAGCATCCCCTGCAGACCCCTCCATCCCCCCCACACAGCATCCCCTGCAGACCCCCATCCCCACACACACAGCATCCCCTCCAGCCCCCCCTATCCCCAAACACAGCATCCCCTGCAGACCCCCCTATCTCCAAACACAGCATCCCCTGCAGACCCCCTATCCCCACACACAGCATCCCCTGCAGACCCCTCCATCCCCCCCACACAGCATCCGCTGCAGACCCCTATCCCCAAACACAGCATCCCCTGCAGCCCCCCATCCCCCCACACACAGCATCCCCTGTAGCCCCCCCATCCCCCCACACACAGCATCCCCTGCAGACCCCCATCCCCACACACACAGCATCCCCTGCAGACCCCCATCCCCACACACACAGCATCCCCGGCAGCCCCCCCTATCCCCACACACAGCATCCCCTGCAGACCTCCATCCCCCCACACACAGCATCCCCTGCAGCCCCCCCTATCCCCAAACACAGCATCCCCTGCAGCCCCCCCATCCCCCCACACACAGCATCCCCTGTAGCCCCCCCATCCCCCCACACACAGCATCCCCTGCACCCCCCATCCTTACACACAGCATCCCCTGCAGACCCCCATCCCCACACACACAGCATCCCCTGCAGACCCCCATCCCCACACACACGGCATCCCCTGCAGCCCCCCTATCCCCACACACAGCATCCCCTGCAGCCCCCCCATCCCTACACACACAGCATCCCCTGCAGCCCCCCATCCTCCCACACACACAGCATCCCCTGCAGCCCCCCCCTATCCCCAAACACAGCATCCCCTGCAGCCCCCCCTATCCCCAAACACAGCATCCCCTGCAGACCCCCCCCTATCCCCAAACACAGCATCCCCTGCAGACCCCCATCCCCACACACACAGCATCCCCTGCAGCCCCCCCATCCCCCCCCCCCCCCTCACACAGCATCCCCTGCACCCCCTCCCCATCCTTAAAGGGGTTGTCCGGCGATAAAAAATTATTCACAGAATAACACACATTACAAAGTTATACAACTTTGTAATGTATGTTATGTCTGTGAATGGCCCCCTTCCCCGTGTCCCACCACCCCCACCCGTGTACCCGGAAGTGTGGTGCGCTATACATTACCTGTCACGTGTCGACCACGGTCTCCGATCCTCAGCAGTGACGTTATGCTCAGCCAATCGCGGCTGAGCTTCGGATGACGCTGCAGAGGGTGGCCGGCACTCGGGAAGATCCGCTGGCCTCCCGAAGAAGACATCACTGCTGACGATCGGAGACCGTGGACGACACGAGATGCGGTGAGTATAATGCACCACACTTCCGGGTCTAGCGTGGGTGGGGGGAAACACGGGGAAGGGGGCCATTCACAGACATAACATACATTACAAAGTTGTATAACTTTGTAATGTGTGTTATTCTGTGAATAATTTTTTATCGCCGGACAACCCCTTTAAACACAGCATCTCCTGCAGCCCCCCTCCACACACACAGCATCCCCTGCAGCCCCCCATACCCCCCACACACAGCATCCCCTGCAGCCCCCCAATCCCCACACACAGCATCCCCTGCAGCCCCCTATCCCCACACACAGCATCCCCTGCACCCCCCCATCCTTACACACAGCATCCCCTGCAGACCCCCATCCCCACACACACAGTATCCCCTGCAGCCCCCCCATCCCTACACACACAGCATCCCCTGCAGACCCCCCTATCTCCAAACAAAGAATCCCCTGCAGACCCCCATCCCCACACACACAGCATCCCCTGCAGCCCCCCCTATCCCCACACACAGCATACCCTGCAGACCCCCATCCCTACACACACAGCATCCCCTCCAGCCCCCCCATCCCTACACACACAGCATCCCCTGCAGACCCCCATCCTTCCACACACAGCATCCCCTGCAGCCCCCCCCATCCCCACACACAGCATCCCCTGCAGCCTCTCCATCCCCACACACAGCATCCCCTGCAGACCCCCCTATCCCCAAACACAGCATCCCCTGCAGCCCCCCCCCTATCCCCACACACACACAGCATCCCCTGCAGCCCCCCCTATCCCCACACACAGCATCCCCTGCAGACCCCCCTATCCCCAAACACAGCATCCCCTGCAGCCCCCCCCCTATCCCCACACACACACAGCATCCCCTGCAGCCCCCCCTATCCCCAAACACAGCATCCCCTGCAGCCCCCCCTATCCCCACACACACACAGCATCCCCTGCAGCCCCCTCCATCCCCCCACACACACAGCATCCCCTGCAGCCCCCTCCATCCCCCCCACACAGCATCCCCTGCAGCCCCCTATCCGCAAACACAGCATCCCCTGCAGCCCCCTATCCGCAAACACAGCATCCCCTGCAGCCCCCCCATCCCCACACACACAGCATCCCCTGCACCCCTCCCATCCTTACTCACAGCATCCCCTGCAGCCTCCCATACCCCCCCACACACAGCATCCCCTGCAGCCCCCCAATCCCCACACACAGCATCCCCTGCAGCCCCCCCATCCCCCCCACAGCATAACCTGCAGCCCTCCCCCATCTACACACACACAGCATCCCCTGCAGCCCCCCACCCTACCCTCCCCCCTCCCAGCATCCCCTGCAGCCCCCCATCCTACCCTCCCAGCATCCCCTGCAGCCCCCCATCCTACCCTCCCCCCCTCCCAGCATCCCCTGCAGCCCCCCATCCTACCCTCCCAGCATCCCCTGCAGCCCCCCATCCTACCCTCCCAGCATCCCCTGCAGCCCCCCATCCTACCCTCCCCCCCTCCCAGCATCCCCTGCAGCCCCCCATCCTACCCTCCCCCCCTCCCAGCATCCCCTGCAGCCCCCCATCCTACCCTCCCCCCCTCCCAGCATCCCCTGCAGCCCCCCTCCCATCCCCACACACAGCATCCCATGTTTATTATTATTTTTACTAATAGGGGGTGCGCACATGAGGGGGGCGGGGGGAATTTTGACAGCAAAAGTGATCATGTGAAGGGAAAAGTGACTATGGTGAAAATACAGAAACCCCAGTTTCCCAGCATCTTGTATTGTACTCAGTGTAATGGAGGTCACCCAGCTTTCCCAGCATCTTGTATTGTACTCAGTGTAATGGAGGTCACCCAGCTTTCCCAGCATCTTATACTCAGTGGTTGGTAGCCTCGGGGAGATGCACAGTAAATCTATACTGTGCAGCTGAAAACCATATCAGCACAATTGTGCTCTTACCAAATATTACCCTCCCAACATCAGTGCAGGGATGGTGGATGATAACCCGGGCCTGTACTTCTGCCAGCAGCACAGTTTGGATAATGTCTCCAGCCCTTCTGGACATTTGTGACCAGCGAGTTCCTACTGCTCTGTGTGAAGGGGCCAGAAGTCTCTTTGTCAATGTAAGTCTATGGGACTATGGTTCGGTGTCAGCGCTGAGCCGTCCCATAGACTTATATAGGAAAGTGTCTTCCGACCCCTTCACAGTGAACAGTAGGAATTCCTTGTTTACAAATGACTGGAAGGGCCGAATGTGTTATCCGAAGTGTGAGAACATTGCCGCTGGAGGAAGTATTGGAGTGGGTGGCATCTACCTTCCTCGCACCGATGTGGGGAGCGTAATAAAAGGTAAGGACCAGAGTGGTCCTTGAAGGATGGACCGCTAGCCGGCTACTCATGGGCCACTGCTGTGTACCTGCCCCCCAGGCTAAAATTTGCCAGCCAGCCCCTGGTCCCTAACCAAAAAACATCACTGTGGCGGTCAGTGACCACAATCTCCGCAAAACGTGCGCAAGCAGAGAAGGGGGGCCACGGCATGGCCCTGCAACCCCATTGTCACAGGACCAGACCCTAAAGGGCCCCCCTGGACCCCGCAGGCGCCACCGGCGGAAAAAGTGGACGCCAAGCAACACAAGTGTGAACAAGCTCTTACCTCTCTCTCCATTCCTCTGCAGGTAGAATGGGAGAATACTAGGAGATCCTCCCCTTATGTACACAGGTGCTTCCTGCTAATTTGGATCACATGGGTCTTACAAAGCACGAGTGCTAGCCACAATAAAAAAAAAGGGACAGAATACATAAAATATGCACAAGCCAAAAAGACAGAAATGGCTGCACATCGCACCCATGGCTGACACGAAAGCTTATTCAGCTACATTTAAAACCAACATCAGAACTTAGTATATAATTTGGCCAAACCATATTGCCTCATGTACCAGGTGCAGGTCTTCTGATACACATGAGTCCCTAACCAAAAAACATCACTGTGCCGGTCAGTGACCACAATCTCCGCAAAACGTGCTCAAGCAGAGAAAGGGGGCCATGGCATGGCCCTGCAATCCCATTGTCACAGGACCAGACCCTAAAGGGTATCAGAAGACCTGCACGTGGTACATGAGGCAATATGGTTTGGCCAAATTATATACTAACTTCTGATGTTGGTTTTAAATGTAGCTGAATAAGCTTTCGTGTCAGCCATGGGTGCGATGTGCAGCCATTTCTGTCTTTTTGGCTTGTTACAATCTGATAGTGACTGGACCTAGACACACTCTCTGACACCCCCTTACAATGAGCAGTGAAGTTCTTTGCAGGTGTGCTACAAATCCCAGCAATCCAATGTAGTACAGCAGGACCACCAGCCCTAAAATCAAAAAGGAGTACACTGAGTACTTCTTAGGGGTCTGTATGCAACACCTAATGTCCCCTTTCTGCCAGCAGCCTATCACCACAGTGTGCTGGTTAAATCGTGGTAGCAGCACTGCAAGTCCCAGCCAGCAGTCTGTAGTAATACTATTAAGAAACGATTTGAAGCCCTGAAAAGGGCTGTTTGTTTATATTGCTAGTATTCCCTGCCTACTGGAACGCTAAATCCTACACTGACACTCTCCCTGAGAAGCAGCAGCTCTGTCCCTAATCTCTCACAGCATGCGTCTGAAGCGAGTACTGCCGGCTGCGCGTTTTATATGGCAGGGTCATCTCATCTGGCCAACCATTCTAGTGATCACCCGGGCAGCCCCCCCACAGCTCCCCAAATCCCTCTCTGCAGTCACCCGCTCGCTGCCGACAGCGAGCGGGAACAAGGAGCAAACGAGCGCTGGTAGCGCTCGTTTGCTCCTCCAGTCGCCCGGTGTAATAGCGGCTTTAAGCTTCCCTATAGACAACCATAGGTGAAATGATGCATTGCATAGTGTCTATTGAAATCAGTTGTTTTTCATGTGTCACACAGACATGCTAGGTTCCCTTAGAAAGAGGACTATATAATGAAGATTTCTAAAAGCATTGCCTTCAGAGGGGACTTAAAGGAGAAGTCCGTCGAAATGTTTTATTAAAGTATTGTATCGTCTCCCAAAAGTTATACAAATCCCCAATATACACATACTACAGGAAATGCACATAAAGTGCTTTTTTCCCTGCACTTACTACTGCATCAAGACTTCACTTCCTGGATAAAATGGTGATGTCACGACCCGACTCCCAGAGCTGTGGCTGCTGGAGAGGATGATGGCAGAGGGATGCTCAGTGTCCCTCCAGTTCCCTGTGTCCCTTAGTGTCCCCCTGCCATCATCCTCTCCAGCAGCCACAGCCCGCACAGCTCTGAAGGTCAGGTCATGACATCACCATTTTATCCAGGAAGTGAAGCCTTGATGCAGTAGTAAGTGCAGGGGAAAAGAGCACTTTATAAGCATTTCCCGTAATAAGTGTATGCTGGTAATTTGTATAACTTTTGGGGGGCAATACAATACTTAAAGTTTAAAAAATTCTCCTAAAGGAATTCTCCTTTAAGAAAAGATGCTGTATCAAAGTACAACTGGATCCAAGTATAATTGGATTGTACAATGAAAAGCCCCTGTGGATTTTAAGTGTTAGTAACTCCCAACACACTATTATTTTGGAAAAATCAATGATCCCTCTGATGCCAGAATTTTTAGAAATCTCTATTATAAAGTCCATTACATTTACTGTCTATATACACAACTAAACAGGTGAGCACTTGACATTGCTTTGGTGCCCAACACTATTGCACTATGGGCACCGCTCATATAGCTTGTTTAAGAGGTACTCTGGATGGAAATAATTTTTAAATCCACTGGTAAGAAGGCTATATAGATTTGTAAATTACTTTTACTATAAAAAAAAACTTAAGCCTTCCAGTACTTTTCAGTACTTTGCTGTATGTTCTGCAGAAAGTGATGTTTTCTTTTCAGTCTGACACAATGCTCTCTGCTGCCACTTCTGTCTGTGACAGTAACTGTCCAGAGTTGTAGCATGTCCCTGTGTCAGACTAGAGAGAATGGATTACTTTCTGTAGAACATACAGCAGCTGATAAGCTCTGAAAGTATTGAGTTGTAATAGAAGTAATTTACATATCTGTAAAACTTTTTTCTCCATAGTAACCAATAACCAATAAGTCCCCTCTCTTATTAGAGAACTCTGAACTAACAGAAAAGTGTAATTCACTAAGTTCTTAAAGGAGTTGTGCAATTTTGACAATCCTTATATCTAAAAGTCCCATAATGATAAGCTGAAGCTGAAAATGTGCTTTCTGCTTGGACCCCCTACATTTTCCTGCAGTACTCCCAAAGTAGAAATGAAGCCTTCTTTATGTTGCTTACTGAAATCAGTGGTCTGTCCGTGTAGTGAATGGACATGATGATCGTTCAGAGAGAGGGATGGTCTTTGTAGCTGATCTCCAATCCGGCCAATCACCTGTCCCTTTTAACTTAGAAAAGGTCTAATAGGATATGTTAAAGGAGAAGTACGGCCAAAATAAATTTTTGATATGTTGTTACTGATGAAAAGTTATACAAATTTCTAATGTACATTAATTATGGGAAATGCACATATAGGGCTATTTCCCTTAATTTACTAGATCAGGAAGTGTTAGAATTCTCTCAGATCCAGTGACATCACGACGAAAGGTGTAATTCCTATGGAGTGTCCAGCAGGGGGTGCTCTCTATATAGAAGTCTATGGGACTTTATTTTTTCTATGGATTTCTATGTAATGTAATGTAATGTAGTGTAGTGTACAGTGCTTTATTGAATGAATACATCTATGGAATACTTTGGGGAGCAAGTGTCCTTGCTCCCCAAAGTATTGCATAAATGTATTCATTCAATACATTAGGATATCACAGTAAGCACGCCGATCCGCCGCATTCCCGCCGCACTCCCGCCGATCCGCCGCATATACACTGAACTACAGCTCCCATCATCTGCTTATAGTATGAACAGGTGATGGGAGCTGTAGCTGGGTAATGGATATCACTTGCCTGCGATGCCACTGCTTATGCCGCCGGGCACAGGGGGGAAATGCTCAGTACACAGGAGCGCTCCCCCCTCCTCCTCCTCCTTCCGGGAACCTTCCCCCTATACCACTGCTGACTCCCCGCCTGGCCACCTCTCTCCGCTCTCATATACCGGCTCCCGATGCATCCTGGTGTCCGCACTGATGCATCGGGAGCAGGTATATGAGAGCGGCCACCAGGCGGGGAGTCAGCAGTGGTATAGGGAGAAGGTATCCCGGAAGAAGGAGGAGGAGGGGGGAGCGCTCCTGTGTACTGAGCAGCTTCCCCCTGCGCCCGGCGGCATAAGCAGTGGCATCAGCGGCGGCAGGCAAGTCATATCCATAACCCAGCTACAGCTCCCATCACCTATTCATACTATAAGCAGATGATGGGAGCTGTAGTTCAGTGTATATGCGGCGGATCGGTGGGAATGCGGCGGATCAGCGTGCAGCGGGAATGCGGCAGATCGGCGGGCGGCGGGAATGTGGCGGATCGGCAGGCTTACTGTGATATCCTAATGTATTGAATGAATACATTTATGCAATACTTTGGGGAGCAGGGACACTTGCTCCCCAAAGTATTCCATAGATGTATTCATTCAATAAAGCACTGTACACTACATTACATTACATTACATAGAAATCCATAGAAACAATAAAGTCCCATAGACTTCTATATAGAGAGCGCCCCCTGCTGGACACTCCATAGGAATTACACCTTTCGTCGTGACGTCACTGGATCTGAGAGAATTCTAACACTTCCTGATCTAGTAAATTAAGGGAAATAGCCCTATATGTGCATTTCCCATAATTAATGTACATTCGAAATTTGTATAACTTTTCATAAGTAACAACATATCAAAAATTAATTTTGCCCGGACTTCTCCTTTAAGGTTAGGTTTAAAGGGGTTATCCAGCACTACAAAAACATGACCACTTTTCCCTCTACTGTTGTCTCCAGTTCAGGTTCAGTTTGCAATTAAGCTCCATTTACTTCAATGGAACTGAGTTTCAAAACCCCACCCAAACTGGAGACAACAGTAGGGGGAAAGTGGCCATGTTTTTGTAGCACTGGATAACCCCTTTAACGGCTTAATGGCTTGTAAAACAAATCATTCTGCCCATTCTTGGTGGAGATGTTTCAAGCAATCACATTCAATTAATTTAGCTTTCACTTACTAATTATGGAAGTTAATTAGTATGAGATTAATTTAAGAGAAAAAAACATTCTTTCATTCAGTATTCATGATATTGGCTGGCTATTGCAATGCTAATTTTTTTATTCTCCAGATGAATACAGCCAAACAGAGGGGGAATAAACTGAATTATTTTGTGGATTTTAGCCAGAATGTTTGAAACCATTTTGGAATATAAATTAAAATAAATATTCTGCACTATAAAATGTAAAAAGCCGTGACTAGTCACTAGGGATGAGCGAACCGTCGGACTTTTGGTCTGACGGCATCTTCCCTCAATTACTATGCCTGCGATGCCTGCAATCCCGAGTGCATAGTTGCATTCCCGGGAATTTGCGGGCAGGATCTTCCAGGGAATTCAAGATACATTCCCTGGATTGCCGCAGATTCCCAGAAGCGCAACTATGCACCCGCAAGGCATTGCTCTGGAGGCACTCGCACTGGAGGCACTCGCAGGCATTGCACTGGAGTGAGCGGCTTTCAGACCAAAAGTCCGAAAGTTCCGCTTATCTTTACTAGTCACAGCTCAGATGATTAGTTTATGGCTCTCCTCCTGCCTCGCAAGCGGGATTGAAAATGATTTTACCAGACATGAAGACTATGGAGCCTGGGACCCCCAACACCATTGGAGATCTGTCTACGAGGCGCATGCAGCCATTCTGGGAGGCCCAAATGTGCTGATTGGTTCCCTTTAATTCAGCTGTCTTATCCCTACATCTAAGTATCATGGTTAAATCAGAATGGTTTTATTACTCTTTCAACACACCAAGCACATTTAGAATGGTCTTTGCTGCTGATGGTTATTTGACCTATTTAGGTTAAATGGCAGTATATAAAATAAATAAATAAATAAATAAATAGGTAGTGTGTCCCTTGTGAGGGAGGGGGTGGTGGAGTGGAAGTAGGGTTAAGTTGTAGTGACATGAGGGGGAGGTGTCAGGGTGCGCCCCTCCTTGCATAATAAAATAAAATAGAATAAGTGGAAGATGTATAGCTTATTCTTGAGCATACCTGACTTCTTGTGTTGACAAGTGTCATGGGGCTTGCAAGCTGATCTGTTTGTTAATTTTTTTAATAAGGAATAAATATATAAGAACTAAAACAAAAAAAACTCCTTGGCTACACGCCTGGAAGGGCTATCTACCTCTCAGTGGAAGTTAAAGGAGTATGCCACTCAAACATAACTTTTCATATGTTGCTGCCCATGGTGAGACTAAGGGGGACATTTATTAAGTCTACCGTTATTTGCTGGTTTTGGTTGGTAACAGTCTGGCTGTAACATGTATAGTGATATTTCCTTCTTGTATACTGGTGTTATTTGGTAGCTTCGTGAGGTACCTAGAGATATACAGTATTATCAGACATAGGAAATTAAGAGATATGATAGATAGATAGATAGATAGATAGATAGATAGATAGATAGATAGAAAAAATGACTGCGGCACTCCAGGCTTGGTGAAGAAAAACTCAAATACTGATTTATTTCATGCAAAAAAAACACAGAAAAATCAGCAGCGACGTTTCAGTCCTTCTATTCAGACCTTTTTCAAGCCACTGGCAGTACCGGCCGGGATGATCTTTTTCAGAGACCGGCCGTTCCACGACCCGGCTGGGTCACAGAACGGCAGGTCTCATACATTGTATGAACATATTCACACACAGTATATTTCAGTATTGTGGTCCTCATATTGCAACCAAAACCAGGAGTGGATTGAAAACACAGTAATGCTATGTTCACACAATGTTGAAATTGAGTGGATGGCCGCCATTTAATGGCAAATATTTTAAAAGAATGGCTGTTGTATTAAAATAATAGCAGTTATTTATAGTTATATGGCGGCCATCCACTCAATTTCAACATTGTGTGAACAGAGCCTTTCTGTGTTTTCAATCCACTCCTGGTTTTGGTTGCTATGAGGATCACAATACTGACTGAAATATACGTAGTGTGAACCCAGCCTAATATGGAATTTGGATTCCCTTACTCACTTTTATATTTCTGATGTTTTGGACATCAGGTGCACTTGCATACGTCACTAATCAATGATCACGTATACTATATATGTTTTTTTTTTATATATATATATATATATATATATGATGTGTGTATTCACTGGCTTGAAAAAGGTCCAAATGACTGAAACGTTGCTGCTGATTTTTCCATGTGTTTTCGTATGAAATAAACCTTAAGCTTTTTCTCACCAAATCTTTTGCTTTTGTCTAGATAGATATATAGATAGGATATAACCCCTTTAAAGGAAATCTCTTAACCTCATACCAGGTACAGAGCTGCAGATCCCAGCAGACAAATGCCAGGGAAATATAAGTGACAGGACCTTCAGTGATGCTGATCACTGCTTGTAAACTTCTACCATGGTCCTTTTCATTACCAGCTGAAGTGTCACAATGACAATGTCAATCAGTCAGGGAAGAGTGGGTTAGGGCTGTGCTGCTGTGGTTTTGGCTCCGCCTCTCTGACACTTCAGCTGGTAATAAAAAGGACAATTATAAAAGTGGTGATGAGCAGCAGTGAAGGTCCCATGACCTGTCTGCTGGAATCTGCAGCTCTGTACCTGATATGGGCCTCAAAGATTCTATTTAAGGCTAGATTCATGCGTAACATATCCGCAGCGGATACTTGCCCATTCACTTCATAGCGTGTCATCCCGCTGTATGTGTGTCAAAGTCAGCACCCTTAATCCCCGCAGCCCGGGTACACATATTACTTACTTCAAGGGCTCTGGGCGTCTCCCGGCGCTCAGCCAATCAGTGCACTGCCCCGCCACAATCCCGTTCAGAGTATGTCATCACATTGAAGTGAATGGGCAGGTATCCGCAGCAGATTTCACTGCGAACGCACAGCGTAAAATCCACTGCGGATATGGTACATGTGAACGTACCCTAAGGACTCATTCATACTTAAGCCATTGTAGATTTTGAACCAGCAGTGTGTGCTTGCCATCCAGCCCCATATATTGATGCTTATATGGTAGTAGTGTATGCCCGCCCCTGACCAAGTCATGCTGTAGCTCTTTTTTTCTTCACATGTTGATGGTAAGGTTGACATATTTTAAGGGGTTATCCCAGGAAAAATGTACTTTTCCTTTATCCTCAGGACAGGAGAAAATAGGAGATCGTGGGGGGGCCAGACCCCTGAAACCCCTGGCGATCTATGTGTTGGACTCCGCCGGCTCTGTCAGCGGCTCTATTAATTACTATGGTGTGATGGAAAGAGCAGAGTACAGCGCTCTTCTGCTGTACTTGGCTCTTTCTGTCACTCCATAGGAATAAATAGAGCTGCGGGTCACATGCCAACCCGGGGCTCTATTTATGACAGAGCTGACAGGGTACAATACAGAGATCGTCTGGGCGTTAAGTAGTTGGATCCCCCACAATCTCCTACTTTTCCCCTATTCTGTGGATAGGGGAAAAGTGAATTGTTCACGAAATATCCCTTTAAAGGAGTGGTAAGGGGTGGGACCAATTAAAGCAACATTCGGACAGGGGTACCTTGAGCCCACCAGGGAATTTAATTCTAGGGGCCCACCTTACATATACCAGATATAAGCAGCGCCAAACCTTTCAAATTACTAGCTGGGCATGTGACCAGTGATGCTAGCTCACTGCTAGTAACTGGTCAGTCACTCTATGCAAACAGCACAGCATAGTACACACACACATGCAGAATACACACATCTACACATCTAAACAAATGCACATTACATATATGCATAGATAATACACACACATGCACCATACATACAGACTCACACAATATACATACTTTATGTCCACAGACATATATTTACCTGTGGTACAGGAAAGCACCAGGTGCAGCTCACATGCTGTCAAGTTTTCAGCCCCAGGGCCACACTGGGCAGGCTGCAGCCCCTCTCCCTCCCTCCTCCACAGGGTAGGGCCCACCGGGGGATCCCCCTGCCCCCCTGTGGTCCAGTCCAAGCCTGCTGCTAGCCATGATGTATGGGAGAGGATATGGTTTGTGGGCTGGTGGGGCTTGACTGCCAGGGCGGATTTTCTGTCCCAGTCAGGCCCTGGAGAGGAGGGTGAGACAGAGAGAAAGGCTCACAGATAGTTTTTTATGTCTTTAGCAGAGGGCAACAGCTCAGAACTGGAGAAGGAGACTAAATGGATAATAACAAGTATGGAATGAAGTTAGTTTCACCATGGGCAGAAACATATAAAAAGTTTTGTTTAAATGGAATACACCTTTAAGTTTCAGCTTGCTGGTATAGAGATTCCATTATATTGATTGGCTTCCCATAATCGCATGACATACAATGCTAGAATGTACGTCCTCACTATGTAAGATCTATCAGCTCTGATTAATAGAGCGCTGCCTAATACAGGATTTATAGAGAAGTTATCGATCTATTTATTATATTGAAGCTTTAATATGGGGACATCCTCTCTGTTTAAAAAGGTTTCTAAACTAACATATGGGGATTCTTTAGAGCAGTGAGACTATGGAACTCTTTGCCAGAGAAAGATGTAATGATGAACTCAATAAAAGGTACTGAATATATTTCATGTAAAATAATACGTTATAGTTAGCTAATTCTGGAGAATTGTCAGTCATCCAGGGAATTATTCTAATTGTTAGATCCAGGAAGGAATGTCTATCCTTATAGTGAAAGAATGTTTTTTTTTTTCCCATCTTCCTGTTGATCATGACTGCACGGTAATAGGCTAAACTTGATTGATTGACATATGTGTTTTCTTCAGCCTTATAAAACATGTTATCGTGTTGCTATATATATTAATAAAACAGAGTATAAATTACTGTATAATGTATTGGCTTACTATATACATTTCTATTGTGCATTCAGGTAAGGTCTCTATAATTGTAGGTGTTTCGAAAAATGTGTAAATGGGCTCATAGTTACTGAATGTAGAGCAACATTACACATGTTCTTACAGCCATGCATTATTCATCCTCTGAGGGTGTGTTATATGGGGCAGGTGGCTGATGTGAGATTAAGGACACACATGCAAGACTCTGAAAAATGCATTGCACATCTTTCCTATAAATGTTACCCTTATGTAACCAGCAATCTGCCAGTCCAGACACATTTTCTTTTCCCCAAGCAAATGAATATTTAAATTCCTGATCAAAATAGATTGGGGTAATTATGTGAATATCCCTAGAAACAGTCCTTTTTTTCATTTTTTTTTATTATTATTATTTTATTTGAGTTCCTTTATGCCTAATTTTGTAGACTTACAGTCCGAGAGAGGCAAGTGTTAGAGACCATCTCTCTGAGGTTACCTTAACATAGTCAGGTGGTGTAACCACTGGAGTCGTGGATCCGATGTACAACTAGCAATGGCGTAAGCCACACCATGGAGCGGAGTCTAAGGGCCCGCTGGTCTTCACCAGTGCCAACCACAAGGTGGGATGGACTTGCTGCGACAGGCAACCTTCAGGTTGCTACCCCTGGCTAGGCTTGCTAACAATGGTGGGCGAGGTCAGGGGCGTAGCTAATGTCTCCTGGGCCCTGGTGGGAGAGGCCAACTTGGGCCCCCCCCCCCTCCTTTCACGACCCCCCCGTCCCCCCCCCCCTCCTTTCACGACCAAGTGATGCTATTGTTGTGTGTGTGTGTATATATATATATATATATATATATATATATATATATATATATATACACAGTGGTGCCTTGGATTATGAGCATAATTCGTTCCAGGACCGTGCTTGTAATCCAAATCCACTCTTAAACCAAAGCAAATTTTCCTATAAGAAATCATGTAAATGCAGACAATTGGTTCCACACCCCAAATATATTTATTATTCTGTACTGTACAGTAATGGAGAGGATGGGAAACACAAGGGCTGACAGAGACTGCAGGGAGCAGGAAGGAATGAGCAGGGCAGATGTGGGCACATACATGCAGCACTCTCTGTCCGGGGAGAGAGGGGTTACAGCTATGGAGAGATTACCCCCCCCCACAGTCCTGTCCCCTGATGTAAGCCCCAGCCTGAAGGGGATCTGCTATGATTTGGAAGGTGTTTAGAGTACAGTGCTGTAGACCCCGCTATGCAGGCCATGCCCCTTCTCCACTCGCGCTCCCACCCAATACAGGAAGTTCTTAAACCAAAGCAATGCTCTTAAACCAAGTCACAATTTTGAAAAACTGTGAGCTCTTCAACCAAAACGCTCTTAAACGAAGTCACTCTTAAACCAAGGTACCACTATATATATTATATATATATATATATATATATATATATATATATATACACACACACACACACACACCAAGACAGATATTACCTATTACCGCCATACTGTTACCGACCAAATCCTGTATACTGAGACCAATATTACCAGTAATACCAGTATATAGGGAGGAAACATTACCGCCACACCACAACCACTACCATCACCACCATATTGTTACTGACCAAATCCAGTATACTAAATCACCTCATCCAGTCATATAGAGGTGGCCCCAGTTCTACACAGGCTCTATACACCATATACATTACAGTGCAGATATATCAGGTGACTCACAGGGGGACGTCTTCTCTGATCGGAGTTCTTTCCTTTTCATTATCTTCTCCATCTGCCCTGGGCCGTTATGAGAACTTCTCCGAGCCACGAATCCACAGAATCTGCCAGACAGATATATTAGGCTCCACACTCTGGCACCATCCTCATCTCTATACACACTGCACATCTGTACTGTCCCCTTTACACCCTCATTTAGTGGGTAGCCCTGACTCTATGTGACCTCCTAATATATGCCCCCCTCTGTGTATTCCCTCTCCCCCTATGTTGCCCCCCCAAATAGATGGCCCCCTCTACCCCCTCCCTTATAGATGGCCCCCTCTACCCCCTCCCTTATAGATGGCCCCCTCTACCCCCTCCCTTATAGATGGCCCCCTCTACCCCCTCCCTTATAGATGGCCCCCTCTCTCCTCATCCTCCCTTATGGATGGTCCCCTCTCCCCCCACCCTCCCTTATAGATGGTCCCCTTCCCCCCCCTCCCTTATAGATGGTCCCCTTCCCCCCCCCTCCCTTATAGATGGTCCCCTTCCCCCCCCCCCTCCCTTATAGATGGTCCCCTTTCCCCCCCTCCCTTATAGATGGTCCCCTTTCCCCCCCTCCCTTATAGATGGTCCCCTTTCCCCCCCTTTATAGATGGTCCCCTTCCTCCCTCCCTTTATAGATGGTCCCCTTCCTCCCTCCCTTTATAGATGGTCCCCTTCCCCCCCCACCCTCATAGATGGCCCCCTCCTTTCCCCCCACCCTCATAAATGCCCCCCTCCTTCCCCCCCACCCTCATAAATGCCCCCCTCCTTCCCCCCCACCCTCATAGATGGCCCCCTCCTTTCCCCCCACCCTCATAGATGGCTCCTCCTTTCCCCCCACCCTCATAGATGGCCCCCTCCTTTCCCCCCACCCTCATAGATGGCCCCCTCCTTTCCCCCCACCCTCATAGATGGCCCCTTCCTTTCCCCCCACCCTCATAGATGGCCCCTTCCTTTCCCCCCACCCTCATAGATGGCCCCCTCTTTCCCCCCACCCGTACAGGCTGATAAAAAAACAAAACTTAACTCACCTGACATCGCGCTCCCACGTTGATCCTCACTCCTTCGCCTTCGGTCTGTCCCCGGCTGCTGCGCGGCTGCCGGGGGTGTCGCGTCTTATCCCCGGCAGCGCGCGCATCCCAGAACTCCCTGCGCGCCGGAAACCGGAAGTCAGGGCCCAAGGCGCGCAGGGAGTTCTGGGATGCGCGCGCTGCCGGGGGTAAGACGCGACACCCCCGGCAGCCGCGCAGAAGCGGTGGGAAAGACGGGGCCAGTCTCTTGTGACCGCAAGCAAAACAATGCTTGCGGTCACAAGAGTGATTGATCGGGGGGCCCCGCGGGCCCCCCTTGTGGCGGGCCCGATCGCGGCGGCGACCCCCGCGACCACGGTGGCTACGCCACTGGGCGAGGTGCAACTGGTGAAACGTGGGCTAGCAGGAACACAGCAGGACTCACGGTTTGAACCATGTAAAGTCTTTCAGTAATACAATACACTTGAGTAAAATAGATAAATCTCCACATAGACTTTAGTGCTGTGACTTGCTTGTGCTGAAGGAGGTGCCTTGAGAAGAAGAGTAGAAGAGAGGTAATTGTAGCGGTGCTTGGAAAGTCGAGAGTAGAGTAGCGTACAGGAGAGGAGTTTGTCAAGGGAGTTCCAACCCAATGTAGCAATGTACTCTGCTGGAACTTTGGAGAAAGACTTGTAGAGTAAGAAGTTTATTTGTACCTGTGTTTAGACTACCTTGTGCCCTACAGTGTCGAGTGGTTATTTGGGAGAAGCTAAGTTTCCGGGGGTGTCCGAGTTACCTGCACTGCAAGAAAGCATACATAGACCTTCCTTGGTAGCTTTGTCCTATCCAGGCTAGTTCCTCTGGTTCTTAGGATACTGCCCTGCACCTTTTAGACTGGTTCTCGGCATGGGTTAGGATGTTCCTAGACTCTTCTCCCAATTTAGTGTTTAGCACTGCATAATAGATATAGAAACAATACTGAAAGATCTGGTTGTCTCTAGCTGCATCTGCATACACACGTTTTATACACAATAGTTCCAAAGGACACAAAAAATCTTTCTCGGTCTCTGCTTGCCAGAGTTGATTAACCATAACATAACTTGTTCAAAATATCACATAAATAGCCTTTCAATAGAACAATTACATAACGCAAAGCTATACTCTTAAAATTAAACAGTTTTTATTGACATGATTAAAAAATCTCATAATAAAGTATTATAGTGCAAAAAGGATCCAGTAATTAATGGCAGCCAGAATCCACAGTGTTAAAGTCACATGATCACATAGACAGGTGTTTTTAAGCATCTAAATCATATACTGTACACATGCACATGCAGTGTATCCACATGGCCTCCAAGGTTACTACGCACAAATTTGCATGACCTGTACACTGTCTACCAAAATCATAAGAACCGCTTACCCATAGTGGTATCTGGCGTCTATAACCCCGACGCACGTTTCGCGTTAGGTCGCTTTCTCAAGGGGCGTCATACACACATCTGCATACACAAGTCTTAGACTAGACTGCACTGAACTGCACTTTTGGTCCCGGACAAGGGTCGACGTTTGCTCTGTGTGTCCTTCTCCCATGAGAATCTGGATAAGACTGCTGCTATACCTCCTCCACCAAGTAACTACTTCCTACAGGGTCTAAGTAATCTACCCTGTGAGTGGTGGGAAGGAGTTTGTGCAAACAAAAGAAGGAAAGACATAGGTTAGAAGTAGACAGCACCTCCTAAAGGTCAATAAAAGCACATTGCACACATAAAACAGTAATCCATTAACCTCCTCGGCTGTGCTATACATAGAAACACATACAGTACTACTGACATCTAGTGATGAAACTTCAAAACTACCTTCATTACAACTTAATCTGGAGCTTTTTGAGAGGTGTACAGGAGAGATACAAAGCACCCGTGGGGGCACACCACAAATGTATGTTACAGGGACATGTCAAAAGTTTTATCATTAGGGGTTAGAGTATTCAGACCCTGACATACCAGTAGGATGAACCAGGAGAGATATGCACTTCTTTGTGAGTGAGAAGGTCCTATAGACTTACATTATGCAGGTTACTCGGTCCAGTGACATGGAATTGGGAGAGAACACGCTAAGCACATTGTTCTTCCAACTCATTCACCAGATCAGTTGGGTTCTATACACTCAGACTCCAACTAATAAAAAACTTTTGATATGTCTCAGTGACACATTAAAAAAATGTTCCTTCTTCATCACTGGGTTCTGGGTTGGAAACTGTCAACTACTTTGTATCTTGTGCCTTGTCTTTAGTGGGTTTCCTGTACATTCTCCATTATCCTCCCACACTCCAAACATATACAATAGGTTTAATAGCTATTGGTTCAAGTGAGTTATAATGAAATTAGATTGTACCCCCACTGGAAACACCAAAGTGAGTGATGACAGTGCTATAAAAGCAATGGGAAGGAAATACATAGCATCAATCATGATGTACAGTATGAAAGTGGTGACTGGAAGGTGCACTGCTTGAACCTCCTAAAGGCTGAAATATACACAAAGGGTAATCTAAAAACAAAGCCATTTTTTACCTACCCTTGGTGTGTGTACAACTGATTGATTCTGGCTGATGGCGGCATACAATCACTATCCCAATACTCATGCTGGGCAATGACAAGTCGTGCTAATGAAGTTGCAAAATAACAAGGCAGATCCACTGTGCAATTCAATAAACTCTTACAAATCTCTCTATCTGCTTGTTAAACAACCTGCAGCGGCCCTCTCCTGACAAACAATAACAAATTACTTATTGATTTACTTTTTTAATTGATGATATAGAAACACTAGACCCATCATATCTAATGGCACAGCGCTGTAGTCACAGATACATATTGTTCTGATGTGACTACACCAGTACATTGCTCAATTTAATGATGAATTTAAAGGCTTTTGAAAACGTATTGTCAAATATCATACTAGGAAGTTGTGAAATGGAACGCTCAATCATAGTTTTGAGAGTGGAGGACCTATGATACCTTGGGAATCTCAAGGATTTTAATAGGCACATTGTAATAGTTCATTTTATAGTGGTGCTGCAAGAGAACTGTATACCTATTAAAGTGTCACTGTCGTTATAAAATCTAAATCAATAGTAGATGTGATATAAAGCAAGTTTGCAGTATGCATTCATTATTTTTTTGTTGTTATCATGCTGTAAAACAAAGCTGAACTTACCAGAAATCCAGGTCCAGTCTCCTGAAGGCTGATTTTTAGGATTAAACACTCCGTCCGGGATCCCTAGCGGCGCTGTGAGAAACTAACTTGTCACTATTTAATGAATAGCGCCCACAGAAAACCCTGTCAGTGCACACTATGGAGCGAGCGGCTCAGGCTGCTCACTCCATTGTGTGCAGTGGAGAGTTGTGCCCTTGTGCCATAGGTTATAGCAGCTACTGATGCCAATGAGATTTCCCAGAAATACAATAAACATTCAGTATTGAACATAGATTTATAGAGCATTCCATAAATCATTGGTAAATTACTTCAGTAATATAAATAGCACATATTAAGTAGAGGTCCTTTTTCAGATTTTCCCAGATTGAGGCCCAGGAGCTTCGGGTTAGGCCTATGCTAATATGGCGGACATGACAGAATACAGCATGTAAATAGTTATTTATGTACTGGAATCAGTCCAGATCATCAGGAAACTTTATATTTAGATTTGCTCATATTGCAGTAGTTACACTTGCAACTAATATGCTTTTCCCTGTTATGAAAATGTGAAACTTATATAACACATCTTATTAAGTACACAAAGTTATGTTGCTCTGAATGCATTGGCATTATTGTTCTTGTAATTTTCCCAGCTCCTGTTTAATATTTTAGTTTGCCCTAGTTTTCTTTTCATTGAACCTCTAGGGAAATGTAATGTATTTGTTGGAATTTACTGCCAGCTGCTGGTGACATGATAGATGACACCTACAGTAATGCGCTTACTCTACTGAGGGTTTGTCAAGTAGATCAGACAATGGGTAACTCTTACCAGTGGGATTGGTTGAACTATGCTTACACAAATGTTATGTTATAATATGGAACATAATTAATAACTAATATGTGATTAAAATCTTTAAATATGTTAAAAGCTTAAATAAGGTTCAGGAGGGAAGTGTTTTGAATAAGAAACAGAACTCAAGAACAAGAGTCAGAAGCAAAATTAGGGGCGGCAAGGGGGGCTGTGGACCCTGGGCCCACTCAGGCAGGGGCCCACTGAGGTCCCAGACGGTCAATGCTGTCTTCAGAAGCTATTGCTTTTGCAGACAGCCTTAACACGTCTGTGGGGGCCCCAGACGGCATCAGCGCCCGGCAGTTGCTGCCCCTGGCCGGGGATGTTCTGCTCTCTCCTCTCTTCCTGTTTCCCCACATGTTGCACGGCACGCTGTAGCTCCTCCCCCTCGGCCACACACTGCTATGCATAGTGCTGTGTGTGAGGAGGGGAGGAGGGGCAGTCATGTGATGACAGGAGCCGAGGATCCTGCAACTGGATGGCTGCCAGGGATTGTGAAGAGGAGCAGCAGCAGCTGACAGTGAGTGATCATCATCATCATCTGTGTGTCTGTCAGGCTGCTGCTGTGTGCTGTAAGTTGTAGAGGGCAGACTGAGTGAGGGGTAGTACAGAGAGCCCCCGTCCTGATGCTGGAGCCTGGACATCTCTGTACAGGCAGCAGCTTCACTCAACTGGTTTTAAGTTTATTAATTTCTGCCAATTACTTTGCCCTCCTCCCCTGTGCAGAGCTCAGTGCAGCATGGTGGTTACTTTAATTATCTACCCCCCTAAACAGCAACATACAATGTGTCCTATCTGTGCCCCAACAGTGCCACCTCCAGTGTGTTATCTCCCACTTTTACCTCCCCTTAGGCTATGTTCACGCTACGTAAACTACATGGAAATCATGGCCATTTTTACAACGGCCGTGGTTTCCACGGAACTTATGTAGTGCTGCAGGCTGAAGGGATCCCGGCCAGAGTGTATACACATCATATACGCTCCGGCCGGGATCTCTCGCAGCGCCATAACTGAAGAGCGGCTGCAGAAAACCCTGTCAGTGGACACTATGCAGTGAGCGGATCTGGCCGCACACTTCATAGCGCCCAAATCAGAACTCTGCAGCGCTGAAGATCATCCAGGATGAACCTTTCAGAGACCGGCCGTTCCGTGTCCCAGCCGGGTATATGGCAGCCTCCCAACTCTCCAACAGCAGATAAAGTAGGTAGAGATAAGGGTTGGGTGTGCTGGATTTTGCCACCCACTATTTTAGATAGATAGATAGATAAATAGATAGATAGATAGATAGATGATAGATAGATAGATAGATAGATAGGAGATAGATAGATAATAGATAGATAGATAGATAGATAGATAGATAGATAGATAGATAGATGCCATTTCTAGAAGAAAGCAGCTATGTTTTTCTAACCTTAGATAACCCTTTTAATTTTTAGATGGTTCTATATCTCTCAATCCTTATTCACTAATGTAGTGGAATATAGCCTTTGTTATTCAGAAAACATTGTCGTCTGCCAAGGTTCCCTATGGGTAACATAATCGGTTAGGGGCCCACTCAGACTCACTCACCCCCCCTAGGCTGAACCCCTAGCTACGCCCCTGACAAGAGGACACAGTAAGAGGTTAGTTGGGGAAAAGTTCAGAAGCAACGTGAGAAAATATTACTTTACTGAAAGGGTAGTAGATGCTTGGAACAAACTCCTAGCAGATGTGGTAGGTAAATCTACAATAACTGAATGTGAACCTGACTTGGATAAACATATATCTATCCTAAGATAATGAGAAATAGTAGACCCAGTGGTCTTTTCCTACCTCCAATCTTCTAGGTTTCTTTCAATACAATGATTCAGAATAGAATTACTACAAAAGTTTTCATGATTTAAGTAAAGAGGAATATTATGGTTTACCACCTTTTAGTGATCCTCAAAGGGGTTTAATCTATTGCAGATCAGCTGATCGCTTTGGGTTTGGATACTAAGACCCATCAGAAACAGTTAGTTTGGCCAGAGGTAGCTGCTATTGGCTGCTAATTTCTCCTGTAGTGGGAACCACATGGGAAATGTAGTATTACAGGTCAGAATTCAGATAGCATCCATCTAATACATAGACTTCTTGTTTTATGGTAAATTCTATGAGGCACAAACAAATAGGTCCTAAACAAACAAAATATACTTAGTAATATAAGTAATGGCATAATACAACAGTTTGATTGTTGTTCAATATCCGGGGACTAAGAGGAATTTCACACGACCATCTGCATGGGCCCATTGCAATATTCTAGAGCCTACAGCATTATAGTGTCGCTCCCTTTTTGCACTCCCTAAGGTCTTCTCAAATCTTCCAGAAACACTATAGTGTACTACTTGAGAAGTCCCGCCCCCTCTTAGCTTCCCAATTCCCAGATGTGCAGGCAGCACACATATTAGTATTAAGACTGCGGCTTAGGGCCGTATTACATGGCTTGATGACATGTTGTAAGTGACCACTGATCTGCTAGACCAGTGCTTGGTTACTGAGCCCATATATGGCTCAATAATCATGAAGCAAAGGTTGTATATATTGTAAGCGATGTCCGTGCAGCCCTTGCCCAATAAGTGTAAAATAATAAACTTTTAAATACCTCTCTCCACACTCCCTGATGTCCTCCTAGCTTCGGCCTGCTCTCTGCATCGTCTGAAGTGACAGGCTGCTCAGTCAATCACCCAGACAGTGCTGTGGTCAGTGATTGGCTTAGCGGCCTTCCACTTCAGACACTGCGGGGAGTGGGCCGAAGCTAGCAGGATCTCAGGTAGCGTGGAAAGGTATGTTTGTTTGTTTTTTTACACATCCCTCAGCCATCATCTTAGGTCAGGACCAAAAGACACGATCAGCCAATGATCATTGTCTTTATTACATAGAGTGATGATCTACCTGATTGGGTAGATTATCACTCCATGTTATAGGGCCCTTAGGCCATGTTCTCACATGCATGCAAACCCACGTGTTCTCCCATGGCTGCTCAATGTTGCTGGGACTCACGAGACATGGTTTCAAACGCATGTAGCAGCCACAATATGGAGTTTCAGTTCATGTGTCCCAGGTACCATAATTAGGAAACTGATGTGAAATAAACATCTCAACTAAATGAGATTACATACATCAGAATTATAAGAGAAAACCAAATACAAAATTAACCACTGTGCTCCCTTCCAGCTTTTTCATTACTGGGAAATGAGCCTTCCGAGACGTGGAGGGGACAGGAACATATCCCAATAATGGTGGCACTGTGCAGCTGTTTAATCCCTTTAGGCTTGGTAATATTTTTCGCCTCTGACTCTGACATGACATGGGGTGTAGGTGACCATCTATAATCCCCACATGGCCTAATATGGTAAATGAAATGTCCAGATGAGCCTGCACAAATACAATATAATGAGCAGATCAATGACACCAATAGAGGCAGATTTTGTGTTACATTTTTTAGTATTTTTTAAGTGTATTTTTCTCGTATTCCAGAACTTTTGATAATGTGCTAGACATAAAATACCACAGCCTTCTGTAACTGAGTTTTTTATGACTTTATATGTATTCACCTTCTTTCAGACTGGAACTGGTACTTTCTGCATGAGGAGTGACAGTGAAAATAATAGTTCTTATGTAACAGCTGTGTAAGCTTGACTGACAATATATAGAAAAGACACTGACTTAGTGAGTGGTGGCTAATGCAAGCAAGTGTGAATTGAAATGGCAACTGTGTGTAAGCATGATGGCTAAAAGGTTAGTACTGATGCCTTGCAGCACTTCAGTCTCGGTTATGAAAGTGACCATGGGCAACATCTGCCCTGCTTTTATATGTTCTCTCTGTGTATGGTGGATCTCTTCCAGTAATCTTCCTCACTCCAAAAATATACTGATAGGTGAATTGGCCTCCAATAAGAAAGAAAGGACTCTAGTGCTTCTTAGGGTGTTTCCAAGCATTCAGGTTTTTGATAGGAAGGGGGTGGGAGGTAAGTTATATATTATAAAGGTCACATGTACAGTACTTTGTTAAAATTGAACAATTTCTCATTTTCACAATTCACTCATAAGTAAAATTTGCTACTCATAACGTCAGCACTTGTGACTACTGTACATTTAGACAATTAAACTGGATGACATCACTACCACTGTGCCATTATGTCTACAGGATACAAGCGGAGGTTTTTTAATGGTTCTGTATGATGCATAAATGTACTGGCTGGTGAAAGGGTTCATATAGATGGAGCCTAAATTATCAAAATGGTGGATGTGGCATCATATATTTAGCAAAAAATTTAGATAGATAGATGATAGATAGATAGATAGATAGATCACATTGGGGTGGCTTTCCATGGTGTTGTCCAGTTGAAGGGTGCCATCTGAATAATATCCATTCGGACATGCCTGAAGAATTCTCACTTACAAAGACACTGGACTTACTTTCCTCCCTTTCACATCAACTTTGCTTACAAAGCTTGTTTGCCTGTAATTCTAAATAGAGCAGAAAGGAAGCCATTTTCATGGAGGATGTTATCATTGAGGGTTATTATCATCTTGACAAGTTAACCAGATGGAATAATGAAGTGGAAGTTTCCTTTCCTGCATGATGGAGCACACATATATAGTGAAGTTCTTAGACTTGTTTCCAAGAATTTATATTGTTCTAGGATGCATATTAATGTATGTCTAACAATACTCCTGTCCTTTCACTATATTGGCTCTATAATGTGCGCTTATATAACATTTCTTTAGTTGTGAATCTTGAAACAATTTACATAAGATTATTAGACATGGGAGCGCATACTTTATTCTCTTTTTATTTCAAACAACTGTGCAGGAAAAGAATAAATAAATAAATAAATAAATAAATAAATAAATGGTAACATTTTACTTTCAACAACTCATGTTTTGTAAAAGTGCCTTCCCAACAATAAGCTGTTCAAACCTTTTCTTTTACCTATGGTCCCAGCTATCACCAGTAATCTGCAGGGAACCTGGTAGCAAGTGCTCAAATAGAGGGATGCTCTAAGTACTGTTCACACCTTCTATTAAGATACAGTTCCCATCAGAAATAATTCTGGTTTATCCACTTTTGCCATCCATAAGAGGCTTCTCTCCCCCCCCCCCCATAGTTACAGCACCCAAGGACTGTCACTCAAGCGGCACTTGCCGGGAGAAAGAAAGATTGGAGGACTGTGTGGGAGCCAGGCAAGTATGGAATATATATATATATATATATATATATATATATATATATATATATATACTGTATATATATATACAGTGGTGCCTTGGATTACGAGCATAATTCGTTCCGGGACCGTGCTTGTAATCCAAATCCGCTCTTAAACCAAAGCAAAATTTCCCATAAGAAATCGTAGAAATGCAAAGAATTGGTTCCACACCCCAAAAATAATGATTTATTATTCTGAATAACAGGTAAATCTAATGAAACAAACATTCAGAAACAGCAGAATATGTGATATTATAAGTTACTGTACAGTAATGAGGAGGATGGGAAACACAAGGGCTGACAGAGACTGCAGTGAGCATGAAGAAATGAGCAGGGCAGATGCGAGCACAGTATAACAGCACTCTCTGTCTGGGGAGAGAGGGGTTACAGCTATGTAGAGATTACCCCCACAGTCCTGTCCCCTGATGTAAGCCCCAGCCTGGAGTGGATCTGCTATGATTTGGAAGGTGAGGGAGACTTCCTGGGTCGGAGTACAGAGCTGTAGACCCCGCTATGCAGACCATGCCCCTCCCCCATTCGCACTCCCACCCAGTCCAGGGAGCTCTTAAACCAAAGCAATGCTCTTAAACCAAGTCACAATTTTTAAAAACTGTGAGCTCTTAAACCAAAACGCTCTTAAACCAAAACGCTCTTAAGTTACTCTTAAACCAAGGTAACACTGTATATATATATATATATATATATATATATATATATATATATTTATAAGTGCTAACAGAGGGGTGCTAACTACCTACAGAGGAGGATTACCAATATGGTGGATGTTACTTCCTGGTGGGGGGCTTACTAAAACTACCTGGGTCCAAACAGAGGTCAATGTGGGCAATGTGGGGGGGTTTCATCAACCAATAGTAGGGTTTACCTGAATGGGGCATACCATTTACTGGTGGAGCTACATGGGGGATGCTACCTACTGAGTGCCTATAAACTATATGGATACACCTAACTATATGAAAATACAGAGGGGCCGAACTACTATAATGATGCACAGAGGGGGCAAACTACTATATCGATACACAAAAAAGAGTTTAACTGCTATATTGGAGCATAAAGGACAACTATATGGAGGCACAGAGAAGCTTTACCACTATATTGAGACACAGTGAGATCCTAACTACTCAGTGTGGGCATATGGCGCCTAACTAACATATGGATGCATATAGGGGGCCTTACTACTACATTGGGGAACACAGGGGCCTAACTACCATATGGGGGCAAAAGAGGGACCTAATTACTATATGGGGGCACAAAAGGCACCTATTATATGGGGGCACAGGGGTAACCTAACAACTATATGGGGGAACAAAGAGGACCTAACAACTATATGCTGGCACAGTAGACCCAATACTTATACTGGTATTACTGGTAATATTGGTTTTTGTATACTCAAATTGCTAGTCACTAGCCCGCTGTAGTAGAGCAGTGGAAGAAGTTATAACAAATTTCATGTAAAACCCACAGTGCAAAGTGATCTGACTGCTCTATTATAAGCCAGCATGCCAACTATTATTGCAGATGTCACACATTGCTTTTACCTTTGTAATTCAGAGGTCGAAAGCTGTCCAGCAATTACATTGAGTGTCACTACTGCAGTTGCACTAAAAAGGAGCCCACTAAGGCTATGTCACCTAAGAGCTCACATAAATCTTGGGCCCTGGTCCCATTCAGTGCTCCTCTTCGCATTCCTAGGATAATTGATGGCTTTCTACAGTATATTATTTCTGGTCTTGAGCATTCCCATGAGCATGTCCCTGGCACTGGCTTCCCATGGCCACTGGGGGGAACAGGTGAGGCAGTCACTCCGAGGTCCATATATGCTAGGGTCCTACTGCCAGGAGTACGACTCAGCTAGTATTCTCTGCTTTACAGAAAACAGCTATTAAAATTGCCAGTTACGCAATCCAGGGAGAAGCTTCATAGAGATACTTCTAGCTTCATGGAGAAACTCGCTACTGCTTGTCCTTCATCCAAATGCTCCTGATTGTGAAATACAACTCCCTTTGTATAGCTCTTCCTCTACTACCAATGAAACACAGTACAAAAAATCTTGTATGTCACAGATGTGAGAGGTTTGACTCGTGTTGAAACATATGGATTTAATCACACTTGGCAGCCCCTAGCAGAAAGAATTCCTATCAGACATTGTTAGTGTTAGCACAGAGGCCCCAAGAAGCATTTGTGAATCCTGAAGGCCTTCTTAAAGAGTCGATACGTGATAGAGGGTAGCTCCATACTGCATATTATAAGCTCTCTTGACCTCTCGGCACCAACATCTTAAAGGATCTCAGTATGGATTGCTATTACTTACAAGTTCTATCTGTGTTCCTGCTTGTGGCTCACACAATCCCTCAATGTGCAGCTCAAGATGAAACAATGATACGATACATTGAGAAACGTATTTTAACTCTTGAGGTAGGTAATGTAGGATTTTTTTTTCTTTTTTAAATCTGTCAGGAATACTTTAAGACTTCAAGGCTACCGGATCATGTATCCAGATCATGTATTGTTTTTCACCACTTAATGTTAAAGTTTCATCTTTGATTTACACGGGCCTTAAAGTTAGCAGATGTAAAACCTGACGATTCTAAAATAGATCTTAGTAATATTTTGTGCTGCTTACACTTGAAGTAGACCATAGAAATATCTAAGGCTGCTACCTAGAACTGTTAAAAAGTTATCTGGAACTATATCTGACCTTAAGGGGGTTATCCCACGACAATATTTTTCCTTTCTTTTCTTTTTTTTAATATAAACTTATATGACCTGTCAATTACATAGTGTCTACAGGAAGTCTAAGACACACCTACTTCCTCTTTATTAAAAATGGTTACCACCCCCTTCTTTCCATCTGCAGATTGGGTGATACGTATAAGTAAGCTCACCAAGTAAGTGCAGAGGGAGCTGCTTTTCCTCATAGTAAGAATAGAATAATTCTTTTGCATTGCCATATTTTTACCCATATTTTTTTTTCTTCTACGAAGCAGTGTGAGGCTTGTTTTTTGCAAAGTGAGTTTATTGGAACTATTTGGTTGCTTTTAAATCAGTGTTTTTGGCATAATGAGTGGTAAAAAAAACTGATTCTGGCATGGGGTATTTTTTATTTTCATTTGTGGCGTTTACTGTGCAAGAAAAATTATACTAAGACAGTACAAGCAGTACCTATTATGTTACCTTTTTGTGTATTTGGAATAGATTTTTTTTAAGATTTTTATGATTACAGAACATTTTTTTATTTATTAGTGGATTTGACTATGCCTAATCGCCTGTGCAGTATACTAAAACAGTAATGTGATAATGTACTGGTTAATTTCAAGTTTTCTTTACACATTGCTAACAGCTGGGTTTAATAAGAGTACAATCATGGCAGCAGGGGCACAAAATGGAGGCAAAGAAGGACAGGCATGCTGATTCTAACCAACTAGATGCTACAATTGCTATAATACATGACATCTAGGTGACCAGATTCTGAGTTATTCATGTTATTGAGCAGGCTCAGGTCCTGAGACCAGTCCATACAACCCAACCTTGTATTTAATATAAATGTACATCAACTGTCAGGAAGAGGTTTTAAAACACTGAAAAATCTGACGAAACACAACATCTGTATGTAATGCATCCAGTGGGTTTCCTCCTACACTCCTAACATGAGGATTTCCATCTGTGTTGTGTGTTAACACGTATCTGTAATGAAATCTGGGCCCAGCGCAGCATGCAATACATTTGGTACCGGAGGTTTGGGTATCTATGGAGACGACCACGCCGTGTTGGTAATGCGCAACCCCAACTGGATCAGAATTTGGGCCGTGTTTAGTCCCAACCCTTGTAGTACCTCCAGACTTCACCACAGGTACACTTTATTCTAAACTAGATATTAGATTGTAAGCCTTGTTAGGATTGATGTATACATTAGTGCTACGTAAGCAATTTCAAAACCAAGTAAACAATGTTTTGCATAACATTAAGAATATATTTACATATTTTTTTCTCTTTTGTGGCTCCATTTAAATGATGGTTTATCTATTGTTCGTGTTGTTTTTCATGCTTAGTTGGTGTTGAGAATCTGCTGAAGACAGCTCGATGCTGCTGCTATACCCTGGAGATTAATTAGACTCGCTTTTAGCACTTTTTCACAGCTATATCCCAAAGTGTTTCCATCAAATATTATATTATATTTGCTACTAATGTAAAAGAAACACAAACTGAGTCCGGGAAGAATTCATTTTAGACATCAATAGTTATTGTTTTATTTTTTATTCTTTTTATTCATTATTTTTTAACTCTGTCCAGACTACATCTGCGATAGGCTTTTTGTGTCTTACATTATTACAATATATAATTATATTACAGATACAATGCCTTGGGAAAGTACTCACCCTCTTTGTTTTTTTACCTTTATTGTTACATTACAACCTGAAATTAAACAGATTTTATATAATTGTTTGCCAAAAAATGAAAAATGTGTTGAAATGGCCTAGTCAAAGCCCAGAACTGAGTATGACTTAAAGGCTGCTTTACACCACCCAATCTATCTAACTTGAAGTATTTGGAGCAGTTTGGTCTGGAAGAATGGGCAATAATATCAGTGCCCAGATCTATTCACCTAATAGAGACATACCCCATGAGACTTGCATTTGCATTAAAGGAAAAAGTGGGTGCTCCACAAAGTACGGGCTAACAGGGGTGGATGCTTACAGTTCTCAGGGGGTTTTTTGTCGTAATTTGTGTGTCACAGAAAAAAAAATGTAGTACCTTTAATGTGGTAGACTTTGTATAAATTAAATGGTATAAAGCCCCCAAAAGTACATTTTAATTCCTAGTTGTAAAGCAAAGCAACAACTTACATAGAATGGATGTACATACTTTTCAAAGCGCTGTAGGTTTCACAGAATGTCTTCCAAAAACAGTTGTCGCATCTATATACTGTTCATTGTGTGTGATATTGCATTACAGTACCATTCTTTTTTAGCTGAAAGATACACCTTTAAGAAAAAATCTTCTCTTTCTATGGTGCCCAAAGAGCTACTGTATAAACATAGCAGTCGTGCTAAAAACCTGTACATAGTCTTCCTCCTCCCCCAGTAAAAAATACAACAACATGCTCATAACAGCTGGATCTCAGATACATTTAGATTTTAACCTTTATTTCAATCAATAAACCATTTCCTTCACTATTTCAGGACAGACTCTACAAATGTGAACAAGATATTCAGCAATATGTGCACGAATTCAAAGAATTGTCTCAAAAGCTGATGTCACGCCTGGATAACCTCAGCAACTATAAACATGAAGTGAAGAATGAAATGGAGAGTCTCTGGGCAAGACTGGAGAGGGCCGAGTGGGACATTGACTACCTCGAGAGCTCTACTTCTTCAAACACCCATATAGAGGTGGATGAGCACTTAGTAGAGAAGCAGGTGATAGAAAAAGCAGAGGAGAAAAAGAAATTGCGGCTGAAACCGAGTACAAGTAAGTCATTGTCAGGGTCACGTTTTGTGATTAAGTTTTTCTTTACAGATTGAATTTACTTTATAGGAGATTGTGGTGAGCTGGGGGGTGTCTGCAAATGGTGGTGTAGTGCAGGCTAGCTGAATGTTACATTACCGCTATGGCTTTTGTCACGCCTGAGTGGTATGCTAGCACTCCCTCAGTACCACAAACTTTGACTAAAATCAGTAATCCCCACCAATCACATAGACTCTTGGGAAAACTGTAAACTTTACTGAACAGTCTTTAATGTACAGTACAATACAAAGTGTTGTTCACAAGGCGCGTTAGGATGGTTAGGGCACGTTCACACTGAGGAATTCGCACGGAGAACATTGCGCGGATTCCACTGCTCTCCCCCGTGCTCTCCTGCTAGCATCTCCGCACGTCCCATAGGCTCTGTTCTATAGTCAGGCCGATTCTGCCTTCTGCCCAAAGAATTGACACGTCAATTCATTGGGTGGACAGCAGAATCTGCCTGAAGATAGAATGGAGTACATGGGACCAGTGGAGATGTGAGAGGGAGCGCACGAGGATGAGCGGCGTAATCCACGGGATGTTCTTTGCGTGGATTCCTTAATGTGAATGCACCCTTAGGCCATTTTTCCTTTAAATAGTAGTAACTCTGCTATAGCAGGTGAAACTGGAGAATTTAGAGTCATAGGCTTGAATGGGAAGGTTATGCTAAGTGAGGTGACCGTCTCTGAAAAAGGGTGCTAATAAGGTAACTTAGGCAGAGTTTTGCGTGACTACATAAGGATGCACAATCCAGCAAGTATTAGATGCTGCTGTTGAGGCCCTTTACATCCTTGGTTTAACTGCAGTAGACAAAAAGAAGAAAACCATTCTGACAAGGAACTCCATCTGACTGTCTCACAAAACCTGTGGGGCATATGTAATGGTCCTATTACACTAAACGATTACCGGCCGTATTTGGCCGATATCGGCCATTACAGCCAATAATCGCCTAGTGTAATAGAAGGCAACAATCAAGCGATATGGACGATGTTGGCTGATCATTGCTATTGTTAGTCTTTAAACATGTTGAAAGACAAACGGCCAGGATAGCAACGATCTGCTGCCATCGCTCTGTAGAATAGGAGCAGCGGCAACAGATCGCTGCTATCTTTTATGGGCTGCCCGGACGATCTAGCGAACACCTGGGCGCTCCCCCCTGAAGCGCCCCCCGGCTCTCACCCTCTTGCTGCCAACGTGTGTAAAAGCGCCGACAGCGAGCGGAGAATGAAGAGCAAGCGAGCGCTCCTCAATATCGCCCTATGTAATTGGGGCTTTAGAGTACAGGCACAGACATGGAAGCTTCCAGAGCCATCCTTCGCAAGTAGCAAGAAACAGGACACAGCAACAGCAGGGGGGCACTTTGGCAATGGCAGCTACTCCAGACCCCTGAATTGAGACTTAAGGCCCTACTACGCGGAACGATTATTGGCCTTATTCGGCAGATATCAACCGCTATGGCCAATGATCATCCGGTGTAATAGAAGACAGATGATTGATGTCGGCTGATTTTGGCTGTCATTTGTCTTTCAAGATGTTCAAAGACAAACGACAAATAAAGCAGCGATCCTCTGCCATCGCTCTGCAGAACAGGAGCGGCAGCAGCAGATCGCCACTATCCTCTATGGGCTGCCCAAACGATCTACCGATCACTCGGGCAGCCCCCCCGCAGCTTCCCGTGGCCTCCCCTGTACTCACCCGCTCACTGCCGACGTGTTGAATAGCGGTGGCAGCGAATGGGAAATGAGGATCTCCTCTTAGTCGCCCCGTGGAATAGGGGCTTTAGATGGACCTCACAGTGTGGACAAGTAGGCTACTCAGAGCTAGTTGCAATCCAAGTGTTTAGCACAGCATTGGTCTGGATCTTAGGCAGACAGGAAAGTGGAACACAGCAGGCTGAACTCCTCTACTTCTGACACTAGACTGACTGCAGACACAGATTGAACCCATGGCCTTCTCTACTTCTACATATAGACTCAAGAGGCTGTCTCCTTATTGGTGAAACAAGGCCATAAGAACAGGGGAAAGAGGAGATACTTGTTGGGCCCTGATAGGCTAAGAATGGGGTAGTGAGCCAGACAAGACTGTCTTTAGAAGCAGGTGGCAGACTAGCATGGCAGAATATACCGATACTGTACATGGCTAACCCTTACATAGAGTTCAGCAAATGATACGTGTTAGTGTATAGAGCAGTAAAATACAGCAAAATACCATACATACACAGAGAATATCCCTGATATGAATAACAATCAGATGTGCCATCCTACATATTAAAACATGCAGCACCAAGAGAAAGATTCTGGGACACTGCAAGATGATAATGCAAGACAAAATAGAGCTTAGAGGTAAGAAGCCATGTCTCTAAGGCTCTGAGGCCCTGTCCCAGGGTCCCTTTACGGTACTTCTGTTGTCTTCTGTGGAAGAGGGGCCTCCAAAAGCAAAATATGAAAAAATTGCAGACAACATCCAAGCCACGGCAAAAACAATAGTAGAACTGGGTGTGATGATCACTACTCTCAGGTCACATTACTGGGATGATTAACACTATTAAGCCTATAAATCAACCACATAAATTCATCTAAAATCCCCTCTGGATGACAGAATTATGCTGGATTACTCACATACTGTAGGTCTTTCTGCACCACAACACCTGATCAAACTATACGCTGCCACCAACTATACTTGTCCGGCAATAGCGGCCTATTAAGGATATATCCCAACACCCAAACTAATCTCAATATACCACAATGGTAACATTTTCTCCCTTCGGAAGTGTAAGTTCTATAACACTACAAGGAAGAAGCTTATTAATTTTTAAACTTAGCTTAAACATAGCTAACTGATAAACAGAAGTAATATCCTGGCTGTGGGGTACAGCAGAAAAAATATGGGCCGCCCCTCCAAGCGTAGTATGGATACCCCAACAACTGACACTGATTTTTGTTTGTGCAGGGAATTTCAGCCCAATTTTTTCCTGCCAAAATTCTAGCTGGTGATGTCACTGAGTGGAGGCCGGTTATATGGTAATAAGGGCACTCCTCTTTTTTTATGAATTTACCCTGTGGTGTATAAATTCCCCAACAGTCACCAGTTTTTGGCATAGGGACCCCCTAGAAATATTACATACCCGTCAAAAATCCAAACATATCCCAAGCATAGTTCAAACCGAACTGCATTCGGTCCACGTTAGAGGATGATGTCTAATATCACCTGGTTGCTCTGGGCCTATAGCCTTCATTTTGACACATGTATGAGGGCAACTTTACCTAATCACAAATACAGAGTTTGATTGCTCCAAATATGAATTATAACAGGGTTTTCTTTGATATATTTTCCCTTTAAACTCTCTCTGTTCTATCTTGGCAGCTGGAGAAGTTGAATGTCATCCTGCAGCTGTCAGAAAAACATGGATGCAGCCATAGGCTATATCGAGGTTTTCTAGGACTTCCTAGGGCAGAATCCAACTTCTCCATTTGCCAGGAGTCAAATGCTGAGCATTCAGGTTTAGAGAAGTTGCCAAAGTTGCCTCCTCAAGTCTGTTCAACACTACTCCCTATATTAGATAGAAATTTTCCAATAGGTTTTTAAAACTATATAACCACTTTAAGAAGTGTTACAGTGTTACTTTTTTTCAGGTTGTACAACAATGCTGGATCAAATCAAATCTCAGAAGACAGTGAAGAAAGCTGGAGGTGCTATTGGTGCTTGGATGAAGAATACTGGTGACAACGTAGACAATATCTATTTCTTTACAGATTCCAGAAACAACATATTTCTAGAATTTGCAAACACAGAAGATTTTACAAACCGAGACTATCTGCAAAAAGCTGAAAGTGTTATATTACCTTTCTTCTGGCAAGGAACTGGTCTGTATGTCTACAACGACTTTGTCTACTTCCATAGAAATGGCACAGCCAATGAAATTATAAAATACAACATCCTAACCAATGTTACGCAATCCATGGCCATAGAGGGGGCTGGACATGTCCCACCATATGAGCTTTCACCATACACAAAAATCGATCTTGCCATGGACGAACAAGGACTGTGGGCCATTTATGCAAATTTGGCCAATGAAGGAAAAATCATTCTCACCAAGATAGACCACAACAAGATGGAGGCTGAACATACGTGGAACACAACCTGCAACAGTAATAATGCAGAAGCTGCCTTTGTTATTTGTGGCACACTGTATGTCATGTACAATAGTCCAAATGGGGGCAGATCTCATATTGACTGTATTTATGACACCTCAGATCTCATTGATAGTCAGGAAATCCCTACAATATACTTCCCAAAGAGATTCAGCAGCCATTCCTCCATTCATTACAACCCTAGAGACCAAAACCTCTATGCTTGGGATGACGGATATCAAATTGTCTATAAATTTGAATCCAGGAAGAAGTTAGAACAGATGTAAGGGAGATCCAAAACATGCTGATACATTTCTATATATCTCCCTATCAGATAGGATTATTTCAGATCAGTGTGCGGCCTGACATTATCTAGATAAGGTGTAAAAGTAGCACTACTAGGAATCTATTGCTCTCCTGATCTGTCAGTTATAGTAAATACTTTCATACATTTCCCATGAAATAGCAATTTGGCAGATCTTTACCTAGAAGCCTGTACTGTGCTCTTCCTCTGTTATTCATCCTGCTAATGAATGAATACATTGTATATGGTACTACTCCTCTTATCAAAGTAACAAAGTATAACATGAATACAAACCTCAGTTGACAACCAGCTGACAGTGGACATATTTCAGCGTAAGTGCATTGCTTGCAGTGGCTGAGACATTTATGTTATCTTTCTAATAGATTGGCTTTGTTTTGATGGCCACCTTCACTTGTGCTGATAGACCTTTGGACCACACCACCAATACCCATAACCAAAGGCAAATGCAACACTTTGAATAAACTCCAGATCCTATAACTCCTTATGTGTTAGATTTTTGTTTAACTCCTTGTATTAAAGTCTCCACTTCAATCAAATATTGACGCGTTTATTTCAAATATTTTGCGGTGGTGTACAGAGGCTAAATGGTCAAAATTGTGCTCAGTGGCATAGCTGCAGGAGACTCATGCACAGGGAAGCACTATTACGTAGCTTGAGGGTCTGGGAGGCATTATTACCCAGTGAGAAAGTCTTAGTGATTATCCTTCAGATTATAGTTAAATCGTTCGAATCTAAACGATAATCGTTCATTTGAATAGCAGTTAACGACTAACGAATGAACGAAAAATCGTTGACCGTTTAATAAGACCTGGACCTATTTTTATCGTTGCTCGTTCTCAAATCGTTTGGTCGTTCGCAGTAGTGACGAATGCAATAGCGACGACAAGATGACTGCAAGAACGATCATAGGTAACGATTATCTTTCCATGTAAATAGGTGAACGATTTCAGGTGTTTCGTAATAGTTTAAATCGTTTATCGTTAACGATCATGCGAACGATAACCGTCCCGTGGAATAGGTCCCTTAGTATTGGGAGACACTATTAGCTAGTGGGTTGGCACAAAGAGGCACCATTACCTAGTGGGGGCAAAGAGGGGTAGCTGTTACCTGTTGAGGGTATAGAGAAGATACTATTCTCTTCTGTAAGCCTGTTGGCACTATTACCCAATGGGGGACACAAAAATGCACTATTAACTTTTGGAGGGCACTATTACCTAGTGGAAGGCACAGAGGGGGATCGCTTTTATAATGTGGGGGCACAAAAGGAACACCATTACCTTGTGGGGTACACAAAGAGGCATTATTACTTAGTGGGATCACAGAGGGGCCACTAAAACTGTACCTACTGGAGGGGACACTACTAAGAAGTGAAGACATAAAGAGGGCATAGAAGGGGGTATACAAGCTTGTGTAAAAAAAAAAAAAAAAAGGGTCTTACTACTTTGGATCACAAATGGGGATATTACTTTAGAAGAGGCACAAAAGGGGCAAAAGAAGGGCACTATTTTCTCATGGGCCACAAAGAAGCCAATACTCCCCTGGGGGGCAGCATGTCTGGGGGGGGAGAGGTCACAATAGTATTGTGTGGGGCAGCATCTGTAGTCGTTCACAATGGAAGGACCTATTCATTAGATAGAAGTGATCCGTCAATGAACAATTGCGGGTTCATAATAGGACCTGCTGTATTTCTATTTGTGGCACGGATCGCTGCTCTGTAACACGAATGTTGCAATACTGAGGTTATCATTTTTTAAAACTTGTAAAGAAATTCCATGAACACAAGATTTTTACCTCCCCCGTATTACCTCCTTTACTAAACTGTACTGTTTTAGTATATCAAAAGAAAAAAATTGAGTGGTCAGGGCCCCTAGGCAATAATGGCCATGGGCCCCTTACAGTACATATAATACATTGTTGTGTCCCTTCACATGAACAAAATTGTAAAATAATAATGACAACCCTGCCATCATGTATAGAAGTAATACAATAACCTCAGTAATGATCGTAGTAAATGGAAATTGTCAAAACAAAACAATATATATCATCATCTATGCAGACAATAGTTACTCGTCTGGACTCTACAGGAGCAGTAGAAAATCAAAAGGGTGCGTCCTTTTAAAACATAGCCTTTACTGATTCTGCATAAAAGATCATCTGGGCAAGAAGTAATCACATAACATAAATACAAATTTACAAAATTATAAATTCAATCAGGAGTGCGAGGTAGGACCGATATAGAGAGTTGCCTGAAAAAATGTCTCCATATCACTGCTGTCTTCAAAGAAAGCATAAGAGAGAATTATTGCTTCTGGAGTAGAGTGATTTTGTTACATAATTTTTTTCCATTGAGCATTGTCTGGAAAAATAAAGGTCTCCATACCACTGCTGTCTTCAGTGAGAATTAGTACCTCCCCAAGCATAATTGGTTATTTTTGCAATTTATTTTGTAAATCACTGTTGCATTGCCAAAAAAGACCACAAGGTGGTGCAAAAGACCAAAACAACTGCACTCCCTGGAAAGTAAATACACTGTATATGGCATACAATTACCAGGACTTTATTACATTCTATAGTCACTGTATCTTACAAGGTCATCAGGAAAAGGGTCAAACATAATGAGAGTCAAGGTTTCTACAAATAGATTTCCATCTTATAACAATAATGTGTTTGTGCATGTGTGAGAATAAAAGGAGGCTATGTGTCCTCTCCTCTTTCAGGAGATATGTTCTATTAAACCTCTGTGGAATCCTTGCATTACAGGAGAGAGTGACTTAGGGAATTGCTGAAGTAGCAATTGCATTTAATAAAAGTGGGCAAAGAGCTGTAACAGAATCTGCAGTTACATGACTAGATCTGCCCAGTCCTGCAGTCAGGAGACGGGGCTACAAGGCTCCACAGTTAGGGCCAATTCACACTACAGAAATCAGGCAGCGATTCAAAGTGGAACCCCCGCCTGTGGACTCCGCTCGGAATCATGCATGCTATCTGTTTCCATGAGGTGCCTTGCGTGCCTCCTCTTTCTGCTCCTCTCCGTTCAAAGAATTGACTGACATGTCACCATGAGTTACTGTATAAGAGAATATAAGAAGGAGAAAAAATACAGCCAACTTTTGTATCGCTGAGTGAACATTAGGCTACCTTTATACCCCATCCACTTTAAGGCTATGTTCACACTACGTAAAATTACGTCCGTTGCTGCCATCGTATACGCTCCGGCCGGGATCCTGCACAGGGCCACAAAGAACTGACATGTCAGTTTTCTGCGGCCGCAATTCAATGAATTGCGGCCGTAGGAAACCCTATCAGTTCACAAAGTGAAGCGAGCGGCTCCGGACGCTCGCTTCACTGTGTGCTATGGGAGTTTCTCATGCGGGCGCGCGCGGTAACGGAACGGCCGGTCTCTATACTTAGTGTGAACATAGCTGAAGGCTGGATTCACACACAGTATGTTTCAGACAGTATTTGGTCCTCATGTCAGGTCCTCATATTGCAACCAAAACCAGGAGTGGATTGAAAACCCAGAAAGGCTCTGTTCACACAATGTTGACATTTAGTGGATGGCCGCCATATAATGGTAAATAACTGCCATTATTTCAATACAACGGCCGTTGTTTTAAAATAACAGGAAATATTTGCCATTAAATGACGGCCATCCACTTGATTACAACATTATGTGGACATAGCCAGGGGCGTAACTACCACTAGGGCAGCCATAGCGGCTGCTATGGGGCCCGCTGCATCAGGGGGCCCCATGGCCTGCTCCTGCAATACACTGGGCCCCCTGAGCCGTCATCATTTGCAGCACCGGGTGGCCCTGCTGGTCTCCTGGGTTTTGCAAATGTCCCTTTAAGTGCAAGCACTCCTGGCCAGAGCTAGCAGTTATGTAGTTATGACTTCACTTGACCGTTTAGTGGTCAGTTGGGGGGTTGGGGGGGGGGGCAATCAAAAGTTTGCTATGGGGCCCAGCCATTTCTAGTTAGGCCCCTGGACATAGCCATTCTGTGTTTTCAATCCACTCCTGGTTTTGGTTGCCATAAGGACCTGACTTGAGGACCAAATACTGGCTGAAATATACTGTGTGTGAACCCAGCCTAACCCTTTAAGGACGGAGCCCGTTTTCATTTTTGTGATTTCGTTTTTTCCTCCTCGTGTTTAAAAGGCCACAGTGCTTGCATATTTTCCCATATAGACCCACATGAGCCCTTTTTTTGCAACACCAATTATCCTTTGTAAATACAGACTTAATTTTTCTATAAACTATGCTGTAAAACCAGAAAAAAATTATATGTTCAGTGAAATTGGAAAAAAGGTGCAATTCCTTTTATTTTGAGGGGTTTCGTGTTTAAGCCGTTCACCCTAGGGTAAAACTGACATGTTGTCTATGTTCCTTAAGTCAGTATGATTACAATGATATGTAACTTACATAACTTTTATATTATTTGATGGATTTCAAAAAATTAAAACCTTTAAAAAAAAGTGTTTAAAATTGCTCTTTTCCCATCCTTATAAAGCTTTTATTGTTTGATCTATGGGGCTGTGTGAGGTGTCATTCTTTGCGCCATAATCTGTTATTTCTTTCGGGACCTTGTTTGCATATATGTAAGTTTTTAATCACTTTTTATTAAATTTTTTATGGATTTGATGTAAACAAAAATGCACAATTTTGCACTTTGGCAGGTTTTTGCGCTTACGCAGTTTACCATGCGAGAGCAGTAATGTGACAATTTAATAGTTCGGGTGAATACGCAAGCGGCAATACTAAATATGTTTAATTTTTTATTAATTTATTTTTATTTATTAAATGGGAGTGATTTAAACTTTTATTAGGGGAGTGGATTTTTTATTTACAGTAATTAAAAGCCGCCTGGGGTACTTTTATATGCACAGCACTGATCTCCCATTGAGATCAATGCTATGTATGTAATAGAGCAATGATCCATCAGATCAGTGCTCTGTTATTCTGGTCTGCAGCAGTCCAGATGCACTGATTGCCAATCTGGGATCAGCGCCATTCAGGCGCTGAGCCCCGCCGGCTCAGTACTAGTGATTTCCTCCCACTAGACAACAGCGAGAGGGGCACAGCTACTATTTAAATGCATCTGTCAGCTGCAGCCGGGGACCGCGGGTACTAGCTGGCGCAGCCGATCGGCGCTGCTGGCTAATACCCGCGGTCCCCGGCTGCACATAGCAACCTGGGACCGCGGACTGCAGAGACATACAATTTATTCCAATTTGACCTCCATCTGCCGATGACATTCTCATCCAAAGCCAGAGACGCAGCCTCAGTTGCAGCCTCAATTTTAAAAGAGTGACCAGAAATTTTAAGACCATGTAAACCCAATTTTATCCCGCTTGTGGATTCTGGGAGCCACACTGCCAGGTTCACTCTGTGGACGGACGGCGGAATCCTCCCGTACATAGAATGGAGTCTATGGCACGGATGGAGACGCACACGGCTGCAAGCAGGTGCGATCTGCGGAATCCGCAACGGATTTTCGGTCGCAATTCTGTAGTGTGCACATACTCTTAATGTGCAATATAGTACCCGGACCTTTTTGATCAGTTATAGACTTGCGAGTCAGAACTGGCATACCCTGTTTAGAGATGTCCACAAATTCTCTGATACGTAACGCCGCAAAAAAGGAATGAAGCAGTTCTAAACAACAATGTTTCGTACTGTTAAAAACATACCACAGGTAAAATGTCCCAAATTTTGGTCAACAGCTCGACCGTAATTGGACGACGTAAGTCCCTCTAAACATAATCATTCTTATGTTTTATTACTTGTTTTACTGGAGAAAGGAAAGAAGATTGATACTACCCAATAATTTTAGAAAAAAGGATACACCCAACAATTGTTTATACAGAGCTGCGTAAAATAGGTCCCTACTCAACAACCAGACTAAATATCACAACGCTGTCCCCCCCTCCGCTACTGAATACTAACCGCCACACGATATACAAAAATGCTTCCAATTTTATTCACACTCGACAACTGGATCCAATGGGCACAGATCCAGGTCAGGGAATGGCTAGTGTCAGGAAAGATCATCCCGGCCAGTACTGCAGTACCGGCTATATGATCTTTAGCGCCGCAGAGTTATGATGCGGGCGCATCCGTGCGCGCCTGCGTCAGAACTCCCCACTGCACACTCCATAGTGTGCACTGACAGGGTTTTCTGCGGCCACAGAAAACTGACATATCATTTTTCTAAGGCACCGCTAGGGATCCAGGTCGGAGTGTATACCCTGCGGGATTCCCTCGGCCTGCAGCACAACTAAGTTCTTTACCAATCACGGCCATTGCAACAATGGACATGATTAGTACGGAACTTACAGTACGTTGTGTGAACATGGCCTTATTGTGTTAACAATTTTGGCCACTTTGATCCAGAGGAAGGCGAAAAACACCTGTGAGGAATGTCTGGAGAGCAGAAGACAGCTGAAGCCCTCTGCTCCCTGGCGGATGCAAGTGGGTGTGGTTCAAAGAGACTTTTCTTTTTTTTCAAAGACACACATTTTTTTCCCAAAGACCCACATTTTGTTTACAACAAAAACTTTTTTTTTTTTTTTTTTTTAAATATACAATATACAACCCCCCCCCCCCCCCCCCCCCCCATAGCAATCAAGATGGTGATGAGCGAGCATGCCCGTCCGAACTTGGTACTCGTTCGAGTATTAGGGTACTCAATAGTACTCGTTACTTGGACAAGCATCTTGCAATACTCGAGAAAATGGCATCATCCTTTTCCAATAAGTTTGGGCGCAATTTTTCAGCCAATTACTATACAAGAGACTCTTTGGTACAACATGCGGTGATGTGGCTCCCATACATGTCGATAGCAGTGATTGGTTGGCCAGATCAGATGAATAGAGACACCAGGGACGTGCTGAGCACAGCATTTAAATGCAGGAGAATACAGACAGAGCTGCTGATTGTCAGGGAGAGTGTTAGGGAGGGAATTAGTGTTCCAGTAGGAAGGGAATACTAGAAAAAAGAACACAACAGCCCTTGTAAGGGCTTAAAATCTTTATTTTTTTTGGATCACTCCAGACTGCTGGCTGTGACTTGCAGTGCCAGTGCTGGCAGAAAGGGGACAGCAGGTGCTGCATACAGACCCCAATGAAGTCCTCAGTACTATTATTTTTTTTTTTGTCTGGTGCTGCTGCTGTTGTACATTGAATTGCTGTGATTTGTAGTACAGCTGCATAGAATCTCATTGCTCATTGTCCTGTGTAACAGGTGGCATACACCATATACCACCACTTACACACAGACTATACAACAACCTCCAAAAACTAATGTGACCAGTATATTTTCTCATATCCAGCCAGTCATCATCAGTAATGGATTATAATAGGTCCGTTTCGGGCTGTACGGGGCCCTAAGCTCCTGGGGGGGCCCATGTGCACCCAAAAAGACATATACTTCAGTGGTGTATTGTCTCCTGACTACAGTTCTGCCATGATTTGCTAAAAAATTGCGGCTTTTTTACTGCAATTTTGCACACATCAGGGCATCATGACATTATCAATTCTGTACTATTAACACTACACTAGTGCTGCCATAGTTGCAGTGGAGGGGGGGGAGGCAGGCTTGGTGACCAGCCCGGGGCCTATGGTAAAGTTAATCTGCCCCTGGTCATCAGGGTTGCTTTAATATTTCTTAGTGCAGCCATATCCAAGCTCACTGCTGATTGCCCTATGGCATACAACATATAGCAGCACTTACACACAGACTCTATACGACAACCTCCAAAAACTAGCGTGACCAGTATATTTTCTCATCTGCAGCCAGTCATCAGGGTTGCTTTATTATTTCTCCAATGATTTTGCCTCTCATGCACAACTGCATGAGGGTGTGAGGCTATGATACTGGGAAAATTATCCCAACTGCTAAAGTAGTCAGGGGGTGTCATGCCCCAGCCCTGGTCTGTCTAGTAATTTAAAAAAAGACAAATTATTAAGGTGGGAGGAGGGGAGCAGTCAGCTTGTCAGGCACTGGCAGGGGAACACTCTCCAAGGCCTTTGACCTTTAAAGTGACCTTCAGGCCTTTGACCTTGGTCGCATGCGCCTTGCCCATCTGGGTCTGGGTCAGCACTATTGTCTTGAGGTTGACCACCAGGCTATTGCCCAGAATTTGGCATAATGGTGTGATTAGGCAGCCTAAGAGGAATCCATGCATGCTGCCCCTGCTGTTTCCTTTCCATTTCCGTGGTGTTTCGTGGTGTCAGGCTAAGTTTTTGGGTGGTTCATATGCTACCTCTGTTTTAATGATTCCATTTGTTCTCACTGCAATGCTGTGTCGGGCATAATTTTTAGGAGGCTCACTTGCTACCTCACTTTTAATGGTTCCGTGTCCTCACTGCCATGATGTGTTTGGCATAATTTTAGGGAGGTTCACCTGCTACCATTTCTACCTTGGTCACTCTGTCCTCACTGCCATAATTTTTGGAAGGCTCACTTGCTACCTCAGTTTTAATGGTTCCCTGTGTTCTCACTGCCATGCTGTGACAGGCTACATTTTGTGGTGGTTCATATGCTACCTCTGTGTTTAATGGTTCACTGTGTTCTCACTGCCATGTTGTTTCAGGCTAAATTTTGGGATGGTTCAAATGCTACCTCTGTTTAATGGTTCCCTGTGTTCTCACTGTCATGCTGTGTCAGGCTAAAATTTGGGGTGGTTCATATGCTACCTCTGTTTTAATGGTTCCCTGTGTTCTCACTGCCATGCTGTGTCACTGCAAAAATGCTTGAGTTTCCCATTGACTTCAATAGGGTTCGTCACTCGAAACGAGCACCCGAGTATCGGAAAACATTTGTCTCAAGTAACAAGCACGCGAGCATTTTAGTACTCGCTCATCACTACTACTTTCATTTTCAAAGGGAGCTGAAATCTGACTGGTTGCTAGGGGCAACCTCATTTTTGCTTCTTTTTTCTCTTACAATAGTTCAGTGAAAACATTTCCCATTCTGTCTTCTGCTTTATGGGCACTTACTACAGTTTTCATTAATAACAGAGATGGGTGACAACCTGCAGCTGATCTTAATGACCTCAGGGGCATCACTAGGATCCACCATATTAAACCAAGTAGTAACCTACAGCCACTTTATTATCGTAAGCAAAAAAATGAGGGCATAGATCGGCCTCCTGGGCACCCTTGGAACAAATCTAATTAACACACTGACACTTGATGCCTGGGCAGCGCCAGGTACATTTTCTAGTTCTCTATAATCATCAGGTATTCTGCCTGTGACTGAATCTGATGACTGGGTTCTCTTCTGTAGTCTGCATAGCACTTCTGTAAAATTGATAACTGACCCCTGTATGGTCATTTTATAGCGTTACTGTTACATGGTTCCTTGTTACTTGTTAACACTTGTTTCTGACTGTGTAATATGGTGTTTTTATGGTATAGATTCTTGATCACATATTTAAGTGAATGGTGAGGGGCATGCTATGTGCAGCACGGGACCGCGGCTATTATCAAACATGACAGCTGCATCTAATTGTCTTAAGTGCAGCCCATCCCTGGTGTCTAGTGGCGGGATCCCCCCCATGATGCGATTGCGGAGGGGGGATTCCTTGGTCTTACCGGGCCGACTCGGTATTCTATTGCAATGGTCTGCAGCAGGACCATAGCAATAGAGCACCGATCTCATGGATCGGCGCTGTGTTATACAGCTACACTGATCTCTATCAGAGATCAGTGTAGTTGTATTAGAAGTCCCCCAGGGGGACTTGTAATTACTGTATGAATGTAAAAAAAAAAGTGTCTTCATTTATAAAAAAAAAAAAAAAAACTCGCCTAATAAAAGTCTGAATCCCCCCCTTTTCCCATTTTATAAATAAAATTAATAAATATGTTTGGTATCACTGCGTGCGTAATCGTGCAAACTATTAATTTATCACATTCCTGATCTCGCACGGTAAACGGCGTAAGCGCAAAGACCCGCCAAAGTGCAAAAATTGCGCATTTTTGGTCGCAATAAATCCAGAAACATTGTAATGAAAAGCGATCAAAAAGTTGCATATACGCAATCAAGGTACTGAAGAACACATCATGGCGCAAAAAATGACACCTCAATCAGCCAAATAGACCAAAGGATAAAAGAGTTATAAGCCTGGTAATAGAGCAATTTTAAGGAGCGTTTTTTTTCTGTAGAAGGTTTTATTTTTTTATGGTGCGTTCACACCTACAGGATCTGCAGCTGATTTTCTGCAGCAGATTTCAGTTAAATAACTGAACACAGCATCAGATTTGATGCTGTGTTCAGTTATTTAACTGAAACCTGCTGCAGAAAATCAGCTGCAGATCATGTAGGTGTGAACGCACCCTAAAAAGCCATTAAATAATATAAAAGTTATGCAAGTTGCATATCGTTTTAATCGTACCAACTTGAGGAACATATATAACATGTCAGTTTTTCCATAGGACAAACTGCGTAAAAACGAAAAAAAAGAAAGAAAGAAAAAGAATTGCATTTATTTTTCAATTTCACCGCACATAAAATTTTTTCTGGTTTGGCAGCATATTTTATGCAAAAATTAAGTCTGCCATTGCAAAGTACAATTAGTGATGCAAAAAAATAAGAGCTCATGTGGGTTTCTAGGTGAATAAATGCAAGTGCTATAGCCTTTTAAACACAAGGAGGAAAAAACGAAAACGCAAAAACAAAAATTGGCTCCGTCTTTAAGGGGTAAAGGGTTTATCCAGGATTGGCACAACATAGGCATTTTCTTCCAAAAAGAGCATAACACTGGTTGTGTGTGGTATTTAAACTTGTCTCCATTCTAATGAGCTTTAATACCAAACACAACCTGTGCCAGAGGTGGTGCTGTTTCTGAAAGAGAGCAGCCATTTTTTTTTTTTGTTTTTGTTTTTTTTTATCCTGGTTTAACACTTACACAGTTTTACGTGGTTATATATGTAAAATGTAGAAAGAAATTCACCTTGTATTGTTCAGAAAGCAGTGTCATCTGCTGTCGTTCCCTATGGTAACTTAATCGGTTGGGAGCCCACTGAGACTCACCCGCCCCCCCAGACTGAACCCCTGGCTACGTAGCTACGCATCTGGATATGTGCCAGTTTGCATCTCTGAACTTCTACTACATGTCTGAATTAATTTCTGGCAAGTTTTTGGAGATTACTGCGACAGTGCACACACTTTCCCACAGTCACTCTTGCTTGCATGTTCAGTGGAGACCAACTACCAGTAGTTTTTGAAGAGTGCGGTTAAACCAAACATCCCTGGCCCACCTTATTAAGTCATAACCAAGGGCAACAGGTTATCAAAACAATGTAGGCACATAGGGTATAAGTAAGTTTATATCTCTCAAACAGTCCAGTTTTAGAAATGCTTGTTTATTTCAAATATGTTTAATTTCACGTAATGCAAGTTTATGACTGGTTTTCCTAATGATACAACCACTTTAAACCCTCCCTATAAACTTCAAAAGGTGTATTTCATCCGCACAACAGATGGAAGTAGCACATGCTGTGTTTTTCAAAATATGCACATAGCCCAGATTTCTTAAAGGGGTACTTCGGAGAAAAGAAAATCAGAAAGTTATACAGAATTGTAAATGACTTCTATTTTAAAATCTTAAGTCTTACAGTACTTAGCAGCTGTATGTCCTACAGGAAGTATTTTCTCTCCCCTCTTACACAGTGCTCTCTGCTGCCACCTCTGTCCATGTCAGTAACTGTCCAAAGCAGAAAAGGTTTTCTGTGGGGATTTACTACTGCTCTGGACAGTTCCTGTCACAGACAGAGGTGGCAGCAGAGAGCACTGTGTCAGGCTGGACAGAATACACCACTTCCTGCAGGACATATGTGGTACTCTAGGGTGATGGTTTGTGTCAGCTCAGCCAGTGGTGTTATAGTCATGATGCCAGTGCTTGTCCAGCACATAGGTGTGATATTGATACTTGCTTGTTTGTGTGGCTGGCTGTGTTCCCCAAATGGTCGGTAACCTGCCGGGTTGTAGTGGGTCCCTTGAGTTCTCGTCACGGTAGTCCTAAGTGGCAACTGACCCACCCGGACTATTGGTACCACCACCCACAGAAAGGGGAAAATTAACTCAAGGTGTACAGTGCTTTGTATATAGGTGCTGGTGCGTATAGAATATGACAGAGTCCGAGGAGTATAAAAATAGAACAGCTTTACTGTCAAGTTACTTCAATATAATAATACACTACTGAATAGCTAGATCTTCAGACTCTTAGTGCTTGACCTTGTTGTGCTTGAGGATATGCTTGAGCAGGAGAAAGAGAAAAGAGAGGTAGTTGTAGCGGTGTTTGAAGAGTAGAGTAGAGGAGTTGGCCAGACGAGAGCCAACCCAGTGCTGCTGTGTACATTCATCTGACCACCTTCTGCCCTACAGTCGTGAGCTACCCGTCTTGTCAGGGTAATACAAGCCCCAGTCATGGTTATCTAGGATTGGCTAAGTTTCCATGGATGTCCCAGTTACCTGCACTGCTCGATAGGATATGTAGGCCTTCAGTACTGGCTGCTTTGTCCTATCGGGGCTAGTTCCTCTTGTGTTCGAGATACTGCTCTGCTCCTTTTAGACGTGTTCTCGGCGTGGGTTAAGGTGTTCCGTGGTGACCTCTCCCTTTAAAGTGCTTAGCACTGCATAGTAGATATAGTAGTAGTTGTGAAAGAACTGGTTGTCTCTTGTTGTATCTAGACTAGACTGACTTGCTTACTTTCTTCCACACAGAGCTAACTCCTTTTACAGGGGGTAAGTGTGTATGGAGAGCAGGGATAGGTAGAGAGAGAGAGAGAAAGCACACATACAAATATAAAACACTGACACCTAGTGATAAAACTGTAAAATACATCATCACCACTTAACCTGAGAGAGAACTTTGTAATAGGTCCACAAGGCACTAATAGTGGGACACCACACATACAGTATCTGATAAGTACTGAGAAACTTAAATAGATGTAATTAAAAATGTTCTGATTTCCCTACAGCAACTAATCACAGCACAGCTCAGTAGATAGGAGAAGCTCCAAAGGGGTACTAACAGTAGGAACAGCCAGAAACATTCTAATCCAGCGATCAAGTAAGAGCTCTGTACCAAGATAGGGCCAATTGAATAAGACCTGAAATGTGCCATTATACTGCAGTTAACATTTTGGGGAACAATTACATATCCCAAGTCCATTTCTACATGAGTCTGAGAGCCATCCTCAAGGGTTCAGCCTTCCAGGGTGTGGCTATGGATGAACAATCTAACTGTACCTAGATAGGAAGGCCAGGAGGTGCTGTATAATGAGTCAGTGGGGAATCACACCACCAAGACCACACCTTATACATTTTTTAGGGCAACCCTAATTTTTTAAAAAACACATATTTATAAGAGATGATAGTGTTAACTTATTTCTTCCATTGAGGCACGCTTGAAGGCTATTTCATCCATATATTGACTTCTTGTGCATAGTACGACCACGCCTCATTTATTACACCAAACAGACATGCCTCCAAGATGCAGGCCACAGAGACCCACAGCACCAGGACACAGAGCACCAGCACTATACAAGCCACAGAGCAAGTCATGAGTGTTGACAGAAGATTAGTCATCTCCAAACAGAATTGCTGAATAAATTAATAATCCCTGGTTAGGGGCCATAACCCAACACAACCTATGGCAACAGTCATGCAGCATTTACCCATTTTAAAAGGCTTACTGGGGTTAAATAACATTGCTGTATTATATACGATATACAGCTGTATGAGCTTGTTATTTGCATTAGGGGAAACATATAAATGTGCCTCATCCACAGCAGCCCAGTATTCTTCCATAAAAGAAGGGATCAATTTCTGCTATTTATTTTTAATGGCCAAAGGAGTAGAGGATATTTGATTACTAAGAAGATGTGTATACAGAGTAGAAATCAACCCAGACAGTCCCTGCATCTAAAGACCCAGTTACAGAGTACTGTGAAATACATTGCCTAGGCTGAGGTAACTGACTATGCACTGTGTGCCACAGACAGAGGTTTCTATACAGGGCAAATTCTATAAACCGAGTAAATTATTTGAAAATGTTCCTAGTAAAAAAGATGAGCCATTATTGTAATGCCTGTTTCGAGAAATTGCGATCTGGAAAAGGAAAATGGGAATACCGTGGCCTGTAAGAACCCACCAAAATAGCTCAGGGAATCATAAAACTAAGGTAATATAAAAGATAAGCTTCTGGATTCAACTGCTATGTAAGTCTATGCAGTGAAGCTGAAAAAAAAATATTTGTGAGATAAAATTGAAATTAGGGGGAAATTCTGCATGGGTAACACATACAGTGATGTAACATGATGCGGATAGTTCACCTTATGAATCTTCCAAATAATGATGTCATAGTATAATAAAAATGTATACAATGATGTCAACAGAACAAGCATAATGCACATATGGATGTCCCAGTACAGGAAAGATTCGGAACATGATGTCAAAGTACAAGGTTAACGCACTAGGGTTCTTCAAAGGCAGCCACCTCTTTAAAGCAATCTGCTCAGTCTCTTTTTGTTACCCTCTCAGGCAGTATAACATAGCATGAGTCTTATTTCAGTAATCTGTCAGTTTTATATGAATATGCAGCAGTTTTGGGGAACTTACAGGTTATTCACAACAGCGCAATATCAAACAGGAGCCTGATGAATTAATGAGATGCAGGGTCTCCCTGAATACCCTCCAATGTTAAGGTGCCCATACACCATAAATAACTGTCTATCCCGTTCTTCCTATATACATAGATGTGCCGCGCGGCTGACGTGCCAGCTTCTTTTGTGCATATTTATCACAGCAACTTTGGAATGAAAATATGCTGTCATAAGTAAATATACACAAAGGAAGTTGGCGGGGTGAAAACTATCAGCATACATAGGGATCGGTTTTATGCAAAGCCACCATACAGAAAACTAGCTGTATGCAACTGCTTAGGCTGGGTCCACACTATGTTTTTGCAATCCATTTTTTTTTTTTTGTTTTGTTTTTTAAGAAAAACGGATGCAGTTGTGTCCATCTGTTTTGATCCTTTTTTCCATAGATTTCCATTAGAAAAAAAAAAGGATCAAAACGCATCCGTTTCTTTTTAACGTACATGAAAACGTAGCGGACCTTATTTTTGTGTACGTTAAAAAAAACTGATGCATTTTGATCCGTCTTTTCTTTATAATGGAAGTCAATGGAAAAACGGATCAAAACGGATGCACACAACTGCATCCGTTTCTTCCATCTGTTTTTCATCAGTTTTTGCGCAAAAACGGATGAAAAGAAATTATTTCAAAAACATAGTGTGGACCCAGCATAAATCCTCCTTAGTTTTCTGCACAGCTAGTTTGGCATAGACACGATCCCCACGTATGCCGAGTGCTTCCTCCTCTGCCAACTTCTTTTGTGTATATTTACTTATGACAGCATGTTTTCGTTTCATTATTGCTGTTTTTAGTTTCCAACAACAACAACAACATTGGATCAAAAACATGTTGTGATAAATAAATATACACAAAAGAAGCTGACGGGGAAAGAAGTACTTGGCATACATGGTGACCATGCCTATGCAGGATGTGTAAGGAGAATTACACTTTGACCTGAGCATCACCAGGTTGAGCAGTGCTAAGCACCCCAATGCTTGATCTAGCACCATGGTGGGAAGAGCTATACTATACACTATACAAGACCCCTATCTCCAGCGGCATTATCAGTTGGTGGCGACTGGGAGACCCATACACTTTGTCCTTTTGACATCTTTCTACTAAACACACACACACATGAGGAGAGAACTGTGAATTAGCAGCAGACATATATATGTATGTCTCTCTCTCTCTATATATATAGAGTGCAGATGGTATTCACAAGTTATGTGTGTTTTGCTGTACTACCACAGCTTTCCGACAGTTGGCGGAAATTCTTAGTATTTTTGCTAGAAAACCTACAAGGACATTGTACAGTTACAAATGGGGGGATTTAGGAAGCGTACGCCAGGAAGAAGGTGCAGATTTGCCCCTTCTTCCTTGCGTACACCACCTGTATGCCCCGCTCGCCCGATGGGCGGGCTGGCGGAGCTTGCAGGGGCGTGATAAGGTGGGGAGGAGGCGTCGCCTCCTTTTGCGCCTCATTTATCATGATTTACTCCTGCTCGCAGGCATAAATCATGATCAAAATCTACACCTGCTGGAAGCAGGTCTAGATTTCATACGTCGGGCACAGATTCGGGCACCCGGTCAGATTCACTAAGAGGCGTGCACCTCTAAGTGTATCCTGCCAGGGAAAAGGGGGCGGGGCCTAATATAAGACCGGCGTAATTGTACGCCGGTCTTTGTAAATCCCCACCATAGAGTATAATAGCATTACCTCCACTATTAGGCTATGTTCACACGTTTTTTCAGCCCCATTTAAAATGACTTTCGTCATTTTGAGTCTAAAATAACGGACGTCATTTAGCTGTCTTGCCTCCCTTTAGTGCAATGACTGGTGTTTGCACATTATTTTAGTTTGGGGTTACTAATTGGCCTTTGGATGCAGCTTTATTGAAAAGTCAATTGAATTTAATAGTAAAAACGGAGAAAGAGCGGTGACAAAAGAAAAACTGTGTGTGAACTAATAAAAAACGTCTGCTTATTGCAAAAGACGTCCGAAAATAATGATCATGTTCATTATTCGTCATTCAATACATTGTGTGCATTGGACGTCCATCTTTCCATTGACTTCAATGCATTGTCATTGCAGTCAGTTAATTTGCGGCAAAAATTTATTAGCTGCAGGTAATAACAGATAAAAGACCCCTAGTGAAGGTGCAGGCGGCTTCAGTGATGATGTATCACAGGGACACACAGTGCTGCCATCTAGTTACACCATATGGTATAAACACAGACATAACTCAGTATACATGGAAAAATTCACCACCATCTGTTGAAATATAATGCCACTTGCCTTGTCACAATACTCTGTGCTTCTTTGGATGAAGATAAAAGGAATCTTGTAGTAGCCGATGAGTGACAGGCAACTTAGTAAGCCTTAGAGATGCAGTATACAGTATCTTTCCCTCACACTGTGATAGTTATGGAATGTCTTCTAACAAACCAAAATGAGATAAAAAGTTAAGTTGTTAATATAGCAACTGATCTTATAGATACCCGAAAAATGCATTTTTTTTATCTGTCTCTCTTCCAAGTTCTCCATCATCCTAATGTTTTTGTTGCATGAATAGAAAACCAGTAAAGTAAAGACTGACACTCAGGCAGATCAAAAAGAGAACATGAGGTGTAAACATTATAGATTTATGTGGGTCTGTAAAGAGATGGGCACTGTACTGGAAACTTTTAGTGGCCTTCATCTACTTACAGGACCTATGCTAGTTTGGGCCAGAAACAGTGGAATATATTAGGAAACAACATTGCGCATTTTATGTTGTTTACTATGAGCAGACAGCAGATTATTCAATGCCCCCATTTATGTATAATATATTCAGAAAGGCTCCTTTGCACTGCTTGGGTAATGCCCATATACATGGCGGTGTTCCGCCTTCACAGACAACAGAGAATTGTGTAACCTCTGCAGCCAGTGTGGGCAGCAAGCGTAGTACTGATGAATGACAAGTGAAATACTATACATACATACAGCAAGGACTGTTGCCTTTTCTGTCTCTCTACCCTAGTTGCCAACTATTAAGGATTAGTCCTGAGTAATAATTATCTTCGGCAGCTATGTTAATTGGATGGCATGAGCATTGACGCAAGAGAAATCTGAACCCCACACTGATCTTGACAACTAATGGGCGCCAGTAGAAAAAAGAAAGTGTTCCTAGTCTTTGAGACACAATATAAATAATAAAGCAATTTATTCAAACAAGGAATTAATAAAATACAAAAACAAACCTATAAAAAGACTATACTGCAGAGCCCTTAAGGCTATATACTAAACAGCTATATATAGATATAGCTATAGCTATATAGCTAGATATATATTATACTAGAAAATGTACCCGGCACTGCCCGAGTATAAAGTGTCAGTGTGTTAATTAGATTTATTCTAAGGTGCCCAGGAGGCCAATCTATGTCCTTGCTTTTTTTTGTTTAAGGGGAAATCGCCAGGAGCCCTATATACCCCTATAAATCGCCAGGAGCCCTATATACCCCAACAGTTCTGCACTGTTTATATAAATTGTAGCTTATGCATATTAGAAATAAACTAAAAACTTTAAACATTCTAAATACCTAATAGCCAAACTGAGATGTCATGTGATCAGACTGTATACAGAGCCTGGTTATTTACAACATTGACAGTGTTATATACAAAGCCTGGTAATATATAACATTGGCAATGTTATATAGAGAGCCTAGTTATATACAACATTGGCTGTGTTATATATAGAGCCTGGTTATCTACAACATTGACAGTGTTATATACAGCCTGGTTATATGTAACATCGGCAGTGTAATATACAGCCTGGTTATATACAACATTGGCAGTGTTATATACAGCCTGGTTATATACAACATTGGCAGTGTTATACAAAGCCTGGTTACATACAACATTGGCAGTGTTATAAAGAGCCTGGTTATATACAACATTGGCAGTGTTATATACAGCCTGATTATGTACAACATTGGCAGTGTTATATACAGCCTGGTTATATACAACATTGGCAGTGTAATATACAGAGCCTGGTTATACACAACATTGGCAGTGTTACATAGTTGGTGAAGGTGCTGTATACCTGTACTGTATAGTTGGTGGAGGTCCTTTATACCTGTAGTTTATAGTTTTAAGGGTCTTGGATACCTGTAGTTTATAGTTTGGGGGTCCTGTATACCTGTAGTGTAAAGTTGGTGAAGGTGCTGTATACCTGTAGTGTATTGTTTGGAGGTCCTGTATACCTGTAGTGTAAAGTTGGTGAAGGTGCTGTATACCTGTAGTGTATTGTTTGGGGGTCCTGTATACCTGTAGTGTAGAGTTGGTGGGGGAGTCCTGTATACCTTTTACTGTATAGTTTGTGGGTCATGTACACCTGTAGTATATAGTTGGTGGAGTTTCTGAATACCTGTAGTGTATAGTTGGTGGAAATCATGTATACCTGTAGTGTATGGTTCGGGGGTCCTGTATAACTGTAGTGTATAGTTAAAGGGTCCTGTATACCTGTAGAATATAGTTGGTGGAGGTCCTTTATACCTGTAGTGTATAGTTTGGGGGTCCTGTATACCTGTAGTGTAAAGTTGGTGAAGGTGCTGTATACCTGTAGTGTATTGTTTGGGGGTCCTGTATACCTGTAGTGTAGACTTGGTGGGGGAGTCCTGTATACCTTTTACTGTATAGTTTGTGGGTCATGTACACCTGTAGTATATAGTTGGTGGAGTTTCTGTATAACTGTAGTGTATAGTTGGTGGAAATCATGTATACCTGTAGTGTATGGTTCGGGGGTCCTGTATAACTGTAGTGTATAGTTTAAGGGTCCTGTATACCTGTAGAATATAGTTGGTGGAGGTCCTTTATACCTGTAGTGTATAGTTTGGGGGTCCTGTATACCTGTAGTATAGAGTGGGTGGATGTCCTGTATACCTGTAGTGTATAGTTTGGGGGTCCTGTATAACTGTAGCGTATAGTTTAAGGGTCCTGTATACCTGTAGAATATAGTTGGTGGAGGTCTTTTATACCTGTAGTGTATAGTTTGGGGGTCCTATATACCTGTAGTATATAGTTGGTGGAGGTCCTGTATACCTGTAGTGTATAATTTTGGGGTCCTGTATACCTGTAGTATATAGTTTTGGTGTCCTGTATACCTGTAGTATATAGTTGGTGAAGGTCCTGTATACCTGTAGTGTTAAGTTTTGGGGTCCTGTATACCTATAATATATAGTTTATTGAGGTCCTGTATACCTGTAGTCAGTGGCGGTCTTTGGCACCAAGCAGCCCAAGCGATCGCTTGGGGCCCCCAACATCCAGGGGGGCCCCCACGCTCCGCTCTTGTGCTCAAGACTGCTGGACAGGGCCGCTGCCCCGCTCGCTGCTGCCATCTAAACTGTAACTATGAGCACTCGTAATGAGCGCTCATAGTTACATGCAGCAGCACTGACAGGGCGGGAGACATTGGCCCCCTTCCTGTCAGTCACTCTTGTGGCCGCAGGAAGGGTTTTCCCTGCGGTCACAAGTGGCAGCTTTGTCCTTGTGGTGCTGGCGCTCTGGTGACATCACTGGAGCATCGGCGCCAGGACAAGGGGAGTGCGGCCTCTTGTGATTGCAGGGAAAACCTTTCCTGCGGCCACAAGAGTGAAGAGAAGAGGAGACGACCAGACCCAGGTGAGTATAAGTGTTTGTTTTATTGTCTTCTATACTATATGGGAGGGGGAGCACACAGGGGTCTGTTTAACTAGGGGAACGCACATCGGGGGTCTATATAAATGGGGGGAGCACACAGGGGGGCTATATAACAGGGGGAGCACACAGGGGGGCTATAGACTACTGGGGCTTCATAGAGGAGTCCATATACTACTGGGGGCAGCACACATGGGGTCTATATACTACTTGGGGCAGCAGAATGGGGTCTATATACAACTTGGAGAGCACACAGGAGGTCTATATCCAAGTGGGGGAGCACACAGGGGAGCTATATACTACTGGGGAGCACACAGGGGTCTATATACTACTGGTGGGGCACACAGGGAGTCTATATACTACTGGGGGAACATACAGGGGGTCTTTATACTACTTGTGAGGCACACAGGTGGTCTATATAACTGGGGGAGCACACAGGGGTCTGTATACTACTGGGGCAGCACACAAGGGGTCTATATAATACTGGTGGGGCACACAGGGGGTCTATATACTACTAGGGGAACCACACAGGGGGTTTGTATACTACTGGAGGAGCACACAGGGGTCTATATCCAAGTGGGGGAGCACACAGGAGGTCTATATCCAAGTGGGGGAGCACACGGGGGAAGGGGGGGGTAAATACCCCTGAGGGAGCACACAGGGGGCCTATATACTAGTGGGGGAGCACACAGGGGGTATATACAACTGGGGGCAGCACACAGGGGGTCTATATACAACTGGGGCAGCACACAGGGGGTCTATATACTTCTGGGGGAAGCAAACAAGGGGTATATACTACTGGGGGCAACACACAGCGGTCTATTGTTTTGGAACGTGTGTCGAGGGGGGGCCCCAGATATAACTTCGCTTGGGGCCCCAGAAATGCCAGGACCGCCCCTGCCTGTAGTGTATAGTTTTGGGGTCACGTATAGCTGAAGTGTGCTGTATACCTGTACTGTATAGTTGGAGTAGGGGGTCTACCATTTATTTCTGTGGATGTTGTGAAGCAGCTGGCCCTAGTAACCAATCAGATTCCAGCTCCCTGTAAAATGAAAACTGCCATTACTGCTGGGGAGCTGCAGCGCTAATTATGTCACCTGTATGTGTAGTGTGGAGATTCTCCCATTCAACTCTATGAGGCGCTCCTCCCCCTCCCCTCCTGTACATCTGGCAAAGACGGGACTTCCGCTCTAACCTTCCTAGCCACCCAATGTATCTGTGTGCCAAATTTTGAGTCAAACGGTTCAGTCGTTTGGAAGTCTATAGAGGACAGACAGACAGACTTTCTTTTTTATGATATAGATATGATGTTCATATGGAAGTAAAACTGCCATAATCACATAAAGACAAAAACAAAAAAAAAGGCAGAGCACCTGATCGGGTAGTATGCTCAGGACCACAGTAAGGCAATAGTGTGACGTCAATTGAAGGCTCACCTGATAAGGTTGTGTATAGCCGCAACAACTTCAGCACTTATATGTAAGTAGAGTGAAATATAGATACCAGCCGCAGCTCCACAGTAGTACATCCACGCATGGGGGGATGTCAGGGCAATCCAAACTTCAAAAACACATCAACCAGTCGTTTGGTATGGGGCCCTTATTTGTTTCTTGGGTGAAGCTTACGATTAAAACAATATATAACATTGCGCCATGATGTGATCTTTCTATCGGTACCTTGATTGCGCATATACGACTTTTTGATCGCTTTTTATTACAATTTGTCTGGATTTGATGCGACCAAAAATGCGCAATTTTGCACTTTGGGATTTTTTTGTGCTGACGCCATTTACCGTGCGAGATCAGGAACGTGATTAATTAATAGTTCGGGCGATTACGCACGCGGCGATAGCAAACATGTTTGTTTATTTATTTACTTTTATTTATAACCTGGGAAAAGGGGGGTGATTCAGACTTTTATTAGGGGAGGGGGACTTTTACTAATAACAATACTTTTTTTTTTACTTTTACACTTATACTAGAAGCCCCCCTGGGGGACTTCTAGTATAAGTGCTTTGATCTCTTATTGAGATCTCTGCAGCATAGATATGCTGCAGAGATCCATGAGATAGGCACTCGTTTGTGTTGTGTTGAGATAGGCACTCGTTTGGTTGTGTTGCAGCAGCCGGAAGTAAACGAGTGCCGAGCCGGGGACGGCGCCATCTTGGAGCAGTCCCCGTCCGGCTTCAGAAACGGAGATCGCTCCTCCGGGATAACATCCCGGAGGAGCGATCTCCCCACTAGACACCAGGGATGACGCTGCGTCCGGTAATCGGATGCAGCTGTCATGTTTGACAGCTGCATCTGATTACTGTATTAGCGGGCACGGCGATCGGACCGTGCCCGCTAATACCTGTGGTCACGAGCTACAAGCGGCACCCGGGACCGCCGCGGTTCAGAGCGGGGTTGCCGTGCGGCCCCGCTCTTAACGTCCTTAACGGCATCAGGGCGTAAATATACTCCCTATGTCGTTAAGGGGTTAATTCACTTTTAATGTTGAGATTTGGTATACACAATCACATGAATTTTTCGAGTATTTAGGTTCTGCAACAGAAAGTAAGAAATGTTTACCGGATGTCTATAGGATGTTAATTAGAGAAAGAGGTGGAGGGGTCTTGGCGAAGGCAAGAGAAAAATGGGAATTAAGAATCGGTATTGTATCAGAAGATCTATGGGCGGTGGTTATGGGCAATGTTTGGCATACAACTTTTAATCCCGCGCATAGACTGATTCAACTTAAGATACTGTATATACTTTATCACCTAATGATCTATATAAGAGAAAGTGTCACTCCAACTCTCAGTGTCCCAAATGCTCCATGGAGGAGGCAGATTTCTTTCATCTTCTATGGGAGTGTTTGGAGATTTAGGGGTATTGGAGCTTAGTTAAACAACAGATTATTGGAATAGTGGGACCTGATTTAGACTTGAAAGTTCCGAGCTTTCTGTTGGGGGGTTATAAGAATGATGGGGGTACTGGTTCATTGGTAAACAAACTAACTCTCTTGGATAAGATTATGATAGCTAGAAAATGGTTCAGCGAAAGGGCTCCATCGGTAGAGGAGTGGAGGCTCTTGGTGGACAGAGTTCAGCGGTATGATTACTGGTCCTCTTTTTCTTCACGCAAGGTTATGAAAAGACACTACAGGTTATGGGGTCCTTGGTTGGACTATAGCTCTTGTTAGATGAGAAGAAATTTCCCCTTTTGTGTTTTTTTTTCTCCCTCTCTCTCTCTCTCTCTCTCTCTCGGGTAGGGGTGGTTGGGGGGGGGGGTAGATAAAGGTTGTTTGTGCTATAATGTATGTATTGAATTGGTACATGCTTGGAAGGTTCCTCCTTTGTTATTATGATAATTTAAAAAATAAAAGCCTAAATTAAAAAAAAAAACATCAACCATAGGCGCAGGCTTTGTATCCAAAGGATAAATTTATTTCATAGTGCAATAATTATAAACGCGTTTTCAAGGCACACGGCCGCTTCCTCAGATAAGAATGGACAAAAAGTTAGTAGTGTGGGAGACCGAGCATGCTCAGTTCACACAATGGAACGTGCGAGCCTGCATCCGAATAAAGCGGTGCTCAAGGTCTTTTCTGACACCGGTCAAGTCATGGAACAGCGAGTGTCATACAAAATTTGAACATAGCCTTAATTAAGCAGAATTTACAGTTATTGGGTGCTATGCAGTACCACATTTCTCCAGCAGTGGACACAGTAGCTGACAACTACCATACCAGAGGCAATCAGCTGACCATAAGAAGTCCTTATCTGAAAAGGAGTTGTCTAGGGGAAACTCTTTAATTACTAAATGGTCTCAGTTTTCAGAATCCATGGATCTGACTTTTATGATGTTGTTGATTAATAAATGCTAATTGTAAAAAAGATATATATATATATATATATATATTTAAACTGCATAAGCAAGGTGACATGGCCTTTGGCAGATCAAGGGTTAAACCTACAACAGGAAACAACCTATATCCAGTACTTACATCTTCCTCATTCTAGCACCAGTTGTAGGTCATGTGTGGCCCTAAGGGCTGGGATTATAATAGACCAAATATTGCCAGTTTTTAACAATGGAGTCATGAATAAAACATGTTTAGTTGATAAATCAGCACCAGGCTGGGTATTGCAGCAATAATCCAAAGAGGGCGATGCCTAGTAAAAGCTATAACAAGATCCTGCTAATATGTACATATAGATAAAAGGAGATGACAAATAGAATTAAATTTCATAAAACCCTGTTTATGTGACTATTAGGCCACAGAGGAGTATATACTATGGTACAAGGAATCCCAACAGTTCCAGAGACATATGCATGTACCACCATGTGGTTCCTCTGTGAATTTGTCAGCTTCATATCATCTAGAACTACAGCCATAGACAGATAAAAAATATCATGTTTTTCTTCTAAGCTCCAGTGTCATGGCTGAACTGCAGCAAGCACAACTCTGTAAGGTTCAGTAATAGAAGGCAAGCAGCAGGGGTGGGGGAGTTAGGAGGCATGCATGCTGCAGCTCAGCACTGACTCAATTACACTTGAGCTTGGAAGCAAGGCATGATTATATAAATTTTCACACAACGCTCTGGTAAGAGGACTCATTTGTTTTCTCTTTCTCTCAGCTGTCTGCCCATGTATATGCATTGTATAGAGCTGACAGATTGCCTTTAAAGCAGGAGTGCACGTGTCACTGCTGGCTGGCCACATGCAGCCTGCACTGCCACCAGTTGTAGCCTGCACCTGTCATTCAGGGCCCAATGCCCAAGATCTCAAGGCAATTGCCACCCTGCCGGATGCAGTTTCAGTGAAGTAGAATGGTGGAGCTTCCCTTTTGGTTTGCTGCCTGTACATACTGTATGTTTTCACAAACTTTATATACAGTCTATATATTTTGCCATTTCAAGGCACATAAATCTGTTCACAAGTAACAGTATCACTCAGGGCTAATGAACCTTTATACGCAACAGTTTTACGGGACATTCTGCAAGACACCTGATGCTGCTTTATAACACTCCTTAAATACACTGAATAAGGAATTCATGGAAAGGAAATGCGGTGGGGCCTTGGCAAAACTTGTGCTCTGTCAACAGTTCCTGTGAAGCAAAATAAACCACACTCCAGCTAGATAAATCTCTAATTATAACCATGGAGGCAATGCAGGAGCCGGGACAGATTTAAAGACGTGAGGTAAAAGAGTAGTGCTCCCATCCATACACCCATTTAAGTCATATGGACATCATATGGACATTATAGGACCCCTGCTCTGGATCCCCTACTGTAGGCCTTAATAGAGAGGTTTTCTGTAAGGCCCCATGTGTACGTTAGAATTTTTTTTCTGATAACCAGAAATCAAATTTCCTGACATAAATGCTTGTATTGGACATGTACAGGAAAAATTCTGAAAGGTGTTCATAGTCGCATAAAATATAGAGCAGGTCCTACATTCAGCTAGAATTCCATCACGGATGCCCCATAGAAGCCTATAGGGGCATCCGGAATTCTGGACAGCTCAGATGGGCATCTAGAAGCTCACTGGAATTCCAGAACCATGGCTAGCCAGCCCAGGCCAGCATTAGCACAGTTGTAATTCCCGCCGGTGCTGCGTTTGGCTCTTTAACTGTATGCGTTTCTTATCAGCAGCATGTACAGCTAAATGCGGTGGTGTGTTTGACAGCATTACACCTCTGTCCGCAGGAGGCCGCTCTCTCTTCTCCAGCACTGAGACCCACAAGTGACATCACCCTTTCACTCAAAGAGCAGGAAGGGAGAAGCCGGTGGAGAACATTGCTGCAGCCGTGCAGCAGGCGAGTATGTTTTTTCCTTTGTCTTTAGTTTTTACAGTCTGGAAATACTGAGGGTTTCCTGAAGCCTGCTGAAATACTTCCTTATCAATATTTCCTGACTGTAAAAACTAACATGGAGGTGTGCATGAGGCCTCAGAGCACCTTACAGCTGTTCATTTGATTTGAGGGTTGTCTATAATAAGAGAACTTCTTGTGATTACAGGTAAAATCCATAGTATTTACAGGACCATGGACATGAATAAGGGTCCTATTATATAGGCCATTTATTGCCCAAACAGGCCTATGTCACCTTGTGTAATAGGGCTAGCAGTCTGCAAGCCAGTATGTTCACAGAACTCTCCATCTCACTCATCCTATACTCCTGTTATCATGTGTGTGTGCTCCCTTCTGTAAGGACAACCTCACTCCCCATACCAAGGTGTATAGGATATACAGTCACTGAGAAGGACCGTCCTGGCAGGAACCTTTATGTCTTCTATTACAATGTCTGCAAAAATCAGTGAAGCTGATAGTAGGATGAAGACTCAAGAGCCCTTAAAATACACGTTATACTTCCTCTAAACCAAATCAAACCCTTTTTTGTCCACCATGAGACTTATTCCCTGTCTTTTTGTTCTAATTTCTCTTATATTCACTTAAATGATTAATAATGTATTCACATGGTAAAGCGACAGAAAAGATGCCACTGCTTGAAAGATCTGTCCATTGTTGTGTTCTGCTCCACTGTGACATTTAGGCTCTAAAAATAAACCAGTAACTGTAATCCCTCTCTTCTTACTGGTTTGGGAAACTGGCCAGGCCCTTACAACACTATTGTTACTACTCACTAAGTGTATACTGTGTGTAATATAGCTCTGTCAGCAGAAATGTATATTCTAAACATACAGTATACATCTCCTAAATAATCTTCAGAGTCTTCTAAAAAACATCTCCCATAACTCTGCAAATGTTCCACATCAAGAAATGCAATGCCATTCATCCATCACACAGTAGGGGATTGTTTTCTAAGTATCACAGCTGTGGCATACATATCAAGAGTGCTCTTGGTTAGTAGTGTACATAGAAAATAGAGGGGGACCTTCAGAAATGATCAAATTGCCCTTTTCCACTACAGTGTAGGGCTTTGCATCTAGAATAAGGCCCACTGTTTACCTCTAAAAAGGAAAGTCCTGTGTAGTGACCCGGTACAGGCCCCTAAGTCTTATTGCACCTGTAAAGTAACTCATGGGTTCAGGTATGTAATGTCTACGTATTCCACTGCGCAGCGCAGTCATCTGTGAGTATGAGTATTCTCTATTTTCTTCTTCTACACCTCTCTACTGTTTCTTCAGAGTACACTTTTACCTTGGACAAGGCCCCTCTGGCAACCCCTCTTCTCTACTCTCTCTACTGTAAAGCACCTCCTTTCACAAAGCACCTTCACTCTACCTCAGCTAAAAGCACCTGGCCTCTCGCAAGATTGTATACTTGTTGTATTGTACTGGACTGTATTCCTGCCCAAAGTACAGTAATACCTCGGTTTTCAAACGCTTTGGAACTCGAACTGTTTGGTATTCGAACAAAAATTTACCCAGAAGTAGTGTTTGGAATTCGAATTTTGCTTGGTTTTCGAACGTTTTTCAAACGTTTTTGAGAGCGTGGATGGTGGGTTGTACCTGGCGAGTTAAGCAGTGGTTAGGCTTCACATACAGTACAGTGCTGTATAAGACTGCTGGAGTGCATATACAGTGCAGTAGTAGTACAGGCAGTGCACCACCATCTCCCATACATTACAGTGTTTGGATGGGGGGGACGCTATACAGTAAAGGATGGGTGAGGAGTTAGTGACTACTGTACTATAACTGCTGGTTGTGATGAACATTTCTTATGTTTAATGTCCTGTACAGTATAGTGCTGTTCTGTACTGTACTGTAGGGATTATACTGAACACTTATCAGTGTAATAAATGAGTATTGTAGGTAATTATTGGTGGCTGCTGGAACCAATTAATCACATTTACATTATTTCCTATGGGAAGACACTGCTCGGTTTTCAAACTGCTTGGTTCTCAAACTGCCTTCTGGAACTAATTAAGTTCGAGAACCGAGGTACCACTGTATGTTCTTTGTATTGCACTACGGTCTCCTAGGTAAAGAGTTCTGTTTACTGAATTATTGGACTCTAGCCTATACTTTCGCATCCGCACCCACACACACCTGTAAACTTGGGTTAAACTTTCTTGTGAGCTGGTGAGGCTGCAAGACTGAAGCAAGCCGGAGCGTGGAGAAGGTGATGTGTACACTCCGGCAGGGGGGGGGGGCTGTTAATGGGGTGGGCTGTGTACATACAGCAGGATGTGCATCCCACTGCGAGTTTGTCTGCCCATAAGTGTACAGGGCAGGGATCCGTAGCGGTTCTTGCTGCGAGTTCGTAGCGAGAAATCCGCTGCGGATTCGTTATGTGTGAACGCACCCTCAGTCTCCAGTACAAGATCCAGCTGCATAGACTTACATGGCACTGAATCTTCAAATAGTCAAAAACTTTTGTGCAAAATTTTGCCCTTCTGTGCTGCTTTTGCTACTTTTATGACAAGCTGGCAGGGCTCAATGGCAGTGGACATGGCCACCAGTGGTCTAACACAATTATTATACCTAAAAGGTATTATCCACGCTTAGAAAGACAGTCTGCTTTCTTCTAGAAACAGAACCTCTCCTGTTCTCAGTTTAGTTGTGGTTTGCAGCTTGGTTCCACTGAAGTTAATAGAGCTGAATTGTAATACCACACAAAAAAGGGATAAGGGTGATGCTGTTTTTTCAAGAAAGTAGCTGTGTAACTTTTTAATCCTGGATAATCCCTTTAACTTAAAATTGGCACGAATAATAACAGAAACTATGTAGCTGATGTGGATTATGGTGCTCAAGTTAATTAAACCACTAAATTTGGAACATTTTAGTTTAACGAGTTTAACCTTAAACCTGACATGTGAATAACCATTATTTAATAAATCCCCCCCAAAATGTTTACAGCGACTCTGTACCCACAATTTGAACCCCCAAACCACTTGTACCTTCGGATAGCTGCTTTTAATCCAAGATCTGCCCTGGGGTCTGTTCAGCAGGGGATGCAGTTATTGTCATAAAAACAACTTTTAATCTTGCAGCACTGTGTCTAACGGCCGGGGCTTACATTGGTATATGCATTAGGCTGGCACACCCCCTCTGTCCTGCCTCCCCACCCTTCTCATCATTAGGAATGTTCCAGGCAGATTGCTTCCTATTCCTCACCTGTGTGTATAATGAACATGGGCTGGATCGTTAATGCACCTGTGCAAAGCTCAAACAGCAGTAAATGTTCCTGGATAATTCCTAATGATGAGGAGGATGGGGAGGAAGGACGGAGAGGTGGTACCAGCCTAATGCATATACAAATGTAAGCTCCGGCCGTTAGACACAGGGCTGCAGGATTTAAAGTTGTTTTTATGACGATAACCTGCCGAACGGACCCCAGGACAGATCTTGAATTAAAAGCAGCTATCCAAAGGTACAAGTGGTTTGGGGGGGGGTCAGATTGTGGGTACAGAGTCGCTTTAAGACATGGAACCCCACTAAGGGGGACATTTATTAAGTCCGAAGTTTTTTACGCCGGACTGATAAATGTCCCCGCATCTCCGACGCTACGGAGATTTATGTAGAGGCGGACTGCCTCTACATAAATCTCGTGCGCGTCGGTGCGCACAGCCGAAAACCTACGCCACCTGAAAGGTGGAGTAGGTTTTCGGCATATCTTTTAGATTAAAAAATGATAAATCATGCGGACTCTGAGTCCGCGCCCCCCTGTTCCGCCCCCTCCACACGCCCTCCCCGTCCCCCCCGCGTACCCGGTGGAAAGCGGCGATTTAATTATATATTCACAAATCACCCCTTTCCGCAAAAAAAGTACGCCTTTTTGTGTTGAAACATGTCGCTCTAAGTGTTGTCTTGCTTTGACTAGTGTGTCTTGCCTCTGCACCTTTCAATTCTTATGATTTTAAGCAAATTTCAGTGCTGGTAGTGCTTTACCTAACCTAACCACAGAAAATCTCACTTGGGGCCCAGTTTTAATCCCAACATACTCCAGGCTGTTGATAAGTATGGACAAATTAGCTTGAGCCTTACTAAATATAAAAACGGAAAGTCTAGTGACCAACTGTTATGACTCTTACCCTATTATTATTTGCTAGTGATATGGTTTTAAAATTGTTACCAAATTCCTGCAACGCTTTGACCTCCTTGGTGCCTCTAGGGCACAGCAGACTTTGGGGAACCCTGTGGAAACAGATCCACATGTGGCAATCAGCTACTGAACATGACCGCTTTTAACATTATTGTTGTGTTCTTCATTTATGTGCCAACTTTTTGTATTGACTGTAACATATAGGGAAACCTGACAGTTAGTGTTCAACTCAAGTCTGCAACAACCACAAGTCCTCCTAGTGTAAGGTCAGGGGTCCAATATGACCACTAACACCTGTCCCACAGGCTGTGAGGCCCAGGGAACAGAGCCCCCTTAGGGACCTGACTAAAACTTTACTTTTATTCAATTACTTATTAAAAACGCATGCACAGGTGCACCAAAAAGAAAAATTTTTTTGATATATCAGTTATTGTCACTGATTATGTATATAATATATCTGGAACACTAGGGGTAGCAAGTTAAGAGAAAAACATAGCCCCTTTAACATGTTTTACTGCAAAACGCAGCATCTCCAGGAAGCATAGCTATAGTCTTGGACACTTTCAAAGTAAGGGATGAATGCTGAGCTGGACATTTGCTCAGGGAAGACAGGGGCAAATTATGTAATTAGAATTTGATCAAACTTTTAAACGAACATTCTGCTACATCAATAGCTTTTATCTACACGTGGGTTTTAGAATAAGAGTTAATGCACTTGTAAGTGGCTTATTTAGTCTAAGTGGAGATGCTCAGACCTCCATATCTAATTATACTGGGAATATTCCTACTAGTAATTAGATAGTGGAAGCCAATGTGTGTTACAATTCTTGAAAACATGCCATTTTGTAATGTCTATTTCTGAGGGGGTTTATTTACCTCTTTATTTATATTGTCATACTGTTGGTACACTGTGGAAGCTGCATTCAAAAACTAATGTAGAAACAAGGCCTCCTTTTACTGTAATGTGGTAAGCCCCCAGTGTGGTGTTATATCGGAGGAGTGGCCAGTCACTTGCCAGATGGTAGAGTGTGATTTCACAACGGAGGTGGTTGGCCGAGATACAGCTGGACGTGTGGAGTGTTACTTTGTGATGCCAGTGCCTGGGGGCACACGGGTGTAATGGCACGCCTGCTTTTAGTTGACACTTGACAATAGTTCAGAATAAATACTTGACAATACAGCAACCAAATCTGTAGTAGAAGTGCAGTGTAGGATATAATTGTGCTGACTGAGTAGTGCTGAGTTATACGAAGAAACAGAGTAGTAGTGTCAGAAAGGGGAGACATGGAGAAGACGGGACAGTGAACCCTGACTCTTGTCCCAACCAGTTTCCCTGCCTACTTGCCATGGACGGCCATAAGCGGCCGCGGACAACCACGGTGCCGGTCCCTACGCTGAGTAAGTGACACACAGAACGCAGACAGACAAACTCAATGGAGGGAGGTCAGCTAGCCAAGTCAAAAAACAATCGGGCAACGCAGTACAAAATAGAGATCCGCAGCGGATTTCATCTAAATAACTTAACACTGCTGCGGATCTGCTGTGGATCCAGTGTGTGTAAAGGGACCCTAAAGAAGCTGACGGTTGGTATAATTAACCCTCACAGAGTTTAAGTTTGGTTAGGAGGCAAGGAATGTTGAAGGCACACTACCACTTTGCAGTATTTCTGAGCGAGCCGGCGCTTATTGGCTGTGAGTGACAGGTTGTGTGAAAAAATGGATTTGGGACCGTCAGTTGGAACATACAGTTTGGCTTCGAGGATCGTCCACCAGGGTAAGAGGCAGCTTTATAATGTTATGTATATATATATATATATATATATATATATATATAATGTGTTTTATGTATTAATACAAGGTTGCTGTGGCCATTTAATCCAAGATTTGTGTCTGTGGTTCTTGGGGTATGGGATGGTTAGTGTTAAGTATGTATCCCTGTGGTCAGCAATCCCTTAGTCATGGATTGGGCCACATGGAAAAAAAAGGAAAAGTGAGCGAGTCCGATCAGAGAAGATGTCACCTGTAAGTAGCTGGATATAAGTGTAAAAGCGCAAGTGTAAAAGCATTTAAACTACTACTTAGAATCTTTCTCAAGCATGCTAAATCGGGCCTATCTACTATATAGGGCATAGAGAAGACTTAATTACTATATGGGAGCACGCTATATATTTTGCTGACCTCCAGATTTGCTAGCTCTGCATCCCATATATTTAATGACAAAATATATTATAATTAGAGATGAGCAAACCTGGAGCATGCTCGAGTCCATCTGAACCCGAACGTTCGGCATTTGATTAGCGGTGGCTGCTGAAGTTGGATAAAGCCCTAAGGCTATGTGGAAAACATGGATATAGTCATTGGCTGTATCCATGTTTTCCAGACAACCTTAGAGCTTTATCCAAGTTTAGCAGCCCCAGCTAATCAAATGCCGAACGTTCGGGTTCGGATGGACTCGAACCTGAACCCGGTTCGCTCATCTCTAATTATAATATATATATATATATATATATATATATATATATATACATTTTTAATTTATTATAATATATAATATATTATAATTATAAATGTAAAGCAGATAAGAGCAATAGATATCTTAATCCCTATCACTCTTTAGTGGTTTAAATAGCATAACTAAACCAGGCTGTCTTCAAAAAGCCATGTCATGTTCTTGTCTTGATCTGCCCCTTAACCATTATGTGCTGCCTATAACTTCTTCCAAGAAACAGATGCAGACCTCCTAATTAAAGGGGTTAGGTGGGAAGATCTGGCCTTTATTCCACAGAATGTGACTTGTAGAACATCAAAGCTGGGTTACATGTAAGGTGAAATCTCAGTTACCTCTACAGTGTCTGTACACCTCAGTACATGCCAGTTAAATTGAGAAACTGTGTAAACATGTCTTAGAAACATAGAAGGGTTGGTGAATGCCATGACCACCCACAAATTGACTTCAGCCTAATCTGCTGTTGGCATGGTGTCTGTCTATCTCTACAACTGTCCAGCTTTACTCACAAGACTGAATACTAGGGATGGGGGAATTTATCGGTGCTTTCACCAGAAAACGGTGTACAAAATAGTCACACATTTTTGTGAAATGTTCTCAAGCTCTTCTCAAAGAAAAGGTGAAAATGTCTAAGGAATTAGGCAATTGTTGATAGAAAAAATAACCCAAAACCTACACAAAACCATTGACAAATCCCCCTCAATAGTACTAAACATCTCCAGTCCTTTTAATGGGGTTGTGAATAGCATGTTCATAGCAACTAGTATTCAAATAACTTTCTGCCAGGAATGCCAATGGAGGGCAGAGGCTTGGCAGGACATACAACATGCCTTTCACTATCCAATGGCAACTAATAATGTGTGGCACTCTAATGTCACTTTTTATGAGGAGCTCTCTGAGGGTATTGTAAATGGAGGACACTCTGATGGCACTGTTTATGAAGGGCACTCTGATGGCACTGTTCATGAAGGGCACTCTGATGGCACTGTTCATGAAGGGCACTCTGATGGCACTGTTCATGAAGGGCAATCTGATGGCACTGTTCATGAAGGGCACTCTGATGGCACTGTTCATGAAGGGCACTCTGATGGCACTGTTCATGAAGGGCACTCTGATGGCACTGTTAATAAAGAGCACTATGATGGCACTGTTAAAGTTAACCCTGATGGCTCTGATAGTGGAGGCAAGGCTAGTACTTATATGAGCAGCTTGTATCTATTTGAGGATGTATTACTAGATGAGATGAAAGAACTGTGTTCATCCCACTGTACATGAATCATATTGCCTAGACCTGACTAGACGACTTTGTAAAAAAAAATAATGGAAGAACATCTGTTTTACAGAGATACAATGCTGGTGAGGTGTGTGACTGGAAATTAGGATGAATAATTACCTTGTACAGACGACAATTATGGGTGAGCACCTTGTAGCAGTTTTTGGAATGCCATTGAACAGACAATGCATTTTAGAAGTCTGGATAAAGCCACGTCTTGGTGGAGCAGTCAGACTTGAATTCATTATCTCCTAAATTGATGAGAAGTTGCCGAGGACGTGATCTGCAATGTATCCTTAGAAAAGAGATTTATGACATGTGACATGATGGGTGGATCTCGTAAATTATCTGCAACCACTATGTCAGCTGGAACCATTTTTTTGTCTGTGAAGAGATATTACCAGAACACACACAGATATTAAAATAAATGCCGCCAAGGAGAGCATTTTATGTTCTTCGCAGCATTTCTAGAGATAGAATGTTGATTTCCTGTAATGCAGCATCTATTAATCCAGTCTGATAATCTAGCTGCAATATAATCTTTCTATACTTAGTATTTTTCTTTCCAGCCCTGCATAGATTAGAAAGTCAGCCCAACAATGTGGAAGGATTGAATGATTTCCTCTTCCTTGGAGATGTTATTTATGATGGTCGCTGGCTAAACACACGCAGAGCTTCCACTAAGCCACATGTTAGTTTATATGTGGCACTTGAGCCAACGTCTCCTGTTTCTTTACACCTCTCATAAATAACTTTTTACTCTACCAGGTATACGGAGGGTTCATATCAGGCATGTGTATCAATTTATTTCCGTCCCCACTAATAAACATATCACGGACAAGTCAGATAGCTTCTGGGGAAGTGATCTCCACCTAAAATAAGGGAGAACAACCTCCCTCTAGACTGGGACCTTCTAAAGTTTCTACATAGGAATCTAATCTTTTGACCCTCCCAACTGCAGTGGCCATGCCCTCAATCGTAGTTGTCATCATGTTAAAAGCCAAAATTGTGAAATTAAAGTGTCACTGTCTTTATAACTTTCAAAATCTAAATCAGCGGTTTGCAATTTTCATTCATTATTTTTTTTTTTTTAGTTATCATGGAAAACACGGCACTTCCTGTTTTATGACTCTTCTTTCTCAAAGAACAGTAAACCGTCAGAAAACAGGAAATCCTGTGTATCCCAGGCCATCTGAGCGCTCACAAAGAGAAGGCAGTCATGTGATTGATGCACATATTGAGCCGTGACTCTGTACTGGCCGGAATTCCTGTGTTTAGTCTGTTTTTTGCAACCAGCACAAGGCAAAAAAAACACAAAAATGCCTGGATTTTAGAGAAGTATGTCTAAATCTAACCTGTTTATGTAGCCTGGACATAGATATAGTTATGAACCCTATATGAATCTCTCTAAGAGCCTATAGACATGGACTGACTTCATGAGTACTTCTCTAATTCTGTTCAGTGGTCAAATTATAGTTTACTGGGGTTCCCATCCTCTAGAGCCCTCTAATAAATGGGGGTCCTTGGCATTTTCTAAGTTTGCCACACCCTAAAGCAGGCCCTGATCTTCTGTCCTGGATTTTATGTGGGTGAGACCTGAGAATTTCAAGGCGCAAGTTTAATTGCAAATATCTTAACGCCTTGCGGACACCTAACATGTTGAACATTGAGAAAACATGTACTGTACTTCCGAAGTTAAAAAGAAGTCAGTGGAGCATTTCAGACAAGTATTTATAAAGATCTGACTGAATAAAGAACATGGATTATGAATCAATGTGGAATTCTTGTCAAAGCTGAGGCCATCAGTTACTGAAGAATTTCTTGATACTGTGCAGTTATAAATTATATTGACTTTGTTACTTGTACTTTACAGAGATTCTCCCTGATCCTCTATTAAAGGTTTAATGGCAACTCTTTATCAAGACAATGCAGCCAACAATTCCTTCCAGCCAATTACTGTCCTATGTAAAAGGACCTTAAAGGAGAAGTCCCTTGAAATAAAAAAAAAAAAAAAAGCAGTAAGGCAGGGGGAGTGCGGGAACATAATAAACAAAGTATACTTACAGTACTTATCATCATGCCCCTAGCACTGCTCCTGGGTCCAGCTAACAGTCGTCAGCCTCCTGCAGCTCTTCCAGCTGCAACGTCACGTAACCGGATTAGTGATTGCCCACTCAGCCAATCAGGGACACCAAGCAATAACGTTGCAGCTGGGAGATTCCAGTCAAAAATTACAGACGGTGGCCTTCAGCCAGACCCGGGGTCAGCACTACATTGGCATGAGGACTGGTAAGTATAGATTGTAAGTTCACACACACCCCTGCCTGCCTTGCTTTTTTATTTTTATGGGACTTGCATTTTAAGACTTTACTGACACTAAGGATAAACTTCATATGCATTCAGCCTTCAGCTATTCTTCCGACCCCCACACTTCCCATATGCATGCACATGGGCAGTCCCCCTGAAATCAGTCAGTTCAGCTGACATTAATGGAATGTGTATAGCCAGCTTTATACATAAACTAACTGTTAACCAGGAAGGTCATGTAGAACATATGAGTAATATTTAAGGAGCACATTTTCCAAGTCTTAACAATACATCTAGATCATGTGTTTCAAAGATAAGATGGAAAAACATGTACTGTACAAATCTACAACATTTATATTATGCCTTTACACATGGCCAAGGAATTTGCTGATATATAAACACAGTACAGGAACTCAAGCAGACAATTTCACATCATGCACCAATGACCGTCAGGGAGTTCTACTAGTAATTCTTCATGTGATCATTGGTATCAACCACTTCACATCAAAGTTATCAGCACATCCTGCAGTGGGGGAACAGGCAAGGTAAGTACAGTATAGGTAAGTATAGGACTTTTAAAATTGATAGCTATTAATATTTAATTTGGCAGGGTTCCAACTATTGATATCGACTATTGACAGTGTTTACAGGTGCTTATACTTGAATCATTGTACAATTGGTTTCTTTGAAACAAGATACTGTAGCATTACCCGATTCACTTGAATGGGACAACACTGCAGTACCTGTATTGCCGCTACCAGTAGTATGGCACTGCAAGGACAAGCACATAATCATGGGTGAGGCTGCGGCACTTCAGTGAGTGTCACAGCCCATTCAAACAACTGATTGGTGGGTTTATATGAACGTCTGAGATGTACTCCTGTGCCTGCTGTTCTGTCTTTTAGAACATGCTTGTATACCTGAAAAGACTCTACCAATTAGGTAGGCACCAACCAGAATTATAAATATAAATGTCCATCTGAGGTAGGGGGTCCTGTTACAGATTTAGCATTGGAGCCCGGGAGCCTTAAAGGGGTACTCCGGGCTAGAAGTACTTTTAGTCTGTGGCCGAAGAGGGGGTGGATATAGAAGGCGCCGGTCACTTACCTTCCCGATTTCAGCGCCAGGTCCCGCGGCCGCTTCCTGGTCTGAGCTGCGGCTCAAGGCAGCTCAGCCATTTAGCGGCCGAGGCCAGACCCCGCTAGGAGCGCTGTATGGCTGAGCTGCCTTGAGACATCACGTCTCAAGCCGCAGCTCAGACCAGGAACCGGCAGTGGGACGGGAAAACGGGGCAGCGCGATCTGGGACCCGGCACTGGAGCCAAGGAGGTAAGTGACCAGCGACTTCTATATCCACCCCCTTCCCGGCCACAGACTAAAAGTACTGCTAGCCCGGAGTACACCTTTAAGTAACACAACTAGGTGACAGCTAATCAGTGATATATGGACATCATTTTGTTATGATTATATTCACATGATGTCACAGGCCCGCTTAACCAATTAGTGGCTGCTGAGGTGGTACATTTCTGTGGGCTCTGAGTGGCTGAGTGGACCTGTGATGTCAAGTCCCTAAACCCAGAAGCATGGCACAGCGGGGACCCAGAGCTCCAGGATACCATCAGCAGCGGGCAGCAACAGTGTAGCTCCAGTTGCATCTCTGAAGATTAATTTTAACTTCTCCCCTCAGGACCCCAGGGAGATTTGGACTTCTGGAAGATTTGGACCATCCATATACTGGATGGCCATAATGTAATACCACTACTGCTGGCCAAATGAGAGTGCCTATACTTTTCTCTGTGGTTGGCATGATTAGAGTTTTTACAGCTGTAATTGATGTTTGAATAAAATATATTATTCCTTAGGCCTATTTAAAACAAACAGTTTAAGTAAAATGGATGTGAACTGACATGATTTGATGTATGTTGTCAGTCTGTACTTATTCCCTTTGCTGCAGTGAGCTGAACAGAATTTAGCAGTGATTGTTTACATGCAGTTTATCAGTGGCCTCCTAGGAATGTCATTAGCCTCCTTTGCGGCACTGATAAGGCCTTTGTTTGCCTGGTGTGACACTGTCCAGTGTGCATTCCAGGACTAATCCACATACAGTATAACCCTACTGACTTTGATAGTATGGAATCCTGGGCTTGACAAAAGCATTAAGCCCAGAACATTTATTACTAATCAATACTTACACACATATTTTATGTGTTCTACAGCTACTGGCCTATGCATGCATTTTACACGAAGTAGGTATTGGAAAAAGGAGATTATTTCTAGGACATCACCTGAAAATTCCAACCACTGCTGGGATGGTGATGTGGTGCCATCAATCATGCTGGGGTGGGAAAGGGAGTTGGGTTTTTCCCCTACTGGTACGGGTTTAGGGTCACTTGGGCACTTGCCACGGTAGCCTGAAATTGTATTGGACCCACCCAGAACAGTTGGCACGGCATCGACACAGTAAGAAAAGAGGTAACCGAAGTGTACAAGTGTATGTAGGTGCAGGTGAGCAAGTAGGAAACCAGAGTCTAGTGCGTTGGAAAAAATAGAACAGAATAGAACTGGAGGTAACCGTAGTGGAATACAAGTAAACGGGTGTCTAGAGACAGTCCAGTGCAATACAATGGTTACAGTCAGCAATAACTTAGGTGCTCACAGTTGAGGAAGAGAGCAGGTGCTTGTAGTAGTAGGTGCTTTGCAGTAGAGAGAGAGGGGTTGCCAGAGGGGCCCTGGCCATAAATAATGTGCTCTGCCGGAATAGTTTGAGTGACCAGAAGTGAAAAGACTACTCATACTCATGGATGACTTGTTAGTCCTTGACCGCCTTATGCCCCCTAGATGCGGGCTACCTGTCCTAGGTGGGTAGTGCGAGCCTCAGTCCTTGGATATCTGGGCGAAGCAGACTCCCAGGCCTTCCCAGTTTTCTTGCACTGTTCAGTGGGATACATAGACGTTCTGTAGCTTTGTCCCACTGTGGTAAATTCCTATAGCTTTCAGGTAACTGCCCTGCACATTTTAGAGAGGTTCCTGGTGTAGGCAAGGTGAACGCCTGTTTGCCTTCTCTCCCCTGGTGAAAGCTTAGCACTGCATAGCTAGTTGGTTACTTGCATTAAGAAAGTAAGTCTTAAGTTGCTGTCCTGTGTCCCTGAAAGGGGACCTGGCCAAAGCCAGACCCTGACTTAACTTCAGCAGAGACACATCTATCTCCTTCCTCTCACTCCGAGAATATGACTAAGACTGAACACTTACTCCCACCAAGAACTAATTCCTCCTACAGAGGCTAACTAAACCCTCCTGTGAGTAGTAGGGGCTATGTGCGTGTGGAGAAAGAAAGGATAGGATAGAACAAGAGGGAAAGCACCTGCACCTGTTAGAAGACAACAAGTGGTACAAAACAGTTAGCCCTGTAGTTTCTTCAGCAGTGCAAAAGGTTAGACAAAGGCAGTAGTGACACCTATTGGGGAAAACACAATAATACACCATCCCCCACTTAAGTAAACCTGAGGGAATTACTAGCTCAAATGCAATAGAAAACAGCCTGTGCTGGGACACTACAGTGGGTTCTAGGTCCAATACAATATTGGGCAGAAAAGCTCTGATTTATTTGGCTCTTGGACAACAAGTTTCATATATATATATATATATATATATATATATATATATATATATATACAGTTTATTTTCAATTTAAAGGGGTTTTCTGGACTAATTTGAATGATAGCCTAATAGGATAGGCCACCAATTGCTGATCGATGGTGGTGCAGACACCTGGTCCCCCACCAATCAGCTGCTCATTGCCCTGCACCACACATTCAATGGGGCTGGATGCCATGTTCCGTTCATTTAATAGCAGTGGCTCTGCATTAATGCAGCTCAGCTCTCAAGACATCTGAGAGACTCCCTTTTAAGGGGTATTCCAGAGTCTAAAAATTGCTTATCCACAGATAGAACATAACTGTCTGAGAGCAGGGGGTCCAACCTCTAGGACTCCCTGCAATCACCTGAATGGACACCCGACTCTCCTAGCTGTATGGAAAAAGGAGTTGGCACACACACACAGAAGCCCCCCACAATCACACATTTTTTCCCTATTTTGTGGATAGGCAATACATTTCAATTTACTAAAATACCCTTTAATTTCTGCTCACATCATATTTGAGCAATTCTTTCATGATTATTCCCTAACATATACCTCTATCAGAGGACTTTAATAAATGTAGCTGTATAACCTTGCAGTGGCACACTGTACATCACCCATTGGTCCCATTGTTAAAATGTGACTCACTTTATAGGAAGGCACAGCCTACTTGGCTTTTTTATACAGGCAGTCTTTTGGCTTCTTTTCAGGTAAATGGAGGCCTACAGATATATTTAGTGTGGGCACTAAGTTCAACAAGTCCTTTCAAGGCACAAACATTTTTTGCATGTTTGAACCCATTTACATTACCTATTTCTGGTGTATTCATGTTCTGGTATGAAAAGTTAAGATTTGAGGACAGATGTGTCAGCATCGCTGGAACATCTTAATAGAACATCAAATATGTATGTAGAAAATAATTGCTGCTGCTCATCTAATGAATGTTCTTAAAGACAATTACATATTCTTATGTTGGTAATATTAAGTATAACTATAGCTTAGCTTAGGTGAAGCATCATTTAGGATGTAAAAAAGAGGCTTTTATGTATTTATGTTCTCAGCCTGACAAGATGAAGTTTTTTGAGGGCTGCTTAAGATGACATATAATTGATGCTTAGTATAAAAATAAGAAGATTCCCAAGAGTCCACCTAAAATGTGAGGGACCTGGAGCTAAAGTCAGAGGTATTAGTGGTCTCTATGACATTTAGGTTGTTTGGATACTTAAAGTGAATGTATCCAGTGTCTGGTGTATCTTAGGTCTGTAGTATACCAGAGCCTAATCCCTGTGGCTGGGCTGAGGATGGCACCTGTCAACAAGTGTTTTGTTATATATTCAGGCATATATACAGGTAGCAGCGCCGGGTCCCTGCACAAGAAGCCCGGCGGCTGCATGGGGCAGAGGGAGGTCGCGGCGGCCCGGAGCAAGGGACGCCACCGTGGCCGTGACAGTACCCCCCCCCCTTTGGCCTCCCCCTCTTTCTAGCCTGCAGGAACCTCTTGATGATATCTTGGTCCAGGATGTTAGCCTCGGGTTGTCGAGTCTGTTCCCAGATCGACTGCAGGTCCGATAACAACTCCTCCACGGCTGGGACCTCAGAGGATGGAGAGAGAGGCAGAGGAGGATGAGGGTGATGCCTATAGACCACATAGAAGGGTGACTTGCCTGTGGAACTCGAGTCCAGATGGTTGTAGGAGAACTCCGCTCATGGAAGCAGACTGGACCAGTTGTCCTGGCGAACGGAGACGAAGTATCGAAGATAATTGCCAAGGACCTGATTGACCCTTTCCACTTGCCCATTGGTCTGGGGAAGATAGGCCAATGAGAAGTCCAGGTTCACTTGGAGTTGAGAGCAGAGAGCATGCCAGAATCTGGAGACGAATTGTGAGCCTCTGTCAGACACTATATGAAGAGGAAGACCATGTAGGCGGAAGATATGCTGAAAGAACAGCTGGGCCAGGCGAGGAGCTGATGGTAGTCCAGGAAGAGCCATCTTGGAGAAGCGATCAGTAACAACCCAAATGACAGTGTTACCCGCAGATGGAGGCAAGTCTGTGACAAAGTCCATGCCTATATGGCACCAGGGGCGGTCTGGAACTGGCAAAAGCTGAAGTAGGCCGGCAGGTTTTTGACGGGAGGACTTGTTTCTGGCACAGATGGTACAGGAAGCCACAAAGTCCTTGACATCTTGGAGTAGGCTAGGCCACCAGTAGTGGCGGGAGATCAGTTGCCCGGCCACCATAGAGGAATGACCCCATTTCAAGATCCGTCTTCGAAGAGCAGGGTGCACATAGGTCTTACCGGTGAAAATGGCTTGGTGGCATCCGGGCAAACTAGCGCAGGAGCAGAAGCAAAGGCTGACTTTAGGCTAGTGAAGGCTTGCTCGGCCTCAGGTGGCCAATGCCTGGGATCCGCCTTCTTCTTAGTGCGGGCCACAATGGGTGCGACCAGGGTAGAGAAGTGTGGGATGAACTGCCGATAGTAGTTGGCAAATCCTAGGAGGAGTTGGATAGCTCTGAGTCCCACAGGACGTGGCCACTGGAGAACAGCTGAGAGCTTGGCCGGATCCATTTGTAGACCCTGGTCGGAGACGATATACCCAAGAAACGGAAGACTGCACTGATGGAAAACGCACTTCTCTAGCTTGGCGTACAGATGATTGGCCCGTAGTCTTCGTAGGACCTGAAGTACTTGTGTCACGTGAGTCTGCTGGTCAGGGGAGAAGACCAAAATGTCGTCAAGACAATGACGCAGACATAGAGGAGGTCTCGGAAGATGTCGTTAACGAATTCCTGGAAAACCGCTGGGGCATTGCATAGGCCGAATGGCATGACCAGGTATTCGTAGTGCCCATCTCTGGTGTTAAAAGCGGTCTTCCATTCATCTCCTTCACGAATACGGATTAAATTGTACGCTCCCCTGAGGTCCAGCTTAGAGAAGATCTTGGCTCCACGGAGACGGTCGAATAGTTCAGGGATAAGTGGAAGAGGATAACGGTTCTTGACTGTCACCTTATTTAGGCCTCTGTAGTCTATGCATGGGCGAAGAGAACCGTCCTTCTTCTGTACAAAGAATAATCCTGCGCCAGCAGGGGATGTGGATTTGCGAATGAAACCCTTCTGTAGGTTCTCCCGGATGTAGGAAGACATGGCCTCAGTCTCTGGCACGGAGAGAGGATACACCCGACCTTGCGGAGGAGAAGTTCCAGGAAGGAGGTCTATGGGACAATCATATGTCCGGTGAGGGGGTAGAGAGTCCACATCTTTGGCAGAAAAGACGTCAGTCAAGTCTTGGTATTCTGTGGTAGGCCCGGTAGAGGCTTGACGGAGTCAGGTGACGTCACAGGGCACTTGGGCTGAGGAAGCTTCAGACACCGGTTAGGACAGTCCAGACCCCAACTGAGAATCTCCCCGGTTCTCCAGTCTAGCTTAGGGGTATGTAATTGCAGCCAAGGTAGACCCAGCAGGATGTCGGAAGAGGAATGGTGCAAGACGTAGAAGGAGATCTTCTCCTGATGCAAAGCGCCCACCTGGAGGACTAGAGGTGCAGTCTGGTAGAGCACAGCTTCAGCAAGAGTCTCGCCCGTGACCGAGGAGATAGACAGGGATCGGGCTAGCTGGATCACGGGTAGCCGCCATCTTTGGACCAAGGGAGCTGCAATGAAACTGCCCGCAGACCCGGAGTCGATGAAGGCAGTAGTCTGGTGAATTTGTCCTGAGGGTGTCTGGATGGAAACTGGCATAGACAATCTTGGAGAGGTGGCATTCACACCTAGGGAGGCCTCTCCTACCGGACCTCGGTGCGAGCGTCTCCTGGACACTGAGGACGTTGGGGACATCTCTGCCGGAAGTGATCAGAGCCACCGCAATAGAGACAGAGACAGATGCCGCCGCGGCCGTGACAGGTTGCTGTTTGCTTGGGGACAATGTGCAGTCTTATTTCTGGTTCCAACACTGTTCAGGCCTACTTGACCTCTCTCCTAAGCTTCTCATAGAGATACATACAAGACAGTGACTTCCATTCTTATCATTTTGGAGCCCAACATGATCTGAATGGACACCTGGGCTATGGGAACAAGATCCTCCAAGGTGGGTATGCGTGCAGGGGGTGTAATGAAAAAATGTGCTTCAGAAAAGTGCTGCAGAATATGTTGGCTCTATAAACATAGGGGGAGATTTATCAAACATGGTGTAAAGTGAAACTGGCTCAGTTGCCCCTAGAAATCAATCAGATTCCACTTTTCATTCCTCACAGACTCTTTGGAAAATGAAAGGTGGAATCTGATTGGTTGCTAGGGGCAATTGAGCCAGTTTTACTTTACACCATGTTTGATAAATCTCCCCCATAATGTAAAATATATGTCAGTTCTGCACAAGTGTCCCATTATCTTTTATGGGAATCAGCTTTGTACTCAGTACTGCACATATTTTTCCTCTTATATTTGTGATATTCATAGGCAACAAATTGTTCCCATGGAAAATCCATTATCTGCACATGAGTTATCTGCAAATGCGTTAAAGGAGTTGACGAAAATTGAGAGCATATAGGCTCTAAACAATCAACCCAACCAAAACCCCACCCACTAGCAGAAATAAACCTAGACACAAAATTCCTTTTGCTGGGTGATGGTCGGCCACCGATATGTTCTTCTTTCCATTTCATCTCCTTGTTCTTTTTCTTCTCCCCTGAGCAGGCCCTCCCTGCACCTTAGTTTATATAGGCCTATGGGCTTTGTGATGTCATGCAGTGAGATCACAGAGGCTCACTTTGCTTAAGCAGATGATGTCACATACAGTATATGACAACACATGCAACATAATTTCACCTGCATTCTGGGACCCTGCTTTTTCTTCATCTCATAATCCTGAAAGAAGTGCTCTTGTCCCCTAAGAGAGAGCTACATAACCGTCTCTTGTACCTGAGAGACATTACATAAAGTATATGACAACACATGATAAAATGTGCCCAAGTATAGAGGGTGTAATTACAGTATGACATTACATAATAGAAAACACAACTTAATGTCCATAGCGGAAATCTTGTGAGAAATTAGACATGAAAGGCCCTACATTTTCTCACAAATATCTTAAATGAAGCCTGTGCCAAGCTCTCAGCAGTTGAATTTCGTCCATTTGTCCTTGTATGACATTGGGTAAAAAAAAAAAAGAGTGTCACTCTCCTCCATAGACCATGCCTGGTATTGCAGCTTTGCCACAGTCAGATGAATGATTCCACGCTGCAATACTAGACACATCTCTTGATTAAGAGTGGCGCCGTTTCTGGATCTCAGACAACCTAATGACTGCTATAGTAACACCAATATAGTTGTATTATTCCATTGTGTCAGTGTAGGTGTTGTAACTGTCTGTTTCATATTACAGGAGCTGTATCATATACTATACAGTATACCATCTATATTATGATTTTTCCACCACTAGCCACATATCTGCAGCAAAGATCTGATAAACTCTGTTCCCTTCCTGCTAGCTTCTATATCCCCAGCCCTGGGGCAAAGTATTAAATGATGAAACCCAAATCATCTTGTTACCAAGATAAAGTGCCTGTCAATCGTTGTTTGAGGTGGCATGGTTCTGAAGAAGCCTTTCATTTTTTTTAACCATTATTTGGCCATAACTCAGCGAGGGACAGGGAAGACATCAAAACTAGTGCAAGGGAAAAGAAGAACAGTTGTTTATAGCAACCAATAAATACCAGCTCATGTTCTTCAGAAAACAAAGGGGCACCCACCTCATTGGTTCTCATTGACGGACATGACTGAAATGGCTGACAACATAGAACACTAGATTTTAAAAACACCATAATAAACACTACTATTTTTGTCCAGTTAGGACTCCAGCCAGAAGCTGGAAATATCCTATTAAAGTCTATTTGGTCCATTGGGCCTCATTGATGTCTTGTGTCGTATTATTGTCGTATGAATTGTCACTATAAACCCACTATAAACAGAGGGCATGTCAAGAAACTGTTATAAGTAGTACAATCAGGGTAGCCCAGGCTATATATTGGTAACACAGGTCCTCTATACAGGGGTTACTTGCCCCATTCACTTGAATGGAACTAAGCTGCAGTACCTTGCACCACTACTACTAAAAGTATGATAATACAGGTGCTCTGGCAAATATTGAAGAAGCCACAATACTCACAGACCCTTTAAACACATGATTGGCAGGGGTACCAGGCATCATCTTGTATCTAGTACTAATGGTTTGTCCTGAGGATAGGTCATCTGTTTTATAGAGCTGGATAACCCCTTTAACTGAGGTTTTATAAAATAGTCTCTGGTGTTTTCTTAGCCCCATTAGGGACCAGTGTGAGTGATGATGATTCAGCACCAGGGAGCAGGGGGAAAGAAACAACTTTTTTTTTTTTCTTTTTTTTTAGTCTCCCACCTCCCATGACAGTTTATGTTTTAACCCCTTAACGACCACGGGCGTAAGTGTACGCCCCCAAAACCCGTGCCTTAACGCAAACGGGCGTAGATTTACACCCGCGGTTACCCCCATCGCTGCGTGTACACACGCAGCGATCGGGGAAGATGGCCTGCTATAATGTATAGCAGGCCATCTTAGCTTGTCGGCACGGGGGGTGATTTAACCCCCCCCCCTTGCTGACGAACGGCGCTATTGGCTGATCTGCAGCTTTCCGGATCATCGGTGACCCGATGGCCCGGAAAGCAATGCCGGTCGGTGCTGTCCGAGAACGGCACCGACCGCCATTACAGTTAAAAGTAACGGTGGCCACGGTGCCACGTCCCGATCGCCGTGATGTAAGTACCCCAAAAAAGGGTTAAATACCTGCTGTGGACACCTCAGCTAGGTAGCTGAGGTGTCCACAGCAGGTATTGACCCATACTCTTTCGGGTCCAGATCGCGTCCTCGTCTTCGTTCGCGTCTTCGGCTTTTTCCGGCGGTCCCCTTCGGTAATCATCGGCTCCAGCGTCGTCAAACTTCGGCCTTTTCTGGAATTTGCGTTCAACTGCCCCCTAGCGGTTGATAAGTGTATATAATACACATAGGGTTGAAGAAAGGTTTTTTTTTTTTTCCCAATTTTTTTTTCCGCACCCTATCGCCGCTGAGTGCTGATCAGCATCGTGCGCCGCTGATCAGCAACTCCTCCTTTTTGGCGTAGGCTGCTTTTTTCCTATATCCTACAGCCACGGTCTGCTGATAAGTGCCGCACATAAGTGCGGCATTTATCGGCAACTCCTTTCTTGGCGTAGGTTTTTTTTTTTATACCTAATGTTAAAAAAACATGTAAAAAACACCTTTACACTACACGGAATAAAGTTTTACACTACACCACTACACATTTACCTACCCCATATACCAATTCCCATATAAAAATGGCCCCCAGGGTGTTTTCGGTGTCGGACGCATACGTTATTATTGCCTCCGACACAGAAACAGCCAGTGATGATGAATGGGGGGATCCTTTTTTCCTCCATTCATTCTCATCATCCTCATCATCCAGTGACGTGTCTGGGGATAGCATAGCGTACACTGCCCCCCAGACACGTCTTTTCTGCCAGTACCGTCCCAATAAGAGATGACGGTATGGCGTGAAATTCTACAAACTCTGTGAGAGTACCTCAGGGTACACTTACAGATTTAGGGTACGTGCACACTGCGGAATGGCGAAGGATAACCCTTTGTGCATTCCGCAGCTGGCACCCGGGATATGGGCCCCTGGTGACGGACACATTTGGGAAGTGAAAATGAAAAAAATGGGATTTTTTATTTTCACACCACATGTTCTACATAAGTGCCCGTCACCAGTGGGGTCCATATCCTCACTGCACCCCTCGTTAGACTCCTTATGGGGTGTTGTTTCCATAATGGGGTCACTTGTGGGGGGTTTCTACTGTCCTGGCTGCACAGGAGTTTTGTAATTGCATCCTCCATTCCAGCCTCTAAATGGCGCTCTGTCCCTTTGGTGGCTTGCCCTGTGCCCATATGGCACATTATGTCCACATGTGGGGTATTTTCATACTCAGGGGAAATTACCCTACACGCTTTGCATTTATTTCCTTTTTAACCCCTTGTGGAAATGGGAAAAATCAAGGCTAGACCAACAGTTAGAGTAAAAAAAAAAAAATTTTTATACTAAATCATTGATCTTGTCTTGATTCTTTCATTTTAACAAGGGGTTAAAAGATTTAAAAAAAACACAAAATGTGTAGAGCAATTTCCCCTGAGTACAGAAATACCCCACATGTGGACATAAAGCGCCATGCGGGTGCAGGGTAAGCCTCCAGAGGGATGGAGCGCCATTTGGCTTTTGGAGGCTGGATTTCGAGGGCCATGTTGCAATTAAAAGGCCCCTGTGTTGCCAAGAAAGTTTAAACCCCCAACAAGTGACCCCATTATGGAAACTACACCCCTCAGGGAATTTAACAAGGGGTGTAGTGAGCATATGGACCCCACTGGTGACGGGCACAAATGTGGAACAATGTGGCTTGAAAATGAAATATTACATTTTTTACACTATAATGTTAGTCTAGCCTTGATTTTTTCATTTTCACAAGGGGTTAAAAGATAAAAAACACACAAAATGTGTAGAGCAATTTCCCCCGAGTCCGTAAATACCCCACATGTGGACATAAAGCGCCAAGCGGGCGCAGGGCAAGCCTCCGAAGGTAAGGAGCACCAATTGGCTTTTGGAAGCTGGATTTCACTGGAATGGATTTCATGGGCCATGTTGCATTTACATAGTCCTCGAGCAGCCAAAACACTGGAAACCCCCAAAAGTGACCCCATTCTGGAAACTACACCCCTCAAGGAACCTAACAAGGGGTGCAGTGAGGATATGGACCCTTTGATAACGGGCACATTTGTGCCGTGAAAGTGAAAAAAATAAAATTTTCCCTTTCACGTCACATTGTTCCACATTTGTACCCGTCACCAATGGGGTCTATTTGCTCACTGCACCCCTTGTTAGATTCCTTGAGGGGTGTAGTTTCCAGAATGGGGTCACTTGTGGGGGGTTTCCAGTGTTTTGGCAGAACGAGGGCTCTGTAAATGCGACATGGCGCTTGAAATACATTCCAGTAAAATCCAGCTTGCAAAGGCCAATTGGCGCTCCTTCCCTTTGGAGGCTCGTCCTGCGCCCACTTGGCACTTTATGTCCACATGTGGGGTATTTCCGTACTCGGGAGAAACTGCGCTACACGGTTTTTGGGTTTTTATTCCTTTTATTCCTTTGTGAAAATGAAAAATTTAAGGCTAGAACAGCGTTTTAGTGTAAAAAATATTTTTTTCTTTTTTCACTCCACATTGTTCTGAAAATCTGTGAAGCACCTGTGGGGTCCAGATGCTCACCGCACCCTTTGTTACATTCTTTGAGGGGTGTAGTTTTCTAAATGGTGTCCCTTTAGGGGTGTTTTTTAGGTTTTGGCACCCCAGAGCCTCTGCCAACCTGAAGTGGTACAGTCAAAAATGACCAAATATAACGGAGGCGTTGAAATTCACCAGGCGCTCCTATATATCTGAGGCTTGTGGTTGCGTCAAATAGCGCAATAGGGCCACATATGGGGTATTTCTATAAACTGCAGAAACGGGGCAATCAATATTGGGGTGCATTTCTCTGGTAATAGGTTTATCATTATAAAAGATATTAGATTACATTAAAATCTCTGCACAGAAAATTAAAATTTTCTAATTTCTTACACACCTAGCTTTTATTTCTGTGACTCTCCTAAAGGGTTAAAACACTTTCTGGATGTGCTTTTACAGAGTTTGGGGGCTGCAGTTTCAGAAATGGGGTGCTTTGTGGGGCTTTCTAACACACAGTCCCCTCAAATACACTTTAAACCTGAACAGGTCCCTAAAAATATCTGATTTTGAAATTTTACTGAAAATTTGTAAATTTGCTGCTAATGTTTTAAGCTTCCTATTGTCTAAAAAAAGTGAAAGAAAGCTTAATAAATGCCGCCAACATAAAGTAGACATGTTGCTAATGCTATTTAATATATAATTTATGTGGCATAACCATTTTCTGTAGAAGCACAACAATCTCAGAATCAGCCGGATAGGTAAAAGCATCCCGAAGTTATTAATGAATAAAGTGACACAGGTCATATTCATAAAATTTGCCTCGGTCCTTAAGGCCATTTAAGGCCCGGTCCTTAAGGGGTTAAGCAGTTAAAAACTATGAAAAACATGATTCAGACAATGTTTTTTACATGTATAGAAGTCCATGTGGCCAAAACCATGCTCCCCAAGATTAGCTGACTAGCTAATGTGTATGAGGGTGACTTACTACTCTACATTTGAGCAGAAAAGGAGGATTGCAAGTGTTGGACTGGCTTATTCCCCCCTTTCCAGTAAAACATATGAACACTTGGGGGAGCTGAGAATACATGTACTGTATGGAGAAGCTAAGAAAGTTGATGTAAAATGGGCGTTAAGTAGAGCTGAGCACAACTTGAGCATGTCCGAGTCTGATCATTCAGCATTTGAATAACGGTGGCTAAAGAAGTTAGATGCAGCCCTAGGGAGTTCTGGAAAACACAGATACAGCTTATGGCTTCAGCCACCGGTTTTCATATGCCAATCGATCGGACTCGAGCATGCTTGAGTTGCGTTTATCTCTCGTGTTTAGCCACCAGCTGTCTGATGTATATGGTCAGCTTAAAGGGGTTGGTCACTTTACAGTAAAATTTCTCAGTATACAATATTAGTAAGTGTACTCATAGCCATTACTGACAGCAGCTCCCTGTGTACCTCATAGAGCTAAAATCAGACTCCCCTCCTCCAGGCTGTGCTGCCCTGCTCTGTGGTGAGCCTGTCCATAAGATGGCTGACATGGAGAAGCATGTGACCATGCCTTGCCCCCAAGTATCCAACACTGAGCCTGTATATGCCTGTAGGCTAGTTCAGTATACAGCATTATTAAGTGTACTCACTATATATACTGACAGCATCTCCCTGTGTACTTCATAGAGCTAAAATCAGACTCCCCTCCTCCAGGCTGTGCTGCCCTGCTCTGTGGTGAGTCTGTCCATATGATGGCTGACATGGAGGAGCATGTGACCATGCCTTGCCCCCAATTATCCAACACTTAGCCTGTATATGCCTGTAGGCTAGTTCAGTATACAGCATTATTAAGTGCACTCACTGTATATACTGACAGCAGCTTCCTGTGTACCTCATAGAGCTAATATCAGACTCTCCTCCCCCAGGCTGGGCTGTCCTGCTCCGTGGTGGTGCTGTCCATAAGATGGCTGACATGGAGGAGCATGTGACCATGCCCCTCTCCCCAGTGTCCACCATAGGCATATAATATGGTATATGAGGTACACAGGGAGCTGCTGTCAGTATATACAGTGAGTACACTTAATTATGCTGTATACTGAACTATTTTACTATAAAGTGAACAACCCCTTTAAGGTGTATTGTCATGTGTCCACCTCTGCTTGTTTACACATATATCCTTATGTAATAGAGTCACTCCTTCTTGCACTTGCCGTTTGGTAAGGCACACAAATAACCTACTCTGAAATCCAATACATCATGTCAGCCTGATGGGAAAAAAAAACAGCGAGGTCCCTTTAAACTAACTCTTTGAACTTGGAATTGTTGAAGATGGAGCTGAGCACAGAAGTGAAGCGTGCGGGAGATGTCTCGGTGCACTTCCTTGTTAGTCAGCAGGAGAGGAGGCTGAACTTGAAGATTTGTAGTAATCGAATTGTAGATGTTCTTGTTTTTCCTGGGCAGTGTTCAGCATTATTGCGAGCATGTGCTTTTGGTGTGGTGATCCCTCTCCCAAGGCTTGTCATTAGCTTCAAAGTAAGCAGTGTGATGTGATTACAGGGACGACGTCCACACGTTATACCGCCACCGGGAATACCGAATACAGAGGGACAAGAGGAGGAAGGTAGGTCGTCTGGAGGACTTGCCTAGGATTGCACTTAAGATGTAGCAGAGCTGAATGTGTCATTTGACTCTTTGTGCAAGGTAATAACCTTGAGGATTTGTTTAAAGGCACAAGAACACCCTTCTATCACTCTGCACTGCTATATATGTGTATTACAGATCAGCTTTCTTTATACACAAGCACATACACCCACATACAAGCACATACACCCATACAAGAACTGAATGCCTGTTTCAGACTTTGGTAGTCACACATCTCTTTAGCCACTTTGTAGCCAGAAGTTTCTTGTACAGGCTTTAGTTATTGTGCAGTACTATGCAAAGCTATCTAGATGTAAGGGACAGGGGGGTCCTATGTATTTCTATAGACCAGAGGTAATGATGAACCTCGGCTCTCCAGCCGTTGCAAAACCACAACTCCCATCATGCCTGGACAGCCAAAGCTGAAGCTTTGGCTGTCTAGGCATGATGGGAGTTGTAGCTTTGCAACAGCTGGAGAGCCAAGGTTCCCTACCCCTGCTATAGGTTGTGTTGGCTGTGTTTCATTCATGTTAAAATGCGTTTGCAAAATAGTGAGGAGTGCCAAAGAGCTGAGAAGAGCTGTAACTGACAGAACTGGTAGGGCAAGGTAAGGAGTTGGGCCGGTACCATGTCTTGTGATGTACGCAGGCATATACACCCTGAGCGCTGTGAATCACTTATCCATTACTTCTTTGCAAGGTTCATATAGATTCATTAGCTGGAGGCATTGTGTCATGGTGAAAGCTAGGCGTACAGCGAGGAGAACATTTTCAACTATGGATTATAGCCATGAGAGTGTTATGTAGTCTGGAGTGCCTCCATAACAGGAGTCTGGCTATGTAGTCTGGAGTACCTCCATAACAGGAGTCTGGCTATGTAGTCTGGAGTGCCCCCCCATGTAGCCTGGAGTGCCTCCATAATAGGAGTCTGACTATGTAGCCTGGATTGGCTCCATAACAGGAGTATGGCTATGTAGTCTGGAGTGCCTCCATAACAGGAGTCTGACTATGTAGTCTGGATTGGCTCCATAACAGGAGTCTGGCTATGTAGTCTGGAGTGCCTCCATAACAGGAGTCTGGCTATGTAGTCTGGAGTACCTCCATAACAGGAGTCTGGCTATGTAGTCTGGAGTACCTCCATAACAGGAGTCTGGCTATGTAGTCTGGAGTGCCCCATAACAGGAGTCTGGCTATGTAGTCTGGAGTGCCTCCATAACAGGAGTCTGGCTATGTAGTCTGGAGTGCCCCCCATGTAGCCTGGAGTGCCTCCATAACAGGAGTCTGACTATGTAGTCTGGATTGCCTCCATAACAGGAGTCTGACTATGTAGTCTGGATTGGCTCCATAACAGGAGTCTGGCTATGTAGTCTGGAGTGCCTCCATAACAGGAGTCTGACTATGTAGTCTGGATTGGCTCCATAACAGGAGTCTGGCTATGTAGTCTGGAGTGCCTCCATAACAGGAGTCTGGCTATGTAGTCTGGAGTACCTCCATAACAGGAGTCTGGCTGTGTAGTCTGGAGTACATCCATAACAGGAGTCTGGCTATGTAGTCTGGAGTGCCCCATAACAGGAGTCTGGCTATGTAGTCTGGAGTGCCTCCATAACAGGAGTCTGGCTATGTAGTCTGGAGTGCCCCCCATGTAGCCTGGAGTGCCTCCATAACAGGAGTCTGACTATGTAGTCTGGATTGCCTCCATAACAGGAGTCTGGCTATGTAGTCTGGAGTGCCTCCATAACAGGTGTTTTGCTATGTAGTCTGGAGTGCCTCCATAACAGGACTCTGGCTATGTAGTCTGGAGTGCCTCCATAACAGGTGTCTGGCTATGTAGTCTGGAGTACCTCCATAACAGGATTCTGACTATGTAGTCTGTAGTGCCTCCATAACAGGAGTCTGACTATGTAGTCTGGAGTGCCTCCATAACAGGAGTCTGACTATGTAGTCTGGAGTGCCTCCATAACAGGAGTCTGGCTATGTAGTCTGGAGTGCCTCCATAACAGGAGTCTGGCTATCTAGTCTGGAGTGCCTCCATAACAGGTGTCTGGCTATGTAGTCTGGAGTGCCTCCATAACAGGTGTCTGGCTATGTAGTCTGGAGTGCCTCCATAACAAGAGTCTGGCTATGTAGTCTGGAGTGCCTCATAACAAGAGTCTGGCTATGTAGCCTGGAATGACTCCATAACAGGCGTCTGACTATGTAGTCTGGATTGCCTCCATAACAGGAGTCTGGCTATGTAGTCTGGAGTGCCTCCATAACAGGAGTCTGGCTATGTAGTCTGGAGTGCCCCCCATGTAGCCTGGAGTGCCTCCATAACAGGAGTCTGACTATGTAGTCTGGATTGCCTCCATAACAGGAGTCTGGCTATGTAGTCTGGAGTGCCTCCATAACAGGTGTTTTGCTATGTAGTCTGGATTGCCTCCATAACAGGAGTCTGGCTATGTAGTCTGGAGTGCCTCCATAACAGGTGTTTTGCTATGTAGTCTGGAGTGCCTCCATAACAGGACTCTGGCTATGTAGTCTGGAGTGCCTCCATAACAGGTGTCTGGCTATGTAGTCTGGAGTACCTCCATAACAGGATTCTGGCTATGTAGTCTGGAGTGCCTCCATAACAGGAGTCTGGCTATGTAGTCTGGAGTGCCTCCATAACAGGAGTCTGGCTATCTAGTCTGGAGTGCCTCCATAACAGGTGTCTGGCTATGTAGTCTGGAGTGCCTCCATAACAGGTGTCTGGCTATGTAGTCTGGAGTGCCTCCATAACAAGAGTCTGGCTATGTAGTCTGGAGTGCCTCATAACAAGAGTCTGGCTATGTAGCCTGGAGTGACTCCATAACAGGCGTCTGACTATGTAGTCTGGATTGCCTTCATAACAGGAGTCTGGCTATGTAGTCTGGAGTGCCTCCATAACAGGAGTCTGGCTATGTAGTCTGGAGTGCCTCCATAACAGGAGTCTGGCTATGTAGTCTGGAGTGCCTCCATAACAGGAGTCTGGCTATGTAGTCTGGAGTGCCTCCATAACAGGAGTCTGGCTATGTAGTCTGGAGTGCCTCCATAACAAGAGTCTGGCTATGTAGTCTGGAGTGCCTCCATAACAGGAGTCTGGCTATGTAGTCTGGAGTGCCTCCATAACAGGAGTCTGGCTATGTAGTCTGGAGTGCCTCCATAACAGGAGTCTGGCTATGTAGTCTGGAGTGCCCCCCATGTAGCCTGGAGTGCCTCCATAACAGGAGTCTGACTATGTAGTCTGGATTGCCTCCATAACAGGAGTCTGGCTATGTAGTCTGGAGTGCCTCCATAACAGGTGTTTTGCTATGTAGTCTGGAGTGCCTCCATAACAGGACTCTGGCTATGTAGTCTGGAGTGCCTCCATAACATGTGTCTGGCTATGTAGTCTGGAGTACCTCCATAACAGGATTCTGACTATGTAGTCTGTAGTGCCTCCATAACAGGAGTCTGACTATGTAGTCTGGAGTGCCTCCATAACAGGAGTCTGACTATGTAGTCTGGAGTGCCTCCATAACAGGAGTCTGGCTATGTAGTCTGGAGTGCCTCCATAACAGGAGTCTGGCTATCTAGTCTGGAGTGCCTCCATAACAGGTGTCTGGCTATGTAGTCTGGAGTGCCTCCATAACAGGTGTCTGGCTATGTAGTCTGGAGTGCCTCCATAACAAGAGTCTGGCTATGTAGTCTGGAGTGCCTCATAACAAGAGTCTGGCTATGTAGCCTGGAGTGACTCCATAACAGGCGTCTGACTATGTAGTCTGGAGTGCCTCCATAACAGGAGTCTGGCTATCTAGTCTGGAGTGCCTCCATAACAGGTGTCTGGCTATGTAGTCTGGAGTGCCTCCATAACAGGTGTCTGGCTATGTAGTCTGGAGTGCCTCCATAACAAGAGTCTGGCTATGTAGTCTGGAGTGCCTCATAACAAGAGTCTGGCTATGTAGCCTGGAGTGACTCCATAACAGGAGTCTGGCTATGTAGTCTGGAGTGCCTCCATAACAGAAGTCAGGCTTTTTAGTCTGGAGTACCTCCATAACAGGAGTATGGCTATGTAGTCTGGAGTACCTCCATAACAGGAGTCTGGCTATGTAGTCTGGATTGCCTCCATAACAGGAGTCTGGCTATGTAGTCTGGAGTGCCTCCATAACAGGAGTCTGGCTATGTAGTCTGGAGTACCTCCATAACAGGAGTCTGGCTATGTAGTCTGGAGTACCTCCATAACAGGATTCTGGCTATGTAGTCTGGAGTACCTCCATAACAGGAGTCTGGCTATGTAGTCTGGAGTGCCTCTATAACAGGAGTCTGGCTATGTAGTCTGGAGTGCCTCATAACAGGAGTCTGGCTATGTAGTCTGGAGTGCCACCATAACAGGAGTCTGGCTATGTAGTCTAGAGTGCCTCCATAACAGGAGTCTGGCTATGTAGTTTGGAGTACCTCCATAACAGGAGTCTGGCTATGTAGTCTGGAGTGCCCCCCCCCCCCCCATGTAGCCTGTAGAGCCTCCATAACAGGAGTTTGGCTATGTAGTCTGGAGTGCCCCCATAACAGAACAGGAGTCTGACTGTGTAGTCTGGAGTGCCTCCATAACAGGAGTCTAGTTATGTAGTCTGGAGTGCCTCCATAACAGGAGTCTAGCTATGTAGTCTGGAGTGCCTCCATAACAGGAGTCTAGTTATGTAGTCGTCTGGAGTACAGCCATAACAGGAGTATGGCTATGTAGTCTGGAGTGCCTCCATAACAGGAGTCTGGCTATGTATTCTGGAGTACCTCCATAACAGGAGTCTAGTTATGTAGTCTGGAGTACAGCCATAACAGGAGTATGGCTATTTAGTCTGGAGTGCCTCCATAACAGGAGTCTGGCTATGTAGTCTGGAGTGCCCCCCCTCCCATGTAGCCTGGAGTGCCTCCATAACAGGAGTTTGGCTATGTAGTCTGAAGTCCCCCATAACAGGAGTCTGACTATGTAGTCTGGATTGCCTCCATAACAGGAGTCTGGCTATGTAGTCTGGAGTGCCTCCATAACAGGAGTCTGGCTCTGTAGTCTGTAGTGCCTCCATAACAAAAGTCAGGCTTTTTAGTCTGGAGTGCCTCCATAACAGGAGTCTGGCTATGTAGCCTGGAGTGCCTCCATAACAGGAGTCTGGCTATGTAGTCTGGAGTGCCTCCATAACAGGATTCTGGCTATGTAGTCTGGAGTGCCCCCCCCCCCATGTAGCCTGGAGAGCCTCCATAACAGGAGTCTGGCTATGTAGTCTGGAGTGCCCCCATAACAGAACAGGAGTCTGACTGTGTAGTCTGGAGTGCCTCCATAACAGGAGTCCAGTTATGTAGTCTGGAGTGCCTCCATAACAGGAGTATGGCTATGTAGTCTGGAGTGCCTCCATAACAGGAGTCTGGCTATGTAGTCTGGAGTGCCCCCCCCCCATGTAGCCTGGAGTGCCTCCATAACAGGAGTTTGGCTATGTAGTCTGAAGTGCCCACATAACAGGAGTCTGACTATGTAGTCTGGAGTGCCTCCATAACAGAAGTCAGGCTTTTTAGTCTGGAGTGCCTCCATAACAGGAGTCTGGCTATGTAGTCTGTAGTGCCTCCATAACAGAAGTCAGGCTTTTTAGTCTGGAGTGCCTCCATAACAGGAGTCTGGCTATGTAGTCTGGAGTGCCTCCATAACCGGAGTCTGGCTATGTAGTCTGGAGTACCTCCATAACAGGAGTTTGCTATGTAGTCTGGAGTGTCCCCCCATGTAGCCTGGAGTGCCTCCATAACAGGAGTTTGGCTATGTAGTCTGGAGTTCCCCTATAACCTCAGTCTGGCTGTATGGTCTAGTGTGCCCCCATTGCAGCAGTCTGGCTATGTCATCTGGAGTTCCCTCATAACAGGAGTCTCGTTATATAGTATGGAGTGCCCCTATAACCTCACTCTGGCTGTGGGGCCTGGAGTGCCCCATTACAGGAGTCTGGCTTTGTAGTCTGGGGTGCCCCCATTACAGAAGACTGTCTATGTATTCTGATGGGCCCCAGTAACAGGAATCTGGCTTTGCAGTCTGGAGTGCCTCCATAAGAGGAGTCTGGCTATGTAGTCTGGAGTGCCTCCATAACAGGAGTTTGGCTGTGTAGTCTGGAGTGCCCCCATAACAGGAGCCTTGCTATCTAGTCTGGAGTGCCTCCATAACAGGAGTCTGGCTATGTAGTCTGGAGTGCCCCTATACCCTCAGTCTGTCTGTGTGGTCTAGAGTGCCCCCATTGCAGCAGTCTGGCTATGTCATCTGGAGTTCCCCCATAACAGGAGTCTGGTTATATAGTATGGAGCGCCCCTATAACCTCACTCTGGCTGTGTGGTCTGGAGTGCCCCATTACAGGAGTCTGGATTTGTAGTCTGGGGTTCCCCCATTACAAAAGACTGTCTCTGTAGTCTGAAAGGCCCCTGTAACAGAAGACTGTCTATGTAGTCTGAAGGGCCCCCGTAACAGGAGTCTGGCTTTGTAGTCTGGGTAATAACAGTTTGGCTATGTGGTCTGGGCTGTTCCTATATTAACAGTCTAGTTGTGTAGTCTGGAGTGCCCCCTATAACAACAATCTAGTTGTGTAGTCTGGCGTGCCCCCTATAACAACAGTCTAGTTGTGTAGTCTGGCGTGCCCCCTATAACAACAGTCTAGTTGTGTAGTCTGGAATGCCCCCTATAACAACAGTCTAGTTGTGTAGTCTGGAGTGCCCCCTATAACAACAGTCTAGTTGTGTAGTCTGGAGTGCCCCCTATAACAACAGTCTAGTTGTGTAATCTGGAGTGCCCCCTATAACAAGTCTAGTTGTGTAATCTGGAGTGCCCCTATAACAACAGTCTAGTTGTGTAGTCTGGAGTGCTCCCTATAACAACAGTCTAGTTGTGTAATCTGGAGTGCCCCCTATAACAAGTCTAGTTGTGTAGTCTGGAGTGCCCCCTATAACAACAGTCTAGTTGTGTAATCTGGAGTGCCCCCTATAACAAGTCTAGTTGTGTAATCTGGAGTGCTCCCTATAACAACAGTCTAGTTGTGTAGTCTGGAGTGCTCCCTATAACAACAGTCTAGTTGTGTAATCTGGAGTGCCCCCTATAACAAGTCTGGTTGTGTAGTCTGGAGTTCCCCCTATAACAAGTCTAGTTGTGTAGTCTGGAGTGCCCCCTATAACAACAGTCTAGTTGTGTAGTCTGGAGTGCCCCCTATAACAACAGTCTAGTTGAGTAATCTGGAGTGCTCCCTATAACAACAGTCTAGTTGTGTAATCTGGAGTGCCCCCTATAACAAGTCTAGTTGTCTAGTCTGGAGTTCCCCCTATAACAAGTCTAGTTGTGTAGTCTGGAGTGCTCCCTATAACAACAGTCTAGTTGTGTAGTCTGGAGTGCTCCCTATAACAACAGTCTAGTTGTGTAATCTGGAGTGCCCCCTATAACAAGTCTAGTTGTGTAGTCTGGAGTTCCCCCTATAACAACAGTGTAGTTGTGTAATCTGGAGTGCCCCCTATAACAAGTCTAGTTGTGTAGTCTGGAGTGCCCCCTATAACAACAGTCTAGTTGTGTAGTCTGGAGTGCCCCCTATAACAACAGTCTAGTTGTGTAATCTGGAGTGCTCCCTATAACAACAGTCTAGTTGTGTAATCTGGAGTGCCCCCTATAACAAGTCTAGTTGTGTAGTCTGGAGTTCCCCCTATAACAAGTCTAGTTGTGTAGTCTGGAGTGCTCCCTATAACAACAGTCTAGTTGTGTAGTCTGGAGTGCTCCCTATAACAACAGTCTAGTTGTGTAATCTGGAGTGCCCCCTATAACAAGTCTAGTTGTGTAGTCTGGAGTTCCCCCTATAACAACAGTGTAGTTGTGTAATCTGGAGTGCCCCCTATAACAAGTCTAGTTGTGTAGTCTGGAGTGCCCCCTATAACAACAGTCTAGTTGTGTAGTCTGGAGTGCCCCCTATATCAACAGTCTAGTTGTGTAATCTGGAGTGCCCCCTATAACAAGTCTAGTTGTGTAGTCTGGAGTGCCCCCTATAACAACAGTCTGGTTGTGTAGTCTGGAGTGCCCCCTATAACAACAGTCTGGTTATGTAGCCTGGAGTGCCTCCATAAGAGGAGTCTGGCTTTGTAGTCTGGGTAATAACAGTTTGGCTATGTGGTCTGGGCTGTTCCTATATTAACAGTCTAGTTGTGTAGTCTGGAGTGCCCCCTATAACAACAGTCTAGTTGTGTAGTCTGGAGTGCCCCCTATAACAACAGTCTAGTTGTGTAATCTGGAGTGCCCCCTATAACAACAGTCTAGTTGTGTAGTCTGGAGTGCCCCCTATAACAACAGTCTAGTTGTGTAGTCTGGCGTGCCCCCTATAACAACAGTCTAGTTGTGTAGTCTGGCGTGCCCCCTATAACAACAGTCTAGTTGTGTAGTCTGGAGTGCCCCCTATAACAACAATCTAGTTGTGTAGTCTGGCGTGCCCCCTATAACAACAGTCTAGTTGTGTAGTCTGGAGTGCCCCCTATAGCAACAGTCTAGTTGTGTAGTCTGGAGTGCTCCCTATAACAACAGTCTAGTTGTGTAATCTGGAGTGCCCCCTATAACAACAGTCTAGTTGTGTAGTCTGGAGTGCCCCCTATAACAACAGTCTAGTTGTGTAATCTGGAGTGCCCCCTATAACAACAGTCTAGTTGTGTAGTCTGGAGTGCCCCCTATAACAACAGTCTAGTTGTGTAGTCTGGCGTGCCCCCTATAACAAGTCTAGTTGTGTAGTCTGGCGTGCCCCCTATAACAACAGTCTAGTTGTGTAGTCTGGAGTGCCCCCTATAACAACAGTCTAGTTGTGTAGTCTGGAGTGCTCCCTATAACAACAGTCTAGTTGTGTAATCTGGAGTGCCCCCTATAACAAGTCTAGTTGTGTAGTCTGGAGTGCCCCCTATAACAACAGTCTAGTTGTGTAGTCTGGAGTGCCCCCTATAACAACAGTCTAGTTGTGTAGTCTGGAGTGCCCCCTATAATAACAGTCTAGTTGTGTAGTCTGGAGTGCTCCCTATAACAACAGTCTAGTTGTGTAATCTGGAGTGCCCCCTATAACAAGTCTAGTTGTGTAGTCTGGAGTGCCCCCTATAACAACAGTCTAGTTGTGTAGTCTGGAGTGCCCCCTATAACAACAGTCTAGTTGTGTAATCTGGAGTGCCCCCTATAACAAGTCTAGTTGTGTAGTCTGGAGTTCCCCCTATAACAAGTCTAGTTGTGTAATCTGGAGTGCTCCCTATAACAACAGTCTAGTTGTGTAGTCTGGAGTGCTCCCTATAACAACAGTCTAGTTGTGTAATCTGGAGTGCCCCCTATAACAAGTCTAGTTGTGTAATCTGGAGTGCCCCCTATAACAATAGTCTAGTTGTGTAATCTGGAGTGCCCCCTATAACAACAGTCTAGTTGTGTAATCTGGAGTGCCCCCTATAACAAGTCTAGTTGTGTAGTCTGGAGTGCCCCCTATAACAATAGTCTAGTTGTGTAGTCTGGAGTGCCCCCTATAACAAGTCTAGTTGTGTAGTCTGGAGTGCCCCCTATAACAAGTCTAGTTGTGTAGTCTGGAGTGCCCCCTATAACAACAGTCTGGTTGTGTAGTCTGGAGTGCCCCCTATAACAAGTCTAGTTGTGTAGTCTGGAGTTCCCCCTATAACAAGTCTAGTTGTGTAGTCTGGAGTTCCCCCTATAACAATAGTCTAGTTGTGTAGTCTGGAGTGCCCCCTATAACAACAGTCTGGTTGTGTAGTCTGGAGTGCCCCCTATAACAAGTCTAGTTGTGTAGTCTGGAGTGCCCCCTATAACAAGTCTAGTTGTGTAGTCTGGAGTCCCCCCTATAACAATAGTCTAGTTGTGTAGTCTGGAGTGCTCCCTATAACAACAGTCTAGTTGTGTAATCTGGAGTGCCCCCTATAACAAGTCTAGTTGTGTAGTCTGGAGTGCCCCCTATAACAACAGTCTAGTTGTGTAATCTGGAGTGCCCCCTATAACAAGTCTAGTTGTGTAGTCTGGAGTTCCCCCTATAACAAGTCTAGTTGTGTAGTCTGGAGTGCCCCCTATAACAACAGTCTAGTTGTGGAATCTGGAGTGCCCCCTATAACAAGTCTAGTTGTGTAGTCTGGAGTTCCCCCTATAACAAGTCTAGTTGTGTAGTCTGGAGTGCCCCCTATAACAACAGTCTAGTTGTGTAGTCTGGAGTGCCCCCTATAACAAGTCTAGTTGTGTAGTCTGGAGTGCCCCCTATAACAACAGTCTTTCTGTGTAGTTTAGAGCACCACCTATGATAGCATTGTAGCTATGCAGTCTGGAGCACCCCAATAATAGCAATCTGGCTATGTCGTCTGGAGGGCCCCCCAATAACTGCATTGTGGTTGGGAAGTCTGAAGTGCCCCCTATAACAGCAGTCTAGTTGTATAGTGTGGAGGGTCCCCTATAATAGCAGTCTGACTGTGTAGTATAGAGTACCCACTATGGCCACAACCACACAATGTCATTTTTGTTTTTTTGATGGCTGTTTTTTTTTAAGGCCGTCATTTTACACCCAAATAATGGCTGTCATTTAGGTACAAGAACAGATCGAGAAGGTGTTAGATCTGTAATGGGGCTTTGTCACGTCCCGTCCTGACCGAGGGTCTATTGACCTGGACCGTTAGCATCAAAGATCACTAGGATGCTGTCATTTCATGTCACTAGATCCGCGGTCAGAGAGGACTTGTGAACATAATGCCGGTGCAAACTTGGCCCCACATTACAGTATGCTGATATGAATCTGGCCTTAGACTTTAATAGTGAGGGCCTTGACTGAATGAGTAATCCTGGATTATTCTGTTACTTTGGTAATTTTAAATGACATTGATAATTGTTGGAGGGCGGATCCTGCAAAACGTCATATTATAGAGTCTGTAAAGGAGCTCAAAGGACATCTCATCCAGCCTGGTGATTGTAGACTTCTCTGTACTTACATGTTTGTTCTAGGCAATGCTAATCTGCAACATGGAGCTAACACTAACCTAAATGTTTCCAACTGAAAATGGATCTCGGGGGTCACTTAATTTTTCCCATTGGTGAATGAATTCTCTCTATTGCTTCTGTTTGTTACCAGGTTTAAATGACTTATTGTACTGAGGTTTCTGGCTAGGCTCTGGCCACACGAATGACCACAGTGTTCTTGGCTTCCATAAAGATGGAATGAAGCAGTGGTGCACACAAGTAAACACAGCTCCGTACTGATTGGAGACTCATGTCCCCATTTTCAAGATTGTGAGGGATCCCAGCAGGCAGAGCGTTATTCCCTATTCTGATGATAGAAGATAACTTCTAATGGTGGGAGAACTCCTTTAAAGGGTTTGTCCTATTAGCACAGTTCCAGGCAATATCCTCTATCAGACAAGTTCACACACTGTAAGACAGCGGCCGTTCTGTGACACAGCCATGTCACAAAACGCTGCTGTCTGGGAAGTTCACCCCAGCCTATTCTGCACTACTGGCCGGATGAACATCACTTCAATCACGAATTGTAATGTGGGCACATTCGGGTGCGCTTACACTCCAATTAACTATAGCAGACAACGTAAAGTACTGCCAGAGCCGCACTTTATATTGTCTGCACAGTCAATTTCATGCGGCCTCTATTCAATGAACAGTGGCCGCACAAAATTGACATGTCAGTTTTGAGTGCGGCTGCATAGAATCTCGGTCGGAGTGTATACAGAGTGGGATTCCATAGAACACACTGTAATTTGACACTTTCAATAAATAGGGGCCGGTGTGTCAAACTGCAACAACTGCCATTATTTATTGAAAGAATACGTTGTGTGAACATCGCCTTAAAGTGTAAGTGACATCAGAGGAGGTGTCTGATTGGGAGTCCTCCTGTTAACCCAAGCACATTGGAGTCCCATTAATTTAAATGGGTATGCAATTCCATATTTCTCCTGTTATTACCACTACGTGAAATGTATGGCCCTCTTTTGCAGTGGTCAATAACCTTACAGCTAGCAAGTCTTTATCTAGGATAAATATTCCAGCCTATTAATGAGGGTAGTGAATAATGGTTTAGTGGTAGCCCTGATGCACTGGGGCATTGGGCTCAAATCCAACCAAGCACAACAGCTACATAAAGTGTGTATGTTCTTACGATGGTAACATGGAGTTCCCCAAGGTTCTTTTGTTTTCTTCCATGCTCCAAAAACATGCTGATAGGTAAATTGGCATCTTATGTAATTGGCCTAGATATGTTCCTAAAATAAGGAAATTTAGATTGTGAGCCTAATCAGAGACAGACTAATGTAATTTTTGTACAGAGCTGAAGAATATGTTAGTGTTATATAAGAAACCAATACATTGCAAGAAGCTTGACATTCCCAGCATTCCTGTTGGTTATTCCTTATTCTAGAAGAAAAGAGCAATTTTTTGGCGAACCAATAAGATATCCTAATGCACTAGTATTCATTCATTTATCATCAAGGAGGTTTTACCAAAGGGGGACATGTAATTACTGCCAACCAGTCTATAGTTTGTTGATACTGAAAGGCTATATAGAATGTAGCCACCTGTATTCCCATCATTGCTTAGCACTAATTGTGTAAATGAGCTCGGTTTTGTTTCGTTCACGCTTACAATTAGAAGTCCATCTGCTTTGTGCTATTTGTAGAGCAGGTTCACGTAAGGATCTAATCATCTGGCGGACTAGCTTGCTGGTGCGACTATTCATGATCTGACAGACGTTCACTGAATGTGTTAATTTTATCATTACAGCTTCATTGTTTCGGTATGATAGCATTAGTATCATAATCTTTGGTCTTAAATAGTTTCGACACAAATCCAGCCTGAAGACATAAAGCTTGTAAAATGGAATTTAATTTTTTCTATCTCCCAAGCTAAATTCCATGTGAAATCTGAAACTTTAGGCATCAAGTGACTGCAATATTTTACTGTTTGCAGGTAATATTCAAAGGGATCTAGAAACCGAGATATAGGGTCTACAAGACATGTGGTGGTCTCAGTCATGATACTCATTTTAATTATCTTCTCAATAAAATAGTGGCAATCACCTTGACTGACACACTGTTGACACATACAACTAAAGAAGCATTCCAACCAATATATCATGAATATCTGCTCAACAGATGGCAAATAGTAAAGGCAGAGGGATTAAGAGTAATTGGCGTTATATTAAGTTACATATTTTCAACGTTGGCATCCTTTAGGTCCACTAGCATGAGTCTTACTTTACAGACTCACATATACTGACATATAATTACGTGTATGAACATAGTGGAGAGGATTTACGAAGACCGGCGTACAAGTACGCCAGTCTTATGTTAGGCCCCGCCCCCTTTTCCCCGGCAGGATTCACTAAGAGGCACACGCCTCTTAGTGAATCCAGCCGGGCGCCCGAATCTGCATTCGGCGTACAAAATCTACACCTGCTTCCGGCAGGTGTAGATTTTGATCATGATTTACACCTGCGAGCAGGCGTAAATCATAATAAATGAGGCGCCACGCCTCCTCCCCGCTTTATCACCACCCTGCAAGCTCGGCCAGCCTGCCCATCGGGCGTGCGGGGTGTACAGGAGGCTTACGCCAAAGAGAAGGGGCGACTAGTGACTAGGTTTTATTCACAATGAGATACTCCAAGATAACCTTAAAAACTTATTGACAACAAGAAAATAGTACCAGCCCATGTTATACAATAAAAAGGTTATAGTACCTCACCACTCTAGCCATTGAATGGCTGTGTCAATCACTTGCTAGTATGGCTTTTTAGCACTCTAAAGCCACGTTCACACAATGTTTAACACCAGGCGTTCTGTGACCCAGCTGGGTCGCAGAATGGCCGGTGTCAGTAAAGTTTATGCCGGCCGGTACTGCAGTACCAGTCAGGATAAACTTAATTTCTATTGACTTGGGATGCGGGCGCATCCGTGTGCACCCGCATTCCCATTTCACCATTGTACACAATGGAAAGTGCAGCTAGAGCCGCAGTCTCCGTTTGTTTACACTGTCAGTGTTTTGCAGCCACTATTCAATGAAAAGCAGCCACACAAAAGTGACTTGTCAGTTTTCATTGTGGCCACAAGGGGTCCCAGCCAGAGTGTATACTATGAGGGACATTTATTAGTCTAGCGTTTTTTACGCCGGGCTTACAAATGTCCCTGCAGCTCCGGAGCTCTACATAAATCCCATGTGCATGGAGCCAGTTCATGCGAATAAATGCTCAGAGCTGGCATAGGTTTCACTATCATTTCCCCCCGGAAAAATAGCTAGAACACTGCTTTTAGAGTAGAGTGGAGGTCTGTAACTTGGCTGTCAACAATGGCAGGGAAAGAGCAGCATATCGGGAGAAGGAGACAAGATTGCTAAATGAGTGTATTTGCAAAAATATTTAATGTGATGGGTCCTGCAAGCTTAAAGCGTAACTGTCATGTTTTTTTCTATTGCAGAAATCAGTAGTATAAGCGATTTTAAGAAACTCTGTAATAGGTTTTATCAGTCAAAAAAGCCTCCTTCTGTACTCAAGAAGCAATCTCCCAGCCTCCCCCCTGACTTCTTATCTGTGCATTATCAGGCAAACACGTCTTCATTACAGAGAAGCCAGTGAAGACGGGTTCTGCTCTCTCCATTGTAAGCCTATGAAGGGGGGAGGGGCTGAGGGAGATGAGGGAGCAGGAAGAGGTGACATGAAGGTCAGCTGTTTGTAGACTCTCTGGGCACCTAAACCGCAGGATTCTGGGGTCAGAAAGGTCAGTGCTTATCTATGAACTTACTGAGAAAAGATTGCAGGGTGTTGTGCTGTGCAGGACTGCTCCATGCTCAGTCACTCCTAACAGCCCCTCCCCTCTCCATAGCCACATAATGGACACAGAAATCCTGCTGCTTCTGAAGTGAGGGGGAGGCTGGGAGATTGCTTTTTCAGTCCGGAAGGAAACTCTTTTGGTTTATAAAACCTATTACAGAGTTTCTTAAAATTGCTTGAACTGTTGATATTTAATGTTTTCAAAAAAATGACCCTGAAATGACAGTTACGCTTTAACTATATTAGCTGAGATGGGAATACCCCTTTAATGTTTTACACACAAGACTTGTGTAATTTATACTAGTTATAAGGCTGTCAGTATTATCATATTGGCATGGCACCTTCCCATTTGTCATGTTTTACATTTGAGCTGGCACCCTGCTGTGTGGTTCGGGAAACAGACATCCTGTTGTACCATTAGTTGGCGGGAAGACAGGTTAAAAATAACATATTGCCTGGAGTTTCCCTTTAACAGGAGAACACAGTAATAATAACCTGGCAACACATGTCATTCCTGCTCAACTTTTACATAGCAGTAAGAGTCCAGTGTGACATAATCAGGTTATAAAATAATATCTCTTGGCTTATCGGCTTAGGGCTATCTTCTGTAACAAGTTGATGGACATTACTAGTACATGCGATCTGATCATAATTTTTACATAAACCACACAGGGAAAGCTTAAGACCTCTCTAAATGCTATATTTTTTTCATAATGCAGGTGACAGACTACAGCAAACATGGCTTCAGATGCCAGTCATATGCTTGAGGCCGCCTTAGAGCAAATGGATGACATCATAGCAGGTAATGTTGATTTTTAATAGATCCACCTGTTGTTTAAAGTTGATGTTCCAATGTGCAGTTTCCAAGGTTGGACTGGCCTACCAGGACTCATGTAGCTACCATAAAGGCAGACCACTCCTCTGCCATGGGTCCCATTGACTAAGCCCATTCCAGAAGAACGCTCAGTGAAATGCTGCGGTGCTTTGACTGATAGAGCAAGAAGTCATTGGCTTCCAGCCCTGCTGGTCTCTCTTATGACCAGAGGCAGCATTGCACCTTCAGCCACAAGAAAATTCATGGGACCCAGTACACTTGCTATGTGTCCCAATGAAAACTAGCTACAGTATGCAGTGGAAGTTCTGTGGCGGTCTTATGGATGTGGTCTAAATGTCCTAATTCTGGCTTTCAAATTGTTAACAAATTTTTTCTTCAGCCACCGATATTTAAACGCCAAATATCAAACGATCAAACTTGAGCATGCTTGAGTTGCGCTTACTTCTAGTGCACTATTATTTATTTCTTGTTCTTTATCTCATCACTCGTCCCTTTTATGTTACATAAATTTTTTGGATTGAGCATTCCTAGGTAACCTTATCTAACCGATAATTGGCCCATGTAATGGGACCTTTAGACCCAGTTTTATATTTTCAATTTAAACATTTTTGGAGGACAATTCGTACTTTTTAATGACATTTTTCATTTTACAACATAATGTGTTGTGTTTTACAATTCTGTTGGGTGCTTTATTCCAAATTCAGAATTTCATTGTGATATTCTTATACCTTATAAGATTTTTTTTTTCTCTATGGAGCTACAGTATGTGAGTTGTTTTTTTTTTTCACAGTACTTTTTAATAGTACTATTTTGGGATACAATAGACTCTTTGTTTGATTCATTTATTCTTTCATTCATGTTTTGTAGGATATGAGTGAAGTCCACTGCCAGACACCGACAGCGGGCGTTAGCTGGCACCCACTAGTAATGGAGTGAGCTTAGCTCCTAAACCCACTGTACACACCTGGACCTGACATTTGATGTATATGTATGTCAAATGTTAGGTAGCGGATTCAGATATCAATATTGTCCTAGTTCCTATCAGTTGCACCATCTGACAATAATTATTATAGCACCATCAAATTTAGCATACACAGACAGAGGGAACATATACAGATGAAATCATACTTTACATAGTAATAAACTATCAGTTCAAACTAGATACAGTAGGTGAGGGCCCTGCTTACAAGAACTTACAATCTATAAGAAAAAGAGGATGACATAACATGTACAATATTTAGAACTTCATGGAAAACCCCTTGAAGTATCAATCTGTCACCACTGTGTGAAACTGCAAGTTTTGCATGGTAAGATCCCAGTAATAACAAGCAAAGTTCTGCTTCCTTTAGAATTTGCAGTGTACAGCTTCATTTACTGTGGAATTTTACAGGATGGCTGGCTATGCCTGCGTGAGGTTCACTAATCATAACTGGAAGCCAGTTGGTGGTATGACTTCAACTACACATTAACAGGAGCTGCCAGATCAGCAAGGTCCGAGCTGTTCTAGAAATGAATTAACCAGTAATTATTCATGGAAACCTGTAACCTTCACCTCCCCCCTGCCCCATGTGCGTTCCCTAAATAAACATTGACACTGCTGTGAGCAAATACAGCAGTGAAATGACAGAGATAGAAAGTACATTTTCTTTTATCTGTTCCCCAATCGTTGTGTCTTCTGACAATACACACCAGATTTATATGAGAATTGATAAATTAAGTGACTACTGATATGATGTTTTTGCTATAGGCCATGTGTATACATGGAGTTGTTGTCAAACATATATTCTAATGTACAGTATACTTTGGTATGGAAGTGCCATAACCATTGCGGAATCTGCGCTGCAGAATCTTTTGGCCCTATACAAATAAATATTAATATTATTATATTTTTTATTATACATGAGGTTCAATAGACCAAGCATAATCTACTTGTGAACATCTGCTCCAGCCCTCGCTCATGTCTGCCCTACTCCAGCGCGTCGTCAGCTCCTCAGAAGCGATTGGCTGAGCATAACAGAAGACGTCGGCTAATTCCAACATTAGTGGCAGCAGAGGCACTTTGTCATTTCTTACTGCTGGCAGTCAAAAAATAATAATTTTATTTAGCTGGAATAGCGCTTTAACTTTGGTATATGTTTGGCTTGCTGGACACAAAAGCATGGTACACTACATTTTCCCCACTGTTTACATATCTTCTAGTCCTTGCTGCTGTCCTTTTCCCCATACTTCTGCTAAGCAGGAGCAAAATGTTCTGCAAGAGACTGAAAAGGTCCTCAGCGGGGACTGGAAAATCTGACAGCGGCAGCGCTGGGGGAGTGGGAAAGTATAGAACAGGGGGACAGGACAAGGAGACATATGTAAATTCCCTTTAAGTCTATGTTCTCACAAAGTATTTTTGCTCAGTATTTTGGGCAGTATTTTGCAACCAAACCAGGAATGGATAACACACAAAGGCTATGTTCATAGACTGTTGATGGCCGCCACTTCATGGCAAATAATTGACATTATTTTAAAACAATGGCCGTTATTTCCCATTAAATGGCGGCCATCCACTACATTTCAACAGTGTGTGAACATAGACTTTCTGTGTTTTCAATGCACTACTGGGTTTGGTTGCAAAATACTGTACAAAAATACTGTGTGGGAATATAAACTTCTACATTTAATTGAAAAAGATGTTCAGTTATTTCAATAAAAAAGGCAAGAAGTTAAATTTTCCTAAATAGTCATGACTGTGGTTTCCTGGTAATGGAATATGAAAAGAGGAAATACCTAAATATATCTGAATATAACATTAGAGACAGGATGCTCCAGATCAGGGTCCTAAAATAAGCGCAATCTATACGGTATTTCCTACAAAGTAACAAACAAGTACGTACATTTGAACATAACGCATTCTGTTTCTGCATCTCCAAGACGATCTCTGATGGACCGATATATAAGGAATCCCCCTTTATAGAGAAATAAAGTAATCTACATTACAGGGGCTACATTTAGATCAATATGAGAAATCTTTGCCAATTCATTTTGCTTCTTTACATTCCCATTTAAAGCGGTTCCTTCAAGTCAAGACGTATAATCAGAATAATTTGATTCGCATAGAGAAGTTGAGTGGATGTGACAGCCTCAGCGTCGCCTGCAGCGCCTGTCATGCTACTGTTAAAGGCTCCTGCATCCCCCATTAGTAAGAAGAGAGGTGCCAGCTTGTCACGTGTCCTTTCACTTGATTATTGGTACAAATATTGCAGAATCTTATTGTAATAATCTGGGGTTCCTTGAGCCCATCAATACAAAAAATAAAAACTAAATAAAAAGTTTTGACAATAACCACTTTTTTTAGGTCCTACTCTCCATCTATACAGAACATGTGCACATCCAGATTTAGATACATTATATTTATAACCTTTGTTGCTAACATTATACACATAGGAAATATCATCAACAAGACCTAACAGGTTATTTGTGGATGGTCCCATAAGGGATAGACCCTAATAATAATGGATTTGCCTCTGCAGGTGGGTCTGGCTTCTGCTAAAACCTTTGGGCTTATTACCATACGAAAGCCTGGGAATACCCATATTCTGGTGGGTTAGTCGAATCCTGCTTCTCTTCAGCTGGTAAAAAAAAAGGAAAAACAGTGAATAAGGGCCCGTTCACACTACAGAATCGGCGCAGAAATTCCGCTCGGAACCCCACCTGCAGAATTGACATGTCAATTCTTTGAGCGAAGAGGAGCGGAGGACGGAGGCGCTCAAGGGATATTGAAAGATATAGCATGCGGGTGTAGGTGCCACATTTGCGGTCAGGAGTTCCAAGCTGAGTGTGAACAGGCCCTAACAGTGAAAAATGTGTTAGCCAATCGAAAGTCTTGTCCTCTCAATAATAGAAGCAAAGAAAATGTCTTGCAGTTAGAAGAAATAATAATGATAAATGTTTTTTGAGACTGCTTATTCATAGTTGACAGCAGTCTCTTATAAAGGGGATAGGACCTAACACAAGAGGTCGAGTTTCGGGGCTGGTCCTGGGGCGAGCTTTCATGGCCCATGATTATCTAAACTAAACTTACTGTATGTTTCTCCATCTCTACAGAAAACTGCCTAAAGAAACACATATACTGTATAGTATAAACTTAAAATACCAGAGTAGTAGTGTAATAAATAAACTTTAAGAAACAATAAAACAACAGAATGAGCTTGAAGCATACACCTATAATTAGTTCCCATATAAGCAATGTAAAAGTTTTATTGTCTTTGAATTGATGTTAGTTCAGAAACCTGATGCAGCATTCTTGGTATAACATGACATAAATATTTGTGACAACTCTGACCAAAATCTATTTTTTATATGTTATTACTAGAGATGAGCGAACCTTGAGCATGCTCGAGTCCATCCGAACCCGAACTTTTGGCATTTGATTAGCGGTGGCTGCTGAAGTTGGATAAAGCCCTAAGGCTATGTGGAAATCATGGATATAGTCATTGGCTGTATCCATGTTTTCCAGACACCCTAAGAGCTTTATCCAGGTTAAGCAGCCCCAGCTAATCAAATACTGAACATTCGGGTTCGGATCGACTCGAACCCGAACCCGATTCGCTCATCTCTAGTTATTACATAAACAAAGTTAGTATACAAATGTATACTACTTATGAGAAATGCACATATAGTGCTATTTCCCTCAATTTAGTAGATCAGGCAGGCTTCAACTTCTCTAAAAAAGTGATGTCATAACCCATTCTATACCTGAAGGGTCCAGCAGGCGGCGCAGTATATGTAGACATTACATGTAAAAAAATAACAGGGCCATTCCTGTGCTTTCGGCACAAAATTCAGCTAGGAAGGGCCTAGGGATGGGATACATGTCAAGAATAGGTTTGGGTGATAGGTATATGGTCTCTTCTAGCCCCGCCCTTGAGGATCATGCCCACACCTTAGTTCTTCTTTATTAGGAGCGGAGCACAAAATCTAGACCTTTAGACCATTACAGTACAGTTCATAAGGCCCAAAACATTTCAACTAATTATTTTCCCAACTTTTATTGTTACACAATAGAAATGATGTAACATCAGATCACAAATATTATGCCATACAGCTGAAAAGCAAGAAGATATTAATTGATTAGGCAACTCTTCCAGTGAACATGTGTGAACATGTTGTCAACTAATCACAAGTTTCTCAGAACAAGAAAAAAAGACATAACCTTATCATCCATAGTGATCCATAGTGTTGTCCCCTTCCCAACTTATAACAGTGACTGTTACTGGGAACTGTTAACTGAAAGTCGTTATGGACGTTTTGGCAACTTTTATTAGCAATTTTACTATAATTTAGTTTCTTTATATTTTCATGTTCTTAGTGTTCATATTGCATAGTCATTTTGTTTTTACAGCACACTGTACATATTTGCACTTTTTATTTGCTGATTAACTCTCTAAGGTTGTGGGGACACCTTGTGGTGGAGAGAGGAAACAGGAAATTCCTCATAAAAATATCAAATAGGACATCACACAGAGAAAATCTGCAGAGTAGCGTAGTCCCTTTGCTATTATCACAGCACTTCAGTTCGTAAAAAAATATGTGACAATCTTTAAGTCTCCGGCCCATCCTACGCATTGATGCGGCAAAAAATTCCATTACATATGACTCACTGATTTATGTGGCTTTCTTTAAAGTCAACGTATCTATTGAAACAATGTTAACTACCATTTTCTTCTAAAGAAGTTTAAAGTGTCACTGTCGTGAAATTTTTTTTTGCAGAAATCAATAGTCCAGGCGATTTTAAGAAACTTTGTAATTGGGTTTATTATCCGAAAAATGCATTTTTATCTTGAAAAAGCAGTTTGAAGCTCTCCCCCCTGTCTTCATTGTTCTCCTATGGAGAGAGCTAAAGAAAAGACCAAAACAGGACAACAAAGAGTTAATCTACAAATCCCTCACGGGATATCTCTTGTGACAGTCACCAGTGACCTGTCTGAGCTCGGATTACAGCTGTCACCCAGCTCCCTGCCTGTAATCCTCTGTTATCTGCTTTCTGCTGCCGGCTAACTCCCTCCTTCCTCCTCCCCCCTCCCCTCTCCCTAGAACAGACAGGGTACGTCTCCTGCAACAAGTCACAATTTTCAGATTTTTCAGAGTGGATGAAAAAGAGGAAGGAGGGGGGGACCTGGGAAAAGGCTTTTTACATGCAGATAATGGCAGATTTGGCTAATAAACCCAATTACAAAGTTTCTTAAAATCGCCTGGACTATTGATTTCTGCCAAAAAAAAAAAAATACGACAGTGACTCTTTAAGGAAAAATTTTGTCATCTTGTCATTAGTGCACATACTACAGTACTTGTAAATGCATTTTAGATGAGTGACAACAATGTCGCAACACTGTAGATTTGTGACAGAGCCTGGAACCAAAACACCTTACCTTGGATCCAGTTGTATGTAGTGTAGGTCCTTAGATGGTGGAATCAATGTAACCCCCCCCCCCCCAGTCTACTCAATGCTTGTCAAACATGGATTACCATGTTCCCAATGCAGATGACTGCCAGTGCCAAAATTAGGAATTTTTAATTTTTGCTTGGTATGGCACCACTTTCTCTCACTTCTCTGCCCTATATGAGCGGTTTCATGAGCTTCTATAGCAGATAGCAAATAAATTATTACCCAGAGCAGTAACACCAGTCCTTGCTTTACTTATTTCTGTACAGTAACTGAATGATTTAGCATTTATATGGTTATTTATCCATGCTGTTTCTTCATGCTATCTACAGAAATATAACTGGTTTTTTTTTGTTTGTTTATAATGTGCTAATACATGCACAAAAGAGCCGTCTTTAATTCTCTATCTTTATTGGAACTAGGCACAAAGGCAGTCACAGAGTTTGGGGTCTTTGAAGTGGGATCACCAGTTCCATCAGAATATTTCGGGACTATAACAATCTTGCATCTGATAGAAGAATTAAAGATATCGCTGGAAATGGTGGAAAACTCTCAGGAAAGGGAAGCATTACGGAAACAGATTCCTAACGCAACAGCGTCCTACGTCATGGCGTGGCTGGAGAGTAATATGGTGAGTATGTTACATGTTACTATTGTTAGGTCAGGATCTATGATGTATCATATACCAGTCAATGTTAATACTTGAATATTATTAAATGCTAATAGAGCCTTTTAACATGGAACCCTCAAAAAGCCACTAAACAATTGATATGTGGATAGCGGCCATCAGTGGCCCCTTTAAGGGAATATAACATAGTATGGCACCAATATGTGCTATATAGATAGCCCCAACATTTTGGCCTTTCGTCAAACTTGAATATTAGGGCTCTGAACTAAAAGCTTGGTTCATGTCATGTATATTTTTTAGAATAACATTCCTCTTTTTACAGTATAGATATTGCCCAGTAGTGATATTGAAAAGTAGTGAGTTCATGGGCGTGAGAGGTTCATTGATGGATTTGGGGAACAAAGACTACCTCAATTGGTCTAATTTCATGGAAGAGCAACTTCACAGCTCAAATAATGCTGGCTATGATAGAAAGGGCATTGCAACTTTCTGTGTATGGAACTGAGTAGCCACAGACTGGTCTGAGAGTCCATGCTGTAACTGTGGCTAAAAAGGGCAAATGAGCATCAGACTTGGACCAGGAACCAATTGAAGTAGGCGGCCTGGTCTGATGATTGATGGTTTCTTTTACATCATGTGGGCGGCCAGGTACTTGTGCATCATTTACCTGATGAAGAGATGGCTCCAGGCTACCCTATGGGAAGAAGCTTGCAGTGGATAATCTGGTTAATATTTTGCTGGAAGGTCTTGGGTCCTGGTATTAATGCTTTGGGAGTCGTGACATCATCATGTTATCCAGAAAGTGAAGCCATGATGCCATAGTAAGTGCAGGGAAAAAAGCACTTTATGTGCTTTTCCCGTAATAAGTGTATATTGGTAATTTGTATAACTTTTGGGGGGCAATACAATACTTTAATAAAAATTTTCGCTGGCCTTCTCCTTTAACACATACTACCTACTAGAGATGAGCAATTCTACTCAAGCATGCTCAAGGTGCACTCATCTCTACTACCTACCTAACATTGCACAGACCAAGTAGACCCCTTTGTGGTACCAGTATTCCCTAATGGCAGAATAATGTGTCCTGACACACTGCAAAATTGTTCTGGAATGTTTGAGGAACAAAGAGTTTATGATGTTGACTTGGCCTCCAAATTCCCAAGGTCTCAATCTGAGTCATTATGTTTGAGATGTGCAGGAAAAACAAGTTCGATCCAAGGACCTGCTGCTATTGTCTTGGTGCCAGATACCACAGGACACCTTCAGAGGTCCTATGTAGTCAATAGACCTGTTTTGCCAGCATAAGAGGACCTACACAATATAAGACAGGTGATAGTTATGCTATGGCAGATCAATGCGTATATATACTTATATTAGGCACATGTATGTATACGTTTGTATTCTCAGCTGGTAGCCAAGTTCTGTTCCTTATGGCGTTACTCAGGTGTTGGTGACACATAAACCTGGCTTACCTTAGTTCCTCTATTTGAGATGTTTGTGGTCAATGTTCAACAGGACATACAACAGAAATGCAGCAAGGGATAGGCCAGAAGGGAACACATGGCCTGTAAGAATGCCGCTGTTCCTGCATACTGTGGGATAGGACGCTGACTCAGTGCTAGATAGCAGATACATGCTCTGCTTGCTTCTATTTGCCTGGAGGAATGTCTGTAAAGGGACGCCGTATGCAGAGCAGGAAGTCAGTCCCATAATTCACTGCAAAATAAGAAGATATTAAAAGGTAATAAATATTACATCCTATTGTTAGTGTATGAAGGATTATGCTGTATAACTTGTGTAAATCTAATGCCAGTGTCTTGCTGTGTAATTGTTCTATTGCAACACTCAACTTTCACTTTATCTGAATACAAATCCAGCGCTGCAACTTACTGCTATTATCTCTTCCTCTACCACTGTTATTATTACAACTACAGTCTATATAGACAGCTTATTATACAGTATATACATGTTGAGGAGAATACCACCTGATGATTCAGGATGGGGTCAATCTTAGGTCTCATGCATGTGACCATGTTGTATGGATCTGTAATTTAGCACCCCTAGTTCCTTCTAGACCCATTGTGCTTCCATGTGTCTATATTGCTTTCTATGTTGCACACATAGGGAATATGATATTTTACAGAAGTAACATATGGCAGCACACTGAATGCCCAGAGATCCATAATGTGGACAGGTAGGGCTCTGTATACCACCAAACAAGGACTGTGTTTGCCATGTGCATGAGCCATTACCTACATGGTAACAACTAGCAGCATTTCCATCATCATCACCAGCAGTCAGCCATACTCTCCAGGAGCTTATAGAAGTTTGTTTTTTAATATCAACCAATTTTTACCTATGTAATCTGTCAATCGGACAGGCTATAGAAGTAAGTTAGGTAGGGGCATAAAGTCTGTTATACCCACCATTGCTGAGAATATAGAACACCACATCTGTGTACTTGACTGAAGAGCAGGATGGGCATGTGTTATATCTTTCCATAAGGATTGTGATAAATGACCACATATTATTTGGCTCCAATGCTCCCATATATGTTTCTGTGGAGACTACCCAAGTAGTTTGGGCTCTGGCATTAGGTAACATGACATTCAACATACAGTAATAACAGTAACATACAGCAGGGTACCCAGAGACACTGACATACATAGAAGGGAGGGGGTCCCAAAGCAATGCAAAGTTTTGTAATTCAGGACAAAATTTGTGTCATTTTCCAAAATGCAGCTGTCCTGAATCTGTTCATGTCACCTAATGGGATGGGATCACTAGGACTCAGCTCCAAGAGCCCAATAGTAGCTGCATGAGAATTTTATATGATAAATATGTCCTTAAAGGGATTATCCAGATTGAGGATCTATCAATCTAACCATTAATAATAGGTCCAACTATGGCTAAATAAAGATATTTAGCCAAGCACGGCCCCAAACACACGCCGACATGCTCGCTTGCAGTGCCTTTACAATGCACAACCAATCGCCCAGCAGCAATCATTTATATGGCCATTTAAATACTCTAGAACTCTTACACAAGCTATCAGCCGATTGGGTGTTTCTAGGAATGCTCATTGCCACTAATTGTCCATGTAAAAGAGCCTTAAAGAGGTATTCCAGGAAAATTACCTTTTCCCCTATCCACAGCATAGAGGAAAAGTAGGGGGTCCTACCTCTGTCAGGCCCTGCCGACTCTGTTATGAATAGAGACGCAATTGCGGCGCATGACCTGCAGCTCTATTCATTCCTATGGAGCCGAGCACATACTATACAGCATGAAAGCTGATCTGGGATTGGTTGCTATGGGAAAAACCAGACAGTTTGGGTTTGTTTACTCCGAGCTATGATGTACAAATAGCCTCAAACAGCTGATCACGGGGTTGCCAGCTGCCGCTCCCTACCAATCTAGTATTATTGGCCTATTGTGTGGCCATTAATTTTAAAAGCCCCTTTAATTAGATTCATAATGGCTACTTCACCTCTGATTATCTAAGAACTATAAAAATCACTTGGAAATCACCATCTTCCTATCAGTCCTGGAGTCTGTTTAAAGTCTTAAAACTTTTTAAAAATCTCTATGTGCTCCTATGTGAAGGGATGGACTGACCACCGTGCTTGTGACCTCCTGGTCACCCTCATTGTCAAGTCAGTTGTAAATACTGAAGTGAATTACAACAGTAAATATCTATTTATAAGGGATAGCAGTGACTCTGGGATTCGGTTCTTTTTCTGTATATATAACGTACAGCATGCATTAGTAGCATGTGAACAGTACAGTAACTGCAGCATTAACAATGGCTCCTTGTCCTGCAGCCTTTATTAATAGATATGATATCCCATGGAGAAAGGGCTTATGGCTGAGGTTTATTAATATCTGTCTTTAATACCAACAAATAGCTCACAAGAAAACTTTTCTTTGCCATCAACTAAATAATAAAATTGTTAATACATCCTAGCAACTCCATATTATTGCATATCTGGGCAGATTTGCCATTCAGGACTTTATGAGAGCTGTGTGCAGCACTTGTCTTTGTGGTGTATTGGTTGTTATGCAGCTTTATCTTCAAGGTGCAGCTTAGCTTAAAGTGTACCTGTTGTTATAAATCTAAATCAACAGTAGATGTGATATGAAGCAAGTTTGCAATATATATTCATAATTTTTTTAGTTATCATGCTATAAAACAAAGCAGAACTTACTTGTATCCAGGTCCAAAACTTACTTTTATCCAGGTCCAGTTTTTAGTGCTGGTTGAAAAAAGAGACTAAACACATAAAGTCTGACCTGTACAGAGAGTCACAGCTCAATGTGTCCATCAATCACATGACTCCCTTCTCTGTGAGCGCTCAGATTACCTGGGAAAGACCGGCTTCCTGTGTTTAGACTCTTTGTAAAAAAAAGAGTCAGAAAACAGGAAGTGCTGTGTTTTCCATGATAACAAAAAAAATATTGAATGTAAATTGCTTTATATCACATCTACTGTTGATTTAGGTTTTAAAAGTTATAAAGGTACACGTTAAATGGAAACTGTCAGGTCCCTACTAGCTGACTACATAGGGGTCATTGAATTGAATGTGGTCTGTGCCAGTCCCAGAGATATTTCAAGTCCAGTAGCATGGTAACAGCATCTCACTTAGGCGGAAATACGGAAAAAAAGAATTTTATTCCAGCATGGCAAACAGAGCGACGTTTCAACCTTATAGGTCTTTCTTTCTATAAGGTTGAAACGTCGCTCTGTTTGCCATGCTGGAATAAAATTCTTTTTTTCCGTATTTCCGCCTAAGTGAGATGCTGTTACCATGCTACTGGACTTGAACTATTTTGTCCCTACAGGACACAGGGACAGGTAACTTTTGCATCTATATACAATTTTTTGTGTCTGATAATACACTTAGACCGGAGGGTCTGTGTGGGGAAGTGCTATAGTGTACATTGTTTACAGTCCCAGAGATATGTCAGCAAATGTATCTGTGCCTTGAGGGCACGAAATGTGATGTGATCCCAGTCACACAAGGAATAATCTAAAAGTATATCTAGAATATCTAAAAGTATTTGTATTGTATGTGTTCCTGAGACTGGTGAGATCATTCATCATGTATAATAACAGATAATATATTGTTTGTTTCTATAACAAGCTGGGATCTTACTAAAGACCATCAACACTCAGGAGGTTCTAAGAATCTGAGACGGTTTTTCTATAAAAGAGATAAAGTCACAACTTGAAACTGAAGTTTACAAAGTACCATTATATCCCTTGGGATGGAAGTGTTGACAGTACATACAGTGATGTCACAGCATACATGCTGGAAATTCAGTAAAATCACACGTCAGTAAGCAACACCCAAATACTGAATCTCCAAGACGGATAGTGTATGTTATGTGTCCTTTGACACTTATATTTTCCTACTGAATTCTGAATCACTTGTAGAGACAACCAGCTCATGAGAGATCACACATCTGAATGGGGGGCAGGGGGGAATCCACTGCCAGATACCTCTGAAAGTGGCTTTTCTCACCGAGAACAAGAGAATTAAGACCTTGAAATACAGAACACATAATTCTTCTTTTCTTTCCCAACTTCTTTCGGTGGATACTTTATGACAGCTATAGTAGCCAAACCAGAATTTACTAGATGTGACCATTCCAAAATATCATTTGCTGTGCCAGAGTAACAAAACAACCTGCCATTGTTTAGCCAGTGGAGGAAGATGTTGCATAATGTATTCATAATGTTGAATGTTTTCTTTGTAGTCATAGTCATAGGAATTTCACCTGGTCACGTAGACAATGTTACTGTCTTGCCACTGTTTGCACCATAATTCTTCTACTCAAGGAAGAATCTTGTATATGCACTATGAGAGAGATTTATCAAACATGGTGTAAAGTGATACTGGCCCAGTTGCCCCTAGCAACCAATCAGATTCCACCTTTCATTTTTCAAAGAGTCTGTGAGGAATGAAATGTGAAATCTGATTGGTTGTAACTGAGCCAGTTTCATTTTACACCATGTTTGATAAATCACCCCCTATGAATCCATATGAAATATGCTTCTTCTACTGACAACAATGGGCAGGCAGAATTTAAACCCTTAAGAGAATTTTTAACATTAGGAAGTCATTTAGGCAATTATCCTTTTTATGTGCACACACCGATTAAAGGCGTAGCCATGCGTCCCCTGTAGTGTGGGGGTGCAGGACAGTACGGTACAGAGTCTAGGATAAACCTAACCAGGATAAAACATTGACTGAAGTTTTCTTGCAGTGCAAGTACAGGTGCTGTAGAGAGAAATACTAAGTCCTTTGTACGCAAGGTGCAGTTTAGTAGCTTGAGAAGTTGGCTTTTCAGGGTCCCTGGTAATACTTGGAATACTTGAGAACACTGCTTTGAGCAGGGAGACTATAGAAATGCTGGAGGACTCTTTAAGTAATGCAAACAGTTCAGTTACTGAGGTGAAAGTTAGGAGACTTGAGAACAGGCAGAGAACCTTAAGGGGGACCTATCCAGTTAATACTGTACTCTGCTGTAGGAGCTCTAACTACTCTGATGTCGATGGCGATAAACTTGAAGACAACCTATACTCACGGCTATGATGATCCATCTATTGCTGGGTTAGTACAGGCCCCAAGAGTAAGGGCCTATTCCACGGAACGATAATAGGCCGAATTCGGCCGATTATCGCTCGGTGGAATAGAAAAAACGATCAGCCAATGATCGTGTCATCGATTGATCGTTTATTTAGGCCCAAACCTAAAATCATCGGTCACCCACTGCGCATGGCTTAGTGGAACAGCGGTGCACGGCAGGCGTCCGACGATTTGAGAAGCACCATACATTGCCTAGCAGGGTTTCTCCTCCGCTCAGTCTTCCCCTCTGGGTCCTGCGGCGCAGCGTCAGCTTCGGTACAGCCTGACTGAGCTGTCGGACCGCTCAGCCAATCACTGGCCGCGGCAGTCCCGGCCAGTAATTGGCTGAACGGTCTGACAGCTCAGGGTTGATGCTGCGCCGCGGGACCCGGGGAGGAAGACAGAGCTGAGGAAAAGCCCTGCTAGGTAATGTATGCTGCAAGGGCTGCAAGGACAACGGTAACGATGTCTGTTCAGCTCTCGTTAACGATTGTCAGGCTGTGGAATAGGCCCAGTAAACGAGCGCCGATCTAGCAAGTCGGCTCTCGTTTACTTCGTTGATCGGGCCCTACTCGGCCCGTGGAATAGGACCCAAAGGGTTAAGGGTAAACTAGTCACTGGCTTTCCTACCTGGTCCTGGTGAGTTGTAGTGGGATACACAAGCATGTATGCTCTTCTCCAATCTGCTAGCTGAAGACCAAAGCTTCCAGGGGGATTGGAAAGGTTTGGAAAGAACATTATATCCCCTCAGTGTGGATAGGTTGTTAAGTCCCCTTTTACCCACTACCCTGATAGTCATTGTCTTGTCACAGCGCCACCCAAAATTGCCCTATCATCACCGCTATCACTAATAATCATTGTTCGGTCACAGCAACACCTCTACCCCCCCCCCCCCCCTTCCGTCACAGCAATGCCGCAGCTGAACTTCACTCATTGTGTTGCATATTAGCAATGTGGGCAGTTTGGACACCATAGGCCCCCAGAGCCTCTGGATCCGACGCTAGATCAGGATATGCTAGGCCAGAACTGATCCAGAACTATTCTAAGCCCATGGGTCCACTCCACCTCTACTTGTAGACTTTGGCCAAGTTTTCTATTGGTGGAGTGGAACCTAAGGAGACAGGAGAGTATCCCTTTTGGGTCACCTTTGCACGGATTGGTCGACAAGCCTGCTGGTGGCAGGCATGCGCTGAGTCACATACACCATTAACCCTTTTCCCACTTCCCTTCAGCATGTTCTTACAATAATACAAAATACAGAGTGACATCTAGTGACCAAAATGCAAAATGACACCTTTAGACACAGGTGGCAGAAGGGCACAAACTTCTGGGCATGGGCAGCTGTGATGCACCTCTACATAAATCTAGTGTGCGTGAGGATTCAGACTGGCGCATGAGACGCTTATCATGGTAAGTCCCCCACTCAGTGTTACTTTAAATAGCAAAAAAAGGTTCAGAGTAAATTATGTCTTGTCTAACAGGGCAACTAAGGTTATTGTCCAGACACAGATAAGAAAGAACTTCTGGCTGGGCTCACTTACATAGGAGACAGGCCAATATTGATTGGGAACAATGCCAAAGTTATTTAACAAAAAGCAGCTGCAAAATACATGATAGATATTGTACTCTGGGTGATATGTCTGATATCTGATCAATACTCTCTGTGGTGTGTTTTATATAACTGGCTGAATTCCTTTAAAGACTGTTTCATTGACAGCAGTGGGTGAGGCCTCTGATAACCGAGCATGGTATGAATGGATGGCAGGTGACTAACCACCAGATCTGGTATTTGCTTTATGATTGTGGGAGATATCTTTCTACCTTTGCTAGGATGACATTGACCTAAATACAGCTCAAGATACAGTGTTTCCCACACCAACCAGTGGACATTATAACATACTGTAAAATATATGTCTTACTTCTTAACGTATGCCTTAAGGCATAACGTTTCTTAAAGGGTTACTCCAGTGAAAAAAAATTGTGCTCAAATTACCTGATGTCAGAAAGTTATACAGATTGGTAACTTACTTCTATTTAAAAATCTCAAAGTCTTCCAGTACTTATCAGCTGCTGCAAGTCCTGCAGGAAGTGGTGTATTCTTTTTAGGCTGACATGGTGTCCTCTGCTGCCAGCTCTGTCCTTGACAGGAACTCTCCAGGACAGGAAAGGTTTTCTATGGGGATTTGCTGCTCTGGACAGTTCCTGACAAGGACAGCAATGACAGCAAAGAACACTGTGTCAGACTGGAAAGAATACACCACAGCAGCTAATAAGTACTGGAAGACTTAAGTTTTTTAAATAGAAGTAATTTACAAATCTATAACTTTCTGACACCTTTCTTAATTTGAACACAATTTTTGACTTTTTGAATTTTTGAACGCAAACCCTCTTTAAGACTGGCATGTGAAATATTTTTTTTTTTCATTTCTTCTTTATAAATGATAAATTGCAGGGATGTTGGCTATATTACTTTCCTAGTTGCTTTACCCAAAACCGGTCAATTTGCAGTGTATCCTTAGTATATGGGGCTGTATTATAAATTCCTTCATTGTCAGGATTCTTGGGGATCATAACAGTCTATTGTTTCTCAATCAGTAATCAATATATGTTATCACTATCTATAGTGTAAAAACCCCTTTAACATGGACCTTCCCTTTAAGCCTCATTTATTATAATTTACATACATTAACCTAATGCAGTCACTCAGCAGAGCATAGAGAAGGGCGAACCCTAAACTACATTTCATACAATAGATCTTGTCTAGTAAAATCTCCATCTGTCTGTATGAATGTCTATTAGCTGAGCAGGTGATTAAGTTTCCCCGTAAGTGACACTTCTCACAGAAATTAGTATAAATACCCGGCTGACAGCAGTCACATGTGAGAGCGAGAGGACGTGGAAGTGCGGTGGTTTACATTACATGCTAGGCTGAGCTATGAGACAGGCTGAGAGTCCTGTATATAAATGGTCATGAGACTCGGCTGCACAGCTGTGCTGGAAATGTGTGGACAAGCTCCGGCTCTTTTTCCATCTCTGTTTGAGGAAGTATATTATATACACTACTGAAGAGCTGTAAGCTAATATTTTGGGGGTCATTCATGAAAAGGTCAGTAAAAATTAGTGATACACACACTGAGCACACCAGTTTGGGCTGAACATAGCCATAGTTAAGATCAAGATGGGCCCTATTTCTTGTCGAGTCATTCCTTTTTGGCCACCATTCCTCTTCTCTGACCAATAAGCTCATACTTCACAGTACTAAGGTGGCACCAATGCTCCTGGTGCAAGAGGTGTTACCAGAAGTCCCTAGGACCCCAATGCAAATTATGTAACTATGCCCCTCATCTTCTATATATTGTTAATAATATCAGTTTGGTCTTATGTAGCCCAGACCATGGTCTAGGGACAACTGCTACTTTTGTACCTCCTATGGTTATGGCCCTGCAACAAGCCCTATAATTGTTGTCTGCCTCTATGTCACCTCCAGTAAGAATACATGAATACTTTGCTCTGCTTAGCCCCACCTTAAGGTATGACTAGCTGAAATGTCTACAAAATGGTCGAATTTACATGGATTTGTGTCACACCCTTTAAACAATATCTGTCATGGCAGAAATCTTTATTTACAATCATTTCAGCCTATGGAACTTATCCACCTTGACATTCATGTAAGATTACGGCACAGGAGCCTATGTGACCAATATTTTATAGTTAATATGTAGCTTAGTGGTAAGCTGTAAGCAGAGTAAACCTTACCATCCCTGTTTGACTATGTACAGGTATACTTGTCTACATGTAATTCCACGTACAGGGTGACTCAAAAGGACCCCCTTTTATTTTAGAAAGGGTAAATGACATATCTGAACACCCCAGGAAGTAACAGGTGAGGGGGCCCATTAAAGACTGAGTATGGAACATGGCCATTATTGTGAATGCTGCCATATTGGATTGAGTTTTTCCAATGGGAAGGTGTTCATGTAGCATATCAGAGAAGACCAGAAAAGTCTTGGAAATCAATTGCTGCAATCCAATTTGCAATCTCTTGTGGTTGAAACACTGGAAATTTTCAACACCGAAAATTGCTTTGTGTTTAGTTTAAACTCTGTGTTCAGCACCATGGACAACCCATTGAATGCATCAAATAGCTGTGCATCATCGGGAATGTCCTTGGTTGTTATTGCAACATATTATATTGATAACTAGAGATGAGTAAATTGCCCTTTAAATGTAGTAAATCGCTTCCTTTGATCGGCAAGTGTCTTATCAGCCGTCTGCCTTTCAACTCTGTTCCGTTCCCTGCCGCTCCTCTCTGGGTGCAGGGAAAAGCTGAATCCAGTCTTGGAAAACTTCTCCCAGTTGCCCAAGACTGGGTCCAGCTTTTCCCAACACCCAGAGTGGAGCGGCAGGGAGCAAAACAGAGTTGAAAGGCAGGTGATTCATAAGCCACTTGTCGGTCACGCAAAGCACTTTGTTTAATTTAGATAGGCGATTCACTCATGTCTTTTGATAACTTTACAACCACTAGCAATATTGCAAATCTGCCAATCATTTCAGAGACATTTTGGTCTTCATTTCTTGGAAGTGTGAAGACATGGCTCTGGGGCAGGTATCGTGTGTTTATCCTCAGGAGGTCTCATTCGATAAAAAGCTACAGAACATGGATTTACAGTCTGTTAGGCCTTGGCTTGTTATCTAGAAGATGGAGGGAAATTGTTCACCATGGAAGAGCCCAGAAAATCATGTGGGGTATAATCTGAAAGCACTCTCAATTTAGAAGGGGATGAGGACGCTCTGGGAAGTCTGATGTCAGCACAGGAGGGAGCCACAGCAGGTTGGGTGATGCTAGACTGCCAAGGGAAGCAACAAATGTCAGCCCTGAAGATTTAGTCCTGTGGTGTAGTGGGTGGAATAAGGAGCATGATAGGTTGATTCAGGGATTGTCATTTGGAGTAAAACTGCACGTGTAGAGTGTCTCCCTTTCTAGAAAGCTGGTTTAGGTATTTTCTGTGTTTGTGTTTTATCTGAGGTCCCTGTGAAGATAGAATTGACCTGGTGTCTTTGGGAAGTTACCATGAGCCTGGCTAAAATGATAATGTTAGACTATGAAGGACTGTTGTAACTGGATTTCATGAAGTGAGTATTAAAGAGAACTAATTGCCTCCCAAGTTGAGTGTGAACCATACCCCATATACAGCTCTCCAACCCTGTGCCCAGCAGTCTCCAGCAGAGAGGCAATTAAAAAAAATCCAATCAGGTCCTCATATCTAAGCATTAGGGTGAAGCTGCAGCGGCATGCTGTCATGCTGCCTCCACCCTCTTCCCAGGCACTCATGCTAGATTGGCAGCCTGAGCACTGGAAACTTAAAGGAGAAGTCCGGTGAAAAATGTTATTAAAGTATTATATTGCCCTCCAAAAGTTACCAATTACAGTTACCAGTTACCAAGATACAAATTACCAACATACACTTATTACGGGAAATGCTTATAAAGTGCTTTTTTCCCTGCACTTACTACTGCATCAAGGCTTCTCTTCCTGGATAACATGGTGATGTCACGACCCGACTCCCAGAGCTGTGCGGGCTGTGGCTGCTGGAGAGGATAATGGCAGAGGGTTGCTCAGTGTCCCTCCAGTGCCCTGTGTCCCTCAGTGTCCCCCTGCCATCATCCTCTCCAGCAGCCACAGCCCGCACAGTTCTTGGAGTCGGGTCGTGACATCACCATGTTATCCAGGAAGTGAAGCCTTGATGCAGTAGTAAGTGCAGGGAAAAAAGCACTGAGGATTAAAGGAGGATTTATTTTATTTTTATAAATTTTCCTTTGCACCAAAGACTGCAGGGAACAGCATCGGAGAGTTGTGTCCAGCAACGATAAGATACTGGGGCCTGTTCACACTCCCCCAGAAAGGCGATTGGCTCAACAAGTCCAGTGACCTGAGAAAGTTATACTAAGACTAAATAATGTTATGAAACATTCACACCTAAAGTGCCAAGAGTGAACCTTGTATTAAATTTGTACATTTAAACTTGTTAAACTTTGCAATTTCACAAAGAAGTGTTTTATGTTTGTTGGTTTGTTTGGCTAATTGTAGGGTAGAAAAGCCATTTTGTGCTGATACATAGGGCCTTTGCCCAGTTTGTTCAGTGTGCTTCCGGCCGGATGGTTATAACCAGGCAAACACATTAAAATTCTGCTCACAACAAGACTTGATTCTGCAGAAGACCATGACAGTGCAGAGTATAAACTGAACTGCAAAACCTGATGTAAAGGAGTATACAGCAATAGGACTGCATTTGTCAGATGTAGAAGTTGTACATTTTATCTTGGCATACCTCATAAAATTTTTATTTTACAGTTACATGTTTCCCACCAGATGGTGGAGCACAACACTGCAGCTCCCTCATGCTAAGCACATAAACACCTACAAGACTTTTATTAGGCCATCCTTTTTGTTGACCCATAGTGCTTGGAACCCTGAAAAATCAGCCTTAACCCCCTGTTTATACTCGGCTATCTGGGTCTTCTGCAGGCAGCTCCCATGTGACATCTTTCGGTCCCCTGCTTGTTTCTCTAGTCAGTGATTGTCTGATTTGGAGATTCCGGCTAAGAAGTGTCTACCTCAGGGGTAGGAAGTACAGGGACAAGCAGGAGAGCTTATGATGTCACACTAGGAACTAAGGGGGGCCCATCCAGGTTAGTTAGTTTTTCTTTTTTCATGCCCAACTTATTATAAATTCCCTTGATGACACATTTTATTTATTTAGTTGGAATTAAAAATGCTTAATGCTTTTTTTTTCTTTTCCTATTCTTGCATGCACAGCTTAGCTAAGCATGCAGGTATATGGGCAGATCAGGAGAGATAGTTGACCAAATGAGTTTTTGGCTGGTAACTACTGGAAATGTATGCCAGCTTAAGTTAGTATTATAACCATGCAAACTCAAAACCGTAAGGATAAAATTCACTTTAAACATACAGTGCACATTCAGCTCTGCCACATCTTTGATAATTGTGCATCTATGCCAGATTGAATAAAAAAAAGAAAACTGTTAGAATGTTCAAGTAAAAAACCCTTGATGATATTGCACGCTACAGTGTAAGAATTAAAGGACCCATTTCCTCTGTTTTTCCAGCTTGACGCTTTAGCCGTGTCTGTTTTTCTCAAGCAAAACGTAAACCTACAAATTTTCATTCTGAAGATGTCCAATCTGGTTTTCTTCTAGCTTCAGTGAGAGGTGTTTACTTAAACATCTCTTTGTCCCTTCACTTGCCTGAGTCTCACACACAGTACAACAGGAGGACAGAGGGATCACATTGCAGGGGCTGCTGTAAGGCATTGCAGGATCTGGCAGCAGAGCAAGCTGATGAGAAGTGACATTCTAGGCAGCAGGAGAAGTACAGACAGGAAATAGGGGGTCTTGGAGTAATGAGTTCCAGTTACCCACCACTCTGAAACCCAGAGACGGAGCAGGCATCCTTGGAAAATAGTTTTGTCCTGACTACTTGGCAATATTTAGCTTTGGTGCTGGAGGTAACAGGCAGCTCCTCCTTGTTGTCCAACCGGTCGTATGATATTTGTTAGGATTTAATACACACTATTAGGGAGATTGAATCATGCAACAGGCTTAAGTGAATTCACGTTGTGAGTAGCACTCCATACACAGCCTAGGGGCCGCAAGCGAAAGACAACATAGAATGTGATCAGAGTGTTTCAACTTTGGAAAAAGAAAAAAAAAAGGAACCCACACGACACTGTCTTACTAGAACAAAGGCAATGTCTGCAGCCAAAAGAGTAACAAGCTTTCCGAAGGGGATTTGATTTGCGAAATGGACACAGAGAATGGATGTTGAAATCGATATTTACAAACACTTTACGTGGCTCAGACGGGTGAGTGAACTCTACATACCTGGTCCTATGAGGAGCCGGGTCTCCTCAAGCTTTTTTAACATTTTGAGGGCATTCATTTATTTTCTTGTTTTGATTGCCAAATCCATGAGATTTAGGTTGAAAGCCTGCATCACACACTTTGCTTTGTTTCTATAGCTGCTTTATGTCAACTGATTGTTAATCTGGAGAAAGCGTGTTATATTCTTACGCTTATGTGACCTTAATCACTATTTAGTTCACTGTATTTTACAATTAGCAAATGCGATGCAAGTAAGTGTTTCTTAAAAGGGTACTCCGGGTTGCTGTTTAGTAAAGGTAGCTGAGACAATTACATAAGGCTCTTGTGGTCTCTGATATTTCTTGAGGACCACAGATACTTGTACTACTAAGATTGATAGAAAAAAAAAAAAAAATTTTATATATATATATATATATATATATATATATATATATATATATATATCGCCTCTGTTTACATGTCGTCGTATGTGTCTAGATTTTTAGGTGGATTCTGTGATCATCCCAAAAATGGGGTTCATTATATAATTTGGTCAATGTGTGGGTGTTCGGATACATGTACCCCGCTGTTTAGTGTAAATAAAGTTTATTGATATGAGGTATTTATGCGTCTCTACTTTGGAATTTACATGCTCCTACTCTGTGATGTATTCTATCCTCTATTTCAGCCCATGTGAGACTATATGGATACATGGACTTGCTGTTTGTTGTACAAAGTTTGTTGCGCTTATTTTATCGATCTTGGGGAGTATGGCTCCACATACTAGCTGTTTGTTGTAAATAACGTTTATTGACATGTTTTATGTGCTGAAACCCTCTGTACTGATTTTAAAGTAAGATCTGGGTCATAGATGTACTTTCTGTTTATTATAAATAAAGTTTATTGATATAAATAGTTGTGTGCTCCAACCTCCTAATTCAGTCATTTGAGTCTTCAGAACCAATTCCCTATATACAGTGGTTTATGAAGACCTCACTCATTGATGTGCTATGTGATAGTCAGCAGGACAGTGCATATGTAGTACCTGTAGTCCCCAAGATCTCAGGGAGCATGTCAGTGCAGAAAGCTTGCAGCAGTAGTACACAGAGTGCTCCTTTCATTAAACTTTATGTACAATAAACATTATAAGCACCTTAATAATAGTGCATTTTGTTTTTTAAATAAAGTTATTTAAATCAAGTAGTTCTTAATATACTTCCTGCAGAAATTTGGCCGTAAACGTATTACCTCTTGTCCATGACAGTACTGTCAGAGATCTGTTCTTTAGGACCAAAATAATACAGTTAAATATCAGGTATATGTTATAATTTAAACATGAGCAAATCCTGTTCAAATTTCAATAAGCTTTATTCCAAAGAACACAACTAATGTATATGGGTCATAAATACTGTTTTCCAGGGCATAAATGGTTAATTGCTAGCCTTTCAAGGACATGAAAAGGAACAGTGTGGCATTGTGTTTTCTTTTTGAAACTTTTTTCTGCCCAACCTGTTTTCTATTTATACAACTGGCTGCCGAAGGTTAAATGTTATCTATAGGGCTGAATGCCTTATAATAAAGCGAAACTTGAGTCTGTTGCAATTGGGCAGCTCTTTGTGTCGGAGGGAAGTAAATATAAGTCCTAAAGTCATTCTCTATTCAGCTGATTTTTTTGTTCTTGGGTGACAACAATTTCCATGGAGTCTTGACTTGCCTACTAAAGAGTAGAGGGTATATTTTGGTTTATCTGGGTGCACTGCATATCTGGCCACTTGTGTTACTCAGGATTCAAGAAAAGCTGAGTGACAACCCCTGTGAAAGATGCTACAAAGATCATAGTAGTTGTTACCCTTTTTGAGGCAAACGATAAATTGAATCCACCACTAATCTCTTACCACTCCATGTAAAGCACAGTGTGTTCCATCCAAAAGTTAATCATAGAAAAGGAAATGACACGTCTGTCACCTGGAAAAGTTTTCTTTAGCATGACTGGAGGCCAAGATGTAACTGAAGAAGAGAGACTCGCTGCAGGTGGTGGTGACCCCACACTGAGGATCACATAAGGGAAAGCTTGCAGTAAAAAGTTGGCAGTAGGGTCTGTTCTCACTTTTTATATCTCTGTCCATCATGTTTTGTGACCAATAGATATTCAGAGACAGGCGACAGAAGAGAGCCTATAAATTTCAATAGGTCCTTCAATAGGATCCTGAGTTTCCAAAAATTGTGTCCTAATCCCTAGTTGGCGACCGACTGGAAACCCCTGTGAGCAGCCTCTGTCAATCCTGTTTTATATTAAGATTAGAGATGAGCGAACCGGATTCGGGTTTGAGTCCATCGGAACCCGAACTTTCGGCATTTGATTAGCTTGGGCTGCTGAACTTGGATAAAGCTCTAAGGTTGTCTGGAAAATATGGATACAACCAATGACTATATCCATGTTTTCCACATAGCCTTAGGGCTGCTTCAGCAGCCACCGCTTATTAAATGCCGAAAGTTCGGGTTCCGGTGGACTCGAGCATGCTCCAGGTTCGCTCATCTCTAATTAAGATATAGAAATCTGTGAATAGGGTTTAGTTGCGACACCAAATAAGCCCATAAGAATGGCGCTGTTTCTGAATATTAAAGCAGACCCTAAAGCTAGACAGCTCCAACTCCCTGAAAGACACACCGCTATGGTTTTGTACATAATTTGGATTGTGTGATATTATAATCAATGTTCCCTTTGAACTTTAGCCACTGCTAAGTGGAATAGAAAGAGAGCTGGGCAATGTTAAAGCAAAGTTGGACAAACCAAAAACTTAACACAGAAATATCGGTACCTTAGTCTAAAAGCTAAAGTAGCATAGCTAATAAAATATAGTAGATATAGTGATAGGTAGGCATCCCCTGTAGGTAAATATCTAATAGTAAGCCCCCCAGTATGTAGTACTCCTCATGTAGATAATCTGCATGTAGGCGTCCTCCTGGCAGATAGCCTCCAAGTATGGAATATTCTCCAATGTAGTAGGCAATCCCCTGTTACTTACACACACACACACCCAATAGAGAGCATCCTCAATGTTAGGGCTCTATTACACGGAATGATAATCAGCCGAATTAGGCCGATTAGGGCCATTATCGCTCCATGTAATAGAGACAACAATCATCTGTTGACAATGATCATCAGCTGATCGTGTCTTTAGGCCCCCGACCTTGCCTCGCTACGTGTAATAACGATGCGCAGTCAACGATTGAATATACTATAATACATTACCTCTCCACGATCCCGGTCTTCTCCGGCCCTCTGCTTTCTTCCTGATGACATGGCTGTAGCTTTGAAGCAGTCTCTGAGCTGACGGGCCGCTCAGCTAATCACTGGCCGCGGCTAGTTCTGAGTGGCCTGTCAACTCAGAAACCACTCTGAAGCTAAAGCCGCGGATCTGGGAAGCGAGCAGGGGGGCGGGAGAAGACCGTGAGCATGGACAGGTAATTTATAGCAGTTTAAGGCAAGGGCTGCATGGACATCGCTAACAATGTCTGTCCAGCCCTTGCTAAACGATCATCGAGCCTTGTAATAGGCTCAGTAAACAAGCGCTGATTTAGTCCCATCTAATAGGTTCCTTAGGCATATATCTTCGCTGTGTCAATCTTTGCCAGATAAAGTTAAAAGATCCTGGGCTGAGCGGGTGGCTGGCAACAGTGAGCGAGGCTTCCTGGAACACTGATTATAATACAGCACCCAAATGAGTTTTTTAGGCCATACTATACTTGCATATGCCAATTGCACAATCTTAGCCTTTGTTCACACAATATATTTTACAATGAGAACTATGGTGTTAATTTGTTCCTCTATAGCTTTGCAGTACATAAGTAGGTGACATATCATTAATTAATGTATTTTTCATGCTTGTTCTGCATTGAAATTGAGTCAGAAAACCAGGACACAGATCAGCCCCATTGAATGGGACTAGTCGCCTGGTAACATTGTGGCTATAGAAAGTGCAACAGAATTGTGAGTGTATGCCTTGGATTTCTGGCCAATATTCTGTGGTGGATATATATTATATGAACATACGCTTATGGAGGTTTTCTAGATGTATCGTTTGCTAGAAGCATTACCTCTGTAGTAGGGCTGTTAGTGAGGAAATTCATCAAAAAAGTTGGAACCCTAACATCCACCATGACTATGGCAGTGTGCTGACATATGGCAGCCATCCAACTACCCCCCTTCTTTATTAACCAGTTTTCCCTAAACCTATAATTTGATGCACACTTGCTCATATACATCTGTTGATCATAGGATTAGAGCACCTGGATATATAGGACATCAGATGAATCTCAGAATGTATGTCCCACACCAGATGTTTCAGATATACAGCTCGTACAGGATTATGTCATCATAGGCAGGGCATTGTGAGGTAGGGACAATGTCACATTGCAGACACAGGAATGAGGATGAGCAGGATGATGAAAGCTGAGACATAGCATAAGGTGGAGCAGGACCCTTCAGATGTTGGAGAAACCTTTGTATGAATAGAAGATTGATGGTATATGTAATGCCCACTGTATTTGGGTATACAACCAACAGTGACCTCATTATGTTATGTATATAGCCTGCAGGGGGCCAAATACCCCTGTGATACCATCTCATTGTACTGGTTTAAAGCAGTGAGACCCTTCGATTAATCAATTCTTGGGAAACCTAATGATCATTCGTGTTAACAGCCATTGGAGAAGGTTTTGTCTCAGGTTGGAAAACCACAATAGTGATTATCCCTCCTGAAGATCAGTTCTTCATTGTTCCATGTCATTTCAATGATTTGTTATTTGTCTGTCGTCCTATATCAGGTATAGCAGCATAGTTTTAGATACTCACCTGAATAACGCTGCCTTTGGAATTGCTCGTCCTAATTTACTATGCATAGGAACTGAATGAATACACTTTGAGATGCAAAGCAGCACTAGACAAGGAAGAAATATCACTCTATATAATAATGCATATTTACGGGATAAGCTGGTGGACCTAATAGTTGTCAACCAACAACTAAGAAATCAACCACTGAGAAACAGCAAGTATTGGAAAGTATTGTAAGAATTCATATATGTACATTTTCTGTGTACATTGGATAATTTTCTTCATAAAAAGATTCAGATCTAAAATAAAATAAAAATAAAATAAAAAAGTTGATACAGGTAGAATTGTCCACAAGGTGGTGCTGTCCTACATGTAGAATGTAAACTCCACAGGTAGAGTTGTATTTAGTGTAGCTACCGTTTTAGTCACTAAGTAAATTTTTTGCTGTGGGTTTGTATTTCAGGGGTGACACATTTCCTCCACAGCATTAAAATTCATGTTGCCCATTCATTTGGCCAAGTGATTCACGGTTGTGCCAAGTGCTCCTGACCAGGATCTTGTCTTGGCAGCGTCTCTACTGCAGCTAATAGATGGGGAACCCCATTTCTGTGATGTCCATATCACAGGAGTCTTGGTCACCAATGATGGAAACACTGCAGTTGGGCAGTTTCCTTACTAATCGTCTCCACAGCAAAGACTGGTACAGGAACAGATAGCTGAGAGGATGTAGGCTGCCTGCTTGCATGTAAGTTTCTGTTAAATGAATAGGGACCCTAAAGGGAAAAAAAAAAGTGTGCTTGGGGAAGGGGGTGCCTTGGCCTATTCATGATATCAATTACAATCACATTATCCAAATCAATATCCACATGCTTATAGATATTACTTACATAATCCACTAAAATGTTAATGACTAGGGATACTTTTGTACAGAATCTTGTTTCTCAGTTGGCTTCATAAAAAATTTCCCATTTATTTGGCTTCTATTTAGAGTATAAAATTACAACATCATCAGACAGGCTGGTACAGTCAGTGTGCACATACATTACTTGTATGTATACAAACATTCCTGTACTGATTCAAAGTTACAACTCTATTACACAGGCCAATAATCGGTAGGCAGGAACCCTCACAGCCAATCAGCCTGTGTAAAAGTGCCAGCAGTCAGCGTACAACTTGTTCATCAGCTGATCACATCTTTTGTGCGAGCATTTAACTAATCATAGTTGCATGGGAACATGTGCAGCAGACTAATATGAAGTTAAGATCCAGCAATTGATTGAGCCTTAAAGGCTTGCAAACAAATCGGGCCGAATAATTTAAAAGTCAGAGTTTTATATATATATATATATATAATATATATTCAGTGGCATTGTGTCCAACAGCCGGTATAGGTACACTGGCACTATTCCAGTGCTGTACACTACTGACATTCAGAGTATATATAGTTTCTCTTCCTCCCCATATAAGGTAGCACCATCTTCAAATGAGAAGGTTTTAAGTACGTGAGAGAGGTCTGTGATTAGAAGCATATGACATAGCCTTTGTTCTTGTAGTTTTGTTAGCATACCAAATGTTTGTCATAAATGCACAAAAAAAGAGATTGTATGCCGCACCCTCCGCAGAAAGCCTGTTGGAGCATTGTGTTTTGGTCTTGCAGCATATGTTCTTCCCACTCTTGTGGGGACCTAGAGACACTGGGGAGTAAGTTATCCTGTAATCCTCCGGGAGATTCTGTGGTCTTTACAGTACAAATGAAAAATGTCTTTGGCTCTGATTTCAAATGCAAAGGGCACACTGGAAGAGGTCATTGCAGGAGAATGGCCATGTCTACTTTTTAAAGGGGTTGTCCAGCAAAAAACTTTTTCTTTCAAATCAACTAGTGTCAGAAAGTTATATATATTTATAATTTACTTCTATTAAAAAATCTCAAGTCTTCCCATACTTATTAGCTGCTGACATCTCTGGGCGAGACAGGAACTGTCCACAGCAGGAGAAGTTTTCTATGGGGATTCACAGAAAACCGAGACAGAGTTCCTGTCTCAGCCAGAGATGTCAGTAGAGAGCACTGTGTCAGACTGGAAATAAAAAACATTTCCTGCAGGACATATAGTAGCTAATAAGTATGAGAAGACTTGAGATTTTTTAATAGAAGTAAATTACAAATCTATATAACTTTCTGATATCAGTTGATTTAAAAGAAAAAGATTTTCGCTAGACAACCCCTTTAAGGACAAATTGTTTAAATTCTAGAAAATTACACCCTTGTAACCAAATGATAGATGTTTTCTACTTAATGTTTTGTTCTCAAATATTGCCATACAGTAAAAATAATGCACCTTTATAATACTAAATTATACCATTGTACAGTGCCTAAAAATTGTCTATCGACAGTATCCAAATAATACAGCTATAATGTCATATGCCACCCACACAATGCTGCCATTTAATACCCAAATAAACCTCCAAATAATACCAGCCTTAAGATCTATATATTATTCTCCCATGCAGTGTCCATATAACACTGCCCATAAAATACGTCCATGCAAATTTATCCGGTCATATACACCCTAAATTATCCCACATAATAATACCTTATATACAGATATTTGATTCCCATATAATAATATCACATACTGCTACATAATCCTAGAGGGTTTTAGGCTGCACCTGTGGTTTAAATTAATGGAGGAACCTCCAGGATTTGTCAATCTCTAGGCCTAGTTGATCAACCACTGTAGTATACTGCTGCTATGGGGTTCATGGCATCTCACTTCTCTTTGGTCTTTGAAAATTTTACCTCATTGTTAGCCAGAACCAGTTATAGGGATTTTGAGAAGGGAAGGAAGAACAAACAAAAGCCATGCTCTGACTTATATGCAGCTTATGGAGCACCAGGGGTCATAAGGATTTACAAGTATGGCCTAGACAAGGTTATTTGTATATATAGTTTCCTTACTGCTTACACCACCCACAGACAGGTTTACTGCACCTTTAAATTCCTAATCCCATAACTTCCAGCCATGGAAGCAAGCATTGTCCACTAATCCCTGTCTATCTGTCACCAGTGAGGGCCCCATGTGGCCAGTAGTGTTATTGTGTCTGCAGATAACATTCAAGGTTTTATGGACCATGTCACATTTTTGTTCAACTAGGTCTTCTGGTTTCTTGAGTAATGTTTGTTTAGATTATCTTGTTGATTCAGTTCTATGTGCAATAGCTGCTCTTATTTTTTGAGAGATTTATGGAACAGTTAAAGCATGTCAGACAAGATAGTATTCTGCTTCTGAGATATCTAAAATAAGCTGCTGGGGCGGCCCGAAGCTTACAACAAGGTGTTCAATAAAGAAAAACCATGAAGTGACTACAATACTACTGGAGAGGGGCACCTCTGTTCATTCTTCAGCGCGTACAGAGCAGGAGCGCGCGCCTTCCATAGACTCCCATTATGAGCGGGAGGCTAACGGCATTCCGCGGCGGACAATTCCGTCGCGGAATTCCGCTGCCTTTGCTCAGTGCTAACGGGGCCTTAGGGTATGTTCACACTGAGTAAAACAGGCGGAATTCCGTGGTGGAAAGGAACCCCCCCTGTCTCAGTGTCCCATAGCCTGTGTGGCGGTCGTACACTCCTCCATAGGCGCTGCTCTCTGCTCAAAGATGTGACATGTCACTTCTTTGAGCAGAGAGCGTCGGCAGCGGAGGAGCGTGCGCCCTCTCATTCACTCACAGCGGGACACTGAATTCCTCCGTATTTGCTCAGTGTGAACATACCCTAACACAGTATTCTGTGCTTGACATGGTTGACCAGAATCTCAAAGCTATTTACCTGTTTTGGGCAGTACTTGTCACTATAACCATCATATCCTGATGATAACCAGTAACCATCACTGTTCAAAGAGTATCCAATAACTAATGGGGATATATACTGTAAGTAGTGAGACCCCTAGGGGCCAAGCACAGCGTGTACATATTGCTACATCCTTTCTTGTCTAAATGAAATATAACAAATTCAAAATAAGGAACAAGAACACAGAGGACATAGCTATAAGTTAGATATAATCCTTGAGGTGGACCGGCGTTCTGATTGTTCTGCCAGCTCGTGTAACCTAATAGGTTTCCTCATACACATCTTGGTCTTCTTCTAAATCTGTCAATCTATTTTCTAGGCCTGGCTGTATGTCACCAGAGATCTCACCATGCTCCTCAGCAGTCTCTGCTCGTTGTTGTCTGTATTCACAAAGCCCTGGTGTGACTGCTAACTCTACACCCCTGGAAATGTCACATCACATTTCATTAGGTCAGCAAGGTCAACCATATCTAAATACTGTATTGTATTGATGGATAGACTGTTGATTTCTGGAATGCCCATGTAACCCCTGATCTCAACCATCTCAGTATAAATCAACCACTGCTGTGCTTGAAGACACCACTTCATAACTTCTGGGAGGTGTGAAATGAAGAACATGTCAGATTGGCCGCCAACAATTTAATAGATGATAGCCACGTAATGCAGACATCTCAGGAATGTGATAGTAGTGTGGTGACATGTGTCCATACTGTCCATACTACCCCCATGCTCCCTTTAAGTAGTGCATGTCCTTAGAGTAGACCTCACTCTATATTGTAAGTCATGGGAAAATCTCTCAGCATTTACAAGTATAATGTCCTGACCCTTGGAATGTCTTACAGGAACATGAAAATGTTAGTCAAGCACATATTTTGGTTTCTAAAAATAGACTTTTTCCCCATGATAGTGTACATTTTATTAGTGTTGAAGTTTTTCCAAAACTCCCAAAGAGCCAAGATCATTTCATCTAGATTCCTTAATGCTTGCCTTTGAGGTCAGCAGCCTCTGGGGTCTAAAGCTGAGGGGCAGGAATTATTATGAATTATTACTTAGAGCTACAGACTCAGCTGTAATTAAAGTCTTTCTATCACTGATTGATGAAAAAGATGGCTCCTTTCTTCCCACCTCTTCCCATAGAGACGCCGTTTGACACTGAGGCAGGCGGGATTTTGCAGCAGAGAGCTCCGCCGCGAAATTCCGCCAAATTTACTCAGTATAAACTGGCCCTTATACTGAAATGACAGAAAGAACGTAGTGTCAATGATAATGTTTTTACCACCCGTTGACAGTCATGTGGACAGTCACTTATTATTTTAGCATTCTTTTTTGATTTTCCAATATGTCAAACATGTAGACCCTGGCCATAGACAAACCCTGACTATGAACATACATATACTAAACAAATATTTCACATGGAAAATTATCTTTGTTAAGGAAAATGGGGTTTATAAGCAAGATCTTATAAAAGGTTTTATCCAGCGAAGAAGACTCCTGCCTGTCAGTACTGGTCATTCTTGGTATTAAAATAGTCTTTATCCCTATGGCCAGCTTTACTTATTATACATTAAAGGGGTATTTCGCTCAAACATAACTTTTGATATGTTGCTGCCTATGGCGAGACTAACAATTCCTTCTATACTTGTTATTATCTATTCAGTCTCCTTCCCCATCTAAGCTGCTGCTTTCTGCTGAAGATTTAAAAATCTGTATGTGAGCCTTACTCTCTGTCTCCCCCTCCTCCCCCTTCCTTCTGAGACAGCTGATGTAAACAAGTTCCTGACTGGCTTTAGATGCATTTTTGTAATGCTGGGAGGGTGAATCTGAGGTGACATTGCTGATAAACTCACTGCGATTAATCCTCCTGGCATTACAAAGAAGCTACAATGTTGCAGATAAGGGTTTGTTTACATCAGCCATCTGGCCCTAATTTTGTTATTTGTGATGCAGCCATCTGTGGTAGGGGCTGTTATTGCAGGTTGTCCTATCTTTATTTGAAGCAGGATATATGTAATGGAGCTTTTTAAATGTTTTTAAATGTTTGTTACCCCTAGTGTGTATGGCTTGGTTGTGGGTAGGCCATTACCCCTAGCTATTGTTATTGTCATCATGCTTTGCTCAATAAAAATTGTTTGATGTGCAGCCAATTTATTTGTATGTGTTTTTCTTTTTTGAGGTTGGTTATAATTACATACAATGGTATAGCACTGTGTGTGTGTGTGTGTATTTGTTGTGCCCACCCACTTTTTCTAGTTATTGTCGGAAACCACTTCCCTGTAGGTCAATGGTTGACCAAATAAAGAGCCTTACAACTTTACTAGGGATCATCAACCAAACCAGAATCTACTCCAAATGATCCATCTGCATACAGCTGTTTCAGGGTTTTGGCTCTCAATAGTAAAGAGCAGGTATTTTACGGCTGGGTATAAGGCCTTTTATGTGGGCGAGAGGGGATAATGTATCTCCTACTTCTGGAGGAGATTACTTAGCACATTTTTCCCTAGAAAACATTGCCTGGTCTATAAGACTCCTTATGCCATCTTGGTGGTCTCTCCTAAATAACACGTCAGGAAACCCTTTACAACATAATCCAGCAAAAAAAAAAAAACAGTTACAGTAATACCTCGGTTCCCGAACTCCTTGCTGTTCAAACTATTTGGTATTTAAACCACATTTCCCCTGAAGTTTTGGTCGGTACTCGAACATTTTTCGGTATCGGAACAAATCCAGGAGAGAGAACTATCAGCTGAACTATTATTCAGCTGACAGTTATTTAGGTGTTTTGGCACCAAGGTTGCAGGAACAGGCATTTCCATCATAATGACGGAAATCCCTGCTCTAAACCGGTGAGTGGCAGCCATAGAGAGGCTCCCTGCTGGGCATTTTTGGTGACCCGGAGCTCCTGCACAGTGATGTCCTGCGGCTGGCACACTCAAGTTAATAGGAGACATGTTGGTCACCTGGAGAGGTAGGACATCACCAGGCAAGAGCTCTGGGGCTGCTCTCATTCTCCTCCTGCACAAGACTGCTCGACAGCTGGTAGTATGAAGGGGGGTGCATTTGGGGGATGCCATTTGACGGTCTGTGTGACCCAAGCTCTGTGCACAGTGACGTCCTCTGGCCAGCATGTCTCCTATGCCCCGAGCGCACAAGTTGCCTGAGAGGGAGGACATCACTGTGCACGGAGCTCAGATTACCACAAATGCGCGTCGGGGAGCCCATCTCTGACTGCCACGCAATGGTTTATAGTGGTAATTCCCATCATTATGACAGGAATCCCCTCTCCTTTGCAGTAAATAGTGGTGTACAATGCACCACTACTTTCTACTTTCTAGTCCAGAGGAGGTAAGTGGTGATGCTATTGCATCTCCACTTAACTCTTTACATTCTGTGGGCTGGGCGCTCTGCACCTGACCTACAGGGTGTAAAAACAATTAAATGCATTTACATAGTTTCCTATGGGAACACACAGCTTGGCCCTCAAACTGCTTGGTTCTGGAACAGCCTTCCAGAACTAATTGTGTTCGAGAACAGAGGAATTACTGTACCTATGTTAATTATTATGGACATTGGCCTAAAATCCTTATAGACTATTATTAACCAAACAAATGCCAAAAGAGTCCCCTTTTATCCATTTGTATGTACTAACTTGGGTGTAGTAGGGACAAAGCTAGACAGAGTTTCCTTAGCCCTAGTGTATTCAGAACAGTTCCATATATTAGTACCCCTAGGTAGAGAATAATTGAAGAACGTACAGTACATGTCTTTAATAATTCAGCTTGTTGTAAACTGTTTAGTATTCTGTGATGACTGATAAGTATTTTCTTTTTTTTTTACAAGGTTAATCATACAGTTGTAAATAATGAAACATATCAAGAAAGACTGACACGTCTGGAAGGTGACAAGGAGTCTCTTATTTTACAGGTAATAAGATAATTACATATTGTATTTATTACATATTACATATTTGTATTTATTGTTTAAATGCAGTTTTTATGTTCAAAATATTTTTAAGAATTGTGTGTGATTTTTTTTTTTTCATCTTACTATCTACATTCAAAAAAATAACACTAAATACAACCTAATTTTGCAGTTTTCAGTCCCATAATAAGTTACGAATTCCTGCTCTGTACAGAAAATTTCCCAACAGTGTCTTCCTTGTCATCACAGGCAGAATTACAGTGAAAAGTGATACCAGTATATAGAAAACACATGACCCACCACCATTTAAAATGGCTGAATATCAGAGGTCAGCCTCCCTCTTCCTGTGGAAGCACCACTGCACAGGTCACAGAGCATGCTTCTGGGCCACTCTAGTGTGTCCATGGGGCTTGCCTTAAAGCACATCTCTGGATGCTGTTAAAACAGCTCGGACAAGGCTGTCTCCTATAATAACCTTTGAAGCCTATGGTTCACTTAATCCACCACGGTCTACAGCCATTGTGTTCTGCCCCTTTAGACTGCCTTGTCAGTGTATTCCTCCCTGTTTACAGATTGTGTGATCTGCCTTTCCTAAATTCTTGGATGTTAATCCCTTCTCCAGTCTCTGATCTGCATAAGCTCCTCCCTCCTGCTGACAGTTCATTAAGAGAAGACAGGGTGATGGTGAAAGAGAGCCATAGTGCTGCCAGATCTGTGCAGGAAGCAGAAAGCCAACTGCTCAGTAAATCATAGTATATACTAGCCCTTGGGATAAACTCTCTCTCGCCTATGAATCCTTGTGCAACTTCACTGGCACACGAAATCTATTCTTTTGGGACAGGCAGACCCAGCTGGCACAGTTTCATCATAAGGGTTCCCCCAAAAATCTATCAAAAGGGCAGACAGTAGATACTGTACTATAAGCGTCAGTCTGGGGGCCCCTTGGCAATGGGAGGCCCTAAGCAAAAGCACAATTTGTCTCCCCTAATGCAGGCTTGCCTTTTTGCAATACAATGGATCTATAACTTCCCTTGTCTATGAGAAAACAAATCTGTCTGCAAAAGTGAGATTTTTGGATCATCAGTGGTGAGAAAAGAGAAAGATCAGACTGATAAATTGTTGCCATACTCTCTAGCTCACGCAGACTGTAAGATTCCCTGCTGGTTAAAAACAAATGTCTATGGCCAGCTTATGGCTATGTAAAAATAGACTGAAATAGGAAGACAAACTCTGCCCATGTCTCCCCCTGCTACCAGGAGACATTATAGGAATGTCTCTGGGTAGGCTCCAAATAGTTAATCACCAGCTTAGTCATTGAAAGCAGGGCTGCAAAGAGCTGTAGCTCCGGGCTCAGCTGTTAAGTAGGCCTGACTGAGTTTGGCCATCGATCAACTAATAAAAAGGGGAATAGTTTGGATTTTAGGAAAATCACTAGAATACCTATCATGTCTTTTCTACACTAAATATGTAACTTTAAATGTTAACTATATAAATACTGTTCACGGTTTACATGTTAGACAAACATAGGACCTGGTTACAATATTAATAAAATAAAATTGACTAAGATCTTGTAACATGGCTGGCAACTATGCTATACCTCGATAATGGGGGGCATATCTAGGGGCATTTTATAATGTTGAAAGTTGCTTTTAGTGTAGATAAACAGCACATAACCCTGAACTGTACCACAGTTAACACTTTAACAACCAAAATTGGGATATTCAAGCCCTGCCTCTAAGACCACTTTTGGAACCCCACCCTTTTTCTCTGCAGATTTTTCCTGGAAAAATCTGACCTATTGGCAAGTTTATACAGTATGTAGACTCATGAGACATGTCTCTGCAAAGTTGATAGTATGAGTTAAATGAATCAGGTATGTATCTGGCTGGTCGACAGGCTAAAGCCGCTATTACACGGGGCAATATCCGGGAGCAAGCAAGCGCCGACCTGTCAGATCAGCTCTCACTTGCTCCTCATTCCCCGCTTGCTGCTGGCGCTATTACACATGCCGACAGTGAGCAGCTTAGTGCGTGGGAGGGGCCCTTACCTGCTCATGGTCTTTGTTTGTCTTTCAATATGTTGAAAGACATTTTTTTTTTTAAATAATCATCGTGCATGTCAGCTGATCGTTTGCTTCTATTACACAAAGTGATTATTGGCCATAAAGGCCTTAAGTTGTCATAGGGCCTTAAGTTGTCAGATGGAGATGAAGGGTGTTATCACATTCAGACACCGATGCATAGACTCTTTTGGTGACCATGTGACTAAAATATTAGCCCTATGAAAGCGAATAATGCTGTCAAAAAGTGATCCCTTATTATGAGTTAATAGTTAAAAGATATGCCACCTATGTGTTATTTTCACACATAGTATTTCCGTTAATATTTTTTTAACCAAAACCAGGAGCGGGTTAAAAACATCTTTTTTTACCATTTGACAGCCTTTTCTTTTTTTTAATGTCCATCAACCTGCGAAAAAAAGTTATGTGGTTGTGGCTAAACTCTACAAATCTTTCCAATATTGCATGTGTACATAGGGAGGAAAGCACTGATAAGGAGGAAAAGGTTGCAAAGGATGTAAAGAGGGAAAGGGGCAAAATCCTTTAAATTTTAAAGCGACTCTGTATCCACAATCTGCCCCCCCCCCCCCAAACTGCGTGTAACGTCGGATAGCTGCTTTTAATCCAAGATCTGTCCTGGGGTCCGTTCAGCAGGTGACGCAGTTATTGTCCTAAAAAAATGTCCCAGGCAGGATTTTTCCTATTCATTTCCTGTCTGAACACTGCACATGGGCTTTAATGATCCAGCACATGTGCAGTGTTCACACAGGTGATGAATAGGAGAAATTGTTCTAGGGGCATTCCTAATGGTGAAGAGGGTGAGGAGGAGGGACAGAGCGGTGTTTCAAGCCTAGGGCATGAGTACTCTAGGCCACGCCAATTTGACACAGGGCTGCAAGTTTAAAGTTTGTTTTAGGACAATAACTGTGTCTCCTGCTGTACAGACCCCAAGAAAGATCTTCAATTTAAAGCAGCTATCTGATGGTACAAGCGGTTGGGGGGCAGATTGTGGGCACAGAGTCACTTTGATATCTGTCAGCATAAGGGAGAGAAAAAAGATTAAAAGGCTAATCATAAGGCTATGCTTGTATATAACAGGTAGCAAGAAAGCAGCCACCTAAATGCACAGACCTCCTATATTACTCCGAGGGACAAAACGTTGGAAGCTAGGAAGAGGTTGCAATATGTATACCGGAGACTAAAAATAAAAACGACAGCCTAAAACTTGCCAAAACTTGCCTATGGCCTATGTAACAATAATTTTTTTCCACAACAAAACAGTCCAGGAGAACCATAATGTTATGGATAGTCATGCACCAGTAAACTGCCTTTCCAGACAGTGATATAAGACTATGTTCACACAACGTAATTTTTCAGCATAATGGAATCAGCGTCCGTTCTTTACTGCAGGGGCGGTATTGCATTGAAGTCAATACAATGCCGCCCACTGTGTTCTTCAGAACAGGCGTTAAAATAATGTACCTGCCCATTATTTCCAGACTCTGTTCATTGAAATAATAGCTGTTCTTACAATGTAATGTGCGGCAGCGGACGCACATTACATTAAAGTGAATGGCCAATTCATTTGCCACAGTGCCCGCAAGTCAATTGTAAAAAAAGGACGTTCCTGGAGCCAATACAGAGGTATCTGCTGCAGGAACCTCCTGAATGCAGCCCGGCGGCCGGCAGTTTAACAGCGTCCGTTGATATGAAACGGGTGAACATAGGCTAAGTCACTATAAGATTTAGGAACACTAGATGTACCAATGGTAGCTATGAAACAGCTGTGCGTACAGCCGAAAACAACCTGCCTTTAAGCATGCAGGGATATCTGTCAAGACAGCATTCCTGCTATAATGTAATAATAATAGTAGTGTGACCTTGCCAAGTGTAACACGCTGGATGCCTGGCTGCACAATAAGTGAGAACCTTATTTAACAAGAATGATTCCAGCCGATATAAATTCTCAGGCTTGTTAGCAGCCTCTTGGCCCGGTTGTGCAGACTTGTTTCAAAGGCTTTTATATATTAAATTGACAATTTAATTCGCGTTGCTAAATATTTTACTCAGCTCTTGTGTTTTTCTACACTCATGTAGTAACTTGCTTAGTTAGGGAACTTCTCAAGCTTTTCTTGGTAAGTGCTTAAACTTGCCCTGTACACATTACACATGTTACTACCACGGCTGTTTATGGATAGGTAAGGCTCCCCGCTCCACTTGTCGGCAGTAAAACAATTGCTCTGCTCCCAGAAGAAAGATTTTATTGTTTTTCCACATAAAGCAGAGTGTTGAAAGAGCCCGAGCCATTCTCTCCTCCGAGATTGCTTCACTTACTACAAGAAAACAGGGTTGTGAAACTGAATGCAGCAGAAGGAAGCTGTGCGCTATCTTCTTGTATGCGAAATATCAGAGTTAAAGAGGTAAGAGAGGCTTGTTTTACTTCGTAGCCTTAGAACGGGAAGTGTCTTGCCTTCTGCTTTTGTTTTCTACTCTTCACAAGGATGGATTCTTACACAGTCTTCTTTGTATAACGTCCGTGTTTCTGCTTTTTTAGGTCAGTGTCCTCACTGATCAAGTGGAGGCCCAAGGAGACAAGATCCGGGATCTAGAATCCTGTGTGGAGGAACATCATTTGAAACTTAATGCTACCGAGGAAATGCTCCAGCAGGTAAGATCACAGTCAGTCCATGTGTTTGCCTGACATGAGGTTGCCTAACTTATGTAGATGTTGTTTAGTAGAAGAGAGGGGGGCTGCTCTTGTTGTTGTGTACTACAGGCCATGTATACAGTTAGTAATATATATGTACGTATGTGAACTCGGATGGTATGAAAGTGTTAGCTGCACACTTAAGTGCAAAGTTGACTTCTTTCAATGTAGTGCAGCAAGGCTGGTCAATGTCTGTAAAGGCCCTTGGGTGAATTATTATGTGGGGACTTCTGCTTTTATTGGAAAGAAAGGAGGGAACAACAACTTAAAAACAAGCTACAGGTGAATTTATACATTTACAGTACATTAGCACAAATGACAGTAACATGTAGTGTCCAATGTATAGCATCATACAGTGCACAAGTAATAATGTTTGGTGGTGGAAACCTCTAGACTGTGGTGCATGTGCATTTATGCCCTACCTATGTTGCATACCTAAAGACCCATCTACATGGGCCGATTAATTTGCCCATTCAGGCAAATAGGGCACTTGACTGATCGCTCATTTCTAGACATGTCAGAAGTAAGTTGATGGCTGAGAGTAACACCGGGCCAAACAATATTGAGATTGTTTGTGCGTCCCTGACCACACAATTATCAAGTCCATGGGAAGTAGTAGTCCATGACCTGAAGAAGAATTAAAACTTACTTTATTTAGGACATGGTAGAAACTATCATACAAGCAATACCCTGTCTGTAGCTTCTCTAAACCCATGTTTTCAAGGACACCTCAAGAGGAGACTTTAAGTGGAGCTAATCTGAGTATATAACCCCTTTCAAAGTCATACTAGACATGATGAATGAAAGATCCTTGGACTTGCTCAGGATGTCCTCTGGGAAGCTGCATACAGATTCCTGTCTTTACCATTGGAATACACATTTACATACTGTAGACCTCTTACAGGAGTGACTAGGACAAGGTGCTTGGTGCCCAAGGCAAAGATCACAGTCAGCATCCACCCATCCACTTGTCCAGAATTGTACACATAAACCTACTTAGCAAAAGTATATACCTAGAGTTTGACTTGACCCCTGTAATTATTGCTTCTACCATGTGTGAAACTGGTTAGATAGGATTGGAGTGGCCACCATAAAACATACTGCTTCCCATTCAATTATCCTGCTGAGCCCTGCTGTGTATCACTGTATATGACTTATGATAGCAGATGGCAAAATCAATACTATAGATCAGGTATACATACTGTAGTTTACGCACTTACTATGTTGCTGGATAGCACTGTCGTCCAACACACACTATTGACTTAAAATGCAGTCTGTCGGATAAAAGTCTGTAGTATCAGCATTCAGATGCCTCAAAAGTGTCTTTTTGTCTAACATTTGATATATGTTAGGATTAGAGACGAGCGAACCTGGAGCATGCTCGAGTCCATCCGAACCCAAACGTTCGGCATTTGATTAGCGGTGGCTGTTGAAGTTGGATAAAGCCCTAAGGCTATCTGAAAAACATGGATATAGTCATTGGCTGTATCCATGTTTTCCAGACAACCCTAGAGCTTTATCCAACTTCAGCAGCCCCAGCTAATCAAATGCCGAACGTTCAGGTTCGGATGAACTTGAGCATGCTCGAGGTTCGCTCATCTCTAGTTAGGATATATTTTCTTAGAATATTTTTATAACCATAATGAAAGCATACATAGCATCCATCTGAAGAAACAAGGACAAAATAACCCACCCTTCACAATACATATTCCATATCTGCTTTATACAGAGCTATATGACATAACCTATAAAAACAAAAACCCCTTTACATAGTTGCATACCATTTTTGTTCAACTAAAAAAGTGGCTATATACATACATACATATGGCACAACATACAGTATAATACAAATTTCTTTAAAATTAAAAAGTAGAGACTGTCTGCAGCAATGAACTTGCTCAACAGGTTACACATGCTTCCAGCCTCGCTGTATCTCATCCCACAGATGAGTGCAGACGTTGTGTATATCAAACCAAGCATAACTAGACAGAGCATTTCTGTAGGATCGCCCATATGTATAATGCATCCATTTTACATATTGTTCTACTTTAACCCTGTGGTCCAACTTGTAAACCGTATTTCCCATCTTACTGGAAAAATTGCTAGGAAAACATGTCGCTTTCTCAGTAATTATTATGGCTGCCTAAGGCAATCGGTGAATGCAGTTGTTGCTCCTTTTTTGAAAGGATTCCATTGTACACTACGTAAAGGATGATTGAACTTGCTGTCATTGTATGTGCCAGAAAATGAGTCTTTTAACTAATCCCATCTAGAATTATTTATGCATTTATTGCTGCAGGTCTGTTTTGAGTGTAAGTCTCTTAAGCATAACAATGATGGGCTTTGTTACAATGTCGTCGGATGGCGCTGACTCTTTGATGGTTACAGCTTCATCAAGTCTGATCATAGTTCTTCTTTCAGTGGAACCAGAAAGCTAAAAATCCTTAATGAATAAGACAGGATTTATGGTTGTATAGCCATAAAACAGAGATGGTTTGTAAAAACCTAAGTGACACTTATAGGCTTGGAACAAGATGGTTAAAGTTGCAATATTAATATTTTAAGGATTTGCTAATTCCTTATACTGTGGTTACTAGTAAGAGACAGTAAATTTATGGAGAGTTGGGCAAACCCATAGAGTTCTCTTGGTGGGATCAAATACTTATCGTAAACCCAAGTGGCCTCTTTTTAAACAAGTTTAGGTTATAGCATGAGGAGTGGGAGATGATCTGATGAGAACACTATGGTTCCCATAAACTTAAATACATGTAAAAATCAGTAAAAAGCAATGGAGCCACATCACAGAGGATGGGGGGTTTGGCGAGCCCACCCCCAGTGCTTTTTGTTGGGCTGGTGCTTGTAAATAGACCGTCGCCGTGCGCAGGAAATAAGCAGCAGTTCAAGAAAGGACCGCAGCACTGACACCTCCGCGCCGGAGCCGGTCTGTTCATTTAAAAAACACAAAATTATAGGATAGGGTATTCTTAGAAAGTGGAGATGTTGTGTATGCTTTGTATCACATATTGTAACGCCCGGAGTAGTGGATCCACTGGACCGACACCAGCGATGGCACTAACCTCACCAGGGGGCGGAGTCTAAGGGGCCGCTGGTTTTCACCAGAGCCCGCCGCAAGGCGGGATGGACTTGCTGCGGCAGGCGACCCCCAGGTCGCTACCCCTGGCTTGGTTGCTGGTGTCGGCAGGCGAGGCGTGGCAGGAGATGGCACAGGCAATGGTCTGCAGGTGAGAGCGCACGTGACAGGCTGAACACGGGAACAGATGGAGTGACAAGGGACCAGGAACCAGGAACAGGGACTAGGGACCAGGTAACGGATAGGACTCAGGAACAGGGACTAGGACCAGGTAACGGATAGGACTCAGGAACAGGGACTAGGACCAGGTAGCGGAATAGGACACAGGAACAACAGGGGGCTGGGCCAAACGCTATGGGAAGCATGTAGAGGCTCCAACCCAGGGGACAGGGCATGCTGGGATTTATAGGGGAGTGATTGGGTGCAACTACCAATTAGGAGCGCACTGCCCCTTTAAATCTGAGACAGCCGGCGCGCGCGCGCCCTAGGAGGCGGGGACGCGCGCGCCGGCCGGCACAGCGGGAGACAGGAGCGTGGAGAGGTGAGGCGCCCCCCGGGGCCGAGGTGACAGCAGCGCCGGGTCCCCGACTATGGACACCGGCTGCTGCATGGGGCAGGTAGCGGTCGCGGCGGCGGCCCGGAACGCGGGACGCCGCCGCGGCCGTAACAGTACCCCCCCCCTTTGGCCTCCCCCTCTTTCTTGCCTGCAAATGGCACAGGAAGCCACAAAGTCTTTGACATCTTGGGATAGGCTGGGCCACCAGTAGTGGCGAGAGATCCGTTGGCCGGTCTTACGGACTCCCGGGTGCCCGGCCTCCAACGAGGAATGTCCCCACTTCAAAATACCTCTACGAAGCGCAGGGTGAACATGAGTCTTTCCGGGGGGTACTCTCTGAAGAGTGGAGGTGACGACTGGTACTAGGCGATCAGGCGGTATAACGTGGCAAGGGACCGTGGGTCTGTGGACGAGGACCTTCTGTAAGTTCTTCCGGTGGTGAGAGGACACGACCTTAGTCTTGGGTACGGGGAGAGGGTACACCTCGGCAGAGAAGGCATCCGCCGAGTCTTGGTCTTCTGCCGGTAGGCCGGATAGAGGCTTGGCCGGGACAGGAAATGACATAATACACTTGGTCTGAGGTGACTTGAGACACTGGTGGGAACAGTCCTGACCCCAACTGAGAATCTCCCCGGTTCTCCAGTCCAGCTGAGGGGCATGTTCTTGTAGCCACGGGAGTCCCAGGAGGACCGCGGGGGAAGAATGGGGCAGGACGTAGAAGGATATCTCTTCTTGATGTGAAGGACCCACCTGGAGGACTAAAGATGCGGTCTGGTAGTACACACGGTCGGTAAGAATTTCGCCCGTGACCGAGGAGATAGTCAAGGGCCTGGCTAGTCGGGTCACGGGTAGCCGCCATCTTTGGACCAATGTTGCCGCAATAAAACTGCCTGCTGAGCCAGAATCGAGGAAGGCAGTAGTCTGATGATTTTGTCCTGAGGGAGTCCGGATGGAAACTGGCATAGACAGACTTGGAATGGTGGCATTCGCACCTAGGGACACCTGTCCCACCGGACCTAGGTGCGAGCGTCCTCCGGATGTTTGGGGACGTAGGGGACATTCCAGCCGGAAGTGATCGGAACCACCGCAATAGAGACAGAGATTCTGCTCCAGGCGCCGGATTCTTTCATCAGGCGTCAGGTGAGCCCGTTCCACCTGCATAGGAATCTCAGGAGAGGGCAGGGACATCGAAAGGTCAGGATTCTGGAAAACCGGTGCCAGCTGGGGATGGCGACGGGAACGGCTTAGTAGATGTTCATGCCGAACCTCCTCCCCCCTCTCCGAAAAACGAGTATCAACTCGGGTGGCCAGTAAAATGAGTTCGTTCAGGGAGGTAGGCAGGTCTCGGGCATCGAGCACGTCTCTCACTCGACTAGACAGACCCTTCTTGAAGGTGGCCAATAGGGCGGCCTCGTTCCAGTCCAATTCAGCTGCCAGGGTGCGGAACTGGATGGCGTAGTCACCAACAGAGGAGCTGCCTTGAGAGAGGTTGAGGAGAGCAGTCTCGGCTGAGGAAGCACGGGCAGGTTCCTCAAAGACGGAGCGAAACTCGAATAGGAAGGCCCGGAGATTGGCAGCAACAGGATCATCACGGTCCCACAGTGGCGTGGCCCAGGCCAGGGCTCTACCCTCTAATAGGCTGATGATGAAAGCCACTTTAGAGCGCTCGGTGGAAAACTGACTACTCAAAAGTTCAATGTGCATGGTGCACTGAGACAGGAATCCTCTGCACAACTTAGAGTCCCCAGAGTACTTGCTTGGGAGGGCCAGTCGGAGTGAAGAAGCAGCGTCAGGAGATGGTGTGCGCTGGGCAGTAGTCTGCTGCTGTAAGGCGGCAGTGAGTTGTTGGATCTGCTGTGACTGTTTCTGGATTTGTTGAGCCTGTTGCGCGACCACTCTGGCGACGTCACGGAGATCTGGCACCTCGCCGGGATCCATGGTTGGAGCCTACTGTAACGCCCGGAGTAGTGGATCCACTGGACCGACACCAGCGATGGCACTAACCTCACCAGGGGGCGGAGTCTAAGGGGCCGCTGGTTTTCACCAGAGCCCGCCGCAAGGCGGGATGGACTTGCTGCGGCAGGCGACCCCCAGGTCGCTACCCCTGGCTTGGTTGCTGGTGTCGGCAGGCGAGGCGTGGCAGGAGATGGCACAGGCAATGGTCTGCAGGTGAGAGCGCACGTGACAGGCTGAACACGGGAACAGATGGAGTGACAAGGGACCAGGAACCAGGAACAGGGACTAGGGACCAGGTAACGGATAGGACTCAGGAACAGGGACTAGGACCAGGTAACGGATAGGACTCAGGAACAGGGACTAGGACCAGGTAGCGGAATAGGACACAGGAACAACAGGGGGCTGGGCCAAACGCTATGGGAAGCATGTAGAGGCTCCAACCCAGGGGACAGGGCATGCTGGGATTTATAGGGGAGTGATTGGGTGCAACTACCAATTAGGAGCGCACTGCCCCTTTAAATCTGAGACAGCCGGCGCGCGCGCGCCCGAGGAGGCGGGGACGCGCGCGCCGGCCGGCACAGCGGGAGACAGGAGCGTGGAGAGGTGAGGCGCCCCCCGGGGCCGAGGTGACAGCAGCGCCGGGTCCCCGACTATGGACACCGGCTGCTGCATGGGGCAGGTAGCGGTCGCGGCGGCGGCCCGGAACGCGGGACGCCGCCGCGGCCGTAACACATATCAGAGGAAAAAAATTATAAAAGGCGATCGAAGAGTCTATCCCAAATTAGAACTGCTAAAAACTACAGATCATCATGTGAAAAAATAAGTCCATAAACAGAAAAAAACATAAGTAGAATTTAGGTTCAGAATAGGGCAACTTAAAGCATATTTAAGCATATATTTTTTAGTTTAAGCTTTATAAATTGGTACAGATGAGCGAATCTCAAGCATGCACAGGTGCGTCCAAACCCGAGTGTGCGGCATATGTTTACTGGTGGCTGCAGAAGTCTGATGCAGCCCAAGGGGGTCCTGGAAAACATAGATACAGCGTATGGCTATATTCATGTTTTTAAGGCAACCACTAGTAATCAAATGCCGCACACTCTGGTTCAGAAGGACCCAAGCGTGCTCGAGATTCACTCATCTCTATAAATTGGGTATTGCTGTTATAATACTGACCCACAGAATAAATATAACTTGTTCTATTGTAAAGTGCACTGCGTAAAAACAAAAGTCCCCAAATATTGCAAAGGTGTGTTGTTGTTTTTTTCTTTTCCGTTTTTTCACCACATATAATTTTATGGTAAATTAAAAGTCAATGAAAAGTACAATTGGTCACACAAAAAACAAGTTCTCATATAGCTCAGTTTGTAGAAAATTAAAAGTGCAATGGCTTTTAGAAACTGGGGAGAAAAACAAAACAGTAAAAATAAACATTTTTGGTGTTTAATGTGTATGGCCAGCTTAACACATAGTTGGTGTCTATTCCAGGTATTTCTATGTAAGGAAATTGGCTAATACTGGTCTAACAGAGTACCAAAGGATCCTCCAGTGAGCCCAGGCTCCCATACAATAATGGACTCCAATAGGTCCAATAGAAGGTCCTGCATTCTGATATATCCTGGCCAAAAGTACCAATATTATATTCAGCTTTGTAGTTAAGCTCCTGGTATTCCAAGCTCTCATAAATGACCAAAAAACAATCCACCCCACGCGTAAAGCTGAAATAAAAGGGTGAGGGAACTACGACTGGTCAGATTGGGGTGTGCTACAACTTTATGAATGGCCGAGGAATGCTGTTGTGAGTACATGCATACTGCAGAGTATACTAGGTATTGGTGACATGTATACTGAGTTGTAACATGCTGTAAAGAATATGTCAAGCATGGCTCAAGTCAATGACAGATTTATATGGTGCCAAAACCTGTCCCAGCATATTTTTATGTGTGTCCTGATATGACTGTAGGAAGGAGCAGTTCATCCCTTTGAAGCCTAGTAAAGCTGCAATGACTCCTTAAATGCATAGTACACATTTTTAGCGTGGAGGGTTACTACCTGGGTATATGACAAATGCATTATCCAAATGTGGTGTGAATTAAGCCCAACAAATCCATGGACTGAGATAAGGATATAATTAGAAAAAGGCTAAGAGAATAAAATCAGATGGAAATGTGCAGAACATATTGGAGTCTTCTTTGATCTCAGAAGTATGAAATTCATTAGGTATTGTATCAAGTATGCCGTCATACTGTACATTCTGGAGAAATTTACCCAGTATGTAATAAAAAAAAAACTGAAAAAAATGAAGCATTGTATACCACCTATTCAAACTGATCGCCTGTCTGTGCACTGTAGTAATAAGAGTCTCTTCAAATCTTCAGCAGCCGGCAACTGTGACATTAAATAGTCAATGTGCCCCTACCCCCCTTACAGTGCTTATTTAGGGCTGTCATCAGATTTGCTATCTAAAGACAGACTCCCTTTAAAGGTAATCGTATTGCTAATTTTGTTCTTTGTGCATGTGCTTTTGTAAAAGTACATGTACTGCCGGCATGGAAACCCCCTGTAATTCAAGCAGATAAACTATACGTACTTGCTCTGTAAGAGATCAGTTCCAGATTAAAATGATAGATACAGCTCCTACAGTAAAGACTGACACATGGGCAAAGGATGGTGCTAGATAGTGGTCAGTTGGGTGGCAGCCCGCCGGGCCCTCTAGCTGCCATTATTATTACATACTATTCAACATCAGTTACATTCAGAGCAGAGAATAGAAAAATCATTCTTCATGTAAACTTTTCTGTCACTAAGGTCTATACTTGGCTCCTGCCGATACAACTGTTCACTGAGGCCTTTGCTCGGGGAATGTTAATCCCGCACAGTATTCTTTGATTCCAGCAGTAAAGCCCCTCTCTCAATGTACAGGAGATTTAGTTCTCCTTTTATTATCTTGGTTTCAGATACATTTCTTGGCCCCTTTTTTGCTTGCAGATCCTATTACCTGAGCTGTATGACTAATCCTGAGCCTGTGTATGTCTCAGGACATAGAGAGCAGCGCTCTAGATCTGTACTTTGATGTTGGCGTCTACACACCGTCTCTGTGTTCCCACAGATTTCTCCACGTGTTCTTTCAGAGATGTTCTTATGTTTCAAATATCATTGTGCCAAGAGAGTAGGAAAATAGGTTTCTTTGAGACAATGCACTGTACCCTGTGGCTCTCTAAATGGTTTTGCTTCTTTAGGATCCAATATGATCTAGCTACTTGAAGCAACTACACCACTACTCCCAGCATGTCTGCAACCGTGAAGTTTGCTAGTTTTCATTCAGTAGAGAAACCCATTTAAACAGGCCTAATAGAGATGAGCGAATTTACAGTAATAATAAAGTGAAACGCTTCATTATCTGTGCGATCCGCTCATCAGCCTGCTGCAATTTATCTGACTGCCGCTCTGAGCCGCTCCTCCCCGGTTCCTGGGAAATTGGCTCTACAGCATTAACATTGCCTGCTAAATGAACCCCGGACAGTGCCACCCATAGGTCCCTATGCACCTCTTTACATTAATGTGCCCTCTAAGACAATGGGGCTGATTTACTAACGTGTTGCCTTCAGAAAATTGAGCGGTTTTTGTTTTTAGCATTTTCCTAGTCGGTTTGGTGTTTTGACATATTTTCTTATAGTGTGTCACACCATAAACCTGTCATTTCTGGCCAAAAACCCACCAATTGGGTGTGCTATGGGTGTGTCATGGGTGTGTCCTTTAAAACCCGCCACAACCGACAGATTTACTAAGCAAACTGTAATTTGACAGGTTTTCTATTCTAAAAACCAGCCACTTCTAGAGTGGCGGCATGGTCGGGTTTTAGTTTAGTCCAGATTTACTAAGGGCGTGCACCACATTAATGAATTTGTCACGAAAAACTAGACACAACTGACAGCATAACAGCTTAAAATTGACAGATTGTTAGTAAATCAGCCCCAACTAAGGCTACATTCCCACATTGCATGCATGGTTTGTATATATACGGATGATGTGCTATGAATTGGACTTCAGAACTCCCGGCATCATCATTCATGATGATGCTGTGAGCTTTAAAACTGTTTAAATCTCTGTGTTACTGTAATGACAGTACATTAGTGCAAATATGTAACTATTTTGAAGTTCCTGGCATCATCATTTATGATGGCGGAAGTTCCGGAGTCTGTTCCGTAGCACATTGTCTGTACATACACACCATGCATGGAATGTGAGAGCAAGGCCTAAGGCTCCATTGTGACATTTGGATGTATGTGGTAAACTCTCTAGGTTACACAATGGCTGTTGGTTGGAGGACAAAGGCAACAATTTGACCACATAGGGAGGTATCCAATGGCTTTTCCTCTCATAGAGAAACAGGTCATTGTCACCTGCACCTATAGCTTGTACTGTATATTCACATGTAGTGTATCTGCTACAGATTAGATGCTGTGTTCAATTGTTTATCTTGATTTAAACAGCATCAAATCCACAAAAAAAAATATATATATATATATACCCTTACTGCTGCAGCAGATATGTTACATTTGAATACATCTTTACTGTGACAGTAATCATGGTACAGTATCTAAACCTTTGATAACTCTCTTTCTGCACCTGTCAGTGGGATCAATCCTTAAAACAGAAAGACGCTTGCTGTGGTAGAATCCTTTAGAAATATTTATTGGCCTTTAATCTGCAGCCAAAAAATTTTAAATCAAAATCAGATGCTGCCTGCCGCAGGCCAAAGGTTATCAAAGCAGCTTAAAACAAACACACATTTGCATTTGATGGTGATGAGATCTAGGCCTCATTCACACTGCAGTATTTTGGTCAGTATCTGTAAGGCAAAACTAAATAGTGGGTCCACACATGGAAGAGGAGCTATTCTTTTCATTATAGTTTCTCTCTATGCATGTGTCACTTCTAGTTTGGCTTACAAATACTGATGCACAATACTGTGGTGTAAATGTGGACTTTACTGTGTGTCAAACCACAGGACATCTCCCTAGACTCCACCCTGAGGCCACAGCAATGCAAATGACTAACAGTGAGATTATACATTATAAAAGAACCCTACTCTCTCAGAACAAGTACTGTATTTCTGAACAGTAGTGTCTTATAAGCAATAAGTGCATACAGGCGTATATTGTCAAAACTATGTAATGATATAAACTATTCTTTTCTTGGAGGGGGGATTCAGTTTTCTGCCCTAGTCCTCCATCCTAATACTATGGTCAAATGGTATGTTGGCACCCTCTCTAGCACCCAGGGTACATGCCCTTTAGTGTCTGTGCTGAGTGGGAATTTCCTATCTGCATGGCACATAAGCAGAAGTAAAAAAGTCTGGGTAGACTAAGCGGGTGGGAAAGCAGCAGTGGCGGAGTGGGCTGGAAAAGTATACCTGTATAACCAGGCTATATGTTTAGTGGAGCTGTGATTGGCTGCTATGGGCAAACCAGGAGGCTTTGTCCCCTGACAGATTGATAAATGTGGGCCAAATAGCTTTGTTTTTTGGTATTATGGAGTTTTGGGGGTTAATGGCATTTTTTTTTTTTCAGAAAGCAGCATGTTCTGGGTACTATGTGTTTTTTACTGGAATCTTTCATATAGTCATCTCTATTAGACTTGAAAAATGCCAGAAAAAAAAACTATGAAAAAAAGGCAATGAAAAACGCTTGAAATTCATTATACAGCTTTTCCCAATTGGCATGCAGTTGCCACCGCCACCGGAAGATTGAGTAGCCATGGCTTCAATAGGGCTTGTGCAAATAACTCACCTGTTGTGGATGTATCCATGGTAATCTGATCTTCTGTCTGCAGAAGTGACTGTACACCAATGGAAACCGCTGAGTAATAACAGGTAGGCTGTAAAGGTTTAGGTCTCACCCTCCAAGGGGTGTTGCAATACATGAAACAATTGTTCATTAAATTCTCTATAAGGCTGTGTTCACACTGCACCTCTTTCCATTTTAAACAAGAGTTTTTCGTTTTGATTGGCAAACTCATTGAAAGACATAGGAAGTCACCAATCGAAACAGGAGAGGCATGTCAAGAACACGCAAAAAAACCATACTGCGTGAATGCAGTCTAAATCAACCAGAAATGTAACTATTTAAAGGGCTATTGTGAGTTGTCATATTTTTTTTATGTACTCAGCATTGTGGCAAAGTTCTATACTGGAATAGGAGCTCTGTTTGGAGCCCCCATCTATTCACTTACAAACAGAGCCGAATGGACTGCTTCACCAATGGTTTTGAAAAGACCCCCAGAGACCCCATTGACTTTAAAGGGGTCCATCATCTGTATGTCTGTATGCAGTGTTTTTTTGTTTGGTAAGTTAAAACAGACTCTGGCACAGTGTAGTCCATGTCCAACACAATATAGACATGTACTTACCTTCGTCGATGCTTTTACACAGCAGTGGTATATGTTTTTTATGCTATCCAGTTTGGTGGAGTAGCACAAGGTCCAGCAAATACCAATCGATACATCCCAAATGGAGGCCAAAATGGTTAAATAGGGTTCTATGGATCTGTTAAACATATGTGCACTTGTATTAAACATAGTCTGCTGGATTAGAGTTTAACACAATGTGAACCAAGCCTTAGCTACAGAGAGAAGTAATATTCTCAATTACAGGTGAAGGCACTCCTGCATGGACATGTGAATTACATTGCACATCCAAAGCCAAGGCTGTTGCTGCCATACTAGTAATCTGGATCCACCTGTATCCTAGGAGCCGGAATGCCCAATATACTCCGCTTCAGATGAGACGCACACTGTAAACTAAAAATACCAGCCCGGCCTCTTGTCAGTGAATCACAACCTTAGTGTGTTCCATCTGGCAGGCTAAAAAGGGTTACATGTGAAGGCAACTTTCCCATTGTTCCTGCACTCTGTGTGAGAAGCCGTCTCCACATTTGTTTTTCATTTGCTGAGTAGCTCTGTGCTGCTTGTATTATTCCCTCTGTGCAGAGTTATGGCCAGGACTTGGGATGAGAATGAAGCCTGCCATTAGCCTACGAGCCTAGCTTCTAATTATCCCCCCGTCTATGGCCAGGGCTTTCCACGTCCCTGCCAGCTTCAGAGCACAGCAGTTGCTATATAAAAGTTTTGGAAGGTCCACGTGGAAGTCTCCGTCACTGTCTGGAGGGTTTATACACACAAACTTGCACTGCTGAAGCATTTCTCTTCCACCTCCGCTGGGTGCTGGCTGCATACACCTGTGGCAGGTAGTGCTGGGACCTAGGCCTGGAGACTGTACGCAGATGGAGTAGACTACATAAGGAGACCAATGAGTGGCCACAGAATGTGAGTTCCTTTTTTTTAATCTATTTTTGTATGTATCAATGGGTTAGACGTGTATAACTGACTAAACTAAATAAAGCTATTATACTTATCGTGGGTGAATACGCAGCTACGATATAGCTTTCCTTATCTTTGGTGAAACAATAGCAGTGTAAGCTTATGCCATGAAGCAGACCACACTCATATGGCATTGATCAGCATTCAGCTTGTATGCCAGGAGCACCTGACGATTTATATGCCCAAAATAGTATCCGAGTAATATGCAGATAGTTTGCCAGCTAGATGTTAGTATACCTTTTATTGTAATGATCCAATGAGGTGTGAGTTGAGTGTGGTTGACTGTCACTGGAATCACTTACCACCTTGGGAAACAAGGGATCAGACAGATTAAAGCCACAGTAACCTGTCTGATCCTCAAAGACATATGGAAGATTTGGCATGGCACTATATGTAATAAGTTTTTGGTAGATACCATCAAAACTATTGATGATTGCATTATTAGGCTATGTTCACACAGCCTAAGTTCCGTGGGAACTGGAAGCAGGTGTAGATTTAGTACGCCAGGCGCAGGTTCGGGCACCCGGCCAGCCAGATTTACTAAGAGGCGTGCGTCTCTTAATGAATCCTGCCGGGGAAAAAGGGGGCAGGGCGTAATATATTTATAAATCCCCCCCCTATGTGTATACACTCTGGCCAGGATCCCTTCAGCCTGCAGCACTCCGTAATTTCCGTGGAAATCATGGATGTTGAAACAACGGCCGTGATTTCCACGGAACTTACGTAGTGTGGACATAGCCTTAATGTGCATGGGCAGCTTTGGGCTATGTTCCCACTACGTAAAAAATGTCCGTCTTTCAGTACAGCCGTCATTATAGTATCAAAAGTCTAATGGTAATGGCGGTCACAAATGATCATGTATTTTCACCGCCATTACCCACTCCCGCCACTCCCATCTTTTGGCGCTAAAATGATAGCCTTCATGTTTATGTCAGAAAGAATCACCCTGCAAATATGCCAGGAAGCTTGATGGCACCTCGAGAGATCTGGAAAAAGATCACATATGTCAGTGTTTTCATCTTCGAGCTCATCCCTGCGACAGTACTGAAGGGTCTGCCGCGATGTGTAATATTTGGCAAAGCCTATGTCCATTTCCTTTCTCAGGCTTCTGGAGAAAGTATTTATCCTAAGGTTTCCTGAATAAATAAGGGCTGATTTATGGAGGCTCATAAAACCTAATCCTCATTTACTTCTATATCACCTACTGGACCAATACAGCATACCCCCAGTGACTTCATTGATCTATGTCCCAAACAACGGTAATCTGATGTAATGACTTTTACATTCGTATAGATGAAGTCCGTAATAGTGGATATCTTGTAACTATGCAGAATGCAGTACAATAGGAAATATATTGCTACATGTTATATTACTGTTCTAGAAAACATGTACCAATCAAGGAATTGTTGAGGCTAAACAGCAAACACCACGCTATAGATACGAGCTCCAATTTTTTGGCAATTATTACCTCAAGTGGAGCCCATTCATTTGAAGGGGGTTTTCCTCTTATCAAACTTTTTATCCATCCACAGGATAGGTAATGCATACTGTATTTGATAGATGGGGGTCTTACCACTTGGACTTACATGCATAGTGCCACTCCAAAGTCTATGAAATTGCTCAAGGTAGCTGAGTATGGTGCTCGGCTATCTCTGGCAGTACATAAAGTCTGAATGGCGCTGAAGTGAGCGTCTCGGACTGCCGCTACATTCAAACAAGGGGACTGGAGGCCCCAGAAGTGATTATAATAGGTACATTTCGGGCCCTTAGCTCTTGGGGGCCCATGGCCACCCAAACAGACGTATATTTTTAGTGGTGTATTGCCCCTGGCTAGAGTTCTGCCATGATTTGCAAAAAAAATCACTGCTTTTTACCTCAATTTTGCACAAATCCGAGCAAACCTGCAGCCCGGAGTCAATTCAGTAACATTGAAGAACAAGGACCTTTCATGTGACTATGATGTCACCACAGGTCCTGTACAGTTTGCACTATGGAGGTGGAGGACTACAGGTAGACTTACAGTGGGGTGGGGGGCCCAGGCTTGGTGAACAGCCAAGGGCCTATGGTAAACTTAATCCGCCCCTGGGAGGCCACCGCTCTCGCAAAGACTGGGAGTACTAGAGGTTAGATGTGGATTGATCTGGCATGTATTGCCTATCTTGTATTAAGTGAATGTTTTTATATATCCTCCTGCGATTCAAAAACCGCTCCTAAATCCTAAGGATGGAGATTTCATTCTTTGACATCATCCTTTCTTTGACATCAGCTATCTGTGCTAAGAGGGTTCCACAAATCGTATATGAGGCTTGAGACACTAGTAGATTATTAAAAAGTATTCTTTAGACATTATGTAGTACTGTTATTCGATTACTTTATGTATGAAGTTTCATATGGTCGCAGTCCCATGGCCGGGATTGCTAGGTGGTAACAGCAGTGGGTTAGTTTGTGGTTTACTTGGGCACTTGTCACGGTGGCCAGGAGTGGTGATACCCACCCCCAGACACAGTTGAACTGGGATTTGTAAAGGGTAGCACTGGGTGTATGTGCAAGTGCAGGTGCAGTGGAAGCTTTTTGTAAGTGAAAGTGCACCAAAGATTATCACAGCAGCTAAAGTCCTTTCTCCTGATGGACAACACAGAACGTTTAGCTTCAGTGCTTGAGGTGAAGACAGGTAGGTAGGTTAAGAAGTCTAGTTGAGTTGAGTAGGTTAAGGGACTGTCTTAGGGGTCTAGCCTATAAAGTACAACGCTCTACAGGGATATCTTGTAGTGATTTTGTGTAGAAGAATAAGAAGACTCTCATGCTTACGGCTGAAGAAAAGACCACCTTTTGCCTAAAGAGCTCACTGACTCTCAGGTCTGGTAGTATGAGTCCCAGGTTTGAACAACTGGGCGAAGCTAACCTTTCAAGATTTCCCAAGTAGGCGGAGCATGATCCAATAAGTACTTCAGCTTATGCATTTTGCTCCACTGCAGACTTATCCTGTCTTTGGATAGACCTGACTGGTTTTTATTATCACAGGCGTAGGCAAGCTTGAACCCAGGTGACTGCATAGTAAGTCACTGAAAGTCTCTCATAAGAGATCTGAAATCACTTGTTCCTGTCAGAGGCTCTGGCCCTCAGACAAGGCCTGGGTATAAGCTGCAGCATGAACTCTGTTCTGACTTTGTCTCTCTCACCATACACCCTCCCTACACCCAAGACCTTTCCACCAGGAACTAACTGTCCTATATAGGGGATTAACCTCCTGTTGGTGGGGAAAGTACTGGAAGGAGAGAGGTGTAAGAAGCAGACCAAGTTAACCTTTTATCCTTCAGCTGTGAACAAAGGACAAAGAATAGTCAGACACAAAGTGGTGATGGTGTGAAGAGTGTGACAGAGATACCTGTGGAATACACAGACAGTAACACTACAGCTGTGTTTTACTATTGTTAGAGCACTGTATGGTGGTAACTGCATGGAAGTCATATACACTGTATGACACTATTATTTGAGAATCATACTGTATGACTGTAAACTATATTTGGGTACAGATAAAACGCTGCAGTTAATTCTGCCTTTTGTAAGATCACCATCATCAGATTTAAAGGCAGTATTGGGATAGCTTAATCTGTAACATTGTTGAACTTCTCTTTGCAGGAGCTTCTGAGTCGGACATCTCTAGAAACCCAAAAGCTGGATCTAATGGCCGAGATTTCAAACCTAAAGATAAAGCTGGTTGGTTTAGAAAAAGAGAAGAACAACTGTGAGGAGTCCCAGAATAAGGCAGAGGTTAGTTACACCTCACTTTCCCTGTCCCTTTTTTGTCATCTGTTGACCATTTACAGGGGCGGTCTTGGTATTTCTGGGGCCCCAAGCGAAGTTATGTCTGGGGCCCCCCCTCGACACTAGTTCCAAAACAATAGACCGCTGTGTGTTGCCCCCAGTAGTAAATACCCCTTGTGCGCTACCGCCAGTAATATATACTCCTTGTGTGCTGCCCCCAATAGTATATACCCCTTGTGTCCTGCCCCCAGTAGTATATACCCCTTGTTTGCTTCCCCCAGTAGTATATAGACCCCTGTGTGTTCCCACAGTTACATATAGCCCCCCTGTGTGCTCCCCCAGAAGTATATAGACCTCCTTTGTGCTGCCCCCAGTTGTATATACCCCCTGTGTGCTCCCCCACTAGTATATAGGCCCCCTGTGTGCTCCCTCAGGGGTATTTAGCCCCCCTGTGTGCTCCCCCACTTGGATATAGACCTCCTGTGTGCTCCCCCACTTGGATAGACCCCTGTGTGCTCCTCAAGAAGTATATAAACCCCCTGTGTGGTTCCCCCAGTAGTATATAGACCCCCTGTGTGCCCCACCAGTATTATATAGACCCCTTTGTGTGCTGCCCCAGTAGTATACAGACCCCTGTGTGCTCCCCCAGTTATATATAGACCACCTGTGTGCCTCACAAGTAGTATATAGACCCCCTGTATGTTCCCCCAGTAATATATAGACCCCCTGTGTGCCCCACCAGTAGTATATAGACCCCTGTGTGCTCCCCCAGTAGTATATAGCCCCCCTGTGTGCTCCCCCACTTGGATATAGACCTCCTGTGTGCTCTCAAAGTTGTATATAGACCCCATTCTGCTGCCCCCAGTAGTATATAGACCCCTCTGTGAAGCCCCAGTAGTCTATAGCCCCCCTGTGTGCTCCCCCTGTTATATAGCCCCCTGTGTACTCCCCCCATTTATATAGACCCCCGATGTGCGCTCCCCCAGTTAAACAGACCCCTGTGTGCTCCCCCTCCCATATAGTATATAACACAATAAAACAAACACTCATACTCACCTGGGTCCGGGCGTCTCCTCTTCTCTTCTCTTCACTCACAATCTCTTCACGATCACAAGAGGCCGCACTCCCCTTGTCCTGGCGCCGATGCTCCAGTGACACTGGAGCGCCGGCACCACAAGGACAAAGCTGCCACTTGTGACCGCAGGGAAAACCCTTCCTGCGACCACAAGAGTGACTGACAGGAAGGGAGCCAATGTCTCCCGCCCTGTCAGTGCTGCTGCATGTAACTATGAGCGCTCATTACGAGTGCTCATAGTTACAGTTCAGATGGCAGCAGCGAGCATGGCAGCGGCCCTGTCCAGCTGTCTTGAGCACAAGAGCAGGGCGTGGGGGCCCCCCTGGATGTTGGACTGCTCCTGATTAGACCTTTTGCAGACGCCTGCTGCACTCCATCCTCACCAGAGCAGCGTCTTTCATGAGTGTGTGATCAAATCTATTCTCAGAACTTTCCTTCAGTCATTAACTACATTCTCTCTTATATCTAACCTCTTTTTTTCTCCTTAAGTGTTGAATAATTGATTTTGCTTTGCATCCAAATCCCTAAAGTGACTGCAGATAAGGGATTGCAATATAAGAGGCCTGGAAACTCTTCTACTCATTAACAATCTGGTTTACTTTTCAGTGATTAAATAAAACTTATATGTTCCTGACTTCTTTTTTTTCAGCTTGTTTGTTCTCTGTATATTGTTAAAAAAAATAGTACTAGTGCATTGAAACTGTCAGCAAGCATACATGCTAGCCATAGATGTAAGTGTGCCAAACCCGCTAATTTTCTTTGGGACTATCAGTTGGGTTCCCCAATTCTCCCCCCAGATGTCAGCGTAAAGAATGATCAAGTAGGTAGAATTTTTAACTTGTCCAATACCTTGGGTCTGCAGGAGATCAGCCATTGCCAAAGGAGTCTGGCTGTGTCTTTTCCCCCTTTTCCAGTCAGAACTTCCTGTGTATGTCCTTGGAAGAATCAAGAGAAAAAACTGCCTTTGAACAAGCTTTCAGCAGATTTCCAAAAGATGATCTGACCCTTAGGCCTTGTTGACATGGGCAAAAACCATGCAGAAAATACCCCCTCAAAGTGTCCAACCTGTGTCACTTTGGCTGCAGCAGAGCCACAAGTCCCAGTATGCCAACAGTCAGGGCATGCGTGGAGTTTTTGTTTTGTTGACCACCCTTCCCTGGAAGATTTGCTGCCTACTCACCAGTCTTTTGCTTGAGTAGTTTCCATACACAAGGCTATCTTTCATCAGATTCCTCTCTACAGGTTTGGCTGCTGATGGCATGCCAGCCACTTTGCAGCTGTTTAATGTCTTACGCACTAGTAACAAACACTCAAGCCTATAAAATCTCCTAAAGATATTGATTTCACTTCCACTTGTCATCAACTTGTCCCAAGTGAAATGACTGCCCTCATGACACCTGTATTATGTGGCATAAAGAAAAAATATCAGAATGACTGGCATATCTATGAGGTCCTCTAATTATGTTAGAATCTGTAGTTGAATTAAAGTTTATAGGCTGATTGTCAAACTCAGGGTAAAGCTAGTGTAAGGGAGGACTGTACTGCCAACAAGGGGATCCTCTAGGTCAGTGCTTCTCAATTCCAGTCCTCAGGCCTCACTAACAGGTCATGTTTTGAGGATTTCCTTAGTATTTCACAGGTGATATAATTATACTCAGTGCATCAGGTGTTCTTTGTATGGGATATCCTCAAAACATGACCTGTTGGTGGGCCATGAGAACTGGAATTGAGAAGCACTGCTGTAGTAGACAGGCAGAATTGTTGTCATGTACATGTTTGTACATGTAGCTAGTAGCTGCAGATCACGGACTGAGAGGGGTGTGGTTTTGACAACCACTGCTTCAGCATCAAACCTGCAGCAGTGATTGTTTCTCCTAGGAGGACCTGGCCTTTTAATGGGCTGAAAATTCAAGAGAACAAGAATTGGGTGGCATCCAAGCAAAAATAATAAACTTGCTGTATACTAAGGGCCAGTTCACAAGGAGTAAAAGAGGCTGAATTCCGTGACGGAACTCTCGGCTGCGGAATCCCGCCAGCCTCCATGTCATACAGGCTGTCTATGGATAAAGGGCTCACGAGCCTCCGATTTCCATGCCATGTCAATTCTTTGAGTGGAGAGAGGAGGCGGGCGGGCCCTCCCATAGACAGCCTGTATGACACGGAGGCTGGCGGGATTTCGCAACGAAGAGTTTCGTCGCAGAATTCCACCTCTTTTACTCCATGTGAACTAGCCCTAATACAGTAAACCTTTTAAATTTATAAATGTTGAATATAGCACCTTTTACAGGCAAAACATAAGCCCAATACATAAAACAGCAAAATGAAAACTGCAAACCTGCCTTGCAACTCAAAACCTAAAAAAAGTTGGGTGTTCCCACAGATGACTCTAATAATAGTCTTCAACTATGTGTTATTACAGATGCCTAGGAAGCTGAGATATGCCTTGTTAGTGGAGTCTTCCTAATGTAGTTGCTTTAATTCTTGGGAAGTAACTCCGGGACTAACTTCTATTCTTATGCATGGAGTAAACACCGTTTAGGGTGTTTTGTTATGAAACTGAACTCCAGCCGCAGAGGGGTAAAAAAAAGTCTGCCCCCATTTGCACCACTAACACCAAAGGTTGTGGGGAGGGGTCCGGACAGCGGATAAAGCTGCACACAGAGGGATGTGACCTCAGCTTGTGCCATATTTATGAAAACTTATGCCTTATAGTTCTTCTGGTTTCAGATTTGTTATTTTTTTTATACACATTTTTTTTTTTTTTTTGCCTTTTTGCAGTCTGTAGTCAATCTGATCAATGAGCTCCAGGAACAGATGTGCAAACTCCAACTGGAGATCAATACTAAAATCCAAGAGAGGGAGACCCAGGCTAAAATAACTGACTTAATCGAGCCTGCCCACAACACGTCAAGTTGTGACCCCCCACAACTGGTCAAGTGCCCTGGTTGTGAAGGGAAGGATGTATGAGAAGTATTCTGATCCTTGCATGGGGTATGGTTGGGTTTTGCACTAAAGCACTACTGTCATGGAGTCCTTTTTAAGCTCTGTTCACATACTGTCAAAATAGTTTTTTTTTTTTGTTTGTTTTTTTGGACAGTTGTCATTAAACTGCAAATAACAGCCGGTATTTTAACACAACAGCCGTTATTCATATAATATCAGCTGTTGTTTCAAAATAACAACAGCTATTTGCCGTTAAATGACGGCCATCATTTTGATGGTGTGTGAACATTACCTAAAAGCACTTATTGTATGTGACTAACAATGATACCAGGTCTTGGCTACTAGCATAAATATATGCATTGATGGCATGGAAAAGGCTTATCCTCTAATGATTTATTAAGGAAATTGAAGAAAACGGTAAAGCAGTTGGCAATTTTTTTTAACTATTAAAGGAACTGTGGTTTTATTCTCAAACTTTATATATGCCACTTGCAGATGAACAGATACTTGGAGATAGATCCCCATAGCAGGCATTTAAATGGGCTACCCCCAACCTGGGGCATGATCCGCCTGTCCACTTTCTTTAGGAGACAAGATAGGTTGTTCCTTCTCTTATTTTACAAAGGCAGAGTATGACGCTAACCTTAACCTCAAAACAGGTCCCATCCCATAACAAAGGGTTGCTTCTAGGGTACAAATGTCATTAGTCACTATGTGATTTACTAATGGAGAATGACAATTGATCAGGTTATAAATGGTCACCTCCAATGGGGAAAGGGTTGAGTTTTCCTTGTTCCAAGTTGCTTCATAGTGTTGCTTGCTTGATGTGGAAGTGTTGTTTTGCTTTCTGTTCATCTAAAAGTCTCCGATTTCCACTGCTTGTTTGTTTTGCTGTGACTTTACCTAAATATTCATTGTACTCATTGCATGTATAGACACATTCAAGAAGTTAATGGTCTTGTAAGGAGTGAGACAGCCAACAGATCGGGACATTACTCATCTGGACGTTTTCCTCTGAATATCGGCATTGAAAGGACAACTGGTCCAGATAATTTTTATACAAGTTCATGCAGCTGGAGCAAGACATTTCAATTTCTAGTCGGTATCTCTTACTTTGCACTCAGCCTGGTAGTTTTAGGCCTTAGGACATAATATAGTTCTAAATTCTCATTTGACCTTAGTAGAGCACGCTTAGAATAGTATGAGCCCAGAGTATACAGTATGTCCATATACCTTCAGTCAGTGTGGATTCTGAGAAAAATATTGCTTCTATCCGTAATACCTCTGTAATAAGGTGCAATATAGGGGTGTTGAGTGAATACAATATTGCAACCAGATATTACTATGGTTCACATGGAAGATTTGTTGCAGGAGTTTTACTCAACGCTATGCATATAAATTGGGCTGTTCCTGAATCTGAATGTACCCTGAATGTACAAAGCGATACCCAATATTTTTTGGATTGAACGTGCATCCAAAGAAATAAACCTCTTACATAGATGCCCCTCTGCAAGGTAGCCATGCTATCGTTTCCATTGACTTGGTAACCATTTTTGAAAAATATTCAGATTTGCCCTAAAGGTGCAGTTCTATATTTTGAAAGCAACAAATAAAATGTGTGTTGCCTGGAGCGACACACGGACTTGCTGAGACAGTTTCCAGAACTCATTCACCTGTTCACATGCTTTCATGACATAGGTGGGAAAGTTCCTAATCACTAAAGAACATCACACTCAAGTGTGGACAGGCCAGATAGTGCTGACATTTCTTGCTGACTTGGTGTTTACTGCATGGGGTTGATCTGCCCATTGTCATGAGCATTCTGTATATATTGCTTGCCCTGTGTGGATGTCTCACCTGGTGCTCATGGAGTACATTTCTCTGTCTCGCTCACAGATGCTAATGCAAGAGCTTAAGAACCTCAAAATTAAAGTGGAGGAACTGGAAAATGAGAGAGCGCAGTATGAGTGGAAACTCAAAGCAACAAAGGTGAGCTAGAGGACATTTCTGCACACCTTTTTCCTACCTAATCTGCTTATATCTGCTAATGACCAGAGATGTGTATGGAGCCTATATGGCAGCGCTTAGATGCTGTTTGATGATTTTATACAGAGCTGCCTCCATGTGCTGCTGCACTGGCTGTATCATATGTAGTATACATCTCCCCTAGGATGTAATACATTTGTTATCCAATAGAGTGCCCTAATTTTTCTGACCGATGTGTATGCACTCCACCAGAAAAGAGGTATATAAGAGATCCCATGCAATTCTACTTCTAGGAAAGGCTTAGATTTTTAAAAACATAATTTAATTCAGTAGTGTATGTAAGGCCTAAAATTGTGAACTATACTTTCCATAGAAAAAAATAAGTAAGCATTTACTTGGGGTATGTTACAGTTTAAATTAGGGTAACAATAGAGGTATGTGTAAGAAACAATTGACTGGGAAATACTGAAGATGATTTTTTTAAGATTATAAGATGGGAATAGTGCCCTTAACAATCACTATATTGCAGATAGATCTATAAAAAAATACAGCTGATATTTGATTGTTAGCTATGGAAAATCATATCTCTTCCTGCTAAAATATCAAGTGGGTGTTAGCATCCTTTTCATCAATAGAATGTATCACAACTGCTGACTGTGCTCTTAAAAATATATATATATATCATAGCCCCTTAGCACCCAGTCCCTAGGGCAGATGTCTTGTCGGCACCTACAATCCCCCACCTCACTCTCGGCTATGTCCAAGCCAACCATACAAATAGGACTTTAATTAGCCATAATATTGGTGCGTTTTCACAGGCAGATTTATCTGACAGATTTTTTAAGCCAAAGCCAGGAACAGACCATAAACAGGGAACAGGTCATAAAGGAAAGACTGAGCTTTCTCCTTTTTTCAAATCCATTCCTGGCTTTGGCTTCCAAAATCTGTCAGATAAATCTGCCTGTGTAAACGCACCATTAGTCCGATCAGTTGTCTGTAGGCTTGCTCATACGAATGATCATGTTAGACTAAACAACAACATATTAGACTAAACTGGCAAACAAGATAATTAAAAAAAAAAAAAACGCAAAGTGGCAAATGGTCAGCGAAGTTTGCTTGACATGCCATAAACTGCACAACTGAAAAAATTCAATCTGACAGCTTACTCTTTGGCACACAATGTTCTTTTGCATATAATAACAGTCTGCTGTAATGACCAAACGTGACCATTTCTCTTGAATTTCATAATGTGAATTACAGACTTGCCCTCATTGTTGTGGCACAAACCAGTTTTCTGATCTTTTTATAAATTATATTATTTTAGGCTGAAATTGCACAACTACAGGAGCAGCTGGCATTGAAAGACGCAGAAATCGAGCGCTTACAGAGTCAGATTTCTTCAAGAACAATTGCACAAAATGAATCGTCAGAAAGAGGTAATAAGTGATATTGTGTCCTGAAGTAACATAAAGGCAGAAACAAAGAAATACAGTATAAATAATTTAAATAATACTGTTTTGTGTACACAGCTCCTAGACAGAGCTATGTGTCTCTATGGTTACAGAATAAAAACAACACACGTGTAATCTGATCCTTCAGTCCTACTCCCTACATTTTTTTAGTGAGCATAGCATTTATCAGTTAGATCAGTGCTCTGTTGGTAGAGCCTGCTTGAGGCAAAGTCAGTTGCCAGATTTACTGTATTACAATGCAAGTCTATGGCGCTTCCGGTGCACCACTTGCTTTAGTACCTGCCATAGTTTTGAAACAGTATCCTGCGGTGCAAGTGGAATGATAGGTACCATTTAAAAGGAACTCTAATTAGACTAGACTCTGCTTATGAGGATCTTCACAGCATGGCTGACTTAGTAAAGTGTAAATATTTGTAATTACACAAGATATCTTTAGATATGTCACATGATACATGGGCGCATGTAGGATCACCAATTGGAAAGATAATCAGCACCATCTCCAATTGGAGGCCTGTTAAGAGAATGGTAGATGCCAGGGGCATTTGAGCAGAAATGATCCAATCCTGGATTAGAAGAAGGTTAAAAAAAAGTTGCTGTATCCTCGTACGATAGACTGGTGGTAGTGACGTGTGTGTCTGTCACAGCTCTAGGAAATGCTGGAATTGACTTAGAGGCTCTTAGAGGAATATTTCTTGCTTGTAGCTTGTCTCACTCACAGGTACAGGACCTCTCAGAAGCAAGGTCACTGCTTGTAGCTTGTCCATCTCGCAGGCACTTCAGGAACGCTTTACTTGACTTCAAGGGATGGTTGAGGGGCCTTTGAGGCAAAATATTCTTTGGCTTTACCTTTACAAACTAGAAACCTCACTGTCTGGTTGTGCTCTGAGACAGCGTCAGGAGGCTGAACACTTTTTATTGTCAAACTATTCCCTTATTTGCTTTTCTCTCTGTCTATGTAGTACTTATGCTGTACAGTAAATACTGTGCACAGAATACTGAGAAAATGCAGTCTAAGGGGCAATTCAAACAGAGAAAAACTGGCGGAATTCCAGGGCGGAAATCTCTGCTACGGAAGCCAGCCTCCATGTCATACTGGCTGTCTATGGGAGGGCTTGCGCTCCTCCTCTCTCCGCTCGGAAGAATGGACATGTCAATTCTTCCACGTGGAGAGAGGAGGCGCGAGCCCTCTCATAGACAGCCAGTATGACACGGAGGCTGGCGGGTTTCCGGAATTACTCTGTGTGAACTGGCCCTAACTAGTAGAAGCACTTGACAGATCAAAGGCAATATGGCTTCTTAATCAGATTACATAGAAGTTGTTCAAAGTCTATAACCATAAAAACACATAGCTCTGCATTAGCTATACACACACCATAAGAGAGGTTTAATCTACCCAAGATCCAATGTTTCTTCATTTTGCATATCAGATGCACTGGAGCAACAAAATGTTGGATGAAAAAGTGTACACCATTTTAATACAATGCGGTCTTAGCATACAACTCTCCATCCATTTAGCAAGAATATGTAATGCCTATATTACATAAAATGTAACGTTGCATTATTTTGCTTTCTTCACTTCTTCCCATCCCATAGAGGAAGTATTTAGGAGGAGGATAAAAGAGAAACGTAAGCCACTGTCATTTTTTATTCTCGTCCACCACTGTTTCTGTAATGCTACATAGTTGCAATAACCTTTGTTCCATGTCACTGATTGCCATTTGCTAGCAGCAAACAGACAGCTAACATTGTGTCAGCGCTTCCTCCACCTCAGCTTCTCAATGAATCATTGGAATCACTTTAATTGTAACTCAAAGTAATATCCTGGTTTTCACTATTGGGACTGGACAAGGCTGTCTGGTTGCTGGGTGTGTTGCCTGCAGTGTTGGTGAAATTTTAATTAATCCTATCTAAACTGCTTTGTCTTTTTATACTTTGTTTTTGTTTTGTTTTTTTTGGTTGAGGGGGTTGTTGGGGAAAATTATTCATAATGAAAAACTGTTGGAGAATTGGTGTTTTTCAATTTTGGCAAATGGAGACAGTAAGAAGTTGATTTATAGAGAGAGGTTTTTCCAGACCTGAAGATAACTGTATATGAAAATGATATAATTGTGGTAGATAAAAAGTTATTAATATGTCAATGAGTTTCCTTGGGCCCACAAGGACACATGATTCTGAGGGTCAACAATCCTTCCATATAGAATATTTGCTCATCAACCTTTTGGCCACGTTCACATGCTGTAAGACAGTGGCCACTGTCTATAAAGTTCACTAGTACCGGCTGGATGAACATCACTTCTTTGGAATTGAAATGCGGGCACGTTCGGGTGTGATCATGTTCCAATTAACCATAGGGGACAATGTAAAGTACGGCCAGAGTTGCACTTTACCTTGTCTGCACAGTCAATTTTGTGCGCCCGCTATTCAATGAATAGCGGCCGCACGAAATTGACATGTCACTTTTTTGTGCATCCGCATGGAATCCTGGCTGGAGTGTATACAGTGTACATACACTCCGGCCGGGATTCCATAGAGTTCAATGCGATCGTCCGGTGTCATTAAATAATGGCCATTGTTGAAAACCTGCAACAGCGGCCTTTGTTTAATAAAAATATACGTTGTGTGAACGTGTCCTTTAACTGCAACTTTGTTTCTACCACTGAACACACAGAACAGCAGTAAAGTCTAATGTTATTTGCGAATATCCTATAAGAAAGAGACACTAGTGAAAAGTGATTGTCCCCAAAGCTACTCCAAATGGGATGGCCTTTTGCTGGATCTTTGAGCCCCTTATAGTGTTAGGGCCTGGGCCCACAGGAAGATCCCGTAGTACTCCCAACGATTCGATCCGATCTTGATTATACTCCTTTTCAATCTCACCCTTCTCTGGCCTGATGAGGGGCAACAACCCCAAAACTAGCTAGCCAACCTCAATCAATTTAGTAATACAATGTAGAAACTCGCAAAGTTGTGACTACCTGATCTATATCCTATATATTAAATTCCAATTAGCATAATTTACACATTTACCTTATCTGAATGCTTCTATACACTGTTCATTAAGGTTGCTCAGTTACACCTTTTAGCTATGTTCCCACAACATATGGACCACAGTCATTGTTTGGCACTCAAAAACAGCGTTGTATTGAGTGTCAAAGAACAGGCATTTTTGTATTGAAATCAATGCACAATGCTTTAACCCTCGCCTTTCTATGATCAGGCTCCATTAGAACTGGGCCACGGTTCAGAAAAAGGACCGCAGCACTGGCTTCCTCGCGCCAATGCTATTCTATCCAAAATCTTAAAGCAACTGTACTGATAGTACATTCGCTTAAATATCTGATGAGGGTCTGACACCCAGCCCTCAACAATCAGCTGTTTAAAGAATGCGAGTGCCACAGCTTCTTTAGTGTTCACTGGCGCTTGTACTTGTGTCACACACTAATGGCACAGCACTTATATTTATAAATGCTGTGGCCTCTTCAAACAGCTAATTAGTGGGGGTCCCCAGCTAAGCCATCCCAATCTGATATTGATGGCCTGTCTGGAGGATAGGCCATCAGTTAAAAAAAAGTTCGATAGATGTAACTTGAAACTCTTGGACAACCCTATCCCATCTACCCACCTTGTGCCGTTTATAATATTGGTATCAGATGGGGGCACCTTCAGGGTCTGGGTGCAGTTGCTATTACTGCATTCCCTATAGGTATGCCCCTTGTGAACCAACACACCTGAGTGAGCCAGGGAGAATTTCTCTCACTTGCCCATTTTCCCTGCAGTGGCCAAAACTCGGAAAATGTAGAACATTAAAATCAATTGCTGTCCATTTTCTAAAGGAATGAACCAGCAGCCAGCATGAGAACCATTGTTCATTTGCAGCTCTTTGAACTGGCTCTTAGAGGGGAGGATCCCCTTTTATGATGCCCATCTGACCTGGTATATTGAAAGGAGTTATCAAGATTGGACAACACCTAAAAGGCGCACAGATGGTCAGGCACTTAAAGTGCTATCAGAAATGTCATCCTATATCAATGTGATGTGCAGTGGTTATATACACAGCAATGACTGGCCTTGGTTGTGATGTGAAGTCTCATACATGCTTTGTTTTTAAATACATATGTAACACTAACCCTTTTCTTGGACTGGAATTTGTTGTGACTTTTTGTGTACATTGTAAATTCTAAAGCTCGGTTAAATGGATTAAAAATTCACTGCTTCATTTCTTAACACCACATGTGCTTTGCATTAGCAATCTGTGCTTCCGGCAATCCTAATCGTTGTACTATGTGACTGTTATATACCACCAATCATTTATATCATTCACAGTATTGAAAAGTGTGAAATAACTAATCCAATTTTCCGACCCACAGATCAAGAAGTTCAGAGGTTGAAGCTGGGAATGGAGACATTACTAGCAGCAAATGAAGAAAAAGTAAGTGGGCACAGCAGTGTCGCATGTGACGGGCTTACAGTTCTTTTAAGCTTATGTACTTATGTATTAAGCTTAAATTTCTGTGTTCTTTGTGTTTTTTGCTCTCTAGGTGATCTATTAGAGATAAGCGAATCTCGAGCACGCCCAGGTCCCTCCGAACCCAAACATGCAGCATTTAATTACCAGTGGCTGCAAAAGTTGGATGCAACTCTAGGAAGTCCTGGAAAACATGGATACAGCCTATGGGCCCTATTACACTCAGATATCTGACAGATTTTTGAAGCCAAAGCCAGGAACGGATTTGTGAAGAGAAGAAATCTCAGTCTTTCTTTTATGACTTGTTTAGAGCTGTTCCTGGCTTCAATAATCTGTCAGATATTTATAGGGCCCTATAGTTCTATCCATACTTTCCAGGCAGCCTTAGGGCTGCATCCAACTTCTGCAGCCACTGGTAATCCAATACTGCATGCCCCTGTTAAAACAAACCCAGGCGTGCTTGATATTCGCTCTTCCCTATTCGCTATGCATTCTTAAATTTGGCCTCCCCCTTTTTAAAGAATATCTCTGATTTAATTAGAAAGCTAGGGCTCTGAAAAAAATAAAAAACACTATACTCACTTAACCTGCCTTAGTGCTGACACTGACCCCACCTCAGTCCCTCTGTTCACTTGCCCTGATGTCATGCTGTGCTGCTTCTCATAACTATGTTCCAAACCTGGTGTGTCCCAGTGTGTTCTCAATGTCGACAGTTTTTCAGTTAAATTGAAATAAACTACCCTGGTAACTTTTTTTTTCTTTTATTGGTTTAAACAGAAAACTTTGTGATGGTGTGTAAATATGTACCTCACACTTCACAGTTCCTCATGCCTCACAGCTGCATACTGTGGTTTCTTCTACTCTATTGTATTAAATTGAAAGGGTCACTTTAAACAGTGCATGACTTTTCTCACTTTTTCTATGGACTTGGCTGCAATAGAGTAAGGAAAGACGTGGCGTCTACTCTGGCACAAGTCGCCCTATGGAAACATTTAAGCAATAAGCTGTCAAGTCTTAGTTCTGGAGTGAGTTTTCTGCACATACTGTAGTTTCCTACTTTTGCCTGCAGCTTTTATTACGTATGTGGTTTGTTGTATTCTGTAATACAGTAACTGGCATCAACTTGAATATTATATAGTTAACTACTAACAGAGCCTTCGAAGTTGAAGGATTTTGAGCTTTCCTTAGAATGTACAGTACTTGTATGCACCTGTATTCACAGGGCTATACCATTCTTATATACTTTTCAATTACCTTTTAGGACCTTCGAATTGAGGAGCTTACAATGCTTCTAAACCAATACAGGCGGGTAAAGAATTTTGTCATGGCAGCACATGGTAAGTTGTGGTATATAGTCTCGATTGCAGTAAAGTAGTGCTAGCATGCTGTGGTGACAAGGGTGCAATGCAGGCCTTCAGCGGGGCAGTGGCAGCTACAGACTTAAAACACCTAGCTAATAACTTAAAAATAAAAAGGCAGATTTGTCTCCAAATCCGCAGCAAATCTTCTTGAAAAGCTGCACATTTTGGTGCCAATTTGCTGCTGAAGTTTGTGGCCTTACCCTTAGGCTTCATTACCACGTCCCATATTTGTGGACCATATTTTTTGTGGATTTGCAATTTTTGTGGACTTTTCGGAGATAACATCTGTAGTAAATGTGTCTGTGCCACAATTATGGTCTGCACTAGAATAGGCCCTTTTTGTTTTTTTTTGCAGCAAAATTGCTAAATGCTGATGTCTGAATAGGCGCATAGAAATTTATAGCATATAAATTTGTTCTGATTGCAAACTCACAATTACAAACAAATTTTGTGGACGTGCCCATTTTCTGCATTCATACAAGGAGATATGGGACCTCTGTTCTTGTTGTCATCCATCCATTTTTAGGCAGGATATTGTCTCTGTATAAGTTAACAGAGAGGTGGCCATGCTTGCCAAAGTGCCTAACAATGGGCTTTTGTAGTTATCTAGTTTTGATTCAGTAAAACAGCAGGTTCCAGCCACAATACAGAAATAAGAAACCAGCCTAACACTGTAAATGCTGACTTTCCTGGAGGGACCTGGTCAATCCAACCTTTCTCCAAGTCTTGCAAAGTCAAACTAGTTTTCACTTTTTGTCTGGAGATGATTTGTTATTTAGTGTAGACCAAGCTCATATGTTGTTACTAGTAAACATGTGAACTGTACACAGTGCATTCCTATATAGACAGTTGTATTACCATCATAATGCAGAAGCAACTCTTGTACTGCCTCATCCACCCCCTGAGCAATTTGTAAGTTTACTTTGCCAGTTGTTTCCAGATTGTCTTCCAGTGTCCTCATTTTTCTAATTTAGAGTGTGAGCTCCTGGCAGAATTTTTCACTATTTGCTCTATTTGTAGTGTTAAATCACATACCAGTATTTTAATAGGTTAACCCTATAAATGCCTCTCTTTTAGCATTCAACAAAAAGTGTTGTGTGAGCTTTTTATGGTTTATTTATTTATCATTACATTTTAGGTTCTTCAGAAAGAATACTTTCTGCTAGCAGCGATGATGAATTGGAATCTAGTATAAAGAAATTAATTCCAAAGAATAACCAGACTGTGGAGCTACTAAAGTCTGAGGTATTGTTTAATTCTTACTATATGTTCACAGGGAATTCTTTTTCAGAATCCATGTTCCAAGCTCCCCAAACTGTGTCCTACTGTTTTCATCTGGAAATCCACATTGTTGGTTAAATGACTCAGTTTTCACAGCTTAGATTATACTGTCACTAGTCTGTATGTGTATTAGCCACATTGCCACCATTACCCATAGACATTAGGTTTTGGCCACCTGGCAGCTAGATATGAGCCAGACACCGGAGGAGCAGATAGCATAACAAAGAGTGAAAACAGTAGACAAAAACTGTATGTGAACCAGGAGCATCATTTTACAATGACTTTGAAAGGCATTGTTCTCTATTAACTACATACTGTACCTTCAGCCACACAAAAGTTCAGCTGGTTATACTCTAGACTTCTGGGTTTTTAGGAAAATAAAATTAGCAGGAGACCAGGAAACTTGTGAGTACTGACTTTCCATTATTACCAACCTAAAAGCTTGTATGTACCTTGTCTCATACAGGTGGGTTCCACTGTGTCATCCCCGACTGTACCAACTTCCCCTCCACAAAACATCCTGGAAAATGGGTAAGAATAAAAAAAATTACATGTTACCTGGAAATGCATTATTAGATTTCCTAATTTTTCCTGTTAACCTGAAATATGTATATGTCCTTTTTTATTACTATTACATAAAGTAGTCCTGGTATATTGCTCCCTCTTCCTTCCCTTTGTGCACACAATCAACCACACTTCTAAGTACAGAAACTCCCTTACTGTAATTCACATGGTGATATTTCCTGCTTGGTTATCAAGTACTGGCACAGTTGACATGGACTGTAGCACATATAGTAAAAGTACCATGTAAAATTCATGCCAAATGATAATGCACATGGTACACAGTTCTTCGGGGCGGTCAGTGGTAGAGACTTACACTAGTTGATATCTAGCAATATATTAAATTTATACAGGTAACAAAACTCCACAAATGGCAAGTCTAGCACTCCAATGGCGAGATTCGAAATATGAAACCATCCACCCCATTAGAAAATAGGTTAAAACTGCAAAAGTATATGCAAATACACATTCAGTTGATAGGGAAAAAAATACTGATATACTCAGACATGCTCCCCACAGTTCTGAATGGATAAACATCATGTGATCACTCCTTTAACCTTTAGTAATAACGTGTAACTGAAGGCTTGTATGAAACGCCAGATCGAAATCCAATCAATCTGGAGATGACTAAGTCTCCTCAAGCAATAACTTTATGTAATCTTATTTAATGACTGATCATAGTACATATACTAAGTTATATTATATGTGGTACAATCTGTCATTTATGAAGATTACATAAGGTTATTGCTTGGGGAGACTTATTCATATGTGCACTCGTTGAATAGTATAACTTTATGCATGTATAGCCTTATAAACAACATCTAGACACAAGATCAATGAAAATTTGTAAAAAAAAAACAAAAAACATAATATCCCTGCTGGCATTCTTACCATTAGCACATGACCGCATTTGGAAAAGACTTGAGAGCAGCTTGTATCTCCAGTCTCCACCCTAGCAAACTGTAACCCCAACTGTTATGTAACGGGAACATATGGCTACATGTACCATGAATAGCCTTTTTGAACAACTTACTACCTTGCTGATGGTCTCCTATAAGCTCAACATACAGAAAACTGTCCCCATACTGCCAAGACATCCTCAGTATAGCTCCCAAGCAACAGTATATATTATCATCTACATCAGAGGTGTTTCTCCTCCAACCAAGACATATAGAGGTTGGTCAATGAGGGCAAATAATGCGCCATGGCTCCTTGAACCAGCTGAATGTGAGGATGCTGGGAATCAGACCCCTAACCGATCTGATATGCTAAGGATAGTCCAGAAAACCACTTTAAGCCTATATTCACACAATTTATCAATGTAAAAATGCATATTTTTTGTCGGAAAGTTGCCAGATGCGAATAAATTTATTTGCAAATGGCCATTTTGCAAATATTCACATCTGGCCACTTTCCAACCGGTATGCCAGGGGGGTGGGGAGGGTGCGGAAAGGGGGGCGCGGAATGTAAGTCCACTGTATTCATCATTTTATTCGGCAAAAAATAGTCAGGAAACCTACGCCAGCTCTGAGCTGGCGTAGGTTTCCTGGCGCGCGCACTGTTGCGCACAGGATTTATGTAGAAGCCTCTACATAAATCTCCGTACTGTCGGAGCTGCGGGGACATTTTTAAGTCCGGTGCAGAAAACGCCGGACTTAATAAATGTCCCCCATAGTATTTACATCAGTCTTTTGGTCAGTCTTTTTTCAACCAAAGTCAGGATTCAAACTGTCAGGGCAAAATATTGGAAAGATTTGAACAGTTTCTGTTTTTCAATCCACTCCTGGTTTTGGTTGAAAAAAAAACTGTGCAAAAGACTGACAGAAAGGAGTTGCACGGAGAAAGGCTGCTGTCTTCCACAAATCATTCAAGCTCGGTTCACAGGTTGTTCTGGTTATTATTAGTTATTTATCTTATTAGTTATCTTTATCTTCTCACTTTTATTCACTCCAATTGGGCTGAGCTCATACCAGACACAACCCATTGACCAGTGTGGTGGTGTTTCTGAGCCATGTGGCCATGGCCATGTTTGTTAGCTCTGGATAGAACATTTGGTTGTGGCTGTGAATGGTTTGCTTTAGACCATGTTCAACCACATGCAGAAAATATATTGGCTGTGCCCTCCCCAGATAGCCATATGTCTGTATTTGAGTACTGCTAAGTACAGTATCTTGACAGAAAGCCATGTCTTGTTACTGCGGAGTTAATTAAAACAGAATGATGTGCTTCCTGCATAATGGATCTACCGAATATGAGATTTTAACCACAGTCGCTGCAAATCTTTTGCCAAGTTATGTACAGCACTCTAAGCTGTCTTTTATAGCAGACATATATTACACCAGCCCTTTCATTAACCTTGCAATGAGCTTTTGTATTGTAAAGAAGTCAAATAAAAAAAAAAAATTATATATTTTCATTGCCGCCACCTACAGTTCACTCTTTCCCAAGTGTAAACTGAATCTCCATCTTTTACTATTATGATGTTTTTAGGACCAAGATTCTGTGTTATTTTCTTCATATATCTTTATAGTGGTCAGAGCTTTATTTTTCTTAGCTACAGAGCTATATTTCCCCTGCATAGGGGAATAACATGCTGGCTACCAGCAGCTGCCACTTACTTATTGCATACTATATGATTCTCATATTTGACAGGATTAGCACGCCTGGTCCCCCTGAAAATTTGAACTCTCCATTAGAAGAAAATTTAGAGAACATAAATAGGTGAGAAATCCTTTGTTGGCAATGTAATGCAATCTGTGAAATGATATCTGAGATTACTCTTCATTGAAAGACTCTAGGAAAAGTCTTGAATACTTGTGGTTATGTTTTGTTTGAATAGAGTCCAGCCCAGACAGCTGTCCACCAGCTTGGAAGATTTGCAGAGTGGATCTAAGGAAAAGGTACAATAGTATGCTCATATACAATACAGAGAAGGGTATATGTTTCTCTATGCTGTACTATTCCGTAAAGTCAGGTAATGATACACAAAGCAGAAAATATACTAACGTTAAACATAAAAGTGCAACTAAGCCAATGAATCAGGAACCTTCCCACTACTGACTAGAAGGGCAAGGTATGTAAGGTGTGGGTATGCAAACTTTTTATTGTTTTATGACACAAGGATGCACATAATACCCTTTTAGGGTACTATGAGCATCCTTGTGTCATAAAACAATAAAAGGTCGCCTGCACAAATCCCTGTCAGTTTTTGCTTTCAGGAAATACCAATCAGGAAGACTTCCAGGAGGCTTCAGGAAACCATCAGTATTTCCTGACAGAAAAACTAAAAAAAAAATTTGCTAAACTCACTTGCTGCACAGCTGCAATGCTGCTCTCATCAAGCTTCTCCTTTCCCCTCCTTTGCGAGTGTCTATGCCCAACAGAAGTTTATGGGTCCAGAAAGTTATCTGGATTTCCTATTAACAAATCTGAGAAAATTTACCAGATGTGTGCATGCAGGCTCAAGAAATAAAAATCTTTAAGGAATGAACTTATGAAAGACCTGCATGCTTGTGGACCCCATGGCAGTCCCTAACCACTAGACATGAGAATTGCACAGTCAGTGACAATCACAGAGTCTTGTAATGGCACAGGATATGGGTTTGTTAAGACACAACATCATAAGCCCAGGTATAGTTCATCTACCATTTATTAGTAGACTTTATGTTCCTATAGAAACAAATTGAGTTAGACAGGGGCTACAGCTTGGCATAAGAAATAAGTCGCCAAGACAATAACATCCCATATTTTCTAACCTCATAGTTATTTAAAGTTCAGTTAAATATCCTTAACTATTATACAGATTGCAATGCTCCCAGAACACACACAATATAAATCAGAACCATGTTTGACATAGACTAAGGTTATCAGGTCATGTAACAAGAGATTGCAGGTAGTCAGAGAAGGATAGATTGTATACTACCCTTACATATTCTTATATCCATTATATTAGGTTGTGTGCATGTCTAATAGATGTCTTAAATTGCTGGTGAGGGCACAGATTGTTCTGCATGTCTGCTGTTTTCAGCATGCGTAATTTACTTGTCTTAATCTTAATTTTTTTTTTCGAGTTTAACCCATCATTTTTTTTTTACAAACACTTTAAATACAGTGTTTTTTAATGATTTTTTTTCTCTCTGTATTTCTTCTACTAATTTAAGGTTTTGTCTCCAAACAATAATCTCTGACCATGTCTCCTATTGGGGTAAATAGACATCATAGAGGGTAATGCCACAATATAAACTATCTTTATTAGCTAGAGTGAAGAGCTGATAAGAGCATCTTCCTCTCTGGTGCTTTACCCTTCATTTGAGGTAACTACACAAGAGTAAAGCACCTATTACACAGGATGATTTAGAGGAGCAAGTGGGCGCTGACCTGTCAGATCTGCCCCTTGTAACCTGCTCGGTGCTGGCTCCATTACACACACCAACAGCGAGCGGGTAAGAGTGGGGGGTCGTGGGGAGCCACAGGGGAGCTGCCCCAGTGATCATTAGATCATAGAAGATAGCAAAAAAGAGCCTGTGGAGCCTCATTTAAGAGTCTAAAAACACAGGACTTGCACAGAAATGCACCTAGGCTTTCACTGTATTGAGCGCTTAAGATGGCCGTCAACAGTGTTATCTTTGGCTGGTCTCCCTGAGATCAGTGATCTGTATCCTGCATAGAAGATAGCAGCGGTCTGCTCCCACTGCTCCTATTGCATGGAGTGATGGCAGCAGATTGTTGCCATCTGCATTGTTGGTCTTTCAACATATTAAAAGACAACGATCAGCCGACATCATGAATGTCGGCTGATCGTTGCCTTTTAACATTACTATTACACGAAGCGATTATTGGACAAAAATCACTTTGTGTAATAGGGCCTTAACATTCACTGTTCAGATATTAGATAGCCATTGACCAACTGCTTCTTTGGAGGACAGCTATCTCTTCTGACTGCCCCAGTAAACATGCAGACTTGGCTTAACTGGCATGCATGAGTTTTAAGAGGGGGTAAGGACCTGCTGGACACCACTGGCAGCTTACCTTTCCGAGTATAAAAATGATCATTCATGTTAAAAACCAGATGCTGCATATTTCTCTCCCAGCATTCCCATTGTACTGTAATACCACACACAACCTTTTTTCTAATTCTGGGCAACCCCTTTAAACCTTGCCCCTTTTTTTTTTAATTAATTTTCATTATGGGCTACTCTTAAATAAGAAGGAAATCTCTCCGAGAACTTGGAACATATATTCACTCTTCTGTGTCTAATCACCAGCAGTGTGAAGAATAACTATTTTGTCATAAGGGAAGAACAGTTTTTTGTCATTCATGTATTTTTCTGCTATGTATTATGTAGGAAAATGTGGTGTTAAATATTTAACTGAACTGTGTGTCGTGTGACTAGCAGCATGTTATGTTTTTATTGACAAATTTTACTCACTTTAGATATAGCTTTAGATATACAGTATGGCATTAATGCAACCCATTTACTCCTAACTATAGTGAGAATCCTGGTTATCGAGCATTGGACAAAATAATTCCAAATGGTAAATTGTTCAGAAATTACCACCAGTAAACCCCAAAGCATAGACAGGTATATACTCTAAGGCTATGTTCACACTATGTAAGAACAACGGCCGCTGTCATACAATTTCACCCGGCCGATACTGCAGTATCGGCAGGTTGAACATCATTTTATTTTAGTTGGAATGCAGGCACATTCAGGTGTGCCTGCAATCTAATTGACCATTCTACGGCTATTCTACAGCTACTGTTCACCAAACTGTGGCCTTAGAAAATAGACATGTCAATTATTTTCTGGGGCCGCAGTGAACATTGGCTGTAGTGTATATACACTACGGCCATTGTCCCATTCACTGACAATCACTTAAAGGGGTACTCCGGGCTGGGGTGATTTTCAGTGTACGGTCTGCGAGGGGGTAGATATAGAAGCCGCCGGTCACTTACCTCCCCGGTTCCAGCGCCAGGTCCCAGATCGCACCGCCCCGTTCTCCTGTCTGGCTGCTGCTTCCTGGTCTGTGCTGTGGCTTGAGACGTGACGTCTCAAGGCAGCTCAGCCATTCAGCGGTCATAGCGGAGTCCCGCCTCGGCCGCTAAATGGCTGAGCTGCCTTGAGATGTCACGTCTCAAGCCACAGCACAGACCAGGAAGCAGCAGCCAGACGGGAGAATGGGGCGGCACGATCTGGGACCCGGTACTGGAAACTGGGAGGTAAGTGACCGGCGGCTTCTATATCCACTCCCTCCCCAGCCGTACACTGAAAATGACCCCAGTCCGGAGAACCTCTTTAAGCACTCTGTAAACAACAGCCATTGTTGCATCCTCCCAACAACGGCTGTTGTTCTATGAAAAAATATGGCGTGTGAACATGGCCTAAGACTGTAAGACTAAACTTTTCCAATACCCCTGGTCTAGTGTAGAAGACCTTCTTTGGTAAGGGGCATAAGGTGTGAAACACATACGTGGTGTAAGGTCCTTGGTGAGTATTTGTGTAGCCCCTCTTTCGAAGTCCAGTATTAGTTCTTGGTTAACTTGCCAAATAAAGTAGATCCCATAAGTCAATACAGATTATTGTATATTATAATATAGTCTCTTCAATAAGTTAAAATCTAGACCTGTCGTGCAGGATCTAAGGAGTAAAAGAGTTCAATGCTGTTTAAGTTGGTGTAGACCTTTTTCTAACCATTCACATTGTGTTGTATTTGCACACTATACTAACCGTTTGGTCTTAATGTCACTTTTTTCTTCATGTCTTGACACTGTGTAGCATGCTGATGGGGAAATCTCAGAGCCTGTAGTAACAGAGCCTGATGTAACACCAGAGGTATATTAACTTTATTAAAACTACTTGTCTCATTAATGAAACCTTTTTTGTGTTCTGTTTTGTAGTTTGCACCATAACCATTTTTAATCATGTTTGCCTGCATATGTGGTTGGTCACCTTCATCATACTAATAAATCAACCACTATAACAGGTGTTATGTTTTAATACAGTCAGTAAATTCTATAGCAGCGATATTGTCAATTTTAGTTGCTACCAGAGTTGCTAAAGAGAGATGTAAAAATCATCCCTTCTTCTTTATCCACCCATTCATGGGACAAAGATGGAAGAGGTTGTAGTTGTCAGCTATTTGCATCTGAATTGCCAATTCCCAGTTCTAAAATTAAGATTCATGGGGCATAGTGGTTCAGATCTGCATCCAATGTGTTCCCTGGCTATAACATGTACTATCCTAGGACAATTACAGGACTAACAACTTACCTTTTTGGCTTTTTTAAATGATCAAATATCATCTTAAAGGAACACTCAAGATAAAGCTTATTACAATGTCTAAGAGGGTGGAGCATGACACAAAGATTCTCTCCTTAGTGTACTATTACAAGGGCCGATAGGGGCCTGATAATAACTGTAAAAGAGCATCGATCTGCTAGATTGATGCTCATTTACTGGGCCTTTTACATGTCCTGATTATCGTTTAACAAGGGCTGCAGGGACATCGTTACCAATGTCCTTGCAGCCCTTGCTTAAACTCTATACATTACCTATTCATGCTGCAGGGCTCCTCTTGGGGTCTTCTTCTCACCGGGTCCCGTGTGCTGCAGCTCCAGAGCTGCCTGTCTGAGATGACAGGCCACTCAACCAATCACTGGTCGCGGCGGTCCCGGGGAGAAGACCACAAGCATGGATAGGTAATATATAGAGCTTGGAAATGGTCAGCCGCTGGCCGCGCACCGCTATTACACGGCGCCCGTCAATGATAGGTCCAAACCTATATTAACGATGAGCCAATGATCATTGTCATTGGCTGATCGTTGTGTTTATTACACAGAGCGATAATCGGCTGGATAGAGCAAATTCGGCCGATTACACTGGTCAACAAATTTTCAAAAGTTGTTTGGTTCAGAAATAAAATTATCCATTTCTTAATGATTTTTATGTGCTGAATTATCAAATATCAAATTATCAAATATCACAAGGAAAAATGTTAATTGGCTCTAGTTTCTATGATATCGAAGAGTTCTCATGTTACTGTTTTGTGAATTGTATAGAATACAGTATAATAGCCTACATATTTATTACTTCTGCAATCATAAGGAAGAAAGTTTACTGTTCATAAACTTTTGAAATATATTCATAGGAAACTTAGTTCTATCTGAAGTCAACTACAATTTACAGGCATATCCAAGAACTTTTACAAATGAATTATGTTTATAGAACTCTGGAATGTAGGTCCTTATTCAATGGCTACTTGGTGCATTTACACATGTCTTTTGTATTCATACATGGGATTGTCTCTGATAACTGTCCAACAGTAATCTGCAAGCATTGATGGGTTCCATTTACTCCGATACCAATAGGCTAGGTTCACACTGCGTTTTTGCAATCCGTTTTTTTCATCAGTTTTTTTGCAAAAAAAACGGATGCATTTGTGTGCATCCGTTTTTCCATTGACTTCCATTATTAAAAAAAAAAAAAAAAAAAAGATCAGTTTTTTTAACGGTCGCATAAGTAGGGTTGACACTACTTTTGTGTCTGTTAAAAAAGATCCGTTTTTTTTTTAAATAATGGAAATCAATGGAAAAGCAGATCAAAACGTATACACACAAATGCATCTGGGTTTTTTTCATCCGTTTTTCGCAAACTCTATATCTTGAAAATTAGAGCCATAATTTTCGATCTCAGCACCCCAAAATTAGTTAGGTTCAATTGTTTTCATGTCAGACCCGTTTTGGCTGTTGACCAGTGTTATCGTTCCGTGTAATAGGACCTATAGTGTTCTGTTAAGCATTGTGGTGTCGCTCTGTCTCCTCATACCCTCTACTAGTCATAACATGGATAAGGATGTTCATTTTGCCTGGGTGCTGTACGTTTCAACCACCTCTTCTGCCCCACCCGTTCGTATCAGCCTGTCAGTGGTGGCAGGCCCTCAACTACGGAGAGATAGTGAGATCAGTTTACCAACCATAGCTGGTTGCTGGTTGGATAAATTTAATATTCTCTAGTCGTGTTTTTTTTATATTTTTTTTATAACCGTAACAGTGCCGTTATTATAAGATATGTAATTTTTGATACTACATTATTGTATACAGTTCTGTGTCTGGTCTAACCAAGGCCTCTTCTTAATGGCATATTTATTTGTTCACATCAGAGTAAAGCAGATCCTAGGTACCAGACATTACCAGGAAAACTGTCCCACTCCACAGCAAATGGGTCACATGATGGCTACCGGAAACCTGTATCCCAGAATGCATTACATTTAAGCAGTGAAACTAATGGAATACAGAGCTTGTGTAAGTAAAAAATTATGAAGCTTTTGTGTCATACAGACAAGGTGTTATCATGGTAAAATGCCACGGCTCCGAGTATCTTGGCTAATAGTGAGCCTCATAAAATATAAACAAGATGGCTACCATAAGGGTGAGGAAAGTCTAGTGCTGGGCAACATTTGGTCTGATTTCCCTTCACCACCATATGCTGTTCTGCTATACAGGTGGTCTAGTGGATCCCTTGGCTGATTTACTTTCACCGTAGAGGAACCTAATCTAGACCATCCTTTCCTTGGGCCCCACTGGTATCTACTTCTACAATACCGAACATCCTCCTTAAAGACTAAACTGGGGATCTTCTGGTGACCTATGCACTTTAGTGGAGAACTGGAGGTGGCACCTTCTACTCCGGTGATGGTCTTACCCTTAGGATTACCTCCTTACACTTTGAATTTCACATTATGCTCCTTTTTTCCTTTTTTTTGTTTGCTCTTGTGGGACTGATTTGAAGATTTCGGCAGAAGTGCCAGTGCCCCAGTAATAGGTATCGTACCTGTCATGGTTAACACAGCATGCGAGTGACTTATTTCATTCTTCAAAGAACATCATTGATCTTCTTTGATGCCACCTTCAAACTTAAGTGCCATTTTTCCTTGGTTTTAGACAATATTGCACTTTTAAAATCTAGTATCATGTTGCTTCTATTATGGATGGCTCTAAAGTTGGGTTCTGCAATAGACCATGTCGGACTGGAGAAACTTGGGACTTCCAGAGGGAATGGCTCTGAGGGCCCACTCTGCATCCATACAGAACATGTGCATGTCCATTTTAAATTGCATTTTATTCACACGTTCATTGTTTTTCCTGGTCCGTCAATGTAGTCCGCAAGCTACCTCCATGATCTGTGTTTACATCGGTTTTGCATCCGCGTCCATGTTTTTCACTGAACATTTTAAAGCATTTTAAACTACACTGACTACATCACATCTGTGTTTCTCACAGATAAACACGGATTTCGCATCCATGAAAATCACAGATCTCATTGATTTCTATAGGGGAATCCATTCCGTGCTTCAGTTCGGCGTTATGACATGTCCTATTTTTAAATGGAACGGATTAGAGATCCGTGAAAACACTGAACATATGAATAGCTCAAAAGAAAGCAATGGACTATAAACTTGTCTGTGCACACAGATAACTTCACTGAATGTGTGAATGCAGCCTAGGCTATGGTCACATCTAGTATGAGACCGGCCGGTCTCAGAAAAGATCATCCCGGCTGGTACTGCAGTGCTGGCTGGATGATCTTTAGCGCCGCTGAGTTGAGAACTCCCCCCTGCACACAATGAAGCGTGCGGCTGGAGCCGCTCGCTTCATTGTGTGAACTGACAGGGTTTTCTACGGCGCCGCTAGGTATCCCGGCCGGAGTGTATACTATATGTATACACTCCGGCCGGAATTCCCTCAGCCTGCAGCACTACAAAAGTACCGCAAAAATCACGGCTGTTGTAACAACGGTAGTGATTTCTGTGGAACTTACGTAGTGTGAACATAGCCTAAGTCTGTTAGCAGTTTATTTCCCTCTCTCCATTGTGAACATTTGCATGCTTGTAAGAGTCTAGCATGTATATACATAGAAGGGTTGGAAGGACTAAGAGCTTTCTAAGATTTATGGCCACCTATGCAACATAGAGTGACGGGCTTAAAACAGAGTGGTCTTCTTGTCAAAATGTATACCACAACTTGTGTTCAGAAGCGTATGCACAGTGTTGCCAGTTTAAGTGTAACTGTTTAACTCTAAATGGCAAGAGCTCTGGACCCACACTCTAGACTGGTTAAACCGGCGAATAGATATACCAGCAAACACCAGCTCCAATCGTAGCTACACAGTGGACTATTAGTATAAGATTGTCCCGTTGTAGATCACACATTTAATTTAGTGTTGACCAGATAAAATTGATAAACTAAACCTTCTATGCCATGTAAGCATGTCTGGTTTCACTTCTGGATTACTCTGGATTTTAAAATAAGAATGAGCATGGATCTCTGCTTGGCATGCATTCTGGGTGTGGGATAAATAAAGTTATATGCAGTCTATTCTATTATAAATGGGTTGGGACCACCAGAGTGGCAGCCACTATTACTTGGCTCCCAGCCCTGGCACATACACTGCCAAGTGAGTGACCATCTTCTTTGATATCCTTGATAGTGCGCTCATGTGAGACGTTGCTTTATTTATGGTTACAATTCATGATCTGGTTTCTTGCTAGAACATATGATTGACGCGCAATTGGCTGCCTATGGGTATTTCCCTCTGTAGGCACAGCCATAGCCAGGACAAGGAACTGTGTTTTCGGGCATCTCTTTACTATACATTACGTTTTGACCATGTATTTTATTCATCAGGTGAAACTGAAAACAACTTGGACATCACCTTTAATGACCTTTCTTCAGGGGGCACGGAATCCGTCCCACACTCTCCTCTTACTCCTGATGGCAAGAAGAGCCCAAAAGGCATCAGAAAGTTCTGGGGAAAGTAAGGTTCCATTTTCCTTCTAATCGATCCGTGTTCATGCACATGTCTTATCACTTGTATATGTTTGTTAAATAGGAATTAATAAAGGGTTATTATTAATTAATTTAACCGCCAAACCAGACAACCAAATCTTAAATGCCTCAATTAAAGCCCCTAAAAGTGGATCCCAGACCTTGAGCTTGTTGTTTAGGTTGTTCCTCTTCTGTCTCAGTGTACCATACTATTACACTTCTGTAAAAGCATATACTGAATATATAGGCTATAGTAATGTATACCATGCACCCAATGTCTTTTTTTTTTTTTTTAAGACTAAGGAGAACTCCCTCAGGAAACTTTAATACAGATGAATTAGGACTGTCTGAATTTAAAAGAGGGGGAATGAGAGCCACAGCAGGACCAAGACTTTCAAGAACAAAGGATCCTCGGAACAAAAATAGGTAATTCCTCAATGGTATATAGAATGTACAGTATATATAGTAAATTCTTCTGATATAGTATATTGCATACCTGGAAGTAATGAGACATTATAAGCCATACCAGTCTTCCCTGACCCCACAGCATTGACCAAAAAAACATGCTAAGGATCAGATGCAGCCAGGAGTGGAGGGGACAGCTAGGTCACCCACTAGCCACAGCCTGGTAATCTATAGCCAATATGTTCAGCATTACAGTAGGAGCAATTTATCCCTAATAGTAGTAGACAGTGAAATATAGTATGTGGCACTTGAGGTCGGTGCTATCTAAAAAGAATCGTGTGCTTTTTTTTTACAATAAACTCTCCTGTTTCTTGAACATTGATTGTTTCTGGAGCACATCTTTTGGATAGCGCTGACCTAGAGTGCCACATTCTATTTCTCATTTCTCACTGTCGACTGCTGTTCTATGGCAGGGGCCCCTTTTGGGAGCAGCCCGTTGTAGAGGTGCAGTCAGATTGTCAGTCCATCAGGGTGCTCCCATGGTGAGAAGTGATACGCATAAGGCCCAAGGGGCAATTAGGTGACTGAATATTCACCTTCTCGGTTATCTTTTCTCCCTGTGGTAATATCCCTAATGGCTCTGCATAGTCCATTAAGTTACAACTATTTTGCTTTTTTCATAGTGATTATAACGCTCCTTTTGCCCAGTGGAGCAATGAGCAGGTCTGTAACTGGCTGGAAGATTTTGGCTTGGGACAATATGTCATATTTGCCCGGCAGTGGGTGAGCTCGGGTCACACATTACTTACAGCCACACCTCAGAGCCTGGAAAAGGTGAGAAATCTTGCACATCATGGGGCACTGTCATCATGGACAGGCCGCAGTTTGGTTACTCTACAAATTACTTTTTTTGTGTTATAATAAAGGAACTTGGCATTAAAAATCCACTGCACAGAAAGAAGCTTCAGCTAGCCCTCAGTGCCATCAGCTCCAAAAAAGATGAAAAATCAGGCCAACTAGATCACATATGGGTAACACGTAAGTATTCTTTTCTTTCTAGACCTAAAGGGGGGTATCCCATGACTAAAAGATATTCCCTAGCATAAGGGATGACAAGTTAATTGGTGGAGATCCAATCACAATGCAATGTTCCGAATCACAGAGGGAATGCTTGTCATACACATGTGAAAAACGCCAAACAGTAGATTTGGGGAAACATTTCCCTCTTTTATTGACATTGGTAGGGGACAAACCGCTATCCAATGGATAGGACAAAGGAGAAACCCTTTAAAGGAGAAATAAATATTTGCATTTGTTTTTGTTGTTACTCCAGTGGCTCTAAAATAAGAGACTTTAGCCTTTTATGGTTTGCCTATGTATTTCCTATGCATACTTTTTATATTTTCTTTTATGTATCTAGTATATCTAGCTGACGTATATATTTTGTTAAGGTAGAAAGAATTTTATTGGAATAGGTTGCAATGGGGGACTTTTAAAGTGTCACTGTCGTTATAACTTTTAAAATGAAGTTTAAATATACATACTTTATTTTTGTTGTTGCTATCATGCTGTAAAACAAAACTGTACTTACCAGAAATCCAGGTCCAGCCTCCTGAAGGCAGATTTTCTGACTTGTGCTGGTTGGAAAAAAAAGACTAAACACAGGGGGAGGAGATTTATCAAACTGGTGTAAAGTGAAACTGGCTCAGTTGCCCCTAGCAACCAATCAGAATTCACTTTTCATTCCTCACAAATTATTTTACTGATATCTGTAAAGTGGTGCCATCAGTTTTTGTAAGTGAAAGTACCTATTTAAAGGAGTTGTCTTATTAGAGGGGTTATCCAGCGTTACAAAAACATGGCCACTTTTCCCCCTACTGTTGTCTCCAGTTCAGGTGTGGTTTGAAATTAAGCTCCATTTACTTCAATGGAACTGAGTTTCAAAACCACACCCAAACTGGAGACAACAGTAGAGGTAAAGTGACCATGTTTTTGTAGCGCTTGATAACCCCTTTAAGGCAAACCTTTTTAAAAAGAAGGGAGTTTGTCCACCCTGGCACATGGACACATCACCCTTGTTGTGGCCACTGCAATGGAAATGCAGCATTGCATGGTGACCGTTTAGAAATTCACTATACAGTCAGTTTCCTAATAACTTAAATGATCATTTCTGTGCTGTTACATGGTCTAATTTTTTTCCCATTATTATCAGGATGGCTAGATGACATTGGCCTTCCACAATACAAGGACCAGTTCCATGAAGCCCGTGTTGATGGAAGAATGCTACAATATTTAACAGTGGTAAGGAGTCCAGGGGAGAGGTCAGTTTTATTTGTTTCCTTTTTCTAGGTTCCCTCAGATGGAGTTAGTAAATATGACTTGACACCATATTGTCATTGATCTGGGACCTCTGGACATGTACTCATCTGGCTGCATCTGTAATGCAAATACATAGAATTTGAATCCTGTTGACTACAATGCTTAGCATCTCGTGTTAGTGAACTGGTGACAATGTGCAGATAGCAATTCCCTAAAGGGTTTATGAAGGATAAGAAAAAGTGCAACTACTTTCTTTCAAAGACCGCACCACCCGGTCCCCAAGTTGTGTGAGGTATTGCAATTCGGCTTCATTCACTTCAATAGAACTATGGATTATATTAATCCTTCATGTTTGGCCAGATACAGACATGAGGTTTGGTATGGAATTATGTAGGAATGCCTTGGCAGCCCTGATGTTTTAAGACCTTTCTGCTGCACAAAGCTGAAATTCCAATAAGAACACTATAATTCATCACACGTTTCCAAGATCTCTGCTTGTTGTCTGTAGGACTTCTTGAAGCCTTCGGCCTATCCATCTGACTAAAGGGTAGCGCTCATCAGGCCCGGACTGGCCATAGGGCATCTCTGGCAGAGGGGCTGACCCCCTCCATGCCGGCCGGCTACTTCTTCCCCCCAAACTCTGCACACGCCTGTTATTCAGCACTGCTGTGCTCCACTCTGTTTATCACAGTATATACCAGCAGAGGGCGCTGAGGAGCAGGCAGAGCAGGGACACAGGCAAATAGCAGCAGGGGGAGGGGGGTCCGTAATGGTACATTCCAGGGCCCTTCCTCCTTGCCTGGCCAGCTTGTTTCCCGTTTGGCCGCACACCTAGCTTCCTCCTGCTGTCGGGACTTGGGGGAGGAGGGAGGAGGATGCCAGTATGGCAGCCTGCACAGCACAGAGGAAACATGTAGGCCTGGAAGCGAACATGCAGGCCTGGAAGCTGTCTGCACAGATGTCTGTCCCTGTCCCCTGCTCCTGGTGATTATCATCTATATTCCTGAGGACAGAGGTACTGACCCCCTTACAGGATGAAGCATGGGAGGAGACTGCACCACAGAAAATTAGACTGAGAACTACAACTCCCAGCAGTTCCTAAAGGTCTATAGCTGTCAGGGCATGATGGGAGTTGTAGTTTCCAATCTTTGGGGTTGGTGTTACATAGTTCTGGGGTATTCCCCAGAACTATGTAACACCCAACCCCATATATTGTAAAATACAACTTACTGCATGCCCTGACAGCTATAGACCTTCAGGAAATATATATTTTTTATTTGATTAATGTAAAATGAATACCTCAGAATTATGAAATACCAAACACCATCAATTGTGAACTACAACTCCCAGCATGGGTGACAGCTATAGACCCTCAGGAACTGAGAATTGTAGCTCCCAGTATGTCCAACAAGATTATATAGTATGATAAAATGTCACTGCAGCACAGACACTATATAAAATTTCCCCCCTACGGTAAGTGGGCCTGTGAACCTTGAAATGCCAGGGCCGATTTTTAGTCCCAGTCCGGCCCTGACGCTCATTACATTGTAATAGGTCTCTGATTTCCAACAAGTCTCATAGTAGGTAACTTGAAGCAACTTGACCTCATTGCAAAACTGAAGACTCAGCCCCTCTTCCCCACCACCTACCATGTTTCATTCATAATATACTTCTGTGTCTATAATATACTTCTATGTCTTCTGTGGCTCTGACTGTACACAAGTATTTTCCATTGACTGACAGCAAGCATAGACATAGTATATCATAGAGCTTCATTGAATTGCGGCCGCAGAAAACTGACATGTCAGTTATTTGCGGCGCCGCACTGGATCCCGGCCGGAGTGTATACGATGTGTATACGCACCGGCTGGGATCCCATTGAAGTAAAGGCAGTGTTCACAGGCGCATAAAGCAACGACATCGGCAACAACTGCTGTACTTTTACGTAGTGTGAACATAGCCTAAAACTGGAAAAAGTCTTTTTAACATTGTTCAAAGCAAAAGGCTGAATATTGATGAACTGAGGTCTTTAAGTGAAGCACAGTGACCCCTGCTGGCCATGTCCAATACTGCAGCACAATCCAGCAAAACTTTTATTAGTAGTAAAATCTGCCTAATGTGGCTGCATAGGTTATAACACAGTGATCAGCAACTTGTGTCTCTCCATCAGCTGTAAAACCACAACTTCCAGCATGACTACAACTGACTACACCATAGTGCTTGTACCTTGTAAAGGTTTCCTGTTGCTAGTGGAAATATTTTGCCTGGCAACATAAACAGTAACTAGGATATGGAGCCATAGGCAAAATCTGATCCTTTCCTCACAAGGTTCAGAGACAGGTGGTGCAGCGAGGCCCATAAGGAGCTGTTCCGGGAGTGGAGGAAGCAAAGGATTAGAGCGTCCTTTCTAAAAAAGGATGTGGTAATCCAGTAGACTAGCCTGGGAGAGAGGAGAAAATGTGCGGCAGGAAGTGAAAATACTTCAGTGAGCGCTCAGAAAATAAACATGAATATGTGCCAATGACATTTAAAGGGGAACTGACCCCAGGAAAGCTTAAAGGAGGGACTAAGAGTTAATCTGTATATTAAAATAATATACACTTTTATAATACACTTTCCCTTTTAATTCTTTGTGGCGTTTCTTGTTAAGCTGGATTCATATAGCGTTTGTTTGTTTTTTCTTTTTTTTCTTTGTCTTTAGGAATGCAGCAAAAAAAAAAAGTGTTGACAAAAACTGCAATTCATAGTAAATGGCATGCATATGTTTCAAATGAATAGTTATGCTACATTTCCTAACCAAAACTCATCATGTGAACCCAACATTACGAGGCACAGCTCTGATAATTGTACTCAATGGGGCTGATTTACGAACGTTACCGGCGTCAAACTGTCTAGTTTTAGTCCATTTTCCCTGTCGGTTTAGTGTTTCGACGTATTTACTAAAGGTGTGCGATACAGTTTTTCCAAAAACCTGAAAAACCAAAAATGTATTTATCTGTAGTCCACACTATTTAGCTTACAGAGGACTGCAGAGACTGAGTACAGTTCATCAAACTCTTTACATGAATACTTGATGAAGAATCTGGTATGAGTGAATTGTTCTATTTGGCCAATAAATGTCATTTGTCTGGTGACTTAGCAGCAACGTTTCTTTATTCTGATAATAAATCTTAAATAATAAATTCTTAGTATTAGGGCTATGCAGTTTTCTTCCCCTAAATGTTAGTAACAATGTTTTTTTTTTTTACATTCAATATTTTTTTTATTTTAATCCAACATATACAAAAGTATGAACACATCCGTAGCTTAACATTAATAGATATAATTTATTCCCCCCCTCCTCCCCCCCCTTCGGGCACAGTAAAAATAACATTCTAATCCCCATATCCTTTATAGACTTTCTCATAATTATTATACAATTTTACCATTTCTGTCCACGCACTAACATGTAACATAGTTGCAGTATTCCAGCTCCTAACAATAAGCAACCTGGCTACAAATAACCTTTTATTTATAATTTTCTTCTTAGTTTTGTTCACGCTTACTATAAGTGTATCATCACCTAACATTATCAGCGGGGGAGAAGGTGTTATTTCTATTTCCAACTCCCTCTCAATTTCCTCCAGTACCTCCTTCCAAAATCCCTGCAATGCCTTACAAGACCAAAAGATATGTGTCCAATTTTTTGCCTCCCCTCCACACCTTGCACAAATTGCCGCCTCTCTCTTGCCTATTTTTACCAAGAAGTCGGGAGTATAATACAGCCTATATAAAATATGAAGCTGAATTATCTGATGGTTCTGGTTGTTAGAGACATCCTGTACGTTATTCAATATACTCTCCCATTGTGCCTCTGAGATATTCCCTAACTCCTTTTCCCACTTTCCCCTTCTACCACTTCTACTCGCCTCCTATGTCTCAGGTGTTAACTTCCTATAAATACGTGAGAGCCCCTTCTTAACTTCAATTCCATTCCTTATCTGAGAAATTATATCTGGGGTTTGATCTACTCTAAAGAGGTCTTTATCCCTAGATGAGTCAAAGGCGTGCCTCAACTGCACATATTAGTACCAAACCCATTCATTCAGATCGAACTCTTCCTTCATTACTTGCCAGGCCTTTAATTCACCCCCAACAAAGGCATTGTGTACTCTCACTACACCCGCTTTCTTGAGGCCCTTTAATGTGCCCATCTTATATACTTCTCTTAGTCTACTGTTATTCCACAATGGGGTACATTCCATAGAGTAATTTACTTTAAACAATCCCTTTAAACTCTCCCACACTCTAGTTACCATATCTGCAGCCGGGCACCCCTCCCATTTTTCCCCCCTCAGATAGTCTGATTCTAACATTTCAACCATACCTGCGTACCTTCCTTCTACCTCTCTCTCCCAGTATTTATATAGATCTATCCTATTCCTATTCCACAGGTAGTTCAACTGGCCAGCTAAGAAGTATAATCTGATGTCGGGGAAACCAACACCCCCTTCCCTCTTGGGGAGGCAAAAGAATTTAAGGCGTAGCCTTACCCTCTTTCTGCCCCAGATTAGTCTATTTAAGATGATCTCCACCCTCCTGAAGGTCTTATCATCCACCCAAACCGGGGAGGCATTCAACACGTACAGCAATTTTGAAAGGATTATCGCCCTGGCCAACGTGATTCTTTCCACTTTAGAATAGACCAAACCAGTCCAAATTTCTATTTTGTTGCTGATTGTTTTAAGGACCTGGAAGGTGTTTTTTTTTCGTGGTATTCTTGTACCTCATTGGTGACCTCTATGCCCAGATATCTAAAACTTTCCCCCTGGTTAAGCACTCTTACCCTACCTCCCTCCAAACCACTCCCTTTCCTTAGATCTTCCGATACAGGGAGGAGAGTGGACTTACTCCAGTTGATTTTAAGCCCAGAATGACCACCATACTCCTCAATTACTTTAATTATATATTCTAATGAATCTAATGGGTCACTAACAAAGAGCAGCATGTCATCCGCGAACAAACTTACTTTATCTTCACACCCTTTCACACCAAACCCCCATATTCTCTTATCCGCTCCGATTTTTATGGCCAGTGGTTCCAGGGCAAGAATAAACAGCAGAGGGGATAGGGGGCACCCCTGCCGCGTCCCCCTACTCAACTTAAAACTCTCCGAATACACCCCATTTATTATCACCCGTGATTGGACGTCCCCATAAAGTAACTTCACCATTTCTATATACCCCGCTCCCAGGCCAAATCTTTCCATCACCTTCCAAAGGAAGGCCCACTCCACCCTGTTGAAGGCCTTCTCAGCGTCCAATGACAGGATGGAGTGGGACCCCCCCCCCCCCTCATCTGCAAATTGTGGAACAATCTGGTGATGTTCTGTGTGATAACTCGCCCTGGAACAAAACCCCCCTGGTCCTTGTGAACCAACTCGGAAATAACTTTCTTTAGACGATTAGCCAGGGCCTTGGCATAAAGTTTGACATCTACATTTAAGAGGGATATAGGTCTATACGCTCCAGCTTCCTCTTAGTCTTTACCCTCCTTGGGTATCAGAGTAATCCCTGCCTCTATCATTGAGCTAGGAACTTGACCTGACTCCAATGCCCCCTTCATTACCCTGCATAGTGCTGGAATTAGTATTCCCTTAAATCTCCTGTACGTCTCAAAGGGCAGCCCATCACCTCCTGGGGACGTGTTGCCCTTAACCTCTCTTATGGCCTGTTCCAGTTCTTCCACCCTTAAAGGCTCTCCTAACTCCTTTTCTCTGCATCTCCGATAATGTGGGGAATTTAATGTTATCAAGATACCCTTCTACCTCCTCCACTACAAAATTACTCTGTCTTATAGAGTTCCCTATAATAATTTACAAAAACCTCCATAATTCCACTCTGTGCACACACTAATTTTCCCTCACTATTCTTAATTACCGAGATCGCCTTTCTACCTTCCTGACTCGATATAATTGCCATCAGCCGCTTATTAGGCTTGCTCCCATGTAGATATTTTCCCCTTCCCAGAAAGAACAAATTGTTTATGGCCTTCTCTTCCAAAAACAAGTTATATTCGCTCTGTGCCCTCATCCACTCTAGTTTTTTCCCCTCATTAGGATTATCTACATACTCCCTCTCTGTTGTTATCACATTCCCCTCCAACTCCTTCTCCCTTGCTCTAAACTCTCTCCTTTTCCTTAAAATCTCCTTCTTGAGGAGGCCCCTAAGAAAGGCTTTTGACGTATCCCACACCACATTATCTGGAGCAGATACCCAATTCTCAGTTAGCATCTCCTCCAATTCTTCTCGTATCTTCCCTTCTCCATCTATCAGCTTAAACCAATGGGCATTCATCCTCCAACCACCATTACCCCTTCCATTCCCTGTTAGTATATCTACACTCAATATACCGCGGTCCGATACCGCTCGGGCTTTGTACTGTATATCTCTTATAAACCGTACAAAACCTTCATTTACCAACGCCAGGTCTATCCTTGAACTGGTTTGACATGTTTTATTAAAGCATGAGAAGGCGACTCCTTCTGGGTTCCTCTCCCTCCATATATCCCTAAGACCAACCTCCCTACATAATTTATTTAATGGTGTGGTGGTGGGTATACTCTTTACTACGTTTACCCTTAACCTGTCCCTTTTTTCATTCATGACACAATTCATATCCCCCATGATCATGATTGGCAACTCCACCCATCTACTCACTATTTCCAACACCCGACTCAAAGTGGAGGATGAGTACGGCGGTGGCACATATACAAAGACTAAAATACACTCTAATGTGCCAATCTTACAGTGAAATATTATGTATTTCCCTTCTTTATCTATCACTTCTTCTAATAATTGCCACATAATTGCTCTATGTACTAAAACCGATAAACCCCGTGAATAAGCTGAATAAGTCGTGTGATATTGAGCAGACCACCAGGGCCTGTTTAAATATACTACTGTTGATTTAGTGAGGTGTGTTTCTATCAAACATATTATACCCGGCAAGTAATTTTTAATTACCCCCAAAACTATGTGCCTTTTAACCCTATCATTTAACCCCCTTGTGTTCCATACCACTATTTTAGTACTCATCCTCCACTCATACTATCTAGATCCATCTTGGTGTTTCCCAAAAGAGAAAAAGGAGAAAGGAGAGGGGAGAGGAACCACCTTTTTATATGAAAAAGCAAGGGGAAAAAGAAAAACCAGACATAAATGCCTCTACCTGCCCGACCCCCCCCCCCCCCCCATACAGGTCCTTATTGCTACTTTCCAGCCCCGCTATTCTCTTTTTCATTATCTGAATCTCATCCTCCACTGCACTGATTCTCCCTCCTGCCTCATCACATCTTTCTCTTATCTTCCCCATATCTCCTCTCATTAAAGCTATTTCTGCCTGGACTGAACCCACCTGGCCTGTTAATATTTCTAGCGAGGAATTACACTTGTTTACAGCCTCCAAGATTTTCTCCAGAGCAGTATTCTCTCCTGGTCTCTAATTTTTGCTCCTAGTGGCTATCTCTCCTTCCTCTATCGAAGGTTCACTCAATGTTTTAGTTGCTGTTCTAGTTTTACCCCCTGCCTGCGAAGGGGACAAATATTTGTCTAATTTGTTACCGTGTTTTCTCTCTTTACCCTCCCCACCCGGACTTTGGGGGTCTTTTTTTAGCTTAGACATCATAACACATTCAATTAACTTCAATCCCCTCACCTCCCTTATCCCCTCCGCCCCTGTTTAATGGGAACAAATTCACAGATCAAACATATAATAGAGGCGACAGAAAGCTGCCCCCTGCAAACGATCCTTATTGTAATCAAGATCAAATAACTGCTCCTTCCCCCTCCATGTGTTAGTATGGTCCAGTCCCAGCCTAACCAAATAGCAGTCTTGAATTTTACAGAATACTGGTACTATATTGCATATACACACAACTCAGTTCCTTTGCATAGTTCCGCTCTCTTCGTCAATACCAGTGGGGGTGAGGTATATACAACCATGTAGTAGTCTCAGATTTAACAAAATACTGGTACTATATTGCGTATGTGCGCAGTTCAGTTCCTTTACATAGTCCCGCTCACTTCTCAATGCCAGTGGGGATGAAGTATATATACTTTGCAGCAGTAACATAGACAGCGGCCCAGTTCTCTATAGCTCCATACAAGTGCATACATAGCATTGCAACAACAGCTAGCGTTCACTATGATGTACTGTATTATCCATATGCTGTGTAGTGTGCCGTATCGTCCAAGAACCAGTAGGAGAGCATACAAAACATAAATGGAGAGATCTCACCCCTTATATCTGTCCCCACGTGGTCCTCAGTCCGCGTTCCTCCACCGCTCTGGACGGCAGACCTCCACGTGTCTCTCTCCTGGCCCTGGGCCTCTCTCAACAGCTCCCGGTAGACTCCCGGCGCACGTGGGGCTCAAGGCACTTGGTCAGCTCCGGCTGAGGGAACCCGACTCTCACTTCGGGTCCCGCGTTCCCACGTGACCACCGCGCCGTCACATGTCTCAATCCCGGCTTGCACCTCGGCCCGAGTCGGCTCGTCTTTCACCCGACCCCTCTCGGGCTTCCAGTAGCTATTCCGGCTCCGGTCACTGGGTAAGGTTTCCTTCAAAGGGTGCTCACCCTGGTTCCTCCGTTTCAGAGGCCCTGCCTCTCACACAGGGCTCATATCCACAGAGCTTATTACATCAAGTCTCCATGCTCCGGCACCACAGCCAACTCTTCGCCAGCTTAAACAGAACCTTTAACGGGTTCCTATCTCAAAGGCCCGGACACCTTCAGCTCTTGGTCATCCAGCGCGATCAGGGGGCAGGAGAGCTCACCTCAGCTCCTCCTCTTCCTGCATTCTGACCACGATCGCTGTCAGTAACAATGTTTCATTCACTGATGGCAAGCAGAGACCTTAAAAATATTAGTGGGTATTTCTATAATCAAAAGTTTTTTTGTATAGTGTTTGTTTCAACTTGTTTTCTTGCTGTCATTCAATAGGAAGCTTTAAGGTACATTCACAGAGTTATTACAGGCAGAATCAATGCTGATTTTGATGTGTATTCTGCCTCACAGGAAATTCTGCCTGGAATCTGACTTCAGTTGATTCCAATAGTAATTTCTGCAACCATGCTTACATAAAGTAATTTTAGTGTGTAACTTTTTGACAACATTTTAAATTCTGCTAAAAGCATCGATCAAGGTTGATTCTTAAGGCAGAATCTACAAGAAAATACTGCTCTGAAACCAATAGGATTTGCTTTTCAACTCCATTTCTGCACCAAATTCCATATAAGTTCATTTCAGCTTGGAGCAAAAAGAAATTTTCTAAACAAAAGTTAAAGAGTAGCTGTCGTTATAACTTTTCAAATTTAAATCAGCAGTAAATGTGATATAAAGCAAGTTTGTAATATACATTTATTTATTTTTTTGTTATCATGCTGTAACACAAAACTATACTTACCTGTATCCAGGTCCAGTCTCCTGAAGGCAGCTTTTTAGTCTTGTGCTGGTTGTAAAAAAGAGACTAAATACATGAGGTCCCAGCCAGTACAGAGAGTTACGGCCCAATTTGTCAATCACATGACTCCCAGCTCACAGAGAATGCAAACACAGGACGTCCTATGTTTAGACTCTGAAAAAAAGAGACTAAACACAGGAAGTGTTGTGTTTTTCATGATAACTAAAGAGAAAAATAATGATTTTAAATAGCAAACTTGCTTTATATCACATCTACTGTTAATTTAGATTTTTAAAGTGACAGTGACACTTTAAGGAAGTTTTGGTTATTGTTTTCCTCTGTGGTCTTACAGTTTACCTCCTGTCCTGTGCATGTGATGGACTCACAGGCATGGGAATTGCTATGATTTGTCCTGTGATCTTTTTTCATACAAGTGAAACATGGTTGACGACAAATGTCTGGCAGGAATTATGTTCAGATGAGATTTTGCTGCATTTCTAAACATAAAACACACAAAAAAAAACACATTGTGAACCCATTTGGGCCTCATTTACTAACAATGCATCAATTTTAAGCCATTATGCTGGTATCATGGTATTCAATAATGTGGTGCAAGCCCTTAGTAAATCTGGAAGGTTTTTACAGGACAAAACTTAAACCCTGCCGTCCCCTAGGAGGGGCTGGTTTTTAGAATAGAAAACCTGTGAAAAAAATTACAGTTTGCTAAGTAAATCTTCGGGTTGTGGCAGGTTTGAAAGGACACACCCATAACACACCCACGACACGCCCACAATGGTCACATGTAAGAACAAGTACAGGGCATGATGGGAGTTATAGTTTTACAGCTGGAAGCCACAGGTGGGGGAAGTACTTGAAGTGTATAGTTATGTGCCTCTTTCATCGCTTACTGCATGCAAATATATATGTAATGTATCTGCAGGTCAGACACTGGTTTGTTTGCACTCTTTAACCATGGAGACACACAGGTCAGGACAGGAGCTGGTCATTAAAAAAAGTTAATTGCTGACACATATATTAAACAGTCGTAGAGATTTATTTTCTGATCAGTGATAGCATTGTTATAGTAGGGAGGAGAAGTAGCAGTTGCACATGGGGCCTGAAGGGCTCAAAGGCCACTATGCCATATAATACAGTACTGTATATAGCACATGGAGGGGGGGTCTCTGTTGCAGATTTCATGCTGGGGCCCATGAGTCAAGGTCTCTGGGGTCAAAACAACATAGTTAAGTCCGATACAATATAAGTCTATAAATTGGGGGGGGGGGGGGGGGGGGCTATACACAGTTGTCATTGCCCTTTAATTGGACAGGCAGCAAGGCCGGTGTAGATTACCCAGGAAATATGACATTGGAGAAGACGCTACTTATAATGAGGTTATTAAGATGAGGCATGACAGCTGCTGCACCACATTTATAGACCCCGTATGAAAATACCTCCTACTCTGCATTATTCTCTATGTCACCCCCAGTGGCAGGCATAGATACAAACATACAGTGCTGCGCAAATGGTTTAGGCAGGTGTGAAAAAGAGAATGTGGGAGAGTAGGAAACGATTGCACAACTTATTTTAGTTTTAGGCCAATCTTCTTCTCATGTCATCTGGTCTCTTTCAGAACGATCTCCTGTTCCTGAAGGTCACAAGTCAACTGCACCATCTCAGTATTAAATGTGCCATCCATGTACTACATGCAAACAAGTTCAACCCCAACTGCCTGCGGAGGAGACCGGCTGATGAGGTACATAACGTCACTAAAAATTAAAACTAGATACACTATGTGTGAGTGTGTATGTACAAAACTGTGTGTGTGTGTATGTGTGTGTGCGCACGCGCTTGTGCATGTGTTAGTGATAACTAATCTATTCTTCCTTGTAGAATAATATCTCCCCTTCAGAAGTGGTGCAGTGGTCCAACCATAGAGTCATGGAGTGGCTGAGATCTGTAGACCTGGCAGAATATGCACCAAATCTCCGGGGCAGTGGAGTTCATGGTGGCCTCATTGTAAGTCATGCGAGTGTGTAGTGTATATTATATTCATACATTCCTGGATTAATGGTGTACTTTCTATAAAGGCGGGTGGGGGGGGGCTGCTATGTGCTATATGTTGGGAACTAAACTGCTTCTCCTGCTCACAGTATGTATTACCTTCAGCTGCCACTAGAAGAGCTTGCTGCCTGAAGATTTATTCATCTCTTTTGAGTTTAGTTTAGTACCGCCTGTTTAAAGGGAATCTGTCACTAGGTTTATATTGCCTTAAATGAGGGCAGGGCGAATGAGTGAGATAATTGCTGAACAGATTGATGTATCACTTTCATCATTCTATTCAGTCGTTCTCCTAATGTGCAGGAGAATAGGATTCTCGCCACCCCCACCTTCCAGCTGCTTATTGACAGTAAATTGCCCATACATCATAAATAGATAGCTGCCAATCAGAAGTTGGTGAGCAGAGTTCTCATGAATATCCAGGACTACTGGGCTCATGCTTTTAATGGAGAGGACTACTTATTGTCCATGTTATTCAGGAGAATATCTCTGAATCAGATGTATGTAATACATCATTCTGTTCAGCTTCTCTGTCACTATTTCATGCTACCCTTAGGGCCCATTTACACAGAAAGATTATCTGACAGATCATCTGCCAAAGATTTGAAGCCAAAGCCAGGAATGAATTTGAAAAGAGGAGAAATCTCAGGCTTTCCTTTATGAGCTGATCTCTGTTTATAGTCTGCCCCTGGCTTTGGCTTCAAATCTTTGGCAGATAATATGTCAGATAATCTTTCTGTGTAAATGGAACCTTAGATAGGGCAGCATAAACCTTCTGACAGAGTCTCTTTTACTACCATGATGTACATTTCTGTGATGGTGATCAATAGGCTTTCCCTGTACAGCCATATACAGTTCCCTCTAGGGATGGCTACATGCAGTCAGAGATATACTGTACACAGAAATACATAGTGTAGTAAAACCAGAAGTCTCTTCGCCTCATCATTGTCATAGACCAGGACCATCAGGATGACTAGTGCTATAGGCCCTGTGAATAGGAGAGTATAGGATGTTGTACTGTACGGCATATTGTTGTAGGTGAGCACTACAATTTGTGGATATACCTTTGTTTCTACAGATCCTTGAACCTCGGTTTAACTCTGATACCCTGGCCATGCTCTTAAACATTCCCCCCCAGAAGACTCTCCTCAGGAGACATTTAGCTACAAACTTCAGCTTACTGATCGGTCCAGAAGCTCAACAGGAAAAGCGAGAGATTATGGATTCGACCACGTATACACCCTTGTCTACCACTGCCAAAGTCCGGGTATGTTCACAAATATTTCTGTCAGTCTTATAGAGGGAGATGTTTAGCTTAGAGATATTGTGCCCCCCCCCCTGACAAAGCTGAGTAATGATGTCCTGGTGCTTGGAGTCCAGAGAGCTAGTTTGCAGTTTTTTTCATATGAAGTATTACCTGAAAATGTCTTCTCCTGTAGTTTAAGGCATCCCTCTTTAGCCAACAAGTTCCATTCTCTACAAGTCAGCTGTCTATTCCTTTATAGAGTAGACTAGTATGATTCCTCTATATAGCTCATTTATATAATCCTTCCCATGGAGCATTGACACCAGTCCCAAGTGTCTATGAGAATGAGAGAACTTCATCTGCCATCATATGTCTTTGTAACTACAGCAAATCTCTATCTCCTTTTTGCTATTGCAGCCAAAGAAACTTGGACTCTCTCACTTTGGTAACCTGCGCAAGAAGAAGTTTGATGACTCCACAGAGTATGTGTGCCCCGTGGATGCTAGCCCCCAGAAAAGTGACTTCAACACCCCTAACAACAGTTCCACCAAAGACATAGACAAAGTGGACCAGGTGGGCAGACTAATCTGAGGGCATCTGCATTGGCATACCTTCCTCACACCTCATTGTCGTCTGTGTGTCTCTAACCACGCATCGCCTCATAACCCATCCAACCATCATTACCAGCATGGCGTCACCCAGGAGACAGACTCTATCCCTCTAATATCACTCTATGTATATTGCCAAGCATGGCCTGGACTGGGAGCTGCCTGTAATCCCTGACACTTTACAGATTTTATAAAGAATTTTAATTTATCCAGAAATATTTAACTCTAGATAGGATTATACATGGTGTAAATACTTGCTGCACAGAGGTTATATTTTTGAGCTGTATAGTGTAAGGAAATGAGCAGCCGTGTAAAAATGTTACATTGTGAAGAGGACTGACCCCAAACTGATCAGATTTAAGTAAATAAAAAAAGCTGATTATTACTGTATGTGGACCCTCCACACTGCGTTCAGTCATTCTGATATGTCCATATGCACCCAGATTACTCTTACTATCTACTTACCATAGCCAGGGGTGCAATAAGGGGTTAAAAATTATGTTAAAAGTATATTTTCACTAGCTTAATGGGAGCTGTATAAATCCTCCAAACGGGGGTCACCAGCTGCTGGACTGGTGGCGTAATGGGAAATGTGGTTTTACATAATGGGGGTTTTATTGTTGTAACAGTTTGAAAGCCATAATATGGGAAATACTGTCTCAAGTATTGTGTTGAGAAATATCGTCTTATACTTCCTTCCTGTAAAGATTCCTTTTTAATGAAATTTTGGCCAATGTATTTGTGGCCACTTATAAGAATTAAAGGGCTATCCAAAATCTGAAAAACATGGCTACTTCCAGAAACAGTGCCACACCTGTCCACAGGTTGTGTGTGATATTACAGCTGAGGCCTGATCACTTCAGTAGAGGTAAGCAGTAATATCAAATACTAGAGAACATGTGGCTCTGGTTTTAGAAGAAGTCAGCCATGTATCTCTAGACAACCCTTGTAGGGTGAAATATTGTTTCTTCTAATCACTCATTTGTTGTTGTGCAGGTTGGGTAATATAAGCTATATATCCCATTTCTCAGGGATTAGAGCACTGCAATTTTGCCAGATCCTCCAATACAAAATAAGAGAGTATAGTTGTTTGTGAGTCATTTCACCATTTATTTCTAGCTTAAAGGGGTGTTCCATGACTGTTGGACTCACTTGGCTAATTACCAACCATTCAGGCTGATAATCGTTTAGTGAAATAGGACATGTTGAAAGGCAGCCATCAGCCAACATGTACAATGTCGGCAGATCGAGGTTTTTCAAGAAGTTGAAAAATAAAGATCAGTCTGCTGTGCGTCACTCCGTGCAATAAGAGCGGTGGCAGCAGACCGTCGCTGGCTTTAATAGAAAATATCTGGAGTGTCTCAAGCTGCATGTTTGGGGACTGTGGGCTGCAGTTTTTACGTCATATCTAAGATGTCTGACCATTAACATTGTTTCTGCTTGTCAGTTCATCCTCTTCATTTACATGTACGTCATCTGACCTGTAACTTACATGCCTGCTGTTCTGAGGTGGTAAAGCTAACACTCAATTTATGGTAACATAACCCACAATTGTTCACACACTATGGAGGCATCTACACTAATTCAGCCTGCATCAACTTCATACAAATGCAGTACCCCATTTTGCCACAGAGTGGCACTGCTGAATAAGGGAAAAGATCTTTCCCTCTATAGTTGGCCACATACACTGTATTTACCATGAAAATGCTACCTAAACTATCAGCATCGTGTTATAGAGCAGGAAGAGCTAAGCAGATTGATATATACACCAACATATATATCTTTATGGGAAAAGATTCAGTATAGAACTTGTAACTTATTGATTGAAATCTCTGATGTTTCCAGACTAAGGAGTCCAGTCCTTAGCTCACGGATTTAAATCAACATGTTACAAGTTATACTAAATCTTTTCCCACAAAAATATATATAAATCTGCTCACTTCTTCCATCTATATTACATGACGATATGCTAGATAGCATTGTCTTGGTGACCGGTTCCCTGTAATACATTGAACAGCCTCCTTATTAGAGACCTCTATCTAGTATTATGTTGGACCTTCTTTGAGAACTACAGCAATTCACTGTGGCATGGATCCCACTCGGAATTGGAAGATGGGATAGCTTCTTACCGTTGTCGCACATTAGATGGGGGCACTGACATGATTGGACCAACCCATTGTACCTCTACATGGATATTCTCTATACTACTAAAATCTGGGGACTTTAAACGCTAAGGAAGAAAGGAAAACTCGCTGTCACCTTTCTGCAACCAATCTATACTATGACTATACAACCATTGGGGCATGGTGTATTGTCCTGCTGAATGCATCCCCCTCCAATTGGGTTTAAATCCACCATGAAAGGGCTGACTTGGTCTGCCACAATGCTGTCCAATAGAGCTGGGCTCATGCTCGTCCGAACCACTGTGTGTGGCATTTGATTAGCAGTGGCTGAAGTTGGATGCATCCCTAGGGAATCCTGGAAAACATGTCCAACTTCTACAGCCACCGGTATTTAAATGAACAATCGGACTCAAGCATGCTCCAGTTGCGCTCATCTCTAGTGACCAGGCCTTTTCCCAAGTTGTTCCAATCATTCAATATTGTTCTTCTACCATGGATTCTCACTGAAACTGATCCCCAAAAACTATCCTTCCTGCTTTTATGCTGCAATCAGACATTCCCGTACAGTTCTTTCTAATTCTAAAGAGGATTGTCTCTAATAAAGTGGCCATTCAGTGTATATTTATATCATCATATTTGGTGTGCTTGTGTACTGGCTGATCCCTGCTATAATGGATATATACGTGACGTGTCTGATGGCCGCCATACTGTGTGGTGCATGCGCTGCTGTTGCAGTGTGACTGTGAAGTTTTCACTCCTCCTCCATATTTATGAGGTCACTGACTAATTTTCCAGATGGTGCATTCAGAGGGGATGGTAAAGCAAATAGGGGCTTTTTCTGAAGGCATTAATAACCTTACAGTAAGTATTGAATTCTTTCTCCTTTCCACTAAGTAATATTCAGGAGAACTGTGCTCATTATTTTCTCTATTCCAAGGCATCAAGATTCAGCTTGTCCATGTATATAAGTAGAAAACTGGTCAAATGGCTATTCCATAATGTATATTGTCCTATTATGGGGGCTTTTAAATTCAACTACTATTACTGTTGTCTCTCTACGGGTAAAATAGCATTCTAAAGTCACAAAAAAAGGGGTTGATAGCAGGGGGAATATATACACACTGCAGAGAGAGAGATCCACTTCTCAGCTGTGTCTCTAAATTAGTTAATTCCAACCATGCAAATCTATGAGGCTATTGGTGCGTTTACACAGGCAGATTTATCTGAGATTTTTGAAGCCAAAACCAGGAACAGACCATAAACAGGGAATCAGGGGCGTAGTTAGGAGTAATGGGGCCCCATAGCAAAAAACTGCATGGGGCCCCATGAAACCTTGAATGGGGTTGTGAGCAATTAGAACTGGGGCAGCTGGGGGTGACTGGGGCAGAGGGACAGTTGGGGGTGATTGGGGCAGGCTTGGGTTAGACTGGGGCAGGCTGGGGGGACTTGGACAGACTAGGGGGAGGTGGGGGAGGCTAGGACAGACTGGGGCAGAGGGACAGCTGTGGTTGACTGCCAGACTAGGGCAGCTGGGGGTGACGGGATGAGGGACAGCTGGGGGGCAGGCTTGGGTTAGACTGAGGGGGAATGGGGCAGGCTGGGGGGGGACTCTGAAAGACTGGGGGCAGCTGAGGTGGGCTAGGGGTGACTGGGACAGGCTGGGGGGACTTGGACAGACTGGGGGAGGCTAGGACAGACTGGGGCAGCTAGAGGTGACTGGGGCAGAAGGAGAGCTGGGGGGGACTGGGGCAGAGGGAGAGCTGGGGGGGACTGGGGCAGAGGGAGATCTAGGGGGGGGACTAGGGCAGAGGGAGAGCTAGGGGGGGACTGGAGCAGAGGGAGAGCTGGGGGAGGGGGGACTGGAGCAGAGGGAGAGCTGGGGGGGGGACTGGGGCAGAGGGAGAGCTGGGGGGGGGACTTGGGCAGAGGGATAGCTGGGGGGGGGGGGACTTGGGCAGAGGGAGAGCTGGGGGGGGACTGGAGCAGAGGGAGAGCTGGGGGGGGGACTGGGGCAGTGGGAGAGCTGGGAAGGAGACTGGAGCAGGCCGAGTGACCGGCCCGGGCACACACCTGCCATCCCCTCCTGGTCTCATGCACTTGCATCGGAAGTCCCCGGTGTCCGGAGGAGGCAGCCGCCGCAGGGACAGCTACGTTCGGAGTTGCAGTTGGTGGAGATGTTCAGCGGGATAGAGGGGCGCAGTGCAGACCCCCGATCCCACTGAACATCTCCAGCAACTGCAACACCGAACGTAGCTGTCCCTGCGGCGGCAGCTGCCTCCTCCGGACACCGGACACCTCCGGTGCACGAGATCAGGAGGGGAGCCGCTGTACCGTCCTCAAGGACGGGGTGGGGGAGGCTGCCGCGGGGGAGGGGAGTACTGATGATGCCGCCCGGACCTGGGGGGGGGGGTGTCCCGAATCACGCTGTCACAGGGGGCCTGGCAGATCGCACTGTATTCCCGGCACCCACCATGGAAGTTTTACCGCGGGGGCCCGGGCCCCATAGCGACGGCGTACCCTGCCCACATGGTAGCTACGCCAGTGCAGGGAATGGGTCATAAAGGAAAGACTGAGCTTTCTCCTTTTTTCAAATCCATTCCTGGTTTTGGCTTCCAAAATCTGTCAGATAAATCTGCCTGTGTAAATGCACCATAAATTGTTGGAATTATCAAGCAGTCAGGAGGTGGATCACGCTGCTGCCTCCCTCTCTCTTCCCGGTACGGGTGTGTTCAGGTTCGCGTTCAGACCCATACATAGACTTCAGCAATGAAGCAAGTGTTCGGGTGTGAGCGCCAACCCAAGAAAAATTCTGTGTGTGAAGCCACCCTTAAGGGTAACAACACAGTTGGTTGTATGTAGCAAGTGCTTCTGCTGTTGACCTGCCATTTTGTTGTATACCTGAAAGTTTTAGCAATTACACCCTAATTGCTAAATAGTTAAAGGGGTTATCCAGTGCTACAAAAAAAAAAGCCACTTTCTTTCAGAGACAACACGACTCTTGTCTAGAGTTCAGGCATGGTTTGCAGTTAATCTCCATTCACTTCAATGGAACTGAGTAGCAAAAACCCACCCAAACCGGGGACAAGAATGGTGCTGTCTCTGGAAGAAAATGGCCATGTTTTAGTAGCACTGGATAACCCCTTTAAAACGGTTTACAGTTCTGATAGCTATTAGGCTAGCTTCACACTGCATTTTTGCATCTGTTTCACTATATCCATTTTTGAAAATTAATTTTAGCGTACGGAAAAACGTGGTTAACCACAGTTAAAGGTCAAAAACTGATGATGGATGGCATACAACTGTATCCGTTTTTATCATCTTTTTTTGTATAAAACAGATAGCAACAGATAGACGCAAGAACGCAGTGTAAACCTAATCAACAAACTTTTCTACATTAGATACATTACAGTGCCTAGTGTGAACATGGCACTTCCCATTATGCAAATCTCCATTGCACGGCACAGTATGTACATACAGTATACTAATACAATCTAAAAGATAAGCTGTTTCTTGCTCATAGCTATTGACAAGAAATGTCACACCAGGCTCTCATGCGTCTATAGCAGTGCTTCCCAAACTTTTCCACCTCGGGGCACACCTTGGAAAAAAAATTTCCTCGGGCACCCCTACTAAATAATGTTCTACAAAATAAGAAAACCGTCATACAGTGACTCACAGGTGACGTCTTCTTTGATCTGAGGAGTCACTTTCCCTTTTCCTCTCCATCCACCATGATGATTTCTTCCAGCTACTTTTCATCTCTTCAGAACCTGCGAGACAAACAATTTAGACTCCGCACATTTCTAGCAACTTCCTTTCCTTTCTCCCTCCTGTCGGCTCCCAAAGTAACTGCGCTGTCGTGTGTTATGTGCAGTAAAGCGAGTAGAAATGTGGGATGCCCCCTGTATGTAGGATCCCCTGCTGTGCCCCCTGTATGTAGGATCCCCTGCTGTGATGAACTAATAATGCCCCCAGAGGTGCCCCCATGAACTAATAATGCCCCCAGAGGTGCCCCCATATACTAATAATGCCCCAGGAGTGGCCTCCATATACTAATAATGCCCCCAGAGGTGCCCCCATGAGCTAATAATGCCCCCAGAGGTGCCCCCTATGAACTAATAATGCCCCCAGAGGTGCCCCCATATACTAATAATGCCCCCAGAGGTGCCCATATATACTAATAATGCCCCCAGAGGTGCCCCCATATACTAATAATGCCCCCAGAGGTGCCCCCATGAACTAATAATGCCCTCAGAGGTGCCCCCCTTGAACTAATAATGCCCCCTGCTCTGCCCCTAAAAAAAACAAACATCCTACTCACCTAATCCGCGCTGTGTGGCTGCAGGCAGCAGCTCTTCCTTCTCTTCGGGCTCCATCTTGCGAGCCGCGGGGACGGGACTTCCGGCAGGCGTGATGACGTCACATGATCACGCCTGCCGGAGAGGTCACGTCCCGGCCTCCCATAGGCTGCTGGTATGAAGTGCCGGCGGCCTATGGGAGTGAATATAGGAGCAGGACGCTGACACTTCCTGCTCTTATATTCTGCTTACTTTAATGTTTCGCCCACTCACAGTGCGGGCGGAACATGAAAGTGATCCGTGCATCCCGAGAAGCTGCGCGGCTGCAGCTTCTCGGGATGCTTAAAGAGACAGCGCACATTTCCCACCGGGATCCCGCGGCACCCCTGGCGGGTTCTCCCGGAACGCCAGTGTGCCACGGTACCCCGGTTGGGAAACGCTGGTCTATAGAATGCATTAATAATGCCTTCAGACTCTTTCCTGTGAGACTTGAGATTTAACTTGGTGGTCTCCCATTTTTTATTTTTCTTTGAGATGCTTCTACATATTGAGTCACCTGCGGTAAATTCAGTTGACTAGACAGGATTTGTACAGACACAGCAATGTCTATGTAAGGTCCCACAGAGCAAAAACCAAACCATGAGGGGGAAAGAACTGCCTGTAGAGCTCAGAGACAGGATTGGGTAAAGGCCTCCATTATTATTAATGGAAGAAGATTGGACCAACCAGGACTCTTCCTTGCGCTGACCACCTAATCAGAGGACAAAAATCTTGGTAAGAGAGGTGACCCAAAGCCCAATGGCTACTCTGGCAGAGTTCCAAAGATTCTGTGTGCAGATAGAAGAAACTTCCAGAAGGTCAGCCATCACTGCAGCACTTAATCTACCTGGGCTTTATGGTAGAGTAGCCAGATAGAAGCTTCTCCTTACAGACTCTCACCTGTACACTTTAAGGTTACGTATATTTCAGTCAGTATTGTGGTCCTCATATTGCAACCAAAACCAGGAGTGGATTAAAAACACAGAAAGGATCTGTTCACACAATGTTGAAACTGAGTGGATGGCCGCCATATAACAGTAAATAACGGCCATTATTTCAATATAACAGCCGTTGTTCTAAAATAACAGCAAATATTTGCCATTAAATGGCGGCCATCCACTCAATTTCAACATTGTGTGAACAGATCCTTTCTGTGTTTTTAATCCACTCCTGGTTTTGGTTGCAATATGAGGACAACAATACTGACTGAAAGATACGTAGTGTGAATTCAGCCTAAAGGGGAACTATCAACAGGTTCTATGAATCTAACCTGCTGATAGCTCCCTAGTGGGTACGGGGCGCTGAGGAGGAAGGTTTGTCTGTCACCTCCTTCCTCAGCGCAATTCCTGTGCTGTTAGCTGTGAAATCCTCTGCCCAGTAGCTACTGGTGAGGTACCACCATGTATCTGATGTATATTTACTGCCAAGAACCAAAATCACAGTAAAACTGGCATGTGTCCACTGTGAGTCGCATAATCCGGTAAAACTGCACATTTTTTTTACAGTGATTTCAGAAAAATATGGAAAAATGCAGCAGTAGTAGCGCAAATAAAACAAACTGTGAACACAGCGTCAGTCAGTTATTGTCCTGATTGTACTTCAGATTTGTCACAGTGTCGGGTTGTACAAATTAAAGGAGTAGTCTGGCGTGGGGGAATTTCTTTTCCTGACACCGGGGAGTAGGTGGCTGAGGGAAACAACGTCCACTCACCTCCCCAGTCCCAGCGGCGGGCCCCGCATCGTGGCGCTCCAGTCCCCGATCCCCGGCCGCTTCCTGGTGTCTGATGCGGGCCTGAGACGTGACGTCTCAGGTCCGCTCAGCCAATCAGTGAAGGAGGTGGGATCCATTTCAAGTCCGCTCAGATCCCGCCTCTGTCACTGACTGGCTGAGCGGACCTGAGAAGTATCGTCTCGGGCCCACGTCAGACACCAGGAAGCGGCCAGGGATCGGAGCGCCGCGATGCGGGAACCGCTGCTGGAACCGGGGAGGTGAGTGGATGTCGTTTCCCTCAGCCACCTCCTCCCCGGTGTCAGGAAAAAAAGTGCCCCCCCCCCGCCAAAGTACCCCTTTAAGTTTATATGCAGATTGCCCTCCTCAATGGCCCTATAGGGGCGGCCACCAACATAGTATTTTCTTGGGTACTGGTGTCCAACCTATGACTGCCAGCTTTCTCCGAACACAAATGCTCTGCATTTGACTCCTGATGGCTGGAGTAGTTGGATGCCATCCTAAGGAGTCTTGGAAAACATGAATACAGCCTAAGAGTAGCTTCACACGTACCGTATCGCTGCATTTTTAAGCCTGCGTTTTTATCTGTGCATTTTTGGTGCAATTTTTACATGTGAGTTTTGATTTTCACATGAAAATCATGTGAAAATCAAAACACGCATGTAAAAAACGCACCGATAAAAACGCAGTGATACGGTACGTGTGAAGGCACCCTAAGGCTATGTTCACACAGTATTAAAACAACGACCATTGTTTTACATGTTCCTTTGACCGATACTGCAATGTCAACTATTATGTAAGTAATTATCAAATTATGTAAGTGCACACCTCATCGGGTCCAGTCCTAGGTCCGCACGTCAATCAAGACAGGTTGAGAAAGGTTGTTGCTGAAACGTTGCATGGTGGAATGGCTGGATTATTTTTTCACAAAGAATTGAGTGCTGTCTTGGAGACTTGGTACTACAAAATAGGCCACAGGAACATCTTTTTATTTTATTTGGATTGCGGGCACATTTGGGTGTGCCTGCAATCCAAATCACCATGAAAGTCTATGCAATGTACGGCTGTCACAATGGCCATACATTGTGTGAACAGAACGAGTACAACAGCCGTTGTTCACGCTCTAGCGGCTGGGAGTAACTGACATGTTCCCATAGATAGAGTTTAATACAGTCTATTATTTTAAAACGAGAAAAGCTGTTGTTTTAGTCGGCAACAACAGCCATTCTTGTGTGAACATAGCCATAGACTGTATCCATGTTTTTTCTGGCAGCCCTATGGCAGAATCCAACTTCTCCTGACACCAGCTGCTCATGACAGCTGTGCTGCTTTAAGGTAAATTATAGGGGTTATCCAGGATTAAAAAATAAACTAGCAACTTAATTGCAAAAATAACCTTTGGTTGTGTTTGGTATTGTAAGTCTGCTCCATTCACTTCAATTGAACTAAGCTGCAAAACCACATCCAACCTAGGGACAAAAATTATGCGGTTTCTGGAAGAAATCAGCCAAGTTTTCTAAGCCTGGAGACCCCCTTAAGCAGATATCCACGTGTTGTATAATAAATTGGCCATGAGACTATTCTCTTTATCACTATATGGACTGTTTCTATTTCAGAACATGCTCAGTCAGGATGAGCTCCTCAACAACTACAGGTTTCTATCCAACTATGACTCTTGGAGATAGCTCCCTGCATCTGGGTACAAGTACAGCCATAAGGAACAATTATCAGAAGCCAAAGACATGACTGGAGTACTGCAATCCTATATCCTAATGATAAATTATTATGGATTGAGCACCACCATGCTGGATAGAGATTTTTTATTTTCAGGAGATATTACTAAAGGGTGTACATTTTTTTAAGTTTATTAATAAAAATTAATATAAAAGTTTCAGAACCAACATGTATATGATGTTATTAAGAAATGTTTTGCTCTGTAATTGTCTTTATACTGCATTTACTTTTTTTACCTCTTAAAGAGGACGTTCACGGTTAACCACCGGGATTAGACTATGCTCCCATCATGTGTTTTATGCTGCGGAATACAAGGCAGAAAGCTATGGTAAATTCTCGGTCTGCTGCGTATAGTACTCTCTGTCTACCGTGAATTGTTTGTATGTGCATTAGCCCAACTCATTCCGCAGGGAATATATGTTAAAAAAAAATGCATCAATAAGTGATGTAGTGATGTCATTAATTTTCCATGTTATTGTTTTTAAATCTGAGAATAAGAAAACATGGAACATATGTCGTATGGGCATAACCAAGGGGTCATCCAGGATTAGAAAAAGCAAAGCTACTTTCTTGCAAAGACAACACCACCCTTGTCCTTAGGTTGTGTTTTTTATTACAATTTGTCTCTATTCACTTCAATGGAACTGCATTACCACCCCCAACCTGAGGACAGGAGAGGTGCTGTTGCTGGAATAAAGCAGCCATGTTTTTCAAAGTCTATATAATCCCTTTAAATGTCAATGAACTTAACTGCAATACCACATAAAAACTGAGGGTAAATGTGGCGATGTAATGTTCCAAAAGTTTCAAAGACGCATGGCCGAGGAGTCTGGTGTGCCTAAGCCGCAATGCCTCTCTCCTATGCAGTCACGCTGTGTGTAAATCTCCAATGTGCTGTGAAAGGTGATTTTGGCTTAGGTTCAGTGAGTATTTCAAGCGACTCTGTACCCACAATCTGACCCCCCAAACCACTTGTACCTTTGGATAGCTGCTTTTAATCCAAGAACTGTCCTGGGGTCCGTTTGGCAGGTGATGCAGTTATTGTCATAAAAAATTACTTTTAAAATTACAGCTCCGTGCCCTACGGGCGTATCTGTGCCCTAACTTTGCCCTCCTCCGTCCCTCCTCCCCGCCCTCCTCATCATTAGGAATGCTCCAGGTAGATTGCCTATTATTCACCAACCGTGTTACCACAGCACATGGGCTGGATCATTAAGACACCTGTGCAACGTTCAAACAGAAGTAAATGTTCCAGTGGCATTCCTAAAGATGAAGAGGGTGGGAAGGAAGGACGGAGGTGTGGTGCAAAGTTAGGGCACAGATACGCCCGTAGGGCAAGGGGCTGCAATTTTAAAATTACTTTTTTATGACAATAACTGCATCATCTGCCGAACGGACCGCAGGACAGATCTTGGATTAAAAGCAGCTATCTGAGTGGTTTGGGGGGGGGGGGGGTGAGATTGTGGGTGCAGAGTCGCTTTCAGTCTATTCTTAGCATATCAGAATCAATCACCATTCACGGCGCATGTAGATGATTTCCACACAGCAAGACAGATGCCCCTTTAGGCTATGTTCCCGCTACGTAATAACAACAGCCCTTCTTTAGTGAACAGCTGTTGTTTAACGTTAAACCACAGGCCATTGCTGTAAAACAACGACCAGAATATTAATTCTGTCCGTTGTTTGTGCTTATCAGTACGTAGTGGGAACATAGCCTAAAGGTCTGTCCAACAAATACATTAGGGCATTTAGACATTACACAGAACCATGTTGAACCCACCAATATCAGTCAGATTTGCTACTTCTGGGGTCGTACTCCTCCAACAGAAGATGTTGGGGGGGGGGGGGGCGTAGGCCTTAGAAATTGAAAGAGTCCTTGCACGAGAAGAGAGCACAGGGGAGTTGTGGGAAACCAGCACCATATGTCAGCCCACCCACAGTTTGTGTGTACAATGCATAAGTCCATGGTTCACTCTGGCAGATGGAAAACACCATACATAAAAGTAAGTATGTCTCATAAATATCATCCTATTAAGATGATTATAATTTGATTTGGGGGTCCAAGGATTATTGCAACAACCTTCCTTGCTAGGACAACCCCTTTTACCATGAACACTCCAGTGCACAGGCTGATGGGCCCACAAGGATGGAAGCAAACTCTTCTTTTAAGAGGAACTTTGATTCCTTTGTATCTTTGTCCAGAGCATCATATCCTTTAGGAAATGTGTTGCATTTGCTGCTGTATAATAATATTACCTCTTTTGTGAACACAAAATAAAATCTATGCATTAAAAGAGATTGCGGAATTTGTTCCAGATTATTTGGGGGAAAAAAAGTATCTGTAACTTTCAGTGCACTATATGCAGATCATAGTTTATCCGTTTGGCTTAGAAATAGGTAATATATACTACACAGTGCGTGGTACATGAATTATAAACATACGTGACATTTAAGCTAAGGCTCAATGGTGACATTAGCCATGATACAGGTTGGGCGTTCAAACATTACCGTGTCATATGGCTGCATCACAACTGATGAAAGTGATTGATACACCTGGTATCTGATGTTACAGACAGTCCATTTCTCCAGAAACAGTGCACTCTTGTCAATGAGCTGTGTATTGCACTAGTATATTTTGACAGCTTTCTGTTACTTATTACATAGTTGGCAACATAACCCCACGTAAACTTTTCTAATCTGCAGTTGGGCCCATGTATTTGACCAAAACATCCAAGGCATTTTTATCAATTAAAAAAAAATTATAACTGATGAACTTATAAGTTAATAGTGAAATCAGGCAATAAAAGGTTAAAAAAAAAATCAGTTAACAGTTGCGGTATGCCATCCAGACACAATTTGGCAGCCTTTCAGTTCCCCTGGAATTCACACTGGTCGAGAAACTGCTGGGCACGGTGGATCTTACCAAACCCCTGACTCACAGCTATTTAAAGGGGAACTCCGGGTAGAGGCAAAAAAAAATGAAACTTCTGCAGAAGCATATAACAACACTTACCTATCTATCAATCTACCAAAAATCCATTTGTTTTGGGGGGTTTGTTCTGTTTTGTGTTTATGCACTTCCTGGTTGAGCAGATGTACTCAGTACTACAGGTTCCAGAATGCAATGCTTTCCCTCAGCTGTTCCATCACAGTCCCCCACCCTGCACATTCCCCGCCCAAAGCTGTTGCAGAACATCTAGGCTGTGTTCACACACTGCAGTTTCATTGTGTTACTGAATTATTTGCAGTACTTTATCATTTCATTGTGATCCCACCCGCACAGCACACTGTATTCTCTACCTGTAATGCTGATATTGGAATAAAGCAAAGAACTTTTTAAATATTTTTTTTTCCTTTCCACACACATATTATGATTAAGCATCTTTTATCTTTGAGTTGATTCCCCAAAAAGGACTTTATTCGATACTATCTTACATGGGATATACTGTTTATGCCTTGTTTTTTTGTGCAGGTGGGATTGGCAGTGCCGGCTCTTAACCTCTCTGCTGTTTAGCATTATCTAATTGTGTTACTGCATCATTTTTGTGCAGATGCTGCAGTACTGCAATGAACTCCAACATGTGTGAACACAGCCCTCATTTCTCCGTAGACTTTTGCACAATCAGTGAAGTTGAAACACCTGCTTCTGACCGCTCAGAGATGGTGAATCAAGCCCTGCCCCCTCTCTGCATCATCAGCCTGTCCTCAGCAAATACACACAATGTGAGACAGAGGCATGGAATATTTGTCTCCTAAGGTGGGAGAGCAGTGGGAGCAGGAGACAATGTGGATTGGCCCAGGGGCCATTTTTCTTTACTTCCTGGATTTCTATCAGCGTACAGATATGGTAATACATTGTATAGACACATCTATATAACTTTTAATGTACTTTTAATAGAAAACAAGTTATGCCCTAATGATAAGTCTCCATTCCAAAAGGCTTATGAGAAATGGCTGGTTGATATCCCGACATTGAGTGATTGGCACTGGAAGGAGGTAGTACCCTACGGTCTTCAGTGCTAGGGACCGATTTATTCAGTTCCGATATCTACTGAGAACATATTACACTCCGGAGAGGCTCAGAAAGATGGGTGTGTCACCTTCAGATACATGTTTCAAGTGCCAGTCCGACGTCTGAACTTTCATGCACGCAGTGTGGACATGTCCTAAAATTCAGGCCTTCTGGCGCTCAGTTCTGCAATTTTTGTCCAACCACTTTGATTTTCTGTTTGTCTGTACCCCCTCTATGTGTCTGCTAGGCATTATTAATGAGATCACGCAAAACAAATATTAGAGAATAATCATCAGGTTTCTTTTATTTTGTGCCAAGCAAATAATTGCTATGGAATGGAAATGCACGGATGTTCCTTCCCTGGCTCACCCAGAGCCGTATTAACAGCTGCTACTGCCCTAGGCCCTAAACCTGCAGACGCCCCATTTTCATTTAACAATTAGCATCATGATTTTCTAGTTTCTGAACATCATATTGATATCTTAGGCTGGGTTCACACTATGTATATTTCAGTCAGTATTGTGGTCCTCATATTGCAACCAAAACCAGGAGTGGATTAAAAACACAGAAAGGATCTGTTCACACAATGTTGAAATTGAGTGGATGGCCGTCATTTAATGGCAAATATTTGCTGTTATTTTAAAACAACGGCTGTTATATTGAAATAATGGCCGTTATTTAGTGTTATATGGCGGCCATCCACTCAATTTCAACATTGTGTGAACAGAGCCTTTCTGTGTTTTCAATCCACTCCTGGTTTTGGTTGCAATATGAGGACCACAATACTGACTGAAATATACGTAGTGTGAACCCAGCCTTAGGCCGCGTTCCCACATTTACTGTACGTCACCACGTGCAGCCAATACCAGACCCCCATGCGGTAACCAATAGGCGTATAGCAAATAATCCTGGTAACAGCACATGACTACTAGGAAAGAAATGGGAGCGTCATACCGCCATACCGGACCTGACAAGTACCACCATACCACACACACACACACCCCTCAAAAAGACACCAGATTTACTGGCAAGTCTATATAAGTGGTGGGAAACTAAAAAAAAAAAAGAATAAAAAAAAGTTGTTTCCTTCCCCCTGCTCCCTGATGCTGCCCCCTGCAAGGTGCTGCCCTAGGCACCGGACCACGGGTGCCTAGTGGTAAATACGGCCCTGCATCTAGGTAGGGTGTAGTAGTGGAAGTATAGTGGATAAGGGGTGTAGTAGTAGTACAGGAATAGATGAGGGGTGTAGTAGTAGTAGTACAGGAATAGATGAGGGGTGACTGGGGCAGATTGGGGGGGACAGAGGGTAGCTGAGGGGGACTGGGGCAGCTGAGGGAGACTGGGGGTAACTGAGGGAGACAGGGGCAGCTGAGGAGACTGGGGGGCCTTGGGGTGACTGAGGGCAACTGGGGGTGACTGAGGGGGACGGGGGGTGCTGGAGGTGACTGAGGGGGACTGGGGGTGATTGAGGGGGACTGGGGCAGCTGAGGGGACTGGGGGTGACTGGGGCAGCTGAGGGGGACTGGGGGGACTGAGGGAGACAAGGGCAGCTGAGGAGACTGGGGGGCCTTGGGGTGACTGAGGGCAACTGGGGGTGACTGAGGGGGACGGGTGGTGACTGAGAGGGCCAAGGGCAGCTGGAGGTGACTGAGGAGTGACTGAGGGGGACTGGGGCAGCTGAGGGGACTGGGGGTGATTGAGGGGGACTGGAGATGACTGGGGCAGCTTGGGGTGACTGAGGGAGACAGGGGCAGCTGAGGAGACTGGGGGGACTTGGGGTGATTACAGGGGACGGGGGGACTGGGGCAGCTGGGGGTGACTGAGGGGGCCTGGGGGTGACTTAGGGGGCCAAGGGCAGCTGGAGGTGACTGAGGGGGACTGAGGCAGCTGAGGGGAATGGGGGTGATTGAGGGGGACTGGGGCAGCTTGGGGTGACTGAGGGAGACAGGGGCAGCTGAGGGGACTGGGGGGGCTTGGGGGGAATGGGGGTGACTGAGGGGGACTGGGGCAGCTTGGGGTGACTGAGGGGACCTGGGGGTGACTGAGGGAGACAGGGGCAGCTGAGGGGACTGGGGGGGAATGGGGGTGACTGAGAGGGAATTAAGGGGACTGATGGGGCCTGGGGGTGACTGAGGGGGACTGGGGGTGACTGGGGCAGCTGAGGGGACTGGGGCAGCTGGGGGGGACTGAGGGGGAGAGGGGCAGCTGGAGGTGACTGAGGGGGACTGGGGCAGCTGAGGGGACTGGGGGGGGGGCTGAGGGGGCAGGGGCAGCTGGAGGTGACTGAGGGTGACTGGGGCAGCTGAGGGGACTGGGGGTGACTGAGGGGGACTTGGGGCAGCTGAGGGGACTGGAAGTGACTGAGGGGGACTTGGGGTGACTGAGGGGGACACGGGCAGCTGTAGGGGACTGAGGGGTGACTGAAGGTGACTTGGGGCACTTGGGGGGGTTACTAAGGCAGAAGTTCACATAGCCCTCCTCCTCCTCCTCTCACCCTGGGACACATGTTCCCCTCCCGGCCACACATGCAGGTCCCCTGTCTGTGGAGGAGGCAGCAGGGACTGCAGGATAAGGGGATAGCGTTGCTGCAGGTCCTGGAGTTGTACAGCGGGATCGTGCACCCCTGATCCCGCTGTACAGCTCCAGGACCCGCAGAGACGCTATCACCCTATTCTTTTTGGTAAATCCCTATCTGCACCTATCTCATATCTATCTATCTATCTATCTATCTATCTATCTATCTATCTATCTATCTACACATACATACACACACTCATATGTATAGTCCTCGATGTACACAGCACCAGCACAGCATATGAGTATATATATATATATATATATATATATATATATATATATACTGTATGGCAGCATGGGCATGTATAGAGAGGGGGTGGGGGAAGATCATGTGCACTGTACTATATATATGGATAGTGTGCCCGGCCACTTGGATCACAATTAGTTTTTCTTCTTTGAAAATCACAAATTCGATTTTTTTTAAAAATCTGCGCTCTTTGCGCTTTTGCAGGTTGCCCGGCCACGCTCAGGGTGCGCTGGACCGGAGGCGCTGCAGGGAACATGCTTCCGTCCACCCCACCCATCTGGTACAGGCCTGCACCAACTTCAAGAAGTTGATGCTCCCCACTGTGGGGCATATCGCCGCAAGCATGCCAAACTCAGCGGACAGCACTCCTTGCCGCCACTGCACAGGCTTTGGCCCCCACCACTACCACCTGAACTAAACACCCTAAACTAAACTACTTAAACAGCCTCCGCAGGCGAAACTATTAGACCTGCACCCCGCCTCTGGGGGGAGGGGGGTTGCGTCACTCCAGGGACTACGGGGACTCTTCTCTAAACCGCCGCTCTGTCCCTACTAACTATCTAAAACCGCTGCAGGGGACACCGCACCGCATAGTGCACACTATCCCAATATATATATATATATATATATATATATATATATATATATATATATATTTCAGGTATAATCAAGACAGCACTCTGAATGTCCAATATTGGTAGGTGGGTGCCAGCAGCACACACAGGTGAACCACCTATGTACGGCTGTATACTGGAGGTAAATCACCGCGGCACTTCGGATTCAATCAAAGTGGTGATTTTTTGATCCCTCAGAGCTTTTTCGAGCATGGCAAATACATGTGTTCACAGCACACTTAAATACAGGTAAGTACAAAAATCATTGGTTGATTAACATCACATGTTCACAGTGCAAATTCACATCTAGTAGTAAGTAAAAAAAAAGGAATAAGACCCGGATCGGGATGTATGTGCTAAACACATATAAACAAGCGTGTAATAAATCACTGAAGTGAAAAGTGCAAAACAGTATAACATATATAAAATGTACATATATGATCCACTTGAGATCAAAAAAAGTCCATGAAAAGTTCATAAGTCCATCATTGCAAAAAGGAGGCAACTGTGACATCCACATCCACTATATACATATATATGCACAGTGCACACACCATACAGAGAGAGAGCACAGGGCACACTATCCCAATATTTACTCATATGTATAATCCTCAATGTATACAGCACCAGGGCTAGCACAGTGTACATGGAGGAGACTGCCAAAGACATATATATACATATAGGGCTCAGGCTGGAGGCTGTGTGGCGGCCTGGACAGCGGTGTCCCCTGCAGCAGCTTTAGATAGTGAGTAGGGCCAGAGTGGCAGCTTAGAGAAGTGTCCCTGTAGTCACCGGAGTGACGCAACCCCCCCTCCCACCAGAGGTGGGGTGCAGGTGTAATAGTTTCGCCTGCGGAGCCTGTTTAAGTAGTTTAGTTTAGGTAGTGGTGGGGGCCAGAGCCTGTGCAGTGGCGGCAAGGAGTGCTGTCCCCTGAGTTTGGCATGCTTGCGGCGATATGCCCCATAGTGGGGAACATCAACTTCTTTGTTGGCGCCGGCCTGTACCAGATGAGTGGGGTGGGCGGCAGCATGTTCCCTGCAGCGCCTCCGGTCCAGCGCATCCTGAGTGTGGCCGGGCAACCTGCAAAAGCGCAAAGAGCGCAGATTTTTTTTTGAAAATCGAATTTGTGATTTTCAAAGAAGAAAAAGAAATTGTGATCAAAGTGGATCAAGCTATCATTCTGGAGACCTGCTGAAGAATGAATCGAGCTGTGTAAAGCTTGATAGAACAGCGCCGATCTCGCTGATTGGCGAGGCCTGTAAAGCACACCATAAACATATCAATAAAGGCAAAACCCACCACTATCGTCAGGTTGGCTGACTATCTAATATTTATGACATGGGAAAAATCCAATTTTATGTGAGGCGGCTAAATCCCATGAGTGATAAGGACCTGAGCAGTAGGAAACCCTCTCAGTCCATAAGGGATGGAAAAGGTCCTTATCGGGCATGGAGAATAGCCAATTTTATGTGAGGCGGCTAAATCCCATTAATGATAAGGACCTCAGCAGTGAAACCCTTGATGCACAATCAGTATAGATAGGAGTATATTTATTGCACAATATTACTCCAGTCATGCGCGATGTGGTGCGGTAATTATCCGTGATTATATGATCATATCAAGGGCTGGTTCAGGACGTTTGGACCCTGATGCTGCCGCCACTTGCACTATATGTGCACTATTGACTTATTAACATTGATTTTGAACAATTTAATAAAAAAACAAATTAGTGTTGTTTATTTATTTATTATGCACATTTTTTTAACTCCTTCCTGAGAATGGACTTTATCCATCACTGTGAAACAGCTAAATAATATGGCAGATCAGGACATAAATGATAGGGAACAAAACTGATCCATACAGATGATAGAAAATAGACAACTCATAGTGAGCCGGCTCTTCTCCATGACTGCTGAGGACCAGCTCCTTATGGCTCATGGACTTTAGCCACATCAGTGTGAGCAGGCTAAATTCTATGATTGTTCAGGACATGACCGCTAGGGGGCAAAAAGGTTCACACTGAGGGGTCTATTTTCCATGCTTCATAATGACCAGGTCCTTATGGCTCATGGACTTTAGACACAACCCTTTCCACACACCTGTATCTTGTTTCTTCCTCCTACATAGTACACAGGACCTGCGGTACAGGAGTGTACAGGACCTGCGATGACATCATGGTCACATGTCAAGGTCCTTCACCATCTACAGTAACTTTGCTGGACTGTCTCCTGGCTGCTTTTTAGCCCTGATTTGAGCAAAATCGCGGTAAAAACTCTGTGATTTTGTGCAAATCATAGCTAAACAGGAGACAGTACAGCATGGAAAATACCTCTGCTGATCAACTAAACATCCTCCCTGTTTCCCCACACTGACCAGAGACTGCAGTCACGCTATCAGCACTTCACTCAAATGGAGTCACGCTATCAGCACTAGAAATTGCAGTGCTCTTATATACCATGTTTTACGGTAATAGCCAGGACTAGTTAGTTCCAGGCTTCAGAATGTGCCAGGAAGATCATAGGGGGACACCTACATGTAAGACTAACTAAAGAATGTCAACTCTTAACCACTCCAATGCCCAAAAAAGTCAATTAAGGCTACAAACCCACTTGGCGGGTCTGCAGCGAGTCCCCTTGCTGCGTATTTGCAGCAAGACTTGCTGCAGATCCCGGCCCTATACTTTTAATGGCAGACAAACACGCAGCAGGGATGTACATCCCTGCTGCGAGTTTGTCTGCAGCCCACCCCATTAACCCCCCGGCCGCCGGAGCTGATACTTCACCTGATCCCGGCTCCGGCGGTTCCCGATGTCTTCAGCAAGCCGGAGCGGGGACCAGGTGAAGTATATGCTCCAGCCAGCCGCCCACAGCCCCGGCCGCCCGATCGCCCCCCAGCAGCACCGATTGCTTGCACGCCCCCCCCAATCGCCCCCCTGCAGCCCCGGCCGCTCGATCGCCCCCCGGCAGCACCGATCACCCCCCTGCAGCCCCGGCCGCTCGATCGCCCCCCGGCAGCACCGATCACCCCCCTGCAGCCCCCATCGGGGGGGGGGGGGGCGATCGGGGCTGCAGGGGGGCGTGCGAGCGATCGGTGCTGCGGGGGGGGATTGGGGGGGGCGTGCGATCAGTGCTGTGGGGGGGCGATCGGGCGGCCGGGGCTGCGGGAGGTGTTAAACGGGCTGCGGCTGGCTGGAGCATATACTTCACCTGGTCCCCGCTCCGGCTTGCTGAAGACATCGGGAACCGCCGGAGCCGGGATCAGGTGAAGTATCAGCTCCGGCGGCCGGGGGGTTAATGGGGTGGGCTGCAGACAAAATCCCTGCTGTGTGTTTGTCTGCCATTAAAAGTATAGGGCCGGGATCTGCAGCGAGTCTTGCTGCAAATACGCAGCGAGGGGACTCGCTGCAGACCCGCCAAGTGGGTTTGTAGCCTTAGGGTAGCTTCACACGTACCCTATCGCAGCAGAGAAGACGCAGCAGATTATATCTAAATAACTGAACACAGCATCAAATCTGCTGCAGATCTGCTGCGTATTTTCTGCGTATTTTCTGCAGATCTGCTGCGTATTTTCTGCAGATCTGCTGCGATACAGTACGTGTGAAGCTACCCTAAAGCCGAAAAGTAACAGAAAGGAGGAACAAAAAAGCAGCCAAACACAAAAAGAGAAGGGTGAACATTACCTATCACACTGACATCATACCCCTCTCCAGCACAGACAGCCCTTAGGATACATGATGTATCAATATCATGCCGGCAAAGGGGAAACTGTTTGATGCCAGGCGGGGAAACACTTCAGTAAAGGGATTCCACGTGCACGATTGTGTGAATGCAGCCTTAGGCCGGGTTAACAATACGTATGACCCCGGCCGTTCTGTGGCCTGGCCGTGTCACAGAACAGCCGGTGTCAGTGAACTTTATCCCGGCCGATACTGCAGTAACGGTCGGGATAAACTTAAATTCTATTAAATTGGGATGTGGGCACACACAGCAACACAATGGAGTGTGTAGCCGGAGCTGCACTCTTCATTGTGTGACCTGTCAGGCTTGTGCGGCCGCTATTTAATGAATAGCGGCCGCACAAAACTGACACGTCAGTTTTTACTGCAGCCGCTAGCGATCCTGTCCAGAGTGTATACTATGTGTATATACTCTGGCCAGAATCCCATTCATTTGCAATTGAAAGTATTTTTTGAATTTAGAGGAGTACTCCGGCGCTAGGCAAAACAAAACAAAAATGCCAATGAAGTTCCAGTTTGTGATACCTTTTAATGTGTCCTTCTCATGCCGAAATCTTGGCGTTCATGGACCATGCAGACCCCTGTTACCGCCAATAGCTTTCTGTCTATTTCCTGGTTCTTGAGCTGCGCATGCTCCCTGAACATCCGTCCGGCCTCGCCATCCCCTCAGCTGCAATGCCTCCGCTCTGACCCGCCCATGTCACCACCCTTCCCTGCTTTCAGCCACTCACTGAAGAAGTACATAATTACGTGCAGCGGGGGCCGAACAGAGCGGACAGAAACAGAAAGGTCGTCCCTGCCCCAATGAATATATTACATGACAATTCCATCCAAAATGGCCCCGAGACATGGATGTGTCGGGGTGACAATCAATAGGAAAGTAAGAGAATCCAAACTTCTGGTGGTGGGAAAAGTGGGTCAGGATCTGCTGATAGAGGCTAAAACGGCTACAGAAAGCTATTACACAGTTATATAACTTTGTAATAGCTTTGTAAAGCCGAGTAATTGCTGAGCGCTTGAGTATCCTTTTAATCATGGACATTGTTGCAAATTGCAACAACGGCCGTGATTCATTCAAAATATACATTGTGTGAACATAGCCTTATGCTACGTTTACACGGAGCGATAATTCGCCCAATCGATCGTTTAATGATTTTAAAGCAATGATTTGGTTTTTATAACGATCAGCATTTAGATGAATAAATCGTTAGAAAAATCGTAAGACAATTCGTAAGAAAAATCGTTAATGCCATTGTTTTTAAGATCGCTTAAGCCCATCTTTTACATAGGGTGAATCTTTGAAAGACTGTTTACACGAAGCGATGTGCAAATTTTTAGCGAACAATGAACGACGATTTAAGAACATGTTGAAAGATCAAAATGAACGAATTTACGCTCGTCACTTGATCGTTTGCTGTGTTTACACGGAACAATTATCGCTCAAATGCGGTCGTTATAGCGAAAATTCGAACGATAACCGTTCCGTGTAAACGCAGCATTAGTGTTACTGATCACAACGAATTGGACTCCTGGGACCTGCTGCATCTCTCCCAGACTGTCAAATAAATAGATATGTCCCCTGCAGCAACATACAATGGTCCCTGTAACCAGATATAATTCCCCTTGTAGCCAGATACAGTGCCCCCTGTTAGTAGTAATAGTGCCCCCTGCAGCAAGAAATAAAACATCCTTGTTGGCAGTATTAATGCTTCTTTGGCCATTATTACTAAATAAAAATACTTTCCCCCCCAATAATAACATCCTCTGTATCCAGTAATAATGCCCTGTGCCACAGTGCCCATGTAGCTAGGTAGGCCTCATGTAGCCAGATACAATTCGCCCTCCTGCTCACATCTCTCCTTAGTGGGAGCAGTGTCCTCAATGGTGCTGACCCTATCCTCCACTGTGATAGTACGCTAAGAAACTTTAGGGGAGGTTTATCAAACATGGTGGAAAGGGAAACTGGCTCAGTTGCCCCTAGCAACCAATCAGATTCCACCTTTCATTTTCCAAAGAGTCTATGAGAAATGAAAAGTGGAATCTGACTGGTTGCTAGGGGCAACTGAGCCAGTTTCACTTTACACCATGTTTAAACAATACCCCCCTTTCTGTTTCTCATGCTTCACCACGCACTGGTGCGTCTGCGCCATCTTGAATCTCTACCTCTCTGTTACTGCTCTCCTGTCTGGCTTTTCTGGATTTGGTCATGGCCAGATCCCAGGTGAGGATGCTGCCTCCATGCGCTCACTGCCTTCCCCCACAATGTGCTGCAGTAAAAACGGTTAAGGAAGGGTGCAGGATGGGTCTTGCAGTATAATAGCAGCGGCTAGCCCCTGCTTACGTCGTGTGAGGCCATACCCCCTACCATTGCTAGTAATAATGCCACCTCTAGCCGTATATAGTGGCCCCTGTGACCAGATACACCTCTGTATGACCTAAGTAGTTTTTATCTCAGTAAAGATATTCAGAAAAAATCCTAAAAATAGTCATTCTAGTCAGTATACTAGGGACACTATCCTTATGGGAAGGGGCACTAACTCTTTTGCTTAATGTATAATTTTTTTTTTTGTTTAAGCACCATTAAAAAATAACAGCATAAACCAAATAAAATACTGACAGCACAGACCTAGATTTTATTCATCCTATCAAAAATACTAATTCCATGGCAATTTTCAACAGTTTAATATGTAATAAAATAGACAAAATAAAAAAGAAACTGTATTGTAATCTGTAATGACTATTTCCAATATCAATAAAGTTTATTGAAAGTGACATATACAGAGGCTTGTGTAAACAAGGCTTCAGAGAGAGTTGGAGAGTTAGAGTGTAAGCATGCGCCTTCATTGGCTTCCGCATATTTTTGGTATTTTTTGTACTTTTCATGTATTTTGTTTATTAATTTTGGTTATACTTTTCCTGTTCTCTTGTTTTTAGGCGTTTTTGTGAGAGATTGCGAAGACTGTGGACGACTATTTGAAGATCGAGGAGAAGACCAGCGAGGATTCGGACCAGCCCCACCCAGTGGACATGGACGACCAGCTGTTTTTCCCCGATGATGTGAGTCAGAATTGTGGGTTGTAATGTCCAAAAACATCTGTACTTGTATAACCCTCTCCCTGATCACATAAAGCAGGGGTGGGGAACCTCCGGCCCGCGGGCCGCATCCGGCCCCTGAGACCTCCCGATGCGGCCCGCGGCCCGCAGCTCCCCTGTGATGCGCGCCGCTCTGCTGGGGAAGAAGCCGGCATACACCGCATCCTCCGGTGTCTGTGACAGCTGGCGGACACCGGAGGATGCTGTCTGTGCCGGCTTCTTCCCCAGCAGAGCGGCGCGTGTCTTTAGTCTCTTGCGGGCCGCGCGCGATGACGTCATTTCATCGCGCGCCGCCTGCAGGAGAAAGACCGGCACAGAGGACCTGGGAGAGAAGAGGACCTGGACAGCGTGGGAGCGGAGGTAAGGTGAGTGGGATGTTTATTTTTTTATTTGGGGGTTAACTAGGATCCCAGGGACATGATTGATGGGGGGGACAACTAGGCTACCAGGGACATGACTGATGGGGGGGACAACTAGGCTACCAGGGACATGACTGATGGGGGGGACAACTAGGCTACCAGGGACATGACTGATGGGGGGGGACAACTAGGCTACCAGGGACATGACTGATGGGGGGGACAACTAGGCTACCAGGGACATGACTGATGGGGGGGACAACTAGGCTACCAGGGACATGACTGATGGGGGGGACAACTAGGCTACCAGGGACATGACTGATGGGGGGGACAACTAGGCTACCAGGGACATGTCTGATGTGGGGGGGGGGGACAACTAGGCTACCATGGACATGACTGATGGGGGGGGACAACTAGGCTACCAGGGACATGACTGATGGGGGGGGACAACTAGGCTACCAGGGACATGACTGATGGGGGGGACAACTAGGCTACCAGGGACATGCCTGATGGGGGGGGGGGGAATAACTAGGCTACCAGGGACATGACTGATGGGGGGGACAACTAGGCTACCAGAGACATGACTGATGGGGGGGGGGGGAATAACTAGGCTACCAGGGACATGACTGATGGGGGGGGGGAATAACTAGGCTACCAGAGACATGACTGATGGGGGGGGGAATAACTAGGCTACCAGGGACATAACTGATGGGGGGGGGGGGGGACAACTAGGCTACCAGGGACATGCCTGATGGGGGTTAACTAGGCTACCAGGGACATGCCTGATGGGGGGGGGGGGGAATAACTAGGCTACCAGGGACATGCCTGATGGGGGGGGACAACTAGGCCACCAGGGACATGACTGATGGGGGGGACAACTAGGCTACCAGGGACATGACTGATGGGGGGGACAACTAGGCTACCAGAGACATGACTGATGGGGGGGGACAACTAGGCTACCAGGGACATGACTGATGGGGGGGGGACAACTAGGCTACCAGGGACATGACTGATGGGGGGATAACTAGGCCACCAGGGACATGACTGATGGGGGAGACAACTAGGCTACCAGAGACATGACTGATGGGGGGGGAATAACTAGGCTACCAGGGACATGCCTGATGGGGGTTAACTAGGCTACCAGGGACATGACTTGGGGGTTAACTAGACTACAAGGGGCATCACTGGGGGTTAACTACAATAGCAGGGGCACTAGGGGAACAATACTATGCCTTGTCCTGGGTGCTGCAAACCCCCGCTACTAACTGCCGCGCACGGTATGCGGCCCTCGAATGATTTTATTAATGCCCGACCGGCCCTCGACATGGAAAAGGTTCCCCACCCCTGACATAAAGCCACATTGGTTACCCCAACACCCAGGCCCCCCCCCCCCCCAGAAGACAGCGGTGATGGGGAGGAGATGGGAATCTACACATACCTTACACTGTGCTACTTAGTCCCAATATTCAGCCATTCCCCAACTGCCATTCTGCCATCTTCCCATGCACTGTGTGTGCTATGTGATCTTCACTGCCTCTGATATATATATATATATATATATATATATATATATATATATATATATATATATATATTTCTTTAATGGAGAGCTATAGCAAACATAAGCCATAAGCCTGCTAAGCACACTGTTATGTTGTTAGGCTCAATTCACACTGCGTTTTTGCAATCCATTTTATGCAAAAAAGGAATACATTTGTGTAGAAACCGTTTTCATGCGTTTTCTATTGACTTCCATTAGAAAAATAGGAATAAAAAATAGAACAAAACACATCTGTTTTCTGTAGTCTAATATACATATAATGTGGAACCTATACTGTAAAGATAGATAGACACATACGGTGTTTGGTACCTTTTTGCATTTACACATTAGGGTACAAACACACACACCGTATATGCAGCAAATACGCAGCAGATACGCAGCAGATCTGCAGCAGATTTGATGGTGAAGACTTGATGCTGTGTTCAGTTATTTAGATCTAATCTGCTGCGTATCTGCTGCGTTTTTGCTGCGTGTTTGCTGCGTATCGCAGCAGTAAATACGCTGCATATACGATTGTTCTGCGTTAAAATACGCAATTGCGTATTTTTGAAGCGTGAAGCTTGTTGTTAGCAAAGCATCAGTTGTTAACAACCTGTGCGAAAAACGCATGTAGCTTCACGCTTCAAAAATACGCAATTGCGTATTTTAACAACTGATGCTTTGCTAACAACAAGCTTCACGCTTCAAAAATACGCAATTGCATATTTTAACGCAGAACAATCGTATAAAGCCAACCTGCGTTTTGCCTGCTTATTTTTAAGACTGATTCACGCAGCAAATACGTCAAGTGGGTTTGTACCCTAGGCTATGTTTAACACACTGTATAAGGGTGGGTTCACACGTAACGGATCCGCAGCGGATTTCTTGCTGCGAATTTGCAGCGAGACCCGCTGCGGATCCCTGCCCTGTACACTCTATGGGCAGACAAACTCGCAGTAGGATGGACGTCCAGCTGCGAGTTTGTCAGCAGCCCGCCCCATTAAATGAACTATAGGCTCCAGCGGCGGGGGTTAGCGGGGTGAATCCATCCTGCTCCAAGTTTCTCTGCCCATAGAGTGTACAGGGCAGGGATCTGCAGCGGGTCTCGCTGCGAATTCGCAGTGAGAAATCTGCTGCGGATCCGTTACGTGTGAACCCACCCTAACACTGTATAACTTAGCAACGGCCGTTGTTATACTGGCTGACAGCCGCAGGAACATTTAATTCCAGAGCTCTGACAGCCGCAGGAACATCAGAATCTGCAACCAAATCCACATGTTATTTTAATTAAGGGGTATTTGCACAGAGTATACTTATTTTGTGCTGTATGTGAATTCAGCCGAAGGGTATGTTCAAACAATGTACTGACAACGGCCATAGATTGGTGACGGGGTCGTGACTCCCGCCAAGGACAGGCGTCACTTTAATAGTGGTCAGTCACTTGCTCCAAATCATTCAGGCAGGTGCGCGCACACTAAGACTCTGACGCAAAATTCAGCTTCAATCTCAGTCCCTGCAGTGTTTGCCCTTGGGATCATCACACGGCACTGAGGTTTATTGAGAAAGTAATAGTTTACACACAGTACAAAGAAAGGGTGTGTTTAAAGCAGATAGTAAGCATCTCTATCTAGTATCCGACTGTGTTGTCCCTCGCTGTATTCTGAAATGTTCTCTTCGTGATCACAGCAGTTCCTTTGTTATGTCTCACATCTTGTTACTATTGTATCAGCTCTCAGGCATACTTGGCAAGATACAGGCACCATCTTAAATTGCATAAGCATTGCTCGTCCGTTTAAAGGAAAATATAATTTCTCAATATAAAAGTATAAAAACATAGAACTACCCTCACATTGGTACTTAGAAACAACGTCCGTTGTATTGAGTGTCAAACAACAGCTGTTGTTGCATTGTAAAACTGCAGTGAAATCAATGCGCAATGGCCGGAAATAACTGACATGTAAATTATTTTAATGGACGCAGCAAACAACGGCCATTGTTCAATACATTGTGTGAACAATGGCCGTTGTTTGCATTGACTTTAATGCAACACATTTCACTTTGAAAAGAATGGCCATTCTTTTCATTAAAAGTTCTTTTCATGAAACTTTTTTTTATGTTTCCTATGTCTACTGTATGGACTCTTATTATGATGGGTGTATAATGTCATTTATATTTGTTTTATATAAAGAAAACATAATAAAGTGATCTGAACTGAAAAGATGATTAGTGACTCGTGTTACTGACATAATAATCTGTGTGCACCACACTGCATGGAGAATAGAACACTCACATAGGAAATTTGCTGGCAGCAGAATGTAAGAAGCTCCCTTACTCTATTGCTGATGTCCAGTCATTACACACACACCCCTTTCTGGTTGCTCCATTTAAAGGGGTATTCCCCCCAAGAGCTAAAAAAATAAAATGCTCCCAAACCTAGCTGGTCTTACTCACCAAGTCCCCCTGAGAATTTTGAGCCATCTTCCGTCTTTCTAGCTGCTTCCGTTCCATAGTTATGAGTTTTTTTAAAAAGCCAAACTATATCCAACATGGCGCCGGCCAGAAAACTACATCTCCCATCATGCAATGCTTATGTCTGATTGGTCCATGATGTAGCAGAGCTGATATCCAAAAGATATAGCAGAGCTGAGGTAGCAACATAGCAGAGTAGAATGAGTTTCATGGCAGAGTTGAATGAGTTGTATGGCAGAGTTGAATGAGTGGACAGCAGAGGTGAATGAGTTGCACAGCAGAGGGGAATGAGTTGCACGGCAGAGGTGAATGAGTTGTATGGCAGAGTTGAATGAGTTGTATAGCAGAGTTGAATGAGTTGCACGGCAAAGTTGAATGAGTTGTATAGCAGAGGTGAATGAGTTGTATAGCAGCGTTGAATGAGTTGCACAGCAGAGGTGAATGAGTTGCACGGTAGAGGTGAATGAGTTGCACGGTAGAGGTGAATGAGTTGTATAGCAGAGTTGAATGAGTTGTATAGCAGCGTTGAATGAGTTGACCAGCAGAGGTGAATGAGTTGCACGGCAGAGGTGAATGAGTTGTATGGCAGAGTTGAATGAGTTGTACGGCAGAGTTGAATGAGTTGCACGGCAGAGTTGAATGAGTTGTATAGCAGAGTTGAATGAGTTGTATAGCAGAGTTGAATGAGTTGTATAGCAGAGTTGAATATGTTGTATAGCAAAGATGAATAAGTTGCACAGCAGAGTTGAATGAGTTGCACAGTAGAGTTGAATGAGTTGCACAGCAGAGTTGAATAAGTTGCACAGCAGAGTTGAATGAGTTGTATAGCAGAGTTGAATGATTTGTATAGCAAAGTTGAATGAGTTGCATGGCAGAGTAGAATGAGTTGCACGGCAGAGTTGAATGAGTTGTATAGCAGAGGTGAATGAGTTGCACAGCAGAGGTGAATGAGTTGCACGGCAGAGGTGAATGAGTTGTATGGCAGAGTTGAATGAGTTGTATGGCAGAGTTGAATGAGTTGCACGGCAGAGTTGAATGAGTTGTATAGCAGAGTTGAATGAGTTGCACAGCAGAGTTGAATGAGTTGTATAGCAGCGTTGAATGAGTTGCACAGCAGAGGTGAATGAGTTGTATAGCAGAGTTGAATGAGTTGTATAGCAGCGTTGAATGAGTTGCATGGCAGAGTTGAATGAGTTTCATGGCAGAGTTGAATGCGTTGTATAGCAGAGTTGAATGAGTTGCATGGCACAGTTGAATGAGTTGTATAGCAGAGTTGAATGAGTTGCACAGCAGAGTAGGGATGCACGATGCACCGAAATATCGATACTACTATCGATATTTCGGGCAAAAAAACGGTTCGATACCAGGATTTCCTGGTATCGAAACTTTAAGTTAAGCAGAGAACACGGTGGGTGACTAGCTGAGCGCCAGCCGTGTTCTCTATGTGCCTCCCCCTGCCCCCTGCAGTCTCCTCCTCTGCTCTCCCTCCCTCCGCTCCCATTGGCGCCAATTTCAAATAGCCGGCACTTAGCTATTGCTAGTGCCGGCTATTTAAGTATATAGATGCCGCTGTCACACTGACAGCGGCATCTGACCCCTCCTGAGCCCGCTCCATATACAGCGGGGGTCGGCTACTGTGTGTAACAGACCCCCGCTGCTGGTGTCTCTCTGATAACAGAGTCCGGCTCTGTTATCAGAGAGATGATTTATGCAGAGGAGCCGGAGCTGCACGGAGAGCGGCTGGAGAGGGAGAGTGGGAGAGGAGGACAGAGGAGAAGGCTGGAGGGAGAGCGGGAGGTCCGGGAGAGGAGCCGGAGCTGCACAGAAGAGAGCGGCTGGAGAGGGAGAGCGGGAGGTCACGGAGAGAGGAGGACGGAGAAGGCTGGAGGTGGGGAGGATGAAGAGGGAGAGCGGGGGTCTGTGAGACGCGGGAGAGGAGGCCGAGGGAAGTGCAGCACATGTGAGGATCCAGCCGGCTGGCAGGTGGGGGAGGTGGCCGGGACTGAGAAGAGCAGATAAGATCGGCTGTAGTGTGTGGGATCCTGTGTAACCTCCTCTTCTCTTCCTCCGCAATCTTGGTAACTGGTGCAGCAGAGCTGTCTTAGTGGTGGGTGGTGCAGGAGAGCTGTCTTAGTGGTGGGTGGTGCAGGAGAGCTGTCTTAGTGATAGCTGATGTAGCAGAGCTGTCTTAGTGTTATCTGATGCAGCAGAGCTGTCTTAGTGTTATCTGATGCAGCAGAGCTGTCTTAGTGTTATCTGATGCAGCAGAGCTGTCTTAGTGATAGCTGATGCTGCAGAGCTGTCTGTGATAGCTGATGCAGCAGAGCTGTCTTAGTGATAGCTGATGTAGCAGAGTTGTCTTAGTGATAGCTGATGTAGCAGAGCTGTCTTAGTGATAGCTGATGTAGCAGAGCTGTCTTAGTGATAGCTGATGTAGCAGAGCTGTCTTAGTGATAGCTGATGTAGCAGGGCTGTCTTAGTGATAGCTGATGTAGCAGAGCTGTCTTAGTGATAGCTGATGTAGCAGAGCTGTCTTAGTGATATCGGATGTAGCAGAGCTGTCTTAGTGATATCGGATGTAGCAGAGCTGTCTTAGTGATATCGGATGTAGCAGAGCTGTCTTAGTGATATCGGATGTAGCAGAGCTGTCTTAGTGATATCTGATGCAGCAGAGCTGTCTTAGTGTTATCTGATGTAGCAGAGCTGTCTTAGTGATATCTGATGTAGCAGAGCTGTCTTAGTGTTATCTGATGCAGCAGAGCTGTCTTAGTGATAGCTGATGCTGCAGAGCTGTCTGTGATAGCTGATGCAGCAGAGCTGTCTTAGTGATAGCTGATGTAGCAGAGCTGTCTTAGTGATAGCTGATGTAGCAGAGTTGTCTTAGTGATAGCTGATGTAGCAGAGCTGTCTTAGTGATAGCTGATGTAGCAGAGCTGTCTTAGTGATAGCTGATGTAGCAGAGCTGTCTTAGTGATATCGGATGTAGCAGAGCTGTCTTAGTGATAGCTGATGTAGCAGAGCTGTCTTAGTGATAGCTGATGTAGCAGAGCTGTCTTAGTGATAGCTGATGTAGCAGAGCTGTCTTAGTGATAGCTGATGTAGCAGAGCTGTCTTAGTGATAGCTGATGTAGCAGAGCTGTCTTAGTGATAGCTGATGTAGCAGAGCTGTCTTAGTGATAGCTGATGTAGCAGAGCTGTCTTAGTGATAGCTGATGCAGCAGAGCTGTCTTAGTGATAGCTGATGCAGCAGAGCTGTCTTAGTGATAGCTGATGCAGCAGAGCTGTCTTCGTGATAGCTGATGCAGCAGAGCTGTCTTAGTGATATCGGATGTAGCAGAGCTGTCTTAGTGATAGCTGATGCAGCAGAGCTGTCTTAGTGATAGCTGATGCAGCAGAGCTGTCTTAGTGATAGCTGATGCAGCAGAGCTGTCTTAGTGATAGCTGATGCAGCAGAGCTGTCTTAGTGATAGCTGATGCAGCAGAGCTGTCTTAGTGATAGCTGATGCAGCAGAGCTGTCTTAGTGATAGCTGATGCAGCAGAGCTGTCTTAGTGATAGCTGATACAGCAGAGCTGTCTTAGTGATAGCTGATGCAGCAGAGCTGTCTTAGTGATAGCTGATGCAGCAGAGCTGTCTTAGTGATAGCTGATGCAGCAGAGCTGTCTTAGACAGATATCACTAACTTTATTTTTAACACAATAAAATAAAAATAGTCCAAAAATTGGTATCACTGTAATAGTGCAGGGGTATTATATTTCTACCATTTTTTTTTCTTTTTCTTTTATACTTTACTAAGTATCGAACTGGTATTGAGTATCGAAATAAAAAAGTTAGTATCGGTATCAAACTCAAAATTCTGGTATTGTGACATCACTACAGCAGAGTTGAATGAGTTGAATAGCAGAGGTCAATGAGTTGCACGGCAGAGTTGAATGAGTTGTATAGCAGAGGTGAATGAGTTGTATAGCAGAGGTGAATGAGTTGTATAGCAGAGTAGAATGAGTTGTATAGCACAGTAGAATGAGTTTCATGGCAGAGTTGAATGAGTTGTATAGCAGAGTTGAATGAGTTGTATAGCAGCGTTGAATGAGTTGCACAGCAGAGGTGAATGAGTTGCACGGCAGAGTTGAATGAGTTGTATAGCAGAGGTGAATGAGTTGTATAGCAGAGGTGAATGAGTTGTATAGCAGAGGTGAATGAGTTGTATAGCAGAGTAGAATGAGTTGTATAGCACAGTAGAATGAGTTTCATGGCAGAGTTGAATGAGTTGTATAACAGAGTTGAATGAGTTGTATAGCAGCGTTGAATGAGTTGCACAGCAGAGGTGAATGAGTTGCACGGCAGAGGTGAATGAGTTGTATGGCAGAGTTGAATGAGTTGTATGGCAGAGTTGAATGAGTTGTATAGCAGAGTTGAATATGTTGTATAGCAGAGTTGAATATGTTGTATAGCAAAGGTGAATGAGTTGCACAGCAGAGTTGAATGAGTTGCACAGCAGAGTTGAATGAGTTGCACAGCAGAGTTGAATGAGTTGCACAGCAGAGTTGAATGAGTTGTATAGCAGAGTTGAATGATTTGTATAGCAAAGTTGAATGAGTTGCATGGCAGAGTAGAATGAGTTGCACGGCAGAGTTGAATGAGTTGTATAGCAGAGGTGAATGAGTTGCACAGCAGAGGTGAATGAGTTGCACGGTAGAGGTGAATGAGTTGTATAACAGAGTTGAATGAGTTGTATAGCAGCGTTGAATGAGTTGCACAGCAGAGGTGAATGAGTTGCACGGCAGAGGTGAATGAGTTGTATGGCAGAGTTGAATGAGTTGTATGGCAGAGTTGAATGAGTTGCACGGCAGAGTTGAATGAGTTGTATAGCAGCGTTGAATGAGTTGCACAGCAGAGGTGAATGAGTTGTATAGCAGAGGTGAATGAGTTGTATAGCAGAGTAGAATGAGTTGTATAGCAGAGTAGAATGAGTTGTATAGCAGCGTTGAATGAGTTGCATGGCAGAGTTGAATGAGTTTCATGGCAGAGTTGAATGAGTTTCATGGCAGAGTTGAATGCGTTGTATAGCAGAGATGAATGAGTTGCATGGCACAGTTGAATGAGTTGTATAGCAGAGTTGAATGAGTTGCACAGCAGAGTTGAATGAGTTGAATAGCAGAGGTCAATAAGTTGCACGGCAGAGTTGAATGAGTTGTATAGCAGAGGTGAATGAGTTGTATAGCAGAGGTGAATGAGTTGTATAGCAGAGTAGAATGAGTTGTATAGCAGAGTAGAATGAGTTGTATAGCAGAGTAGAATGAGTTTCATGGCAGAGTAGAATGAGTTGTATAGCAGAGTTGAATATGTTGTATAGCAAAGGTGAATGAGTTGCACAGCAGAGTTGAATGAGTTGCACAGCAGAGTTGAATGAGTTGCACAGCAGAGTTGAATGAGTTGCACAGCAGAGTTGAATGAGTTGCACAGCAGAGTTGAATGAGTTGTATAGCAGAGTTGAATGATTTGTATAGCAAAGTTGAATGAGTTGCATGGCAGAGTAGAATGAGTTGCATGGCAGAGTTGAATGAGTTGTATAGCAGAGGTGAATGAGTTGTATAGCAGATTTGAATGAGTTGCACAGCAGAGGTGAATGAGTTGTATAGCAGAGGTGAATGAGTTGTATAGCAGAGGTGAATGAGTTGTATAGCAGAATTGAATACATGACAGAGTTGAGTGATGTAAGTGAGCATGAGAGTTGCCGGGGGTCTTGCCGCTTGTCAGTCATGGGGGGTGGGCGTTGTGGTGCCGGCCGAGATGCGGGGGGGGGGGGGGGGGGATCGGATGGTGTACGGCCACCGGGTGGGCTGCGGGGGGGATACAGGGACTGGGACCTGTGTTGCATACTGGTAACAATTATTGCCATCCATATGTACTTGTTTATATGTATGTGATTCTCATCAGCGTACTGTAGCAACAGGCACTAGCACTTTTTTACTATGCACTTTATGCTGGATGAATTATAATATACAGTTTACAATATTATGTATATGGATGCACTGGCACTTTAACCCCTTAACAACCGCAGGCGTTGTCCCAGAGGAGCGGTCCCCATGTTTGGTGCCAGCCAGGGTCTGCCCCGTAATGGCGCTGATCCCGGCTCGGCATTTGGTTGCTTCTGGCTGCAGAAGCACAAAGGCGTAAGCGCCCAAAAAAATCCAAAGTGCAAAATTGTGCATTTTCGGTCGCATCAAATCCAGAAAAATTGTAATAAAAAGCGATCAAAAAGTCGCATATGCGCAATCAAGGTACCGATAGAAAGTAAACATCATGGCGCAAAAAATGACACCATAGACCAAATGACACCATAGACCAAAGGATAAAAGCGTTATAAGCCTGGGAATAGAGCGATTTTATGGAACATATTTTTGTTAAGAATAGTTCGAATTTTTTACATGCCATCAGATAAAAGAAAAGTAATACAAGTTACATATCGTTGTAATCGTAATGACTTGACGGACATATATACCAAGACAATTTTACCCCAGGGCGAATGGCGTAAAAAAAAAAATACCCCCCAAATAAACAAAATGCTTTTTTTTTTTCAATTTCACCACACATTGAATTTTTTCCTGCTTTTGCAGTGTACTTTATGAAAAAATTCAGCCTGTCATTGCAAAGTACAATTAGTTGCGCAAAAAATAAGGGCTCATGAGGGTTTCTAGGTGATAAAATGGAAGTTCTATGGCCTTTTAAGCACAAGGAGGAAAAAACGAAAACGCAATAAATGAAATTGGCTCTGTCCTTAAGGGGTTAAATAACTTGTCCCAGCAACGTGGTCTCCCACCTCCCCAGGTCTTGTTTTTATGTGTTGTTTTTCTGTGATTCATTAAATAAACTTCATTTTTGTTAACTGATGATTGATTTTATTTTCTCCATTGGGGTCTCCCATATAATTTTTTGGTGTAAACTTTTAAAATATTGCTGCTGTTATGTAGAAAACAATAAAGAGCCTAAGCTTACCTGTCCACTCCCCCAGTATCCTCCTCTGGTGTCACCGGTGTCCCCCGCTGACTGCAGAACCTCCAATTCCAAGACAAACTTCTCTTGGGAGTGACAGCCTGCTCAGCCAATGGCGCTCTCCCTTCTCAGTCAGTGATTGGCTGACCAGGCTGTCACTCCCGAGACAAGATTGTTTCAGAAAAGGAAATGCTCTAGTCAGTGCGGAACACCGGTGACACCAGAGGAGGACATTGGGGGAGCGTGGACAGGTAAGCATAGGCTCTTTATTGTTTTCTGTATAACAGCACCAGTATATTAAAAGTTGCCTAAGGCTGGATAAACCCTTTTAACCCCTTAAGGACAGAGCCTGAAATGGCCTTAATGACAGAGACAAATTTTATGAATATGACCAGTGTCAATTTATTCATTAATAACTTCGGGATGCTTTTACCTATCCGGCTGATTCTGAGATTGTTTTCTCGTGACATATTGTACTTTACATTTCTGGTAAATTGGAGTCGATACTCATAACAAATCTTTATGAAAAAAACCCAAATAATGTGAAAAAATGTGAAAAAATGCATTTTTCCAACTTTGAAACTTTTTTGTGTATACAGAAAGTGGTTATACCACATAAATTATATATTAAATAGCATTAGCAACATGTCTACTTTATGTTGGCGGCATTTATTAAACGATCTTTCATTTTTTTTAGACAATAGGGAGCTTAAAACATTAGCAGCAAATTTCCAAATTTTCAGTAAAATTTCAAAATCAGATATTTTTAGGGACCTGTTCAGGTGTAAAGTGTATTTGAGGGGCCTGTATGTTAGAAAGCCCCACAAAGCACCCCATTTCAGAAACTGCACCCCCCACACTCTGCAAAAGCATATCCAGAAAGTGTTTTAACCCTTTAGGGGAGTCACAGAAATAAAAGCCAAGTGTGTAAGAAATTTGAAAATTTTAATTTTCTGTGCAGAGATTTTATTGTAATCCAATATTTTTCATAATTATAAACCTATTACCAGAGAAATGCACCCCAATAATTATTGTCCCGTTTCTGCAGTTTATAGAAATACCCCATATGTGACCCTATTGCGCTATTTGACGCAACCACAAGCCTCAGATATAAGGGAGCGCCTAGTGAATTTCAACGCCTCCGTTATATTTGGTCATTTTTGACTGTACCACTTCAGGTTGGCAGAGGCTCTGGGGTGCCAAAACCTAAAAAACACCCCTAAAGGGACACCATTTAGAAAACTACACCCCTTAAGGAATGTAACAAGGGGTGCGGTGAGCATCTGGACCCCACAGGTGCTTCACAGATTTTCAGAACAATATGGCTTGAAAAAAGAAACATTTTTTTTTACACTAAAATGTTGTTCTAGCCTTCAATTTTTCATTTTCTTAAAGGGATAAGAGGGAAAAAAAGACAAAAAATGTGTAGCGCAGTTTCTCCCGAGTACGGAAATACCCCACATGTGGCGATAAAGTGCCAAGGGGGCGCAGGACGAGCCTCCAAAGGGAAGGAGCGCCAATTGGCTTTTGGAAGCTGAATTTCACTGAAAAGGATTTCAAGGGCCATGTCGCATTTACAGAGCCCTCGTGCTGCCAAGACACTGGAAACCCCCCACAAGTGACTCCATTCTGGAAACTACACCCCTCAAGGAATCTAACAAGGGGTTCAGTGAGCATATGGACCCCACTGGTGACGGGCACAAATGAGGAACAATGTGACGTGAAAGGGAAAAATTTCATTTTTTCACTTTCATGGCACAAATGTGCCCGTCATCAAGGGGTCCATATCCTCACTGCACCCCTTGTTAGATTCCCTGAGGGGTGTAGTTTCCAGAATGGGGTCACTTGTGGGGGGTTTCCAGTGTTTTGGCAGCACGAGGGCTCTGTAAATGCGACATGGCGTTCATCATCCATTCTAGCCAAATCCAACCTCCAAAATCCAAATGGCGCTCCTTCCCTTCGGAGGCTTGCCCTGCGCCCACATTGCGCTTTATGTCCACATGTGGGGTATTTACGGACTCGGGGGAAATTGCTCTACACATTTTGTTTTTTTTTCCTCTTTTAACCCCTTGTGAAAATGATAAATTCAAGGCTAAACCAACATTATAGTGTAAAAAATTTAATATTTCATTTTCACGCCACATTGTTCCACATTTGTGCCCGTCACCAGTGGGGTCCATATGCTCACTACACCCCTTGTTACATTCCTTGAGGGGTGCAGTTTCCATAATGGGGTCACTTGTGGGGGGTTTCAACTGTCTTGGCAACACAGGGGCCTTTTGAATGCAACATGGCCCCTCGAAATCCATTCCATCCAAATCCAGCCTTCAAAAACCAAATGGCGCTCCTTCTCTTTGGAGGCTTACCCTGCACCCGCATGGCGCTTTATGTCCACATGTGGGGTATTTCCGTACTCAGGGGAAATTGCGCTACACATTAAATGTTTTTTTTATCTTTTAACCCCTTGTTAAAATGAAAAAATCATGACAAGATTAATGATTTAGAGTAAAAATTTTACAAAAATTACACTAAATGTTGGTCTAGCCTTGATTTTTTTCCATTTCCACAAGGGGTTAAAAAAGAAAATGAACACAAAACGTGTAGGGTAGTTTCCCCTGAGTACGTAAATACCCCACATGTGGGCATAATGTGCTATATGGGCACAGGGCAAGCCACCAAAGGAACAGAGCGCGATTTAGAGGCTGGAATGGAGGATGGAGGCCATGTCGCAATTAGAAAGCTCCTGTGCTGCCAGGTCAGTAGAAACCCCCGACAAGTGACCACATTCTGGAAACTACACCCCATAAGGAATCTAACAAGGGGTGCAGTGAGCATATGGACCCCACTGGTGACGGGCACTTACGTAGAACATGTGCCGAGAAAATAAAAAATACCATTTTTTTCATTTTCACGTCCCAAATGTGGCCGTCACCAGGGGGCCATATCCCTGCTGCCCCCCTTGTTAGATTCCTTATGGGGTGTAGTTTCCAGAATGGGGTCACTTGTGGGGGGTTTCTACTGTCCTGGCCGCACAGAGGCTTTGTAATTGCATCATGGCATCCTCTAATGGGAATGGCGGCCATACCTACTTAGCTGGGGAAAAGGGACAATTCTAATTTATTTGGGGGTATTAGGGCAATTATTAGTTTATAAGGTTGAAAATGACAGGTGTCCATCAAACTCAACCTGTGTTGATCCAGAGGAAGGCAAAAAACCCTCGTGAGGCAGACGACAGTAGCCTCATCACAGGGAAAAATTCCTTCCTGACTCCATAATGGCGATCAGAATAATCCCTGGATCAACGTGACCCCTGAAATAGGAATAAGGGACAGAATTTAGATAATGTAGAACCCCAATGACGTATGGTGCGCCTTGGAGCGATCCAGTATGCAGAGGCCGGGGTGATCAGGACAGGTGTCACACTGGAAAATGGTGTCCTTCCTGATCCCCCTGTTACCCCACACTCTGCACTTCTTCTGGGGTCTCCCTTTCTCCAGTGTGGGGGACGTCACCTGGAAAATGTTTCCCTGGTGCGATACGGGGTCCTTCATATCCAGAAGCGCTGGGTCCGCTCCATGGCTGCTAAATATTAGGGAGCTATTACTACTTCTGATATTTTCGTATCGTGCCGCAAGCTACAGTAGCTCGGGCAGCGAGGGACCGGAAGAGGGGGGTGCTGGTATAAAAGTTATCCCCGTACAGGTGGTGACCTTTATCCAGCAGTGGGAAGATCAGTTCCCGGACGATCTTTCCACTTGTTCCGAGGATGGGGGGGAAGGGGGCATCTGGGGGCTGGATTCGGGTGTCCCTTCCTACATACACTCTAAGGGTACGTGCACACTGCGGAATCGCGACAGATAACCCTTCGTGCATTCCGCAGTTGGCACCCACCGGCGGACTGATGCGGGCGCACGTCTCCATCCGTGTCATAGACTCCATTCTATGCACGGGCGGATTCCGCTCTCCGTCCAACGTATTCATTCTTTGGACGGACGATGGAATCCGCCCGTGCATAACATGGAGTCTATGACACGGGTGGAGACATGCGCCCGCATCAGTCCGCCGGCGGGTGCCAGCTGCGGAATGCACAAAGGGTTATCCTTCGCCATTCCGCAGTGTGCACGTACCCTGGATCTGTAAGTGTACCCTGAGGTACGCTCACAGAGTTTGTAGAATTTCACACCATACCGTCATCTCTTATTGGGACGGTAATGGCAGAAAAGACGTGTCTGGGGGGCAGCGTACGCTACGCTACCCCCAGACATGTCACTGGATGATGAGGATGATGAGGATGAATGGAGGAAAGAAGGATCACCCCCATTCATCCTCACTGGCTGTTTCGGTGTCGGAGGCAATAATAACGTATCCCTCTGACGCCGAAAACACCCTGGGGGCCATCTTTATACGGGGACTAGTATATGGGGTATGTAGTGGTGTAGTGTCAAACTTTATTCAATGTAGTGTGGTGTAATGTAGTGTTTTTTACGTGTTTTTTTACAGTAAGTATAAAAAAAAAACCTACGCCAAGAAAGGAGTTGCTGATAAATGCCGCACTTATGTGCGGCACTTATCAGCAGACCGTGGCAGTAGAATATAGAAAAAAAACACCCTACGCCAAAAAGGAGGAGTTGCTGATTAGCAGCGCACTTTCGTGCAATGTTGATCAACACTCAGCGGCGATAGGGTGCGGAAAATAGAAAAAAAAAAAATTGAAAAAAAAAAAAAAAATTTCTACATTCTGAACATCCCTGTAGCTGCTGATAAGTGTATTACACATATCAGCCGCTAGAGGGCAGCAGAGCGCAAAATACGGAAAAGGCCGACGCTGGAGCCGAAAATAGCCGAGAGAAGCCGAACGTGACGTCAAGGAGGAAGCCGAAGACCCGAACGAAGACGAGGACGCCGCGAACCCGGAAGACGCCGATCAGGAGCCCGGGACAGGTGAGTAATGTACAAATACCTGCTCTGGACCCCTCGGCTACCTAGCTGAGGGGTCCAGGGCAGGTATTTACTATTTTGTGGGACTCTGATCGCCGTGCCACCGGCCTGATCGATGTGAACGGCCGGGCGGCCGTTCACGGCGATCGGGCCGGTGGCACGGTGACCACCATTACTTTTTACAGTAATGGCGGTCGGTGCCGTCATCGGACAGCACCGACCGCCATTTTTTTCCGGGTCATCGGGTCGCCGATGACCCGGAAAGGTTCCGATCGCCGCTATTGGCTGATCTGAATTGATCAGCCTATAGCGGCGATCGTGTTAACCACCCCCCGTGCCGTGAAGCTAAGATGGCCTGCTATGATTTATAGCAGGCCATCTTCCCCGATCGCTGTGTGCGAACACGCAGCGATCGGGGAAACATCGGGCGTAAATTTACGCCCTGATGCGCCAAGTACCAGGGCGCGAGGGCGTAAGTTTACGCCCGATGTCGTTAAGGGGTTAAAGGAGTTATCAAGCGTTAGAACACCTGGCTATTTTCTTTCAGAGACAACAAGCCTCTTGTCTCCAGTTCAGGTGTGGTTTACAATTGAAGGGTACCTATCATTTACACAAACTTCTAACATGTCATAAGTTTGTTTAAATTATAGTTACCTTTTAAGCTCCATTCACTTCAATAAAAAGGAGTTGCAAAACCCAACCCAAACTGGAGACAAAAGTTGGGTTGTCTCTGGAAGAAAGTGGCCATGTTTTTCCCTTTTATAGGGAATGTGTATTCTTATGCCTCTTAGCATTAGATGAGACATTACAGTTGGTGAAGCTAGCTGTCTGTGTGACTAGCGCTGCAGCTGCGGCACAGTGTAGCAGAGTGAGTGGTGATGTACAGTTATGCCCAATTACTCTGCTACACTGTGCCGCGGCTGCAGCACTAGGAACAGCTTGACCAATATGTTCCTGGCACAGCCAATGGTGGCAGCAGAGGGGCAGTGTTACCCTTCAGGGTATGTTCACACTATGGCATAGGCGAGGAATTTCGAACAGAATCCGTGCTGCGGACTCCGCTTGCGGTTCCGCCTGTCCCACTGATTCAATGGGATTTCTCAAGCTCAATTCGCCAAAAGAATTGACATACAATTTTTTTGAGTGGATTACATGTGAGAAAAACCATTGAATTAATGGGACAGACGGAACCTCAAGCAGAATCCGCAGCACGGATTCCGTTCGAAATTATTGCCTATTCCGTAGTGTAAACATACCCTAACTGCTATCACTCAAGTAAAAAAAAATGATCTATCTATATATATATATATATATACACACACACACACACGCATATTTTTGAGGTATATAACTTTATTAAACAAATGTCGGCTTTTTCCCCTCTCACACAATTCAGAAAAATGGAAAGAAAAGCTACAAAATATAGCACAAATATGGCATGCAGCATCATTGTAACTGATCCACACAATAAAGTGACACAAATGTGATAATAAATTTACTCCAATGTGTACTGCTTGAGGGTTTTAAAGGGGCACTCCAGAGAAAATGTTTTCTTTTTCAAATAACCTGGTGTCAGAAAGTTATACAGATTTGTAACTTCTATTTAAAAGTCTTCCAGTACTTATGAGCTGCTGTATGTTCTGCAGGGAGTCTTTCCAGTCTGAAACAGTGTGCTCTGCTGCCACCTCTGTCCATGTCAGGAACTTTCCGGAGCAGGAGGTTTTCTTTAGGGATTTCCAACTGGTCTGGATAGTTCCTGTCACAGACATAGGTGGCAGCAAAGAGCAACATACCAGACTGGAAAGAATACACGACTTCCTGCAGGACATACAGCAGCTGATAAGTACTGGGAGATTGGAGATTTCTAAATAAAAGTTATTTATAAATCTGTATAACTTGCTCAAACCAGTTGATGTGAGAAAAAAAATTCTCTAGTGTTCCCTTTTAGCAAACATATTCACAAAGAGTGTAAGGCTGATATCACATAATGGCTTGAATTTCTGCATATATGACAGATAAAACCTTCTCTTTATTATGTTTGCATTGGATTTTGGCATTTTTAGTATTTGCATTGTTTTGCAGCATGCTTATGGTATGGCATTTCTCCATAGGCTACTCTATAGGAAAATATGCCTAAGGCTATGTTCCCACAAGGTCTTTTCTTGACCGCTTGTTGGGCGTCTTTTTGGACAGCAGTCATTTTGGGGCAAAGTAATGACCATATTATGGAAAATTATGACCATAATTTGTATAATACGCCAACGCACCACAATGACGGCCACCCATAAAGGTGTCCGTAAAACAGCCAAAAAGAGGCAGTGTGGGAACATTTCATCAGAATCTGCAACCAAATCCACATGTTATTTAGACTTTAGGGGTATTTGCACAGAGTATACTTATTTTGTGCAGTATGTGAATTCAGCCTAAGGCTATGTTCACACAATGTATGGACAAGGGCAATCAGAAATAACGGCCGTTGTATTGAGTGTCAAACAACAGCCGTTGTTGCATTGGAAACTGCATTGAAATCAATGCACAATGGCCGCAAATAATTGCCATGTTAATTATTTTAATGGACGCAACAAACACTGTGTGAACAACTGCCATTGTTTGCAATGACTTCAATGCAACACATTTCACTACGAAAACAACGGCCGTTCTTTTCAATAAAAGTTCTTTTCATAAAAAGTTGTTTTATATTTCCTATGTCTATTGTATGTACTCTTATTATGATGGGTGTATAATGTCATTTATATTTGTTTTATATAAAGAAAACCTAATAAAGTGATGTGAACTGAAATAAAAATAAAGTGTGCGGTCAGTGTGCGAGATGGAGAAATGTTTCTTTGGATTTCGCATCCTTCATTTATAAATCGGCCTATGCAGGTTGTGCTGTTTAGTCAGGGGCGTAGCTAAAGGCTGATGGGCCCTGGTGCAAAATTTTAGCTTGGGGCCCCCCCATCTCCCCCCGATCAGGCAAAGTCCTATCTAACGTTATATCCAATTACTCTAATGTGCCACCATGTTCTAATGCACTTCCACTGCCTCCACCTCATGTACTGCACTACTGCCCCCTATAATTAATGGACTGTACTGTGTCATTGTCTAATCATTGTATTCCAATCTTTGACTCTACAGCTGAAAAACTACAACTCTCATCATGAGCTGCCAGTTGGATATGATGGGGGTTGTAGTGCTGCAACCTGAAGAGCCACATGCTGCAAAACTACAACTCCCATTATAAACTGTCAGCAGGGCATGATGAAGTTTGAACTTCTGCAACCTGGAGAAGTCACCTGATATCACCTGCAGTCCTATGTAACACCACAGATAACAGTGATATCCCTCTGAGTACAGATAATGTAGTAGTCATCTGCAGTCCTATGTAACACCAAAGATAACGCAGTGATATCTCTGAGTACAGATAATGTAGTAGATGTCACCTGCAGTCCTATGTAACAGCACAGATAACACAGTGATATCTCTGAGTACAGATCATGTAGTAGATGTCCCCTGCAGTCCTATGTAACAACACAGATAACACAGTGATATCTCTGAGTACAGATAATGTAGATGCAGCACAAGCTGGAGCTCAACGCGGTAAAGATACGGCCATACTACATAGCTTGGGCCGCCAAGTCAGATGTCTGGAGGAGGGGGCGCTGGTACTTGCTGTCATCTGATTAGGTAAGAGGCCCAATCAGACGACAGCATGTGCCAGCGGGCGCAGCGGGACAGATTAGCGCAGTGCTTCCCAACCTTTTCCACCTCGGGGCACCCCTACTAAATGATGTTCTACAAAATAAGAAAACCGTCATACAGAGACTCACCGGTGATGTCTTCTTTGATCTGAGGCGTCACTTTCCCTTTTCCTCTCCATCCGGCCCAGTCCTCCAAGATGATTCCTTCCAGATACGTTTCATCCCCTTAGAACCTGCGAGACAAACAATTTAGGCTCTGCACATTTCTAGCAACTTCCTTCCCTTCCTCCCTCCTGTAGGCTCCCATAGTAACTGCGCTGTTTGGTGTAATGTGCAGTAAAGTGAGTAGGAATGTGGGATGCCCCCTGTATGTAGGATTCCCTGCTGTGCCCCCATGAGCTAATAATTGCCCCCAGAGGTGCCCCCATACAATAATAATGCCCCCAGAGGTGCCCCCATGAACTAATAATGGCCCCAGAGGTGCCCTCATGAGCTAATAATGCCCCCAGAGGTGCCCCCATGGACTAATAATGCCCCCAGAGGTGCCCCCATGAACTAATAATGCCCCCAGAGGTGCCCCCATCAACTAATAATGCCCCCAGAGGTGCCCTCATGAGCTAATAATGCCCCCAGAGGTGCCCCCATGAGCTAATAATGCCCCCAGAGGTGCCCCCATCAACTAATAATGCCCCCAGAGGTGCCCTCATGAGCTAATAATGCCCCCAGAGGTGCCCCCATGAGCTAATAATGCCCCCAGAGGTGCCCCCATGAGCTAATAATGCCCCCAGAGGTGCCCCCATGAACTAATAATGCCCCCAGAGGTGGCCCCCATGAACTAATAATGCCTCCAGAGGTGCCCCCATGAACTAATAATGCCCCCAGAGTTGCCCCCTATGAACTAATAACGCCCCCAGAGGTGCCCCCATGAGCTAATAGTGCCCCCAGAAGTGCCCCCATGGACTAATAATGCCCCCAGAGGTGCCCCCATGGACTAATAATGCCCCCAGAGGTGCCCCCATGAGCTAATAATGCCCCCAGAGTTGCCCCCATCAACTAATAATGCCCCCAGAGGTGCCCCCATGAGCTAATAATGCCCCCAGAGGTGCCCCCATGAGCTAATAATGCCCCCAGAGGTGCCCCCATATACTAATAATGCCTCCAGAGGTGCCCCCATGAACTAATAATGCCCCCAGAGTTGCCCCCTATGAACTAATAATGCCCCCAGAGGTGCCCCCATGAGCTAATAGTGCCCCCAGAGGTGCCCCCATATACTAATAATGCCCCCAGAGGTGCCCCCATGAACTAATAATGCCCCCAGAGGTGCCCCCATGGACTAATAATGCCCCCAGAGGTGCCCCCATGAGCTAATAATGCCCCCAGAGTTGCCCCCATCAACTAATAATGCCCCCAGAGGTGCCCCCATGAGCTAATAATGCCCCCAGAGGTGGCCCCCATGAACTAATAACGCTCACAGAGTTGCCCCCATGAACTAATAATGCCCCCAGAGGTGCCCCCATACAATAATAATGCCCCCAGAGGTGCCCCCATACAATAATAATGCCCCCAGAGGTGCCCCTATAGGTGCCCCCAAAAACTAATAATGCCCCCAGAGGTGCCCCATACAATAATAATGCCCCCAGAGGTGCCCCCAAGAACTAATAATGCCCTCAGAGGTGCCCCCATACAATAATAATGCCCCCAGAGGTGCCCCCAAGAACTAATAATGCCCCCAGAGGTGCCCCTAAAAAAACAAACATCCTACTCACCTAATCGGCGCTGTGCAGGCAGCAGCTCTCCTCCTCCTCTTCGGGCTCCATCTTGCGAGCCGCAGGTACGGGACTTCCGGCAGACGTGATGACGCCTGCCGGAGAGGTCACGGCCCGGCCTCCCATAGGCTGCTGGTATGAAGTGCCGGCAGCCTATGGGAGAGAATACAGGAGGAGGACGCTGCCAGGTCCTTCTCCTGTATTCTGATCGCTTTAATGTTCCGCCCGCTCACTGTGCGGGCGGAACATCAAAGCGATCTGTGCATCCCGAGAAGCTGCGCGGCCGCAGCTTCTCGGGATGCTTAAAGTGACACTGTCACAAGTGGCAAGGGGGGGCCGTGTGGGCCCCCCTAGCGTAGGGGCCCGGTCGCCATGGCGACCCCGGCGACCCCTATAGCTACCCCTATAGCTACCCCATGAGCTAATAATGCCCCCAGAGGTGCCCCCATGAACTAATAATGCCCCCAGAGGTGGCCCCCATGAACTAATAATGCCTCCAGAGGTGCCCCCATGAACTAATAATGCCCCCAGAGTTGCCCCCTATGAACTAATAACGCCCCCAGAGGTGCCCCCATGAGCTAATAGTGCCCCCAGAAGTGCCCCCATGGACTAATAATGCCCCCAGAAGTGCCCCCATGGACTAATAATGCCCCCAGAGGTGCCCCCATGAGCTAATAATGCCCCCAGAGTTGCCCCCATCAACTAATAATGCCCCCAGAGGTGCCCCCATGAGCTAATAATGCCCCCAGAGGTGCCCCCATGAGCTAATAATGCCCCCAGAGTTGCCCCCATATACTAATAATGCCTCCAGAGGTGCCCCCATGAACTAATAATGCCCCCAGAGTTGCCCCCTATGAACTAATAACGCCCCCAGAGGTGCCCCCATGAGCTAATAGTGCCCCCAGAGGTGCCCCCATATACTAATAATGCCCCCAGAGGTGCCCCCATGAACTAATAATGCCCCCAGAGGTGCCCCCATGGACTAATAATGCCCCCAGAGGTGCCCCCATGAGCTAATAATGCCCCCAGAGTTGCCCCTATCAACTAATAATGGGCTGACCCACCCCCAGTGGGAAAAAAACCCAGCCCCTCCATGACGTGACTCCATTAGAATCAATGGAACCCTATCAGAGAGGGGCTGGGGTTTGCTCCCACTAAGGGTGGGTCGGCCTGCCTCCAGTGCTTCAGCCTGGGCCTGGTGGTACAGTCACTTTAAGCAAAAGGTAGTCTGCTACTGCACCTATGTATATAACCATGAGGCACCTAATAGGCTGCTATAGTTAAATACAGTGGGTGGACAGAACAAGCAGACATTGGCTTTCTGCTCTGCCAGTCACTGTTGTGGCTGCACGCAGAATTCTGCCTCTGGCCACAAGAGATTTATTTTTTGGCCACATCACCGAGTATATATATATATATATATATATATATATATGTGTGTGTGTATATACATATATATATTATAGTGTGTAGGGGACGGGGCCCCATACAGTTTTTTGCTATGGGGGTATATCTATTACTAGATATAAGGGGCATATTACTGTCTATAGGAGAAATATTACTAGATATAAGGGGCATATTACTGTCTATAGGGAACTATTACTAGATATAAGCGGCATATTACTGTCTATAGGGAACTATTACTAGATATAAGGGGCCTATTACTGTGTATAGGAGAAATATTACTAGATATAAGGGGCATATTACTGTCTAGGGGGCATCTGAGAAAGATGAGCACAGTCAGAGGTCCAATGAGTAGAGTTTTCCTGGAGGATTAGGCGCTGCACGGAAAGTCCAAGATCCTTATCAAAGAAGGATGGGAGTTGTAGTAGGTCTAATACAACTGTATTTATTGCAGATAGCGCATTTTGAGGGGGTCCCTCTTCTTCAGATCAATAGCATAAAACATTAGCAGACATGCAGGATATTTATAGTAGAAAAGGCAGGAGGGCATGTCTAAGGGGGCAGATTACTCTTTGCAGGGGGGATATTACTGGGTTATGGAACATTACTGCCAACCAGGCTTATGTCCCTGGCTTTAAAGCGGCACTATCAGCAGGTTCGGGACAGTGAACCTGCTGATATAAGCCACCCGCTATTTACCTCCGGACTCCAGGACTGTACTTCATATTTCTTTGCGGTCCGGTATAGTGGCGTTTTCCTCTAATTGCTAATATGCTAATTAACGTGCTCGGAGCATTTGGGGCGTTCCCCATGCTCCCGGAGCACCTGCTCGGCCGCCCTAGCCTGCCTCCTACTGGCCTGCCCACTATGCATATTCATGTATTCTGGTGCGCACGCATTCCAAATCAAAAGGAATGAAGTTCATCCGGTACTGCAGTACTTGCCAGGATGAACTTAACTGACACCGGCCATTCAGTGACACTGGCCAGTGTCATACGCTGTGTGAACCCGGCCTTAGGCTATGTTCACACTGAGTAATATAGGCGGAATTGCGCAGCGAAACTCTCCGCCATGGAATCCTATCTGGCTCAGTGTTTTTATGGGATGGCTTACTCGCCTCTGCTCCCGCCACTCTCTGCTCAAAGAACTGACATGTCAATTCTTTGAGCGGAGAGCGACAGAAGCGGAGATATGCAAGCAATCCCATAGAGACACTGTGTGAGGCAGACAGGAATTCTGCCTATATTATTCAGTGTGAACATACCCTAAGGCTATGTTCACACGCTGTTTTTGCCATGACAGCCACTGGAACATTATTCTGGGTCCGGGTGACTAATGGCCCTTTAGGGTGTGTCTTTAGTTAAAAAGTCCATTTGACAGTACAAAGACAGACAGAGGCCGTTACTTAATATAGTGTGTGAACCAATGGCAATTGTTTCCATAGACTTTAAAGGGGTTGTCCAGCGAAAATCTGTTTCTTTCAAATTAACAGGTTTCAGAAAGTGATATAGATTTGTAATTTACTTTTATTAAAAAATCTCACGTCTTCCCATACTTATCAGCTTCTGTATGTTGTTTTACTTTTCAGTCTTACACAGTGCTCTCTGCTGACATCTCTGTCCGAGACTGGAACTGTCTAGAGCAGGAGAGGCCTCTGTGGGAATCCCCATAGAAAACCTTCTCTGCTCTGGAGAGTTCCTGTCTCCGCCAAAGGTGTCAGCAGACAGCGCTGTCTCACACTAAAAAGGAAACTTTCCTGCAGGACATACAGAAGCTGATAAGTATGGGAAGACTTGAGATTTTTTTATAGAAGTAAATTACAAATCTATATAACTTTCTCACACCAGTTGATTTGAAAGAAAAAAATATCGCTGGAGTTCCTCTTAAACTGTATATTTAGCAGATTTGCTTTAAAAAAAATGACATAATCCCCATATCCTAAAACTACTGTCATTACAATTTACATAAAGCTGCATACTGTCAGACCTCTTTTAAATCATCTACAGCGGTGTAACTCAACCTGCGGTATTCTTACCACAGCGGGCACACAGCGCTGGTTGAGAGGGTATGTGGGGTGCCAGCACGTTGTTATCATTCAGCAATGTCCCGAAGCGCAAATCAATGCGGCTCCAGATGCAACCAAACTTCCTTCCCCCAGCAGCTCACATGTGCCATTCTGTCAAAAAGAGGCATACCTGGATACAGGAAGGATTATATCTACCTACTGGGGGCATATCTGGCTATAGTAAGCATTATATCTACCTACGGGGGCATATCTGGCTACAGGAAGCATTATTTCTACCTACTGGGGGCATATCTGAACATAGGAAGTGTTATATCTACCTACTGGGGGCATATCTGGCTATAGGAATCATTATATATAGCTATTAGGGGCATATCTGGCTATAGGACGCATTATATCCACCTACTGGGGTATATCTGGCTATAGGAAGCATTATATCTACCTACTGGGGCATACCTGGCTACAGGAAGCATTATATCTACCTACAGGGGCATGGCATATCTGGCTACAGGAAGCATTATATCTACCTACTGGGGGCATATCTGGCTACAGGAAGCATTATTTCTACCTACTGGGGGCATATCTGAACATAGGAAGTGTTATATCTACCTACTGGGGTATATCTGGCTATAGGAATCATTATATATAGCTATTAGGGGCATATCTGGCTATAGGAAGCATTATATCTACCTACTGGGATATATCTGGCTATAGGACGCATTATATCTACCTACTGGGGGCATATCTGGCTACAGGAAGCATTATATCTACCTACAGGGGCATGGCATATCTGGCTACAGGAAGCATTATATCTACCTACTGGGGGCATATCTGAACATAGGAAGTGTTATATCTACCTACTGGGGGCATATCTGGCTATAGGAAGCATTATATCTACCTACTGGGGCATACCTGGCTACAGGAAGCATTATATCTACCTACAGGGGCATATCTGGCTATAGAAAGCATTATATCTACCTACTGGGGTATATCTGGCTATAGGAAGCAATATATCTACCTACTGGGGTATATCTGGCTATAGAAAGCATTATATCTACCTACTGGGGGCATATCTGGCTACAGGAAGCATTATATCTACCTACTGGGGGCATATCTGGCTACAGGAAGCATTATATCTACCTACAGGGGCATATCTGGCTACAGGAAGCATTATATCTACCTACTGGGGGCATATCTGAACATAGGAAGCATTATATCTACCTACTGGGGGCATATCTGGCTATAGGAAGCATTATATCTACCTACGGGGCATATCTGGCTATAGGAAGCATTATATCTACCTACTGGGGGCATATCTGGCTACAGGAAGCATTATATCTACCTACAGGGGCATATCTGGCTACAGGAAGCATTATATCTACCTACTGGGGGCATATCTGAACATAGGAAGCATTATATCTACCTACTGGGGGCATATCTGGCTACAGGAAGCATTATATCTACCTACTGGGAGCATATCTGAACATAAGAAGCATTATATCTACCTACGGGGCATATCTGGCTATAGGAAGCATTATATCTACCTACTGGGGCATATCTGGCTATAGGAAGCATTATATCTAGCTACTGGGGCATATCTGGCTATAGGAAGCATTATATCTACCTACTGGGGTATATCTGGCTATAGGAAGCATTATATCTACCTACTGGGGTATATCTGGCTATAGGAATCATTATATATAGCTATTAGGGGCATAGGCTTGGGGGTCGGCTTAGGGTTACATCCCACTGATTTCTCATGCCTAACCCTCCCCACAGCCCTAACCCTAACCCTCCTGATTAGCACCATCCCCGACGGTTAGGGTTAGGGTTGTTGTGTGGGCAGGGGATAGTTAAATGTTTGTAGTAACCCTAAGCCGACCCCCAACCCCAACCCTAATACTAAACGTTCGGACTAGGGTCGGCGGTCCGACAGGGTCTGATTTTGACTGATAGGAAGCCCGGAGTGGAGCAGCCAATAAAATCCGGCCGGGGCGGGGCTTGCCTGGGAGCTGTGTGCGCGCACCCAGTGAGGTCCCTTTGCGGTATGGGATTTTGTCACTACCCTTCTCTCTCTGCTCCCTGTGATGGGGGCATACCCTGGTCTCGGCGCCCGGGGCAGCTGCCCCCCTTGCCCCCCCCTAGCTATGGCCCTGCCCACACATATGTTAGTGAGTCCCTGTACCCCGCTCTTATCTGCCGAGATTGATACCCACTACCACATCCAGGTGAAGAATGAATGGATAAGTGTCTCCATCTTCTTCTATGGGAGTTAGAGGCACAGCTGATGCATTTGTTTAGCTATTTCTGTAACTCTCCTAGAAGTGAATGGAGAGAAGCCTGTACATACACGGTTAACTAACCTTTTGAAGGGAAATTATTAGCAGGCTAGACGAATCTAACCGGCTGGTATGTCCCTATAGGTCTCGGGGCTTCTTACATTCATCCTCAACGCTAATTTAGTGCAGTTTGTAGTTAAATCTCTAGACTGGTAAGGCCTCTTCGTGCACTGGGGGGCAGGACTACCATAATTTAGCATACCTTTTAACTGGTGGTCCGAATCCACTCCCCGCAGCCGAAGAGCTGATCTAAAGCTAAAGCAATTGAGCCATGATAATAATGGATCAATGCAGTACATATGTCCTTTTAGAGGGACATCCCATAATAAAAGTTTATACACCCCCTTTCCCGTTTTATGAATTAAAAAAAACACATTTGGTGTCACTGCATACAGAATCGTGGGGACTAATAAATTACACATTTCTGATCACGTACTGTAAACAGAGTAGGTGCTCAAAAAGTCACATATATACAAGTAAGGTACCGATACAAAGCACAGATTAGGGGGCAAAAAAATGACCCCTCAAATAGCCCTGTAGAGCAAAATCAATTTTAAGCACCTTTATTTTTTTAAAGGTTACAATTTTAAGTGCTAAAAGTTATTATAATATATTATTTTATAACACAATAAAAGTTAAATAAGTTGGCTATCAATGTAATCATACAGAATGGAGAAACATTGATAACATATTAGTTTACTATACGGCATAAGTCTCTTACCCTCATCCTCAGTGCCATATCTGTGTATTTAATAGTTATAGCCACAGGCTAATCCGGCCCTTTGGAGCACCGGAGATGGGACTACCGCTCCCAGAACACTGATTGCTCTAGTAGCACCTCCCTACAGTACATTAAGATACTACACGTTCTGTACTGCTGTGTGTGTCTAGTATCTCTTCTCTACAGTACAGTGTGATACTACATGTCCTGTCCTGTGTGTGTCTAATATCTCCTCTCTACAGTACAGTGTGATACTACCTGTCCTGTGTGTGTCTAGTATCTCCTCTCTACAGTACAGTGTGATACTACATGTCCTGTCTTGTGTGTGTCTAGTATCTCCTCTCTACAGTATAGTGTGATACTACATGTCCTGTCCTGTGTGTGTCTAGTATCTCCTCTCTACAGCACAGTGTGATACTACATGTCCTGTACTGCTGTGTGTGTCTAGTATCTCCTCTCTACAGTATAGTGTGATACAACATATCCTGTACTGCTGTGTGTGTCTAGTAGTGCCTCTCTACAGTACAGTGTGATACTACATGTCCTGTACTGCTGTGTGTCTAGTATCTCCTCTCTACAGTACAGTGTGATACTACATGTCCTGTACTGCTGTGTGTCTAGTATCTCCTATCTACAGTACAGTGTGATACTACATTTCCTGTACTGCTGTGTGTCTAGTATCTCCTATCTACAGTATAGTGTGATACTACATGTCCTGTACTGCTCTTTACCTATGCCAGGATGAGTTGCTCCTTTGGGCACCAGGTGAGGGCGGCTTCATTTTATATTTCTGGGACCCTGTGTGATCTGTACAGGACCCTGAAAACACTCTGGTCCTCTACATAGAAAGTCTCCAGTAGCTCTTTCTGACTGTTGTATATGAGGATTTTTATTATTCATATTAGTTACCTGCTTAGTTTATGTAAATCTTCATTATTTCTCATTTTGGAATGACATTTTGGGGGCTTCAGAACCAATTACCAGTTTTCCATAGAGTTTTGGTCTGAAGATACAATATACTCACCATACAATGGTCGTCCTGGAGCCATTCAGTATTGTACATGAGGGACCACTGTATATTCTTCTGTCCAAGACAATCACACAGCTCATTCACAATACCAAGTATCTATACAGCTACGGAAGTTATTAGTAGAAAAATACTACTCTAGCTACAAATAAGATGAAAGTAAAATGAAAAGCATATGAGGAAAGCCCAGAAACTAAGACAAGAAATAGTCCAGGAAATGTTACTGATTCTTCTTCACCCCCTCCCCCCCAATAGATGAAATGTATGGAGGACATTTAATGCTCAGAAGATAACATGCTTTTTATTACATTATTTCTCAGGCTGTGATATCCGGATACGTCAGAGACTTGAACATGACGAGCTACTTCGAGGTAAACTGACTGTTCTATAACAATATCCCAAGTGACACGTCTCTGTACTCCACTTACTCTGTGTTTCCTAATGCAGGACAGCGACAGCAGCAGCAAGGACGGCGCGGAGGGTGAGATTTGCAGTCTATTAATATCATCTCTAAGTCAATGCTATAGGGAGACTGCAAATGTTCAAAAATCTCAAGTCTACCAGTACTTACCAGCTGCTGTATGTCCTGCTGGATGTGGTGTATTCATTCCAGTTTGACACAGTGCTGCCACCTCTGTTGGTATCAGGAACTGTCTAAAGCAGTAGAGGGTTTCTATAGGGATTTGCTATTACTCTGGACAGTAATACAGACAGAGGTGGCAGCAGAGAGCGCTGTGTCAGACAGGAAAGAATACACCACTTCTTGCATGCAGGGCATACAGCTACTGATAAGTACAGGAAGAATTGAGATTTTAAATAGAAGTAATTTACAAATCTGTATAACTTTCTGACACCATTCCCTGGAGTACCCCTTTAATAATATTAATAGTAATTTCATTGCCATAAATCTTGGATTAAAGGGCAATCAAAAAGTCTTCAGTTCCCCAAAATGGTATCACTAAAAACCACAGTTTACCATGAAAGAAACAATAACTCTATAGAGATAGATTAATGGGAGAGTTGATAAAGTCATGGATCTTAGAATGAGATGAGGCCAAAACAAAAATAAAATGTTACTGTGTCCTGAAGAGGTTAAAAAATCAAAAGTGCCGCACAAGACCTTTAATCTGTACAATATACAGAGCAGTTCCCTAAAAACACCATGGCTCCTGTAGTGAAAAATATGATTATTGCTTTTTTTTATATATTAATTATTTATTCTTTTTTAGATAAAAGACCAGAAGACTGGTTAGTATATATTACCTGTAAATGTAACATTTGTGTGAGCCTAAAGCCAAGCCCTCCCCCCATAGACATCAATCATCACTGTACGAATGTAAAGAGATCTCAGTAAATAAATTGTATTTTTTAATGACATTTTGACATAATACTGATGAGATGGTGTGAATGAGTCTCTATTGTGTGTTGCGTCCTCACCATGTTCTCTATTCTGCCACTAATAGGATTGACCCCGACATCGAGGAGGAGATACTGGAATTGGAGTAAGTGTCTTATAGTAAAATATTGTACAATGAACTGAGTCATTGGAGGAAAGTTATTTCATTCACATACATTTTTTTTTTTGGGGGGGGGGGGGGAGGGGTGTTAGACCTAATAAAGTTATCTCTTAAAATCCAAGTGTTTGGAGTTTGCTTTGTATTACAGTATGTTATTCTTTAGCAGGCTTTGTATTATTTTGTGTAAATTATATATTTAGTAGCTGGGTTTTTGTAGTTTGATTTCCGTGCTGTTTTTCCTTTGACTCCAGTTACAGATCAGGCGATTCATTGTTTTTTCTTTGATTCACATGATTTGTAAGTGCAGTGGCACTTCACCTGCTAGCCACACCTATTGGACACTCACAGACACAACAAAAATATTTAATTTAAAGAGACCCAATGCCTAGGATCTAACTTTGCATATGTTAAAAAAAAATTAATTAGAAAAAATACGCTGACAGACTTCCTTTAACCCATTAAAGACCAAACAAATTTCGATTTTTGTATTTTCGTTTTTTCCTCCTTGTGCTTAAAAGGCCATAGCACTTGCATTTTTCACCTAGAAACCCAGATGAGACCTTATTTGTTGCGTCACTAATTGTACTTTGCAATGACAGGCTGAATTTTTGCACAATGTACACTGCGAAGCCAGAAAAAAATTCAATGTGTGGTGAAATTCCCATGCTTATAGCGCTTTTAAACTTTGGTCTATGGGACTGTGTTAGGTGTCATTTTTTGCGCCATGATGTGCTCTTTCTATCGGTACCTTGATTGCGCATATGCGACTTTTTAATCGCTTTTTATTACAATTTTTCTGGATTTGATGTGACCAAAAATGTGCAATTTTCAGCTTTGGGATTTTTTTACGCTTATGCCGTTTATCGTGTGAGATCAGGAATGTGATTAATTAATATTTTGTATCCAAAAGAAAAAAAGGACAGAAAAATTGGACTGCACCTCACAAATAATATGAATGAATAGAAATTTTTTATCAAACATAAATGCAAGGGACAAACAAAAAACTATTAAAAACAATTAAAAAGCAACCAGGCCACTGGCCCGGATCCGGACAGGTGGAACCCAACCCACTGAACAATATCTTTATGTAATGACTATGATCTCAAAAAATAATAATAAATTAATTAATAAATATATCCTATAAAACAAATAAATATGTGTAATAATCTGAACAAGTGTGTATCAGAACTTATACAATAAGAAAACACTGCCTGATGAACAAATACCTAATACCAATGCAAGCAATCAAAGTGAAAGGTGCAAGAAAAACGCAAACAAAAGGTTTTAGTATAATACAACCAACATGGCCATCACTCAGTGGGTTAGGACAGACATCCAAAGGGTTCCGTCACATGCTTTTTAATTGTTTTTAATAGTTTTTTGTTTGTCCCTGGCATTTATGTTTAATAAAAAATTTCTATTCATTCATATTATTTGTGAGGTGCAGTCCATGGTGCCAGTCCGTTTACAATAAAGTACTAATTAATATTTTGGGCAATTACGCTCGCGGCAATACCAAATATGTTTATTTATTTATTTTTTTTAGTTTTATTTATAACATGGGAAAAGGGCGGTGATTCAAAATTTTATTAGGGGAGGGGGCTTTTTATTGACAACAACACGTTTGTTTGGTTTTTTTTTTAAACTTATACTAGAAGCCCCCCTGGGAGACTTCTAGTATATACACTCTGATCTCTCATAGAGATCTATGCTGTATACTTATACAGCATAGATCGATGAGATAGGCACTCGGATGCTTTCGGCTGCTGCAGCCGAAATCATCCGAGTGCCGAGCCGGGATCCGCGCCATTAGGGCGCAGACCCCGGCCGGGTAAGAACACGGGGATCGCTCCTCCGGGACAACGTCCCTGGGGGCGATCTCCGCCACTAGACACCAGAGATCGGGGCTGCATAAATAATCAGATGCAACTGTCAACTTTGACAGCTGCATCTGATAACTTGATTAGCGGGCACGGCGATCGGACCGTGCCCGCTAATAACCACAGCCCAGGGCTACATGTGGCACCCGGGACCTCGGCGGCTCAGAGCGGGGTCGCCACGCGGCCCCGCTCTAAACTCCCTTAACGACCGCAGGGCGTAAATTTACACCCGCGGACGTTAAGGGGTTAAAGGGTTACCCAGGATTAGAAAAAGCACAGCTACTTTCTTACAAAAACAGCACCACCGTGTCCTCAGATTGTGTTTGGTACTTCAATTCAGCTCCATTCACTTCAAATAAACGGAGCTGCAAAATCGCCCCCTAAGGGCGGGTACAGACTGAGGAATTCTCACGGAAAATGTCGGCGGAATTCCATCAGCTGTCCGCCCGCTCGGGCACGCGCTTTTCCGGCGGCTTCATATACACCATTCTATGGGCCGGCGTATTCCGCGTTCCGCCGAAAGAAGTGACATGTCACTTCTTTCATCGGATAGCGGAATACGCCGACCCATAGAATGGTGTCTATGGGGCCGGCAGAAAGGCGGACAGCTGACGGAATTCCGCAGACATTTTCCCCAAGAATTCCTCAGTCTGCACCCGCCCTAACTGAGGAAGGTGGGGTGTTGTCTATGGAGGAAAGCAGCCATGTTTTTCTAGGCCTGGACAACCCCTTTAAGGCACATAATTGCAACAAAGATTATGCAATCCTCTTTCACCTTCCTGCAGCATTAAAGTTAAAAGTAGTACAATAAAGTATTAAACTGCACCTTGTGAATGCACCCTTATTAGCTACTATGGGTAGAATATATATATATATATATATATATATATATATATATATATATATTGTAGACAGGTCACAGGAGATGCAGGTGGGGGCTCTCAGACAGGAGTAAACAGCCTGCGTGGTCTGTTTGGTGAGAGCTGGGAAGACAGCCGCTGCTGGGGCCTGTTCACACCCCGCAATACTGCCGACTGAAGTGCCAGAGAGGTAACCTGCTTTGTTAGTTAGCGCCCAGACGGGCAAGACCTTTTGTTTTGTTCTTAAAGCACAGTGTTGCTATATTTCTGTTATGGACTGTTTATGCTGCAAATAAACGCCAAGCTGTTATTTTACAAGTCCAAGTCTGCTGTGAACTGTGTCCAAACACACCATCCCCCGGGAAGATCCCTACAATATATATATATGCAAACAGTCTGTTGTAGGCCAGCTCACCTGCCGTGGTATTGCCCTTGGTGCACGGTAAGACCTGGAGCCAGGGTCACAGCATACAAAAAGGAAAAGTCCAGCACCAAAATGGCAAATCCCATATAGCTTAGTCTTTATTGTAATTCTTCACATCAGGTACAGTGAATAAAAAAGTTTACGCGTTTCAGCGCTTCTCGCGCCTTGTTTACAACTTTAAGTTGTGAACAAGGCGTGAGAAGCGTTGAAACGCGTAAACTTTTTTATTCACTGTACCTGATGTGAAGAATTACAATAAAGACTAAGCTTTATGGGATTTGCCATTTTGGTGCTGGACTTTTCCTTTTACATATATATATATATATATATATATATATATATATATATCATGTACTAGTTCTGATAAACCTCCCCCAATGTGCAGCACTTGGGGGGCTGACTGTTACCAACTTATAATATGTATTATTCTTATTTTATCTCTTCGCTAGATGGCAGCTGGAGGTGAAGAATGCACCATGGCTATTCGAGTAAGTGTCTCACAATACCCATTCTTGGTAAAGGGATAAAGGGATGTACCAATAGTCTGGGATATGTATCACACATATAGGAAAATTCTCACATCACAAAAAGATTTTGGGGAGAGGTACGCCTCTTAGTAAATCCAGCCAGGGAAAAGGGGATGGGGCTTTATTTATCACTGGTGTACGAGTAAGAAGAGAATAAGGTATACATAATCCTAACCAAACGTATGTTCTCTGTTATAGGGATTTCAAATTTCAGCACAACTACTGGTACCCCAGCCTGAGCACCATCTTGTAAGTATGAGGAGGCAGCAGAGCTGAACTCATACATCTGCTTTTTAGAGGCAGATATATGAGTCCATTTTCATCAATGTTTACAAACTTCCCACTCAATCCTCAATAACAATACATTTCTATACAAGCTAATTTATGTTCTATATACAGCGAAGAGGATGAAGAGGAGGAAGAGGACACCCCCAGGTGAGGAATCAAATCTATTAACATTATAAATGCATCGACTTGTTTTTATTTAGCATCTAGGGAACAGGGGAAGGACAGGGGACACACTAGCTGGAGATGAGATCATATTTCTCTATATAGCTCAATGCCAACATACAAAACATATAGGAATCTTACAATCTTGGCCTTTCCTGTAGTTGCTCATAACATGACAGAAAATAAAAATCTGATGTAAACTGATTGTGTTGAGATGCTAGACTGATCACACCTATGTTACTATATGGTCAGCCCTAACAGCAATGTACATCTCAATCCATGCACTTTGTATTCACCTACTTCATAATAAACAATTTAATGTGTAATGTAACAATATATTTATGCATGCGATGGTTTATGTTCTATATACAGTGCTGAGGAAGAAGAGGAGGAAGAGGACATGACCGTGGAGACCCCCAGGTATGGAATCAAAGCAAATAACATGAATAGGAATTGCTAATATACCTATCCTAAAAAATGCGTAATTCCATCATTTTAGGAAGTACAGTGCAGAGTTCTTATATGACTGTCTATATGGCACAGATGGTATATATGAAGTCTGCAGGTATATTGTGGTAATGGTTAATATTATATTACTGCAGGTGTGAATAGAGCTAGTAATAAATGTCGGAAGGACAGGACTATAATATATAGCTACAGGAGCTGATGGCCGGGGTATAGGGATACACTTCCTATATATATGGTTTCTATATAATGTGCTCAGTGATTCTGCTTCCTTACACTAACCATTTATTTCTGACCATTTCTTGGTCATTTCTCCTCAGAAGAAGCAGCAGCAGAATCAGCTGGAGATCCATCATATCCAGGTAAATACAAGTGACAGCACATTTACATGATAACACTGTAACGCCCGGAGTAGTGGATCCACTGGACCGGCACCAGCGATGGCACAAACCTCACCAGGGAGCGGAGTCTAAGGGGCCGCTGGTTTTCACCAGAGCCCGCCGCAAGGCGGGATGGACTTGCTGCGGCAGGCGACCCCCAGGTCGCTACCCCTGGCTTGGTTGCTGGTGACGGCAGGCGAGGCGTGACAGGAGCAGGTACTGACAGTGGCGTGTAAGCGTACCGCAGGTGACAGGCTGAACACAGGAACAGCAGAGAGACGGGAAGCAGGAACCAGGGACTAGGAGTAGGGACTGGGTAGCGGACAGGAATCAGGAACAAGGACTAGGGACCAGGTAGCGGACAGGTATCAGGAACAACAGGGAGCTGGGCCAAACGCTATGGGAAGCATGTAGAGGCTCCAACACAGGGGACAGGGCATGCTGGGATTTATAGGGAGTGATTGGGTGCAACTACCAATTAGGGGCGGACTGGCCCTTTAAATCTGAGACAGCCGGCGCGCGCGCGCCCTAGGGGGCGGGGCCGCGCGCGCCGGCCGGCACAGACGGAAGGAGGAGCGGGACGAGGTGAGGCGCCCCCCGGGGCCGAACAGACAGCAGCGCCGGGTCCCTGCACCAGGACCCCGGCGGCTGCCTGAGCTGGATGGCGGTTGCGGCGGCGTCCCGGAGCACGGGACGCCGCCGCGGCCATGACAGTACCCCCCCCCTTTGGCCTCCCCCTCTTTCTTGCCTGCAGGAACCCCTTGATGAGATCTTTATCCAGGATGTTAGCCTCGGGTTCCCAGGACCTCTCCTCCGGACCAAATCCTCTCCAGTCCACCAGGAAGAAACGTCTCCCTCTGACAGTTTTCATGGCCAGAATATCTTTAACAACGTAGACGTCGTCTGAGACGGCTTGTGGAACAGAGAACGGAGACTGATCGGAGAACCGGTTGAGGACCACAGGCTTCAAGAGGGAGACATGGAAGGCGTTCGGAATCCGCATAGTAGGGGGCAGGCGGAGTTTGTAGGTGACAGGGTTTATGCGTTTCAGCACCGAAAAAGGACCAAGGAATCGGGGACCCAACTTGTAGCTGGGAATCTTGAGTCGAACATATTTGGCCGAGAGCCAGACTTTGTCACCTGGACGAAAATTTGTGGCAGGTCTCCTCTTCTTATCAGCCTGGTCCTTCATGCGTTCTGAGGCTTTGAGTAAGGACTGTCGAGTTTGTTCCCAGATCGACTGCAGGTCAGATAACAGCTCCTCCACGGCTGGGACCCCAGAGGATGGAGAGAGAGGCAGAGGAGGACGAGGATGATGCCCGTAGACCACATAGAAAGGAGACTTGCCTGTGGAACTCGAGTCCAGATGGTTATAGGAGAATTCCGCCCATGGAAGGAGGTCGGACCAGTTGTCTTGGCGGCTGGACACAAAATGCCGTAGGTAGTTACCCAGGATCTGATTGACTCTCTCCACTTGCCCGTTAGACTGGGGATGGTAGGCTGATGAGAAGTCCAGCTTTACTTGGAGCTGCGAGCAGAGGGCACGCCAAAACTTAGAGACAAATTGAGAGCCTCGGTCGGACACAATGTGAAGAGGAAGTCCATGCAGGCGGAAGATGTGTCGGAAGAACAACTGAGCCAGACGAGGAGCAGAGGGTAGGCCAGGAAGAGCCACGAAGTGAGCCATTTTAGAGAAGCGGTCCGTCACCACCCAAATAACAGTATTGCCCGCAGATGGTGGTAGGTCGGTGATGAAATCCATCCCAATGTGGTGCCAGGGATGGTCCGGGACTGGCAAGGGCAAAAGTAGGCCGGCAGGTCTTTGACGGGGAGACTTATTCCTGGCACAGACTGCACAGGAAGCCACAAAATCCTTGACATCCTGGAGGAGATTGGGCCACCAGTAGTGACGGGAGATCAATTGCCCAGTCTTTTGAGTTCCTGGGTGCCCGGCCACCAAAGAGGAATGCCCCCACTTCAAGATGCGTCTACGGAGCGCGGGGCGCACATAAGTCTTCCCGGGGGGCAGTCTCTGCAGAGCAGAAGCAGCAACTGGTACTAGGCGGTCGGGAGGTATTATGTGACGAGGAGATTCCTCTTGCCCCATGACATCGGATGCTCGGGATAATGCATCGGCCTTTAGGTTCCTCTCGGATGGACGAAAATGGATGGTAAAGTTGAACCGAGAGAAGAAGAGAGACCACCTGGCCTGCCGGGGATTGAGGCGTTGAGCCGACTGGAGGTAGAGGAGGTTCTTGTGGTCCGTGTAGATGTTAACGGGGTGTTTAGCCCCCTCTAGTAGATGACGCCACTCCTCCAGTGCCAACTTAATGGCCAGGAGTTCACGGTCCCCAATAGTATAGTTCCTCTCGGCAGGGGAGAAAGTCCTAGAAAAGAACCCGCAGGTTCTGGTCTTGCCTGCTGTGTCCCTTTGCGAGAGAACGGCTCCTGCGCCCACAGAAGAAGCATCGACCTCGAGAGAAAACGGCCTGGAGACATCCGGGCGGACTAGGGCAGGAGCAGAGGCAAAGGCAGACTTGAGGCTATTGAAGGCTTGTTCGGCCTCTGGAGGCCAACGTCTGGGGTCCGCCTTCTTTTTAGTGAGAGCCACGATGGGTGCGACCAGGGTAGAAAAGTGAGGGATGAATTGCCGATAATAGTTGGCGAATCCAAAGAAACGCTGGATTGCTCTAAGTCCCACAGGGCTTGGCCATTGGAGGACAGCTGAGAGCTTGGCCGGGTCCATTTGTAGACCCTGGTCGGAGACGATATAGCCAAGAAATGGAAGACTGCGCTGATGGAAAACACACTTTTCAAGCTTGGCGTATAAATGGTTGGCCCGTAGTCTTTGGAGGACCTGACGCACTTGTGCCACATGAGTCTGCTGATCCGGGGAGAAGACCAAAATGTCGTCCAAATAGACAATGACGCAGACATAGAGGAGGTCTCGGAAGATGTCGTTCACGAATTCCTGGAAGACCGCTGGAGCATTACATAGGCCGAATGGCATGACCAGGTATTCGTAGTGCCCATCTCTGGTGTTGAAAGCGGTCTTCCATTCGTCTCCTTTACGAATACGGATCAAGTTATACGCTCCCCTGAGATCCAGCTTGGAGAAGATCTTAGCTCCACGAAGACGGTCGAATAGTTCAGGAATAAGTGGAAGAGGATAGCGGTTCTTAACAGTCACCTTATTCAAGCCCCGGTAGTCTATGCATGGGCGAAGGGAACCGTCCTTCTTCTGGACAAAGAAGAATCCTGCGCCAGCGGGAGACGTGGATTTACGAATAAAGCCCTTTTGTAAGTGCTCCCGGATGTAGGAGGACATGGCTTCAGTCTCGGGCACAGAGAGAGGGTATACCCGACCACGTGGAGGAGATGCCCCGGGAAGAAGGTCTATAGGGCAATCATAGACCCGATGGGGTGGTAGAGAGTCCGCCTCCTTGGCCGAGAAAACATCACCGAAATCTTGGTAGTCCTCTGGTAGACCGGCTAGAAACTTGTCATTAGCAGGAGACCTCGTAGAGCACTTGGGTTGAGGAGATCTCAGACACCGGTTATGACAGTCCTGGCCCCAGCTGAGAACCTCCCCAGTTCTCCAGTCCAGCTTAGGGGCATGAAATTGCAGCCAAGGAAGGCCCAGCAGGATGTTAGAGGAGGAATGGCTCAACACATAGAAGGAGATCCTCTCCTGATGTAAGGCGCCCACCCGGAGGGCTAGGGGTGCCGTCTGGCAGTGCACAGTTTCGGTAAGAATCTCCCCCGTAACCGAAGAGATAGACCGGGGTTGGGCTAGCTGGATCACGGGTAGCCGCCATCTTTGGACCAAAGAAGCAGAGATGAAACTGCCAGCAGAGCCAGAGTCGATGAGGGCAGAAGTCTGGAAAACTTGCCCTGTAGGTGTCTGGATGGAGACGGGTATAGTCAACCTTGGAGAGGTGGCATTCACACCTAGGTAGGCCTCTCCCACCGGACCTAGGTGCGAGCGTTTCCCGGACGCTGAGGACGTTGGGGACATCTCTGCCGGTAGTGATCTGCACCACCGCAATAGAGACAGAGATTCAGCTCCATGCGGCGGGCTCTCTCATCAGTCGTCAGGCGAGCTCGTTCCACCTGCATAGGGACTTCTGGAGGCGACTGGAGTATGGGAGCAACGGGACTCTGGAACACCGGTGCCAGCCGAGGAAGGCGACGGGGCAGGCTCAGTCGTCGTTCCTGCCGGACCTCCTCCTCTCTCTCGGAAAACCGGTTGTCGACTCTGGTAGCCAGTAGGATAAGATCGTTTAGAGAAGGAGGAAGATCGCGGGCGGAGAGTACGTCTTTCACTCGGCTGGATAGACCCTTCTTGAAGGTGGCTATTAGGGCGGCCTCATTCCAGTCCAATTCAGCTGCCAGGGTGCGGAACTGGATGGCGTAGTCACCGACAGAGGAGCTCCCTTGTGAGAGGTTGAGAAGAGCAGTCTCGGCTGAGGTGGCACGGGCAGGTTCCTCAAAGACGGAGCGAAACTCGGCCAGGAAGGCCCGGAGATTGGCAGCAACAGGATCATCACGGTCCCACAGTGGCGTGGCCCAGGCCAGAGCTCTACCCTCCAATAGGCTAATGATAAAGGCCACTTTAGAGCGCTCGCTGGGAAACTGACTACTTAACAGTTCAATATGCATTGTGCATTGAGTCAGGAATCCCCTGCACAACTTGGGATCACCTCCATATTTATTCGGGAGGGCCAATCGGAGTCCCGAAGTGGTTGCAGGTGGTGGTGGGCGCTGGCCTGTAGTATGCTGCTGTAGGGCGGCAGTCAATTGCTGGATTTGCTGCGACTGCTGCTGGATCTGTTGAGCCTGTTGAGCGACCACTCTGGCGACGTCACGGAGATCAGGCACCTCGCCGGGATCCATGGTTGGAGCCTACTGTAACGCCCGGAGTAGTGGATCCACTGGACCGGCACCAGCGATGGCACAAACCTCACCAGGGAGCGGAGTCTAAGGGGCCGCTGGTTTTCACCAGAGCCCGCCGCAAGGCGGGATGGACTTGCTGCGGCAGGCGACCCCCAGGTCGCTACCCCTGGCTTGGTTGCTGGTGACGGCAGGCGAGGCGTGACAGGAGCAGGTACTGACAGTGGCGTGTAAGCGTACCGCAGGTGACAGGCTGAACACAGGAACAGCAGAGAGACGGGAAGCAGGAACCAGGGACTAGGAGTAGGGACTGGGTAGCGGACAGGAATCAGGAACAAGGACTAGGGACCAGGTAGCGGACAGGTATCAGGAACAACAGGGAGCTGGGCCAAACGCTATGGGAAGCATGTAGAGGCTCCAACACAGGGGACAGGGCATGCTGGGATTTATAGGGAGTGATTGGGTGCAACTACCAATTAGGGGCGGACTGGCCCTTTAAATCTGAGACAGCCGGCGCGCGCGCGCCCTAGGAGGCGGGGACGCGCGCGCCGGCCGGCACAGACGGAAGGAGGAGCGGGACGAGGTGAGGCGCCCCCCGGGGCCGAACAGACAGCAGCGCCGGGTCCCTGCACCAGGACCCCGGCGGCTGCCTGAGCTGGATGGCGGTTGCGGCGGCGTCCCGGAGCACGGGACGCCGCCGCGGCCATGACAAACACACATCTATTGCTGTACTGCAAATCTTCATGTGATCACTGTATATTATATTATCAGGAACATATAAACACCCAACAAAGCCCTCATGTACCTATTACAGCCAAATAAGTTACATGGTGCCGCCATAGTCCTCCTGTATCCCACCCACTAGGATAGCGCTGATGTCCCTCTCTCCAGTGTAATATCTATTCTCCCATCACTGCTGTGACCCTAGAAGATGTGTCCAATCTCAGGAAAGTCATGCTGGTTTTTCTCTTTCCCTTATAGACTGCGGGCGCTTTTCTGCTGCGGCTGCAACACCGAACATCAGTAAAAGTGAGTAACTAAAATTTCATCACACTTCAGGCCTAAGGTCACTTTTATCCTTATTAAATTTTTATATACAGCTTATGGCTATGTTCTCACTACGTGAAAGTACGGCCATTGTTGCCGATGGCAACAACGGCCGTATTTTTTGCGCAGTGGAACAATTCCTTACTTTCAATGGGCCGAGATCCTGTATGGGGCCGCAAATAACTGACATGTCAGTTTTCTGCGGCCGCAATTCAATGAATTGTGGCCGTAGGAAACCCTGTCAGTTCACACTATGTGCATTGTGTGCAGGGGGAAGCTCTGATGCGGGCGCGCGCCGATGCGCCCGCATCAGAGCTCTGCGGCCGGACAGATCATCCGGCCGGTACTTAAGTACCGGCCGCGATGATCCGGGCAGAGACCCGCCGTTCCGTGACCCGGCCAGGGTCACGGAACGGCCGGTTGTTCACTGTGTGTGAACATAGCCTATAAATGTAAAATTTGATCAATAATAATGTTATATCATCTTTATATAATGTTAAGACTTTGCTTGGTTTACCTCCCGTCTAGGTAACACCGCGCCAACAGTGTGAGGAGAAGACATCCGTACCACCTGGGAGTTGTCTGGAGGAGGAGGCGCCCGTAACATCTACAAGGTAAATGAGGCGCCCATAACATCTGGAGGGATCATTTACCTCAAATGGGTCAGGAGGAGGCCCCCTTTACCACCATTATTAGGAGGAAAAGACACTTATTACACCTAGAGTCTGGAGGAGGCGCCCTTAAAGGTGTTATTAAGGTAACTGAAGAGGCATTCCCTTTCCCCCCTCACCAGCGTCTCACTTCCGGTTTGGTCTCTTCTCAGACCAACATCTTCCGCCCTGGCATACCGGTGAGGGCCTGAGACAGTGGGCCAGGTACTTTGTTGCGATTGTCGCATGCGGGTGAAACCAGTGGCAGTCAATGTACACACAATGTTGCTGATGTCATCACAACATTGTGTGTGTATTGGCCACTGCTGGCGGTGAGTTTCACCCACATGTGGTGATCACACCATAGTACCTGATCTACTGTCTCAGACTTATGCCAGTTCAGAAGATGTTGGGATGAAATGTGGCTAAACTGGAAGCAAGAGACTGGTAAGGGTGGAAACACCTTTTCAGCTGCCCAGATAACCCCATTTTAATATATAGAGGCAAATGAGGCGCCCCCTAACATCAGGAGGATTCATTTGCCTCAAATGGGTCAGGAGGAGGCCCCCTTTAACACCATTACTAGGAGGAAAAGGCTCTTAAAACACCTAGAGTCTGGAGGAGGCGCCCTTAAAGGGGTTATTCAGGTAACTGAAGAGGCATTCCCTTTCCCCCCTCACCAGCGTCTCACTTCCGGTTTGGTCTCTTCTCAGACCAACATCTTCCGCCCTGGCATACCGGTGAGGGCCTGAGACAGTGGGCCAGGTACTTTGTTGCGATTGTCGCATGCGGGTGAAACCAGTGGCAGTCAATGTACACACAATGTTGCCGATATCATCCCAACATTGTGTGTGTATTGGCCACTGCTGGCGGTGAGTTTCACCCACATGTGGTGATCACACCATAGTACCTGATCTACTGTCTCAGACTTATGCCAGGTCAGAAGATGTTGGGATGAGATGTGGCTTAACTGGAAGCAAGAGACTGGTAAGGGTGGAAAGGAAACACCTTTTCAGCTCCCTGGATAACCCTTTTAACATCTAGAGGCAAATGAGGCGCCGGATAAGATCAGGTGGATTCATTTGCCTCTTAGAGGGGAGGAGGAGGCCCCCATTGAACATCAGTATTTGGGGGATAAGACTCCCTTTACACCTATAGGAGTGCGGAGGAGGCGCCCCTAACATCTAGAGGCAAATGAAGCGCCCTTACCATAAGGAGGATTCATTTGCCTCATAGAGGGGAAGGAGGAGCCCCATTTTAACAGCAGTAATTGGAGGATAAGACTCCCTTTACACCCATAGGGGTCTGGAGGAGGCGCCCACAACATCTAGGGGCAAATGAGGCGCCCTGAACATCAGGAGGATTCATTTGCCTCAAATGGGTCAGGAGGAGGCCCCTTTACCACCATTATTAGGAGGAAAAGACACTTATTACACCTAGAGTCTGGAGGAGGCGCCCTTAAAGGGGTTATTCAGGTAACTGAAGAGGCATTCCCTTTCCTTCCTCACCAGCGTCTCACTTCCGGTTTGGTCTCTTCTCAGACCAACATCTTCCGCCCTGGCATACCGGTGAGGGCCTGAGACAGTGGGCCAGGTACTTTGTTGCGATTGTCGCATGCGGGTGAAACCAGTGGCAGTCAATGTACACACAATGTTGCTGATGTCATCACAACATTGTGTGTGTATTGGCCACTGCTGGCGGTGAGTTTCACCCACATGTGGTGATCACACCATAGTACCTGATCTACTGTCTCAGACTTATGCCAGGTCAGAAGATGTTGGGAGGAGATGTGGCTTAAAGAAGTACTGAAGTTTCGCCACTAGGGTTATTGTTTCTTTGTATTACATGAATCTGCAGACCAGTAGGAATCTGTTTTTCTTCTCTCCTATCAGCTCTCTCCGTGCTTCTTCTATTGCACTCTTCACCCACTCACAGCGCATGTTATTTACTCTAAGGAAGGAAGTCACATGGGTGGGGGAGGTGCAAGAGTCTTTCGTGTTAGGCATTGTGGAGGAAGGACGCAAGCTAGATAGCTCTCCACAGGGGTCCTATCTGGGCCCTGGCCCTCTGCCAGGTCCCCGTACCCTAAAAGTCAGTCTTAGCTAGAACCCCGCATGGGTAGGACGCAAGACAGTACTCAGCTTACCCTTTCTCATCAGTGATGCTACACAACACTATGCAGTGCTAAAACCCTTCTAAGAGAGGACAAGCCAGAGAGCTAGGAACTGATCTAGATAGAGCAAAGTTTCACCGACACATCACCTAACCTTGGGACACTTCCCCTTTCTGTGGGTGGCCGTTCCGATAGTCCGGGAGGGTCATTACACCACTCTGGCCATCCGTGATTCTATTAACCCAAGGGACCCCATAGCAGCCGGGCAGGACGCTGACCACAGGGAAAAAGGGTACAACTGGCCTTGTAAAATAAAAGCAGGCGTGCCATCACACCTGTGTGCCTACTCTGCACTGGTGTCACAAAGTAACACTCCAAGGTCCGGCTGTATCTCGGCCAACAACCTCTGGCATGGAGTCACACTCTACCATCTGGCAAGTGACCGGCCGCTCCTCCGATGTAACATCACCCCGGGGGTACACCACATGTAGCCTAGGCCATACTATAAACCTGGTTATAGTCTAGCCCAAGCCACAATATACCCCGGGGGATGAACTCTGTATTTGGGGTGTAAAACAGTCTAGGCCAGACTATATCCCTCCAAGTTATCATGTCACTGGTTATCTCAGTTCTAGCCTAGGCCACAGTATACAGGAAGGTATATTTTCTATACCAGGGGGTGTAACATAGCCTAGGCCACAGTATACAAGAGGGTATATATTCTATACCAGGGGGTGTAACATAGCCTAGGCCACAGTATACCCTCGGGGATATATTCTATACTGGGGGTGTAAAATAGCCTAGGCCACAGTATACAGGAGGGTATATATTCTATACCAGGGGGTTGAACATAGCCTAGGCCACAGTATACCCCAGGGAATATATTCTATACCGGGGGTGTAAAATAGCCTAGGCCACAGTATACCCCAGGGTATATATTCTATACTGGGGGTGTAAAATAGCCTAGGCCACAGTATACCCCAGGGGATATATTCTATACCGGGGGTGTAAAATAGCCTAGGCCAGAATATAACCCTCCAGGTCATAATGTTATCACTTCACTGGTTTTCTCACTTTATCTCTAATTTGTTGAAAAGTGTACAGGTTTTATTTTTTTTTTAAATCCTACTCGGATACACAACTGCTTCCTCTTGTTGGGGAATACAGCACAGAGCTTACATTGAGCTGACAGTAGATGGCGATGTCCCATTAGGGCATCATTTGCACTATTTTTTTTTTAGCAGGAGGAGATTTTTATGGGCTGCAAAAAAATTTATGGTTGTTACGCAAAAATCATCATAAGACGCAAGTGCCTTGATACATCTTGCACAATTTATTCCACAATTTATGCCTAAGGCTGGGTTCACACTGCATTTTTTGCAGTCCATTTTTTTCATCCTTTTTTGCACACAAAAAACTGATTGAAAAACAAATCAAAACACATCTTTTTTTAGCGTACACAAAAGCGCGGTCAACCACGTTTTTGGTTTACGCTAAAAAAATATGCATTTTTATCCGTTTTTATTTTGAAAGTTAATGGAAAAACGCTTCCTTTTTTTATCCATTTTGCAAAAAACGGATGGAAAAAAAAAAACGGACCACAAAAACACAGTGTGATCCCAGCCTAAAACAGGCTGGCTACAAAGCTACGCTAGGGTAGGATTTTGCGCAAAAATGAAAATTTGCACATTAATAAATGTCTCCTATGTGATTAGACTTTTAAGATTTACATCAGTCAGCTTCTCACTTAACTCAGCAGACAAAGCCGAACTCTCAATAAAATGTTGAAAAATTAAGTAATTCCTGTGTATATCACTCAATGCTACTGATTTCATGGGGGTATAAAATGGCCTGAGGGGGTATGAATTGGCCTAGGCAAAAATATACCCCAGGGTATGATCTAGCCTAGACCATTTTAACCCCGGGTATCGTCTTGGCTGGGGGTATACTCTGGCCTGTTACACCGGGGTACAATACCCCTCAACTAAAAAAGACCCCCCCCCCCCCTTATAAAAAAAAATAACCTTTATTGTTTTTCTTTCATATCAACAAATGGAAATGACACTCCCATGACACTCAGCATGGAATTTCCATTACCGGTGAGATCACTAATGCGGGGCCTGCTTCCCTCATAACATATTATATATATATATATATATATATATATATATATATATATATATATATATATTTATATGTATATATGAGGGGTGCAATCTAAAGGGTTAAAACAAAGTGTCATGGGTTTTTAATTTTCATATCCATGTATTGATATTAAAGAAAAACAATAAAAGTTGTTTTTTAAAGTGGGGGTGTCTTTTTTTGTTAAGGGGTATTGTACCCCGGGCCATGAACCTGTGGGTTGAGTAGTTATATGTTTCTCCTGTAATTGACTCCTGTAATTGCTGACCACCCTGCATCACCTTTACCTTAGGACCAGGTGCCAACTACTCCAGGACCACCCTGATCCTGCATCTGATTGATTACGCAGCTGCCTCATCCCTGGCTCTGTACAGATTCTCTTGTGATTGACGCTGCTTGCTGACCTTCTTGCATCAGCGTTACCCCAGGACAAGCTGCTAAATACACCGGGACCATCTGATTGACTATGCTGCTACCTCATCTCTGGTTCTGTGCTGATTCTCTCATGATTGACTCTGTTTGCTGACCACCTTGCTTCAGCTTTGTCTGGCTCTTAGGACCAGACTCCAACTTCACCTAGACCACTGCAATCCTGCACCTGACTGACTACGCTGCTGATTCTTTTGTGATTGACTTTGCTGACCACCTTGCATCATCTATACCTGGCTCTTAGGACCAGCTGCCACCCACACCGGGACCTCCCCGATCCTGCACCTGATTGACTATGCTGCTGCCACATCCCTGGTTCTGTGCTCATTCTCTCGTGACTGACTTTGTTTGCTGACCACCTTCCATCAGCTATACTGACTCTTAGGACCAGCTGCAACCCACATCGGGACCACCCTGATCCTGCACCTGATTGACTATGCTGCTGCCACATCCCTGGTTCTGTGCTCATTCTCTTGTGACTGACTTTGTTTGCTGACCACCTTCCATCAGCTATACTGAACTCTTAGGACCAGCTGCAACCCACATCGGGACCACCATGATCCTGCACCTGATTGACTACACTGCTGCCTCATCCCTGGTTCTGTGCTGATTCTCTCCTGATTGACTTGGGCTTGCTGACCACCTTGCATCAGCTTTACCTGGCCCTGAGGACCAGCTGCTACCCACACCAGGACCTGCATCTGATGGACTACACTGCTGTCTCATCCCTGGATCTGTGCTGATTCTCTTGTGACTGAATCAGCTTTACCTGGCTCTTAGGACCAGCTGCTACCCACACCAGGACTACCCTGACCCTGCACCTGATTGACCACGCAGCTGTGCAATGCTCGGTGAGGCGCGGGGGAGAGTTTCTGTTTGGTGCTGGTTGGGCTCCCCGCTGGGTCAGCTGATAAGGTGGTGTGGTAGCTGAGTGGGTCTAAGGTCCAATTGTAGAGATGTGTGTGCAGGTGCAGAAGAGATAAGCCAGAGTCCAGTGCTTCAGTAAAATAGAACAGTTTACTGGGAATAACCGTAGTGCAATACAAAAGAAAACTGGTAGCAACAATACAGTCCAGTGCAATACAGTAGTTACAATCTTGTAATAACTCAGTGCTTGTACTTGAGGTAGAGACCAGGTGCTTGTAGTGAGAAGGTGCTTTTCAGCATAGAGAGTAGATAAGAGGAGTTGTCAGAGAGGTCCTGCTCAATGTAGAAGTGTACTCTGCCGGAAGAGTAGAGGTGTGTAGAAGGAGAAAATAATAGAGAATACTCAAAATCACAAATACGTTTTCTAGTCTTGACCGCCCTACACCCCCTAGTTGTGAGCTACCCATCCTTGGTGGGTAATACGAGCCCCAGGACTTGTTATCTGGGTTGAGCAAACTCCCGAGCCTTCCCAGTTGTCCTACACTGCGCAGTGGAATTAGTAGACTTTTCCTAGTACCTTTGTTCCACTGGGGTCAGCTCCTATTACTGTAAAGGTAACTGCCCTTTAATGTTTAGAGTGGTTTACGGTGAGAGCAAGGTGATCCTTGTTAGGCTTCTCTCCTCTTGTACTAACCTTAGCACTGTATAGAGGTTCTAGGCTCATAAGAGAAGTAACTTCTCAAGTTTTCTTAGCGGTCTCCCTCTTACAGTGAATCTCCAACTAGACTGAACTGACTCCACCCAGCAGAACCTAGGTCCTAACCTCAAGGATCTATCTAACCCTGGCTGTGATTGTTGGGCAGCTTGTTTGCAGAGAAGAGAGTGAAAAGATAGGTCAGAGAAAGGAGGGAGAGCACCTGCACCTGTGAGTGGTCAGAAAGGCAACACATGATACATAATAGTTAACCCCTAGAAGTCTCCAGCTGTGCAAAAGACCGGTTACACAAAAACACAGTAGTGACATCTAGTGGGGAAAAACGCTAAATACAGCAGACACCTCATCCCACTTGAGTTACCTTACTCGGGTGCAACAGAACTTAGGGGCCCGTGCTGGGTCACTACGCTGCTGCATCATCCCTGGTTCTGTGTTGATTCTTTCATGATTGACTGTTTGCTGACCACCTTGCTTCGGCTTCGTCTGGCTCGTAGGACCAGCTGCTACCCACACTGACACCACACTAGTGTCCTTTATCCGCACAAGTCCAACTTCCGCATCCTGGAGCAGGAGAAAGGATGAAGACCTATAGGGCACTTAGACTCCACTCCCAGGTGTGGCCCCAAGTCAAACCGTTTTGGACTCTCAAATAATCCCTGTAAAAGGTTATAATAAATGCCAAATGATTTCTTCCTATAATGTTTCTGTGCTTTCTTTACTGCAAATCTAATTGGAAATGTTGTGATGTTGCATTGTGAAAATACCACCAGAGGAGAAGGGTGATCACAGCCGTTTGTTGGAGCCAATCCCCCAAAACTAAGTGGAGTGGATTAAAGAAGAATTCCACCCACCCCCTGAAAATAAAACCTATTCTCACTTTGAGGAATCAGTAGTGGCCTCCTTTCTGTCCATTTTATGCCCGGCCTGGCTACTGTCAGTGGCCGCTACACCCTGATATTGTCTAGCTGATTGCGGTTTCTACATCCTGTCTGAATCCTTGTCAGTACCTACTCCCCCCACCTCAGTCACCGCCCACATGCCGCCCTCTATCTCTAGTTGGACTTTAGGCCCTAATCCACGGAACGATTATTGGTCAACAATTGTCCCGTGGAATAGACAGCAACGATCAGCCGACATTGATCATGTCAGCTGATCGTTGCGCCGTTTGTCTTTCAAAGATGTTGAAAGACAAACGACTGATACAGCAACAATCTGCTACCGTCGCTCCGTGGAGTAGGAGCGTCGGCAGCAGACACTGCTGTATGCTATGGGCTGCCCGGACGATTTGCGATCACAGGGGCAGTCCCCCCGCGCCCCCCCCCCCCCCAGATTCACCCGCATGCTGCTGCCGCGTGGAATAGCGTCAGCAGCGAGTGGGGAACGAGGAGCAAACGAGGGCTAATAGCGCTTGTTTGCTCCTGTCAGTCGGCTGTGTAATAGGGCCCTTACTTTCCTGCCTCCCTTGATCTGTGGCCCTCCCCCATCTTTTGTGCACCCCTGCACTGAAATTGACCCTTTCCTGACTATCTACATTGACACTACAGGTTGTATACAGTACATAGTATTCTGTATATAAGTGTGCTATGTACTGTACACAACATGTAGTGTTAGTATAGATGAATCTACAATATATAAGACCTCTGGTCTGTATATGATTAGTGTGCAATGTACTGTAAAGTATACGATATGTAGCACACTAATCATATACAGAACATAGGTCTTCATGTATACAGTACATAGTGTATATGTGTGCTATGTACTGTATGCTATACGGTATATACTGTAAATTGATCTATACTGTATACAAGCTGAAGTGAGTACTGGACATATGGCCATGTACCAATTTATGCTACTATACAGTATATAAGTATGCTATGTACTGTATACAACGTGTCAGTATAGATTCATTTACAGTATGCAACCTCTGTTCCATATATGATTAGTGCGCTATATACCGTATAGTATATAGTACATAGCACACTAATCATATACAGAATACTATGTACTGTATACAACATGTAGTGTCAGCATAGATCCAGGTACATAGATCCACTTTCCAAGAGAGCAGAAGTACCAGGTACAAAGATCCACTTGGTTTTAGCATTCTCAAGAGTGGCTAAGCTTCTTCCAAGTGGATCTACAGTATGTACCTGGTATATCTACTCACTTGGAAATAGCGTATTCAGTGTGAGCAGAAGTACCAGGTACATAGATCCACCTTATAAAAGAGCAGATGAACCAGGTACATAGATCCACGTTATAAAAGAGCAGAAGTACCAGGTACATAGATCCACGTTATAAAAGAGCAGAAGTACCAGGTACATAGATCCACATTATAAAAGAGCAGATGTACCGGGTACATAGATCCACGTTATAAAAGAGCAGAAGTACCGGGTACATAGATCCACGTTATAAAAGAGCAGAAGTACCAGGTACATAGATCCACGTTATAAAAGAGCAGAAGTACCAGGTACATAGATACACTTTATAAAAGAGCAGATGTACCAGGTACATAGATCCACATTATAAAAGAGCAGATGTACCAGGTACATAGATCCACATTATAAAAGAGCAGATGTACCAGGTACATACTGTAGATCCACTTGGATTTAGCATTCTCACACTGAAGTTATTTCCAAGTGGATCTATATACCTGGTACATCTACTCACCGTGAATAAGCTATTTCCAAGAGAGCAGACATACTGTACCAGGTACTAGGGCTGGGCGATATGGCCAAAAAATAAAATCTCGATTTTTTTTTTTTTAACAATTTGCACGATTTTCGATTAAAATCTCAATTTATTTATTTTTGCTAAATAAACAGAACATTTTTCTTCCTGCAGCGTCAGATCATATTTTAATGACGTTTGAGACAACTGTATTGCTTCCCAGTGTAAGGCTATGTTCACACACCGTTATAGACCGGCCAGGTCACAGAACGGCCGGTCTCTGCCCGGATCATCCCTGATGATCCGTCCGGCCGCGGAGCTCTGATGCGGGCGCATCAGCGCGCTCCCGCATCAGAGCTTCCCATAGCACACAGTGAAGCGAGCTGCCGAAGCCTTTCGCTTCACTGTGTGCACTGACAGGTCTTTCCGCAGCCGGAATTCATTGAATTCCGGCCGCAGAAAACTGACCTGTAAGTTTTTTGCGGCCCCTCATCAATAGGCATTGTTCCACCCCGCAAAACTACGGCTGTAGTTCTGCGTCGAGAACTACGGCCGTAGTTGTACGTTGTGTGAACATAGCCTAACACTGCTCCCCTGTGTCCCTATGTAGTAGACAAGCCCCCTCTGTGCCCCATATAAGTAGTTTTCCCAAATATGCGCCACTCTGTGCCCCCATATAGTATAGGAGAACTTCATTGTGCCTCCATCTAGACAGGGCCGTATTACCAGCTGCTGCTGCCCTAGGCACTAAACCTGCAGACGCCCCATCTTCACTCACCAATTAGCATCATGATTTTATAGTTTCTGAACATCATATTGATATCTGATCAGTCTTAGGCCGCGTTGCCACATTTACTGTACGTCACAACCACAATACCAGACCCCCATGTGGTAACCAATAGGCGTATAGCCAATAATCCTGGTAACAGCACATGACTACTGGGGAAGAAATGGGAGCGTCATACCGCCATACCCGACCTGACCTAGGCACCGGACCACGGGTGCCTAGTGGTAAATATGGCCCTGATTATACCAGGCCCTGGTCAAAAGCCGTAAATGCCCTAAGAAATTTAAGAAAATATGGATACACTGGCTCATGCTTGATGTAATGGTGGATGTTTAATTCTCTTTGAGGTCCTTGGCGGGGGGGGGGGGGGGGGGTGCAGCTGTGCCTTTGCGTGCGAGGATGTATCTATGTGTATGTGTGTCAAGTCCTTGTGTTCTGTCCAAACTCTGCCCGTATAAATGTGTGCCTCTATGGAAGATGCTTCCTCTCAAGATCCGCACCCACTGCAATGTTCCCGAAATTGCCCTACAGTGCTTTTGAGCCATCCCACACTTTGTATTTCCTGATGGTGTGTTCTTAGTTTGCATATGCAGGGCGACTGTGCCTGATTGTTGGTATTTTTGTACAATATGCAAAACGTTTAAATAAATTCTTTAAAAAAAAAAAAAACAGTTAATGGCCCCCATTTCACACCCACTTCATACTCACCCTCTAAATGATCCTTTAATTTATGACCCAAACAGGATAGGTATCCAAGACCAGCTGTGAATCCCACAGAAGTCACAGGATTACTGCAAACACTAATGTTACCTCATGAAAAAAGTCACAAGTGATCTTACAAACATCCCTCAAATATCCAGCAATAGTGAGATTTTTCACAATGGTCCCAAGTTTGCTGTTTGCAACTTTTCTCCCGTAGAAAAGCATTGAGGTCAGGCGTACATTATTTGTGCTTTTACATTTTGTACATAGTGATCCTGTGTGACCATGGATCCTTAGCCTAAAATCTATTCTGTGCATCAAGCAAGTTTTACCATACACACTAATTGTTAAAGATAAAGTTTAATTATCAAAACCATGACTGAGGACAACAGGCCATTTTTACAATAAAAGTTGTACAAAATGTTACATTCTCAAATGTAGGAGTTAGAAAACATACAGGTAACCTGAAACATCTTACAAAGCAGAAATTATCCTGAGTTGGTCCTTATTCAATAGTTCACAGCTTGATAGACAGTAGTTTGGTGTATCACAATCCTCAGGTCTATGGGCAAAAGACAGTCATGGCCAGAAAACTAGGCACAATTTTACAATGTACAGTATATGGCACAAAGTCACAACTTATGAGTGTAGGGAAAACCCCATAATGGTAGTAGTATGTAACCAATCATTTTCCAGTCAAAATAAGAATCAAAATCATTGCTGCTTTCTTCTAATAACAGGACAAACACAGTGCTGTTCCTGGGGGGGGGGGGGGGGGGAGTTAGTTGAAGATTGCAGTCTAGCACTAGCTGTTTTTTAGTCCAAGAGAACCCCTTAAATGAACACAAAACTGACAGGCCTGAATAGGTGGAGAATGACAGATCCTCTCAGTAGTGTTCTTTGACTTCCTGTGTCAGGCTCTGCCCCTAAGGCCTACACCAGGGATGGGGAACCTTTGGTCCTTCAGCTGTTGCAAAACTACAATTCCCATCATGTCTGGGCAGCCGAAGCTTTACCTTCGGCTGCCCAGGCATGATGAGAATTGTAGTTTTGCAACAGCTGGAGGGCCGAAGGTTCCCCATGCCTGGCCTACACTAAGAAACAATATAAGTTTTAACTAGAATGTTCCTTCAAAGGGGGTTATTAGAAAAACATAGCTACAGTGCTTTCTTGCAAAAACAGCACCACTCCTGTCCTCAGGTTTTCTGTGGTATTACAATTCAACTCCATTCATTCCAGTGGAACTGAACTGCAAGAATTACACACGAACTGGAAACAAGAGTGATACTGTTTGTGAAACAAAGGGTCTGACCCCTTTAAGTTAGAAACTCACACAAAATAATCAGCCATGTTATAGAGACAGAAAACCTCTAAAGCTTCTAAAAATAGTTTTTGATATAAAGGGTATTCTTTTAAATCAGCCAAAAGTGGGAAGAATTTACAGTTCTAGCAAAGCGAAGCACTTAGGCTCGGCTGTCTCCTTGTCAGTTCGTTGCCTTTGAACTCTGTGACGCTCCACTCCACTCCGGGTACCTGGAAAATCTGGATCCAATCCTTGGAAACTTCTCTCAGTTTTTCTAGGACTGAATCCAGGTTTTCCAGGCAAGAGAGTAGTGGCACAGAGTGGATGTACCACCAGAATGAATGGAGCCGCGTCATACAGGGGAGGGAATTCCCTCCCACTGGGGGCGACCCGGCCCACCTCCAGTGCTTGAGCACCGGCCGGTTCCGATGCATAGAACGGCACTGTGCACGGGAACTGAGCCGCGGTTTGAAAAACGGACCGCGGCACCGGCTTCCCTGTGCCAGCGCTGTTCGATCTGTTTGTTCAGATTAAAGAAGATGTACCTGGTGGTACATCCTCTTTAAAGGCCGTCGGCTGACAAGCCAACAACCGTGTCTAGTGAAGCTCTTTGCTTTTACTGTATATTTGCTCATTCCTTACTTGCAGTCGCTACTAAACTATAGGACATGTCAAAAGATTACAGTATATTGGGTGCATTAGCATCTTGAAATAGTTTCTGGTTTATAATGGTTTTTTATATGATGACCATAAGACATTTTTAAAAATAATCTCATCCATATGCAACCTTTTATAGTGCCACTTGCTATGTATTCTGAAGGTGGAGCAGGAGGTAGACCACATATAGAAAGACTTCAGTCATGTCCACATGTTCATGGCTTGGTATGATGATTCATGTCTCTCACTCAGTCTTAGTAGGCAAACCTCCTGTGTTCAGCATAGCCAAGCTTTGTCAGGTTGTCTTGACAAGCAAACTGGATCATAGGTGGAGGGCCACACATGAGTACTAGTGGGCTGTCTGAAGGTGGAGGAAGGTGCTTCTTAATCATGTCAGCTGTGACAAAGCCAGTTCCATGCTTCCAACCTGAATAAAAGGCATATGATCATGAATGTGATAAAACTTCCAACCTGCTGTACTCCGGTGTTTCCGGCGGAGAAAGAATAGAGCTGCGGGTCATGTGTCGCCCCGTGGCTCTATACAAAACAAAGGAGCCTAGGGACGATCTGAAGCTCATCTTGGGGTGGGGGGCAGAGGTCAGACTCCCCCCCCCATAATCTCTTGCTTGTTTTAAAACCCCTTTAAGGATAGCTTCACACAGGACAGATCGCAGCAGAAATCTTGCTGCTGGCTGCATCTGAGGCTCCTGTAGGTCGCGCGCAGCCAATCAGTGCATGGCCCTGCTGCAGTCACACATTGGCTGCGTAGGACCTCCGGGAGCCTCAGATGGAGCGCGTACCAGGTAAAGTATGGTCCAGGTGGCAGGTTAAGGGGGGCGGCATTTACAAGTATGCAATCACATTGAAAATTACACTTTGGTATCCGCAAGGATTTCGCTGCGAACTTGCAGCGTGAAATCCGCTGCAGATGCGGTATGTGTGAATCTAGCCTTTGGCTATGTTCACACTACGTATTTTTCCATAAAACTACGGCCGCTGTTGCTGATTGCAACAACGGCCGGGGTTAATACGAAAAAATGTTACCTTGCTGTCTATGGAATCCTGGCAGGAGCGTATACACATAGTATATAGAGATGAGCGAACCTGGAGCATGCTCGAGTCCATCCGAACCTGAACTTTCGGTATTTGATTAGCGGTGGCTGCTGAAGTTGGATAAAGCCCTAAGGCTATGTGGAAAACATGGATATAGTCATTGGCTGTATCCATGTTTTCCAGACAACCTTAGAGCTTTATCCAACTTCAGCAGCCACCGCTAACCAAATACCGAACGTTCAGGTTCGGATGGACTCGAACCTGAACCCGGTCCGCTCATCTCTAGTAGTATACGCTCCGGCGGAGATCCCTAGTGGCGCCGCAAATAACTGACATGTCAGTTTTCTGCGGCCGCTATTCAGTGAATAGCGTCTGCAGAAAACCCTGTCAGTGCACACTACAGAGAGAGTGGCTCCGTCCGCTTGCTCCATAGTGTGCAGTAGGGAGTTCTGATGCAGGTGCGCACAGATGCGCCTGCATCAGAACTCTGTGGCTGCAAAGATCATCTTTTCGGAAACCGTCCGCTCCGTGAGCCGGCTGGGTCACTGAACGGACGGTCTCTTACGCTGTATGAACATAGCCTTAATCTGTAAAATCTGTAGTAGGGTCCCCCATCTACAAGGTACCAGGGCTTGGGTGTGATTGTCGCATTCACAGACTTTATAGCCGCAGTCCTTTTTATACTGACTATAAAGTGGAGCTTTACATTACAACCTTCTTAATTCAATTACCTTGAGGCGGACGGTCCAGAGTGTAGTAAAGTTTAAACTGATCAGGATGATTCTTGGCTACAGTTTCCAGTTCTGATCTGACTAAAATATCTTCTTCAGTCTAAAAAGATCAAGAATGATTTCGTTAGTTGGGTGGGAGCGGGAAACACACTGGCATGTACCAGTAGGCTATGTTCACACAGTTTTGGGGAAAGTTTTTGTAAAACAATTGCTGACTTACGCCCAAATTATAACTAAAAATTGTCCAAGAAACATGGAAAACGTTGTATAGCAAGAAGTCCACTCGATCCTGTAGTGTCTAATACAAGCAGCACTCCTGACTAGTGTTGAGCAAATCACAGCTACACTTTGATAGATCTGCTTAACCCCTTAAGGACAGAGCCAATTTCGATTTTTGCGTTTTCGTTTTTTCCTCCTTGTGCATCAAAGGCCATAGCACTTGCATTTTTCTACCTAGAAACCCACATGAGCCCTTATTTTTTGCGTCACTAATTGTACTTTGCAATGACAGGCTGAATTTTTGCATAAAGTACACTGCGAAACCAGAAAAAAATTCAAAGTGTGGTGAAATTGAAAAAAAAAAACGCATTTTGTTTATTTGGGGGAAATGTGTTCTTACGCAATTCGCCCTGGGGTAAAATTGACTGGTTATGCACGTTCCTCAAGTCGTTACGATTAAAACGATATATAACATGTATAACTTATATTGTATCGGATGGCCTGTAAAAAATTCAAACCATTGTCAACAAATATACGGCACTTAAAACCGCTCCATTCCCAGGCTTATAGCGCTTTTATCCTTTGGTCTATGGGGCTGAGTCATTCTTTGCGCCATGATGTGTTCTTTCTATCGGTACCTTGATTGCGCATATACGACTTTTTGATCGCTTTTCATTACAATTTTTCTGGATTTGATGCGACCAAAAATGCGCAATTTTGCACTTTGGGATTTTTTTGCGCTTACGCCGTTCACCGTACGAGATCAGGAATGTGATTAATTAATAGTTTGGGCGATTACGCACGCGGCGATAGCAAACATGTTTGTTTATTTATTTATTTGTTTACTTTTATTTATAACCTGGGAAAAGGGGGGTGATTCAGACTTTTATTAGGGGAGGGGGCTTTTTTTGACAACAACACTATATATTTTTTTTTACATATATACTAGAAGCCCCCCTAGGGGACTTCTAGTATATACACTTTGATCTCTCATTGAGATCTCTGCAGCATAGATATGCTGCAGAGATCCATGAGATCGGCACTCGTTTGCTTTCGGCTGCTGCAGCCGGAAGTAAACGAGTGCCGAGCCGGGGACGGCGCCATCTTGGAGCGGTCCCCGGCTGGCTTCAGAAACGGAGATCGCTCCTCCGGGATAACATCCCGGAGGAGCGATCTCCGCCACTAGACACCAGGGAGACGCTGGATCCGGTAATCGGATGCAGCTGTCATGTTTGACAGCTGCATCTGATTACTGTATTAGCGGGCACGGCGATCGGACCGTGCCCGCTAATACCTACGGTCCCGGGCTACAAGTGGCACCCGGGACCGCCGCGGTTCAGAGCGGGGTCGCCATGCGGCCCCGCTCTGAACGCCCTTACCGGCAATAGGGCGTACCTATACGCCCTTTGTCGTTAAGGGGTTAAAGGGGTTATCCAGCGCTACAAAAACATGGCCACTTTCTTTCAGAGACAAAACGACTCGAGTGCAGCTTGCAATTAAAGAGGATGTACCACCCGGGCTGTGATATTGAGATATGCATACCATACTGTCGGCGCTGACTTGTACAATACCCTGGTGTGGAGCATTTTTCAATTAGCTGCTTGGACGCCGTTATTTTCGCCGATAAACGGGTATGCAAGTGAGCCGGGGTGAAGCACTGGAGGCGAGCTATTAAAACTCATCTCCTCCCACTGCCTGTGACGGGCGCCAATTCCTCGTATTACGCACACCTCCTATGCGAATCTGGCAGGTCCTACAGTGTGCCCCACAGCCCGTCTCCTGTTTTCGGCCCGGTCACTCTGTCATCATCCCGAGTGCGGATATCAGAGCGGGGTATGAGTGCTATTGTGCAGACTCATACTCCGCTCTGATGTCCGCACTCAGGATGACGACAGAGTGACCGGGCCGAAAACAGGAGACAGGCTGTGGGGCACACTGTAAGGCTGTGGGGCACACTGTAAGACCTGCCAGATTAGCATAGGAGGTGTGCGTAATACGAGGAAGCGGCGCACGTCACGGGCAGTGGGAGGAGATGAATTTGAATAGCCCGCCTGCAGTGCGTCACCCCGGCTCACTTGCATACCCGTTTAGCGCCGACAGTATGGTATGCATATCTCAATATCACAGCCCGGGTGGTACATCCTCTTTAAGCTCCATTCACTTCAATTGAACTGAGCACCAAAACCCCGCCCAAGCTGGAGACAAGAGTGGGTCTGTCTCTGGAAGAAAGTGGCCATGTTTTTGTAGCGCCGGATAACCCCTTTAACACTACTCCTTAGGATCCCTTTAATTTCATTTCCTCCATGTAAAGTTGTAGTACATAATAACATACTAAATATAAAGCTGCTTTTGTTCCCCACCATTACCTGATTAGCAAAGATGAGGTAACACTTAGTGTCGTCTTTTGGGTCCTGGGTAATGTGACGGATTAGCTGCAGCATAGGCGTAATGCCTAAGAAGAAAGAAAGAAAGAAAGAAGAAAGATTCATTGTAGTTTAAGGTGTGAAAGCTCATGCACAGAAATACACATACCCATATTTTCCGGCGTAAAAGATGACTAGGAGTATAAGACGACCCCCAACTTTTCCAGTTAAAATAGAGTTTGGCATATACTCGCCATATAAGACTACCCAGGGGCGTAGCTAAAGGCTGATGGGCCCTGGTGCAAAATTTTAGCTTGGGGCCCTCCTGCCCCCCATCCCACCTGAGCTGGCGCAGTCAGGGGAAAAAAACATTATATCCAATTACTCGAAGGAGACGCCCCCTAATGTGCGACCGTGTCCTAATGAACTGTCCCTCTCATGTACCGTGCCACTGCCTTTACCTCTTGTATTGTGCCACTGCCGCCAACATGAACTGCCAGCAGGACATGATGGTGCTATCGATCACTGTCATATATAGAACAATATCAATTCTTTATGGCATACTGTACTATAAGTGGCATACTATATTACAATGCTGTACTGTATGTACCATAGTATACTAATCAATATGTATCTTACTATACTTTATAACACTTTATAGACTCCACATAGCATACGGAATACAGCATATACCAGGGATGTCAGGACCCCAGTCGCCGGAGCAGGGGGTGAGGGGTTTCCTATTGCATACCTAAGCAAATGTGAGGAAGCTAGGAAGATACCTCCTTATCACCACGGCCAGGGGAAATAATGTTAGTCGACCTACCAGGCTGAACAGCCAGAGCACGAGTACTGGAGCTGCATTCACCACTCTGAGGATCCTCCGCTCAGCAGGCAGGGGGCGCCGAGAATAGATCAGCCTGCAGCTCTCCTGAACTAGCCGCCATAATCACAGCTGCTTTGGGAGAGTGAAAGAAAGTGGTGAAGGGGCCGCGGGTCCCCCCAGTGTAGGGGCCCGGTCGCCATGGCGACCTTTGCGACTCCTATAGCTACGCCACTGAGACTACCCCTCTTCCAACACACACCAAATTAATAAAAACCATCAGACAGCAATGAGATCTGAGAGGCAGAGGGGGAGGGACAGTAATACAGGTAGGATACAAGAGCGGCCAGACAGGTGAAAGATGTGTGTTTTTCTGGGAAAAGCACCACTCTACCGTATCTCTTTTTTCCTTACCCCGGATGCCTGCAGCTTGCTCTGCCCTTCATACGGTCGCCACATACAGACGTTTTATAGCTCCCCCCACTGTATGCGGTGACCGCAGATTCTCCGGTCCGGTTCATAAAGTTTTCATCACCCGCCCTATGAGATGACACCTGGCGTATAAGACGACCCCTAACTTTTGAGAAGGTTTTCCTGGGTTAAAAAGTAGTCTTATACGCAGGAAAACGCTGCAAATACAATTATAGAATAATAATAATAATGTTATAAAATGCTCACAAAATACTACCACACAGTGACAACAAAAATAGCCATGTTGAACATACATTACTGCGGCCCAGTGGCCCATATAATACTGCCATAGCATGCCACAACAACTGTGTGGCACCCAAATAATACTTCCATACACAGCCCACATAATACTGCCATACAGTGCCACAGATAATTAAAAAATTAATAAAGTAGACAATATACAAATAGGCACCCTCACCGCCAAATAAACCGGGAAATCCACATGACCAAAGCACAATATAAGTAAATATAGTATCCAATAGGACTGGCCCTATCAAATAGAAACATAGAAGATTGTCAGCAGAAAAAGACCACTGGGGCCATCTAGTCTGCCCTTTTAGTATTTCCCTTCTTATTATCATAGGATAGATATATGTTTATCCCAGGCAGGTTTAATATACAAGTCACAATAATTAATAATGCCCAAAAAAGAAAAAGAAATCAATCCATGATTTGAGGTGCTATAGTCCGGCAGTGTAATTATAAACCTGCGCCATACAGTGCCCCATTGTATCACAGCCAGATACTTTAGGATACCTATAGCAGTGGCCCATGATATCCTCCAGCCCAGGGCTTACATATCATATAATATGTCTATTGTAACTTTGACAGATGGTTGTGTACTGCATATAGGTTGACCGTTTGTTTCTTATAGATACAGCGCTGTTTTACACAGTTACGTGCTTTGCTACATGAAACTCTGCCAGGACCTTTAGCCCAATACAAACATCAAAGAGCTTCATGTCACCTGTCACTCACAAGGCTTATGTGACTCTCCTGCTGTCTATTCTTCTGTTAGCAGTCGGGTGTCAGTGTATTTATATTATATGAATCGCTGAGATTATATAAAGATATATTTCAGATTAAATATCCCACTGTATTTATTTCTGAGAGAGTCCTTTCCATCTGTAATGAATAATCAGTACTGAGCTATCTAGATGACATCCATGAGATTACATAAATGGTAGCAGAACCATTCATGACCTCCATGTTCCTGTGCTATCTGTGCTAACTCTGATCCCAGCCATTTAACCCCCTAGATCATGGTTCTCCAAACTGTGGCCCTCCAGCTGTTGCAAAACCACAATTCCCATCATGCCTGGACAGCCAAAGTTTTGGATTTGGCTGTCCAGGCATGATGTGAAATGTAGTATTGCAACAGCTGGAGGGCCGTAGTTTGGAGACCCATGCCCTAGATGTTGCAATCGATAGCAACCATGACTTTGCACACATCTTAGAGACTCAAAGTATCATTACAAAAAGTCATACAGTAAAAAACTTTTACTATTTAAAGATAAATCTGAAATAGAAAATACTGCTGTATATAAATGTACATACATAACACATACATAATAACAAGAATATAGCACTTACCAGTCCCCCCTGCAAGCATCCCAAGGTGCTTTGTGGTCTTAGTCTGAGGCTCAGACTTTTTGTCTGGTCTGATCGCAAATTTACCTGAAACAAAATCAGAAGTACGTGAAAATAAGAAAGAAGGTCAAAGTGGCCATATTTATTGACATAAGGGATATCACTTCCATAGCAATTTCCAGATACTGGGCATGGAAAATGCTCTGCTACATGGCGTGTGTGGGCTTCTCCATTGAAGTGTATGGGAGGTATGAAGATAAAGATGCTCTTACACTTCAAAAGTGAAAGCCATGTGACTGCAGCGCCACCTCTTCTCATCAGGATCAATCATCAACTACCATACAGGGTGGGTGGTAGTAACAACAGGGTCCCAACAGGGTTGGCGTATTTTTACATAAGCAATTCCCTGTTCACTAATAAAAGTTCATACAATATAGTTTTAGACCAGATAGCCTACCCTTTCCTTTGTAGACCAGAAGACCATTCGGACCCCGAAAATCAATAGTGTCCCCAATCTTCAAGCTGTCCAAATATTGTGACATTTTTCCTCCATCTGGGAATTTAGGGTTAACATTTTTGTAGTAAACCTATAAAGACCAAAAAAGAACTTCATACTTCATCCTCCCACTACACTGTAGCTAAGTTTATATAGACTGCAGTGTATCATGGGATATGTAACATTTACTGTATTAGTCTATGGACCAGTGCCCACAATGCACTGGTAACGTGCTCCATACAGACACCGCAACAGTAGGGAGTGGTATAAGTAGATGTGAGAGCTAATAGGAAGTCACTAGACCTTGTATGCATTTATAGATATGACTTGAGAAAACATGGCCTACTACCTAGGACTGAAACATTAGAGAATCTATGGGAGCTCCAGCATTCCCGTATTTATCAATAGTCCCAAATTGGCCAGGTCATACCTGGTGTAGGACTTCTGTAGACTCTGCCTAAACTGGGTGTTTCGGGAGCACCCTCATGGGGAGAGTGCCTACGTCCCAATTTTGGCTTTACATCGCAGAACAATACTTTACCTTTACAACAAGGTCAACATAACCCTTCACTTCATCACTAGACACTGGGGTGTACGCCCGAACCACTAAGCTGCCATTCACCTTTGCCGATAGGTAGACATGTTGCCCTATGAAGACAATATAAAGTGTTTGAAAAGCTGATACGCTTTACTAAGATTGAAGATTGATCGGACTGGAAAGATGGGTTTCATTATACCCAATCCTTTTCAATAAGGAATGTGCTACTTTTTAGTGTTACTTACCAATAGGAAGCCCCAAAATGTGCTCCGATGAAGGGAGGCCAAATCGAAATTTCTTAGTGTCATGGCTGATTTCCTAAAATAAAAATAAATAAATAAATGTACTAACAAAAGGAAGACCTCTCAGACTCACAGAAAGACTTTTTTTTTTTTTATAAACCAGGTGACTCCATAGGTGGTTGAATGATGGCAGCTACAAAGAAGGACTTACACGAAAAATCTATATATACAGTATAATGTCACAGGGTAGTATTTAGACAATGCGAAAGGTTTTGTCTACATTGGGAGTATTGGGCCTTGCTTTTTTTTTTTACAACCTGCAATATTGGTGAAAAGGAGTCATATCTCAGAGATACATCCATATACATAAAAAATTCAAAGGTAGCTGCAAAATTGCTCATTCCTCTCCATTGGAGAGATGATTCTCCCCCGACTCTTACGGAGTGGATAGAAAAAACACAACAAATAGCACGTCTTGAAGAGCTTTGCAGCTGGGAAAATGGCTCCCATGAAAAATATCTCACCATTTAGGCCCCTTGGATCACCTTCTATAAGAGATACTTGGCCTCTTCTTCCTCCCCTTCTCCCACAACACAGGTGTTGCCATAGTCTCACTATTATTATCAATCTAACAATATGTTATATCACTTTTTATAATTATGCAGTGCTGGTTGTGCCGTCTCTTTCTTTCTTTAGTTTAACTCCTAATCCTTATAATAAGGCCTTATGTCTTTAAACCCCTTTTAACATAGTTCCTATATCACTATGTGCATCAGGTCTTTTTAGCAGTCTTCTGCACAAAACTTCTTGAGAGCATTATGATTAGCTTCACGATTTTGCATGGTCCTGCGCGACCTATATTTTATTGGCATGAAAAAAAATAAAATAGTGTGAAAAGAGCGGCTGCTGATCTACCCTCTCCTGGTAAGAAAACACCATTCCTGGCACACTTATTGTGACCCTGTGGTTGTCAATATTATGTGTGCATGTTGGTTGGCAGTTATGAAATGTCTGGGGATCAAGATTCACTGGTCAAAATTTATATCTGAGGGCACAGAGAAAGAATTCACTTCCTAAAACAAGGCAAGGCAAGGGGGTTAGTATTATTGGAAGGACTGGCCTTAACTGGTTGGGCACCTGCCATGGATTCTACTGTAGTAAGGGCACTATTCAGGGGGCTCTCATCTCCTAACTGTAAAGATTCTACATGTGTCAAATTTTTGACAACCAATCACAGCTCATTTAGAAAAAGAAAAGCTGCACTGTGATTGGATGCTATCTGGGCGAGAGAAAAAAAAACAGACACATTGACAGATTGATACATCCGGGAATTGTGTTATGGAATTGTCTTTTCAATGTATCTAAAACTGGAGCGCTTCTGCACACTATGATAGGGCAACATGACAAGGCAAGGTGCTCTGCATAATGCAAGGAAGAAAGCGAGCATAGTACATTACCTGCTTCTCAATAAGAGGCAGAGGATACTTGGCGCTGGGATCTAGAAGAGTGACCGGACCTTTCTTCTGCTGAGAACCCAAAGATTTTATAAGGACTACGAGGACAGACACACCAACTACAACCAGCGCTATCAGCACATTGGTCTCCTGGAAAATAAGAAAAGAGCAAGAGACACACAACATTATTAACTCTCTATTTAGAGAGCTGGGAGCTCTTAAAGGGGAACTATCAGCAGGTTCACACAAACAAACCTGCTGATATCCCTCTGTAGCTCTGTATCTGATGATTGCGCCGCTATGCTTCTTGTCTCTGTTGGCCCCGCTGTTTTTGTTCAGTTGGAGTAAGATTGAAAATTCAAATGTGAATACCACCTAAGGGGATTACCCACCTGTTTTATTTTTGTACTTCCTTTTGAAATGCAGCTATACAGATGTTTTCCTCATCTAACTGTAAATGAATTTTTCTAAATGTTTTCATGGTTTGGTTATAAACCCCCTATCTCCTCGCTACAGTAAATTGCTGTTATCCTACACCTCCATGCTGTGGTTAGCCCTTGGTGGCCACTTGTAACTCATCATTGGTCTGAGTGATTTCATACTGGTAAATGCCTGTACTGTCGTGTGACACACCCTAATAAAAATGTTTTTGGGGAAAAAAAATGCACACAGCATGTGCTTTTCAGGAGCACTAGGAACCAGAGGCGGATTAAGGGTACCATGGGCCCCGGGCAGTTCAGAAATTATGGGCCCCTTTTAACCACACCCCCTCTAGCCCTGCCCCACCTCACTAACCACGCTCTAACACACTAACAACTAACTACAGGGGCTATAAAACATGTCCTCAGGCTATGTGAACTATAAATGCAGGGCTTTACTGTGGCCATGTTTAGCATCCCCCTATATAGTATAGACCCGTCTGTGTAGTATGCCCCATTAATAGCCCCCTCTGTGTAGCACCCGCATGAATAGCCCCCTCTGTAGCACCCCCATGACTTTCCCCTCTCTTTAGCAACCCATTTGAATAGCCCCCTCTCTGTAGCAACCCCATGAAGAGCCCCCTCTGTATCACCCCCATGATTAGCCCCCTCTCTGTAGCAACCCATATGAATAGCCCCCTCTCTGTAGCACCCCCATGATTAGCCCCCTCTCTGTAGCAACCCATATGAATAGCCCCCCCTGTAGCACCCCCTATGAAGGGCCCCCTCTCTGTAGCACCCCCATGAAGAGTCCCCTCTGTAGCACCCTCATGAAGAGTCCCCTCTGTAGCACCCTCATGAAGAGTCCCCTCTGTAGCACCCTCATGACTAGCCCCCTCTCTGTAGCACCCCCATGAAGAGCCCCCTCCCTGTAGCACCCCTATTATTAGCCCCCTTTCTGTAGCACCCCCATGAATAGCCCCCTCTGTAGCACCCCCATGAATAGCTCCCTCTCTGTAGCACCCCCATTATTAGCTCCCTCTCTGTAGCACCCCATTATTAGCTCCCTCTGTAGCACCCCCATGAATAGCCCCCTCTGTAGCACCCCCATGAATAACCCCCTCTATGTAGCACCCCCATTATTAGCTTCCTCTCTGTAGCACCCCCATGAATAGCCCCCTCTGTAACACCCCCATGAATAGCCCCCTCATTATTAGCCCCCTCTCTGTAGCACCCCCATGAATAGCCCGCTCTCTGTAGCACCCCCATTATTAGCCCCCTCTCTGTAGCACCCCCATGAATAGCCCCCTCTGTAGCACCCCCATGAATAGCCCCCTCTCTGTAGCACCCCCATTATTAGCCCCCTCTCTGTAGCACCCCCATTATTAGCCCCCTCTCTGTAGCACCCCCAATATTAGCCCCCTCTGTAGCACCCCCATTATTAGCCCCCTCTGTAGCACCCCCATGAATAGCCCCCTCTGTAGCTCCCCCATGAATAGCCCCCTCTGTAGCACCCCCATGAATAGCCCCCTCTCTGTAGCACCCCCATGAATAGCCCCCTCTGTAGCACCCCCATGAATAGCCCCCTCTCTGTAGCACCCCCATGAATAGCCCCCTCTCTGTAGCACCCCCATGAATAGCCCCCTCTGTGTAGCACCCCCATGAATAACCCCCTCTGTGTAGCACCCCCATGAATAGCCCCCTCTGTGTAGCACCCCCATGAATAGCCCCCTCTCTGTAGCACCCCCATGAATAGCCCCCTCTCTGTAGCACCCCCATTATTACCCCCCTCTCTGTAGCACCCCCATTATTACCCCCCTCTCTGTAGCACCCCCATTATTACCCCCCTCTCTGTAGCACCCCCATGAATAGCCCCCTCTGTAGCACCCCCATTATTAGCTCCCTCTCTGCAGCACCCCCATGAATAGCCCCCTCTCTGTAGCACCCCCATGAATAGCCCCCTCTGTAGCACCCCCATGAATAGCCCCCTCTCTGTAGCACCCCCATTATTACCCCCTCTCTGTAGCACCCCCATTATTACCCCCCTCTTTGTAGCACCCCCATGAATAGCCCCCTCTGTAGCACCCCCATTATTAGCTCCCTCTCTGCAGCACCCCCATGAATAGCCCCCTCTCTGTAGCACCCCCATGAATAGCCCCCTCTGCTGAGCAGCGTTCATATGAAAAACAAAATAATAAATGTAAACTCACCTGTCACATCGCTCCCCAGCAGTATTTCTTTCTGGTTGAGCTAAAGAGCTATTTCGCTCTCCTCTTCTGGCCTCTGCTCCTCGCTTCTCCGTGCTGGTGTGAGTTATGTGATCCGGCCCCTTTAACCCCCCGCCGCCCGCAGCTGTTGTTTTTTAGGACAATAACTGCATCACCTGCCGAACAGATCTTGGATTAAAAGCAGCTATCTGAAGGTACAAGCGGTTTGTGGGGGGCAGATTGTGGGTACAGAGTCACTTTAAAGTGTCCTAGTCACTTTAACAAAACTTTTGGTCAAGGGACTGGATGTTCCCCAGCTCCCTGCAGAAGGGCCAGTACATTTTTGCAGTACATTTAAGGTATCCGTTTAATGGGGAAAAAATGGATGCAAAAAACAGATGCATTTGCGTGCATCCGTTTGAATTCCGTTTTTCCATTGACTTCCATTATAAAAAAAGAAAAAGAATCAATACAGATGTTTTTTTAGACAAAAAGTAACCATTTAAAAACAGATCCATTAAAAGGACTGCAAAAATATTTTTGATATACTTTGGTATACTTGAACCCTGCCATAGTTGTAGAAGTTATCTGCAGTCTGAAAGAGGAGATAAAGGGGGAGATGGTTGCACAGGTGAGCTATATATATATATATATATATATATATATATATATATATATATATATATATATTATAATATTAGAAAGCAAAATGAGTGCAGCACTCTGCAAAAATTGAAGCTGTGGGTGCCAGCAGAACGCACCCCTGCGACCACAGGTGCTGAGTATCTAATAATAGGAACACTGCGGCACTCTGAAGTAGTGAAAAAAACTTTAGTGGTTTATTGTGCCTAAACTTGCGACGTTTTGACCTCGCTCTGAGGTCTTTTTCAAGCAGTGACTTACGTTGAAATGTCGCAAGTTTGTGCACAATAAACCACTAAAGTTTTTTTCACTACTTCGGAGTGCAGCAGTGTTCCTATTATTATATGTAGATCTCTGCGTCTGTAATGCACCCATACAGTATACCTGTATAGAGAGGTATTACAGCACTATAAGGAGTACTATTACCAGAATATAATCTCGCAGGATTAATCCCCAGATACACCACAATAACATTCTCCCAACACATTCTCAGTATTGTTTCTGTAATACAACACTGATATTCAAGATGGATCTACTCCCCAAAATGTTAATCCTGATAATATTCACATGTGCAAAGCCTGACATCATATCCCAATGTACAGTGGGAGCTTTCTCCCCTCCTCTAGCAGTAGACAATGTGCTGTCAACATCCATGTCCCTCCCATGGTCTGACACCACCTCACAACCCTAATGGAGCCAATGGGAGATCATCCCTCCCTTTCCATACATCAGACCAGGAACACCCCCTGGAGCAGACATTGAATGAAAATCACTCACCTCAATATACTGACTAAAGCCTGGAACCCAACCTTTGCATCTATCTATATACAGATGTAGCAGAGCTGAGGTTGTTGTGAGATTCTGTAAGAATCAATGCTTTGCAGATAGAGAAGATGCACAGGCAATAGTATACAGTATTACTCTTTTCACTGCTATAGAATATAATTTATGTCATAACCTAACCGACTACTTATGTTATAACAACATTCCCATACATAACATAGTGCTATGTAATAGAAACCCACACATAAAACATGTCACTGTTATGTAATGAGTTCTATCAAAGGTCAAAGTCACCTGTACTATTCCTGACAAACTCAGCTCTGCAGTACACATACATCTAAACATTATAATACATAGATGCATAGCTGGCATGTGCACAAAGGCAAAGAAAATCAATGCAAAACACAGATAGAAAAATGTAAAGCCATACAATAGAGGGGCTAAGCCAGAACCTACCATGGTATGAGCACTGTCTGCTTCTTGCAACAGAAGACAGCAGGCAGGTGCTGCATGAGAGTCCTGATAGCAGTGTCTCCCCTCCCATCCAGGCCTAGCACCACCTCCTGCACTGGGGCATGGGGCCCTGCTACTGCTACTACAAAGTAGGACAGAGGAACTGAAAATCTAAGAACATGTATTCTGACAGATTGCATGCTGAGGCTTGTAGTTCCACTGGATATGAATGGAGTTCCACAGCAATGTGAATGGAGCCTAATGTAAGGGCTGCAGGTACATATATTTCCACAGTTTACACCAGCTATATATATATATATATATATATATATATATATATTTATTAGTGGTGCCTTGGATTACGAGCATAATTCGTTCCAGGACTCCACTTGTAATCCAAATCACTCTTAAACCAAAGCAAATTTTCCAATAAGAAATCATTGAAATGTAGACAATTAGTTCCACACCCCAAAAATAATTTTTTATTGTGAATAACATGCAAAGCAAATGAAACAAATAGCTGAATATGTCATATTATAAGTTACTGTAGAGTATAGCAATAAGCATGTGGAGTATAGTGCATAGCAGGGGTACTCAACAACTTTTAGGCTGCATTCCCACATTCCGTGATCCTGGCGGATCACGGAAGTGTAGTAACAGCACCGCACGGCTGCTCCATTACAGTGCGGCGCTTATGAATACAGTCTCCCCCCGCTCCCAGCATCTAATTACAGATGCTGTCCGGGCGCGGGGGGACTACGGTACATGCATTCCACGTCCGTGATCCGTCAGGATCACGGAACGTGGGAATGCAGCCTTAGTGAAGGTCCACTTACCGGGGTCTATTGTCAGGTGAAGGTCCAAGCTGAACATCAGTAGTAAACGTGTTGTTTTGTTAACGTTTCACAAACGTTGTTGGGCTATTTACACACAAAATTGATGCTTATTAGTGGGAAAACTGGCATTTTTTTCTCTATCACCAGCCACTATATATCCCCCCCTGTGTGCTCCCCCAGTAGTACATAGCATTCCTGTGCGCTCCCCCAGTAGTATATAGTACATAAACCCTTATTTTCACTGCGTCCTCATGACAGCACCACAATGGAGGAGGACGTCACCCTTGACCCTATCAGGAACAGGAAATCACAGAGGTTAAAAGGGCACTTCCCACAATCCCCCTCAGTGTTTTTCCTGTTCCTGACAGGATCAAGGAACACGGAGGTTACCTGTGATCCTGTGTGGTCATGGGTTCCTGGGACAAAGGCTTTGGAACGGCTTGCGAGTCCTTCCGGATCTCTTGCCTGGCGGTAGCATCTTCTCAGGTGTCTCCGGTCCCCAACTCCCCTTGCGGCGCTCCCGGAGTTAATGCAGGGGAGTCTGAAGACGCTGCGGCCCTCGGGATCCATGGCGGGTCTCCTGCGGCCTTCTCCGGCGGGTAAGATTACTGCGCATGCGCGCGCTTCTCAGGGATGCGTGCGCACTGACGTAAGCGCGTAGCGTGCGTCGCCTGCGTCACGTGCGTAGGTGACGTCACGCGCCCGCCGGAAGACTCAGCTGATAGGAGTTACGCGGCGCGGCGTGGAAATGGCGCCAAATTCAAATCTCCTGCGGTCCCTCCTCTATAAAGGCTGGTGAGTAGATGTTACATGTGCCTTATACTCCTGCATATCTTGTGCTATCATGGATGTTCAGGATGCTGAGAGAGAGGAGGCTGTGGAGAGAATCATGCCTGCTGGCTCTGTGAGTTATACCCTGAGGGGTTCACTTACTTATTTATTGTGATAGCTACTCCCCCTTGGCGATTCCCTATCATATGGTTTTGGTGTCTCTCTATCCTTAGGTGGAGAAAGAGATACCAAAAAGAGCAATGGATAAAAGATGTGTTGGATGTAATGCCAGCTTGCCGGATATTTACAACAGAATGCTATGCAAGAACTGTTTGGTGAAGCTTAATCCTCCATCCCAGGTGTCGGTGTCTGATGAAATACGGGCAATTATCCGCCAAGAGATTCAAGCCTCTATGTTGGGAATAATGCCAGTTGTCCCTACACAAGGTCCATCTGCTCCATTACCTATAATTACCCCAGGGCCATTAACTTCTGCTGTGCACTCACCTGCAAAAAAACGCAAGACCTATGTCATATCTGACTCTGAATCTGAAAATCTTCAAGATGACAATATTGAAATAGAAGATAATGTAGAGGAATGCACAGCGGAAGCGTCTACGGTTACCCCTAATAAGGAACCGACTAAGTTTTGTTTTTCATCCGAAAATGCAGACACTCTAATTAAAGCTGTAAGAGCAGTAATGGAATTAGAGGATATCGAGCAACCACTATCTGCACAAGATGCTATGTTTGCAGGTCTAAAACCAAAAAAAACGGAAAGTATTCCCTATTCATGAGAATATTAAAGATCTAATCTTTGCAGAGTGGAAGGAACCAGAAAAAAGGCTTCAGATTCCTAAAGAGTTTAAATCCAGATTTGTATTTGATGAAACAGAGTCGGAAACCTGGTCTACAACCCCTATGGTGGATATACCAGTGACCAAAATAATCAAAAAAACATCATTACCATTTGAGGATGCCTCCCAATTGAAGGACTCAATGGATAGAAAAATGGAGGGTCTCCTGCGTAAATCTTGGGAAGCCTCCACTGCAATATTAAACCCTAACATCGCAGCTACGAGTGTAGCAAGATCCTTACACATCTGGCTCGAGCAATTAGAGGCTCATATTGAGGGCAAAACATCCAGAGAGGAACTACTTTCTACCATGCCAATGCTTAAAATGGCAGCTGGGTTCTTGGCTGACGCTTCAGCAGAAACCATTAGAATGGCAGCCAAGTCTGCAGCGTTATCCAATGCCACTAGAAGAGCTCTTTGGCTTAAACACTGGCAGGGAGATGTTGCCTCCAAAAATAAAGTTTGTCAATTCCCTTTTCAGGGTAAGCTCCTATTTGGCCAAGACCTGGAGGAAATCTTGGAAAAAGCGGCAGACAGGAAAAAGAAGTTTCCTGACTCAGGTCAACCGAAAGGTAAAAAACCTTTTCGTCCCTACACACAAAAAAAGCAGGACTACAAAGGCAAAGGCAAATCTGGTCGCTGGTCCTATCCCAAAGGAGGTAAGGGAAGAGGATTTCTCCTCAACCCTTCCTCTGAAGGGAAAGACAAGTGACTCCATCAAGGTGGGGGGAAGACTATCTCACTTTGTAACACACTGGGAGAAAGTCACTCAAAACAAGTTTATATTAAACATCTTGAGAGAAGGGTACCTCTTGGACTTCTCCTCTCTTCCCCCCCCAAAATTCCAAGTTACCCACTACCAATCAGACAAGATGAAAGACCAACTGATGGATGGGATAAAAGAGCTGTTAAATCTAGGAGCTGTAATTCCAGTTCCTTTGGAGGAGAAAGGGCTAGGACATTATTCCAGTCTATTCCTAGTTCCGAAGCCCAGCGGGGCATTCAGAACCATAATAAATTTGAAATCCCTGAACAGGTACTTAAAGTACAAAAAGTTCAAGATGGAGACGCTGAAAACTATCACTCCTCTGATTTACCCGAATGCAGCTCTAGCTACAATCGATCTGAAAGACGCTTACTTTCATATCCCCATACACCCCTCACATCAGAAATATCTCCGGTTTGCGATACAATCATCCCAGTCAGTACATCACTTCCAATTTACAGCACTCCCATTCGGGATATCTTCAGCCCCTTGGCTATTCACGAAGGTAATGTTAGAAGCTGTAGCAAACCTAAGATTACAGGACATTACTGTAGTTCCCTACTTGGACGACCTTCTCCTTATTGCTCCATCCCCACCCATCCTCTTAGGACACATACAACTGGTCCTACATTATCTTCAAAACTTAGGATGGATAATAAATTTCTCCAAGTCAGATCTTGTTCCTTCCCACAGGAAGAAATTCCTGGGCATGATTCTAGACTCCAAAACCCAGATGACATCTCTACCAGAAGAAAAAGTCACCACAGTAATATCCAAAGTGGAAGATTTCAGGAGGAAATCCGTAATATCAATAAGGAGAGCTATGTCCCTGGTAGGTCTGATGACATCATGTATCCCGGCAGTGCCATGGTGCCAGCATCACTCCCGGACTCTCCAGACCAGCATGCTTCAGGTATGGGACAGATCTCCTTTATCCATAGACAAAAAGATGACTATTCCACTAAGGGTCAAATCTTCCCTCATCTGGTGGAAGACCAAGAAAAACCTTACCAAAGGAGTTCGATGGAATCCGGAAGCACCAATTCAGGTCACCACGGATGCCAGTCTTTGGGGATGGGGTGCACATGTTCAAGGTCTGCACTTCCAGGGTCAATGGCAGGAAGTTCATCAAAAACAGTCGTCAAATTACAGAGAACTGAGAGCAGTTTGGGAAGCACTGAAGGCAGCAGAATCCCTTCTTGTCCACAAAGACATAAAAATCCTATCGGACAATGCAACAGTGGTGGCGTATCTCAGACATCAAGGGGGAACAAAGTCTACTCTTCTTCAGAGATTGACAGCAAAAATATTCTCTTGGGCGGAAATGAGAGTGTCATCAGTCTCTGCAATCCACCTAAAAGGTACGGACAACATACTGGCAGACTACTTAAGTCGACATCAGGTCCTTCCGGGAGAGTGGGAGTTAAATGCCCAGATATTCTCCAGCTTAGTAGAGAAATGGGGTTATCCAGAGATCGACCTGTTTGCCTCAAGGTCAAACAGGAAAGCACAAAAGTTCTTTTCTCTAAACCCCCGGGATCACCCGGATGCACTGGATGCCCTACAGCAAAATTGGAATTCCAAGCTGGCATACGCATTTCCCCCCTTTCCACTGATTGCGAGGACTCTTCAGAAGATCCACTCAAGCCAAACCTTGGTAATCCTGGTAGCTCCGATGTGGCCCAAGAGAGCTTGGTTCAGTCTCCTCAAGTCTCTAGCCATCCAGGGCCCAGTTGTTCTTCCTCTACAAGAAGATTTGCTGATCCAAGGTCCTCTACGCCATCCAAATCTGGCCAGTTTGCACCTAGCGGCATGGCTTTTGAAAAGTCCCTCCTTGCAGCTAGAGGGCTATCGGAAAAAGTGATAGAGACTTTACTTAAAAATAAGAAAGAAGTCACCTCTGCTATCTACTTAAAACAATGGAAGAAATTCTATTCTTGGTGCGGTGACTCTCCACCTGATATGGTCCATCCTGATATTCCCAGAATTTTAGATTTTCTGCAAGATGGTCTGGATAAAGGATTATCCATAAATACCCTGAAAGTCCAAGTGTCAGCTTTAGGGTGTATATACGATACCCAAATAGCCGACCATAGGTGGGTAAAACGCTTCTTTAAGGCAGTAGCCAGGATGAAGCCCAGAATTACAAACCTAGCCCCTCCTTGGGACTTAAACACAGTCTTGTCTGGTCTCTCTAAAGAACCGTTCGAACCAATTGATGGAATTTCACTGAGATTCCTCACCATTAAAACTGCCTTTCTAATAGCCATAACTACGGCCAGAAGAGTTGGGGAACTTCAGGCATTATCTATTATGGATCCCTTTTGTACTATTCTGGAGGACAGAATAATATTCAAACTTAACCCTTCATTCCTTCCAAAGGTCGTCACAGACTTCCATAGGTCCCAAGATATCGTGGTCCCATCCTTCTGTAGTGACCCAAAAAATGAAGGAGAAAAACTTTTTCATAATTTGGATGTAAGAAGATCTGTTATCCAGTATCTAGAGATGACTAAAGAGCATAGGAAAGATGAGAATCTCCTACTGCAATTCCAAGGCCCCAACAAGGGCAAAAAAGCAACAAAAAGCTCCATCGCAAGATGGATCAAGACAGCCATTTGTGAAGCTTACACTACAATGGGGAAGGATCCCCCTACCGGTCTAAAGGCGCACTCTACTAGAGCCACAGCAGCTTCATGGGCAGCTAGATCAGCCTCTCTCGAGCAAATTTGCAAGGCAGCCACGTGGTCTTCACCTCACACGTTCTTCAAGCATTATCGTATGCATATCGGCACTTCTCAGGACCTGGCTTTTGGGAGAAAAGTGCTCCAGGCGGTTGTCCCTCCCTGAAAGTCTAAGTTGGTATGTCTCCATTGTGGTGCTGTCATGAGGACGCAGTGAAAAGCAAGAATTATTACTCACCGATAATTCACTTTTCATAAGCTCCTCATGACAGCACCCTTAGATTTCCCGCCCCTTATTAGTGTATGATCCTGTATGGTTTCGTTATAATTACACTGAGGGGGATTGTGGGAAGTGCCCTTTTAACCTCTGTGATTTCCTGTTCCTGATAGGGTCAAGGGTGACGTCCTCCTCCATTGTGGTGCTGTCATGAGGAGCTTATGAAAAGTGAATTATCGGTGAGTAATAATTCTTGCTTTTTTTGCGTCACTGATTGTACTTTGCAATGACAGG